>NC_138991.1:12359703-15188453 GCF_964341445.2 Mesoplodon mirus
AGTATTATCCTCATTTTAAAGACAAGGCCACTCACATATATACAATGGAATATTACTCAGCCATAAAAAGAAACGAAATTGAGTTATCTGAAGTGAGGTAGATGAACCTAGAGTCTGTCATACAGAGTGAAGTAAGTCAGAAAGAGAAAAACAAATACTGTGTGATAACACATATATATGGAATCTAAAAAAAAAACAGAGTTCTAATGAACCTAGGGGCAGGACAGGAATAAAGACATAGACGTAGAGAATGGACTTGAGGACACGGGGAGGGGGAAGGGTAAGCTGTGATGAAGTGAGAGAGTGGCATGGACATATATTCACTACCAAATGTAAAATAGATAGCTAGTGGGAAGCAGCTGCTTAGCACAGGGAGATCAGCTCAGTGTTTTGCGACCACCTAGAGGGGTGGGATAGGGAGGGTGGGAGGGAGATGCAAAAGGGAGGGGATACGGATATGTATGTATATGTATAGCTGATTCACTTTGTTATACAGCAGAAACTAACACAACAATGTAAAGCAATTATACTCCAATAAAGATGTTAAAAAGAAAATAAAGACGAGGCTACTGAGGTTAAGTAAGATCACACAGCTAGAAGATTTCATCACTGAAAACGTTTTAGTCCAGTCCTTATTCTACCATACTAGCCCTCAGTTTTCTTCTTGAATTAAACATTTCTATATCAGCAATAAATTTATACAAAGATTTTACCCATACGTTTTAAACTCATACTACATTTAGGGATAATAAATCTCCTAGGTTTACAGATCACACCATGAAGGTTTATAGCACTTCTAATTTTTCCCGTCTTAAGCTTCATAAGGCAACATCCATTCCAAGGTTCTGATATTTACTGAAAAGGTCTGCTGTTAGCATGTATTATCTTCTACAATTTAATATGATTTAACACCTGTCTTCTTTCTGAATTGAGTCCCAAGAGTTTAACTTCCACCCTCAAAGCCACCCTGCTTTGTGTCTACCATGTGTTCCTTGGAAGATGAAGAATGCTGAACTGGAAAATATTTTTCAGGATGGGACACACTCTGGTTCTGTATGGTTTGTGCGGTTTACAGAAGGCTTTGGCTGCGTCGATGTTTGGCTGGTCAGTATTTCACATCCAGCAACCCCTGGGAAATGCTCTGTTCTTAACTCTTCTCAGAAACATCAATTTATTCCCACATTTTGTCCCTGATTCATAAGACAACAGCACCTCAACCTTACAAAGCCACAATTATTAAAAATAATTTTTATTAGACAGTGTTGGCAGAGGCTTTCTGGGAAAGTCTAAGACTAGAGCCATTAATTTCCTTTTTTCCAAGAACAAATTACTTCTTTAAGCACTAACAGGGAAATCACAATTTTCCCTCACAGAAATCACAAAGGCCTTCCTAGACTAGGATGGATGCATTAACAAGTGTACGATTCTATGTATTATATATAACACATAAATATAACATATATGTGCATGCATTCTTCTGGGTCTTCATGGGGTGCTTCCAAAATCCCCTTTATGAGAATACACATCAGTAAATTCCGAAGCAGCAGATTAAGATCATTTCTGGTTAATATGGCTTACAAGAAGGATCATCAACTTACTACCCACAAGACACATGTGGCCCCCGGAAATCTGTTTGGTTTGCACAGTGTTTCAAAAATTTTTCAAGTTAATTGCTATCATTGAAAAATGAGAGGGACAAGCTTCCCTGGTGGCTCAGTGGTTGAGAATCCGCCTGCCAAGGCAGGGGACACGGGTTCAAGCCCTGGTCTGAGAATATCCCACCTGCCGTGGAGCAGCTAAGCCCATGTGCCACAACTACTGAGCCTGTGTGCTAGAGCCTGCGAGCCACAACTACTGAGCCAACGTGCTACAACTACTGAAGCCCGCAAGCCTAGAGCCCATGCTCTGCAACAAGAGAAGCCACCGTAATGAGAAGCCCACTCGCCATGACTGGAGAAAGCCCACACAGCAAGGAAGACCCAATGCAGCCCAAAACGAATTAATTAATTAATTAATTAATTTTTTTAAAAATGAGAGGGACTTCCCTGGTGGCGCAGTGGTTAAGAATCCGCCTGCCAATGCAGGGGACACGGGTTCGAGCCCTGGTCCGGGAAGATCCCACATGCCGCGGAGCAACTAAGCTCGTGTGCCACAACTACTGAGCCTGCACTCTAGAGCCCACGACCCACAACTACTGAGCCCGCGAGCCACAGCTACTGAAGCCCGCACGCCTAGAGCCCGTGCTCTGCAACGAGAAGCCACCGCAATGAGAAGCCCGCACACCGCAACGAAGAGTATCCCCCACTCGCCACAACTAGAGAAAGCCCGCGTGCAGCAACAAAGACCCAACTCAGCCAAAAATAAATAAATAAATAAAATTTAAAAAAAAAAAAAAAGATGAGAACACTTCATATAAATATACTTATTTTTCAAGCAAAGCTGGAAATCTGATCTTGCAAGACTGGTGTGAATCCCCCAGTTAGCTTGTTCCAAATAATATTTGCCCCTTAACCAAGGCACTTAACCCCCTTGGCCTGCCTCCTTCATTTACCTTTATGTGTGACTCCTATGGGCATCTGAGTTTATAATTCTAAGCTTATACTAAGTCTCTAATGAAAACTGGTCAAATCTGGGAGGGGGGAGAGAGTAGGAGGAGCCCTAGATCTTAAAATACATTAATTAAATCAAACCCAACATGGTGACTTAAGAGACAGTGTCTGATTACCTAGTTTCAGTCACTTAATCACTTTTTAGGCAATTAACTCTTACCTCTCTGCCCTAATTATTATATCTCTAAAACAGGCAGGTGTATAGCAATTTTCAGAAAGGTCAAGGGACAAGGCATCCTAAATTTACTAGTCCTTTTTACCCCAGAAGGGATAAAAGTTATTTTACTCAAAATATAAACCAAAACCAAAAAAAACCCACACCACCATATGTTATGGCAGCTATAAGCAGCCAACTAAAGACTTTATGGCTAGAAAATGAAAGATAAACTATGCCTAAGAATTCAAGTGTAAATCTTTTTTTTTAATTTTATTTACAAACAGGCATATTGCACAAACGTTTCCCTCACCTGTCCTTTAAGAATAGATCAACCACAAAACAGTATTTATTTTCTTTACCTGGACGTCTGATGGCAGGATCAGGATCAAGAGTTTTCTTTAAATATTCTGTTAGCGTCTGCAAATTTGCATCACTGAGCTCCATTGCCACAGAACCTAAAACAAAAAATGAGGTTTGGGTAATTGGTCACATGGGGACACAGTGATTTACATAAAAGAATCATTTTATATTATGGGTGTCCCCCTCTGTGAAAGTCATCTACTTGTTACATTTTATGTGTGGGCTATAAGCCTTGCTTACTCTTAGCTGAGACAAGGTTCCAGAAGATAAGGTGGGCTTTTTTTGAAACAGTAGTGGGATAATTTTGAGACAAAGAAGAAAACACATACCATAAACTTAGGGTTAAAAATACAAATCACTAGGTTTATTTTTTTAAAGCTCCACAATAAAAAATTAAAATTTTAAGCATCCTTAACTCTAAGGATCCCACAGAGTTCTGAGATAAAAAACTAGAATAAATTCCTTTGTGTAAAACATGCAACCATAGGTATTGACAACAAACTACATACTGAGAATTGGCATCTGGGAAGATAATTTTGGGGTTCATAAGATGACAGCTGTGATTATAATTAAAAAGTAATTTTCCACACCAAAAGCAAAGTCAACAAAAGCAAAAATAAACAAGTCAGACTACATCAAACTAAAAAGTGTCTGCATGGCAAAAGAAAACATCAACAAAATGAAAAGTCAACATACCAAATGGGAGAAAATATTTGCAAATCATATCTGATAAAAAGGTTAATTTCCAAAACATATATTAAAAAAACTCATACAACTTGGAAAAAAATCCAATTGAAAAGTGGGCAGTGAACAGACATTTTTCCAAAGAAAACATACAGTTGGCCAAAAGGTACATGAAAAGGAGCTCAACATCATTAAACATGAGGGAATGCAAATCAAAACTACAATGAGATTAACACCTCACACCTGTTAGAACGGTGCTCATCAAAAAGACAAGGAGGACTTCCCTGGTGGCGCAGTGGTTAAAAATCCACCCGCCAATGCAGGGGACATGGGTTCGAGTCCTGGTCCAGGAAGATCCCACATGCCATGGAGCAACTAAGCCCATGGTGCCACAACTAGAGAGAAGCCTGTGCACCGCAACAAAAGATCCTGAGTGCTGCAACTAAGACCAACTAAGACCGGACACAGCCAAAAAAAGAAAAAAAAAAGCCTAGTTGGAAGACAAGATAAAACTGAAATACCAACTACAGACCTATAATCCCTTTCCTGCAGTTTTGAGATCCAAGCATCTATAAATTGAGTTTTTTTTTAACAAGTTTGCGGCAAACTCACTTGGCAACAAAACCTGGCCTGAACTGTCCGAGGCTGTAAATATGAATATGTCACTTAGCATGTAAATTTGTTTCACTAAATAATGTATTTGATTGCAGGGCGATACCCCATGTCCCACTGGGGATGCTGTATAATCTACAGCAAGTGCATTTCAAAAAAAAAAAAATCTGAATTCTGAAACACTTTTGAGTGTAAGTGCCAAATGAATCACACAGACAGCAACTTAACTGCTAGGTTAAGAAGAGAGTCACTGGAGTATTTGTGGTCCAAGACTTCCCAGAGGCTGTGAACTTGAAGGATATATAGATTTGGATAGGCCAAGTGGAATGAGGACCCATCTCATACAGGCAACAGTGTGAGCAAAGTACAGAGATGGGAAGAATCCATAGCTCCTTTAAGGATCAGTGAACTTGGAGGCTGAGATCAGATCATGTAGGTTCCCCAATACTTAGCTGAAGAATTTCATGATTTAATGTACAAGAGGAAGGTACTAAAGGTTTTTTGAAATGGGTAAAAACTTAATGAAAGTGGAATATATGTACTTTGGGCTGGTAATGGTTTACAGATTGGAGTCGAGGAAGAGAACAGAACATCTATTAGGACACTTTTGTAAAATGGGGGAAGGGTCACAAACATGAACCAGGCACAGTGCTAGATGAGACGCTTCACATCATTTCACACAATAACCATTTTACAATCAAGGAAGGCAATTCTGAGAGATTAACTAACTTTCCCCAAGCACACAATTAATAAAGATTAGATTCAAATCAGTCTGACCCTATAGGTCTACCCTATGCCTACTACCCAAGGCTGCCTCTGAAGTGGAAATAATGACAGAGGGTTGAACTAGAGCGGAAGCACCAGCAACAGCAATAGAAAGGATGATGTGACAAAGACAGCCAGATGAGAAGTAGGGAGAGGAAGACGTCAGAGATGACTGAGACTTTGAACAAGACTGATCCAAACAAAAAAAGCCATAACACTTCACCTTGTCACTTAAAAAAAAAAAAGAAGCTAGGAAGATTTTATAAAGGGCTATAGCTAATGCTGTGCCTGTGCAGAGTATCCCTCCGCCAGAAACCACAACCTGCTACGGAGACTGATCTGTTTGAAGCTATTTGTATTCTCCTCTGTACAGTCGTTTTTATCATAAGGGAAGCCAATATGCTGACTGATTTAGTAGATTCCCCCACCTATATATCCACCTCCTTTGACCCAGGGCAAACCACTCTATGGGCATGAATATCAAGTCCCGCTTAACCACACACATAATTTATCAAGAGGCTACTCTTTCTGGTTTTTATACCAAAAGTTTGGAAAATGCTACGCATCATATTCCCCCTCTCTTGGAGATTCACTTTAAAGGCTTCAGGAACTCAAAGAGTAAGTTATCCATTTAACGTTCTTTACTCGAGTTCCTCCCATCACTTGCCCACCGAACCACTTTATTATGGAACACATGTTGGAAAGCAGTGATTTAATCAGTTCATTTCCCATTCTTTTTTGGGTTGCCATGCTGAATCTGTTATGAAATCATGAAAGTTCGCTGTGCCAAGCAAAACCATTTACATCAGTATATATGAGCTAAAAAAAAAAACCTTACTTTGCCACATGCAAATTATTCTACCTTTTGGGATTTATGCAAGGCAACATGTTACAAACTGCGTGTGTGTGTTGAGGGGATTATAGATGTTAACTGAATCTATTTTGTTGAGTTTTTAAAGACACTCCTCAATAAATCTGCATTTTACTAACTTTCTTCATGACAGAGTCCCATGCAATCTGGCACCTGTCAACCTCGTCTCCTACCTTCTTCTTGCCCCTATGTTCCAGCCCCCAAAGCCTTCTTTATGTTCCTCAAACCAGACAAAGACAGTTCTGCCTGTAGTAACGCCCTTCCTTCTAATTTGATATCAGGTATCATTCAGCTGTCAGCCCACTGTCAAGTCCTCAAAAGAGCCTTCCATGACTATCATCTACGTCATCCCTATTGTACTGTTAATAGCATTTATCCTCATCTGAGGGATCTTTGACTTGTTATCTCTTATTTGTAAGCTCCTTAGGGCAGGGACTTTGTAGGTCTTGTTCCTCTCTGTATACCCAGGACCTTCAACACTGCCTGGCACACAGCAGAAATTTATTAAGCATTTGTTGCATGAACTAACGGATAAGACAATATGTCAGCGAACCAGCTAAAACATGGGTCCAGTTTGGATTGGAGACTATTCTCTGAGGATCAGTTACTAGCAGGCCCGACATAATGTAGTAACTCAGTTACACCTGTCAGATAAACAGTGACCAACTTACTGCCATCATTAGTTTCTGTTCATTCAAAAACGCTTGAAGAAAGATGTGAATTTGAAATCTGTCCTGTATTACTGTTCACATCTGCCAGTGCTAGCACTTTTGTTTCGGAGGCTTGCACTTACTGTCCTGTCTGCCTGGATATCTCTGCCCCTGGAGAGCTTTGTGGCTCACTGCCCACTTCATTCAGGTCTCTCTGCAAATGTCATCTCTTTTTACAGGCGCTGTCCTGGACCATCGTATCTAAAAGATCACCCACCTCAGCCACTCTCCATTCTCCTACTCTGTTTTTCCAAGTCAATTTTATCAGACATATGAATTGCTTTCTTGTTTACTATGCTTTTCCCTCCATTAGACTGTAAGCTCCATGTGCGCAGGGACTTTGTGTTTTGTTCACTGCAATCTCCCTAGACCCTTAAAACAGTGATGGGTACCTACTACATATTTGTTGTACGATTTTCAAAGGCTACATACCCTTTATTGATTTTTTTTCCCCATCAAAAAGCACTATCAGGGCTTCCCTGGTGGCGCAGTGGTTGAGAATCTGCCTGCCAATGCACGGGACACGGGTTCGAGCCCTGGTCTGGGAAGATCCCACATGCCACGGAGCAACTGGGCCCGTGAGCCACAACTACTGAGCCTGAGCGTCTGGAGCCTGTGCTCCGCAACAAAAGAGGCCGCGATAGTGAGAGGCCCGCGCACCACGGTGAAGAGTGGCCCCCGCTTGCCGCAACTGGAGACAGCCCTCGCACAGAAACAAAGACCCAACACAGCCATAAATAATAAATAAATTAAATAAAAATAAAATTTAAAAAAGCACTATCATTCTTCACATTTATTTTGGTCAACTGACTGTGACAAACAGGAAGAGCTGGAGACAACTGATTCTAAGAGCGCATGACAGAGTGACCCCACAAAACAACAAAGTTGAAGTGCTACGGTGGGACTATTTTTAAATTAAAAAAAAAAAAAAAGTGTGTAGGGGGAAAAACCGTGTGAGGCGGTTGGCGGGGGGAGGATATAGATATGCATGCTACAACCCTGAAAGTTAAAATACTATATAAGTCCTATATTTTGAATGTTAGTTAAGGGACTAAATGTCAACAAATCCTTTTTCTATCTCCTCAGTGACAATGTCTATACACCCAACTTATAAGCTTAGCCTTGATTTGGGAAAGCATGACAAATCAGGGAATTTCAGCGAATACTCCACAGGTTTTCACAATACATCAGCAAGATCAAGGTCTAATTAAATTATCTTATTTGCCACAGGTGAAGGTGCTTTGACACTTGGAAATGTTAGCAATATATAAATGTAAAAAGTGTTACTGACATTAAAGACTCAAACTAGAAGTGAAAAAATTCACTCTTTTGCCTTTAAATAAGGGGTGATACTTTACTTCTCCACTGAGTTATTTTTGGAAATCCTTACCAATACACAAAAAATAAAAAATATGTACCACAATAAATCAATTATGACAGACTTATTTAAATCCCAAGTTCTTCTTATTGAAAGAATGGCTGGGCCTAAGTCTAGCCTCTTCTCACAGGCCCTCAATTACAGATGAAGATTTCTGGAATAAAAGATTTGCTTTCCAAGGCCATCTCACAGACATCTGTGACATAAGTTGATCCAAGATGTGTGCCTTTTCCTTAGATATTTCCTCCACATTAGAGAACCATTCCTGAAGCCCTACATCTGGGGAAAGGGAGAGAGATCCAATAAATGAAAACTATCTGGCACACACACAAATCAAGAACATACCCCAACACCTCAATCCACCCTCTGCTTTTTTTTTAAAAATACATTTATTTATTTTATTTATTTTCGGCCGCGTTGGGTCTTTGTTGCTGCGCATGGACTTTCTCTAGTTGCAGAGAGCAGAGGCTACTCTTCGTTGCGGTGCTCAGGCTTCTCACTGTGGTGGCTTCTCCCGTTGCGGAGCACGGGCTCTAGGCGGGTGGGCTTCAGTAGCTGTGGCACGTGGGCTCAGTAGTTGTGGCTCTCGCGGCTCTAGAGCACAGGCTCAGTAGTTGTGGCACACGGGCTTAGTGGGCATGTGGGATCTTCCCGGACCAGGGCTCGAATCCACGTCCCCTGCATTGGCAGGCGGATTCCTAACCACTGCACCACCAAGGAAGCCCCACCCTCTGCTTTCTAATCACAAGAACATACCAATGAGATGCAAATCCAAACTTTTTACATTGTCTGCAAAGCCCTATGAGATGTGGCCCCTGGATACCTCTCCCCTCATATACTACTCTGTGCAAGCTGGATTTTCCTCAAATAGTCCAGGCTTGTTCCTGTCCCGAGCCCTTTGTACTTTCTATTCAATCTGCCTGGAATGTTCTGTTCCCTCATCTTTCCACAGCTGGTCTCAGCTCAAATGCCACCTCCTCAGAGAAGTCGCCTTCGTCTGTCACTATCTGAAATTATCTAGGTCATTTATGTGTATTCTTGTTTCTTTCCCCCACTAGAATATAAGCTTCCCAAGGGAAGGGACTTCGTCCATTTTTGTTTCTTCACTGTATTCACAGAGATTAAGAGGATGCTCAGTCAAGTTATTAAATGAATAAAGGAACAAATTAATACCAAAGGTGGAGCACTGCCCCCAAACCCATCTAATACTATATAGGAAATGGTTTCCCTCTATCCCAGTCCCCAACCAGCAAAAATCAAAGTCAACAGAAGGCGAGAGAGAACTCTCTTGCACTGATGTAAAGAAATGAAAGATAAAGGGTCTTAAGAGGGAAGAGGCTGCGTAGATCAAGTCCCAAGAATTATGCAAAAAATGGAGACACACAAAAAAGGGCCAAAAATTTGACTATGGGGGCCCAAGTGGAGGAGAAAAAGAGCACTGTTAGGATCCAAGAGTAAAAAGCCCCTTTCTGTGATTATTCCAAGGAATAATACTTGTGCATCTACCACGTGGGAAGCAACAGCCATCTGCGTACAGCAGTAATGAGACAGGCGAGGTCCTTGCTTTTTTACATCCTAGCAGTTGAGGAAGACAGTAAACAAGTAAACTACACGTGATTCTAGAATATGATAAAAGCTGTGAAGTAACTAAAACTCGGGTAATGTGATGAAGAGTTGAAGGAAAGAGATCCTTTGAGAGGTTGGTCAAAAAAGGCGTAAGGGGAGTGAAACTCGAAGGACAGGAACCAGCAAAGACCTGATGTTGGTAATTTCCAAGCAGAGGAAAGGCGCGTCCAAACGCTTTATGGAGGACATGAGCTCGTAACATTTAAGAAAAAGAAAGGTCAGCAGTATGGCTACAGTGGCTAAGGAGGAGAAGAGACAGATGGGAAAGGCGGACAATGGTCACCATCGACGGGACTTTGTAATCCACGGTAGTAACTCAGTGGATCCTCAGCCACTTTACGAAATAGATGTTTTCAACCCCACTTTGCAGATAAGAAAGTGGAGGCCTGAGAGATGAAGAGACCAGCCCTACGTTACACCCCTAGGGAGAGGCTAGATCTGGAACGGACGCAGGCCTTCTCATTCCAAAGCTGAATTCCACGCTCCGAACGGTATACCACGCCATAGCGTCTCCCCCAGGAGGCGGACCCCGTGTTACCGCGCAGGTGCGTGCACCCCCCGGTGCACGGACTACAAGCTAATCTTCACGAGCAACGCACCAAAGTGAGATCACGAAGCCCGTGTTACAGTTGCGGAGACTGAAGCACTAGGAGGTGCCGCTCCACCGCCTCCTTAATGACAAAGTGAGGCCAGGGGAAGAGGCGGTCGGGGCGGCTGCCCGCAAGCCCGCTCAGCCGCCGGACAGGCCTGGAGGCCGCACTCCGCTCGCGTTGCGGGTGGCCCGGAGCGCCGAGAACGGACGCGCGGGCGCCACCAATGAGAGGCGGCCTTCCCGAGCGGCGCGGCCAATCAGCGCGGCGCTGGAGGGGAAGGGGCGGGCGCCAGGGCCGCTCCGGTTAGGCCGCGCCTGGGCTGCCCTCGCCCCTCGCAGGCTCGGGGGCCGCCGGGCCTGGGCCTCAGACCTGGGATGCTAAGAGAGGACGCGAAACCCGTCGGCGAAGACCCTGCCTGAGGGCGCTGCCCGGGACACGGGCCCATATTCCGCTCTCCCCCAGAGGTGCGGTCCTTGCTTCCCAGCGTTCGGAAGTGCCGGGAGCGCCTCATTCCTCCCGCAGCCGGGTCCCAAGAGGCCACTGTGCCAGGCCGTGTACGCCCGCGCCTTACCTCGTGGGGATACGGGTACGGAGAAGGGAATCTCAGCCGCAAACCGTAGCCGGCAATACCCACCCCTGCTGCCGCTCCACCGCACATTCAAACCCCGGCAAAATGGCGCGGCGGCGAGGCTGTGGTCGGGGCGCATGCGTGAGCGGGACCGAGGCAAGGGGCGGGGCCGAGGGCGCTCGGCTCCACCCAGGCTGGAATCGCCAATCGCGGCCCCGCTCTGTGTGTGCTGACGTCACAAGCGACAATGCCCTTTGGCTTTGAACGCTGCATCGGGCATCGCAATACCCATTCTGAGACGAGCACAGATTCGGCGAGTGGCCGCTGCATTGTGGCCTATTTTGATGTCAGTTACCTAGTAGGTCTTATATAACTGTTGAACGAACTGCCCAAAGTCATGTCCAACGCGTCTCCAATCGAAGAGAACTGTCTGCCCCTCATGGAGCTTATGTTTTAGAGGGAGGAACGGAATAAACAGGATAATTTCAGATTTTATAAGTGCTATGAGTCTTGTCATAGGATTTAGAAACAGAATGATGTGGCAGCAGTGACGTAGAATGTCAATGGGATGGCCAGAGGAGACCTCTAAACAAGTGACAACTGACTTGAATTTCAACAAGGAGACAGCTGTGGATCAGCCTGCAGACCGTTCCAGGAGGAGGGGATGCTAATAGCAAAGGCTCTGAGGCAGGACTGGGCTAGGCTGGGGCTTAAAAAATAAAGTGGAGATGGCAGGAGATGAAGTTAGGTCAGCAGGGGCCAGATGATGCAGGCCTCTTAAGCCAGTGTTATGTCTTAAATGTACCCATTACAGGATGACCACCAAATTTATATTTTAAAAGATCCACCAGTTGGTGCTTGGACTGTATGGGGGGGAAGACCTTGAAGCAGGGAGACCAGTGAGGAAACTGCTGGAGGCATCCAGGAAAGAGACATTAGGCCTGGACTAGGGTGAGTAGCAGTGCATGTGGAGAGAAGTGGACAGCTTCAGGATATACTTTAGAGGGAGAGCGCATAGGATCTTATGACACACTGAGTGCGGGAAAGAGGAGCCAATGGTGACTTATGGAAACCCCAACCCTCAGTTTTGGCCACCTCCTCTGCCTCCCTCAACAGGCTCAGCTGTCTCCCCTCAGAGCCCATCCCTTGGAATTGCTAGCTTGCTACTCCTGGGACTGAAAGGCATGCTATTTGGTCATCATTCGAGGAAACAAATATAGGAACAAAAGGATATAGACACTGAGGACAGCAGAGCTCTCAGCCCGTGGTGACTCCGTCCAAACCTCTACACTAAGCGCTGACCAATCTCGAACATGGCTTTTAGCAACACAAGGCTGTGTCCCTAGGATGACCCCAGTGTCCCCACCCCCTCACGACTGCCTGAGAAAACTCAGTGCCACCAGGAGAATTTACTGTTTTTTCTAACCAATATCTGAGGATGGGCTCCAACCTCCCTTTCTTAAAGCATTTACTGAAAAGGGCTTACAATTGTGAACTCCTTCCTCCGTCCCTTTGAGAGGTATATGTATCTCCTACACTTTAGGAATGTCTTTCTTAAGGACCTGAAAGCCCTTCCTTTGAAATGTTATCATCAGGAGGGTAGTGTCTCTGTCTCCCAGTCTCTGTGGGAGGCTAGAAGCCTAACTTTGGTAATTCCCAGCTAGTAGACACTGCTGGCCTCATCACATTTACACTGACCAACTCTCTAACTTTTCATTTGAGCCCCTGTTCTTTCCTTACTCCCTCATTCTCCTTTTAGAACATCCAATCACCTCCGCAAAGGTCCAGAATGAGCTCAGCTCCTTCCCCACCACTAATTACCAGTAATTACAGAATAAAATCTGTTTTCACCACTTTAACAATGTCCAGCTGTGTTTATCTTTGACTGCACCCTGGCTACAGACATGCAAAAGCAACTCCTATGTATAAAATGTAAAAAGTTGCTCTGTTTGAGTAGAAGGGTTGTAGTTATAAGTTTCTGGTAAAATTACTCAACCTCTCATCATAGTCCACAAACCCTACAAGATCTGACTCCTGCCAACCCGTTTGACTCATCACCTTCCTCTCTGCTTCCCTCCACCCTCACTCAGCTCAGCCACCCCACCTTCCTGTTCTTCCAAGCTCCAAGCTTATTCCTACCTCATTCCTACGTGCTCTTCCCTCTTTGTCTGGAAGGCTCTTCTAGATCCTTGAAAGACTGGCTTTTCTGCACCTTCAGATTCCAGCTCAAATGTCACCTCCTCAAAGAGGCCTTCCACTTTTTTCCAAACGAAATTACTCACTCCTCACCACCCAATAACAAGACATTTAGGGTTGCCAGATATAGCAAATGAAATACAGGACACCCGGTGCAACGTGAATTTCAGAAAAGCAATGCATGATTTTTTAGTATAAATATCGCATGGGACGTAGCTACACTAAAAAAATCATAGTGTTTATCTGAAATTCACATTGAATCAAGTGTCCTGTATTTTATCTGACAGCCCTACCTCCATTACATCATCATCTTCACAGCATTTATCACTCCCTGCAATTGTCTCCTTTTTTTTTTTTTTGGCCGCGCCGTGAAGCATGCAGGATCTTAGTTCCCCAGCCAGGGACCAAACCTGTGCCCCTTGCATTGAGAGGCCGGAGTCTTAACCACTGGACTGCGGGGAAGCCCCCACTGTCTCTTTTTCAATTGTCCCCCCCACCCCGCACCTGCCTAAGGACACTATTAAAACAAGGACTTTCTCTTATTTACAGCTATACCCCCAGCACCTAGCACAGCGTAGCTGTTCAATAAATATTTGTTGAATGTTGAATTAAATGCCCTATATAAATAGGTGAAGTCCACTGGGAAAGGTGTACATTATTAGGACACTGGTGGAAAAGATATATTTTTACCATTGCAGCAATCATCTTGATCATACTAGTCTGCTTTCCTGGACATTTTCCTCTAGTCCTGGGGAGAGCAACCCTGATGACTTAACAGTTTTTCATCCCCGAGAGCCAATCAGGAAGGAAGCTGGCTGGCATCTTGTGTCTGTCTAGCATCACTGCCCGTTTCTGTAGGAAGCCCTCAAGATGTGCCAAGGTTATCATGTCTGTGGACGTGGCTCCAGCGGGGCGCTCTCCCCTCACCCGTAGCAGCCTCAAGAACTACAGGGGTGAGGGCCACAGAGAGGCTTGTGGGTCCTCTCTCTCCATCCTCCGTGGGGCGTGGGTGATCCATGAAGATTCCCTGGGGATCCCCATTCTCCCTGCCCCCACGTACACACACTCTTACGTTTCCCACAACTGCTGTTGTGCTGGAAACCAAGGAAAATAATTCAGCCATTTTCAGGAGCTAGAACTGAGTATGCACGTAGTTTTCTTTCTTTCCAAACCCTGATAAAACAGTGCATATACTGTATGGAAAGATTTTCTGAAAAAAGGAAGATACTCTTACATTTTATTTGGATTCAGAAGGACATGGACACATCTGGCTGTGCTTGGAAAGAAGAAGTCTTCTTTTGGTTCTATCTCACTTTTAAGGCCCAGCTGAGATGCAGAAAAGTGTTGACAGCTAAAATTGAGACGTGTCGGATTGCTGTTTCTTACCTTTTTTAAATGGAGGCACCTTTCTTTCTTGTGCACATGGTAGAAAATTCACATGGTACAAACAGCTTTTGGTCTTTCACTAATCAGGACATTAGCTGTAGATACTATATTGAATATTTAAGCCCTTTATGTTCTTATTTTTTAAATGTTCTTTATCTGATGTTCTCTGAGAGGCGTGTGAGTCTCCCATCGTGGTTCTGGCTTTGTCATTGTTAAAGGGTACTTCAGTCAGCTTTTGATTTATAGTTTGAAGCTGTTAGGTGGATAAAGGGTTCCTGCCCTTTCTTCCTGATGAAGTCTACCATTTGATAATGTGAAATATTCCTCTTTGGCCCTTTCAAAGCTTTCCTCTTCCAATTCTTGTCTGATATCAGTACGGCTGGACCTACTTTCTTTCTGTTAACCATTTCCTGGCTCTTCCCCTCCCCGTTTTATTGACATAATTTTTTCAAATAAATGTATTCATTCATTTATTTTTGGCTGCATTGGGTCTTCGTTGCTGCACGTGGGCTTTCTCTAGTTGCGGCGAGCAGGGGCTACTCTTCGTTGCGGTGCGCAGGCTTCTCATTGCGGTGGCTTCTCTTGTTGCGGAGCACAGGCTCTAGGCATGCAGGCTCAGTAGTTGTGGCTCGCAGGCTCTAGAGCACCGGCTCAGCAGTTGTGGCGCACAGGCTCTGTTGCTCCGTGGCATGTGGGTCTTCCCGGACCAGGGCTCAAACCCGTGTCCCCTGCATCGGCAGGTGGAATCTTAACCACTGCGCCACCAGGGAAGTCCTTGAGATATAACTGACATATCTTTCAGCATCCCTTTATTGCCAGAATTCTTTCATCCTTTTGTATCATGCTACTTAAGTACATGGGTTTGAGCCAGACTACCGAGGTTAAGACCCCAATGCCATCTGTGTGACACTGGGCAAGTTACTTATAACTTGGTTGCCTAATCTCTAAAACACGGGTAATAATATTATTTTGCCTCGGTAGTAGTGAGGATCAAAGAGCCAATATACATGAAGCCCACAAAAGGGCACCTGGGAAACAGCGCCCAACGGTGTTAGCTGTTATGACCATTTGTTATGACCGGTGGGAGTGCATTCTTGACGCCCTCCCATCGTCCCCAGTCCTGTGTTTTCCCAGGTGTGCTATTTTAGAGCTGGGCAAGCCTTCTGACCTTGGCCACTGTGCCTTAGAGGGCTCCATGCTGGCCCTCCTCCAGCCACTCCTTGCCCACAGGCCAGGGGTCCACAGGCCAAGTGGGTGCCCTTCCGTGCTCACCCAAACCTGGGCCACCCCCTTTCAGACCACGTTCCAGTCGTGCAGGACCCTGGAAGTCCCCACTCTCAGGCCCTGAGCTCTCTGCCAGGGTCTCTGGAAATCTCTTGCCTGGGTTACTTCTGAGAGCAAATGCACAGCCGGCCTGAGCGCCTCTAAGCTGGAAGTGTGACTGGGGGGGCAGACGTGTTCGCAGCTGGTTTTTTAAAAAAATAAATTTATTTATTTACTTTTGGCTGCGTTGGGTCTTCGTTGCTGCATGCGGGCTTTCTCTAGTTGCGGTGAGCGGGGGCTACTCCTCCTTGCGGAGCACGGGCTCTAGGCACACAGGCCTAGCTGCTCCGCGGCATGTAGGATTTTCCCGGGCCAGGGCTCGAACCTGTGTCCCCTGCACTGGCAGGCGGATTCTTAACCACTGTGCCACCAGGGAAGCCCCTGCAGCGGGTTTGGACAGAGCTGGATATCCACACACACATTCAAAGCCCTGTGGTGCAAGTTGAGGCTTGAGGGGGGAGGAGAAAGGGTGCAGGACAAAGGCCAATTCTCCCCCCACTGCTCTGTTCTGGCATGGGGAACTCTGGGGAGCCTGAGAATTCAACTTTTGAACCTAGACTTGCAGGTATTACAAAGGTATTTATCAAGGAAGGTGGTTAGGGTCTGTTTTATTCGAAAGCTTATAGCTTGACATATAACTTTGAAATATGTAGACTTAACTGCATGTGAGCCCATGGTTGTATTTCTGCCCCACAGCCAGCAGATGTCAGTAGTGGGCTGTGCTCTCTGCCCTCTGCAGCCAGTGTCACAGTGATCTATCAATACATCCATCTGTCTGCTCTCCAGCACATTAAATAGCCCTTCCCTTGTGTGAGATCCCTCCTTAGGGAGGGACTGAAGGGAGCATCAATGATGCAGTGGAGGGTATTCCCTGGGAGTCCAGTAGTTAGGACTCTGAGCTTTCACTGCCAAGGGCCCGGGGTTCGATCTCTGGTCAGGAAACTAGGATCCCGCAAGCCACAATGGCTCCCCGCCCCCTCCCCAAAGAAAGGTGTAGTGGAGGGGAGGGATGGGGACAGGAGGTGACGGCTCTCACAAGCACTGATAGGTGGTGTGGGGCAGTGGTTAAGAGGCAGGCTCTAGAGCCAGACTGCAGGGCGTCAAATCTAGCTGTGTGGCTTGGGCAAGTTCCTTGAACTCTCTGAGCCCCATGTTAAAAAATGGGGTGTGGGGCTTCCCTGGTGGCGCAGTGGTTGGGAGTCTGCCTGCTGATGCAGGGGACACGGGTTCGTGCCCCGGTCCGGGAAGATCCCACGTGCCGCGGAGCGGCTGGGCCCGTGAGCCATGGCCGCTGAGCCTGTGCGTCTGGAGCCTGTGCTCCGCAACGGGAGAGGCCACAATAGTGAGAGGCCCGCGTACGGCCAAAAAAAAAAAAAAAAAAAAAAAAAAAAGGGGTGTGATGGGAATTCCCTGGCGGCCCAGTGGTTGGAACTCTGTGCTTCCACTGCAGGCGGCATGGGTTTGATCCCTGGTTGGGGAACTAAGATCCCACAAGCTGCACGGCCCAAAAAAAAAAAAAAAAAAAAAATGGGGTGTGACGATGGTAGCTATCTTATGTCCTTACGGAGAGGTTGTGAGGATTAAAGGGGATAATATATGCAGAACAAATGCCTTGCACATTAAAAATCCAGTAAATGGTCATTATTTGATCATTGCTCTGGTGCTATCATAGAAATGGAAAAGAAAAAAAAAAGGCTGAACAATGGCTGAAATGGCAAAGAGTATATCAAATGATCAACAGGGAAGCCTAACACAAGAAATGAAGTTCTCTTTCTCACCTCCTTTGGTGGAGGGGAACGGGGAAGTGAGGCCAGCAAGAATCCAGGGAATGTGGAGTTTCAAACCGGAGCCCTTTGGGTACCTTTGGAGTTGAGGACTGAGCATCTTCCTGAATGCTCTCAGGGGAAGCAGGTACCTAGTGCTGATTTCCACCATGGCAGGTACACAGGGCAAGTGGGGTCTTTGGGTGGCAGCTTCCTCTTCAAGCTGAGCAAGGCAAATGGAGAGTGGAATTGCCAGCAACTCAAGAAAGCACAGGAAATTACCAAATTCCCGAGTTTGTGAACTGTCCCATGATCACCCTAGAATTTCCACTTAAAAAAAAAAAAAATTCCTGGGCTTCCCTGGTGGCACAGTGGTTAAGAATCTGCCTAACAATGCAGGGGACACGGGTTCAAGCCCTAGTCCGGGAAGATCCCACATGCCATGGAGCAACTAAGCTCGTGCGCCACATCTACTGAGCCTGCACTCTAGAGCCCGTGAGCCACAACTACTGAGCCCGTGTGCCACAACTACTGAGCCCGTGTGCCACACCTACTGAAGCCCGTGCGCCTAGAGCCCGTGCTCCACAACAAGAGAAACCACTGCAATGAGAAGCCCAGGCACCACAATGAAGAGTAGCCCCCGCTCACCGCAACTAGAGAAAGCCCACGCGCAGCAACGAAGACCCAACACAGCCAAAAATAAATAAATTAAAAATAAAAAAAAGAACTAAAAAAACATTTTAAAAAATCCTTACATTCTTTCACCAAAAATTCACTGAGTGAATTTTATATCTGGTACTGTGTTCTGGTTGGTGAGACTGTCATAAACAAAACAGCCCCGGTTCCTGTCCCCATTCCATTCCCCCATTTCAGTGCGGGGAGACATATCAAACAGATCATTACAGATGGTGGTGAGCTCTGAGGAGGACACCAAGAAGGCACAAGGAGTTAGTGTTTCGGTTGAACCCAGGAGGAGGAACTAGCCATGAAGCAATCTAGAGAAAGCGCCTTCCAGGCAGAGGAACAGCATGGGCAAAGGCCCTGAGGCAGGAGCAAGTGTGGGACTCTAAAGAAGTCACGAATTCGTGCCTTTTTTTTTAAATTGGAGTATAGTTGATGTTGTTAGTTTCAGGTGTACAGCAAAGTGATTCAGATATCTTATCTATCTAAATATCTTTTTCACGTTCTTTTCCATTATCGGTTATTACAAGATCTTGAATATAGTCCCCTACAGTAGGTCCTTATTGTTTATCTGTTTTACATATAGTAGTGTATATCTGTTAATCCCAAACTCCTAAATTATCCCTCCCTCCCCACCTTTCCCCTTTGATAACCGTGTTTGTTTTCTATGTCTGTGAGTCTATTTCTCTATTGTAAATAAGTTCATTTGTACAATTTTTTTTAGATTCCACATATAAGCAATATCATATGATATTTGCCTTTATCTGTGTGACTTACTTCACTTGGTATGATAATCTCTGGGTTCATCCATGTTGCTGCAAATGGCATTATTTCATTCCTTTTTATGGCTAATATTACTATATATATATACACACACACACACGCTACGTCTTCTTTATCCATTCATCTGTTGATAGACACTTAGGTTGCTTCCTTGTCTTGGCTGTTGTAAATAGGGCTGCTGAGAACATTGGGGGTGCATGTATCTTTTTGAATTAGAGGTTTTGTCTTTTCTGGATATATGCCCAGGAGTGGGATTTCTGGATCACGTGGTAACTCTGTCTTAAGTTTTTTAAGGGACCTCCATACTGTTCTCCAAAGTGGCTGCACCAATTTACATTCCTACCAACAACATAAGAGGGTTCCCTTTTCTCCACACCCTCTTCAGCATTTACAAATTGGTGACTTTTAAGGTGTGTATTAAAGTGGAAAAATAAAGGCATAAACCACAAGCGCTTACTGGCCCAACCTCAGCATCTGCTCGCTTCCTCTTACATCTTCTCTGCCAGTCACCGTTCCTTTCCTCGACTTCTGAATGTCTGTGCTAGTCTGGAAAGGCTCTGAGGGTATAGTATAGCCCTACCAAGGTAGTGTTAAGAGATCTGATAATGATTGTTTCTAACTCAGGTGTTTGTAATATCCAAGCAGTTCAACTTACAAACAGAGGCCTTGGAACATCAGCTCCTCAGAGACCAGGACTGTGTTCTGCTGGACGCCCTGCTGGGTTTCCCACCTCATCCACCAGATCAACCGGCGCAGTGATATGCAGTGTGGTTGGTGTACGTGTGCCCTGAAGACAGAGTCTGGGTCAGAATCCCAGCTCTGCCACTTCCCAACCGTGTGATTCCCCGCCTCGGTGGGCCTCTTGGGCCTCAGTGTCCTCATCTAATGCTGCGACCTTCATCATATGGTTGTGGTGAGGTTTAAAGGACTTCCTGTAGGCAAAGCACTTAGTAAGGTGTCTGGAGTGCCGTAAACATCAATAAATGTTAATGATGTTGGGACTTCCCTGGTGGCGCAGTGGTTAAGAATCCACCCGCCAATGCAGGGGACACGGGTTCGAGCCCTGGTCCAGGAAGATCCCACATGCCGCGGAGCAACTAAGCAAGTGAGCCACAGCTACTGAGCCTGCGCTCTAGAGCCCATGAGCCACAACTACTGAACCTGAATGTCACAGCTACTGAAGCCTGTGTGCCTAGAGCCTGTGCTCCGCAACAAGAAGCCACTGCAATGAGAAGCCCGCGCACCGCAACGAAGAGTGGCCCCCGCTCATCGCAACTAGAGAAAGCCCGTGCGCAGCAACAGAGACCCAACGACCCAACGCAGCCGAAAATAATAAATAAAAAAATGTTAATTAACATCATTAATGTTAATGAATGAATGACATTGATAGCCTGCTCAGTGCTAATACCCCGAAAGGGCAGAAAGTTAGCACAAATCCTTCTACACAAAGAGTTCTTTCTCTTTTTTGGATTTCCTTCTCATTTAGGTCACCACAGAGCACTGAGTAGAGTTCCTGTGCTATACAATAGGTTCTCATTAGTTATCTATTTTATATATAGTATCAATAGTGTATATATGTCAATCCCAATCTCCCAGTTCATCCCACCACCCCGCTTTCCCCCTCGGTATCCATACGTTTGTTCTCTACATCTGTGTCTCTATTTCTGCTTTGTAAATAAGATTGTCTATGCCAATTTTTTCAGATTCCACATATATGTGTTATATACGATATTTGTTTTTCTCTTTCTGACTTACTTCACTCTGTATGACAGTCTCTAGGTCCATCCATGTCTCTACAAATGAGCCAATTTCGTTCCTTTTTATGGCCGAGTAATATTCCATTGTATACATGTACCACATCTTCTTTATCCATTCGTCTGTCGATGGGCATTTCGGTTGCTTCCACATCCTGGCTACTGTAAATACCGCTGCAGTGAACACTGGGGTGCATGTGTCTTTTTGAATTATGGTTTTCTCTGGGTATATGCCCAGTAGTGGGATTGTAGGTATAGCTGATTCACTTTGCTGTACAGTATAAACTAACACAATATTGTGAAGCAACTATACTCCAATAAAAAAAAAGATATGAAAAAAAACAGAACAAAAGAATTCTTCCTTCCAGCTTCCATGATCTGACCACTGGCCTCTCCTACAGCGTGGTGCTTGGTTCTTCTCAGAAATCCATACACTCTGGAGAAGGAAATCAATATGCCATTATTTAAGCTCAAATTCACTCAAGCTAAGGAGTTAATTAGAACATATGGGTATTTCTTGGACATAAATCAAGATAAATTCTTTAGGCAAATCTGAACTAGGTTAAAGGAGAGGAGGCTATACAAGCTTCATGAAAAGACTGGGAGTCTCTGGGAAAGATGAAAATTGACTATTATATAAAATTATCCTCAGAGGCTCAATCATCAGTTGAGTACCAGATAAGGTTGGCTTGTGTCTAGAAATAGGCATTTAAAAAAATACTGAAATCATTTTTGCCGGAACCCTTGGGGAGTCCCCATCCCTGCTCCTCCTCCTCTCGCTGTGGGCATGTAGCTGCATTTACTGAGCTGGACGCTCCTAAGATGTGATACAAATCACTAACTCAAGGACAACTTAGATTTCTTAAACTGGACAACAGGCATGTTACACAGGTTTGCAAAAATTCCAGGGAACCATTCTGGTCCTCTGAAAAAGGAAACGTACTTTTGCCTAAAATGTGTTCCAGTCTGTTGGCAGGGTACAAATGCAGAATAATGCTAAAATTACCTTTCAAAATGCTTGGGGGGGTGGGATGAATTGGGAGATTGGGACTGACATACATACCCTACTATGCATAAAACAGATAACTAATGAGAACCTACTGTATAGCACAGGGAACTCCACTCAATTCTCTGTGGTAACCTAAATGGGAAGGAAATCTAAAAAAGAGTGGATATATGTGTACGTATGACCGATTCACTTTGCTGTACAGTAGAAACTAACAGAACATTGTAAAGCAACTATACTCCAATAAAAATTAATTTAAAAAAAAGCTTAAATAAGTAGCACTTGAAATAAGGTAGAGCTGGCCCTTCCCTAACCAGTGACCTCAGCATGCCCTCTGTAGGGCCGAGCAGAAGAGACTTTTTTTTTTACAGGAAGGCCAAAGAAAGCTGAAAGTATCTGCCACAAAGGGACTTTTAGGTCCTGTAACACATGCTGAAGGAGCCCTGTTACTCAGAAGAAAGAAGTCACTTTAGTTCAGGGTGTTTCAACCTTGGCACTACTGACATTGGGGCTGGGTTATTCCTTGTGGGGCAGGGGTTCGGGCTGTTTGTTAGCCTCTACTCACTAGATGCCAGTAGCACAGCCACTCCCACCCCGTTGTGACAACCAAACATGTCTTCAGACCTTGCCAAGTGTCCCCCGTGTTTCCTGGGGGCAGAACTGAAAACCACTGGTTGGCAGCAGGTTGAAAACCACTGCTCTAGATAAAACTCAGGCACTATCTGCTCTGAAGAGATAAAGACACTTCAGAAAACCTTTCCAAAAGAAAGCGCTGTCCCTTTGTTCTTCCCTGGAAGCACCTGAAATGTGGCACCAGAGAGAGATGTTTTATACCTGTGAATTAATAAAGACGACCATGCATTAGTCAATTTCACCAGTGGATTTTTTTTTTTTCCTGGCCATGCTGTATGGCACGTGGGATCTTAGTTCCCCTACCAGGGATCGAACGCGTGCCCCCTGCAGTGGAAGCGTGGAGTCCTAAACACTGGATCGCCAGGGAATTCCCAGCAGTGGATTATTTTAAATATAATCATGATTTACAACTTTACATATTTCAGAAGGAGTGGATTCTGTGCTTGGAGGCAGGAAAGGCAAGGTTAGAACTCACTGTCTTCCTAGGCCAGCTCCCCGCGTGAATCTCAGAATCGTCTCCGGCTCAGTGCCCACTTGGCTTACGTGTGAGTCTTCCTCTGCAATCTTGCCCTCAGTGCCAGCAGGAGGAGATGTCTGTCTTTCTTGGGAACTAACCCACTGGTCAAACTAATTAATGAGATAAATAAGAATCTTCTCATGACCTCATAACTGGATATTCTTCCCTTTCACGGGGGGAGGAAAGTGAATGAAGGGAATTTTACTTAAAAAAATTGAAACCCACAATTAATATTCTCCCATTAATAATTATAATAGTTAAACATAAAGACCAAATTTTACCACCAATACCTGCCACAAGAAGAAACTAACCCAAAACTTGATATACATTATCAAGTTTGATATAAATAATGGCTTGATATACATTAATTACTACATTAAAAGCAGCTTTACTTTTTAAAACTTTATTGATTTACCACCTGATTAAAGCATGGGATATTTATTTTAACAGTATTATACATAATATTTTTACATAGAAAACTTTACATAGCATTTCATATTATATAATTCTGCTTATTCTTTCAAAAATGTATACATCCATTGGGCAAGGAATGCTTTTCATTAAATTACCAATATTAAATGCACTTAATCATTGTGTATAGATTAAACAAAAGTAGCTATTAACTAACTTTTAGGCATTTTTAAGGAGGTAAAACATACATCTGCACATAAAGAAATATTTGATGCAAATATGCAGATAAAATTTTTTAAAAATTAGAACACTGAGAAAAACTACACTTTTGATGAGTGTCTTTTTTTGAGAGCAAGGATTTCCATATATAGTCATTCTTTTAAATATTCAGCTTTGGTTTCTTTGTTTCCCAAACTACAAAGCTGCCGACAGCAAAACTCCAAGATTTCACATGAGTTCAAGCTATATCTACTTAACACAAATACTAAAACAGAATTCAGAAAATGCAGTATTAAGGATCCAGCTTCTATTTAAACCAATACCCATTTGCATCATAACAACAAACGTCTGAATGAGATGGCCATACTTGCATGTCAGCAGGTTCCTTTAATAACTATGAAGACTACTAAATGTAGAGCCATAATCACAAAAGAATGACAAGAAAGTTTAGGTTTTTTTTTTTTTTTTTCATTTTGTACAAAAGTCACCTCTCAGAGGAAAATGTTGTTGCCAGATATTATTATACAAGTTCCATTATGTATGTTCTTTGCTTGTATGTGAGGAGTAACAGGGAAAAGGTGTATTTGACTCTAAAGATGCATATTAGAAATAAAATTTCCCATCCACCGTTTGTTGTTAAGATGCCAAAGCTGGTGATCTCCCTAAAGGACAGTGAAGAAAAACAAAGCTGCTCAAAGCAGCAGTACTGTAACGAACAAAAACTTCTCCAGAGACTCAGCACAAAAGAGCAACACTTAAAGCATGCTGAGAAAGAAATAAGGCCTTGGAAATGTGTCGCTCTTCTCCATAACCCTGTGGATGAATGGCCCCTGGCCCAGTGCTGCAGGGCCACACACACCCCTTTCACTGGTGTGTGAGTGGCACAAGCCACGTTCACCGTGAGCTAGAAGAGCTTCATCACAAAAGAGGACCTAGGCCGAATGGCTTCCTATTGAATTAAGGGACTTCCTCTGTACGTCACTGTCCACCGACAAGAAAAATCACCCTAAATGGTTTTACATCCAGTTTCTAAAAGGTCCATGCTGGACCAATTCAAATGCCTTACTCAGAATATAGAATCTTTTAAAAAACACAGCTGAAAAGAAATTCAAACCTGAATGTTTCGGCAAGTGACAAAACGCGCTTACACGTTTCCTACTCTGCGAGAGGGGGCAAAAATGAAAGAGAAGGCAGGAACACATGGGCGAAGTCTTGCAGTCACATTCAGTGAAGAAAACGTCCCATGAGAACCTCAGAAGGAAAGGAAAAATCTCTACCTAGGGACGCAACTGGACAGAAAATGTAAGTATGAACAAACCCGCATGCTCCCCATTTATACCTTTAGTGCAAATGTCAATGGAGACGGCTGACTTGCGGAGGCTGTGACCACCACAGTACCAGCGAGGACGTCTCAGCATGTGGGGTCCATGCTTCAGAGTAAAGATGTAATGGATTCCAGGACCAGGACGTCAAACGTGCTAACATTTTCCATTCACAGTAAAATATTTAGCAGGTCCTTTCCTGCTAAATTCCATAGCCCCTCTTCTCTCATGTATGCAAATAACGTAAAAACCTAAACCTGCTCTTTTTTTTTCTTTGGTAGAGAAATTAAAACACTTTTGAGGAAAGAAGAAAGTAGACAGAGTACTACTGCTGGCCAAAACCAAACATTGCTCAAGGCTGTTAGAACACAAAAAATGTAAGAAATCAGTCTCTTAGTAAACAAAAGCACCAGAAATCCTTCTCTATAAAGAAAAACTATCAGATTGTTTAGATAGGTTCCCAACTTACTAACTTCTAAGGCACCAGAGTCGACATCAATACAACCCAATTTACAGGACTACAGGGCGTAGGGAGCAGTCTCCATGTGTTAATAACCCTGCAACGCTTCTAACGCTGAGTGCTGCTCTCGGTGAGCAGGGATGAGAGGGCAGAGACGAAGCCTGTGTTCTTTCTCACCGACTCAGAATAAAATTCAGCTCCCAAATCTACTGCTTGCAGACCTCGGGCTGTATTCCTAGACCGCCAGCTTTTACACAAGCTGCACCAGAACTCAGTTCTACTGCAGCTGAGAGTATTGCGCCGTCATTAACGTGATAGGGACCCCAGAATCTAACCCTTCCAAAGAACTCAGCTCCTTGGTTCAAATTAACGGAAGCACTGAACACAGGCCACCTCCTGCCAAGGTCACGGTGAGCTGTGCTGGCCCACAACAGCACAGGTCTGCTCGGGTTCAACCCATGACACGTGGCTGGGGGAGGCTCACAGGAGCCACCCTTCTCACGCAGAGCCCCCAGCCCCTCTCTCTGGGGGGACCTTGCGTGGGGACTGTGCCCAAGCAGGGACACTAACCACTGGTACACTCACTATCCCGAGGTACAAAGAAAAGGGTTCCTCAGATATAAATTAATTCTCTTAAATTACTACTTCACTTTTGTTACTGCTTCATATATTAGATGGACAATGTATTCTGGAAATTTTAATACCCCTCCACAAATACTTACTTCATTGAAGACTAATCATCTTCATTCAATTGTTGACTTTTTCCTATAGACTTTTTCTCCCCCTGTTACTAAAACAGGGAGAGCCAGGAGGCACTACATTTGTTTTTTAAACCTTGCAAGCTCTTAATTCTAACTTAATTACTAAACTCTGCCTTCAATCAAATCCTCAGTAATCTTTTTTGTCAAATGCTTTAAAAATCACCCAGACGTTAACAAATGAAACAGAAAAAAAAAAAAACCCCAAAAAAACCAACCCTTTTCCCCCTACCTTTCCCCAAACTAATATAACTACAGTTGACTCACAACTGACAAAAACACTCAAACTTCTCTAGCACACTCAAACAACAAAAGATCCCAGCGTATTTTAGGTGGCACTCAGCCGTTACAAGAAATTTTATTAACGTACTTTCTAATAATCACAAACCTATACAGCTATGCTCAGTATCTTCAAGGAGAGCGACTTCCTCTGACAGAACATCTACAGCCAATCGTGGGACTTTGCTTGAGAATGACGGCAAGTGCAATGACAGATATGACAGGCAGTTCAATCGGTAAAGTGGAATGACAGATGAGACAGACTCCCCACCTACTGTGTTAACTGGGTGCGCAACAGTTTAGGGAAATACCACAACGCCTCAGTCGGGGACTCTGACAGAACCATCTTTATCCAGGCCATTCTGAGCTCCAGGATGCCGACTTTCTATGGTCTGACCCTTCCCGAGATGTGCCAGGCAGAGGCGGCGTGGTGACAGTGCTGCAGAGCTGCAGCAGTGGCCCGGAGGGGCCAGGGCTACCATACTGGTGACGGGGTCCCTGGTACCTGGGATGGCTCTTCTGGAATCCATATCTTATACACAACACCTATCCTTAGGAAGAACTTCCGCAGAACTGCTCGGAGCTCAGGAATCAGGTCAAACTGCATAATTTCACACAAGTAGGGGTAGTACCTTGAAGCATGTGCTTTAAACTTGAGGTGGGAGAAACAGAGAGAGAGAAAATTAGACATGGAACTATTTTTTGGCACTAGTTTTTCAAAAGTATTCATCTCACCCTGGAACTTCTTGCAAATAATATTGGTGTTTTTTCGGGCTATTAGAAAGTAGGTGCAAAAAATCTGTAAATTAAAACTTCTTTTAATTATATTTAACTCCTAACACAAACTATTTGGGGACAACCTTGCTACCAAAGTCAACTTTCATTTTAATAAATCAAGTTTCCAGTTCTAAACCAGTGTTTCACAATCTCAACCCTCCCTTCCAACAAAGCCACACTGAAAATCACGGTAGCTGTTTAACAGCAACCTGCCTGGCTTCAACTTCAGCCTTTCTCCGCTGGGGCTCTTTGAGAGAAAAAGCCCCAATAACCCCAGGCACCCACTGTTTGTATTTAATTAACTTCTCTCCCATGCATCTAGAATGGTGCTAGTTATGTCACCATCCTTGGAAGAATGAGGAAAGTAGTTACTTCAAAGTCTCAATGAAAAGCCAACCCAAATCCCAGTGGAGACATTACTTGTTTATACCTTTTCATCGTTTATTTTGAGGGTTTTTGTTAGAAGTAACAACAGGAGACTTGTCCAGGCCTCCCGATGGCTTTCAGAGTTCACCGTGATGAAATAGGCCAGTGCCTCGCTGCACACACTAGAAGAATCAGAGAGGGGGTGTGGGGGGCGATGTCAAATGAAAGAGGAATATCTCACATTCCACTGGAGTGAAGAACTCTTTATTCTTTTATTATTCATTTATTTTTTAAAAATCTTTTGGCTGCGCTGTGCAGCGTGTGGGATCTTAGTTCCCCAACCAGGGACTGAACCCATGGCCCCTGCTGGAAGCACGGAGTCTTAACCACTGGACCGTCAGGGAAGTCCCAAGAACTCTTCATTCTTGTAATGAGTATTTAGTGAACACCTGCTCTGGCTGTGCCATCTTGAACAAATCCCTGAGCCTCAGTTTTCTCAGCTGTAAAATAGGAATAAATAACTGTACCAAACTCAAGGGGCTGCTGTGAAGATGAAATGAAGCAAGTACATTAAACGTTAGCCCAGCACAGGCCTGGCACGTGGCTGGGGCTCAATCAGGGTGTGCAGCACAATCAGCACACGAGCCTGTTACCCACAGTTAACCATGAACTTTCTTTTCCCACATCGCACACAACGGCCATTTTTAAAACATGTTGTGCTAAAAACATTTATGTATCTCCTTTAGAGAAACTTTACGAGACTACGTAGGTAGTTCTCTTTTGGGCTTGATGTAAATGGAAATGAGCTGCTGATGTCCTCTTTAATTAATTCATTTTTCAGTTTATGACTTGTCATATATTCTCATTGCAAGACGACTGAAAAGTGCAAAAAATTACAGAAGAGAAAAAAATTCCCATAATTCCGTCATCCTAAGAGACACATAACAATATTCTGGAATAGGAAATATTCCAGTTTGTCTGTGATTTTTAAAAAACATTACTGAAAAATCACAAGTATATATGGTTTTACAGCCTGCTTTTTTGTGGTGAAACTTGTATTATGAGCATGTTCCCACATCAAGGAAAATTATTTTTTAAAAACTTCATTTTAAAAAAAAATTTATTTTTTGGGGGCCACGCTGTGCAGTCTGTGGGATCTCAGTTCCCTGACCAGGGATTGAACCTGGGCCACGGCAGTGAAAGCCCGGAATCCTAACCACTAGGCCACCAGGGAACTCCCCAAAACTTCATTTTTAAAGGCTGCATAATATTCTATCATAGGATATACCACAATGTAGTTATCCATTCCACAGTTGAGCTGCTTTAAGTGTTTTCTCTTTATAAGTAAGTCTGCAATGAATGTTCTGTGTGGGAATCCTGATTCCCTAACAGTGGATTACTGAGTCAAAGAAAGAGACTGAACACTTTAAGGCTCTTGATATATATATAATGCCCCCTGATTTCCAGAAATTGGAGAGTGAGTGTCTTTATCTCGTGTTTGCCAGCACTGCATGTTAATGTTTTCAAATCTTAAAGGAGCGAAAGGAGGCTTAGACACAGCATCTTGCTCACAGTTGCCCAAGAAACTGGGTGGCAAAGATCTAGTTCTTTGCAGGGGGCTCTCTCAATGCCATCCACTGCCGGCCCACTGCTGCATTTCCACACAAAGTAAGTACATCCTGGTACCCACACGATTCTAATATGTTCCTCTTGGGAAGAAGGGATGGTGGGATGTTAGAGCTGACAATGCTCTAAAGAGGACCCAGTCAGGACTTCAATCCAGGCTGGATGACTCTGAGCTCAGAGCACTTTTCCCTGCCTATGTTTCTGTGCTTTAAACAATGTTGAATGGAAGAAATGAGGCTCTGCCCTCTTCAGGGCATTAAGAAAAGTGAAATAGAAGAACCAGATAGGATGAAAAACAAAAAGGAAAACAGCTGGTGAGGGTGTCAGCATATAGGTATTTTTCTACTGCTCTTTTCAAATCACAGTATTGTTATGAAGCATCTGTGTTTTACAGGTAAGAAATTTAATCAGAAATCATTCTTCTTACGTTAAAAGTCGCTGCTGTATTTCTTCCCAGGAATCCCTGCGGTTCTCATCGACATACATTCGAAACAGGATCCTCAAACAACAGGCCAGGCTGCTGGTTTCTTGTTTTAGAAGGTTGGGTTTAGACTTGCCCTTAAAACCTGGAGATCAGATATAGTCATATAAATAGTGCACACTTCCAGGGTAATGCTGAGAAATCACATGGGAAACTAATTGAGTTACTTTAGGAAATACTGAAAGATCTCACATTTTTAATATGGCTCAATTGTGATACCAGATGAGGCAGCCCTGACATCTCATCCTCCCCACAAGATACACTTTGCTCAACACCCTGAGCTGTTCTCCATTCAGACTCTGCTCACTGGCTGGTGAAGCCATTCATTTCATCTTCTCAAGTATAAAAGCTCTTAAGAATTCTAGAATGTCTCTGACTTGTTAGATTTTTTTCACAAACCACATATAAGAACACGTTTTGTTTTTGGTTTTTTTTGAGAACCAACATGATAATTATTTTATTTTTCTAGCCTTCCAAATTAGACCCTCCATTAGAGCATTTTATCATTTGAAAATAAGGACCACTGCCCTAGATGAAAACTGCACAGCAATTCCTGAAATAGCTCCTCAGTGCGTCTCTGTCATCTCTTCTCCCTCTGCCAATCCATCCCACACACACCAGCCAGAACAATCTTCCATAAGTATCCTTTTCTTTGTATCTCATCCCTGAAGAACACGTTTTCTTAAACAAAGCAATACCAATCTGCCACAGAGATGTGTAAAACCACTCTTATACGCAAAATCTTTTTTTTTTTGGCTGCTCCACACAGCATGTGGGATCTTAGTTCCCCGACCAGGGATTGAGCCTGTGCCCCCTGCAGTAGAAGTGCAGAGTCCTAACCACTGGACCACCAGGGAAGTCCCTAAGCAAAATCTTATTATAGGCAAAAACATAAAGACATAAAACACCTAGATAGTTTAAAGCTATAGAGAAAAATGACATTTTAAAATTATGGATTAAAACAGGCATTTGGGTGGAAAATTCAAGTAATGGTAACAATACAAGAATTATATAAAGTATCACTTTTGTACACAGTTCACAAAATGAGACTCCTACCTACCATCACCCCTGCACATACATGTGTGTCTACACGCACACACACATCACTCACTTCCAGGACTTATATATTTATTTGTACAGGTGGGAGAGAAAACCCCTAAAAGCCTCAAAAAAATGTATGAATGCTTTTGTTGCTCCTAGATGACACTTTTTACATCATCATACTTAACTTTACATACATACATACATTTATTTACTTATTTATTTATTTAGGCTGCGCCGGGTCTTAGTTGAGGCATGTGGAATCTTTTAGTTGTGGCATGTGGGCTTCTTAGTTGTGACATGCAGACTCTTAGTTGCGGCATGCATGTGGGATCTAGTTCCCCAGCGAGGGACTGAACCCGGGCCCCCTGCATTGGGAGTGCGGAGGCTTAGCCACTGGACCACCAGGGAAGTCCCTAACTGTACAATCTTAACCTAATGTAAAATTTCTTGCCCTTGCTAGATCAATTAAACTCTACCAATTCATTTTTCCATCAAATACTTACTGAGAGTCTCCCGTGTGCCAGACAATATTCCTGGTACTAGGATGAAATTTCCCTTCTCTCTCCCTCAAGCATGAAATATCCGGTAAGTTATTCCAGCTGTGTGTATCACGCCAGGAATTTTCCAAAGGCTTTAATGTTTTAGGACGGTGACCAGTGTGACCACCTGTCCCATCTGCTGTGCTTCCTCCCTTACCTGCTCGCCACAGGACAGTCCGTTGCTCGTAATTGGAGTTGAAGGCCTTTGAGAATGAATGGGACTCCTGCAAGCAGTCTAAGAGCTTGAAGAGGTGCTGGGAAGACATGCACTTATACATGCCCTGGTCCTCTGTCTCTATATGGATATCTGCATCCAGCGTGTCTTGCTAGAGAGGGGAGGATAAGAGAGCTAAGTAAAGAAGATGGAATGGTTTTGGACACTGTGGTATCAGACAGAGATCATCATAACTCTCCAGAAGTCCTCCTCTCTATAAGGTACACTTCATTCCTCAATACCCTGAAATGTTTTCCATTTAGACTCTGCTCACTGGCTGGTGAAAGAATATGCTGAGCTCTTGCATGATGGCAGGCTTTGCTGGCCAGAGTTTCAGTTTTGTCAGTACTGCCTTCATTGCATGAACAGGAGTGTGTACTTCTCCAATTATTTCACTACAGGATTGCACTGTCCTCTTTTTATTTTATAAAGAAATTGGAAAATGAGAAAATCAAACTGTAGTGCATGTGATAGAAGGTGTGAGTCTCAAAACATACTCACTGAAAGAAACTGTTAAGCAAAGTCCAAGTGGCATCTTTAGCCTCATCAGGTGATTAATGAACTTTAATAAGATTGACAACTGTGTTTCAAATGTGAAGGGAAAAACCATAGAAATAGGTATGGAACACTAGAAACTTTTATTGAACATGTTGCCTAAAATAATTAGGGATTATTAGACATAATTAAGGATTTTATATTTGTTGAGCCCTCTAGGAATAGACCACAACCCTCCCTAGAAGCCAGAGGTTACAAAAGGGCAGAGTTTGCAATACTCCCCAAATTGATCTATAAATTCAATGTAATCCTTATCAAAATTCCAACTGACATATTTGTAGGAATTGACAAGCTGATCCTAAAATTCATATGGAGATGTAAATGACATGGAATAGCCAAAATAGTCTAGAAAAAAGAAGCACAAAGTTGGAAGACTCATACTTCCCTATTTCAAAACTTACTAAAAAACGACAGTAATCAAGACAGTGTGGTACTGGCATAAAGAGAGACATATAGATCAATGGAACAGAACTGAGAATCCAGAAATAAATCCTCATATTTATGGTCAAGAGATTTCCAACACGGCTATCAGAACAATTCAATGGGGAAAAAAACAGTCTTTACATCAAATGGTGCTGGGATAATTAAACATCTACATGCAAAAGAATGAAGGCAGACCCCCTATCTCCCATCATATACATAAATAAACTCAAAAATGGATCAGAGACCTAAATGTAAGAGCTAAAATTATGAAACTCTTAAAAGAAAATGTAGGCCTAAATCTTTGTGACCTTGAATTAGGCAATGTTTTCTTAGAAATAACTTTAAAAGTACAAGTAACTAAAGAAAAAATAGTAACTTGGACTTTATCAAAATTTAAAAGTTTTGTGCTTCAAAGGACACCATCAAGAAATTGAAAAGACAATGTACAAAATGGGAGAAAATAGGTGCAAATCATACATCTATCTGATAAGAGACTAATAACTAGAATATATAAAAACTCTTACAATTCAATGATAGAAAGATAAATAACCCAACTTAAAACCGGGCAAAGGATTTGAATAGACATTTCTCCAAAGATATACAAATGGCCAACAAGCACAAAAGATGCTCTACATCATTAGTCATTAGGGAAATGGAAATCAAAACCACAAAGAGATACTACTTCACACACATTGGGATGGTTATAATAATTAAAAAAAAAAAGACAATAACAACCACTGGTGAGGATGTGAAGAAATTGGAACCTTCATACATTGCTGATGGGAACGTAAAATAGTCTAGCTGCTCTGGAAAACAGTCTGGCAATTCCTCAAAAAAGGTAAACACTGAGTTACCATATGACCCAGCAATTCCACTCCTAGGTATATACTCAAGAGAATTAAAAACATATGTGCACATTAAAATTTGTATAAAAATGTTCACCGCAGCATTATTCATAATAGCCAGACAATGGACACAACCTAAATGTCCATCAACTGATGAATGGATAAACAAAATGTGGTACAGCCATACAATGGAATATTATTCAGCCATATATAAAAATGAAGTACTGATACATGCCACAATATGGATGAACCTGGAAAACATTATGCGAAGAGGCCACGCACAAAAGCTCACATATTATATGATTCCAGTAATATGAAATATCCGGAATCAGACAAATCCATAGAGACAGAAAATAGATTAATGGTTGCTAGGGCTGGGGCAAGGAGGGAGTGGGGAGTGACACTGATGGTTAGGGCGTTCCCTTTTGCAGTGGTAAAAATATTCTGGTGCAGACAAAGAGAATGGACTTGAGGACATGGGGAGGGGGAAGGGTAAGCCGAGACAAAGTGAGAGAGTGGCATGGACATATATACACTACCAAATGTAAAATAGATAGCTAGTGGGAATCAGCCGCATAGCACAAGGAGATCAGCTCAGTGCTTTCTGACCACCTAGAGGTGGGGGATAGGGAGGGTGGGAGGGAGACGCAAGAGGGAGGGGATATGTGGATATATGTATACATAAAGCTGATTCACTTTGTTATACAGCAGCAACTAACACAACAATGTAAAGCAATTATACTCTAATAAAGATGTTAAAAAATATTCTGGAATTAGATGGTGGGGATATTTGCACAACTCTGTGAATATACTAAAGCCACTGAATTGTATACTTAAAAAATAAAACCAAAAACCGAAAAAGGACAGCCTTTGTGCTGGATCTGGCCAACAGATGTATTTTGTTGATCAATAATTATAGTATCTAATAAACAAGAGATGCCCTATATGAGACAAATCTTGATTTCTGACTCCTCTTGAAAAACTGGAAGACCATCCCAGCTTGACCCACCTGACAGCAACTTGCCCCTGGAGCTGGAGGTGGCTGGGCTCTGGCGGGCCTCAAGCTTGGTGGTTCCCATTGTCCCACCAAGCCTGCCGCCCGCACTCACAGCATCTCCCAGCCCCTGAAGCACTTAAGTTTGCAACCCATGGTGTAAGGTTACTGTCCAACTTTTGGACAACAAATTCTGTTTCCAAGCAAACCATATATATAAAAGGTTGCACATAGAAAACAAAAAAGTGCACTTCCTGAAGGAAAAATTGGTACCTTTATCCACATATTTTCCCTCTCAGTGATTCATGGTTAAACTGTATATCAACTGTAAGGAATAGTCCCTGTGATTAATAACACATTTTTTTCAAAGCACCAAGGTGGGGGGTGGAGTCTGAGTAGTAGTATGCGGGTAAACTGGCTCTCGGTGAGGGTGGGGGGAGAAAATGCCTGATTTTTAGCGTTCGGTGATTTCGGTGGTGTAAAGACTCCCATCATGGCCAGTTTTAAGTTACTAGTACCCTGTCACTGAACGTGGGCCTGGGAGCAGTGAGCATGCCGGGCTCTTGCAAGCCAGTCTCACCAGGCTCCAGCACACCACTGCACCTGAACCACCTCTCCTCAGATGCCCTTCTTCAGGCCACTCTCACCTGGGCAGCAACCATGTGCTCTGCATCTTCCTTTTTGCTCGTCGCAGGGTAGAACACGATGTTGTCAATGGTCTGTATCAATTCCAACTGGACCACGCACTTGATGAGGAGGCTGGCAAACAGTTTCTGATCTATATTAGATGATAAAGATTAACCCTAATAATGATTCAGCCAGTACTGAATTCACTGAGCTCTGACTATGTGCCAGGCATGGTTCTTGATGCTGTGGCATTAACAGCATCCCTGCTCCCGTGACAGAGACAGACAGTAAACAAGCTACTTAAGTTAAGATGTAGTACGTTAAACGATGATGACATCAGGCAGGGATGGGGATATGGTAGGGACGGTGTCAAGGTGGGGATGCAAGTTTAAACAAGCTGGTCAGGAAAGGTTCTCTCTGAAAATGAGCTCCCTGAGCAAAGACCTGAAGACGGGGAGGGAGTCAGCGATGCAGGTCCCATGTCCTCTGGCACGTTCTTCTGCTGCCTGAAGGGTCACTCCTACAGACCAGCTCTGGACTGTGCTCTATCCACAGGAGGCTACAGGTTCCTGCGGTAGCTGGGAGCCGACTCTCCAAAGGGCTGAATCTCAGTCTTGAGGGGCGGGGGGTGGTGGTGGTGGGGGGAGGAGGGTGCGGCTTATTTAAGCTCTTAGTTCCTGGATCACTTTCTGTCTGCCCTGGAGGCAGTAGCTGCTTCCCACATTTTCTGCTTCCATAGCCCTCAGAGTCTTCTCCTACTTCTTTCAGTGGTTAGCCCTCTTTGACTAGTTAACAATTCCTTTTTTTAAAATTTTTTAAACTTTATTTTATTTTTTAAATTTTTCATTTATTTTTTTTTAACAATTCTTTATGTAGAATTTTCCCTGTCCACATTATTGGTGTGGTTTCTGCCTACTGATCAGACTCAGACTAATGTCTCATCTTCTCAATCCCTGGGCTCAGGGACAGCCCACGTCTGGCACTTTGTGTTGGCTGATTTGACTACAGTAAAAGTAGAGCTTCCTTTTCAACTTGTTAAAGAATCAGAATGTTGAAAATATTAAATAAACATTAAATAAAAACAAGGAGTTGGGTCATCTTCAAGCTTTTGAAAGCGACTGTGAAATTATATATATGCATATAAAAATTCTCCATGCAGAATTAGTTTTTTTTGGCCGCACCACAGGGCATGTGGGATCTTAGTTCCCCGACCAGGGGCTGAACCCATGGCCCCTGCAATGGAAAGGCAGAGTCTTAACTACTGGACCACCAGGAAATCCCCAGAATTAGTTTTAATGGAAAAAGTGTACAGTGGAATTGCAACAGATTTACATTTAATATATGCCAATTCAATGACACCATCTTGGACCAAAAAGAAAAAGAAAAAAACCAATACAAGTGGTGTAAGAGATTCTGCCTGCTGCTCTATTCACTGAGCTCATGCCCAGAAGGGAGGCTGAGATGGGAGCCTGGGAGAAACAAAGCACTGTTCCTTGGAGGAATGGCAGGGGTCTCAAGCCCCAGACATCTCTTAGAGCATAAACATCTTGCTGCACTCAGTGGTTCCATTTAAAGAAATGTCCACTTTCCCCTCCCACACAAGCCAACCCCTTTATTTGGGGCTGATGAGGAAACAGCTTCTCTCCTTGGACATTGGAGAGACACTGGCTATGCTGCAGACACAGAGGAGCAGCCCGTCAGTCTCCAACATGGCACCTCCTGAAAGGATTCCATATTTTTTGTGCCTTCGAAAGATAACAGTGACCACACCGGGCTTTGTCTAATGTGCTGCTTCAGAAGTTTAATGTCAGTGTGAACACCTACAAACTGGCATGTTGAGAAGAGGCTGAAACTGCTATGAAGAAAAATAATGGGGACCACAACTTTAAGAAGACCAGACTAATACCAGAAAAGTTCCAATTTCTCAGTCAGCCAAAAGGGTCTGAATCCCAACTCTACTACATATTGGCAAGTCATGTCATCTAAGGCCCAGTTCACTCAAATGTAAAACAGTACCGCCTCAAAGGGCAAGCATAAGGATCACATGAGAGTACACACATGGGACACACAGTGCTGTGCCTGGCTGAGAGCAACTGCGAAACCTATTTGTTTAAATGACAGGGAAACACACCATAAGCAACATTAAGAGAGAAATTAGTAAAAGTAATTTGAAACTCATATCCAGAAAAGGGATATCTAACACATAAAGAGCCCCCCACCCAAACCAATAAAAAGACAATAATCAATACAAAATGAACAAAGATTATGAATAGATAGCTCATCGAAATTGTTCTTAAACACATGAAAAACTGCTCAATTTCATTCATAATTAGAAAACTGCAAATTAAAACTACTCAAGAGATACCAAATAGCACCTACGTATTCCCAGAGATCATGTAAATAGGTACAACCTTAATAGGCAGCAATGTGGAATTATCTATCAAAATAGCAAATGCACTTTCTCTTTTAACCTAGCAATCTTTTTTTCTGGGAATTTACCGTACAGATAAACTCACAAATAACACATGTATTAGGTGATTCAATGCAGTATTGTTTATAACAGAAAAAGACTGGGAATAACATAAATGTCCAGGTAGGAACCAAATTAAGCAAATAATAGCACATCTACAACCTGGGGCAATGTACACAATAGTACAAAAGAGTGTGAAAGCACTTTAGGTACTGATTTTGAATGATCTATAAGCTATATTAAGTGAAAAAGGAATAATGCACAGTATCCTATAATTTGTATAAAAAGGAGTGGAGAATTCATATATAAACATAGATACAGGGGCTTCCCTGGTGGCGCAGTGGTTGAGAGTCCACCTGCCGATGCAGGGGACACGGGTTCGTGCCCCAGTCTGGGAAGATCCCACATGCCGCGGAGTTGCTGGGCCCGTGAGCCATGGCCGCTGAGCCTGCGCGTCCGGAGCCTGTGCTCCGCAGCGAGGGAGGCCACGGCAGTGAGAGGCCCGCATACCGCAAAAAAAAAAAAAAAAAAAAACAAAAAAACCATAGATACTGTATGCTTGCGTATGTGAATACGCATTTGCTTGCATATGAGCAAAATGTCTCTAGAAAGGTATATAAGAAACTGGTGACATTGGCTGCCATGAGGGAAGGGACAGGCAGACTGAGGCCCAGGGGTGAAAGAAAGGCTTATATCCTGTTTACCTTTCTGCACCTTCTGAATATTTGAATCATGTAAACATGCTACCTATTTTAAATAAATAAATAAATACCTACCTACATACATACATACAAAAAACAATAAAGAAAGTGGTCTTACTTGCATACGGTCTAGCTTTCCAGCTGTCATCGGTCGGGTTAGAGAGTTGGCTCTGGCCTCTCTCAGAGGCATTTTTATCTATGCTGCTTAAAGACTGGCGGTCCAGATCCACATCCTAGAAGTAAACCGGAGAGAAACACAATGTTCATTTCTCGGTCCACAATTCAGTACCTGGACAGAGATGAGCCTGTTTTAACACTGCTGGCCCAACTTGAATCTGTGTCTTGCTCAGCCTGAAGTATAAAAGTAGCACTTCTCAGAGGCTGCATGGGAGAGATTACAAATTTCAATTACTTCTCCCTCCCGTTAAAATTTCACATTTTCTGATTCCAACTTAGACGGCATTTCTCTACATTCTATGAGTTCATGATGAGTGTGACAAATTTTTAATGAGCTCAAGTTCAAAAATAAATGAGCACGGTAGCTAGGCTTTTTTTTTTTTTTTTAAAGTTAACAGCAGAAAGTTAAAAAACAGAGAATGTTTATATAATGTGCTTCATTTTTAAGTTGCTATATCCCAAATGCCTTTTAAAATCTAATGGCTTTATAGGTACTTGGAAATAGAAGCTAATTAGACAAACCCCCTTGTAAACCAAAGTATTTTAAAGTGACACGTGAATTAGAACTTTTTTATGGGGCCTTACACAAAAAATAAAAACTACTATTTCATTGGTGGAGAGGAAAGTGCTCCTTACATAGGAGGGCAATAAATAAGGATAATGACACCAAAGCGATATTTATAACAGTGAAACACCAGAACTGACGAGTGTCCAACAAGGGAAAATTTGTTAAATAAATTACAATAATGTGCAGCCACTGAAGAGGCTGTTCTCAGAGAATATTTAAGAATATGGAGGGACTTCTCTGGGGGTCCAGTGGTAAAGATGCCACACTTCCAATGCAGGGGGCGTGGGTTCAAACCCTGGTCAGGGAACTAAGCTCCCACATGCCATGCAGAGGGCCCCCCCAAAAGAAGGAACATGGAAAAATGCCCACAGTGGTGTTAAGTAATACATTATGTACAAAGTGAGCCCAAATTGCAAACATGTGGGTTGTGTGTGCTCAGTCACATAAATAAGAAACCAGAAGTGTTTTGTGGTTTTTATTGAGTGAAGTGACTTATTTCCTTAACACTTTTCTGTACCTTCTAAAAAGTATTTTAATGAACATAGTGCTTAGCTCTTAAAACCTTTTCTACTCACTTCCCAACAGAAAAGCACAAACCCTTCGGGCTGCTTAATTTTTTACTATAATATGTGATCAGAGAAAAGACAACTGAAAAAAAAAATCCTACCAAATGTTTTTCTGATGGATCTTCCTCCATTCCTACAGGTCTCCATGTCAGCAAACTAAAGGGAATGCAAGAGAAGGAAATGAATCAGTGTGAAGGGCAACCCGGAGCTTTAAAATAACCACTGAAAGTAGAAATAAACAGCAGTAATCACATTAACACTTACACATGTGGGATGGTTGTTTTGAAAATATCCAACATACAATTGCATGTTTTGTCCCAGACGTCAGAACTGAATTTCTCTCCATTGGATATTACTAAGTTTTCTAAGCAATTTGTACCTGATCGAGCCAATTGCTCATTATCTGCAAAATAAAACATCTATCATTAAACTTCAAATGCTGTTTTAATCCCAACCTGATTGCTGATGCTTCCTATCGTGAGGTAGAGACAATGCAACTTGTTTGGGCTTGTTGGCTTCTAATTAATGAAGCATTGGTACGGACGGTAAAATTTTCAGTTTTAAGTAGGCTATAAAGAGGCAGAATTATTTATCATGCTATATTGCTAGGGATGGAAGAAGGTCAACATTTTGCTACTTAATTAACTGGCTCCTTGTTCGAGAAATGGTAAAGTAACACAGAAAATATTAGACCAGTGTTTCTGAAAACTTAGTCACTCAAACATTACATTTCCCATTTTTGCTGTGTATCAACTGTTTTATCAGTTACTTGAAAACTGAGTACTCTTTGAAAAACTTAACTAAATTAAGCCTTGTCCTAAGCCAAGTCTATCTATGGGATCCAGGTCTAATGTGCTACGTGGGTATTTTTTGTAATACATACTAAAATAAACACATAAGTACTCAAAACCAAGAATGTCCATTGATGAAGCTGTTGATCTTGATTCTCACAGTACAGTTAAAAAACATTTTATTTTAGAAAATTTCAAACATACACAAAAGTAGAAAGAATAGTAATATACAAAGGTACATCTTTTGAGATTTAAAATTTACTATATCCCACCTTAAAAGAAATGCTTTATAAACTGACTTGGTGGAAAGACTGTTTTTATTTTCTAATTAAATTTTAAAAATACACATTTTCACCTATTAAATTATACACTGTACTCCTTGGCATTACATCCATGCTTTTATATACTGAAAACATTAATCTCTCGTTAAGGACTATGTCAAGAAAACTGATGCCTAACCACATGAAGAGTACCTTGTTTTACACACCACTGCAACCGTGCAAATACATCAGAAAGAAGAACTTCATTCAAAGCTTCATAGAACTGGGTAAATACGTCACAAATAGCATAAAGTGCATGATTGCAAGTTGTTGTCATCCACTCAGATTTCTGGAAAAACAATTAAAAGATAATGTTTAAAAGCCACTCTCCCTGCGGTGAGATGGGCATTCTCACATAGCATTGGTAAAATGTTCTGAAAAGCAATTCAGCACTAGGTAGCAACTGTCTTTTTATTCATTCATTCATTCATTCATTCATTCATTTATTTATTTCTGGGTGTGTTGGGTCTTCGTTTCTGTGCGAGGGCTTTCTCTAGTTGCGGCGAGTGTGGGCCACTCTTCATCGCGGTGCCCGGGCCTCTCACTATCGCGGCCTCTCTTGTTGCGGAGCACAGGCTCCAGACGCGCAGGCTCAGTAGTTGTGGCTCACGGGCCTAGTTGCTCTGCTGCACGTGGGATCCTCCCAGACCAGGGCTCGAACCCGTGTCCCCTGCACTGGCAGGTGGATTCTTAACCACTGCGCCACCAGGGAAGCCCAGCAACTGTCTTAAAATGTTCACATCCACTGATGTGATAACAGTACTTCCAGTAATGGACCCTGAAGAAATAATCAAAGATCTGTGGCTGAAGGTTTATGAATAAAGATGTTTACCAACACTGGTATTTATATACTGTAAACACAGACATAAACTAAGGCTCAGTAATGTGGCAATTAAATTGAGTACATCCATATGACAGAATATTAAGTCATTCAGTGATACTTCCAAAAAATTTTTGTTATGCTAAATATTCACACCTTACACCAAAAATTTAAATACTAAAAATGATGTTAGATAGACATTTTTCCAAAGAAGATATACAAATGGCCAACAGACAAGGTGCTCAAAATCAATTATCAGAGAGATGCAAATCAAAACCACAATGAGATATCACCTCATGCCTATTAGAATGTCATCATCAAAAAGACAAGAGATAACAAATGCTGGGGAGAATGTGGAGAAAAGGGAACCCTCGTGCACTGTTGGTGGGAATGTAAATTGGTGCAGCCACTGTAGAAAACAATATGGAAGTCCCTCAAAAAATTAAAAATAGAACTACCATATGATCCAGCAAATTCTACTTCTGGGTATATGCCTAAAGGAAACAAAAACACTATGTTGAAGAAATATATCCAACCCCCTGTTCGCAGCATCATTATTTACAATAGCTGAGACATGGCAACAACCTAAGTGTCCATCAACAGATGAACAGATATAGAAAATGTGATATATATATACACATAATGGAATACTATTCAGCCATAAAAAAGAAAGTCCTGTCATTTGCAATAACATGGATGGAACTTGAGGGCATTACACTAAGTGAAATAAGTCAAAGACAAATACTGTATGATCTCACTTGTATGTGGAATCTAAAAATAAACCCCAAAACCCAAAGAACAAAAAACAAAAAACACCCAAAACCAAACTCAGAAAAAAAGATCAGATTTGTGGTTCAGGATGGGGATAGGGGAACTGGATGAAGAGGGTTAAAAGGTCCAACTTCCAGTAATAAGATAAATAAGTCCTGGGGATGTAATGTATAACATGATGACTATAGTTAACACTGCCGGATGGTATACCTGAGAGTTGCTAGGAGAGTAGATCCTAAACGTTCTTCTCACAAGGAAAAAGAGAAGTTTTTTTCTCTTTTCCTTTCTATCTACATGGGATAATGGATGTTAACTCAACTGACTGTGGTAACCATTTCACAATACATGTAAATTGAGTCATTCTGCTGTACCCCTCAAACTTATGCAGTGCTTTATGCCAATTATATCTCAGAAAGCTGAAAATAAAAAAAATTAAAATGTCACGAAATTACCAACGGAAATATATAGAGATATTTATAAATTAAGGAAAAGGGAAAGGTTGCTAAGCATGATTTCCGAAGTGGAAACTATAAAGTAAAAAACTAATAGATTGGGTTACTTAAAAGCTAAAATTTTCCAAAACAAAAAAGGAACCAAGTGGGCAAAATCATCTGCAATTTATGTAAGGATATTCTATATTATTTTTATACTAAAAAACTCATAAATCAATAGGAAAAAAAGATGAGTAAGTCAATAGATGGGCTAAGGATATGAAAAGGCAATTTGTAAAAGAAGAAATGTAATGATCAGTGACGTGAAGGAAAATAACAGAACCTCGCTAGCAGTTAAAAAGCTTTTAAATGTTTTACTCTTGGTCTATCAAATTGATGATTAAATAAACTAAAATATGAAGAGCCGGAGTGGGTGCGGAGAAACATGAACTCCCCTGCATTGCTGACGGCAGTGTAAACGACCACATATGTACTTGGTCAACTCAGAAGTATATATCAAAAGCCTCAGTAACATGTATGCCCCAAACCTGACAGTCAGCCACTTGCCCTAAACAAATAAAGAAATAAGTACAAGTGTAGCTGGAAAAAATGTTCATTATAGTGCTCTTTAACGAAAGAAAAACGGCAAAGAATTTTCCATGGACTATGGAACATCCACAACTAGGAATGTTTTGCAGTCCTTAAAAACATTGTAGAAAAAAAGTTACAGCTGTGGAAAAAATACTTATGTATTAAGTTAAAAAGTATGTGAGGTGGGATTCCATTTTTGTCAAAAGAAAAAAGCTATGAGATGTACAAACACACAAGAACTATCTGACGGGGTAACAGTGGTTACCAGTGGAAGACTGAAACTGTGGGTGTTTAAATTTTTTTCTTTGTATTCCTGTTTTATAATGAAGAAAACTTTAAAGTAAGATTAGAAAACTGTATGTATACTATAACCTCAACCACATCTGAACCATGTAGAAGACTGGGGGAGTTTGCCACAGCATTGTCTAATTTCGGAATGGTAAAATTATCAATTTTCTGTATATTCCTAATATTCTTTATTAAGCATATGGTACTTTTATACCAGGGGGAGGGCAGAAACACTGTTCCTAAAAGAAGGTAAAAATGTTGCATTCCCACCTAAAAATCTTGGGATAGTACATCCTTCCCTGACCCCCTTGTCCCTAGGGGAGAAATAACAAAGACTCCTAGATGTATCAAACATTCTTTAAAAAAAAGGTCTAATATTTGCCAACATTATCTCCAGCTGTAACCTCATTAAAAATCCTTTTAATGGATTTTTAAAGGGACGAGAGATGTTCCACATTTTACCAACTGTTCAGAAGTCGATCTGAAGCAAATAAGTAAGAGGACCAGCGGGGTGCCTGCGAGTCCAATGCCTGAGGACCAAGTAGGCAGATGGTGGTGATTTATTTCCCCTCACTCTTCCCCGGATGGGGAGAGTTTCTTAGCACTACTCGATACTGGTAGAAGAAGGCCAGGAAGGGTGTTTCCATTTTCAAAACAGACCCGAAATGGCTCAGTATTTAAGACTTCCGTGTGCTGTGGATGATGATGCAACACCAGACGCAGACAAAGGCTGGAGGGGCTCTTCTCCCATCTCCCCAGGGCAGTGCTTTAGTCATCACCCACCTCCGACTGCTGCTCGGGGAGTTTCATGTTGTCAAAAATCCTGAACACGATTCTGAACAGGTCCTGCCACCAGTGCTTTTCGAAGGTATGGCCATAGCTCTTCATGATCTCGAACATGACCGTGAGCCCTCTGGAGGAAAGAAAGCCAGCATGGAAGAGGGAACGGGTCGGGGAAGAGGACAGCAGAGAAGACAGTGGGAGAGCCTGGGGCCGGGGGAGCAGGGACAGGAGGCTCATTCAGTGACCGAAGGAAGGGGCACCACCCTAGGTCACGGTTACCTTGTCCGTACATCTAGCTTGCATCTGTTAATGATGCAGGAGAGCTCGAAGAGGATGGGGAACCAGCCTCGGACCCAGACTCTGTCGCCAGTAGCCACATTCATGTCGTCGCTAGTGTATTCTTGCAGCACCTACAGTGAGAATCACCTCTCAGAGAAAGACTAAGCAAGTGAAAGAAAGGAACTGAAACAGAACTACACGAAGATTAAAGCCCTGCACATTTTCCTCTCCTGAAAATACCCATTCAACAAGGGTCTGATGGGAAATCCTGAGGAGACAGAGACAAGCCTGTTCCAAGGGCACATGAGCAGTTTTCCCCTATGAACCTTCGGAACTTAGGGGGCTTTAGAATAAGTTGAGTGGGGCTGACCACAAGAGTCCTGGGGGCAGGAGGTGGTACATTAAGAAAAGCAATAAAGGTCAAATGGTGATAGCAAAATATCCAGGATGATTCAATATCTTAGGTCTTTCTGGAATGTTAGTGTAACATGTATTACTTAAAATAATAGCGGCAGCAGCTACTATTTACTAAATGCTTGCTATGGGTCAGGAACTGTGACGGTGCATTACATGGATTAACAATTCTCACAACAATTCCATGAAGCAGGTAGAAATAATGGCCCCATTATACAGGTGAGTTAACTGAGGCACTAAGAGATTAAGTAAGCTGCCCAAGGTCATGCAGCTGGGAGCTGGCAACCTTTCCACAGTCTAAGTGGGTAGCCCTACTTTCTGCCCTATCTCTGGGATCTTGAGCCCTCTGTTCCTTGACCACTCTTGAAGTAGTATTGTCTGTGGTAATGGAATTTATTTAACCAACCCTGGTTATTTAACATTAGGCAATTTCTCTCTCTGCTTTGGTTAACTCCCCTGTACAATGGGGATATAATTACCCATCTCGTAGGTCTGATGTGGGATTAAACAAATCTACACACACAAAATGCCTAGAATGTTGCCTGACATGTAGTGAGTACTCAATCAACAGCGGCTCTCATTATCATCACATCTTAATGAACCACTGTAGGGACCAGAGATATCATCTTAGGGGTTTACACTTCTGTAAAGAATGCTTAAGAAGAGATCTATACAGGCCATCAGTTTAGTTGTGTTCATTTCCACCCAATTTCAGTGTTTTGAGACAGTCAGCTGAACCAAACAGGACTCTTTATTTTTTTACTTTTTAAAGGTTTTTTTTTTTTTTTGGATGTGGACCTTTTTTTTTTTTTTTTTTTTGCGGTACGCGGGCCTCTCACTGCTGTGGCCTCTCCCGTTGTGGAGCACAGGCTCCGGACGCGCAGGCTCAGCGGCCATGGCTCACGGGCCCAGCCGCTCCACGGCATGTGGGATCTTCCCGGACCGGGGCACGAACCCGTGTCCCCTGCATCGGCAGGCGGACTCTCAACCACTGCGCCACCAGGGAAGCCCTGATGTGGACCATTTTTAAAGTCTTTATTGAATCTGTTACAATATTGCTTCCGTTTTATGTTTTGGATTTTTGGCCACGAGGCATGTGGGATCTTAGCTCCCCAACCAGGGACTGAACCTGCACACCCTGTACTAGAAGGTAAAGTGTCAACCACTGGACCGCCAGGGAAGTCCCAGGCAGGCCTCTCTAAAAAGGTGAGATGTAACAGAAAAACCCTAAACATTTTCGGAAGTAAACAAAAGGTCATCTTTAAATGTGATTTCTCAACCACATCACAGTGGCATAATGTCACTTCCTAAAAGAGAGGTTTGTTTTCTTTCAAATAGTAATGTCTTGCTTCTTCAACTTTGTCAAAATTCATAGCTAAACTACTATTATCATCTACAAAAACAACCTGTAGAATACCATATAAAAGTTCAGTGTGAATAAAATAATTTCATACATACAAAATAACATAAAAGGTGTAAACCCTGTAATGGCAGCATTCTGAAATAAACACCTAGTTTAGGGGAAACATGCGTTTCTAAAAGAGTAGCTGGAAAGGTCTTTGCCAGGATCAAGGGGTTTTTGCCTACAACTCCTTTCCCCCCTCACATCCCAAATGAGTAAAGAGAGGAAAACCGTACCCGAGGCCTCTCGGAGACGTATTTCCCACAGAAGCGGATGAGCCGGATGGCTTCCATGCTAGTGTCAGGGAAAGCAGCATTGCAGGCAAACTCTGATAAGCACTTCACAGCATCCTGAAAGGAATCGATGGCTGCAGGGAAATGATGCTGGAAAATGGTTGCTGGGGAAACAAAGGCACATTTTTTATAAGCCCAGGATTTAGAAATGGGGATTAAACACACACACACACACACAAATACCAGAGATGATTACTTTTGTGAAAATCTAAGGAAAGCATGTCAGTGTCTCTGGAAGACAGGGTTTCTTATTAAATTATTCAGGAATGAATGCATTGAGTACAGCTTGGGCTAAATTACACTGGTTCCTGAGCTCACGCAACGATGTAAAGGCCTAAACAGTCACTGATTCAACAAACATTTGTTGAGTGCTGACTACATGCAAAGCGTGGTTGTGGGCCCTGGGTACACAGAGGTAACCAAATTTCCTGCCTTTGCTCCAATGGGCAAGATGGACAATAATCACCTAAATCTGTAGATATGTAAAATCATCTCAGCTGGGGTAAGTGCTGAGTAAGGGGACAGAAGACAGAAAAGGCTGGTGGTGAGGGAAGGGGGACTCTGTGAAGAGGTCCTTTCTGAGAAGTGGCCCTAAGGAAGTGAGAGAGGACAGCCAAGAGAAAACCAAGTTTCACCAGGATGCCAAGGTGTCCGTTTTAGGATGGAGCTTACATAACCATATAAGATATAAACGTGGATGTGGCGGGGGGGGGGGGGTTGGCCCAGAGGGTCTGCCTGACAGAAGCTGAGCACTGTGCAAAGCTCTGGCCCCAGTTCTGTGATTCTGAGCATGTTCCTTAATTCCCCAGCTGTTTCTACCCTAAGACCACACCTCATGCTACCTCACTGGAGCCTTATGAAGACAAAGTGAGATAAAGAAAGTCAGTGAGCTAAAGGTGACAGGCAATTTAGAAACTGAAGGTTTTCAAAACCCTACAAATACCACCTAAGAGAAGAATACGAGGGGAGAGAAGTTTACAAAAAGTTAAACGACCTCAAAAAATCAAAGCTGACCCACTGCTTTACAATTTCCACAAAAACCAAGACAAGTAAACATCTTGTGATGTGATGACAGGCAGGACCGGAGACCTGTGGTCAGTGCAGAGTGGAGGGACACTGCGCCAGCTCCGGGCTGGCTGCCAGGTGTCAATCTTCCACCACCTCCCAGCCGCATGACCTCAGACAAGTCGTCCTACTTTACTTTTCTGTGCCTGTTTTCCTCTTCAGTAAAATAGGGGGAAATAATGGTATCCACATCAGTGGGTTCAACTAACCCCAGATCGAAAATATTCGGGAAAAAAAAACTGCAGCAAGTTCCAAAAAGCAGTTTGAATTTGCTGTGCACTGGCAACTATTTGCATAGCCTTACGTTGTGTTTATGAGTAATCTAGACGTGATTTAAAGTATACAGGAGGATGTGTGTAGATTATATCCATTTCAGCTTAGGGACTTGAGCACCTGTGGATTTTGGTACCCGAGGTGTGTCCTGGAACCAGTCTCTCATAGATATGAAGGGATGACTGTAGTCAGTTCTTGTTACTCATGGTACTTGTGTTCTACAAAGTCGCTGTGAACAATGAATTAGCAAATAACTGAACCATCTCCTAGGGGAAAAAGGGGTTAGGTTCCTGCGAGGCTCTGGTTACAATACTTTCATCAACCTATTAACACACAACCTTGTTTTACGTGTGTTTCTGTTTAACTTATTTAATATATTTTGTTGATTCATTAACATTACACTCATGGCCAACAGCTCTATAACTCATGTCTGAACGGAGCTAATCTAAAACATGTTATTTTTCTCCATAAAGTACACCACAGTCTCCCTTAGGAACACCTGCCAGCACTTCAGCACTGGGCTATGGACGGGTTTAAATGGCAAAGTCACCAACTAAGACAAAGATGCCAAAAACGTGGCAGTAAGTTTTTACCACAGAAAGGCTACCTGTTTATTTACAGTAAGAGAGCTGAAACACGAAGGCCTTGTTCAACCTCAGCTGGGAACGTGTGCCTTGGGTGACAAGCATTTTGCTGCTCTGTGCATGCACATGTCAGCAAATGACCACAAAAGGGCCAGGAATGTTGGTTTTGGGGTTACATATAAATTTTAGCAAGTAGGTGAACTCACAAATGTGGAACCTGCAAATAATGAGGGTCGACTGTGTTTCCTTCCTAGGGTTGTTGAGCACATGTCAAGAGCCCAGCACATCACCTGGCACGTTAGCACATCACAGTGTAGCTAAACAAGGAAGGCCCTTTTGGGAGTAAAATAGATGGGAAAGAAATGATCACCCTTCTGGACTTGCATGTGGTACGTTAGTCAGGAGGGAACAGAGACACTTACTGACGATGTGGCCTGTGGTTTGGAAGGCCAGCTCCACGATGTTCCCGTCGTGATCCGAGGCGGCCTGGTGGAACACGGCGAAGATGTTCTTCCAGCCTGAGCGGATGTTGGCCGCCTGGGAGTTCACCATCTGGGTGATGCAGCGGATCACCATGTCCCGGATGGTTGGAGACCTGAGAAAAGAATGGGGCAGCCCATGTCATCTGTACTTTGGACAGTGGGAAGATAAATGAATACAGCTCATTGCTTAGAAGCAGCACTTAAAAAAACCACTTTTTAAAGCATGTTGTAATCTACATTCATTAAAAAAAAATTAGAGACAACAAAAAGAAAAAACAGTAAGACAGTCAACATGTCAGTTAGTTGCCTACCCAGCAGTCATCTTCCCACATCCTTAATAAGTCTGATTTCATCTGGGCAGCAACATGCCCGACCTCAGGGAACCCATCATAAATAATATAAAACAACATGACAATCTTGTCTCATGTGCCAGGACCTCAATCTCCCAGCCTCCCTTGCAGCTAGGGGAGCTACATGACCTGTTCTAACTAATCAGATGTGAGAGAAAATCTACGGGTATGGGAGGGGAGGGATTTCTAGGAAGGTTCTGCTTTTCTCTTAAAAGGAATACACTTGGAGGCTTCCCTGGTGGCACAGTGGTTGAGGGTCCGCCTGCCGATGCAGGGGACACGGGTTCGTGCCGCAGTCCGGGAAGATCCCACATGCCGCGGAGCGGCTGGGCCCGTGAGCCATGGCCGCTGAGCCTGCGCGTCCGGAGCCTGTGCTCCGCAACGGGAGAGGCCACAACAGCGAGAGGCCCGCGTACCGCAGAAAAAAAAAGAGGAATTACACTTGGTAGGCTCTGCCCTTTATCCCCTTGTTCCCATTCTGATGGTGGGCTCTGCCTCTTTTAATCACTCCCACTGTGAACACGGCATGATGCCTGAAGCTAAAGTCTCTGTCCAGCAATCGTGAAGCAGTAAGCTCAAGGAAGAAAAGCACCCTGTTTATGGCCAAACAAAGGGACAGAAAGAACCTGGGTCCTTGCTTACAATTTGGGCTATGGAACCAAAGTTGGGACTGCCTGCTTCTGACTTGTTAAGTAAACAATACGTAGACTTGTGCTTTAAGCCACTGTTGGTCAATTTTTCTGGACCCATTTAGACTAATATACTCATAATTTTGCCACCCAGAGATAACAATTCCTAAATTCTTAATGCATATCCTCTTAGGTTTTTGGGCAGAGATATTTGTGGATGGCAAACACATACACTTGGATGGGAGCATACATATGTAACTTAAGATGAATATTTTAAATTTAATTATTATAAAACAAAACATGAAGACAGAAAAAATGGTCCATTTTCTGAAGCAGCTGCAAGGTTCAACATGGTGTGACCTGGATATTTACAACAGATTAGCACATATGTCTTTCAGACATGTATGATTATGGGGTGAACACTATTATCTCACAAATAGCGAGAAGCAAGGCAACACAAACCTAACGCTTCTATCGCACTAGCTTTGAAAGTCATTAGAGTGGTTTTAGGAGGAGAGACTTGGCTTGCAAATTTCATCTGGCTTAGGATAACATTCATGCTTGTCTGCTGGACCTATACTAACTGATAATAGGAAAGGTTGCTTACAGAAGGCAAGGAGAAAGTTAAAAATTAGCTGAAAGTCCACAAAGAAAATTTGCTACCTGCAGATAATGGAGGACTGACTACATACCTAGGTGACTTTAACACATAATACCAATGAATTCATAGTTTTCTCTCCCAGGAAAAAAAAGCAACTTGTTGGCAAGAACCATACATATTTATTAAAATGTTTTTTGCCTCACTGTTAAAAGTAATAAATGATGACAATAAATGTTTTAGAAAATGTAGGGAAAAACATAAAGAAAAAGATTCTTTTATATGATGCTATGGCATTTCATATGGAAAGATATACTATATCACAATCTTTATTATTACACTGACTGCCCAATTCTATAACCTGCTCTTTTCACTAAGCAACTAAGCATTTCTCATGTTATAAACTTTCTTTTTTTATTGAATTTTATAATTTTTTTATACAGCAGGTTCTTATTAGTTATCCATTTTATACATATTAGTGTATATATGTCAATCCCAATCTCCCAATTCATCCCACCACCACCACCACTTTCCCCCCTTGGTGTCCATACATTTGTTCTCTACATCTGTGTCTCTTATTTCTGCCCTGAAAACCAGTTCATCTGTACCATTTTTCTAGGTTCCACATATATGTGTTAATATACGATATTTTTCCCTTTCTGACTTACTTCACTCTGTGTGACAGTCTCTAGATCCATCCACATCCCTACAAATGACGCAATTTCGTTCCTTTTTATGGCTGATTCCATTGTATATATGTACCACGTCTTCTTTATCCATTCGTCTGTTACTGGGCATTGAGGTTGCTTCCATGATCTGGCTATTGTAAATAGTGCTGCAATGAACACTGGGGTGCATGTGTCTTTGTGAATTATGGTTTTCTCTGGGTATATGCCCAGTAGTGGGTCATATGGTAATTCTGTTTTTAGTTTTTTAAGGAACCTCCATACTGTTCTCCATAGTGTATCAATTTATATTCCCACCAACAGTGCAAGAGCGTTCCCTTTTCTCCACAACCTCGCCAGCATTTGTTATTTGCAGATTTTCTGATGATGCCCATTCTAACTGGTGTGAGGTGATACCTCATTGTAGTTTTGATTTGTATTTCTCTAATAATTAACGATGTTGAGCAGCTTTTCATGTGCTTCTTGGCCATCTGTATGTCTTCTTTGGAGAAATGTCTATTTAGGTCTTCTGCCCATTTTTGGATTGGGTTGTTTGTTTTTTAATATTGAGCCGCATGAGCTATTTATATATTTTGGAGATTAATCCTTTGTCTGTTGATTAGTTTGCAAATATTTTCTCCCATTCTGAGGTCTGTCTTTTCATCTTTCTTGTAGTTTCCTTTGCTTTGCAAAAAAACCTTTTAAATTTTGTTAGGTCCCACTTGTTTTTCTTTCTTTTTATTTCCATTACTCTAGGAGGTGGATCAAAAAAGACCTTGCTGTGGGGCTTCCCTGGTGGCGCAGTGGTTGAGAGTCCGCCTGCCGATGCAGGGGACACGGGTTCGTGCCCCGATCCCGGAAGATCCCACGTGCCGCGGAGCGGCTGGGCCCGCGAGCCATGGCCGCGGAGCCTGTGTGTCCGGAGCCTGTGCTCCGCAACGGGAGAGGCCACAGCAGTGAGAGGCCCGCGTACAGCAAAAAAAAAAAAAAAAAAAAAAAAAAAAAAAAAAGACCTTGCTGTGATTTATGTCAGAGTGTTCTTCCTATGTTTTCCTCTAAGAGTTTTATAGTACCCGATCTTACATTTAGGTCTCTAATCCACTATGAGTTTATTTTTGTGTATGGTGTTAGGGAGTGTTCTAATTTCATTCTTCTACATGTAGCTGTCCAGTTTTCCCAGCACCACTTACTGAAGAGACTGTCTTTTCTCCATTGTATATTCTTGCCTCCTGTGTCATAGATTAGTTGACCATGGGTGTGTGGGTTTATCTCTGGGCTTTCTATCCTGTTCCATGGATCTATATTTCTGTTTTTGTGCCAGTACCATATTGTCTTGGTTGCTGTAGCTTTGTAGTATAGTCTGAAGTCAGGGAGTCTGATTCCTCCAGATCCCTTTTTCTCCCTCAAGACTGCTTTGGCTATTCTGGATCTTTTGTGTCTCCATACAAATTTTAAGATCTTTTGTAATAGTTCTGTAAAAAATGCCATTGGTAACTTGATAGGGATTGCATTGAATCTGTAGATTGCTTTGAGTAGTATAGTCATCTTCACAATATTGATTCTTCCAATCCAAGAGCATGGTATATCTCTCCATCTGTTAGTATCATTTTTAATTTCTTTCATCAGTGTCTTATAGTTTTCTGCATACAGGTCTTTTGTCTCCCTAGGTAGGTTTATTCCTAGGTGTTTTATTCTTTTTGTTGCAATGGTAAATGGCAGCGTTCCCCTAATTGCTCTTGCAGATTTTTCATCATTAGTGTATAGAAATGCAAGAGATATCTGTGCATTAATTTTGTATCCTGCAACTTTACCAAATTGATTGATTAGGTCTAGTAGTTTTCTGGTGGCATCTTTAGGATTCTCTATGTATAGAATCATGTCATCTGCAAACAGTGACAGTTTTACTTCTTTTCCAATTTGTATTCTTTTTCTTTCTTTTTCTTCTCTGATTGCCATGGCTAAGACTTCCAAAACCATGTTGAATAATAGTGGCAAGAGTGGACATCCTTGTCTTGCTCCTGATGTTAGAGGAAATACTTTCAGTTTTTCACCACTGAGAATGATGTTTGCTGTGGGTTTGTCGTATATGGCCTTTATTATGTTGAGGTAGGTTCCCTCTATGCCCACTTTCTGGAGAGTTTTTATCATAAATGGGTGTTGAATTTTGTCAAAAGCTTTTTCTTTATCTATTGAGATGATCATATGGTTTTTCTTCTTCAATTTGTTAACATGGTGTATCACACTGATTGATTTGCGTATACTGAAGAATCTTTGCATCCCTGGGATAAATCCCACTGGATCATGGTGTATGATCCTTTTAATGTGTTGTTGGATTCTGTTTGCTAGTATTTTGTTGAGGATTTTTGCATTTATATTCAGTAGTGATATTGGTCTGTAATTTTCTTTTTTTTGTAGTATCTTTGTCTGGTTTTGGTATCAGGGTGATGGTGGCCTCATAGAATGAGTTTGGGAGTGTTCCTTCCTCTGCAGTTTTTTGGAAGAGTTTGAGAAGGATGGGTGTTAGCTCTTCTGTAAATGTTTGATAGAATTCACCTGTGAAGCCATCTGGTCCTGGACTTTTGTTTGTTGGAAGACTTTTAATCTCAGTTTCAATTTCATTACTTGTGATTGGTCTGTTCATATTTTCTATTTCTTCCTGGTTCAGTCTTGGAAGGTTATACCTTTCTAAGAATTTGTCCATTTCTTCCAGGTTGTCCATCTTATTGGCATTGAGTTGCCTGTAGTAGTCTCTTAGAATGCTTTGTATTTCTGTGGTGTCTGTTGTAACTCCTCCTTTTTCATTTCTAACTTTATTGATTTGAGTCCTCTCCCTCTTTTTCTTGATGAGTCTGGCTAATGGTTTATCAATTTTATCTTCTCAAAGAACCAGCTTTTAGTTTTATTGATCTTTGCTACTGCTTTGTTTCTATTTCATTTATTTCTGCTCTGATCTTTATGATTTCTTTCCTTCTACTAACTTTGGGTTTTGTTTGTTCTTCTTTCTCTAGTTCCTTTAGGTGTAAGGTTAGATTGTTTGAGATTCTGCTTGTTTCTTAAGGTAGGCTTGTATAGCTATAAACTTCCCTCTTACAACTGCTTTTGCTGCAGCCCATAGGTTTTGCATTGTCGTGTTTTCGTTGTAATTTGTCTCTAGGTATTTTTTTATTTCCTCTGATTTCTTCAGTGATCTCTTGGTTATTTAGTAACGTATTGTTTAGCTGCCATGTGTTTGTGTTTTTTACGTTCTTTTCCCTGTAATTCATTTCTAATCTCATAGCGTTGTGGTCAGAAAAGATGTTTGATGTGATTTCAATTTTCTTAAATTTCCTGAGGCTTGATTTGTGACCCAAGATGTGATCTATCCTGGAGAATGTTCCGTGAGCACTTGAGAAGAATGTGTAACCTGCTGTTTTTGGATGGAATGTCCTATAAATATCAATTAAATCTGGTCTATTGTGTCATTTAAAGCTTGTGTTTCCTTATTAATTTTCTGTTTGGATGATCTGTCCATTGGTGTAAGTGAGGTGTTAAAAGTCCCCCACTATTATTGTGTTACTGTCGATTTCCTCTTTTATAGCTGTTAGCTATTGCCTTATGTATTGAGGTGCTCCTAGGTTGGGTGCATATATATTTATAATTGTTATATCTTCTTCTTGGATTGATCCCTTGATCATTACGTAGTGTCCTTCCTTGTCTCTTGTAACATTCTTTATTTTAAAGTCTATTTTATCTGTTATGAGTATTGCTACTCCAGCTTTCTTCTGATTTCCATTTGCATGGAATATCTTTTTCCATCCCCTCACTTTCAGTCTGTATATGTTCCTAGGTCTGAAGTGGGTCTCTTGTAGACAGCATATATATGGGTCTTGTTTTTGTATCCATTCAGCAAGCCTGTGTCTTTTGGTTGGAGCACTTAATCCGTTCACGTTTAAGGTAATTATTGATATGTATGTTCCTATGACCATTTTCTTAATTGTTTTGGGTTTGTTTTTGTAGGTCCTTTTCTTCTCTTGTGTTTTCCACTTAGAGAAGTTCCTTTAGCATCTGTTGTAGAGCTGGTTTGGTGGTGCTGAATTCTCTTAGCTTTTGCTTGTCTGTAAAGCTTTTGATTCCTCCGTCGAATCTGAATGAGATCCTTGCCAGGTAGAGTAATCTTGGTTGTATGTTCTTCCCTTTCATCACTTTAAATTTGTCATGCCACTCCCTTCTGGCTTGTAGAGTTTCTGCTGAGAAATCAGCTGTTAACCTTATGGGAGTTCCCTTGTATGTTATTTGTCATTTTTCCCTTGCTGCTTTCAATAATTTTTCTTTAATTTTTGCCATTTTGATTACTGTGTGTCTCGGTGTGTTTCTCCTTGGGTTTATCCTGTATGGGACTCACTGCACTTCCTGGACTTGGGTGGCTATTTCCTTTCCCATGTTAGGAAAGTTTTCGACTATAATCTCTTCAAATATTTTCTCGGGTCCTCTCTCTCTCTCTTCTCCTTCTGGGACCCCTATAATGTGAATGTTGCTGCATTTAATGTTGTCCCAGAGGTCTCTTAGGCTGTCTTCATTTCTTTTCATTTTTTCTTTATTCTGTTCCGCAGCAGTGAATTCCACCATTCTGTCTTCCAGGTCACTTATCTGTTCTTCTGCCTCGGTTATTCTGCTACTGATTCCTTCTGGTGTATTTTTCATTTCAGTTATTGTATTCTTCATCTCTGTTTGTTCTTTAATTCTTCTAGGTCTTTGTTAAACATTTCTTGCCATTTTCTCGATTTGCCTCCATTCTTTTTCTGAGGTCCTGGATCATCTTCACTATCATTATTCTGAATTCTTTTCCTGGAAGGCTGCCTATCTCCACTTCATTTAGTTGTTTTTCTGGGGTTTTATCTTGTTCCTTCATCTGGTACATAGCCCTCTGCCTTTTCATCTTGTCTATCTTTCTGTGAATGTGGTTTTTGTTCCACAGGTTGCAGGATTGTAGTTCTTCTTGTTTCTGCTGTCTGCCCTCTGGTGGATGAGGCTATCTAAGAGGCTTGTGCAAGCTTCCTGATGGGAGGGACTGGTGGTGCGTAGAGCTGGCTGCTGCTCTGGTGGGCAGAGCTCAATAAAACTTTAATCCGCTTGTCTGCTGATGGGTGGGGCTGGGTTCCCTCCCTGTTGGTTGTTTGGCCTGAGGTGACCCAACACTGGAGCCTACCTGGGCTCTTTGGTGGGGCTAATGGCAGACTCTCGGAGGGCTCATGCCAAGGAGTACTTTCCAGAACTTCTGCTGCCAGTGTCCTTGTCCTCACGGTGAGACACAGCCACCCCCCGCCTCTGCAGGAAACCCTCCAACACCAGCAGGTAGGTCTGGTTCAGTCTCTTACGGGGTCACTGTTCCTTCCCCTGGGTCCCGATGCGCACACTACTTTGTGTGTGCCCTCCAAGAGTGGAGTCTCTGTTTCCCCCAGTCCTGTTGAAGTCCTGTAATCAAATCCCGCTAGCCTTCAAAGTCTGATTCTCTAGGAATTCCTCCTCCCACTGCCGGACCCCCAGGTTGGGAAGCCTGATGTGGGGCTCTGAACCTTCACTCCAGTGGGTGGACTTCTGTGGTATAAGTGTTCTCCAGTTTGTGAGTCACCTATCCAGCAGTTACGGGATTTGATTTTATTGTGATAGCGCCCCTCCTACCGTCTCATTGTGGCTTCTCCTTTGTCTTTGGATGTGGGGTATCTTTTTTGGTGAGTTCCAGTGTCTTCTGTCGATGACTGTTCAGCAGTTAGTTGTGATTCCGGTGCTCTCGCAAGAGGGAGTGAGAGCACGTCCTTCTACTCCACCACCTTGAACCAATCTGGGTCACACAGTTCTTGACCCTGTGTGAGGCTGCTTTGGCAGTGGCTCTTTCTCTGAACTCCCTCAGCACCCAGACCCCCGGTAAGGATGCATGACATACTTCTATTAGATGCAGTTGTATGATCTGCCCTTCTGGGAAAGGTTACACATAGATCTTAGTGTGATTTACTTAGGGACAATAGGTGTGAATCAAAGGCCGCTCATTTTTTTTGCTTCCGCCAAACAAGAGAAGAAAAAACGAATCGTGTGGTTAGTGTTAAGAGACCTTTTTAGACCCCCAGCAGGGATTTGACTAAGGGTCTTCCAGAATAATGCACATACCTGTTTTTCTTCATGATATGCTCAAAGGGCCTCAGAAAATCTTTCTGGAAACGGAAGTTGGCTAATTCTCCCTTCTCAAGAAACTTCATGGAGAGCTGCCTTAATGAGTCAACAGCAAAGATAGCCACATCCTCATTGGGGTTACAGCCAACCTGAGCAGGAACAGGAGGTGAGGTGAAATAGGCACAGTGGAACAACTATGGATATGGGGTTCTGAACCCCAAACATGGACAGCCTGCCTTCAAAACAACTGCTCTGGGAAAACACACCTCAGGAGGAAGAAAAAAGTATTTCTTGGCATGAGCTGGACAGTTTTAAGGTTAATGATGAAACACATTTAATTAAACATGCTTTCAAAATATGCTCACTTTGTGTCTCTGTGTCACATTTTGATAATTCTTGCGATATTTCAAACTTTTTCATTATTATTATATCTGCTATGGTGATCTGGGATCAGTGTTCTTTGATGTTACTATTTGCAAAAAGATTAAAACCTACTGAAGGCTCAGGTGATGGTTCACGTTTTTTAGCAATAAACTAAGGCATGTACATTTTTTTGGTTGTAAAATTAAAGGTATGTACATTTTTTTTGGTTGTTGCACACTTAATAGACTACAGTATGGTGTAAACATAACTTCTTTATGCACTGGGAAACCAAAAAAATTCGTGTGACTTGCTTTACTGCGATATTTGCTTTATCGCTTTGGTCTGGAACTGAACCCGCCATATCTCTGAGATCAGCCTGTATACTGAATGGATAAAAAATAATTAGCTTTGGGGAGGGTCTGGTTGAGGGGTGCTGATGGTCAAAGGTGTTTTTAGCTGTAATTTTTTTTTTTTTTTTTTTTGCGGTATGTGGGCCTCTCACTGTTGTGGCCTCTCCAGTTGCGGAGCACAGGCTCTGGATGCGCAGGCTCAGCGGCCCAGCTGCTCCACAGCATGTGGGATCTTCCCGGACTGGGGCACGAACCCGTGTCCCCTGCATCGGCAGGCAGACTCTCAACCACTGCGCCACCAGGGAAGCCCTGTAATTTTTTTTTAAGTGTTCGTGTAATGTTGATGTAATTAGAGACTAATAAGAATACTATTCCCCGGCTAAAAATCCCTGGCTGCTTCAGGAATACACACCACGCTTACTATGCAGCTTTGCACACCCCAGGACATATTTGTGCCCTAGTTTAGAAGAAGAGAAACATGTGACTGTCCCAATGACTGTCCTAGAATCCTGAGAGTTCTACTCGGCCATTTACTTCTTCAAACCCACGGGATTTTCATGTGCTCCGGCTCCCAGGGGGAAGCAGAACATCCTTCTGAGGTGGTGGAAAGAATGATGAGCCCCAGAGTGAGCAACTGAGTTTTCCACAACTTTGTGCTTAACAGCACTGATGAGACGGAGTGGACATTTGTAATGAGGTTGACAACCACGACATGTCTAATTACTACCCGCCAGCCTAGATCCGAAGCTTGTCATAGGCTTGGACAAGAATACAAGGTGCAGTCATGATAATGGTTCACATTTTTTCTCTCAAACAAGTTCATATCAGTGATGTCCACTAAGAATTTATTTACCCACAATAGTGGGAAAGATGGTTGCTGAGCTGACTGATTACTTCAGACGACAGTGTTACCACTCACTCAACAAACAGTTGCTCTGGGGCATCTGCAGGCTCTCATGGCCACCTCCTCACTGAGGGTTCAGAAAGGTCACCTCCGGAGAGGCCTGACACACTGCACTGCCTGACCCTTTACCATCAGTTATTTTATCATAAAATCCAAGTGAGCTCCAGGAGGGCAGGGACCTCATCTATCTACTACCTGGTACAAGGCACTCGGACAGTTTGGTAAACAGATGGTGTGCTGAGAGGTACCTTACTTAGAGCTGATAAGGAAGCAAAGTAAACAAAGAACTCTGATTAGCTGATGGACCAAGTTAGAAGCAAGACTACATGTGACAATGCCTCATTTCACTGGGGTTCCCCAGCTGCCCAGAAAAGCCAACAGTACCCAACTCTTCCTAGTTCACATTTAGTGACATCACACTGCTAACCTTCCATCGAGCATGGGGCGGTGTTCACACCACAGAAATCAGCAGACGCTACAAATCATTTACCAGCGCTCTACTGCTTGTTCTATATCCCAATGACAGATTACTTCTTCTTATGATTTTCTCCTATTCAATGTAGAGAGGGCAATTCTCTTTTGGATAAACCGTCTTTTATTAACACTATTTTTAAGCATCTCTATTACAACTCTTTATCTCCAGGCCTGAGAAAATTTTTTTGAAATCATGAAATGTGTTTTGGTAGCAAACAGTGTTGTTAAGCTGTTAGTTTTCCCCTAAAAAGCAAATGACATTACAGATACAGACACTCATATACATAAAATATTTTCTGATTTCATTTGTTCAATTTACATGTGTATGTGCCTATGTGTATATAACGAAACCTCGAGTGGAGAAAAATCTGGTTTTCCCTCCATGGTTTTCAGTTTTAGAACACAGAAGTCTCTGGCTTGTTTCTGATTTAAATAAATGTTAGTTTCCTCAACAAAGGTTTTAGAAGAGTGGTGGCAAAGGAAGCCAGAACACAAGAAGTAGTGACATTTAGAGTGATACTACTGATATAAAGAACATAACTTAATCTTTGGTCATTCAGAAGGTGCTTCAGGATTTCACAATGCTTTCAAACACCAATGTCTGTCCAGTGACTATAATGATTTTTGTGGTGTGAGCCTACCTCCTAAATATGGGATATTAAAGTATTTTAGATACAAATGGATTTTTAATTCATTCTCCATGCGCTCTATCAATATGTAGGTATGCTACGAGCTGTTCTCCACTCCACAGGGAATGTGAATTACACGCACCTACACACTCAATCATTTCTATTTTGAAGTTAGTTGCCTGCCTTTTTTTTGGACATTGATGGAGTGGGGTTTTTGAATTTGAAGAGTTACCTTATTGAAGTGATCTCCAATCACATGCCATATTCGGGACCACTGTAGTCGGATCCGATTCATGTTGTAGTAAGATATCTCCACAATCTTCTGCAAGCTGAACATGCGGGGGTGGTGGGGGGAAGCCAGCTCATCCATGGACACGGCACACAGCCAGCGGACAAAGTCAACTACAGGCCAGACCCAACAACACACGCGAGGCCTCGTTAGTAATGGTCAGACAGTTATGATAGGAGGCTTCTGTAGTTGTCACAGGTGAGTCAAATACATACCTATTGCATTTCCATCCAGTCTGGTAGAGCCAGTAAAAATTCTAGGAAGAAAATTCCAGACGTAAAAAAATAAAAATTAGACTTGGAAGCTGCAGCTTCAATTTCAAACACTCACAAAAGACAGAAAGGAAACATTTCAGGTGTGGCACTTCCACTAACATAAACAATGAGGCATCAGAGGAACGAAACTGGTCAGTGAGCTGAGTTGAGAGCTGAAATGCTTATACTGATAGGAAGAGAAAGTGACACATCAAAAGGATGGGGGAGAGTCAAGATAGGATAGCATGGAATGTCACGACAGTGGGAATGGCAGACTGAGGACCTTTAAAAAGCTGCTCCTCCATAAGAGCAACCAAAAAAACTGGCAAAAATTTAACAAAATCAACTTTTTCAGAACTGAACTCTGGAAACTACCAAAGGCTTGTAAAAAAAATGTTCCTTCAAGAAAAATGGCTGAATCTTTAGACAGCATAGAGTTGGATCATGTTTATTTTAATTCATCCTGCCAATCTCATTTTAGATTCAAAGACACAAATAGGTTGAAAGTAAAAGTATGAAAGAAGACACAGCATGCGAACAGTAACCAAAAGAGAACAAGAGTAGCTGCACTGATATCAGACAATGTAGACTTAAGACTAAAATCATTACTAAAGACAAAGAACATTTTATAATGATAAAAAGTTTAATCTGTCAAGAAAACCTAACAATTATAAACATATACGCATCTAACAACAGAGCCCCAAAATCATGAGGCAAAAACCACAGAATTAAACAGGAGAAATAGACAATTCAACAATGTCCAGAATCGGCAAACCTACACAAACAGAAAGTATATCAGTGGTTATAGGAACGGCTGGAGAGGAAATGGGGAGCGACTGCAATAAATGCAGGGCTTCGTTATGGGGGTGATGAAAATGCTCTGAAATTAGATAGTGGTAATGGTTGCACAACTCTGAATATACTAAAAACCACTGGATTGTACATTTTAAAAAGAGTAAATCTTATGGTGTATGAATTATATCTCAACTTAAAACAATTTAACAGCACACAAAAAGGTGCTAGGCAAGTTACTATTGCGCACTATCTGGCTAAGGCAGAAAAACAGGAAAGAAATGTGCGGTTAATGGTACAACAAACATTTTGTTGTATTAGCCTAAACCTAAGGGGGAAAGTAGGGAAAACTCATCAAAAGTACATTACAGACAATATCTCTGTTGGAGAGAAGCAGAAAAGCAACAAGAGCAAGGTGATCAAAATATGCTGATGAAGAGTTTAAAATACAAGGAAAATTGTTCTGAGAGCAATACAAATTATGTCATAAATTCTATACTGCTATCATTTCAGAATCATCTATATTTAATGTACATGATTAATCAATGGTAGTTTTCAGAGGTTTGTTGATTTTAAGAAAATTCCTATTTTAAGCCCTCATATATAATGAATATCTTCAAATGGGAATACCTGTATTTCTCCTGGATGTTTAGGTCAAGTTTTAAGTGAACAGAAACAGTGGGAAGGTTTTGAGGAAAAAGAAATGGAAATGTCAACTTGGCCAACTCTCACTCATGGGTAGGCTTTACATCCGAAACTCTTCTTGAAATTTTTTAAAAAGTAATTTCTGGGCTTCCCTGGTGGCGCAGTGGTTGAGAGTCCGCCTGCCAATGCAGGGGACACGGGTTCGTGCCCCGGTCCAGGAAGATCCCACATGCCGCGGAGCGGCTGGGCCCATGAGCCATGGCCGCTGAGCCTGCGCGTCCGGAGCCTGTGCTCCGCAACAGGAGAGGCCACAACAGTGAGAGGCCCGCGTACCGCAAAAAAAAAAAAAAAAAAAAAAAGTAATTTCTACACTAAGGAAACAAGGTGATTTGAAACACTAGCACAAGGAAAAACTCTTGTTTTTGAAATAATTTGGTCACAGTTATAGATCAAACTCCAAACGAATGTGAAGGTAATTGGTAGCTGCAGATCACGTGTGCCACTTTTCATCTTTCCTAGTGTGAGTAATCTAGAACTGACAATACTTACAGCAGTGAAACACATTAGTGATCATTCATACCCAGTAAAGATACAGAAGATGCCAAGCCACTGGGTAGTCCAGCTTCACTGGAGAAGAAAATCATTACCTGTCTACCGCTACGACCACACTCTGTGAGCTGGTCTCACCGACTGATTCCTGGAAGCTGGCCATCTGTCTTTTGTCCACTCCACCACTCACCAAATTACCTGAAACACAATGCACAAAATCAACGGTGTTTCCAAAACAGTGAAGTATTTAGAACAAAGTATCCTGTGATATCCAATATGCACAGACAAGAAACATAAGTGAGAATGGTTTGCAGGCAAAACAAACAAAAAACCCCCCAATGATGACAGAATAAAATTAAACTCAGGTTTTGGCATTTGGCATTCAGAATACATTCTTATTAGAGGCTCCCTGGCTTGTACCATTCATCTCCCTTTCTTAAGCGTCTTTTACATTTTTATAGTATTAAATGTCTCTTTTTAGGAAAACAAATTCAAATTGATCAATACTAACTCAGCGCTCCTAGAACATGTAATGGTTTCCACACGCAGAAGGTCTGGAAAGCTCTCTAGGATTTCACTCCAGTCACCCTCATATACACCCCAAGAAGCAGATGCTATTACCCCTCCCCCAATTTCAGAGTCTGTGCTTTTATACTGTACTACTGTGTGTGGGACCTAGGAAGCCTGCTCTCCGCATCAAATGGCCTGGGTTTGAAACTTACCTCTGCCACTTCCTCATAATGTCACCTTGTTCAAGTCACTTCACCCTCTGTACCTCACTTTCCTCATTTACAAAACGGGGATGATAACAGCCCCAATTTCACTGAGTTGTTACAAGGTTTAAATGAATTAAAATATATAAACTGAGTGCCTAGAATGTGGCCTGGCACGTTTGTTTACCCTTTTTACTATTATTATTGTTATATATTACGGACAAGAGAGTCTCTCAGTTCACTGTATCACCAGAAATAATTCTACTTTGATAAGAACATCAGTTAACAAAAGATGAACATGGAAGAGAGGTTGAATCTACCTTTGAAAATCTAGAGATAACACACACCCACTCCTCGAATACCAGATGGCTTTCCCTCCAACATATTTATATGTATAGAAAGAAAAGTAATGCACCCTGCTGATGTTGATAAAATAGGCATTTACTCGACAGTTTAATCACAATTTAGAGAGCTGAGGCAGCACTTCCGCTTCCATCAACAAACATACTGTCAGCTGGCACGTAAGGAAGAGACAATCTACGGGACAGTCCTGATGAGACAAGAAGGGTTTTGTGCCGGTTAACTGGTGAGTCCATGACGGCTGGCTGGGGGGCCTGGTATCTTACCGAGGCCAAGGCCCATGAACTCTTCTCCCGACAACGTGTGGCCCTTCAGGCTCCCTTCTCTTTCACGCCCGGACCCAGACAGGTAGCGTGTCTTGACACCGGTTCCTATCAGCTGAGCGAGCTCCAGCTGGCTGATGCATTTCAAGATCTGATGAAAAGAAGGTGTGAAGAGATGAGTTCCCATTTCATTGGCTGAAAAGGGCACTATCATCTTAAATTAGCCACTAGAGAGTTCTCTGAAACAAGCAGCTTTTCAGGTGAGAATAAAATCTGAGGGTCTCAGACTGGCTTCCCTAGTTCCAGCTAGGCAACCCTCTGAGTGTGGGTCTGGAAGACAAACTTCATTATTTTTTTTCTTTTTTTAACTATTAAAAAGGGAAAGAGAAAACGAGCAAAAGAAAAACTGGTACAGTAGAGTTATGCTACACAGATGTTTAGTTATGCAAATTTAATAAGTGCTCAATAAAAAAAGAAAAAGCATTTGATTGGAGCAGGGGATTCCATGCCACTCAGTAAGTGAACCATCTAGTCTGACTCAGCCACCCCCCCATCTCCCTTCCACTCGACCCCTCAGACATAAAACACACTAACCTCCCCAGCCTCCCTGCTGCTCCTTTACCTCGACACGTCTAGTCCTACCCCAGAGTCTTTGCACTCTCTGTTCCTTATGCCTGAATGTGTTCCTTACGCTCCTCCCCATGGCTCACCCCTTAGATTCCCAGCTCAGACATGTGTTCCTCAGACAGACCTCCCTTGACCGCCCTGAGATCACACACCCTCCCCTGGCCACGCATATTTCTTTTCCTTAGCACTTACTACTTTTTGGCATTATGCCAGATATTTGTTTGTTCTCTGTCTTAAGAGCCAGCAGGGCATTAACTCTGTCTTGTTCACTGCTGAATCCCCAGCACTTAAAATAGTTGGTGATTATTATCTGGTTAATCAAATAGATGAGAATGTGCCCTGGAATGGCGTGCAGTAGGAGAAAAGACTATCACCCAGCCCTACGGGGTGGTGCAGGTGCTTGACAACGCGTCCCTGCGCACGGGCCGTCTCTCACCTGGAGCTTACCCGAAGAAACAGAGATTGGTTTCAACTTCTACTGGAGCAAAAACTGGCTGCTTAAAACTTACTGAGGGACGACGGCATGTAGACCTCTAGGTAAACCCTTCCTAAGGAATTTCCATGGGGACTTCTGACTAAAGCTGAGTTTTGCTTTTCATGGTGACCTACAGTCTAATCCCAGAGTATGGGACTCCACTATACCACTGAGCACTGCTGAGTATTTTCACTTATAAACTGCCTTCCCCTTGACTGAGAAAGGTACTTAATTCGGCCAGAGAGAGCCAACCCCTGACTGTTCCACACAGCATAATACTGTTAAATTATTACTAGTAAACTACTAGTGTCCTCCCTTTTCCAGAAGCTGGAATCTCAAGTAGGTCAATAACACTTGTGGCCGAGGACTTACTGATTCCAACCTGATTTCTCAAGGTTTCTGTGTATCAAATAGGTGGCTGATTCATTTTTAACATTTCCAGATGCTGCTATATACTTGGCAACTGGCAGGAACCCCACCTTCACCATATCTCTCAGGTTAAAGAAAAAAGAAAGTTCTAGGAGAGAAAGCAGCTATTTATTGATTCACTAGGTATCACGACTCAGAAAACAGGAAATTATTTCTTAAATAAGCACACAACTCAAAACTACACCACTGCCCCGCCCCCCCCCCCCATCTTTTCTAATATGGAATACTCCAGAGTGGTGACCGAGAAAGGAAACATTCGGTGAAAAGGGACTGAGGTATGTGCCATGATGATGATGATCATGATGACCATGACAGCTAATACCTACTGAGTTCTTACTACTTGCCAAATGCAGTTGTAAGCCCTTTTCCACATGTTAACCCCCTTTTTTCTCAGAACAACCCTATGAAGGCTGTAGAGAGGAGGAAGATGAGGCTCGAAGACTAAGCAACTTGCCATGTCATACAGGCAGGAAAAGGATGATACCCAGACTGGATGCCAGCCGTCTGGCGCTAGGCCTTCCCCCTGAACCACATGATCCCCATGGCAGGAGGAGGCTGATAACAATTTTCTTTCTAGGTCATCACAGTCCCCACCACTCTCCATGCCCTCACCTCTACCCTTTCACAGTTTTCTCTCTAAAACAAAAAGTAATACATACAGACAGTAGAGAAATTAGAAAACTTTAGGAAAAAAAGAAAATAAATCGCCTCTATAATGCTATCACACAGATAGGATGTTAACATTCCTGTTTATCTTTTCAAATCCATTTTCTGTGCACATCTGGCACAAGGGACGAAGCCTCACAATGTTTATAACGATTTTTCAATTTAATATACTGTGATCACCTTCCCACAGTATTAGACAGTGTTTAATAGCATCTTTACCTTTTTCTCTGAAGTCTTTTAATCCACAGGCCCGCCCCCGCCTCACCCCCAACCATCTACTATTTTCCATGCAATGTATTTGTTGAAGAACCTGGTCACTGGCTCTGAGGCTCTGTCGTATTCTAGAGTTTGCACGCTGCATTCTCATGATACCATGTATTGTGCTCCTCCGTCCCCTACATTTCCTTTAAACTGACAGTGGAGGCTTGAATTGACTCAGGTTGGAGTTTTAGGCAAAAACATTTCTTAGGAGGTATTGTGTGCTTCCATCAGGGAGCGTGTCACGTCCAGCTGTCTCTCCCTTCAGCAACGTTATTTTATTTTGTTTCGTTTGGTTTTATTTATATTTTTTTTAAGATTTTTTTTTGATGTGGATCATTTTTAAAGTCTTTATCGAATTTGTTACAATATTGCTTCTGATTTATGTTCTGGGTTTTTGGCCACAAGGCATGTGGGATCTTAGCTCCCTGACCAGGGATCGAACCTGCACCCCCTGCATTGGAAGGCGTAGTCTTAACCACTGCGCTGCCGGGGAAGTCCCTCAGCAACATCATTTTAAATGGCCACACAGCATTCTAAGAAGTGGTGCAGCACACTTTTTTAAAAAAAGAGCAATCTCTCATTGTTGGAACATCTAGGCTGTTTCTAACTTAATTTTTCCCTTGAACAACTAAAATTTCCATGAACAACCTTTCAAACACCTGTTTGTGCACATGGATAATTATATCCGTACGTAAAACTCTTAGAATATGGTTTAGTTAAATAAAAACGTGAAACCACTGGCAATTTCCCTAATGGCTCATTGTAGATGCTGACCATCTCTTTTCTGATACACTCAGGAGAAATTGGGCTCCTTGGCTTTGTCTTAAATCTACTCCCTGGTGGTAAGAGCTCTCAGGAGGTACATAAGGACTTGGGAAAAGTGGGAAGGAAGCTGCCACAACAGAAGTGCTCTCCGTGTGGACACTGGCCACCGGGGACAGGAGCACCTTGTGAGGTGGCGCATCTGAGGCATTTCACCCACCACGCCCCAGGGAGTCTGACTTTTCTGATACATGATGCATTTGAGGAATGAGACAAAACCCAGTTAAAGTTAGGCTTGACTTCAAGAAAAATGGAATCGACCAAAGACAGACTGGTTCTGAATCAAAGGAAAGCTGGGACTCATCCTCTCTAAGAAATGGCAACCCCAGGCTTTCAAAGAAACACACACCTCGTGCCAGGAATTCCCGAGGTAGTTGCCGTCCGTGTGAGCCACCGTGATGAGCGTCTTTATGGTGTCGATGTTCTTCTGCTTCATCTCTGTGATGCTGGAGCTGGCCGTCAGCAGGGAGAAGCGCGCGAGAGCCTGAACGTAGGCATCTCGTTCCAGCTGTAAGGGAAGCCGAGAGGGAACGCTGAGATCCGGCCCTGAGCAAGACCGTTTTCACACTGAAGGGACCGAGCACTGGATCCTCTGCCGCCTTCTGTACGCACGTCGACAGGCTTTACGTACGTTAACACACCAGCTACTCCACGCTGCTATCCTCCCGCTACCCGAACAGCCCATCTCGTGTTTGAGAACTAGTCTCTCCTTTGCAGCCGACCTCAAACTGATGTTCACGTTCCATTCCCTTCGGAGGGAGTAGGGGAGGAATCTGATGAATGCTAAGACTGTCACATAAATGCTAATGTCTACAACAATCCTGCAAGGTAGGTCTATTTTCTTAAGTTTACAAATGAGGAAGTAAGGGTGTCTTAGGGAGAAGTTAGCTAGACCAATGCTAGAGAAGCAGCAGAGCTGAGGTTTGAAACCCAGACTGTCTGATGTCAAAGCCCGGGGTCTTGGTACAAAAGAAAATGTCTAACTGTAAGATAAATGGGAACAGAAGACTGAGTTTTTCAACATAAATGGGTGCCAATTCTTAGTGATTTAGAAAATGATACATAGGACTGACAACTTCCTGATTTCCTAACATTTTGAGAACTGCATTTTGCTTATTTGAGTTTTTCAAGATTCAAAAGATTTACAGACATATTCATTTTGCATTGAACTATTTATTTCCCCCAGAGAAGACCTGGAGATAAGGGAAATTAAAACAATAAACTGCTTTTAAAAGGAAAAACAATATTTTAAGCACCAGGGCAGGCAGTTAGCCAGATAGATAGGAAGGCTGTTTTGTCAAATCCAATTAAGTAGCTTGGACCCCACCTATCTTCAAAGAAGGTTTTAATCCAAACCTCCAGCTTTTCCCCTAATGAGGCTGTTGCCAGCACAAATCTGTGGGCTTCCTCTCGGTGGGCATGAGTATGGAGTTTGCTGAGATGTTTTTGGCTAATTGGAAATGTCTGATAATTTCTAAATTTTTCCAAATCTGAAAGAAAATGGCCCACCAGTATCTCTGGAGCTGTGCTTATACCCACCTGCATTCCAAAGATGCAGGCAATCCGGATTGCACATCGGATGCCTTCCAAACACAGGGAGGCCACTTCAGTGTCGTCACAGTTCTGCAGTCCGATGCTGTAGGCTGCCAACAGTGGCGTCCACACCAGCTACCAAGGAAGGAAGGTTTCAATAACGTCTAGAATCTCAGTGTGGAAGAGCACTTAGAGGCCACACTATTAGTTATGAGCACAGCCTGGATGCCAAGTTCACTGCTACTTTGATTCATTCACAAAGTAAAATAATTCCTCCTAAACTGTGGTCAAAGCTGTCACTACAGATATGCCATTTACTAAACGTACAGTTCTAAAGGAAGGATGGCAAACACGCGGCTAGTGTGCCACCAGCATATCTATCTGTGCTCATGGCAGACATCACTGATCAGAGATCCCACTCCCTGCTGAGTCTAATCAGGGCTCGAGAATCCTTTACACAGTGCAGCAGGCATCCATCACTAATCAGAGGCCGGCATGCAAGGTGAAATCTATAAGCAACTTGTGTTCTATAAACTTCGTTTATTGAAAGGTTCCTAATTCAAATTATTTAGACTTTACTCTTCCTCCAAGTTTCTTGTGAATTCCCTGAAAATAAAAGCTCACAAAAATCTAGAGTTGATCAACAGGATATTAACAGTTACTATAAAAACATCTTAGAGAAAAACATGAGTGCTATGTATTTAGAAAGTGTACCTTTTCTAGACATTTAAAAAAGAGATCTTAGGATATTGTCTTTTACTTCTACATAATTTCATCTGATAAACTAACCCTGAGGCCACTGAGATGAGATGTCACAATAAAACTGTCTCTTATGCCTGAATAATTATTAATTCATTCAATCCCCCCGGCAGCCCTGTAGCACTCTGTATTTGTCTCCATTTCACAGACGATGAACAGAGAGAGGCTGAATAACCTCACCATGGTCACAGAGCGACGAAGTGGCAAAAGCAGGGTTTAAACCAGATGTTCTGATGGTAAAGCCCATGCTGACGTATCCCTAGCATCATCACAGGGCTTCACATCATCACAGGGCTTCTAAGAAGGACTTGCTTTAGTTGCTGTCCAGAAAGACACACCCAGGCTTGGCCTTTTCCTCTCCTCAATCTCTTCACCATTATAAACTCGCTGGTGAGCTTCTGGCTGGTCAGCTCTAGAATCAGGCTTAGCTGTGTCCTAACTTCTCAGGATACTCACTTTGAACATTGGCCGGACATGGTCCAGGTGAGTGGCACTCGTAAATGGGGCTTTGGCATGGCTCACAGCCTCCATCAGGGCTTTGGCTGTTTTAGCCATTTGCTCCATCTCCAAATTGTATAGTAGCCGTCGCTGCTTTTCACTAGCGACACCTACAAAGAAATAAGAGAATAATAGCAGCTAACATTCACTAAGCGCTTGCCATGTGCCAGGCTCTGTTTCAAAAGATTTACAACAATTAACTCACAAACGCTCATGAGGACCACTACATGAGTCTGTTGCAAGTATTATCGCCATTTTACGGATGGGAAATGAGGCACAAAGACATTAAGTGACTTGCCCAGGGTCACACAACTAAGCAGTAGAGCTGGGACCTGAATCCAGGCAGCGTAGCTCTAGAGCCCATGCTCTAAACCAGCGGTCCCCAAACCTTTTTGGCACCAGGGACGGGTTTCGTGGAAGACAATTCTTCGACGGACCTGGGGGGAGGGGATGATTTCGGGATGACTCAAGCGCATTACATTTATTGTGCACTTTATTATTATTATATTGTAATATATAATGAAATAATCATACAAGTCACCATAATGCTGACAGGAGGCGGAGCTCAGGCGGTAACGCGAGCAATGAGAAGCAGCTGTGAATGCAGATGGAACTTCACTCGCTCGCCCGCCGCTCACCTCCTGCTGTGCGGCCCGGTTCCTAACAGGCTGCGGACTGCTACCAGTCTGTGGCCCGGGGGTTGGGGACCCCTGCTCTAAACCATACACACTGCTGCCTCTCAAATAAAGAAACTGATAGCTTCACAGGGGTGTTAACTCAGAGAATTCTAATCAAGGTTGCCACAATCACCGCTGGTATTATAGCAGAGTCTTAAGGAACATTTTTGGGGAATAATTTAGCTCTCAGATTATTTTAAATTCCATCTTGTAACTAATTACAAATCTAGCAAGAAGATTAAGTGATATTACGAAAGCGCCAACATAATCATAATAACTAATTTAATCACATTTCTTATTTAGGTAGCTAGATATGCAAGTTAAATCTATCACCAGGGAACTTAATCATGCATTCCGATACACTCGAAAATTGGAATTAATAGAAATAATTTGCCATTAGACCTTACTCTGCTTAGTAGATTTGGTTGCAATCGTGTGTTCTTTTGTTTCTTTCATCGCAATTTTCTTGCCTTCTATCTCTTCATAGATGCTTGAGAGATATTCTTCAGGCAGATCTTTACTATCATTGATACCCCGATTCATTTTAATATACTGCTCTTTTGTCATTTTATTTTTTACCTGAAATTTAAAAAAATTAAGAACCCATTTAGAAGATAGCCAATGGCCCAAATAAAGCTCCTTATTTAGCCACTATAGTATATGTATCATTAAAATATTTTACCTGAGGGCTGTGCAAGTCTGTAGTTAGCATAATAATTGAATATGCTAGGACATATGCAGTGTCAGCACTAGCAAATAGAGTCTGCCTGAAAAAAAAAAAAAAGATTCCAGATGTGAGAACACACACGGAGCCGAGGCTGGAAGGGTGCAGTGCTCAAGGAGGTGTGCTTCTCTCAGAGCAGGCCAACTGCTCTTCAGGATGCTTTCATCATCACTGAATGATAACTAATGATCCAGAGTGTAGAAGAAGCTAGTTAAGAATACGTGTCAGATTTAGACTTCTTTGAATAAAGCAGTTTCAAGTCGATTTTTTTTTTTTTTTTGCGGTACGCGGGCCTCTCACTGCTGTGGCCTCTCCCGTTGCGAAGCACAGGCTCCGGACGCGCAGGCTCCGCGGCCATGGCTCACGGGCCCAGCCGCTCCGCGGCATGTGGGATCCTCCCGGACCGGGGCACGAACCCGTGTCCCCTGCATCGGCAGGCGGACTCTCAACCACTGCGCCACCAGGGAAGCCCTCAAGTCGATTTTTAAAAAAGATCCTTAAGGAGCCTCCCGGGCCAGGGACGAGGGTGAGGCAAGCGAGGCAGCCCCTACCCCCAGGTGCCGACCCTACAGCACGTGACGCTGAACGAGGCCCTTTACAGTCTGCACCTTTAGTGCTTCGCTTGCCCCACCGTGGTCCTGTTCCTGAGAGTAGCCACTGTGTGCCAGGCACCGGGTGGAGAGGTGACTAAAACTCCTGTCCAGTTATTAGCCATTTACAGTTTACATTATAAGGGCTTCCCGGGTGGCGCAGTGGTTGAGAGTCCGCCTGCCGATGCAGGGGACACGGGTTCGTGCCCCGGTCCGGGAGGATCCCACATGCCGCGGAGCGGCTGGGCCCGTGAGCCATGGCCGCTGAGCCTGCGCGTCCGGAGCCTGTGCTCCGCAGCGGGAGAGGCCGCAACAGTGAGAGGCCCGTGTACGGAAAAAAAAAAAAAAAAAAAAAGTTTACATTATGCACTATAATATTTGACAGCAGAAATACAAAGAAAAATATTTATGTTGCTTTAATAAACAATATGCTGGTGAAGTCTGACTTTTTTCACCTTAGGCAAGAGAAGAAAGACAAATACTTGGGGATGCACAGCCTTGTAATATGTGAGGCTAAAGAAAAACTTGTCTATCCAAACTACCCCCAACAGGAGAAGGAGAAGTTCTGAAGAACACTGTAAAAGGTCTACATTCTAACGTGACATTTAATTGGGTCACATATTTACCGACTAGGGGACACAGACCAAGGTCTCTAGGTCCACATAAGAGATATGTTTAAAGTAAATAACATCTAATTGTGTCTTCACAGAAAATTCTAATACCTATTTGGTTAAAACGACCAGAGGCTGCCTTTGTTGACCAGGTCATCTCATGGAGACAGCCTGGAGGATTGGGACCAATTAATATGAAAACCAAGCTGACTTAAGAGGCAAAACTGTTCTCAAAATGTTTCCACTGAAAATTTTCCACTTCATGTTCACAGTGTATTCAGACATTCTTAACTTCATGTTCAGAGGAAAGAGCATGAGCTTTTTTGAGTCAGACAAATTCATATTCAATCTCTGCTACTTTCTAGCTGATTAATATTTGGACAGGTTGCTCACTATCTCAGAGCCTGTTTCCTCACCTATAGAACAGGGATACTACCTCCCAGGCTTACCGTTAATTAAGATGAAATGCATGTAAAACTCACGGCATGGCTGGCACACAGGAGATGTTTAATAAAGGTTAGCTCTCCTTTCAATTTCCATTTCCCATGCAAAAATGAACTACCTATCAAAAAAGGCCCCAAGGGACATCCCTGGTGGTGCAGTGGTTAAGAATCTGCCTGCCAATGCAGGGGGCACAGGTTCAAGCCCTGGTCTGCGAAAGATCCCACATGCCACGGAGCAAATAAGCCTGTGCACCACAACTACTGAGCCTGTGCTCTAGAGCCTGTGAGCCACAACTAGTGAGCCCACGTGCCACAACTAATGAAGCCCACGCACCTAGAGTCCGTGCTCCACAACAGAAGCCTCCGCAATGAGAAGCCCGCGCACCGCAACAAAGAGTAGCCCCTGCTCGCTGCAACTAGAGAAAGCCTGCGCGCAGCAACGAAGACCCAATGCAGCCAAATATAAGTAAAATAATAATTTAAAAAATTGAACTGTAGGGAAAATAAACTATTTAAAAAAATTTTTTTTAATTAAAAAAAAAAGTTAAGAAAAAAGGCCCCAAGATGAAATCATGTACTTAGGTGGGGTTTTATTAGTTACGGAGCCATTTCAGTAACCTGCTCATCAGTATGTAATCAAAGAAAAACTAAAATTCTTCAGATCTACCCCATATATCAAGTCAGGGAGCTGTTCTTGATTAGGGAAGAGATGCCTGAGTGCCTCTTCTCAACCCACAGAACTGCTCTTTTGTCATAATTAAGAGCGTGGGCTCTAGCTGTGTAGTCTTGGGCAAGTTACTTAGCCTCTCTGGTCCTCAATCTCCTGTAGAGGGGACATGAACGGTCAAGGTGAGGTCTTAACATGAGACACAGTGAACAGAAACTTTAATAGCTTGGCACAGGTTAAACCCCAACCACGCTAAGACTGGTGCCCTGAGGAAGGCAAAAAGAGGGCGCAGAAGGGACTTAAACACGGTGCTCACCCCTGGTTGCACTCTATGTATCTTGCAGCAAACTTCTCCATTAACCGATCAATCTTCTGAGCTTCCCCAGGTAGGCGGAAACCTTCTAGAAACGTCCGCAGGGCTGAGACAAACTCCTTTTCACAGAAGTCAAGTTGGTCCACATAGGCATACATCACCTCCTTGTTGAACTTCATGCTTTCTCCCAGAAAATCACCTACTTGGGTCTGAAACATACACACTCACTCATACCTACAAATTGTCAAATATGAACACCCAGTGAAAGACACCTCAGTCAAAGGCGGGGGGGGGGGGGGCCCGAATGCCCCGGCTCTGAACACCCAGAATGGGCTGAACTGCTAGAAAAGTTAGGCAACTCCCTGAGTCTGCCCACCCACCCAACCATTCCAGGTTCAGACTGTCCCGCCACGAAGGAAGAGGGGAGGCACAGGAGACTGAAAAGTGGAGGAATGATGGGGCACACTCAGGAGGGAGGTGAGCTGCCAACGAGCACCCAGAACAATTTCTAGCAGCCAAGTGACACTTTTAGCTCTGACACTGTCCCACCAAATACACAACCACCTGTCAGGAGGCTGGTTTATTCTCTTTAAAGAACTTTTTGCAACACTGGCCAAAGGGATAAATAGGACTGCTGTAAGCGGGGGTGTGGACTCTAGCACTGCACTCAGGGTCGGCCAGTCTCTAGGTTAAAGCCGTAAGGTCTCAGAGTCACCTGAAAGAACCCACATGCACGTACCCAGCCCCCAGTCTTACAGAATCGAGCCGCTCCTCCTGGTGCAGGAATTGGGCAATGTCTTCAACTGACGTTCCCAGCATGCCCTGCTCCTGGAGATACTGGATCCCTCTCTTGGGTTTCTTGTTGAACCTTTTTCAAGAGATGGGACACAGGTTGCTTATTTCAAACTCTGGAGGATAGAAAAAAGCTAGCATTTGAGGCAAATTACAGTAACAGCATGAACTGTGTGTCCTGGTAGTTTTTCTCAATTCCACTTTTTAATTTTTGACCTAGCTTTAACAGAATCTGCTGGTTGTCACCCAATATCCATTCTCCTCTTCTCCAACACTAATAAAGCCTAGATGTTTAGCTGGGCACACAACTATCTGGGATAAGAACTACATTCCCCTGCCCCCCTTAGACAAAGTACGGTCATGTGATAAAGTTCTGGCCAGTGAGAGATGAGCAGAAGTGGTGTGGATACTTCTAGGAAGGATCCTTAAACAAAGCTGACTTGGCAGGGAGGTGTACATTTTTTGCTCTTTCCCCTTCTTCCCCAGAATATATGTGTGATGTCTGGAGCTCCAGCAGTCCTCTTAAACCATGAGGCAACACTGAAGATGAAAACTGTATTCAAGATGATGAAGCAGAAAGATAAAAGGAGCCTGGGTCTCTGACATCCCTAAGAGTCACTGCAACTGTCCTAGCCTGTCCCCTTTGGGATTTCCTTTAATGGTGCTTAAGCACTGTTATTTCTGGATTTTCTGTTAAAGGCAGGCAAACTTAACTGACGTATAAATTCAACTTGTTATTTACCAGGCCATGCATTGGGGAATGATCTTCATGTATAAGCACAAACTGTGGAAAGGACTGTGAGGACAGGCTATGACTATGGTGCAGGGACAGAGACTACCTCGGAACTGTTCAGAGAGTGTGGTTACAGGGGGCCTCTTTCAGGAAGAGATGCTTTGCCAAGCCCGAAGAATGAAAAAGATCCAAGAATATTCTAAGCAGAAGGTGCAATAGTGCAAAAAGCTTGAGGTGTTCAAGGGACTGAAACGCCCCTTGTGACCCAGGAGTACTGAAAGGGGATGAGGTCAGTGAGGGAGGCTGGAGGCTGGATCGGGCTGTGGGGAGGAAATGGGAAACCTGCAATGACTGTAGGCAGGGAGTGACAAGACCTGATTTAAGTTTTTAAAAGATTCCTTTAACTGCTGTGGGAGAACAGACTGGGAGGGATGCAGGGATGGTGAGAGTGGAAATGAGGAGATCAACATTTTAATTAATAAATGAGTATTATAACATCAACTTTTAAAATAAATTGAGTTTACAAAATTAATCATTCAAAAGTTGGACAGGATGTGAGATTGTGTGTGTATGTACTTTTGTGTATAAAAAAACTGAAAAGAAACATGATTTACCAGTGATTGTAATGATGATGATGTGGTTATATGGGAGACTGTCCTTATTTCTCAACTATGTACAGCTGAAATATTATGATGGCTACAAATTACTTTCAAATGGTTCAGGAAAAAAATACACAGATAACACTGATATGGCAAAAGTTAATTTTTCTGTATGTTGAAATTTTTCACAATACACAGTTAGAAAAAAGTGTTACTAAAGGTGATTTCCTCTAGGTAGTAATTGTATGAGTGATTTTAACATTCTTGCTTTATGCTTTTCTGTATTTTCTAAACTGGTTTGATTTTTTTAATTGGGGGGGGGGAAGACCAGGCATCAACCACACAAAGCTATTATATTTCTCTCTCACACACACTCACTCTCAGCCCAGCCTGATCAGGCCTGGGCACAAGTGCCAGCACTAGTCTCTGGAAACAGGCATTTCGTCTTGAGGAGTCAGTGCCAGGTTCCCAAGAGATTCAGCTAGAGCGACAGCCACACTCACAGGTCAATGCCGTGTTCAATCATCTCCTTTTGTTGCTTGATGACCTCAAACTGTTCTGGATCATCCTGGACGGCCGTCTGAGTCCCCGAGGACACCGTGGACTCCATGGATGTCACGCTGCTCCGTCTCGCCATGTCAAGGCTTTTCCCGTCCCCCATTTCCTGATCCGTGGGCCTCTCCTGACCTGCGATGACATAAAAGCAAAGGAAACCAAATAAACAGATGGGACAGAGACACGGCTGAGGTGAGGTTTGCCTCTGCAGTTCCTTTTCCTAGACCTGTAACAATAAAGTTTGTACTGTAAGGGTCATGAGCACCTTGATCTCACTCAGTTACTTAACAACTTACTTGTTTGTGGAACTCGATAAGCTAATACTAAAATTCACATGAAAGAACAAAAGTACAAAACCAGTCAAGACACTTAAGGAACAATGAACAGGAGGACCTGTCTTAGCAGGTATCAAAACTCACTGCTAAGAACTCTAGGCATTTGAAAGGCGTGATATTGGTGCAAGAACAGACAAATCAATAGAACAGAATATTCAGAAACAGACTTAATGCACACAGGAGAATTTGGTATATCATAAACCCAATCAGTGGTGCTTCAAATCAGTGAGGGAAGGAGAGACTACTAAAAAAATGTTGGAATAACTGGCTCCCCTTTTGGAAAAATGGAGTTTGAGCACAACTCACACTATTCCCCCCCAAATTCCAGATGGATGAAAAAACAGAACATTTAAAATACTTCACATAGTTTGCAAATGAAAGTGTTTTGCTAACTCTAAGACACCTATATCAGGATAGCTTCTCCCAACGAAGTAAGTAGCCTGTTGTGCGTGGTGGGGGTGAGGTCTGGATGGGGAGGTTGTTTGCAGCAGGGGTCTCTCACCGAGGCTGGCCTGGTGGTTGGGATTCACATACAGGTCTTTGCTCCACTCCACCATGCACTTGAGGATGGACACGAGGCACTCTAGGCCTTTCTTCCTCAGACTGAGCTCCTAAAGGACGAAAGTGACACAACACAGAGACTCAGCAGATAAATTAAGTGCCGACATCTAGAGGGCTCCGGGAATCCTGAGACGACACGAGATAAGCACTGACATTCAGTGCTATTAACCCAAGGAAAAGCTAACGGGTGACATAAATATTGGCGGCTCATTGCAAAAACCATGAACATCTTTAAAGGTGTTCATTACAAACTCCCCAGCAGCAAAAATATGGGACGTGTGCATTCCTGAAACAGAGTATTATCTGGACTTTTTAAAAGAAAGTCCTCATTCATTGCTTGTTTAAATTAGACAAAACACTTAAAAATACCATTTAAAAAAATAAAGAGGGTCTTAACTAGTGACCCTGAAAAAAGTGAAAAGAATCTTTTGCAGCAGATGAATGATTGTGGACATACCATTATCCCCTAAACACCCACAAAAGCATTCGATTTTAAGGCTTATTCTGCAAGTAAATAAAAATACTGTTTTTTTTTCTTTTAAGTAGCATTTCTTAAAAGTTGAACGCAAGTTGTAAATGTCTTTAAAAATGTTGCAGTTCCCTGGTGGCCTAGTGGTTAGGACTTCGGGCTTTCACTGCCAGGGCGCAGGTTTAATCCCTGGTCAGGGCAACATCCCACAAGACACGCAGCCCCCCCCCCCCCAAAAAAAGCATATATTTTAGACTCAAAACAGCATCTAAAATAGTATGGATCTCTCTCTGTGAATTTAATGACAACTATGGACCTTCATCTAGGAAAAATGCCCATACACCAAAATTCTATATATAATTCCAAGTGGCTCACAGACCTTCTGACCAGTTTCTTCAGAGACCTCAGGTTAAGAATCCTATTCTCTTTGTAGGCACTCTAATAATGAGGGAATCTAATAAGAAGCAATCTCCTTTGCCTTTACTGGAGTCTGGGATCCTGTTTTCACATGATCTATGGAAAGGTGACAGAGTGAACTTGCTTCCTACAGGTCTCAGCTCAAGTGTCACCTTCTCAGGGAGACTACCCTGATGCCCCACTAAAAATGGCACCACCCTCACCTCCAACATCCCTTCTCTATCGTCCCTGCTTTATTTTTCTCTGTGGCTTATTTCTTCATTGTCTGCTTTTAAGTGTTGGGACCACAGCAATTGTGCACATGGATGTGCGTGTTTGTGCTTTTTTCACTGCTGTATCCCCACACCAAGGACAGTGCCTGGCACATGGTGACTCTCGACAAATGTTTACTGAAATGAATGAACTTTAAATTATAAATGAGTGTTCTCAGTGTTTGTACCTGCAGAGGTGTCATTCCCAGCTCGTGTCCACTTCTTCCCTGAGCGATTTTGGATAAATCGTTTACGAGGCGCTCAAAAATGTTAGCAGCATTTAAATCACAGTCGTAGTTGACATAAATATCTACAACACACTGGGCATCTTGGAAAATAACACATGGATATTAGAAATTCTGACTGAACACAGACAGCAGTTACGTTATCTTATTAAATGAGATTCCTTGGTCAAAAACTTTTCGCAGTGAATTACTAAGTCAGGCTGGACACACCTCACTCTGGAAATGCATGTTGGAAGGACCAGGAGCGTGGAAGGCCCTCTTTCTAGGCCTGCTCTGGTACTAACTGAAATCTTAGGCAGCTGCTTCCACCTCTCTACAGCTCGTTTTCCTCATCAAAAAAAGGGAGAACAACTGCCCGATCCAATTCTTAAAGTTGTGTAACTTTTATGCAGTTACTCAGATAACAAATAGATGCTCGGTTTATAGCTACACAATTGTACGGTGTAAGGGAAGTACACATTTACCTTAGTATCCAATCAAGGGTTGTCAGCACCAAGACCCAGGACCCTGTGACTTACAAACCACGTTCAGCTTGTAGGTAGGGTGACAAGTGTCCTAGTTTTCCAGGATTACGGGGTTTCCCAGGACGTGGGACTTTCCATGCTAGAATCAGAAAGTCCTGGGCAAACCAGTCTGAGTTGGTCATTAGGCTAGCAGTAGCCTTTAAGGTAATGATTTCCTCAGCACTTCATTAAAACGCTAAAAGGAGGAGTTAAAGGTCTTAATCTGGACTTTGGAGAATGAAAGCATCAGAAGTGTTTCTGGGCAAGTCAAACAGATGAGCACCCTCAGGGTGAAAATACCTGCACAGATCCTTGTCAGGGTCTGAATGACCATCCACCTGTGCTCAAAAGAACTTGTTGATGTTTCTAAAATGTTCAGGAAAATCTCTTTGAAAAAGACCTATACGACGAGAAGAAGATAAAGGAGGACACCAATTAATAGTTTAAATTAGGGCTCAAAACCCCCAAAGCCTTTGAAGAACAGGCAGAGCCTATGGGTGAAGCAGTCCGGGCAGGAGAAGAGATGAGGCACACACACTGCTGACCGGCACCAGAACCCTGGGTGGGAAGAGCTAATAGGGTAGGACCACAGTGAAGGGAGAACACGGCCCCATCAGAGGGAGTAGCTGCTCCTGAGAAACCACCAAGAGCTGCTACGTGGAAAGGCAGGACCGGGGTTGTGGTTTTTTTGAGAGAAATCACAAATCTGGATGTTCACGGAGAATCTGATTTCTCAATTTGGAAACGAATTCAAGTTATCCCAAACAACTTATAGGAACATGTTTGGGGACTGAGCCCAACACACAGACCATATGAGTTAAACCTTTGGTTAAAATGAAATATACCTTTATATACAAGATTTGGGGGCAGTAACTTTTTATGAAAAGGTGTTCTCTTGCTCAAAATATTCTTCTTTGGGGCACTAGCAAGTAGACTGTGTAACTCTAGTTCCTGGTGACTATGCGGCCAGCAGTTAACGCATCATGCAAAAGTGTCATCAAACTTAAAAAAAAAAAAAAGTCAATTTGGAGTCCTTACCTCTATCTGCATCTTCAAGTGCATTTTAAAGTTTGAAAGAAGAGTAAGAAAAATGGCGAGAGAGAGCTCAAAGACATCAGGCACTGAGGAGACGCCGTTTTTGGACAATGCCACGCAGAGATACTGCTTGATTGCATTGATGAACATCTCGTGAGTCCTGAAGACCGGGCCAGCGTTCTGCAACACGGAGAGGAGGAGCTGCAGGGAAACCACCTTGGAGCGCAGCTCGTGGGATCTGGCGAAGGAAACGGAGAACAAGGACAGAGCTGAAAGGTGAAATTTTAGAAAGGATGTTTCTTGAGAAGGTCTCACTCCTCTACCAGTGGGGCAGGATTTTCTGAGAAGCCAGGGAGTTGAGAACTGGCAACAGCACCTAAATGTCAAGAGAATGAGGGCAGATGGCATGAGGTGGGTTCTCACAGAACCTGCAGGCCCTGGGAGAACGAGAGCTGCCAACTCCCCGTCATAAAGCACAGAGCCCAGCAGGAGCAAAGTAAGTGCACACAGACTCTGGAAAGCTGGTTCTGCAACTAATCTAATAGAACCAATTACTTCACGTCCATCACGTGAGACGAAAACGTCTGTCCCGCTCTACCTTTAGGGACAAGGAGAACAGTGCTCTTCATCCATCTGCCTCATGCTCCCCATCCCGGCCCACAAGGGATGGATGGTAAGAATGGGACACTTTCATGAGTCTTTTCCCTAACGGTCACCATATTCTTAACAGAAGAGTGAGGATTATTATTAGCGACTAATAATAATGATAATAATAGTAACTAAAAACTCTCATAAAGTACTAGGCCCTGTGCTTGGGATGTCATTCTATCATTTCATATCATTGATCCTGTGAGGTGATTTTCCGTATTCCCATTTTTCAGATGAGGTTTAGTAGCTCATACGGCCATGAAGTTGGACTCAAGTAAGCCAGGGCTGAACACAGCTCCCTGTGGCTCCAGAACTTCTGCTTTGACACTCCACAGCACTACCATCCTTGTGGTACATCCTTGACTTTAAAGGTTTGGCTTCTCTGAGTTGAATCTGGGGCTTAAATCTGTATGCACAAAGAAGAAGTTTCCAATCAGGGTAAGAAATTGAGGTTTGTATGCATCCTGATGGTGGACCCCCAGATCAGGAGATTGAATTAATTCATTAGTCAGTAAAAAGAAGATGAATGTTCAATATAATGATTATTTTTAGCATGTAAACCAAGGAAAGGAAAATTGGGCACGATAATCATGGTTGGTGGGAACACAGAGACAATTCATGATGAAAGGACTAGGGGACCTGCATGAGTCTGAAAAAGTTGTAAAACCATCCTGTAAATTCTTGAATTTACACCAACCAGGGGACAAGGCCCTGGGGTTTCTTGGAGCCCCCAAGATCCTCCTGGGTCATTTGGGTTATAGACGGCCAAGAACTGCTGTCCGCTCACTTTGGATCTGGGGGACCTTCGCCCAGGGGTTTCATGGACAGCTTGCACAGGGAGCGAAACACCAGGAAGGCGTCCTTCTGCAGAATGTGCGAGAACCTGGCGGCCACTGGATGTCCTTGTGCATCTGATTCCTAAGATTAGAACAAAGATGAGAAAAATCAAAGGGTCCAAACCAAAGGGTAACTCTTCAAAAATAAGAAATGTAATTATCTCATGAAAATTTAAATTATTGGGTGGGCCAAAAAGTGCCTTCGTTTTTTTAAGTAAAAATAAAAGACACATTTTTCATTTTCACCAAGAACTTTATTGAACAACGTATTCACCCTTTTGTTCCACTACCCTCTGCCATTTTTCAGACAACTTCATAATTCCATCTTCCCAAAACTTTTTATCTTTTTGAGCAAAGAACTGTTCCAGGTACCTTTTACAGTCTTCCAGGGAATTGAAATTTTTTCCATTAAGAGAATTTTGTAAAGACCGAAATAAATGGAAATCCAAAGGAGCAATGTCTAGTGAATACGGTGGATGAATCAGAACTTCCCAGCCAAGCTATAACAGTTTTTGCCTGGTCATCAAAGAAACATGCAGTCTTGGGTTATCCTGATGGAAGATTACGTTTTCTGTTGACTAATTCTGGATGTTTTTTCTTGACAGCCGCTTTCAGTTGGTCTAATCAGGAGCAGTACTTGTTGGAATTAATCATCTGGTTTTCTGGAAGGAGCTCATAATAGAGGACTCCCTTCCAATCCCACCATATACACAACATCACCTTCTTTGGATGAAGACCGGCCTTTGGTGTGGTTGGTGGTGGTTCATTTCATTTGCCCCACAATCTCTTCTGTTCCACATTACTGTACAGTATCCCCTTTTCATTGCCCATCACAATTTGTTTTAAAATAGGAATGGTTTCATTACGTTTCAGTAGAGAATCGCACGCAGAAATACGGTCAAAACATTTTTTTTCCCCTTAACTTATGTGGAACCCAAACATCAAACCGATGAACATAATCAAGCTGGTGCAAATGATTTTCAATGCTTGATTTGGGTATTTTGAGTATGTCAGCTATCTCTTGCGTGGTATAACGTTGATTGTTGTCAATTATTGTTTCGATTTGATCATTATCAACTTCAACTGGTCTACCCAACCTTGGAGCATCGTCCAGCAAGAAATCTCCAGCACAAAACTTTGCAAACCACTTTTGACACGTTTGATCAGTCACAGCACCTTCTCCATACACTGCACAAATCTTTTTATGCATTTCAGCTGCGTTTTTACCTTTCTTGAAATAATAAAGCATGAAAATGTTGCTTTTTTCTTCCATCTTCAATATTAAAATGGCTACACAAAAATTCACCAATTTTGATGTCTTTTTTTTTAAATGTCTGCTGATATGACAGCTGTCACGTACAATTTTAACAAACCTGTTTCAAATGAAGTTAAAGACGACTAAGTGCTACTAGAGCCATCTTATGGAAAAAACTGAACGAACCTTTTGGCCCACCCAGTATTTATTCAATGGGGAAGTGAGGGATGTGGAGGAGGAAACAATATGTCAAAACAGGAGCTTATGGGGGAGTCATTACAGCAATTCTAAAAATTGTTCCTTGTCCTTCAAAAAGTGGGTGTGGGTGGTTTAAAATGATAAACGAGCAAAGGTTAAACCATAAAAGAACCCAAAACAAATATAGGTAATTATTTATATTAGCTTGGGTAAAAAAGGTATTTCTAAGAATATTATTGCAGGATAAATGGGGGAAAAATGACAGGTCTTTGTTTTAAAATAAACTTCTTTAACTAAAAAAGTAAGCTACATTAAAAATTTTTTTAAATAAATGTTTGCAACATACGACAAGGATTAAATCCTCAACATACAAAAAGTTCTCATAATTCATTCAGGAAATATGGAAACCCTACTCCCAAATGAAAAACAGGCAGAAAGCATGAGTAAACAATTCACCAAGAAATGCAAATAACAGGTAAACCAAAATAACCTTACTACTAATTATTAAGGCAGGATCTTCCATCAGACCAGCAAAGATTTGAATGAATGCTACTGCTCAGTTTTAATGAGGGAATGGGAAAATGAGTGCTGAGAGCCTCCAAGTGGGCAGAAATTCGACCACTGCCCTCCTGGCCGCCTAATTTGATGTTGAGGAACAAAAGCCTTAAAGCTCCCAACTCTTGACCCAACAATACCACTTGTATGAATTTATCATAAATAATTAAGGATGGGCATAAGATCTATCTACAAGGATGTTCACTGTAGAACTGTCTCCTGTGATTAAACTGAAAATAACCCAAAAACCTAATAGGGAACTGTTACATTATGGTAATCCATGATAAAATCTCACATGGTCATTAAAAACATTAGTTAGACATATATGTACTACTGATGTAAAAAGATGTCCATAGAACAGTGTTGAGTGAACAAAGTTGCAGCCTAGTACATAACACACAAATACCTAGTGTGGATTTAAGTACATCCCTATATAAGTGCATTTTTTTTTATAAGTGCATTCTTAATGGGGATGATATAACCCCAAGGGGACTGCTATAGACTGGATGTCTGTGCCCTCCACTCCACCCCAAAATTCACATGTTGAAACCTAATCCTAATGTGACGGTGTTTGGAGGTGGGGCCTTCGAGAGGTGATTAGGTCATGAGGGTGGAGCTCTCATGGATGGGATTAATGTCCTTATTAAAGAGGCCCCAGAGAGCTCCCTCGCCCCTTCTGCCAGAAGGACAGAGTAAAAAGACAGTTATCTGTGAGCCAGGAAACAGACTCTCGCCAGACACTGAAACTGCTGGTACCTTGATCTTGGACTTCCCAGTTTCCAGAACTGTGAGAAACACATTTCTGTTGTTTACAAGTCACCCAGTAAATAGTATTCTGTTAGAGCAGCCTATACAGACTAAGACAGGGGCAAAAACTGGTTGGAGGCGGGGGCAATGGGTGTGGAAAAAAATCATTCTTTTTATATATAAAGCACAGATATACCTACAGTACATAAACAGGTATCTAGTTTACCAATAGCTTTAAAATTTCATGAAACAGGGTGATGAATGGGAAAAATACATAAAAAGGCTCCCGTGTGTGTGTGTGTGTGTGTGTGTGAGAGTGTGAGTGTGTGAGAGAGAGAGAGAGATCATTTAAAAGGTTGAGAAACATTGGTGAAAAGGTACAGCGAGAGAGTGGGTTCAGGTGGGATGTTAATATCATTTCTTCCTGTTTTGAATGTTTATATATACTGTTTTCAAGAGAACAACAAAGCTACCTAAAAAAATAATAATAATGTAGCAGACACACTTAGGGGGGCCCTGAAAGGATGTTCATAATACACCTCAAATTTAAAAAGCAGGTTACAAAACAGCATGTACATTGTGTTACTACATTTAAGCGGTAAAAAACATGGGAGGGAGAGAAAAATCTAGAGTATAAGTAGAATGTTAACAAATGTTATCTCTGGGTTAGAAGATTATGGATGACTTCTATTTCCTTATTTTCCTTCTCTGTATTATTTTTCTATAACGAATGTACACCATTTTAAGATAAAAGAAAAAGGGCAGGAAACATAAGTTTTTAAAAGTCTGAATAAATACGGTTTAACAACCCTATTATATACCACCAACATTAGCATGTTCCAAGAATGGAACCTATTAACACAAAGACTATCAGGCCAGGATGGTGTGACTAAAGAATTGAACAGGGCTTGTTGGTTTTCACTCGCTTCTTCCGATAAGAGATTTAATTCTGCATCTTCTAAAAAAGTAAAAACCAAAACAAGCCTGATAGGAAGATCACCAACGTACCAGATTATCTGCCGAAGACAAGGACTGCCTGTCGTCTGCTATCCCATTGGTCTGTGAGTTTTCGTCAGCTGCTGGGGGCGTGGCATGTTCCTGGCGCTCCAGTTCACCCAGGACCCTCTCAGGCTCTGTCAGACCATGCTTTTGTGCTGCTTCTTAAAATACAATGCAAAAGTCATTACCAAGTTAGTACTTACCCTAAAAGGTGGCCTCACACCAAGAAGAAGTTATTCACATAACCTTCCAGCTACTGCTTTCTCCCTTTCCCTGAGCCACTGCCCTGCTCTGGCTATATGTGTCTATTACCCACAGCCCCACTCCCAGGTGGCTTCCTTCACATTGTGGCCCAGGTCAGTGGTGCCTCCAGAATTGTCCAATACAGCAGTCCTGCCCACCCCTACCTACTTCCAAAGAAGATTAGAACCAGCTAAACATAAAAAGCACAGATTTTCTTTTTTAAAAAGGCTACTAATACAGGGGTTAGAGAACAAGAGTTACATAAATGAAAAGAGTTTGATAGTTATGATAGAAAACCTCAGTCACAGGAAAAAAAAAAATGTAGACCTGAGCTTCCTGGCAGCCATGTGGAAAAGGAAAAGACAAAGAATTAAATAGATTCCATCATTTAATGAAAGAAAGCGTATCTGATGATTAGCAGAACAGCTGAACTCTATGAGGAATTTACCATGTGGATCATATATTTAAGGGACACCGAACAACTTAATAAGCATAATCGTCCATAATGGTTTTTGAAGCATATATTCATTCAACAAATATTCATCAGGTGTCTATTATGTGCCAAGCTCTGTGCTAGGGGCTGGGGGATATAGCAGTGAACGAGACAGATAAGTGTTCATTACGTGAGGACTTCTTGCACTGGCCCCAGAAAAAAAAAATCTAAAGGTATGAAATAAAATTATTTTATTTTAAAGACATTTCTATAAAAAGTTAAACAAATAATGAAATCTATGAATATAGCTTGGTGGTACCCTAAATTAATAAAAGGATAGGGCTTAGAGCAGTGGGTCAAACTTCTTTGACCATGATCCTCACTAAGAAATACATTTTAACAGTCATGACCCAGTATACACGTGTGCACAAAAATAAATCACTGAAACATGTTTCATGAAACAATGCTTAACATTACTATATGAGTCACATTCAGCTTGCATCTATTTTCATTTTATTCTCTTCCATTTAGAAAACGCTGATTGCAACCCACTAATTTATTGAGTTCTCAATCCATTAATGGTTTATTGGCACTGGAGCTGAGTATTCAGCACATAACCACTGACCTGAGATTTTGGGTAAAAACAAAGGAAAAATCATCTGATAGTCATTCTGAGCTATACAAGGTTAATTCCACTGAAACTACACCAAAAACTGAGGGAGTTAAGAATGAAGTCTAACAAAATGAACGAAGCCTCCCTGTGCATCTGATACCTGCTGACGTGGGTACGGTCCCCTGGATACATCAATGGCTAGCCAGGAAAATTCACCACCTCAGGGCTCCCTGCCCACTTCTGGAAAAACCTGGCTGTATACAGGAGTGGCCCTCTGCATCTCCATGTGGAGCACCCAACTCTTAACACTGTCGGACTGTGCTTCTTGAACCCAACCCGAGTGAGAACACCAATCACTAACGACAAGTAATTTCTGAATTCCATATAAATGTTGGGCAGACAGGGGCAGACAGCTTCCATGAGTTTACTGGGGGTGGGCACTAAAATACCTGGCTGGGGACGTCTATGAAGGAACGAGTAGGAGGAAAGGCTGGGGTCTTGGTTCTTACCTTTAACTGCAGACGTGACCACATCTTCTAAGATCTCCTTCACCACTTCCTGAGCTCCATCTTCCGTCCCTACACATACACCAAATACACAAACGCAAACACATACGTGTGGGCATTTCCAGGGAAAACTAAGAAAGGTGGAGAAGGAGATGAAGAGTCACAGTCGGAAGGCAAGGGTACAAATAAGCTCTCTCCAAAGCCAAATCTGACTGTGTCCCAGGAAATCTGGAAACTCATAGGCAGCATCTGCTATGATTCGGTTTTCCCTCTGTGGAACACTAAGACCTCGTTGTCTTATACATTCTTCCTTCCTGAGTCACAGCTGCTGGCCCAGGGCCCTCTCTACCACCCCGGCTTGGAGGCAGGAGCTGGACTGTATCCAGCTATGGTTCCTGGCAGAACACAAGAAGGAGCTTCATCTTGTCCCTTCACCTCATGTACCACAGAGCCCTGGTAAATGACATGCCTTCTGCTGCTTCGTTTTTCCACACTGTAAACCCAGAACTTAGCGTGAGATTTCTAATGTGACAGTTGAGGATTTACTAAATTTTAAATTGAATTATTCTATAAAATGTTAACTGTTTAAGTGGAAGAGGTTTGGTACCAGTTGTTTTTGTAGAAAACTAGTTCTGGGAGAACTAGTAAACAGCACTTGACTAGACCTTTGGAAGTAAATATTACTGATTTATAAAACATCACTGACAAAAAGGCCATCATGTTAAATAAACAAAACCAAAATCACCCTTTAAATTCTTCCTTAACGAGGATTTTCAATCAGGCCACTATTTTTATGAGTTCTGGGCTTGGTCCACTAGATCCTGCAGAAGCAGCACCCAGTATTTTCATTTCCATTGAGCACTTAACTCATGTGAAAGAAAAATGCTGCCCCACATATCATATCAGTAAACAAAGGATGTTGCAGCCAACAGCCGCCCCCTACGGTAAGCCCTGGGGGAACTCAGGATGGAGACAAATGACACCACGCCCTCAGCCACTGCAGCCACCTCCAAAGGGTGCACCTGAGGGGACTCAGGATGGGAAAGCACAGGACACTGGCCCCAGATAGTTAAGGTGCACATCAAAGGAATGACTTCAATGCGCCCAGGCTCTTGCATCTTCCCATACACAGAAAAGTACTCAATTCATTAACTTGAGACATCTGGTTTTCTTGAATTAACAGTAATATTTTGAAGTTCTGACTACCTGGTCTTTGTTGCAAAAACTCCTCTACCCGCTGGCTCCTCCCTGACCTCTTCGGAGCAGGCCCGCAGAGAGGCTGTGTCCTGGCTTAAGTCCTCAGGTTTGTCCGCCAATAAAACATAATTCTCAACTTTTATTCTCAACTGTGCATTTTTTTTTCAGTTGGTACTCACCATAACTATTTATTTATTCTCCACCCCTCAGCTTTACTGAGGGCTAACTGACAAATAAAACCATCATAATTATTTAAATGGGTAAGTAAATTTATGTGGAAAATACTGATGTTATATGCTCTTCTTAGAGGGCAAAAAAAGAACTTGGATGGAAGTTAGAAAAGTCCGCAGCCACAGGCAAAATCTTCTAAACCTGTTTTTTCATCTAAATAAGATGATTTAGTCTGGATCAGTGTTACTCACACTTCAGTCATTCTCACACAACCCTCACAATTTTTGCCATTTTCGTGCACCACTTATGGTATTGTATTTATTACATACATATTTACATACATATTTAACAGTGCTCTTTAACTCACCTTAAATAGTAACTAATATTCACAAAAGCACAGGCTTCATACGCTAATCATACTTTCTGAATGCGTGTTAAAATAAATGTACAACTATTAAAATAAAAACCATTCACCTATGAGCCGTCTAAGATCTCATCTACACCATGATTTGGTCAACAAGTGGCTAGATATTTCCAAGTTCCTTTCTAGTTCCAACATTCTCTTATGCTATGATTTAACAGAATTATGATGACAGTTTCTAATCTGTTAGTCCCTTGTACACATTCAACACCCAAGAAATATCAGCCTGACGCACACATTTCATCAGAGGAGCTGCAGGCTTGATGAGTTAAATCAGAGTCTGGGAAGTGGTGGCTGCCGGGTACATCTGGTCTGCAGATACGCACTGTTTAGCCTACATCCTGCTTCCCCCCGCCCCCAAACTTTAGTGAGCTATAAGTGACAAGAATTATATCTATCTAAGGTGTATGACTTGATGATTTGATATATGCATACATTGAGAAATAAACACTACAAACAAGCCAATTAACATATTCATCACCTCACATAGTTACCTTATTTTTTTCCTTTTTTTTTTTTCTGATGAAAACACTTAAGATCTACACTCAGCAAATTTCAAGTGTATAGCACAGTACTGTTAACTCTGGTCACACAGGTGTACATTAGATCTCCAGAAATTATCTATCTTGCATAACTGAAACTTCGTACCCCCAACAAACATCTCCCCATTTCTCCAGCCACCTTTCTACACTATCTCTATGAATCTGACTACTCTAGGTACACCTCATATAAATGGAATCATGCAGTATTTGTCTTTTTTGTGACTGGCTTCTTTCACTTAGCATAATGCCCTCCAGGTCCATCCATGTTGTTACAACTGGCAGGATATCCTTTTTTAAGGCTGAATGATATTTCACTGTATGTATATAACCACATCTCTTTTTCCATTCATCTGTTGATGGGCACTTACGCTGTTTCCATATCTTGGTTATCATGAATAATGCTGCAATGAACATGGGAGTGTAGATTATCTCTTCAAGATCCTGATTTCATTTCCTGATTTCATTTCATTTCTACATACTCAGAAACAGAATTGCTGGATCATAAAGTATTTCTATTTCTAATTTTTTGAGGAACCTCCATACTGTTCTTTTTTTCCTCCACACTTTTTTGTAACAGCTGTACCAACTTACATTCCCACCAACAGGGTACAAGCGTTCCCTTTTCTCTACATCCCCTCCAACTCTTTCTGATGAAAGTCATTCTAACAGACATGAGGTGGTATCTCATCATACTTTTGATTTCTATTTTCCTGGTTATTAGTGAAGTTGAGCACCTTCTTAAATGTCTCCTGACCATTTGTATGTCTTCTTCTGAGAAATGTCTATTCAGGTCCTTTACCCATTTTTCAATGGGGTTATTTGTGGTTTTTTACTCTTGTATGAATTTCTTAGATATTTTGGATGTTAACCCCTTATCAGATATATAGTTCGCAAATATTTTCTCCCAATCCATAGGTTGCATTTTCACTCTGTTGATTGTTTCCTTTGCTGTGTCTATGCACTGCTTTCTAAAACTTCTGAATTACCTGTGAACATTTAAAGACTGGGAGACATGTCATAAAAATCCAGATCTCGCTTCTATTTAAAAAAAAAAAAAAAAAAAAGAATACCTGGTAACACTGGCCCCAACCGGCTAGAACCAGGAGTAGCTGTCCCCTTCAGCCAGGGCATGAACTCTGCAGATGTCCTTCTGTCTCATCCCATGCCACTCCCAACTGTCCATCGTCCACTGAGGTCAAGCACAGAGTGTAGGAAAGGGACACATGCTTAGCAGCATGTCTCTGACAAGAGTGGTAAAAATGGGAGACTGACGGGGTAGGGTGTTTTAAGAACCTCAGAGAGAAAATGTTCCTCAACACGGTGATTAATAAGAGTGAGGGCTCTGGGGCTTCCCTGGTGGCGCAGTGGTTGAGAGTCCGCCTGCCAATGCAGGGGACACGGGGTCGTGCCCCGGTCTGGGAAGATCCCACATGCCGTGGAGCGGCTGGGCCCGTGAGCCATGGCCGCTGAGCCTGCGCGTCCGGAGCCTGTGCTCCGCAACTGGAGAGGCCACAACAGTGAGAGGCCCGCGTACCGCAAAAAAAAAAAGAGTGAGGGCTCTGGAGCCAGTATGCCTGGTTCAGATCCCGCTCTACCACTTCCCGATGTGGGAACTTAAGTTAAGTAACTGCCCCGAGCCTTGGTTTCCTCAGCAGTGAACAAGGATGATTACAACAGCACATACCTCACAGGGTTTGTGAGAACTGGATAAGATAAAACACGTAAAGCGTTTAAGATGGTGCCTGAAAAGAAGAGCGCTCAAACGTTCCTTTTTCTTGGGCCTGTGTGTTTTATATGTAGAGCGTAATTGCGTTAAGACATTCACGATGCCCTGGTGATAGAAGCTTTCTCGTTTCTGCCATCTGCCTGGCCCTGGAGACTAAGTCCATATTGAAATTTCCCAACCAGCCATGTTGAAAGCACTTTCAGTTAGCTAAAGCCTTCACTATCTTTCACTCCTACAGAGAAAAGTAAAATTTCCATTTCAACGTGGATCTCCCCTTTCCTTCACTGCCGTTTTTCCATTTAAACAGCATCAGGATCACCATTTTTTTTGAGGGATCAGAGTGTTTAACCTATCTTCCTTGACAGGCTGGATCTGTACCAGCACCCATTCAAAATTAAAATAGTCTCAGGCTAGGAAGGGGTGGGGAGTCAGGAAGTCCAGACTCCCATGGAAGGTTCCTGCAGAGGGAGCTGTTGCTGAGGAATCCCACTAGAGGCCCAGAAGCAGCAGGACTCCACACAGGAACCCTGGGCCGCTTCCCCTGCTGACATGACCGCCTGCAGGACTCAGAAGAGGCCTTCCTGGACGGTGTAATGACCACCAAGAAGGCTGCTGTGTTTCAGTTTCAAGCCTGCTGTGAAAATGTGGGACAACCAAATCAAGTCAAATCCTTGCAAAGTTCAGAGTACACTTAAAAAACACTGGTTTGCGGGGAAGTCCAGAGGCCACCACCTGGCCGTTACTGATTAGGTAACACACCCTACCTGTTTCACAGACTCTGTCCCCAGGTAAAATAAGATGGACACCTTGACTAGGTTCAGACTGGAGAAACCCTTGCTGCCACCCCCTCCCTAGCCAGCTAGACAACAACCCCTGAGGCAGGCACTGCCAGTTACTTAACTCAGATCCTTCTTCCTCAGAGAGCTCTATTTCTGTTTCGGAAGGGGCTGTGCCTACGTTTCCTGGCCTTCCTAGTAGAAAGGGTGGCCATGTGACCCAGTTTTAGCCAATGAGGGGCAAGCCTAAGTAACGGGGATGGCACAGGCTTCCAGGAAGGCTCCTTAGAAGGGGCGTGACTCGGCTAGGAGTCCTTTAGTCCATAAAAAAGAAGGAAATCTTGCCATTCGTGACAACATGGATGGACCTACAGCGTATTATGCTAAGTGAAATAAGTCAGAAAAAGACAAATCCTCTATGTTTTCACTTATATGTGGAATATAAAAAACAAATGGACAAATATAACAAAACAGAAATAGACTCACAGATACAGAGAACAGACTGGTGGCTGCTAGAGAGGAGGGGGGTGGGGTATGGGGCAAAATAGGTGAAGGAGATTAAGAGGTACAAACTACCACTTATAAGATAAATAAGTCACAGGGATGTAATGCACAGCACAGGATACACAGTCAATAATATTGTGATAACTGTGTACAGTTTGTCACCTCTAAAAATATCAAATCACTATGGTGTACACCTGAAACTAATATCAGGTGGTAAGTCAGTTATACTTCAATTAAAAAAATAAAAATGAATCAGTCAGTCAAAGATCCTAACTCTCGGGCTTCCCTGGTGGCGCAGTGGTTGAGAGTCCGCCTGCTGATGCAGGGGACACGGGTTTGTGCCCTGGTCCGGGAAGATCCCATATGCCGCGGAGCGGCTGCGCCCGTGAGCCATGGCCGCTGGGCCTTCGCGTCCGGAGCCTGTGCTCCGCAACGGGAGAGGCCACAACAGTGAGAGGCCCGCGTATGGCCAAAAAAAAAAAAAAAAAGATCCTTACTCTCATGGTACTTACATCCTAGCTAGGATAATAAGGAAATTATACTTTCTGCTACATGCTAGGGAAAAAGTAGAGTGGGAGAAGGGAGACGTGGAATTAGAAGGGGCAAGTGTGTGCATGTGGTGACAATGAAATATGACATACACCTGTTTCCTAGAAACGAGGCTTTGGTGATGTCCAGTGTCTAAGCATTTGGTAACACGTAAGAAAACTAAAGGGAAAAACCAAGGCATAAAGCTGTTTGCTGTCACATTCTGGCCACACACCAATACGGTTCCTCAAATATATGAAATACACTGGACAACTTATTGTCCCAAAATAAATGTCCATTACACAGCTAATAAAAATGCTATAAACCAATGAGCTGCCAAGCCTCCCTGTAAAGCTGGCTGTGTCAAAAACAAGTCAGAAAGAAGGGGGACCTGTGGGTACATTTTGTTGTTTTGATAAAGTGTTAGCCTGAGAACTTTTGTTTGTTTGTTTGTTTAAAGCTATTTTAGTTTTTTTTTTTGGCCAGGCAGCACCGTGTAGCATGCGGGATCTTAGTTCCCCGACCAGGGATTGAACCCACGTCCCCTGTAGTGGAAGCGTGGAGTCATAACCACTGGACTGCCAGGGAATTCCCCAGACCCTTTTTTTTTTCTGGTCGACAAAAATAATAAAATTCCTAAAGCAGAGGATCTGGTATCGTTAACGTGGAAAACAGACTCACGTTATCCTACTGCACTGTTCCCATTATCTTCACGTCTGATTACCATTTGAAATATTTGTAATTTTTTTCTCTAAACTAACTCATTTTTTAAGCTGAAACTTATATGAAAGATAATAACAACAAACACTTATAGAGCCCTAAGCGCCAGACACTGTTCTCATTAATTCTCAGAAACCTCTAAGTACCAGTTGTATTCTCATTTTAAAGATGAGGAAACTGAGGCTCAGAGAGGTTAAAGATTTTGCTCAAGGTCACAGAGCTACTAAGTGGTCAGTCATGATCTGAACCCAGGCTGTCTGATCAGAACCTCCACACTGGCTGAGGGAGGATACGTTTTCTCTATTTCATAGTACCTAAGAGTTGGGTTGTTTTTCCCTTAAAGAATGGGTTGCAAGATGAAAAAAGTGAGCTAAGAAATCTGTGAACACACTGGTAACTCTGTACCTACAACAGCTACATATTAGCTGTACACATGTAAAAATGCTAAAGTCTAATGCTGGGAGTTAAAGAGTCAGAATCTTAAAAATAAACTTAAAAAGAAAAGGGGAAGTGACTGCTCGTGGGTACAGGGCTGGGTGTGATAAAAATGCTCTAAAACTGATTGTGGTGATTGTTGCAAACTCTGTGACCATACTAAAAAGAACTGAACTGTACATTTTAAACGGGTGAACTTATGGAATGTGAACTGTACTTCAATCAAGCTGTTTTTCAAAAAATTGACAAGAATAGCTGGGCCATCGGAGGGGTGTCAATGGACAAATGGGGTGAGGTCCCAAGGGAAGGCTGTTGGCCATGCCCTAGAATTCACATAAGCTAGCATGTCACAGGCTCAAAAATCTCATTTTGCGAATTTACAGAGAGCCATCTGATCCACTTCTTGGTCAGGCCGATAAGACTGACAAACTGTCGATTTATCAACTCGGGATGAAAAACTGCTGAGGGGAAAAAGATGCTCTGGTCTGTCGGTGAATTGTTACCCACACAAATTTTACTGGGAGGCACATTATCCCAAAAAGGCCCAGGAAGGGTTCCCAATAAAGCAGGACAACGTATGTGGAGCACCCAGGTAGCAAGCATCACTCCTGGCACAGTGACTGCCTAGCCAGGGGTGGCTACGTGACGGCCATTCCACAGGATGGAACCCGCAGGAGAGCTGGATGTGTCCTCTGTCACAGAGGCACTGGAGCCTGGGGGCCTCGGCAGCCTGGACTCTACCCTGGGGCGCAGTGTCCCCCAGGCCGGCACCTCCACCATCTGCCTCGCAGGCTGCCCCTCCTCCCAGGCCTCCCAGGCTCCTCAACCAGTTCTCCTGAAGGACTCGTTCTTTCTTTAGAGCCACATCTGGAGAACTGGAAGCCAGTCACTCTTTGTAAGGGTGACGGTGCACCTCCATTCTGACCTACCATTGGCAGGTTTGCGGTCTGATTTCTATAGGCAATCTGATGGCCATGCTCTTGGGAGAAGCCTCACAGGGTATATCATACTGGCAACAAAATCCACAGCAATATACTAAGTGTAAAGCATACTTTGTTAGAACAGAATTTTAAGCTAAAAAAATGTATTTACTGAATATGTGTGCTGGGCACCAGACCAGGTGTTGGGAATATAGTGTGAACAGGATGGCCAAGGTCTTAGACCGGGTGCAAGTGAACACAAACTCTTCAGTGATTTGGGGTAGTAATAAGTGCTATGAGGGGGACTTCCTTGGTGGGGCAGTGGTTGAGAATCCGCCTGCCAATACAGAGGACACGGGTTCGAGCCCTGGTCCAGGAAGATTCCACATGCTGTGGAGCAACTAAGCCCGTGTGCCACAACTACTGAGCCTGTGCTCTAGAGCCCACGAGCCACAACTACTGAAGCCTGCGCACCTAGAGCCTGTGCTCTGCAACAAGAGAAGCCACGACAATGAGAAGCCCATGCACCACAATGAAGAGTAGCCCTCCCTGTGTACAGCAACGAAGACCCAATGCAGTACAGCAAAGGAAACCATAAACAAGATGAAAAGACAACCCTCAGAATGGGAGAAAATATTTGCAAATGAAGCAACTGACAAAGGATTAATCTCCAAAATTTACAAGCAGCTCATGCAGCTCAATATCAAAAAAACAAACAACCCAATCCAAAAATGGGCAGAAGACCTAAACAGACATTTCTCCAAAGAAGATATACAGATTGCCAACAAACACATGAAAGAATGCTCAACATCATTAATCATTACAGAAATGCAAATCAAAACTACAATGAGATATCATCTCACACCAGTCAGAATGGCCATCATCAAAAAATCTATAAACAATAAATGCTGGAGGGCTTCCCTGGTGGCGCAGTGGTTGAGAGTCCGCCTGCTGATGCAGGGGACACGGATTCGTGCCCCGGTCCGGGAAGATCCCACATGCCGCGGAGCGGCTGGGCCCGTGAGCCATGGCTGCTGGGCCTGCGCGTCCGGAGCCTGTGCTCTGCAACGGGGGAGGCCACAACAGTGAGAGGCCCGCGTATCACAAAAATAAATAAATAAATAAATAAATAAATAAATAAATAAATGCTGGAGAGGGTGTGGAGAAAAGGGAACCCTCTTGCACTGTTGGTGGGAATGTAAATTGATACAGCCACTATGGAGAACAGTATGGAGGTTCCTTAAAAAACTACAAATAGAACTACCATACGACCCAGCAATCCCACTACTGGGCATATACCCTGAGAAAACCATTAATTCAAAAAGAGTCATGTACCAAAATGTTCACTGCAGCTCTATTTACAATAGCCAGGACATGGAAGCAACCGAAGTGTCCATCAACAGATGAATGGATAAAGATGTGGCACATATATACAATGGAATATTACTCAGCCATAAAAAGAAACAAAATTGAGTTATTTGTAGTGAGGTGGATGGACCTAGTCTGTCATGCAGAGTGAAGTTAAGTCAGAAAGAGAAAAACAAATACCGTATGCTAACACATATATATGGAATCTAAAAAAAAAAAAAAGGTCATGAAGAACCTAGGGGCAAGACGGGAATAAAGACACAGACCTACTAGAGAATGGACTTGAGGATATGGGGAGGGGGAAGGGTAAGCTGGGACAAAGTAAGAGAGTGGCATGGGCATATATACACTACCAAATGTAAAACTGATAGCTAGTGGGAAGCAGCCGCATAGCACAGGAAGATCAGCTTGGTGCTTTGTGACCATCTAGAGGGGTGGGATAGGGAGGGTGGGAGGGAGGGAGACACAAGAGGGAAGAGATATGGGGACATATGTACATGTATAACGGATTCACTTTGTTATAAAGTACTTTGTGACCATCTAGAGGGGTGGGATAGGGAGGGTGGGAGGGAGGGAGACGCAAGAGGGAAGAGATATGGGGACATATGTACATGTATAACGGATTCACTTTGTTATAAAGCGGAAACTGACACACCATTGTAAAGCAATTATTCTCCAATAAAGATGTTAAAAAAAAAGACCCAATGAAGCCAATAAATAAATAAAATTATATATTTTAAAAATCTGCCGCTAGACTAAAAGCAAAATAAAGCAACCTTACAAAGGATGAAAAAAAAATGCTACGAGGAAAATAAAAGAGGATGATGGGACGCTTCAGAGAGAGGGATCAGTTAGAACTGAGAGACCTGAAGACAAAGAGGGGGGACAAGGAAGGGACAGTAAGTGCATAGGCACCAAGAGAAAGCACCACACTTTCAAGAACCAGAACCACTATCGCAAACGAGGGGAAAGGAAGTAAAAGAAGGGTATAGGGAGGTGGGCGGGGCCAGGTCACACAGGGCCTTGGAAGCTGTGGGGATGGGGCAGGCCTAGACTTCACTCTGAATGGGACAGAATGGGAAATTATCAGAGGGGTTTAAGCAGAGGGGGGGTGGTGATCTAATTCATGCTTTTAAGAGATCACTTTGGCTGCCCTGTGGAAAACGGGCTGTAGTGGAAGGACGTTCTTACAGCTCAGAGAGACTTGCTTTTACATCTGCACAGCTATGCTTACTACAGTCTGTTTCAATATTAATGCTGATTGATTGACCACAGTCTGATAAAGGTTACAGTAAAAACCTGCCTGGTCCTTGCCCTGAGAGTTAATAAGGCAAAGACGATGACACATACAGAGGGTGGGCCAGGACTTCCTGAGCACCTTCCAAGACACAGGACAGTGGGACCGAGTAGCCTGAAACAGTGTTCACACGAGACACACATGTAGTTCTTTGTGGCAACTTTTTCTTTGATCCTTGCCTTGGGTAAACTGATACAGAACAACATTCCAGCAACAACACTTGGTCTGTTCCTACCTGTGCCAAGCACTGGTAAATTACAGATGAACAAAAACTGCTCAAGTATGGTCTCTCTGGTAGTGAACATACCACCAACAGACGTCATTACCAATAATGGGGCAAAAGAAGACATGAGACCAATTATAAAGGCAGGTCAGACATATATACGCTACTATGTATAAAACAGATAACTAATGAGAACCTACTGCATAGCACAGGGGAGAAAAAAAACACAGTCTGTTTGTAGACATATAATAAGTTAACCTTAAAAATGCGTTCCAATATACAGTAGGTGCAGAAAAATACTGTTTGATTCCACTTATACGAAATACCTAGAATAGTCAAATTCATAGTCAGAAAGTACACTGCTGGATGCCAGGGGCCAGGGGGTGTGGAGGGGGAATGGGGAGTCAGTGTTTAATGGGGACAGAGTTTTAGTTCAGGAAGGTGAAAACTTCAGGAGACGGATGATGGTGAGAGTGGCACAACGATGTGAAACGTACTTAGTGTCACTGAATTGTACAGTTAAATATGGTTGAAACAGTATGTTTTATATTATGTGACTTCTACCACAATAAAAAAACATTAAAAAAAAGGCGGGTCAGATACTTCACTGTAGAGCCGTCAGCTAGAGCGAAGAATTATTTGGCAGAATCACTTGGGAAGAAGGTACATTCTTGAAAAATATATGAACTTAGGATCTGGTTTGTACAAATTCCCCAGAGAGAGATGCAAACATTCAGAAATATATGACAACCCAGTCCAAAATTTCATGCCTAATGTTTTACTTACTTTAAGACTATCACCAGGTGTGGAATATCTCTTTCAATTAAAAAAGCAAACACAACCAAATAGTGTACTTGGTCTCAGAAGAAGAAAACAAAGCTATCTGTTTATCTGTTTCTCTATGAATCCACCCACCCACCCACCTTCTGGCTCCCTTCACAGATGTCCATAAATAGCAACTAACTGTCCGGCAGTGGGCAAAGCACGGAGATCCTGTGGATACGTGACAGAGGAGGTCCTTGTCTTCCTCTGGGAGATAAAACAGACACTCAACGATCAACTACCCAAACGATTAACTCCTGGGAGACAAATGCTCCAAAGTGAACCCACGGCATTGAAGCTGACATCAAGTGGCAGTGGCTAGATATCAATACATTCCAGGAACTATCCAAAGAAAACTGCACAACTGACAACGTGATCTGAGACACCATGCCTCACTGGCTGTGTTTTGTAAGAGAAAAGCGAAAGGGAAGTCAAGGGGGAGGCCCAGAAATAGAAGAGCTGCTATCAGAGGTTTCCTGCGATGACACCAGACAACTTTTTCACCTGCCCCTCGGATACAGGATGGGCAGGGAAGCGCATGGGCCGTACCTGATAGCGAAGGGTCTCTCTCTCTGGGCACATCTCCATTCTCTGTGCTCACTTTTCCAGAACCACTCCTGCCATGTTCACCATTGGTTAAATCGGTCTTCTCAGGAGTTGTTGGTTTGCTGTGTGCCTGGCTCTGCTTCAAACGATTGAACTTTGGGGACACTGCTGCAGCTTGGATCACAGGGGACTGGGGTTTCGAATGGATTGGTTTTTCCAATTCTCTGGCCTCCTGCAACTGAAAGGCAATGAAAAAGGGATTCAATCTAAATGGATCCAGCGTGTTGATAAGGAATAGAAAATACGCCAGCCTGTTGCATAAAAAATTTCCAAACAGAAGGATAGAATTTAAAAAAGGAAATAAATTCCTGCAGCAATCTCAAAGCAAATTCTGAATGCAAATTTCAAAACCCATGCTAGATTCTCTCTCTGCTTTTTAAAGCAAGGATAAAAACAGAGTGCAGAGAACTCAGAGGAGGAAGGGATTGATTTTAAAATGCTATGAATCTTCACCAAGCACCGAGGCCACACATGAAACAGTTCACAGCGTGGGATGGTGTCCCGCCCCCCAGCAGCTGATAACTGCTACCGCTCACCACTTGGTTTTCCATGCGGGTGAAAATGACGTTCAGCATCTGAGTAAGAGTAGCCTTGGCAGTGGTTTGATTGATGAGATTTCTGCTGGCCAAATAGATATTGTAACATGTCCTGACTGTCTGCAGGATAGTACCCTCGTGAATTTCAATGTGCGGGGACGTCACTGCAGTCAGAAGAGCCTAAAACAGAAATCCGCAACCTTCACCTTCACGAGCACCCACCTCCCATCCTCTCACAGCCAAACTTTTCTACATGGTTTGGCTTTGTTTTTAATTTGGTTTGGTTTAAGAAGATGGCTCTGCAAACTAAACTGGATGATTAGTAACAAAAGCCAACCCCCCTACTGCTCTGAGTTTAAACACAATTATTAACTCCATAGAATACAAGTCATTTAAAGTACGTAAGTTGTGTTGAAGTGGGCTTTCTACCAGCTTACTTTTTAAAAAGCCAAAAATACAGACACTTCTCTCAGGAGGGAAAGTGCTCCAACTTGATCTCACCTACGCCAGTCACAAAATATACATGTTTTGATGGGGGGGGGGGTCAGTTTCAGAGTTCCCTGGTGGGTTTTCAAGGGAACTTCAGGAAAGGTGTGGCTAACAGGGAGCTCTCTCACAAAGCTAATATATCCAGGATTTAAGATTTGAAACACTGACCGCACCCATCCTGATCGGTTCTCTGACAAGCAGACGGGACCACCCCATGCCAAACCATTCCTGGCAGCAGAAATGGAACAGGGCGAAGGAAAGGGAGGGTAAGAGGACAAGGGCAAATGGGTGATAAAAGTACCAACAGGAGGACCTGCTGAGAAATGGCAGTCTGGGAATCCAGAATTTCGAGGGCAAAGAGCAGAGGATTTGAAGTCAATTTAATTCACAAGCAATTTACGTAGTTATTAGCGGAACTGTTTACTATGAAAACACACCTGGTTCCACTCTTTTTGTCTCAGTCCACACTAATCAGTTCTGACACTTAACAAAAGATCTAAGTGATGCTTACATTTTTCTGTTCCAGCTCAGCACCTCCTCAGACAACTAACACATGGTAAATTAGAAATCCAAATTCCCAAGGGCGATGAGCTTTCTCATTTAAAATCCAGACCAGGCAGACAGACAGAAATACCTTAATTATTTGTAACTGAACTCCTTCATCGGTCTGAGGGCCTTGAAAACAATTGCAAATGGTTTCAACGATCCTGTCAATCAGCCGCTTCCCGGGGGCTCCACTGTCGGGGGCATTGCCGGTGATGTGCCCATATGCGATGAGTTTCTAAACACAGAAATCATAGACATGAGAAGTTTCTGCCGCCCACAGCAGTAAGAGGCAGGCAGTGGGCTCGGCCTTTAACTTCCGGTTCCCACACAGATCTCTCTGCTCTCCTGGGTGCAGGGGGCACAGCCACCCTGAGAGCGCAGCATCCAGCCTGACTCCCGATGGCAGAAGAGCCCACGATGGTGGAAAAGGCACGTGTACAACAGCCCCCAGCGCACAATCACTTGTGTAAAAAATGGAGCAATTAAAAACTATACATAATAGAGACAGAAAGTAGTCAGCAGCTGCCTAGACCTGGGGGGATCCCAGGGAAACAGGGAGTGACTGCTGATGAGCAAAAACGGGGCTTCTTTCTGAGAATAAAGATGGTCTCTAATTAGACTGTGGTGAGGGCTCCATAACTCTGTCAATATACGAAAGTCACTGAACTGTATACCTCAGATGGGTGAATTGTACGCATGTGAATTATATCTCAAGCTGCTAAAAAACTTTTTTTTTTTCCTAACGGTAAGATACATAAAAAACTAATGATAACATGGTTTGCTTGAGCGCAGGGAGAACTAAGCAGCTGTAGGCAGGGGTGGGACTAACACATTTTGTAGAGCAGGCTTTCATTCTTTTTGAATGCTGAATCAAATCATGTTGCTGTATTTTCTATTCCAAAAATTAAAGTAAAAAAACTAACTGACTTTTGCACCTACGTTATCAAACTGCATGTCACCCATGCGGCAGCCTCTTCAGATGAGAGGCTGCTTGAGCTGTGCCCTCTCGGTCAGGTGACAGATCAGTTTGGACAGGGGCCGCCTGCCTGCCTGGGCCACCTCACTCCTGACCTGGATTTCATCAGGGACAATCTGAGAGCTGGAAGGGAACTCAAAGGTCAGGATGGTTTCAAAGCCTGGCTGAGATTCAGGGTCACCTGAGGGAGATCGTTACAAATACAGATTCCTGGACCTCAACACAAACTTCCTCTAACAGAACTTGTCGGGTGGAGCCCAGGAATCGGTTTTTCTCCAAGCCTTGCATGTCATCCTGATGGCTGACCAGATAAAAAGAACCACTCATCTGCTACAAGCCCTCTGGGATCCGTGAATTCTAAGGCACCCTCTGCTTCCAGTGACTTAGTAAAGACTCTGACAAATGCTGTTCTGTTCTTTATCTTTTTGGTTTCTGGCGTGTCACATTCTTGATCTACCTGCCCAGAGAGACACAGCTCCTGAGGCGATCCACAGTGCCGCCACCACTGCAATAGGAAGATGCGCCGCCCTGCGGAGGCCAGATGCCGTTTCTCAATGGCTCTTCCCCATCATTAGCCTCGAAAGCACCGCCATTCAATAAGCAGGAAGAAAAACAGATGGAAAGAGAGTGACTGAGAGCACAAATACGACACTGCTGGATCAAGTGACCGAGTGAGCAAGAGAGAGGCCTGCACACACTCTGCTGCTCAAGACCAACCCCAGAGAGCTCCAGACGGAGGCGGGGAGGTGCTCAAGTGTGTTTTTGAAGAACGAGTCCAGATGCCTTTTACCTCATCTGCTCTCATCGCTGATCCCCATGCGGGCTTCCTGTGAGGGCAGCGCCGGCCGCCTGGTAAATAAGCTCTGGTGCCGGCCATCTGGTAAATGAGCTCTGCTTTTGGACACTGCTGACTCCTTACCCCTAATGGACTCAAGCCCATTTTGAGTACTAGGTTATGAGTGGGATGGTCTATGAGCTCCTAAAATGTGAATGCTGAAAAGCAGGCCCCACAGAACCCAACACTGACGGTACAAAGCAAAGGTGGAGGTGAATTACAGATGTTTAATTCAAATATAAAAAAAGATTGGAAGTATTTGCCCCTCTATGCGCTCCTTAAAGGGCATGTTACCGTTCCAATGGAAAAGGGTTTTAAGTATAATTTTACTCCCTTGTGAGGCAGGGCTGGAAGAAAGCAGAATTCCTGCAAGCTGTGGGTCTTTCTAGTTCTGCCTTCTCACCCTTCCTTGTACCGGACGTTGTTCTGGCACTGGGGGTACAACAGTGATAGGACAGTCCTTTTTCTCACAGGGGCAGAAGCGTGCCTGGCAGGCTCACCTGAGGAAGGTGTTCTGCACAGTGAGTGAGGGAGAAAGTACTAGCAGGTGTAAGCAAAGGATGCACATGATGGGATACATTTCTAAAGGCTCCGCCCGGCTCCTGAGTACAGAACAGGCTGGAGGGCAACAGCAGTGGAAGCTGACGAGGCTACCTCAGCTGTCTAGGGGGGAGATGCTGGTGGCTTGGACCATGAGGGACTGACAGAGATGGAGAGTAGAAGTTCCTGTCTTATTCTTTGCTGATGCGAAGCAGGGATGGGAAGAAGGGCAGAGGAGGGAGGCCTCTGGGCAGCTGGCTCACTGATACTTGTGTCCAAGGAGACTGCCTGCACAGGGATGCTACTTGTCAATGCCCCTCTAGACGGGGAGGGATAAGTAAAATGGTTGCATAACATATCATTTATCAGTCCAAAGGAATGCCCTCAATTTGCATGTAGTGTTCTGGCATTAAAAACACTGTTGTAAAAAGCAAGCCACAGAGGGCTTCCCTGGTGGCACAGTGGTTGAGAGTCCGCCTGCCAACGCAGGGGACACGGGTTCGTGCCCCGGTCCGGGAAGATCCCACATGCCGCAGAGTGGCTGGGCCCGTGAGCCATGGCCACTGAGCCTGTGCGTCCGGAGCCTGTGCTCCGCAACAGGAGAGGCCACAGCAGTGAGAGGCCCACGTACCGCCAAAAAAAAAAAAAAAAAAAAAAAAGCAAGCCACAGAAAAATCTGTACAAGTATAAATGATACATGATATCATTTCCAGCTACTACGGTTGAGTTGAAGAGTTGAAATGGAGACCATACGACCTACAAAGCCTAAATATTTAGCATGTGGTCCTCCACAGAAAAGTGATATTATAAATGATATCATTTATGTTTTAAAAAAAAGAAAGAAAGAAAAAGAAAAAAAGAAAGAAAAAAAAGAGAGAGAAAATTATACACCTAAATAGGCAACTGGGTTTGGGGTTAGCAGTCCAAGGGCCTTCAGCCTTAATCTGTAAAGTTCTAAAAGAAATTTCTAACAGAGAATATAGTCAGGTACAATTTATATTATTACAATAGATTTTTAAATGTGCATTAAAAAATCCAAAGTCTTTTAGAAATAAGAGCTAAAAGATAATGCTTGTGGGCTTCCCTGGTGGTGCAGTGGTTAAGAATCTGCCTGCCAATGCAGGGGACATGGGTTCGAGCCCTGGTCCGGGAAGATCCCACATGCCGCGGAGCAACTAAGCCCGTGCGCCACAACTACTGAGCCTGTGCTCTAGAGCCCACAAGGCACAACTACTGAAGCCCGCACGGCTAGAGCCCGTGCTCCACAACAAGAGAAGCCACCGCAATGAGAAGCCCATGCACCACAACAAAGAGTAGCCCCCACTCGCCACAACTAGAGAAAGCCTGTGCACAGCAATGAAGACCCAACACAGCCAAAAATAAATAAATTAAATAAATTTATTTAAAAAAAAAAAAGATAATGCTTGTGGTACGAACCAGACGGCTCAGACCAGTGGTTTCCTACAGCCTTATGTAGAAAGAAAATATTAGAAGTCTGTTTCTATCTACTTTTTTGTCCTACCCTTTTAAAAGGTCTGTTTTTGTATTGTTTATAATGTACATAATTTATTAACAGTAGTACCTGTATATAATCTTATAATTGAAGAAATATGAATATTCTGAGAGAATATTCTCAAAAATAATTTCTGTGGTTGGTATGTGCCCAGAGAAACTTGAAGATCACTCACTAGTTTAGGCAAGACTGAACTAACCCTCCTTCCTCCAGTCCTGGCCCTGGGGGAGCGTGTGGCGACCAGGTGCTGAAGGAAAGGAATAAGGAGAATCTTTATCCCTTGGGAGAAGTGAGAAGGGAAGGCTCTGGGCTTCTCCCTGTTGGGGAGGGAATGCTGAGCTCTGTACTCACAGCAAATCAAACCCAGAAGCACCTTTGCTATCCCATCATCTCTCCATGCTCAAAAAGGGACTCCTTAAAATGCCCAGGGCACAATATGGATGCCTCTGCAGCTGGCTTCAACCCTGCCAAAACCAACCTTTACTCCTAGACTCTGGCCCTCCATTTCCAAGGCAGAAGTCTCATCACCCACACTGGGAAAAGCCAGTCAAACAGGTTTGCAAGGACAAACCCCAAGAGGAAATGAATTTTTTCATTCAGTATTCCAGGGAGCACCCAGCCACTTTCTAATGTCATAAAAAGGACGATACATTTTGCATTTTGTATACTAACCAAAGAAATCTTAGTGTACCTATCAAATTACAGAGAACTTCCGTTCTGAAAAAGAGTGTTAACCACATGCCAAAAGCCTCAAGACAGGTACTGCACTCAAGTCGCTGAAGTACAGCAGGATGTCGATGTTTCCATCAGAAACCATACTCACAGTACACAGAGTTCCAGAAACAGACTATTTCCAGGAAAACACAGCATATTTTTAATTAAAGAGGCCAGAACTACAGGGTAATAGTTAAGAGCAGAGGTCAGCAGCCTCTTTCTGTAGAGGACCACATGCTAAATATTTAGGCTGCGCAGGTCATATGGTCTCCGTTCCAACTCTTCAACTCAGCTGTAGTAGCTGGAAAGCAGCCATATAGATAATACATCAACGAAAGGGCATGGCTGGTGTTATGGACTGAATGTTTCTGTTTCTGGAATTCCTATGTTGCAGTCCTAACCCTCAATATGATGGTATTAGGAGGTGGGGCCTTTGGGAGGTGATTAAGTTTACATGAGGCCATGAGGGTGGGGTCCTCATGATGGGATTAATGCCCTATAAGAAGAGACCAGATACCTAGCTTGCTCTGTCTGCCATGTGAGGACACAGTGAGAACTTGGCCATTTACAAATCAGGAAGACGGCTCACCAGGAACTTAATCAGCTGGTACTTTATCTTGGACTCCCCAGCCTCCAGAACTGTAGGAAATAAATGTCTCTTGTTTAAGCCACCCAGTCTGTGGTATTCTGCTATAACAGTCTTAACAGATTAAGGCAGCTTTGTTCCAATAAAACTTTATTTACCAAAGCAGGCTGCAGGCCAGATTTGGCTCATAGCATAGTTTAAGGACCCCTGGTTAAGAACATAGGCTTGAGGTAAACAAGTCCTAGACACCCACCCAATCCCATCACTGCCTGGCCAGGGGAACTTGGCAGGGCTGGTCATTTTATTCTCCAAGCCTCAGTTTCATTGATTCTAAAATGAGGATGAGAGTAGGAACCTCAGGTGGTTGCTGGGAAGATTAAACATGATGATGGGGATAAGGCACTTAGCACAGGGCCCAGCACAGGCTGAGTGCTCAATACACTGGCATTGTTTAGGACATCGATAATGTTAACTATCAGCACCAGCTTCCAAACTCAACCTTAACGTGAGGACAAAACAGCTAATTATGCCAAATTTCCTCTGAAAATGTTCACAACAACAAATATTTTAGGATAGAAGTAGGATTCGAGCCTGCCACTTTAAAATTCTTGGCTCATTACATGTTCCACATAGGACAATTTGTACAGAATTATACTGAATGAGAAAATGGCTTTTCATTTAGAAGAGCTGCTTCTGTGAAGAAACTCTCATCAATTTTCAAGTATAGATGTATCAAACAAGGGAAATTAATAGAGTAAATATTAGACTAGAGATGCCAAAAATGTGGCCTACCCACTGCCACTTGGCAGTCCTGTTCCTCAGCAGACATAACCAATCAATCATGGCACTTTCTCAAGAAACCCAGATGAGGTTCCACGTATTTTTTCAACACAGCTTCCAAGCAATATAATATAGAACCTATTCACTATTCCTGTTCTAGAAAGTACTGGTAAATTGTGGCTCTCTCCACTGTATTTTTAAAAATTTATCAAGCTCTTTTCATTGCTGTAGGTTGCCCACTGGGGTTAAAAACAAATGTTTCTGAGGTAACCGGAAGCTTCATGAGTAGATCTTAGGAAAAATACAAGAATGCTGGACTGGGAATTAAGAAGCCCAAGTTGTAGTCCTGTTTTGGTCCCTCACTATGTGCACGTCATTGGACAAGTCACCCTAACTTCTCCACTGCTGCTTTTTCACCAGTAAAAAGTAACTTCTAACAAGGTTACTTATGGCCCTAAGTACAGTTGATCCTCATTATTCACAGGTTTGTACTTGTGAATGTGCCCGCTCACTAAAATTTGTAAGTCCCCAGTCAATATTTGGGACGCTTTTGTGGTCACCTGCAGACACCTGCAGCGCAGTGAAAAATTTGAATCACTTGATGCACAAGTTCCTGGCTAAGGTCAAACAAGGAGACGCTCTGCCTTCTTGTTTCACCTCTCATATCGTAAACAGTGTCTTTCTTGTGATCTATTTATTGCCATGGTTTTCACACTTTTGTCCTTTTCATTGGTGATTTCGCCATTTAAAATGGCCCCCGTGCACAGTGTTAAGCGCTGTCTAGTGCTGTCTCTGTAGGATGTGCCCTACAGAGAAATGACGTGTGATCAGCTTTGTTCAGGCAAGTGTCATAGTGCTGTTGACCATAAGTTCAATGCTAACAAATCAACAATATATATTAAATAAGGTGTCTTTAAACAGAAACACACAAGGAATAAAGTTATGTATTGATCAGCTGATGTACACGTGACCAGAGAGGCTCACAGGAACCTAGCCCTGTATTCCCTCCAGGAATAATGCTTCAGGGTTTGCTAATTCCGTGTTCACAGCAACTTCATAGACCATCACCACAAATAATGAGAGTCGATGATATCTATTTCTCTACTTGGCATTATGAATATTAATGCCATCAATAAAGAAGTAGCACTAAATATCTTATGTACCCGCATATGTACCAAATATTCCAATCAATGCTAAAGGTTTCATTTAGGAAAACATACATAAGAGAGAACAAAATACTTCGAGAGAAACTAATTCTTTTTTAGGTAAAGAGGTCAGACCTCTCGTTCTTCCCTCCCTCACAAGACCTCCATAAAGAATGAGCTGAAATGCTCCTTTCTCCATCACCTCCGGAAGCATTCTGAGTACCAGGGGGTCACGGGCACAGCTCCTGTGTAAAGGACTACCTGTGGCTTGAGAGAACATCCTTCATACCACCAAGTTGAAACATGGTACCTGCAAGCAGTCGAGGGATGTGCTGACCACCCGTGGGGACTTGGACTGGCAAGCCAGCTCGAACGGAAGGAAATACTTGTCAGCTTCAATGAAGTTTGCCTTTGGTGGTGCGGTAGCACCAAGCCTAGGAAAAAAGCAGGAGAGGGCCGGAGAGGGGAAATGAAAAAAAAAAAAAAAGAGCTTGCTTTTCCTACCCCCCACTCTAACTTCCCATCCCACTTGCAATCATTTAATTAAAAGTGCCTGCAAACTGCATCTGTGGGGCTAGACAATGAAAAGTTTAAACACATGCATTAGGAAAAAAACACCAAGGGGCCACAGGCAGAGAACAGGGTCTCTGATGAGCAAGCTGTATCAACAGCGGCCTGGACTGAATCCTGGCACCTGCCACGTCAGAGCTGTATTTCTGAAATGGGACTCACTGGCTTCATTACTATGAAGATGAGGAGCAGCCCCTTAACAGAACAAGCTGCCCTCCTGCCAGAGGAAGCATGACACACAAGAGACAAGGGCTTTGCCTCTTCTGTCAAGAGAAGGTACAACAGCATTAACTTGACCTTCCTTAACCTTTCCTCCAAATATGCAGTTGTTGAGCCAGTAACCTGTTAACTCGGTATCAGTTCAAACACATACACAGTCTTGCCATGTGCCCAGCGCTGTGCTAGGAGAGTGTGTGCCACCCCTGAGGATCAGAAATATGGGAAAACATGCAGAGAAAGGGGTTCCCGCAGCCACCACCTACTACTCCCTTCATACTGCACTTCAGCAAGGAGAACATGCCCAGGCTTACCTTTGCTTTTCTATTTCTGCTTTAATTTCATCTGGTGGGGAAGAAAGAAAGGCATGTTAGGAGCATGCAATATGTATATTAAAAATATATATATAAAAAAATATTGAAAGCTATCTAAGTAGGGGGATGATGATCTTTTTCTCTTTTCCACATTTTCTGTAAGTATATACACTTTTTCTTTAGCACTTAAAAAAATTGTGGTAAATATGCGTAACACAAAATTTACCACATTAACTATTTTTAAGTGTACAGTTCAGTGACATTAAGTATATTTATATTGTGCTAAGGCATATATAATTTTTATGAATTAAAGTTAATTTATAAACCTTTACCATGGAGGGTACAACAACTACATGATTACAGTTATGGAATAGTGCTAACACTCAGCAGTCACAGTCTCAAAGAGAGATCATCTTATTTCCAGGAGAACAAGATTTTGTGCCATTGAGACAAGAACATCCTATCTAAACACGCCGGATTCCCCCACAGCCACTTAGTTGAATGCATTCCTACGTGTCAGGCTTGGCAGGCTCACGGTATTATCAAAGCAGGCCAGTGAAACATGTCTACCTGAATGCCATGTATTCAGATAACCTCCAAAAGGCCAGCCTTCTTCACACAATCTCTTGAGAGCCAGTGGTTTGGATACGGCATTAGTTATCCTAGCAACCCCAGAACACAGTTCTGGAAGTGACAAGTTTCCTTTTCCTGGACAACTCTATTCTAGACTGACCTTTAGGAAGTGAAAACCGAGTAACTGGACTCACTAGAGGTGGCAATTTTAACCTTCAAGCCACTCTTTCAATGTCCTCTTACTACACACATAAGAAACCAGAAGAGGAACACCAGATGACTAATATCAAACATTTCGCTCATGGACCATAAGGCCTGTGACCCACAGGGTCTGCTAAAGAGAGCTCTGTGGTATGGTTCCTGCTCCTCTGGGACAAGAATCCACTCAGGAAGTAGCTCTGGCCTCCTCTACCTGAGGCCCCAGGCTGTGGGAGTGGCCCGGGAAATCCAGCCAAGGAGGCTGGTGGCCAAGCTTTCAACTTGCAGAAATCAACATGTATAATGTCAAGACTCTGCTTGGTGGTAATAACATCTGTCACTGTGTGACGTGTCAGAAGGGCACTGATGCCGGAACTCAAATGCAAGGGTTCCTTCCAGTCATGGTTACCTTATTAGAGTTAAGTTTAGATGTTAAGTGTATCTGAAGCAATTAGGCCTCTGTTAGAGTCTGTGCTGACCTCTGAGCTCTAAAATAGTCTGTTCTAGAATGCCACTGGTGCCAACCCACCAGTCGACGAATCAATCACCAGGACTGTTACTTACTCACTGAGGCACTAAGGGTAATCAAATCAAAGACCTATGGAGGCCAGGTGGGAAACCTCCTGGAGAGACACAGGGCAGGGAGGACCCCCCTCCCCACCCAACAGGGCATGGAGGGCAGCAGAGTCTCAGTCCCAGCTGATTGAGCCCAGAGGTGCCCGTTGTTCTGATTTCTCCAGAATTCAAAATCTGGATTTTAAGTGAAAACTCCAACTGTAATTGGAAGTAATTTCAACTGTTTAAAAAAATTATGCTCAGGGACTTCCCTGGCAATCCAGTGGTTAAGACTCCACACTTCCACTGCAGGGGGTGCTGGTTCCATTCCTGGTCAGGGAACTAAGATCCTGCAAGCCGCGAGGCATGGCCAAAAAAAAAAAAAAAAATTATGCTCAAATGAAACTGGTTTGCAGGCTGCCCTGACCTTACCCTACCAGTTTGCAACCTTTGCCTTAAGGGATAGGGAAGAATCAAGGAGAAAGAAATTCACTGGCCGCGGAAAACTAACTGCAGGGGATAAAGGACTATGACCAGCACAAGGAAAACAAAACATCCCCGTTTTATACAAGCAAAATGTTGCCTGGCCAAAGAACAAAGAGCAACTAAGGAGCCAGAGGACCAGGGTTCGAGGCCAAACTCTGCTATATCTTACAGATGAAGAGACAAGATCCAGAAAGGTTACAAGCTAGTGAGAGGTGGAGCTGCGACTTGAACCCAGAAAATTAGGCTCCCAAGCCTGTGTTCGTAACCTCTTGGGTAACTTGGCTCTCAAATAAGCATGTCAAATTACTCCATAACCTATAAATGCGAAACAATATAAACACTGGTTTTGCATCATTAATTCAAAGCGTGAATGCTGCGACCATAGTTGGAAGGCTTGGTGTTCGTACTGCTCCGTGAGCCTCATCCGGCCTCGGGGAGCCTATTTACAACCTAGGCTCTGGAATCCCCCCACCTCTTTTTCTGGCCTGATGGGACAGGACCATAGGAAGGTGCACCCTGGTTTTCCGATGGGAATGAACAAGGGCCAGTGTGACTTGAGCAGGGCAGGGCATAGCCCTCCACAGTGAGCAGTACCTACTGCAGAAGACCAAGAAACTGCGATGTTCACAAAACACGGGATCACAGATTTCCTTTAGTCTTCTTAATCTATACTTAAGTATTCCCACAAGTATGAGGAATTGTTGCACTCTCTAGAACATTCTTTGTTAAAGAAAAAAAATTTGAAAAATCCTCTCCACAAGGCCCAGTAGGGGTCCAGATGAGGAGAAGCCCCTGGAGGGCAGTGGAGGAGGGGCCTGGGCGGACCTATGTTTGGACAGATCCCTCTGGCTGCAGTTTTGAGTATAAAGAGGAGGGTGGACAGCATAGAAGCAGGGAAGCCAATCAAGAGGCCGCTGCTAATAACCCAGGCAAGCATTAGTGGGGGCTGGGGCCAGGGCGGGGACAGAGACGGATGAGCATGAGCCACAGGAAAGCTGGAAATGGCCTGAGGGTAGTAGTTCCATATAGTCTGACCCAACAGTTGGCTTCTAGATGTATTTGGATGATACAACATTTTTTTCCATTGAAAAGAGGCAGGGGACTTCCCTGGCGGTCCAGTGGTTGAGACTCCGTGCTTCCACTGTGGGGGGCACAGGCTCGATCCCTGGTTAGGGAACTATGATGCCATATCCCACATGCTGCATGGCCAAAAAAAAAAAAGAGGCAGGGAAAAAAAAATAGGGAAAAGGTGTGTGGCATGGGGTCCCACAGAACACCTGACATAGCCTGGTGTGGTGAAAGACAAGAAGTGGGTTGGAAGTTCCGAAAGAAGATGGACATCTATCAGCTGAATGATGCCAGGTGGGTTACTAAACCTCCCTGAATCTTGATGTCCTACTCTAAAAAAAATGAGGATGATAAAAAGCAGCCCCATATGCTCCAGAGACTGTAACTAGGCAGTTGGGTGTAGGTAATTCTTTTGACAAACCCGAAGTATTGATGGCTAAGGCAGTGTCAGGCATACACAGGTGGTCAATAAACGTCTGTTCTCTTGCTCTTATCTTAAAAGTTTGAGTCAGTAATAGTGCAAAATCTCTAGTGCCGTCGGTGGAACGACAGAAAGCCAAGGGAAAGAAGAAAATCAGTGGAACACAAATCATCATAATAACTGCTGACATTCGCTAGGGGCAGGTGCCCATTTGGTCCTCCTTACAACTCAGGAAGACAAGAGACTCATCTCCTAACCATACACAGTGAGGACTCTGGACACAGAGAGGTGAAGTCACCTGCCCACAGTCACAGTCAGGAAGTGCCACTGCAGGACTCACACCCAGGCTGTCTGCTCCAGAGCCAAAGAGGAGGAGGATGGGTGAGGGAGGAGGAGGAGATGGTGGGCACACCTGCTCCAGTTTATTGCCCTGCCTTTTAACAGGTGCGGCTCTCCCAACAGCCAACTGGGCAATTAGCAGCAATAAATGAGCAGGCTGGAAAGGAGCCAGACCTGAGTGGGGTGGGGCAGCTGCAGCTGAAAAGCCACGCTGTCTTCCTGGGAAATCCTTCCTGGCCATGGCTGTCAGTTAGGAACCTCAGGTCACACCTCCCCATTCGTCAATGACTTTGGCACCAGCTCACGTTCTCTGCTCCACTCCCAAGCTAAGTCCGACAATGACCATGACCAAGCTCAACAACGCCATCCCCAGTCAACCCCCCAAAGCCCCACGACATCCCTTGGAACCTTCACCTCCCCTCACACATCTGATCTGCACACTCCTCTCTACTATGCAAACCAACACTACCCTCAGTTCCTCCTCCACCCAACACTACCCTCAGTTCCTCCTCCACCCCAAGTCAGCCTGGTGTGGCTGGCCACACTCTGAATCTTGTCCTTGTTTGGAACTGTGCTACTTCTAGCTGCTACCTGTTCTCCGCCCACAACCTCCTTTCCTTCCAGATGACCTACTAACTGCTCCCAGTAGGACCCTTCTTTGGCCTGTCAGACCTGACAAGGCCAAGAACTTGTCAGCTTTCCCCTTTTTTCATTTTCCAGGATGGATCCCATTACAGGATTGTTATCTGAATGACAGCCAAACAATAGGCTTGACTCTCTCTGACCTTGAGTCTTAACTTCTGGCAAAAATCCCAAACTTGGATTATATGACCCTCTCCTCTGACCTGTCTCCACCTAACGACCAGACCTCTGACTACAGGGCAAGTTGGTAGGTCTATAAACGCCCTAATCACCAACCACAATGGAACCCTAAATACTGCCAGTTAAGCTCACCACCTCCAACTCTCCACAAAGACTACTGCATATTTCTCTACTCTCTTCAAATACCCCCACCTCTCCCTCCTAGTCATCACCATTCATCTTTACTCACAACCGATGGAGCAGCCTATTTCATGCAGAAATTAGACGCCAACACGAGGAGACTCCCTCAACTTCCTGTTGGCCAATCTACAAACTCACCTACTTCTGTACCCAGCCTGCACTCTCTCCTGCTAGAAAGCAGTGTCAAGCCCCTCCAACTCTGCAGTCTCCCATCCCTACTGCCGCCTGAAGAACTACCTAGAATCTGATCACTTCTCACATGCTGGACCACCCCCATTACCCCAGACCAAGCCACCATCATCTCCCACCTAGACTAAGAGCCTCCTTCTTAACTGGTCTCACAGCTTCAGCTCTCACCCTTCCTCCCGGCCCACATCTTTGTCTACACATCAGCCAGAGGGATTCCCTTAAAATGTGAATCAGATTACATCTGCTCAAAATAGATTATCCATAACCATCATAATGTAAATCTGATTAACATCTGCTCCTTTGCGCAGAACGCCACTGGCTTCTCATCTCACAGAGTAAAAACTCACAATCTTGACCTTGGCCTCCAAGCCTCTAAAACATCTGGCCCCCTGCTATCCCTTTGTTCTCACCTCCTACCACCCCGCCCCCAGCTTACTTGTTGCCTGTCCTGTTCAGGGCCTTTTGCACTTGCTCTTCCTGCCACCTGGAATGCCCTCCCTCCCCCAGATATCCACAAGGTTCACTCTTCCCTTCCTTCAGATGACTGTTCAAATGTCACCTCTTCAGAGAGGCCTTCCTTCGCCACCTAAAACTGCCCTCCTTGTGATTCTGGACCACCTTACCTGCTTTATTTTTTCACTTTACACCAATTTTTCCTAGTTTTTCATCATGGTATTTACCACCCTTGACATACTTTGTATCAGTTCACTTATTCTCCATCTTCCCCAGTAGAATATAAACTCTGTGATAACAGAGACTTCCGTCTGTTTTGTTCACTGCTGAATCCCCATTATCTAGGAATTCCTAGACACAGAGCAGGCACTCAGTATTTGCTGAATGAATAAACTGTCCTTTCTCTTTCTTGCATTATTTAACCTCTCCCTTAACTGGCTCCCTTCCCAGTGACATTTAAACAAGTTCAAGCCTCTTCTACCTTTAAACAAAGAAAAATATAAAACCAAAAACTCCCACGATCCACATCTCCATCCTCTCCTTCACACCCCAGGCAAAGCCCTGGAAAGAGCTGTGTCTGTTTCCTCACCTCCCGTGCATGCCCCAACCCATTACAGTCTGGTTTTCACCTTCACTGCATCAGCAAAACAGCTCAAGCTAAGGTCACCCATGACCCGCATGTCTCTAAATCTGATGGGCAATTTTCCAGTTGCCATCTGACCTGACCTCCTTGCAGCATTTGACCTGACTGACCTCCCCCTCCTTGAAATTTTCTCGACTTTCGGCTTCATAAGCACCCGTTCTCATCTGCCCTCTGTCCCATCTCTTCTCCATTTCCTTGGTAGACTCAGCCTCCTCTGCCCAGCCAGGCAGGCCGGGGTTCCTCGGGCCCAGGCTCTCCTGCCTCTCCTTTCCTGTACACTCTCCCCCACAGGCCTTCGCAGCCTCAACTGCATCTTCAATTCCCACCTGGGCTCGGATGACCCCCAAATCTTGATTTCCGGCGCCGGCCTGCCTTATGAACACAAGGCTCGTACATCCATCCACTTCCTATTCCACCTGTCCAACTGGATGCTCAAAGGCAGGTGAAACTCAACACATCCAAGTCCCAACTCAGATCAAGCTCCTCCACCCACCTCTCCCTAGATGGTCTTCCCACTCCCATCTAAAAGAACTGCACCACTATCCATCCAGCTGGGTGAGTCAGAAACTTAAGAGTCAGCTTTACTGATCCACTTTCTCGTGTTCTTACCCAATCCATCACCAGGTTTCTTAGTTTTACCTTCTAAACAAGTGGGGAATACATTCACTTTACTGTTACTACTATCACTACTTAAGTCCAGGCCACCGGCATCTCTCCCCTGGATGACGGTAACTGCCTTCTCACTGGTCCCTGGGCAGTCCCTCTGGTTTTCCTCGAAGATGTTCTGAACACAATGGCTCAAGTGATCTTTCCAAAATACAAACCTGTTTATCCCATCACCTTCTTCCCTGTTTAGAACTCTGCAGTGTTATCTCACTGCTTTTGGTCTAAAAATCAAACTCCTCAACATAACCTCCAAGGTCTTGCATGGTAGGACCCTGGACTACCTCTCCCACCTTATCCCCAAAACCTCTCCCCCTTCATTTGCCATGCTCCAACCACACAGTGGCCTCTTTTAGTTTCTTTTTAAAAAATTATTATTAAAGCTTTTTAAAAATTTTGAAGTAACTACAGATTCACAGGCTGTTGTATCTTTTAGTTTCCTTAACCGTCATATTCCTCTCTGCCACAGGACCTTTGCATATGCTGTTCCCCCTCCTGCTGCCATAATGCCTCTCACCCTAACCTATTTAATTTTTAATTATCATTCAGCTCTCAAGACTTCCTCAGGGAAGCTTTCCTTCATCCCTTTGTCCACTCCCCTTGTGGGACCAGGTTTCTCTCCTTCACAGGAGTTGTCAGGTTGTTAGTATGACTCAGAGGACGTGATCATCTGAACAGTCCCCTTCTTCCCCATTAACTGCAAACACCATGAGAACAGGGTCTTTGTTTGTTTTGTTTTCCTTGCATCATGACACCTGGTATGACACCCAAATAAATATCTTCTGAATGAATGTCACCCTGGTTTAGTCAGAAGGACTATACAGAGAACAAGTATGCACTGACTACTCCTTAGGACAGAGGGAAAATTTAAGAATTCTAGGTCCTAGCACAAGAAGGCTGTTCTCCCCACAAGTCTATAAAACCTAATGAAATACCTAATAAAAAAGCTAAAAGACTCATTTACAACCAAGACAGTAAACCCAAAGAAGCTTCTTATAGGAAGACTCCAGGAATGAATTCGCAAACAGTTAAGTATTTTCTAAGATAACCTTGCTGGAAAGAAAGTCAAGTATTTTCCAGGCAGGCCCCCTCAGCCTGGTGAAAAATAACTAAATACAGTTCTGAGCTATTTATATAGGAGACTCCATGTACTTGCTGATTAAGCACACGTTTTCACAAGTTTGCTCTTTTCCATAAAGAATGGTCTTACTGTTTTCCCCAGCACTGCTTACAGTCTCCCCTGAGATTTACAAGTACAGGACAGAGCTCTAAATTTTTCCAACCACTTGCCTTACCAGTGTCGAAATGTCAGAGACCAGCAAAGATGTCCATAAACCAACCAATAAGGGAGGCAGGAAGAACAAGTATTCAGCTCCTTCTCCTTTAAATATGGTAACACCAATGCCTCTGAATTTTAGTAGGTCATTTGTTAGGTGCCAGGTACAGTGTCAGTTATTTATTGCGTTAGTTCATATAACCTTTACAACAATCCCGTGACACAGGTATTATCACCTTTCTCATCCCAGGAAACCAAGGCTCCGAGAAGCTAAATGATTAGCCCAGGATCACAAGACCAATCAATAAGCAAAGTTTCAAACGCAGCTCCCAATGAATTTTCTGCCAATCCAACAAATAAATGCTTTTCAATAATCAAAATCCAATTTTTAGTGCTGCTTCTAGACAGAGAACCTCCTCCTGCAGAATCACTATAAAGTTTTTCAACAAAAAGTAACGTCAGGGTCCCAAGTCCTATTGTTTCTCAAAATTTTTATCATCTACAGCACACATAAACAAGATGTCTAATCAAAACACCTGACTTTGATAACATTAAAGGTTTTATTTTGTGTTTCAATTGAAAGACTTACTTTGACAATTTAGGGATATTTTTGGTATTTTTCAAATTTTGCACTTACGTTCCTCCTAATGATGAGAATAGTTATTTCAAACACATCAAAGTTAGAAGAACAACATCGTACGCAGGAAAAAGCCATTTACCATATATTATATGGACATGTGAATGCTGAATGTTTTTTGTATATTAATATGCAACTAAAATTTATGAATATACTCCCTTAATTGGCTTCATCCTAATGACATTTAAACAAGTTTGAGTCTTTTCTACCTTTAAACAAAGAAAAAGAAAAAACCAAAGAACCCCCATGAGCCACATCTCCCTCCTCCCCTTCACAGCACAGCCAGACTTTGGGGAAGAGTTGCGTGTGCTCACGGTCTATTTCCTCACCTCCCACTCACACCTCAACCCACTCCAGACTGGTTTTCACCTTCAGCGTGCCACCAAAACAGCTCAAGCTAAGATCACCAATGACCCACATGTCTCTAAATCCCGTATATTAAACAGAGTAGCAAATCTAAAAGTGGATTTTATGATTTATATGTCAGCTACACGTTGTAGCTGTTGCCCACCTGGCTGTGCAGATGTGGGCAAGCTGCCCTCTGAGCTTTGGTTTCCCTTTGCCTGCTGTACCCAAAGACGGACATCAATCACACGTCACGACTCCAGAATGAATAGAGGGAGTTTACTGCTGATGTAGAGAGAGGTCATAAATCAGCAAGATTTAACACCTCAAATGAAACTCGTGGGAAACCAGCTCTTTAACTTCATTTCTTTCTTCCTGTTAGTCCCTAAATTAAACCAAAGACATACGCAGTAAAAAGCTGCAGAGAAAAAGCTGTGATCTTTTTGATTAGAGGCTTTCATATACTACATCTCAAAATTCAACTACAAAAAATAGGCTCTTTACTTATTGAATGCTCTACTTACTGAAACATCACCAAAAGTTCACTGCATAGAAACTTCACTGCCAATATAATGATTGTTTAAGACTCCAATGAGTATTTTATACAACACAAGAACTTTCGTATGGAGGAGCAATGGTAGTAATAGTTAAGATCTTGGGCTCTGGAGCCAGACTGCCAGTGTTCACAGCCTGGCTCCACTGCTTCTTGGTTAAGTCACGTCAGCCAAGTTCTTAAGGCCTTCAACGAGGATAATAATAGTAAGAACTAAACTGCATGTAGAGCGTATGGCACTGTGCCTGGAACACAGAAGTGCTTAGTACATGGTTGATATCATACAGCTATTATATAACATGTGATTTAAAAAAGTCACTCACTCAGGCTTCCCTGGTGGCGCAGTGGTTAAGAATCCACCTGCCAATGCAGGGGACACGGGTTTGAGTCCTGGTTCGGGAAGATCCCACATGCCGCGGAGCAACTATGCCCATGGGCCACAACTACTGAAACCTGTGCGCCTGGAGCCCGTGCTCCGCAACAAGAGAAGCCACTGCAATGCGAAGCCCACGCACCGCAAGGAAGAGTAGCCCCCGCTCGCCGCAACTAGAGAAAGCCTGCACACAGCAACGAAGACCCAATGCAGCCAAAGATAAATAAATAAAATAAATAAATTTATAAAAAAAGAAAAAAGTCACTCACTCAATTGGGTGATAACGATGCATCAGAGTTAGGTTCGTCACTATATAATCGCCCCACTCTGGTGAGGGATGTTGGTAATGCGGAGACCATGCACGAGGCGGGGCAGGGAGGGAAATACGGGAAGTCTCTGCACCTCCCATGCAATTCTGCTGTGAACCTAAAACTGCTCTAAACATTAAAGTCACTCAATTTCATATGAAAAACATAGGTATGTTTAATGACAACTGGCAATTACAGAGCATTGAGCCCCTACTTGGCACTTTGTGGGTATTAAATTATTAAACAAGATACCAAATCTCTTACCATATATGAAGACTACTGTGAAAATTCATTTAAAGTTTTCGAGATTTCCAGATTTTTCCACACCATTCGAAACCACTCAGATTATCTCCTCAAGGCTCTAAACTTGATGGAGTTTAAGACCAGAAATATAATTTAAAGAGACCATGAGAGAGAACGGCTCTTAAATAAACTGTTGCGAAAGGGAGGTCTAAAAATGTAATTATGTACCCCAACTGGAGGGCTGAAAGGTTCAAGGTGATTAATATATATAAAAACTTCATTAGGAAAGTAAAGAGCAACAACGTCCTTGGGGTGATGAATACCTTCACAGGCTCTTTTGATTTCTCAATAAAGGCTGGAAGGCCATGATCCTCTAATTGGGCAGACCCCATCTATGCATTTGGCATTTAGAGAAGAGGAATCCCTGAGATTACTCCAAACCTGTTCCATCCTGATCATCACTGCTTTTACAAGGAACAACCCTTGTCTTCATTGAGCTTAGCAAGTTAATACTCTAATAAACACAGCCTTTCAGTCGTGTAATCACATTCTTATTTATTGCACCTACAAACCAAATAGAGCAATAAGTCATTCTTGAACGAGCAACCAACCTAAGTTAACATCAAGCAGGGTGCTTAGAGTGGCTTGTGGTTTCTCACAGCTTAAAATAATAAATAACACAGCAAGCTTTTAGAGAGCACCTACTACATGTCAAGCTTTTTGCACACGTCAACTATCTTTTTTAAAAAATAAATTTATTTATTTTATTTATTTATTTGTTGCTGCGCGCGAGCTTTCTGTAGTTGCAGCAAGGGGGGGCTACTCTTCGTTGCGGTGAGCGGGCTTCTCATTGCGGTGGCTTCACTTGTTGCGGAGCACAGGCTCTAGGCGCACGGGCTTCAGTAGTTGTGGCTCGCAGGCTTAGCTGCTCCACGGCATGTGGGATCTTCCCGGACCAGGGCTCGAACCCGTGTCCCCTGCATTGGCAGGCAGATTCTTAGCCACTGCGTCACCAGGGAAGCCCCCTAACTTTATAATAACCCCATCAGGAAGCTATACGATCTGTCCAAGGTCACAAAGATAGCAAGTAGAAGGCAAGGGATCTGAACCCAGGCGGTCTTGAGTCCACAGAACACACTCCAAGTCAGTACGCTACACAGACCCTGCATCCGTGATCCCCTCCCCCTAATATGCTACAACTGGTGGAAGGTCACAGAAGCTGTTTCCTGGAAGTGCTCCTATCGTTCAAGCATTTCAACTTTGAGCAGTCACTTACAGCTCCTCTTATCAAAATGAGTAATAATCTATACATGGCAATCTCTAAAATACTCGCCACACTGCAATGCTTCGTACACAGGCTTGTTTCAGCTACTTTTACTGGACACAAAACTGGGCCTTGGGATGCAGAGTGAAGTATCAGCAGATACTCTGCTATATGCTTTCTTCTGCAGTCATTTTCATTTAACAGCAATGACACACAAATACTGTCTTAAAAAAAAAAAAAGATGGCCAGTCTAACTCTTTACATAGGTTCCCTTGTAATGATTACTCAATTTGATGATGATGAGCCACCATGACAATCTGCTATTCAATTAACCTCTGGTCAAATTACTTCCTTTATCGGCTATTTCTTTTTTTTCTTAAATAACATCATATGGGATATTTTATTTAACTCGTCTATGTTGTTTGACAAGAAAAATATTTTTAATGGAGAACTTTTATTTTCAGTATAGGCTATTTCTTACAATTCACTACCAAAACACTGAATGCGCATTCCACAGTTTGGGTTGGAAAAATCTGAACTTCTCAACAAGGCATGATCCAAAAATATATAAAAAGCTCTCAATGTTAAGGCCCTCTATGACCCATGTGACGATTTTATACGTAGGTTCCAACAAAGTGATATACAATTTGCTGGAAATTTGATGTTAAATGTTCTGAAGGGGGAATGAAAACTCTGCCAAATAACTATTTTGAAACTTCTGCAACAATTCACTTAAAGTAACACTGAGAGGACAGAATGCAGGCAGATTTTCAAGCAGAGTTGTAAGTACCAGGCTTTTGCCTAACTAACTGCTTTGTAGTGCTTATCCTGCATTCCTGATAAAACAATATTCAACAGTTAGCCTTGGTTTCCTGAATAAAAAAGCTTTACAAATCTAAATCTCAGTAAATTCCTCTAACTGATCCTGAATTTCACAGGACTAGTATGTTTCCAGATTTTCTCAGCAACAACCACCTTTGTATCAATAGTTCTTGATCCTTGAGGGAGTCTCAGACCCCTCTGAGAAGCTGATGAAAGCCATGGCCTTCTTCCCAGAGAAATAAATTCAAAGTTCACAAACCCATTCCTAGGCCCCAAGAGAAGACTCCCAGAGTACCCTGCACCAAATGAAAGGAGAAAGGTGATGGTAACCTCCAACTCTGTGACAGAAAATCCAACTTTCCATGTACGTGGTCACTTGTTAGGGAAAACAGGTCTTTTTACACATTCCAAACCAAAGGCATTGGGGTGATGAATTAACTTGATGTCAACTCTGGCCAAATGTATTGATCCTCACGGCCTAGAACTCTCTTCTCCTGTAATTCCACGTGGTGAATACTTCCTGCCTTTCAGTACTCGGCTCAAATGTCACCTCCTCAGAAAGGATTACTTTCTTGACCACCCTATGGAAAGCAGTCCTCAGGCCCTTTTTATCACATCTACTTTTACAAAAAATTTTACCCAAGTAAAATAATTATGAAAAAATTACTTTTAGGTCTCCCTGGTGGCGCAGTGGTTAAGAATCCACCTGCCAATGAAGGGGACACGGGTTCGAGCCCTGGTTTGGGAAGATCCCACATGCCGCCGAGCAACGAAGCCCGTGTGTCACAACTACTGAGCCTGCGCTCTAGAGCCCGCCAGCCACAACTACTGAAGCCTGCAAGCCTGGAGCCCGTGCTCCACAACGAGAAGCCACCACAATGAGAAGCCTGCGCATCGCAATGAAGAGTAGCCCCCGCTCTCCGCAGTTAGAGAAAGCCCGTGCGCAGAAAGGAAAACCCAACACAGCCAAAAATAAATAAATAAAATAAATAAATTTTTAAAAACTGCTTTTACTAAAGTATTTATTAGCATTCAAAAATGTCTCATTCATTTTAAAAAATTATTCTGCCTCCGCTATTAGAGTAGGAGCTCTGTAAGGGCAAATACCTTGTCTGTCTCGTTCCCCACTGTATCCTCAGCGCCTGCCACCGTGCCTGGTACACAGTGGGCATTTGATAAATATTTGTTGAGTGACAAACTAAAAGATAGGATGTTGATGATGGAATCAACTACCAAGGTTTTAACTAGAGATGAATCAGACTTCTCCCCTCTTTCAATCATCTGTGGGTCCATTCAGTCAGCAGCTACTGCGTGTTACGCCCTGTTGCAGGTGCAGGGGATCCAGCGGTGAATAAAACAAACAAGTGTCTCTGCCCTCACAGACCCTCTATTTGAGTGGACCTCAAGGAACGAGCAGATCTCTTTAACACTACAGTACCTGAAAGTGCAGGATAACCCTCTACATTCCCTCCTGGAGGGAGTTACGGGCGATCCCCAAATGAAAGGAAAACATACACCAGCTGGGCACTTCCAAAGCAGGCCTCAGGAGTTTCCCTAAAGCAGTTGGGCAGCTCTTCTCACAGGCTCTGCTCACATGGGGGAACTCCAACCAGCAGAACCCAGGTAAAGAAAAAGCTCAGATCAAGGGCTGCTGCTTCTGAAGGTGACGAGAGAAGGAACCAGGAAATAGGACGTCAAGGAGCCGTGGCAAGAGCCCTGGGCTGGGAGGCTGGAGAGCCAGCCCTGGCTGTCACCAACTTGCTAGGTGACCTTGGGCCAGTCCCGAGCTGGCAGGGCATCAGTTTCTCCCGGGGTATAATAAGGAGGGCGGGAGGGTGGGACTCGGGGTCGTGGGGAAGTGGCGCCCAGGAGGCCGGGCTGAGGCCCCGTGGGGTAATGGCCGGCGTGGGGAGGCCGGCGCGGGGCCGGGCCGGGGCGGTTCACCCACCGAGCGCCACCTGGCAGGCCCTGCGCAGCTGGGAGTGCTGGGGCCGCTTCACCTCCTTGTCGGCTAGGATCTTCTCCAGGGCCCGGGACACGAACATGCTCTTGGTCTGGCTCTCCTGCATGGCCCCGGCCCAGCGGGGGCTGAAAGCCCCGCGGGCGGATGGCGTTAGCAGGCGGGCGAGCGAAGCTGAGGGCCCGGCGTCCACGCCGGCACCAGCCGCGTCCGTCCGCGCCGCCCAGTCAGGAAGCGACGCCGCGGCCCCACGGCGCCGCCATGTTGGAGCGCGTCACGTGACCACGTGACTGGAGGGGGCGCTACGGCGTCCGTCGACCCGTGACCCTGGAGGGCGTGGTCTAGGCTGGGGGCGGGGCGGGGCCAGGTGGACGAGGAGGGGAGGGGCGAGGGTGCAGGAAGGAAGGGGAAAAAAGTTGGGAGGTGAGTAGAAGTGGGTGGAGGCAGGAGGGCATGTGAAGGGCGGAAGAAAGGTGGTGGCAGGCAGGAGGGGTGGTGATGGGGGTGTGAGAGAGAAGGTGAGGAGAAAGGCCATGAGGAGCGTGAGAGTGGGGATGACAGGGTCAGAGAAGAGATGAAGAAGGAGACATAGAGGCGGAGGAGATCGGAGGAGAGGAAGAAAGGAAAGGGAACAAGAAGACTGGAAAAAAAGAGTGAGAGATGCTAAAGGGGTAAGAGGAGGAAAGAGAGGAGGTGAGGGAGAGAGAGAAGGTGGAAAGAAAGTTGGTGAGTGAGTGAGAGGTGATTAGGGAGTCAGGGGAGGTGAGGAGAAAAGAGAGGAAGCTAGAGGATTGGAAGAGCAGGCGGGGCGGTGAGAGGAGAGGAGGCGGGAAGGCAAGAGGAGAAGTGAGGGGAAAGGGGGGGGAGATAGGAAGAGAGCAGGGAGGAAGAGGAGAGTTGGGGAGCATAGCAGAGGAGGGGGGAACAAAGAGGAGGAGAGGGAGGGAAAGAAAGGGAAGGGGGGATTAGGAGGAGAGGGAGGCAGAATGGAAAAAGAAATGGTGCGGGAGGGAGGTGAAGGGGGGAGGCGAGAAAAGCAAGGAAACAGGCTGGGAGAGGAAGAGAGCAAAGGAAGGGGCGTGTGGAGGGGTGGAGGGAAAGGGCAGGTGAAAGGAAGGCAAAGGGCGGGAGAGAGAGAGATCGAAAGGAGGTGTGCTCATGCACACTCTCCAGAAATGGGATTTCACCACCCCTGTGGCAAGACACTCACCTCCCACACTACCCTCCTGTCCCTGGAGTAGACCTGGCTCCTGGCATCCAGTCCAGTGAACTTCTGTGTGTCCAGTGCCACATCTGTGCATGGTGCTGCCAGAAAGGACCATCCCGAGTGCACCTCCTTCTGGAGTGTATCCATCTATTTTCATAAGCCTGTGGTTCCTCCCAGTGTGGTGTGTGAGGTGGGGACACTTGGGGGCATCAGACAGGGGAAGAAACAGAGATGGCCAGTGTCACACAGCCTGCCAGTGAGGGTAAGGAGACAGATTCTGGCTCACTCTGTGCTGTCCACTGGAGCCCTTCCTTTCACGCTGCCCACCTCCCCCAAGGGAGCCATGGTGCTGCTGCGCGTGCAAGGGCAGTGTCTTTTTGGAATCTCTGGAAACTTCTGACACAGACATGCTCAGATGCTCAGGTCTCAGCTCAAACATCTCAGGGAGGCCCTCCCTGATCACTGTGTTTAAAGTAGCCCCTCTCTCCCTACAGCACTTTCTGACCTTTTTCACTTGTTGACTTGTTTGTTGTCTGACTAGGGTTTAGGCCACAGAGAAGCAGGCTGCATCCCCAGGGCCTGTTCTGGAGCTAGGTAGAAGGTTTCATGGCCATAAAAATTCCATTGCTGTCTGGAGACTTTGCAGCTCCTCCTGCTAAGAAGTGAAGTCTGTATAGGATGGATAAAGAGCAAGGTCCTACCATATAGTACAGGGAACTATATTCAATAACCTGTGATAAACCAAAATGGAAAGAATATGAAATATATATATATATATAACTGAATCATGTTGCTGTACAGCACAAATTAGCACAACATTGTAAATCAACTATACTTCAATAAAAATTTTTTTAAAGCCTTTTGGGAATAGGGTCGGGTTTAAATGAATAAATGTTATCTCAAAAAAAGAAAGAAAGAAAAAAGTGAAGTCTGTTTCTCTACCCTCTTGTGACTTGCCTTGACCAATAAATGTGGTGGAAGTGAGGCTGTGCTCTTCCAGAGCCCAGGCATCATGAGGTCTTCAGATGTGCAGGAGCATCTGGAAGAAAAAGCCCATGGAGAGAGAGAGGCCCGTTATCCCAGCACTCCCGGCTGAGCCCAGCCCCCAGCTGACCCACCAGCTGAATTCAACAGCTTGAGAAACCCTGGTGAGACCAGTAGAGGAACTGCCCAGCTAACCCACAGATTCATGGAAAACAACAAATGATTGTTATTTTAAGCCACTATATTTGGGGGTAGCTTGTTACACAGCAATATATACATCACTGAGACACTCCTCAGTCCTCACCTGTTGAATGAATTCGTGAGTGAATGAATGAATGTGTGAAACGCAGAAGAAAGCAGTGCAGTCCACTGACTAACAGGTGTTTTGAGCCATCCCCCCATGACAAGGTCAAGCCATGTCATTCTCCTGCTGAAAACCCTACAGCGACTCCCCATCACTCTCCATTGTCCTTGGAATTGAATCTAAGTATCTCACTGTGGCCGACTTCTCTGGCTTCATCTCTCTCCCCCTTTCCTCCTTGTCAGGACTCTCAGGCCATTCTGGATTCCTTTTTGTTCCCATCAAGGGCTTGACTTATGCACCTCTGTTATGCTCAATCATTGCTTCTCCTTGAGGGCAGTACCACCCCCAGGGACATTTTTTAAATTTTGTGGAGGAAATATTTTTATTGTCATGACAGGGGGAGCAGGAATGCTTGTCTACATCCTGCAGAGAGCTGGACATTCCCATATAGCAAAGAATTACACATGTCCCACTTGGTTGGACTAGACATTCCTGGAGGTGAAAAACCTATTGATAATGATCTGAACCTAGAACCTACATATAAACACAAAGCATTTTTGGTGCGGTTTTAATATATATAGAATTTTCCGGGAATGCAACTGTGATTATAATTCAAGGGAAAACTGTATTTTGTCTGGAACGTTACCAAATGCTGTTCACTGTTTCAAAACCACATCGCCACCATTTAGGCCAGCCATGGTATTTGAGTTGCCCCAATGGCACCCTTGCATTTGCAGCTGTTGTAATCCAGGGGATTTGACTTTTAGGTTCTAGCAGCTGACTGATTCATTATATCTTAGTGTAATAGCACCTAAACATTTATATACTGAAATCAAATCTGCAAATTACACATTGCTTTCCTTTTGTTTTGTCTTTATTAGGTCATCATATTTTCCAAAAAATTATGTGCATAAGAAGGTTTCATTATCTATGAATTTCAATTCAGAATAGTTAACGGAGGTAGAGTGTGCATCCGTGAAGGTGGAGACATTGTTCTGTTCACAGCTCTATGCCCAGAGCACATAGGAGGTGCTCAATAACTACTTATGGGACGAATGAATGAATGAATGAATGAATGCAGGGAGGGAGGGAGCTGGATTGGGGGCCACAGAACTTAGTCATCTAATCAGCAGGTTATCTGGGGGCACAACTTCTGTTTTTCTATGGCGTAATAATGGTCCCCAAAGTTATCCACATCCTAATTCATCTCCAGTGAATATGTTATGTTAGGGGGCCAAAGGAGCTTTGCAGATGTGATTAAGTTAAGGGTTTTGAGACGGTGAAATTATCCTGGATTATCTTGTTGGCTCAATATAATAAGAGTCCTTATAAGGGGGACACAGAAGGGTCAGAGTCAGGAGGAGATGTGTTGATGGAAGCAGAGGTTGGAGTGATTGTGGAGCCACAAGCCAAGGCACGCAAGCCTCTAGAAGCTGGAAAAGGCAGAGAAACAAGTGCCCTGAGTGCCTCACAAGGAACACCATCCTGCTGATCCATTTTACACTTCTGACCTCCAAAACTGTGAGAGCCTAAATCTGTGTTGCTTTAAGCCACTGAGTTTGGGGTCTTTTTTTTTTTTTTTTTTTTTTTTGCTGTACGCGGGCGTCTCACTGTTGTTGCCTCTCCCGTTGCGGGGCACAGGCTCCGAACGCACAGGCTCAGCGGCCATGGCTCACGGGCCTAGCCGCTCCGCGGCATATAGGATCTTCCCAGACCGGGGCACGAACCTGTGTCCCCTGCATCAGCAGGCGGACTCTCAACCACTGCGGCACCAGGGAAGCCCTAGTTTAGGGTCATTTGTTACAGCTGTTACTTTGAATTTCAGCTAAACAAGAAATCCTTTTTTTTTTTTTTAGTATAGGTAGGTCCCATGCAATAATTTGGACATAGTTATATTTTTAGAAGAATTCGCTGTCTACCTGAAACTTAAATTTAATGAGATACGTTGCATTCTATTTAGCCATCCTCCTCCCAGCCCACTTTGTCCAGCAGCCACGTTGCACCCAGGAGGCGATCTTTGGGATAGAAGTTTTTCTCAGCAGAACAAGAGAGAAGGCGCCTGAGTCCCTGAGAGTCTGGAGAGTCATGCCAACTCTGGGGTGCCATGCCAATTCTGGGGTGCTGACCCATTGGCTTTTACATGAGATAGAATAAGCACCTTTTATTTTCATTTCCCTATCTCTTGCAGCTGAACCTAGTCCTAACGGATAAAGTTGGCAGCCCACACTGTCTGCTTTGACTCCTGCTTTCCTCTGAGTAATGTCTTGACTTGGTAACAAGCACCAGTCATTTAAGGCCCTTGTGGCTGTGCCTGCAGTCTGCCTTTCCAGCTGCCAGTCTGGCTTCTTCCCATGATACACAGCCTCTTTATGAGCCCAGCCGTCCTGGATGACCACCCCCCACCCCCCGCTCCCACAGTGCCTCTGTGTGTCACTGCTCCCCTGGAAACAAATTTATTTTCCATGTTTACTTTAAGGCCAAACTCAAGTGCAGCCTCCTCGATGCCTGTCAGCACGGCTGGGGAGGGGGCTCGAGGCAGAAGCACCATTTGGTTGGGGCCTCATATTTAGGAAAAGCCTCAAATGTAGATTTTCAAGATTGTCTCCAAAGGAGGCAATTGTATGCTGCTTGTTTGGGTCCATGTGTCCAGCTGCACTAAAAAAGTGTTCACTTGCCCAATGTAAATATTTAAGACACCACAGTTGTGGGGTTTTGTTGTTTGTTTGTCCCTGGATCTTGGTTTGAACTCCCTGAGAGGAAGACCCCAAGACAAGGATTCAAGTGTGTTTGGGGAAGTGATCCCAGGACACAGCAGCAGAGGAGTGCAGATGCAGCCAACACAGGTGTGCTATCAAGCCCGTCATCACTGAGGGCATCTGGGGTTCCATCCCATCGGAGAATTCTGGGAGCCAGTGTAGGCATGTCTCAGAGTTATCCCAGCCAAGGGATGGGAGAGCAAGTGTATTCATTCACCAACTTCTCACCCATCACTGACTACAGGCTGCTTCTGGGGGCATCAGCTCTGACACTGTGTCCTGCTCACAGGCTGGCCAAGCCCCATGGCTTATGCAAAGCAGCCTCCTGCAGCCAGGAGAGGTGAGTACCCAGGGCAAATGTCTGGAGCACTGACCAGGGTCTGCTACATGCTGTTTTGGTATTTTATGTTTTAAAATATGCCAGACCCTTGGCCTGAGAGTTCTCTCTGGACCCAGATGTGTGCTTGGCTGAGCCTAGGGCACACCAGAAATGCCAGTGGGTTGACACCCTGGGGAGAGCTACCCAGTGATGAAGAGACAACTCTGGCCGCACACCCTGTTGTGGCTTCCTCCCCTCCCCTGTGTCACTTCCCCTCTCTCCTACTGGTGCTTCCCAAATAAACCATGTGCATCCAAATCCTTATCTCAGAATGAATGAGTTTCTGGGGAACCCAACGGTGGTAGACAGGCCAGTAACTCTCCAAAGATACCCACCCACATGCTAATCTCCAGAACCTGTGAATATAACCTTACATGGCCAAAGGGACTTTACAGATGGGATTAAACTGAGGATTTTTTTTTTTTTAGTTTTTATGTAATACTGGAGTATAGTTGATTAACAATGTTGTGTTAGTTTCAGTTGTATAAATTGAGGATCTTGAGATGGGAAGACTGTTCTGGATTGTCTGTGTGGGCTGAATATAATCCTAAGTGTCCGTATAAGTGAAAAAGGGAGGCAGAAGAGTCAGAGCCAGAGAAGGGAGATGTGACAACAGAAGCAGAGGTCGAAGTGATGCCCTTGCTGGCTTTGAGGATGGAAGAGGACCACAAGCCAAGGGATGTGTGCCGCCTCTAGAATTTGGAACAGGCAAGAAAACAGATTCTCCCCTAGAGCCTCCAGAAAGGAACACAGTCCTGCTGACACCTCGAATTTGGCTCAGTGAGACCCCAGATTTCAGGACTCCAGAACTGTGAGGTAATCAATTTCTGGTGTTGCCACTAAGTTTGTGACAATTTGTTATAACAGCAGGAAGAAACTAATACCTAGACAGTGAGTGTATCAGACAAGGTTCCGAATTGTGAACAACAGCATTCACTCTAGATAATTTAAGCAGAAAAGTGTTTTATTAAAATATACCAAGAAGCTGATAGAAACTCTGGGAGGGCCAGAAAATCAGGTTTGGAGGCTTTGCAGCTGGATGCAATGTCTATATTTCACTGCTGGGCTATACCAGAAAGATCCACTGCCACCATCCTGGGTACAGGCTCCACGGCCAAGGCTGGGTATGGGATGCCATTTCCAGGACCCCCACTTCTGCAAGCTGCAGGCCTCTCTGCTACTCTTACCTGATGGATTTTAGGTGGGCCTTCTTCAAGTCACTCACCTCCAAATTGAAGGCTGGTGTGGGTGTGGCTGATTAGCAGAGCCAAGGCCACGTGCCAGCCCCTTTGCTGCAAGGGAGGCTGGAGATCATGTCTGGCTTTGCCTTCCACTCTTGAGGTGGGAAATCCCCCAAATATAGACAGAGTGGCCAAAAGCATGGCACACGTATACTCACAGGTAACCTTCAGATAAATCAGAAGGACAAGGATGGCCCTTCCAGGTGAAAGGGCCTCAAAAGAGAAAGTATTATGCAGAGGTAAAGAGTGCAGACTCCAGATACAAATGGTCTGGGTTGGAATCCTTTTTTAATTTAAAAAAAAATTTTATTTTTGGCTGCATTGGGTCTTCGTTGCGGCACACCAGCTTTCTCTAGTTGCAGAGAGCAGGCTTCTCATTGCAGTGGCTTCTCTTATTGCAGGGCACAGGCTCTAGGTGTGCAGGCTTCAGTAGATGCAGCACCCGGGCTCAGTAGTTGTGGTGCATGGGCTTAGTTGCTCTGTGGCATGTGGGATCTTCCCGGACCAGGGCTTGAACCCGTTTCCCCTGCACTGGTAGGCAGATTCTTAACCACTGTGCCACCAGGCAAGTCCCTGGGTTGGAATTCTGACTTTGCTTACTTTCTGGCTTTGTCACTCTGGGCAAGTGACTCACCCTCTTGTGTCTCAGTTTCTTTATCAGTAAAATGGGGATAATAACAGTGCCTGCCTCGTGGGTTTGTGTGAGGATAAGTCAATGTATATATAAATCACCTAGCACATTACCTGGCACATAGTAGGTGCTCTGTATTTGTTCTCACTCAAAGGACCAGTTTATTACTTTATCAGTAGATACCCACTGGGTGAAGAACAGTTTGAAGTTCAGGATGGGACAAAAAAGAGAAGACAGGGTCTCTGGATCTTATGCTTTATTATAATTGGGGGTGGAAAACAAGACACAATCAAGGGTGAAACAATACAAGAAAAAAAATATCATGGATATAGGCGGATTCATAGACACAGAGCGTAGATAAGGGGTTTTCAGGCCCTGGGGAGAGAGGGGGATGAGAAATGACTGCTAATGGGTACAGAGTTTCTTTGGAGGGCGATGAAAACTTTCTGAAATTAGATTGTGGTAATGGTTTCACAAGTCTGTGAATACACTAAAAACCATTGTATACCTTAGATGGGTAAATTGTGTGATCTGTGAATTAAAGCTCAACAAAGCTGTCTTAAAAATAAAGAAAATAGGGTTTCCCTGGTGGTGCAGTGGTTGAGCGCCCGCCTGCCAGTGCAGGGGAAACGGGTTCAAGCCCTGGCCCGGGAAGATCCCACATGCCGTGGAGCGGCTGGGCCCGTGAGCCATGGCCACTGAGCCTGTGCATCCGGAGCCTGTGCTCCGCAACGGGAGAGGCCACAACAGTGAGAGGCCCGCATACCGCAAAAAAAAATAAAAATAAAAATAAAGAAAATATACTGGAAAAATAACTAACAATGCAGAAATATGAGCGCTAAGAGTGGATAACACACATGGTACTTCCCCCATGCCACACTGTTCTAAGTCCTTTTTTTTTTGGCCTCACCTAGCAGCATGTGGGATCTTCCCCAGGGATTGAACCTGCGCCCCCTGCAGTGGAAGCACAGAGTCTTAACCACTGGACCGCCAGGGAAGTCCCTAAGTACTTTTCTTTTTTAAAAAATTTTATTATTTTTGGTTGCCTTGGGTCTTCGTTGCTGCGCAAGGGCTTTCTCTAGTTGCGGCGAGCGGGGGCTACTCTTCGTTGCAGTGCGTGGGCTTCTCGTTGCGGTGGCTTCTCTTGTTGCAGAGCATGGGCTCTAGGCACTCGGGCTCAGCAGTTGTGGCATGCGGGCTTCAGTACTTGTGGCTCGCGGGCTCTAGAGCACAGGCTCAGTAGTTGTGGTGCCCGGGCTTAGTTGCTCTGGGTATGTGGGATCTTTCCGGACCAGGGCTTGAACCTGTGTCCCCTGCATTGGTGGATTCTTAACCACTTAATCCATAAGGTGGATTCTTAACCACTGCGCCACGAGGGAAGCCCCCTAAGCGCTTTTCTTAAATTAACTCAACACTACCCCAGGAGATAAGTAGTAATAGTACCTCTTTTTTACAGAAGAGAAAACTGAGGCTTTATGAGGTTTCTTGTCCGAGGTCACACACAGGTTCTCATTAGCACTGGGATTTGAATCCAGGCTACCAGGCTCCCACAGCTGAGCTCATCTCTATAGGGCACTGTGTTTTAAGATGTGGCAACTTAGTATACAACTAAGTGACTTGGGGCAGGAGTTTGGGAGAACCACAGAGGAGGGAGGGAGCTGGATGGTCGAGGATGCTTGGGCCTAATCTAGGCAGAGAGGAGAGTGACAGATATTTCCTTCTGTCCTATCACTCTGTGGTTCTCGAACCCTGTTCTAGGCACTGGCAACACTGCAGTGAACAAAATGCCCAAGTCCTTACCCTCATCGAGCTTAATTTCTAATGTGGAGAAACAGATAATAAACACATAAACTAATGTGGGGGGGGGTTAGTTGAAGCCTTATCTGTATCATATTTTAAATTTTTACCAAGTATTAATTCTTGTGGCAGGTTTAAAATATGTCCACAAATTCTTTGACAGTCCTCCCATTGAGAGGTGAGATCTATGTCCCCAACCCTTGAAACCGGGTGGGCTTTTGAGACTATATCAACTAATAGAGTAAGGCAGAAGTGATGTTATGTATTTTTTTTTGTGTGTGTGTGGTACGCGGGCCTCTCACTGTTGTGGCCTCTCCTGTTGCGGAGCACAGGCTCCGGACGCGCAGGCTTAGTGGCCATGGCTCACGGGCCCAGTCGCTCCGCGGCATGTGGGATTCTCCTGGACTGGGGCACGAACCCGTGTCCCCTGCATCAGCAGGCGGACTCTCAACCACTGCGCCACCAGGGAAGCCCGATGTTATGTATTTTTGAGGCTAGATCATAAATAGTGGTTCAGTTTCCACTTTGCTCATGTGAATGCTTGTGCCTGAGCCCTGAGTTGCCATTTAATCAGGAACACTGCCCTGAGTCCACCACGCTGTGAGGAAGCCCAAGCAGCCCACGTGGAGAGCCCAGGTGGAGATAGGAAGATGCTGAGCCCCTCCAACCCCCAATGGCTCTGGCTCCCACTGTCCCAGCTCCAGTCATTGCAGTCCTTGTCACACTGCAATCACAGAAGAAACTTCCAGCCAGAACTGCCAAACCACACCCTTGCCGATTTCCTGACCCACAGAAACAGTGAGAGGTACTGATTATTGTTTTAAGCCACTAAGTTTTGAGGTGATTTGATCTGCAGCTCGGTAACCAGAACAGTTATTTAATCAAAAATAATTTGATGACAAAGGGAAAGATCACCCTGCTAGAATGGATCTAAGAGAGAATACTCAAAACAGGAAAACTTCTGCTGTTTTCTAGCTGACAGGGGTTGGTGGCCTGGACCAGAGCCGCAGCAGGAAAGGTGGTGAAAAGCAGGCAGATTCAAGACCAGTTTAGAAGGTTACATGATCATGCCTCAGGAACTACCTGAATGTGAGGATGAGGGAGAGTAGGGTGTCTAGGATGACCCCCAGGTTTCTTATTTGGGGAACCAGACTGGTGGTGAGGCCATCTACCAAGCCAGGGAACACAGGAAAAGCTGGCTTCAAAAGGAGAAGGGTGTTATAGACTCCAACTCCAAGAATACCCCTTCCAATGGACATTCCTCTTAAGCAATGCCAGCCTCTCTGAAACGTCTTAGTATATCTAACATTTTTCTTCTCATAAAAGGGAAAGAAGACCCTCCACCCCTCCTCCATCCTCAACCTTCATGCAATTTATACATTGGCCATCAGAGGGCGCCAATGTTCTGATTAGACTCACCACCTGGTCCTACTTTCCACCCCCCTGAAAAAAAGGAGGGAAAAAGGTTTTGGTTTACCTCTTCTTGCCTTAGAATCATTCTCATGCGCTACCTTGGCACCAGAAGAACATCTAATAGCTATGTCATGTGTGAGTGTGGTACCGGCTTATTTTATTCCCCAGAGCTAATCAGAAAAAATCTCTCTCACCACAATTTTCCATGAGCCCATTTTACAAAGTCTGGGGACTTTTCCTTATTTATTTTCTTTGCCAGTCTTGCGTGAAAATCAGTCAGGTTTGATTCTGATTTGCTGACACTTCTGCCTGATACTCCCTATGACCCCCCCATCCACCCCCGCAATCTATGACCTTCTCTTTTGTTGCCTTTTCTCATTTCTGTGCTTCCAGCAGTGGGACTGGAGCTGTGGGACTGGAAAAGCTAAGAGGATAATTCCTCCTTATACTGAGCTCAGCCTACAACTGCCCGGTATGCCCCCGAATTCTCCAAGGGGTTTTAACGAGTTGGGGGGCGGCAGGGTCTCAGAGTCTCACGGAGCGCAGTCCTCTGACGTCTGCTGTCCCAGTTACCTTATTGTCCTTCATGGTGGTGCGAGGACCCCATATATCTCCTGACCCTCCTGGGGGCTGCTGCTTCCCTCTCAAACCTGCACTGGCAGGCACTGGCAGGCACTTTAAGGCTAAATTCCAAGCTGGATCCTATCAGAAGTGATGGTTCTCAGAGCCTCTGGGGCCCAGGAGGAGAGGGGACCAAACCCGCCCACTGTTTTCATTAGTGCCCCAACTGGAAGAGATTATTTGGCGATAGAATCTCTGCTTCTAAAGGTACCAAGACTCTAGGAATTGCAGATTCTCTTTGGTCTGGTAAAAATTATCTCCCAGACTTAAGGGCTCATAGAATTCATCTCAGCCCACTCAGATCTCTGGTCCCCACCTGGTTTTACCACAGTCAGGACTAATTTCTCTCTCTGGGTTCTCTTGTTGCTTGTGTCTCTATTAAAGCAATTATCCTGTTTTTGTTCTCTTCTTCTTCTTTTTGGAACCTGAAGCTCCTTAGGGCAAGAACCACTTTTTACGAATCTCAGAATTTTCTAGAGCTGGGGTACCCAACATCCCCCTGCTACGTGCACGTGCGCACACACACACACACACAACCTGGCTAGACAATGAGGAGGGTTTTTTTGGTTTGTTTTTGTTCTTTTTTCTTTTAACCAGTTCATGGTACTTTGGGGAAAACAACAATGTAGTGAAAATTTTATAAACTTAAATAACTGCTGTTTATTCTAATAGTTTAATCTCTTTCCCTTTTTGGCAGGTAGCGGTGGTTAAAGTGTTCTTTCTTTGTGAAGTAATGATGAAAAGAATTCTTTAATTTTCTTTTATCTTAAAGTCTTTACTTAGCAATATAAAAAGGAGACCATCTTATGTAGATCATCAAATCACTTGTTTTATGGAAATGTAGTCTGATTCCAGACAGCCCCGTGCCTAACTCAGGAAGAAGGGGAGAAAAAGCCACTGGGATACTACTCATAGCCTTTCCCACAGCAGTTTACAGTTTATATGGGCCTTTCTCACTGCTGTAAACATCCACGTTCATGCTGACAATAGCATTGGGGTCCCTGGATCAAACTGTGCTTGAAATCAGTACATCCTCAGGACTTTTCAGTTACATAGGCTGATAAATTCCCTTTTGCTGCTTAAACCATTTGGGGTTAGGTTTTCTGTCACTTGCAATCAAGAGTCCTGATTAATACATTTATCAAACACATTTATTCTTGTATTCAGGAGGTATACTCCATGTGTTGCCAAGAGCTCATCATTCTGATCTAAGAGCATGGAAGGAAACCAGATCCTGTATGTAGCAGTCAGGGTCCAATCAGAGAAGCAGAAACACCTCTAGGTATTCAAACTGAGGGAATATAATACAGGGAATTGGTCATGTGGGTGATGGTAGAGCTGAGAAGCCAAACAGGGCATATTAGGCAGCTCGGTGATTAACCAGAGAAGGAAGAGGCTGCCACCCTTGTAGAGGGAGAGAAAAGACAGGAGTTGGCATTAACGGTGGCATGGGAGCCTGGGCCACCTGCTGGAGGCTTTGACAGGCAGCGGGATCCAGGACCCATGAGGCAGGGGCTGTAAGGCAGGAGCTGGAGACACAGCAGCTGCTGAAGATGCTGTTGGAGGCGAAGAGAAGAGAAAAATGCTCAGGATCTTCCCTTCCTTTCACCCTCCAACCTCCAGCCACTGCCTCCCATTTGGCAGAATCCACCCAGAAACCAGGGAGGTTATTACAAGTACAATACCTCCCCGGGTCCCGGCACATAACAGGCCTTTGGGAGGCGCTGGTTGAATTTGGATTTGAAGAAAAGAGAGAAGTTTGTAGTTGCTTCATCTGTACAGTGAGGATAAGGATAGCAGTGGCAAGTAGGACAGGCTTGAGGATTAGGTGAGCTGAGTAATGCCAAGCATCAGCACAGACATTGGCATGTAGTAAGTGCTCAATAAACACATCCTAATAACCACAATCTGTACCGCTGCCATACAAGGCAGGTATGAGTATGTTATTATTCCGGTTTTACTGGGAGGCTTAATTCATTTTGCAGCAGTGGTTCTCAACCAGGGATTACTTTGCTCCCCAGGGGATACGAGGTTGTCACAAAGTGGGATGAGAGTGCTACGGGCCTCTAGTGGGTAGAGGCCAGGGATGTTATTAATCCCTCAATGCACAGGACGGTACCCACAACAGAGAAGTATCTGGAGAGAACCCCAGGCACACACCACAGCTGCAGCGGAACCCAGCGTGCGTTTCCTTTTCTCCCTCAAGTCCCTTTCTTCCCCTCCCCCAATGCCTGACACTGCTTTCAATTCCCCACTGGTTTCTGGGAAGCATGTCTGCCTATTTATAGAATCTCAAGTTAGGAAGGGCCCATCTAAGTGTCTCAGCCCAGCCAGGCAGGCACTCTGTGGGGAGCTATTCGGGTGTTATCTCACTTAATCCTTACAAACGACCCATTGAGGCTGGTGCTACTCCCTGTCCTTCACAGATGGGGAGACAGAGACTCACAGAGGATGAGTGAATTTCCACACAACTAGGAAGTGCTGAGCTCCCGACCTTGAACCCAGGGCTGTGTGATTGCAGAGGCTGGAGTTGACACCATCTTGCCGAGGACACTTCCAAACTCTCTTGAACACTTCTAGACAAGGAGGTCCAACCAACAGCATCCACCCCCATCTCCAAGAGCCACATGGCAGCACAGCCCGACTTGGGGATGTTCTGGGCTGCTAAGGGAGGAGGGGGATTAGACACTGAAGGGGCTGCACAATCAGTTTCACGTGTACCAACCAGAGTCAGGAGAGTGTGGATGGACTGGGTCCAGAGGGCGCTGGATCAAGGGGCGGAGTGTAGGGAGATAACAGGATACTACATATGAGTGAGTTTACCACTTGTGAGTATTTTCCTGTGATTTAACACCTTGGCACATCCCCAGGAGATGGATGAGGCTCATATGCTCCCAGGAGGGCAGCTTGAAAAAATGTGTGTGGTAGAAATGCCAGGACTGCCCCAGCAGACCACGCAGGAAGGGAGCCAAGACCCAGAAAGGCAGGTTTGTAAGAGTGAGGACACTAAAACCCCGCCCTGCCAGTCTGTTCTGCAAACCCCAGGGAATTCTCCACTTATCTGCACAAGAGAGATCTGGTGGTGGAAAGCTCAGGGGAGCTGGCTTCTGTAGATCAGGGCTGGTGATAGGAGATGCTGCCATAGACCTGGGCCCCCCAGTAGGAGTGGTGTTGCTGGCCATATCATGTTTTTTTGTTTGTTTGTTTGTTTTTTAATCAGCTCTCTTTCTGAAGAACATTTAGGTTATTTCCAATTTATCGCTGTTACGAGCAAAGTCTCAATAAACATCCTTGCACACATGGGTATGTTTTTCCCTGGAGTAAAAAGAAGTGGAATAGCTCAGCAAGAGAGTGTGTGTAATTTTAATTTACTAGATATGCCAAATTTCCCTCCAAAGAGGCTGCTATCAGTTTATAATCCCGTGTCCTTATACCCTTACCCATGCTTGATAACATTAATTTCAAAATTTGTATTTCATAACTAGTGAGATTGAAGGTTTTTATTTGTTTTTTGTTTTTCTTTTTTTTTTTTGTGGTACGCGGGCCTTTCACTGTTGTGGCCTCTCCTGTTGCGGAGCACAGGCTCTGGACTCGCAGGCTCAGTGGCCATGGCTCACGGGCCCAGCTGCTTCGCGGCATGTGGGATCTTCCCGGACTGGGGTACGAACCCGTGTCCCCTGCATCGGCAGGCGGACTCTCAACCACTGTGCCACCAGGGAAGCCCGAGATTGAAGTTTTTCATGTATTTGATGATCATCTGTTTTCCCTTTTCAGTGAATTGCCTGTTTCTCTCCTTTGCCTACTGTTGTATTGGGTCATTTGTCCTTTAAAAAAATTAATCTGTGGGACTTCCCTGGTGGCGCAGTGGTTAAGAATCCACCTGCCAATGCAGGGGACACAGGTTCGTGCCCTGGTCTGGGAAGATCCTACATGCCCACATGCCGCGGAGCAACTAAGCCCGCGCACCACGACTGCTGAAGCCCGCGCGCCGCTGCAATGAGAAGCCCGTGCACCGCAACAAAGAGTAGCCCCCGCTCGCGGCAACTAGAGAAAGCCCGCGTGCAGCAACAAAGACCCAATGCAGCCAAAAAAAAAAAAAAAAAAAAATTAATTAATTTGTAGGAATTCTTTTTTTAAGGTATTTATTTGTTTGTTTATTTATTTATTTATATCGAAGCACAGTTCATTTACAATAGTATATTAGCTTCAGGTGTACAACATAGTGATTCAATATTTTTATAGATGATATTCCATGTAAAGTTATTATAAAATATTGGCTATATTCCCTGTGCTGTACACTACATCCTTGCATCTTATTTAGTTTATACCTAGTAGTTTGTACCTCTTAATCCTCTTCCCCTATCTTGAATTTGTAGGAGTTCCTGATACAGTTTTGGCACTAATCTTTTGCTTGTATAAGCTACAAATATTTTCTTCCATCCTGTTCCTTGGTTTTCAACTTTGTTTCTGGTTTTTATTCTTCTTGTTGAGCTGATAGATATTTATAAAACTCTTCACAACAATTCCTGTTGCAGAGTTAGCAATCAGTAGCAATAACAATGGCAAATGTGCAATGGATGCTTCCTCTATGCAAAACAAGCCTGGGGCTAGGTATGTGGGAAGCAAGCCAGGCAAAATTTAAGGGGGTGCCAAAAAACCTCCATGACTGGGAGAAATGATATTTATAATACAGTATTTACAAAAATCAAAATGAATATGAAGAATCCATAATGAACAAAATACCAACATTTTCTATAAGGACAGGATCAGTAACAGTGCCATGTGGAGCCCTACTGGAGCCTGAGACAAGAGGCAAAGTCTGTAGTACTGCTCCTGTCTGTTTAACATGTTGGATATTTTTATCCATCATGGATTTTTTACATTCATTTTAATTTTTAAAAAATATGGTATTACAAAGATCATTTATCTTAATCACCGAGTTTTTTGGTGCCCCCTTAAATTTCGTTCCAAAGCAAGTTCCTCACTTGCCTCACTCTAGTCCCAGCCCAGGTTCCAGGCACCCTTCTAAGTGCTTTCAATGTATTAATTCCCTTAATCCTCATAAGAACGCTAAGAAAGATGGGGAAACTGAGGCATAGAGGTATGCTTTAACTTGATCATGGTCATGTGGCCAGTCAGTAACAGTGCTGGGGTTTGAACCCAGCCCATCTGCCTCTAGGTCTTATTCTGTGTATCATGTGACTTTGGGCAAATCACCAGCCTTTTCAGGGCTTCAGTTTCCTCATTTGCTATCCCCTCATTGCCACTCCCAATAAGGATAATAATAGCTGCCCTACCTACCTCTAATGGTTGTTGTGAGGCTTAAATGAGATAGTGCATGCCTGACAGCATTTTGCAAACTGTAAGGTACTGTGCACACAGATCGCAGAATACGTAGCAATCAAGAGCCTGAGCCTTGGAGCCAGCCTGCTTGGGTTCACAACCTTGCTCTGATCTCTGTTAGTTGATTGAGTTTTGGGCTACTGATTTTGCTATAAACATCCATGTTAGATTTTTCTGTAGACATAAGTTTTCAATTCATTTGAGAAAATAGCAAAGAGTATGATTGCTGGATTGTATGGTAAGAGTAGGTTTAGTTTGTAAGAAACTGCCAAAGTGTCTTTCAAAGTGGCATTTTAAATTCCCACCAGCAATGAATGAGAGTTCCTGTTGCTCCACATCCTTGCCAGCATTTGGTATTGCCATCCATGCTTAAACTAAAGCCCTACTGCACTCATATTTCATTCGTTCATTCATTCATTCATTTATTCACTGGCATGAATTCATTCAAGAAATATTTACTAAGCACCTGCAATGTACAATACCACACACACACACACACACACACTGTTCCAGGTGCTGGAGATATAACAATGAAACAAGACGGTGTCCCTATCTCGGATGTATCTATTAGATCCAAATGATATATGGTGATGGTGATGATGATGATAGTGGCTAATTTTAGACTCCTCGCTAAGCTGTTCTTTATATGCATTAACTCAAAGGAAGTACTACTATAATTTCCCCCATTTTATAGATGAGACAACAAAAGCAGACAGAGGTTGAGCAACTTGCCTGAGGCCACACAACTGGATATGATGGACCTGAGGTCAAACACAGGTTGTCTGGCTCTGTTGTGAGGCCATCTGTCCAGGTTCAAAACCCAGGATTGTTTAGGTTTTACACCTGTTGTTCTATCATAATTATTAATAGCCACACCCATTGGTCTCAAGACTGTGCTGGTTTGGATGATAAATTATATGGTCAGTCTACATCTTAGCCATGTAAAGTCTTTGTGCATGGTAAAACTTCAGGAAACTTTAGAGTTTCACAAAATCCCAGAATCCAAAGCTACCTTACAAAAAAAGTTTCCTCATTGAATAACCTATATATATTGAAAATTCTGAATACTAAATTCCCTCTTGGAAATCCACAATATTAGTAAAAATAGCAGAGTTTCTGGGAAGCTCCATAGTTAAAAACAAAAATAGAAATGATTTAATATGATTAAATTCAGTGCTTCCCAAAACTATTTGATAACAAAAATCCTTTTTCTTCACCAAATGATATTCTTGGTCCTGTGGAAAATAATTTAGAAAACACTACATTTTAAATACTATGGATAAAGCTAAGGCAAGCAGAAGAAATAAGTGTTAGAGAAGAAATTAATGATATAAAGAATAGGAAAAAATAGAGAAAATAAATGATATCAAAATTTGGTTCTTTGAAAAGATCAACAAAATCAACAAATCTTTAGCCATATTGACCAAGAAACATAGGGAGAAGACTCAAGTTACTAAAACCGAGAATGAAAGAGGGGGCATCATTACCAACTTTAAAGAAATAAAAAAGTTTTAGAGGAATACTATGAACAACTGTGGCGAAAAATTATGTGATTTAGATGAACTGGACAAATTTCTGAAAAGACATAACCTACAAAACTGACTCAAGAAGAAACAGAAAATTTGAAATAACCTTGGAAAAGAACAAAGTTGGAGGTCTCACAATTTCTGAATTCAAAACTTACTACAAAGCTACAGTAATCAACACAATGGTTTCAGCATAGGGCCAGACAAAGATCAGTGAAACAGATCAAACGAGTAGAAATAAATCCTCACTCTTACAGTCAGATGATTTTTGACATGGATGCCAAGATAATTCAATGGGGATAACCTTTTCAGTAAGATGTGCTGGGACCACTGGATATTCACATCCAAAGAATAAATTTGGATCCCTTCCTCACATTATACACAGAGAATAATTCAAAATGGATCACAGACCTAAAGATAAGAACTAAAACTATAAAATTCTTGGAAGAAAACATCAGAGCAAATCTTTATGATTCTGAGTTAAGCAGAACTTTCTTAGATATAACACCAAAAAAGCACAAGTGACTAAAGAGGAAAAATAGATAAATTGGATTGTATCAAAATTAAAAACTTCTCTGCTTCAAAGATCACCATCAAGAAAGTGAAAAGACAAGCTACAGAATGGTAGAAAATATTTTCAAATCATATATGTAGTAAGGGACTTGTATCCAGAATATATTTAAAAAAACACCTACAACCCAACAATAAAAAAACAATAAATTGAAGAGTGGGCAAATGATTTGAATAGACATTTCTCCAAAGAAGATATACAAATAGCAAATAAATCCATTGAAAGATGGTCAATATCACTAATCATTAGGGAAATGCAAATCAAAACCATAAGACACTACTTTATACCCACTGGTATGACTAAAATAAAAAAGACAGACCATAATCAGTAATGGTGAGGCTATGAAGTTGGAACTGATATACATTACCAATGGAAATGTAAAATGGTGCAGCCACTTTGGAAAACAGTCAGCAATCCCTCAAAATGTTAAACATAGAGTTACCATTTAACCCAGCCATGCTACTCCTAGTTATATACCCAAGAGAAATGAAAACATACATTTGCACAAAAAGCTGTACGTGAAACCTCATATCTGCATTATTCATAACAGTCCCAAATTGGAAACAACCAAAATGTCCATCAACTGAGGATGATTGGATAAACAAAATATGGTATATCAATAAAATGGAATATTCCTTGGCTGTAAAAAGGTATGAAGTACTGAGGAGTGCTACAACGTGGATGAAATTTGAATACACTATGCTAGGTGAAAGAAGCTAGTCACTCATGAAAAACAATATTGTATGATTCCATTTACATGAAATATACAGGATAGGCAAATACATAGAGTCAGGAAGTAGATAAGTGGTTGTCTAGGGCTGAGCGTGGACGCGGGGTTGGGGAGGGGAAAGGGGTGTGACTGCTCATAAGTATGGAGGTTCTTTGGGGGGGTGATGAAAATATTCTAAAATTAGATTGTGGTGATTGCTGTACAACTCTGTGAGAAACCAGTGAATTGTACCTTTTAAAAGCGTGAATAGTACAGGAGGCGAATTATATCTCAATAAAGCTGTTAAAAAGTAAGTTAATAAAGTAGATTAAAAAGCCAAAAGAAAAAATGAGGGAATAGTTATGATAGAAACTGCCTGTCAACTTAACCTAAAGCAAGTTTATTAAAAGGAACATTTTAAAAAGCAATTGTCAGAAAGGACTTATTGCAGAGTTTAAATCTTTTTTTATTATGGAAAAATTTTAAACATATACCAAAGTAAAGGAAAACACATAACACACTCCCATGTCTCCAGCACCCAGTCCAGCAATTTTCAACTCATGGCCCATCTGGTTTTAGCTCTCCTCCCACTCACTCCCTTGCCCTGAATTTTTGAAGCAAATCCCAGAATCGTGTTGTTCCTTTACTGCAGGAATATTGTTAAAGATATTACCCACCACGTCCCATGTCTCCTCATGAAGACCTGTGGGGAGACTTTCTTTTTAACCTCTGTATTGGGAAAAGGTAAGTTTTTTTGTTTTTTGTTTGTTTGTTTGTTTGTTTGGGGTTTTTTGGCCACACAGCTTGTGGGATTTTAGTTCCCCGACCAGGGATTGAACCCAGGCCCTCGGCAGTGAGAGCGCGGAGTCCTAACCATTAGACCTCCAAGGAATTCCCAGTTGTTTTTTGTTTGTTTGTCTGTTTTTCCGAGCAATGGGTGTACTTTCTTTGCTTGGATAATACACTTTGTATTTAGCCACAGATTCCTTTCTGCATCGTCACTAGGATGCTTGGAGACAACCTGGCCGCCAGACACCTGAGACATCTTGACAGTAGGCAGTTTTGTGAACCAGCTGAACTCCTTACTTTCTTCCATTTTCTTATTTGTAGCAGAGATTTCTAGTGGCCTACCCATTATCCGTTGTCCCTTCTTTCCTTGTAACCAAGCCCTGATTTTATTCGAGGTGGCAGTGTGCACGGTTAAGAGACCGTACTTCTCAGGTCCCTATGTAGCTAGGGTTAAATTCTGGCCAGTGATAGATAAATAGAAGTTTGGGGCTGGAACTTCCAAGAAACTCCTTAAAGAAAGCTGGGATTGCAGGATTTTCTCTCTCCCGGCCTCCTGCTGTCTAAATGTGGCTGCAATGGCTGGAGGTCCTGTAGCCATCTTGAACCACGAGGTAGCCTTGAGGACGGAAGCCACATTCTAAGGATAATGAAGGAAGATGCTAGGAGGAGCCTGTATCCTCAATTACTGTGGAGCTGCCACAGCAGTTCTGGACCTCCTCCCTCCAGATTTCAGTTATGTAAGAGAAAAATAAATGTCTGTGGTGTTTGGGCCACTGTGATTTCTGGTCTCTCTCCCCAGCAGCTGAGCGCAATACCTGTCAGATATACTGCTCCTTATTTTTTCTTCTCCCTGATTCCCTCACGTATTGATTTCATCTTGTACATATTTTTAAAAACCACTTTAAATCCTTTATGGACTTAGAATCAAAATAAATAATTTATTAAATGGCAGCATTACACAACTGAGCACCAGGATTCTTATTTCAAAGAGCACCAACAAAAATCACTTGCAGACGAAAAGTTAAACTGCGTCTTGTGATTCGCAAAACTGAAGTTTGAATCAGGAAGGAAATCCGTTGCTTATTACCAGAAAGATGGGCACCACATGGAAATTCAATTTCCAACAGAGTGAGTTTTTAAAATTTGAAAAGCTGAACAAAAACGGACCATATGTCTCACCGTGAAGGAAGGGTAAGGCCAGCCATCGTGCGTTAAAACAAAGGAATATCAGATTGCCACTAGGAATCACAAATATGACCATGATGTAGAATAAAGGAGGGAGCTCTACAAGGTAACAGGCAGGGAGAAAAAAGGGACTTGGGCTTGTGGCCATGCCTGCTTGGTCACCAATGTGCCAAACTATGTCTCTGGTGTCTTTAGGATCAGACAAGTTTACACAATTAACAATAATTGATCATTTGAGGGATGGAGGGTGAGGCTCTTATTTCGTGGAGCTGTTGATAATTTAGGGTTTCCATTTAATGCATGCATATTGAAGAGTCGATAGATTACCCAGAGGTGATATCAAAAATATGTAGCCTTAGTCAGAGAGCAGGTCCAGGAGGCTCCTGCCAGCCCTGGTGTTAACCCTTTAGGTGCTAGATTATAGGATGGGCTGGAGAGTCCCAAGAGAGGGGTTGGGTGCGTCCTAGAGATCCAGGGAGTACTTGGGAGATTCAGAGTGGTGCTATTTACCAGCCATTATGAAAATATTTCAGTGTTCTAATAACCCATGTGGCCACACTTGTACCAAGTGACTATCAGCCCTGATGACACAGAATTTTAAATACTTTTTTGTTAAGTAAAAGTTTTAAGAGTGAAAACAGATTTCAATATGTGTGCAGAAGATGGAATCATAAAATACTACAAATAATGACTCCTGTTTTTTTGAGCACTTACCATGCTAAGCGCTGTATAATTCACAATGTCATTTAACCCTTACAACAGCAGCCCTTCAATGTGGTCTTGCTTACAAGTGACTAAAACCAAAGTCCAATCGGCCTGAGCAAAGAAGGGAATCTTCTAAGGCATGTAACTTTAAGTCTAGTGGGATTCAGGCATGGCTGAATCCGGGAGCTCAAAGATACCACCAGAACTCGGTTTTCCTCTCTCAGCCTCACTGTGCTGCTTTCCCTGGTGTTTGTCAAGCACACTCTCTCTCCATGTGGTAGCTCTTGTGGCTTAATTCTTCTATTATCCTTCTAAAAACATTCGCATAAAGAGAGTTTTTATTTCTAATAATTCCAGTGGAAGTGTCAGGATTGAATCTCATTAGATTGACTTGGGTCACACGTCCACCCCTGAACCAAGCTCCGTGAATGGTTTTGGAATGCTGCTGGAATGTTCTGATTGGTCAGTTACAAGTCCATTTTTGGATCTGGGATGGGCCAACACTTCCTGAAACACATGGGGGTGAGGGGATGTCACAGAAGTGCCCGAAAACGAGGAATGCTGGACAGACAAAATGTCAGATGTCTCCTACAAGCATCCCCATCTTATTAATAAAGAAACCGAGGCTACTGCATGCCTAATGGTTTGTGGATCAGCAAGGAGGACAACCTGGCTGGAAAGTAGTGAGCAAGGGGAGATTAGTGGGAGAGGAAGTAGTTGAGGAATCGGAGCTGGGCAGGGGTGCAGATCATGCAGTGCCTTGTGAGCCATTGTAAGGACTTGGGCTTTTGCTCTGAGTGAGATGTAAGGTTTAGAGCCGAGGAGTGAAATGATCAGATGTAGGTTTTGAAAAAGAACCCCTGTAGCTACTCTGTTGTTCAAATGTAAAATATTATATTGCTATCTTTAGCCTTTCATATTTATTCATGTAACAAATATGAAATGGACATGGGGCTTAGGTTTGGCCAATCAGCATATTCCATTCCCCTGGCCAGTGACTGTATCAGGAATCAGCTTGTGACCCACATCAGTCCAGCAAGATCCAGTCCAGGCATTTCTGCTGTAACTATTGGGAGAATAGAAACTCTTTCCACTGGGGTTGCTAAAGGTATGTCTTGCCACCAAGAGTCACCACTTAGTAAGAATCTACTTGAAAATAAGGCCAACACAAAGAGCACAGGAATTAAGTGATGGGATGGAAGAAAGTCTGACCCTGATGACTTTGGTTAACCCCTAGATCCAGCCATGCCTGAAGTCATTCTAGCCCTGGATTTCTCAGTTTTATAAATCAACACATCCCACTTTTCATTTAAACCATCCTGAGCTGGGTTTCTACTACTCACAACTGAAAGAATTCTGGATGAGATGACATATACATTGAGCCCCATTATGTGCTTGTTTCCAGAGACAAATGCCAGTATGGTTTTGACTAGGTCCTTGCTTCTAATGAGCTCACAGTTGAGTGAGATAGATGAAGGACCTGTGCCTGTTTTCCTGCCTTTATCTAGATTACAGACCCCTCTTACGCAAAGACAGTCTTTTACCTTTTCTGTCCCTCCCCCTAAATGGTGTTCAATAGTTTGCTTGAGGATGTGACTTCCAACAAGAAAATGTTAAAAATCCAGGATGGCTGGGAAACCTGCCCACCTCCCAGGCCAGATTACAGTCTGAGAGTCACCCACAACGCCTATCCCACAGACCCCTGGCCAGCAGTTAACCAAGAGGTAAAAGGAGAGAAAACAAGGAAAGCTCTATTCCCTTTCTTTGATTCCAAGGAGGAGTTAGCTTGATAAGATCAGCACTTGGCCACCTCTGCCATCTTTCATGTTGCATTGGGTTTCATCTGTTTCCTCCAAGGGCCAATCCCACAGCGAGAACTGTCTCCAGAGGACTTGGGTTGGCTTCCATCCTGCCCACCTGAGTCCAGGTGGATGAGAAAAACAGTTTTCCAACCTCTGTCTTAACAGAAGACTTGGGCTAGAGCCCGCTGGGGAAAGGGCTTCCTGACGCAGGGATTGGGGATAGGATGACAGGATCTGTTACCCCATCTCCCACCTTGACCTCTCCGAAAGGTGTGTCTTTGTGCAGAGGAAGAGGGGGAAGGGCCCCAGATGCCTCGTTCTAGTCCCTTGTGGTGAGAGGGCACAGAAGTGAGCCCGATATGTTATTACGAATCATCTGATCGTGCTGCTCCCCAGTTCCCGTGCCTGGTGTGGGACGCTCTGCACAGCCTACCCCCTGCTGAACCCCAGCATTCCCTGTGGCCCTCTCCACCAGGAATCTAAGTTCACACCCTCCAACCTGTTTCCTTCACCCATCGGGCACTTTCAGAACACCCTGCCTTTACCTCTTCTGTGCCTTCTGCCCGCTGTGTCATTCCCCCCCCCCATCCTGGCTTAGTGAGCTCCCATTCATCCCTCAAGACCTAGCTCAGATGTCACCTTGTGACACCTTCCAAATGCCAATCCCTCCCCGACCTGTTCCTCTATTCCACACCACAAACACATCAGACTTTGTCTCTTCTGTGCTTTGTTCAAACTCCATGCAAAGGGCTTCTCAAGTTTTGCTATCCAAGACGCCCTTTTGAAAACTTGAATTTTTAGCTGCAGACCTGACCAGAGGAAATCATATCCAGAATCATCACACGATTTACACAGTACCTCCCCTGGCCCTGATTCAGAGCCATGTGCTGCCCTGACCTTGTCCTCTTATATGCTCATGAAGCCATTCTTTCACAGGCACATACGTCTGCCATCTTCCTCTGGCAACAGCTTGTGGTCACGCACACGTTTCCCCTCTTATCTGCCTTCCCAATGCAGATCAGCTCAAGTCCCTGCAAACCTGGCCCCTGCCAACCGCCCGGCCTTATCTCACAGGGCTTCCCTACCTCCATCCCCACCCTCTACCTCACCACCCAGGAATCCTTCTCTTGCTCTGATGCCCAAGTCCTCTCCGGCTTCACTCAAGGTTTTCCCACCTGCCATTCTCTCTCTTCCCTTATTCTTTGCCTAATTCCCACTCAGCCTTCAGGGTTCTGCTTGAAGGTCAGTTTCTCAAGAAACCTTCCCTGACTCCGGTCTAAACTAAGCCCCCTGGTGACACACTCACATCACACCTACTGAGTCCGACGAGTGTAGCAATCACCACTGTTCCCAATTCAGGCCAAGATTCATTCTTTCTCTAAATTTTTCCCATTTTCTAGGAACGTGGTTAAGGCTCGTGTCCTCCAGCATTCAGCTCTTAGACGGACAGAGCAAACGTCCCATCGGTGCCCAACCTGCCAGCTAGCACATCCTGCCGAGTTGTTCAACTGCCTCAAGAGAGACTCCTTGTTTCTTTGGCTTAATTATAAGTGACGAGAGGGTGAGGGTCTTTTCTGTACATCATGTTTCCCAAAGCTCTTAACACAAGTCTGGTCATAGTGATAACTCCTTTTTCCTTTTCCTAAAACCCACTCACTCTCAACACACACACACACGCACAAACACAAACACAGACCCGTCGCCTTCTCTGTGGTCCCATATGAAAGGCAAAGTGGGCTGGTAACAAATTTGGGGGCATAATTCGATCCCCCTTTTATAGAGACAGCCTCATCGTAATGAAAATAATTTTTGGAAAGTCCTGGGTTTGAATCCTGGTCCATCTATTGAAGAGGTGGGTGATCTTGGGTATGCATCTTAACCCCAGATTCCTTGCTTATAAAATAGCAACTCAAAAAGTCTAATCAAATCTCCAAAATTTACAAGCAGGGCATGCAGCTCAATATTAAAAAAACAAACAACCCAATCCAAAAATGGGCAGAAGACCTAAATAGACATTTCTCCAGAGAAGATATACAGATTGCCAACAGACACATGAAAGAATGCTCAACATCATTAATCATTAGAGAAATGCATATCAAAACTACAATGAGATATCATCTCACACTGGTCAGAATGGCCATCATCAAAAAATCTACAAACAATAAATGCTGGAGAGGGTGTGGAGAAAAGGGAACCCTCTTGCATTGTTGGTGGGAATGTAAATTGATACAGCCACTATGGAGAACAGTATGGAGGGTCCTTAAAAAACTAAAAATAGAACTACCATACGACCCAGCAATCCCACTACTGGGCATATACCCTGAGAAAGCCATAATTCAAAAAGAGTCACATACCACAATGTTCATTACAGCTCTATTTACAATAGCCAGGACATGGAAGCAACCGAAGTGTCCATCAACAGATGAATGGATAAAGAAGATGTGGCACATATATACAATGGAATATTACTCAGCCATAAAAAGGAACGAAATTGAGTTATTTGTAGTGAGGTGGATGGACATATAGACTGTCATACAGAGTGAAGTAAGTCAGAAAGAGAAAGACAAATACCGTATGCTCACACATACATATGGAATCTAAAAAAAATAAAATAAAGTTCATGAAGAACCTAGGGGCAAGATGGTAATAAAGACGCAGACCTACTAGAGAATGGACTTGAGGATATGGGGAGGGGGAAGGGTAAGCTGGGACAAAATGAGAGAGTGACATGGACATATATACACTACCACATGTAAAATAGACAGCTAGTGGGAAGCAGCCGCACAGCACAGGGAGATCAGCTCGGTGCTTTGTGACCACCTAGGGGGGTGGGATAGGGAGGGTGGGAGGGAGGGAGATGCAATAGGGAAGAGATATGGGAACATATGTATATGTATAAAGGATTCACTTTGTTATAAAGCATAAACTAACACATCACTGTAAAGCAATTATACTCCAATAAAGATGTTAAAAAAAAAGTCTAATCATAAGGTCAATATAATTGTTAAATGGTTAGATACTTGTAATTGTCATGTGAAAATACATAGTGTATGAGCTCATTGGGTAAAATAAAAACCTTCTCTGTGTGTGTGTGAAAGTGTGGGAAGAAGTCTGACGGGGCTCAACCCAAACTGATGGGATGATTATGTCCAGCTGGGGAGAGGTGGGATGGGGACGATGGTAAAGTATTTTCCTCCCTTGTTATGTTTTTATACTTTCTTGTTTGAATTTTTAACGTGACTGCATTCACGTAGTATTGATTGCAGCCAACTAGGTGATTTTTGAGCAAATTTGTACCCTCTCCTCCTCCACTTCGGTGGATGGAACATACTTCTCCACCTCTTGTCTTTGGCCTTGGCTATGTGACTGGCTTTGGCCAATGGGGTATTAGTGGACATGATATAAACAAAGACTTGAAATGTGCTGGTTGAGTTGGGCTGGTCCCTGGGTTCCTGCATTTCACAATGAGAAGAACGTGTTCTGCATAGCCCACTAGTCTCCCCAAAATGAGTGACATGTTGGGGATCTCTAAATCAACCCCCTTTCCTAGAGGTCTAGCTGAAATCATGAGATCAATAGTAGCTCCCCACTGGGACTTTCCTGGTGGTCCAGTGGTTAAGACTCCGAGCTTCCACTGCAGGGGGCACGGGTTCGATCCCTGGTTGGGGAACTAAGATCCTGCATGCCACGCGTGGCTCAGCCAAAAAAAAAAAAAAAAGCAGCTTCCCCCCAAATCCACAGATGTGTGAGCCAGAAATAAATGAGAGTTTGTTCTGTAGCAAAAGCTGACTTATACATTTGTGTTATTTTTTTAAACAAATCCTTTTATTTTTCATGTTCCTTTTAAAATTCCTTTTTCAAGTATAGTTGATGTATAATACTATATAAATTATAGCTGTACAATATAATGATTCACAATTTTTAAAGGTTATACTCCAATTATTATTGTAAAATATTTGCTACATTCTCCATGTTGTACAATATATCCTTGTAGCTTATTTTATACCTAATAGTTTGTGACCTCTTAATCTCTTACCCCTACATTGCCCCTCTCCCCTTCCCTCTCCCCACTGGTAACCACTAACTTGTTCCCTAAGTCTGCTTCTTTTTTGGTTATACTCACTAGTTTGTTGTATTATTTAGATTCCACAAGTAAGTGATATCATACTTGAGTTATTTTTTAAAGAAAAAAAACTCAATAGAAAAAATTAAATCAGGAAACAGAGTGCCAAGCAAATAGCTGTTTAATAAATGCTGGGTCCTCTTCCATCCCCTAACCCTCCTTCAAGGGATGATTCAGAAGACTCCAGAAGCCCTTCCGGGCTCCAATTTGAATGGGTTGCCCTTCCCCATGGCACTTTGCAGCCGCCATTTATTTCATTCTATTTTGCCAAATATTTAGCCGTCCCCATGCCTGTCTTACCCACTAGAAGACAGTCCCTGCTGTCAATCTAGTTGCATAAACACAATATAAATACAAAGGAATTGTTTTACATGTGTATGCAACTTACACGTATCTAATTATCTGTGCTCGATGTAAAAAAAATCATAATGTGATGAGTATGGGTGAGTCTGTCCACTGTTCGTGACTAAATGAGGGTGTGACATGGAGGAGTATAAGTGTGAGAGGGGACCCTTGAACCTTCTCTCCTCTCACACCAGCCCAGTTCCTTTGAGCCTTTCATAGCCTGAGCATCTTGGTGAGCTGATTCTCATGTTCAAGGTACTTATTTTGTGTCCACTGTGGTTACCGCAATTCAAAGTGAGGACTACCTTTATCCTTCTATTATAGTTGAGGGAAAAGGAATCTTAAAAGAGATAATTATCCAAAGTCATACAGTTTACAAGAGGGTTGAGCCAGAAGTGGAGCTCAGGTCTGTCTGGACCCAAAGCTACTTCATGGGTTTTAGTTGCAGACTCACTTCTGCAATAAGGAGCTTCCTCAAGCACTTGGGTGAAGGGCTTTCCGTTGAAAGAACAGAAATAAATAAGATTTTGTGCTTGGTTTTTACACAGCAAAAGCTGACCGATAACATCTGAGAGGAGGTACTTGCTGGGTGTGAGGCCAGCTCCATCCACAGTCAACATCTGCAAATAAGCCTGGGACTTTTTCAACTGGTTAAGCTGACAAGGTAACTCTGCAGAAGCTGTAGTTTCTTACCACCAAAGCTGAGGGGTCCCCCAAGTTGGCGGTTAGCTGGGAAGTTGATCAGGTACAGTCATAGGAATCAGGCTGTTGAGATTCGAATCCTGACTCTGTGGTTCCTTCACTGTGCAACTTGAAGCAAGTCAATCAACATTTCTGGGCTTTGAAGGGTTGGAGTTGGTAAAGTTGGAACTGATGCAGTCCACAGCTTTGTTTGTTTGGATGCACATGGTTTTTATTTTGTTTCATTTTAGTTTATTTGTCAACATTAAAACAATAAAGTGTTTGTGAGGAAATAGTCGCTCATACATGACTGGCAGGAGTGGATCTTGGGGAAAATTTGGCAAGTTTGTTAAATATAAAAAATGCAAATATAAAAATTCTACTATTTGGAAACTAGCCCACAGATACATGTGCACATGTGAAAAATGATTATGTTGGAGGTTATCCAGGCAGCATTGTTTGTAATGCAACAGTTTCAAAAAATAGCCAGTGCCTATCAATAGGGGATGGGTTAGATCAAATATGGATCATCCATAGAATGGAATACCATGCAGCTGGAAAAAATGAGGACACTGCCCAGTGCTGATCAGGTAAGTTTTCTAGGATAAATTGTTAAGTAAAAAAGCCAGGTGTAAAACAAAGTGTTTATTATGCTCTCTTTTGTGTAAAAATGGAGAAACAAGACAAAAATGTATGTGTGTGTTACTATTTGCTTGTATAATTATAAAGAAATTTTAAGTATTCATAAGAAATCAATAACTGTTACCTATGGGAGAGGAGGACCCAAGTGGGAGGGCGAATTTTTCTGTTTACCTTTCAAAATGTTTTCAATTTTGAAAAAAAGCTTAAAACATTCAGTGTTTTCAATAGCCAAGACATGGAAACAACCTAAATTCCATTGACAGATGAATGGATAAAGAAGATGTGGTGTATACATGCGCGCGCGCGCGCACACACACACACACACACACACACACACACACACTGGAATACTACTCAGCCATAAAAAAGAATGAAATAATGTCACTTGCAGCAACATTGGTGGACCTAGAGATTATCATACTAAGTGAAGTAAATCAGAAAGAGAAAGACAAATACTATGTGATATCACTTATATGTGGAATCTAAAATATGACACAAATGAGCTTATCTATGAAACAGAAAGAGACTCACAGACATAGAGAACAGACTTGTGGTTGCCAAGAGGGAGGGGGTTGGAGGAGGGTTGGATTGGGAATTTGGGATTAGCAGATGTAAACTATAATATGTAGGATGGATAAACAACAAGGTCCTACTGTAGAGCACAGGAAACTATATTCAGTACCCTGTGATAAACCATAAAGAAAAAAATATGAAAAAGAATGTATGTGTATGTGTGTGTGTATATATATATACATATACATACATATATATATATATATATATATATATATATATATATACCTGAATCACTTTGATGTATACCAGAAACTAACGCAACATAGTAAATCAACTATACTTCAAAAAAATACATTTAAAACAAAATCGGGTGTTTTCAAATATAGATGATCTAGCATCCCTGCAGGCACAAGTCAGCTGGAGCTAAGTAGGCTGCCTCTCAGATGGGGTTGCATGCTTCTCAGTTTGCCATGGTGCCCACTACTCCCTGTTTTCTCCCTCACCCCAGTGTCTGTGGTCATTTATCATTTTGCTCCCTGCAGTTTTTCTTAGACTAGAACTAAAAGAGTGATATACTTCTTATCCCCATGTCTCTACCAAGAGTGACAGGCTCATTACACAACAATGTGAATGCATTTAATGTTCCCGAAATGAATACTTAAAAATGGTTAAGATGGTAAATGTTAGTACATTTTACCACAATTAAAAAAAACTGTTGGCAGGCTCTATGCCTGTGAATAGCTGGTACCAACAAAAGTTCCAGAACCAATTCTCATGAGCCCATCTGGGCTCACGTCCCAGCTCTGCAGCCTGTGGGCTAGAACGGCTGATCGGCTTCTCTTTCAGGCATCACCTGTGTGGCTGATCGGCTTCTCTTTCAGGCATCACCTGTGTGGCCCTCTCAAGTTTGTAACTCTTAAGTAGATGGTTTCAAGGTCTCTCTTACCTCTATGATTCCTGAGCTGTTTCGGCCCCTAACTTGCTGTGTGACCTTGGACAAACCACTTCCGCTCTCCGAGGCTTGACCGCTCCACCTGTTAACTGAGAAGCTCAAAGTGAATTATCTTAGAGGCCCTTCAGCTCTAAGGATCTCCCACTTGATTTCGCCTTGAGCAATACTTCTGTCACTGTCTCCAAAGAGACAGAAAGTGGGCTTGGGGCTGGGGTGGGGAGAGCAGAGGCCTCCTTTCATGTCGGGGCTATGTGGGCTACAGTGGGAGGGTCCCTCTTCTTTCTTCCTTCCTTTCTTTCTTTTTTTAGCCAGAAAGTTATTTTAAACCCTAAGTGGGGAGCTGCTGAAAGCCACATGCCTCAGACCTCACGTGCTACAACCTGCTGTGGGGAGACAGCAAGCAGAGTTCTGAATTCTTCCTGTTCTCTCCCCTTCCCCAAACCCCACCCCAAGGGAGGGGCCACTCATTCCATTCATCCTTTGCTCGGCTGAGTCACAAAACTGAAAAACACTTGTAAGACGGGAATAAAGACACAGACCTACTAGAGCATGGACTTGAGGATATGGGGAGGGGGAAGGGTAAGCTGGGACGAAGTGAGAGAGTGGCATGGACATATATACACGACCAAACGTAAAACAGATAGCTAGTGGGAAATAGCCGCATAGCACAGGGAGATCAGCTCGGTGCTTTGTGACCACCTAGAGGGGTGGGATAGGGAAGGGAGGGTAGGAGGGAGATGCAAGAGGGAGGGGATATGGTGATATATGTATATGTATAACGGATTCACTTTGTTATAAAGCAGAAACTAACACACCACTGTAAAGCACTTATACTCCAATAAAGATGTTTAAAAAACACACACAAAAAAAAACACTTGTTTTCTGGTCCTTGGAGGCCTCCGGGGCTGCAGCCTGAAAACGAGTGCCTCTCAACCTTGCACACGCATGCGACTCACCTGGGCATCTTGTCAAAATGCAGATTCTCTTTCCACAGGTCTGGGGTGGAGCTGAGGTCCTGCCCTTCTAACAGTCCCCCAGGTGAATGAGGGGCCAGACTGTGAACCACGGGGCCCAGGTTGCTGGTAGCTCAGAAAAATCCAGCTGGAAAACCACCTGAAATCACTCAGCTGCCCCTCCTTTGGAATTTGCCCTGCTCCCCTATTTAAATAATCTTCTTGAAACATATGGTACAGACACAGGTAAAAAGAAAAACTCAAACTCTTCAAAAAGGGCATACACTGAAAAGTCAGCGGCCCTCTCTCCCACCCACATCCTTCTGTTCCCAGAAGTAGCCCTTGTACCTCGTTTCTTGTGTCTTCCTCCAGAGAAAGTTTGGGCATAATGCTGATACTTATTAGTATACCTATTCTTTACTGACCACTTCCTATGTCCTAGACCCTGAGCAGAGCCTCTTATGTAGCTTACTTTATTTAATTCTTCGTTACACAGCAAGGGAGGGCCAGAAATAGGATGCCTGGCCCCAGGTCCTAGCACTCTTTCACGATTCAACACCTCTATAGACAAAGCCCTCCCTCCTCTCTTCTTTTTGTTGTAGTTGAGATCGCATATAATGTTCTGAGGCTTGCTTTTTCCCCCTTAACAAGTTATCTTGAAATCTCAATTGCAGTAGGTAGAAAGCTGACTTTTTCTTTTGAACAAAACCATAGAATTTCTTTGCGAGTATGAACCTCATTTGTTTCACCAGGGACCCGTTTAGGGGAATGGGAGGACTATGGGGTTATTCCAGTTCTTTTGCTACAAACTGCTGTAATGTTTAGGTTTGTGCATATATCATCTTAGACACATGCGTGTGGATAACTAGGATGTCTGTAGGATGAACTTCCAGCCCTGGGACTCTGGGTCAAAGGCTGTGTTCTTTTAAAGCTGAGTAGTTGTGATGAATTGTTTTTCAAAGCGGCTATAGCCACTTTCTCTCATCAGCGGTGTCTGAGTACCTGTTTCCCTAGAGCCTCACCAACACCATTCCAGAAACTTTTGGCTTTTTCTGCTGCTGATTTTGAACCACACCGGCAGGAAGCAGAGTTGGGCGAGACTGCCCCTCCTTGCCCGATCGTCAAAAACACCAGCTGAGGTGTGCAGCTTTTTTCCATACCCAGCAACTCTGTTCTCTTGGTCAGATCAGCCTGCTCCTGCGAAGAGCAGAATTTGTCATCAGGGATTTAATGGCTTAAAAAGAAAGGGGATCTGATTGCCCTCAGGAGCCCTGGCCAGCTACGAGCCCTTCCCCCCAACCCCCAGGGACCACGGCTAAGAGACTGGAAGAAGCCAGAAGAACAGTGAAGTTTGGCTTCTCAGAACTCTGAAAGGCAGGGGGTGCCCAGCACAAAAAACACGAGAAGCTGAAGATCAGGGTTTAGCCTGGGCTCTGCCACCAACCCTCGGGCTAAAATGACCTCCCATTATTTTAGAGCAGTGGTAAGCCCACAGACTTGGGAGCCCCATGACCTGGATTCAAATCCTGCTTCCTCCACTTTCAAGCTGTGTGATCTTAGGTTAGTGATTTAACCTCTCTGGACTCCAGTTTTCCATCTGCAAATGGGATAATGATAGTTTTACTTCCCAGGGTGCTTATAGGGGTCAACTGCCTTAATGCACACAAAGAGTTTGGAACAATGCCTGGTGCAAATAAAGTACACAATAAATATTGGCTGTTCTTTCGTTATTCATATTATTTATTTATTTACTTGGTTTTTGTCTCTCTAGAATGTCTACTCCAGGAGGGCAGAGACCTAATCTTTCTGTTCCCAGCAGTGCCCCCTGACCCAGCACAGTACCTGCACATAGTAGGTCCTCCATAAATATTCACTGGAAGAATGAATGAATGAACATGTCACTTCCCCTCCTTGAGCCTCGATTTCTTGATCTGGAAAAGGGGAAATTTTTACTTCATTCTCAGTGCTTGTCCATATTGTCCTAATCCATGGTGATCCTATATCTTTGCTTTTTACCGTTGGAAGAAATAATTATTAAAAAATGTATAAGCCCTTGTTCATAATTGCCAAAACTTGGAAGCAACCAAAATGTTCTTCAATAGGTAAATGGATAAACAAACTGTGGTACATCTAGACTACGGAATATTATTCAGTGTTAAAAAGAAATGATCAAGCCATGAAAAGACAAGGAAGAACCTTAAATGCATATTAGTAAATGAAATAATCCAATCTGAAAAGGCTACATACATGACATTCTGGAAAAGGCAAAATTATGGTGACAGTAAAAAAAATTCGGTGGCTGTCAGGAGTTTAGGGGGATGGAAGGGAGGGATGAACAGGCAGAGTACAGAAGATTTTGAGGGCAGTGAAACTGTGCCATATGATACTGCAATGCTAAACACATGTCATTATACACTCATCAAAACACATAGCATACACAACACAGAGTGAACCCTAATGTAAACTATGGGTTTAGCTAATAATGATGTGTTGATATTGGCTCATCAATTGTAATGAAAGTACCCTGCCAATGTTAATAACAGGAAACTTGGGGTGGGGTTGAGAGCATATAGGGGAACTCTGTACCTTTCTTCCTTCCCCTCAATTCTTCTGTAAACCTAAAATGGCTCTAAAGAAGTCTATTAATTTTTTTTTAAAGTATAGACTCATTTTTAAAAGCTTGGTTAATTGGCTCTTTTTTGTTTGTTTCATAACTATTTGACAATCAGTGGGTAGTTCTCATCCACACTGACTGCAGATTTTTGAAAGTGGTGACAGGGACACAGGGAACCAAGCTTGTCTGGTGAATCTTCATCCTCATTTTGTTTTCTGGACACCACCCACAGGTACAGTAGGGACATTCCTTGTTCCTTTGGCTTGGGTCAATGCTGGAGTGCCCATCTCCTTCATGGCAAACTCCTGGATCTCCCTGAGTGTACAGGGAGCACGCTTTTTGAAGCCTGCTCCATGGGTGTGCTTGTGAATGTCAACAGTATATTCTCTGGTCACCACCTTGTTGCTGGCAGAATGGTCCTTTTCACCATTCTTCTTTGTGGGAGCCACTCTGCTGGCCCAGGCTGAAAAGAAAAAACTGCAATGGATGACTGATTAATTGGCTTTTAAAACACACACACACACATGTCCTACACTGGCATGTAGGTGGTTTCAAATTCATTCTTTTTAGGTATGCTTTGATTGTTAGGAAATGTGTTCAAGGCATAACAAAAAGTTTAGACTGTCATGAGCACCTTGTACAGCTTAGAGATTTCACAGATGAGAAAACTGAGGCCTGGAGAGAGGAAGTGACTTGTCCAAGGTCATAGCATGAGAGGTGAGAGAGCTAATGTCTACTCACCACCCCTGTGTGGGCTCTGCCTCAGTTGCTTCCTCTGTAAAGGGGGTTAAACTAGCACCTACCTCCTCCGATTGTTGTGAGGATTAAATGAAACAATACACAAAATGCTTAGAAGAAAGCCTGGTGCATAGCAACTGCTCAAATAAAGTTAGCCATTATTCATATTAATTCATGGTGAGGAGAAGGAGGAAGAGGATGACAACGTCAGCTCCTGTTTCTCTTTTTGGTCAGGGAAGAATCACAAGATTTTTTTTTTTTTTTTTTCTTTTTTGGTTGCGGTACGCAGGCCTCTCACTGCTGTGGCCTCTCCCGTTGTGGAGCACAGGCTCCGGACACGCAGGCTCAGCGGCCATGGCTCACGGGCCCAGCCGCTACGCAGGCATGTGGGATCTTCCCGGACGGGGGCACGAACCCGCGTCCCCTGCATCGGCAGGCGGACTCTCAACCACTGCGCCACCAGGGAAGCCCCCATAAGACTTTTAAGAAGGGTGTATTTGTTTGTTTGTTTGTTTGTTTTACTTGCTATAAGCTCTGAGATGGAAGGTGGAAATGAGGTTATTGTCTTAAAGCCCCTCAAACAAGGAGGCCTGGGGTTCACTGTAGGGTTTTCTCCTTTTCTGCTGGCAACCCCGGAAAACTGAGGTAGGAAGTCAAGTTGTGGGATGACAGTGGGGATTCTGAAACCAAGTTGTGGGGTTCCCCCATTTAGGGAACTGGTCTGCGGAATGCTGGGGATAGGAGGGCAGAAAAAAGAGGTGCCAGAGACAGTGTGTCCCATGATCAGAAACCTCAGAGCTGTGTTTTCGAATAAATCTTTACCCAGGAAACTCTAACCAAACTGTCACTGAAGTAGGAGGGCCCTCAGATGTTATCTTGTCTGGGCTTTGCAGACTCAACCATCCACAGGGCCCTGGGAGGGAAGGGTCAGGCCCGTGGCGGGGACTGCAGTGAACTGGGGCACACTGGCCCTATCCAAGGGTGCCACCTCCAGAGGGCAGTGACCATGGAGGAACAGAGCCCCAGGTGGCTGGAACTTCTAGTGGGAAACCTCCCAATTTTAAATCTTGTGAGGGTCAAACAAGACATGTTGGGGGCCGGGTATGATTCCTGGGGCATTTCTGAAGTCCATCCCCCTCACTTGTAAAGATGGGGAAACTGAGGCCCAAGGAGGTAGAGTGAATTGTCCAAGGTGCCCCAAAGTCAGTATAAGAACTCCGACTTCATCCTTCCCCACCTCCTTTCACTGCCCTACTCTTCTGGGGCCAAATCTGAGATGGCTTCTCTTAGGGTCACAGAGGTCAGCCTCAGATTATTAATGTACAGAGGGAGCTGGATGGGGCCACAGGGCTTCTGGGGGTGCAGTCAAACCCTGTCCTCCCCAACAGAAAATGAGACCTCCTCTCTGGCCCCAGCAAAGAGTCTGGGGCATCTTTTTTTTTTAAATTGTGATAAAATACACCTAACATAAAACTTGTCAGCTTAGCCATTTTTAAGAGTATAGTTCAGTGGTATTAAGTCTATTCGTATTGTTGTGCAGCCATCACCACCATCCATCTCCAGAAATCTTGTCACCTGGCAAAACTGGAACTCTGTACACATTAAATAATAACTCCCCATTCCCTGGCAGTCCAGCAGTTAGGACTCCAAGCTGTCACTGCCAAGGGCCCGGGTTTGATCCCCGGGTGGGGAACTAAAATCCCACAAGCCGTGCAGTTCAGCCTCCCCCTCAGAAAAAACCTCCCCAATCTCCTCTCTCCCCAGTCCCTGACAACCACCGTCAAACTTCCCATCTCTATGAGTCTGGCTATCTAGGTACCTCACAGAAGTGGAATCATACAATGCTTGCCCTTTTGTGACTGGCGTGTTTCACTTCGCATCGTTTCCTCAAGGTTCATTCATGTTGTAGCCTGTGTCAGAATTCCCTTCCTCCTTAAGGCTGGAGAATATTCTGTAGTATGTAGATGTCACATTTTGCTTATCCATTATCCATTGATGGACACTTAGCTTGCCTTCACCTTTTGGCAATTGTGAATAATGTTGCTATGAACATGGGTGTGCAAATATCTGTTTGAGTTGCTGCTTTCAATTCTTCTGCGTATATGCCCAGAAGAGGAATTGCTGGATATATGGTAATTCTATTTTTAATTTCTTGAGGACCTGCCTTACTGTTTTCCAGTGGCTGCATCATTGTACATTCCTACCAGCAATGCATAACGGTTCCAATTTCTCCACATCCTTGCCAATACTTTTTTTTTTTAAATAGCAGCCATCCTAATGGGTGTGAGGTGAGGCAGGCATCTCAGTTGGTGTCTGAAAGGTCTTCCTTAAGGATGGTTCCAGAGTAGTTGAGTGCAATCATGCAGGAGGTTCTTCCAGGTGGCATATCATGGGGACAGGGAGGGAGATTAGGCAAAGTCACTGGTCTTGTTTTTGTAGTTGTTTTGACTTAGCTGGCTTTTGAAAAATACATAAAAATCACCAAGTTTTCTAAGAATCTTTTTATTTTCATTGGACATAGGTGCTTTCATGAATGAAAACTTCAAAGTATTCAATACAGTGCATAGCATACAGTAAGTGCTCAATAACTCTGAGCTCTTATTATTATTATTAGGAAGACTTATAGTTGCCAGAGGCAGGGGCTGAGGGTGGGCGGAATGAGTGAAGGGGGGCAAAAGGTACAAATTTCCAGATATAAAATAAATAAGTCCTGGAGATGTAACATACAGCATGGTGACTATAGTTTACAATACCGTAGAGCATATTTGAAAGATGCTAGGAGGGTAGATCTTAAAAGTTCTCATCACAAGAAAAAAAATTGTAGCTGTGTGTGGTGATGGATGTTAACTAGATTTATTGTTGTGATCATTTTGCAATATTTATAAATATAGAATATTATGTTGTACACCTGAAACTAATATAATGTTATATGTTAATTATAGTTCAATTAAAAAAAAAAGACCTCAACTGCCTACAGCAAAGAGAGATATCACCAAGGAAGAGTTTTGGAGGTCTGATGGTGATTTGGTGGGGGGTTAGGACCCCCATCTCCCCCACCAGGTTCCCCTAGAAGCTGTCCCTGTGCTTGGTTATTTTTGGCCAGCCTCACTCTGGGATTCCGTCTGCCACCGTCTAACACCAGGAGTGAGGCCAGAGGAGACAGATCTGGCCCGCGGAAGCCTGTCCGCAGGGCAGAGCTGTTAAGCCCCTCACATCAGGTCTGGCTCGTGCTCTCTCTGCTTTTCTACCTAGTTTGCAGGCAGATTCACTCCTGAACGACTTCTCTGCTCTCTCGCTCCCTTTTCCCTACCTCCGATTCCTGCCGCCGCCAGGGGGGAGGGAGATGTACATTCATCTGCTGCAAGGCTCCCAGAGGCCGTGAACTTGAGAAACCGAGGTGAAGATCTGCCTGTGTGTGAGAAAGGCAGCTGCTGCTGAGTTTGTGGGAAATCAGAGCTGGGGATGGGGTGAGGGAGGTAGTTAGAGTCACGTGCCAGGAGCACAACCAGGAACTTCCAGGGTCAGCTGAGGAAGTACCGGGATGTGTAGAAGGCCAAAGGGAGTCATGGTAGAGTGAGCCTTCGTTCTGAAGGAGATCTGACACCAACCATAGAGCCCTCCACCGGGCAGCCACCACACTTAGGACTGAATCCACAGTGGCCTGCAAGGCCCTGCCCCCACGTCTCTGATCTCATCTCTCACTTCCCTCCTCCTGGTCTGCTCTGCTTCAGCCACACTGGCCTTTCCTTTCTGTTCCTCCAACACCGTGCTTGTTCCAACCACAGGGCCTTTGCACGTGCCATCCCTCGGCCTGGAACTACTTCCTGGCTTTGAATATGGCTGGTTGCTTCTTAAGCTACAGGCACCACTCATATGTCACCTCCCCTGGGGCCCTTCTCTGACCACACTCAATTAGTCCTGCCAGTCCCTTTCTTTTATTTCATCCACACTCTTGGTATTCTCTGAAATTATCTTGTTCACTATGTTATTTTCTAGGTGGTCTGCTGCCTGCCATTTTCCCCATTCACCATGATGCATATCTGCTGGCTGAACAAATAAACTTGCTGTACAGCCTCAGATGAGCTATTTTGCTACTCCAAGGCTTAGTGTCCTCATCTGTGGAAAGGTGACAAAGATCCCAGAGTTTTCTCTAACCCTTGCTCAGCATGGGCTGTGAAGACCTAAGAAGATCAGGGGAACGTTCTGAAAAGCACAAATGAGAAGTGGCGAAGAACAAAGAAACCAGTGTACAGGAGAAATTGCTCATTTAACACATTTAATTTCCTTTGCAAGGTGTTACTCACCCAGTCCAACCCCTCAACAAATAGTCTCACCTCCTTCTTGCCTTGGGGGAAGTAACAACTTCTTAAGGAGATAAAACTATTGATTTCATTTGCTCTCATCTTCACCCGAGAGTGGGATGAGTCAATATTTGTTACATTTTGGAGCCAAGTCCTTAAAGCTGGGGCTCTAGCAGGAATATGCTATGTGAACTCAGGCAGGTCTCCCCACTCCCTGGGCCCTACCTTTTCTATCCTTTGAGTGAGAGAATGCAAATGTTTGAAACTTGGGCTCTCCCAGTATGGTCTTTAGGATAACAGAATCGCCAGGAGGGAGGAGAAAGGATGCTGTCAGAAAGTGCCCCTGGCATAGGCCTTGTAAAGCATGTCCATTCATAACATTCTGATTAGTTCCCTGGTCTCCCTCTCAAAGCACTTTCCCTCCAATATCTCCTGGCAGCTCCCGGGTGGAGGTGGGGTAGCAGGCTGCTGTCTTCATCCCAGTTCGGCAGAGAAGAAAGTAGGAGAGAAGCAAGGCCTTGCCTGCCTACCCGAACTCATTTCCTACCATTCACTCCCCTGGCTCTGCCTCAGGGCCTTTGCACATGCTACTCACTCCCTCAACCTGGAATATTCTTTCCCTGGCTACCCTCACTTCATTAGCTCTCTACTTAAATGTCTCCAAGAGACACCTTGCTTAAAATAACAGCCCCACCCTCTCACTCTCACCACTCTCCATGCCCTCACTCTGTTTTACTTTTCTTCGTGGCATTTCTTGACACTTGACATTAGATGATCTCTTTACTTGTTTATTGTCTGTCTCCTCCCCCAGAAAGTCAGCTCCATGAGATGGGGATTTTTATCTGTCTTATTTTGTGCTATCTCCCCAGTCCCCAGCAGGGGCCTGGAACAGCCTAAACACTTACTAAATAATTGTTGAATTGAATTAGTCTCCCTGGGGACAAAGAAGTCGAAGTGACCTTGAAAGATAAATTTCATCTGTCCCCTTGCCACCAGGCTGGACTTTCTGCCCTGTGTAGGTTTCTCTTCTGTGACAATCTCTCAGCAGAAATCAAGATTCTTGATGCCTTAAAAAAAAAGTGGTTTTGATCATGACCAAGATCTGCAAACTTTCTTTTGCTAACCCTATCTTGCTTTCTTACAGGGGTTGACAGAAACAGGAAAAGAGGCAAGATATTTAGGTTACATGTTGTAGACGAATGACATAGACAAACTGCTAAAAAGAGATTTGATTCCTTTTTGCACAGGACTGGGTGTTTTCTATACCTCATTCAATAGTACTGGATTAATGGGTATGATAATCCTATTAACAATGATGATTTTCAGAAGAGTTGATATCAGGTGAAAGGTCCTGCATGCAGGACTTTCAATACTTCATCACTGAGCTTCCAAACAGCCCTGAAAGGTGGGTATTGCTATGATGATGCTCATTTTACAGGTGAGGAAACTGAGACTCTGTAACACGAAGCACAGGGTTAATTTGCCCAAGGTTACACTGCCAGATGCCAACATAAGGGACACCTGAGAAATCCCTTCCAGAAATGAAATTCCCTGTGGCTGAGAGGTTCAGAGTCGGGGCGTTGGAGTCAGACTGCCTGTCTCTGACTCTGGGCTATATGACCTGGGATGAGATAATTAGCTGTACTGGGCCTCAGTCTCCTCGTCTGGAAAGTGGGGATAATGACAATGTTGCCAGTGTCAACAAAGATTCACTGAATTTAATCTGTGAAATACTTTTTAAAAAATTAATTAATTATTTTTATTTTTAGCTGTGTTGGGTCTTTGTTGCTGCGTGCGGGCTTTCTCTAGTTGCAGCGAGCAGGGGCTACTCTTTGTTGCGGTGCACGGGCTCTAGGCGCGCGGGCTTCAGTAGTTGTGGCACACAGGCTCAGTAGTTGTGGCACTCAGGCTCAGTAGTTGTGGTGCACAGGCTTAGTTCCTCCACGGCATGTGGGATCTTCCTGGACCAGAGCTTGAACCTGTGTTCTCTGCGTTGGCAGGTGGATTCTTAACCACTGCGCCACAAGGGAAGTCCCAATCTGTGAGATATTTAGGACAGAGATTGGCACATGGTTAAGTGCTCAATATTTTTTAGTTTTATTATCATCTCCTTGTACACTTCTTTCTCTGCCATACACACACTCTCTCTCTCTCTCTCACACACACACACACACACACACACACACACACACACACACACACACGGTGGGCTTCCTGGAGGAGGAGTTCTGCCAGACAGCCAGGCAACCAGTTGAGTTCAGGACCTAAGGTCAAGGTTAGATCTCCTTCCCTGGCAGGAAGTTTCCCACTGAGAGGGGAGTGGCAGCCTCTTGTGGCTTTTCCCATCCTCCCCCAGCCACCACTCTCACACCAGTCCCACACACAGGTCATGTGCTGTCCCTAGCCCCATGTGACTCAGCCTGGCAGCTGGACCAGATGGTGGGAGGAGAGTTGGATATTAGCACTGCCAGAGGTTGCTCTGAGCAGCTGCCTGACTGCAAAGGTCAAGGTATTGGGTTTCCACCTTGCATGGCACCCTGGGAAGTAAGCACGAGACCCCGTGGAGACCAGGCTGGGGCTTCCCGACGCCCTGCTCACCATCAGGGTTCATGTTATAATTAGTCTTTTCATGCGTACGCTTGACAGTTTTTGAAGCGCTTTCCCACCATCTGAGGTCTGCAGGGTAGCCAGTGTTATTTTGATCATCCCCATGAAATGGGGCTTATTGAGGTGGCATGTCTTACTCTATGCCACTCGGGTGGTAGAAATGAGATCCAATGGAGGTTTGCCGCATTTAAGCCCAGCGTGCTTGCCCACACCCCGCACAGACTGTCCTCAAAGCTGGATGCAAGTGTGTGTGTGTGTGCACACGCATATGTACATGGTGTATCGAGGGAGGAGGTGACCCACCCTGGAACTGCTTTTCTGGTGGTCTAAATTCATGTGTGAGCCTTAGAAGCACATAGTGAGTCTTTGTATTTAGGTGTCATTGTAATTTAAATTTTTATTCATTTTTTTCAAAAGGTATTATATTCACATAGTTCAAAATTCAAATGGGTACAGGAAGATGTCACCCTCTCTCCCCTGTCATCCATCCACTCCGTTGCCCTCTCCAGAGGTACTCAGTTATCAGTTTCTTCTGCCAGGCTGTTCTGCACTTCTACAAGTCAATATGAACATAAATATTCCAACCCAACACTTATATACAAAATGTTGCACATTCCACTTAGTGTTCTGCTTCTTGATTTTTTGTTTGTTTGTTTGTTTAATAATATGCACTGGAGATCATTCCATACTAGTTCATAGGAGCTGCCTTGATAGTTTTGAAGGTCATGTAATACTCTATTATAGGGATGCACCAATTTGATTGGTATCCTGTTGATGGACATTCAGGTTATTCCTAGTAGTTGCAATGACAGACTATAATACAATGAGTCCCCTTGTACCTGCATCACTGGTTATGTGTGCGGGGAGATGCAGAGCCTTGCTGCTCAAAATGTTCCAGGACTAGCAGCTAGGCATCAACTAGGAGCTTCGTTAGAACTGCAGCGTCGCAGGCCTCAACCCAGACCTGCTGGATCAGATTCTGCATCTTAAAAAGATGCCCAGGGGATTTGTATGCATATTAAAGTTTAAGAAGCCCTGGTCGGGAAGATAGATTCCCAGAAGTGGAATTGCTGGTTCAAGGGATAGGTATATTAGGGCTTTCCTGGTGGCACAGTGGTTGAGAGTCCGCCTGCCGATGCAGGGGACACAGGTTCGTGTCCCGGTCCGGGAAGATCCCATGTGCCACAGAGCAGCTGGGCCCGTGAGCCATGGCCACTGAGCCTGCGCGACCGGAGCCTGTGCTCCGCAACGGGAGAGGCCACAGCATTGGGAGACCCGCGTACTGCAAAAAAAAAAAGAGATAGGTATATTTATAATTTTGACAGGTACAGACAAATTGACATCTGCAGAGTTTGATTTGATACATAATCCCACCTGCAACGCATAAGCATTTGGGGAGAATAAAAAAAAAATCCATATCCAGCATTGCAAACTATGGAGAGTAGGATTCAGTGGGTGTGGGGTGAGCCTGGAATCTGCACTGTATATACTGTCTGGTTGATTCTGATATCCATCCAGGTTTGGGAAAAACTGGCCTAATTACATTCCTCACCCTTGACTCCAGAGGCTTCTTTAGGGCTCCGGGCATCCTGGCTGTAATGATCCTTTAACTCTCCATCCAGGGATGGCCAACTCAAGTGCCCACAAGGGCTGGATAGATACTACTCGCAACTGAAGTGTGCTGGTTTACAGTAGGTTTGGTTTCCACTGACATCGAAGTAAAAAAAAATTTAGAAAAAGTGCAAACCAAGCAAAACATATTTGGGCTGAAATCGGGCCTGCAGTCCGTGAGTTTGTTACCTTTGATGCTCTCATAATGCCCTTTAAAAAAAAAAAAAACAAAACCGTTTTGGCAAATAGTCTCATTCAGCTTGGCGAGGACTCACGGGTGCTTTCTCCGCAGTGTTGGAGTTGTTAGGGATCAAGGCTCCCACTTTACAGATGACAAAATGGAGTCCAGAGTAGAGAAAGGGTGGCCCCGAGGCCTGCAGAAAAGTTTAACCAATATTTACTGACTACCAGGCAACGTGATCAACACTGGGGGATTTCAGCCTGCAGGTCCCGGTCCTCGAGGAGGGAAGAGACAAATACAGAGCAAACAAGTCATGGCCAGCGAGTGTGGGCTGTGCAGTGATATGACTTGCTTCCCGGGGCCAAAGTGGGTCCCAGGAACAAGAGAAGTTTTCAGAGAGGAGCTCAGGCTCAGAAAGACGTTGGTGGTTTTTGGTTTTGGTTCATCTCACGAAGGGATTTAGACCGGTGTTGGCAACCGTTTCCTGGAAAGGACCAGATAAAATATTTTAGGCTTTGCAGGCCACACAGTCTCTGCCGTTCTGTTGTTGTTTGTTACAGTGCAAAAGCAGCCACAGACTACAGGTAAATGGCTGTGCATGGCTGGGGCCAATACAAGTTTATTTGTGGACTCTGAAATGTGAATTTCATGTAATTTTCATGGTTCAGGAAATAGTCTTCCTTTATTTTTTTTCCCCCAACCATTTAAAAATGTAAAAACCATTCTTAGCTGCACAAAAACAGGCAGGTGGGCTGGATTCCGCTGGCGGCTGGATTCTGTCGACCCCTGGGTGTTCCAGGCAGTGAGGTTGGCAGGCTCAGGGACAGGGAGGAAAAGATTTAACAGAAAAGTGGGGATCAAAATGCCGGCTCTTGCCTCCCCATGCGGTGCTCTGTCATCTGCTCAGGGGACAAAAGTGCAGAGCGAAGCAGGCTGGGTGGGGACTGCGGTGAACAAAAGAGCAATGGCTCCTCTCTTTCTAGCCCACTGATGCCAAATTCTGATTTTTTTTGTCCACGCGGCAAGTGGGATCTTTGTTCTCCCACCAGGGATCAAACCCGCACCCCCTGCATTGGAAGCAAGGAGTCGTAACCACTGGACCGCCAGGGAAGTCCCTCCTCTGATTGTTAAGAGAAGCTGGAAGTGCTCATATTGCACAAATGTTTTTGGAGTGCTTGCTCTGGGCCAGGATGGTTCCAGGTACTGGAGAGTCCGTGGAGAACAAAACAGCCTGAAGACACTGCTTACAAACTAATGGGGGACACGTGTGAACAAAATAGACTATGTAGCATGTTAGACAGTAGTAAGTGCTATGGAGAAACATAAGGCAGGGCAGGGGGCAGAAGTGTCAGGGGTGTGGTGAACTTTTACGTGGGGTTTTGGGGAAACCTCTGAGGTTTGCTTAAAGCCTGGAAAGATTCCCAGAATGGGCTGTGCGGTATCCTTCCCCCAGGAGAAGAGCAGTCCAGGTAGAGAGAGAAGCAAATACAAAGGTCCTAAGGAGGCAGACTGCCTGGAATGTTCTAGAAACGGTGAGGGACTTGTGTGGCTGGAGCAGAGGAAGTGAGGAGGAGAGTCAAAGGAGTTGAGAGCAGAGAGGTAATGGGAGCAGACCATGCAGGACTTTGCGGCCATTGTGAGGACTTGAGCTTTCGCTCTGTGTAGGTGGGAGCCATGGAGGGTTCTAAGCAGAGGAGAGAGAGAGGACCAGACTTAGGTCCTCGACGTATCCCTCTGGCTGCCTCTGGAGAATGGACCGGTAGGTGGGTGAGAAAGGAGGTGGGGAGAAGTCATCAGACTCTGGATATTTGCATTTTGAAGGTGGAGCTATAGAATTTGCTGACAGTTTAGGATGTGGGGTGTGAGACATTTAGATCTTACTGTGAAAACTTCCTAGATGTAATTGATGGCAACCAAGTCAAAACTGAAAATATCTTGTTCTGGGTCACTAAAGCCTTGCATAGGCTGCTAGTTTGCAGTCTTTCTTCTAAACCAGGCCTGCCTTCCATGTTTTAAATCTTTCATTAAGTTTTTAGCTTTTTCGCGTTCCTGTGTCCTTTTCCAAACTAGATTGGAATCCACCCTTAATTAAGGGCGGGGACTGTGCTCTTTATTTCTTGGTGTCTCATGATGAAATTAGTGAATGTGTGTGTGGGGGGGTGAGGCACCTTTTCCCTCCCCATGGTTATCTGTTCCATAGAAATTGGTGGAATATCTAACCACAGCAGGAACTTTCTGAGAGGGTCAAGCCCTGAATATACCAGCCCTGGCGCTGTTCCTCTCAGACCCTGTAGTCACGGCTCTTGAAATAATTTTTTCCCCTTAAACCTGCTTACATCTTCTACACTTAAAAATCAAGACATGTGTTTCTCCTTCCAGATACAGTCCAGGCTGACCAGATTTCTCTGAAGGGCATTGGTGCTCCTGACCGACTCCTTCCCCACCAGCACAGGCCCTGGCCCTGGCCCTCTAAAGCTGGCTTCTGCCCTAACATCCCTCCCAGAGGCCACTGCTGACTTTCCCCGCTGCCTGGCTGCGACAGCTGCTTATAGGTCTTCCCTGAACCCACCTCCGGGGCTTTTGTTGCCACCGAACAAACAGCCCTTGCTTCTGGAAACTCCACTGGTTCCTGTAACTCGCTGGATCCCCTCCCCCTTGGACCTCCGCTCCCAGGCCTCTCCTCTCTCCTCTGGAATACATGCCCTGAGTCAGTGGGTGGAAAAGCCAATGTCTACAGGCCAGGAAGGTGAAGGAAATGACTGAAGTGAGCCACAGGTTTTTTTTGTTTGTTTGTTTGTTTGTTTTTGCGGTATGCGGGCCTCTCACTGTTGTGGCCTCTCCCGTTGAGGAGCACAGGCTCCGGACACGCAGGCTCAGCGGCCATGGCTCATAGGCCCAGCCGCTCCGCGGCATGTGGGATCCTCCCGGACCGGGGCACGAACCCGTGTCCCCTGCATCGGCCACAGGTGTTCTTTTAAACACAAATGCTTGTTGGTTGTTAAATAGTAACAGTGGAGGACACTTACTGAATATTTAACAAGTGTCCATCCGAGCTCTAAGCGCTTTATATGCGTGTTGATTCTCATAACAACCCTTGGAGATATGTTTATTATATGTTTATTATTCCCATTTTTCAGATTGGAAACTGAGGCACAGAGAGGTTGAATAACTTAACTTGTCTGAGGTCATACAGCTTGATGGTGGCAGAGCCATAATTTGAACCCAGGGCATCTGACTCCGGGGTGTGGGAACATAATCACCCTCCAGCACAACTCTGATGCTACCTTCTCCCCACCACCCCCAATTTGCCAAATAAAAGAAATTCTATCCATTTACCGTTAATTTCCCCCCATTCCTCAAGTTGACAATGTGTTGATCCTGCCTCTTTGGCCAATTATACTAAAATTTACACTGTGTAGACACTCTGAACCCCCTGTTTCCTTCTGGGATACTGTTCTAGAGAAATACTGTGCCCAAGGGGGCAAGCCCAGGATGTTCATGGCAGCAGTGCTCCTAACAATGAAAAATCAGAAGCAACCTAAGTGCCCATCCATAGGGGAATGAAAAAGAAAATTTGCATATTCCTGTCTCAGAATACATGCAGCAGGTTAAGGAAGGAAATAGATTGGTAAGTGCTGACCTAGAAGGATCTATGACTTATAGAGGGGAGAAAAACAAGTTCCAGAACAATACTTACACTATCCTTGCTTTCCGTAGATATTTGGAGCATCCGCTCTCTGCCTGACACTGTTCAAGGCACTTGGTATACAGCAGTGAACAAAACAAACTCCTTACCTTAGCTGAGGTAACGTCCTATCTAGGGGGAGAGTAGAGGCAGAAAATAAATTGTATGCTGGGGGTGGTAAACACAAGGAAGAAATATATAACAGAAGATGTTTTCCCATTTTTGTAAAAAGAGTCACCACAACATAATATGATGCGTTTTCTATGGTATTTATTTATGTATATAAATGCAAAGGAAAAGGTCTGCAAGGAAGCACCCCAAACTGCTAACAGTGTTATTCTGGGGGGAGTGGCAGGTGCCTGGTGATTGCCCAAAGGTGCTTTAACTTTACGGGAGAATATACCCATGTATTCTCTGTGTGATGAAAAATTCATAGTAGTAAGCAACTGGAAGCCTCATACTGTGCTGGTGGAAATATAAAATGGTACAACCACTTTGGAAAGCTATTGGCAATTTCTTTTTTTTTTTTTAATTTATTTACTTTATTTTTGGCTGTGTTGGGTCTTTGTTGCTGCGCGCGGGCTTTCTCTAGTTGCGGCGAGCGGGGGCTACTTTCGTTGCGGTGCGCGGGCTTCTTATTGTGGTGGCTTCTCTTGTGGCGGAGCACGGGCTCTAGGCGCACAGGCTTCAGTAGTTGTGGTGTGCAGTCTCAGTAGTTGTGGCTCACGGGCTCTAGAGCACAGGCTCAGTGGTTGTGGCGCACGGGCTTATTTGCTCCGTGGCATATGGGATCTTCCCGGACCAGGGCTTGAACCCGTGTTCCCTGCACCGGCAGGTGGATTCTTAACCACTGCACCACCAGGGAAGCCCCTGGTGGCAATTTCTGATAAAAGTTAAGCATGTGACTCAGCAATTCCACTCCTAAGCATTTGCTTAAGAAAAATTAAAACCTATGTCCATACAGATATGTGTCCACCAATGTTTAGAGTGGCTTTATTTTATTCATAATAGCCCCAAAGTGGAGACAACACAAAAGACCATCACAGGGTGGCTAGACCAACATGTTGTACATCCACACATTAAAACATTACTCAGCAATTAAAAGGAACAAGCTATTGATACATGAACGGATCTAAAAGCATTATACTGAGTGAAAGAAGCCAGGCATTTTGCCTGTTGTATAATGATTCCAATTACACAACAGGCAAAACTAATCTGTGGTGATAGAAATCAGAAGGATGGTTGCCTGTGGAGGTTGTGAGTTGTCTGGAAGGGGACCTGAGGGGACTTTCAGGGATGATAGGAATGTTCTAGATCTTGATTGGGGGGTGGGGTGTACACGGTGTAGGGATTTGTCAAGATTCATTGAATCATTCACTTCAGATCTGTGCATTTCACTGTAACAAATTTCACCTTAATATTAATAATAGAAAAACCACCAAAGCCTGGTGAGGAATACTCTGACGTGTTAAGAATGTTTATTTCTAACTGGTAAAAATATAGGTGATTTTCATTTTCTTCATTTGCTCATCTGGGGTTTTCCAAAGTTCCAGCAAAGCACATAAAATCCTTTAGTGATCTGGAAAAAAAAAGTAAAGGACATGGCCCATACATTTACATAAAAAAAGAACATATGTCTCTTTTGTGCATATTTTATTTGTTTAGTCATTTTGAGGATTTTTTTTTTAAGAAGGAAAGAAAGAGGGAGGAGGGTGAGAATAGGGATCCTTTCAGTCCTATTATTTTATTTTCAACAAAAATTAACTGGCGGACTTCCATGGTGGCGCAGTGGTTAAGAATCCGCCTGCCAATGCAGGGGACACGGGTTCGAGCCCTGATCCGGGAAGACCCCACATGCCACGGAGTAACTAAGCCCATGCGCCACAACTACTGAAGCCCGTGTACCTAGAGCCTGGGCTCCACAACAAGAGAAGCCACCGCAATGAGAAGCCCACGCACAGCAACGAAGAACCAATACAGCCATAAATAAATAAATAAATAAATTTATTTAAAAAAATTAACTGGAAAGCAGCAATATTCAGTGCAGATTACTGTGGAAAATGAAAATAATTCAGGGCAATAGATTCTGCAATTAAGAAGCTTACAGTTCTGCTGAGCCCTCTCTGCCTCTAAAAGAGCAGTTGAAAAAGGCCAGCTCCTCCCCGAAGCCTTCCTTGCTTTCTCCCTCAAACCTCCGCCTCTGTACGACTCATCTTAGCTCCACTTTGACCCTGGAGGACAGGGTGCTTTCCTTTTCTCTGAATCCTCAAAGCCTTGCACTGTGCTCTGCACGAGGTGGGTTCTCTGCTCAGGCTCTGTGCACTTCATTTTTTTAGAAAGCCCCAGAGCAGGAGCCAGGCGTGGGTAGGTCCCTAGCTTTTCACACTTTCACCCCACACTGAACCAATCCAGGGCTGAGGAGGAACCGAGAGGTTGACCTTCTATCCCCTCGGGGTTGGGGACAGATACTTAGGGGACTCCCAGACACTTCGTAGAAACAGCTGCCTCGCCTTGAAAGGCCAAACTGGTCACCTCCGCCCTGCTTTCTCCCCCTTTCTAGCTTCCTTGAGATGCCTGGGTGGGTGGAGGCTGTAACCTGCAGCAGACAGCAGTGTCAAGCGCGCGTCTTGCTCTCCTCCGGCCCCCTGGCCTCCCCCGGGGAGCTCAGGCCCACGGCCGGGCTGGGACAGGGTGTGCTCGCAATCTTTGGCCGGCAAACAACCGGGCCACTCGGGTGGTTTTCTGCCTCCCGTAACAATAGAAGTTTTGCTGAGGCCCAGGGAGTGTCTACAAAGTGCTCTCCTCCGAGAGCGAGGCGCTGCGAGCGGCCCGGCTGGCTTTTTGGCGGCTTTTTATCTTTGGATCCAGGGGAAGCCGTGGAGGGGCAGGGCAAGACCAAGGTCGGAGTCAGTAGTAGCAGCGTTGGGCTGTTCTCAAAAGGGGAGGTGATCATGTGAGATGAACAAGTTGAGGTGCTGCAGGATAACGGGGTTTGGGGTGGGGTGGAGACCTCCATCCATAAAGTGGGCAGGGAGGACACCAGGGGCCAGTGTCCTGTTGAAAGTCCTGCTGGAGAAGGGAATCAGAAGGTACAGACAGGATACTCTGCACTCCCTCAGAAAGTTCTTTCCTTTTTGTCTTGACATCACATATATATTATATATATTTATATATATATATATATATATATATTTAAAAATTTTGGCTGCATTTGGGTCTTCATTGCTGCGTGCGGGCTTTCTCTAGTTGTGGTGAGTGGGAGCTACTCTTCATTGTGGTGCGTGGGCTTCTCAATGTGGTGGCTTCTCGTTGCGAAGCACGGGCTCTAGGCGCGCAGGCTTCAGTAGTTGCGGCGCATGGGCTCAGTAGTGGTGGCACATGGGCTTAGTTGCTCCGCGGCATGTGGGGTCTTCCCGGACCAGGGATCGAACCAGTGTCCCCGGCATTGGCAGGCGAATTCTCAACCACTGTGCCACCAGGGAAGTCCGACATTATGTATTTTTAATTTTTTTCTTTATTTTTCTTTTATTTTTTATTTTGGCCGGCACCGGGCAGCACGCAGGAGCTTATTTCCCTGATCAGGGATCCAACCCATGTCCCCTGTAGTGGAAGCGTGGAGTACTGACCACTGGACCGCCAGGGAATTCCCATATCTTGACGTTATATTCTTGATTCATCCTCTTCTCTTGTCTCCAGTACTGCCCGCCAAGACAAAGCCAGGCAACCCCCTCTCATCATATACACCATAGCCTCTAGCTAGGCTCCCTGATTCCTAGAGTCCAGGCTCTGATTTACTCACTGTGTGATCCTTGGCAAGTCACTTTACCTCTCTGTGCCTCGGTTTCTTCATCTATGAAATGGCATCATAATCATTCCCATTGTTATGAGGACACAGTGAGTTAATATATGGAAATTGCTTAGAACAGTTCCCGGCACACAGTAGGTATTACAAAAGGGTTGGTTATGGGACTTCCCTGGTGGCGCAGTGGTTAAGATTCCCCGCTCCCAATGCAGGGGGCCCAGGTTCAAGGCCCAGGTTCAATTCACGGTCAGGGAACTAGATCCCACATGCATGCTGCAACTAAGAGTTCGCATGCTACAACTAAGACCCAACACAACCAAATAAATAAATATTAAAGAAACAAGAAACAAAACCCCAAAAGGGTTGGTTATGATCATTTTTTATTATTACAGGCTATTCTCCGCCCAACAGTGTGATCATTTAAAAACCTGAGTCAGGTCATATCACAGCCTTGTTTAAACCCCTGCCCTGGCTGCCCACTGTGTTTAGCATAAAGTCCATGCATGCATGGACTGTCTCTGCATTATTAACTTGACTTCAGCTCCTACTACTGTTCTCATTACTCATTGTTCCCACCTCACCGGCCTCCTTACTACCCCTGGAATGTTCCAAGTGTGGTCCAGCCTCAGGGCCTTTGCACTTGCCATTTTCTTCTGCCTAGGAAGCTCTTCTCATGCTTTGCAGAGCTGGTTCTGGCTCAGCATTCAGATCTCAACTATTACTTCCTTAAGAGGGTCTTCCTGAATCACCCTATCTAGGTATGTACTTTCCTGTATTTTTCTTTGAAAATACCTCGTTTATTTCTTAGCTATCCTTGACTATGTGTTTGTTTGTTTAATATCTCTCTCCCCCGACTAGAATATAAACTTCACAAGTGGTGAAACTGTCTTATTCACTGTTTTTCCCCCTACATCTAGCATAATGCCTAGTATATAGTAGGTGCTCAGTAAATATGATTTGTTTATTTATTTATTTATTATTTTTTGCGGTGCGCGGGCCTCTCACTGTTGTGGCCTCTCCCGTTGTGGAGCACAGGCTCCGGACGTGCAGGCTCAGAGGCCATGGCTCACGGGCCCAGCCGCTCCGTGGCATGTGGGATCTTCCCGGACCGAGGTACGAACCCGTGTCCCCTGCATCGGCAGGTGGACTCTCAACCACTGCGCCACCAGGGAAGCCCCTGATTTGTTCAAATGAATGAATGCAGAAATGAGAAAAGGATTTAGAGTCTCATGAGAGAGACTATAGTTGGAGATGCCATCCATCTAATGGAGAGTGGATAAGGTCTTTTGGCAACCACGGCAGATAATTGGTTCAAGTTGGGACATATTTTTGAGGTGCCAGTAGGATTGCTTGGAAAGATGTTCCCTCTGCACCTCACACATAGGTCTGGAGTGACCCTAGAGCTACTTTTTTTGAAGTTTCACCATATAGGGGGCATATCCATCAGGATAATTTTTTTCTACAACTTAGTGAAGAGCCACCTCCAGGTGGTTTAAACAATGTGTCCAGAGGTAGGGCAGTCCCGGGATTGGTTAATTCAGTGACTCAACAGCAGCATCAAGGGTCCAGGTCCTTTCCATCCATCACGATGGCACAGTCTCTCCTCATGGGTCCAAGATGGCTGCCATGGCTCCAGACATGGAGTCTTCATGCAACATCCACAGGTCAGAAGAACAGAAGAGATCCTTTTCTTTTCCTGAGTCCTGTTCTAAGAAAGAGGAAGGGACTTCCCTGGTGGTCCAGGGGTTAAAACTCTGCTTTCCCAATGCTGAGATCAGATTAATTCAAAAGGCTTCCTGAAGAGACGGGGGTGTTGTGGCAGGATCTTTTTTTTTTTAATTTAATTTTATTATTATTATTTTTTAACATCTTTATTGGAGTATAATTGCTTTTGTGGCAGGATCTTAGAAGAAGGAAAAGGTATTGGTAGGTGGCAGGATCTTAGAAGAAGGAAAAGGTATTGGTAGGGGAATGTATAAGTCTGTGGCCACCTCAGTACTCCATGGGCCACATCCTCAATCAGATGCCAAATCAATTATTGTTTTTTTATTTGTTGGATGCTGAAGAGACTGGGGAAAAGGAGTCCTTGGTTAGTGTGACTTGACAGGTTTTATTGTTAGCGCTGAAATCATTAGACCCCTGCCAACAGCACCCAGATTCTGCAGGTCTGCAGGCTGTAGATACATACACAATAATGCATTTTAAAACATTCTCCAACAGGAGCTGTGACTCATACGCATTTCTGCTGGGATGAATAAAAATATCGGGAGTGAAAGATGGATTAGTCACTGGAATACGGTTTGCTTTTGAGAACTGAGTCCCCCACAGTTACCCTTGTTCCTTATTAGCTTCTGAGATTTGGAAACTGAACCCCCAAACTGGTGCCTTCCAGACATGTGGGATGAAGCCTGGTTGGGTAGGTGTGGGGTTTGGGGGGCAGAGGGTGGGCTCAATGGAGCAGGACTGGATGCCGCTGGTGCAACGGTTCGGTGCTATAGATGGTTTCCAGTTGGCTCCTGTTCTGACTGGCCTTTGCCTGGGTTGTTCATTAGGATCACCTCTAAGTCAATGCCGTTCGTTCTTCCATTCATTGACTCCTTTATTCATTCCATCAGTCCTTTGCAAGCAAGGTAGTGTGTTAGTCCAAAATGGACTGAAGAAAGGAACTTACCAAAGAGCTAAGACCAGGAAATGTGACATAAATGTCTACATAGAGATTTAAAGAAAGGAGAGATCTCTTTTTTGTCTAGCTCAAGGATTGGCAAACTGCAGCCTGCTGGCTATTGTTTATATAAATAAAGTTTTATTGGAACACAGCCGCACCCATTCATTTACATATTGTCTCTGGCTGCTGTTAGCGCTAGGGCAGAATGGAGTAGTTGTGACACAGACTTTACGACCCTGAAAGCCTAAAATATTTACTGTCTGGCCCTTTACAAAACAAGTTTGCCAGCTCCTGATCTTGGGTCAGTGATTTGCAGTTTTAAACAACAGGACCCACTGTAGAATTTTATGAATGGTTATAGGGAGCTCACAGAATCTCAAGGGTGACCAGGAAGTCAGTCTTGGCAGCCAGGCCCCCAAGAACGACGCCCAAACCACTCTGTGGGACGGCTCCAGTGATGACACTGACACCCCAACTGGCAATTCTGACTACTCTGGGTGACTGAAAACCCAAACTTTTGCAGTCACTGTCCCCCAAAGATTGATGCCTCTGCCATTGCTTTGGTCAGGAGTAAGCAAAATACATACAAACTCTATGGCTCAGCAATTCCATTTCTGGTTGACAACCTAAAAAATACTTGCTCACAGATACAAATGGAAATATATGTGAGGATGTTTGTTATAGCATGCTTCAAAGAGTTTGCAGTAGTTTCAATACTAGGAAATGAATAAGTAAAATATAGTTTTATCGGTTAGGGTTAATATTAGCTATAATAAATAGACCATGAAGTATGTGAAGTCTCAGACCCCATGGACATTTCATTATTTGCTCACATAAGGTGCTCTAAGGTGAACGTTACTGATCACTGGTCTGTCTCCCCTCAGTGCAGACATTCAGACCCGGGCTGGGGGTGGCTCTGCCACCTTCAACCCATGGTTTCCAAGGTCACTCTGGGGTCATCATCCCAATCAGTTTAGAAGGGAAAAGAGCATGGAGGAAAGGACATGGGAGAGATTCCATGGGCCAGGACTGGAGGCCATTCAGGCAATCTGCTGGCATCTAAAGCTCCATTATGTAGCTCCACCTACCTGCAAGGGATATTGGGAAATGTAGTCCTTCAGTGTGTCCTGGAAGAGGAGGAAACCACACTTGGAGAACAGCCAGCAGTCTACCATTGCTGGTAGCACATAATGGAATACTAAGCAATAGTCACAAGTAATGAGTTATATTTACAAAGAGCAACAAGGAATGATCTCAAAAAAGCATGATGCTGGGTGAAAAAGGTAACATAGCATGAATGCATAACTGTACCATTCATGTAAAAATTTAAAAACAATCATAAAACAACACTTTATCTCTTTACATATTTTTCACTATGTCTATTTAGATACACATATATCCAAACAAATATATGGCAGATGGGTAGAAAGAACACACTTTAAATACACCCTGGTGGGTGTCCATGGGTGGGGGGGCGGGGAGGAGGAGTAGAGATGGGTGATGAAGGCAAAAATAAGTGAAAATAAAACAAAGTAGAGGCCATACTCTGATGTCACTGATGGTGTGCCACGGACTGAGGAGTGTTATTAACTAATTGTGTGCATTTGAGGTCCAAATTAAAAAACAAAAAGCGGAGGAAGCAATGTATTTAAGAATAAAAGTAATATATATTCATTGTAGAAAATTTGGGAAATATAAGTGTAAAGAAGAAAATAGGGAATTCCCAGGTGGCCCAGTGGTTGGGACTCCGTGCTTCCACTGCAGGGGACTCGGGTTCGACCCCTATCTGGGGAGCTAAGATCTTGCATGCTGCGGGGAGTGGCCAAAAAAAAAAAAAAGAAGAAAACAGATACCCGTAATTTCACTGCCCAGATGTAACTACTCTTATTTTTGTAATTTCCTTCTTGTCTTTTTTTGTATGAATATGTAATATATATTGACAGTATTAGGATCACAGTCTATATGTAATTTATTACACTCTTTTCCTCCCCATTTATCCATGTATCATGACCATTTTTCTATTCCATTAAATATACTCTGATAGCAGACTTTTAAAGGGCTAAATAATTTTCCACATTGTGGATATACCATAATGTATGTAACTATTTACCTATTAGTGGGAATTTAGGCCCTTTCAAATCTGAGCTATTTTAAGTAACACTGCAGTGAACATCTTTGTGAATTAAAGTTTGTGTGAGTGTGTGATTATTTCTGTGGTTCAGATTCCCTAAATGAGAATAACTTGGTCAAAGGGTATGAATATAGATGTGTATGCTTATTTTTAAGGCTTTTGATGCATTTTTTAGGTTGAGAAATGGAGAACACAGAGAGAAAAGTGTAGAAGACACATATGTAAATCATAATAAATTATTATAAAGTGAACATTTGTGAAATCACAACCTAGGGTAAGAAATACAACACTGCCAGGCCCTTAATGCCTCTGTACAGCTCATCCAAATCCCAGACTCCTACTCCCTAGTCTGGGTGAAAAGCACTGCCCTGACTTGTGCAGTAAATGCTACCTACACTCTTTTCTTTATAGCTTTGCCATCCAAGTGTGCACCTCTAAGTACTGCAGTTTAATATTTTCTGCTTTTGAGCACTATATAAATGGAATCATACATAATGTGCTTTTTTATATCCGGCTTCACTGGCTCCATATTACATTTTTTTTAAGGTTCTCATTAGTTATCTATTTTACACATGGTAGTGTATATATATCAATCGCAATCTCCCGATTCACCCCACTCCCCCTTCCCCCCCTTGGTATCCAATATGTTTGTTCTCTACATCTGCGTCTCTATTTCTGTTTTGCAAATAAGTTTATCTGTACCATTTTTCTAGATTCCACATATTCGCGATATTATATGATATTTGTTTTCCTCTTTCTGAGTTACTTCACTCTGTATGACAGTCTCTAGGGCCATCCATGTCTCTGCATATGGCATGTTAAGTTTTAAAAATTCATCCACACGCTGTTGCATGGAGCTATACGTAAGTCTTTCTCTGCCACCGCTTTTCTTTTCTCTGAAGCTGTGTATGTTTTTTTCTCTGCTTCAGTTTCACATTTCTGAGGACCTAAATTCAGGTGGTAGGGAAAGAAATTCCTTTCATTTGTATAGGGCTCTTCGTTTTTTTTCAAGCATTTTGGGGTTTGTAAGATTTCATTGTGTCCTCACATTCCCTTGGAGAGCTGGCAGAGCAGGATTCTTAACGTCCCCATTTAACAGATGAGGAAACTAGGCTCAGGACCATGAAGGAACTGACTGAGCTGAGACTGGGAACCTGACTGTTGCTCCATTTCTCGAGGTCATGGGAGACTCCATCACTATGTCCAGTCTTCCTAGGAAAGCCAGGGAATCTCAACAAAGTGGAAGTGGACTCTCTGTAGCATCTTTTCTGGCTGCTCCAGCTCTGGATGCTGCTGGGGGCCAGGCCTCTGTCCTTGACCTCGTCTCCATCCACATGCCCTCCCTGGGTGACCTCCCCCAATCCCGTGGCTTTTAACTATTACTTATGTTCTGACCATGTCTACATTCTTATTTCCAGGCTGACCTCCCTCCTGAACCCCGGGATTGCGTCTCTGACTGCCCACCCGACATCTCCACCAGGCTATGGAATTTGCAATCTCCCAAGATCAAAACTAAATTCTCCATCTTCTCCCCCAAACCCACCCCTCCCACCACCTTCCTCATCCTGGTTAATTCCAAGCCCATCCTTTCAGTGGCTCAGGCCAAAAACCTTGGAGTCAAGTTGAATTCTGTCTCTCTTACCCCCAGCACTTCAGCAAACCTATAGGTTCTTGCTTTTTTTTTTTTTGCTAAGTCCTCTTTTTTTTTTTTTAAATTAAAAAAATTTTTTTTGGCTGCGTTAGGTCTTTGAGGCTGCGTGCGGGCTTTCTCTAGTTGCAGTGAGCAGGGACTACTCTTCGCTGCGGTGCACCTGCCTCTCACCGCGTTGGCCTCTCCCGTCGCGGAGCACGGGCTGTAGGCGCGCAGGCTTCAGTAGTTGTGGCACGAGGGCTCAGCAGTTGTGGCCCACGGCCTCCAAGCCCTTGCACTTGCTGTTCCCTCTGCCTGGAACACACGCAGCGCCTACTCCCTCACCTCTTTCTTCCAGTTCCTTGCTAAAATGTCACCTTCTTAGTGAGGACTTCTCTCCCCCTCCCCCCTCCCCCTGGGATGCTCTTGCCCAGCACTCCCTGTCATTTTTCCCACTTTGTTTTTCTCCATAGTCCTCACCACGATCTGGCAGACTTTGTGTTCGACGTATTAGGGTCTTAATTGGCCATCTCTTTTGCCACAAGAGTGTCAGCTCCAGGAGGGCGAGGACGCCGACCTGTTTTGTTTGCTATTCTCAGTACCTAGAGCAGTGTCAGGCACTTACAGTGAGCTTTCTCCCAACCTGGATTCCAAACACGAGTACTGAGATATTCATTCATTCATTTGTTCAATTAATATTTAGGTGTGCCTCACATTCTTCTATGATGAGGGAAACAAGATTCTCAGAGTCCTCTGGCAACACCAGAGTGGTGGCTTGGCATGGATTTAGGGTCAGACACACCTGGGTGACAAAGCTCTGGCCAATCGGGTGAGAGTGATGTGTGAAACTTCCGGCTTGTGGGTGTTTAAAGAACCAGGCATTCCCTTCTCTCCTCCCTTTCTCTTTCTGCTGGTTGGAATGTGGCGCCAGAGCAGCCATCTTGGAGCATACAGTGGATACCACGTGTTAAGGAAGTTGGAAAGAACCTGGGCCCTGAAACCTTGAGGCCTCCATACTTGCCTTGGGTTGTTTATGCCTGGACTATAACACGAGAGAGAAACAAGGTATGCTTTAAAAAATTCATTACTATTTGGGTCTTGTCACAATGTCTATCTTTAGCCTAACTAATATAGCCACCTTGATCAGGTTCCTTTCTGAGCCTCAGTTTTCTCATCTGTAAAAAAGGGACAATAATAACTACCACAAAGGGCAGTTGTGAAAATTTGATGTCACTTCTTAGTAGTGCCTGGTACATAGTGAGTGCTCAAAAAATGGTAACAGTTGGTATTAGAACTTTCTCCCTTTCAACAAAGGCTCCAAGAATGGAATTTGCCCAGGAAATTTGGAAGGCAGGCTGCAGTATAAATGGCATTGGAGAGGGTGTGGCTGCTTGTGTTTCTGCTGGCTAAAGAGGAAACCATAAGTTTTCAGTAAAAGTTACTACTGGGATTGCCAGGTGTCTGGAATTGGACTGGGCAGCCCTATTCTTGAGCTTTCAGTCCAGGAAAGAACCTGAAAAAAAAAATAACCCAGACATATAAATGTGTGTCCAGTATGTCTGCTAAAACCATCTGGCATCCCTCGCTGCAGAATTTCAAGATACACCATCCAGGTCAATTTCCAGGCTTGACTAAGTTGTAGAATTTACCCTTTATGCACCAATCTCTTCCTGAACCTTTTTCTTAACTTCTACCCCCAGTCCAGGCTTCATGTTACAAATCTTAGACCTTTGCTTCATTGGGAAAGCAATATGGTGGAGAGCAGTCCTCTCTGGGACATCTGCATTTTAAGAGAGAAGTAGGAAGTGGGCAATGCTTATTTCAAAGGATTGGGTGACCATAATCATCCAAACGGGGATCTTATTAATAATAGTTATCCTGGGACAACAGGTACAAACTGGGACTGTCCCATGCAAACTGGGGTGTTTGGTCATCCTATGAACAGAAGATTCAGGTCATCCTAGTGGGGACAAATCTAGGGGAAGGGAAGCATGTCAATTAGGATGCTTTTGGTTTCAAATAAAGGAAACTTAACTGGCTTAAACAATAAGGAAATTTTATTACCTTATAATACAAGAAATGCAGAGGTAGGGTGGCTCTACAGTTGGTTAAGTTAGGAGCACACTGGCATCAAAGATCCAGGTTCTTTCCATCTGTCATTTTTGCCATCTTCAGCTGGTCAGCAATGTCCTCCCTCATGGTGTCAAGATGGCTGCCACACCTCCAAACATCATGGCCTCACCCAATTATAATAGCTAACACTCAGTTGAATATCAGGCAGCATCCTAAGCACTTTGGAGCTATTAAGTATTTTAATCCGCACAATAACCCTGTGAGATAGGAACTCTTATTGGCTCCATTTTACAGATAGATACATCAAAGCCGGAAGAGATTAAGTCACTTGCACAAAGTAACACAATGGGAAATGGTGGGGCTGGGATTTGAATTCAGGCAGCTGGTCTCTAGAGCTACAACAATGTCCAAAGGCTGGAAAAAAAGAAGGTACCATGTCAGTGGCCAAGCCAGGATTGGAACCAAGGGTCCTAAGCATTTCCTTCTCTCTTTCCTCTGGGCTATATTTCCAGTGCTTTCTGGTGGGAATATGATTTGGCAAAGCTCTGGAGCCCTGACTTAATCTGATATCTATTATGTTCAAATCAGACCTTGAACCAGAGCCTTCTGGAGGTATCTGCTTCTAAGAGCAAGGCTTTCTTTGGAGAAGTTTTGACTTGGGGAGTTGTGGGTGGCTCCATCAAGAGTAGCAGGAAGAGAATTGTATTTTGGTCTGAAGAAATGAACCCTGGCCTGCATGTCCAGCCTTGTGTCGGGTTGTCGAGCTGTTCTGTCCAATACCAAGTGTGGAGACGCCTCTCTCCTCTTCTCAGAAAGCTGCTCTTGGTGCTTGGAACGGGGAAAAGACTCTCTGGGCAGCTGGCCTGGCTTACTGAGAACTTATTTGCATTTGAGAAATGATTGGCTGTCCTGGGCAGTCCGATAACTCAGTTCTCACCTGGCTCGTTCAACTTGGGATGGAAAAAACCACCCCTTGTTTTCCCTTGCTTTATCTTAATTCTTATTATCATTTTAAAAAGCAGAGCTTGGGAAGGGGGCGCCTTCAAATCCTGAGCCTGCAGAATCTGAGAGAGTCTCATCAGAGAATAAGGAACTATCTGTCTAATGATTTCAAACAGCATTAACTTCTTCCTCACAATTGTGAAACTTATGCAACAGAAATGAAATGGTATTTCCCGCTATTTGCAAAGTACGTGGTAACAGAAACTCTAAAATTGTCCCTGTAGAGGAGAATTTCCCTATCATTACCATTGCTTTTTTTTTTTCTTGCTGAACTGAGAGCCTTTTTTTTTTTTTTTTTCCTCCTTTTTCTCTGTTCTTTTGGTGAATGTTTCCCAGCTATAGCCTATTTTAGGCCCTGCCCTGGAGATAGACAGGGATCTAAGGGCTCCCCATTGAAGATCCTGGAGGGTGGGGATGGAAGTGATGAGGAGGAAGGGAGAAGAGGTCAGGATGACACCGGGATAGATAAAGGAAATCTCCCTGAGCTTTTGATTCCTTAGTCATGTTTGGTTCAGTGAGTTGCTCTGTGCCAGGATTAGCTGGGAGGCAGCCAGCCCTGAACCAAGGGAGTCCCCATTGATCACACCAGCGCTGAGGTCTCTATCTGAGTAATGAGACCTGGGTAGGCAGTGACCTGAGGCAGAGGCCTGGAGGTGCCACCAAACAACCCTGGAGAAGCTGAAAGGATCTCGTTTATTTGTTTGCTTGTTTATTTTATTTTATTTTTTAATAAATTTATTTATTTAATTTATTTATTTTTGGCTGCGTTGGGTCTTGTTGCTGCGTGCAGGCTTTCTCTAGTTGCAGCGAGTGGGGGCTACTCTTCGTTGTGGTGCGTGGGCTTCTCATTGCGGTGGCTTCTCTTGTTGTGGAGCATGGACTCTAAGCACGTGGGCTTCAGCAGTTGTGGCACGCGGGCTCAGTAGTTGTGGCTTGCGGGCTCTAGAGCACAGGCTCAGTAGTTGTGGTGCATGGGCTTAGTTGCTCTGTGGCATGTGGGATCTTCCCGGACCAGGGCACGAACCCATGTCCCCTACATTGTTGATTTGGTTATTGTTTTTCTCCTCCTGCTCTGGATTGGAAGCACCAGGAGGGCAGGAACCTTACCTGCTGTGGTCACTGCTGTATCCCAGCCTGGCGCATAGTAGGCCTTCAATAAACACTGATTGAATGAATGACAGAAGGAACTTGCTGTCTTTAATTCATTACTGTCTGCTCCCCCTGCTGGAATGATGTCAGCTCCAGGAGGGCCTGAATGGTGTTAGTCTTGTTCACTTCTGCAGTCCCAGAACCTCACCCCATGCCTGGCACATAGTAGGTGCTTGTGGTAGACGGTTCTCTCTTAACAACAGAAGCCTAAGTTGTTCAGGCAGCCATGTCCCAGGAGATGGAGCAGGACTATTCTAAGTTGATGGTGACAACCCTGCTCTTGGTCAGGGAGTACTTAAAGGTGGCCACGTGACCCAGTCTGCCTGTGAAGTGTAAGGGAGAATCTGCTTGCTGCGGGCTTTGGGGCAAGTTTTCTCCCTCTGATAAGAGAGAGGCACAGAGGAGCGCCCCCTTTACCCTCTTCTTTCCTGCTTTGGAGTTGTGTTAGCAGGTGATGTGGCCAGTGCAGCAGCCATCTTGTGTCTCTGAGGTCCCAAACTTTGGGAGAAAAGCCACCATGATGAGGATAGCAGGGTCGCAGGTGCCTTGATCCTTGATGATGTCACCAAGCGCTCAACCAGCCTGAGGAGCCAGCCTCCTCTGGACCTCTTGTTAAATAAATGACGTCCTATGGTTTAACCCATCAGTAGCCCGTTTTTCTCCTCCTTGCAGCCAAATGCATCCCAATGGATTCAGCACTCAGTCCACAAGTTGACTGATACTAACTGATACTGACTGACTGATACTGATACTTTGTATCAGTGGTTCTCAACTGGGGGTGATTCTGTCCCTCTGGGGATGTTTGGCAATGTCGAGACACTTTTGGTTGTCACATCTGGGGAGGGAGTGCTACTGGTATCTAGTGGGTACAGTATGACTCTAAATGTCCTACAGTACACAGGATGGTCCCTCACAACTAAGAATTATCTGGCCCCAAATGTCAATATTCTGAGGTTGAGAAACACTGCTTTACATACATTTTTCTCTTACAAAGATTCCCATTTTACAGAACAGGCAACAGGCTCAGAGAGGTGAAGCGTTTTTTTGTTTTTGTGTGTGTGTGTGTGTGTGTGTGTGTGTGTTGGTACGCGGGCCTTTCACTGTTGTGGCCTCTCCCGTTGCGGAGCACAGGCTCCGGACGCGCAGGCTCAGCGGCCATGGCTCACGGGCCCAGCCGCTCCGTGGCATGTGGGATCTTCCTGGACCAGGGCACGAACCCGTGTCCCCTGCATCGGCAGGTGGACTCTCAACCACTGCGCCACCAGGGAAGCCCAGGTGAACTGTTTTGACCAAGGTCACCCCAACCAGTTAGATTTGGAACTGGGAAACAAATGCAAGCCAGTTTCATTCCACAGCCAGGATGCTCCCACTATGCTCTCCCCTTGTGGTGGATAGGATTAATTTAAGGACAAGGCAAGTGAGGGTCAGAGAGTTGCTGTGACCAGTTGAAGGTCACAGAGCAGAGTTACTCCAGAGCCCTCTTTCCGAGAACCTCGGGAGCCAATCACCTTTTGGACACAACTGATTCCACTACCCAAACCTGGCAGGCTCATTTACCTCACACCCTTGACTACCTGTCCAGGGGAACTTCAGTCACCCAAGGCCCAGATCAAATGTCATCTTGTCCAAGATCACAAAGAAACAGAGCTCTGAGAGGGCAGAAGACACCCCACTCTCTCCTTGTGTCCTTATGCACTTGCAATATTTACCCAGAGGCCATTGGGAGAATAACCCTGGGTGTTCGGAACGGCCTAAAGGATGATTACAGTCTACAGGGGGACATTACATGAATCAGCCAATCCACTGCAGAGACACAATCTCTGGCCCTTGAACAGGGGCAGGTTAGGAACTGTGTGGACAGTATGGAGAGTGGGGCTGGGCTAAGAGGGCTGTTCATACATGCAATATTAATTAATAATAAACATCTATAGAGAAATTTCTAGGTGCTGGGCACTGTTCCAAGTACCCCTATGGATTAACACATAACCCTGTAGGACCCCATTAGCTAGGTACCATGATTATTCCCCCTGTAATGATAACACTGAGGCTCTTGAGGTAAGGATACCAGGGCAAGGTCACCCAAGGAAACTAGCAAGCTCGGGAGCTGGGATTTTAACCTGAACAGGCCCCAGAGGGATCTTCCCTTCACACCTTCTAGTGCGGCAGGTGAAGGCATTTGTCTAGTAGTTTGCTGATTATAAAGGTCACACAGAGCAGCCTAGACTAGAAGCCGGGTTTCCAAAGGCCTTATGAAGGCTGGGGGTGTATGGAAGGAGGCACGCGCAGAGCAGCTGCCACTTGATTAGTGACTGGAGAGCAAAGAATAATTTCCTCTGGGAAAGGTTGGAAAGGGCAGGCTCATCTCATGGGGGGCGTAGAAGTTATAAAGAAAAAGAGAAGAAGGAAAGAAAAAGGAAGGGGAAAGAGAAAAGAGAGGGTAAGAGAGAGAACGAGAGAGCCGTGCGTCTTCCTTCCCAAGGTCATGGCAGCGCCCGAGGGCACCCAAAGGCCTGGGTGTCCCAAAGGCAGGGGCTGGGGTCACCGCTTTCTTCCTGGGGCCGGCGGGGGCGCGCGTGGTGGGGAGGGCTTGCTCCTGCGCGGCTCCGCTGCCAGCTTTTCCAACAGGGTGTTGAGTCAGCCCGAGCAGCGGCTGCCGGCGACCGGACCTGCGTGTTTGTGCTGCGCGCGGTGGGTGTCGCGTGTGTCAGGGTGGGAGTGGCGTAGCCCGCGGCGGATGGGGGGGCGCCACGCGTCCGGGCGCGGAGTTGGTGCGTTGGCCGCGGAGGCCGCACTGCTTCGGACTCTCGGGTCTCCGCGGGGCCCCTCGCGGAAGACTCTCGCCCAAGAGCCCCGGGCGCCCAGCTCTGGCCGGGCCGAGCTTCCGACGTAGCAGCCCAGGGCCGCGGCGCGTCTCCAAGGGGCCCAGTGAGCGCGCGGAGCGCCTCTGCGGCCCGAGCGCGGCGTGGCACTTGGCAGACGCTCCCTTGGCGGCGGGGAAGGCGGCGGCCTGGCCAGCCGTCTGGGAGCCCCGAGGGCCGGCCCCCTCCCGCCCCTTGTCCAGCCTCCGCGCGCTGCCTCCGCCCCCGGCCCGGGCCGCCCGCCCCCAGTCCCGCCTGCTCGCCCGCCGCGCCATGCGCCGGGCCCGCCGCTGAGCCCGGCCCGCCGGCGCGCCCCGTCCGGGATGGGGTGCCTGGACGCCTGAGTCGCCGCTCGGCGCGACCTCCGCGCGGGGGAAGGAGCCGGTGCCGCGCGGCCGCGCTAGGATGGAGGTGCCCGGCGGCAGCGGTCCCAGCGGCGACGGGGCTGGGGACGGTGCCCACCTGGACCCCCGGGCACCCGGCGCCGCTGCGCCCATCTCCGGCCAGTGCGCGGCCGCCCGGGAGTCGGAGCGCCAGCTGCGCCTCCGCCTCTGCGTCCTCAACGAGATCTTGGGTACCGAGAGGGACTACGTGGGCACCTTGCGCTTCTTGCAGTCGGTGAGTGTAGCCCGAGGAGCGTGGGGCCAGCCTCCGCTCCGGCCGCCAGCCCCGCTGCGGAGCGCAGGGGCCTCCGGCGCGGGGTGGTCCCCACAACCTGTGGCCATGGCCCCCGGGCGGCGCGAGAATCGCCTCAGACGTGGGGAGGGCGGCCTCCTCCAGAGCTGGGCTGTCGCCTCCCTGGCCGGCCCCGACCCGGGGTCTCCCTCACTCCGTTTCTCCCCACGGCACGCTGCCCTTTTGTCTTTTTCTTTCCCCCTCTCCACCTTTCAAATAGTTTTAAAATTAGTTACATCCGTGAGGCAGGGTCTCTGGGAGCCAGGCGCCGGGAGCTTGGGCTTGCGGTTTTTTCCCCCGGGGATTTCTTGGCCACCTAGTGCATCACAGACTACTCATCTAGGACGGACCCTAGAAATCCCAGAGTCCCTAAGCGCCCAGTAGAATAGGATAAAACCCAAAGCCCGGAGTAGGGACAGAGGTCGACAAAACCCCGGGGTAGGACCCCTCTTTCCCACGCACACGCTTTTGCTGGAGCTTGGGGACAGTGGGTTTCGAACTCACGACTCCGAGTTTCAGTCCCATCCTCCCCATCCCCAACTCCAAGTTGCAAAACCACAGCGTCAGATTCTGTAAAATAACTGAGCGCTTATTATGTGCCAGGCGCTTACGTTTGTCATGAGAAGGTTGAACCTTCACAAGTGGCCCATGAAGTAGGGACGAATATTTCCCTCATTTTTTAGATGGGAGAGTTTAGCTCCAGAGAGGTTGAGTAACTTGCCCAGAATCAAACAACTGGTTAATTGGGGATACCGGATTTTGAACCAGGGCAGTCCGAGCCAGTGCTCCAAACCCCTATTCTCGGCTGCATTTCTTTTTTTGTTTCTTCTTCTTCTTCTTTTTTTTCTCTGTGAGAGGGAGGAAGGGGCCACTTCCCTACTCTCCTAGGAAGTGAGAAAAGTGGCTAGGGGGTGGGAGTGGGGTGAGCCTTGCTGGAAATTAGGAGACTCCGAGGGCTTTAATCTCCAAGCCTCCTGCTGGGACCTCATTTACTCCCTTCTCTGCTCTAGGAAGTCTTTTAATCCTGGTTCAGGAAGGGCTGGTTGGTGGGGGGGGGGGGGTGGCGGGGGCGGTTGGTGTTTCCTTCAGAAACCCCAGAGCCAGGCTTTACAGCTCTCAGTCTCCGGGGGAAAGAGGGAGACTCTGGCATCCTCTGGGGTCCCCCGTGGCTTGGGGGTGCAGCTGAGGCTGTGTGAGGTCCGAGTTTTAACTCAAGGAGTACAGAGCCCTTCTCTCTGTGAAAAGAGGTGTGTGTGTTGCGGGGTGGATGGGCGGGGAGGAGAGTTGTGCAGAGGCATTGAAAACCATTTGGCTAAAGGACCCTTCTAGAAAGGCCTGTGAGAATGAGGCAGGGTTGGCCTTTCTTTCCCATCCCTCCCTCTCTCACAGTTAAATAAAAGAAAAGAAAAGAAAAGAGAATCTGCTCAGTTTGAAGCTGGCAGTTTCTGAATTAAAGATGTAGACAGCCCTGGTATCTCTGAGCAACGTCAGATTCTAGGGAACTCCTCACTTCTCCTTCTAGCCACTCCCTGCTTCTCAGTCTGGAAGGGAAAGAGGAAAGACGAGCCGATTTTTATATTAATAGGAAAGAAAATATACGTCTTCCTCCCACGTCCTTGCTCTGGATGGTGTGGTGCCTTTCAGAACAGATAGAGATGGCATTTGGGTTAACTGTGGTTTTAAATTGTTCACGTGTAGGATCTGAGGAAGCTGGAATGATGGAAATTGATTGGAATTAACCATCCTTATTATTAAAGAAACAGGAAAAAAAAAGATTTCTCTACTTCCATATTATCTCCTTGACACTTTGAATTTGCTGAGCTCATCAGGTTTTTTTTGTTTGTTTGTTTTGTATTGACCTGTCAGTTTTGAGATGAGCTGGTTCCAACTTGGACGTCTTGGATCAGTCGTGCACATGTCCTGGCCTCAGTTTCCCCACTTGTCAAATGAGGGAAGGGGAATCCAGGCTTTCTTTCTGCCTTGTCCTTTTGGGTGTCCCCAAGCTGGTGCCAGAAACAGACTGGTTGTGTAACCCGACTAGCGGTACCTCGTTTGTGAGCTGTAGGAGACCTCTTCTCTCTTGTTTGGCTCCATCAGAAACGGTCCCTAAACAACCCAAGATCTTTCAGTTTTGAAAACCCAGGGCTTAGAGCTTCACGAACTGCTAATTACCAAGGCTTTCCATGGCAGCGAGGCTGGCAGCTTGCAGGTTGTGATTCTCTCCTGTCTTCCCACTCTCTCCTCCCAGCCTTTATACTTACTAAGGGCTTGTTCCCGCTCGGAAGAATGCTGGGTAATCCCTCCCTGCTTTTAATTCCATGTGGCAGAGGCAGGTCTCGAAGGGTTGCCTTGGCCTCCTTGTGTCCCTTGTTTTAAGGTCCTGTCGCCAGTAGAAATGAAGCCTTTGGGGTAGACTGAGCATTGTGCAAAATGCAGAAAAGCCAGTTCTAAGTTCCTGCTCTCGAGGAGGGCCAGGTTCTAGTCAAGGGTGGCAAAATGGGTGTTTACAGAAATCCAAGTATGAGGCTGGCCTCGAGCCAGACTGCTTGGGGTCGGGTCCTTGGGCTGTGTGACCTTAGGCAAGTGGCTTGACCTTTCTGAACCTCACTTTCCTCATCTGTGAAATGGAGAATGATAATAGATCTTATAGGGTTTGTTTTTTTTTTTGCGGTATGCGGGCCTCTCACTGCTGTGGCCTCTCCCGTCGCGGAGCACAGGCTCCGGACGCGCAGGCCCAGCAGCCACGGCCCACGGGCCCAGCTGCTCCACGGCACGCGGGATCCTCCCGGACTGGGCCACGATCCTGCGTCCCCTGCATCGGCAGGCGGACTCTCAACCACTGCGCCACCAGGGAAGCCCCCTTATAGGGTTTTTAAGAGGATAAGTGAGTTATATAAATATATATAAAGCACTTAGAACAGTGTCTAGCAGGTAGTAAGGCATTTCTAAATATTATTATCATTAATTGTTATATGATAATTAAATATTACAGATGATTAAGATGATAGGATTCTAGCATCTAGCAAGCAGGAGTAGTCAGGGAGGGCTGCCTGGAGGAAGTGAGATGTGAGTCAGCACTGAAAGGAGGACAGGAACTCTGAGTGAATTTCCTTTTGACCATCTACACTCCGGAACCAGTGGTTTTGTTTGGTTCCAGGCCTGGGGCTCTCTGGTTCCGCTAGAATCTCCCCATCATTGCCCACCTCCTTCAGGATCTGGACTGCACCTCCTCCCCTGTCTCCGATGGGGACTGATGAGTTTGGTGCTGTATTTTGTGTGTTTATTGAAGAGTCATGGAAAGGCAAGGACAGCCCTCTTGTATGGATGCTGGATCTCTCTTGGGGGACCCCGTAGAGATTGTGGGAGAAAATGCCCCGGGTTTTGGCTGAACCTTGGATCTCAACATCTAGAAGCCCCGGCTGTGTTGGGTGCACCGTGTGTACTCTTGGGCAGTGTCAACAATGATAATAACAATGACAGTCATTACTGTGTAGGAGCGGACACTGATTCATCGTTTACCCTTCTATCGATTCATTTGATCTTTCCAACACCCCTATGAAGGAAGTGCTGTCCTTATCCCCATTGGCAGATGAGGAAACTGAGGCATAGATAGTTTAAGTGAGCTGCCCTGGGTCATGTAGACAGCTGCCAACCCCAGAACTCATGTCCCTAGCCACTTCGCAGACTACCTCTTGCTTATAAAGGGCTTGACACCTGCCTTATTAGGGTGGCAAAACTGGAATTCGAACCCAGGTCTCTGTGACCCTTACCCTCTGCCTATGCTTCCTCTGGTTACTTCCCCTCTGTGACTCCTGTTCTCTCTTCCGCACAACGGGCAGAACTTAGAAGAATGGAAACGTCAGGCTGCTGGGTTCCTCCTTTGCACTCTGTGTCTGTTCGTGGCGTGAGGGTTGAATGTGGGGCTCTGGAGCCAGGCTGCTGGTGTTCAAATCCTGGCTTTACTCCACACCGCCTGTAGGTGGCCCTGGGCAGGTCACCAGCCTACTCCGCGCCTCAGTTTCCCCATCTGTACAATGGGCATAGTACAGTACCTGCCGCATCATAGGGGTGTTGTTGAATTCTCAGTGAGCCTGAGGTTAATGCTCTTAGCGCTGTACCGGGCACAAGTAGGTGCCCAGAATGCTCTGGTGGCTTTTTGGGGGATGTGCAGCAATGGGGGGCAGTTGAGATTGTCTCTTTGGGGCTCAAAGTCTTCCCCCTTAAAGAGAGGCCGGGTGAGCCTTGAACCCACTTGCCTCTTGGTTGGATTCGTTTGGGGTCTCTGCCTGCAAGGGGGGTGGGGGTTCTGACGCCAGGGGTAGGTGCCAGTGGGTCCCCTGAGGGGTGTGCCATCCAGCCTGGGCTGATGAGCTGAGAGACTCCTGTGTGGGGAGTGAGTAGTCAGCAGCCCCCCCGAAGGGCTCCCCTTGGCTGAGGACAGAGACCTGTCACTCTCAGGCACCCAGAGGGTCTGCCTGAGCTGGCTGGGCCAGGGTCCCTGAGGATCAGGGGGTGTGGGCAGAAAGCTCCCAGAATATTTTCTGTGGTTCTGCTTTTGGGGTTAGGAGACGAAAGCTTTTCTTTTCATTGGAGCTCTGCTTGCCAAAACAAGAAACTGTGTGGTTTTGTGTTGTCACTATTTTTTTTTTTTTTAAGATTTTGTAGTGCTAGTCTGACACTAGGGAGCAGTGCTGGGGAGTGGGACCGGGGGGGGGGGTACGTTTTAAATTCCACGGTCACTGAAACAGAATGACCTAACCAGTGATGTGGGGGGTTTTCACAAGCTTGTGTTGTGCAAAGTAGGATGCTAAGAAGTTCCGCCTTGGGAAAAACACTAACCATAATATGATGTACGTTGTATGTATAACATTACAGGAGTTTGGAGAAAAGATGGAAAGACGTGTATCTTGTGAAGAAAGGCAAGCAGGGCCTCCCTGGTGGCGCAGTGGTTGAGAGTCCGCCTGCCGATGCAGGGGATACGGGTTCGTGCCCCGGTCTGGGAGGATCCCATATGCCGCGGAGCGGCTGGGCCCGTGAGCCATGGCCGCTGGGCCTGCGCATCCGGAGCCTGTGCTCCGCAACGGGAGAGGCCACAACAGTGAGAGGCCCGCGTACCGCAAAAAGAAAAAAAAAAAAAAAAAAAAAAAAAAAAAGAAAGGCAAGCAGAAAGATGAAAAAGGAACAAATGTTCTAAGAAAGGCTGTTTGTAATGCCCTTTCCACGTAAAATTATGCATATGTATGAGAATATATTTTTTACAAATCGCCGACGGAAGTAATTGTACTTTCAGCATGATTATTAGATGAATGCAAAACGATAGTAATAATAATTTTGCTAACATTTATGTAGTGCTAGATGTTTGTAAGCCCCGTATAAAGCATTCTCTGTGTATCAGCTCAAAAGTTCCAGGTATTATTGTGCTTACCATTTTACATATGAAACAGAGGCACAGAGAGGCCAAGTCAGTTTCCCAAGGTCACACAGCCTGACCCAGCTGGGATTCAAACCCGGGTAGTCTGGCTGCATAGTCCCCATTCTTTACCACTACCCTTAACTGCCCCAACATGGTGCTGTGTTCATGACCCAAATTACTGTCTTTGTGAGGCCTCTGGGCTGCCCAGGTGGGCAAGAATTAAGCCAAAAGGTCCAAATTATCTGAGCTCAGGATGCTAGAGGGCCAGGACCAGGCCACTTTGTATTGGGCTGAACATTTTCAGGAAGCAAGTGAAAATTTTGTGCTGATAAAAACCTAAGCATCAGTAAGAGTTAGATGAGGCCCATCTTTTGTGTATTGCAAACAGAGCTACGTATAGGTAAAGCCATAAAGAAATTAGACTGTTTTTCTCAGCATGTACGTGTATAGGGAGCACCTGCTGTATATTCCGGGCAGTGCTTTAGGCCACAAAGATGCAGCCAGCAACAGGGCAAACGTGGTCCTTGTCCTTATGAGAAAGATGACTCAGGGAGGCTAGAACTCGTGCATTTGAATGAGAGCGCTCTTCAAATAAGCATCCCGGACATCCATTCACTATTATTTTGGTGTTTGCTCTTGTGACCATTTCTCTGTCACTTTAAGAAGAGGTGGATGGGGTTGGTGTCCCTGGCTTCTGGAGGCTTCAAGGGGCAACTCTTTCTTAGAGAGTATCCCCCCTTTATCAGGCCAGTGAGCAGAAGGGCTGTTGGGCTTGGGGCCACACCCTCAGGTTAAGAAACCCACATCCTTTCTGTTTTACAGCCGCTCCTGTCTTAAAGGTTTTGCAAGAGTTGAGTCTTTGAAGTAAGCCATGCCTTGCTGCAGAACTTTACCTCCCAGATTTTTGTGATTTCTCTTCTTTTTTCCAATAGACACAGGTTCTCTGGCTGGAACCCTAGTGAGAGGTGGGCAACCAGAGTATGGTGTCCCACTGGCTTTGTTTCGCAGGCATCAGGTGAGGTCAGAGCTGGTTCTTGCCCCAGAATTTAGGAGACATAGAACTTGCGAGCAAGCCAGGGGGTGGAAGGTCTGAGACCCGCCTGGAGGGACCTCCTGAAGCAGTTGCGGCCCCAAGGGGGAGGTGAGCCCTGGTGAAGGGTGGTGACTCTGCAGCTGGTCAGGGTTCCAACCTGAGAGTTCTGGGGAGAGAGGGCTTGGGGGCCTTCTCTGGGGATTTGTGTTTTAGCCTGGATTCAACATCCTCCTTAAACAGGTTCTACAGGGGGCATTTCCAGCCCTAGTACCTGGTCTGGGGTGAATCCCCCCATCTTCCAACCTTCGGCACTATTGACATACTGGGCAGGATTATTCCTTGTTGTGGGGTTGTCCTGTGCATTGCAGGATGTTTAATAGCAGCCTTGGCTTCTACCCACCAGATGCCAGTAGCATCCCCTTCCCCCAGTTGGGACAATCAGAAATGTCTCTAAACATTGCCACATGTCCCCTGGGGACAAAATAGCCCCGGGCTGGGAATCACAGGCTAAAACCTCCTTTGACCACCAGCTCTGCTTTCAGACCATTTTAGGGCATTTACAGGCCTACATAGCCATGCATAGCATTGATGTGTATGTGTAAATGTGAATGTGTTTACATAAATGGCATGGTACGGTTTGTTCTTTTCACTCCGCAGTGTGTCTTGGGTTCATGGTTAAGAGCACAGACTCTAGAGACAAATGGCCTGGGTTTGAAACCCAGCCCTGTGACCTTGGACAAGTCCTTTTGCCTCTATGAGCCCTGGTTTCCCCATCTGTAAGATGGTCGTAGCCCTCCTAGGGTGGCTGCAGGGATTGAGTGTGGTCATCCAGGCACCTGGCACAGCTGAGTGCTGAGGCAGGGTCAGCCTCCCTGAAGTCCTTGCCACAGAAGGAAGCCCTGAGGAAGGAGGGAAGCCCTCCAGCCTCCCAGCCGAGTGTGGAGTTTTAGGTTTCTTTTTATTTTCTCGGCTCCTGGAGGACCAGGAGAGGATCTGCCTGCCCGCCCCTCTTTTGTCTTGTGGTCAGACACACAATCTGTGTTTACCCGCCTGGTTCCTTCCCCAGGGTGGAGCTGACAGCCGATCCCTTGTTTCTGGGCCAGGGGAGGTGAGGCTATTTCAGGCTGGCGGGACTAGGGCCACTGAAGGTTGGTAGAGGCAGGTGGCCAGTTGCCACGGAGATCTGAGGTCTTTCCTCCCCTCGCTGGAGAGGGTGGGTGACTTCTGCAAGGGGCTACTCTCAGGAGGGGTAAGGCCAGGGTCAGAGCGCGGTGTGGGCAGTCAGTGCTTACATTCACAAATTCACTTGTTCACTCGATAAACAGACGTTAAGCACCTACTAAGTGCCAGACACTGGGCTAGGTGTTGGCATGTGGCCAGTACAAGATGGACAAGGTTCTTGCCCTCATAGAATCTTCGGACCGTACAAAAAGAGGTCACTTGGGAAAGTGACAAGAGGTGTAATAACGATAAACTAATCCACTGAGGCCCTGCTGTGTGCCAGGTACTATGTGAATTATCTCTTTGGACCCTTGCAACAACCCTCTGAAGTAGAGACCACCATTACACCTATTTTGCAGGTGGGGAAACTAAGGCCCAGAGAGGTTGAGTGACTTGCTCAAGTCCACACAGTTTGAGAGTGGGTGCACCAAGGAGGAAATAAAATGGGGATATGTTGGTGACAGGGACGGTGGCATCTATTGAGATGGGGTGGTCAAGAGAGGCCTCGCTGAAGAGGTGGCATCTGAGCTGAGTCCTGTGGCAGAGAAGGAACCAGCTGTGGAAAGAGTCGAGAGAAGTGTGTTCCAGGTAGAGGGAATGGCATGTGCCAAGGCCCTGAGGCAGGACCATGTTTGGCTTGTTTGAGGAATAGCAAGAGGCCAGGGTGACTGGAGGGGAGGTGAGGTTGGCATGGGCAGCGGGGGCCTGGTGGCATGGGCCTCATACATGGTGAGCAGTTTGGGTTTGAGTCTTAGTGGGCTGAGGAGCCCCTGGGGGGTGAGATGGCTTCCTGCTTCCCGGGAGGGAGGGGGCACCCCTTGTTTTCTGTTCAAGAAACTGCTTTGTATGATTAAAAACTGTTAGGTGGCACCTTGGACTCCACCCTCACTTACAGCCATCATAACAGCACTTTGTCTGGTGTCAGCTCTCACCCCTGCCCTTGGGGGAAATGTCTTTTTCAGACCCACTTCACAGATGAGGAAAACTGAGGCACAGAGGGTAACTTGCCCAGGGACACACCATCTGGAACTGGCCGTCGCCTCCTCTGCTCTCACCCTTGCCTCCCATGGTCTGTTCACCATACACAGCCTGAGGAGTCTACTTAGCACTTAAGTTAGGTCGTGCCGCTGCACCGCTCAAAGCCCTCCCGTAGCTGCCACCGCCCTCAGAGTAAAAGCCACGTCCTTAGAGTGGCCTGGAAGGTCCTGCATGTTCTGCCCCTGTCACTTCTCCCATCCCTCTCCTAGTCATCTTTTTTTCTCAAGACAGTTTTTTTTTCTTTAATTGAGATGTGATTCATACATGGTAAATTTTACCCCCTAAAGCGTACAATTCTGTGGTTCGGGGTGTATTCACAAGTTGTGCAATCATCACCGCCATCTAATTCCAGAATCTCCTGTTTGCCCTTTCTCAGATGCACCTGGCACGCTCCTGCTTCAAGGTCTTCTCACTTGTTCTTTCTGGAATGCTCTTCCTCCAGTATCCCTGTGGCTCACTCCTTCAGGCCTCTGCTCAAACGTCATGGTCTCCATGAGGTCTTTTCTGACCACCCCCCCACTTCTAATTTGAAATTGTACTCCACCCCCACTCACCACTTCCTGTCTCCTTTTCTCTGGGTGGTTTTTAATTTATCCTGTCTCTCCAGCACCAAGAACAATGCCTAGCACATAGTAGGTCCTCATTAAATATTTGTTGAATGAAGGGAAAAAAAAGCCTCTCCTCTGTATACATGTTAATATATTTTTTAAATAATGTGATTATCTTGATTTATATAACTGCTAAATATTTTTGTGTGGACTTTTGGGGTCCAGGGTCTGGCCCAGACTGTCTGGGTCTGAATTGTGTCTCTGCCCCTCAGTGGTTGTGTGGCCCTAGGCAAGGATCTTCCCCTCTCTGGGCCTCAGTTTCCTCATCTGTAAATGGGTTGGGACACTTTGTTCAGTGTCTGGGACATGGCCAGGCTCCAGTCAATGGTGGTCGTTCTTTCATTAAAATTATTATTATGTTTTAAATTCTTAGTATTTCCCTATTTTTTGTACAAGGACAGTTACAGGGCCTCATCTTGAAAAAAGTGCCTCAGATCATTCCTGGGGCTTGAAATAAGCAACTGAATTCATTTTGACCAAGTGGCCCCTTGCCCCGGACTCCTGGTCTCTGTACTCTGAAGGCAGTTGGGAACAAGGGCATCTCTGGGATGACTGGCATTTGGAGCTAGAAGAGAATAGCCATCTCCTTCCCTAAGGAACCCACTCAAGGATAGAAAGAAAATGGTCAACTTCTCAAAAATGCATTAAGGCCCCCCCAGCACCCCACTCTGAGGTCCCTCCACAGATTTGAGTAGACATGGAATAAACCATTCCCTACTTCCTGGGTGAGGCTGTTACACATCCTGCTTCCTCTGCATTCTCACAGTTGTGCAGATGAAGAAACTGAGGCCCAGAAATGTGAGGCCACTTGCCCAGGATCACAAGAGAGGACGTATCCGTTATCTATTGCTGTGTAACAAATTACTCCACGGTTGGTCGTTTGAAGCAGCCCTGTTGATAATCACCTTGCAGTTTCTGTGGTCAGAATTCCGGGCATGATGTAATTGGATTTTCTGCTCCAGGTCTCACGCGGCTGCAGTCATGGTATTGGCCAGGGCTGTGGTCTTGTCTGAGTCTTGGTGGCCTCTGCTTAGGTTCTTGGTCGAATTTAGTTTCTTGTGGCTGTAGGACTGAAGTCCCCATTTTCCTGCAGGCTATTTGCTTGTGATGACTCTCACCTCCTAGAGGCTGCCCTCAGGTCCTTGTCATGTTCCCCCTTAAACATGGCCCCTTCCCATAACCTAATCACAGGAATGAACTCAGCTGCATGGTCCCACCTATTCAAAAGGAGAACAGATCCTCCAGGGCATGTACACAAGGGGGCAGGACACCTGGGGGCCATCTCAGGCTTCTGCTTACCACCATGGTAGGTGGTGGATTTGAACTCAGATTGATTCCAAAGTTCATGTTCTTGACCACTGTATGTTGTTTTTTCCCCCAGAATGGACCCTGAGTGAGGTGGATTGATTGGTTGGTGGAGTCATTGGGTTCATTTTAAGCGAGATGGCTTAAGTGGGATGTCGGTGGGATGCCACTTCCCTCCCTGGCAGGACCTGGTCTCTCTAACACAGACCCCTGGTATGTCTTGAAGTGATTTGCTGATTGGGTTGTTGAGGATGAGCCCGGAGCATCTGCTCCCCTAGGTCCCCTCCCCCCTCCTAGTGGGGGTTTAGGCTCAGACCTGGCCATGGGGCAAGTGCCTGATGGCTCCCTCCTTTAGGAGACATTTGTGTCATATGTTGTCACCCTAAGGGTGGAACAGGGATTGCGGCAGCCATGCTGGTTGGTATTGATTTCTAAATATTGGGGCTTTTTCAGATAACTTATTATTTAGTGATTTTTAATTTAATTCTGTTGTGCTCAGAGGATATGCTCTGTGGATTTCCAGCCCTTTGAAATGCTGGTTTACGACCCAGCATACGTCTGCCTTAGTGACCATTCCCTGTGCACTGGAAAAGAATGTGTGTAGGCAGACCTCAGAGATATTGTGGGTTTGGTTCTAGACCACTGTAATAAAGTGAATATCGCAATTCAGGGAATCACACTAAATTTTTGGTTTCCCAGTGCATATAAAAGTTATGTTTAGGGCTTCCCTGGTGGCGCAGTGGTTGAGAGTCCGCCTGCCGATGCAGGGGACATGGGTTCGTGCCCCGGTCCAGGAAGATCCCACATGCTGCGGAGTGGCTGGGCCCGTGAGCCATGGCCGCTGAGCCTGCGCGTCCGGAGCCTGTGCTCTGCAGTGGGAGAGGCCACAACAGTGAGAGGCCCGTGTACCGCAAAAAAAAAAAAAAAAAAAAAAAGTTATGTTTACACTATACTGTAGTCTATTAAGTGTGCAATAACATTATGTCTAAAAAAACAATGTACATACCTTAATTAAAAAATACTTTATTGCTAAAAAACGCCAAAACAATTGCAATAATAACATCAGAGATCACTGATCACAGGTCACCATAACAAATATAATAATGAAAAGGTTTGAAATATTGTAAGAATTACTAAAAGTGACCCAGAGACATGAAGTAAGCAAATACTGTTGGAAAAATGGTGCCTACAGACTTGTTCGACACAGGATTGCCACAAACCTTCAATTTGTAAAAAACACAATATTTGCGAAGCATGATAAACTGAAGCGCGATAAAACGAGGTCTGCCTGGACTCCTCTGTTGTTGGGTAGAATGTTCAGCAAATGTCGTTTAGATCAGGGTGGTTTATAGTGTTGTTCAGGTCTTCTGTGTCCTTACCGACTTTTGGTCCCCTTGTTCTACCAGTTACTGGTAGAAGTCTCCAACTATGGTTGTAGGCCTGTGTATCTCTTCCTTGAATTCTTTCAGTTTTACTTTAAAGTCCTTTTGTTGGAACATACACGTTTATGATTATGTCTTCCTGATGAATTGAGTCTTTTATCATCATGAAATACTGCTCTTCACCCCGATAATGCTCATTGTCTTGAAGTCTCTTTAGTCTGATATTAATATAGCCACGCCAGCTCACTTATGCTTTCTGCTTTCCGTCTCTTTCCTGTTAGCCTCTTTGTGTCTTTATATTTCAAGTCCATCTCTTATAGGCATCACAGAGCTGAATCTTGCTTTTTTATCCATACTGACAGTCTGTGCCTTTTAATTGGACTATTTAGCTCACATACATTTAATGTAATTACTGACAGGGTTGGGTTTAGGTCTAATATCCTGCCATTTCATTCTGGTTTGTTTGATGAGGCAATGGCAATCAAAAAGGATCTCCTTCTTCCCCGTCCCCATTGTGCTAAAGGTAAGGGGACCAGGAAATTGAGGTTGATTGAATCCAGACTCCTTGCTGTGGCTTACAAGGCCTCTGTGATCTGGACTCTGCTCACCATGCCAACCTCATCTCTCCCTACATTCACTATGTCCTGGTCCCATCAGCTTTCTTTCTGTTCTTGAACTTGCTAAGCTGGTGAACCTTTTCATTTGCTGTTCCTCTTGCCTGCATCACCTTTAACTGTGCCATGCATCAGGGGTCCTTCCCTCTTGTTCAGCTGTAACTCCAGTGTCACTTCCTCAGAGAGCCTTCAAGTCATGGTCTCTGTATCACCACACCTGTTTTCTTCTTGGTACCTGTCACTCCCTGAAATAATCTTGTCTGTTTACTTGATTAGTGTCTGTCTACTCCCCTAGGATATGTCATATGGTCTGCTGTGTTCACTGACACCCCTCCAGCACCTAACACATAATGGGTGCTCTGTTAGTATGAGTCGAGGGAGTGAATGTGTGAGTGAAAGGGATCGAATGTATATATATATGTTCATGCCTCTCTTTCGCTTTGTCACAGCTTACCCTTCCCCCTCCCCATATCCTCAAGTCCATTCTCAAGTAGGTCTGTGTCTCTATTCCTGTTTTACCCCTAGGTTTTCATGACTTTTTTCCCTTAAATTCCATATATATGTGTTAGCATATGGTATTTGTCTTTCTCTTTCTGACTTACTTCACTCTGTATGACAGACTCTCGGTCTACCCACCTCATTACAAATAGCTCAATTTCGTTTCTTTTTATGGCTGAGTAATATTCCATTGTATATATGTGCCATATCTTCTTTATCCATTCATCCGATGATGGATACTTAGGTTGTTTCCATTCCCGGGCTATTGTAAATAGAGCTGCAATGAACATTTTGGTACATGACTCTTTTTGAATTATGGTTTTCTCAGGGTATATTAGGCAGCTGAGTTTGAGATGCATCTTGTAGTTTGTGGGTGGTCCTTCTATTCTCTGAGGTGAGTAGAGGGGGAGAAGGTTGTTGTCTCTTAGAGAGGGTGACTCTCTTATCCTGACTTCCATTTCCTGTGGCCTGTGGGCACTCATTCTCTTTTCCTTTGCAACATCAGCTGTTGAACTGGAGGTTGCCACATTCATCTGTCCTACTTCCTGAATCTTGTTCTGTACTTATGCTCCTTTGGGAGATCCTGGGGTGCAAACCCCAGAGAGGAAGCAGTGAGCTCCTACAAGGGTGTTAGGGGTTCCCTCAGCTACCCAGTAGCTCAGCTACTGGGGCCTCCCCTTGGACTTCAGGACCCTGGTACCATCCCAGTCAGGCTTGGTGTCTTCCTGCGCTTGTGCAGCCCCGTGGAAACCTCTCCCCTGCTTTGTTTCTCCCAAATCTAGAAGATTTTAAAACAACAACGGTAATAACAACTAACAGTAATAGCGCTGCCCTTGCTCACAAGATGAGCAAATGCTGGTTGTCAAGATTCTCTGGTTGCAGGTGACAGAAAACCCAGCTTAAACTGCCTTCAGCAGAGACGGGAATTGCTTGGCTTGTGTTAAGGGAGGGTCTGTCTGTTGTCCTGGGGTGGCCTCTGATTGGCTGCCTTGAGTCATGTGCCCATCACTGAGACTGACTGGCCAGGTCTGGGTGAGGGGCCCACCTGTACCACATGGCAGTGGGGGAGCCATGGTTCCTGGAAGGAAGACTCCAGGGTGCTGGGACCAGAAGAAGGGGAGGGATGCCAGCTGGGAGCATCTCTCCTCCTCTGTGCTGGTACCATCATCCCAGATTGGAAGCCTTTACCTTCTCCCGAGTCTTGGGTCGCAGGGAACCCTGTTGTCACTTGGGCTGCCTGCAGTCCCCCGTGGCTTTTCCACATCCTACCTCAAAGCCTTGCTCATATGCTGCTTCCTCAAGAGGTCCTCCCTGACTGTTCTGGCTCTTTCCATGGATCTAATAATAGCATCAGCATCCACATGTGTGAGATGTCTTCAGTGGACATGTCTCAAGCAGCATAACCTCCCAGGAATCTGGCGGGGAAGATGTTCCAACGTTGCCTATTATATGGATGAGGAAACAGAGGCTCAGAGAGGTTCAGCAACCAGAAAGGCTTGAGGGTCACACAGCATCCTTTTCTCTCATTGGAGGCTCCATCGTGTGTGTTTTGTCTTCTCTAAGGCCATACAACCTGGATTTGAATCCAAGTTCTGCCCCTTCTAGGTGTTGTCACCTTAGGAAAACGGCTTAACCTCTGTGTCTGGGGGAAGAACATTCCAGGCACAGGGAACAGCAAGTGCAAAGGCTCTGAGGCAGGAGCATGTTTCAGGAACAGCAAGGAGGCCAGAGTGGCTGGAGTGGCTGGTGAAGCGTGAATCGGAGGTGAAGTCAGGGAGGTAACGGAAGGATGGGGGAGGCTGGTGGGCAGCTTGTACAGGTTCTTATGGGCCATTGTAAGGACTTTGCGTTTTACTTTGAGTGAGGTGGGAGCCCTTGGAGCTTTTGAGCAGAGGAGGGACAGAATCTCACTTAGTTATCACAGGATCCCTCTGGCTACCAGTGGAGAATGGACTGTAGCGGGGCAGGGTGGAGGCAGAGGGAGGAGGCTGCATGGTAGCCCAGGTGGAACAACATGGCAGCTGGGGTCTGGGGTGTTGCACAGGTGGCTAGAATTTAGTTAATTGCCCCTCCTTTGTGTTCCTGTGTTGTTCGTTAGCTGTATGACCTTGGGTCCTGGCTTTATCTCCTTGAGCCTTAGTTTTCACATCTGTAAAATGGGGTTAATGGTGTTACTTCTCTTATCAGGCTGTGGGCATGAGTTACACGCGATGATAAGTGTAAAGTGTTTCCCGGAGTGCCTGGCACGTTGTAAGCTCTCAGCAGACATTTGTGGAATAAACCAGTGAGTGAACGCCAGGGAGTTTGGGGCTGCTCCAGCTCTGCTCAAGGCATCTACCCATGAGGTAGCCCCAGAGTGGGAAGCATCCCGTCCCCGTGCCCAACTCTACCCTCCTCCTCCCCCCACACACGGAGATTTGAATGAACAGAACCCAGAATGTTCTGGCAACAGTCGCTCCCTCTTTCCTAGTGACAAAGACATCTTTGTTATGCCTGGGTGTGAAATCCATCTCAGAAATGAGGATGGTGCAGGCTCAGGAGGCAGCTCGCGAGGAAGGGGAGGAGCTTGGGAGGAAGGCATCTCAGGGCCCTGTAGAGGGACAGCCTGCCCCCGCATAGTCATCTAGCCTCGTGTGGGTCCAGAATGCTCTTGAACTGGTAGTGCTTTGTGGAACGAGCACTACGTGGGGCCACATTTCTGCTGAGTAACCACGTCAGTCGGCGTTACCTTCTGTAGCATTACCATTATCTCTCTCTCACACACAGAAAAAGTGATAATACCCAGTGCTGGTGTGCCTGCTGGGAGGTGCACAGTTCCATAGGATTGCTGTCGGGAGTATTAATGCTGCTGTCTTTTGGGAAAAATAGTCTGGCCATGTTTTCTTATTTATTTATTTTCCTTCTCGTTTCATTGAGATATAATTCACATACAGCACTGTGTAAGTTTAAGGTGTACAGCGTAATGACGTGACTTAACGTCATGAAATGATGACCCCAATAAGTTTAGTGAACATCCATCAGCTCATAGAGCTACAAAATAAGAGAAGTAGAAAACACTGTCCTTGTGATGAGAACTCTTAGGATTTACTCTCTTGACAACTTTCATATCTAACGTACAGCCGTGTTTAGGATATTTATCATGTTGTAGTCTGGCAGTGTTTTCAGAAGTGAAAACCCAGGATACCCTTTGAATCAGTTCCTTTGGGAATCTCTCCTGTAGAACCAAGAAGAAAAAGTATGTAAAGATGTCAGAAAGTTGTTTGTTCCGGTTTTGTTTATCATGGCCCTCCCCCGCACAAAAGGCAACCACTTGGGTATTCATTCGCGGAGAAAAGGCTAAGGTTTTTGCTCACCCATGGTTGGGATGTTGGGTAACCGTTTAAAACAATGAACTAGATCTCTTCTCTTGATGTGAAGGGCTGTACATGCTGGACTGTTGAGCAAGAAAGGTTAAGTTGCGAGTCAAGTGTAGAGGGTGATCCCAGTTTTGTAGGAGAAAACCCAACAGCCAAAAGACCCTCTGGATGGGTATTTACGAATGTCAAGAGAGGCACTGTAGGATGCATCCCAGGATATTAACATGGGTGGCCTTGGGCTGAGAATGGGGAGGGTTTTAGAGAAAGATATTTTGTTTATCTTTGTATTTTTTTTTTCATTGTTCTCTAGTTAAAATAAACACATTATTTTTCAAATTAAGATAAACTGACAATTAAAAAAAGACAGTTGCTGGCTTCTCACTCATGTGTGGTGGACCCGTACATAATATTGGGTCATAGAAACCCTCCCATAGTCCTTTGAGAATCAGGATAACGGGGTGGTTGAACAAGATTCTGAATCCAGGCCCCTTATGTTAAATGTGGGCCCCAGATTTGACCAGTGAACAAAGATCTTTGCCCTTGTGGAGCTGACATCCTGGTCAGTGTAGAACTGTGCCTAGAACAGGGGTTTCCAAACAAGGGCACGTTTTGCTCCCCAGGGGACATTTGGCAAAGTGTGCAGATGTTTTTAGTTGTCATAACTGCAGAGGAAGGATGCTACTGGCATCTGGTGGGTAGAAGCCAAGGATGTTGCTAAATAACCTACAGGACCACCTCCGTGGCATGAATTACCTGGGCCCGAATATCAGTAGTGCTGAGACTGAGAACCATGGGCTAGATCAGTGTCTGGCACACATTAAAAGCTCAACAAATATTAGCTGCTGTGATGAAAAGATGACATAAACAAGTCTTTGTTTGCCGCCAATCTTACAGACAAGGAAATCAAGGCTTGGAGAGGTGGGGTGCCATCACCGAGGTGGGAGTGGGATGCCCCATCCCTGGGGGAGGGAGGTGGAGTTCGGGGCTCGGGGCTGGCCTGTAGGTCCAAGAAGTGGGAGACATCGATGCTGGGGAGACTCTGGAGACCCAGGCCTGAGCTGGGTGCTGGCCACCCCTCCTGGCTCCCTAGCTTGGTGCCAGCACTGTCGTCTGCCAGTCACCACGATGTCTCGGGCCAAGGTATGTTCTCAGCCCCCTCCCCATGTGTCAGTCTTTGTCACGTCCTCTGTGCTGGCAGCCCTGGAAGGTGGGGCGGGAGGGGGGAATCCTTTTTATTTCCCCTCAGGAAAAGCTGTGTTTGGTAGCAGCACGTGGTGTCAACAGCCAGGGGCCTGATTCGGGCAGCTCTGCCCGCTGACGGCCTTTGGATTACCTTGCGACAGCCTTGTCCCTCCCCGAGCCTCAGATTCCTCAGCTGGGTGATGGAGTGGGGCGGGCGGTGCTGTATCCTCCCCTGCCTCTTTCTTGGACACAGGTGAGGTGCTGGATGTGCAGCTCCTTTGTCCACAGCAGGTCATTCTAGAAGGAGGAGCTGACGTCATTATTACTCTTTATCACCTGTGGGGGTGGGAGCCCAGTGTCAGGGGGCTGGGATGGCTCCTTCCTTCTCTCCCTCTGTCATTTTATCCTCATTCTGTGATTGAGTTCGTCTATCACTTTAACTGCCATCCCTTTGCTGACATTTCCCAAATTTATATTTCCTACTCTGACCTCTGCCCTGCCCTCCAAGCATCTGTATCCAGATGGTGAGGACATCTCTCCTTGGGTGTCTAGCGGGCATGGCCAACACCCCATCTTCACCAGCTCGCCCCGCTCAAAGCCCCTTCTGTCTAGGTGATGGTCCCTCCATCCTTCCACCTGCTCAGACTCATCCCTGGGGCCATCTCGATTCTGTTCTTCCTCTTACATCCTGCATCCAAACGATCAGAAAGTCCAGTTGGCACCACTTTCAACAAGCATCCAGAGTATGGTTACTCCTCACCCCTCTGCGGCTGCCACCATGGTCTCGGCCACCATCGTTTCCTGCCGGGACTGTTGTGGTCACCTCCTCCCTGGTCTCTTGCTTTGCCCTTGCCCCGGACAGGTGGTTCTCCACACACATTGTCTGTAAGTCAGGTTACGTTCCTCCTCTGCTCAGAACCCTCCTATGACTCCCACCTCACTTGCTGTAAATGTCAAGGCGTTGATGATGACCTAGGAGGCCCTTCAGCATCTGTTTTTCCTGCTCCACGTGTCTGTCTCTCCGACTTCATCTCCAAACATACCTGACACATTCCTGCCTCAGGGCCTTGGCACTTACTGTCTGCTTGCTCTAGAACACTCTCCAGGTATTCTTGTGGCTTGTTACCTCCTTGGGTCTCTGCTCTGATATCCCACTTTCTCAGTGCGACCTTCCCTGACCTTCCCATCTAAAAGCACACCTCTTCCCCATGTTCCCCCTCCCCCTTCTCCATTGCACTTGGATTTTACTTACTTGTTTGATAATTGTCTGCTCTCCCCTCACTAGAATTTAAACTCCTGGAGGGCAGGGATTTTGTCCCTCTTGTTCCTTTGCTGCTCCCAGACCTAGAACAATGTCTGGCGTACAGAGGGTGCTCAGTGAATATTTGTAGAGTGAAGGAAGGAAGAGCCACCCATGCATTGTCCCATATCTCTTGAGATTATTTTTGTATGTCAGGCTTTCTTCTAGGCATCAGGAACAGCACTAAATCAAACAATGGTTTGTGTCCTCAAGGAGTTCTAATCCAGGCGAGAGAATGGACACAAGTAATGACATTACAGTGTGGTAAGTGCTTTAACAGATATATTAGTCAGGACTCTTTGGGTTGTGAATGACAGAAACTCCAAGTCAGAGTCTTAAGGAAAAAAAAAAAAGGCTATTATGGACTCAGTTGACTCACTAAAAATGGCTTCAGGCATAGCTGGATCCAGGTGCTCTCTGGCCTGACCCTTAGGCCATGTACCCATCCATGAACCAAGTATTGCTTATCTAGGAGCCCAGAACTCGGATTGCCTGGCTTGGGTCACGTGTTCATCCTTATCGATGGAGGTGAGGGATCAGCTTCTCCACAGGTACATGTACCAAGAACAGGGCTCAGGGCTGACTTTCAGGAGGTCACATCTCCGGGAGCTGCGGAAAGGGTGGATTCACATAGATTCTAAGCAGTTTTTGGGGTGTGTGGCCCTGTCTGTTGCAGATGGCTGGGAGGTGGAGGAGGGGGTGCTGCAGGTTTCCTGGTGACAGGTGGCCCCCTGCCTCTCCCTGCACTTACCTCCTTTGCCCCCTTGCCCCATGCTTTGTAAATATTTCTGGCTCGCTGCCTCTCCACTGTCCTCCCTTCCCTGTATCACAAAGGGGCTCCAGATGGTGTGGCTCTCGGGGAGTCTGCCACACAAATCTGTTGGGTTCTAATCCCCCTTCTCCCTCCCCACCCACATATGCAAGGCTCTGGGCTTCTTGGATCCTATTTCGGGCCTGAGGGAGGAAGGATGCTCAGGGACCCCGATGGGCCTCACCACTCTTTCTGGCCTCTGGTGCTGAGAGGCCACTTTTTATATGAGGGTGGCTTCATAGGCCTGCCCTGGCTCTTTTGGTTCCCGGGCACACCCTGAACCAGACATGCCTGCTATTGCCTACTCTTCCTGGGGTCTAACCCAGGATGTCTCAAGTTTTACTATACATAGAACTGCCTGGGGTAGGTCTAATTAAAATGCAGATTCTGGATCAGCAGGTCTGGGGTGGGGTCTGAGATGCTGCATTTGTAACAAGCTCCCAGGAGATGAGATGCCCGTGCTGCTGGTCCAGGGACCACACTCTGAGGGGCGAGGGTCTAAAGTACTTTCTACTCCTTGGCTCGTCCCTCCCCCTCCCCAGGCTGGGTCAGATTCCCCATTGCTCTCTGCACTGCCTGTCTTCTCTCAGAGCCCTTGTCACACAGGGAATAGGTGATCTACTGTGTTAGATACATTTTAAGCTCCAGGAATCTTATTTTCTAATGTCTTCATACTGTCAGGAAATACTGATTAAGGTCCTACTAGGTGCCAGGCATTGGAGAAGCAACAGAGAGCAAAGCAGACAAAATCCTTGCCCTCAAAGACCTGGCATCTAAATAGGAGGAGATGGACAATAAACAAGAAAAATCCTGCAAGTGACAAGTGCTACAAATACCGTAATACAGGGATATAAATTAGATAGTGTTGGGGGCTGTTTTGGATCTGATGATCAGAGAAAGCCTGTCTGGTGAGATGACTTTTGAACTGGGACCTCGTTGCCAAGAAGCCAGCCATGGGAGGAAGGGCAGGAGGAATTGTGTTCCAGGCAGAGGCAGCAGCCTGTGCAAAGGCCCTGGGGCAGGGATGAGCTTGGCCAGTTTTAGGATCAGCAGGGAGGCTGGTGTGGGGCTGGGGTGGAGTGAGTGAGGGGACAGTGGATGGGGGAGGAGGTCTGAACAGCGTTGTGGGGTCTGCATCACACGGAGCCCAGGGGAGGAGCTGGGCTTTTATTCTAAGAGCAGCAGAGGGTTTTTGGCCAGGTTGTCACAGTGAATGAGTTATCTTAGAAGAATCCCTCTGGCTGCTGTGAAGAAACTAGATGGGTGGGGAGAAGGGGAGAGGAGTGGCCAAGTTCAGGATTTGGGCTGGTTTCTGAGCAGAAAGCCAGTTTCCATGTGGTGGAAACTGTTGTCTTGGCTCTCACCTACTAAAGGATCGTGCTTTGGCCAGAAAGGATCCCATTAATGGACGGTTTTAGGAGCCTTCTGGGTGCTGCTGAGTGGTGGGCCGGTCTGGACTTGCTTCTGTGGAGATGGCTATTGCTGGGTGGGCGGCTGGGAGGGTCTCATCTCAACGCTTGTCAGCGAGGGGGAGGGCCCGGCTGGGCCTGGCCTCTCACAGTTTGACATCATTTATCCACACAGACATGGAGAGTTGCTGAAAGAGGGAGTGTGCCTTATCTTGCTTACATGGTTTCCATAAAACCACGCTGCATGTGATGTCAATACATAGTGATACCAATACTACTACAGCCATTAATAATAATAGCTGATACTTATTGTTTCCTTTGTAGATCATGTTCTAAGCCCTGCAGTGTGATGTCACTGATGCTCACTGTCATCTGTGAGGAGAGGACTCTTATTATCCCCATTTTACAGATGAGGGAACTGAGGCCCAGAGAAGTACAGGAACTCGCCCAAAGGCCACCCAGTTTTTAAGTGGCACATTGTAAGTTCATATTTTTAGAAATCCTGTGACGATCTGCAGCCACAATAGTTTGGTCCCGTGTCATGTATGTTAAAGGCATCGCTCTCATAAAGGTCAGTGCTAAAAGCGGACCATGGTTCCTGGGGTTGTTTTGGCCCACTCCAAGAGCCTCAGGACGTGGCGAGTGGGACCCTTCTGCCATCCGAGAGGCTCTGTGCCCTCTACTTGGTGCTGACCGTGGGCAAGTTGTGCAGCCTCCCCATCCTCAGTTTCCTCATCTGTGAAATGGGGGAGGAGGGGAGGCGAACAAAAGCCCTGCCTCCAGGCCTGTATGGTGAGGAGTCTTCGGGGGTTTGGACAGAGGCTGGCACATGTAAGTGCTCAGTGGTTTTCAGCTGCTGTTACTTTCACTGTTACTATTATCTTTATTTTTATTGATGGGTAGAGTGGTAAATAGAGTGACCAGCTGCCTTGGTTTGCTTGAGACCGTCCTGGTTTTAAAACTGAAAGTCCCAGGCTTCCCTGTGGCGCAGTGGTTGAGAACCCGCCTGCCAGTGCAGGGAACACAGGTTCGATCCCTGGCCCGGGAGGATCCCACATGCCGCAGAGCCACTAGGCCCGTGCACCACAACTACTGAGGCCACACGCCTCAACTACTGAAGCCTGGGTGCCTAGAGCCCGTGCTCTGCAACAAGAGAAGCCACGACAATGAGAAGCCCGTGCACCGCAGTGAAGAGTAGCCCCCGCTTGCCTCAACTAGAGAAAGTCCATGTGCAGCAACGAAGACCCAACACAGTTAAAAATAAAACAAACAAACAAGTAAATTAAAACAAAAAAAAACCAAGAAAAAAACCCTAAAAGTCCCTCATCCCAGGAAGCCCCTCAGTCTTAGATAAACCAGGATGGTTGGTCACCCTCTGGTTAAAGTGCTTATAAATAAGTTTAGGCCTGCCCTGGCATCAGCTGAGCCTAGATTTGAATCCAGCTCTGCCACTTGAGCAGATCACTTAGCCTCTCTGTGCCTCAGTTTCCCCACCTCTAAAATGGGGAGTGATTGTTGTACCTAACTCGAAGGATTTTTGTGAGGTTTAAATGCGGTCAGGAGTAAAAGGGTTTGGTGGAACAGTTACACTGAAACTACCTGGGGGGCCCAAGTGGACTGGAGAGAGGCTGAGACCACGTTGAAGGCTGGGTGTGGGTCTTCCCCTCCCCCACAGCTGGCCCCGGCTTCTGAGTCAGGCCGGCTCCATCCTCCACCACATCAAAGTTCTCCCAGGGCCCCTTTATGGCAGGGGCTGCTGGGCCCCTGGTGCAGCGGCTGATGAGAGCAAGATCCTATCTGCATGGGTGGAGGTGCCCGGCAGCGGGGAGGCAGCCCCTGCCCCTCCCACACAGGCCCTCGCTGGTCCTCTTGGGGTGGACAGAAGCCTGCACGCCGGCAGGACCCCAGACAAGCTGGTCAATCTCTCTGCTCCTCATTCTCCTCCTGTCTAAATGGCGATGCTGGAGTCTCCCCATGGGGTGCACGGGGGGCCCCTCCAGTCTTGGGCTGTGTTAACAGAATGCATCTTGGACTGAACTGGGTCCCAGATGGTGGCGTTTGAAATACTTTACTGTGAACCAACTGATGCTTTGAAAGCACACCAGCTCCAGGGCAGTGGTGGGACTGTGCTGCTCAGAGGAGGGTTACAGGGTTTATAGAAGCTGCTCTTTATTCTTAGGAGGCTACAGACAGTGTGTTGGGGAGCATCTTAAACTCGGTGGTTGCGAGGGTCTCTGTGCGGTGAGCCCCTGCCACCCCCAGCCCAGTGTGCAGGGGAGTGTTGAGAATTAAATGGAGGAAAATAAGTGGCTTCTCAATAAATGGTAGCTGCTAAGTTTTTTAAAATTAAACTTTTTGGGCTTCCCTGGTGGCGCAGTGGTTGAGAGTCCGCCTGCTGATGCAGGGGACACGGCGGGTTCGTGCCCCGGTCCGGGAAGATCCCACATGCCGTGGAGCGGCTGGGCCCGTGAGCCGTGGCCACTGAGCCTGCGCGTCCGGAGCCTGTGCTCTGCAACAGGAGAGGCCACAACAGTGAGAGGCCCGCGTACCGCAAAAAACAAAAACAAAACAAAAAACCTTTTATTTATTTATGTTTACAGATTTAAGTCAGAGTCTCACAGAGATCTGAGAAGATTCCAACGTAATCCCAGTAGGAGGACAGACACACAGCCCTCTGCAGACTCATTTAGTCAGATGACAGTGACTACAGGAGATACGTTTTACTGAGCACGTACTGTATGTGAAAGCCCCAAAGTCCTTTCTCTCCTCTGGGTTTGCTCCAGGGACCGACAGCATCCACAAGGGAGTTTGGACCTACTCCAGCTCCACCGTATCAGAATCTGCTCCTAACAGGCCCCCCGATGATTTCCAAGCACGCTGCAGTTTGAGAAGTGTTGGTTTGGCTGTTTTTCCCTCCTTCAGTCCCTCCGACTACCCTGTGAGGTAGAGCTCCTTAAAAAAGGGGAAACTGAGGCACAGAGAGGCTCAGTAACCTGCCCAGGCTCACGCAGCAAGTAGAGTTTCTAAGAGTCTATGACAAGAGGCAGAGGCAGGATTCGAACTCAGGCCTCCCTGCCCCAGACCCCTGCTGTTGACCATCATGTTACCGCTCAGCGGTGCAGCAGCTGAGAATGTGGGAAAGGAGTGGGTGATTCTGGCGGGGGAAGGATTGGCCTCTGGGGCACCCTGATTGAGTTGGACCTGCAGAGAGGAGGAGGTCTTGGCCAGCAGAGGGGTGGGGTGATCAGTCCCCAGAGCGAGCCTTCATTTGCCTGTCCCCGCCCGGCACCTGGTAGGAGGCCCCCGCCCCTTCTCTCTGCTCCAGCTTCAGGAGCTGTACAGAAACCCTGAAATGCAGACCCTCCTCATACTGCAGGAAGATCTTGGCTGGTCCAGTTAGTAGCCCAAGAGCTGGTCAGTAGCAGTTGGTTAGTAGTGCCTGCTTACTGTGACAGAGCATGAGGCAGCTCTTGAATTAAATGCAGTTAAAGAAGAATAGGAGCAATCTTTTGCTAATTAATCAAATCCCCCATCTTTATTGAGCACCTCCTATTTTCAAAAAATAAATTTATTTATTTTATTTATTTATCCTTGGCCTCCCTGGTTCCCCATCGCTGGGCGCGGCCCTCTCCAGTTGCCGTGAGCTGGGGCCACTGCTCGCCGCGGTGCGCGGGCTTCTCATCGTGGTGGCCTCTCCTGTTACGGAGCACGGGCTCTAGGCGTGCGGGCCTCAGCAGGTGTGGCTCGCAGACTCCAGAGTGCAGGCTCAGCAGTTGTGATGCACGGGCCTAGTTGCCCCGCGGCATGTGGGATCCTCCCGGACCAGGGCTCGAACCCGTGTCCCCTGCATTGGCAGGCGGACTCTTAACCGCTGCGCCACCAGGGAAGCCCTGTTGAGCACCTCCTGTGTGTCAGATGCTGTACTAGGTGCTGGGGACACAAGAGTGAACAAAACAAAGTCCCTGCCCTGGTGGAGCTGATGTTCTAACAGGGGGGCGACAGAGAACTAACAAGTGCAAAGGAGCTGGACCATTCCAGATTTTAACGCCTGCACGCTGGGATGGAATCAGGGTAGGGAGGATGGTGGGTGTGATGAAGAGCGACCTGGAGGAGGTTCTGCCTTCCGCTGGGCGCTCAGGAAAGGCCTGACCTAGGAGCAAAGCCATGAATGATGCACGGGAGCCAGGTATGTGACACTTTGGGGGGAAGAGAGTTCCAGGAGGAAACAGCAAGTGCAGAGACTGGGAGGTGAGAGCGAACTTGGTGAGTTTGAAGTACAGCAGGTGCTGGAGTGGAGGGAGGGAGGGGAGGAGATCAGGTGAGGAAGGTAATGGGCCCTTGGGCAGAGCCTGGCAGGTAAAGGTGAGTGGGGGTCGGGGAGGCCCTTCCTCCTGGCGCGGCGGGCAGACCTGGAGGGCTGTAAGCCGGCGGGAGTATGGTCTGATTTATGTTTTAAAAGGGACTGCTCGGGTCAGAGTGTGGAGGCTGGGCTGTAGGACCAGCAAGACTGATTGGGTGGCAGTAACTGGCAAAGGGTGGTGGCAGCTTGCACCAGGAGGTGGTACAAAGAGAGGGCGACAAATTCAGGATGGTGATAGAGCTGGCTCAGACTTGAATGGGTGGCGGAGGAATGTGGGAGGTGAGGCTTTTCAGCAGAGGGGAAGTTAGACCTTGACTGGCGTAACCTGGAAGGCTTCCTGGAGGAGGTGTAGGCGGTCAGGATGGGCGTTACAGGCTAGGGGACATTCTGGCAGTAGAAATCCATGAGCAGGGGCCAAAGTGGGTTCATGTGAAGGGCAGTGGGTTCATATGGCTTATGTAACCTCCTTCCCACCCTTAAAGGTCACCGGCTCAGAGTTGTCCCTGGGGTTTCCAAGCTAGAGAAGGGATTAAGGGTCAGAGGTTTAGGTCGCCCCCTTGAGTGCAGGCAAGAAGACAGCTAAGGGAAAATCAGGACACCCAGGCAGTGGAGTTTTGAGGCTCTTAGCCCTGGCCCTGGCTGGACAGCAGGCCTGTCACCCACTGTTCCTGGGCCTCGGTTTCCTCAAGCATCAAGTGGGGTACCAGGGAGGTGCAAAGCGAGCCTGCGGCAGCCTGGTAGGTTGGAACGGAGGTTGCCATTCCAGGGCCTGCCGCCCCCGTGCCAGGGCCCAGAGCAGCTTGGTTTGCAAGGCGGCACTTTCTGGGTGAGAACAGAGTTTTTGAGGAGGTTGTGGAGGGGGGAGGAAGGGGGGCCCTTTCTTTTTTCTCTCTGGACAGATCATTGAGGAGGAGCGGGCACACAGAGGGGCAGTGAACAGAGACAGCGCTGTGGGCCTCTTTTTTGGGGGGCGGGGAGGGGAGAGGGAGCTAGGTCAGCTGTATGGGCCACTTAATACCCATGAACTTGCAATTAAATGCGGAAGTGGGAGACAAGGGGGTGGTCAAAGGGGATATTGTTCCGGCTCCGGAGAGGAGGGCGGCTGGAGCCCTGGGGAAATGGCCAGCCTCCAACATGAATGGGCTTCAGTGTCCTAGGGGGGCTGGAGGGGGCAGGGGGCCGTCATTTGGCCCTTTGTCCTATTCTGCTGGACCCGGCCACAAAGACCAGCTTGATTCCCGTCTGGTTTCTTTTGGGGGGCTGAGGGGGAGGGGGTGCCTCGACCCCAGCTTGGCCCCCTCCCAGGACCCCAAGCAAAGTGTCCCTCTAGCCATGAGGGGCTCTCTAGAAATCCCCCTCACTGTGATTGAACTTTGTTTTTTCCTGAAAATTTTTTAATTTTAATTTTTTTAGGCATGTCTTACATGCAAATGTTTTTAGGCATGCAAAAATTAGGCACCTAATTTTTTTAGGTACAATATTAAGTGTACAGCTTGATGAATTTTTACATGCAATTTATCTGTGTAACCTTCACCCACATCAGCTAGTAAATATTGCCAGCACCCCAGAGGGTGTTCCCTCCCAAGTCAGTATCCCTCAAAGTAACTACTGTTCTGATTTCAGTCATCACAGATTAGTTTTGCCTGCTTTTGAACTTTATGTAAAGTAGAATCATACAGTATATGCTCTTTTGTGCCTTTTAATTTTTAAAATATTATAAATATACATGTATACATAACTATATATGTATATATGTGTGTACCTAAAAATTATATATATGTATACTATATATTATTTTTATATGTATTGTATGTAATCATTTCCATGATTCAAATTAAAAAGGCATAAGTAATGCAGATTAAAAAGTCAGCCTCCCAGAACTATGGAGACAGTGAAAAAATCAGTAGTTGCAAGGGGTTGGGGTATGTGGAGGAGTGAAAAGGTGGAGCACAGAGGAGCACAGTGGAACTGCTCTGTGTAGTGGCATAGTGATGGTTGCATGTCATTATGCATTTGTCCAAACCTGTAGAATGTACACAACATAATGTAAGCTATGGATTCTGGGTGATTCTCGGTAATGTATCAGCGCACGTTCATTGATTGTAACAAATGCACCGCTCTGGTGGGGGACACTGATAATGGGGAGGCTGTGCGTGTGTGGGGCAGGGGGTAGAGGGGACATTTCTGTACCTTCTGCTCCATTTTGCTGTGAACCCAAAACGACTCTAAAAAAATAAGTCAAAAAAAAAAAAAGTCAGCCTCCCAGGTCCCTCCCCAAAGCTAGCCGCTGACCTTGGGCCCTTCAGATAGTCTGGACACACCCCTTTTGTTACCTGAAAGTGATGGCTTTTTGTACTCACATTTCTGCACTTGGCTTTGTCCCCCTTTTCACCCTGTATCCTGGAGATTGTTCTATAATAGCACATAGAATTCCGCTGGATGGATGCGTGGTGGATTTTTTTTTTTTTGCTGTATGCGGGCCTCTCACTGTTGTGGCCTCTCCCGTTGCGGAGCACAGGCTCCGGACACGCAGGCTCAGCGGCCGTGGCTCACGGGCCCAGCCGCTCCGTGGCATGCGGGATCTTCCCGGACCGGGGCACGAACCCGTGTCCCCTGCATCGGCAGGCGGACTCTCAACCACTGTGCCACCAGGGAAGCCCCGTGGTGGATTTTTTAAAGCTGGTCTCCTCTTGATAGACACTGAGGTGGTTCCCATCTTGCGCCATTACAAACGATGGTATGACAGATGCAGACTACTTCACACCTGTAAGTTCATTCATTTCTGGGAAGGGAACTTCTGGGTTAAAGGGTATATGCGTCTGTTTTAGTATTTATTTATTTAACTTTCCCTTCCAGTCTTATTGAGATGTAATTGACCTACAGCACTGTGTGTTAGGTGTGCGGCCTAACGATTTGACTTACATCCATCATGAACTGATGACCAGAATAAGTTTAGTGAACACCCATCATCTCCGGCAGATACGAAACAGAAGAAACTGAAAAAAATGGTTTTCCTTGTGGTGAGAGCTCAGGATTTACTGTCTTGACAACTTTTATGAACAACATACAGTGGTGCTCATCGTACTCATCATGTCGTTCATTACATCCCTAGTATTTGTATATCTTATAAGTGGAAGTTTGTACCTTTTGACCCAATTTTCTCTCTTACCCCCCGCCTCTGGTAACTATGAATCTGATCTCTTTTTCTGTGAGTTCCCTTTTTGAAGTATAATCGACGTGCAGCACTATGTTAGTTCCTGGTGCACATCGTAGTGATTCAGTATTTCTACACATTACCAAGTGATCACACCAAAGGGTCTGTCCATGTGTAATTTATCACTCATCTTTAATTACATGACAGATATGAATGCAAAATCTCCTTGTAGAAAATGACAGACAAGGGAACCTTTTCCTTCCTATCCCTGGTTGCCCCCACCTCCAGTGTCTCTTGTTACTAGTCTACGGTGCAGCGTTCCAGATCTTTCCCTGTGTGTTTGTGTCGTTGACGTACATAAACATGAACCTGTGGAAAAGACAGGGTGTGTTTTTAAGTGTGTGCATTTGTTTAAGTAAAAGGCCTCAAACCGAGGCCATGTTTAAAGCTGTAGGCTCCGGAGCCAGGCTCCTGGTTTAAATTCTAGCTCCGTCCCTTTACCTGCTCCCTGAGGGTAATCTCTTGCGATCACCCAGTATTCCGCAGCCTTGTTCACTGTCTGGGGGATCTTTTTATGTTGTTTTGCACACTTCCAGCTCATTCCTTCTAACTTCTGCCTACTCTTTCACAGGACGATTATACTGGAGTTTATACATCCGTTCCCCTCTTAATAGGTATCTAGGTGGTTCTTTTTCTTTTATATTAGGAATTCTCAACCTTCACGTAATTGATGGTTTGGGCTGCGTAATTGTTTGGTATGGGGGGCTCTCCTGTGCACTGTAGGGTGTTTAGCAGCATCCCCGGCCTCTACCCACTAGATGCCAGTAGCAACCCCCCTCCCCCCGAGTTGTGACAACTGAAAATGTCTCCAGACATTGCCAAGTGTAGTGCTGAGAAGTGCTACAGGGAGCATCGTTCTTCAAGCCTCCCTGTATGCCTGGGCAATGGCATCATTATTGTATTGCTATCTCACAGATAAGGAAATGGAGGCCCAGAGAGGTTGAGTCATTTGCTTAAGGTCACACAGCAAATACATGGCAGAACCAGGATTTGAGTTCATGCTTCTTCCCATTTTGAGGGCACCCACAAAGTGCCAGGCATGGTTCTAGGCTGAGCTGGGTGTTTAATGGGTGCCAGCACCGACCCAAGCCCCTGCCCTCATAGAGCTAGCATTCTTGTGGGAACAGCAGACAGTAAGCTAGTCATCTTAACAGATACCTGACTCATCTGGTGGTGGTTGATGGGTGAGGGTGAGGAGATAGAGAGTCACAATAACAATGCCACCTGACATTTAATGATATTTTACAGTAATAACTGATGTTTAGTGAGGGTTTAAATATGTCAGTTACCATTCTAAAGAGTTTCACAGGATTGACTCATTGAATCCCCACCAAAAACCCCTATGACATACCATTAGTCTTATTCTCTTATTGCAGATAGGGGAACTGAGGCACAGAGGTATTGAAGTCCTTTGCCAGGAAGTGGCAGGGCCGGTACAAGGACCTGGGCTGCTAGAACTCTTAACCATTGTGCAGGCCGCCCTCATGCCTACTCTAGGACCTACTTCCTGGGTGGTCGTGAGGGTCACCTGCCCTAAGAGTGTGACTCAGTGTGGTTTGCATGGAGATAAGGACAGAAACTGAGAGTAAACGTTTAAAGTTTTATAGCAATTTCACAGAGTAATTTTATGCCAGTTTAGTCCAGTACTAGAAAAATTAGGCATGTAGTCTGCCTTTTTACTTTATTTTTCTAGTAATTCACTTTTATTGCAATTTTCGGAAGTACTAGTCTCAAACGGATTAGAAATTAAAGACAAAAATAGTTCTTCCCAACAGATAGTTGGAGGAATGCTGTGTTAGGATGGGGAAAGTGCTAAGAGCAGGCCCTGGCCCATGGTATGACCTCCATAAATGTGAGCTTTATTATTAATCTGTTGTTCTGACATTTGGTTCTCTCCATATAAGCTCCTTACCCCTGGGAGCTAGAATGAGCTGAGGGATCTTCTTCCCATTTAATGGATGAAAAAATTGAGGCCCAGGCAGGTTAGGTGTTTAGGATTGGCTGGCAGGGTCTAGATGCTTGGGGATGTTTTCTTTGCCGACCCTGCCTGGGCCATGATTTTCATGCCCCTCTCCAACCCAGGCAGCTGGATAGGCCCTGACCTGCAGGCTTCCCCGTGGACGTGCAGTTGGCCAACAGCCTGGAGCCCTGGTTAAACAGGTCCTAGAGAGAGACTGGGCTTCCCTGGGGACTGTAGGCGGCTGGGGCCCCTCATCAGTCCCTCTCTTTGTCTCCGTGGCCATGACAACCTGGCTGGACGCTTGGCACATCCAAGCCCAGCCCCCAGCCTGACCAGCCGGCTTCCTCCTTGGCTGAGGCTGCCCTGGCAGGCTGCTGCCTGGCTGGGGGAGCCTCCCCTCAACCCCCATTCCCCTCTCTCCCACTGATGGGGGCTCCTGGGCAGGCCTGATGTTGCCATTTCTTTTTTTGTTTGTTTTTTTTGTTTTTTTTTGATTACTAATTGTGTATTGAAAGCAGTAAGAGGTTCCACGACACCAAATAAACCAGTTCTGAGGTTTTCCCCAAGATAAAGTGTAACAGCTCGAGCTTCTTCAGTGTTTATCAAAATACAAAAGAAAAACGTAGAGGTTATCATTTTTCGATGGCAAATCTGACCCTTGCAGGCTGAGGGAGTGAAAGCACACGTGGACAGGGGCTCCGAGGGGCTGGGGCTCAGGATGACCACCCGCGCTCCTGCTGGTGAGACCCCGGAGAGCCCGGAGCAGGCAAGCAAGGGGACTGCAGGGCTCCCGCTCAAAGCAGAGCGTTCCAGCCAAAGTGCCCATGCTGACCCCAGAAAAGGCTGGGGTTCCTCCAAGGGGTCTGAGAGCGGTGGCCCATCTCCTGGGCAGCCACGTAAGCACAGATATAAGCACAAACGCTATGGGGTGTGGGATGACCCGAGACAGAGCAAATCACAGGGACCCTATTGTGACCATGCAGAATGGATCATAGCCCCGTTTCACGTTCCCAACGGGAAACAGACCACTGGTGGACTGGACTCAGGCCATTACTGCAGAACCTACACTAGACACATTTCTCCTTTCTGTGTGTTCAAGTGTTCTCCTTATCTTGTATTTGTAACTATTTTTAAAAAATGCACTGAGTTTGGGTTAAAAACCAACCACCAAAATGGATCTCAACACAGATGTAAAGCCCAGAAGAGGAACATTGGGCTTTTCTGACACAGCGACTCCTGGATGACCCGTGTGCCTAAAATCCCTCTCAGTACTAAATAGTGGGTTGATTTTCTTTTTACAATAAAAAAAAAGCTGAGTAATATTGCATAGGAGTACCAGAAACTGCCTCATTGGAAACAAACACTATTTACATTAAATAAAAACCCAGTTGCAGGCTGCGTCTGCACATTTACAGCATGGTGAAGCACACTGTGACCGACCATGGAGACAGCTTCTGGCACTCACACCCCAGGGGCACGTTTGCCACATGGGAGTAAAGCGAGAGCAGAAGGAGGGAGTGTGAGGGGAGGAGAGAGGAGTTCAGCTCACTTCTGGTTCCGGAGCTGATTGGACAGTCGGTCCAGTCCCTCATAGAGCCCGTCCCCGCTGGTGGCACAGGTGGCCTGAATGTACCAGTTCCTGTGGCACAGAGAGTGCAGACCCAGCTTGTCCGTGACCTCAGCTGCATTCACGGCATTGGGGAGGTCCTGTTTGTTAGCAAACTCTGAGCAGGACGGCGTCCCTGAGCGCGTCTTCTGCCAGCAGCCTCCTAAGCTCCGCTCGAGCCTCACTCACACGTTCTCTGTCATTGCCGTCAACCACGAAGATGAGACCTTGTGTGTTCTGGAAGGAGTGGCGCCACAGAGGCCGGATCTTGTCCTGGCCGCCCGCGTCCCACACAGTGAAGCTGATAGTCTTGTATTCCACGGTTTCCACGTTGAAGCCTATAGTGGGAATGGTGGTCACGATTTCACCCAGCTTCAGTTTGTCCAGGGTGGCGGTCTTTCCCACAGCATCTAGGCCCACCATGAGAATGCGCATTTGTTTTTTGCCGAAAAGGCCCTTGAAGAGGTTTGCAAAGGTATGCCCCATGCTGTAGACCTGTGGGAGCAACACTGGCCAGAGAAACCCTCGGCGGCCGCGGCGCTGGTGCTGCCGTGTCACGTGGGAAGGACCCCCAAACTCAGGCCTCTGGGGGGTCCTCCCTCTGCACCCGGGCCTCTTGGCTGCTGGCTTTGAGCACATTGCTGCTGGCTTTGTGTTCATTCTCCCCATTTGCTTTCTGTCCCCAGCCCCGCCTCCAGCTTCCTCCTGAGCTCTCTGTCAACCCGGGTCTGTCCCTTCCAGCCCCTTCCCTCTGCTTTTCCTCCTCGGTCATATTCTCTGTTTCTTTCTCTGTGTCTCTCCCTCTCTCTGTCTGGCTTCTAATGCATCGTCATTTGCAGATTGGTCCCTGTGTCTGAGAATGGAGCTGCCTCAGAGACCCCCAGTGCAAGGGCACCCTTGGGGACCCTTCCGTGCTCAGAGAAAGGACTGCGCTTTCTAGGTGCTTGTTTGCAGAAAAGCTGCAGCTCCAGCCACCACCAGCCCAGTGAGATCCTGCTGCCCTAGATGGGGTAAGGATGGTCTTCCATCTTGCGAGGGAGGAGTTTCTGTTGTCCCATGGAGGGGTCTTCCAGGTGAGAGAGGGGTGGTCCTCCCACCCTGTGAACAAGAGGCTCCTCTTGTCTCGTGGGGTTTCCTCCTGCTGAGGGAGGTGGTCCTCTAACCCGGTGAGGTAGTCTTCCTGCCTGGTGAGTAAGGCATCCTCCCCTAATGGGACGGTCCTCCTGGTCAGATCCTCTTAGGAGGAGGTGGGCTGCTGAGCCCCCTTGCTCTGACGTTTGAGCCAGCCGTGTGAAGGGCTTGGACTCAGAAAACCCAGAATGTTTTCTTCCCGTGCACCTGGGAGAGGGCCACTTCCCACTGTGGGTTGTTAAAGTCATCATTTATTAATGGCCACAGCTGTCCCTATAGATATGAATAAATAATGTTCCACTACAATGCCCTCGTCTTGTAGGATCCTTGAAGACCTTAGAGGGATCTAGATAAGAGTCATCTCAGTCTGGCCTTTGACTGGAGCTCAGAGAGAGGAAGTGATTTGCCTGTGTGAGGTTGCAAACCCAGATGCCCATGGGTTGACAGGTAGAGTAGCCAGGTGTAGGAAAAATTATGTCACCTCACCATCTGTCTTTTTGTTTCTCTTGTTTCAGCATCAGCCTGGATATCTTTAATCTCCGTGTGCCTTGGTTTTTTCATGTATAAAACAGAGATAAGAATATTTGTCTCATAGATGTTTCTTAAAAATTTTTAAAAATTGAGATACAACTCATACACTGCAAAATTTACCGTTAACAGTGTCCATACCACCAGCTTTTATATAGTCACAAGGTTGTGCACCATCACTGCTTTCTAATTCCAGAACATTCCATCACCCCAAGAAGAAACCCCAAACCCATTAGCAGACCCCCTCCATTCTTTCCCTCCCCCATCCCTGGCAACCATCGATCTATTTTCTGTCTCTACAGATTTGGAATTACACAATGTGTGGCCTTTTGTATGTGGCTTCTTTCGCTTAGCATGACTTTTTCAAGGTTCATCCATGTTGTAGATGTGTCAGAATTTCATTCCTTTTTATGGCTGAATATTAGTCCATTATTGGATATATCACCTTTTTTTATCCATTCATGAGTGGATGGACATTTGGGTTGTTTCCACTGTCTGGCTATTATGAATAATGCTGCTATGAACATTCGTGTACAAGTTTTTGTACAGACATAGGTTTTCACTTTTCTTGAGTATGTATACACCTAGAAGTGGCCTCATGGGTTTCTTGGGAAGATTAAATGAGCCCTTAAAAATACAACTCTTGGGACTTCCCTGGTGGTGCAGTGGTTAGGAATCTGCCTGCCAATGCAGGGGACACAGGTTCAAGCCCTGGTCCAGGAAGATCCCACGTGCCATGGAGCAGCTAACCCCTGTGCCACAATTACTGAGCCTGTGTTCTGGAGCCCGTGAACTACAACTGCTGAGCCCACGTGCCACAACTACTGAAGCCCACACGCCAAGAGCCTGTGCTCTGCAGCGAGAGAAGCCACCGCAATGAGAAGCCTACGCACCACAACGAAGAGTAGCCCCCACTTGCCGCAACTAGAGAAAGCCCGCGTGCAGCAATGAAGACCCAGTGCAGCCCAAAATAAATAAATAAGTTTATAAAAAAAGGAAAAAAAAAAGTACGACTCTTAGGACAGGCCCAGGCAATAGCAAGTGCTGTACGTGTGTTAGCTCTTAGTATTACAAAACAGTACCTCAAGCCTTTGGCCTTGATGTTGGAGAGACAGCGATGCTATTTAACACTTACTGAGTGCTTACTGGGTTCCAGGCACCTGTCCTATTGGGTGGCTGCTCTTTTACAGATGAGGAAACTGAGGCACAGAAGCAGTAATTGGCCCACGATCACACAGTGAGGACATGGCAGAGCTCAGATAGCAGTGAGCCTGGCGGGCGAGCTCCAGAGACCATGCTACTGACCCCATGCCTCCTGGAGGACCGGAGGTCCCGTGTCCCATGTCCCGTGTAAAGGGGCAGCTGCTCCTTATCCCCGAGCAGCAGTTCCCGCGTGGGAACACAAGCCCAGTGTTGCCAGATCTCCTGACTTTTTAAAGATGTTTTCCAACAGCCGGAAATGTGGAGTTTTGTGTATGAAATCACTCGAGTTTTAAAAGTTGGCAACTCAGTCATATTTTTAACAAACACTGTGTTGGCCAAACAAAACACGTCTGTGGGCCAAGCCCATGGGTTGCCAGTTTGCACACTCTGCCCTTGGGGCAACTTGTTGGGTGGGGAGGGGGCGTCGCTGGGCCCCCAACCTTGACTGCGGGCATTTCTGGACCTTCCCTGGGGGTTTCGGGCTCATGTCTGTGCCAGTCGTGTTTAAATCTGGCCCCTCACTGGCATGGTGGGCTTGGTGAGGGCCCCAATGGCATCTGGTCATTTGGGATCCCTGCCTCTCACCCGCAGGGTCATGAAACTGTGGCTCGCTCATAACGGGTGCTCGCTGTACAGCCGCTGCCTTTGACTTCAGGAGTTAACTACCTTTCTACAGCTGGAAGCCCCCTGGCGCATCAGGGCCTGGGATCTAGAGTCAATCTCTGGTTCCAACCCCAGCCCTGCCCCTTCCTAGCTGTGACCTTGGGCAAGTTGTTTAACCTCTTGGTGCCTCCGTTCTCTAATCTGTACATCCACAAAATGGGGCTAATCCATTATTTCAGGAATTAATACGTTGCTGGTGATCAGGGTGCATGTGGAGCCTGGCTGGTTGCAGCAGCATAAAGTAGTGACGTGGGTGCAGGCTTGGGAGCCGGACTCCCTGGGTTCGAATTCCAGCTCTGCCACTCACCAGCAGCATGATCTCGGGGCAAGTGACTGCCTCCGTGTTTCAGTTTCCTCATCTGTCAAATAGGGGTAATAATAATACCTACGTTATGGGGTTGATGTAGCACGTAGGACAGTGCCTGGCACATGGCAGGAACCCAGTAACATCAGCCATCGTTAATATTACACACACACACAATCGCAGACAGACGTGCAGACAGATGCAGTAACCACCAAGCCTCTGCCATCTGGCAGAAACAGCGCGAAGGTGCCTATTTCCGCGTGCGTTTCTCTGTGTGTTTACTGCAGGGAGTGATGTTAGCGTGTGATGCGCGGGCGTGAATCTGCATGGGCCTGAGCTAGTTAGCGGGGGCGCTGTTTTCTGCATAGGCATCGCCATGCATTAGTAGAGTGTGTACATTATGCGTGCATGTGCTCGCTCTCTCCTTGGCACCTGTCCGGAAATAAACACATGCTGGGGTTCTTGGGCAGTGAACCCAGCCACCTGAGCAGCCAGTGATGTTTGAGCTGATTGGGGAGGGCAGGTGGCCACAGGTGGTGGGTGGATGGAGGAAGTGTTTGCTGCTCCTGAGGTCGGGATGTGGCAGGGAAAGTGTTGGGGGTGCTGAGGGCTGGGCTGTGGGCCGTGGATGTGACCCTGCTGGCCGTGGCCTTGGGGGAAAGCTCTATGATTTGACTTTGACCCTTTGGGCAGTCAGCGCAGGTTTGGCAGGCCCAGCAGACTCTGAGTCTTTCTCTGCTTCTCCTCACCTTCCCTTTCTTCTCTGTGGCATATTGCAGGCACTAATTTAGGCAAAAGCCCCTTGGAGGCTAAGAAAAGCTGAAGCACGCAGAAGTCGCAGAGCAGAATTTAGCTATCTGGAGAGGCAGCCTGGGCTCCTGAATTTAGCCTCTTTTTCTCCCCCAGCCCATGTTCTTTTTTCCCTGTTAAACTTCTCAAATTACCTTGCTGCCCACTGCCCTCCTTTTCCCATCGAACCTGGGGGCTGTGGAGGCCTTTGTTCACCTCTTTTCTCTTTCATTCCTGGAAAACTTTCTGGGGAGGCCAGTGGGACTTCAGGCTGCTTTTGAAAAGGTGAAGTGGTGAGATTTGGGGTCATTTTCCTGTCCTGGTCTGAGGATGGATTCAGTTACTTTTTCTTACTATTAGCTGATACATATCAAGCACTTAGGGTGTATCAAGCTGTGTGCTGGGCATTCGACACCCATGAGCTCGCTTATTCCTTCTGACACCTTAATGGAGGTAATTCTTATTGTTTCATTTTACAGATGAGGAAACTGAGGCACAGAGGGGTTATGTCACTTGACCAGGGCCCCACAGGGAGGAGAGGCTGAACCAGGATGTGGCCCAGCAGTGCGGTTCTAGGGCTCTGGCTACTCACCACAGCACTGTGCTTCCTTTGCTGACGGGTTAATTCAGTATATTTTTTGAGCCCCTACTATGTGTGTGGCCCATTTTTCTCCTTCTTTTCTCCCTTTCACTTCATTCTTTTTCTCCTTCTTCCCTCCCTCCTGTTCATCCATCCACCCATCCATCACTCCACCCATCCATCCATCCATCCATCCATCCATATATATCTATCCACCCATCCATCCATATCCATCCATCCATCCCCCTATCTATCTCCCATCCATCCATCCACCCACCCATCCATCCACCCATCCATCCGTCCATATCCATCCTCCCTCCTATCCATCCATCCACCCATCCACCCACCCATCCACCCACCCATCCATCCATATCCATCCATCCATCCCCCCATCCATCCCCCTATCCATCCATCCACCCACCCATCCATCCATATCCATCCATCCATCCCCCTATCTATCCCCCATCCATCCATCCACCCACCCGTCCATCCACCCATCCATCCACCCATCCATCCATATCCATCCACCCATCCACCCATCCATCCATATCCATCCACCCATCCATCCATCCTCCCATCAATCCATCCATCCATTAGTGTTTCCTAAGACTTACTGCAATATCAGTCTCATGATTTTTGTCATATTCATATACCGGCTACAACATGATTTATATAATATTTTTACTTAATCTGACCCTCCTTCCTTTTTTAAAACTTCAGTCTCCTCTTTTTTTTAAAAATAGTTTTAAAATATATTTATTTATTTGGCTGTGCCAGGTCTTAGTTGCAACATGCGGGATCCTTGATCTTTGTTGTGGCATGTGGGATCCCCAGTTGTGGCACGCAGGATCTTTTAGTTGTGTCATGCGGCTTCTTCGTTGTGGCATGCGAACTCTTAGTTGCAGCATGTGGGATCTAGTTCCCTGACCAGGGATCAAACTCGGGCCCCCCACATTGGGAGCGTGGAGCCCCTGCCACTGGCCCACCAGGGAAGTCCCTAAAACTTCAGTCTGCTCTTAAGCAAGGGTGTTCATGACTCATGGATTTGATAGGAGAGCCATAGTTATGAAGATCAAGATAAAAAGTATTCTTGAGCGCTGCCCCTAGGTCGCCTCTCCCCAGCCTTGCTGGGCCCACCTGGAGAATCCTGTCATGAGGCGAGACAAAGCTCGCAGCTCCACGCCAGGCCCAGGGTGGCTGGGTGTCTTTCTGACCAGAACTTCCCAGCTGGGGGACAGCGGGGAGGGTGCTATGCTGTGGTAAAGAACTCTGGGAGGCCACCAGAGATCACCTCTGGCTGGAGCGTCAGGGAGAGGTGACATTTGAGCTGGAACCCAACATAAGAGTTTAGATTTTGGGGCCTCCCTGGTGGCGCAGTGGTTGAGAGTCCGCCTGCCGATGCAGGGGATACGGGTTCGTGCCCCGGTCTGGGAGGATCCCATATGCCGCGGAGCGGCTGGGCCCGTGAGCCATGGCCGCTGAGCCTGTGCGTCCGGAGCCTGTGCTCCGCAACGGGAGAGGCCACAACAGTGAGAGGCCCGCGTACAGCAAAAAAAAAAAAAAAAAAAAAAAAAAAAAAAAAAAGAGTTTAGATTTTGATTCTTTAAATATTTTTCTAGTTCCTGGTATGGGTGTGTGCTGGGCATACGGGGTTAACGAGAGCGTTATTCCTGACCTTGTCGGTCTCACAGCTGGGGTGCTTGGGTGGGTGGGAGACAGACAGAAACTGAAAGAATGAGTCACAGATCACCTCAGACTGTGTCAGGGCTGTGAAAACTGTAATGCAGGGGGTGGGGTTGATAGCGTCGGGGGTGGGTCTGGATGGTCTGTGTTAGGAGGGCAGGCAGGGAGGCCCGGCAAGGAGGTGGCATTGTCACTGAGCCTTGGGAGGGAGCAGCAGAGTACCTAGAGTTGTTTGGGCAAAAGGAATAGCAAGTGCAAAGGCCCTGGGGTGTGAGGTGGGGGTGAGGAGCAGTGTGAGTGGGGAGGTGCCTGGGGCCACATCTTTCCTGGCGAGGTAAGGAATTGGGATTTGTTTCCAGGTGCTTGGGAAGCCGGCCTTTGGCGGGGTGAGAGCAGGGGAGGAACACGAGTGGGTCCTGTTTTTACAGGATCCCTCAGTTGCTGTGTGGGCTGGAGCAGGAGGGGCAGCAGGCTGACCAGGGAAGAGGCCGTGCCGTAGTCCAGGTGGGAGATGGTGGTGGCCCTGACCAGGGAGGTGGCAGAGAGGGGACAGGCGTTTAGAAGGTGTCGCCGACAGGATTTGCTGGTGGTTGGATGCGCAGGGAGACCCAGGAGACTAGGGTGAGGCAAGGGGGATGTGCCTTTAGGGGCTGACCCCACCTTGCAGGGCCCTGAGGGTGAGCCCCTCCTCACCCACCTCCCTCTTCCCCCATAGCTGCCCCGAAGATGACTCCAGGGTTTGTCTGAGCGTTTGAGTTGGAGACTTCAGGAGGGAGAGAGATCTTCCAGCCAGAGCTCCATGAGGGAGGAGTCACAGGGCATTTGTGGTTCCCACGGCGGCCCGGGGACCCCCTTCTCTGAGCTCCGCAAAGGAGGGTCTTTGTGGGGCCTCCTCCTTCCATTTATCTGTGGACTAATGCTGTGGCTCTTTTTTCTCTCATGGACAAGGGTTGTCTTCCTATGACTGATCCGTGCATGAGAGAGGCTGAGTTTGAGACAGCCCAAAATGGATTGTGAGGCCACAGAGATGCTCATGCATGCATGCATTCATTCATTCACAGACCTGCCTACCACCCTAGGTGCTATGATAGTGAACAAGGCCAGGAGTTCCTCACCCTCCTGGAGCTTGCATATGGGTGGAAGGACAGACAGTGAACAAATAAACAAGTAAATACACAGAGTGCCAGCTAGTGATACATGCTAGTGAGAAAAACAGGGCGGAGACGGGGATGAAGGGTGCAGGGGTGGGAGTGAGTTGCTCTTCTTAGGTAGGCTGAGTGGGGATGGCTTCACAGAGGTAGTGATGTTTGAACAGGGGGCTTTAAGAAGTTAGCCATGGTAGCATCCAGGGAAAGCATTCCAGGCTGAGGGAACAGTAAGTGCAAAGGCCCTGGGGCGGGGGTGGGGGGGTCATGCTGGTGTGGTGAAGGCTCATGTGGCTGGAGCAGCTTGCACGGAGAGTGGCAGGAGGTGAGGGCTGGTGAGAATGTTGGACTTGATTCTCAGTGGGGTGGAAGCCACTAGAGCCCTTGGAGCAGAGAAGGGACATGATCTAAGACTCAGAGAGGCTGAGGCTGCCTGACTGGACAGCAGAGAAGTAACTGATAAGAACAGAGTGAAAGCAGAGGAGCTCCCAGCTGTTGAGGGCTGGAGCGCTCCACGCAGGCGTGGGTCTGGGCAAGGGGAGGGGTGGGCAGTTCCTGGCAGTGGACAGGTCAGCGTTTGGGGTGGCTGGGTGTGGGCTGGCTGGTAGCCTGGCCCTGCCACGGACAGGCTGTGTGACCCTGGCAAGTGACTTACCCTTCTGCAGCTCAGTTTCCTTATCTGGAGCATGAGGATGATAACAATACCTACCTCCCGAGGGTTTTGTGAGGATTAAATGAGATACTACATCAAAGTGCTTATGCCTTATGCTTGTGGCTGCTCAGCCCACCCTGAGCTCTCAGGAAGAGCTTCCTGTTGATATTCCCCTCTTCACCCCCTCCCCTCCCCCTCCTCCCCTCCTTCACCTTCCCTCTCCCTTCTCCCCCTCTTCTTCTTCATCTCTTCCTTCCCCTTCCCCCTCCTTTTCCAGAAAAGCACTGTGGTGAGGACTAGGGTCAGGGTCTGAGACTCAGTAGGTTGTGCTGGCAGTGAAAGTGGGTGGAGACATTGAGGAAGCTGTTGCCAGATTTCATCGTGATGCTGGATGAAGCTGGACACTTCACCCATGACACATAAAGGACTTGTTTCATTCTGAATTGGTGGTTATTTGGAAGGAGTGGGCATAGCTAGACTTCGAGTTCGTAGATAAGGTCAGGGTTTTATTTAGTCAGTGGATGGTGGACTCTCTATGTGAGTGACTGAAAAGGGAAACCAAACTGATTTAAACAAGAGAGGAATGTAATAGCTTATGCACCTGGGATGTCAGCTTCAGGTATAGTTCCATCCAGGTGCTCAGCATCTTGTCTCTGTTCCACTGCCCTTCCCATTGCCTTCATTCTTATGCCCTGTGTGGCTCAGGTGGAGGTCAGGTAACCCCCCCTTAAGCTGCATTGGGGTGCTTTACTACAAAAAGGGGAAACAGAAGCTGATGGCAAAAGGCGAGATGCTTGAAAGAGGGGAGAGCCCTGTGTGAGGTGGGTGTGGGTGGGTCTCTGGGTCTAAGCCCAGTGTTCTACAACTGAGATTTCTGAAGGATATTTGAGGACTGCTTTCATGACTCATTCTTGGATGAATTCACTTCACCCAGGTTACATCATATCCTCAAACATCTGCCCTCCATCCTGCAAAAGGCCCTAGGACACTGCCTGCTTGGTCCTTGGGTGGTGAACAGGGCTTCATGGTGGGTGCAGTCTTAACAGTAAAATGTTCTCGGCTTACAGAACACTTCCCATGGGTCCTTTAAACACATCAAGTGAATTGCAAGTTCCATCTGGGTTTGCACACGACCTCTCGTGGTCCCCTCTCCAGCTGTAGAGGTTTGGGTCTGGGTGCGTTCACCGTGAAACCTCTGGCATTCCGCAAGTTAAGTTTAGTCACCACGTTGGCAATTTTCTGAGTTTTTCTTTCCCTAGGTATTTGTGACTTCCCTAATTTTTAGGTTTCTTAAAAACAAAGAAAATAAAACAAACCACAGTCATATTTCCAGACCTCAGCATCTGGTGGCCACTTATAATTTGGGATGTTTGGGGAAAAAAAGTGTTTTGATCATTCTTCAAAATTAGACTTTAAAAATGTATCATTGGGTATTTCTATATTAAAAGGTTTTTTTTTTTTTCTTTTTAAAAACATTTTGCAACCAGGCTTCTTTAGGGATTTTCTTAGTCCTTCCCCTACTCTGCAGATCTGCTTATAAAATTCCTTGCAAAAATGGGTTTTTCTTTTTTGCAAGAGTTTTTTTTTTTTCTTTTAACCTTTGTATAAATCTATAATGTTGTAAGCAGCAGAAAGAGGAAATGAACTAGAAAAGTGCTCAGGTCTTTGAAGCAGTCTCTCGTGGACCCTGGTTGGCCAGAGGCTCTGCTGCCAGTGGGTATTTGGGCATCCGTTGCCCCTTCAAACACTTGTTACGTGTGATGTTTTGGAATCAGCCTTTTTTTTTTTTTCTTTTTAAAAAAGGATCTTTATGATGCCTTTTAATAGAACTCATTGGAACCGTTTCTCCTGGTTAGAAGATTGGTATGTTCAGAGGTGACGTGTAGTCCCGTGGGCTAGGCAAGCAGATGCAGCTGTCAGTGTTTCCAGGGTTAAAAGAATTCTCTCTGTCCTTCTTCAGGACGCTGGTGCACTGCCCACCACCATGGTGGGGAAGGAGGGCGTCCTGAATGGCCCACCCAGCTTTGCGAGACTTGCTGGCCACCAGTGAGGCCCAAGGAGTGAATCCCCAGGGGGTCATCAGCATGCTGTGCTCAAGGGGGTTTCTGAGAGGTTCCCGGAGTATGGGGTGGGGAGGGGGGGCTGGGAGGGTCATGGGTCATCGGCCAGAGATGCTCTGACCCATCCCAGTGACCTCTTGCCCTTCCCACCCCTCCCCTCCCCCTCCCCCACTCCCTTTCCTCTCTTTCTTTTCCCCTCCCCCTCCCATCTCCCTCCTCCTCTCCCCGCCTCTCTCCCTGCGCTCTGCCTTCAGAATCCTTGCTCTTCACGCCTTGGCTCTCTGCCTCTTTGCATGTAATGTCTTGGGTCACAGGTGCTGGGGGTCTCTGTAGGATTGATTCCAGAAGGGGATTGGTTTGCTTCTTCTGAGGACACATGGATTTTAGATTTTGGTAGTTGTTGCTCATTTGTCCTGCAAAGGGGTCTCACCACTTGCCCTCCCCCTTCCAACGTAGCACCAAGGTCCCTCTTCCAGGGAACTTTGTGCAAACCTAGATTCCTGGGTCTGCCGAGTGGCGCTCCCCTCCCCCGATCCTCCCCTCTGTCTGGGGGCACCCCAGGCACAGTCCTGCCTCACCCTCTTTCTGCTGCTAACACCCTCCCCCAGGATCCACCGAACCGTCCTCCTGTAGGCCTCTCTCCCCTCAAATACCCTCTGCAGAGAGGCCCTCCCTGGCCACCCTGTCTGAGAAAACCCGCCTTCCCCAGCTTTATCCTTCCGGGTAGCACCTCTCCTCTGGGTCCCTCGGGATGTTTGTCGGCTGGTTGATCATGTGTCTCCTTTTACTAGAAGTCAGCTCGGGGTTTCTCTTGTTCCTGCAACTCCATTGCCTGGCCCATGGTAGGAGGCTGATAAATATTTGTGGAAATAATTTGGGGAAATGTCCTCAGACTTTTTTCTCCTGCTGGGACATTGGGGGATCAAAAACCCCAGAGGTACACAGGCTTAAAGGGGGAGAGAAGAGGGGCCACTGGCCGGGGCTTATCGGAGGAGGTGAAATCTTGAAAGTTGGCCGTAAAAACCCAGAGAGGCTGGCCAGTTGGGGTGAGTCCTCGTGGCCGAGGGGCTGTGACCATGGGGTGAGAGGAGGAGCCCCAGAGTTTGTATCTCAGCAGTGATTCCTGAGCTTGAAACTGGCTGGGACAGCTCTCCTGCCCTGGTGCCAGGCCCCCTGGAAGGGGTTTTGGGAGCCCTGGGTGGCACAGTGGCTGGAGCTAAGCCTGAGCACCACCAAGGGAGGTGGGACAGCAGTGGAAGACCAGTGGCTCTTAGCGTCCTTTGCATTTTTATGAATGAATCTTAATGGTGCTCCTTGGTGCCGTTAGCCCTCATCGATTACTGGTGGGGGGCTGTTACAGGAGACCCCAGGCAGGGTGCTCACAGGCAGATCAACACTTCTTCAATATATAAACTTTATTGAGATACAATTTACGTAAAATAAAATGTACCCATTTAAAGGCATGCCTCTATCAGATTTCCCCAGGCTGGGCCCACTGGCTACAGGCAGGGGAGCTGACAGCTGCTTTCTGCCCAGACAGCAAGGCAGGGAGGGGCTGCTGAGGGGTCAGATGGGTTCAGGAGAGGCACTGGGCACTTGTCACTCAAGGTTTCACACCCATAGGTCCACTAGGCTTTCTCTTCTGGTGGGTTTGTGGTTCCCATGGGCAAATCAGCTTCTTGCCCCTGGTGACAAGGTTTCTCCAGGGAAGGCGGGGAGGCCTTTAGGTCCAGGAGGGCCCAGTAATCTGCATATCTAGGGCAACCTCACTGTCCTAGAATGATTTGCACCAGGAAGAGGGCTGTGACCAAGAATCCACTGGAAATAGACCCTAACAGCAATATTGGGAGTGGGGGGGGGTGAAGGGCTAGATGAGGACTTTACCTGGTGGAGGTATCCTAAAAATAAGTTGAATTTTATCCTTTCATTAAGTAGGATATAGGATTTAGGATACAGTAGCAACTTTGCATGAATTCTTAGATCAGTAAAGAGGGACTCAAGTGTTGGGTTTTTTTCTCCATTGGGGGATGCATAATTTTTCTGATGAAATTAAATGGTCTGATACGATGTCATTTCACGTGAAGTTGCCCTTTTCAGTGTGATGGTAAAGAGTCATTCTGCAAAAGCGTTAGAGGGTTTTCGGTGCTCACGCCTGCCTCCCTTTGATGGTCTGACCGTCTCCTGGAACTCTGCTGTCTTGTCTCCTTCCTTTCTGTGTGAAGTGGTCTACCTGCTAGGTCTTTATGTGTTTACAGCTTTGTCTGGCACCAGGTGCTGTTTGCCAACATCACTTTCATCGATGTCATGAAATCTAGCATCTTTTGCAAAACTTGCAGTTTCACTTTGCAACTGATTTGCTTTCATTTTGCCTCGTATTTTGACTGTGGCATATTCGGGACCGCAGGAGCTGCAAAGATACGGAAGGGATGCTAAGTAGAGTTTGCTGTTTGGGGGATAATTTTAGAAGTGGTCAGCTTGTTTGGAATATTTGGAATACAGGGTGACCGTTCTCCCTGGGAGGACTTGGACGATGGGCGAATTGGAGTGGACCTTGGAGCATTTTAGGATGTGTCTCTGTTGCGGAGAAGTTGCAGAGTGGTCCAGGGGACCAGTCTCATTCCTGAAACGAGCGGGGATGATTAAGGGGCGGTGCCAGGATGCCGTGGGCTCCTGCTTTTCCTTCTGTGCTACTGCTCAGTCTGTTTGCTGAATCCTTCTCTTCCTCCTGGCCTCTGATTGTTGGGGTTTGCCAGGCTCAGCCCGTGGACCTCTTTCCATTCCACTACTCTCATCTCTCCTGTGGATTTCACATTCGTGTGGTTACTGCCTCCTTACCGTTGCCACGCACGTGGATATCTTATAACACCTTATGCTAAACCCGTACCAAACCGAGTTCCTCATCTTGCCCGTGAAACCAGCTCCCCTCTGTCTTTCTATCCCAGTTAACGTCAGCTCCATCCTTCTAGGTGCTGAGGCCACAACACTCCCAGGGCTTGTGAATACCAGGAGAGGGGTTTCACTGGGGTCCATCTCAGAAGCTGCTGACCTCACGGCTCTCTTGAGCAACGTTGCTGTGAACCTTGTTGAAACATCTCCTGGTGCCTATGTGCCGGAGGGGTGGAGGTGCTGGGTTGTGAGGCCCCCTTTGCTTGTCTTTCTCTTACTAATGTACCTTGGAGCTTGCTCTCTATCAGTACATAAAGAGCTTCCTCATTCTTTTTCACAGCTGCACAGTTTTCTGTGTCTTAAATGGGCCATGATCTGTTTAGAACTGTTTAAATTGTCCTGTAGTTAATATCCTTTTTAACAGCATTTTTGTGCCTGTGTATGAGGATGTCCCCACTAGGAACTGGGCTGGGTCGCCTTCAGCTGTCAACAGGAGATCATTGCTCTGCCTTGCATCCTTGCCTTGCAGAGTTCTGATGCTCATGGAAAGTGCTGCAGGCGAAGTGGGATGTGACTGTGCCTGTGTTCAATTTGAATTTCCTTTTCCTCTCATAAATCATAGATGAAATGTACCCGTCCTTTAGCCCCTGTATGTGTTGATGTAATGAGAAAATTAACAACACCCAACATTAGTGGACTGTAGCTTTCATAGCAACTTCATAGCCAGGCACTTTTCATCTGAGCTTCATGATAACCCCTGAAGGTTGACCCCCTGCCCCATTTTCAGAAGAAGAAGGGGAGTCCCTTATCCAGGATCCCCCAGTGAGTGTGTAGCAAGGCCTGGGTTTGAACCCAGATCTTATTTGTAGGCCACTGCCCTTTTTGCTACATCCTCTAAGTCTGGCCATAAAAAGCCAATTGAGAGGATGGAGCTGGGGAACCTGACTTGGGGATTCTTCTCTGCACAAGTTCAGAGAGTTCTATCTTGGGCCTCCCTGGGGAGAATGGTGGTGTCAGCCATAGACCAGTGTATTAGTCTGCTCAGGCTGCTATGACAAAACACACAGGCTGGTGGCTTAAACATGACGTCTGTTTTCTCACAGTCTGGAGTCTGGGAAGTCCAAGATCAAAGTGTGTGCAGATTTGGTCCTTGGTGAGGGCTCTTTTCCTGGTTTGTAGATGGCTGCCTTTAGGCTGTGTCCTCACCTGGCAAAGAGAGAGCTCTGTTGTCTCTTCCTCTTATAAGGACACTAAACCTGTGTTGAGAACCCCACCCTCATGGCCCTATCTAAACCTAATTACCTCCGAGTGCCCCACCTCTAGATACCATCACACTGGAGAGTAGGACTTAAGCATATGAATTGGGGGGCAGGACACATTCAGTCCCTAACAACCAGGATTGCAAACCTGTGGTTTCTTGGGCTGCATTTGTTGTGTAGATGTGTGTTATTTGGCCAGTAGACGATTTAGCGTGGTCAGCACAGGGTTTTTTTTTTTTTTTTTTAATATCTTAAAATTTTTTAAAAAATATCTGTATTGGAGTATAATTGCTTTACAAAGGTGTGTTAGTTTCTGCTGTATAACAAAGTGAATCAGCTATACATATACATATATCCCCATATCTCCTCCCTCTTGCGTCTCCCTCCCACCCTCCCTATCCCACCCCTCTAGGTGGTCACAAAGCACCGAGCTGATCTCCCTGTGCTATGTGGCTGCTTCCCACTAGCTATCTGTTTTACATTTGGCAGTGTATATATGTCCATGCCACTCTCTCACTTCGTCCCAGCTTACCCGTCCCCCTCCCCGTGTCCTCAAGTCCATTCTCTACGTCTGCGTCTTTATTCCTGTCCTGCCCCTAGGTTCTTCAGAACCTTTTTTTTTTTTTTAGATTCCATATTTGAGCACAGGGTTTTTTAACTTTTGATTTTGAGATAATTTTAGATGTCTAGCAAAGTTGCAAATATAGTAGAGTTCCTGTATATCCTTCACCCAACATCCTCTTATGTTAACATTTTATATAAATGTAGTGCAATAAGCAAAACTAAGAAATCAGTCTTGATATAATACTGTTAACTAAACTACAGAATTTATTTGGATTGCGCTCATTTTCCTACTGATGTCTTTTTTCTTTCCAGGATCCAAGCCAGGTCACCACGTTGTAGTTACATATCAGGTCTCCTTAGTCTCCTCCTAATCTGTGATGGTTCCCCAGTCTTTCCTTATCTTCATGATCTTGACACTCCTGAAGAGCACTGGCCAGGTGTTCTGTAGATTGTCCCTCATTTGGGTTTGAGGTGGTGCGTTATTGAGAGGAATACCTCAGGGTGATGTGTCCTTCTCAGTACGTCCTATCGAGGCACATGGTGTCAGTATTTACTGCTGCGGATGTTAACCTGATCACTTGGCTAAGATGCTGAAAGTCAGGATTCTCCAGGGCAGTTACTATCTTTTCCTTTGTGATGGCTAGGTATTTTGGGGGAAGACTGAGACTATGGAGATATCCGAATTAGCTTAAAGTTTCACCCACAAAGTTTAGTATCCATCAGTGTATCTTGCCTGTGTCAGTTCTTACTGGAGTGTTCTAATGGTGACTTTTTTTTTTTCCGGTACGTGGGCCTCTCACTGTTGTGGCCTCTCCCGTTGCGGAGCACAGCAGGCTCCGCGGCATGTGGGATCTTCCCGGACCGGGGCACGAACCCGTGTCCCCTGCATCGGCAGGCAGACTCTCAACCACTGCGCCACCAGGGAAGCCCTAATGGTGACTTTTTATTTCCTTCCTTCCTTCTGCTTTTATTAACTGGAGTTCTTCTGGAAGGAAGAATTCTCCCCTATTTACTTATTTATTCATTCAGTTATTTATATCAGTATGGGCTCATACACCAGTGCTGTCATTATTTATTCTGTTCAAATTGTTTCGACTTTGGCCATTGGGAGTTCTCTCTGGTTGGCCCCTGTGCTCTTTTGATATGCCTCCATCCTTTTCTTTTTTCTTTCTCTTTCTTTTCAGCATTTCTTTACTTGCTGGTACTGTGTGATATTCCAGGTTCATCTTGTATTTCCCCTATTAAGATAGGGCTAAGGCTAAGGCCCTGGAATCAACTGCTATCTGAGGAGCTCTGGTTCCTTTTATTGGAAGATGGTATTTAGAAACCGAGGTCTGGGGGCCAGGTGTGCTTGTTGCTACTCTGACTGCATGTCACTGCTTCTGGGCCCTGTTGGTGGATAGAGCTAGGAAATGTACATATATGTACTATGCACACATGTGCACACATCTGTATTTCTATAGCATTCTCTCTCTATATAGTCATCCCTTGGTATCCAGGAGGCATTGACTCCAGGATCCCCGCAGATAGCAAAATCCGAGGATGCTCAAGTCCCTTATATGAAACGTCATAGTATTTGTGTGTAACCTTTGCACATCCTCCCATATACTTTAAATCATATCTAGGTTACTTATAATACCTAATACAATGTAAATGCTATGTAAATAGTTGCCAGTGCATGGCAAATTCAAGTTTTGCTTTTTAGAATTTTCTGGAATTTTGGGGGGATATTTTTGATCCATAGTTGGTTGAATCCCCAGATGCAGAACCAGTGGCAATGGAGGAGTGACTGTACATTAAAAAACCCCTCCAAGTTCGTATTGATACCTAATGCAAGACTTCTGAAGATTTAATTTAAAAAATTTATATACAATAAAAATGACTTTGGGGGTGTAGAGTTTTATGAGTTTTAACACACTTAGAGAATCATGTTACTACTGGATATAGAACAGTTCCGTCACCGCCAAAAAACTCTCTCGTGCTGCCACCCAGAGGTCACCCCCTCCACACACCTACACCCCTTGAAAAACACTCATCTGGTTTCTATCCCTATAGTTTTGCCTTTTCCAGAACGTATATCTTCCATATAAACGGAAGCACACAGCATGTAGCATTTTGAGACTGGCTTCTTTCACTTAACGTTCCTTTTCATTGCTGCGTCATGTTCCATTGTTCGGACAGTCCACAGTTTGTTTATCCATTCATCTGTCGAAGGACATATTATTTGTTTCCAGTTTTTGACAATTATAAATAGAGCTGCTATAAACATTTGTGTACAGGTTTTGATGTGAGTGGAAGTCTTCATTTCTCAAGGGTGAATGCCCAGGAGTGGGACTATATGCTAAGTGGATGTTTAACTTTATGAGAAACTGCCAAACTGTTTTCCAAAGTTGCTGTGCCGTTTCACATTCCCAATGGCAATATCTGAGAGGTCCTGTGGTTTTACATCCTTGCCAGCACTTGGTATTGTCAGGTTTTTGGGTTTTTTTTCTTTAAGCCATTCCCATAGAAGACAGTGGTATCTTATTGTGGTTTTTTTTTTTTTTTTTTTTTTTTTCCGTACGCGGGCCTCTCACTGTTGTGGCCTCTCCCGTTGCGGAGCACAGGCTCCGGACGCGCAGGCTCAGCGGCCATGGCTCACGGGCCCAGCCGCTCCGCGGCATATGGGATCCTCCCAGACCGGGGCACGAACCCGTATCCCCTGCATCGGCAGGCGGACTCTCAACCACTGCGCCACCAGGGAGGCCCTCTTATTGTGGTTTTAATCTGCATTTCCCTAATGGCTAATGATGTTGAATATCTTTTCATGTGCAAATATACCATCCATATATCCTCTCTGGGAACGTGTACCCATTTTTTTTGGGGGGGGGTTGTTTGTTTTCTTACTGTAGAATTTAGAGTTATATTCTGGATACAGATCTTTTGTCAGATAATGTCATTTGCAAATGTTTTCTCCCAGTCTGTAGCTTGTTTCTTCATTCTCTGTTTTAACAGTATCTTTGGCATAGCAAACGTTTTAAATTTTAATGTATCATTTATTTTCTTTTATAGATCTTGCTTTTAATGTCATATCTAAGAACTTTTTGCTTGACCTTGGGGCACAAAGATTTTCTCTTATGTCCTCTTTTAAAAGTTCTGTAGTTTTACATTTTGATCCCCCGATCCATTTTGAGTTAACTTTCATATAAAGTATGTAGCTTAGGTTGAGATTAATTAATTTGCATATAATGTCAGTTGTTCCAGCACCATCTGTTGAAAAGACTATCCCTTCTGCATTGAATTGCCTTTGCACCTTCATCAGAATTCAAATGGTCGTATTTGTGTGGGTCTGTTTTTGGACTGTATTCCATTCCTTTGATCTATGTGTCTGAACTTCACCAGTACCGTACTGTCTTGACAACTGTAACTTTATAGTAATTCTCAAAATTTAGATAGTGTGAACCCTCCAACATTGTTCTTCTTTTTCAAAATTGTTTTGGCTATTCTAGTTTCTTTGCCTTTCCATGTACATTTTATTTTTTTAATTTATTTTTTTGAAAATTTATTTATTTTAATTATTTTTGGCTGCATTGGGTCTTTGTTGCTGCATGCAGGCTTTCTCCAGTTGCTGCAAGGGGGGGCTTCTCTTCATTGCAGTGCATGGGCTTCTCCTTGCGGTGGCTTCTCTTGTTGCCAAGCACGGGCTCTAGGCACGCAGGCTCAGTAGTTGTGGTGCGCGGTCTTAGTTGCTCCGAGGCATGTAGGATCTTCCCGGACAAAGACTCGAACCCGTGTCCCCTGCATTGGCAGGCAGATTCTTAACCACTGCGCCACCAGGGAAGCCCCGTTTTAGATTTAGCTAGTACAGGGTTTTAAAAGTTGGAAAAATTGTTACAAATATGTAGATTTCCAATTTCTCTTGGAAACCAGAGAGATCTACCTCTATTTCTGCCTGGTGACAGCCGATTGGAGCAGAATAGTGGCCGCCCTTTTAGATGAGCATCTGCTGTCCAGTTTGCCACAGTCCCTACCCTCTCCCTTTTGTCCTTCACCTGGCCAGCTTCACTTGTGCACCCTTCTTGCATGGTTTCTGGTATTTGCAGTCCCTGGTGTAGACTTCTTGGGCACCTCTGGCTGTGGGATGTGACCTACTGGTAATCCTGCTGCCGCCGATGGAGCAACAGAAGTTCCTCTCAGAGCTTTGTTTTTGGTGCTATTCTGAGCCCCTGGTCCGTGATCTCTCCTCAGATCTTTGCCACTATAGGGTACCACTGTCATTATGCCCATTTTACAGATGTGGAAGCTGAGTCTCAGGTAGGTGAGGCTGCTGGCCCCAGGCCATAACAGCTTGGGTTTGCTGTGACCTCAAGCCTATGTTACATCAGAGTTCATTGTTTGTGGTTCTGGCTGCCTGGAGGCTGAGGGCGGAGACCTCGTCAGCATCTCGGTTCTCACTTCCCCACCCGGCTCTACACTGTCAAGGTTTGTTCTCAGATATTTGTAACGTGACATTAAGGGGCCATTCATTTCCTCATAGTAGCTATCTGTAGATAATTCTGGGTGGCAGGAGTGGGATGAATATCCAGCCTAGTGGCCAGCCCCGAGGGACACTTGGGTTAGCAGCCTTCTGCGTGGCTTCTTTTTTTTTTTTTTTTCTGGTACGCAGGCCTCTCACTGTTGTGGCCTCTCCCGTTGCGGAGCACAGGCTCCGGATGCGCAGGCTCAGTGGCCATGGCTCACGGGCCCAGCCGCTCCGCGGCATGTGGGATCCTCCCAGACCGGGGCACGAACCCGTGTCCCCTGCATCGGCAGGCGGACCCTCAACCACTGCGCCACCAGGGAAACCCTTGCATGGCTTTTTGAGGTTGGGGTCCACTGAAAGTATAATGGTGGGGTGTGGCCAGGGTCCCTGGGCCTCAGGCTAGAATCAGGAGAGTCAGAGAACTGAGTACTTGGAGACTTTTCCAAATTCAGACCCAGATTGTGATTATCAAACACCGGCTAAGTGCCTAGTGTCGTCTGGCAGGTTTTGGTGTCTGAGTGCCTGCATTTTTGCTGCAGTTTCACCACTTCTTAGTGAACCTTCTTAGGCAGGTTCTTTACCTCCCTGGGCCTCAGTTTGCTCCTCTGTAAAAAGGGCTGTTCATAACGGCCACCTCGCAAGTCTGTGAGGATAAAGTGAGCCAGTGCAGTCGAGTGCTTAGAAGAGTGCTTGGACCATACAACATGCTCAATAAACATTAGCAACTATTATTACCATCATTATTAATGCTGTAGAAATTCTTGCTGACTGGACTAGTGGGTGAGGGAAGCACCCCGGGCCCTTTACACACCAGAGACAGGATGGTGGCATGGGTGAGAGGCCTGGCGTGGAGGTCAACCTCGCTGACGCTGCCCCTCCCTAATTGCGTGTGATGCTGTCCCTCTCTGTGCCTCAGTGTTCTCATCCGTGAAATAGGATTAATCAGAATACCACCTACCTCAGGAGAGTTAAATGAGATAGCGGCACATACAATACATAGCCCGGAACCTGGCACACAGGCCGTGCTCCCTATACATGCCTGCTGTTCTTATCTGTATTTATTAATGCTGAATTCTCACATGTCCCCATGGGGTAGGTGTTGGCTTCCTTCTGGAGAGAAGCAAAGTGAACCACTCTGGGATCCAGTGCTAGGCAGGTGAGTGAAGCCTGGGCCTCCAGTCCTGCAAGCGGTGCCTGCTGGCTTTTCTGAGGGCCCATGAGTCACGCTGCTTTAGAGAGGAGCCTGGGAACCCTCCCTTCCCCATTGACTCCCCCTCTGAAGCAGTGCCCAGCCTCAGGCCCCAGCTGCCGGTTGCCATGGAGTCCGGCTGCCATTCCAGCGCACCGTTGCTAGGCAGGCGCCTGGTTGCCAGGCACCACCTCCTTGGACACCTTAGCTCTCAGAGAGCCTATTTCAGGCTGTCTGAGGGGGGTTGGGTCCCTGGGGATCCAGCATTTCTGTTACACACTGAAACCTGGGAGGTTTGTTCTAGGGGGCAAAGGGGTCAGAGCGGCTGTGAGGCTGGGGTCTGGGATGCCCCAGCCTCCAGTGCCAATGTCTCAGCATGTTCCTCATTGGGCCCCTACAGGAGGCTGGGCAGGGCTTGCATCTCTGTTTTACAGATGGGGACAAATGAGGCTTGTGGCAGGGAGGGGAGGGCCCCAAGGGGGCTGTGGAGTCCTCTGCACTGTCCTGGGGGATGAGGCATTACTCTCCCCCCAGCACTGAGGAGTAGGGTCTTTCCCCTGCTTGTCCAAGGTGCTGGGTGACCTTCTTCCTCAGGGCCTCGCCCATCGTGCTTAGAGCACAGTCCGTCTCCTTAGCCTGCATGGTCCGGCTCCTGCTTACCTTTCTGCCTGAGTCCATGGCCCACCCCCGCCTAGGTCACCTTGCCTAGTCCTTCTACTCACCTGTTTGCTCTGTTCCAGCCACAGTGGTTTCCTTGCTGTTCCTCAGACACACCAGGCAGGCCCCTGCCTCAGGGCCTTTGCACTTGCTGTCCCTACTGCCTGGGCCATGCTCTCCCCTGGTATCGCACGGCTCACTCCCTCATTTCCTCAGGGTCTCAACTGGACGTCCCCTGATCAGGGAGGCCTTCCCTGGCCACTGCATTTAAAATAGCACCCATCCCCCCGCTTTATATCTCCCTTTGCTGCTGAGTTTTCTTTGTAATGCTTAGTATATTGTTTATTGCCTGTGCCTCATCCATCAGCTCTCTGACAGTGGAAGCATCCTCTTTGGTTTATTGTTCTATCCCCAGGGCCCAGGACAGTGCCTGGCCCTTAGTAGGTGCTAAATGTGTTATTTGCTGAGTGAGTGCATGAATGACTTCGTAGGGTTATCAAGGATGCAGAAGCAGTGTGTTCTGGGCTGCAGAGTGGGTGTGAGCCAGAGTGTGGCAGCTGGCTTGCAGAGGAGCTGGCCCGCGGGCATCCCGTGCCCCCAAAGCTGAGAAGACATTGGGTTCTGGTTGCCCGCTGACCAGTCCCCCTCCTCTTCCCCAAAGGGCAGTGGCCCCTGCTGCCCTGCACAGCAGTTTAAGACTAGATTCAGCCTCACTGGAAAAAACGCCCCAGCCCCAAGGAAGCTGTGCATTTTCAGAGAGTCCCATTTTGAACGGACGGAAAATCCCAATAGGACCTGCCAGGGCCGCGGGGGGCGGGAGGCTCCCCTGGAGCCAGTGCTCCGGGCTGTGGTTTTAGCCCTGCAGGTCCCGCAGCCTCCCTGACAAAGAAGCTTTCACTGAGGCTAGGGGGAGGCACGCCGTGTGGTGGGGCAGGGGGCTGGCAACCCTCTCTGGGTTTCCAGAGCTTCACACCGCACCCCCTCCGCAAGCAGGGATAATCACCCCCTTTCAGAAATGAGGAAACTGGGGCTTCCCCGGTGGCGCAGTGGTTGAGAGTCCGCCTGCCGATGCAGGGGACACGTGTTCGTGCCCCGGTCCGGGAGGATCCCGCATGCCACGGAGCGGCTGGGCCCGTGAGCCATGGCCGCTGGGCCTGCGCGTCTGGAGCCTGTGCTCCGTAACGGGAGAGCCCACGACAGTGAGAGGCCCGCGTACCACAAAAAAAAAAAAAAAAAAAAAAAAAAGAAATGAGGAAACTGAAGCCTAGGGGGGTGAAGTTGCCAGCTCAAGGCCACACAACAAGAAAGAGGTGAGTCTGGGATTTGACCTCACTCGTCTGACCCCACAGCTCAGCCACAGAAGCCATGTTGCCTTCGTCTGTGGACTCTTTCCCCACCGGGTGAGAAGTGGGAGGTGAAGCGATGGGGAAAGTGGAGAACACACGGAGGTAGCGGCTTTCACCGCCTCCCTCGCATCCCCGGCTCCTCATCCTCTTGCCTTAGCTCTGATTGTGCCTCCTCCAGGCAGCCTCCCCTGAATGCCCCTGCCTAGGTCACCTCTCCCAGTCCTGCTTCCTGGCACTCAGCACGATTGCCGTTGAGTCCACGCTGTGCAGTGTTTTGCTGACCATCTGTCTCTCTTGCCAGACTGGCTTGCATGACAGACACTTAAAATGTCCCCAGTTCAACTCTTGTGCTGCGTGCTCCCCCCGCGCCCAAACCACAGTATTTCCTGTCTCAGTAAGAGTGACCTCCATCCTGTCCGTGTCGCAGGCCAGACACCAGGGAGTCAGCCTCCTCTCCCCTCTCTCACCTCTCACATCCCATCCATTAGCACAGTCCTATGGGATCTGCCTTCAAAGTACATCTAGAATCTGACCGTTTCTCCCGCTCCCACATCACCACCCTGGTCGAGTCCACCATCATCTTCCACCTGGACTCATGCCGGCGCCCCCCTCCCTGGGCTCCCTTTGTCCGCCCCACCCCCTGACAACTGCAGTCCACCAGGATGAAAAACTTGAACTTATGAGGGACATTTGTGGAGCACATGCTGTGTGTTGGGCCCTGGGCCGGTAAGTGCTTTACAGGTATTCTCTTATTTAAATCGTCATCGTAGCCCTGGCGCATAGGCACCATTTGACTCGTTTTATAGATGAGTAAAACCGAGGCCACTGAAGGTAGCGAGTGACCTGCCTATGGACACAGTCTCTGAGTAGACTTGTTTGATTTCTCCAGACAGCTTCTCCACCTGCCCTGGCGCGCTGCCACGTGGTCATCCCTGGCTGGACGATGGCGGCCAGAGGAGCCCTCGGCCAGTCCGAGCAGCCTCTTCCTCTTTCCTCAGCAGATGTGAAATGATTTGTGTTGCCGTCACCATTCCTCCCGGTGGGAAGCTGACTTCCTTTTTAGCTTGATGCGGCGGGAAGTTCCGCAAAGAGAAAAAGGGAACTGGAATGTTTGTGTGCAGCTGAGTACAGGCTTCTGGGTCTGTGTCGCATGGCTTGCAGCTGGTGGTCGGGGTGAGGTTCGGGGCACTGGGGCGCTCTTCTCCAGGGGCGTCGCCTTGCCCGCTGCCGTCTCTGCAGACTCGTGCCTTCCTTCAGTCATTCGTTCTCTGCCATCCTGAGCACTTGGCCCCAGGCCCTGGGCCACGGGCTTGGGCATCTCTTCAGCAGACAGAGTCCAGCCATACCCATGGATACATGTCACCCAGTGTCGCAGGGACCAGGGCTGGCTTGTCACCAGCAATGGCTCTGCCACAGGTTGTAGACTGATGACCTCTTGTCCCTTCTCGGGGGTGTGGGTGCCCTGCCAGGCCATCTCCTGTGCCACCTGAGAAACCCAGCCAGCTTCCTGGAACCCTGATCTTGCTCAACAATGTGGTTGGACAAATCATTTTTTTTCCATTTATTTAATTTTTATTGGAGTACAGTTGCTTTACAACGTTGTGTTAGTTTCTACCGTACAGCAGAGTGAATCGGCTGTACTTATTGGCAAAGCAGAAACAGAGACACAGATGTAGAGAACAAACGTATGGATACCAAGGGGAAAGGGGGGGGTGGGATGAATTGGGAGATTGGGATTGACATATATACACTATTGATACTATGTATAAAATAGATAACTAATGAGAACCTACTGTATAGCACAGGGAACTCTACTCAATACTCTGTCGTGACCTAAATGGGAAGGAAATCCAGAAAAGTGGACAAATCATTTTTATAGGAAAATTGAGTACAGGTGATGATGATGGTGATGAAACATGCTTACTGAGTGCTCACTGCAGGCCAGGACGTGGTCATCAGCCCCAGCCCACAGGGTTGTGGTGAGGGTCACAGGAATTCACGTTGGTGAATCACTCAGAACTGCATCCAGCATAAAGTCAGTTTCCAGAGAGCGTTAGCCACGGACACTTTGCTCTCTGGGCCTCGGTTCCTCCTCTGTAAGGTGGTGGGGCTGCACCTCTGATAAGGCTCTACCTTGTGGCCTTGGGCATCATTTGGGGGCAGTAAATTGGTGCAAACTCTTTGGTGAAACATTTAGCAGAGTTTGCAGGAACCTCCGAAACATAATGCCCTGGGATCCCTGGATGTCATACTGAAAATGGAGTCCGAGAAAAAGTCCTAAGCATGGGGGAAACCCCCAGACACTTATGTGCCACGATGTTCATCAGAGCACCCTGTGTGAGAACTCGACATTGGAAACAACCTAAAGGTCCCCACATGGGGAAATGGTAAGGTGACCAGGCACGCCCCCTTCTATAGCTGCCGCAGACTGAGGAGAAGGTGACACGCCTGATTGTGTACAGTCTGTGATGGCATCTGTGCTTTCAAAAGTGCACAGAAAGAACCATTGAAAGTGATACACCAAAGTATGAGCGGTGGGTGTGGTTGGAATGCATGATTTCCAGTTTTCTTATTGTGATTTTATTAAGTTTCGCCTTGAAAGGCAACTGTACATATTCAAACCAGAAGATTAGACTCAACTCCTAAACTTCAGTGCCTGCCCCAGGCACCTGGGAAAGTGTATTACAAATGCAGATGCCCGGGCTCCACCCATCCCACTGCATTGGAGTCTGTGAGTAGCAGTGCCCAGGAATCGGCTTAGTCTGATTTTGGCTGTTTGTCAGGATCCTCTCTGTCCTCCTCCTCTGAGCAGCCCTCCTTGACTGCCTGCCTGCTCCTGAGTTCCCCATGCTCCCTTGATCCCTGCAGGGTATCTGGGAGCTTCTACAAAGGTACAAGTTCCCTGGCTTTCCCATATCTCTTGAATCAGATTAGCACTTCCTGGACAAATGTGTCTTTTGAAAAGCTCCCTGGGTCATTTTTACACCACCCTTTGGACATCAGACCCCCTGACCTAGGGATTGCCCCCACTTGGCTTTTACAACCAGACTTCTAAGGCTTCCCTGGTGGCGTAGTGGTTGAGAGTCCGCCTGCTGATGCAGAGGACATGGGTTCGTGCCCCGGTCCGGGAAGATCCCACATGCCGCGGAGCGGCTGGGCCCATGAGCCGTGGCCGCTGAGCCTGCGCGTCCGGAGCCTGTGCTCCGCAACGGGAGAGGCCACAACAGTGAGAGGCCCACGTACCGCAAAAAAACCCCACAAAAAAAACCCCAGACTTCTAGTTGTGCCTTAATTTTAAATTGTAGAGATAACACGTGCTCATAACATTGAAAAGGATTGAAATGAGGCAGAAAATTATAGGAAAGTCAATCCTGTGATAAGCCTCTGGTTTATCTCCTTGTGCCTGTAAGCAATCTATTGGGCATGTACTATGTACCAGGTGCTGGGGATGCTGCAGTGCACAAGACAGACAAAAGCCCTCATCCCCATTGAGTTTACAGTGAAGCTAGACCACGAAGATATTAAGGAAGAAAAGTCTGTAGGGTTAGTAGGTGGTAAGTGCTGTGGAAAAAAATGAAGCAAGGTAAGGGCAGTGGGGTACTGGGAAGGAGTGGTCAGGGTGGGCCTCCCTGAGGAGGAGATGTGGAGGTGTTTGAGCAAAGACCTGAAGGAGGGGAGGAAATGAGTGTGTGGCTACCGGGGGACAGGTGTTCCAGGCAGAGGGGACAGCCAGTGCAAAGGCGCTGTGGCGGGAGGCTGCTGGGTATGTTCCTGGAGCATCATGGGGGCCCGTGTGGGAGGAGAGGTGGGAGAAGGAAGTCAGAGGGCTTAGGAAGCGAAGTTGTGTCAGGCCTTGAAGGCTGCCGTTGGGAGTGTGGTTTTATTCTGAGAGTGGTAGGCGCGGTGGGAGGGTTTTAAACAGGGAAGCACCGTGCAGTGGCTTGTGATAGACTGTGATGCACGGGGCGTGCCCACAGCTGGGGCTCCTGGAGGTGCCCCCTCAGCAATGGTACAGCAAACGTTTGTGGATGTCTCTCTGCCCATGGTGGGTGGGGGACACCTGTCAAATACCTGGATAGGATCCTCCTACAGTGTTCAAGGCACTTCTCATTCAGTGGGGACCCCTCCCTGCTCCCAGCTCCCCCCTCCCCTGCACTACCACCCTGAGCTTTTTGCTTCAGGACCTCAGAGCAGACAAGTCTTCCTGTTCGTGCATCTTCTCGGAAGCTGGGCCGCGGGGGGGCAGTGAAGGGGTGTGTGTGGGGGGCGGCTTGTCCCTTTGGCAACAGGTCCCACCGAAGCCAGGGCTGCGTGGGTGAGGGCCCGGTCTGCCTGAAGCCAGAGGGACGTGTTGGCTGCCAGAGCCTGGGAGACCCACGTGTGGGCAGGTGGATGAACCAGAGTGGATGGGAACAGTCTCCTTTCCATCCGTTTGCTAAAAAAAAAATGTTTGGAATAATTTTTAGAGCAGTATAATTACATCCATTAAAGTACACAGTCTTAAGTGCACATCTCCATGACTTTTTACTTGTGCGTCACCAAGTGAAGTTCTAGAACGTGTACTCACCCCTGAGGTCACTTCATGCCCCTTGCCAGTCAGCACCTGGAGAGAAAAAGTAATGTCTTTGGTTTTTTGATGAGAAAAATAACCATTTTGGTAACCTCTGTCATCAAAGATGCATTTTGCCAGTTTGTTGGCTTTTGTAGAAGTGCAATCCCACAGGATACACCCTTCTGTGTCTGGCTTCTTTGGCTCGGGCAATGTTTTTAGGACACACCCATGTTGTCGTGCGTGTCAGCAGTTTTTCTTTTGATTGCGGAGTTGGATTCCACTGTGTGAATGCACTACAATTTGTGATCCATTCGCCTGTTGATGGGCATCTGTGATTTTTTAAAATCTGAGTTTTTATTGTGTTCTCTTCCCTGTGCTAAGCACTTTATGTTAAATGTAATGTTTCCTTTAGTCCTCCAAAGAAACCTAAGAGAAAAAGGCTCTTATTTATCCTGTAGAAATGAAGGCTCAGGGGCTTATGTAACTTCCCTTCCTTTCTTCTCTTAATAAGTATTTTTTCAGCATCTTATATCTACCTTGTACCAGTCTAAGTGCCGTGGAGACAGTAGTGAACCAGACACACAGAAATCCCAGCCCTCGTGGAGCTGGCGTTCCATGGAGAGAAGGACCACTCGTCAGTGTATAAAATAACATGTAGATTGTGATAACTGCCTTATAGAGAATTAAAGCAAGGTGTGGTGGCAGAGAGTGTCCTATGCTGTAATAACCTGGAGGAGGCGCCTTCCAGACTGAGAGAACAGCACGTGCAAAGGCCCTGAGGTGGGAATAAGCCTGGCATGTCATAAGAAAAGGCAGATTAACCAATATGGTTGGAGTGGAGTGAGACACCCAGTTTTGGGGAGATCTGAGGAAAATACATTGTGGTCTGTGTGTTGGAGGTGGGGGTTCTTCTGTCATCACGCACTGACAGATAAAAATAACATCAGTGATGGGGATGTAAGTGCTGGCGTTTCACGAGGCCTCACTCTGGCACAATGCTGAAGTTGAGGTCCATTACTGTTTCATCTCCTGAGGTAGGTGTTTGAATCTCTGTTTACAGAAGAGGAAGCTGAAGTTAGCACTTTTGCATCTTCTCCCGCTGGTAGGTGGGGTCTTGAACCAGAGCCTCCCCCTCCCATCCTCTCCCCTCCCTCTCAGGGTCTCTGGGTGGTGGTTGAGTCCCCCAGGAAAGGAGCTGTCGAAAGACTCACTTGGAAAAATCTCTGGTGACCTGTCGGACCTGTCGGTCTGCGGTGGGGCTTGTTTTACTGGCAGGGTGTGGGGTGATTAAAGTGTGTGGGTCTGACCCCCAGTTCCAGATCTGGGGGGTCCTTAGGGAGCCTCTCGTCCAACCCCTGCTATCCCCATTTCACAGAAGAGGGAATAGAGGATGGAATATGGGAACGGCTTCCCTAGGGTCACACAGTGAGTCCATGGCAGGGTCGCATTTGGAAACCAAGTCAGAGGGTCCTGAGCAGTGGGCACTGTGTGGTCCCCATTGTGCGGAGGGGGAAACTGAGGCCCAGAGAGGAGTCAGTCTCCCCAAATCACCTAGCTAGTGTGCATCATTTCTTATAGTCCTCATGGCGATCATTGTGGTTGGCACTATTACTCTTCATGTTTTATAGATGAGGAAACTGAGCCCCAGAGAAAGGGATGTCTCATTCATTCATTCATTCATTCATTATCACCTATTCATTCATCAGAAATGTATTGAGTGCCAGGCACTAAGTGCTGGGGCTGTAGCTATGAATAAAACAGAGTGAATGAAACAGGAATAAAACTGTGACTAAGCAAGACCTCTAGGAGTTCTGGTGAGGAAGACAGGCATGAATTGAATAATCTTGTAGGTTATTAGAGCTACAAGGGCTCTAAGAAGGGTTTACGGAGCTGCTGGAGCCTGTACGTGGGCTTTGACCTGGTTGGGAGGGCAGGGAAGGTGAATCGATGTTAACTGGGTAAAGGGAGGGCAGTGAGCCTTGTGGTTGGAGGGAACTGCATGTGCAAAGGCCCAGGGGCAGGAGCAAGCTTGGTGTCTTTTTGGAACAGCCTGAAGAGCCTAAAGGCTTGGTGCTGGTGGCGAGGTGGGGTCCTGCATGGCCTTTTTGGTTGTTATCCTTGGAACAGTGGGGAGCCATTGGTAAGTGTGGCAGGGCAATGGTGGACCACATTTGCATTTTGTAAAGATTCCCCTTGTCACTTGCCTAGGGTCACTCCAGCCAGGGATGCGTAACTGACCTAGGCCTCCCAACTCCTGGTCATCCCACCAGGCCACACCACTCCCCCACCCCAACTAAATTCTCCCCCCTTTTGAACCCAAGAGGCCACCTAGTCCCACAGGAAAGACCCTTGACTCTGGAGCTCCATGGGCCTGGGCTCAGTACTGGCTCCGTCCCTTTCTCCCTGCATGACCTTGAGCAAATGACCTGAGATCCCATTTCCTTGTCTGTGAACAGGGCTACAGCAGTCACCTCCTCATAGACTCTTGGCGTTGGCATACAGTAAGCACTTAATTCATGGTGCTGCTGGTTCTTGTGTCCTACTCCACTGGAAACATGAGCATCATATAGTTCAGATATCTCGGCATCCTGAGGTCTCCCACATCTGATCTTACTAAATGGCTTCTTGCGTTCTAAATTCAGGAACTGAATAGAGCTGGGTAGTTAAGGAGAGTTGACATTATTATAATTATTATGATAATTTTTGTTTTCAGACCACCGGTCCTTAATGAATATTTGTTAATAGAGACCATCAGTGGTAGGGAAAGAAGACATTTCACAGCTTACTAATTATAAGACTAAATGGAAATGTATGAACTGTGTAGCTGTACTACGTACTAGTATCTATTGTGTATTCGTAATAATTAACAGTGGAGTATTAGGATTGTGTCAGGCTATTGATGGAGATGTGATGGAGGTTTTGTTTTCTTTCGTATATGTGTCTCCAGGTGGGTGGTTGTATCAGTTTCCCTTTGCTGCTGTAGCAAATTGCTACCAAATTGGTGACTTAAAGCAACACAGATTTATTATCTTAGATTTCTGGAGGTCACATGTCTGCAGTGGGACTTACAGGGCTAAAATTAAGTTGCTGGCAGGGCCTTGTTCCCTCTGGAGGCTCTAGGGGAGCATTCATTTACTTGCCTTTTCAGTTGCTGGAGGCTGCCCGCATTCCTTGGCTCCAGGCCCCCATCCATCTTCACAGCCAGGGATAGCAGGTCTTTCCCACACTGTATCACCTGACACTCACTCTCCGGCTTCCTTCTTTCTCTTTTAAGGACCCTATGTCCTCAAAGGGCCCAGTTGGGTCATCTGCCATGATTTCCCCATCTCAAGATCATTACCCAGATCACATCTGCAAGGTCCCTTTTGCCATGTAAGGTCACATATTCATAGGTTTGGGGATTACGATGTGAACATCTTTGGGGGGGTCTTTATTCAGCCGACCTTGGTGGTCAAGGGCAGCAGGGGCCTCTCTGCCCCCTGGCGTCCTCAGGCTCCCCTTGCAACATCTCCCTCCCTTTATCTCCTGGACCTGGAAGGCCAGAGGCTGTGCTGGACCATGGGGACAAAGGTGATGGCCCTTGTGGAGCTAGAAGGGAGAGGACTTCAACAAAGTGGCCCCATCACAAGTGGGATGTGGGTGGGTAGTCAGTCAGGGAAGCTAACAGCACAAGACTAGGTCAGCAGATGCAGCAGAAGGCCAGTGTTCGGACTCTGGTGGCCCAGAGGTCAGATCCCAGCTCTGTCCACTTAGCTGTGTGCTTCATCCACTGAGAACCTCGGTCTCCTTTTCTGAAAGACGGGGGTGAGGTTGTCTGGGATAAGGCAGTGTGTGGGAAGCAGTGGGAACAGAGCTGACACTCCCTAAATTTAAGACCCCAAATCCATCTGAGCAGTAAATGTCAGTGCTCTTGAGACTGGCACGGCTGTCAGCAGCCTCTTCGAGCGCCCGGATTCCTTCCCTGGGGCCTGAGCAGGCGCTGGGAAAAATAAACCGGAGGAAACCTCCACGCTGAGACCCCTCCCCGGCCGGTCGCTGAGTGCCACTATTTTTACATTCTCTCACTTTTGTGCATTGTTTCCTGACTCTCCAAAGACAATTCTTCACAAGCCCAGGGGGGGACCGCTCCCCCACCAGCCCGAGGAACAATTGTTTAGGGAAATGGAAAAAAAAGCCGGGCTGAGGAAAAAACAAAACCTCTTGAAGGTCATTGTCCTCAGATGTCAAGTGTCAGCTCCGTGGAGAGGAGACCACATTCCACCCATTGTCCTGCCACAGACAGGCACAGGGACCCCAGGACGTCCAGCCGCCCCACCCTGCATCCTGGGGCCCCCGAGTGACTTGGTTTGCTTTGTCTGGGACATTCCAGCGGGAAATACCACCCAAAGTGGAGCCCGTTCCCAGACACCACTGTCTCAGTCATTGCGGGCTTTTCCTCGAAGCTGCCTGCCCATCTGCATCCCCTGATCAATGTGGGCTGATGCTGATAATATGGGCTAAGTCTCATTTTGCGCTTACTAAGGCACTTTATCCTAAATCATCAAATTCTCACAATACCCCTGTGAGGTAAATACCATATATGTGTGTGTGTGTGTGTGTGTGTGTGTGTGTGTAACAGCTTACTGAGATATAATTCACGCAGCATATAATTTACCCACTTAAAGTGTGTAATTCAGTGGTTTTAGTATATTCACAGAATTGTGTGACCATCAACTACCCATCTAATTTAAGGACATTTTCATCACCCACAAAAGAAACTCCATACTCATGAGCAGTCAGGTACCATTTTTGTTTCTGCATTTTGCAGAGAAAGAAACTGAGACAGAGAGGCTGCCCAGAGTCACACAGCCAGTAACTGACAGAGCCAGGATTGGCTTGGCTCTGGAAACATTTTCTTAACTATGATGTAATACAGTGGTTCTTGGCTGGGGGAGATTCCCCCTTTGTCCCCACAGGAGATTGAGCAATGTTTGGAGACATTTCTGGTTGTCAAAACTGAGGGTGGGATTTGCTACTAGTTTCTAGAGGGTAGAGGCCAGGGATGCTGCTAACTATCCTATAATACACAGGACAGCCCACACAGCAAAGAATTATCTGCTCAAATATCAGTGGTTCCAGGGTTGAGATACCCTGCTCTAATCCCACTCTGATGAGCCCATTCTTCAGGAAAAAAAGCTGAGGGGCCCAAAGGAGAAGGGGGAGAAGTTGAGGTTAGAATAGGAAGGATCTCAGATCATGTTATGGGTGTGGGTGATAACAGTGAGGGGAGAGAGATTCTCAACAGTGTAGAGAAGACTCAGCAGGAAAGAGATCTGTGCTCCATCAGTGATGTCTGCTCTGGGTACCGGTATGGGGAGAATCAGTAGGCGTCACATTTGCCAGGTCTAGGATCGGGGTCTCACATTCAAATGCCCACAGGGCCAGGTAGGAAGATGACTGTAGCAAGAAGTTGGGTAGTGGAAAAGGAGCAGCACCTGCCCTGGGTAAATTTGGTAGCTGCCACTCTCCTACAGCCAGCTGTGGCTCTGTGGGCTTTGGAGACCTGTGGTCAGCTTTTTCAGGAGAAGCTGAGATTTTCATGGGAAATCTGATATTCAAATTTAGGCCCGAATTTCCTCAAAGCCCATTGCTGGTCAAACTAAACATGCCTGTGGGCCACCAATTTGAGACCCATGAGAGTAAATTATAGCTTGGTAGCATGTTGGGGGCACTGGGTGTATCATTGTTGAAGGAATGACGGGTCACGGGGGAATTCAGGGAGATTGCAGGACAAGCCCCAGCCCCTGGGGTGGGATCTCTGTGGGGAAGAGTGTTGGCTTCCCCTCTATGGCCCCCCTCCCCGCTCTATTGTATCAGACCTGTTCACAACGGGTTGTAGCAGCTCAGTTTTTGCTTTAACTTCCTGCATGGTGGGGAATGGGGTGGGGCTCCAGAGCTCGTGGGCACCTTTTTTCAGGGCCTAGAAGCTGTGTGGTGGGTAGCAGGAGTCTTTTCCAGATGATTAGTTGATTAGTCAATAAAACACGTATTTGTCAAGGGTATTCTGTGTGCTGGGCCCAATCCCAGACTCTGGGGATACAATAGTGACATAGACAAAAACATCATTGCCTTTCTGGAACCCATATTCTGGTGGGCTAGAGGGACAATAGACAGATAAATGGACACACATAATGTCCACAGTGACCGGTGTTGTGAAGAAAACAGGCCAGGAGTAGGGACAGATATTTTAGTTAGGCTGCTCTTAGATGGATTGAATGTGCCTCAGGGACTTTGCACTGACTGTTCCCTCTACCTAGAATGCCCTTCCCTCGGATGCCTGCAGAGCTGCTGCTTCACCTCAGTCCCCGAGTATCTGCTCAAATGCTAGCCCCTCAGAGAGGCTTTCCTTGAACATCTCTGTGAAATACCTCCCTCACTTGATCCCTCTCTGTTGCCTCATCTTGCTTTATTTTTCTTCATAGCGCTCATCCCCACCTGCCATTTAATTTTAAAACCTATTTATGGTCAGTCTTGCCACTGCTCCCTGAGGGCAGATTTGATCTGATTCGTTCATTTACCGATGTGTCGTTGGCTGGCAGTGCCTGGCTTACAGTAGGTGTGTAGTGAGCGTTGAGTAAACAGGTGAGCGCAGGAGTAATCGATCCCCCCGTGGCAAGGTCATGTCTGTGTCTCCAGCACCCAGCTCCATGTTTGGCACACAGTACGCCCCAGGTCATGCTTGTTGGCGTGGGTGGTCCTTGGTGACAGCCTTCTCCCCCGAGAATACAATTATAAGCAAGTTCCTGTTTCCTTGCATAGTCCAGCCCACCTCTCTCTGCCCCGCTTCTGTGCCACTTCTTCCAGGAAGTCTTCGTAGTTAGTTTTCACCTGCGTCATCTTGCTTACGCCTCAGCAACTGCCTCTTTTCCTTGGACGAAGGAACAGGCTCCGAGGAAGTTCAGTGACTCTGAGGCCACGCGGTTGGCAGGCGGATGGAGCAGGGTGGCGAGGTGCCGTGGCAGCAGCGGACGGCTTTGCATGGTGCCAGGCAGATGCGGTGGCACAGCACAGTCTGTAAAGCCTTCCATCTCATCTCACCCCGGAGCCGGGGAAGCCGTTGATAATAGGACTGTTTTTAGGGTGAAAAAGACAAATAACAGGTCAACATAACGTAGGATAAATGGAAAAGTCTCTGGCGCATAGCAAGAGGTCTATAAATGGGGTTGCTCCAATTCCAGAAGCTTCCTTAAGAAACACAGTGTATTCATGTCTTATCTCCCTATCAGCTCGAGATGGGGCTGCAGAGGTTATAGCAGCTGATGCTTGATTGAGCACTTACGGTGTATCAGGCACCTTTCAAAGTGCCTGCTGTGTGTGTTAGGGTCTGTAATCCTCGTTGGAGTCCTGTGTACTCATTTTACAGAGGTGGAAACTGAGGCAGAGAGAGGTTAAGTGAGTTGCTTAAGGTCACACAGCCTGTCAGTGGCAGAGCTGGTGTTTGAGCACTTTGCCTGTAGTATTTCATTTTAACCTCATGGTAGCCTGTGGTGTCAGTAACTTTAGTATCCCCATCCATTTCATAGATGGGGCACAGAGAGGTGGGGTCACTAGTCTAAGTCACACAGCGGTAGGTGACAAAGGCAGGATCTGAACCAGATGGCTGGTTCCAACCTCTGAAGCTCAGCCCTTCTCATATATACTGCTTCCTTAAGAGATGCGGGACCCTTCTGTCATTTGAGAAGGGAGAGTTTCTCAGAGCTGGAGGAGACCTTGGGATGCTGTGGCCTCATGGCGGGTATGTGCAGATGCCCTGTGACACAGCCGCTGTGTGAAGTCCCCTCCAGGTCTGACTGGGCTTGCCCGCGGCTTCTCAGCTACCTCCTCTGACCTCAGCTCCCGCACACTGAGAGATGTTGCCAGTCACCAAGGTATTTCACAACCAGGAGGGTCATCCTGGAGCAGACCAAGAGAATATCAGTTTGACCTGGGAGGCCCTCTGTCACAATAACCAGCTGGTGCAGCCTTCATTTTTCAGAGTCTGGCCTTGTGCCTTGGAGCAGACACAGCTGCTCCCCGACCCTCGGCGGCCCTAAACCCTCTTTCTTCTGGAGGCTCCTTTTGGCTCCCCAGCCACTCAGGGCACTCCAGCTGGACTTCCCCCTGCCAGTCCCTGCAGTCCTCCACCTGGTGGCTTTATCTGGCCAACCGAGCTGCTTCCACACTTACGGGGCAGACTGGAAGTGCCAGTGAGTTAGTACCCTGCCTCCTGCCCTCCGTCCAGTGACCAACAGGATGGGTGTATAAATGCCCCAGCTCCCTCGGCCCCCTCTCGCCCCACCCCGGGGATCACTCAGAGGTGACCACTCTGGTTCTCAGGGGGCCTCAAAGGGATTGAGCCCCCATGGTCCACCCTGGCCACTTGCTTGATCTCATACCCTATATCGGCTGCCCTCTCTTCCTGGGCCCACTTCTCCCTTCCCCTGCCTGCGTTTGCCAAGGTCACCTCCCAGATCAACTACTTGTCTCAGATCTTTGTCTCAGGGTCTGCTCCTGGCGAGCCAGTCCAGGGCTCCCGTCGTGGTAAAGCTACTAAGACATGCCCGTGCTCCCCGTACGTGCAGCTATGAGGGGAACTGATTGGTACTTGATGCGCTGACGCAGGTTATGCTTTGCAGACATTTAAATCAAGATTTAATAATTTTGACAGCAGAGTTTTCTTTCTGTATTTGGGGCCAACACCCGTATTTTTAAAGGGCCCCAGTGTTTTTGTAGGTCCAAGCAATGGTACTGCCTGTGGCCAGAGGCTGGTGGGAAGGGGCCTCTTCTTGTTCAGGGGCGACATGGAATTAAAAGTGCCCACCCCTTCCGTGCTCATCTATTCACCAGGCACCTCCTGTGAGCCTGGCACCGAGCCTGATTGGGGGGTCCCTGCGTGGGGTGGGGAGAGACCCTAGGCAACGGATTGACCTGCAGTGTGGCATTTAATCCTTACTTCAGCACCTGGCAGGGTGGGGCTCCAGGCACAAAGCTTGACCGGCGGACTTCAGAGCCCCGTTGGTGATTCATGTCCTGGTTTCCTTTTTCCTAAAAAGGGGCTACTCACAACATACCTCATGGGATTGTTACCACGGATAGGCAGGCTGGTCACCAGTCGCCCGCTGAAGCCCTTTTTACTGAGCACCTGCTCTGTGCCAGGCATTGGTCAGGCCCGCGAGGTGGATGCCGTATGAACAAGCCACTGCTCTGCTGGAGCTGATGTTGCAGGGGACACATAGCAACAAGCAGAGATGTAGATCCGTGTAGGTGGAGGCCAGTGCTGTAGCGGGGCTAGAGAAGGATAAGAGGGGGAGGGGGGAGGCGGGGGCTTCTGCTTTAAAGCGGGTGGTGGGAGAAGGCCTCTCGGAAGTGAGCAAGGGGCCCTGCAGATTTCTGGAGAGAGTCTTCCAGGAAAAGGGAACAGCACATGCAAAGGCCCTGAGGTGGGATGGTAAGGACGGTGCCTGGGATGTTCACAGAATGGTCGAGAGGCCTCAATTGTAGCTCATTTTTAGTGCTGAAACGGAAGTCTGTTGAAGACACAATACAAGGCAGCGTATTTGTGCTATTACTATAAAATATCATGATCTATAGATACATAACGTGCTATGTGAGATGTGAGGCAAAGGAGGACGTCTGAAGTTGTAACAGAAACGTTATCTTCTCTCAATCCTCTTAGGTAGGACTGTGGGTGAATAGGTAACCTTCCTTGGGGATGACGTCTCAATTCTGAAATTTGGGTCTCTTGGGAAAGCTAGTTCTGGGCCAGTGGCTCTGTGCTCCTGGCATAGGCCTGATGAAAGGGGGTGCTTGCGGAGAATTCAGTGGAGAGGTTTTTAATCTCTGCCTGGGTGGTGGTAGTGGCTGCGGGTGGGGGAAGCTCTTATGTTCTGCTCCAGGCCAGCTCCTGGGGGGCTCGGCCAGTGTGGGCACCTTCCTGGGGAGCCTGGTAGTTTCCAGAGTCTACACGGAGAAGGAGGGGTGGGCAGCTCAGGGGCCCCACTGTGGAAGGAAAGCCTTCTCATCTCACATGTGTCTGGTTTCGTCTCTGCCAGTGGGCACTACCCTTTCCACCCCGGGACACATGCCCTCCAGGAGGAAAATGCAGACTAGTCTTCCTGATGCTGAAGAAGTGATAATTGGGGTGAGAGCCTGGTACGTGTAGTAACCCCTCCTGTCCAAAATTAAAAAAGGAAACCATACATTTATGTTACAAAATGACTTTTGGTTTGAAAGTAGAAATTTGGAAAAAAAACAGAAATGAAGAAAGGAGAAAATTGAAATGACTTCTAATTCCACTCTCAGAGTTAGGTTCCATGGCTAGTGATAAAACCCAAACAACAGTGCCTTAAATGATATGGAATTTTCTTTCTTACTGAATTATAGGCTGCCCAAGATAGATATGTTGGCTCCACTGTCATTAGGGACATAAGCTCCTTCTGTATTGCTGCTCCATCTTCTTCAACCCCTGGCTTTTACTTCGTGGTATAAGATAGCTGCCTGACCTCCAGGCATCACATTTGCTATCCAAGCAGCAGGAAGGAGGAATAGCAAGAGAGAATCCCTGCCCGTTCCTCCCATCATCTCCAAGGATACTTCCATGATGTCGTGTGTAATACATCCACTTATACCTCCCTAGTCCAAATTTAGTAATGGGACCACACCTAGTTGCAAGGGAAGCTGGGAAATACAGTCTTTATTCTAAAATCTGGAAAAGGAGAGACCAGATATTGGGCAACAGCTAGTAATCTTGGCCATACTCTCACACAGTTTAGGGTATTTCATTCCATACTTCTTTTATTTATGCTTACGCAGAAATAATTTATTTAATAAAAAATGAGACTATATTTTATGTACTCTTCTGTAACTTGGCTTTTTTCCCCCTAGAGATACATTAACAGTCTTTTTCTGTATCATTATATGGATTTCTGTAAACCATTTTTAGCACGATATCCTTTTGCCAAGATGGACAATAACTAAACCCCAAGTATTAGAATTTTAAATCAGATACTAAAGTTAAATCTTGATGCCACATGTGAGATTTAGTTTTTCCTGTAGGATAAATGCTGAGAACTTAAATGGATGGAGCATAGCACTTGGGCTTTGTAGGAGTCACTGCGCGTTTGGGGGTCTTCCCAAACTCTGGCCTGTGTGGGGCTGCTTAGTGCAGGCTCTCAGAAAGCCCCTTCTGCTGTTGTTATTGTTACTTTATTATTATTACTTGGATTCAAGGCTATTCTGTGACACTCTGCTTCCCTGGACCCTGGGCCACCCAGATCACGTAGGGGTTTGGGGTCTTCAGGGCACCCTCTTTCCTCTGTCCTTGTTATGGTCTGGGGGCTGCCCTGCCCCCACCTCCCCTACTTCTAGCCATTCCCCTGGCCCTCTCAGGTTTCGCCATATGTCTGATGAGGTCACCCCAGCCGAGGCGGGGGTGTCCTTGGGGGCAGGCGGGCCCTCTCCTCTTAGTGATCAGGTTGCTGGCATCCGTCTCAGAGAGTACCTTCGAGGCCTCTTTCCCTCCTTTTTATCTCCAGGGAGAGAATTATCCTCCCAAGGCTGTGGCTACAGGTTCCAGACAGATGGAGCCTCCCCAGGGGCACCCCAAAGGGCAGCTGCTACCTGTCTTATGCTTATGTGGTTTATTGTGTACAGTTTCTCACTGTGGATGCATGTTGGAAATGGATTGGAGACTCATCCTCAGGCCAGATTGCCTGGGCTTGAGGCCCAGCTCTGCTACTTACTAGCTGTGTGGCTTTGGGTAATCTCTTCACTACACTGGGCTTCAGTTCCCTCCTCTGTAAAATGGGCACAGTAATAATAGTACCTACCTCCTAGGATTGTTTGAGGAATAAAACACTTAGAGTAGCACCTGTCACATAATAAGGTCCAAAGGCGTAAGGTATGATAATAATTGCTAAAAAATAGTAAATCTGTTATTATTATTATTAATGTACTTTTCAATTCTGTACCTGTTACTTCTGGAGCCTATTCTGGGGCTCCTTCCTCAGTTTTTCTCCCTCTCTCCCACCTTTCCTCCACATGTTTCTTGAGCACCTACTATGTGTCAGACAGTGTTCTGGATGCAAGGGGACAGCAGTGAACGAAACCATCTTCCACTGTGAGAGGGTGGACACTCTCTGGGGAAGATGTTACCGAACAATCAGATATATACAAAACTTAGCTGATAAGAGCGCTGCCAATAGTGATGAATTCTGTGAAGGGTAACAGAGTTCAGACGGCTGTGAGGAGTGAGGTGAGACCCTCCTTTATACGGAGTCTGAGAGGGAGACCTCCTTGACGAGGGGCCTCCCCTGCCACTTGAACATCTTGCAGCAGTGGCTTTATAGGCAGAGAGCTGCAACGGCAAAGGCCTGGGCGGGAGGACAGGGCCAGTGTGTTCAGGAAACAAAAAGGAGCCAGCACGGCTTCACCTGAAAGAGTAAGCCCGAGTGGGGTGGGAAGGGCCCTTATCCTACAGGATCTTGTTGGCTGTAGAAGGGAGCGGATTGTTTCCTAGGTTTTAGTAAGAGCCACTTCTAAGTCAAGGGTTTCTCTGCACTGGCACTATTCACGTTTGGGACCAGATACATCTTCGTGGAGGCCGTCCTGGGCATTGTAGGATATTTAGCAGTATCCTTGTCCTCTACCCTTGAGATGCCAGCAGCACCCACATCCCCAATTGTGACAACTAAAAATGTCTTCAGACATTGTCACATCTCTTCTGGGGGATAAAATCACCCACCCTGGTCAAGGACCACTGCTCTAAGGCAAAGTGGGTCAGGGACAAGGCTGGCCTGGCATCAGGAGGCCTGGTTCTGAACTGTGGCTTATCACCAACTTTTTGTTTGAACTCAGACCTGTGTCTCTCACCCTCTGGGTTTCTCAGTCAAGTTGGAGCTCGCTAGACATGGCAAACTCACAACCCCGCTACTCTTCTCCTTCCCATGGCCGTGGCAGACATCACTAATCGATTATGCTGTGTCTTCCTGTTCAGCTCAGAGCTCTGGGGACCATGAAGGCACTTGGGTTAGGAGCTCTATGAGCATCCTGTCTGGTCCCCTCCTCCCAAGCAGCAAGCAGGAACCAGACAGTCCTGGGCTCAGGTTCGGCTCTCTTGGTTTCTGGCTGCGTGACTTCTGTTAGGTTACTTCACTTATGAGCCTCGGTTTTTCTTATCTATAGAGTGGGACCAAAATAGCTACCCAGAAAGCTGATCATGGGGGTTGCAATGAACTCATGTCGGGACTTTGCAGGTCTCAGCAAATGTTTGTCGCATGAACGCATGAGAACATGTGGGTCTCGTTCTGGGTGTGGAATGGTGGGAACTCTCATCCGCAGCTGGTTGGAGTGGAGGTTGGTCCAGTCACGTTGGAGAGCCACTCGTCATTAACTAGTCAAGTTGAACATGTCTCTAATCTACGGCCAACCATTCCATACCTAGGTGGACACTTGGAGGAACTTGCACACCTGTGCTCAGGAGACTTAGGTGCGCCTAGAGGATCTTGAGCACCTGAGCCCCAGTGGGCCTCTTCATCATAGCATCATTTATAGAGAGAACATTTGAAACAACTTCAACATCTGCAGCCTGGTAGTGGTTACTTACGTCTGCTCAGCAATGAAATGGACAGCTTGAGGTCTTCGTGTGGGGCTCCCGGGAAACAGGTCCTGAGACTGATTCAAGGGCGAGCAGTTTCCTTGGGAATTCACCCCAGGAAGCAGCAATAGCAGAGTCGGGGAGTGAGGCAGGGAAGGGAAGGCAGCTGAGAAAGGTGTGACATCAAGCAGGTGACCAGTGCGGGCCCCTGGGGCCCTCGGGGAAGCAGGCCCTCATGTGCCTCAGTCCTCGTCTGTCTTCGCAGCCTGCTCCGCGTGTGAGAGAGGGTCCTCATGCCAAGAGACGCTGGTGGCTGAAGTGGTGCTGGGGCGCACCCCAGGGCTGAGAACCGAGGGATGTGGGTGGGGTTTGGGTGGCAGGCGTTGCCAAGTGCACGTATCGATGTGGGTAAAGGTGGAAGATGTGATGTTGAGTGAGAAAAGGAAGTTGCTGAAAGGACGTCATTTATTAAAATGTCGTAAAAGCGGGGGCTTCCCTGGTGGCGCAGTGGTTGAGAGTCCGCCTGCCGATGCAGGGGACACGGGTTCGTGCCGCGGAGCGGCTGGGCCCGTGAGCCATGGCCGCTGAGCCTGCGCGTCCGGAGCCTGTGCTCCGCAATGGGAGAGGCCACAACAGTGAGAGGCCCGCGTAACGCAAAAAAAAAAAAAAAAAAAAAAAAAATGTCGTAAAAGCACGCAGAACGGTGTTCTTCACTGCTCGTCAACTCACACGTGCCTGGTAAGCGGGCGAAGGCACGTGTGGGAGTGAGGACCGCATATCCAGGGCAGTGGGTGCCTTGCAGGATGGGCAGGTGCACAGGTAGCTCACCTCTCTCTGTAATGATGCCTTTCTTCCCGTGTCTCCATTGAGGTTTAATATTTACAGGGTACATGGGTAAAGTGCACTGATCTTAGGTGCGCACTGATTAGGCTTTGCATACGCATTTGCCTATGTAACCGCCACTCAGATCAAGAAGTAGAATATTTCCAGCCCGCGCCCTGAGGGCTTCCTCGTGGCCCTTCCCTGTCTGCACCTCCTCCAGACTTGATGAATTTCTTTTTGAAAATGGTTTAAAGCAAATTTGACATAATGCTAATAAGATTTGCTGAAACTGGGTAGCGATGCGTTTGTGGGTGTTTGTTAAATTTTCCTCTGTCCTTTTCTGGCTCCTTGACGTATTTCATCATCATCATAAAGAGAAGAGGCGGACTTGGCCAGATGCAGGGAAGCAGCCCAGGCAGGGGTGCGGCATGGACACGGCATGGACAAAGATTCCAAGGCCGGAGGAGGGTTTCGGGCAGCCCTGGAAACCCTGAGAACGGGCTTGTCTCTAAGGGAGGTTTCCAAGATGAGAGCTGCTTTTGGCCGAGTGTTTCAAAGCTGTCAAGGTTTGGACACGGAGTCACCCCGGAGGGTCCCTTTCACCATCCTGCCTGCACAGAGGGCATTGGCGCCGCCTGGAAAAGCCAATCATGCCGTGGGCAGCACGAGGGCTGGGCCCAGAGCCCCTGCCTGCCCATTCTTTCTGGGTCACGAGCTGCCCATTATGCCCATCACACCAGCCTGTTTGCGGCTCCTCTGTGGGTGGCCCGAGCCTCGCATTGTCCCAGCACAATAGTGGTGGCCGTGCTCTTGTGGAGAAAGTGGGACAGGAAGCTGTGATCTAGGCCAGCCGAGCTGCGCTCCCAGCTTCCTGCTCTCCCTGGCAGTGCTGGGTGAGGCTGCCTTTGTCGCTCTCCTGTCTGAGGAGGCTGGAGGCTGGAGGCTGGACTTCCCGGCAGCATCACAGCCCCTGTTAAAACATCCTCTAGGAACTCCTGTCTCCTGACCCCTCTACCCGTTGTCCTTTAAAGAGAAAGATCATCAGGCTTCCAAGTAGCTCGAGTTGAGGTTCCTGCCATGTGTCGGTCACTGTGTCAGGCACATTTTATCCTTCCTTTGATTTGTGAGATTACTGTGTTCCAGGCACTAGTCTAGGCCCTGGGGGTACAGCTGGGAAGCAGACCCTGCCCTCATGGAGCTCCCATTCACTTTAACCTAGTACATTCTGAAAGGTAGGACGACAGTATCACTGTGATCTATGTATTTGCGAAGAGTAAACTGAGACTCAGAGAGGCCAATGCACTTTCCTGAGGTCACCCCACACGAAGGAGGAGGAATGCAGTTTAAACCCAAATCATTAGTCTCCAAAGCTGGCCTCTGTTGTTGGATTGGGATAAATGTTTCATTCCAGCCATGCTCCCTTCTTATTTTGGTCTTTCCCTCAGGCGCTGGTGTAGACTGCTTAATCTTAGTCTTTTTATCTGACAAATGGGCTCTTAATGCAAGATGAGAAGGTGATACGTGCATGAAGACAAGGAGGGCATCCTGGAGAAGGTGACATTTGAGCTAAGGTCTGATGAATGAGAAAAAGCTGGCTCAGGACAGAGCTGGGAGAGAATATCCTTGCAGGTAGGAACAGCATGTGCAAAGGTCCTGAGGTAGGGATGTGCCTGGCAGGTGGAAGGAATAGAGGGGTTGAAGATGTGGCTGAAGATTATTGAGGTGTGGGGTGGGGGTGGAATGCTGGAAGGTGAGTTCAAAGAGATTAACTAGTATAGGTCATGGGGACCTGTAGCTGTGGATTTTTTTTTTTTTAAGTGTATTGAGTAGCCATGGAGAGTTTCAAGCCATGGATTGATAGGATCTGATTTACATATTTAAAAGGATCCCTCTGGTTGTGTATGTGGAGAAAGGAATAGGGATGGGGTGATTGCATTAGTCCAGGCAGGAGGTGTTGGTGACTTGGACCAGGTGGGTGGCTGAGGAGGTGGGGAGAAGTGGTCCAGTGTTTAATACATGTTGAAGGTGAAGCTGATAGCATTTGCTGATGGATGGAAATGGAGTGTCAGAGAAAGAGGGGGGTCGAGGACGACACGGCCGGGTTTTGGCTGGAGCACTTGGAAGGCAGAGGTGCCATTCCTCAGGCTGGGAAGGGCTTGGTTGTGTGTGGATTTGGAGGGAAGTTCAGGAACTAGGTTTTGGATGCGTTAATTTGAGATGCCCCTTGGACATCCAGGTGGAGTTGTCGAGTTGTCAGAAATCCAGCTAAGTCCAGGCTGGGGATATATACTTGGGCTGTAGGGACTGGTCGAGAACACGCTGCGGTGAGTGTGGACAGAGAGGCAGGGCCTCTTTGCTCTGTGTCCCTGACTTTCCTCTCTGTGACCTACCATGTGGAGTATCAGCACACCTCTTCCTAGGAAAGCAGAGTCTGCAGGTGGCCGGCTCCCCATAACATCCATGGATGTCCCTTCTCATGATGGGAAAGGGTCCAGCACCCTCCTCTCGGCTGGCCTGCCCCTGCGTCCCTCCATCCTGGGCTGTCCCTTCCACCTCCCCCCACTCAGAGCTCTCCCCTTTGCTCTGACCACCCATGGCAGGGAAGGTGACTGACAGGCCACCATGCCTCATCGTGGCCAGTGGACCATGAAGTCATTTTCGCAGGGGACTCCATGTGGTCAACCTGGGGACAAGCCCTAGAGTCGGGGCAAACCCGGCAGAGTTTGCTGTCAGCGGGGCTGGCCTCAGTCTCCCTCCGATGCTCCCATGTCCTCCTGCCCACGCCCATGTCTGTTCTGTCTCCCCGGCCTGTCCTCGGGATCTCGCAGTGGCTTGTCCTCTGCCTGCTCTGTCCCACCCATACCAGTGCCAGGCCGCTGTCGTTGCTCATCAGTGGAGAGGCTGCACCCCTCCACTCTGGTCCGTCCACTTTCATGCTTGACCCCTAAAACCTAGTTCCTCACAAAAACAGATGGCTCTTTTGCCACCATTTAAAAGCTGGGAGACTTTGCTTAAAAAAAAAATCCTAGGGCTTCCCTGGTGGCGCAGTGGTTGAGAATCTGCCTGCTAATGCAGGGGACACGGGTTCGAGCCCTGGTCTGGGACGATCCCACATGCCACGGAGCAACTAGGCCCGTGAGCCCCAACTACAGAGCCTGCGTGTCTGGAGCCTGTGCTCCGCAGCAAGAGAGGCCGCGACAGTGAGAGGCCCGCGTACCGCGATGAAGAGTGGCGCCCGCTTGCCACAACTAGAGAAAGCCCTCGCACAGAAACGAAGACCCAACACAGCCAAAAATAAATAAATAAATTAAAAATAAATAAATAAATAAATACTCCTGTTCTCTGTTTAAAAAATAAAAAGGGGGGAAAATAAGAATATATGTGTATGTGTATGTATGTATATGTATATACATAAATATATTTGTGTTTTTTTCCTCAGCTTTATCGAGCTACAACTGACATGTAACACTGTGTACGCTTAAGGTGTGCAGCTTGCTTTAGTGCATTTATATATTGCTAAATGATTACCACCACAGTGCGACTTTAAGTATATAATAGAGTATAATTAACCATAGTCACTATGCTGTACATTAGATCCCCAGAACTTATTCCTCCAGTAACTGGAACTGTGTACTCTTTGGTCAACCTGTGTATGTTTATTTGGAATGATACATAAGCCACTAGGAGCTGTGGTTCCCATGGAGGATGGGAAGGACTGGATGGATGGGGCCTGCGGTATAGGAGACTTTTCATATTTTTGACGTTTTATATTTTTGATTTTTGAGCCACGTGAATGGTTATTATTTAGAAGTTAAGTTTTTAAGCAAGAGGAAAAAAAAGGAAAATGAATTGTAGTCTGAGAGGGTCCTGCGGGTGATGAAGCAGGTGTGAGTGCAGCTCAGGAGGGCAGGGTTTGTGTTGGTCTCTGCAGAGCCTGGTGGAGTAGGTGCTCCATAAACACATGTTGGCTGAAGGGCAGAGTAGGTTTTTGCTTATTTCCTGCCCACGTCCCTGGGTCGTGGTGCTTCCCAGGGCCTAGTTGGCATTTGAACTTGTAACCCTTTTTTCAGGCCACCTCCGGGGGACTGGAGGCGTGGACGCTCACCTCTCCCTGCTTCTTTCCTCCAGGCATTCCTGCATCGCATCCGGCAGAACACCGCGGACTCGGTGGAGAAGGGCCTGACGGAGGAGAACGTCAAGGTGTGGACCCGGGGCTGGCCCCTTTCCCAACTGTCCCTGCCGCTGTGTGTGGAGCTGCCTGTTCCTCCCGGGTGATGCTCAGAGGGTGCCCGGGTCCACTCCGCGGGCAGCTGCCTTTGGCCTCCCAATGGCTTGCTCCCTGCAGCCCCTGGAGGGCTCTGGGTCCCGCGAGCAGACAGTGCTTGGGGGATGTGAGGAGGACTCAGCCTCAGGGCCCCACTCCCTGCCTCGAGGCTCTCCCCTTGCTCAATGCAGCCATCCTGTCTTCCAGCCTCCTCATGCCAGGGACCCTGGCTTGGAGCCAGTGGAAAATCCCTTCCCAAGTGCCGCTGGGAGCCTGGCACCTCCATCTGCCCTCCTGGCAGCCCTGCCCCCTGCCCTGCCCTGGGTGTTGAGTGTCGAGGCTGGGCGGATGAATAATTGGGTCCAGGCTAAGTCTTGGCTGTGGCTCTGGGGAGTTTTGAAAGGAAGTCAGAAGACCTTCTGTGTGCATGGTGGAGGCCCCAGCAGTCCCCAGGCCTGGCTTTCTAATGTGGCCTCACTCTCTGGGAAGCCACCTCCAGTCCTTGGGGCTCCAGGGTCCTGGTCCTCAGAGAGAGGGGAGACGGGGCAGGGTCGGGGTCAGAGGTGCCAGCATGTACAGCATATAAAGGGCTTGGTCAAGCAGGACCCTTGTGTATGTCCTGGTTAATAAGGATACCTTGTACATTGACAACTCTGAGTTCAGTATTTTGGATAAGAAAGCTGAGGCTTAGAGATGTAAAGCGACCTACGCAGGGCCAGTGCATGGCAGGTCCCTGGTAGGGCTGGGATCAAAGCTTTTCATTCATTCTTTGGGCAAATACTTACTGAGTACCTACTGTTTATTAGGTCTGTTTATTACAAACTATTTATTACAACTTAAAAACTATTATAATTAAAATTTATAATTTATTACAGTTTGAAAAAATTACCTTTTTTATGAGGTATAATTCACATACAGTGAAGGGTACAGTCTTAAGTGCAGGCTCCTCTGTGCCCCCCCAGTACATGCCCCCACCCCAAAGACAACCACTGACTTCTAGTGGCGTTGATTAGCTTTGCCTGTTCTTGAACTATATATAAAAATGAGCTCTTTCGTCATGCCCAGCATCTTTTGCTCACTGTTATGTCTCTGAGATTCACCCATGTTGTTGTATGTAGCCGGAAGTCATTCTTTTTCATTGCTGTGTAGTATCCCGTAGTATGACTGTGCCACAATTGACTCATTCATTCTCCCGTGGATGGATATGTGTGCAATTTCCAGTTTTTGGCTGTGATGACTGTTCTTGTCTATGTCTTTTGGGGGATACAAGCTCTAATTTCTTTGGGGTATACACTCAGGTGACAGATATTTATTTTGAAATTCTGTAGCCATTCCTTGAAGTAAGGGTAACAATAGGATCTATCCTATGTGTCTTTACCATAAGCAGATTTAACCATGTGAGCTGGACAGAAGAAGAGAGAGAAAAATAATCCAACAGTGTGGGTGATTCTTCCAGCCACTTCATGTGACAAGTGTCCCTCAGGGCGAGTTTGAGGAGGACGAAGAGGGACCCTGACCTTCTGGGACTGCAGCTTTGATGAGTGGTCTCCTGCCCCTCGGCCTTCCCTGCCCACTTTCAGGGCTCTCCCCCTGCCGACTGTCTGGTGCCTCCGTAGGGTCCATGGAGTTGGTCTTCATTCCTTGGGACCTTAACTCAAATGTCACCTTCTCAGAGCGGTTGTCCCTGGCCTTTGTTGTGTTTATTTATTTAATTATTGATTGATTGATTGATTGTTTTTTAATAACATCTTTATTGGAGTATAATTGCTTTACAATGTTGTGTTAGTTTCTGCTGTACAATAAAGTGATTCAGCTACATGTATACCTATATCCCCATATCCCCTCCCTCTTGTGTCTCCCTCCCACCCTCCCTATCCCACCCCTCTAGGTGGTCACAAAGCACCGAGCTGATCTCCCTGTGCTTCCCACTAGCTATCTATTTTACATTTGGTAGTGTATATATGGCAGTGCCACTCTCTCACTTTGTCCCAGCTTACCCTTCCCCTCCCTGTGTCCTCAACTCCATTCTCTATGTCTGCGTCTCTATTCCTGTCCTGCCCCTAGGTTCATCAGAACCATTTTTTCCACATATATGTGGATTCAACATATATGTGTTAGCATACAGTATTTGTTTTTCTCTTTCTGACTTACTTCACGCTGTATGACAGACTCTGCGTCCATCCACCTCACTACAAATAACTCAGTTTCATTTCTTTTTATGTCCGAGTAATATTCCATTGTGTGTATGTGTCACATCTTCTTTCTCCATTCATCTGTCGGTGGACACTTAGGTTGTTTCCATGTCCTGGCTATTGTAAATAGAGCTGCAATGAACATTGTGGTACATGACTCTTTTTTTTTTTTATCTTTATTGGAGTATAATTGCTTTACAATGGTGTGTTAGTTTCTGCCTCATAACAAAGTGAATCAGTCACACACACACATATGTTCCCATATCCCTTCCCCCTTGCGTCTCCCTCCCACCCTCCCTATCCCACCCCTCTAGGTGGTCACAAAGCACCGAGCTGATCTCCCTGTGCTATGCGGCTGCTTCCCACTAGCTATCTATTTTACATTTGGTAGTGTATATATGTCCATGCCACTCTCTCACTTTGTCACAGCTTGCCCTTCCCCCTCCCCATATCCTCAAGTCCATTCTCTAGTAGGTCTGTGTCTTTATTCCTGTCTTACCCCTGGGTTCTTCATGACATTTTTTTTTTTCTTAGATTCCATATATATGTGTTAGCATACGGTATTTGTCTTTCTCTTTCTGACTTACTTCACTCTGTATGACAGACTCTGGGTCCATCCACCTCACTACAAATAACTTAATTTTGTTTCTGTTTATGGCTGAGTAATATTCTATTGTATATATGTGTCACATCTTCTTTATCCATTCATCCGATGATGGACACTTAAGTTGTTTTCATCTCCTGGCTATTGTAAATAGAGCTGCAATGAACATTTTAGTACATGACTCTTTTTGAATTATGGTTTTCTCAGGGTATATGCCCAGTAGTGGGATTGCTAGGTCATATGGTATTTCTATTTTTAGTTTTTTAAGGAACCTCCATACTGTTCTCCATAGTGGCTGTATCAATTTACATTCCCACCAACAGTGCAAGAGTGTTCCCTTTTCTCCACACCCTCTACAGCATTTATTGTTTGTAGACTTTTTGATGATGGCCATTCCGACTGGTGTGAGGTGATAACTCATTGTAGTTTTGATTTGCATTTCTCTAATGATTAGTGATGTTGAGCATCCTTTCATGTGTTTATTGGAAACCTGTATATCTTCTTTGGAGAAATGTCTATTTAGGTCTTCTGCCCATTTTTGGATTGGGTTGTTTGTTTTTTTGATATTGAGCTGCATGAACTGCTTGTAAAATTTGGAGATTAATCCTTTGTCAGTTGCTTCACTTGCAAATATTTTTTCCCATTCTGAGTGTTGTCATTTCATCTTGTTTATGGTTTCCTTTGCTGTGCAAAAGCTTTTAAGTTTCATTGGGTCCCATTTGTTGATTTTTGTTTTTATTTCCATTTCTCTAGGAGGTGGGTCAAAAAGGATCTTGCTGTGATGTATGTCATAGAGCGTTCTGCCTATGTTTTCCCCTAAGAGTTTGATAGTGTCTGGCCTGACATTTTTGGCCTCCGTGTTTAAATGTCCAAATTCTTCCTCCTGCTCCACCCTGGGACTCCCTTCCTGTTTTATGTTTGTCTTTAGTGCTTCTTTTCACCTAGAAAACTGTAGTTATTTGTTGGTTGTCTGTCCCCTTCGTAGAACGTCACCTCCATGGAGGCAGGCACGTCGTTCTTCCCTGTTGTGTCCCCAGGGCCTGGCACACAGTAGGGGCTCAGTTAGTACTTGCTGAATGAATGAATGGTGAGAAACCCTAGAGGGAACTGTAACCATAGCGACACTGGTGACCCCTGGTTGCCAGCTGCTGTGGGTGGTGAGTGGGGGGATGGGTGGGAGAGGGACTCCGTACCATATTTATTTTACTGTTTTGATTTTTGAACCCTGTGAATGCCTTCTTCAAAATTAAATTTAAAATGCACCTGTTTAGGGAATTCCCTGGTGGTCCAGTAGTTAGGAATCGGCGTTTTCACTGCCAGGGCTTGGGTTTGATCCCTGGTTGGGGAACAGATTCTTCAAGCCACGCCGTGTGGCCAAATTAAAAAGAAAAAATGCACCTGTTTAAAAAAAAAAAAAAGAAACAGAAAAAGTAATTCATGCCGTTCAAAGGGCCTCAAGTCAGTGAAAATCTCCTCTAGTTCTTCTTCTTAGAGGCCCTGACCGTTAGCAGCTTGTGTTATTGTCCAGGGGGGTCTCCGCTTCTTCCAGCATAGAGAGGAGTGGCCTTTGCGTGTGTTATTTTACACAAATGGACCCATATTGGAATCCCATGTGGCACCATGATTCCCCCCCCTCCCCCCGCAGTATATATCAAGGATCATTGCAGGGCTCCAGATCCATTTCTACAGACCTGTAGATTCTTTTCACAGACTCAAAGTATTTCAGAATATGGCATGTATTTAAACATAGCCAATCCACTTTATTTAACTATTTGACGAGTCCCCATTAATGGATATTTGGCTTTTGTCTAATCTTTTACTAGTGCAGATAAGGCTGCAGTATATGGTCTTCGCCATCCACCCAGTGCTCAGCCTCGGGGCAATGAACAAGTTGGGCTGGACGATTCTTTGCCACGGGGGCTGTCCTGTGTATTATAGGATGGGTAGTGGCGTCGCTGGCCTCTACCTATGAGACACCGGTAGGATCCTTCTCCCCAGTTTGTGACAACTGAAAATGTCCCCAAATATTGGCAGATGTCCACTGGGAGGCAAAACTAGCCCTGGTTGGAAATGACTAGTCAAAAGGTTAAATTCTGAAATGTAGAACTGTGGGTCAGATTGTGCATTTCAAACCATATAGGTTCCTGTGGGGAAACAGGCACTCATATATTGTTTGTGAGAGTTTAAATGGCACATTTGGAATGTCCTTCCCTATTGTATTTTCTGCTATCAGGTCATTTTATTAGGTGCCTGGAAGTACCCTCGTCGTTTTAAAAATCAGTCCTATGTGTATGCATATGGCTGATTCACTTCGCTGTACGGCAGAAAGTAACACAACCTTGTAAAGCAATTATCCTCCAATAAAAAAAAATCAGTCCTATGGTTGGACATACCAGGTGTGTCTGGCCGCGATGAAGATTGTGATGGATGTCTTGGTATATATTCCTCTGCAGGCTGAGTGTGAAGTTCAGTTCTGCTGCTTCACTGGACCATGTGACCTTGGGAATGTTAATTCTCTTCTCTGAGCGTCTGTTCTTCATCTATGAATTGGGGATGATAATAGTTCCTGCCTCGTGGAGTTATAGTGAGGATTAGATGCCATAAGTGCGTGTAAAGTTATTGGCACAAGATTAGGCATTAATCCTGTTTAGTAAATGTTGGCAGTATTTTTGTTAGTATCATGATCTCTGTTAGCTCCAGCGTATGAGAGTGCCCGTTTTCCTACACCCTCCTCGCCTGCACCGGGGGCTTATGTATTTTTTTTTTAAGATTTATTTATTATTTATTTATTTAATTAATTTATTTTGGGCTGTATCAGGTCTTAGTTGCGGCACATGGGATCTTTGTTGAGGCATACAGGATCTTTTGTTGTGGTGCGCGGGCTTCTCTCTAGTTGTGGCATGAGGGTTTTCTCTTCTCTAGTTGTGGCGTGCAGCCTGGGCGGGTGGGCTCTGTAGTTGTGGCACACGGGTTCCAGAGCGCATGGGCTCTGTAGTTTGCGGCACGCAGGCTCTCTAGTAGAGGTGCACGAGCTCAGTAGTTGTGGCGCGTGGGCATAGTTGCCCTGCGGCATGTGGGGTCTTAGTTCCCTGACCAGGGATCAAACCCACGTCCCCTGCATTGCAAGGTGGATTCTTCACCACTGGACCACGAGGGAAGTCCCTATGTAATTTTTTTTTTTTTAATGCTTCATTTTGGTCTCCTCTACGCCTCGATTAATGTTCTCCTTGGGCCTCATTTTTCCCTCGCAGATCCTGTTCTCAAACATTGAAGACATCCTGGAAGTTCATAAGGATTTCCTGGCTGCCTTGGAGTTTTGTTTACATCCGGAGCCTCAGTCTCAGCATGAACTTGGAAATGTTTTCTTAAAATTCGTGAGTACGATGCCCCAGCCCCTATCGGAGCCTGCAGCTTTTGGGGAGTGGGCTTCTCCCCGGGTCCCCATTCTGTCCACCCTTGGCCAGCTTTGTCTGTAGGTCTGTCTGGGAGGGGGAGAGGCAGGTGGGCAGGTGGGTCCAGCCTCCACCCCCCGGGAACAATGGGCAGAGGGCTGGACCCAGCAGACGGGGGCTCTTTTTAGTTGGCTCTCCCTCCCTTTAATGTCATGTAGAGTGTGGTCCCCTTTTCCTCAGAGCTCTTTGCTGAATGACTGTGTCCTGGGGCTCCTGTGACCTCCTGGCCTGGTGGGGCCCCTCTGCTGCAGCATGACCAAGAGGGTGGACTTGGGTCAGACACACCTGCATTTGACTCCCGGTCTGGCCACCCACTGGCCACCAAGGATGTCTGACCCTTGGGTGCCCCCTTGGGCTGCTGGACAGGGAGACTGATCCTTGTTGTAATAGCCACTCTCTTCCCAAGTCACTTAGAATTGTGAGGGGACAGCTGGAGGAAGGGGGGCAGCCTAGCCCACAGGAGGCAACTGCTTTTCTCCACCCGTGCTGCGCGGGACCCTCCCCACTGGGAGGAAACCCGCACTGGCCTCACAGGCATGAGGCCTGGGCCAGACTCCTGTACTTGCTGAGCCTCAGTTTCCTCCTCTGATGGAGCAGTAGGGATAGTGGTGCCTCCTTGGGTTGATGGAAGGACTCAAAGAGGTAAAGCAACAAAGTGTGTAGCCAAGAGGAGCAGTTCTCAACCAGGGGGTGATTTTGCCCCCAGGGGACATTTGGCCACATCTGGAGACATTTTTGGTTGTCACAGGTTGGGGAGGGGGCCATGCTACTGGCTTCTAGTGCGTGGAGGCCAGCGATGCCACCAAACAGCCCATAACCTGCAGGACGGTCCCCACGGCAGAGGATTATCCGACCTCAAGTGTCAGCGGTGCTGAGATGAGAGACCTTGGCCTGGAGCAAGCACTTGGTCCATGTCGGTGCTTACTTTCGTTGTCATTGTCATCGTTACTAACTCCCTTCTCCAGGGAATCACATCTGTATGGTCCGAGATTAGCATGGCAGAGCCGGGCTGCTCATGGGCTGTGTCACCCTTGGCAAGTTGTTTTAACTTGTCTGTGCCTCGGTGTCCTCACCTGTAAAATGGGTAAAAAACTAGACCTGACCCTTGATGTCCTTGAGGATCGAGTGAGCTAATACAAGGAAGGAGAGGGCCCCGAACAGCTCCTGGCCCACAGTAAGTGCTCACTAAACGTTGGCTATTAGCTCTTCATGTGGCCACCATTCCTCAGCATTTGAAATAGGATGAATGTGAGAGCAGACAGGTGAGATGGGCACTAATGGAGGGCGTGATGCAGGGCAGGGATGTGATCTGCTTTGCATTTAATGGGCTGCTGTTGGGGAAGTGGGGAAACCAGCAAGAGGTCACTGCACGTCTGAGATGATGGTGCCCATCGGGCAGGGTGGTAGCCGTGCATGTGGTGAGAGGGGCTAGTAGCAGTACTGGTTAAGGACACATCTTTTTTTTTTGTTTTTCTCTTGCTGAGCCACGAGGCCGGCAGGATCTTAGTTCCCCAACCAGGGATTGAACCCAGGCCCTAGCAGTGAAAGCACTGAGTCCTAACCACTGGACCGCCAGGGAATTCCCCAGGACAAGTATCTTGAATAGGAAAATAGAAAGGATGGGAGGGACAGTCTTCCCTTTGGGTTCAGAGGAAGGAGTGAGCCCCCATTTCTCTGGAGCCAGGCTGCTTAGGTTCCATTCCCTGTTCCATCACTGAAAAGCTGAGTGACCTTGGGCAAGTCACTTCACCTCTCCAGGCCTCAGTCTCCAACTCTGTAAAATGGGAGTAATGATAGTACCTGCTGTATGGTGCTGTCATGAGGATGAAATGAGTTAATTCGAGTAAAGCAGTGAGATCTGGCCTGGCTCCAAGCTGGTGCTGCATCAGTGTCAGCAATGGGTGTTATTCCAGCTGGGGCACCAAGGAAGGCTTTTGGGAGGTGGTGGCGTAGTTGGGGATGCCTGTGAAGTGATGACATCTGAGCTGAAAGTGGAATAATCCATACTTTAGACGAAGTGGGGAAGGGGTCCTCAGGGTGCATTTTCCAGCTTGCCAATAACTCCAGGCCCCATGTGTCCCCCGACTTCTCTGCCTGAGCCGCAGAGGTGTGGTAAGCAGGTTTAGCGCACTGGCCAGTGAGGGTCTCCGGCTCCTGAGTCCCCACTTGGGCTAATTTGCTCAGAGATGCAGGGGACGGCTGGAGGAAGGAAGGTGGGGGTTTTAGAGCCCAGGAGGCAGCCTCTTTTCCATACCCTCTCCTGTGCTGCCCGGAACCCTCCTCATGTAGCCTCATCAAACTGGACACCCGTGAGGGCAGTGCCTACCCTCAGAATCCTGATGTGCCGATGGTGGATGTTCAGGCCTTCGTGGGGAGTCAAAAAAACTTATTTAAAAGGGAAATTTGCATCATTATTGGACGTGGAAAATGAGTGTCTCTTGCTATTAAAAATAAATGCAATGGAAACCAAGCTATGTTACAGCATTCCGTCTAGAAACTCTTGCCCACCTGAGTCTCTGAGGCTGAGACCTGCGCTGGGTTTGATCAAAAGGAAGATGAACAGTGTCAGACTGGCTTTGGTGTCACAGCACACCTTGCTGAGACCCTTCCTTGAGGTAATTGGAACAGCTGAAAAAGGAGTCAGCTTTCTCCACGTATGATTCAGTGTTTTTAATTTTTTTTTTTTTTTTTTTGCGGTACGCGGGCCTCTCCCGTTGCGGAGCACAGGCTCCGGACGCGCAGGCTGAGCGGCCATGGCTCACGGGACCAGCTGCTCCACGGCATGTGGGATCTTCCCGGACCGGGGCACGAACCTGCGTCCCCTGCATCGGCAGGTGGACTCCCAACCACTGCGCCACCAGGGAAGCCCCAGTGTTTTTAATTTAAAGTCATCTTTTTCATTTAACATTTGCAGTCATCACCCCGCCCCCCCCAGGCTCATGGAAGACGGTGCTGAGTTCTTTTTAAAAGCGGCCGCTGCTGTAGGTTGGTTTTCAGGAGCTGGAGGCCTGCGTACGGGTGGCCTATTGGAAGCAGCTGAAGAAGGTTGCACAGTCTCCACCTGGCCTGACCCCACCTGGGGTTGAGGGAACTCTGGAGCTGGCGTGCCTCTTCCTTCAGGTCGCCCTGAATTGCCATGAGGTGGCGGGGCCTTTGCACCCCCATTGGACATGGGCTGTCCCGGGGAGTGGGTGGACAGCCTCGGGCCGGCCAGGCAGCTGTCTCAGGCTGAGGACGGTCCCTGGGGAGGGACTCACGGATAGGACACACTCACCACAGCATCCCCCGACAGCCCCAAAGGGAGGGGGCACCAGGGCCAGCCAGACAGCATCGGGGTTGTAAGGTGGTGACTGGGAACAGAGCTCTGTGGACAAGCTCTCCAGGAGAGGAAGGGGCACGTCAGACCCTGTGAGGGGCCCTGGCTTACAGCCCAGCCCACCGCTGCTGCCCAGCCAGTGGGGGACTCCCTCACACCCTCACCCCCAAACCCAACCACTAACTACTGAGGTGATTGCAGACTAGCACTCAGTGAACCTTCTCTTTGTGCCGGGTGCTGGTCTGAGTGCTTTACATATATTAATTCATTACAACGTCGCAACAACCTTTAATGGTGGGTGCTGTTGTTATACCCACTCTACAGATGAGGAAACTGAAGCTCAGAGAGGGTAAGTCAGTGCTCAAGCTTACCCAGGCAGCGAGTGTTGGAGCCGGGATTTGAGCCAATGTCGTCTGACTCCTGGACTTGTGTTTTTCACCGTCTTACATGATAAAGTCTCTTTATATCATTATTAAGCACCTACTGTGCACCAGGCACTGTACTTGGCCCTGAGGATGGTGCCCTAAATAAGACAGACTTGCTTTTTGCTGCCATGAGGCTCCATGAGGAGGTTTAGTCAGTTGACAGAGGAGGTCGTTTCAGATGTGGATGTGGGTTTGTGAAGAATATAAAATGCAGATGTGAGGAGTGACTCTCCTTGAGGTTGTCTGAAGTTGGGAAGTCAGGGACAGGGTTGCTAGATTGAGCAAATAACAACACCCAGAACGGTGAGTGTTTGGATGAATTTGAATTTCAGGTAAGTGACAAATAACATTTTAGCATAAGTATGTCTCATAAAATGTTCGGGGCATACTTCTACTGAAACACGATTTGTTGTTTATCTGACATGAGCGCTCAGCTGAGTGTCTTGTGTTTTATCTGGCGATCCTGGTCAGGGAAGGCCTCTGTGAGGTGGTGACGTAGGGGATCTTGGAGAAGGATATGCCACATGGAGAGGAAGCCAGGGCAGGGGCCCTGGATGGAGCAGGCTTGGTCCACTGGAGGAAGGCAGGGAGGCCAGAGTGGTTGAAGCAGAGTCAGTGATGGAGGGAATCCAGGGATGTCATGGGGACCCTGTCCTGCAGGGACTGCATGATGAGAGTTGGAGGGTTTAGCAAGAATTGGTGTGGTCTGTGTTAGGTTTTAGCCTCTTCTCCCCACAGCTGTGTGGACAGGCGGAGGATAGCTTGCGGAAAGTGACCTGAATCTCATACTCCCCTCCCCACCAGAGAGGTCTACATGGCCAGCTCCTTCCCTCCTCCAAGTCTCAGTCTTTGTGGGTGTGAAACGAGTGGTGCGGAGCAGATGGTCTCCGTGGAGCTAGTGTCACCCCCTGGGTACTGTGGACAGCAGCCACCACTTCTCACAATCCTCGAGCTCTCTCTGGGGGCTAGAGCCTCTCCCCCAGCTGTCCCCAGCTGGCAGCTGTCCCCTTCTCCTCCTTCACAGCCCAAATCCACGGCCACACACACCCCACCCCCACGTCTGTGTGTGCACAACGGTTTGTCCATTTCCTCCAAGCCAAACAAGCAAAGCCCCATGGGGCGCCCCTAGGAGGAAGTTGAACACTTGGCCTCTTAGCTGTCAAGGGTAGCATTTCCACGTTTGCTGCATCTTCGGCCTGCAATGCAGCTGGGGTTGAGCTCAATGAGAGGAGATGGGAGTGATGAAACTCGGCATGGTTTTGAAGAGGGGTGTTGCCATTTGCTAAATTTAACTTCAAGTCTCAAGCCTTCTCCCCTGCCCTTTTCACAGGCCGAAGGAGAGGATGACATTGCACAGTGTGTCAGAGAAGGGGCTCAGGGAATGAGGAATGACGAACCTGTGGCGATCTTGACTTATTCCCTTCTCCTGCATCCATGGCAGACATTGCTAGTCAATCACAGCGTTATCCATGGGGTTCCAGAATTCTTCTCACTAGTGTTCCAGATAGCAGTACTTATTGATTGGGGTTGGCATGTGAGAATGAACAGATTTGGCTGTGCTTTTTGGTCCAACCCCTTGATGGTACAGATGGAGATGAACAGGGAGACGGTCATCACACCAGACTTGCGTCCATTTTTTTCATTTTCTTCCCCTTTTAAGAGTGTGCATATATTAGTACTGTCTTCACTGCGAGTGACAAAAACTCAAATAGGCTTAAACAAGAAAAGGACTTTATTGGCTCCTACAAATGAAATATTCAGGGTGTGTTGACATCAGGTATAGCTGGATCCAGGATCCCATATGATGTTTTCAAAACTTGGTTTTTCTTTATCTCTAGGCTCTGCTTTCCTCTGTTTTGGCTTAATCCTTAGCGTGGTGGCAGAGGTGACCCTCAGCAGTTTCAGGGTGACAGTCTGCTAGCTTAGTAACAAAAGTTCAAAGAGAGCTTCTCTTCACAGCAGTTCCAACCTGAGTCCTTAAGGGTTCTCACTGGCCCAGTTTGGATTGCATGGCCATTGCTGCCAGGACCGGGAGCTCTTTGATTGGCCTGGGTCATACGCTCACCCGTGGTGCCTGGGAGTGGAGTGGAGTCAGTGGGGTCAGAGTGTAGGAGGCAGATTCCCCAGGGGAAAAACTGGGGGCTGTGACCAGAACAAGGGGGAGTGGATGCTGGGTGGGTGAAACAACACACGGGCCAGCGAAAAGCCGAGGCTGCATTGTGGTGCACCAGGTTTGTCCAGAAGAAACGTGGGGCTGGTGTGAGGGTCTCGGGCACCACTCAGTTCTTCCCTCTGCTCTCTTGCTTCATTCATCAAATAGTCATGAGGCCTGCACTCTGTCTGGGACTTCAGTCCCCACTGGCCATAGCCGTGACCTCATCAGTTTGCAAAGCCTGCCTCCATGGAGCTCATGGTCCAGGGGGTGGTTGTGGGGTGGTGGACAGTGCAAGAATGAGAAATCAAATATACCGGGAGGCGAGAGCCACCACAGTCCTCAAAATCTGCCTGGTGCCTTCCCTGGTGGCCTTCCTCAGACCTGTGAGTCCATTCAGTTCCCTTCCTCCTGACTCTGCCTGTCTCTTTTTTGCCATCAAAACCTACCCACCCGGGCTTCCCTGGTGGCGCAGTGGTTGAGAGTTGGCCTGCCGATGCAGGGGACATGGGTTTGTGCCCCGGTCTGGGAGGATCCCACATGCCGCGGAGCGGCTGGGCCCGTGAGCCATGGCCGCTGAGCCTGCGCGTCCGGAGCCTGTGCTCCGCAACGGGAGAGGCCACAACAGTGAGAGGCCCGCGTACTGCAAAAAAAAAAAAAAAAAAAGACAAAAAACCCCGACCCATCCACTGTCCCACCTGTCATAGATGGATTCACCAATGGGATGATGACTTTGCTGAAGTAGTAACCATGGTAATGATAGAAACATCAACAACAGCAATAACAATAGCGGCTGATAGTTAAGGAGCCCGTACTGTGCACTGTTTTACGCATTTACTATGAATTCACCCGGTAACCCTCACAGCGACCTTATGACGGGGAGGTCATGACTGTCTATAATTTAAGGGCTCGAATGCAGAGGCTCTGAAACATTACATGCCTTGCCCAAGGTCACAGAGCTGGCGAGCTGGGGAGTCGGGCTGTGCACCTGGGCGGCCTGGCTGTAGAACCTGGACTTGCACTTAGGAGGCTGATGCTGATCGTAGCCATGGGGGCTTTGGTGTCTTTTCTTGGAGCTGTGCTAATAGCAGGGCCTCTAGGCTCTTGGCTGCAGAGCCGGACATCAGCATGGGGGTTAAGAGAGGTCAGATCCTCCTCTGCCACGTCGCTAGGTGTGAGACCCTGGACTCATGACTTTCATCGGTTTCCCATGTGTGAATGGGTTGAATACAGCAATGACCGTGTCAGGTTACTGGGAGGTGTGAGTGAGTCCACCCGCATTCCAGGAGAGCAGAGGGTGGCATGTCCTAACTGCTCAGTACATACTACATGTTGGCCGTCGGCTCTGGCTGTGGACACTTCACTGCTCAGGGCATCTGCTCAGATGGTGTACACGGAGCCCCAGGGGGAGCTGGGCCGGGTTGGGGTGGCTTACTGATTCTGAAACCCATTCTCTCTCCTCGTTGGTTTCCTCTTTCCTGCAGCCACCCACTGGCAGGATGACTGGGGGCTTGTGCAGAAGCAAGACGAGCTGCTTACTTTGCAGACCCACCTTTTCCTTCCTTAGCTTCTTGGGGTCTCCTGGCCACCCCCCAGCCCAAGGTCAAGGCCCTTCAGCCACCTTCAGCCCTTCCTGTCCTGCAGCCTTCCCCAGGACATCCTTGTTTGGGGTTTGGTGGGTTGGAAGGAGGTGTTCTGTGAGCCTTTGGGAACCGAGTATGCTCGGTGGAGAGCTTCCTGCTAACTAAGACGGCTCCTGTCCCTTTCAGTCCCGGAAACCCTGACTGATGGTTACAGACCTGGTGACTCACAGGTGACCTCTAGGCTGGAAAGAGTCCAGCTTTGGGCTCAGGGGTACCTGGAGGTCAAGAGAGCTATTCCCCTGCCTCAACAGTGCCACTGCTGTGTGGCAGTGACCAGAGGTCTACTTGTTCCCCCAAATTCCTGAGTCTTATTTAGACTCTTCTGGTTCATATATACAGGGCATTGCACCTAGTAGGTGTGTAGAGTTCATTCATTTAGTAAGTATTTATTGAGGGCCTACTGTGTGCCAGGCATTGTGCTAGGACCTGAGGACACCTCAGTGAACAAGAGGATGTGGTCACTGCCTTCAGGGAGCCGACTGCCAAGTGGGAAAAGACAGATGATGAACAAATAATCTGGATAATTCCAGATTGTGAGAATGCTATAAAGAAAATGAAGACGGGGGTGGGAGTGGTGATAGAGTACACCTGAGTGGCCACTTCAGCTAGGGTAGTCCAGGGGTCATTTGAGGAGGTGGCATTTGAGTTGAGACCCGAATGCTGGGGAGTAGCCAGGCTTTGGGCAAAAGTATTCCAGGTAGAAAGAACAGCAAGAGCAAGAGCCCTGAGGTAGGAACAGGCTTGGCAAATTCAAGGAGCAGATAGAAGGCCAGTGAGATGAGATCAGAGAAACTCAGGGTCACATTGTCTCGCCCTTGAAAGGTATAATAAAGTGTTGGATTTCATTCCTAGTGTAATAGAACACCATTGGAGGGTTTTAAGCAGTGGGGTGACACAATCTGACTTGTGTTTTGATTCTAAAGACATCTATTGAGCACTTCTTGTATGCTGAAACCTCACCTATTAAATCATTTAATTTCAGTAACAATCCTATGAGTTAGGGACTATAATTAACTCCACCTTAACAGATGAGGAAACCAAGGCATAGAGAGGTCAGGTAACTTGCCCAAGTTCACAGCTGGAAATGCACAGCCAGGGTTCAAGCCCAGGCTGCCTGGCTTGAGTCTGTGTACTTGACCCTGGGTCCTGCTGCTTCCTGAGAGGTTACTGGGTACAGAACTGGGGCAAGAGTGGAGGCGGAGAGGCCTGTAGCGAGTGGGAGCGACTTCATCCGGAATCCCGCCTGCTGGGTATGTCTCAGGGTCAGGGTGTGGGGTAGGCCTTTCCTCCCGGGCCTGCTGGCCCGGCCGTCCGTACATCTCAGAGCGTCTGCCTTCCTGCCGTGACCTGTCTCCCACAGGCTCTGTCCTTGTCTTGCAGAAGGACAAGTTCTGCGTATATGAAGAGTACTGCAGCAACCACGAGAAGGCCCTGCGTCTGCTTGTGGAGCTGAACAAGATCCCCACCGTGCGGGCCTTCCTTCTGGTGAGTTAACTGTCACCCCTGCTTCTCTCTTCCTCTCTGCCTCAGCCTTGCGAATCCACACAGACCCACGGTACCTGATCCCTTCCTCAGCTAGGGCAGTCTGTGTACAGCAGGTATCGCAAATGTTTTCTGTAAAGGGCTAGATAATGAATAATTTTTGCCTTTTTGCGTCATACGGCCGTGTCATCACGACTCGACTCTGCTGCTGTAGCGTGAAAACAGCCGTAAGTAATATGTAAGAAATGAGCATGGCTGTATTCCAATAAAACTTTATTTATAAAAATAGGCATAGAGGGCTGAATTGGCTCTAGGGCCAAATTTGCCAATTCCTGTTCTAAAGTAATGATCCTGATAAGACTGATAACAATAGTATTAATAACTGTATTCAATATTATTAGTATTATTTAATTATAAGTGAAAGAAAATCTGGTTAAAATTGGCTTAAGGAAAAAAAAAATTTACTGGTTCACTTTCTTGGAAAGTTTAAGACCTGAGAGAGCTTCAGGTACAGCAGAATCTGGGTGTTCCAGTGACATCACCAGGAGTGTGTCTCTTGGTTCTGCTTTTCTCACCTTGGCTCCATTCCCAGGCAGGCTCTCCGCATGTGGCGGCAACGTAGCCTGCAGTGGCTCCACGCTTATACCTCTCATAGCCGAGCAACTCCAGGATAAAGAGGGCTCCTCTTTTCTAATGGTAACAGCAAAAATTCTGGGTCTGATGCTCATTGGCTCAGCTTGGCTCAAGACCATATCTGTGAACCAGTTGCTGTAGACAGAGGGATTGGCTGGTGCTCGGATTGGTCACTTCTGGAGCTGGAGGGCGGGGTCAACTCCATTCATACTACAGGCCCTAAGGCTGTGGGTGGATCCCTAAAGGATGTTGGTTTGCACTTGTGGAAGTAAGTGGGGAACGGACGTTGGTCAGGCAAAACCACAGACACCCATGATGGTCTTTCCTACAATCTCACGATTCACTTGTGTATAAAACGGGTTCTCATTTGTGATCTCCTTGGAGCTTTACCGGCTGCTGTCTGTTGTGTATGAGTTGAGGTATACATTTGTCTGCCTTACAGACATCCCAAGTAACAGTGGTCTAAACAAGGTAGACATTTATTTCTCTCCCATGTTAAGAATGTGGAAGTAGGCAGTCTGGGGGTGGTATGGGGGTCCCAGTGTCAGGGGCCAGTGCCCTAGTATGTGCCCTCATCGACATAGTCTAAGACGACTTCTCACCACTTCCACGCTCCAGGTGGTGGGATGCAGGAAGGTTGGGAAGGAGGGCCTGCCCCTCCCCTTTTAAGGGCACAGTAGGAAGCTGCACACATCTGCTCACATCCCATTGGCCAGAACTTAGTCACGTGGCCACACCTAGCTGCAAGGGAGGCTGGGAAATGTAGGCTTTATTCTGGGCAGCCCTGTGCCCAGCTGAAAATTCTGTCTCTTTGGAAGAAGAATACATTCAGGGACACCGCATAGCCTTTGCCACAGGTGGTTTTGATGACTCCAAAATATTAAGTGACTTCCTGAGAGTACATACTTGAAAAGTGATTGAGCTTCTCGTGGGTTCCAGTCTTCCTCTTTTGCCTCTAAATTCCCTGCTCATTCAGTCACAGACCACCCACCCCCTGAGCCCCCATGCTGTTTTATTTCCCAGTGGCACACACAGAATTCAGCACACAAAAGTAGAACAGTTAACTGCCATGGCATAAGGAGTCTTAACCGTGTGCCCAGAGAGCTAAACTATATAGTATAATTCTTTTTTTTTTTTTTTTTTTTTTTTTTTTTGCGGCACGCAGGCCTCTCACTGCTGTGGCCTCTCCCGCTGCGGAGCACAGGCTCCGGACGCGCAGGCTCAGTGGCCATGGCTCACGGGCCTAGCTGCCCCGCGGCATATGGGATCCTCCCGGACCGGGGCACGAACCCGCGTCCCCTGCATTGGCAGGCGGACGCTCAACCACTGCGCCACCAGGGAAGCCCAGTAATTCTTAATTGCACTTCTCCCTAATGCACAGTCTCCAAGAAAATACTTCCAGGATTTTGATTCAAAATGTGTGTTTCCTTCACCAGTGAGTTCGTGTTGCTTGGCCCGCTTCCAGTAAGCATCTGAGGCAGGGGAGCTTGGCCAGCTGATTGCCACTTTTGTCTCAAGCATCTTAGGTGTTCAGAACTGGTACATTTTGTTGTTGGTATCTGCATCTTTACATTTCTGGTTTTTCACTTATATTCTTAAGAGTCTGGGGACAAAACAAAGATAAGTCAGGTAGTATAAGGTCACACACGCGGCCACGTTTCTGTGGTTGGCCCGGGACTTTGATGCAGCACCGCTCTGCCGTGGTCCTGCTGCCCAGGCTTGGGCTCCCTGAGTCCCACCGTCTGGACTCAGCTGTGTCTTGGGAGGCAGGAAGATGCCCAGGAGGTGTTTGCAGGGGTGTGGGAAGGAAGTGCTTCACTTCTTCTTTTTTCCTTCCTCTCTCTCCTGCAGTCTTCCTGGTAGGCCAGGCTGCCCTTTTCCTGGCAGCAGCTGGGCTGGGCCAGATTGGACAGGGGGAGGAGGTGTGGGGCGCCAGCACACACGCCATCTGTCTCCCTCCTTGCTGGCATCTCCCAGCTTCTGGCCACCTGCAGAAGAGCCGTCTCGAGTCTATTATGGGATGTTAAGACATTGGGAACAGACACAATCTGGCTTTCCATTCATGATGTGTACTGTACACTAGCAGAGAGATGGGGCGGGGACTTCATCTTTCTGTGCCTCAGTTTCTTATCTATAAAATGGGGATAATTGATTCATGTATTCATTCAACAACTTTGTTTTGAGCACCTACCAAGTGGTGGGGATCATTCTAAGTACTGGCGATATAACAGTGACCAAGGAAAGAAAAGTCCCTGCTCTCATGGAGTGGCCATTCTCGTAGGGGGGACTTCCATGGTATGTCACATGGCATTTCGTTCTCTGCAGGAAATAACGTGAGTTAAGGATGGCAGGAGATTTGAGCAAGTTTGGGTGGTGGCTGCTATTTTAGATGGGTCTTTGGGAACACCGTGTCTTAGGGGACCTTCAAGCAGAGACCTGGATAAAGTTAAGTGAGAGAGGCAAGGAGTATCTGGAGGGAAAGCATTCTAGGTAGAGGACCTGCAAGTGCAAAGGTCCTGAGGTCCTAGTGTGTTTGAGGAATAGCAAGAAGGCCAGGATGGCTGGATTGGAGAGTGTGAGAGGAAAAGTAGAAGGACAAGGGGTCAGAAAGATTGAAAGAGGCCAGATAATGAAGGAGCATTTAGACAATGGGACGAATCTGAGAGTTTTAGAAAGCTTTGTTATTGCCGTGTAGCGTACTTGTGATGAGTGTACTCACAGCATGATGAATATTTGCATATGTGTGCACCCATGGAACCACCCCCTGAGATCAAGATTTAGAACACTCCACTGCAGAAGGTTCGCTCCAGAAGGTTCCCTGTGCCCTTTCCCAGGCATGCCCCTCTGTGCAGCCAGAGGTAACCTCTATGCCGATTTCGCTCACTAAAGGTTAGGTTTGCCTGGTCTAGAACGTTTCACGAATGGAATCACATAGGAGGCTTTTGTGTCCGCCTCTTTCGCTCAACATAATGTCTATGAGGTTCGTCCAGGTTGGAGCATGTGGCAGTACTTTCAGTAGAATATTCAATTTTAGTCTGAGTGGGATGGCAAACTGTGGGATGGTTTCGAGCAGAGAGGAATGATGTGAACCAATTTGCATTTTGAGCGGCTCCCCTTGGCCGTGCGAGGGTAGGAGCAAGGAGACCAGGGTGGAGGCTTGTGTGAGTTTCCCAGGGCTGCTGTGACAATGACCACAAACCGGGTGGCTTAAAACAAAATGTATTCTCTCACAGTTCTGAGGCCCGAAGTCTGAGATCAAGGTGTCAGCAGGGCTCTGCTTCCTCCGAAGGCTCCAGGGAAGGGTCCTGCCTTTCCTCTTCCAGCTTTGGGTGGCCTCACGTGTTTCTTGCCTTGTGGAACCAGAGCTCCAGTCTCCACCTCCCTCTTCACACAGCTGCCTTCTCTGTGTCCTGTCCTCTTCTTTTTTTTTTTTTTGCTGTACGCGGGCCTCTCACTGTTGTGGCCTCTCCCGTTGCGGAGCACAGGCTCCGGACGCACAGGCTCAGCGGCCATGGCTCACGGGCCCAGCCGCTCCGCGGCATATGGGATCCTCCCAGACCGGGGCACGAACCCGTATCCCCTGCATCGGCAGGCGGACTCTCAACCACTGCGCCACCAGGGAGGCCCCGTGTCCTCTTCTTATAAGGACCTGGAGCCTGTTGATTTCAGGCCCACCCTAATCCAGACTGAGAATGACCTCATCTTAATTGGACTAATTATATCTGTAAAGACCTTATTTCCAAATAAGGTCACATTCTGAGTTTCTGGGTGGACATGGCATTTGGGGGGACACTATTCAACCCACTCTGGGGCTGCTGCAGTGGTCCAGGCAGGAGATGACGGTGGTGAGGGTGGGGCGGTAGTGCTTGGAGAGATGGTTGGATTTACACAGAGTCTGATTGTCCAGCTGACACGATGTGCCACATGGTTGGCTTTGGGGTATTAACGAATGAGAAGAATCAAAGATGTCTCCAGGGCTTAGGGCCCAAACAGCTGGAAGAATGGAGGTATAGTTTCCTGAAATGGTGAAGGTTGGGTAGGAGCAGGTAGGAGAGGTAAATTAAAAAAATTCCCTTTTGGGGAATTCCCTGGCAGTCTGGTGGTTAGGAGTCAGCGCTTTCACTGCCGAGGCCGGGTTCGATCCCTGGTTGGGGAACTAAGATTTCGCAAGCTGTGGGGTGTGGCCAAAAAAAAACAAATTTCCTTTTGGATGTGTGAGGTTTAAGGATGCCTGTTAGATGTCCAGGTGGGGATTTGGGCCTAGAATCAGAGATGTGAGTCTCGGGTTTTGGGAAGGGAGGGGCCAGGCTGGAGGTAGAAAGTTGAGTAGTTTCTGCGTAAAGGATGGTTAAAGTGGTGAAAGTGATGGGTCTGGATGAGGTCAGCGGGGAATGAGTGTGGATGGAAAGGGCAACCCAGGGGCATGGCTATCATTAGGAGGTTGGGAAGAGGGTGAGGATGACACCTCACCTGAATCAATTCTGTGAAATTAGGATGGTTTAAAGAGAGGATTCTCAAAAGTTCTTCCCATAGTACCTGGGGCATAATCTTATTAGAATAGTGAATAATAGCTCTGTGTGTGCTTGCTTTTTTTTTTTTTTTCTTTTTAAATGAAAATCTAGGGTGTTTGGGGTGAAGAGGAATTGGTGGCTGTGACAGTCCTGTGAAAACTTCTTGATCCTGGACAAAGAGACAGGCCTTTCTCCAGCCAAGCCCTGGGGGCATCTGGAAAGCACACCCCACTCCCAGGCTCCCTCTCTCTGCCTGGAGCTGACATCATCAGGGCAGCTTGTGGGGAGCGCTGGCTTGGAGGACAAAGGCCTGAGTGTGAGCAGTGTGGGACCTGGCACATCCCAGCTGCTGCAGCCCTCATCCCCCATCTGTGCCAGGGCTGGATGTGGGGCTGGGAGCCATGCAGCTCCTGCTAGAGCAGGGACCCAGGGTCCCTGGGACTATTCCTCTAAGGGGAGGGTCCCCAAAGATCCCCGAGAGGCAGAGGACTTAGTTCTGAGACTTGGGCCAGTGCTTCTGGCTCTGAGTGCCAGTTTGCCCATCTGGAATAGGGATCTTGCTTATTCTAGGGCTGTGAGGGTGAACTTTACTTATGGGTGAAACACAAGGCACAGAGCCTTAGGCATGGTAAGCACACGGTAAATGTTCTCTGGTCTTATTTTACCTTGACTATAAGCAGGGAAATTGTCTGCTTTGTTGGGCAGTTCCCCAGTGCTTGGAACTGTGCCCGGCACATGGTAAGCATACAGTGTGTATTTGGAGGATGAATGAATGAATAAATGATTGGATGGGAATCCATTTTCCCAAGAGTCCCGTTCCATTTCCATTCTGCTAGCATGGTGTTGAGGCGGAAGGCTGAGACCCCTTCATTGCTGGATGTGCTGGCAGTTTGTTCATTCATTCATTAGTCCATTCATTCCTTCATTAGTCTGTTCATTCATTCATTCATTCGTACATTGGGCACACAGTGAGCCCTAGGGACCCAGGACTGTGAGGGGCGTGGTGGGAGACCACAGACATGTAACTTGGTACACTTCTTTCCCATGCATGACTTTCTACTTTACTACCGATAGGTTCTCCATAAACAATGCCTCGTTTTGTTTTGTGTGTCATTAAAAGCTTTATGTAAATGGGTTCACACCATACATATCCTTTTGTTTTCCTTTTTTGCTTAAGAGCATGTTTTCGAGGTTCACCCACATTGCTATACATAGCTTTAGTTCTCCCATTTTCACCACTGCGTAGTGTACCATTGTGGAAATCTGCTGCAAACATTTTTCATTCTCCAACTGATGGATATTTAGGTTGCTTTCCACTTTTTGCTGTTTCAAACAAGGCAGTTTTGAGTGTCCATGTTCCTGTGTCCTGTGCATGTGTGTGAGTTTCTGTAGAATGAGGGTTGGCAGACTTTTCTGTAAAAGGCCAGATAGTAAATATTTTAGGTTTTGCAACTATAAGGTCTTTGTTACAACTACTCAGCTCTCAGACGCAGCCATGGACATTATGTAAACAAATGGGTATGGCTGTGTTCCAGTAAAAATTTAATTGCCAAAACAGGGAGTAGGCAGGATTTGGCCCACGGGCAATAGTTTGCCAGCCTCTGATCTAGGCTTTGTGCTGGGTTGTAGAATATACACATTTCTTCCTCCCTTAGGTATTGTTAAGTTGCTTCCAAAGTGCTTTTCTGTAGCTGCATTTTGAGAGTGCTTCCCATGATTATTTGAGGGTGGCTAAATTCCTTTGCTGTCCTTGGTGAGTTCTAACGAAGGTCTCCTGTCCCTTTTCAGAGCTGCATGCTCCTGGGAGGCCGGAAGACCACGGACATCCCTCTGGAGGGCTACCTGTTATCTCCTATTCAGAGGATCTGCAAGTACCCCCTCCTCCTCAAGGTGAGACGTTCCCCCTGTTCCTTTCCCCAATTATGAAGTGACAGAAAATTCAGGTTTGCCTGGCTTAATCAAAAAAAAAATAAAACTTGTTAGTTCAGGTAGCTGAGAAGTTTAGGGGCAGCATCGGTTTTGGGCCAGGCTGCATCCAGGCCAGGACCCTGCCTCTTTCTCCCTGGTTCAATTCTGCTTCCCACCTTTCCGCTCTTACTTTCAGCATGGTAGCAGATGGCTGTAGTTACTGTGGCTTTGCACCCTCTCAAGTTCAAAGACAATGGGAAAGAGTGAGCCTCTCTTCCAGTAGCTCTGACAAAAGTCCCAAGAGTCACTCAGGCTTTGGTAATCTGTGGCCAGGAGAATCCAATATTAGGAATGCTTTGGGCCTGAGTCATGTGCTTTCATTTGAACCAATTACAGGGAGCCTTTGCTTGTGCTGTTTGCCCTCCTCTCATATGCTTGGACTTGCACTCTACCCCTGACCCAGTCACTGTGAGCTGGGTAGTGTTGTGCTTTGATTGGCTGAGATATGGTCCAGTGACAGTGAGCAGGGCAGTGTCGTGTTCTGATTGGCTGAGACCACAGTCGGGTGCTCCACCCCTGAACCAATCAACCCTGAGCAAGCCAGCTCTGATTGGCACAGACTTGTGTCATGCGCTCCCACCAGTCACCGGATCCCACAGGCCAAAAGTCCAGTGATGGAGAGAGAGGGACCCCCTCACCCAAATCTGGGCTCTTGGTGGAAGAGGGGTGCGGGTGCAGATGCGGGGGGCACAAACCAGAGCCATCGACACACCTGCTCTCTCCCTCCCCGCCCAGCCACATTTGACTTAGTCTTGGTCAGGCAGACCAAGGGAAGATGTGCTGATTGTGGGAGGGCCCAAGAAGTCTCGATCCTCAACTTCTGAGTCACCTTCCAGGAAGATCTCCAGCTGGGTGGATGGCTCTGCTGCCATCCACTGCTTTCATCCACTTTTCTGCCCTTGGAGATGGTGGCCGTTGGCCTGAGCCTGCCCTGGCTCCATCCTGAAGGCCTTCTGTCTGACAGCTGTTTCCTGGGGTCCCTGCTGGTGGATTAATTTGGCTGGTGGTGCCTCATTCATGCACCTGCGCACTGGGGCCACATGCATCTTTGCTCCATGAGCTGAAAGGGAGAGGGGAGGGGAAAGGTACTAGGGATTCTTGAACTTGCCTTTCTGCTGGAGACAGTGTTTGACAAGACCCTCTTGGGGGCCATCAGCTCTGCCTGTGAACACAGGCCTTTAACATGCGTCTCCGTGGGTGGTGGGACCCAGCTCTCCCTGCGCCTCCTCTGGCCTGCTGCTGTTTATGCCTCCCAGGGAGCTGAAAGAACCATCTGCAGTTGTTCTTGCAGCTGCTTGGATCCCCAGACAGGTGTTGGAAATGCCATAAGTAGCTCAGCTCTTCATCTTGGTGCTGAAGAAGCTCCAGGTGGAACTTGTACATGGGTAACCTGTGGACTGCAGTGGACCTGCAGATGTGCTTCACTTGATTTGTTTGGTGTGTTTTCCAAACTTGAATCAGTTGCCGGCATTTAAGAGGTAGTATTCTGCCGTGGTTTAGGGCAGGGGTTGGCAAAACTGTGGCCTGTGAGCCAAATCCAGCCCATGGGCTGTTTTTGTAAATCCATGAGCTAAGAATGGTGTTTACATGTTTTTAAGGGTTAAAAAAGCCCCCAAAACAAGGGAAGAAGAATATGTGACAGAGACCGGATGTGGCCAGCAAAGCCTAAAATATTTACAGTCTGGCCATTTACAGAAAAAATTTGCTGACCCCTGGATTAGAGCCAGTCCTTGCAGTCACAGGCTGTCTGGGTTTGAATTCTAGCTCTGCCATTTACTGGCTGCTTAACCTTGGGAAAGTCACTTACCTGGGCCTCAGTTTCCCTGTCTGTAATACAGTGTTTGTATTAATAGTACTGATAGGGTTGATATGATGATTAAAGATTTATTTACTTAATTCCTATAGCAACTCAATGAAGTAGACACTGTGGTCAGCCCCATTTTAGAGATGAGGCACAGAGGCACAGACAAGGGAAGTGGCCCGTTTAAGGTCTCACATTAGGTCAGCGGGAGGAACCATGATTGGAACCTGGGCAGAGTCTGATTCTAGAGTTCTGCACCCTAACCATCAAGCTACACTGCCTGTTGAGAAGCACTTTGGAGAGTTAAGCCGCCGAAGTGCTGGGGTGACGGGGATGCTGACCTTCTCAGCTCCCTAGGTGGGGGTCTGGGAAGGTTGGTGGTCTTGTGTTTTGTGGCTTGGTGGCTAGTTTGCTCCTTCTTTCCTGGGTTTCAAAACCTTGAATATCTGACCCATTGGAAGAATCGCCAGCTACAGCCCCAGACCCCAACCAAGGTTCCCTAGGTATGAACACTTAGGTTTCTGGATCTTGGGAAAGTCTGGTATCCCAGTGGCCACTTGGAGTGGCAGTTTCTGTAATGTATTTTAACAACCAGTGGGGCTGGACCTGTATGTCCTGGTGGACTCTAAGCTCTCGATGTGAAGTCCAGGTGTTTCTGAGGCCTGCTCAGCCCCAGGGGCCACAGTCTGGCCCGGTGAGATTCCTGGACTCTGGATTCCCAGGAGAGCAGAGAAGGAGAGAGACAGAACCCGCTGGCAATTGATGGAGGAATAACTGCCCACAGGAAACAATGAGGAAACGGAGCTGTGGGTTTTCCTCCAAACCAAATGGCTGTTTACACGTCCCGTTTCCTCCATCTCCAGCTGTGTTTATCCGGGGCTCAGAGAGCACTGGGGCACCTGCCAGCAGGGCCTGAGATTCCTGTGGGGACATGCCATGCTCCCCGCCCGACAGAATTGCTCAGAGTGTCCTGGCCTTTGGCACCCACAGCTGGAATGTTTGCATCAGAAAACAGCTGGGATTGAGGGGAACGCTACGTACCCCTCCTGAGTTCCTTTTTTCTGTCACATTTTCCAGTGGATTTTCAAAGATGATCCTATGAGCTTGGGGCAGCTGAGCCTGAACCCTCAGTCCTGCCCACACCCCCTCCGATGCTGACGCCCTCGCAGATGTCCCTGTGGCCTTCTGAGCGCCCTTGTTTGAGCTGAACTTTGACTTGAGTAGGCGAACAGGGTTGAGGAGCCTGGGTGGGGAGGGGGACGGGGCGAAAATGAAAGTCTCTTTGGGAATAGCCCCGAAAAGCTGAACTTGAAACAGTGCCTAAGAATAACCGGAACATTCTATTTCAGCCTTCAGCCCAGGTCTGGGATAGCCAGTTGGCATTTTCAGGCTTTGCTGAGTTTTCCGTCAACGTTTCCCAGAAAATGATTCAGGTTTGGGGTGATGCCCCTGGTGCTCAAATGGCAAGTGCCCGAGGGGAGACCCACTGTCACGGACCCTTTTAGTTACTGCCTGGTGACATGCAGATCTTACTGGCACGCGCACCAGCTGCTGGCATGGCTCAGGGCCACAGTCGTGAGCAAGACAGACCCAGTGCCTGTCCCTTGGAGCTTCAGTCTCGGACTGGACCCACAAGGGCCTGGTATGTAATGGAAGCAGGTTGAGGCCGGCAGGGGGCAAACAGGAGGGGTACATCTGTCTAAAGGGGCAGCTTCCCCTCCAGTCCCCTGTTCCCTTTGTCTCCTGCCACTCTGACCCCTTCCTTTCAGTCTCCTTTGCTGATTCCTCACCTTCCAGGCCTCCAAGTGTAGGTGGGCTCAGTCCGTGGGCCATTTTTCTATCCAGATTTGCACCTGCGGTGGCCTCATCCATTCCATGCCCCACCCTGCTTTTAAAGTATATTCCCAAGTTGTGCAACCGTCACCACAATAATTTTAGAACATTTGCATCACCCCCAAGAGAAACTCTGGATCCACGAACAGCCACTTCCCTTTTCCCTCCTCCCTGCAGCCCCCGGCAAGCACTCATCTACTTTCTGTCTCTGTGAATTTGCCTACTCTGGGCATTTCATATGAGTGGAATCACGTAATATGTAGCTTTTTGTGTCTGGCTTCTTTCACTTAGCACAGTGTTTTCAAGGTTCATCCATGTTGTAGTATACATCACCACTTTATTCCTTTTTGTGGCGGAATAATATTCCATTGTGTGGGTGGGTATACCATGTTTTGTTTATCCGTTCATCAGTTGATGGGTGCTTGGGTTGTTTCCACTTTCTGGAGATTAGGAATAATGCTGCTGTGAACATCTTTGTAGAAGTTTCTAGGTGGACATTCCCATGGCTGTAGACCCTGTCTCTGTCCGATGACTTCCAGCCTGGACCTCTCACCTAAACCTGGTCTTGTTCTCCTGCCCACTTGACTTCTCCGCTTGAAAGTCTCACAGGCACCTTCCACCTACCATGTCCCAAACCAAACGCTTGGCTCTCCCCTTCCCCCAGACCTGTCTCCCTCCCACCTACCGCCTCGTCCTCATCTCCGTAAACGGCCAGATCAGACATTCTGGGCCCAAACTGGGCACGTCCTGGGAGGCATCTTCTGGGACAGCAGCTGCAGAGGGGTTGTGTCAGGGATGCTCTTGCAGGATCTCTGCTCAGGGTGTCTTCTGCACCTCCCACGTCTGTCTATGCGTGATGGAGCTGTCACCTACACACAGTGCGAGGACCTTGCCATTCGGTTGTTACCTCTGTCTCCTTGGCCGTCAGGAGCGTGGTGCTCCTGGGGATGGCCCATGGTCCATCACTAAGGAGGTGTCGGCATCAGTTCTTGGTGCAGGGGGATGACTGGGGAGTGGTGTGTTTCCCACAGTGTGGGATGTGTACCGCTCACAGCTCACTAAAGGATTTTAGGTGGCACAGGAGGAAACTTTACATGGGGTGGGTGGTGGGAGAGGGGAGAAGGTAACACCAAGCACAGTCGATCACACCGTGAGACTAGTACTTTCTTAACAAATCTCTTTCAGTCTTCCTGATTATCTCCAGGAGGGGAGCCACAGTGGGTGGTGCAGTGTCTAGGGTTTTTGGAGCCGTTCATTCATTTACCAACCATTGAGCAGCTATTATATGTCAGGCATTATAGTAGGTGCTGGAGATACAAAGTGAACAAAAACTGCCCAAACCCCTTCTTCTGTGGTCTGACATTCTACTGGCGGGGGGCAGGGGGTAGAAACAGACAACAGATGAATGAATAGGAAATGTAGATACTTGTTTAGATGGCATGAATACTATGGAAAAAAAATATCAGGGTTAGTAAGGTCCAGGAGTGATGGATGGAGAAAGTGACATTTGTGCCAAGACCTCAAGGAGGTGAGGAAGGGGGCCATACAGGTACCTGGGGGAAGAGTCTTCCAGACAGAGGGAAGAGCCAGTGCAAAGGCCCTGAGGCAGGAGTGCATCTGAGGAACAGTGAGGAGGCCTGTGTGACCAGAGGGGAGGACCTGAGGGAGAGAGTCGGGGAGTGAGGTTAGAGAGATGATGGGCCTGGATTATGTGGGGCCTTGTGGGGTCTTTGCTCTGAGTGGGAAGGTTTTGAGCAGAGGAGGGACAGGATCTTAGTTCTCACGGGATCCCTCAGGCTGTTTGTGGAGAAGGGACTGTGGGGTGATGAGGGTGGAGGCGAGGGGCGGGGAGACCAGGGAGGCGTTGATACGAGTGGTCCAGGCAGGAGGTGACTGGACCAGGGTGGTGGCAGTGGAGACAGAGGCATTTTATGAGAACTGCCTCTTCATGTCATTTGCTCATTTTCTGTTGGATAGCTGTCTTCTGTGTTGATTTGCCAGAGTTCTTTCTCGTCATTCTGGCTACCTCGGGTCATCTCTTTGGAATTCTTCTCTGACCCTGATGTTACGAAGTGAGTTCCTAATCTGCTGGGGATCTGGCGTTGTTACCGTCTTGCCGAGGAGGCACAGGAAGTCACAGGTCTCTTTTCTGTGGCCCCCTTTGCCCCCGCTCTCGTCTTCCCCCCAACCACAGTGCCCGCCCTGCATCTTGCCTCTTGGGCTGAGTGCTGACACCTTGCCCACAGATGCTTCACACCTCTGACTGCACCAGCCCCAGTTCAGGCTCTTTCCATGTGGTGAGCAACGATAGCCTCGGGCTGCTGGACTCCCTCAGGGTGGGGGACCTGCTCTCTCCTCTCCCTTCCAAACCAAGCTCCGATTCCTGATCTTACTAGGGGCCCTCCCAGACCACTCTTCCTTGGAGTCCTGCCTGCATTCTGCTTTCTGCCATGCTCTGCGTGATGGTTAAGAGCCTAAGTTGGAAACCCAGCTCCACCTCTTCTTAGCTGTGTGACTGAGGGCAAGTTGCTGAACCTCTCTGTGCCCCCATTACCCTGTCTGTAAAGTCGCTACCTCCCAGGCTTGCTGCAAAGATCAATGAGACAATGCCTGAGAAAACCCATGAGAGCACTTTGCATTTTACTAGGTGTAGTCAGTCATGCTTGGTAAATGTTAGCTACTCTAATAATGCAGTGATTTTTATTTTTATTGATTCCCAACTCCTCCTCTTATTAGTATTACCTCTTTGAGAAATGACAAACTCTCTGTGCCTCAGTTTGCGCCTCTGTCAAATAGCGCCTTATCATTGGTTATTGTGAAGATTAAATGAAATAATACCTATAAAGGGCTTATAAGTGCCTAGTAAGTATGAGCTATTTTTATTGTCTCAAAGTCTGTTTTGTTCAATATTAATAAGCTACCATAGGTTTCTTTTGATTAGTCTTTTCATGATATATCTTATTTCATCCTCTTACTATTAACAATCTGTACCCTTAGATTTTTTTAAAATTAATTTTTATTGGAGTATAGTTGCTTTCCAATGTTGTATTAGTTTGTGCTGTACAGCAAAGAGAATCAGCTATATGCATACATATATCCCCTCTTTTTTGGATTTCCTTCCCATTTAGGTCACCACAGAGCACTGAGTAGAGTTCCCTGTGCTATACAGTAGGTTCTCATTAGTTATTTATTTTATACATAGTATCAATAGTGTATATATGTCAATCCCCATCTCCCAATTCATCCCACCCCTCCTTCCCCCCTGCCACCCCCATCCCCATACCCGTATATCTGTTCTCTACGTCTGTGTCTCTATTTCTGCTTTGCAGATAAGTTCACCTCTGTCATTTTTCTAGATTCCACATACAAGCGATATTGTACGATATTTGTTTTTCTCCTGACTTACTTCACTCTGTACGACAGTCTCGAGGTCCATCCACGTCTCTGCAAATTGCACAATTTCGTTCCTCGTTATGGCTAATATTCCATTGTATATATGTACCACATCTTCTTTATTCATTCATCTGTTGATGCACACTTAGGTTGCTTCCATGTCCTGGCTATTGTAAATAGTGCTGCAGTGAACATTGGGGTGCATGTGTCTTTTTTTTTTTTTTTGCGGTACACGGGCCTCTCACTGTTGTGGCCTCTCCCGTTGCGGAGCACAGGCTCCGGACGCGCAGGCTCAGCGGCCATGGCTCACGGGCCCAGCCGCTCCGCGGCATGTGGGATCCTCCCGGACCGGGGCACGAACCCTTGTCACCTGCATCAGCAGGAGGACTGTCAACCGCTGTGCCACCAAGGAAGCCCGCATGTATCTTTTTGAATTATGTTTTTCTCCAGGTACGTGCCGAGGAGTGGGATTACTGGGTCATACAGTAGTTCTGGTAGTTCTGTCTTTAGTTTTTTAACGAACCTCCACACTGTTCTCCTTAGTGGCTGTATCGATTTACATTCCCACCAACAGTGTAAGAGGGTTCCCTTTTCTCCACACCGTCTCCAGCATTTATTTTTTGTAGATTTTTTGATGATGGCCATTCTGACTGGTATGAGGTGATACCTCATTATAATTTTATGTGCATTTCTCTAATAATTAGTGACGTTGAGCATCTTTTCATGTGTTTTTTGGCCATTTGTATTGTACCCTTAGAGTTTAGGTACTTCTTTTGTAAGCAGTATGAAGTTAAAGTTTTAAAATCTGTCCTGTCAGTCTCTGTCTTTGAACAGGAGAGTTTATTTAGTCTACTTATACTTATTGATATATTTGATCTTGTTTCTACTACCTTTATAAAATTTTTTAATTTGTCCTCTTTTTTTTAATGCTTCTTTCCCGCCCCCCCCCTTCTTGCTTTATTTTGGCAAGTTTTAGTTTTTTTGGTTTAGTTACTCTTGTTTTCTTCCTTCCTTTCTCCTTCCCTCACCCTCTTCCTTCCTTCCTTTCTTTTTTTTCTTCTACTAAGTTGGAATTTAAAACTACCGCTACCACCCTCATTATCTCTCCCAATTTTACCCTCTCTTCTATAGAGCCTGGGATTGGGAGTGCAGGGTGTAGACTTTTGCAGTAAGGTGTACTGGGACCTCCTTTGGAAGTTGGATCTAGAGTCACTGCATGTTGGAGACCCACCACTGAATGTCAGTAGACACCACCCCAGGGTGTCAAACACAGGTGCCTGCAGGGCAGGTGAAAGAAGTGAGTGAGTAGATTGGATGTAACCCAGTGGGTTGGGATGGGGATTGTGACAGACTGTATAGCACACATGTCCCATCTGTGGGGGTGGCCACCAGTCGGGTCAGCCAATTGCTGTTGTCCGGTGGAAGCACAGACCAAAGGTGGCTAGAACTTCTGCTTTGCCGAGAGAGCCTGGCAATAGCAATTGGCCTGCAGCGTCTGGATTGTGACCCAGGCTCTGATCCAGTCGTGCATTGCGTAGCCAGGAGACCAAGGCTCGGAAAGGGGATGAGACTCGCCCAAGGTCACTTAGCATGTCCTCGTCAAGACAGAAAGCGAGCTCCCAGAACTGAGCCCTCTCCCTGCTGTCTCCTGCCATCTCTCCAAGTGGAAGGAAGGAGTTTTTTTTTTTTTTTTTTTTTTTTTTTGCGGTATGCGGGCCTCTCACTGTTGTGGCCTCTCCCGCTGCAGAGCACAGGCTCCGGATGCGCAGGCCCAGCGGCCATGGCTCACGGGCCCAGCCGCTCCGCGGCATATGGGATCCTCCCAGACCGGGGCACGAACCCGTATCCCCTGCATCGGCAGGCGGACTCTCAACCACTGCGCCACCAGGGAGGCCCGAAGGAAGGAGTTTTTAAGACCCATGAGCATTATTTCCTTTCCCCCATGAATTCCTAATCCAAGGGGCTACAGTTTTCAACCTGCAGCAGGGGCTGGAATTGTTAAAACTGAAAATGTATTGTCATGAAATATATTTCATGTAGTTGGCATGCATGGAGGTTTTCTTTACCACGCCGGGCAGCTTTTCAGTTCTGGGTTTTCGTGGACTTACAGATGTTTTTCGTTTCTTGTTTTTTTTTTTCTTTTCTTTTCTTTTTTCTCTTTCTTCTTCTTTCAAGTGGTGGTGGGTCTTGCTAGTGCCTCTTCATTTGCATCTTGCTGTCACCCTAGACAGGGCATGCAGGGACCCAGAACTGAAACACCGGGAAGTCTTGATAATGAGATCAGAGCTTGGCTTCCTGAGCTTTGATGGTGGTGCCTTGGGCAGAGGTCTGTGGACAGAGCCACAGCTGGCGCAGGATCAGCCCCTCCTGGAGCTGGGTGAGGTGTCCCCAGAAAGTGGGTGTGCTCCATGGGATCCAGCCCCCATGGGTGACGTTCCCATCCTCAAAGCTGCCTTTTTCTCTTTGTAGAGAAGACAACATGACTTTCTAACCCCATGTCTCCTTTTGAGCCTCCAGGAACCCCAAGTCACAGCAAGTAATGGGTATTGTCACTTCTTCCAGTGACAAATCCAGCTGTGTTTTCACTCTGTGGTTTTATGGATCCGTCTTCTTATGGCTGCATCCAGGAGCTCAAATGATGCCATCGAGCATCAGGCCCTTCCCGTCTCCTGGCTCAGATTTCCTCTGTGTCAGCTTTATTCCTGGGAGGCTCCCTTCTCCTGGTGGCAACATGGGCCTCCAGCAACCTCAGGCCTGTGTCTGATCAGCACGGCTACCAAGGGAGAAGAGAACATGTCTTTCCCCAATGTCCCAGGGCTCGTTGGGTCAGCTCGGGTCCCACAGGGATCAAACCCGCAGCCGTAGCAGTGAAAGCATGGAGTCCTAACCACTGGACTGCCAGGGAGTTCTCCACTATGCTCTCCTTGAGATGGTAGCTACGCCTGGGAGATGGAAGGCTCTCGAACACGCCCTGGGAGCTGGCCGGGAGTGGCCCCTCTTGGGCTCCAGGACGGGAGAGAGGACAGGGGAAAACCGGGGTCCCATCGCCTCCCCGTCTCGTGTCCTCTGCACCCTGTCTTCCTCTGCCTCTGGGCCTTGTGTTTTTCTCCTGGTCCTTTTCTGAATCTCAAGCAAAGCTGAGCAAGAAAGGGGGAGTTGGCTGCAGCCATGTTTCCTTGATGCCCGGTTTGGCCTGGAGTTTGAGGCCCAGTGCCCACACCTCTGGGGACACGATGGGGCCGCACAGAGCGGACACCAGCGGGCACCCTTTTGGTAAATGTGATGGGAGGGGAGCGGAAGTGGTGGGTTCCTCTGCTCTGACATCCTCTCTTCCAGGAAGCCCTCACCTCGAGCCCTGCTTGCAAAACCACACAGGGCTGGCAGGACGGATGTTGGGGAAGGGTTACCCAGCCTGGCTCTAGAGGGGTTTCCGCTGCTGATTCTCTGGGTGACCCCCACACACCCCCTCCCTTCTCTGCCCTCAGTGTTTTTAAGGAATACCCAGGGCCTGCCCCTGCTCAGACATTTCGTGTTTGTTCTAAGAGCCTACTTTTGGGGGTGTTCACGCCCTACTGGTACTGTTTCTGGAGGGGCCTGTGGATGTGGTGAGGTGTCTACCAGGTCCTGCTTTCTGGCTCTGTGGCCTTGGGCAAGAGGCCTTGCTTCTTTGTGCCTCAGTCTCCTCACCTGTAGAGTGAAGATAAAAACAGTACCTACCTCTTTGGGATGATTTGAGGATGAAATGATTTAAGAAACTGAAGTTTGGAACCGTGCTTGGTACACTTAGGAAGTGCTCAAGCACTAGCTTTTATGATTACTACGATGACTACGATTTTTACTGTTATTATTACTAGAAATAATAGTAAATGTAACAGCTATGATTAGTATGGAAATAATTACGACGATGATAAGTATTGTGTCCTTACTGATTACCAACACTTTTACATTCATCATTCCATTCGATCCACACAACAACCTTAGGATCTGATTGTGATCCCATTTCACAGATGTGCACACTTGGTCCACTTGGACCCTCTGAGGTCTTGTAGATCCAGAGGGTTTCCTCTTAGTTATGTGGTTCTCCCAAGATTCTTAACAAGCAGCTTTTGGGTTCCTTCCAGAAATACTGTTCTCAGGGCCAAGCCCTATAAGTTCATGTAGCTATTCCACTTTGGATGTGGATTCCAGGGTTTTCAACACCATAGTCTGTCTCTTTTGAACTTGACTCTGTTGTAACTTATTAAGACAGTGTGTTAAGTTCTGCACTGGGCAGGAGCCTCCTCACCTCCCTCCTTTTGCATGTGAGGCTTTTGTTAGTGCAGCTCAAGCTTCCATTAATTTTGAAGATACCTATATTTTATGCTTGTCTGGGGCTGACTGGGGACACCTTTGGGATTCCGAATCCTTGCAGTCTCTCTGGGATTGTGAAGCAGTAGAGACTCTTTCAAATACAAGGAATGGAAAAACTAGCTCAAACAGGCTTAATTAAAAAAAAAAAGAAGACCCCATGTAACTGAAAAGTATGTGGCTAGATGGTTTCGGGTGTGGCTAAATCCATGTGTCATTAGGGAATTGCCAAACTGTTTTCCAAAGCTGCTGCACCATTTTATATCTTCTCCTGCAATGTATGAGGATTCCAGTTTCTCTACATCCTCAAGAACACTTGTTATTGTTTGTCTTTTTGATGATAGCCATTTTGGGGGTGTGAAGTGGTGTCTCATTGTGGTTTTGTTTTGCATTTCTGTAATGACGAATGATATTGAGCATCTTTTCATGAGCTTATTGGCCATTTGTGTGTCGTCTTTGGAGAAATGTCTGTTTAAATCCTTTGCTTATTTTTTAATTGAGTTGTCTTTTTTTTTTAGTCAATCAATCAATCAATTAATTAATTAATTTTTTGGCTGCGTTGGGTCCTCGTTGCTGTGTGTGGACTTTGTTTTAGTTGCGGCGAGAGAGGGCTACCCTTTGTTATGGTACGCAGGCTTCTCATTGCGGTGGCTTCTCTTGTTGTGGAGCACGGGCTCTAGGCGTGTGGGCTCAGTAGTTGCAGCACATGGGCTCAGTAGTTGTGGCTCGCGGGCTCTAGAGTGCAGGCTCAGTATTTGCGGCGCACAGGCTTAGTTGCTCCGTGGCATATGGGATCTTCCCGGACCAGGGATCGAACCTGTGTCCCCTGCATTGGCAGGTGGATTCTCAACCACTGCGCCACCAGGGAAGCCCCCAGGGGCTACTTTTCATTGTGGTGCGCGGGCTTCTCATTGTGATGGCTTCTCTTGTGTGGAACACGGATTCTAGGCATGTGGGCATCAGGAGTTGTGGCACGCGGGCTCAGTAGTTGTGGCACACAGGCTTAGTTGCTCCATGGCATGTGGGATATTCCCGGACCAGGGATCAAACCTGTGTCCCCTGCATTGGCAGGCGGATTCTTAACCACTACGCCACCAGGGAAGTCCCTATGATCCACTTTGAGTTAATTTTTATGTGTAGTGTGAGGAAGGGGTCCAAATTTATTTTTTTGCATGTGGATACCCAGTTTTCTCAGCAGCATTTGTTGAAAAGACTGTCCTTTCCCCATTTAATTGTCTTAGCACCTTGTTAAAAATTTATTGACTATAAATGTAAGGATTTCTTTCTGGACTCTCACTTCTTTTCCATTGACCTATATGCCTATCCTTATGCCAGTACTATACCACCTCTTACGATTTGGAAAAAGAGTGTGCCAGTAAAGGGCACAGCAAGTGCAAAGGCCCAGAGGCAGGAATGGGCCCTGAGTTTGTGGCTGGGCAGAGTGGAGTCAACGCTCCCTTGTGAACCAAGACACCAAAGCCAATACCTTCCCCTCAGTTTTGGCCCAGCCAGGAACCTAGCCAGAAGGTCCTGCTCACTTTCAATTCTCCATGCTCAGCAGTGATCTCAGGCAGGAGGAGAGGTGGGAGCAGCCAGACGGAAGAGGGAAATAACCTTTTTCTCATTTTTACTAGCTAGTGGGTATTGGCAGCCCCTCAGGGAACCCATCAGTGGAGGATCGCTGAAATTCCAACTTCCAGGGGTTTGGGATGTGGTGGCAGTGCCTCCCAGGGTGTGACAGGCCCTAAAGCTCTTAGTCTTAAGAATAAGAGAACCGAGGCTTTGCACTTGTGGAGGGAGGTGGGAGGAGGTAGGATCCCAGGGACACAGGCTGGAGAAGCATGGAGTAGTGGTTAAAAACGTGGGCTCTGGACTTCAGTTGCATGGGTTTGAATTTTGGCTCCACCCCTTAGCAATCTTCGACCTTGGACAAGTGACCTCGCCTCTGGGTCCACCTCAGCTTCCTCATCTGTCACATGTATCAGGATATATTTTAGCTACAGTGACGGAGACCCGAAATAACAGTGACTTAACGTGTAATTTTATTTCTGTACAAAGCAGTCCAGGGTTTATGTTCTTCCACCCCTGGGTTCTCAGATGTTCACACCGTGTCCACGTTCCAGCCCAGGGAAAGGGGAGATGGGCAAGGAAAACGGAAGCTGCACACACCCCAGTGATCAGAACCTGTGTCCAGGTGGACGGGAATGTTGCCTTTATTCCGGGTGGCCTTGTGCTCAGCTAAGAATCTGTTCTGTTGCTTTTGACCAGAGATCGGCAAGCTTTTCCTTTAAAGGACCAGATAGTAAATATTACAGGCTTCACAGGCCGTATGGTCTCTGCCGCGACGATTCCACTCTGATGACGTGGCTACAAAGAAGTGAGGACAGCGGGGAAATGACTGACCGTAAAGCTTCGTTTATTGCAACAGGTGGTGGGTTGGACTTGGTTCGCAGGCTTTCATTTGACCCCCTGCTTTTTAGAAGGAGAGGATGCTGGATCTGCTTTGGCGGGTTGAGCCTCTGTCACTGCTCACTCGGAGGAAACAGGGAGCTGGCTGGGTACACTCCCCTTTCGTGCCTTGGCTGGCTTGACAGAGGTTCAGATGCTCAAAATTACTTACATTGGAGCATGGGGCTGGGGGTGCTTTGCGGAGTTCAACTGAATTCCCCATCATAGGTCACAGGCTTCGATCGTAGTTTTATCTGTGGACATGTCTACAAGCAGGCCGTCAGCTCCAGGAGAGTTGAGGCAGTGTCTGTGTCATCTGTGGCCTCAGCAGAGGGCCCAGCCTGAGGCCAGGTACACAGGAGGCCTCACTGGATGGATGAAAGGGGCACAGAGCTTCCTGGTTCCAGCCTTGAGCATCTCTTGCCTGGACCATTGCAGTAGCCACTAGCCCGTCTTCCTGCTTTTACATTCACTTTATGTTCCCTCCTGTGCATCTTCCACTTGGCGGTCAGAGGGGTTTTTTTTTTTTTTTTTTTTTTTTTTTTTTTTTTTTTTTTTTTTTTTGCTGTACGCGGGCCTCTCACTGTTGTGGCCTCTCCCGTCGCGGAGCACAGGCTCCGGACGCACAGGCCCAGCGGCCATGGCTCACGGGCCCAGCCGCTCCGCGGCACATGGGATCCTCCCAGACCGGGGCACGAACCCGCATCCCCTGCATCGGCAGGCGGACTCTCAACCACTGCGCCACCAGGGAGGCCCCAGAGGGGTTTTTTAAAAGCTAAATAAATTGGATGGTGTTAGGCCTCAGCTTATAACCCCCCATCACCTCCCCATGGCTCTTGGAATGAAACCCAGAGACCACACCCAGGCCTTACCTGATCTGTGTTTGGTGTGTGCGTCTGACCTCAGCACCCATCCTTCTCCTTGCTCACTCTGCTGCAGCTTCCCTGGCCTCCTTGCTGTTTCTCACTGCCTCAGGGCCTTTGCTTGTGCTCTTCTCTTGCCTCGAGTGCTGTTCCCACAGATGTTTGTATAGCCTGTGCCCTTACTTCATTCAGGTCTCCACCCTGAGGCCCTTCTCCTCAGAGAGACCTTCACGGACCAGTGCACCTCCCTCACTCTCTGTGCCTTCACTTGCCTGATGTTTCACCTGGCACTTAATCAATAATATAAATTATATTTACCAGAGAGGAAAGTATTCCTATTTAACTATCTGAAAGGTTATAAATAGTATAGACGTTCAGAGCACTAACCTCAGAGCCAGACTGGTTAGGCTCAAGTCTGCTCCGTGACCTCAGGCAGATGACCTGACCTCTCTGTGCCTCAGTTTTCAAATCTGTCAAATGAGGATAATAATAACTACCTTATAGGGTTGATGTGAGGATTGAGGGAGCTCAAAAAGAGTGTAAGCACTCACTAAATGCTAGCTCTTATTGTTACTGTTAGTGGTAATACTCAACTTCTGGACTGTTCTCTTGACTGTGAGCTCCCTGAGGGCCGTCTCAGTCTCTGTCCAGACCTCGGTGCTCTGGCACATACCTGTTGCTCAGTCTGTGTTTGTTGAGTGAGGAGTGAATGGAAATATGTCCCCTTTGTACAAAAAGCTCAACCCTCAGTGACCCGCCTGCCTCTCTCTTACTTCCTCCTTGAAGCCTTTCCGGCCACACTGTCCTTCCCCTTCTCTGATTTATCACGAGCGCTTTCACCACTTGGGGCTGTTGTTTGTGCCCCCTCCCCCCTTCCTTCCTTCCTCCCTCCATCCCTCCCTCCCCCTTCCCTGGGAGCACCTTTCCCAGCTCAGTTGCCTCCAGAGAGAGGGCTCCATCCTTCCCCACCCCTTGCTTCCTTTCTGGTCTGTCCCTGGGCCCAAGGCAGGTGCTCAGCAAACCCACAGGGTCCTGATGTTACAGAACATTTTATGTTCTCGGGCCATTAGGATCCGCTTTCCAGAAAAGAGGCTGTTCATGTTCAGGCAAAGAAGAAATGAAGTGACTAGAGAAGACCTATTTTTTTTTTTGCGGTGTGCGGGCCTCTCATTGCTGTGGCTTCTCCCGCTGCGGAGCACAGGCTCTGGACGCGCAGGCTCAGCGGCCATGGCTCACGGGCCCAGCTGCTCCGCGGCATGTGGGATCTTCCCGGACCGGGGCACGAACCCATGTCCTGCATCGGCAAGTGGACTCTCAACCACTGCGCCACCAGGGAAGCCCGAGAAGACCTATTTTTGGAGCTGGTGCTCCGCAGGGCATTCTCAGAACAACACCTGCCTGGCCCATTGCTGCTTGCGGGCCCTGCTAACGTGTATTGTCCTACGGAAGCAGGACTGATAATGGCCAGCGTAGACTGAGTGCTCACTGAGGCTGTACTTTCCCCCGGAGCTGCTTGTCCTGCAGTGTCTGATTTACCCCTCACCATGACCATGAGCAGAACCAGATGGCCGGGTTCAAATCCACATTCCTCCTCCTACTTCTTGGAGCCTTTGGACCATCCCACTGAGCCTCCATCTCCTCCTCTGTTAAATGGATAATAACAGAACCTACCTCCCAGGCACAGAGTAAAGGCTCATCATCACCATCCTCCCCCACATCACTGGTTTTCAGTCGATGAACCTGAGGCTTGACATGGAGGGCATCAGGCCCAAGGTCACCCAGCCGCCCAGGGGCGGAGCTAGCCCTTGAACCCATGTGGGACTGTACTGGGAACCAGCCCACTGGAGTGTCATATCTGTGATTTTTGAGGGAGCAGAGAGATGGAGAGATACTGGAACATCTGGGCATGTCAGGGCCAGATGATTGGAGAAACTTATCTCTGCCGGCGCGGTCCTGTGGGTTGAGTGACGCGCGGCCTGAAAATCTTCCCTGATATCTTGAGACCCAGCTGGTCTCTGCCGTCTCAGTTCCTTTCTCATCACGCTTACTATGGGGCTGAAACCCTTTGATTAAGACCGGCCTGACCTTTAGAATGTCCCAGCCTGTGCCGGTGGTGAGATGTGAGATCAGAGTGAGAAACAGTGGGGGAGGGGCTTACAGATTAAGCCCCCGACTGTCCTCTTTACATGTTTCCTCCACGTCCCTGTGAAGGCAAGGGATTCTTTATACCCATTTTACAGATGAGAAAAACTGGGGGCTAGGGAGGGGCAGTGTCTATGTCTACCTCTCTGGCCAACCGGTCTCTCTCTGTCTCTGTCTCTGTCTCTTTCTTCTCCTTCTCTCTCGCATTTACTCTCCTCCAGCCACACTGCCTCCTGGCTGTTTCTCTTACAGACCCCATACACTCCCACCATGCCCCTTTGCGTTTGCTGTTCCCGTTACCAGGCATGCCCTTCCCCCAGATTTTTGCAGGACTCTCTCCCTTGCTTTAACCAGACTCTCTGTTCAGATGTCACCCCCTCAGAGGGGCTTCCTTGACCTCCCTATTTGAAAGAACATCTCCTTTCCCAAGACCTTCTAGCCCCTTGTTCTGATGTGTCTTTGTAATATTTGTCACTGATTTTTCTTTATTTTGGCCACCTCCTTTATTAGAATGTAATAGCCACCAGATGAGGAATTTTTCTGTTTTATTAACAAATTTGTCCACAGACTCTAGAACACTGCCTGTGGTGGAGGAGCTGCTCAGGGGGCATTTATTAAATGAATGAATGAATGAGTGATGTTCTCCAGCTCCAGATCACACCGTTTGTCCAGAGTAGAGCTGGGACTTGGTTCAGGCCCGGGTGTCCTGGAGGCTGTTTGGTGCCCTCTGGGTTGATGTCCCTCATTCCTGCCCTCTCCTCTACCCTAGGAACTCGCCAAGAGGACCCCCGGCAAGCACCCCGACCACCCCGCAGTCCAGAGTGCCCTGCAGGCCATGAAGACTGTCTGTTCCAACATCAACGAGACCAAGAGGCAGATGGAGAAGCTGGAGGCCCTGGAGCAGCTGCAGTCGCACATCGAAGGCTGGGAGGTGTGTCTGGGGCAGGAGGAACCTTCTGGGCTGGGGACGGGCCCGGGGTGTGCACAACTTGGGTTCAGACTGTGGTCTGGGCACCAGATTTGGCCTGTAGCATATTTTGTTTGGCCTCCATGGTGTTTGAAAAAAAAAAAAAGTTTAATTATTTTTCAATCAGGTTCACATAAAATTCTAGATTTAAAGTTTCTCTTAAAAAATTGGTAACGCTGGGCCCCATTTTCCATGGCAAGAGCCTCTGGAGCCTCTAGTTTTCCTCCATCCCCACCACTCCCCAGTCACCCTCCTTCACATGTTGCCTGTCTGCCTGGTGTCCCTTGAGCTTTTGACGCCAAGGTCAAGGGAAGCTTTTTTTTTTTTTTTTTGCGTTATGTGGGCCTCTCACTGTTGTGGGCTCTCCCGTTGTGGAGCACAGGCTCCGGACACGCAGGCTCAGCGGCCATGGCTCACGGGCCCAGCCGCTCTGCGGCATGTGGGATCCTCCCGGACCAGGGCACAAACCCGTGTCCCCTGCATCGGCAGGTGGACTCTCAACCACTGCGCCACCAGGGAAGCCCTCAAGGGTAGCTTTTTAAGGGTTCACTCCAGGATAGAATTCTGGCTTTGACACTCCCTTACTGGGTGACTGTAGGCAAATGTCTTAACTTCTCTGAACTTCGGTTTCCTTATCTATACCTGCATATAGTCGGTACTCAATAAGTGATAGGTATGGATATTACTATGATGATGATTATTAAGGGATGGGATTCTTGAGATCTTCTGTTGTGTCTTCCTTAAATTATTAGAGCTGTTCTAAAAAATCTGTAGAATGAAATGGGAAAATCTGAATAAATAAAAAAGTCAATATCCGAGTAAGTACAGCTGGAATGGGAGATGAAGACTAAAGAGGAAAGACTCTTGGACACAGATAATTCTCTACATCATCTGCCTTAGACCCTTTGGATTTTCTGGCACTTGCTACATTTGGGATTTCCACTTCATCTCCCTGTGTTGGGGAGTCCTAAATGAGACTGTATAGCTACGAGGTTGAGGGTATGACTGCAGAGGGGAGGGACCTGTGTTCTGGAGGAGGTGGGTGTTGTGGATTAGTGTTTGTCATGTACCCACTCTCCTCTGCCTGGCCTTCCTGCCCGGCTGGAGAACAAATAGTTGCATTTCTCAGACTCCTTTGTAACTCAGGTTTGGGATATGATTGGCCAAGGTCAGATCCAGCTGCTTGAGATTTGGAAAGCAGGAGTGGGACGGAGGCCACCCTTGTGCGGTTTGTGCAGCAAAGCACAGCCCTGGTTGTGTCTGACTTTCTGTGATAGCATTTGCAGAGGGCCCGGTTTCCAGCTTCTGAGTGTCAAGAGGAAGGGCATCCATTGTGTTGTTGTGGGTGTGTATCTAGCAGGATGAGGTGGCTTTGTAGCTGATAGTTGAGGCAACGGCTTCTGAGGGCCTGGAAGCAGCTTGGGCAGCATTTCCCTAGAATATCAGCTTGGGCAGGTGGTGGTCTGATTCTCCTTTTCCCCAGTTGGAGCAGGGGCAGTGGCTTCCCTGGAGGGCCAGTTCTACAGTGTTCTTGGTTTTCTGGCAGCTGTGATTCTAGGCTCTTCTAACCCCTCCAAGGATTGGATAAGGCCCTCATTTCTTTCTGCTTAAAATGCATAGCTTGGTTTCTCTTCCTGCACCTGAAAATTGTGTCAGGATGTGTCCTCTGAGGAATCACATTTCACCTTCATGATGTCAGAGCTCTGATTTGGTTTCTTGTGATCCTCTCAGCCTTCCCCTCTATGGTTCCATGATGGCAGCAGCTCCAGGCATCATGTGTTCCAAAGCAGGAGGAGACAGGGGCTTGGCCAGGGCAGTGAGGGGGAGCCCTCCTCCCTAGTGGAGGAAAACCTTTCCCAGAAGCCCCTTTCCAACTCATTGGCCAGAAGTGCGTCACTTGGCTACTTTCAGCAAATATGCTAACCTAAAGAGCACATAGAGTGGACACGTTTAAACATCTGCCTGTTTGGGCTTTGAGCTTCCTGGCAGCCAAGGTAAAAATAGCAGGACACCTAAGTTACTTAACATTCATTGTCAAAAAAGGAACAAGCTGAGCAGTTCTTCTGGGTGACAGAGAGTTTCCTGGCATCCAGCTAGAAGGGAAATTTCTCACGTGAGCCTCTGTGGAGAGAGTATTAAGCAAGCAATTCGGCAGCCAGAGCAGAAGTGATTTCCAGATGCCTCCTGGTAAGGGCCTAGGGAAATAGGAACTAAGGGTCTTTGGGGTCCTTATTGACCCTGAAATATCTGCAGTTTGAGAATGGCCCTTATTTTGATCTCTGTCACTGGGTACAGTAGGAAATAAAGTGACCTAGAATAAAAATTGCTGGCAATTTACTGAGCACCTATGACACATTTTCAACACTAGAAGAGAGGGCAGTTGTTATCCCTGTTTTACAGATGAGAAAACTGAGGTGCAGGGTCTTGGCTTTGGGGCCCAGCCTTTTATTTTTTTTTAATTAAATTAATTAATTAATTAATTTTTGGCTGCATTGGGTCTTCGTTGCTGCACGTGGGCTTTCTCTAGTTGTGGCGAGCAGGGGCTACTCTTTGTTGCAGTGCACAGGCTTCTCTTTGCAGTGGCTTCTCTTGTTGTGGAGCACAGATTCGAGGCACACGGGCTTCACTAGTTGTGGCACATGGGCTCAGCAGTTGTGGCCTGTAGGCTCTAGAGCACAGGCTCAGTAGTTGTGGTGCACAGGCTTAGTTGCTCCACGGCATGTGAGATCTTCCCGGACCAGGGCTCGAACCTGTGTCCCCTGCATTGGTAGGCAGATTCTTAACCACTGCGCCACCAGGGAAGCCCCCAGCCTTTTAACTTACAGATTATCCTGCCTTATGCAAGTTTGTCCTACTCTCCTGGCCTCATTTTCCCCTACTTGTCTAATTTCAGAAATAACATCTCTGAAGTTATCTCCTGGCATCACTGTGAGGGTCAAGCGAAGGGTAGAACACGAATGTTCTTTGGAAAATGTGAAATGGTTTTCTGTATAGTAGAAAGGTTTTTAAGTTTAATCGTCAAGGTGACTTGGGAAAATAATACGTTCTAGCTAGAAAAAATAATGTTTAACAGTGAAGCTGCTTGTAATAGCTTCATGCCCTCAGTAGTTAGAACCTCAGGGGACAGTATGACTTACAGGTGTAGTTCACAGTGAACGATGGTGGTTGCAAATCCTGATTTCTGATTCTCTCCTTGATCCTTTCTAATCTTTTTTTTTTTTGCGGTACGCGGACCTCTCACTGTTGTGGCCTCTCCCGCTGCGGAGCACAGGCTCCAGACGCGCAGGCTCAGCGGCCATGGCTCACAGGCCCAGCCGCTCCGCAGGCATGTGGGATACTCCCGGACCGGGGCATGAACCCGTGTCCCCTGCATCGGCAGGCGGACTCTCAACCACTGCGCCACCAGGGAAACCCCATTTCTAATCTTTTTGTTTGACCTCTTGCCAATCTGATTAGAGGGCTGTCATCTCTCTTGGAATATGGCTGACAAGGGAATTATTTCTGGAGGAGAGGGAGTCTTTTCTTGGCCAGTTTCTTGCTGTGCGCTTGGGCTTGCATCATTAGTTTGATCTGAATCTCTGGGGTTTTTTGTTTTTTTGCTTTTTGGCCTGATCCTCTGTAAGCCAATTGTCCTTTTTAGCTGTGGGACTGGTTTAGTTAAAACCGGATAAGTTAATCCATAAATCCATTTTACTGAGCACAAGTAAATGGGAGTATGTCGCAACACTGTGGATGTGAGTGTATGAGCCCCCCCCCCCCCCGCTTGGTGGGGTACCTTTGCCTCAGTTTCCTCATCTGTACAGTCTGGCTAATGGCAGGATGCCCCACGGGTCACTTGAGGATTCAGGGAGTGGATACATGCAAAGCGCTCAGAACGGTGCTTTCTTTATTGGATCAGAGTAAACGCTCAATAAATGTCAGGAGGAGCCGTGGCAGCAAAGCAGGATTTCTTTCTTCATTTTTTTTAGATGGGAAAACATCATGCAACTTTGCCTAGGGCTCATACCAGTGTGGGCTGACCCTCCTGCAGAGGGACACTCCAGACATGGGCCCCGCAGACTTTGTGAGAAGCTCACGGTCATAAAAAGAAGTGCATGTTCTTAATAAGAAAGAAATAGAACACACCACCCTTGCTGGCTCTGGAAGCCCTGCTTTAAGAGACCACCAACTGCACTCACCCACGAGGGACAGAAGGAAATAGGGGTGAGGAAACATAAGACCATTAAAAAGAAGGACCATAGGGCTTCCCTGGTGGCGCAGTGGTTGAGAGTCCGCCTGTCAATGCAGGGGACATGGGTTCGTGCCCCAGTCTGGGAATATCCCACGTGCCGCAGAGCGGCTGGGCCCGTTAACCATGGCCGCTGAGCCTGCGCGTCCGGAGCCTGTGCTCTGCAATGGGAGAGGCCACAACAGTGAGAGGCCCGCGTACCGCAAAAAAAAAAGAAGGACCATAAATAGAAGTTCTCGTATGTCTTCCCACCCTCCCCGGGATGCCTTGTGCTCTCGCCCCTTCGAAGACCCCTGCTCTAGACCAACAACTGCATAAAAAAACCTTCAGGTTACCTTCTAGGAGGCAGCACAGGGTAGTAGAGGTGAGTGGATAGGATGGTGGGACCACCTGTCTGGGTTCAGGTCCCAGCTCACTCACTGACCAACTGTATGACCTTGAACAAGTCACTTCACTGCTCTGTGCCTCAGCTTCCTCATCTGTAAAGTGAGAGTCGTAAGGATGAACAGAGTTTTGTAAGATCCTTAGAACTGGAGTTGGTGGGTGGGAAGCCCTATGCCTGTGTTAGCTTTTGTCCTCTTCTCTGAATGTCACCACTTCAGTTCTGCACTGTCTGGAAGAGGACTCCAGCCCTGACGGGTGGACACCTTGATGCTCAGCCTCTTCCCTGTGTATCTGATCCTTAGCACCACCCCTGACCTGGGTTCAAGGATTCCGGGGAAACCGAGTGTCAGCTGGGCTTCTTAGCAGGCCTGGGGTGGAAGGGGCCTCCCCCTGTAGTGTCCTTGGCATTTCAGATGCAGTTTGCTGGGTGGTCCTTGGCCAAGGCCAGGGAGGCAGCTTCCCAGGCGGGGTGTGCTTCTTCTCTGCCGTCCCCTGACATTGGTCTAGGTCTGTGTGACCTCCAGGCTCTTGGGCCCTACAGCTGGGCCAGGTACTAGGTTCACATACAGTAAGTCTCCTATATACGAACGAGTTCCATTCCAAGAGTGTGTTTGTAAGTCCAGTTTGTTCACGAGTCCAACAAAGTTAGCCTAGGTACCCAACTTTTTTTTTCTTTAATTTATTTATTTTTGGCTGCGTTGGGTCTTCATTGCTGCGCACGGGCTTTCTCTAGTTGCAGAGAATGGGGGCTACTCTTCCTTGCGGTGCGCGGGCTTCTCATTGCGGTGGCTTCTCTTGTTGCGGAGCATGGGCTCTAGAGCGCAGGCTCAGTAGTTGTGGTACACAGGCTCAGCAGTTGTGGCTCACGGGTTCTAGAGCGCAGGCTCAGTAGTTGTGGCACACGGATTTAGTTGCTCCGCGGCAAGTGGGATCTTCCCAGACCAGGGCTCGAACCCGCGTCCCCTGCATTGGCAGGCGGATTCCTAACCACTGCGCCACCAGGGAAGCCCGGTACCCAACTTTTACAGATAACGCCAGACACGAAAACTAAGTTACGTGATTGGACATGCAAACACATGTTCACATCTTTGAAAGTTCACAACTTGAAGGTTCGTACCTAGGAGACTTACTGTACAAGCAGCCAAAATCTCCCTTTGGAGCCTGGAAGGGCTGGTGGGTGGACATGAGTGAGGTGGAGGAGACAGGAAGCACATGGTCTCGAAGGAACTGTTGAGTTGCTCTGTGCTCTGAGCTGGCCCATGGGCCACTGATGGAGTCTCATCAGCCAGGGAGTCACACTCTTCCTGTTTGCAAGGATGCTGGGGCTCCAGGGGGCTCTTCATCCCCTAGCCCCAGGGCAGTAGGGGCGCTACCTCGCTGGGTCGCTGTGCTGTGGGCATCACATATCTGCCTGTGGCACACAAGCGTCCAGGCTGTGATTTCTGTTAACGGGTGTATGCTTCTGTCCTGGGCTGCACAGCTCTTGATTGCAAAGAAGCTGGTTTTCCAGGACCCCGAGTGGGCCCCAGAGGGGGTCTCTGGCACCATTGGGCAAATGGATTTGCTGCTTCTAGCCGGCCCGTGGGCACAGAGCAAACCGACTCTGACAGCAGTTGGGGAGACTGCAGTGGGCAGTTAGAAAACAGCCTGATTTCTGAGTAGCCAAAACCAGTTTCCCATACTGGGTATCAGAAATAATTGAGTTAGCAGATCTTTCTGGGGTATGAACTCCTTGTCAGTTCTGGACGTTGAGTGTCTGGGGAAGGAGATTCTATGAAGAATTCTCCTTCTTTCCTCCCCAAGTTCATTTCCAGGCAGAGATAGCATCACGTCTCTTTGTTTCTCCCTTCACCGTGATCTGCAGGTTGGTGAAATGAACTTCCCCTAAAATACCCCTTTGGCATAATATCCCCTGGGCCTAAATGTCAGAGGCACCCCCTTGCCCACCTATTGATGGGGCCTCCAACCTTATCTTGATGTATTTAAAAGTACATCAAGTATTTAAAGTTGGCGGCTGTAAGAAAGAGAGACTTCAGTGGCTTAAATGAGGTAAACGTTTATTGCTCAGTAGTGATGCAGGCTTGGGGTGGGGCATCTCTGCTCCATTCGGACCCTGGTCCCTTCCAACGCCTTCCTCCGTCCTTTGCTACGGTGTATTCCACTACCGTGGCCATCTTGCAGCCTATGGCAAGAGGAAGGAAGAGAGGAAAGGGAGGGAGGCAGTTTTCTCAGGGAAATGATGTAAAAGTGAGGCATACTGGCCATAATGTAGTCACGTGACCACGCCTGGCACAAGGGATGCTGGGAAGTGGAGTCTGTGGTTGGGCAGCCATGTGCCAGCTGAAACTCCATGCCTGTGACGGAAGAGGAGCACGGATTTGGGGACCCTCCAGGGGCCTCCTTAGCCGGCATTCTGTGCCCTCCAAGGTCTCTTTCCAGGTTCCTCTCTGTTAGCACTTTGGGATCTCTTTGCCCCTGCCTTGGTCCCCCCAGAGTTCCAGATGGACCTGTGTGGTCCCTGGCTCTGAGGACTCCTCCCAGCAGGGACCTTGCCTATCCCTGTCCTCAGCCTCTTTATCTTCGCCGTCCTCCCAGGCCCATCTTGCTTCTCCCTGGTCCTTTCCTGACCACATCACCCTGAACCCCATGGAGGTTCAGTGAACCTCATGCACACCTAACATCTTGGTCATTTAGCATAGATGACCAGGTAGCATTTGGGAACTGTTCCCATCTATTCTCACATCCTGAGCTAGAGAGGGTGCTCTCAGAATCCTCTGCCCCTGGTGGAGCTCACATTGCATTGGTCACCTGTTCTGCAAGCATTTACTGAGCACCTACTGTGTGCCAGAGAGTGCAGTAGGTGCTGGGAATACCGTGGCAAATGCTTGATAGATGCTTGATCAAACGCTTCCTGTCCTTATGGAAGGGGCATTCTTGTGGAGGAGATAAAGTAACAACTCAAGACACAAATAAATAAGGGGGGGAGGAGAGAGGCAAAAACCCAACCAAACAAAAAACCAACAAAACCCATAACAAAACCAGATGTCAGCTAGGGCCGTGTGAGCTGAGTGAGTCCTTTTCACCTCGCTGAGCCCCAAGCCCCTGTTCTGTGAAATGGTCATCTGTGTGTGCTCCTGCCAGCCTTGTTCTGGCACACTCGCCAGAGGGAAGCCATCGACCAGGTTGTGTTGGGTTTCTGTCTGCTCACAGATGTGCCCCCAGTGGTGCATTGAGATTTTGGGGGTGCGAGGGAGGCAGGTGCAGGTTCTGTCTGTGGGAAGGAAGGGGGGCGTTCCCAAGGGAGCTCCCGCATTTGCCAGCTCACGCACCACAACCCCCCGTCGCTCTCCCAGGGCTCCAACCTCACGGACATCTGCACCCAGCTCCTCCTGCAAGGGACTTTGTTAAAGATCTCCGCGGGCAATATCCAGGAGAGAGCCTTCTTCCTCTTTGACAACCTCCTTGTCTATTGCAAGCGGAAATCCAGGTGAGTTGCTGGGGAGACTGGGACAGGGCTGCCCGGGTGGGCTGGGAGGCTGGGACAGGGCTGCCTGGGTGGGCCAGGAGGCTGGGATTGGGTTGAACTCTTGACATAGGCTTGTCACTTCCGTCTCTAGGCCTCCCTTTTCTCTTCTTAGTTGAGGGATTTGTTCTAGATCAGCACTACCCAAGAACATAAGTTATTTTAAATTTTCTGGTAGTCACATTAAAAAGAGCAAAAGAAATAGGTGGAATGAATTTAAATAACATATTTCATTTACCCCAATATATCCCCAAATATTATTATTTCAACTTAATCAACTTAAAAAATTTATTAAATAGGTATTTTGCATTCTTTTTTTTAAATTTATGTCTGTGTTGGGTCTTCGTTTCAGTGGGAGGGCTTTCTCTAGTTGTGGCAAGTGGGGGCCACTCCTCATCGCGGTGCGCGGGCCTCTGACTATCGCGGCCCCTCCTGTTGCGGAGCACAGGCTCCAGATGCGCAGGCTCAGTAGTTGTGGCTCACGGGGCTAGTTGCTCCACGGCATGTGGGACCTTCCCAGACCAGGGCTCGAACCCGTGTCCCCTGCATTGGCAGGCAGGTTCTCAACCACTGCGCCACCAGGGAAGCCCTGCATTCTTTTTAAAAAATTTACACTAAAGCTACAAAATCTGGTGTGTATGTTACACTTAGAGCACATCTCAATTTGTACTAGGCACCTTTTAAGTGCTCAGTAGCCACCTGTGGCTTGTGGCTGCCACAGTGGACAGTGTAGGTCGAGACGGTCCTGGAAGTTTGGAGAGTCTTTGTGCCACCAGAGTCCTGTGATTCTAAGATCCAAAGGTAGATGGTTTGAGGGGAGGGAAGTCCTCACCTGTTAAGTTTTTTGAGGGAAAGATAGTATCTTTGTCATCTTTGTGTCTTTCACTGGAGCTTCTTAAACTTTGTAGAGTGAACGGATGGGTGGATGAGTGGTAGACTGATGCGGATGTATGTATGGTTGGATGTGTGGGCAAATGGGAGGAGGGATAGATGGGTAGTTGCAGATTTGGGAGATGAATGGGAGTGATTGTGGATGTGTGTATGAATTGATTCGTGGATGGATGAACGAGTAGATGAATGAGTGAGCAGTCAAGTGGTTGGAGGTTTAGGAGATGGCTGGATGGAGGGGTAGATGGAAAGTTGGGGGAATCTGTGAATGTTTGGGTAGTTGGAGAAATGGAAATGAAGACATGATGAGCTGGCAGAGGTTGTATTTACTTATTTATTTAAATATTTATTTATTTATTTTTATTTGGTTGTGCCGGGTCTTAGTTATGTCTCGCAGGCTCCTTAGTTGTGGGATCTAGTTCCCTGACCAGGGATTGCACCCAGGCCCCCTGCATTGGGAGCGCAGAGTCTTAACCACTGCACTACCGTGGAAGTCCCTAGGCGAGGTGTATTTAAATGAAAGGTGTGTTGGGGTCTTTCTGTATGGTTTGTTGAGTGAATGGGTGGATGGATGGATGGTTGGATGGTGATAAAATTGGGGGGCTGAGTGGGTGGTGGAGGTTTGGAGATTAGTGGATGGATGATCAGTTGGATGGGTGTGTTGAAGGATGATTGGTTGATAGTTGCCAGGGTGGTTGGACTCTGGTATGGGAGGTTGGTTGATAGGATGGTTGAGTTGATGGATAGGTGGATGAATGATTGGAGAGACTAAAAGTTAGGAGATGGAGGGGTAGGGGCACGAGTGGATGGTTGGATGCACGAGTGGGTGGGTAGATTGGTGGACCAAGAGAATTCTTGCCTTTCAGTTTTCTCGCTGGGGAGGTAGAGGACGACGGACCAGTGCAGCCCTTTTTGAATCAAGCTTCCTGTTATTTTGTTTTAGGGGTGAAATGGTGACTTTCCAGAGGCTTCTTTACTCTTTTATCTAGCAAAAGTTAGGGCCGAGGGGAGGTCCAGATCCTGGGTCCTACTGTCAGCATCACCTCCAACTTCCATTGTGGCTCTGGGCTTGTCACTTACTGTCTGTCTGAGCCTCGTTTTCCTTGTCTGATTCTGCTGGCCTCCTAAGGTGGTGGTGAGGAAACTTTCCACAGGATGAATGAGGGCTTTCCGTGTGAGTGTGAGGAAGCTTCTCCTTGTCTTCCTCCTCCAGCCTGACCTCTCTGAGCCTCCGTTTTCTCTTCTGTAAAATGGGGTTGATAAACCCCTTCTTACAGTAGCGTTTGCTTAAGAGCCAAGCTCCTTACTGTTGAATCCCTGCGCAGCCATTTCTCTAGCTCTGTGACTTTGCCTCTCTTTGCTTCAGTTTCCTCATCTGTAAACTAGGATGAATTATCATGTATCTTGTACCATGTACAAGGGCAAACATGTTAAGTGTGCCTGGCACATAGTAAGTGCCCAGAATAAGGAGTAGCTGCTATTACTGTTAACTTACCTCCACATGTGACGTGTTCCTATTCAGTGCGATCCCACGGGTGCAGCACCTGGCACATAGTAGGTGCTTTAGCCACAGGCCCCTCCCCTTCCCCCCTTTCCTCCCTGTTCTGGGACTTGGTCCTTCTGCTCAGAGGCCTCCATCTCCCTCTTTCACCATCTCTGAGTGGCTGGGTCAGTGTGTCTCTTTCTCATTTGATATTTTATTCCCGTTAGTCTGTCTGCATCTGTCTCATGTCCTCCTATCCCCCCATCAATGCCCCCTTCTCCTTCCTCCTTGCTTCTTGCCTGTTCTCACTGGAGCCATCCTGAGAGTCCTTCTTCGGCAATGCCAAGGCCACTGCCAGCGTCCACCCCTAGCCCTTCCCCACCACCCGCCGTGGGCTGTCTGAAGCAGGCACTTTTCCCAGAACACTGGGGTTTAGAAAGCAGAATGTCCCTTCAGGCCTCTGTGACCTCCCAGCCTGGGACACGTTTGCTCAGCCTTCAGCCACCCTGTCGTGGGCCCTTCCTCCATTGGAGCAGTAGCAGCTGATGCCAGTTGTACTGGACACGCAGTGGGTCGTCTAGGGCGCACACACTCTTGTAAGGCCGTTTCCTGCCTCAGGCCTGCAAATGAGCTGGGCTGGCTAGAAGGAGAGGGCACCTCTGTCGCCTGGGAGAACCTGGCAGGTGGCCTCCGTCCCTGCTCTGGGTCAGGAGCCAGAGGGCTGGGCTCTGAGAGGTCTCAGAGGGATTGGGCAATGGTGGATGGAACTCTCAGCCTGGCTCTGATGTAGTCACAGGAAACGCCTGACGCTGGTAGGTGTCTGTCTACGGTCGTGTCTTTGCCTAGGTCATGCCAGGCACTGCCTGTCCGGGTTGTGGGTCAGGGGAGGTCTCTGACTCAGAGTGCTTCTGGTCTGATTCAAAAGCAGAGACTCCTTGGATGTCAGAAGTGAAAGGGAGAGTTTTAAAAACACACCTCCCCATTCTTCAGAAGGCGAAACTGAGACACAGAAGAGCTAAGTCTCATGTATCTCGACTGCTTGTTTAACATCTTAGAGGCGTCAGCAGCGTGTAGTGGTTAAAGACTCAGAGACGCTGCTGCTTGCAAGCTGTGTGACCTTGGGCAAGTTATGTCAGCTCTTTGTGCCTCTGTTGTCCTGTCTGTTTAATGGGGATGAAAGCAGTCTCCATCTCATGAGGTGGTTTTTATAGATTAAGATAAAACATGTAACATAGTTAGAATGATGCCTGGCACATGGTATGTAAGGTAGCAGAAATCTAAATCTGTATCTTCCCTTGGGTGTGTCACAGACAACTTACACTTAACTTGGGTCTAAAACAAGACTCTTCATTTTCATTGTAACTCCTGCTCCAAACTTTTCCTCCTTGAGTCGTCGTCATTCCCAGTAAATGGCACCATCATTTACCTAGGATCTCAGGCCAGAATCTTAGTTGTCCTTGACTCTGACCTGCCTCACCCCCCATCACCAGCAAGTGCTTTGCATTCTCTCATCAAACGTTGGTCAGAACCTCAATGTAATTACGATAAAAATTCCAGGAGGGAGGTTGTGTGTATATGTACGTAAATGATTTTAAAATTTACATGGAAACAGAAAGAGACAAAAATAGCTAAGACAGTTTTGAAGAAGAACAAAGCTGGAGGACTTTTATTACTGATACCACGGCTTACTATAAAGCTATAGGAATTAAGACAACGTAGTATTGGTGTAGAAACAGACAAAAAGATGAATGGAGTAGTGAGTCCAGAAGCAGACGTATATGGAAGCAGTCATTTGAATTTCAACAGAAGCACAGTAAATGAAGTTCAATAAAGGGTGCTTGGTCAGTTTGATATCCAGTGGGAAAAATGAGTCTTGACCCCTTACTTCACACAGTATACAAAAGTCATCCTCAGATGGATTATTGATTTAACTGTGAAAGATAAAACAATAAAGCTTCTAGAAGAAGGCATAGGAGGCTATCTTCATGATCTGGGGGTAAGCAAAGATTTCTTAAATTGGACAGAAAGTATAATTATAAAGGAAAAATAGATTTATCAGACTACCTTAAAATTAAGGACTTCTGTTCATCAAAAGACACCAAGATGAGAGTAAAAAGGCAAGGCACAGAGGAGAAGATCTTTGCAATCCACTTTGCAAAGGACTCATATCCAAAATATGTAGGCCAAATTTGGCCCTCTGCCTATTTTTATAAATAAAGTTTTATTGGCACACAGCCATGCCCATTCATTTTTGTGTTGTCTGTGGATGCTCTCATGCCTCAAGGGCTGAGTTAAGTAGTTGTAACAGAGACCATATGGCCCACACAATTGAAAATGTTTACTCTCTGGCCCTCTTTCAGACAAAGTTTGCTGAGCCCTGCTATAAATCATTAAGAAAAAGACAGACAACCCAACAGAAAAATGGTCAAGGGACAGTCATTTCACAAGTGGAAGACACCAGATGGCCAATAAACATGAAAAAGTTCTCGACCTCATTGCTCATCAGGGAAATACAGATGAAATCTTTATTAGAGACACTCCTCTCTGCCGCCAGAATGGCCAAAATGAGCAATTCAATACCAGTTATGGAGGATGTGGAGCAACTGGAATGTCCCTATGCTGCTAGGGGTGGGAGAATTGATACGGCTTGGCAGTATCTACCAAAGCCGATCGTATGCATCCCTTATAACTGAGCAATTCAACTCCTAGGTAGATAACCCGAAGAAATGCACACATATGTTCTTCATAAGACATGTGCCAGAACATTCACAGCAGCACCAAACTGGAAGCAACCCAAATGTCTATCACCATCACCCTGTGTGATTCCATGTATGTGAAATTCCAAAACAGGCAGAGTGAATCCATGAGTTTAGACGTCAGGGTAGTGGTTACCCTTGCAGGGGGTAGTGACCAGAAGGGGGCGTGATGAAGGGCTTTGGGGGTACCTTCTGCCCTCCTGTATTGGAAGGTATATTCTCAGAGACTTTGTTTTGTTCCCTGCTGCAGACCTAGCACCTAGAATAGTGCTTGGTGCTCAGTAGGTATTTTCTTGAGTGCCTGTTGAATGCATGGGTGAGTGACTCCCGTGGTCCCAACTTGGTATCCTTCCCATATGAAGCACTGGTCAGATTGTTTGTTGAATGACTAAATGGGTGAGCAAGAGAATTCACCTGAATGAATGAATGAATGGTGGGTAGGTAGGTGTAAGTGGATGGATGGATGGACTTCCTACTCCACGTTCCTTTCCATTCTGGTTTTATTTCAGGAAGTTCCTGTTTGTTAGACACCCTGAGAGTCTCTACCCATTTTCTAGCCTAGAAGAGTGGGTTTCTGTAGCTTCTTGTTGGTTTCACATCCACATCTCCTGTTGGCTCAGAAGTAGCTCTGGGAGGTCAGCAAAGGCTATTAGCCCATTTTCCACATGAGGAAGCTGTGGCTGAGAGTGGAAAAGTGACTTGCTCAAGTCACCCAACCACCAGCCAAAATGCCATACTTCTGACCTGGTTCCCGCACTTCTCCTGTCCCCGGGCGCCCTTCTGTGTTACTGCCTTGCTTCCCTTTGCTCTGTTGAAGACAGTTGAGCCCCAAGGAGAGGAGGCATAGGGGACATTGACTTCCCACTGTCTTTCAGGGTCACTGGGAGCAAGAAATCCACCAAGAGGACCAAATCCATCAACGGCTCCCTGTATATCTTCCGGGGTCGAATCAACACTGAAGTCATGGAGGTGGAGAACGTGGAGGATGGGACAGGTAGGTCCCCACCTGTGTCCTGCCTGAGCCCAGCCCCCCTGCTCCACAGCACAGTCTCTGCTGCGGTTCACCGGTGTTTTCCTTTGATCGGGAAAGATAACCTGTCCACAGAAAAGTGCCTAAAACATATGCACATAAAGCAAACCCCTGGGTGGTCACCATTCAGGTTAAGAAATAAACTGCTGCCTGCACCCCAGAAGCCCCTCACACGCCCCTCCCTGGCCACAGTGCCTCCTTCCCCCCAGAAGTAACAACTCTCTGAATTTTGTGATGATTATTTTCTTGCTTTTTAAACATATTTTTACCTCCTAAATGTGCATTGCTAAACATTTAAGTTAAATTTTCTGTTTTTGAACCTTATTTAAATGGTTATATGATTACAAATACATATAAAAGTATATATATGTGTTTATTATTATTATTGCTTCTCACTGTGTTTCTCTGGGTAGCACTGGCCCAGAATGTGGATTCTTTTTTTTTTTTAATTGAGGTTTAGTTGATTTACAACATTCTATTAGTTTCAGGTGTACAACATAGTGATTCAATATTTGTATAGATTGTACTCCATTTAGTTACTGCAAAATAGTGGCTGTATTCCCCTGCGCTGTACAATATATCCGTGTTGCTTATCTATTTTATACGTAGTAGTTTGTATCTCTTAATCCCATACCCCTATTTTGTCCCTTCCCCCTTCCCTCTCCCCACTGGTAACCACTAGTTTGTTCTCTATATTATGTAAATGGTCATAAAATATACTGTACATTCTTTTGCATCTTGCTTCTTTCACTCAACCCCATGGTGGTGAGTGTCATCCGTGTTTCTGCATGTAGCTCTCTGTAGCTTGTCGGTTTCCATTGCTGTGTAGTTTTCTCTTGCACAGATAGTCCCCAGTTTACCCATTCCTTTTGTGAGGGACATTTGGGTTGTTTCTGTTGTTCACCATTATAAACAGTGATCCTGTGAGTATTCTTGTGTGTACACCTCTTGGTGTATTTGTCCTTGAGCTTGTCCAGGACAGGGGTTCTGAATTGGTTTTAAGCCACAGACCCCTTTGGCAGTCTCACAAAACCTGTGGACCCCTCCTCAGATTCAGGGTATAGCTGGCTGCAACATTCCTGGATAATGTCAGCCTGTTTTCAGAGAGGTCTGCCAATTCCCATCCCAGCCAACACTTTGTAAGGGCCCGTGACTTGGCATCATCAGGCTTACACTAGGGTTTTATGTAGCCCAAGTGCCAGAATGAGATGGGCAGGGAGGCATCAGGTGTCTCCCTTTGCAATTGAGGGGTTGGGAGGTTCTTTGCTTGAGGTCTTCGTTACCCACCAGAGAATAGATAGGAGAGGGAGCATCTGGAGGATAGTAAGTTCACCTCCCAAATCCTGAGGCCATTGATGCCTCTGCCGCCCTGTCTTTCTGGAGGAGGAAGGGCTGGTCCTGTGACCTCACTCGTAAGCATATAATGATGAATGTTGGGCTGTACGGCTGAGCTCTTGCTGACCCCGCTTTGCCTCCTTCCCTTGCCAGCGGATTATCACAGCAATGGCTACACCGTCACCAACGGCTGGAAGATCCACAACACGGCCAAGAATAAGTGGTTTGTCTGCATGGCCAAGACAGCGGAGGAGAAGCAGAAGTGGCTGGATGCCATTATCCGTGAGCGGGAGCAGCGCGAGAGTGAGTGGCTGGGCGCTTTGCCCGGATCCCTGGAGCGTGTATGGCTTCCTGCAGTCTGGTCCCTTCTGTAGAGTGAGCTGTGTCTAGGGGAGGGTGGGTAGGGTCCTTTCCAGAAAGGTCAGAGCTACAGAAAGCAGGTCTTTGAAGCGGCAGGGAGCTCTGGGACTGTTATAAATTGACGGGATCTCAGCTCATCTGGTTTAGCCCACCAGACAGATGGGGAAACTGAGGCCCCGTGGAAGGGAATTGCCCAAGGTCATGCCAATGTAGTTGATCGTCCTGAGAGTCTTTGCTTCCTCCACCCTTGAGGGTTAGTAGTCAAGATGCTCCCTACGAGCCTCTGTCCCCTCCACGCTTCTGTTCCCTTCACCTGGGGTTCTTTTTGTTTGACATTCACCAAGTCATTGGGAGGAGGGTCCGTGGGGGCTGCCCCTAACTGTCGTCATGAATGCTTGGGCCCAGGCACTTCTGAGGCCCCTTGCGTTAGGAAGTGCAGAGCTGGGTGATAGTTGGGTGCAGTTTGGTGGTGGGAAACTCTGAACTGCTGTACAGAGACCGCCGTGCTTGGAAGGGGAGGCCGTGATGTGTTTGGGGGTGAGTTGCTTCAGCTTTCCAGACCTCAGTGATGTGGCCTGGTAAATGGGGATAAAGCTCCTGCTACAGAGGGTTGTAATGCTGCTAAATGAGGTTCGGATTTGATTATAAATACTTGCAGATTTGACTCATGATCCTAAAAATGGTACCTACCTCCCAGCTTTACAGAGGAGAAAACAGAGGCCCAGCTTCCTCCATATCTATATTCTGTTCTCTTGAAATCACTACTTGGATGAGTCGTGGACATCTCACACTTACCATATCTAATCAGAATTCTTAATTTCCACCCTGTCTTCTGCCCCAAACCCACTCATTCCCTTGACTTCCCCATCTCAGTAAGTGGCTCCTTCAGTCATCCAGGAGCTCAGATTGAAACTGTCGGTGTCACCCTGATGTCTCCCAACTCCCCACACTCAGCAGATCAAGTCCCTTCAAGTCCACTTACATGCCAAGTCCATCCGCTTCTGTCCTCTCCCCGCTTCCATCCATCCAAGTACAGGTCACCATCATCTCTCAGGAATGAGTATGGGCCCAGCATGGCCAGGTCCATTGAATTTTTTTTTTTTGAGAAGTTAGACATCAGGATTTTTAGGTGACATGTCTTGATTTTAAATGTTGCATCAAAATTTATTAAAATGCCATTAGGCCAGGTAAACAACTGAACTTAGCCCCTGCTGGGGCAGGTTTATGACTTCTGACACGGATCAGGGCTGGGTGTGTGGTCAGGACTGGGGGTGGGGATCAGGGGTGTGGCCTGGCCTGGGTGGGGCTGATCAGTATCTTTGTGGTCGGAATGGATGGCTGTGGTCAGGGCTGGACATAGGTGATCATGAGTGGAATGTGGCCTGCGTAGGCCTTGGTTGTCAGAATCGGGGTATCACCCAAACCCTGAGCTCAGGGCTGAGTTTCCAGGGGTGGTACATGCTGTGGTCAAGAGCACAGATCTGGAGCCAAGCTTAAGGGTCTAAATCCTGGTTCCACTACTTCTAGACGGGCAACCTTGGACAGGAACTTCATTTCTATGGACCTCAGTTTCTTCAGCTGTAAAATGGGGATAATGGAACTTGCCTTGTAGGCTTCCTGTGAGGACTAAGTGGCATAGAGTAGGCACTATAAAAGCATTTGCTATTATTATTTGTCATTGCTCTTATTGTCAGGATTGGATGGGGTCCAGGTAGAAAATATGGGGCAGTGATTGGGATCATAGTTCTGTGTGAATTGTCTAGAGAAACGGGGATATTTCCATCCCTGGCCTGGAAGGAAGGTCTCCATAGGTTTTCTGATAACCTCAGAATTTGGAAACCCATTCTCAGGTTGAAGGGTCGACTGCTTATTACCCTGGGACTTAGCCTCTCTGGACCTCAGCTTTGCAATCTGTGAAATGGGGGACTTACCCACCCTCCTCTACAAGGTCTTGTGTGGGGTCACTGGCAGGTGCCTAGAACAGTGTCCGACATGCAGGGCGTGCTCTGTGGGTGACCGCTGGCCGTGGCGGTAGTTGGGGGCAGCGGGGGGAAAGGCTTTCAGGAACCACATGCCCGCCTGCTCTGTTCCCCAGTGCTGGGGCTGACCGTGTCCCCTCCGCAGGCCTGAAGCTGGGCATGGAACGCGACGCCTACGTCATGATCGCGGAGAAGGGGGAGAAGCTTTACCACATGATGACGAGCAAGAAGGCGAACCTGATCAAGGACCGTCGGAGAAAGCTGAGCACCGTCCCCAAGTGCTTCCTTGGCAAGTGAGTGACCCCATCCTGGCCTCCGCTGTGTCCCTGGGTCTCGGCTGGAGGCTGGAGGTGGGCGGGCCATCTGCACCCACGTGGCTTTTCCCAGCCCTGCCCCTTCTGCCACAAGCCCTCCTGGGCAGAGCCACTAAAGCACCTCGAATCCTTGTGGAACAGCCCTTGGAGATCAAGGATAGTGGGGTGCCCATATCAGGGCTTTCAAATGTTTTGACCACAACTCACTGCAAAATGTAAGTTTTATATTGTGACCTGGTGCACACATTCATGTAATATATGACTGAAGCCAAAGTTTCACAAAATGTACTGTGCTTGTTACACTCTGAAAATACCTGTCTATTCTGTTCTATTCTATTCTACTCATTTCTTCATTCATTTCAAAAATAGTGCTGAGTGAAACCCATGAAATTGATTTCACAAACTGTGAGCGGGTTTTCCACCATGGATTGAAAAACGCTGCTCTAGCATTCAAGCAAAGAGAAGCCCCTATAGATATGTCAAGCAGAAAGGTATTTAATGCAGGGAGTTGATTTCAAAGATTTTGGAAGAGCAAATGTAGACCTTTGAATTAGCCTATTTGGACTGTCATAACAAAATATCACAGTCTTGGCAGCTTAAACAACAGAAATTAATTTTCTCATAGTTCTAGAGGCTAGAAGTCTGAGATCAAGATGTTGGCTGGGTTGGTGTCTGGGGAGGCCTCCCTTCCTGAGATACACAAGGGGAAGGGGAGGTCCATATGGTTTCAGTACTTTGGGCTTCCAATATCTCTGTCTGGGAATTACATTATTTCCTAATAATAAAACATTATTACCCCCGCCCCTGTTTTATAACCAAGGATCAAAGGGTCAGAGCACAGGTGAGATGGGATTGGATCCTAAACCCAGGTTTAAATCTCATTCACCTGGGGGAGGGGGCTGGGGATTGGGAGAAGCAGGAGAAATGCATTCCTTGTAAAACCATCAGGCTGTTTCCAGGCCCTACTGTGTGTTAGACCTAGTGGTCGGTGCTCTGGAGAGGGTAGGGGAATGCCCAGGGCTCCTGACCGCACGAAGCTTGTGGGGAGAGAAGCTCGCCTGTGAGGCTGGGATTTTGTTGAGAATTTATTAACTTACACCCCACCCGCTTCCCAAAAGATTTTGAAGAGTCCTGGGGTAAAAGCGGCTGTAATTATTATATTGCCATAGACCAGGTGAGAGGTGCCATGGACTAGGGTAGTCACCGTGGAGATGGGGGCAAGTAGTTGTATTCTGGGTCATGTGGAAGGTGACAGCATTGGCTGATGGGGTGGAGAAAAAGGGAATTAAGGATCTTGAGCACCTGGAAGGGCTGGAGTGCTGATTGCTGCCAAAGGGGAGACAGAGGCAGGTTTCAGAGGGTGGAAGTAGAGCCCAGAGGCTCCATTTGGATGCTTACACTGAGCCAGGCTCCCGGACAGAGATGTCGACTTGTTAGTTGGATATGAAATCTTGACTCGGGGAGAAAAGTCTGGCTGGGAGACCTAAGTGCAGGGGACGTGGGCATTTAGATGGTTTTCAGAGCCATGAGACTGAATGAAATCTGCAGGGGGATGGGTAGAGAGATGGATGAGGCAGGGACTGGGCTCTGGGGAGGAGGAGGAAGCAGCAAAGGAGACAGAGAGGGAGTGGGCAGAGAGGTGGGAGGCATGCTGGCGAGTGCAGTGATCTGGCAGCCAGCTGAGGGAAGATGAGGTCGAGATGCCCAGGAGACGTTCGCATATTGAACAGATGTTGGATGGACAGCTGGAGAGCAGTGTGAAGCCGGGGGCAGGGGGCCGGGGGAGCTGATTGGTCATGGCTTGGGGCAGCAGGCAGGGGATTTGGGGGTGGTTGGGCCCCTGGAGTTGGCCTGGATGCCTTGGAGTCAGGCTGCCCTTTTGCCCTCAGGGTTAGTTGACCCCAGCTCCATGTTCCCTGGGAGGGTCCGTGGAGGGGAGGGTGTGGGCCCCAGACCTGTGGGAAGCAGGAAGGGGGCAGCCGGGCTGGTCTCCATCAGCTAATTCCTAATCCCTGGGCAGAAAGGAGGTTTCTCTCGAGGAGGGGTTTGCTTCCGGCCCCCCAGGGTCAGAGGACCTCCCCGCCTCTTGCCAAGCCCTTTGGAGAGCTTAGTCCAGCTGGATGGGCTAACCTGTCTGTGATTAGGGCTTCAGCAGGGTGTTCTGTCTCCTCAGGAAGGATTAGGGGAGATTTCTTTGACTGCCCATTTGAAACAGGGCCAGGATTGAAGCTTGTTTGGCAATCATTGGGCCCTTAAGGACCAGACTTCCTGCAGGAGATCGTGCTGATAAAAACTCTCCTTGGGAGGTTTTGCTCTGCACACAGCCCCGGGCTCGTGGTCCCCCTCCTTCCTGGTCAGGACCCAGCCTCCTCCAGGAGCACCCGGGCCCCCTCTGATGGAAGGAACCAACAGCCACAGAGACAAAATCGCGGAGCCTTTCTCTGCTCCAGGTGCTGCCCTGTGGCCGTGCCTTTTAATCTGTGTGCGACACTGGGAGGCAGTTTACTGCCACTGTTCCCATTTTAAGGGTGAGGACACTGAGGCACAGAGAGGGAAAAGGTCCTGCACAAGGTCACATGGGCACAAATTGGGGGCTGGGATTTGAACCCAGTACATTCTCTCACCACGCTCTGCTGCGTTTATCCATTTTAATCTCTATTCAGCACATTTCGTTTTTCCTTGATCGTTACCTGTCTCTACAACTAGATGGGGGACTCCAGGAATACAAAAAGTGTCTGATTTATCTTTATAACCTTCAAGGGTTAGGCTTTGAATCAGACTTGGACTCCAAGTCCTGCTTCCCCCGCCTTCTAGCTGTGTGACTTTGGGTACGTTTCTTAACCTCTCTGAGCCTCAGTAAATGACCAGTTAATGAGAGAGAATGAAATGTTTGCCTTGCCCCGTTGTCGGAGGATACAGAGAGAAAACACATGCGACGTGCTCAGCACATTGTGGGCAAGAGTGCTGGAAATGTGATGGAGCTTAAGGAGCGGCCTGTTTCTGCCCTCATCGGAGACAAAACTCATGGATGCCACGTGAAGAAAAACCAAGGAATAAAATCTGTGTATTTTTGTGGAGGCTTCACGGGAGGAACATGGCGTTTGCCCTCTAGGATCCTCGGATTCTGGGGAGACAAAATTGATTCCTTCATCTATCCCAGTCATTGTTTATTGAACCCTTACTGTGTGCAAGCAGTGAACAGGACAGAGGGAAGCCCTGCCCTCGTGGAGATAACAGGCCAGTAGGGGAATCAGAAAGTAGATAAATACAAATAAGGAAGGGAATTTCAGTGACTTGATGAGTGCTTTAAGGAAATAAGTAGGTTGATGGGAGGAGGTGAGGAAAGGGGGTGTGATTTCAGCCAGGGTGGTCAGGAAGGGCCTCTTGGGGGAGGTGACATTTTAACCAAGATCTGGATGACAAGCAAGAGGCAACCATGAGAAGATGTGGGGGAACAGCATTCCTGGCAGAGGGAACAGCAGGTGCAAAAGCCCCAAGGCTGCAATGAGCCCTGAGTAAAATTGAGGAACAGCGAGGAGGCCAGCGTGGCTGGAGGGAGGGAGTGGCTGGGGGGTGTCGAGATGAGGCCACAGTGGGTAGCAGGGGCCAAATCAGGCAGGTAAGGGGTGAGGGGGTTCAGATTCTATCCCAGGTGCTCTGGGAATCCACTGAAAGAGCTTGCGCGGGAAAGTGACGCAAGCGAGGATGAACTCATTATACAGGCCCGGGATGAGGGCACTGTCAGAGCTTTAAGAACTCAGGGCGCAAGGTGTGATGGTCTGTCTGGCAGGGCAGTCAGGGAAGGCTTCCTGGAAGGAGAAGGCCTTTGGTTATACTCTAGACAGAGTTAGATGTCATTCATTCATTGAAGTCTGCCAGAATGGGAGCACCCAGGTGCAAGAGGCCGCACTGTTTCATCCACCTGTGGGCATAGGTACACGGTATTAGTGCATAATAGCTGATCAATAATGATTCGTCAGGCATTGCTGGAAGCATCTCAGGCAGTGGAGTCACAGGGATGAACATAACACCCCCAGTTCCTGCCCTTGTGGAGCTCAAGGCCGTGGAGGAGACGGGCAAGAGAAATGGGATTCTTGTATTGGGGATGAGTGGACATTGGATCTCAGCTTGGGGGCTTTCCCGGGAAGACTGCCAGGGTGTACCTGTGTGTCCCCTGTGCCTAGCCTTGGACTTGACACTTAAAATTCATGTTTACTGGGTGCACGATACTGGGGGGCAGGAAGGAAGAGGGATGCTGCCGTTAGCTGACAAACGCTAACTCTCAACCAGTCCCCCATTCCCTGAATCTCAGACTCCCCGCCAAAGCAGGCTGACCTGCTCCCTGTGTCCGCAGCGTACCGCACCCTGCTCCCGGTTAGGTCTTTCTGGAAGACTGGATCTCGCTTCTCTCTGCCCCCACCCCCGCCAACTGGCAGATGGCTGGTTCCCTAACCTTACTTCTTACTCAGGGCCTTTGTATGTGCTGACCCTCCTGCCTGTAACACATTTCCTTGCACCCAGCGGTAGCACATGGCTCCCCACTAACACAGTGTGGTTCGCAGATGTGTTTTCCCTGGGCCACACGGTGCTTTCAGAAAATTTTGGATTCAATATCAACATTTAACAGTTGGGAGATTTCACAGGAAATGCTGGGTTTCCAGCTTCTCTTGAAAAGTCGTAAGATGCTTTAGTCTTCCCATGCGGCCACAATTGGCCGCAGTGAGTGGCTGCCGTCTTCAGAAACGCTGGCTGGTTCAGCAGAGTTTCCACCTGGCCCCTTTTACTCATTTATGAGAGTTTAAGGTCCCTGCATTAGAGGTGAAATTTGTCTGGTTTTGTAGGCTGGATCCCAGCTTAGGACTCAACATGATTTGAAAGTTACCGACTAAATCCAGAAGACCCCTGAATGAACCACTTGCCAGATGGACCTGGCTGAGGCCCAGAGAGGGACAGCAGTTTGCCCAAATTTGCCCAGTAAATTGATCCGCAAAAATGCTCAAGACTCAGCTCAGGGCAGAAACCTGGGTCACAGTTGCTGTCCTCTGGGCTGCATTTTTCTGCCCTTGCAGCTGCTGTGGGCAACTTCCTGTTCCCCCACCCTGGCCACAGGGCTGCCAGTCCGTGCCAGAGGTGGCCCCCGATGGGACAGCTGGTGGGCAGCCAGAGGCTGAGTCTCCAGCTTCCGAGAGTGGGCACTCAACATCTGTTCACCTCCCCCAGCTGCCGGCAGCTTTCTTTCTGCCTCTGATTTTTGGGACTTCAAGAATAGACCTGGGGGAAGACAGGACCCAGAACAATCTCTTCCCCACTCGGGGCTCCCGCTCCACAGAATAGATCCGTTTCTTCTACGCCCCCCAGCCCGGCTCTCACTGGGGTTCCCTGAATGCCTCGGCACACACTGCTACCTTCACACAGGGCAGGTCTTTGCTCAGCCAAACACTGCAAAGCTGAAAATAGCCCTGCCCCGCTCTGGCCCTGTAATTGGAGGCAGGACAGCTGGTTTTGATAAGCTCCCCACTCTGGCCCGCTGCCACCTGCTTTCATTGAGTACAGAATGACCACATCCCCAGCTCTCCCCTGGCCCGCTGACTTCCAGTGGGTTGAGCTCTGCGTGGAGCCCAGACTCGACTCCGAGAACCAGGACCTGGGCTCTGGCTGAGCCTCTGCCCTTCTGGGTAGTCACGTTGGATTTGCCTCATTTCCTCTGGGCTTTTGAGCACTTGTTTCTTGCTGAGACCTTCCTGCTTACCGCAGAACATTCCTTCTTGTTTGATGGTTCATTCCTTTATTTGTTCAAAAGATTACTGAGCCTTGCTGTGCTTTGGACCATCTTCCAGGTGCCGGGGGTGTAGAGCTGTGAATCAGACAAAGCTCCCCATCAGCATGGAGGTGACATTCTGGTTCGGGGAGATGGTTGATAAACACATAAATAAATCTGTAAATAGTATAATACAACTCCAGTGATAAGTGCTAAAAAGGAAGTAAAACGGAAAGATGGGGATGGTTTGTGTGGGTGTGGGGTGTCTTGATGAGGTGGTCAGGGAGGGCTTCTCCGAGGAGGTGATATTTGAGCTGAGACCTAAAAATGAAAGAGAAAGACTGTGTGAAGAGCTGGGGAAGGGTGTTTCTAGGCAGTGGGAACAGCAAGTGCAAAGGCCCTGAGGCAGGCAGAGGTCTGGCAGTTTTTTTAAGCAGGGGAAGATGGTGGGTGAGGCTAAAGCAGAATAAGTGAAAGGTATAGGAGATGAGGAGGGGGCACGTCATGTCAGGGCCTTGTCATCATGTGGGCAGAGTTTGGATGTTTTTCTGAGAGTAACCAGGAAGCCCGCCGGAGGGTTTTAAGTGGGAGAATGATATGACTTGATCACCCTTAGCTCTTCTGACTCTCCACAATCATCTTTCTGGGTCCTTATTTCTTCCTGCTTATTGGTTTCTTCATTCCTTCTCTCTGTTCATCCAGCCAGCCAGCCATCATCCATCTCCCCACTCATCTATCCAGTACTCTCTCCACTTATCACCCACCCATCTGTTCCCCTCCCCACCCACCTACCCACTAATTTTCCCAGCCACCTAGTCATTTATCTGTCTGATCATCCAGTCATCTGCTCACTTTTCATTCATTTATCCACTCATGTGTCCATCCTCTCTCTCTGTCTCTCTCATCCATCCTCCCGTCCGTCCGTCCATCCATCCATCCATCCATCCATCCATCCATCCATCCATCCATCCAGTGAGCCTGAGGCGGGGCCTGGGTTCTGCTCATACCCACCTCTCTGCCATTGGTCCTGGGGAAAAGCATCTGGCCTCAGCACGACCCCCAGGCCTGTGGTGTCCTAAGCTCTGCTTTCCTGTGGGCAGTTCTGGCTGTCACTCTTGGGAGTTGGGCGGGGACAGGCCAGTTCAGTGCTGGCCCCTGTGGTCTCAGGACTGGGGAGGTCCTCTCAACCGCATGTTATGTTCCTGGCAGTGAGTTTGTTGCCTGGCTCCTGGAAATTGGCGAAATCAGCAAGACGGAAGAAGGCGTGAACCTGGGCCAAGCCTTGCTGGAGAATGGTATTATCCACCACGGTGAGTGCGGGCTAGGCCTGGGGGGCCGAGCAGTAGGACCAGGTCAGACCTCAACAGTGCTGTGCTTCCACTAACTCAGAGGCCATTTCTACACTTCTGTGTGGCCACCTGTTCCTTTATGATTTGAAGGAAGAGCCTACAGGATCGGCTAATGGATCCAAAGTGGGGAGTGAGAGATAGAAGCACTAGGGGCAACTCAGGGCCGTTGTGTAGAGATGGGTTTATAAATCTTGACGGTGGGGTCTCACACCCCAGCCTGCTTCGTGATCTAGCTCCAGGGAGATGCTGGGCAGGTGGGCCTCAGGGCAGACTGGAGCGGGCATTTCTGGGCCTCTCATGAGACCAGCAGATGCCCCAGCCCCCAGCTGTGGGTCTCAGCAGGGCCCTGGTAGCAGGAGGACCTGGAGTGTGGGCAGGGGCTTTGGTGAAATTGCGCTTGGCATGGAGCCTGGCCGAGTGGAGGGTGAGGATGGTGGGCGTGGGTCAGGAGGGGCCGAGGGGGCGCCCAGCCTCACCAGCCCTGGGTCCCTCCAGTCTCTGACAAGCACCAGTTCAAGAACGAGCAGGTGATGTACCGCTTCCGCTACGACGACGGTACCTACAAGGCCCGGAGTGAACTGGAGGACATCATGTCCAAGGTGGGAACCCCTCCACCCTGACCCCATGACCTTGACCCCACAGTCACCGCAGAGCAGGCCTCTGCCCCAGTGGCCTGTTCTCCACTGCCCTCACCAGTCTCCCCTCTCCCCCAACCCTCTCTCCCAGCAGCCTGGATTTGGAGGCCCCTGAAGGATGTGGCCTGATCCCAGACTCCCGTTTTTTCTCTTTCAGGGTGTGAGGCTTTACTGCCGTCTTCACAGCCTCTACACCCCTGTGATCAAGTAAGTTACTCTCTCCAAGCTTCAGTTTCACCTCTGTCTCTTCTCAGCTCTGTGGCCTTGGGCCAATAACTTAACCTCTCTGAGCCTCAGTCTCCTTCTCCATCAAATGGGGCTAATAACTGTACCTACCCTGTAGGTTTGTCATGAGGGTCAAGTGAGTTAATTTGTGGGAAACACTGCAGTGTGGTGGTGAAGGGTGTTAGTTCTGGATCTCAGCCTGCTAGTCAGCAGCTGTGTGCTCTTGGGCAGTTATTTAACCTGCTGGGGCCTCAACTTTTCCCTCTGTGGAATGGGGATAATAATAGGATACACCTCAGGGCCTTTGCACTTGCTGTTTCCTCTGCTTGGGGTGTTCTTCCCCTACATATCTGCATACCTGCTTCCTTACTTACTTCACATGTCTCCAAGTCAGAGGGGCCCTCCCTGACCGTGTGTCTTAAAACATCACCATGTGGAACATGCTAACCTCCTTACTTCACTTTGGTTTTCTTCTTGAAGCTTGTCAGTAGCTGACATGGTTTTCTTCTTGAAGCTTGTCAGTAGCTGACATACTATATATTTATTTCTTAGTCTGTATACTGTCTGTACCCCAGGGAATTGTACACTCACCAAGGGCAGGGAATTTGCTTACTGCTGTGTCCCCAGACCCTTGACAACACCTAGAGCAGTGCTGGCCAGTAGAACTTGCCACACTGATAGAGATGCTCTGTGCCTGTGCTGTCCAATACAGTAGCCACTAGTCACACGTGGGTTTCACACTCTTGAGACTGAAGAGTGTAATCTTAACTCTGATTTAACATTAATTGGTTGAAAAACCGCCATGTACTGGAGAGTGCAGTCCAGGGCAAAGGAGCCCTCAGTAAATGTTTGTTGAGTGATTGTTGAAAGGTAATTAACTTCTTTTGCCTCTGTTTCTGCATCTGTGAAATGGGCATAAGAATAGCTCACACCCCTTGGCTGGTCATGAAGATTAAATGTGACTGGTGCCTGGCACACAGTGGAGCCTCTATCAGTGCCAGTGATTGGTGGTCATCTTTACCGTGAAGCTTGTGGCTGTGGATGAAGGGACAGGGAGGGTGACCTGGTCCTTACCAGCTGCAGAGGCCTCTGCCCTCTGTCTTGACAGCTCTTGTCACCTCTCAGGAGCGGAGAGGAAGGGTCTTTTCCCAGCATTCGCTGGAGGCCAGGCCCAGGGAGCCCCTTTCACCTCCAGACCTGCCCTGTTGGCTCCTCCCCTGCTGCCTTTGTGCAGGCCCAGAAGGCAGGTGGGGCCGTCCTGGTCCAGCCTTGGCCCTTGCAGGAGAGGCCTCTCTATCAGCCCCCAGAGGAGGAAGTGGCTGGGCTGGCAGCGGGTCCCCAGTTACCGCACACGTGACCTGCTGGGCTCCTCAGTTCCTGAAAGCCTGAGAAGAACTCCACAACCGGCCTTTCTCAGCCCCTACAGGGGCTGGCCTCAGAAACTCACTTTTGTCAGCTTCAAAGGCTGAGAAATTGTTGCAGTTTGGCGGCAAGGTCCGCACAACCCTTTGTACCAAGACTTGGCAGGAATTAGATGCTACAACAGGTCAAAGCAAAGAACCAGGACCGTCACAGCCCCCTGCCTTCTGCTCTGTCCTGATTGCCCACAGCAGCCCACGGAGAAGCATTTCCGTGTCGGTATAGTTTTGTTACCTTTAGACACATGAATGTTAACAGCAAAACAAAAGAAAAAAGGAAAGAATTGGAAGTTTTTCTCATTACTCAGAGTAAATCAGGGTTCTGCAGGCTCAGCGTTTTTGACGTTTTGGTCTGGATAATTGTTTGGGGGCTGTTCTGGGCAGTTTTGAATGTTTAACAGCATCCTGGTGTCTATCTGCTGGTTGCTGGCAGTACCTCTGCACTCCCCCCCAGCCCGGTCATGACAGCCAAAAATGTCACTAGACACAGCCAAGTGTTCCTTGGGGGGCATAGCCATCCCTCCTTGAGAACTCCAGGCTGGGGAAAGCTTCCAGAGCCTTCGAGCCACCTCCTCCTGCCCCTTGACGCTGTTGGTGAGGATGGGGTCCTGGGTTGGGACAGACCTGCCCTCAGTGACACTGTGAGTGAGGTGTGGCATCAGGGCTGGACTCCCTGCCTGGTGCTCTCCCCGGCCCCCCTGCCTCTGACCCGTGGCTGGAGAACCTAGAAATCCTCGGACCCCGAGCTCTTTGAGTAGGGACATTGGGACTGTTTCCCCTCCCTCCTCCCTGATCCGCTCACGGCCTGCTTCCTCTCCACAGGGACCGCGATTACCACCTGAAGACGTACAAGTCGGTGCTGCCCGGGAGCAAGCTGGTGGACTGGCTGCTGGCCCAGGTGAGAGCCCCTCCGAGCAAGTGTGACCCGTCGTCCCCCTCTGCTGGGAAGGGGTCACGGATGGGTCCTGGGGTTTTGGCGCAGTGGGTTTTCCCTTCGTTCACAGTGATGGGAAGGCGGGTGCGGTGGGGGAGAAGTTGAGCGTTCTCCTTGGCCATGGGGAGGCACTGCCTTTGGGGTGCCCACTGTACTCCCCGGTGGAGTGGAGGAGGTGGGCGGGGGAGGGGCAGGCTTTGCACACCTGCTGCTCAGGAGGCATCTTTACCGCAGATCTCTGTTCCTTGTCAGCTCCTGGGTGGTATTTACAATGAGGGGGCACAAGAGAGTGTAGAAAAATCCCACAAGAGGGCTCAGGGGCTCATCCCTTTTTTCCTCCTAACACCTGCTGTGTCTAAGGCACTGTTTTAGGTTCTGGGGGGACAGCAGTGGACAAGACAGACAACGCTCCTGCCCTCGTGGATGTTAAATTCTGGTGAGGGGTAGGAGAGGCGTTTAATAAACAAGGAAAAGTAGTAAAATACTTTGTTAGCTGGTGCTAGGTGCCAGCGGGCAGGAGTCGACCTTTCACGTGGGTGGGTGGGGATGTGGTTGTTCACATGGGGCAGAGAAGGTGGTGTTTTGAGCAGGGACCTCTGAATAGAGACCGGAGGGAGGTGGGGAACGAGCCAGGGGGCCGTCTGGGGCCGGAACTTTCTCTGAGCGGACAGCAGCTCGGAGGCTCTGAGTCGGGTGAGCTTGGAGGGTCTGGGGGTGGGGAGAGGCCAGTGTGGCTGGAATGGCATGAGCGAGAGGGAGGGTGATGGGGAAACTGGTGGGCAGCCAGCCCCAAGGGGCCTTGTGAGCTCTTGGGAGGATTTGGGCCACTGCAGGGCTCTGAGCACAGATGGGGCAGCATCTGACTTCGGTGGGATAAGATCCTCGGGCTGTCGGGGGACGAGGTTGGCAATCGGGAGACCAGCGGGGAGGCGGCTTCAGAACTGCAGGTGGGGAGCGTGGTGGCTGAGAACTGGGTGGCCGCGGGGGAGGGGGAGGAGTGGTCAGGTTTGGGATTTTTTGAAGGTGGACCTAACATAGTCTGCTGTTGAATGGACGGAGTGGGCGGCAGTGGTAAGAGACACAGGAGTCTTGAATGACTGCAAGGCCCTTGGCTGAGCTGGGGAGGCTCAAGAGTGCGCCCTGGAGCACCCCGGCGAGGAGGAGAACCGGCCAGAGCAACGGCCTCTGTTGGTTTCTCTTTATGATCGGTGTTGGGCACGGCAGGGGCCTGCTTGTGGCCGGTGCTGTCAGATTAGCTGTGATCCTGGCCGAAGGCCCCCTGGAGTAGCCTGAGTCATTGTCAGTTGGTCCAGAGGACCCCCCCCCCGCCCCCCTGCCGCCATCCCCCAGCATCCAGTCGCAGTGGAGGCAGGGGGCGGACGGTGGAGTGAAGGTTGCAGCTGACCCTCTGTCCACTTCAGCAGGCCTCGCATGGCTTGGCCTGGTCTGGGGACACAGGGAAGCTAATCGGAGTTGACATAGGATGGCTTCCATGAGATGGACCGAACAGCAGCTGGCATCTGACTCTGGGTCAGGGAAAGGGGGGGACAGTGTGCCTGTGGGTCTCTTTGTGGGGGAGAGGTTGGTGATGAGGATGTGACCTTGAAGACTGCTTACAGCAAGTCTTGATCTCAAGAGTCATCCCCACCTGCACTTTAGCAGGAAAGTCAAGAAGAAAACGTATAATTGTGTAGTTCAGCAGGGTTATTTTGCTTTGAACACATCTTCATTTCTAACTCTAGGTCATTCTGCTCCTTGAAATAAAATGTTGATTGAAACCCCTTAGATCAGCTAGAAATACTTTTGGCTGCACATACTAGGAAACCTGACTTACACAGTCAAGACGTTTTTCTTTCACATAATAAGAAATCTAAATTATACAGTAAAGACATTTTTTGCTCATATAACTAGGCGTCCAGAGTTCATGGTCCTAGAGCTCAACAATGCCATTTATACCCATGCTCTTTCCATCTTTTTGTTCCGCCATCTTGCCAGCTGCCTCATTGTCATAAGACAGCTGCCACAGCTCCAGCTATCACATCTATGTAGACCTATGGCCAAAGGCAGGCAACAGGGGCAGTTGGAAAGAGCTTTCTCACTATGTTTATTAGGAGAGGAAACTTCCCCCAGTCCCCCCGCCTTGCCCAGTGGTCTTCCCCTTAGGTCGCATGGCCAGGTGGGTCCCTCATGTACCCCTAAACCACTCCCTGGGGAAAACAATAAGGATTGCTGAGAGTGCCTTAGAATTCCTCAGAATTCATCCCTTGAGGCTGGGGGAAGGGCTCCCTACCAACTACTCAGATGAATGAGAGTTCTTTTAGCTCAGAGGAAAAGGAGGGTATTAGTCCTTTGATTGACAAGCTATGTACTGTATCACTTCTGATCTTCTGTGTGTATTATCTCATTTAATCTTCATAAAACAGTTGTTATCCCCATTGTACTGATGAGGAAACTGAGGCTCAGGTTATGTAACTTGCCTCAGGACACACAGAAACGAGGTACTCCTATAAGATTGTGTGTGGGGGGGCCTTCATGATGCCTTGGTAGTCAATAATAATAGAAATTGTAATAATAATCCTCTGTATTGACTATAGCTTGTACTGTGGAGTCTGAGTGGGGAATACCACCGAGAGGTGGCAGAGGCCTTGGGAAGTCGGGGGCAAATCTGGGGATAAAAAGTACAAATGAGGAAATGAAAGTCAGAGAGGTTAAGGAATTGCCCACGGTCACGGCTTGGCCAAACAGGGGTTTGAACCCGGGGGATCCAGCTCCAGAGTTTGCTCTCCTCACCTTTCTACTCATGGTTTTTTGGTCTGTGCTGCCTGGGCTCCAGGATGCCCTAGGCTGTGGCCGTCAAAAGGAGAGCGGGGGTCGGTGGGCTGGAGCAGGAGAGAGCAGGGACAGGCCAGGAGCCAGGTGTGGGAGGGCTCATATCTGCTGGCTCCTGTGCCGGCTCCGCCGAAATGTGCCCTGAGCGCCCGCTACACTGACCCCCATGCTCAGGCAGATGGCAGTGCTGACGGTGGCGGGGTTTCTAGCACCCGGGGTGGGGTGGCAAGGCTGGGGTGGGTGAGCAGGCAAAGGGCCAGGCCGGCAGCTCAAGGCAGCAGCAGAGGAAACAAAGGATAAACAAGGACAGGACAGGAGCCCTGGCCGTAACTCTGGGTAACTCTCCTCCCCTCTTGGAGCCTCAGTTTCCCTATTTGTAACTTGGAGGGAAAGTCCGGCTGTAAAAGGATTCCATTCTCATGCTGTAAACTTGGGCAAGTGCCAAGCCTGTCTGTGCCTCAATTTCTTCATCTGTCAAATGGGATTAATAAGAGCGATTGCCTCTGGGTTGACCATCTAGGCAGTTAGGAGGAGCTGACATGGGCACTGAGACCTGAAAAGCCAGGGCAGGGCATTCCAGGGGGAGGAAGGAGTAGGTGCGAAGGCCCTGAGGTGGGGTCACATGTTGTGTGTGGAAGGAGCAGCAAGGAGGCCGTTGTGGATGGAGCCCCCAGTGAGGGGGGCTGGTGGGTGAGTGGGGGATGAAGGGGAAGTGTGCTGCTGAGGTTGATTGCACAGGGCCGTGTGTGCCTGTGCCTTCCTCTGGGAGGGGAGAAAATGGGGGCTGGATGACTTTCGGTTTCCCCACGGCTGGCAGGATGTGGGGTGGGGGCTTGCTTTTCAGGCGGTGGACACATCCAGGGTTAGCGTATTTCACTCTTGACCAGAGAATCCCTGTGCTGTTCTCACTTTGGGAGCCACCACATGGGTCACCCCAGGGCCCTTTGGAGAGAAGAGGCCAGGACGGGCTGGGATGGGCTGGGAGCCCAGGTTGTGAGAGCTTCGGAAAGCTAGGTGGGCTCCAGATGCCTGCCCGGGCCCCCTGGGCTGCAGAGCTGGGCCTGCCCGCCTCCTGGGCCCCTCACAGCTGGGGGCGGCTGCTCCGGATGCGGCCTCTTGCATGGCTGGCTGCTATGCTGGCAGGGCTGTGAGCGTGCTGGCTCTCCAGCCGCTGGCCTGCAGTCCCACAGGACAGATTTGTCATTTCTGAGTCAGCCTGGGGCAGCTAGAGCAGCTGAGGCCAGTGGCTCCCCCAGGCTCTGCTCTGGGACCTTGGCAGGCTGAGGCCTGCAGCTCTGAATTCATTTCTCCTGTAGCTGAGGAATTCCCTCCCTGGCCCTTCCACTGCTGGCAGGGGCCTGGGAGGGGATACACCAACAGTGGAGGCTTCTGGCCTGGCTCTGTCGGGCCAGTGCCTCTTGGAATAACTTCTCACTTGGGCAGTATTTTAAACGAGAGGCCAGCTGAGCGGAGCGATTGACCTGGCTACAGACTAATGCATGAGTTAGTCCCTGCTGACAATGTCTTTATTCAATCAGCAAGTATGTACTGAGCACCTACTGCATGCCAGGCTCTGTTCTAAGCACTTAGGATTCAGCAGGGAACACAATAGATCAAAGGCCTTTTCCTTAAAGAGCTGACGTTCTCACTCACCCTGCTTTTGCCGGCCATGTTATTTTCTGTACTCTAAGCTTTGCACCTCTGGACCTTTGTCCGTGCTGTTTCCTTTGCCTGTCACTTCCCCTACGTACACACACAACTCACATACTTTGCCTGGATATACTGAGATTATTTGGGTTGCAAGAAACAGAAACAGTATCTGGTTAACTTAAGGAAAGTAAAAAAGAGAAGATGACTTATTGAGAAGGCCATGGAGCACCCACAGAGTCAGGGGGAGACCCAGGAGCCAGGTCCTAGGAGGAACTGGCACCAGGAGACTTCCAGCTTCTCGGGAGCAGACGCGGAGGGGCACCGGCTCCAGGGCACACTCTCTGGGAGAATCGGCACCAGCTGTCCCCTGACCTTGGGTTCCTCTGCTCAGGGAGGAGCCAGGTCAGTTAGGAGTTGAACTTGATTTCTAGTATCAGAGAGTCAACTACTGAGGCTGGAACAAATTAGGGGTTTATTTTTCTTTGGTATGAGAGAAGCCCGGAGGTTGGTGGTCCAGAGCTGCTAGAACAATCTCATGATATCTTTGAAGACCACCCCTGCTCTTTCTTTTTGCTCTGCCATCCTTAGTATGTTTCTATTTTTGAGGTCACATTGTGCTCTAGGATGACTGCAGGAGCTCCAGCCATCACACCTTTGTTCCAGGCAGGAGGAAGAGAAAGGAAGGACCGGGGACAAAGAGTGTTTTGCCAGAGCTCCCTATCAGTGGTTTCTGCTTATATCTCATTGGCCACCTCTAGCTGTAAAGGAGGCTGGGATCTGTGGTTGTCTAGGTAGATGAATTGCTGTCTGTAAGAGTGAGGGTTTCAGTACTAGGGCGGGATGGGGCCGGGGAGGGTTGTCGCTGGGCAACCAGCAGTGTCTGCCACATAAAATCGCCATTTCTCGTTTGTGGTGTTTATGGCATGGTACAGCATGCATTTCTCACATGTAAATAATTAACATGCAATTAAATACTTTTCTTGTTTGGGGTTTATTAATAACAATCACAGACATGGTTGGGGGATACCACAGTAAACAAGACAGACACACATCCCTGCCCTCGTGGAGTCTCCGTTCCCGGTGGTGGTGGGCTTTTCCCCAGCCTGGCTCAGCCCCTTGGCTCAGCGGGTCCACCTAACACCCTCTGCTTCTTGTTCTGTTCCAGGGCGATTGCCAGACACGCGAGGAGGCGGTGGCGCTTGGCGTGGGCCTGTGTAACAACGGCTTCATGCACCACGGTAATCCACCCCTTCCCCTTCAGCCCAGCCTCCCTGGGGTGGGGTGGGGGTCCTGTCCTGGAACAGAAGAGCTGGCAGGGACCCTGGTCCCCGGTGCATTTTACGGCGGGGGGAAACTGAGGCCCAGAGGGAGCAAGTGGTGGGCTGGCGGCTGCCCAGCATGCCCGTGGGTGAGCCCGGGCTGGATGCCGAGTGGGCCTGTGCTGCAGCTCGTGGATTGAACCCTTCCCCACCCCACCCGCCCCGTTCTGCACTGATGGGGACATCACTTCAGGTGGCCAGTGGGGACCTAGGTGGCTGGTAAAGATTGGCTGCAAAACACAGACCGGATGTGAGGTCAAATCCATGGGCTTCCTAAGCCCTTCCTCCCTCATGGGATGTGGCCTCCCAGGGTGGGCAGTGAGGGTGGACAACGCGGACCTGGCCCACGGGCTTCCGGGGAGGAGAGGAGAGGAGAGGAGAGGGGTCCGTGGGGACAGAGGACAGGCGGGTTGTGAGCATGAGAGAAGGGAGGCCAGGCGGGGCCTCGCCCCTCAGACGCCTCACCCCTCCCCGCACAGGAAGAAGCACCTAAGAGGGGAGAGAGGCAGACGGTCCGAGATGGTCCTGGGGCAGGAAGCTGGGGAGAGGGAGGAGAAAATGCTTCCACTGACGCCATTGTCAGTTAACACAGAAGTGATACTCTGCGTGCCCGGCCTCCTCCTAAGAACTCTCCATGTAGCAATGAGTTTGGTCCTTGGGACGATCGATCCTTTGATGTTGGTATGAATGTCTGTAAACGAGGAATGGAAGCTCAGGCAGCTGGGACACTTGCTCAAGGTCACCTGACAAGGAGGGGCTGGGATGTAAACCCAGGCAGTCTGGCGTTGCAGGCCACATGTCAACCACTGAGCTCTGTGGCCTGTCCTTGTGGCCCCACCCTGGGGGAGCCCTGAGGCTCCCACCCTTTTGGGACGAGTGGACTTTGAACCTCCACTGGGGAGCCTTTCTCCTGTTTCCAGAACACTCCCCAGGGCCTTGTCACTTGCAGTTTCTCTCGCCCGGGTGTCCCTCCCTCCCTGCCTCACCCCCTCACTTATTCAGTGTTTCTGCTCAATTCATGCCTCCCCAGCGAGGTCACCTGGCCACCTGCTAGGATGGCTCCTCTCTTTCCTCACCCCCTGGGCCAGCTCAGATTCACTTTTCTTCCTGGAGCTGCTCTGTCGCTGTGAGGCTGATTCCATACCTCCCCTCCGTCTTTGCTCATCCTGCTGTCTTTCAGAGGGTGCCTTCTGCGTGCAGGCACCGTGCTAGGCTCTGGGGACCGGGGTGAGCAAGATGGATGCAGGTCTTGCCCTCGTGTCCCTGTATGCGCGTGTGTGCGTGTGTGAATCACATGACAGTAAATAAGTACATTTTCTGGACTATTATGAGCATGTGAGGAGGACTTTGGCTCTTACTCCAGTGAGGTGGGCGTCCCGGGAGGGTTTGGAGCAGGGGAAGGACGTGCCTGGCTGGGCTTCTTACAGGTGCCCTCTGGCTGCCTGCGGACAGTGTCTGCGAGAGTGAGGGCGGAAGCAGGGAGGCCGGGGAGAAGGCGGCTGTCATCGTCCAGAGGAGGGACCACGCTGCCTGGATGCATGTGGTGGCAGCAGAGGCCTGAGACTCGGGAAGGGCTTCTGGTCATTCCTCCTCCCAGCACCTGCTCTGTGCTCCAGCTCAGGGGTTGGCAAACTCTGTCTGCAGAGGGTCAGACAGTAAATATCTTAGTCCTCGTGGGCCACACGGTCTCTGTCACAGCCCAGCTCTGCCCGCTGTAGCCTAAAAGCAGCTGCAGGGGGATGTGTAAACAAGTGGGTGTGGCTCTGAGCCAGTAAGACTTCATTTAGAAAAACAAGTTTTCTCCCCCTGGTCTAGCTGCTGGATTTACTCTCCCTTCAGCAGGGAGAGAGAGGCGCCCCTGGGGTGACAGGTCATCGGATTTGCCCCCTGCCTTGTAGCCGGCAGGCCTGGTTTTGGGCCTGACTCGGCGGACTGCCGGCAAAGCCCTGCTCCTCCCCGGCCTCAGTTTCCCCATCTTTCCCCTTCCCATCTGAGCTCAACGTGGCCACGGCTCTGTGGGGTTGGGACTCACTCTGGGTCAGGGCGGGAGCCCGGCAGCCTCGGTCATTCCCGAAAGCCGCTCTGTTCCCTGCGGGGGGCCCTCGCAGCTCCATCCCCCGCCTCCCGTCAGCTGGGCAGAGCCTCTCATTTGTGGGTAAGAGTAATTAGGGGTCCACCCCAGCTACTATTTTGGGAAGGCGGCCGGCTGAGGACGTCGTGGAGGGGGTGATCCCGGGCAACAGCAACACCCTCAGGGTCGCTCAGGGAGAGAAATTGCAGGGCGCGGTCCTCGCTCCCTTGTTCCTGCCACGAACTCAAAAATAGGCTGAAAGAGGAAAGGGCCAGATGCTAGGGTTGTGGCCGCTGCAGAATGCAGGTTAGGGTGCAGGGTGGAGCGTGGGGCGGGGCCTGTGTGGCGCCTCCCGTGGTGTCGGACCCGAGCTCCCGGGGCTCTGAGGTGTCCCCGGGGAGGGACGCAGAGGCCAGCGGTCCAGTGCCTTAGGCACATACAGGGAAACTGAGGCTCACCATTTAATCCTCGCAGCCATCCCGGGAAGTTGGTGCCGTTATTATCCCCACAGATGAGGAACCTGAGGCTCAGAGAGGCTAAACGGCCGTGAAGTTGGGAGGGGCCGGGCAGGGATTTGAACGTGGATCTGTGCCCGTCTCATGAAGCCTGGCCAGTGGCCTCGACTGGAAGTTGGGAGTGGTTGGCTCTCACCTGGCTGAGCTCCCGGACTCCGGGATTCCAGATGTTTCCCCACATATTTCAGCCGAGACACGAGACACAACACGGTGCTTCCTCTTCCCACTCCCTGAGTCTTTTAGCCTCGTGTTTACAGTGGAGGGGAAGCCAGCCGGCCTCCTGGGGCCTGGCTCCCAGCTCTGGGGAAAGCAGCAATTTGTGTGTCTGTTGTCTCCAAGGAGGTAATAGAGGTGGCCTGAGCACGATGCTCACAAACAGCTAGCTGTCCCGGGAAAGGAAGGAGACAGGAAGGAAGGGCTCCTGATGCTTTTCATGTCACTAGAGGTCTTCTGGGATGGCGGGGACATCGCGAAGCTAAGGCAGCTCCTTGTCCTTCTTTCAGGGGCCTGCTGACTTCAGATGACTGCCTCGATTTCTCCCTTTTATTTAATTTGTCCTCGCCCCATCTATCAGGCCAGGCTGGGCAGTATGGTGAAGAGGAGGAGCCTGGGCTCTGTGACCTTGGGCAGTTTATTTAGCTCCTCTGGGCTTCAGTCTTCCTATCTTTAAAAGGGGTGCAGCAGGTCCTTCTTTGTCTGCGGAGTAAGTGAACTTAAGCCTGTATCCCCGGCGTGCCCTGCACGAGAAGGTATTTAGTTAAATTGTAATCCACAGGGACCACATCACATGCTGATTGTTACTGGTTCTTTTTATTCATTTTCCTGCCTTGTCTTAGAACAGAGGTCAGAAGACTTTTTCTGTAAAGGCCCAGATAGTAAATATTTTAGATTTTGTGGACCATACAGTCTCTTGCAATTATTTAATTCTGTCATTGTGGCCCCAAAGCATCCCCAGACAAAATGTAAATAAATGGGTGTGGCTGTGTCCCAATAAAACTATTTATAAAAAGCAGGAGTGGGCCACATTTGGCTCACAGGGACTGAGTGTGTTAGTCCCTGGTCTAAAGGGTTTCACTGTGGTCTCTTTCTGCTTATCAGTGAGGGTGAGTTCCTTTTCATACAATTGCTGCCCGCTTAGATTTTCCCATATGTTAATTGCCCATTCATATCCTTTGCCCTTTTATCTATGAGTTTCCCAGCTTTCTCTGGTTGATTTATTGGAGTTTCCTATATATTCTAGGTATTTATTCTTTGTTGGTTTTAGACAGTACAATTAGTTTTGAATCTGCAGCCTACCTATGGCCTTCCTACTGAATGGAAGTCCTTAATTTTATCATAGTGCTTTTTGGGGGGTCTTGTATATGAACTCCTTTTCTGCTCTAGGACAGAGATATTCTCCTGAATTTTGTTTGGTGAGCTTTAGCTTTTCTGTTCCTATTTAGGTCTTTAATCCAAGAGGAGTTTATTGTTATATATGGTATGAGGTAGGGATCTGGTTTTATTTTTTTTTCCCATGAGTCAGTTTTCCCTGTACCATCTGTGGAATACTCCACGTGATCGTTCAGCATCCATCACATGCTGAGTTCCCGTAAACACAGTGTCCTCTTATGTGATTGCTGTTCTCTTCTGCTGGCTTTTAATCTGCTTCTGCTGTGGTTCCACACAGGTTTTGTTACCATGGCTTTGTAATATGCCTTTATAGCAGGTGGGGCGAGTTCAGATTTTTCAAGGGAAGTCAGAAAGCCAGGCTTTTATGTTGAATATCCTAATATGTTAGTATTGGCACAGGATTTTACTTAATAGAGCACTGTGCTGGCCAAACCAAACTTGTCCAGGGGCTGGTTCCGGCCCGTGGCTGCCAGTTGGCAGATGCTCCTGAAAGCTTCCCGTGTGAGCCTGACCTTGTGCTTGCATGTCTGTGGGTTCCCAGTGCTGGAGAAGAGCGAGTTCAAGGATGAGTCCCAGTACTTCCGTTTCCACGCAGACGAGGAGATGGAGGGAACCAGCAGCAAGAACAAACAGCTTCGCAGCGACTTCAAACTGGTGGAGAACATTCTGGCCAAGCGCCTGCTGGTAGGAGCAGAGATGTGCTGCTGCATCTTCCTTCCCAGACCCGTCTGCAGCCCCGGGAACTGGGCAACCTTCAGATTATGGCTGGAGAAGTTGAGGTCAACTTGGAATACCCAAGAGTATGGGGGATTCTAGGTGGTGGCTGGCAACACTGCCCAGAGGCCAGGTTGCTTTACTGGACAGACTACCCTCTTGACAGATGAGATTGGGCTTGCTGGGCTCCTTTTCTTTTCCTTCCCATCTCCCCTTGTCTGCCCCACACCCCAGCCTAGCCTTGTGCAGGGAGGAGGGCCTCCTGGGTCCTGCAGGACTCCTCCTTCACACGAAAACCTTGTATCTTCTGGGCTGTCACCCTGTCCTTGTTCAGTTGCCGTAAATAGCCTTGCAGTTAAGGTAGAACATTTACCAGCCTGTTCAAATATTTTACTAGCCCAGCCCACCAAATCCTGCTTCTCTCCCACTGGTGAGCAGCGGCCTCCATCTTAAGACCTGGCCCACAGCAGGCAACCAGGAGAGAGGCTTGGAGAGGTTAGGTCTCCTGTCATTGCCAGAGTTGAGGCCGAAGTTCACCTGATGAGAAGGCAGCTCCATTAACTTCTTTCCTGTAGTACTTATGGGGGCTGCTGTTCCAATTCCCATTTATTGCACAACAAAGCCCTCCAGTGCTCCCCATCACACTTAGGATAAATCCAGTCTCTCACCATGGCCTTCAAGACTCATCATGCCTCTCCAGCTTCTCATTATGCCTCTCCAGCTTCATCTCCTGTGCTCTCCCCTTCCTCATCCCACCCACCCCAGCCACTCCAGCCACCCTGATCTTCTTTCTCATCCTCCAGTACCTTGGAGCCTGACTCAGGGCCTTTGCACATGCTGTGCCCTCCGCCTGAAGCACTTTTCTCCACCCTTTATAAACTTCTGTTCCTCACTTCATTCAGGTCTCAGCTGAGATACCCCCTTCTCTGGCCCCACTGCCACACCACTTCCTGTCCCTTTAAGTCATTTGTTTTAATTCAAACTACATACACTCCCTGCACCACATTCTATAGTTCTTTATTTGTTTGTAGTCTGTCTCCCCCAGTAGATAATCAGCTGCACGAGGGCAGGAACCGTCTGTCTTGTTCAGTGCTGTTTCTGGAACAGTAAAGTACCTGGCCCATATAATAGGCAGCAGCTCAGCACATATTTATTGAACGAATAAACGCATTTCCCTGTATCCTCACCACCACTGACGCCCCCGAACCCACCAATCTGCCTATCATCCTGTGATGGGGAGGGACGGCTCCTCCCTAAACTCCCTTCCTGTCCCCAAGTTCTTGGTGGCTGGATACCTTTGGATCTATTTTATTCATTAAGTCAGTAAGTTGTTATTGAGCACCTACTGTATGCCAGCAGATGGGGGGACAGTGGTACATAAATAAGGAGGCTCTGTCCTCAGGTTGGGGAGAGGAAGGTGAGACAGGCAATGAAAAGTAAACAAATACGTGTGGTCAGCAGCAGGCTGAAGCACGAGCCCAGTGGCGGGTCTTCACGTGACAGGTACATATTGAGCATCTTCTGCGTCCTGGGTGCTGCTAGCATTTAAATCCATCCTGCCGCACCCCACCCCCCAGTCTGTACCCTGAGTAGATCTGGGGCATGAAGAGCTGGTAGGATCACGGTTCTCACCATGGGGGCCAAGGTGGGGCTGGCTCCAGGCCCCCCTCCCTGCCTCACCATCTCTCCTGCCTCGGACCCTCAGATCCTGCCCCAGGAGGACGACTATGGCTTCGACATCGAGGAGAAGAACAAGGCCGTGGTGGTGAAGTCGGTCCAGAGGGGCTCGCTGGCGGAGGTGAGGCCGCTCAGAGGGGCCATCCTGGCTCGGGCTGGGTGCGGATGGGAAAGTGGGGCATCTCTCCTCGTTTCTTGAGGCAGGCTAGCTCAGAAAGCCCTGGGATGTCAGTGGTCCCTCCTTGTTCATTGCCCTGGTGGGGAAACTGAGGGTGGGGTGGTCTTGTCTGCAGAATCCATGGCTTGGGGCTGCCCTCCCAGCATGTGCCACCAGGTCCCCCTGCTGGCCGTACGGGGTGGTGCATGAAAACGACCCGAGGGTCTGAATCAGCTCCGATTATGGAAAAAATATCCGGGGTTGCTGTGACATGGATACAAGGTCTGGAGGAGGACAGCCAAGGATTCAGCCCCGGGTCCTCTCAGTTGTTCCCAGGGGGTGTGCAGGTGGGTGGGAGAGAGGCACCTGCCGCTTCGTCCAGGTGCTCTGGTTGCTTCCTCGTAGCGATTAGCAATGTGTACGGCTGCAAGTAGCCACATGCTGGCCTCACAGTGGCAGGACCCGTGGGACTTCATTTTTCTAATAACATAAGCAGTGAGAAGGAGGTGGTTGTGCCTTGGTTCGGGGTCGATGTCTCTTTGACCTTCCTGGCCAAGCCCTCGTGGTCACAAGGTGGCCGCCCCAGGTCCATGCCTCGTGTCCTCTCACAGCTGGGTGGGAAGCACGGGCGGACTGACAGCTCCTCCTCAGGGGAAAAATGTCTTTCCCGTTAGCGCCCCTTGTAGGCCTCCCTCCATAGCTCGTTGGCCAGAACGGGTCTCCCCAGCGCCCTAGCTGCTTACCACAGAGGGGAGCGGGGTTGCCCCGGGGGCCTCCCGCTGGTTGTACTTGGTGCCTGGTGCTGGCTCTGCGCTGCCTGAATGCATTCAAGACCAATGAGAAACTAACAGAGTTAGAATATGTCAAAGGAAAACAAAAGGTACACTATAGGAAGGTTTTTGCAGTTGTTAGAATAAAGTAATAAAGGATTTGTAAAAAAAAAAAAAAAGGCTCCTTAGTGAGGAGGAGAAGGGAGGGGAGGGGCCAGTTACCTGGTGTGCTTGTCTCCCGCTCCACCCCTGCCCAGATGGCCGGCCTGCAGGTGGGGAGGAAGATCTACTCCGTCAACGAGGACCTGGTGTTCCTGCGGCCCTTCGCAGAGGTGGAGTCCATCCTCAGCCAGTCCTTCTGTTCCCGCCGCCCGCTGCGTCTCCTGGTAGCCACCAAGGCCAAAGAGTGAGTGTCCCCCTGGGTGGGGTGTCTGGTGACCTTCTTCTCAAGCTTAGGAGTTGCCCGAGTCCTAGAGGTGTTGGTGGGGGCCCCAAGCCGTCCCGATTCCCCGTGGTTCGGGTTCCTTTTGCAGGCACGTGACACAGTGCTGCTGCCTTTGTTCAGTTGACAGATGTTTGAGCGCCTGCTGTGTGCCCACTGGTGTTTCAGGCTCTGAGGATGCAGCCCCGTCTGGCTAGATTCACTTCTACCCTCATAGATCTCAGCTGTTTGGAGGGTAGAGCAGGAGACAGACAAAAAACAAAGCAGAAAAGTAAGAGACATACATACTGAGCCAGGTAGTTCAGGTAGTCGTGAGTGTGGACCAATAGATAAAGCTGGGACAGGAGATGGGCTGTGGGGAGGGGTGGTGGTCAGGGAGATGCCACTGAGAACTGAGGTGAAGACCTGAAGGAGGTAAGGGAGCGAGTCAAGGGGACTTCTGGAGGAGGAGGGTTCCAGGCAGAGGAAACAGCGAGTGCAAAGGTCCTGGGTTGGAACTGTGGCTGGTGTGTTTGAAGAACAATGCAGAAGCTGATGGGGCTGGAAGAGAGTGAATGAGAAAGAGGGGTGGGCAGTGAGGTCAGCCAGGCCCCATAGGGCCTGTGCCCACGGTAAGGAGCGTGGAGCTACTGGAAGGTTCTGAGCAGAGGGGCGGCATGATCTGATGTAGGTTCTGCCCGAATCTCTCTGGCTGCAGGTGGAGACTAGATTGTCAGGGGCAGAGGTGGAAGCAGGGGGAGTGGTAAGGAGGCTGGTGGCCCAGCCCCGCGTGGCAATGGTGAGGTGGTGAGAAGTGGTCGGGTACCAGACACAGGTACAGGGAGAAGCATTTTCTATTTTATAACCTGTGGATTTGGTTTTCACTTCTCCCTTCTATTTAAGGCAGATGCTCCTGGTTTTCTATTGATGAGAGTGATGGAAAGTTTTAAATAGGATTATTTCAGTAAAAAGACATGTCGATTTAGAGAAAATGATTGATAGTTTGGTTGGTATGTAGAAGTGGCAGAAATCACCAAGATGGAACGTTCCTGCTTCAAGTTCCAGAAATACCTGGGGTTTGAGAACAGGCTCTCAAGACGGCTTTATCTGGCGGGCGGGGACGATCCAAGGCCCAATGTAGGGGGCACGCCCTTGGTAGGGAAGCCCCTGGATTAATGATACCTGCTGTATGACCCTGGAAAGGTGTTGCCCACTCTGCCCTGGTGACCCATCGCAGAATGGCCAACACCTGGGTTTTCAAATCATGCTCTCTGGGGGACACATGGGCATTTTTCTAGAGTCAGCACCAAGATGTGCTGGGTCGCTTGTCAGTCTCCCAAATCTGTGATTATTGAATAAAATGTTCACTGGCCAAGGTGCTGGTCTGGCTGGCACGAGGCCTCCTCTCACCAAGAGAATGATGGAGAAAGGGGTAGGGGGGTGAGTGGGAATTTCTGTGCATGGACTGAATCTCCAAGGGTGGGCCAGCTAGTTCTGATCAATCAAAGATCCTGCTGCCGTGGGCTTTGGTTAGACGAGGTTTCTCTATACATTTGGACAGCGCGGTGCTGCTGCTATGTGGGGTTTGATTTCCCAAAAGCCTGGGGGGCAGGGGCTCCCAGGGTGACCCCCTGGGCTGTCGGGAGTGGTACTGCTTTACCTTATGGCTGCTTTTGCTTGGTGCAGGATCATCAAAGTCCCTGATCGTCCAGAGGCTCTGTGCTTCCAGATCCGTGGAGCTGCCCCGCCGTATGTCTATGCTGTGGGGAGAGGTGAGCGGGAGCCTAAGAGGTGGAGAGGGGAGCTTTGGGAGATGGGTCTGTGTGTGTGTGGAAGGAGTTCAGAGGCCCCCAAACCATTACCTCCAGGCCTGTGCTTCTTAGTGCACCTTCTTTGCTTGAAGCCAAGGCTTGCAAACGCTTATGGAGGGGGGTCAGGCAGTTACAAATGGACAACTAAAATGAAGGCACTAGGGGGTGGTGAGGACTGTGGCAAAGTGAGAAAAATACATGTTCACTCGAAAAGGGGCAGTTTTTCTTCAGCTGAAGCTCATTATTGCCAGGCAGGAATGTGGACCTCCTCCTGCCAGATTTGATTTTTTTAAAGAAACCAGAAATAGGAATTTGGCCACACTTCTGTGGCCAGATAGATCCAGGCCATAGGCCAGCAGTTTGAGACCTCTGATTTCTTATTGCCTTCTCCTTGTGTGCTGTTTAAGAGGTTACTCTGTCCAGGAGATGAAACCAAATTGACCTGAGATACGGGATTCCCAGCCCTCTTTGCATCTGAGGGCCCCGTTTTTAAAGTTTAAACATTCATTGCCCACTCTTGTGGTCATAGTTGTACTTCTAATATGTATTGATCGAAAATGCACGTCACGATAGAAAGCTCCTGAGAATTTGTTAATATCTTAAAGTAGGTTTTAATGTTATTTATCCCTAAAGCAGTGGTTCTCAGCTGGGGGCAGTTTCACTCTCCAGAGACATCTGACAATGTCTGGAGACATCTTTGATGGTTATAACTTGGGGTGCGGGTGCTACTGGCATCTCATGGGTAGAGACCAGGGATGCTGCTGAACATCCTACAGTGCCCAGGACAGTCCCCACAGCAGAGAATTATGCAGCCTAGAATGTCAGTAGTGTTGAGGTGAGAAACCCTGCCTTAGAGCAGAATAGGTGTTTATAGGCAAAAATAGTAAGACAGCTGATATTTCTTGAGTCCTTACTAAGAGCCAGGCACGGGGCTAAATGTTTAACATGTTTCAACTCACTGAATCTCTCAAGAGCCCTATGAGTAGATATTATTAGTGTCTTCATTTTACAGATGAGGCAGCCAAGGCACAGAGAGGTTATGGAACTTGCCTGAGGTCACACAGTTGGTCAATGACAGAGCCAGAATTTGAACCCGGGCTCCTGGGGTCCAGGCCTGTACTTGTCCCCATCACACCATGCAGGCCTGATTTTTTTCCTGTGTACAAAGCTTGACATTCACTTGCATTTCTAGACCCTTCATATTAACCACACAAAACCCTGGGGTCCAAGCCCTGCAGTTTGGGAGTTCTGGTATAGCTGAGAAAACATGCCCTTAGAGTCTGGTAGCCCTGGGTTCGAAACCTGCCTTATCCTAGGCACGTGACCTTGAGAGAGTTACTTTGCCTCTCTGAGCCTCTGTCTCCCTTTCTGCAAAATGGGGCTGATCCTGGCCCCAGTATCGTGGGTTGTAGTGGGACTTTAAAGGAGATGAAGCTCTAGAGTGAAGCGTTTCTGGATTCAAGTCCATCCTCCCTTGCTGCATGACCTTGGACTAGCTGCTACTTCTCTGAACCTCAGTCTCTTCTTCTGCAAAATGGGAACGCCAGTCCCTGTCCTGCCCACTGGCATGGGGTGGAGAGTGGCTGCAGGGTGCGGGGGATGGAGGTGGCGTTTGGGGAGTTGGGGTGGTGGGTGGGACGGGGGACAGGTTCATCTGGTTACTTGCTCTTGCCTGGCACTGCCCCGGGCTCTCTTCACCTGGCATCCAGCCTTGAGCCCTCTTGTCCCCCTTAGGCTCTGAGGCTGTGGCCGCAGGCCTCTGTGCTGGCCAGTGCATCCTGAAGGTCAATGGCAACAACGTGATGAACGATGGAGCCCCAGAGGTCCTGGAGCACTTCCAGGCTTTCCGGAGCCACCGAGAAGAGGCCCTGGTGAGCCACCTGGCAGCTAAGGGGATCAGGGAAGCCCTGCTCATTGGGGTAGGGGCTGAGGACCACGTTCCCTTCTCTGGGGAAAAGCCTGAAGGCACCACAGTGTTTTGGGTGGGGTGGGGCTGCCTACCTGGCAGGGCTGAGCTGGGCTTGGGCTCTAGGACCTCTCTGCTTCCTAAACCTCATGGCCTCAGTTTTCACAACTGTGAAATGGGTGTGGTAAGACCCTCTTTTCTTACCACATGGGCACGTTGGGCAAATAGTCACGTCAGCGGTAAAAAATTGATGTTATACTTGGGTTGGGGACCAGAGTTTTGTGGAGGGTGATCCTAATTCATTGGTTCATTTAATAAGTGTTTATTGAGCACCTGCTGTGTGCTTGGCATGTTTCGAGGCCCTGGGGCCACGGGAGAGACAAGGTTTCTGCTCCCATGGAGCTGATGTACATTTCCTAAGGCTCCTCCTTCCTGGCTTCTGTGTGGAGCATAGACTATAGACAGTGAGGGCTGAGTGTGACTTCAGGTCCCTCAGGAGGTTCCAGAGTGAAGTCTGGGAGGGCTCTCTGAAGGTGGTGTTGCCGACAGGCTAAAAGCCTGAGCTTGGAATTAGGCAACAGTGTGCACCTTGGCCCCTTCCCTTCCTCCCTGGGCTCCTGGCGGCGTGGCCGCCCCTCTTACTCTGCTCCCTGCACAGGGCCTGTACCAGTGGGTCTACCACACCCACGAGGATGCCCAGGAGGCCCGGGAGGCCCCCAGCGAGGACCCTAGTGGCGAGGGGGCCCGAGAGGAAGACCAGTCCAACTCAGGTAACAGGACAGGTGGGCCGTGTGACGGAGGTGCCAGCAGGGACTGGGTCCTCCTCTGTGTGCACAGTCCTCCCGATCCCGTCCAGTCCATCTCGACGCCATGGGTTCTGTGTTAGTCTCTGACTGCTGCTGTAACAAAGTACCGCAAACCTGGTGGTTTAAAACAACACACATTGGGGGCTTCCCTGGTGGCGCAGTGGTTGAGAGTCCGCCTGCCGACGCAGGGGACGCGGGTTCATGCCCCGGTCCGGGAAGATCCCACATGCCGCGGAGCGGCTGGGCCCGTGAGCCATGGCCGCTGAGCCTGCGCGTCTGGAGCCTGTGCTCCGCAACGGGAGAGGCCACAGCAGTGAGAGGCCCGTGTACCGCAAACAAACAAACAAACAAAAAAACAACACACATTTACTATGTTACAGTTCTGGAGGTCAGGAGTCCGAAGTGAGACTCACCAGGCTATAATCAAGGTGTCAGCAGGGCTGCATTCCTTTCTGTGGCTCTATGGGAGAATCCATTCACTTGCCTGTTTCAGGTTCTAGAAGCTTGGCTCATGGCCCCCTTCCTCCATCTTCAGAGCCAGCAGTGTTGACCTGCATCCTTCTCACACTGCCATCTCCCTAATTCTAACTCTGCTGATTCCATCTTCCCCATTTAAGAACCCTTGTGATTACACTGGGTTCACCTGGATCATCTGGAATAATCTTACTGTGAAGTCAGCTGATTAGCAGCCCTATTTCCAGCTGCAACCCCAATTCCTCCTTGCCGGGTAACATAGCGTAGCACAGGGCCCAGGGATGGGATGTGGGTATTTTTTTAGGGGTTGTTATTCTTTTTCTTTTAATATTTTGTTGCAGTGTTTTGTTTTATAAATTTATTTATTTTATTTTTGGCTGCATTGGGTCTTCGTTGCTGCGCGCAGGCTTTCTCTAGTTGCGGCGAGCGGGGGCTACTCTTTGTTGCGGTGCACAGGCTTCTCATTGTGGTGGCTTCTCTTGTTGCGGAGCACGGACTCTAGGCACGCGGGCTTCAGTAGTTGTGGCTCGTGGACTCTAGAGTGCAGGATCAGTAGTTGTGGCGCACGGACTTAGTTGCTCCACAGCATGTGGGATCTTCCTGGACCAGGGCTCGAACCCATGTCCCCTGCATTGGCAGGCAGATTCTTAACCACTGCGCCACCAGGGAAGCCCCAGGGGCTGTTATTCTGTCCACTATCAGCTCCCATGTTTTTCTCTCTGCCCAGCCTTAACCCTGGACCCCCAGACCTGTCATTCTACCTGACATCCCCGGATGTCTAACAGGCATCATGGCCAAAATTGAACTCCTGACCTTCCTCTGAAGCCTGTTCCTCCCCTCAGGGTCCCCTCTCCATCCTTCCAGATTTGCAGGCCCCAAGCTCAGAGTTCTCCCTGACTGTTCTTTTTCCTGTATCCTGCCACCTTGCTTCCAGCATCCAGGCTCATTGCCTGTACCATCCCCCTGCAACCAGAATCACCACCTCCATCGCTGCCTGGTCCGAGCCACCATCATTTCTCACCAGGACTATTGTAGTAGCCTGCTCACTCTTCTCCCTGCCCTGCCTTACCTCTCCTCCTGTAGGCTAGTCTCAAAAAATAGAACAGAACCTTCCAGTGGCTTCCACCCTATGCATATGCAGGGCAAAGACCAAGTCCTTGTCATGGTCTTCCAGGCCCAGCCTTGCTTCCCAGCCTCACCTCTCATCACTCTCCCGCTTGCCCTCGCTGCTCCATCCACTCCAGCCTCTTGTTCTTAAATACCAAATGGACTCCTGCCCCAGGGCCTTTGCACTTGCAGTTCCCTCCGCCTGGAATGCTTTCCCCCTGAGTACTTCTTACCTCATGCTCCTCACCTCACTCAGCTCTCTGCTCAAATGTCACCTCCTCAGAGAGGCCACCTTGAGTGCTGTAATTAAATAAGCCCTTTCTGTCCCTCAGTGTCTCCTTATTCTGTTTTATTTTTCTTCACCATGTGTATTAGTTGACATATATCATACAGTTATTTATTGCTTTTTTCTGTTTTCCCCACTAGCGTAAGCTCCCCGAGGGCAGGGATTTTGTTTGTTTTATTCCTTGCTGTATGCTCCGAGCCTTGAACTGTGTCTGGCGCATAGTAGACGCTGAGTGAATACTTGTAGTTTGAATAATAACCCCTCCTCTCCGGTTGCTTCTCTGGACTCTGCCCTGTAGTTCTGCTGGGCTGGCGGTGGGGGCAGACGCCATGGGTAGACCAGGGGCTTTGGGTGCCTCTGTGTCCAACAGCTCTGGGCTCCTGGCTGGTGACTTCGGGGTCAAAAAAGAACCAGGGTTTATGGGGTTGGCTGGGGAGCCGTCCCGCACTGCTGAAACACCCACAGCCTGGCAGAGGGGTCCTAAAGGGGACAGGCTGATGGGGAGGGGGGAGAGGCCAGCTGGCAGGTGTGAGCTCAGTTTGTGCCCCTCTGAGAGGAAAGGGCTGTGGGCCTCCTTCCCCAACATGTGGGCGACCCCTGATGATGACCGTAAACCACGCTGAGAGGAGTTGGCAGTTTCTACTCTTCTGTTCAACAAGTAGAAGCACCTACTATGTGCCAGGTTCTGTTCTAGGAGCTGGGGAGACACGAGTGAGCAAGGCAGACAGGGTCCCTGCCCTCAGGACACTGATGTGAGGGGAGCCAGACAGTGAACAAAAGAACAAAAAAACTGACAAGTGTGACACAGTATGAGGGTGAGGGGAGAAAGAGTGATGGGGTGTGTGTTGAGAGGTCCTCTTTGGAGCAGGTGGGGAGGAAAGCAGTTCACTCCAATAGTGTCTACTTTCTCCTTAGATACATCGCTACCTAGCTGTGTGGCTCTGAGGAGTCACAGCCTCTCTGGGCCCATATTAATCAGGACTGAAACTGAGCTACATAAAAACATTGGCTCAGCAAACTAAAAAGTCTGAGTAGGGTCAGCAAGCTTCAGGTCTGGCTCAATCCAGCACTTTATATAGTGAGGAGGCTCTTTCTTTTTCTCCAGTTCTCAGCTCTGGTCCCTCTGTGTTGGTTTCCCTCTTACATGCTGTTTTTCCCACCTGGTGGCTCTAGTAACTTGGAATCCAGTTGAAAAAGAGAATGTCTCTTTCTCTTTGTAGATCCAACAAAAGTGCCAGACTTTACTCTCATTGACTCAGCTTGGGTCACATGCTCACTCCTGAACCAATCACTATGAATAGAGGAAATCAAACATGCTGATTGGCCAGGGCTTTGCCTCTGGGGGAGGGTGTAGTTGGTGGGGGTCCCTTTTCTGAGCCACATAGACTGAGAAAGGGGCTCAAGGGTAGATTCCTAGAAGGACAGTCTTCTAGAACAAGAGGTGAACGATAGCAGGCTGGCAAAAACGAACAGAGCTGCAGCACTTTAGTCCCCCCATCCGTCCAACACAAGCCATCTGCGGTGCTGGGTCAGGAGGCTGGCTTGGTGTGGGGTGGTGCCCCCTCCTCAGGGTTGCCTGTCCCTCTGGCTTCCAGCCTTCCCCCTGCTGTCCCTGGGTCCCCAGCTGAGCCTGCACGAGGACAGCCCTGTGGTCAGCCTGACGGTGGACAACGTGCACCTGGAGCATGGCGTGGTGTACGAGTATGTGAGCACAGCAGGCATCAAGTGCCACGTGCTGGAGAAGATCGTGGAGCCCCGTGGCTGCTTCGGCCTCACTGCCAAGGTCTTGCTGGGTGCTGCCCTGCCCTGGGAGGTGGGGCAGCCTGATTCCCATGTCCTCAGAGTTAGCCTGGAGCCCTGCATCCTAGTTCCTCCCCCTCCACTCGGTAGCTGTGGGGCTTAGGAGACTGACTTGTTATCTCTTAGCCTCAGTTTACTCATCTGCTAAATGGGCCAGTAATAGAGCTGACCTCACACACATATTATGAGGCATATAGTAGTCACCCCAGAAAAACCCATTAAGACCCTCCCAGGTGCACAGCGAGTGCTCAGTAGCTGTTAATATTTCTGCAGATCCTTGAGGCCTTTGCCACCGATGACAGTGTCTTTGTGCAGAACTGTGGGCGGCTTATGGCCCTGAGCAACAACATAAGGACCATGTCCCACTATGAGTTCCACAACATCTGTGACACCAAGCTGGAGAGCATCGGCCAGAGGATCGCCTTATACCAGGAGGTGCCTGCACCCTACAGGGTCTCAACTCGGGATATTTTGGTTGTAAATGTCAAAACCCAACCCAACTTAGCTTAAACAAACAGGAGAATTTATTGGTTTATATTACTGAAGCATCCAGAGGTGAGCTTCAGGCATGGTTGTATCCAGGCACTCAAACAAATATCACACTATTACAAGAACAGGGCCTCTCTCTTTTTCTTGACTTTATTTTTCTGTATTGGCTTTGCTCTCAGGCAGTTCCTTTTCATGTGGTGACAAAATGGCCCCCAATGGCTCTAGCCTTAGCAACCCCAGTAGAAAAGGAACTCAAAGAGAGCTTTTGTTGACTTGGCTTGGGTCCCTTGCCTAGGCCTGTACCAGTCTCTTCAAGGATGGGGAGGTAGCCTTACCTGAACGTCACGGACTGTGGGTCAGGGCGAGATGTTCCTCAAGGACAGCTCAGGTGCAGCTAAAATGGAGAAGTGAACGTGGGTAGGTACTTGGAGGCCTCACGTTTCTCCAGGCCTTCCCTGAAATCTGGGTCCAGTAAAAGGCACTGCAGGGGAATTTACTTTTCCATTTGGAACTATTGACATTTTGTCCAATTTTGGATTGTCTGACCTAGGCCAGGATAAAGTGGGTGCTGGTGGTGGGCCAGAATTTCCAGACCCCTGGATCACGACTCCATGTCCCCTACCTTTCTCAGTTTGCAGCTCAGCTAAAGAGCAGGGTCAGCCCGCCCTTCAAACAAGCACCCCTGGAACCCCATCCGCTGTGTGGCCTGGACTTTTGCCCCACCAATTGCCACGTCAACCTCATGGAAGTGTCCTACCCCAAGACTACTCCCTCGGTTGGCCGGTCCTTCAGCATCCGCTTTGGTCGCAAACCCTCCCTCATCGGCCTTGACCCAGAGCAAGGTAACTGTGTGTGTCTGTCAAAAACTGTGTCCAGATCTCACACTACAGACACTTAAACAGAAGCATGTCTGAAGGCCAGCAGTCCAGAGCTGGAATGATAGCTCCACGGTCATCAGGGATCCAGGCTCCTTCTATCCTTCTGTGCCACCATCTCTAGATGTTGCTTTTATCCTGAAGGATGCCTCATGGTGTATAGAGTGGCTGCTGGAGGACCAGCCATCATGTCTACATTCCAGGCAGGAAAAAGATCACAGTAGTTAAAAGCATATTAGCACCAAACTAGAACTTTCTTATTGAAGTAATTCAATGTATTAAAAGAATATTTAAAAGAGAAATATTTCTCATTCATTGGGATCCTTAAAATGAGTTTGTATACCTCTGTCTAAGGGGCTTGTGGGTGTCTGGGGGCTGTTTCCAAGTGAACTCTCCCTCCCTCCACTGTAGGTCACCTGAACCCCATGTCCTACACCCAACACTGCATCACCACCATGGCTGCCCCATCCTGGAAGTGCCTACCTGCTGCGGATGGGGACCCCCAAAGCCAGGGTCCCAACGACAGCAGCTTTGGGTCAGCCAATGGAACCCTTGGCCAGGAGGACCGGGGTTTGAGCTTCCTACTCAAGCAGGAGGACCGTGAGATCCAGGATGCCTACCTGCAGCTCTTTACCAGACTGGATGTGGCCCTGAAGGAGATGAAGCAATATGTTACCCAGATCAACAGGTGAGCCCTGGGCCCAGGAGGGAATGGCCCGAGTGTCAGGGTCAGGATTTCTCAACATCAGCGGCATCAACATTTTGGGTAGGATCATTCTTCGGAGTTGGGTGCCGTCCTGTACATTATAGGCTATTAGGTGGCATCCCTGGCTTCTACCCACTAGATGCCAGTAGCACCCCCTTCCCCAGTTGTGACAATCACAGATGTCTTCAGACATTGTCAGATGCCCTCTGGTGGGCAACATCACCACTGATCTAATGAAAGGATGGATGTAGGCAGCATCATCAGTAGAGGCTAAAACTATTTGTTGAGAGGTTTGGGGGGAACTTTATCATTTTAATGTTGCAGAACAAGAGACGGCTAGACGTGATGTACCTCTTGGTGCGAAGCAGCAGGACACACACACCGTACCACCTACAAAGTGTGCTTGCCAACACAAGTCGCGCCCTTCTCTGATCAGAGTTCTAGGTCTCACTACTCAGCTAGAGGACTGGGTTATAAGGAGGATGAAATGCCACCTCAGGGACGCAGTTGGCTAAATTCAGAGGGTGGGTGATTCTAGATGACAAATGACCCAGTTTCTTTTTTTTTTTTTTTTTTTGCGGCACGCGGGCCTCTCACTGCTCTGGCCTCTCCCATTGCGGAGCACAGGCTCCGGACGCGCAGGCTCAGCAGCCATGGCTCACGGGCCCAGCCGCTCCGCGGTATGTGGGATCCTCCCGGACCGGGGCACGAACCCGCGTCCCCTGCATCGGCAGGCGGACTCCCAACCACTGCGCCACTAGGGAAGCCCGACCCAGTTTCTTTAACAAATAAATGATTGGAGGGGAAGCAGGTACAGGGAGGGGGAGGAGGAATTCTTAGGGAAGAGACTTGAGAGACACATCAACCAAATACAGTGTCTGGACCTGGTTCGGGTTCTGTTTCTAACATACCATCTGTGAGAAGACACTTTGGGGAGCATCAGGGATCCCGTGGACTGGGAACTAGATGGTATTATGGAATGACTGATTTTGTTAGGTGTGGTAATAGTGACTGGTTACGTTTACAACAGTGTTTCTCAGCCTCAGTACTGTTGACATTTTGGGCCCCATAATTCTTTGCTGTGGGGTACTTAGTGGCATTCCTGGCCTCTACTCCTTGGATGCCAGTAGCTAGCCCACCCCTCCCTGCCCTGCTTCAGCTGTGACAACTAAAAATGTCTCTGGACGTTGCTAAATGTTTGTGCCTGAGGAAACTTGCTAATTGCTAACCGTTTCCTGGGGTGGGGGAGTGGGGGACAGAAAGCACCCTCAGTTGAGAACCGTTGCTTTAAAAATAAATCCTTATGTGCTAGAGACACATATGGAAGTGTTTATAGGGGAAATTATATGATATCTTAGGTTTGTTTTAAACACTCCAGAAAAAAAAAAGCAACAGGAAAGATGGAGGAAAGAAAAGTGGATCCTGAGTTGCCACTGTTGAAGCTGGCAGCTGGTTACCTGGGGTCCATCATACTCCTCCCTCGCCTTTTGTGTATGATAGAAATTGTCAATGAGAATACGAAAAATAATGTAGGGTCTGGAGGCAGGAGGCCTGGGTTTGATCCTGGCCCTGCCACTTATTAGCTGTGTGACCTTAGGCAAGTCACTTAACCTCTCTGAGCCTTGATGGTCTCACCTGTTAAAATGGGGCTAATCATAATACTGACCTCATTGAGATGTAGTAGGATTATATCAGCCAGGGTTTACTGATCACTTACAAGGCACCAGACACTCTTCTAAGCACTTTACATGTTTTAACTCCCTTAATCTTTACAGCAGCTTAGGACATAGATAGTGATATTACTCCAGATGAGGAAATTTAGTCTCAGAGAGGTTTAATAATTAGCTTTACGTCTCTGAACTAGGAAATGGTAGCATCAGGATTTGAACCTGGGTTCTGTCTGTCTTAAAAACCTATAGTCTTAACAATTATACTCTATGCCAGGGATTGACACACTAGGGCCTATGGGCCAAGTCCAGCCCACTGCTTTTTTTAAAAAAAATAAAGGTTTATTGGAACACAGCCATGCCCATTTCTTTACATGTTGTCTATGGGACTGTCACAGTACAGCACCAGAATTGAGTGTATAGTTGTAACTGAAACCATATGACCCTTATAGACCACGTTTCCCAGTTGCCTTCTTTTCTCTGGAGCCTGTGTGTAGCTTGGCTGTGAAATAAAGAGTATCCATATGTCATGCCCCCTACAGGAGGGACAGTGTATTCACATCTGCAGAGTTGCTGGTGGGATTTTCTTATTAATTAAGTAATTAAGTAATTAAGTAATTATTTTTGGCTGCGTTGGGTCTTTGTTGCTGCACGCGGGCTTTCTCTAGTTGCGGCGAGCTGGGGCTACTCTTCGTTGTGGTGCTCAGGCTTCTCATTGTGGTGGCTTCTCTTGTTACAGAGCACGGGCTCTAGGCGTGTGGGCTTCAGTAGTCGTGGCATAAGGGCTCAGTGGTTGTGGCTCACAGGATCTAGAGCGCAGGCTCAGTAGTTGTGGCGCACGGGCTTAGTTGCTCCGCAGCATGTGGGATTTTCCCGGACCAGGGATCGAACCCAGGTCCCCTGCATTGGCAGGCGGATTCTTAACCACTGCACTACCAGGGAAGTCCTGCTGGTGGGATTTTCAGGGAAGGGACACAGAGCATTTGATGGCTCCCTCTGCTTAGGATCAAAGGTGAGGCCTGAGGTCAGAGCCTTGCCTGGGGCCTCCATGGAGGCAAGTGGAGCCACGGGCCTCTGCCTTTAAGTTCAAAGTCTTTGCTCCTGCAGGCTGCTGTCCACCATCACGGAGCCCACCTCGGGTGGGTCCTGCGATCCGCCCTCGGCCGAGGAGGCCTCATCCCCCCAGCTGGTCAGCGAAGAGAGCGAGATGGACAGGACCGACCACGGGGGCAGCAAGAAAGTGTGCTTCAAGGTGTCTGAGGAGGATCAGGAGGACTCGGGTCATGACACCATGAGCTACCGGGACTCCTACAGGTGGGGGAAAGCTGGGGGGTCTCGTGGAGTTTGGTGTGAATGGCCGGTGGCACAGTTGAGGCCCCCGCCGTGGGAAGGTCAGAATCAGAGGACATTTCCCAGGAAGCAGTGGGACGGGGCGCTGTTGCCTAGCCATGTGGTTCTGGGGGGTTAGGCCAAGCCCCACAGCATGCCCCAGATGCCCCCTTCGGCTGCCCTGCTCCTGCGCTAATGTTGCAGGGCCCGTACCCTGGTGGACACCACCCATCCTTTCTGCCTTGGTTCCACTCCACACACGTTGATGGAATGTGGTCCAAGGAAAAGTCAAGATCTGCAGTGTGTTTTAAAATCAACGTTAAGACCTCTGGTTTCTGCAACAAACACTATTTTAACTTGATCCAGGGAGTAAGACCATTTTTTTCCCTGCTGACTCAGAGGATCTGAATTGTTTTCTCCCGGTTAAGTTAATTATTGACAAGATCAGTGAAGTTTTAATTAGTGGGTTAAATAGACTAAAACCCCAATTTCCTGTAATAAACCATAGAGTGAGTGAATGGAATTCCTTACCACAAGCACCAGAGCCTCCAGTGAAAGGTTATATAACATCTGACCATTGTGGTTAAAGTAGAATCTTGGAGGGGCACTTCAGTTGTTTGTGGGCAAAATACAGAACTGATAGAATTTGGCAAGAAAGGCCTTGGGCCCCATCCTCCCAGCTTTTATATCCTTTCAGTCTTCAAGGGACCGAATTGGTCGGTGTTTCTTGGTGTCTGTATTATGAGATGGTCTGGCTGACTGGGTACCGTGTGTTCTTGGGGCCTCTTGTCCACAGATCAAGATCTCTCCATCTCTCTGGGTTTCCATTCTGACATTTTTGGGTCCTCCGATTTTTCCTTTAATTGTCAGAAAGGTGGAGGAAAGAATTTCAGGGTTGTGGTTTTTCATTCCCCTTACCTTCTGAGCTCCTGGGTTACGTAAGCCCAGCAAACACAGTCCTTGTTCTTAGGAGGTTTCTAGCCAGGCTGGGGAGACAAAACATGCAGCCATGTGGCCAATTGTGGCGAATGCAGGTGTGTCCAGGGACAAGGCTGTCCCACGAAGACAGTGACAGGAGTTACACCCAAACGAAAATGATTCATTGTCCACCTACCACTTCTGTACTGAGGCCTGGAAATGTTTCCCCAGCGTCAGACCTAGAAAACGCACCAGGACAACCCTGCCCGTCTATGGCTCTGGCGGTTGGCCCATGGTGCCTTCTCTGGGCCAGTCGTCCACCCAAGGGTTTTGTCTCCCCTCCAGAAAGTGGGTTCTGGGTGCTGGGACCAGAGGCTGTGAGTGGGAGGGTGACTCATGCCTTCGTCTCTGCTGCTTTGCAGTGAGTGTAACAGTAATCGCGACTCCGTCCTGTCCTACACCAGCGTGAGAAGTAACAGCTCCTACCTGGGCAGCGACGAGATGGGGTCTGGTGAGTGCACAGGCTCGTGCTCCAGGAGAGGGGTCCCCCAGCGCGGTTCTGTTTTGTTTATTTTTATTTTGTTATGCTTTACTCCATGTTATATTGTCTTCTATTACTTTGCATGGTGTGGTAGTGGTTTTCCTTCAGTCCTTTAGCAAACATTTATTGTGCGTCGGTTACGTGCTGGGACCACAGCAGTGAATGAAAAGACAGAGATCCCGGCCCTCACGTTCTCCGTGAATGCCACGGACACGGGACAAATAAAAACATACACGATGCAGTTACATGTTGTGGTGAGGGCTCCAACATTACTAAAATAGGGCAACCTGATGGTTTCCGTGAATGACGTGTGCTCAAACCAAAAATTCAAATGACACAGGAAAGTTCCAAAGAAGTACATGAAAATAAGTCAGAATCTCAGCCTCTCCCCCGGAAATGACTATTGATTATATTTGGGGATTGCTGGTGAACGTGTATTTCTGCACAGATGTGGAGAAATGTGGGTGGACGGCTGGAGGGACAGACAGACATAAATAAGATTTTATAAACTAGATTCTATGGTACTTGGAACTTTTACTGAAAGACTGAAATTTGTTTTGATTTTAGTTTTATTGATTCCAGCCTTTAAAAATTTTATTTTGTAAATAGGACAGACAGCCACATGGTTCATAATTCAAAAGGCATGAGAGGATGGGTGGTGACAGACCTCCCTCCCACCCTTGTTACCCGGCCTCCCGGTTCCCAAGCTCCCGCTGTCACTACTGCCGTATGTGTCCTTCCAGAGGTAGTATCTGTGCATAAAAATTTAATTTTAATTATACTTCAGTTTAACAGAAGAAAAAGAAGTTCAAGTAAAGTCAGAGATATTTCTGAACTTTAGATAAATATTTCATCACATAAGATATTCAGCTGCAAAAACTATCCCTGGGGAGGTTTTAGGAAGGCGCTTACATGTGGCAGCTGATTTAAATGAAATGGCTGGCGGACGAATCAGGAGACTGGGATCTGGTTCCTTATCTCTGGCTTTCTGTCTCCTCGACTGCAGAGTGAGAACTAATAACACTGACTTACAATTGTGTAATGTTTTAGTTCCTGTCGCCCATTTTGCAGATGAAGAAACAGAGGTGCAGAGAGGTCAAGTGATTTGTGCAGTGTCACACAGCCAGGACCTGGGTCTTTCAGACTCCAAGTCCACTGTGGGTTTTGGAGCTCTGTAGCTACACTGCTTTCTTGAGAAAGAGGCTGGGAAGGTGTGAGATGGGGCAGGAATAGTTGATGGCTGTGGTTTCTTCCTTCTGCAAGGGGACGAGCTGCCCTGTGACATGAGGATCCCGTCAGACAAGCAGGACAAGCTTCATGGCTGCCTGGAGCACCTCTTTAACCAGGTAGGGCCTTTGTCCCAACCCCGGCCTGACCTTGAATTCTTCCCATCACCCCTGGTAAGAACCCATAAGCCAGGAGCCGGGTCAGGGGCTATGAGTAATGGGTCCCTGCAACTTGGAGGGCCCTGTGGGCCAAACTAACCCAGAGCTTCCTGCCACCCAGGTGGACTCCATCCATGCACTCCTCAAGGGGCCAGTCATGAGCAGAGCTTTTGAAGAGACCAGGCATTTCCCCATGGACCACAGCTTACAAGGTGAGCAGAGAAGAGTCCCCAGGCAGGGCGAGGGATGACATCCAGCATCCGTCAGGGAGACAGGCTGCAATGGGTGACGTGTGCTGGACAGGCGGCAGGCCACCTGGGCCACGTTCTCAGCTTTGCCCCTCACCTGTTGAATGGCTGTGGGTCAGTCCAGGGGCAGTCAGCAGGTTCAGCCCGTGGGCCAAATCCAACCCACGGCCTGTTTTTGTGCAGACTGTGAGCTGAGAATGATTTTTCATTTATAATGGATTGTCAAAATGGAACAAAAGAAAGATAGAATATGTGACAGAGACTGTATGCCCTGCAAAGCCTAAATCAGTTCCTATCTGACTCTTTACAGAAAAAGTGTGTGGACCGCTGGGCTGGTCCCTGAGCCTTTCTGGGCCTCCGTCTGCCTGTTTGTAACATGAGGGGAAGGACTGGAGCACAATTTGCCAAACCTCAGACAGCCCCAGCCCCTTCATCATTTTAGACATATTCATAGAATCTGCCAACATCTTTACATTTTTAAACCAAATTCATTTGCTGCCCGTATTATTGATAGATCCAACTGTCTCCCTTTAAAAAATTCAATTTTGAAAGGAACTTATTAAACTCCCCGTAAATGGAAAGCCAGTATATAAAATGTCATAAAATAATGATAAATCCAATGGAAACAGCAACAAAAAATGTCATTGTACTGTAGTTAGGCACTGTTGCCTGCCCAGAGCTCTTTGTTCTTTATTCCTGAGGGGGATTAGTGAGTTAAAGAAGTGTTAAGGAATTACCAGCACCAAATTGAAACCTTCTTGAAATGATTGAGAGAAAAAGATTGACTTTTATGTCCCTCTATTTACTTCTCCTCCCATTTACCCATCCACCCACCTATTTATCTATCCACCCATCTGTCCACCCATCCATCCATCATCCATCCGTCCATTCATCCATCCATCCATTCATCTATCCATCCATCCATCCACCCACCCCACTCATCCACCCATCTGTCTACTCCATGCATCCATGCATTCATACATCCAGTAAACAATTTCCAAGAACCAGCTTGTGTCAGGCCTTGTGCTGGGCCCTGGGGCCCATGAGATGAAAGTGACACTGCCTCTGACCTCAAGGAGCTTCCAGTAGAGCTCAGGAGATAGGAAAGGAAACAGGCAGTTGCTCCTAAGTGAGGGTCGGACGTGGTGAGGAGGTGGGGTGCCCTAGCTCAGCTCTCCCTTCTGCTGTCTCAGGATCTTCTCTCCCTGGGATGGACCTTAGAAAGAAGAAATGTCAGGCTCAGAGGAAACAAAACCACAGATATCTCAGAAACCTGGGACTTTGGAGCAGGGAAGAGGCCAAAGGAGCGGGGACCTGTGTTTGCTTGTCTGGGGCCAGGTTCAAGTCCCTTTTCTGTCACTACCCTGCTGTGTGACTTGAGGCAAGTCACTTTTCCACTCTGTGCCTGGACTTCCTCCTCTGTGTAGGGAAAAGGTTATGCTAGGTTACAACCCATGTGCCAGCTCGGTTGGTTGTGGCTGTGAGGAGGTAGTACCCGAGAATCCTTCCGTGACTACATCCAGGCTTAGGAGACAAGAATGCCCTGATTGATTTGTCATGTCTGCATTGGATTTGTTGCACCTGTGAGGAGTCACAGCCTCAGACGAGCGGGAAGGAGTGCTGAGATTGATCAGCAATGTCTGCCATGAGTGTGATACTATGAATTCGTAGCACACTTACCATGTATTTGCCTTCCGTGGACCAGACAGTACCCTAGAGTCCTGCCAACATCCTTGACCTAAGATTCTGAGCTTTGGAATCTAGTGATGGTACAGAGGCCTTTGTGCCACCATTTTCCAAAGCTATCTAATTGTCCCTTTCCTGCCCTCATGTCACTTTCTGCCCCAGAGTTCAAACAGAAAGAGGAGTGTACAATTCGTGGCCGCAGCTTGATCCAGATCAGCATCCAGGAGGACCCCTGGAACCTCCCCAATTCCATCAAGACCCTGGTGGACAACATTCAGAGATATGTGGAAGGTCAGTTGAGCAGGGAAGGCTGTAATGTGGAGGTTTTGTGGCCTTTGGTTCTTGATGTGGAATGTGGAGGGATCAGGAATGGGTCCATCTCTGTGCCCCGTGTCTCTCCAGGCCCAGGGAGAGGACAGGAAGAGCGAGTGTCCCTTTCTCAGCTGTGTCCTGCCCTAGGCAAGGCCCTGGGACAGTACACATTTGATCAAGGAACGGCTGATTTGGGGTGCCTGGGGCTTCCTTGCAGAGTCAGGAGGCTAAGAAGGCTGAACTTGTTGCTTCTCAGCTTCCAAAATTGTGAATGTAGTTCAGTTCCTTTTGTTTATTAACCAGGTTACAAGTTGGGGAGTGGGTGGGTCCTGATCAGGCTTGGGCCCCCAGGTAATTTTTGATGCTACAGCATTAAAAAATGTGAATCTGCTGCCAGCATTTATAATCGGAGACCCCACGTACAAATCTAGATTTCTGGCTGTTCTTTTTTTTTTTTTTTTTTTTTTTTTTTTTCGGTACGCGGGCCTCTCACTGTTGTAGCCTCTCCCATTGCGGAGCACAGGCTCTGGATGCTCAGCGGCCATAGCTCACGGGCCCAGCCGCTCCACAGCACGTGGGATCCTCCCAGACTGGGGCACGAACCTGCATCCCCTGCATCGGCAGGCGGACTCTCAACCGCTGCGCCACCAGGGAAGCCCCTGGCTATTCTTGAACAATCAGAAGATCTGGCAATAACAGGCCTGCAATTCTGCTTTCACACGTGGCTGGAGATGAGTGGTGGCCACCCTTGTTAGGTGGGGGAGGGGTGCCTTCCAGTGCACATGGATCCCACCATGCCCTGTGGCCTGGGGTCTGCTTCATGCACCTTATGTTACCTGCCTGGCCCTTGGCAGCATTTGAGCCTGGGACTCCTGGGTTACAAGGATCCCAGGCCAGGGAGACATCTGACCAGGACAGCCGGAGGTGCTTGGCCCCAGGGTCATGACCCCAGGAGCAGCACCCTCTGAGTTGGAAGTCTGTGTTGGCCCTGAGCTGTCCTGTCTTCCAAAACTGTCACTGGTGAAGAGTGTGGACTCTGGAGCCAGATGGCCAGTGCTCAGACCCCAGCTCTCCCACTTACTGGCTGTGCAACCTTAGCAAGTTCCTTGACTTCTCTGTGCTTCAGTCTCTTCATGTATAAAATGGGTTCATAGTGTTGTTGTGAGGGACAAATGAGTCAGTACGAACAAGGCACCTAGTACAGTGCCTGGCACACAGTAAGTCCTCAGTAAGCATTTGCTGGTGCTATTACCACACCCTGCCCTGCATCTTAGTGCCTCCCCAGGACAGAATGTATCACAAGAGGGCAAATCCAGGGGCCTTTCAGATTTTTCTTTTAAGCCCCTTCTGGGCCCAAGAGCCTTTATTTGACAGAAAGAGACCAGGGTGTCGGGCCTGTGTCTGGAAGGTCTGGGCTTTGTCTACACGTGGGCAGGGCTTGGCTGTGTAGGACGATGTGAATAAGTACCTGAGTACACGTGTGAGTGTACGTGGTCTGAGTGTGCTCCCACATGGACATACACGCGTGTGTCAGGGTGTGCCACGCACAGGTACAAGGTGTGGGCTGGGGGCTCTGGCCCATTAGTTGGAGGGGCTGGTTGGAGTCTCTGTATAGACAGTTGGGGTGCAGCTGACAGTTGGGGTTTCATCCCCTGCATGTCCAAGGGTTTCTGGAATCTGCTCAACATTCAGTCAAAGCTTGTCGAGCACGGCTCTGTGTACCCAGAGCTTCATTGCGAGGAGGGGTCAGGCACGTGGGCTGTGGGGAGGCCTGGCTCGGCTTGCTTCTTCTGCTAACCCCTCTCAGCCCATCTCCTTCTCCTTCCAGATGGGAAGAACCAGCTGCTCCTGGCCTTGCTGAAATGCACAGGTGAGGGCTTTGAAGGGGCAGCTGTCTGTGATATGCACACACCCAGGTGCATCCGGGAGAGGCCCCCCTGGCAGCCAGTGCCCATGACCGCAGCCCGGGGAAGGCCTCTTCTGCCGGCTAAGGTTGACTTTCCCCTGGTCATCAGGTCTGCACAGGGGGAGGTAACACCATGGCCTCTAGCCCCTGCAAGAACTACTCAGACCTCACTTCTTCCTCTTGTGTCCAGGGGACAAGTCTCAGGGCCCTGGAGCCAGGAGTACTGTCTCTTGCCACTTCCCAGGCCTGGGCTGATCTTGACGAGGGCACAGGATAGAGCACCGGCAATTAGGGAGGCTCTTTGCCGGTAGAGCCCTCAGCCCCAGCCTGGGGCTTCCTACCCCGAAGACGGTGGGGAGGAGGAGGAGCTGACGGGGGCCTAGGGGAATCTTGGAGGTGTTCTCTGTCCCTCCCTTCCTTCCAGAAATTCTCAGCCAAGGGGCAGCTAGAATAGGATCTGGGTCAGAATTGGTCACTGAAAACCCATTGGCTAGAGCCAGTCATCAAAAATAATCCCTTCCAGGGAATTCCCTGGTGGTCCGGTGGTTAGGACTCGGTGCTTTCACTGCTGGGGCCCGGGTTCGATCCCTGGTCAGGGAACTAAGATCCCGAAAGCTGCGTGGCACAGCCAAAAGAAAAAAAAAAATCCCTTCCAGGATATTAGGACCCTGAATGACTGATTGCCCCAAATTGGCCAGTTCTGAAAATCACATCACAAGCAGGGGGCCAGGCAGTGGTGGTGGGGGAATGATAAGAAGAAGGCATACTTCTCAAAAATAGAGAAAATGGTAAACTGCATCTTAAAACATGGAGCTGGCATCATCACTCTCAATCAATGCCGAGAAATTTCCTAATAAATGAAGAGCTGAGGGTAAGGGTTTGGGGAAAGCCTATGGAAAATCACAAGTTGTTTTGTTGTTTTACATAGGGAGATGGGTCATTGAGAGGGCTGAGTTTTTCCACGGATTGGCTTGGCTTTTGGAGAGTTGAGTTTTGTGGAGTTGCCTTTGGTGCCTGGGATGAATGAATTCTGTCTGCCAAGTTGGCCCCAGATGGGTGGTCACGTCGGGGAGAGGAGGCTGGTCCCGGGCCCCGGGTTGTGGGGTACAGGCCTGCTGATGGCACAGGAGCCCCCCGCCCAGCACGGCCCCACCCCCTCTGCCCACAGACACGGAGCTGCAGCTGCGGAGGGACAGCATCTTCTGCCAGGCACTGGTGGCCGCCGTGTGCACCTTCTCCGAGCAGCTGCTGGCGGCCCTGAGCTACCGCTACAACAACAACGGCGAGTACGAGGAGAGCAGCCGGGACGCCAGCCGCAAGTGGCTGGAGCAGGTGGCGGCCACTGGCGTCCTCCTGCACTGCCAGTCCCTGCTCTCGCCGGCCACGGTGAGTGGGGGGCGGGGGAGGTCTTGCTCAGGCTGTCGCTCACCCCGTTCATTCATTCAGCGGCTGTTTATCGAGCACCTACTTTGTGTCACTGTTACAGGCACTGGGGACCCAGCAGTGGACAAAACAGAGAGTTCATTTACTCAGGGACCTTATACCCTGATTTGGGGGAGATAGACGTAAACAACTAAGGGCCAGGGATGGTACAGACAGACCAGTGGTTCTCATCAGGGCAGGTTTGCCCCCAGGGTACACTTGGCAATCTCTGGAGACATTTTTGGTTGTCACAACCGAGGGAAGAGGAAGTACTACTGGCATCTGGTGTGTAGAGGCCAGGGAGACTGCTAAGCCTCGTACAGCACACAGAATGCTCACCGCCGTCCCCACCCGCCGTAGAGTCAGCAGTGCTGCGGTTGAGAAACCCTCATTTATAGTGTTAAGGGCTAAGGGGAAGGTCTGGGCTGGTGGCAGTTGCAAGTTTTGATAAGGCAGCCACTGAGGGCCTCAGTGAGAGGTGACATCTGGCCTAAGAACCGGAGGAGGGGAGGGGGTGAGCCATGAGGACACTGGGGAGGAGCCCTCCAGGCAGAGAGGACAGCAGGTGCAAAGGTCCTGAGGCAGGAGGACGCACTCAGTGTTTGAGCTACAACGAGGTACCCAGTGTGGCTGGAATAGAGTGAGTGAGCCAGGGGAAGGTGGGGGAGGTGAGTCCTGAGAATTAACTGGGGTCTGACTGTTCGGGGTCTTGCAGGCTGTTGTAGGACTTTGGCTGTTACTCTGAGTGGGTGGCAGTCAGGGGAGGGTTTTGAGAAGAGGAGGGACAGGATCTGACTTCGATACTTAAAGGATCACCCAGGCTGCGGGGTGGGGAAGAGTGGAGAGGGGCAAGGGCAGAAACTGGGAGACCAGTGAGCTTTGTTGATGCAAATAGCACCTTGTTTAGTCCTTGCAGTAGCCCCCAGGCAGGTCCTTTACCACCCGCTTTTTAAGGATGAGAACACTGAGGCCCAGGGAACCTGTGTGAACCTGGGAGTCTGACTCTCGGCCTGGTTCCCCCGGACTGCCCTGCCTTCTCCACATCTCTTTTATCTCTGAGTGCCCTGTGCATCCACTCACGGGGCTCAGAATCAGGGTGGGTCCGTCTACCAGCTCCGGGAGGAGGTAGAGCCAGTGACTCAGCGTTTCGGGGTACTGGTACCCAGAGCCGATGCCCCCCAGAAATCCAGCCGGCAGCAGCACTTGCTCTGGGCTGTTTGCCCCTCCACCCATGTGTCCAGGCCTGAGCTCCCCACACCTTGCAGCCCTGAGCCTCCTAGACATTTTCCCAGGCCGGACAGGAAGCCACAGCTGCGGCCGTTTGGGAAAGAGCGGCCGTGGTGCGCCCTCTGCTGGCCGATGTTGCAGACAGGTGCCTGCCTGGTGGGAGACACCCTCTCATTGGATTCTGGAACTGAGCACCCAGCCCTCGCTTTCTTCTTCTCTGATGAGGACACCGGGACCCAGTGTGTTAATTCAGCAGTTGCCAGGATATGCAGGCTCTGAGCTGGGTGCTGCGTTGGAATGGCTCAGTGGGATAGGTGGGTTGACCCGGGTAGGAGGGCCACCCAGCATGTTAGAGCAGAGATGGGCTCTGACCTGGGAGGTGCAGGACAGGCCTGGAGCAAACACGATCTCACGTCGAGCCCCAGAGAGACCTGCGCAAGACCTCATGCCTGGTAGCGCCACAGCCTGGTGTGTCAACTAGAGTTGAAGCACAGCATCTTGAAGTGAAACCTGGGGCAGGGGTGGCACCTGTGACTCCTCCACTCTGTCTTGCTTTTGCAGAAAGAAGAACGGACCATGTTGGAGGACATCTGGGTGACCCTGTCGGAGCTGGACAATGTCACCTTCTCCTTCAAGCAGCTGGACGAGAACTACGTGGCCAGTGAGTGATTCCTTCCACCCCCACCGTGAGAGTCGGGGTTCTGGGGTGGAAGGGACTGCTCTGGGGTCACCCTGTCCCTCCCCCTGCCACCAGGCCAGCTGCCTAAAGTTGACCCAGGACCCGGTGCTTTCAAACCTCATGCTCCCAACATACAGGGAAGGAAAGGGTCTCTTTTTTTATAAACCCAGCCGTCTCCAACAGCGCTTAAGAGGGAAAAAGAGCCAGTACCCAGTTCTTATTAAAAGTCCTAGAGATAACCTTCTGTAGGATGAAGACGTGTTAAGATTTTCTAAGAACTTACAGCATAATTTTCTTCTTTCCTTTCTTTCTCCCTCCCTCCCACCCATCTTTCCACTCGCCTACCCACTCATCCGCTCATTCATCTACTCATCCATCCACCCATCCATTTATCCATCCATCCATCTATCCATCACCCATCCACCCACACACTCATCCATCTATCCACATACCCGTAATTTCGAGCACATGATACGTGTCAGGCTCAGTTTTAGGTTCTGGGCCACAGTGGAGAGATATACGGCCATGGTTTCTGCCCTCCTGGAGCTCACATTGTGGTCCAGTGGGTCTCAGCCCTGACTGCACTGGGATTGCCCAGGGAGCGATACTGATGCCTCAGTCCCAGTCCCAGTCCCAGCCCTGGTGATTTGGATTCAGTCTGTGTGGTGGATCCTGGGCATTGGGATCCAAGATAAGCTTTCCAGGTGACTTTGATGTATAGCCAGGACTGAGAATCACTGCGCTCGGTTCTAGAGCCATGGTTCTCTGAGTGTGATCCCTGGACCAGCGGCACCTGGAAGCTTGTTAGCCTAATTCTCAGGGCCCATCCCAGACCTGCTGAATCCAAAACTGGAAGCAGAGCCCAGAAATGTGCGTCAGCAAGCCCTCCCGGTGATTTTGAAGCATGCTAGTTGAGAACCCCTGCTTTTTTTGTTGTTGTTTTTTATTATCACCTCCCTAAGGAGCTTGCTTAGACAATTTTTTCCTACTCGCCACACCCCCATGAAATTTTTATATCATGGATATACTATATATCTGTTTATGTACTATATGTATATATGCTCTTTACATATAAAAAGAGTAGGGTTTTATTTTTGCCTTTGCCCCCAAAACCAATTTTTACCTCCTTGGAGGTGATATCACCCTGCTGAGAATGTGTAAACTAGAGTCTAGAAGCACAGTGGGTCTCATTTCGGGTACCAGTTGGAATTGGTTGGCAGTGGCTGCCTGTCTGTAGGCCAGCTTGGGCTCAGGGAGAATTATCCATCAATTAGTGATGTCTGCTACGGGTGCAGGATGGGGTGTCAGTGCCACCCCTGCCACAAGCTCTTCGCTATGGGTGTAAATAAGGTGCCGGTGCTGTTTGAGGGTAGCTTTTGCCAGGTAGAGGCCCTGGGCTACCAGGTGAGGGGTAAAAGGAGCACTGGTGAGGCTCTGAAGATAAACACGGACACCTCCGCAGCTGGGCAGAATCCATGTCCGGTGTAAGAATTAAGCAGTAGAAACTGGGACCTGTCAAGGGAGGTGAAAAGGGAGGTCAGAGGCTGCTCCTCTGAGTGGTAGGGGGACGGGGCTATCTGAGGTGCCCCGAGGCTGTGGGAGGGCAGGGAGGTCTGAAGCCGCGGCTCTGGGGTGGGCAGACAGCGGGGTCCTGGGACATCACGGTGGCGATCTGAAGGAGGTCTGTAGCTGCCCTCGCGGAGGTGGGGCAGGGCCCCTCCAGCCTTGATGGTGAACCCTCTGCCCCACCGCGTCCCCCACCAGACACCAACGTCTTCTACCACATCGAGGGCAGCCGGCAGGCACTGAAGGTCATCTTCTACCTGGATAGCTATCACTTCTCCAAGCTGCCCTCCCGCCTGGAGAGCGGGGCCAGTCTAAGGCTGCACACCGTGCTCTTCACGAAAGGTGAGCCGCGGGGACGGGCTGAGTGGGGCCCACTGGGGGGATGGCCGTGCACACCGGAGCCAAGCACCCGCCCTCGCTCTTCTTCCTTCACAGCTCTGGAGAACATGGAGGCGCCGCCTCCTCCAGGCAGCCAGACGGTGGAAGATTTGCAGCAGGAGATCAATGCCCAGTCCCTGGAGAAGGCTCAGCAGTATTACCGCAAACTCAGGTATCTGCACGGGCTACGTGATGGGGGCAGGATGCTAAGCACCGTCACGGGGAGTGAGCAGTAGCATGTAAGGCACCAGACAGGCCCCCAGTGCGGGGGCGGGCAATGCCCTTTCTTGAGCATCTACTGTGCGCCAGGCCCTCTGCCTACACGAGCTCATCAGATTCTCACAGCAGTCACTGGCAGCCATTCTAACTCAGCCATTCTAACCCACTTTGAAGATGAGGAAACTGATGTCCAGAGAGCACACCCAGCTTGGCCAAGTCATGCAGCTAGACTGGGTCTGCTTGGCTTCAAAGCAGGTCCCTCCATCTGGGAGGAGATGCCTGTTTCATTCTGCATGGGGGTGGGAATTGGGACAGGGGCCCTGGGATCCTTGAGCCTGTGAGTGAGAGACATGACCCCAGAGCCTCGGCCCTGCTCAGGGGAGACCCCCAGAGAGAAGAGAAGAGCAGGGGTCACATCCGCCAGGAGGAAGCCTGGGGCCCAAGGAGGCAGCTCCCACTACTGCTGCCCCCACCCCAGCCCGTTCCTACTTCTGTCTTACCTTCTCCCTCCGTGAAGAAGGTGGACTGAGAATTAGGAGACCGGGGCTTCAGGGTGTGGCAAGGGCTTTACTATTGGAAATGGGAGAATGATGCTTTCATATGTCTGTTCAGGGAAGACATCTACCTGTATTATTCTAACTGGCATCTCTTTGGATCATTCGATGCCACCAATCTGTTCTGTGCCGTTCGCTGAATATTTAAAAAATTGCCACTGTAATCATTCCTTCATCTCTGCTTTCATTCAGCACCTGTCACTCAAGGCCTTCCATAGGCCAAGTTCTGTTCTGGGTGCTCACTTAGGAGTCAACAGTGACCAAACAAAGCCTGTTCTTCATGGAGGGTAGATTCTAGAGCTGCTGTGGTCTGGCCCACCCCCTGTTTTGTCCATAAAGTTTTATTAGCACACAGCCACATTCATCCGTGTGTGTATCGTCTCTGGCTGCTTTTGTGTTGCAACAGCAGAGTTGAGTAGCATCTTGATAGAGACTGGTCTACACAGCCTAAAATATTTACTCTTCGGCCCTTTACAAAAAAAGTTGGCCGAGCGCTGTTCTAGAAGGGGAGATAAGCAATAACCCAGTAAACAGAGCAGTGTGACGTGTCAAGTGATGAGGGTGCTCAGAGGAGAGACACAGCAGGATGGGAGAGAGAGTGGAGTGTCGGTGCTGATTCTGACAGCCAGTCGGGGGGAGGTGGCATTTGAGGAGTGCCCAGGAGGCCCCTTCCTGCTTCCCCCAGGGCTGTTGGAGGAACAGGTGACTGTGGGCGTGGAAAGCTGTGCCTGCCGCTCTTAATGATTTGTTTCCTCCAGTTGTTGGAGGGCAAAGAGGCTGCGGCTGCAGTGGGGCAGGGGCTGGGAGGACGGTGGGCATGGCGGCCCTACCCTCACCCCCGTCTTTCTCTCTCAGGGCATTTTACCTGGAACGGTCTAACCTGCCCACGGACGCCAGCACCACAGCGGTGAAGATAGACCAGGTGTGCCCTCCTTCCCCTCACCTGCCATGGAGCTTGGGCAGGGCTGGGGGTTCGCGCGGTCAGACAGGGCCCAGGGTCACACCCCAGCCAGAATCCTGGCCGAGACGCCCCAGAGGCCTCTGCCGTCCCTCCTCCAGGAAGTCTTCTGGGATAACTCCTTCTCCATTCGAGAAACCCTGACATCTTCCCCACCCGCTTCAGAATTCCTTAGATGATGTATTCTCACTGGCACCCACTCACCTGTGCCTCTTGCATCTCCCTTGTTCACCGTAGCATCTCTCTGAGGCTGGAGCCTCACACCAGATGCGGCCATACAGTGCTCTTTTTGTGTGTTTCTAATTTGTTGCCAGCATTTAAAAGTCAAAAGGTTTCCCGCAAAATGGAGGCTTCTAGTTTATCTTGAGCAGTGGAAATACCTGGCTGTCTGGGCCACATTCCTGCCTGTTGTACTTGGCCTTGTGGGGGCTGTGCCCCACCCCCCCGCCACATGCTGCAGGCCTTTCCCCCTCTGCCCAGGCTCTATCAGGCCTCGATTTCTTATTTTTAAAAATTTATTTATTTATTTGGCTGCATTGGGTCTTTGCTGCGGCACACGGGATCTTCGTTGCAGCGCTTGTTGCTGTGCGCGGGCTTCTCTCTAGTTGTGGCATGTGGGTTTTCTCTTCTCTCATTGTGGCGCGGGTTCCAGAGCGCGTGGGCTCTGTAGTTTGCAGCACGCAGGCTCCAGTTGAGGCGTGCGAGCTCAGTAGTTGTGGCGTGCAGGCTGAGTTGCCCAGCGACGTGTGGGATCTTAGTTCCCCGACCAGGGATCGAACCTGCGTCCCCTGCATTGGAAGGCAGATTCTTTACCACTGGACCACCAGGGAAGTCCCTATCAGGCCTTGATTTTTTGTTTGTTTGTTTTTTTTTGTGGTATGCAGGCCTCTCACTGCTGTGGCCTCTCCTGTTGCGGAGCACAGGCTCCGGATGCGCAGGCTCAGTGGCCATGGCTCACGGGCCCAGCCGCTCCGCGGCATGTGGGATCCTCCCAGAGCGGGGCACGAACCCATGTCCCCAGCATCGGCAGGCGAACTCTCAACCACTGCGCCACCAGGGAAGCCCCCAGGCCTTGATTTTGACAGTGGTTTTGGGGCTCCTGGCCTCGGACCGTGAGGCTGGGCTCCGAGAGAAGGGCGGGGCACAGCCCTTCGGGAGTTTGTATAATAGTCTGGCTGGCAGAGTCTTGAGCCGACACAGGAAGCACTGGCCAGTGTTCTGTGCCTGCACAGGTGACGCAGGAAAAGGGGAGGTGGCGCAGAGCAGAAGGGAAGGCTGATCCTGGGGAGGTGCCGCTATTTGGAGAGGACAGTAGTGGGTATTCGCTGAGGCTTGGTCGTGGGCTCACCTGGGCAGGTGAAGAGAATTAGATGGGAGGGTTAAGCCTGAAATACATCGTGAGCATAGGAGGTGAGCCGAGAGGACAGCTGCTGTAACGGAGCTGGATTGGAGGTGATGACGGGAGGAAGGACAGGTGGGGGCCTCCTCCGACCGTCCGGGTGTGTGTGCCTCGCAGCTGATCCGCCCCATCAATGCCCTGGACGAGCTCTGCCGCCTCATGAAGTCCTTCGTCTACCCCAAGCCTGGTGCCGCTGGGAGCTTGGGCGCCGGCCTCATCCCCATCTCCTCCGAGCTCTGCTACCGCCTGGGGGCCTGCCAGGTCACCATGTGCGGCACGGGCATGCAGAGGTGCGCGGGCCCTGAGCGGGGGCGGGCCTCTGGGCCATTTGGGGGCCCGGGACGGGAGGACGAAGGCCAGGTTTGAATCCCGATTCTGCCGCTGCCTGTTGAGCCCAGACGAGGCCGTGGCTGCCCCCGCCCCCCACCGAGCCTCAGTTTGTCTGCTGTGAAATGGGATCTCGGGAGGAGGTGGTCCTCAGAGGGCTGCTGAGCTTCCCGGTTCTCTCACCCTGGTTGGTGTGACTGAGCGTCTCTGCAGCCTGGTTCTGCTGGAGCATCCATTCAACATAAGCAGGAATGATCGTGCCTCTTGGTTGGGGCAGATCTGGACACTTTCCCACTTCTGTCCTCTGTCCCTGCTGCTCTGACTGGGGCCTTGGGGGCCGTGGCGGGGCAGGCAGTCGCCCCCGTCTCACCTGCCGCCCCTGTTGCCGCCCCCCTGCAGGAGCACCCTGAGCCTCTCCCTGGAGCAGGCAGCCATCCTGGCACGGAGCCACGGGCTGCTGCCCAAGTGCATCATGCAGGCCACGGACATCATGCGGAAGCAGGTGAGGGGCCCCATCCCCCGGGGCCCCACCAGGCTGCGTGCAGGGCACCCAGATCCGGGCCCGGTGGGCACAGGGAGAGGTGGACTCACAGCCCGGGTGGGATGAGGGGCCGTCTGGGGACTGGGCTGATGCTCGTCTCCCCAGCTAGAGGGCTGAGGATTTCAGCTCCCATTACGCCCACCCACACCCACGTGCTTCCTCAAGCGCCCTGGACTCTGTGCAGAGGCAGCCCAGGGCCTCACCGTTCTTTCTTCCCAGGGCCCCAGGGTGGAGATTCTGGCCAAAAACCTCCGAGTCAAGGACCAGATGCCCCAGGGTGCACCGCGGTGAGTGGCTGTCCCCTCCCCGTCTCCTTTCCTCTCCTCCCTTCCGTGAAGGCCAGGACTCGGGCTGGGCTTCACCCCAGACAGACCCGCTGGTGTTCAGATGGGGCTTCCCCTCTCATTTACGGGACCCCGTTTGGGAAACAACAAACACGACTCGGTCTGTTACCTCCCAGAGCTCCCACTTCGGCTGGGACAGTGAGGCAGGGCCCCCACCGTGAGCCATGGGGCAGTAATTTGTGTGCCCCCCCCCGGCTCACCCACCGCCCTTCTGTGCCGCCCTGCTGCCCTCAGAGCCCTCAGCCCACCTGCTTCATCCTGTCCTCAGGGCCGATCGTCTCCACGTTGATGTCAGACCTCGTGGTACTGTGTGCAGCCCCCTTTCCCAGGAACAACTCGTTTTTGTGCGGCCTCCCTCTCCATCCACACGGCCCTGCTTTGCTGTTGACATAGGCCCACAATTTTTAAATAACTTCTTAATTTTGAAATAGTTTGACTATCTGACTATTTGGAAATAGTTTGACTCACAGGAAGTTGCAAAAATAGTACAGGGAGTTTCCATGTGGTCCTTCACTCAGCTCCCCCCGCCAAGAACCATGTCTCACGTAACCACAGGACATAGTCAAGACCAGGAAACGGTGTTGGAGCAATACAAGAACTCACAGATCTTATGTATGTTTCACTAGTTTTTGCATGCACTCTCTTAGCCCTCGTTATTATTATTATTATTATTTTTAGGCCACGTGGCATGGCTTGTGGGATCTTAGTTCCCTGGCCAGGGATTGAACCCCGGGCCCTCAGCAGTGGAAGTGTGGAGTCCAACCACTGGACTGCGAGGGAATTCCCCTCATTACTTTCACTTTTTTATTTTATTTTATTTTATTTTATTTTATTGATTGATTGATTGATTGATTGATTGCCGTACACGGGCCTCTCACTGCTGTGGCCTCTCCCGCCGTGGAGCACAGCTCCACGGAGCAAGCTCCGGACGCGCAGGCCTAGCAGCCACGGCTCACGGGCCCAGCCGCTCCGCGGCATGCGGGATCCTCCCGGACCGGGGCACGAACCCGCGTCCCCTGCATCAGCAGGTGGACTCTCAACCACTGCGCCACCAGGGGAGCTCCTACTTTTTTATTTTTAATTTTTATTTTTTGGCCTCACCGTTTGGCACGCGAGATCTTAGTTCCCTGACCAAACCCGTGCCCCTTGCAGTGGAAGCATGGACGCTTAACCACTGGAGCGCCAGGGAGGTCCCTCCCCTCATTACTTTTAAATACTTTTATATGTCGCTTCCCCCGCTCCAGGCACCATTCTAGTATTTTTACCTATATTAACTTATTTGCTCCAAACAACAACTCTGTGAGCAAGGTACTATTACTATCCGCCATTGGCAGGTGGGGACACTGAGGCCCAGAGAGGTTAAGTATCTTGTCCAAGGTCACACAGCACACAGAATCACAGAGTTGCGCTTCTGAACCCAGGCATTCTAGGCCCAGAGGCCACGCTCCTGACCACTGTGCCACCTTGCTTCCCTGTCTTGTCCGTGTCACCACAGCAGCCTCCTGTCCGGTCCCCCTGCCATCATTCTCCCCACAGCAGATCTACCGTCTCCCCTGCTTGAAACCCATTAGTGGCTCCTTCTTACTTGAGGGTAGAGCTCAGAATCCTCCCAATGCAGAAAGAAAACCAAGGTAGCTCCCCACGTGCTGCAGGGAGAGGCCCCCAAGATATATTAAGTAAAAGACTCCAGTGGCAGAGTGCTGGGTCTACTTTGCCACCATTAGCGTGGAAAAGTGCACACACACACAAGTATCTTAACACAAACATGCGCACGTATATGTGTCTGTTTTTGTAAACCCCTTGGCAGTCTGGAGGGAGCAGGACTCCTGTGGGGTGGGGACTGTACCACTAGGGGAAAGTGGGTGGCATCAATAATTTTTCACTCTGCATTTTTTTACACCTGTTGAGTTTTGTTTTCTGGGCATGGATTACACGTTCACATAGATCATATGTTGCAATAATAACAATAGGCCTTGGCCTGCCCGGCTGGTCCTCATCCTCTTCACCTCCATCCATCAGGCTCTACCGCCTCTGCCAGCCGCCGGTGGACGGAGACCTCTAGACACTGAGGTGCCTGGTGCTTGGCTGCGTCCTCTGGAGCTGGGATTTGGGAGGACACAGGAGGCCGTGTGGCCTTCTCCAGAGCTGGCCCAAGACCTCCTCTCCCGCCTGCTTGAGGATCTGTCCGGCCTCCTCCATCACCTCCTGGGAGGATAAGCAGTGCCCCCACTCTTGGATGAGCTGGTGGATCGGCCCTGGGCTGGCATGTTCTTCACACTTCTGCCAGAAGCCCGAGGTGTGCTGGGGACCCACAGAACGGATGGGTGCAGCCAGGGCCTGGGCTCCGGCCTGCAGGTCCCTAGAACACAGGAGAGAAGTCATGGGCACTGCAGCTGGAGGCCCGCGGCCCCAGCTCCCTCGGGATGGCTCAACCTGCACTTTGGAAACCTCTGGTTTCCTTCTATGTCCACATTCCAGGCGACCACATGTGTCTGCTCCTCTTTCTCACCTTAGCTTCCAGATTCCCCCCTAACCCTGTACTAATCTGCCCAATGGACTCGGAAAAGCCAGGCCTCTGCCAATAAAGACAGAGGGACAGGGCACAACGCCTGTTACCAAGAAAACGGTCGAAAGCCACCCTGGCTTCCGCCATCAGTGCCATTGGAACTGGAGCCATCAGCCCTGGGCACGAGATTTGCTCTGACTTTATTTATATGGCGTGAACTCTCTGTGGTTTATTTTGGGGTTTTTATGTTGTCATTGGTATCGCTGAGATTTTTTTCCCCCCAGGTTGCGTGATTATATATTTGACATTTTAAATTTCAAAGAAAGCTATATTGTCTAACGGGACCAGCATAAGGTAGTATTGACAACTTTTCCCAGTTCTACTAAAAAAAAAAAAAAGAAAGAAAAAAAAAAGAAAAACTAAATTATTGAAAATTCAAAAGATGTCATTATTTCATCTTTTTAATATTAGGGTCTTAAGATACGGCTTACAGGTATCGACTAGGGTTCCTTTTCCCACCCACCCTTGGTTCTCCAGCAGTTGGTCTGTATCAGGGTGAATTACTTTGTTCTTTGAATGACTGGCTACAAGGGTTTGAGAGGTGGCTGGGCCAGGCCTGGGGGCTGGAGGGGGTTGAACCATCCATTGGAGAGGCAGTCCCACACTGGTGTCTGTCCTCTGCAGGTAAAAGGGCCGCTGGGAAACACTGAGTGGTACCTTCTGTAATTTATTTTTTGATGTTAACTCAGAACAGGACATTTGGGACTTCTCAGCCAGCTAGAGAGACAGGACGCTACCCTGCCCACCTGGGCACAGGGACCCACACAGGATCCCCCCTCTGCCCCCCCCCCCAGCAGTTTGTCCCCTCTAGGTTCTGTTGCCAGCAGGGAAATGTCACAGCTGGGACAGAAGGGAGGAGTCTTTCCAGCCTTGGCTGACGGGTGAAATCAGGTGTGGGTTTCCCGCTGCCCTGGAGGCTTGAAGACCCATCAGCATCTTGGCCCCCTGCACCCCCAGGGGCCGCCTTCCCTCTCTTGCCACCCTGCACCAGATTGCAAGAGGTGGGCTTATTGCAGGACAGAGGTGGCACAGATACAAACGAGGACCCCACGGCAGAAACAGAGAGGGGCCCCCGAGGGCAAGGGCGTCGTGCACTGGTTTACTTTGAAATGTACAGATCTTCTCATTCAATTCATGATAGATTTTTTATTATTATTAAAAGTCGGTTTATAATACAAAGATCTTGATCTGTGGCGAGTTCCTTTGGGGCCAACACTGGTCGCGTGGAGGTGGCTAGGCCGGCCAGCATCACAGGCGGAGTGAGCAACGGTTTTGAAGATGGCACGGAGGAGGATCGCTTTGATACCGTCAGGGTCCTTGAGGCAGCGACCCCTGCTCAGTGAGTTACCACTCTGAACCTCAGTTTCCTTCTCTAAAATGGCAGTATATATATTCCCTTGCAGGGGACTGGTGAGGAATACCCGAGATTGTACCGCGGGTCTGCCATTCAGGTGTGCCAGGAAAATTACCGTCTTTATATGTATTTCACCTTTATTTTGGATTCTCAGTTCCTATCTCACTGTGATGGTGGAAAAATGTGACTGTTCTTCCAGGCACTCCCTCGCCTCCTTCTGATGTCATGCTAGGACTCTCTGTCTCACATGTGCCCACGGATCAGGGTGGGTCTGAGGGATGAGCCATCCTCCGCCCCAACTTGCAAGGCCTGTTTGGTCTGGAATCCGCTGGAGTGGAGTTCCAAGTACTCAACACGTGGTTGGGCTGGTTCCTGGCCAATCAGAATACACGCTGGCCGCAAACGGACCAATCAGAACGGACGCCAGCACAGACGCTGTTCCTGCACACCGGGACCTGTGGTCTCGGTCCCATGCTGAGAGCGCCTTATCACGAGCCATGTTTATGAAGCTGCCTGAGTCCGTCTGCCGAGTCAGAGAAATCTCATTCCCTGGCCCGAACTGGCCTGCAGACCTGTTTTGCCAGGCCTGCCCCATGCCTTTCTCCGTCTCCCTCCCTCCTTTCTTCCCCACCCCTTCATCCCGACCTCTTCCCTCCTTCATTTCTTTCCCTCCTTTCCCACGCTTTGGAAAACACTGACCTCTATGAAAAGCTTCTTTCGGGTGCCTTCCTCTTGAAGGCCCCCCACTATACTATCATGGCCACACTTGGGCCTCCCCTAAGTCCTGCCATTTTGGAAGAGAGCCCCTTCTCTTTCAATCTCTTTTCCTTCTGAACTACCTGTCCCAGAGCTCATTCTCTCCAGGCCCAGACTGGGAGCCTCCCAGAGAGAGAGCCTTGTGTCTTTCAATTACAGGTTTCAAAAGACTCAGTACTGTAATTGACGAGAGTGGATCCTGGTGGGATTTCGGGCACGGTGATGGAGTGATTTTTTGGATTGTCTGAAGCCATGTTTGGATACAGGGAAAATCACTCTAAGGGGACAGCCATCACCTCGATCTGTATTTGGGGTCAAACAGGATTTGGATTTGATGCCTTCCTCCAGGCAGACACTTTTACAGGAAGCAGGAATGTCTGCCTGTTCTGCACCCTGAGAGTCTGCAATGAGAAAAGTGAGTTCTCCTGCGGTGATGGACAGGGACAGCTTTGGTTTAGGAGCTGAGAAGTGGGGTCTCTGCGGCCTTGAGTGAGTCACATTCCTTCTTAGACAACAGAGCTGCATCAGCAAACAGGGTGGAAGCCCAGGGCTGTTTCTTTCTCTGGAAGGCCTTTCTCTCAGTACAAAGTGGAGTATGAAGGGCTGCTTACAGCAGGGCGGTGTTTTGTAAGAGACAAGTGGTCTCAAACTGGCAGCCAGTGGACTGAAACTTGGAAATGGATGTGGGTTTTGTTTTTGTTTTCCCGATATGGTGTTTTTATAATTTTGAATTAGACACTCATACTTAAGAACCAGCAGCTTTCACTTCCAAATTCTGATTTGGGGGTTGTCTTGAAAATTCAGAAGCTCTGGTCCCAGTGGCCCTTGTGGTACCACGTGTCCTGCCTGGTCACATATCCACTGGAGCTGAGGAGTGGCCACTGCCTTTGGGCAATGTGCCAGCTTTCCATCCCCCACCTGGCCCAACACACTCCTTTACCTCACCTGCTCGGCTCCAGGATGGCCCTGCCGGCGCTGGCCTCTTGACCATTCAGATCTTCATCTCTGGAGTTGCCATGGTGATGTTGGCTAAGAGAGGAGCTGGTGACCAGGAGTTGCAGTGCTGACCAGTGGAGCATCAAGAGGTGGGTGAATCCCCGCAGCTGATGAGTCTCTCGAACCCTGGTTCTCTGCTCCCTTTGAGCCTCAGAGCTGACTCGGATAAGGTCCTTTGGTGTAGGTTGTGTTAGGGGCCACTCAGGAAACCAAAGGTGGGATGGAGTGTGCTGGCCACTTTGTGATTTTATCTAAATTTAACTTTATATATTTACCATCTTCCTTTTCTATCACTGAAGCACCCTGAGAGAAGGAGTCACATCAATCCTGTCTGCTGGGTGCCAGTGTCTGGCCCAGTACCAGGCATCAGTGAACCATGGCTAAATAAAAGAAAGAAGGCTCATAACTGTTAGAGCCAAGAACCCACACCCTAGCTGTGTGCGGCCAAGGCACATGCCTCCAACCACATGCTCTGCACCTGGCTTTGTTCCGGGACTGGGCTGGATTGTTGACAACTGGGAAGGCCTGGGCTGAGACCTTTGAAGTCAGATACCCTCGCCTGCCCCCTGACCTGGCAGGCTGCTGTACTTGCGGGAAGTCACCATCTCTCTCAGAGCCTCGGTTTCGTTCTCTGAGAAATGGAGACGTTCACACGCAAATTTAACTTTCAGGGGATAAGTGCCATGCCCTATCTTTCCAGCAGATGGCGCTAGGAACCGTGTAGTGCCCAGAGCTTGCGGTTAACTGGGTTTGAGTCCAGCCGAGTCCCGCCTACCTGCCTACCTGAACCAAACACTTGTTCCTGGGTGCCCACATTTGGGACAGAGGCAGCCTGGAGGCAGGGGCTGGGACTGTCTAGATGATGGGTACCACCCTGCCCTTCTGGGCTGGCCTTGGCCTAACTTGGTGTGGGTATTTTCTTTTTCTCTATTAAACACTTTTTTTCTTTATTTCTCTTTCTTATTTTTATCTCTTTCCTCTCCATTTTCTTTCCTTCCTAACTTTTTAGTTTTGTTTTTCTTTGTCCTGTAACATATGTCTGTGAGCTGCGCTCTTTATATTCTCTTCCCTTGTGTGCTTTTCCTTCTCCCTTCTTTCTTCCCTTGCAACTGGATGTATGAGAAGGATGTGAAAGACCCTTGTAAACTGTAAAGAGAGGTGCTCATGAGGGCTGTGACCAGGAACCTGCAGTTACTAATGTCCACCCCTCCACTGCCGTGAGCCCTGACCTGCCTGGAATCGCTGATCACCAGGTAGCGCTTTGGGCCAGGCTGTCCTGACCGAGCCTCTGAGAGCAACTGCAGGGGCTTCGGTTTTAAGTCCCCAGGGTTTCGGGGCTTTGAGGGGAGGTGAATCAGAAAGCCTAGCAAAAAGCTGCCCCTCTCTGGGCACTAGTAACATCCCTGGAGGGTTGGGAGGAGGAGAGGACAGCAGGACCCAAGTTAGAGTCCCCTGATGAGCTATGTGACCTTGAGCAGGGCCCTGTCCTTCTCTGTGCCTCAGTTCTCCCACCTATGATGAGAGGACATACAATGCTGTTCCTCAAAAGGGACTTCTGGTCTTCTAGCCAGCCTGTCCTAGACTTCTCTGAAGGACCAATAGCAATGTTCAGAATCTCTCACGTGTTTTTTGTTGTTTTTTTTTAAATTTTATTTTCTTGTATTTTTTAATACAGCAGGTTCTTATTAGTTACCTATTTTATACATATTAGTGTAAATATGTCAATCCCAATCTCCCACTTCATCCCACCTCACCCCCCTCCACTTTCCCCCCTTGGTGTCCCTATGTTTGTTCTCTACATCTGTGTCTCTATTTCTGCCTTGCAAACTGGTTCATCTGTACCATTTTTCTAGATTCCACATATATGCATTAATATATGATATTTGTTTTTCTCCTTCTGACTTACTTCAGTCTGTATGACAGTCTCTAGGTCCATCCACGTCTCTACAAATGACCCAATTTCGTTCCTTTTTATGGCTGAGTAATATTCCATTGTATACATGTACCACATCTTCTTTATCCGTTTGTCTGTCGATGGGCATTTAGGTTGCTTCCATGACCTGGCTATTGTAAATAGTGCTGCAATGAACATTGGGGTGACTGTGTCTTTTTTTTTTAATTTAATTTAATTTTTTTTATACAGCAGGTTCTTATTAGTCATCCATTTTATACACATCAGTCTATACATGTCAATCCCAATCTCCCAATTCATCACACCACCACCACCACCCCCCACCGCCTTCCCCCCTTGGTGTCCATACGTTTGTTCTCTACATCTGTGTGTCAATTTCTGCCCTGCAAACCGATTCATCTGTACCATTTTTCTAGGTTCCACATATATGCGTTAATATGTGATATTTGTTTTTCTCTTTCTGACTTACTTCACTCTGTATGACAGTCTCTAGCTCCATCCATGTCTCTACAAATGACCCAATTTCGTTCCTTTTTATGGCTGAGTAGTATTCCATTGTATATATGTACCACATCTTCTTTATCCATTCGTCTGTCAGTGGGCATTTAGGTTGCTTCCATGACCTGGCTATTGTAAATAGTGCTGCAATGAACATTGGGGTGCATGTGTCTTTTTGAATTATGGTTTTCTCTGGGTATATGCCCAGTAATGGGATTGCTGGGTCATATGGTGATTCTATTTTTAGTTTTTTAAGGAACCTCCATACTGTTCTCCATAGTGGCTGTATCAATTTACATTCCCACAAACAGTGCAAGAGGGTTCCCTTTTCTTCACACCCTCTCCAGCATTTATTGTTTATAGATTTTCTGATGATGCCCATTCTAACTGGTGTGAGGTGATACCTCATTGTAGTTTTGATTTGCATTTCTCTAATAATTAGTGACGTTGAGCAGCTTTTCATGTGCTTCTTGGCCATCTGTATGTCTTCTTTAGAGAAATGTCTATTTAGGTCTTCTGCCCATTTTTTGATTGGGTTTTTTTTTTTTTTAATACTGAGCTGCATGAGCTGTTTATATATTTTGGAGATTCTTTGTCCATTGATTCATTTGCAAATATTTTCTCCCGTTCTGAGGGTTGTCTTTTCGTCTTGTTTATAGTTTCCTTTGCTGTGCAAAAGCTTTTAAGTTTCATTAGGTCCAATTTATTTATTTTTCTTTTTATTTCCATTATTCTAGAAGGTGGGTCACAAAAGATTTTGCTGTGATTTATGTCAAAGAGTGTTCTTCCTATGTTTTCCTCTAAGTGTTTTATTATTTTTGTGTATGGTGTTAGGGGGTGTTCTAATTTCATTCTTTTACATGTAGCTGTCCAGTTTTCCAGCACCACTTATTGAAGAGACTGTCTTTTCTCCATTGTATATCCTTGCCTCCATTGTCATAGATTAGTTGACCATAGATGCGTGGGTTTGTCTCTGGGCTTTCTATCCTGTTCCTTTGATCTATATTTCTGGTTTTGTGCCAGTACCATATTGTCTTGATTACTGTAGCTTTGTAGTATAGTCTGAAGTCAGGGAGTCTGATTCCTCTAGCTCTCTTTTTTTCCCTCAAGATTGCTTTGGCTATTCGGAGTCTTTTGTGTCTCCATACAAATTTTAAGATTTTTTTTCTACTTCCGTAAAAAATGCCATTGGTAGTTTGATAGGGATTGCATTGAATCTATAGATTGCTTTGGGTAGTCATTTTCACAATATTGATTCTTCCAGTCCAAGAACATATATCTCTCCATCTGTTTGTGTCATCTTTGATTTCTTTCAGCATTGTCTTATAGTTTTCTGAGTACAGGCCTTTTACCTCCTTAGGTAGGTTTATTCCTAGGTATTTTATTCCTTTTATTGTAATGGTGAATGGGATTGTTTCCTTAATTTCTCTTTCTAATCTTTTGTTGTTAGTGTATAGGAATGCAAAGGATTTCTGTGCATTAATTTTGTATCCTGCAACTTTACCACATTCATTGATTAGCTCTAGTAGTTTTCTGATGGCATCTTTAGGATTGTCTATGTATAGTATCATGTCATCTGCCAACAGTGACAGTGTTACTTCTTCTTTTCCAATTTGTATTCCTTTTATTTCTTTTTCTTCTCTGATTGCCGTGGCTAGGACTTCCAAAACTATGTTGAATAATAGTGGTGAGAGTAGACATCCTTGTCTTGTTCCTGATCTTAGAGGAAATGCTTTCAGTTTTTCACCATTGAGAATGATGTTTGCCGTGGGTTTGTCATATATGGCCTTTATTACGTTGAGGTAGGTTCCCTCTACGCCCATTTTCTGGAGATTTTTTTTTTTTATCATAAATGGGTGTTGAATTTTGTCAAAAGCTTTTTCTGCATCTATTGAGATGATCAGATGGTTTTTCTTCAGTTTGTTAATATGGTGTATCACATTGATTGATTTGCGTATATTGAAGAATACTTGCATCCCTGGGATAAATCCCACTTGATCATGGTGTATGATCCTTTTAATGTGTTGTTGGATTCTGTTTGCTAGTATTTTGAGGATTTTTGCATCTATATTCATCAGTGATATTGGTCTGTAATTTTCTTTTTTTGTAGTATCTTTGTCTGGTTTTGGTATCAGGGTGATGGTGGCCTTGTAGAATGACTTTGGGAGTGTTCCCTCCTCTGCAATTTTTTGGAAGAGTTTGAGAAGGATGGGTGTTAGCTCTTCTCTAAATGTTTGATAGAATTCACCTGTGAAGCCATCTGGTCCTGGACTTTTGTTTGTTGGAAGATTTTTAATCACAGTTTCAATTTCATTACTTGTGATTGGTCTGTTCATTTTTTCTATTTCTTCTTGGTTCAGTCTTGCAAGGTTGTACCTATCTAAGAATTTGTCCATTTCTTCCAGGTTGTCCATTTTATTGACATAGAGTTGCTTGTAGTAGTCTCTTAGGATGCTTTGTATTTCTGCAGTGTCCATTGTAGCTTCTCCCTTTTCATTTCTAATTTTATTGGTTTGAGTCTTCTCCCTCTTTTTCTTGATGAGTCTGGCTAAAGGTTTATCAATTTTGTTTATCTTTGCAAAGAACCAGCTTTTAGTTTTATTGATCTTTGTTACTGTTTTCTTTGCTTCTATTTCATTTATTTCTGCTCTGATCTTTATGGTTTCTTTCCTTCTACCAACTTTGGGTTATGTTTGTTCTTCTTTCTCTAGTTCCTTTAGGTGTAAGGTTAGATTGTTCATTTGAGATGTTTGTTGTTTATTGAGGTAGGCTTGTATTGCTATAAACTTCCCTCTTAGAACTGCTTTTGCTGCATCCCATAGGTTTTGGATCGTCGTGCTTTCATTGTCATTTGTCTCTAGGTATTTTTTGATTTCCTCTTAGATTTCTTCAGTGATCTCTTGGTTATTTAGTAACATATCATTTAGCCTCCATGTGTTTCTGTTTTTTATGTTTTTTTCCCTGTAATTTATTTCTAATCTCATAGCATTGTGGTCGGAAAATATGCTTGATATGATTTCAATCATATCAAGAGAGCCATGCGGGCTCTGGGCTGCCGCCAACAGGTGTCCCAAATGATGTGCCTGTCGCCAAGATGGAGGGGGAGGAAACCCACTTGAGGCCTGGCAGAGTGGGAAGGGGCACAGACACTGACAGCAGCCGTGCCATGAGCACCTGTTGTGAACCTGCTGCTGTGCCGGGTGTGTTAGCACACTGCCTGGTCAGTACTTGTTGTAGGTGCTCAAGCAGTACATGTTGGCCTTAGGGGAATGAATCAGTGAATGAGTGGCCGTGGCTGGGAGAACAGCTCAGCCCCACAGACAAGGATTCTGATCACTAAACCTCACCAGTTCTCATGGTGACTGTGAGAAGAAGACAATTATTAGTCCCATTTTACAGATGAGAAAACAGAGACCAAGAGTGTAAATGACCTGCTTGAAGTCATGTAGCCTTGGGGGTTGAACTGAGAGTGACTGACTCCAATGCCCCAGCTGTTTCAACACCACCAAGGCCTCCTGGGCCCGCCGAACAGCCAGCAGGCAGCGCTGACTTTCCAGCCTTACCCCTCACCCTCTGCCTCGCTGCCTCACTGGTCTGGCTGTTATCTGCCAGGGCCTTGTTTCTGTTCCTCAAGCTCTCTGGTCTCGTTACTTGTTCCACCGCAGGAGTTTTGCCCTTGCTGTATTTTCTGCCTGGAACCCTCTTCCCACCTGACTCTCCCATGGCTGCCTCCTTCCTGCAATTCAGGTCTCAGTTGGAACCACCTCCTCTGAGAAGCCTTCCTTACTGAGTAAAAATAGCATCACTTATTGACTCTCTAATACAGCATGCTGTTTCCTTCTGCCATGGCACAGATCCCAGTCTTTAGTTTACTTTTGTATTTTTAACCCCATGTATTGTCCGTCTATTCCAACCAGACTGCAGGTTCCATCAGGGCAGGGGCCCAGCCTGCCTTGCTCCCAGCCATATTGCAGCTCCTAGCACAGCAGCTGGCGCATAGTAGGGGCTCAGTCAATCCCTGCTGACTTTGGTGGAGTGAATCAGTGCATGAGGGAGGATTCCGATCAATATACCAACACCCCCTGCCCCACCCATGAGAGGTGTTGATGCTAGTTTTATCTTCAGGTTTTGGCAAGTCCATGATTATGTCTCTACTGGCTGCAACAGTTCGGGCCCTCACCCACCTTCCTTGAAGTCTTTCTGCTCTGTTTCCCTCACTGGTGATTGACAGCTGAGCTGCCACCCTGACCGGGGCCTCAAGGCCCTTGCAGGAAACCAAGATGGAGCTGAGTGTCCCCACAAGAATATTCCTCCATCAAGCTGGGTCTGAGTCACTGAGTGCTGCGTCTAATTTGGCAGGAGGGCACAGCTGATGATGCAAAGCCACTTGGGCTGAGGACACCCACTGTGGGCTGAGGACACCCACTGTGTCTGGAATGTGTTTGCAGAAACCTATACAGGCTTGCCTCATTATATCGAGCTTTGCTTTATTGCACTTTGCAGATACTGCGTGTTTTACAAATGGAAGGTTTGTGGCAACCCTGCATTGTCAGATGATGGTTAGCACTTTTTATCAATAGAGTATTTTTAACTTAAGGCCCATGCATTGTTGTTTTAGACATAATGCTATTGCACACTTAATAGACTGCAGTATAGGGTAAATACAACTGTTATATACACTGGGAAACCAAAAATTCACGTGACTCACATTATTGCGACGGTCTGGAGCCCGACCCACAGTATCTCTGAGGTTTGCCTGTATGTCATTCTAGGTCTGGTACAGCAGCTCATTTGGGCTCACCTCTTACCCTCATCGGCATCATTAAAAAATATTTATTGAGGGCCTACTGAGTGCCAGGCACTGTTCTAGGCCCACAGTCACATCAGTGAAGAGTTTGTGGAGTTTATTTTCTGCTGGAAGGAGACAGACAAAACAGCCAATGGACACATGGGTGTGTAATATGTCAGATGGCATAAGTGCCAATAAGATAAGTCAGGCAAGAGGAAGGACAGAGGCAGATGTGGGGGCTATTTTAATAGATGGTCAGGGAAGGCCTCTCTGGGGCAGACCCGTGCATGCAGACGTAAGGAGCAGATAGCTTGTTCCAAGCAGAAGAAACAGCAGGTGTAAAGGCCCGGAGGTGGGAATGCTCCTGGTGAGTTGGAGGAGGAGTGAGAAGGCCACTGGAGCAGGGAGGCTGGTGAGGAGGATATGACAGAGCAGGCAGGGACCAGGGCACGTAGGTGGCTGGTGGTTTTGGAGTTCACGTCTGGAATCGGGGAGGCATGGGGGGTTTTGAGCAAAGGACAAGCCGTTTTCTCATATGAAAACAGCAATCATAGCTCCCCGCCTACCAGGCCTGTCCATTTGAGTGCTTTCAAAAGTAAGCCGAGAGTACCCTCCAGAGTGAAAGTGGTATTATAACATTTTATTTCTATAATATGTTGTGCTTTTCCTATTGTGTTTTATGAAATATGTATCATTATGGTGACATATAATTATATATCTGTCTATTCTCTGCGGCCACCTCTCTGATGAACTCCAAAGCAGGGGCTTCAAGGCTCTTCTGGAGATGACGTACGTGACTGATTGGGGAGTTGCAGGCACTCAGGCTGGTGGTGGGGTGGGGAAGAGAAATTCTCCTGGAGTCCTGGGGTTACAACTGAGTGACACCAATAGGCTGGGAACAAGGCGGACCTCGTCACTAGAGGTAACGAAAATAATAAGTGACATTGTTCTAAACACTTGATATGTGTCGCTTACGTCTTCCCAGCAGCTCCCTGGGCCATTACCCCATTATAGGGACCAGCAAAGCCGGGCACAGTAACTCATGTACCCGGATCTCATGCTGCTGAGGCTGCAGCCAACACGGGCGCCACCTCCCACTGCCCTCCCCCCTGCAGTCTGTCTCGGGGCGGGGGGGCGCCCATGCTCAGCCCAGGGGGTGAATCATGGGGTCAGGGCTGCCTTCACGGGTGTGTGACCGAGGCGGTTCCACGGGGATCTGTGCTTAGAAGAGCCCGTGATTGGCTTAAGGCTCTGCTGTCACAGTCTTCAAATTCGTAATAATTTTTGAACAGGCAGCTGTACATTTTTTAAATTAATTAATTATTTTTTGGCTGCATTGGGTCATTGTTGCTGTGCGCGGGCTTTCTCCAGTTACAGCGAGCGGGGGCTACTCTTCATTGCGGTGCGCGGGCTTCTCATTGCAGTGGCTTCTCTTGTTGCGGAGCACGGGCTCTAGGCGTGTAGGCTTCAGTAGTTGTGGCATTCAGGCTCAGTAGTTGTGGCTTGCGGGCTCTAGAGCGCAGGCTCAGTAGTTGTGGTGCATGGGCTTAGTTGCTCCGCGGCATGTGGGATCTTCCTGGACCAGGGATCGAACCTGTGTCCCCTGCATTGGCAGGCAGATTCTTAACCACTGCACCACCAGGGAAGTCCCAGGGGCTCTACATTTTTATTTTGCATTGGACCCCACAAATTATGAAGGTGGTCTTGCATGAGGATACAAACCAATTATAGGATCCCGCCCCTTTGCTGGGATTGGTGGATGTTAACCCACGTCTGACCAATGAGATGTAAGCATTGAGCTCTGGGGGATTCTGGGAAAGTCTTTTCTCCCTGGAAAGAGACAGCTCGTGAGGAGCATTCCTTTTATCTCTGTGCCCCGTCTTTCTGCTTTGGATTATGGACACTTGGATACTTCTGTGCACACCTACTGCTACTACCCTGATCCAGATAATCGCCCTTGGCCTAGAATGTCCTGGTCTTCTCACTGGTATCCCTGCGGCCACGTTCACCCATCACCCCCACTGCAGCCAGAGGGAGCCTGTCAAATCTAAGTCAGGCCATGTCCCTCCTCACTCAGACCCTCCAGGGACTCCCCATCTCACTCTGAGAGCCCAACCCCCATCCCCTACAAGACCCCACTCGAACCCTGTCCCACCCCCTCCCTGACCTCCTGCCCTGCTTCTCTCCCCCTCACTCACTCTGTTCCAGCTACCTGGCCTCACTGAAATCACCAGGCAGCTGTCTCAGGGCCTTTGCATAAGCTGCTCCCTGTGCTGGGAAAGCTCTTCCCCAGGAATCCCCTCGACTTCCTCCCCCGCTCCTGCAGGTCTCTGTTCACCAGTCAGGCAGAGCTGAACGGGGAGCCTGGGCGGGGACCCCGATGACTCAACAGAGCTCCTGCCAGCCATGGCCCTCCTGTTCCAGATTCTCCTTGACGGAGGTGAGGAAGTGCAGGGGGTCAGCACCTTCACCAGTTTCATCTCTTGTTATTGCAGCTGAAATCATCTCACAGGGACAGTGGCTGGGATTTCAGCCCAGGGTTCCAGTTGGGGTGTGGCCTAGGGGCAGGTCCTGTGGTGAAAGGGTTGGGGAGGTCGAAGGCTCCGCTCCCTGAATCCCTGCGGCAGTGGTCGGCCCTTCTCGCTTCCTGCCCAGAAGTCGCGAGGGCCCGCAGTGAGGGGCCTGGTCCCACAAGTCAGTCCCCTCCTGGGCAGGCCTTAGCCTCTACCCAGCATGTGGGGAGGGCACTGCCCTGTCCTCCCTGCTGTTTGCCTTCCAGCAGTTTCCAGGCCCAGGTTCCCAGGACACAGCTGCCCCAGAATCCCCACCATGGGGTCCATCCCTGCTGACCTGGGTTTGGCCTCCAGCTCTTTCCAGATCCTTTTGGCCATGTCACCCTCTCTCCAATCAAAGCCTATCCATCCTCTGTCGCCCTCTCTCTGGCCCTGCTGAAGGACATGGATATCCCAGTGCACGGAGGCCCATGGGTAACGGGGAGCTGCCCCCAGTTACCTATCTGTGCTTCACCAGAGCCCCCCTTGACTGTGGGAGTGACAAGTGGGGGTCTTTCAGACACCATGACAGGGCGGGGGATGGGCTGTTCCAGGGACAGGAACACTGCAGGCCAGCAGGCTGGAGGAGGGCCAGCCCTGGGGGCCTGCACAGCTTTGCCGCTCTCTTTCTTGGCTTTTGGCCCAAACAGCTCTTAGGGAAAGAACGCGGGGTGACCGTGGCAGGTGGGACTCGTTTCCATGGTGTGTGGCTGACACCGGAGGACGATGGAGCTACAGGCTCCTGGGGACCAGCCCGCCAGGAGCTGGGGGTGGGGGAGCTCAGGTGCGGGTGGCAGGGCCGCCCCTCCATCCATCATGCCACCCGCTGTCAGGGAGCTGGCGGGGGTCCTGGCTGCTGTCGCCTGGGGGGCCGTGGGAAGGGCTGCCAAGTCTGTGTCCTGGCAGGGGCCAAGCCAGACCAGGGTCCTGTGTGCAGAGCTTCAGCTGTAAAAAGGGGCCCAGGCCATGGTGCCTCCCTCACCCATGAACCGCTTCTCTGTTCCACCTGGGTCCGACTCAGTGGCGGCGGCCCAGAAGGTCTGACCCTGCCTGCTGGGCATCAGAGGAAATCTAGCCTCTCTCCTCCTGATTGATAAAGGAGTGGGATCCCCGTGCCTGTCTGGGACGGGAGAGTCGATGTGATATGCAGTGTTATTTAATTACCTACTGTGTGCTGGGCTTGGTGTTCACATGTGCGTGTCACTTCCTTGATTCCTCCCAAGGAAGGGGCACTGTGATCACCAGCTTCCTGTTGTGCAGGCGGAGGTGATGGAGGAGGTGGGGCCGGAGGGTTCGCTCAGCCTCACAAGGTTCCAGAGCATCAGAGCCGAAGTTTGAGAGCGTGGCGTCTGGTCCCAGGACCTTGCTCCCAGTCCCCGGGCCTGCCGGCCAATCGTGGAATGAGAGATGCTGCTGCTGAGCGCAGGGTCCATCAGAGAGGGGAGCCTCAGGGTGGTTCTCTCCTGGGGGCCTCCTGGTATATAAAAAATGAAGAAATGGCAAAACAGGGCTGTGAAAACCACGGGCTGTCTGAAATGTTGAGAAGGAGAAATGAACACTTTTCGTGGTGCTGTTCACCGAGTAAGAACTACATTGATTAAAAACAACCACACCAATTCCAGGTGCACTCAGGCATGAGGACGGGGATGGAGGGACAGGTGAAGACAGAGAGACGGGTGAAGACGTAGGGGATTTAGCTCTTGAACTCTGCGGCTGGACTTGCTGGGTTCAAATTCCTGGGTAAGTGACTTGACTTTCTGTGCCTCAGTCTCCCCATCTGTAGCATGGGCTCACAGCAGCATGTTCCTCACGGGGCTGGTTTGGGGCTTGGCTGAGCGAGCACAGGTAAAGCCTCAGCAGCGCTGGGTCACAGGAACTGCTCAGGTTGCTGCGATGGTTATTCGACCACACAGCCCACTGTTTGTTTCTCTTTGACTCAAGACACAGCCTCATTTAGAGGCAACTCCAAAAGTCTAAGATTCACGCCTTTTGTGAAAGTGAAGCCCAGGGCCTGGGATAGGCTTGGGCCCTGGGGACGAATTGCATTCATTTATTTTACAAAGAGGTGTGTTTATCTGCATTTTCCACCTGAATGCTCCAGGGAAACATTTGTGAGGTTGCTGTTCCCAAAATAACCCATGATTTCCTTTGAGGAGCTAATTAGGAGGAATCAATGAGGCTAGCTCACAGGAGGGGCCCATCCCGACCAAGAGGCCTGGAGGTAGTGGAGGAGCACCACTGGGCTGAACGCAGCGTGGGTGAAGTGTTGTGCTGACCACGCAGCCCCCTGCCCACGGGTGTCACCTCCGTCCAGTCACCAGGAACTGCAAGATTCAAGCCTGTGCTGCTCCGGGTGGGCACCCTCAGGGTCGGATGTGGCAGAGGGTGTAGAACACGCAGCCCCTGGACATCTGCGCCCTACAGCCTGTCCTAGCCCTCAGGTCACCTCCAGTGCCCCAGGGTGACTTCAGCAGGAGCCAGAAATGAGGAGTCAGATGGGCCTTGGTTCAGATTCCAGCTCTGCTACTTATTGGCTCTGTGGTCCTGGGTACATGCATGACCATTCTGAGCCTCAGTTTCCTCCTCTGTAAAATGGGAATAAATAAAAGCACTTCCCTCCCAGGCCTATTGTGAGGCTTGAAGAAGTTCTGTTAAAGTGCGTAGCAAGTCCCTGCCACGTCGTCACTGTTCAGTGGATGTGGGCTGTTACTGTTATTTCCTCCTTTGTAAAATGGAGAAGACAAATTACCACGCCATATTTGTCATACATATTATATCCATTATATGACCGAGCACAGTGTCTGCACCATGTGGAGGGCTCAGCAAATGGGGACAGTTCTCCTCTTGGGGGGTGGATCCGGCTGAACACCCGGTACCCAGTCAGGTGGGCTGGGTTATGCCGCATAACAAACAGCCTCCCGAGCTAGAAGGCCTGAACCATCAAGGCTGATTTGCTCAAACTGCAGGTCCCCAGAGGGGCGGCTGGGACCGTGCTCAATCTCCTCTTCGTGACCCAGGGTGAGGGGGCAGCTGCCCTCTCCAGCGTCACCGCTGCCTTGGCGGGAGGAAGGCGAGCTTGGGGGACGAGTCTCCCCCTGGCAGTTAAGCGCCCCTGCCTGTGGGTGACCTGATCACTGCTCACAGCTCACTGGCCAGAAGGAGTCACCTGGCCACAGTCACAGGGGACCAGGAAGTGCAGCCCTGTGTGTGCCCGGAATGGGGACAGCACCACTGACTTCCAGATTCCCTGGGAACGAGAACTCGGTAACTTCCTCCAGGAGCATGACCAGCGGTAGACGGCGCGGTCCTGCTCCATCAGGGCGAGCAGAGGAGGGCGGCAGGGGCTCCACATCCTTCTCCTCATTCGTGACGCAGGTTCAACAACAGACCCCTCAGTGGAGAACAGTGTGGCCTGTAGCTAATTCTCCCTCAGGTCTGCCCTCCTGGATAATCCCTTTAATGTCAAAAAACTAACCTTGTGAGGAGGTAAAAACAGGATTTGTTTGATTCTGCAGGAATCATGCTCCGTCTACATGTCAGTTCCCAAAGAGAAGTGTTTGCTGCAGAAAGAGCTTCTGTCTTAATTACAGCGATTAATCAATAGTCTTACTCGTGGCTCTGTGTGTGTGTGTGTGTGTGTGTGTGTGTGTGTACATATGGCAGTGTGTGTTGAGACTCTCACAAGCCTTCCGAGCTGGCACAACCCCTGCCTCTCATCAGTGCGCCTGGCTCTCAGAGGCCCGATTAGACAAACACAGGAGCCCCGAGAGCAGACGTGGTAAAGGAGCCCCGTGCAGATGCTTCTTGTTCCTCCTCACTTTGGACAGTGAATCTCCAGCTCCACTCTGCACACTGGAGATGCCAGCTTGGGTGCAGAAAATTCCAGAGCAAAGACAGTTGAGCCTGGCTCTGGGTTGCTCTGGTGCTCCTTCCTGACCCCTCAGTGCTCCCAAATGTCAAGCCCCTCGTGGAAGTGTAGATGAGGGGCTCATCTCTGGTCTCCTGGGTCACCCTTTATATCTGGCTTCCCCCTCTGCCTGGCATCACCCGTTCATTCCTCAGGCCAGGCTCCCTGGGCACAAGGGGCCATTCTCAGAGGCCCACCTTGACATGGGAGAGGGGCCTGCCCATTAGGTGGGTCTTAGCCCCTCCAGCTGGGGTCTCCCTGACCACCTTGTCTAAGGAAGCCCGTCTCCTGTGGAGTCTCTTCCTGTTCTGTCACACTGTACGTGGGGTTTATCAAATCTGTGATCCTACTCACGTGACTCTTGACCATCTCCCACCTGAAGGCCAGCTCTGTGAGGGCGGGACAGTGGCTGGCCCAAGGCTGGAACTCCAGGACATAGAAGGCACTTAATAACTTTTCACTGAATGAGTGAGTGTAGGAATGAATGAATGAATGAAATCTCACCCTGATACTATAAGTAGATTCAGCTCAAAACTTACCTGTCCCATGTCCTGTTTCTTTCAAAGCTTGCCACATCTGAGAACTAATGAAGAACTCATTTGTGCTAATAAATATGTATTAGTTCTTTCAAGATCAAATGTGCATATTTTAATGAGAACTGTCTAGAGACTCGGGTTTTTAATCCAGGGAAGTTTCCCCACTAATGAGAATGTAAAGTGATTATGATGAGGGGATGTGGATATTTAGGGCATGGAGGCCTGGAAGACACATCAAATCATAGGACTGAGGAAGCCCCCTGGATGCAGTGTGAGCTCTGTAGTGGGACTCAGCACGGGACCAGAGCAAATCCCAGCTCAGCCTCTGCCTGTGTGTCTTACTTCCTTGGCCTCAACATTCCTACCTATAAATGGGGATCATAAGCCACACCTCACAGAGTGATAGGAATGTAATTCTGGTGCTTTGTAAATTACAATCTTTGCTCAGCAAACAGAAGGGATTATGGTAATGAGCAGAAGTGGCCCTACCTATCACAGATGGGATATTTTTGGCTTTAAGGAACAGAGAACTCCCAGACAAGTAGCTAAATAATAAGGACAATTTATTACACCATAAACCAAGGAATCCAGGGGGCATTCCAGGTAGCTCTGGGTTTGGCTGGCTCAGAGGCCATGTCTCAAGTACCCAGGCTCTTTCCAGCTTCTGGCTGTGCTGTCTTCCTTACGTTGGCTAGATTCTCAGGCTTTCCCGCTGATCATTGCAGGAAGGTTCCACAGCTCCACGTATCACAACCTCCTGCGACAGTGTCCAGAAGCAGAAAGAGAAGAAGAATGTGTTTCTTCTTACTGCTTCTTTATAAGACTCAGGACACCTGTCCCAGAAGCCCTCAGCAGGTTTTTTCTCAGGTTACTTCAGCCAAACTTGTATCCTGTGCTTATTCCTAGACCAGCTGCTGGCAAAAGGAATGGACTGAGCACGATTGAACAGTGGTTTTCTACCAGAGAGGTAACCCCCTGAAGACGTGTTAGAAATAGGGGGTGTTTTGGCTGGTCTCAATGATTGGTGACATTGCTGGCATTTAGGAGGGTGGGGCTAGGAATGCTGGATGTCCTACAATGTGTACAACAGTCTACACAGGACAGACTGGTCATTCACCTGTGTGAAGAGCCACTTTAATCATCTTAGCCTAGAACCTGTGTCGACTTAATTTTGCAAGATTTTAATATATACGGAATATGCTATTTATATTCTAGTATCTCTTTCATTTTCCCACCCTTCTGTTGCGGGGTGACTCCTGATCTTAACTTCTCTTACATCCAAACTTATTCTCCAGATGTCGGCAAGGATCCAACTATTCATCATGTGTTTTTGTGTGTCTGTGCCTGTTCATTTGCATACTGAAGTATGATTTATTTTATTACAAATTATTTTCCTTTTATTTCTTTTTTATAGTCCACTTAGAGCATTATAATTGGTTTTTAAGTTCTTGTGATGTTGTAGGTTAATTATTTATGACTTTCATTTCAAGGAGGTAGAAAGGTCATTAAGTACATTTCTTCTTTGGAGAGGTCATTGGGTCTGATGGGATTGAGAACCACTGGCTTGAATCCATCAAGATTCACATCCTGGGGCTGGGAGGGGAGTCTGCGTTCTGAAACTCGTGGCTTCCTGGTACCTGAACCACGTCAGAGTTGGGTTGAGATTGGAGGCTGGGAGTAGCTGTTAGCTTGGCACCCATGGTGTCAGACCTTATCACCCATGTACAGCCCCTTAGCTGCCACTGAGTCACAATACGTGTCTGAGAGGGAGTGCCATGGAGAGGCTTCAGGATGCCAAAAGGGCCACTGAGGCAGGTCTGGGTTTGTGTTAAGCCCTGAGACCTGACAGTGGAAACCCATCATGCTCATGGCCTGCCAGCTGTTGATCGTAGAACTGCAACAGTTTACACCTAGGAGAGAACTTGCTGGTTGAAATGAAAGATTAGTTTATTTCTTTGAGTACAACCCAAAGAAGACAGGGCAGCAAAGGTGTGACCAATACCCAGCAGAGATGGATGGTTCAGGAAGAGGCCTCTGGAAGCAATCCCCCACATTCATTCACTCAGCCATTACTGAGGATCTATAGGTGCCAAGAAGGATGTTCCCAGATGTGAAAGTTTGGGAGGCACCAGGTCCGAGCCTGCCCTGTAGGGGCTTCTCATTAGTCAGAGAGAGGACTTCTGAGGAGCTAGACAGTTGGGGGTTCTGTTTAAAGGAGGTTTAACGAGAGGAAAAGGCTAAGTTTTGGTAGTTGCTTTATTACAAATTAAAAATAAAATAGAATTTCAAAGGCTTGACTCTTACCTTAAAATGTTATTAATCCATCCAAACAATATTTATTGTGTACCTACCAAGTGCCTGCCCTTGTAGTGAGCACTGGAAATCACACAAACATTGAAAAGAAGGAACAGGGACCAAATAGAAGCAGGTAGAACTAAGTAGAAGCAGCCTCCTTCCCAGGTCTCCCTACAAGGTTGTTACAAGGTTTTCTTGCAAGCAACTGCCTACTCCCATCAAGCCCCACCCCCAACTACCCTTGTTGCTCCTAAACTAGGGTCAGAGGTCAGCATGTTCCTGGGGGACAAGTACAAAGTCTTGCCTGGGAAGAAACAGAATATACACCAAAGTGATTACAGGATTGGCTGATTGACACTGGCAGAAACCTGGGGAGTATGTCTACGAATTATAAGACTGTTAGACTAAGGAGGACAGCTAATAACATTGGATCAAGGGAAAGTTTTGATATGGATACACTTAGTAGGAATTCTAAATTCAATGGTTAGCTCATGAAGCTGAAAATTGCCTCTGTTTATGTTGGTGGCGACGAACCTCGGTTTCAATGGTGGCTGTCATTTAACGGGGTTGGGATGACAATGTTCCTTGCATGACGTAAAGGAAGAAATGCAAAGGCTTGGGGATACAAGGATGTTGGAGGGACTTCATCGTGAATGACATGCACAACCATCCCCCCAGCCCACTGTATGCCCCCAAGGCTCTGGCGGACCCTCGGTTCACTAAGGCATTAAGGAGTACAGCAGCAGGGGGGCACCTGCATCCTTGAGAGTCTCCCTGTGTCTGTTCTCAGGAGGCCGGATGCAATGGTGGAGATGCCAGAGGGAGATGTAGGGATGAGGACAAGTGACAGCATTTGTCCCCCAGACACAAGATGGGCACACTTACCATATTTTCCAGAAGAAAAGAAGTGGTAATCAGAATGTCTCAGGACATCTTCTCACGGCTTACTCATCATGGTGTCCTTAGAAATGAAATAGATGGGCAGTGAATCAAAATATAATTTGAACTATATAATAGAAAAAGATCTGGTGGCCAGAAACCACTACAGTGGAGAGTCATGACCTCTTGTCTCATTTTTTTTTGAGAGATCAGTTAATAAATTGAATTTTGACCCACGTTCAAATCCCAGTGGCCCCAGCAGGTCTGCAGATCCACCCTGTGCCATTTCCCGAGCTTCTTGGCAACTGGAAGGACTCATGGAATAAAGTCCATGATAGTAATAAGACTCAAGTGAAACCCTTTGGTAATTTTCTTCCTAACCAGGATAGCATTTTGGGGTGAATTGCAGAGATTAGTGCCACCCTCAAAGACTTGATAGATGCAGGGGTGGGGAATCCAATCACGTCTCCATTTCACTTGCCTGTGTGGCCTATCCAGAGGCAGATGGTCCTTGGAGAATGACCGTGGATTACCATAAACCTAGTCAGGTGGTGACTTCAGTTGCAGCTGCTGTTGCAGACATATTATCTTTGTCTCAGTAGATCAACAACCCCCCTGACACCTCCTAGGCAGCTATTGACCTGGCAGATGCTTTACTTTTTCTAGACCAGTTTGCCAGGACCTAAGAAGCAGTTTGCTTTTATTGCTCAGAGCCAGCAGTACACATTCAAAATCTTGCCCCTGATCTATGGCAACTCTCCTGCTTTTGCCACAGTATTGTCTTCAGAGATTCTTTTTTTTTTTTTTTTTTTTTTTTGCGGTACTCGGGCCTCTCACTGTTGTGGCCTCTCCCGTTGCGGAGCACAGGCTCTGGACGCGCAGGCTCAGCGGCCATGGCTCACGGGCCCAGCCGCTCCGTGGCATGTGGGATCCTCCCAGATCGGGGCACGAACCCACGTCCCCTGCATCGGCAGGCGGACTCTCAACCACTGCACCACCAGGGAAGCCCCAGAGGTTCTTTTCATTGTACCAAACATCACACTGTTCCACTACATTGTTGGCATTCTGCTGTTTGGACTCAATGGGTAGAAAGTAGCAAGCACATTAAATGCCTTATTTAGTAAGTCAATTATGAACCCTAATCTTGGTTCCAGTATCTGTAGGAGGAAGAGTCCAGTCAGGAGACAGAAACCATGCCAGTTATTTTAAGAACAATTAAAATAGTATATTTGTATAATTGTTAACCAGGTGTTGAAGGGTTACAATGCAAAGAGAGGCAGGGATCAGCAAACCACTGGTCACGGGTGAGCAGTCTGCCTTTGTAAATAAAGTTTTATTGGCACACAGCCACGCCCACATATTGTCTGTGGTATGTAAAGTATTTACTATATGACTCTTAAAAAAACTTGCCACCCTTACACTAAGGTATCACAGAGGTGGCAACTGCAGGAATCAGCTACTGCTTTAGGGCTGGGGAACCAAAGGAAGAGCTGTAATGAGTGAAACAGAAGCTTGGAAGAGGGACCTTGCAGAACCAGAACTGTGGGGCTCAGAATCATCTAGCTCTGGCTGTTTGGTGCTGGTATGCCTGAGGGTGCTAAGGTGATATTAACAAGGACAGTAAAACACACAGGAAGAAGCAGCAAAACAGGGACAGGAAGCAGACAGGAAAGAGCACATCCTTTCTTCCTGTCCAGTCTCCAGGTCTTCCTCTAGCCCTCCCTGCTGGAGCCCTAACAAAGCCGAAGCATGGTTTGCAGAGACAACCCCAGTATCCCAGAGTAACACACAGAAGGGAGGGTTCTCAGCTGAGACAAAAGTTTAAGAACTGGTAAAAGGAGCAAGGCATTCCTCTCCTTAGTCGTCCAGGCAAGTGAATTTAGAGACGGAAGATAGGCATGTATCAAATAGGAATGTCTTGCTGGTTATAGATTCCACAGTAGGTCTCAGTTTCCTCATCTGTAAAATGGTCGTGAAGATAGTAACGATAATAATATATCTGTTAATGAATATATTTGGTAGCATTCGGTCCTGACACCCAAGAACAGAACCCAGCACACCCATAGCTGGCAGCTGCTGGAGACCAGATCTTCATGGATTTATGGCTCTAGTAGGCTCTGACGACCTGAGCCAGAACAGAGGGCTGTTCTCACCCACACTCACTGTCACAGTCCTGGGTCTGACGTGTTATCTGGCTAATGTTACTGTCCCTCTCCCTAGTCACTGTCACAGGTCCTGTTGCACTCACTTCCCAGACCTTATCACTGTCTGTGCTTCCCCAGGCAGCAGTCTTCTTCCTTTGTCTCTTCTCTCCAAGCACCCTGAGGTCAGGGGCCTTGTCCATCCTGGTGTCTCCTGCTTCCCCAGAGGATAGATAGATCAGGGCCTGACACAGAGAAAGTGCCCAACAAGGATTCCATTCAGAACTGCAGTTAACCCTCCACCACCTGTTTTGGTAGGTTTTGTTGTCCCCAGTGGCAGGTGAGGAAACCCAAGCCCAGAGGGGTTAAGTCACCTGCCTGATGTCACAAAGCAATGAACGTGCACAGCTGGTCTACAAAGCCGTATCTCTCATACTGTGCTCTTGCTACAACCCTGAGCATTCCCCTTTCCTGTCTTACCTTCCAGAGACCTTTCTAACTGAACGAAGGCCGTAAATCCAGCAATATGTGTGTGGTCAGCTGCCCCATTTTTTCCCCTAAGAAGCAGATTTATAGGGCATCCACACTCAGGGATGATTATTCCCCAATAGTTTATAGTATCAAGGCTCCTTTATTTTCCCCCAATAAATCTAATTTATATGGACTGGCAGATTAAGCCATGCGTTTCCTGAAGTCAGAAGGCCGTGAATCATTCACGGTGCTTTTAGAAACTTGAGATTAAGGTTTTGCATAATGCAAATTGGGAAGAGAAGATGATTGCTCTGACTCACTGTGGATGCAACTAGAGCAGGAGAAGTTCATTTTCCAGGGACAGAGAAAGGTCTGCTTGGTATGCAAAAGAGCAGAGTTATTTGCAACACAGGAGCCTGGAACTTGGTGAGCAAAGCACCCAGTGACTGTTTGATTTGCAGCTTTAAAGAATTTAAGGATGAATAAAACACTGAATAAATTTTCAAAGAACTGTTGTCAGACAGCATAAGATCTAAGCATCTGAGGGGGGACAAAAAGGAAGTCTGTACCTGTGATATCCCAGCTCCAGGCCCTGGGGAAACTGCGTTTGGTTTTGAATCCTTTATGCTGCCTGGAATTTTCTCCCACCAACTTTATGCCTTTCCTAATCCCATCAGTCCCAACTAAAGTCCCCTCTTCCAGGAAGTCCTCTCTGTTTACTCCAACCTACTTACCCCAGCTCCTTTGTCTGGCCTCGAGTTCACTCATTCATGTGGCAAGTTTTTACTGACCGTCTACTGTGTTCAAAGAGTATGGGATAGAACAGCCAATAAAACAGACAGAAGTCCCTTCCTTCTTGGAGCTGATGTTCTCATGGAGAGTGAGAAGCAATAAAGTATGAAGTTATTATTACATTGGAAGGTGCTAAGTCCTATGGAGAAAAGAAAGCCGAAGTGGGGGTGGGAGGGTAGGAAATGCCAGAAGTTGGGGGTCCTTCGCAATTTTAGGCGAGGTGGTCAGAGAGGGCCTGAGATGATGACAGTTAAACAGACACCTGAAGGAGGTAAGGAGTGGGGCTTGAATATATCTGGGAAAGAGTGTTCCCGGAGCAGGAAAAGCAGGTGTTCCTGGGTGGTCCTGAGGCAGGGGTAAGTGAGGGGCCGGGAGAAGGGTGTGTGCTGAGTCCAGGTCAGGAGCAAGGCCAAGCTTGTATAAAGCCCTTCATTCATTCATTTATTCATTCATTTACTTAATCATTCCTTCAACAAATACCTTTGTAGCCTCACGATGTACCAGGACTTGCTGTTCTAGAGCCTGGAAATCCAACACTAGACACAACAGACAAGGTCCCTGCTCTCAGGGGGCTCATTCTGGTGGGAAAATAGAGAATAAGCAAATAAATAAGGTAATTTCAGGGAGTGACAAGCTACAGAAGATAGATAGGGGAATCCAATCACCATCGGCTTCCAGGAGAGCTCGGGCCTGAGAGGACACACTAGCGACCTCGCCCTCTGAGCCAGGCCCTGCCAGGGGCTCCCAGCACCTTCGAGTTAATCCTCCAACTGCCTTTCCGTGGGGACTGTTGTCATCCTCACCTTCTGGTTGGGGAACCCCCATAGCACTTGTTGAATGAAGAATGAATGAACGAATGAACAGTGGGGTGGCCCCCTTCTCCGCTGCCCCGGGGTCTTGTGAGGGAGCGGAGCAGGGGCTTGTGACGGGCTCGGGTGGGGCCCCTCCTTGGGGGCTGCTTCTGCTCCAGCAGAGACGCCCGCCCTGCTCTTCACTATGTCGGGGGCACTGGGTATCCCCTCAAAATGGGAGGCCCTGCCCACACTCACCGGGCCCCAGCCAGTCCAGCCCATTGGGTGATCCCATCCTGTGGCCTCAGAGGCGGGGCTGGGGTTGGGGGAGGGGGAGGAAACAGGTGTGAATTTCTGGGTAGAGGGTGGACAGGGCTGGGAGGGAACGAGGCCTCGGGCAGGAGGAGCAGCAACCAGAGGCCGTTTGTCCAGGGGCCCCTCCAGGCACCACGTCCTGGTGTGGACGTGGCCTCGGGTCCCCACTGCCCGGCCAGGCCAGCTTGGTGGACATCTGTCTGGCTGTCTCCCCCCATTTTCATGTGAAAGGCAGGCGGGACATGACACGGGGACTGGGGGCCGCCATCTGCTCGTGGAGCACATTGTTCTGGGACCCCAGGCCCCACCACAAGGGTGGAGGGTCGAGGATGAGCAGGAAGCCGACAGAAGGCGCTTTCAGGGACGAGGGTGGCTCTGAGGGGCAGGGCCACTTGGGGTTGATGTCACCATCTGTGCCCGTCCCTCCCAGGTGGTTCTGGGCTAGCTCCTCTCAGATGTCCCCTCCCCGCCCAGGGCCAGGCTGCTCTGATGCAGGGGCTGCTCAACCCTTCCCAGCGGGCAGCCACGGAGCCAGGATCTGCACAGGCTCCCTCTGGCTGCAGGGTCTGCCCACCAGGCCATCCTGCTTCAAACACCTGGCGGCCAGAGCTGGGGACAGTCCCCAGGAAGCACTTGCTGGCTGCCCCCCTGGGAGTCTCCCTTCAGCACTGACCTGGCCTGGAGCCTGGACACTCCAGCCAGGGGCGGCCCAGGTCAAGGGTGCAGGGAGGGGCTGTCCCAGGGAGCGAGCAGGAGGGGACGGTCCGTCCTCTGCCAGCGCCACTGCAGACCCGCGTCTCCAGGAAGGAAGGTCTGCGGTCCCTCCGTCTGCAGGGACTCTGCACACTGGGGCCGGCTCTCCACCGGCTTCAGACGCCCCTGGGTCAGGATGACCCGTCCCCTCATTGCAGTCGCCCCTCTGGGCCGGAGCCTGAGCCCATCTGACAGCACTGACCTCAGAGTGATTGCTTTTCCCTGTTTTGGCTGAAACTCGGCGGTGCTCCCTTTGGAGCTGTTGCAGGCATTAGGAGGGGGCGGGCTGCGGGGCGGATGTGCTGCCCACGGGGGGCAGAGCCCGAGGGCAGATCTGAGGGGCGTGACTGGTGACCGGGCAGGAGGGGCACCTGGACACGCTCACGACCTTCAGACACGACGGAGGAAGGGACCATCCTCGCTGGGCCCCAGCAGGGCGGCCCGTGTTGATTCTGACGTGCGGGAAATGCCAGCCTGGCCCCTTCCTGCTTAGCTGTCTTCATTTCTCTCCCCTCCACACCCGCCTGAGCCCGCTCAGGGGAATGCACACATTCTGTTTGGAATTAAAAGGTAATTTCATTATCTGCTGAAAATGAGGCTCCAGAATTCGTCTTGAAATGGATTCTAGCTGTGCTCTCCAACAGCTTTCCTCCCTGCTTGTTAGAAAATAGGGGGGATGCAGGGAGAAGAGCCCCGGGGGGAAGCGTGCGGGGTCCTCCGCTCCTTCCCGGCAGCTGCTGCAGCGCCCCAGAGCTGGGGAGGGGGGAGACGCAGCCCAGGACACCCCCAGACCTGGAGCACCCCGAGGGTCTGAGGGAGACGGCGGAGGAGCAGTCACAGCCAGTCTGCAGGGGCCGGAACCGGCTCCGTCCCTCAGCGGCTGTGTGGCTGTGGGGTAGTCGCTGACCCCCTCTGAGCCTCACTTTCCTCACGTGGAAACTAAGGATGACTGTGGTCTCCGCCTCCTAGGGTTGTGGGAAGGAGCCAACAGCCTCCTTGAGGTCTTGACTCAAAAATCACTTCTGAGTGAGACTGTCCCTGGCCACCCCATTTAAAGTCCCAAACCTGCCCCTTGATACTTCTTCCCCCCTCCCCGCCTCAGTTCTCTCCACGGCCCTGACCCCCATCGGACACACTGTGCGTTGTACTTCTCTCTCTCTTGCTCTTTGTCTGGCTTCCACCACCAATGTAAAGGGATTTTTGTTTATTTTGCTCATTGTTTTAACTCTAGAACCAATAATAATTGCTGGCATGTAATAGGTGCTCAGTAAAGACTTGTTTGGGTGAAATAATGAATGGATAGTGAATGAATGAATAAGATGAAGAGCCCTCAGAGAGGTGCCTGCACGTAATAGGCTCCATAGGAGTGTTACCCAGAGTGCCATCCATATCCTGCTCCCTCTCTATTCATTTTCCTCCCTTCATTTATTCCATTATTGCCTGCTGACCTACTAAGTGCCAGGTGCTGATTCTAGGCACTGTGTGAATACAGCAGTGGGGAAAAAAGCCTTATATTCCTGCTCCAGCAGCATGAGATCCAGGCCCTGCGAGTTCCTGTCCCTAGACTCCAGGCATTTGTAAAGCACAGAGAGTAAATTGCTGCTCCTATTCATTACTTATAATAAAGATTGGAAAGTAAGAATGCCAACCTTTGGGGCCCAGACGGTGGCAGGGCAGAATCCCAGGTCTTGACTCCCCTGGGGTCCTCTTCCTGTGCCCACCTGCCTCCTACAGAAGCCTCCAGAATGCTCCCCTGGCCCTGAGAGGACGGTCTCCTGGAGCAGAGGGTCACAGAGGTCTAGCAGGAAGCCTGGGCAGTTCAAGGCTCCCATCGACCAGGACTCTGATCAATACTCTGTCAGCTGAAGCTTCCCAGCAGGGGACTGCTTCCCAGAACTGGGCACTTAGGGCAAGGGCTGTGACAGGCAGGGACACTGGGGACCTGGCTTCCTGGATGCCCTGGCAGGTGGGTGGACACAGGTCTCTGAAAGTGGCTCTGACAAGGGCCTCATCAGTTACAACTAGAGGGTCCCAGAATCTGCAGGCAACTGAGGGCAGGACCACAGGGCATAAGGCAGAGCAGGTACTTAACATGGTGGGCACCCGCTGGGCAGTGCCACTTATTTAGGACTGCTGTCCATCTTGATTTACCTGTTGTCTGAGTGTTGAACACCCTCTACCCCTCACACACCCGAGGGCTAGATTTGCCCCTGGGATGCCCAGCCACGGCCCCTGCACATCGGGAATTCGGTAAGTGTAATTGAGTTGATGGTGAGGCCTGTCCGGGGGCACCACGGGCCCCAACACCTGCCGAAGGGGGGCCTTCTCCAGGGCCTCCGAGGATTTTCTGCCTGTCTTCTCTTTCTGACTCTGCCATCCCCCACCTCCCTCTCTGATCAGGCACAACTGACACTTGAGCCCCCAAAGGTCAGCGATTGTGGAGTCTGGGCAGACACATGCCTGGGGCTGAGGAATTACCTGGCAGCTGTTGGGCCCCAGGCAGCTGCTGGGGGTGGGGTGGCGCCACCTCTCAGTCTTGGGGTTGGGGGGATGTGGCCTGCAGACCCGTCACTGGGATGCGCCACGTGGGGACTGTGTGTGTGCACCCCGGGGCTGGGGCTGGGGCTGGGCTGGGTGCTGGGGACGCAAGGAAGAAAGGGACTCTGTCCCCACCCTAGTGACATTCCTGGCCCACAGGTATGAGCGTAAGTCAGGCTGTGGGTTGAATGCAGGTTCATACAGCTGGGTGAGCAGGAAATGCATGCTGTTCCCCTCCCTACCTCAATTTAATTTCTTATTCCAAGCCACCATTCCAGTGGAAGTGAGAGAACTTTATAGTTTTCTGTTTTACATTTAGATCCATGATCCATTTTGAGTCAATTTTTATACAGGATGTGAGACAGATTGAGGTCCATTTTTTTTCCCCATATGTATGACCAGTTGTTCCAACACTAATTGTGGAATGAACTGTCTGTTCTCCATTGACTTGTTTTTGTACTTTGTCAGATAACAATTGGTGATATTTATGTTGGACTGATCTGAACTCTCTATTCTCTTTCATGGATCTGTGTGTCCGTTCCTTCATCAATACCACACTATAGCTTTATAGTTAGTCTTAAAATGGAGTAGTGAGTCTTCAAACCTTATTATTCCTTTTTTCAAAATTGTTTTAGCTTGTCTAGTTCCTTTGCATCTGCCTATACATTTCATGATTAGCTTATCTATATGTATAAAAACCCTGCTGCATTTTGATTGATATTGTGTTAAATCTGTAAATAAATTTGGGAGAATTGACATTTTACTATGTCACATCTTCCCATCCATGAATGTGGTATATCTTTTCATTTATCTAGGTCTTCTTTAATTTCTTTCATCAGTGTTTTGTAGTTTAAAGCCTAAAATTTTGTACATGTTTGTTAGATTTATACCTAAGTATTCCATTTTTGGAGAGTTTTGTAAATAGTATTTAAATTGTGTTTTAATTGTATATTGCTATTGTACAGAAATATGATTGATATTTGTGTGCTGGCCTTGCTAACCTCACTATCAACTTGTAGGAGATTTTTGTGTGTGTGTGTATACATTTTTTGGTATTGTTTATATAAGCAATCATATGAATGCAAATAAGGACAGTTTTTTTTTTTTTTCTTTTGCGGTACGCGGGCCTCTCACTGTTGTGGCCTCTCCCATTGCAGAGCACAGGCTCCGGACGCGCAGGCTCAGCGGCCATGGCTCACGGGCCCAGCCGTTCCGCGGCATGCGGGATCTTCCCAGACCGGGGCACGAACCCGTGTCCCCTGCGTCGGCAGGCAGACTCTCAACCACTGCGCCACCAGGGAAGCCCTCCCTTCATTTCTTTACTCCAGGAGCATCTGGAGAAGATTTATGGAAGAAATAACAGAGTGAAACCTGAGTTCCTGAGAGCTCAGGGACGTCAACCAGAGCATCTTGGGAGGGAAGGAAACTTTTCTACGATGGCAACTGTCACATGGATAATGTCATATGGTTCCCTGGGGAAGCTTTGACCCCAGCTCCTCTGTCTCCTGAGGCCCCACTTGCCCTTCAAGGCCTGGCCCAGTGCTGCCTCTTCCCCCTAACCTGCTCTGCAGTTCCTGGCTCACAGGAACGGGGGTCTTCTCTGAGCCCCGAGGCAGCCCTGCTGGCCCACTCACTGGGCTTTATTTCCACTTAAATGTCCTCCCTCCTCCCCATGCTCTGCCCTTGGACACTGCCTCCCTCCAGGGTCATCAGAACACTACTCACGCCCACCAAAGGCCCAAGGTTCTTCTTGGAGGTTGTCTTCTAACCAAGGGCTTAGCATCAAACAAGTCGCAGATAGGACCACGTTGTGTCACAATTTGCCTTAAAGGCAAAACTACAACTTTGAAGCTCTGTAAATATTGAAAAGTAATGAAATTACCTTTCAAGGTTTATAAACACAGTCATAAATCAGGAGTTCATGTTGATTATATGTGGGTCCTCCAACGTAATAAAAATGTACACATCATACATTATAAACGTACCTCTCTAGGTCCATAAATTTGATGTAAAACTAACATATGAGCTATAACAGGCATTACACATTTCATTAACACTAGCTTTACTTGTCTTCTTAGAAATTAGGATGTCTATTTTGGAATAACTAGGTGGCGCAAGACTGTGATAAAAAGCTGATATGGGAAGGTGTGTGAGTTTAGCCAGCAGGGAGGTATAAAATTCCTGTTGTTGACCTTGGAATGTTGTTGATTTGAAAAAATAGCCTGCAGCCCCTCCCACCCGTTTTCTTCTTACTGGCAAACTCATGTGTGAGTCTCATGTGGGAGGTGAGCAACAAATATGGAGGACCTACTGTGTGTTATGTTCTCACATTTAGTCATAACATTTGTCTGTGAAGCCACTTGTCCATGAAGAATCATGGAGATTGCCACTTGCTTTAGAGTGTTGTAGTCTCTATAGTAGACAGAGGTTTTTTGATTGAAAGGATATAGGCCAATTCAAACTGACTTAAGCTAAAATGGGAAGTTACTGGCCCAGCCATGGGCAAGTGCAGGGGTTTCAGGAGGGGCTGGATCCAGGAGCCTGAATGTGACTATAAAGTGTCTCCATCTCTCATCCTTCATTCCCTGGAAGGGTCTTCCCTCACAGTGATAGAGATGGTCCCCATTAACTGAAGCATGCTAGCCCACCAGCTCAGCAACCCCGGTGGAAAGATACTTTCTCCTTTGTGAGAGTTCCAGCAATATCCCAGACTGACTTTCACTGGACTATAGTGAGAATCACTCACTCTGGCTAAAGGATTGTCTCCTCTGCTTGGCCAGGCTTAGGTCACATGCCCATCCTTACATAGGGTGCAGGAGTCATCTCCTCCAAAATACATGGACCAGCTGTGGGAGATGAGCTATCCATTTGGTTTCCTTGTTTTCCAGTAACAGAAACTGAATTCAGCTAACTGAGGCAAAAATGGGAATTTACTGGATGCAAAAAAGTTGTTCAGATGATCAGAGATGGCTGAGAAATAGACTTAGAACAGGTGAAAATCAGGAGTGTTCCAGAACAACCCTGCAGCAGAAATTCCCTAAGTGGGTGACCTTGAGACCAATACACAATGGAATGAGCTCAGTGAGTATTTGTTGGTTGAATGAATGACTAATGAATTAAAAGGAGGGGGCTTAGGGCTTCCCTGGTGGTGCAGTGGTTGAGAATCTGCCTGCTAATGCAGGGGACACGGGTTCGAGCCCTGGTCTGGGAAGATCCCACATGCCGCAGAGCAACTAGGCCCGTGAGCCACAACTACTGAGCCTGCGCGTCTGGAGCCTGTGCTCCACAACAAGAGAGGCCACGATAGCGAGAGGCCCGCGCACTGCGATTAAGAGTGGCCCCCGCTTGCCACAAGTAGAGAAAGCCCTTGCACAGAAACGAAGACCCAACACAGCCAAAAATAAAAATAAATTAATTAAAAGAAGGCTCAACATTTAAAAAAAAAAAAAAAGGAGGAGGCTTAGAAACTGCTCAGACAATACCACAGATATCCATTTCTTCCCAAATTCTTTCCCCATCACTTATTTTGGACTGTCTCGCAGGATCCAACCCTGGTAATGACCTCCAACTTCCTAATGCCCATTACTCTCCTGGCTTCCAAGATCCTGATGTCAGGATTTTCCTCCTTCCTCTCTCGCTTTCTCCCTCCTCCCTCCCCTAACATCAGCATGTCCCAGGATTCTGCCTCCCCCTCTCCTCCCTCCACCTGCTCCCTTGGGCAGCTCCTCTTTGCTCACAGCTTCAAGTGTCACCTCATTTCTGGTCTCTCAAATTCTAATCCTAGGTTTCCACAAACTCAGATTCCGATTCCATTTATTAGGCACCTACTATATGCTGAATCCTTTGCTAAGCATATAAGTGTCTCATTTAACCTCCATGACAACCCAGAGAAGGAAATTCTTGGGCCCATTTTACAGATGGGTGACAGGAAACTCAGAGAGGTAAGGGGTCTTGCCCAAGGCTGCTCTGCCAGGTGGTCACAGATTCAGGATTCAAACCCCAAAGTCTAAAACTTTAGCCCTGCTTTAGTACTTCCAACTAAGTCAACTGAGACTTAACTCTTCACTCAACTTCTTTAAGGTGAACAAACCATTCCTTTAGATACCAGGGTCAAAATTTGGTCACATTTCCTAATTGCCTCCCTTTGTCCACCATGTCCAAGCAAACACTTAGTCCTACTCTGTTACTCTTCATGGGCCCCTTCTTCCTAAAATAAATAAATAAAAATGATGTTTTATGACTATGTTAGTATAAAGATGAACATATTCCAGGATGGATTACATTCATTTTTTTCTTCATGGTTTTCAAAGAAATTAGAATATTTTTATGGGCTTTCAGGAGTATCATGAGCTCTAGGCACTGTCCCCACTCTGCCTTGTTCATCTCTCCACTGGCCTATGGCATAGCTGACTTTTCATCTGCAGCCCATCCCGAACACGCTGGCAGAGGAGTCCTTCAGCAGTGGTCACCTGATGTAGGTGCCCATCAAGCATCCATCCCTCCTTTGTCTTCTGGAGACAGTGACCCGGGTTTCCTTTGGAGAATCTCCCCTCCACACTCTCAGGCTGATTCTACTCTGGCTCCAGGGGAGGGCATGTGACCAAGGTCTGGCCAGTCAGAGTACTGCATTCCTGCAGCCTTAGTGATTAGCTCAGGAGGTGGAGCTCCTGGAACCAGTTGGAAAGAGGCCCTCCGTTTCCTTGAGGATAGTGAGAGGGTATGAGGGAGGCTGGGGGCTTCCTGTGGCGCTACTCAGAGTGGGCTTGTGGGGAATAAAGCTAATAGAAAGGAAGATAGAGCCAAAAGGAGTGAGAGAGAGAGAGAGAGAGAGTAAAAGAGAGGGAGAGGGAGGAGGAGGAGAAGAAGAAAAACAAGAAAGAATAGGAGAAGGAAGAGGAAGAAGAGAGAGAAGAGGAGGAAGACCAGGTCTGATGGTATCACTGGAACCCCTGGATCCAGCCATGCCTGAAGCAGTACAATTCTTGGACTCTTCAGTTCCATAAGCCAAAAATCTACCCCTTTTGCTTTGGGTTTCTGTGACTTGTCACTGAATAACAACATACTTCCTAACAAATAGCTCCTCACACCCCAGCTGCCCCTTCATTTAGACTCTGCTCTGACTGCACAGGTTGACAGGGTCAAGTCCCAACTTTCCATCTTGGCACTCCAGCTCCTCACAGCCAGGCCCATCTTCCTTTACCTCTGACAGAGCTTAAAAAAACGAGAAAGAAACCACCCAGATGTCCTCCATAGGTGAATGTTTAAACAAACTCTAGAAGATCCATGTCATGGAACATGGAATACAACTGAACCGTAAAATGGAGTGAATTATTGATATGTGCCACTGCCCCGATGGATCTCAAGGGCGTTATACTGAATGAAAAAGACAATTGTAAAAGGTTACGAACTGTGAGATTCCATTACATGGCACTCTTGAAATGACAAAACTATAGAGACAGAATAGATTAGTGGTTGCCAGATGATAGAGATGGGAGTGGGGTTTTGAGTGGAGTGGGTGTAAATATAAAGGGGCAGCAGAAGGGATTTCCTTTGTCATGAAGTGACCGTCCTATATCTTGATGGCTGTCGTGGTTACATGAACCTATATGTGCAATAAAATTGCATAGGACTATATGCACATGCATGCACACACACACACACACACAAATGAGTGAACATAATGATGAAACTGCATAAGGTTTGTAGTCTATTTAACAGTTGTGTATCAAGGTCAATTTCCTGGCTCTGCTATAGAATTACAGCTATATAAAATGTCACCATGGGGGAAGGGTACACAGGACTCGATGTAATATTATTTGCAGCTTCCTGTGAATCTATAATTATTTCAAAATTAAAAATTAAAAAATTCCAACGAAATATGGCTACTTCCCATTCCTCAAGCATTCCCATCCCTTTGTGAGATCCTTGTCCCTATTCATGTGTTTATACCTCCTGGGAAACCCTTACTAACCCCCTTGTTTGCTTTCCCAAAAAAGGCCGTTTAACTTTGTGGTTCAAAGTATGGGCATTGTTTTGGGTGACAAGAGTCCTAGGTTTTCTGGGGCTCAAGGGGTTTCCAGGCTGTGGAACTTTCAGTTTTCAAGATGGGACGGTTCTGGGCAAACTGGGACAAGTTGATCACCCTAGCTTTAGATAAGTCTTGTGGACCTGGGTTTAAGTCTGAACTCCGCTGCTTAAGAGCTGTGTCACCTTGTGAAAAGTGCTAGACTTCTCTGTTCTTCTGTTCCCTTATTTGTAAAATGGAAATAATAATGAGACTCGGCAGAATGGGGTCGTCCTGAGGAGCCAATGAAATCACACATGTGAACGCTGACACGGGACCCGGCATGTAGTATGTGCTCATTAAATCAGAAGACTTCGTTGCTATTTGGCTACCCAGCAGACCATCCCTCTGCCACCCCACGGAGCACCCCCAGTGCCCCGGACTCTGCTGAATTCTCCGGGTGCAGAGACCCCACGCTGTACCTCCATCTCCATCAATAGTTAAAACAATGAACATACGAACTGGGACTTACTAAAACATATTGATTACACAAATTTATTTTATGTAATAAAACACATACACACAGCACTTTAAAATACAGCTCTCTCTGGCCCATAAATTTGACCTACAGCTTGCACATGAGCTGGAGCAGACATCAAACGTTTCAGTAACACTTGTTTGCCCTCTTAGAATTCAGAAGAAGGTCTGGTGACACTTGTCACTTTCTGCTGGGCGATTCAGTTCCCTGTAGGCAGTCTGTCGCTCCTGTCTTTGATCTGCGTTTCTGGAATTTGGCGTTTATCCCAGGCTCCTCTCCAGTCAACCCAAGGGGCTTTCCATCTGCTCAGGACTCAGAGGATTCACCCTTCGATAAATTTTTTTGGAGAACTTGCTGGTTTTCTTATCCACCCCATTCCCCAGACCAGAATGTAGCTCCACTAGGCAGGGTTTTTATCTGTCTTGTTTATTGCTGTATCCCCAGAGCCTAGAATGTGGCTGGCGCACAAAAGATGTTCAACAGATTTTTGTGGACTGAATGAATGTGAAGGAGATAAAAGCAGTGACATTAGCCTGCAGGGGGTGGGGTGGGGGAGTCACATTTGAGCTGAGATATGCACAATAAGAAAGGGCCAACAGGAAAAGATGTGGGCAAACAGCAGGTGCAAAGGGCCTGGGGTAGGATTGAGCTTAGTGAGTTGGAAGAACAATAAAGAGGTTGGTGTGGCTGCAGTGGACTGAGTCAGGGGAGACTGGAGGGAGATGAGTCTGAGAGATGGTCAGACCATGCAGGGCCTTGGAGGCCAGGATCTGGAGTTTAGATTTTATTCTAAGAGCAATGGGGAGCCATTGAAGGTTTCAGAGCAGAGGGTGACATTATTTAATTTAGATTTCTAAACCTTGCCCTGACTGCAATATGTGTTGAATGACTGGGGGTTTGGATTAAAGGGAGCTGGGTGGAAGCCAGGAAACCAGGGAGGAGGCTGTTATAATTATCCAGGAAGAAAAAAATTTATACAGGAAGGCCATGATGGATGATGGGGCTCAACCCAGGGAGGCAGTGGCCATGGAGAAACGTGGGTGGACAGAGAACATGCTTTGGAGATAGACTCAGCATTCCAGCTTGGCTGAGCTGAAATTTGGGAACAGTGAGGTGTGGCTTTGCCTGGAAATTCTCTTGATTCCTGAAAATATTCACCTCGGGACCTCGTGGGATGGAGAGGGGATGAGATGTAATTTTAATAGCACCCTCAAATCCCCACTTCCTCCAAGAGGCTCCAGGGATCTTAATTCTTGGGCTTCCCTGCTGGGCTTCATGCTTCTAAGGTGGTTCTTTTTTCCGAGTTTGCACAAAGCTTATGTTTATTTTTGCTAATTGATATAAATGACTTGTCTTCGCTGTCGTACTTCAGTGCTGTGCACTTTCATATTAATTGGTTTGGAGGAGGAAAATTAAGTGCTTCAGTCTGCCATCTTTCCAGATGACAAAATGGGAAAAAAGAAAATTACTCGGCCAAAAGAGAGGAGCTGTGAGTACCTGAAATTTCCCTTTGGAGGAGGAAGCAGTGGCTGCCCTGGGGAAGGGTCTGGACTCCTGAAGAGAGCAACCTGGGGGGAGAGGAGGGATGGTGGGGATGAAGTCTATGTCTGCCAGCACCTCCAGTTGCCCTTCTTATATATGAAGTGCTTAAAATAGACAAAGTGCTTTTCAAGGACTGGGTCTCATTTAACCACACACTTGCCCTGCAGGGTATCATTGCCCCACCTCCTGGGTCACATAGAAAGGTTTCCAGCAGATGTCAGTGGTATAAAATCCAGTGCCAACAGATGTGAGCAAAAAGGGAATGGATGATTGGGCTCATAGAACTGAAAAGGCCCGAGGATAGTTCTGGCCTCAGGTAGCGCTGGATCCAAGGGCTCTAGTCAGTTTCGTCCTTCCTCTTCCCTCGCTGGGTGAAGAAGCCCCCACCAGTGCAGCAACCCTAGAAGGAAGATGTTCTCTTCCTTCCAGGAGGGTCCATTCCGAACAAGGGTCCTCCTGCCCCGTGTTGTTTGAGCCGACAGAAGGAGCCAGAGTTCATTCAGTTCAGAAGCAAAGGAAAGCTTTATTCTTTTTGTTTTTTTTTTCTTTTTTTTTTTTTTGCGGTACGCGGGCCTCTCACTGTTGTGGCCTTTCCCGTTGCGGAGCACAGGCTCCAGACGCGCAGGCCCAGCAGCCATGGCTCACGGGCCCAGCCGCTCCGCGGCATGTGGGATCTTCCCGGACCGGGGCACAAACTCGTGTCCCCTGCATCGGCAGGCGGACTCTCAACCACTGCGCCACCAGGGAAGCCCGAAAGCTTTACTCTTTGATCCAAGAATGGAGAGGTGCCAGCTCCCGCTCCAGAGCACACGCTCTCCCCCAACCTCCCACAGGCCGTGGGCGGGCCTGCCTTGTAGTGTTTCCTCAGTGCGGCGGGGAGGGGCAGAGTTTTCCCAGGGCGGGCGCAGGCGCAGCTGTGTTCACGCTCCAGCTCTCAGGGCTCTGCCGTCGGCACACCGCCTGCCGCCGCCATCTTGGGCTGCGTGTCAGGGGCGGCGCTTCTGCGCACCGTCCGGGGCTGAGGTACCTGCACAGCCGTTTCCCACCAGCCGCTCTGGTCTGAAGGGCCGGGCGCGAGCCCTCTGCATGCGGCACCCTGTAAACAAGCAAAACCAGACGAAGCACACAGGAAAAGAAAAAGGTTAGATTTTATTTTGTTGCTCCAGATTTTTATTTCCCAGGAATTTTTAATAGGCTCTGCCAGTAACAGTGGCACCTGCGGAGTTCTCAGGATTCACCTGATTGGAGCAACCAGGTCACATGCCCATCTCTGACCCAAACAGTGGGGTCAAGGTGGTAGGATTACCTCATGGCCAGGGCTACCCCTTGAGGTGCCTTGGTGTCAGGAAATGTGCCCTTTTCTCCTGGGAGAAGCAACCCTGTGCCAGGACACTGGCTTGGCGGGGGTGGGGGGGCGCAGGGATTTCAGCCCCTTGTGCGGGTACCACCTGCCCAGGTGTAGCCAGCGGTCCTGGATATGCCGATTGCCAGGCCTGGGTCATGGACCCGCATGCAGTGGGTGTGGGGCTCCCCACCTCATAGCTCGTGAGCCAAGAGTGCAGGATGGAGGTTCCCCAAAGGACAATTGGGGTGCTGTGCCCAGAAGGGAGAGTTCATTCCTCCTGTGAACATATTTCTATAAAGCTCCCACTATGTGCCAGGGCTGTGCAGTGAAGACCGTGGACCGAGATCCCTGCCCTCATGGAACTTCCAGCCTAGTTTGGGGGAAGAGACAAAACATGTAATCATGACTGCAGAGCTGGTCATGTAATTTACTAGTTACATGTAATCATGTGTTAATTGCATGCTTTATTTATTGATTACATGTAATCATGACCACAGAGCTGTGGAGAAAAGAAAGCAGGACAGAGGACAGTGGCAGCGTCAGATGGGGCAGCCATCCGTTCTTCAAGCGGGCACGTGTCCCGTGTACCTCTCCTCCCTCATCCCACTCAGATTCTGCTCCCCAGGAAGCCTCCTCTGACTCTCTTTGTCCGGAGCCACCTGACTGGGCCTGGCGGAGTCAACTGGGCAGGACCCGTGTGGTCCATGGAAAGAGGGCCCCTGAGCCCGGGGCCATCCTGGGGGTGGGGGAGAGAACTCAGCACTGCCCCATCCTCATGCCTGGTCCCAGACACCCAGGACACAGCCTTCCTGAAGCAGCCCCCTTCTGAGGGTCTGCTTGGACCCACCACTTAGGTGTCCCCAGGGCAAACTCTGGGTTCTAGTAGCTGGAATTCTTCTGGTTGCCAGTGGCAGAACTCAATCCAAACAGGCTTAAGTTAAAAAAGAAAATTTAGTCTCAGGTAATAAAAGTTAGGTGTATTGGGCTTCTGACCCAGCTGGATCCAGGGACTCCAACAATTCAGTCATGACTCAGTCTCTCTCCGTGTCTGGGCTCTGCTTTCCTCTGGGTTGGCTTCACTCTCAAGCAGGTTGTCTCCATGGAGTGACCAAGGTGACTGTCAGCAGCTTCCGTCCCACCAGCCCAGCAGCCCCATCACACAGAGAGAGTCTCTTCCCATCAGATCCAGCAAAAGCCCCAGGACAGGCCCTCATTGGTCCATTTTGGGTCACACGTCCATCCCACAGCCAATCCGAGTGTCCAAGAGGCTGGATGGGTCTGCTTGGCCATTCTTAGGTCACATACCCACCCCAGTGTTGGGGTTTGGGGTCAGCCCTGCCCAGTTCACACAGTGGCTCAGTGTGAGGGAGGCCTGGTCCACAGAGGGAAATCAAAGGTGGACAGGGATGGACACATAGACACAGAAATCATGGATGTCACTGAGGTTCCTTATCTCAGAGCAGGAGAGTGAGTTTGAGAGGTGGGACATGCCTCAGCCAAGGTCAAGATGCTCCAACCATCCAGAGGAGGGTTTTCAGCTTAGGATTTCACATGCAGTGGTGCCTGGGGGAGTGGCATCCTCATTCTTTTCCATCCATGACACCCGTGAAGTTCCCAGGAGGCACGGGGTCTTGGGTGGAGGCCTCTCTCCAGAACCGCACCCCTTGTCTCATGAGGGCAAGCCTCGTGTGCACACCCCAAAATGCAACCTATGACATATGAGCAACCCCAAGAAGCCCACCCTCCTCCCCAGGGGCTGCTGACACTCCACCAGTGCTCCACCCCCAGCTTGGCGAATACAAATGAGTAGCACCTAATGCAGACTCATCCGTCAGGCTGCCTTCCTCCTCCCCAGCTGAGAGGACCCGCAGGGACACAGTGGGAAGAGGAGGAGAAGCTGCAGGGCAAGGAGTGTGGGGAGGGGGGTGGGGATGAGGGAAGGGAGGATGTCGGCTTCCTTCCGAGCTCCTCCAGGGCCCTGAGGTCGCTCCATCACGCCTGGGTGCAAATCCACACCTTGTTCCCAAATGAACGTGCCTGCCTGAGCACACACCCACAGGGACGCTGTGGATACACACGTGTGAGCACATGTGCACCTTTGTACAAAGCCTGTCTACAGCACATGCATGTGTTTGCACACATGTATATTCCCATGTATGCACACATCCATGGAGCCATGCGTGTGTGCACACACACACAAAGCATTTTCCCACCATCTCATACACACATGTGGACACACTGCCTGTAACAGTTGTATGCATAGCGCCCTGCTGTGTACATACACCCTCACATATAAGGAGTTGAATCACTGATTCTGAGGCCAGACTATCGGGTCCAGATCCCAGCACCAAACTGTGTGACTTGGCTCAGCGATTTAACCCCTCTGTGCCTCGGTTTCTTAAAACTAAGAACCTGTCTCAGATAAAGCTGTTGTGAGGATCACATGAGTCCATATGTGGAAAGTACTTAGAAGAATGTCTGGCAAACAGTGGGCACTTTACAGACATCAGTCGTAATCACAGTCCCATGTACAGGTCCACACATTCACTTCCGCACATGCGCCCCCTGCAAGCACCTACCTGCATGCACCTGCACTTACCACACCTGAACCAATACCAGCCTTGGTGGCACACACATGGCGATGCATGTTCATATGTGCACAAACATAGCAAGCCCAGGCTGCAAGCTTGCACATGACTCCTGCAAATCAGCACACACACACATACCACGTGCACCATACATATGTGTTCGCATGCGTACATATACCCATGCACACCATATGTACATGCACCTCCATGCATACATGCATACCGTAATCTGTGTCCCCCATGCACACATGTACTCATGAGCACCATACTCCCCATGCACACCACATCCCTCCTCTCCCCGGCAGGGCCAATTCCTCCATCCCCTCCCTCTTGGACTCAACATGATGCCCTGCAGGTCTGAGTCTCACCAGGAGCCCCAGGCAGAGGGAGATCTTCATCTCTGAAAACGTCAGGTGTGTGTATCCCATGACCTAGCTAGTCCGCCCTCAGTCATAGTTTGTCCTTGGGAAAATTTCACCCACATGGACATGGAGCTATGTCTGAGGATGCTCATTGCAGCAGCGCTCATAATAGCAAAAAATTGCAGTTGACCTGAATGTCCCTCAGCAGAAGAACAGCTAAGTAAATATGATTTTCTCCCAATTAAAGAATGCAGAGATTGAACAGAATTTTTAGATCTTTATTACTGTCATGGAAACATCGTCAAGACATGGTGTTCAGATGTAAAATAGGTAGCTAGTGGGAAGCAGCTGCATAGCACAAGGAGATCAGCTCAGTGCTTTGTGCCCACCTAGAGGGGTGGGATAGGAAGGGTGGGAAGGAGACACAAGAGGGAGGGGATATGAGGATATGTGTATATGTACAGCTGATTCACTTTGTTATACAGCAGAAACTAACACACCATTGTAAAGCAATTATACTCCAATAAGGATGTTAAAACAAAAATTTTAAAAATTGAAAAAAAAAAGACATGGTGTTGAGTGAAAGCGAGTTGAAGAGTGAAACAAGTTGAAGAATGCTAACACAGTTTGATACCATTTGCATGAAATAAGATAAAATATGTCCTTTTTGTGGGCCCGTATTTATGTGGGAAAAATATATGAAAAATGATCTAGAAAGATGCATTTAACAGATCACAGAGGTTACCTCCAAGGAGGGGACCAAGGCTGGATAACAGAGACATTTGTCCTAAAGTGTCAGCAAAATAACTGACAAGAGGTAATAAGCGAATTTAGAAAGATCACAGGATAGAAGATCAATAGAAAAAATCAATTTAAATTCTGTATACTAGCAATGAACAGTTGGAAAATGAAATTTTAAAATGCCATTTGCAATAGCATCAGAAAATGTTAAAATACCTTGGGATATATTTAACCAAATATACACAAGACCTGTGTTCTAAAAACTACAAATAGAAATTAAACACTGAAATAAATGGAAGGATATACCTAGTTCCTGGATTAGCAGACTCAATATCATCATTAAAATGGCAATACTCCCCAAACTGATTTCTAGATTTAACGGAATACCAACTGAAATTCCAGGAGGCATTTTGAGAAATGGATGAGCTGATTATAAGGTTTAAATGAAAACACAAAGGACCTGGAATAGTAAAAAAAAAAAAAATTGAATATAACTAAGTGCGGGGACTTACACTATCTGATTTCAAGACTTACTATAAAGCTACAATAATCAAGATAGGGTGGTATTGGTGTAAGGAAAGATGTAGAGATCAGTGGAACAGAAGAGACACTCCACAAATACACCACTCATGTATATTCAATTGGTGTTCAACAGGGGTGCCCAGGTAATTCAGTGTGAAAAAGAAAGTCTGTTTGACAAATGGTTCAGAAATAAATGAATATTTATATGGGGAAAAATGAACTTCAACCACTAACTCATACCATATAAAAATTAACTTCAAATGGATCATAGACTTAAACATAAGAGCTAAAACTCTAGAAGAAAACAGAGGTGGAAATCGTTGAGATATTGAGGAAAGCAAATATTTCTTAGGACAGACATAGTAATAACAATTACAAATAAAGATAAACTGGACTTCATAAAAATTAAAACCTTTTTCCCCCTCCCCGCAATATATCTGGGAAAGGACTTGCAGTGCAGAGGTTGCCAAAGGCTGAGTTTCTCTTCCTTCCTTTGCTCGTGTCAGGCTACCTTCTCCTGCAACCACAACCCTCCCTGGGCTCCATATCAGCTTCCGCCTTCAGGCCTGGGGAGGTAATAGTTTCCTTCAGATGCTAATCCTCGGGGCCCTCACCACCCCTTCTTGGTTCCCTTCACCTGCCGTCACCTTGTCAACACTCCCTGCCTCACACCCTGCTCAGTCTCCCTCTTGAGATTTGCCGTCTGTTTCCTGCTAGGACCCAGGCTTGGACAGAGACTGTTGCAGCCGCTGGTATGAGGTCTGTCTGGAGACGCAGGCACAGGTAAGCCAGCAGAGGAAACTCAACTTCATACACGGTGGAGACAGAATAAGCGTCAGAGGAAAGTTTGCCCCTGGGAGTATTGCCCCCTCCACCCCCGGCTCAGCTGCGGTTAAGCCCTCAGGATAACAATACTGAGAAACCTCAGATGACTGGAATGGACAGAAATGGGGGCGTCCCTATGATATGAGCTCCTGTAGGTCGCCCCTCTGTGCTCTGCGCTAGGTTGTCAGAAGAAGAATTTTCGAAGTTTTTTTTTGTGTGTGTGTGGTACGCGGGCCTCTCACTGCCGTGGCCTCTCCCGTTGCGGAGCACAGGCTCTGGACGCGCAGGCTCAGCGGCCATGGCTCACGGGCCCAGCCGCTCCGCGGCATGCGGGATCCTCCCGGACTGGGGCACGAACCCATGCCCCCTGCATCGGCAGGCGGACTCTCAACCACTGCGCCACCAGGAAAGCCCCTCTAAGTTTGTGCCTTCTGTTTCAAGGGGAGATCACCTGGTCCTTGGACTATCACAGATGGACATCTCCCCATCCAGGGCTTACTACTCCATGTCTGGGTTGACAACTTGCTCTATAGGACAGTTTTTTTCTTTGTCTAACCTGTGGCTCACATGCTGCACCTTGATGCCTTCCCACTTATTCAGCCTTTGAGAGAATTGAAATGAGCTTTTCCAAAGTGAATCAAAAATTTCAGTCCTTATGACAGTTTCTGACATGTCAAGACAACAGGATATTACGTATTGGATATCTTTTTTTTCTTTCTTTCTATTCATGTTTTTAACATCCATGATGAATTCAGAGCCAAACTCATACATTTTGGAAATGCTAGGTTAACCACACGTGTGTCTTGGCTGCAGGGCTCTTCAGAGCCTTTAACATGCTAATATTCTAAAGAGGAGGCTAGAGGGCGCAGCTTTTCCCTGACCCATTGACCCTGGAACCTTTCTATAGCAGAGCTTTACATGGTACTGACACCACAGGGAACATCCTTGGGAACAAACTGATAGAACCCAGCTCAGTTATTGCATAGATGGAGAACTGAGGCTTGGAAGGATGTGACTTGCAATACCTCACTGTGAGTTAGTGTCACACTGGGGTTTGCAGCCCAGCTTAATAACATTAAATAAAGCAACAAGAGAGTAGATTGAAAGTAGCAGATAATAACCATCAGTTCCTTCTCTTTTCTTGTCTTCTGCTTGCAGCCTTAGTTTTATCACCTGTCAAATGGGAGCACTAATGTTTTCCCTACAGTATCTGTCATGACACTTTTGGTTACAAGTGATGGAAAAACCGACTTAAAATGGCTTAAGCACAAAGGGAATTTATTGGGTTATATAAAGCTCAGCTTAATCCCGATACTGACAGTGTCATCTGGACTCTTTTTATCTCCATAGTGGCTTTATGCTAAGGCAGGCCTTCCCCTGGAAGCATCAGGGATGATCCCCAGCAGCTCTGGGCTGATATCCTCCTAGCTTAGCTACCCCAGAAGATGGAGAACACCTCTTTCCCAACATCACTGAAAAGTCCCAGGCTAACTGTATCTGGAGCAACTTGGGTCACATCCAGAGCCAGTCGCCAGAGTCTGGAGAATGGGGTGCTCTGGTTGGTCAGATCTTGATCACATGATAACATTGACCCAGCTCCCATTAGTTGCTCATTGACAACAAGTGGGTTGCTTAGCAGCCAGCTCCTGTCTCTTTTCTGCCATACAGGACTGGCGAAATCCTGCCAGGGTCCTGATTATTGAATTTCAGTGCTCAGCATCTGTTTTTTAGCCATTGCATTTCCTTGGAGAAGAGGCAAGATGGCAGAGTGATTAAAATAGACTGTGAAATTCAATGAACTATGGTTCAAATTCTGACCGTGCCGTTTACTCGCTAGATTAAATGACTTAATGTCTATGTGCCTCAGTTCCCTTGCCTATAAAATGAAGTTATTAATGCTGTGCACCTCTTGGGTTGTGAGGGTTAAATAAAGTGATTCATATAGGTAGATGACTTAGAGCCATGCCTCACCTACTGTGGGGGACAGGGCTCCGTAAAAGTGAGCTAAATGTTAGCTACTTATTGGAGGGGGCAGGAGTCGTGGCAACCACTGGACCCGCCTTATCATGTCCACTGTACCCCTCTATCTCCCAGGGACCACCCTGCAGCCAGGGGCGATTTCAGTCCATGTTACCTCTCTCTCCACTAAAAGCCCTTAGTGACCCGGTCAAGTACAGTGCTTGGCACATAGTAGGTGCTCAATGAATATTTGTTGAATGCAGAGTACGGAGCACCTCAGGCAGAATCAGCCTTTTGCCTGCTGTTCACAGGTAATGATGAAGTAGTTTGTGTGGAGAACTCGTCCTCTGTGGGTCTCCAGAGACTACCGCAGAAGCAAAAAGAGCAAAAGCTGGCTGCCCATCCACCTGTTAGACCCGTCTCCTGAGCGCAGGGGAAGCCGCCACCTGGTGAATAATTCACCTGCTCCAGTCAGCAGCTCCAAATGCTGTGTTGGCAAAAAGCAAGCAGCCTGCAGAACCGTTTCTTATTTTTACCAGACGTACAACCAGGGTCTTGGGCGCTTATGTTTCCATCCTACTCATTTCAGGGGCAATTAGCTGTTGGGTACTTTTGCCTGTAAGCTCCTCTGCACAGTTACTTGTTAGATGCACTCATCCCTGTCCACATAGGCCAGTGGAAGATTGATGTCGACGCGCTGTTAAAGTACAATTTTAGCAGTCCTTTTAAAGGACAGCAGCATCTATGCATAAGTAACGCTGTGTTAAGCCTCCCCTCGGGGACCTGCTTCATTAAAACAGCTGTTAATGAAGAGGCTTTATAAACCAGCCTCTTTTACACAAAAACATATGATCTAAACCCTTTCTGCAGCCCCTCCCTGCCGCAGACACACAACCCAGAAGGGAGGTAAGCACCTGGAAGGCATCGCCGTGAAGGGCAAAAGAAGCCAGTTTGAAATATTTTAAGGGAAGCCAGGCCAGCCAACTAAAATTTTCCTCCAGTGTTAGCTTGGGGATGTGTGGCGAAAAACAGACCCAATTTATTTCCATGACCAAACCTTCTTACCTCACTGGGCTGGGGTGAGGCCACCCTGACACCTCTCTCTGGGACTTTAACGGGGTGGGGATGGGACTTGAACTCCAGTGCCCAGACACCAGGCTGCCAGCAACTCAGCAGCTCTGGAGCGGCTCCCATCCCCACTCCATGTCAAGACTGTTGCTCTGGACCATCTCCGTGCACTGTCTGTACTACTATTTAACGTTCTTCTTTAAGTTGACTTCTTTTAAACTAAACCTCAGTCCATGCAGTTATGGCTGTGAAATCACGGAGCTCATGTCCATGTTTTCTATTTTCTCCTAATATACATTGAAATACATGCATTCCTTAAAAATAGATAATGTTTATGGACATGGCCTGTAAAGTTACCTTGTGTACTCCAGTGTCACCACAGGGCACCTACTTTTGGAAATGCTGAATTGACTCAGTATTCCCAAGGGCTGGGTCCAAACAACCACTGTTTACTGGGATTTAGCATTTGCTAGACATTATGATGATTAAGACCTAATTTGCCAGTCCAGAGACTTCTGTCCAAGAGACCTGCTTTGCCTGGGTAGCTGATACACACAAGGCTACCTCCACACCAATTCTGGACTTGGGGGACCCAGGAGGACTGTGAGTGATAGAGAACTAATGTGATGATGTCTTTAATATATAGATAAATAGTTTATGTGATGGCAGGAACTTTGTGGGTAAGTCAAGGGAGGGAGAATAATGAAGCTGGAGTTGGTAGACCCAGGGTCTTGACTTAAATCTGTGCGAACAGCTGTCATCTCTTGCCTGGACTGTTACGAGTCTCCTAATTGGTCTTCTGGCATCCACCCTACGCCTTCACCCTGTGCGTTCCACTTGACAGCCAGTGGTCCTTTTAATACATTAAGTCAGATAATCATATTTTATCATGAAAAAATCCTGCATTGACTTCCACTCTTGCTTAGAATAGAGGCCAAAGTCTTCACCAAGGCCTACAAGGCTCTATGTGATCTGACCACCCATTCTCTCTTCAACCCCAACTCCTATCACTCCCCTGCCTTACTCACTCAGCTCCAGCCCCACTGGCCTCCTTGCTGTTCTTCAAACACATTGAAAATGCTCCGGCCTCAGGGCCTTTGCACATGTTGCACGTGTTCATCCCAGGACTTCTCTTCCCTCAGATATTTGTATAACTCGTTCTGTTATTTCATTCTCTGCAGATGTAACCTCCTCAGAGAGGCTCTCCCATTATCTAATGGTCCCATTATCTAAGAGATCACCCTGTTACTCTCTGCCTTCCTCTCTTTATTTTTCTTTGTGTGTGTGTATTTCTGTATACTTTTAGAGGATACATGTCACACTGAAAATGATAGTGGCCTGGGGTGACAAGTTGAGAAGTGGGTGGGGAGGGAGGTGCTACTTTTGAATTTTAAAAATTACAATGATATTATTTATGTAATTAAGATCACTTGGCAAAGTAAAGAAAGAAGAGAGCTGTCTAGAAACAACCAAGTCTGGATAAGAACCAAGATGTCTGGGAATTCTCCATTCCCTCCCTCCACCCCACCATCATCTCACACCTGAGGAAAGGACACTATAAATGGCATAGTCTGGAATGTTTAGTGGAGACCCTGGAGCAAGAACCCACCTCTCTCTGCAGATGAATACTAAACCACACAGTCCACAGGCCAGATCTGGGTTCCATCTCCCTGATTCATTCAGAGTTCACCAGGGGACCAAGCCAGGCCAAATGAGACTCAATTTGGGGGCTTTTCCTGCCATAATGGGAATGAGTAACCATCATCCCTATGGGATGGCTCGCTGTACAGGTGCCACCACATGGAGAGTTGGCCTGAGCATGAAGCCATGAAGGGGAAAGCTGAGATCAGAGAGATGAGGACTCAGGAGATACAGCTTGAGCTCCTGGATCCAGCCATACCTGAAGCAAGCTATATTTGAACTTTTAATTTTCATGAGACAAACTTTTTTTTTTGTTTGCTCAGTCTTGCTTGAGTTGAATTTCTATCCCTTCTAACTGAGAAAATTCAGAGTGATGGGGAGGCAAAGGGAGAAGAATTCAAATGGTGATGTGTCAGATTCTCCAGAAGAGGCTCTTCAAGTAGAGTAAGCCAGGCCCAGAAAGCCTCTTCTCTCTAAGCGGCTGAAGTGCCCCAACTATGTATGAGGCATCCCTCTAAATCCTCACCACCTGCTTGAGGACATGTGAACCTGTGAGACGCCAGGCGTAGTGATCCTTGATAAAGTCACGTGGGTGTGCACGTAGGAAGTTATGTTCTCTCTCTGTCCTTACTCCTGTCCCCAGGGAGTAAACGATGGCTCTTGTTGTGGTTCACCTTCCCTGGAGCGGAGGCAGTCCTGGGAAAAGCAGACCCAGATCCAGGAATGCATCTGGATTCCTCACTCTGGAAATGACCTTTGTTAACTGTGGGCTCAGACTTTGGAGTGTGTTCTCAGAGTCTAGGACTTACCTGCCTGCACAGGTGGACCTCCCTCACCTGTGCTGTGAAAAGCTGTACGTCCTCAGGATACATTCGCTCTGCTTTTCTGACCTGGGCAAGGCTTTTCATGACGAGACTGAGGTTTCACACTGTCATCTCTCAGATACTGAACCCCAGGCTGTTATAGAGGGGGAGACGGGCCTTCGTGATGCTGTGATCCACACTTCTAACTATAGGGTCAGAGAGGCTGAGGCCCAAGTGGGAAAATGTCTTGGCCGAGGTTGTAAAATTGCCCAGGGCAAAGTCCAGATGAGAAGCGAGCAGTGCTTGTCCTGCTCTCCCAAGAGACTCCTGCTTTGCTTAGCCACAGAAGCACCCCTGCCCTTGCAGGCCAGGCTCGTGGGCACCCCAGGAAAAGGGGCACAGCGCACCGCATGTCAGCAAGCATCCTTTGTTCTCAGATGTCACTGGAATGCTGCAAAATCAAGAGGCCGTAGATGGATGACTGGTGCTGGTAGGACCCTGAGCTGGATAATTCTCTCCTCAAGGTAAAGGCCATACTTACCTGGGTGTCCCCCAGGGCCTGGGAAAGCCCTGTACCCAGAGAGTCTCACCACAGTTTGTCTGGATTGAATTAAGCCAGTAACCCTTGGACAGTGTCCATGGCTGCCACGCCTCCTTGAACAAAGGTCTCAGCATCCACGCTTTCCTCCCTTTCTTAACCTCCTGGTGACAAAAGCCTAAGGTCTCCAAGTGTCACCCAAACATAAGGATTTTTGTAATTGATTTGAAAATGTGGTAACAATTAGGCCTCTGATTGACCAATAAGCTCATAGACTGGATCCTCTGAGCTTTCGATACTTCCAAGTGACAATTCAGGGAGGCATGACCACTCCATGGAGGGAAAGGCAAAGACGTTCATGGTTTACAATCCCCAGACCGCCACCTCGTGAAAAGGAAACAGGACAAGTCCTTCTTCTTGCTGCTGTGTCTTGGAAGCAGTCCTCTCAACCAGACCCTAATTAGGATGGACGGCTGTTCTCCACCCTGGGACTGGAAGGGAGCCCGGGATTATCTCAGCCAAGAAATCTCCAGCCCAGAGAAATGTCAGAGGCACCACATGGATGAATAGAAAAGAAATGATACATTTTTTAGGAGCCCCTTTGTGCCTTGGCTGTAGCCGACGATGAGATAGTGTGCTGGGCTTTGGGGGTGGGCAGCATTGATCTGGCTGTATTTGGGGGTTCAGAAGACTCATCCTGCCCATCCCCCACCTTCTGTAAGGTACTCAGCCACCTTCCGGGGCCAGTTCAACCACTGGGGAGAAGTCCCGGCTCCTTTGTAGAAGGAAAGACTTTCAGGCACTGATCTAAGCATGGAGAGTCACCAGGATGGGGGTCAAGAGATGCCACAGAATGTGAGGGACCCTAAGACCACCTCATCTACTCTCTGGAACTCATCTTCAGAAATGCTTGCTCAAGGGTGCAAAGAAACTAGTATAGAGACGTTCCTAGCAATATTATTGGTAACAGTGAAAAATAACCTTTCAAATTGGAACAACTCAGTATCCCCTACCAGGACACTGGTTAAAGAGTGCAGTGGTTAAGAACATGGGCTCTGGGTTCAAATCTTACCTTTACTACTTACTGGCTGTGTGACCTAGAACAAGTTTCTTAGCCTCACTGTGCCCCAGGGTCTCCATTTTTATAAAGGAGAGAAAAACTATCAATATGTTTTAAGGCTTTCATGGTTTTCTTTGCTCAGCTCTCCCCTCTGTCCCCATGACACTTCCTTAAGCCAGGACATTCTCTTGGTTTTCATCAAGAGTCACTGATGCACAATTACAATCAGAGCCTGATATTAAGCTTACTGGAACCACAGATCCTACAGTAAATGTTTATTGCTTCCAAGAGAGAAGAGCTGGTGCTCAGTCAGCAACCTGGTGGTTCAGGTTAAAAGATGGGTGTTGTCCTTGTTCTGCTCTTTGCCTCAATTCCTATCTCCAGTCCTCCAAATACAGACGGAGTCTGTACAATGATGCGTCTCACCACCTGCACTGCACATCCTGGTCCAGACTTCGTTAGTTCTGGCCTGACAAAGACACCGGCTTCTTATGTAGGATCCCTGCCTCCACCCTTGTCCCCATAGTCTGTTCTTCACAAGGACCCTGCTGGAACCTATGTCAGCTCACATCCCTCCCCCTTTGAAGCCCCTTCCCCCCATTTTCATCCATTTAGAATAAAATCTAAATGAATGAAAGCCTAAATAAATAAAAAATATATATCTAGGGACTTCCCTGGCCGTCCAGTGGTTAAGACTTTGCCTTCCAATGCAGGGGGTGTGGGTTCGATCCCTGGTTTGGGAGCTAAGATCCCACATGCCTCGTGGCCAAAAAACCAAAACATAAAACAGAAGCCATATTGTAACAAATTCAAAAAAGACTTTAAAAATGGTCCACATCAAAAAAAAATCTCTTTTAAAAAATTTTATTTTAATTAATTAATTAATTTTTATTTTTGGCTGTGTTGGATCTTTGTTGCTGCACACAGGCTTCCTCTAGCTGCAGAGAGCAGGGGCTACTCTTCGTTGCAGTGGGTGAGCTTCTCATTGAGGTGGCTTCTCTAGTTGCGCAGCACGGGCTCTAGGCGCGTGGGCTTCAGCAGTTGCAGCACGTGGGCTCAGTAGTTTTGGCTTGCGGGCTCTAGAGCAAAGACTCAGCAGTTGTGGCACACAGGCTTAGTTGCTCCGTGGCATGTGGGATCTTCCCAGACCAGGGTTAGAACCCGTGTCCCCTGCATTGGCAGGCAGATTCTTAACCACAGTGCCACCAGGGCAGTACCCACCCCCCCAAAAAAAACTTAAAAAAAAAAACTAAATAGAATAAGATCCTCACCATGGCCTTGCTTAATCTTTCCAGATTGTCCATCTACAGCCGCCTCCCCGACACTTGCTATCTGACATTCTTCCCTCCCTTTATTTCCTACTTAGCATTTTTTTTCTCTTTGAAATTATTGCATGTATTCATTTTCTAATGTGATTGTCTGTCTCCTCCACTCTTTGAGAGTAGGGATTGTGTCTGTCTTATTCACTACTGTAGCCCCAGGCCCTGGAATATTGCCGGGCAAAGGAAGTACTCGAAAGATATTTGTTGGAAGCATGATTTGCTCTTAACATCTATTCTGCTTAAGGTTTGGGGGCAAGAACAATTTTGTATTAGAAAAGGGATGGAGGTGATGATCCTTGTGAATCCAGCTGCAATTCCCATGTCTTGGTCTAAATCCACTTACCAGCCTGCCGTACATGTTGATACCAGTCTTCTTGCACCAGGAGCTCAAGGCCCAGCTTCGTGACCCTGAGTAGACACCGGCGCGTGTGGAAGCACATAATCTTCCTGAGAGTCCTGTGCCTCTGTTTCCCCATTTGTCAAAAACAAATATAAAAATGGGCCTGTGTCCTTCAAGAGACTTTCTAGCCCTGGGTTCTGTGATTCTCAGGAAGGAGAGCTGGAGCTGCAGCTCATGTCTGCCGCCCTGGGCCAGGTGGGATGGAGCCAGGGAGAGGGTTATGCTGTGCCCTGTCCCTGGTGCCCTGTCCCCGGTGCCCTGTCCCCACTGCCAGCCCTCTCAGAGCACTCCCAGGCATTAATGATCAGCCAGCTGAGTTTCTCTGGGATCAGCCTTGTTTCCTGCTCTGTGAGCAGGGGCTAGAGAGAAAACAGAGAGAATTATTCCATCAGATGGAGCCATCAGTGGGCTGGTTTCTAAGGAAATCCTTCAGCTCCTTCTCCTCCTGGCCTGGGGCCAGTGTTCTCTCCAGATGCTGAGGAAATTGTTGGAAGGATATGAGACAAACAGATATAGTAATAGCAATTATAGTAAAATGCTCATGGTGGAATGTAGCTGGTGGGTATAATGTGTTCACTGTAAAATTCGTTTAGAATTTTTCAAAATAAAATGTCAGGGAAAAGTGACATGAAAAAATTTTTTTTTTCTTTTAGTAAAAGACTTAAAGTAGCTGAGCCAAGAGTGTGTCCAGGGCACGACCGATCTGACATCCTGTCTACAGCATGGATGGACACCCATCTTGGTCCCCATTCCCTGCTCATGGCCGCAGCACTCTTTCTCTTCGTCTTCTCATGGACCTTGGCAGCCGTCTCTGAAAACAGCTCATTAGTCCGGAGTGTTCAGAAACATCACTCTTGCTTCTGGATTTTTCTGCTGAATCTGCAAAGAGGAACTGATCCTCAGGTGACCAAGGAGCCCTAGCCTCACACACCACAGCTGTGGAGAAATGGTTGGGACCTCACTCAGGTCCAGCCGGAAAGACCCAAATGGATGTTTCCCTCTGAGGATTCCCAAACCCGACAAGAGGAGGGAAGAGGAATTTGCAAGAGGAAAAAGTGGCCAGAGAGAGAGCAAGGGAGCTGGTGGGATGCGAAAACTTCCACGAGAGGCGTGAAGAAAGGAAACTGTGGTAGTGGGAGGGGTGTGTGTGGAGACCCCCCCCGCCATGTGCTGCAGTCAGAGATCCTGTGACAGAGGCGAGGATCCTTCCAGGGAGGTGAGTAAGCCCCACCTCTGTGTCTTCCTTCATTTTGCGGGTATTTATTGATGGTCTATTATGTGCCATGCAGGGCAGTGGGTGCTGGGAAGAGCAGGTTCCTGTCCAGATGACCACTGTCACTTTTCTCCCTTAAAATCCCTTTCTGCACCCAACAGCCAGGGTGAGTCAGTTAAAAGCCCATCTGACCTCAGGGCCTTTGCACTTGCTGTTCCCCGTGCCTGGACTGCTCTTCTCCCAGCTGTCTGTGTGGCTCACTCCCTTACCTCCTTCAGGTCTCTCCTCAGATGTTACCTTCTCAGTAAGGCCCTCCTTGGCTGCTCTATTTAAAATTGTAGACTCCTTCCCATCCCTGCCCATTCCCTGTCCTCCCTGCCGACACTTACCACTATCTGACATGATACGTATTTTATGTGTTTATTGATCTTACCTCATGAGAACGTCTGTCTCAGAAGCACTGTGTAGGCTTTGTTCATGGCTATATTCCAGGCACTAAAATAGTGCCTGGCATACAGTAGGCGCTCATGTATATTTAAGGAATGAGAAAAAAAATCCTTTCCCTCTGTTTTAAAGTATAGTGTATTAACACAAAATTGAGGTATGGTAAGGCCAACAGAAGATCGCTGCCATTGAAGAGGTAGTTTTTTTACAGTTCCCAAGAGAAGCATGCCACCCACCGGGAAGTATCTGGTGGGGCAGAGGTGGGGCGGGAGGGAAACTGTGGGCAAGAGCCTTGTTGTGTCGTTTCCGTTGAAAAGAATAGAAGAAGCAGGGCAAGCAGGCTTAGGATTGGCTAGTTTGAATGGTTTTAGGGGGCTCTGGGGCAGAGGGTCTGTCTCTGGTGGTCTGATACGGGCCCTAGGGTGATTAGGGCAGATGGATAGTGGCCTGGAGTGTGAGGGCCTGAAAAAGGAGGCGGTTGGGATGTGGGCTCTGGATTGATCAGTTTGTAGTTGAAAAGTACACTCACAGGCAAGCTGTTTACTGTCTCTAGGAATTGGCCATCCCTGGGAGGGGCAGTCCCTCCAGGGTCAGCAAGGCCCAAGAATATAGAAAATAAAAGACAGGGTTAGTTCACCCTTCTCCTGCTGATAGCACGCCAGCTGTGTTTGGGGGCACGGCTTCTCCCTTATTCCCATTATATTACATTTGTGAAGGGTGGAATATGTGAGCCAAGCAAAGCCAATCAACCTGTTCCACTCCTCTAGCCCAGCAATTGACTGAGAGACAGACATGTGACCCAGATCTGGTCACTGAGAGAGAAGTACTCAGGCTGAGAAAAGGATATAGGGATGGGTCATTGGGGACGGGGTGGTTGGGGTGGGGGGCTGGAGGCTAAACTAAGCATGATAATCCTATTTCCCTTTGTCAGTGATTGGTTAATGGTTGGGTGCGTACTTAGGGCCAGATAAAATACAGGGTGTCCAGTTATATTTGAATTTCTGACAATGAATAGTTTTTTAGTATAAATATGTCACAACTTAAATTCATGACTGAATGTAGGTTTATTTGCTAAATCTGGCAACCCTAGCATAACCCACTCTGGGCCAAAAAGACATAAGGGGATGTATAAGGGGGTATGGGTAGTGCAGCTGGCAGCTGGGTTCCATGAAGGACTTTAATCCCTGCTTAAGAGAGAGACAGCAAAGAGTCTGACATTCATTTCTTCCCTCTGTGGGGATGTGATGTTTGGAATGGTGCAGCCATCTTGAAACCATTAGGCATTAAGTTTGAGGACAGATGAAGATGTTTGAGCAGAGGGACAGGAAGATTCCAGCTCCTTAATGACAACATTGTACTTCCAAACCCAGCCCCAGGAATGCCCCTCTCTGTACTTATTTTTATATGAGATAATTAAATGTCTCTCTTGCTTAAGCCAGCAGTTCTCAATCTTGGCTGCGTATTAGAAGCACTTGGGGAGATTTTAAATACATGGATGCCAATGCCATACTCCACAGCAATTGTCAGAATTTCTGAGGACAGGACTCAGGCATTAGTGGGTTTTTAAAGCTCCCCAGGTTATTGTAATGTACAGCCCCTTGCTACCCAAAGTGTGGTCCCTGGACTTCGCCAGGGAGAATGTTATAGCCATGAACCTAGACCTAATGAATTAGAAGCTGCTGTTTAACAACCCAGGAGATTTGCATGCACATTAAAGTTTGGAAAGCACTGTCTTAAACCACTGTTAATTATTTACTCTATGCCTTGCAGCTGAATGAATCTTGATTCCCATTCAAATAGTCAGGACTCCAAGGCACTAAGGATTCCAGCCCCACAAGTGTTCCCTGTTCTCTGAAACAGCCAGATACACTGCCTTCAGAGGTTTGGTGTCTTCGGGACAGTGTCCATCTCTAGTGCAGGCCACATGCGGCTTTTCTGGTGATCTGATTTTCACCAGAGCATGAACATCTCCTGAACTTCTGTACATGAATAGTTTTCTCAACCTTTTAGCCAAAAAGCTCCCCTCCTGTGGCCACTGAGGTGGGTCAAGTCACCCCTGGGATCCTGGCTGGGAGCCAGTGAGGAAGGCTGTTGGCCACCCTAACACATCTGGCTTCCACCTGGCCACATGCTACTTGGGTACTGCTCTTGGTCTCCAGGGGATGGCCCTGCTCATCAACTCACACACATGGGAGCTGCTCATAAAATGATTCTGGGCTGGGATAGAATTTAACTAAGTCTCAAGCTGAGTCACGGTAGGCAAAGCAATGGGCCAGGTTTTTCATAAGATGAAGCTATAGGTCAGAAGGTGGGGCCACTGAGGGATGTGGACTCGTGTTTCAGACTTATTAAGAGAGCATGAAGCATTCAAGACAGAGTGGTCTCTAGGTGAAGAGAAGTCCCTGCTTCTGTGGGAAATGATGTCTAAGAAAAGGTAATGTCTGCCCTTGGACAGGATGGGCTGAGAATATTCCCCATCCAGCCTAAATCAAGAGACTGGAAACCATCCTTGTGATGCAGGTCTCAGCACTTAATTCACCAATTCCAGACCAGTGGAGAGAAAAATTATCCCCAAATCAAGGTGACTGACCTCCAAATATCAGTGGACATCCTCTGTATTTAATTGTCTTTGTAAATACATTAACTGTATCTTTAAGATCATTGAATGTGAACCACATTCTGGGCAGACAGACACACAAAAGCTCATATGGGATTGGTTCAAGATGGCGGAGTAGAAGGACGTGCTCTCACTCCCTCTTGCAAGAGCACTAGAATCACAACTAACTGCTGAACGATCATCGACAGGAAGACACTGGAACTCACCAAAAAAGATACCCCACATCCAAAGACAAAGGACAAGCCACAATGAGACGGTAGGAGGGGCACAATCACAGTAAATTCAAATCCCATAACTGCTGGGTGGGTGACTCACAAACTGGAGAATACTTATACCACAGAAGTCCACCCACTGGAGTGAAGGTTCAGAGCCCCACGTCACGCTTCCCAACCTGGGGGTCCGGCAACGGGAGGAGGAATTCCTAGAGAATCAGACTTTGAAGGCTAGTGGGATTTGATTGCAGGACTTTGACAGGACTGGGGGAAAAAGACTCCACTCTTGGAGGGCACACACAAAGTAGTGTGAGCATCGGGACCCAGGGGAAGGAGGAGTGACCCCATAGAGACTGAAGCAGACCTACCTGCTAGTGTTGGAGGGTCTCCTGCAGAGGCAGGAAGTGGCTGTGTCTCACCATGAGGACAAGGACACTGGCAGCAGAAGATCTGGGAAGTACTCCGTGGCGGGAGCCCTCTCAGTATCCACCATTAGCCCCACCAAAGAGCCCAGGTAGACTCCAGTGTTGGGTTGCCTCAGGCCAAACAGCCAACAGGGAGGGAACCCAACCCCACCCATCAGCAGACAAATAGATTAAAGTTTTACTGAGCTCTGCCCACCAAAGCAACAGCCAGCTCTACCCTCCACCAGTCCCTCCCATCAGGAAACTTGCACAGGCCTCATAGATAGCCTCATCCACCAGAGGGCAGACAGCAGAAGCAAGAAGAACTACAATCCTGCAACCTGTGGAACAAAAACCACATTCACAGAAAGATAGACAAGATGAAAAGGCAGAGGGCTATGTACCAGATGAAGGAACAAGATAAAAAACCAGAAAAACAACTAAATGAAGTGGAGATAGGAAACCTTCCAGAAAAAGAATTCAGAATAATGATAGAGAATATGATCCAGGACCTCAGAAAAAGAATGGAGGCAAAGATCGAGAAGATGGCAAGAAATGTTTAACAAAGACCTAGAAGAATTAAAGAACAAACAAACAGAGATGAACAACGCAATAACTGAAGTGAAAAATACACCAGAAGGAATCAGTAGCAGAATAACTGAGGCAGAAGAACGGATAAGTGACCTGGAAGACAGAATGGTGGCATTCACTGCTGTGGAACAGAATAAAGAAAAAAGAATGAAAAGAAATGAAGACAGCCTAAGAGACCTCTGGGACAACATTAAACGCAACAATGTTCACATTACAGGGGTCCCAGAAGGAGAAGAGAGAGAGGGAAAGGACCCAAGAAAATATTTGAAGAGATTATAGTCGAAAAGTTCGCTAACATGGGAAAGGAAATAGCCACCCAAGTCCAGGAAGTGCAGACAGTCCCATACAGGAAAAACCCAGGGAGAAACACACCAAGACACATAGTAATCAAATTGGCAAAAATTAAAGAGAAAGAAAAATTATTGAAAGCAGCAAGGGAAAAATGACAAATAACATACAAGGGAACTCCCATAAGGTTAACAGCTGATGTCTCAGCAGAAACTCTACAAGCCAGAAGGGAGTGGCATGATATACTTAAAGTGATGAAAGGGAAGAACCTACAACCAAGATTACTCTACCTGACAGAAATCTCATTCAGATTCGATGGAGAAATCAAAAGCTTTACAGACAAGCAAAAGCTAAGAGAATTCAGCACCACCAAACCAGCTCTACAACAAATGCTAAAGGAACTTCTCTAAGTGGGAAACGCAAGAGAAGAAAAGGACCTACAAAAACAAACCCAAAACAATTAAGAAAATGGTAAGAGGAACATACATATCAATAATTACCTTAAACGTGAATGGATTAAATGCTCCAACCAAAAGACACAGGCTTGCTGAATGGATACAAAAATAAGACCCATCTATATGCTGTCTACAAGAGACCCCATTCAGACCTAGGGACACATTCAGACTGAAAGTGAGGGGATGGAAAAAGATATCCCATGCAAGTGGAAATCAAAAGAAAGCTGGAGTAGCAATAATCATATCACATAAAATAGACTTTAAAATAAAGAATATTTCAAGAGACAAAGAAGGACACTACAGAATGATCAAGGGACCAATCCAAGAAGAAGATATAACAATTATAAATATATATGCACCCAACATAGGAGCAAATCAATAATAAGGCAACTGCTAACAGCTTTAAAAGAGGAAATTGACAGCAACACAATAATAGTGGGGGACTTTAACACCTCACTTACACCAATGGACAGATCATCCAAACAGAAAAGTAATAAGGAAACACAAGCTTAAAATGACACAATAGACCAGATAGATTTAATTGATATTTCTAGGACACTCCATCCAAAAATAGCAGATTACACTTTCTTCTCCAGTGCACACAGAACATTCTCCAGGATAGATCACATCTTGGGTCACAAATCAAGCCTCAGTAAATTTAAGAAAATTGAAATCATTATCAAGCATCTTTTCTGACCACAATGCTATGAAATTAGAAATCAATTACAGGGAAAAAAAACGTAAGAAACACAAACACATGGAGGCTAAACAATATGTTACTAAATAGCCAAGAGATCACTGAAGAAATCAAAGAGGAAATCAAAAAATGCCTAGAGACAAATGATAATGAAAACACGATGATGCAAAACCTATTGGATGCAGCAAAAGCAGTTCTAAGAGGGAAGTTTATAGCTATACAAGCCTACCTCAAGAAACAAGAAAAATCTCAAATAAACAATCTAACCTTACACCTGAAGTAACTAGAGAAAGAAGAACAAACAAAACCCACAGTTAGCAGAAGGAAAGAAATCATAAAGATCAGAGCATAAATAAATGAAATAGAAACAAAGAAAACAATAGCAAAAATATTAAAACTAAATAAATAAACTAAAAGCTGGTTCTTTGAGAAGATAAACAAAATTGATAAACCATTAGCCAGGCTCATCAAGAAAAAGAGGGAGGGCTTCCCTGGTGGCGCAGTGGTTGAGAGTCCGCCTGCTGATGCAGGGGACATGGGTTCGTGCCCCAGTCCGGGAAGATCCCACATGCTGCGGAGCGGCTGGGCCCGTGAGCCATGGCTGCTGAGCCTGCGCGTCCGGAGCCTGTGCTTTGCAATGGGAGAGGCCACAACAGTGAGAGGCCCGAGTACTGCAAAAAAAAAAAAGAAAAAAAAAAAAAAAGAAAAAAAAAGAGGGAGAGGACTCAAACCAATAAAATTAGAAATGAAAAAGGAGAAGTTACAACAGACACCGCAGAAATACAGAGCATCCTAAGAGACTACTATAAGCAACTCTATGCCAATAAATGGACAACCTGGAAGAAATGGACTAATTGTTAGAAAGGTATAACCCTCCAAGACTGAACCAGGAAGAAACAGAAAATATGAACAGACCAATCACAAGTAATGAAATTGAAACTGTGATTAAAAATCTTCCAACAAACAAAAGTCCAGGACCAGATGGCTTCACAGATGAATTCTATCAAATATTTAGAGAAGAGCTAACACCCATCCTTCTCAAACTCTTCCAAAAAATTGCAGAGGAAGGAACACTCCCAAACTCATTCTATGAGGCCACCATCATCCTGATACCACAACCAGGCAAAGATACTACAAAAAAAGAAAATTACAGACCAATATCACTGATGAATATGATGCAAAAATCCTCAACAAAATACTAGCAAACAGAATCCAACAACACATTAAAAGGATCATACACCATAATCAAGTGGGATTTATCCCAGGGATGCAAGGATTCTTAAGTATATGCAAATCAATCAACGTGATACACCAAATTAACAAACTGAAGAATAAAAACCATATGATCGGGCTTCCCTGGTGGCGCAGTGGTTGAGGGTCCGCCTGCCGGTGCAGGGGACGCGGGTTCGTGCCCCGGTCCCGGAGGATCCCGCGTGCCGCGGAGCGGCTGGGCCCGCGAGCCGTGGCCGCGGAGCCTGTGTGTCCGGAGCCTGTGCTCCGCAACGGGAGAGGCCACAGCGGTGAGAGGCCCGCGTACAGCTAAAAAAAAAAAAAAAAAAAAAAAAAAACCATATGATCATCTCAATAGATGCAGAAAAAGCTTTGGACAAAGTTCAACACCCATTTATGATAAAAACTCTCCAGAAAGTGGTCATAGAGGGAACCTACCTCAACATAATAAAGGCCATATATGACAAACCCACAGCAAACATCATTCTCAATGGTGAAAAACTGAAAGCATTTCCTCTGAGATCAGGAACAAGACAAGGATGTCCACTCTCACCACTGTTATTCAACGTAGTTTTGGAATTCCTAGCCACGGCAATCAGAGAAGAAAAAGAAATAAAAGGAATACAAATTGGAAAAGAAGAAGTAAAACTGTCACTGTTTGCAGATGACATGATACTACACATAGAGAATCCTAAAGATGCCACCAGAAAACTACTAGAGCTAATCAATGAATTTGGTAAAGTAGCAGGATACAAAATTAATGCACAGAAATCTCTTGCATTCCTATACACTAATGATGAAAAATCTGAAAGAGAAATTATGGAAACACTCCCATTTACCACTGCAACAAAAAGAATAAAATACCTAGGAATAAACCTACCTAGGGAGACAAAAGACCTGAATGGAGTAAACTATAAGACACTGATGAAAGAAATTAAAGATGATACAAACAGATGGAGAGATATACCATGTTCTTGGATTGGAAGAATCAATATTGTGAAAATGACTATACTACCCAAAGCAATCTACAGATTCAGTGCAATCCCTATCAAATTACCAATGGCATTTTTTTACAGAACTAGAAAAAAAATCTTAAAATTTGTATGGAGACACAAAAAACCCCAAATAGCCAAAGCAGTCTTAAGGGAAGAAAACGGAGCTGGAGATATCAGATTCCCTGACTTCAGACTATACTACAAAGCTACAGTAATCAAGACAATATGGTGCTGGCACAAAAACAGAGATATAGATCAATGGAACAGGATAGAAAGCCCAGAGATAAACCCACACACCTATGGTCAACTAATCTATGACACAGGAGGCAAGGATATACAATGGAGAGAAGACAGTCTCTTCAATAAGTGGTGCTGGGAAAACTGGACAGGGACATGTAAAAGAATGAAATTAGAGCACTCCCTAACACCATACACAAAAGTAAACTCAAAATGGATTAGAGACCTAAATGTAAGAACAGACACTATAAAACTCTTAGAGGAAAACACAGGAAAAACACTCTTTGACATAAACCACAGCAAGATCTTTTTGGACCCACCTCCTAGAGTAATGGAAATAAAAACAAAAATAAACAAATGGGACCTAATGAAACTTAAAAGCTTTTGCAAAGCAAAGGAAACTACAAACAAGACAAAAAGACAACCCTCAGAATGGGAAAAAATATTTGCAAATGAATCAATGGACAAAGGATTAATCTCCAAAATATATAAACAGCTCATGAAGCTGAATATTAAAAAAACAAACAACCCAATCCAAAAATGGGCAGAAGACCTAAATAGACATTTCTCCAAAGAAGACATACAGATGGCCAAGAAGCACATGAAAAGCTGCTCAACGTCACTAATTATTAGAGAAATGCAAATCAAAACTACAATGAGGTATCACCTCACACCAGTTAGAATGGGCATCATCAGAAAATCTATAAACAATAAATGCTGGAGAGGGTGTGAAGAAAAGGGAACCCTCTTGCACTGTTTGTGGGAATGTAAATTGATACAGCCACTATGGAGAACAGTATGGAGGTTCCTTAAAAAACTAAAAATAGAATCACCATATGACCCAGCAATCCCATTACTGGGCATATACCCAGAGAAAACCATAATTCAAAAAGACACATGCACCCCAATGTTCATTGCAGCACTATTTACAATAGCCAGGTCATGGAAGCAACCTAAATGCCCACTGACAGACGAATGGATAAAGATGTGGTACATATATACAATGGAATACTACTCAGCCATAAAAAGGAACGAAATTGGGTCATTTGTAGAGACATGGATGGAGCTAGAGACTGTCATACAGAGTGAAGTAAGTCAGAAAGAGAAAAACAAATATCACATATTAATGCATATATGTGGAACCTAGAAAAATGGTACAGATGAATCGGTTTGCAGGGCAGAAATTGACACACAGATGTAGAGAACAAACGTATGGACACCAAGGGGGGAAGGCGGTGGGGGGTGGTGGTGGTGGTGTGATGAATTGGGAGATTGGGATTGACATGTATACACTGATGTGTATAAAATGCATGACTAATAAGAACCTGCTGTATAAAAATAAAATAAAATGCAAAAAAAAGCTCATATGGGCAAACACACACAAATACACACATGTACACTCATCCTCCAAGCCAGGCTTTTTATAGTTAACTCATCATTTAACCAGTAAGTTAAAACCACTTAATGTGGTTTTGCTTCTTTTTTTAGTTTATTTTTTATTGAGGTAACATTGCTTTATAACACTATATAAGTTTCACGTGTATAGTATTATATATCTAATTCTGTATAACCTACAATGTGCTAACCATCAAAAATTTAGTTTCCATCCATTACCATACATTTGATTTCCTTTACGCAATTCACTCTGCCCCCATTCCTTCCTCTCTGGTAACCACTACTGTTCTCTGTATCTATGTGTTTGTTTTTGTTTGGTTTGGTTGTTCATTTATTTTGTTTTTGATTTTTTAAAATATTCCATATATGAGTGAAATCATATAGTGTTTGTCTTTCTCTGACTTATTTCAAGTAGCATAATGCCTTCAAGGTCCATCCATGTTGTAGCAAATGGGAAGATTTCATTTTATTTGGCTAAGTAATATTCCATTGTATATATTTCATGTTCTCCTTTATCCATTCATCCACTGATTGGCACTTAGGTTGCTTCCATATCTTGGTATCGTAAGTAATGCTGTGATGAACATAGTGGTGCATATATCTTTTCAAATTAGTGTTTTTGTATTCTTTGGGTAAATACCCAGAAGTGGGATAGCTGGATCATATGGTAGTTCTAGTCTTAATTTTTTGAGGAATCGTCATACTGTTTTCCATAGTGGCTGCACCAATTTACATTCCCACCAACAGTGTATGAGAGTTCCCTTTTCTTCACATCCTAACCAACAGGTGTTATTTCTTGCCTTTTTGACAATAGCTCTTCTAACAGGCATCAGGTGATAACTCATCATGGTTTTTTTTTTGTTTTTTTTTTTGTTTTTTTTTGTTTTTTTTTGCGGTATGCGGGCCTCTCACTGTTGTGGCCTCCCCCGTTGCGGAGCACAGGCTCCGGATGCACAGGCCCAGCGGCCATGGCTCACGGGCCCAGCCGCTCCGCGGCATATGGGATCCTCCCAGACCGGGGCACGAACCCGTGTCCCCTGCATCGGCAGGCGGACTCTCAACCACTGCGCCACCAGGGAGGCCCTCATCATGGTTTTGATGTGCATTTCCCTGATGGTTAGTGATGTTGCACATATTTTCATGTTCCTATTGGCCATCTGTATGTCTTCTTTGGAAAAATGTCTATTCAGCTCTTCTGCCCATTTTTTAATTGGGTTGTGGTTTTTTGTTGTCGACTTCTATCAGTTTTTTAGATATTTTGGATATTAACCCCTTATCAGTTATACCATTTGCAAATATCTTCTCCCATTCAGTAGGTTGTCTTTTCATTTGTTGATGGTTTCCTTTGCTGTGCAGAGTTTGTAGTTTGACATAGTCCCAGTTATTTATTTTTGCTTTTGTTTCCCTTGCCTGAGGAGACATACCTAGAAAGATATTGCTAAGACTTATGTCAAAGAGCATGCTGCCTATGTTTTCTTCTAGGAGTTTTATGGTTTCAGGTCTTACCTTCAAGTCTAATCCATTTTGAATTGAATTTTGTATGTGGTCTGTGATAGTGGTCATTTCATTTTTTGCATGTAGTTGTCCAGTTGTCTCAACATCGTTTATTGAAGAGGCTGTCCCTTCTCCATTGTTCTTTGCTCCTTTTCCATAAATTAGTTGTCCATAGGTGTGTGGGTCTATTTCTGGGGTCTCAATTCTGTTCCATTGATCTATGTATCTGTTTTTCTACTAATATCATGCTGTTTTGATTTCTATGACTAATACAGTTTGAAATCAGGGAGTATGATACCTCCAGCTTTGTTCTTTTTTCTCAGTATTGCTTGGCTATTTGGGTTCTTCCATGGTTCCATATAAATTTTAGAATTTTTTTGTTCTATTTTTGTGAAGAATGTTCTTGAGATTTTGATAGGGATTGTGCTGAATCTGTAGATTGCTTTAGGTAATATGGACATTTTAACAATGTTATTTCTTCCAATCCATGAGAGTGGAATATCTTTCCACTGATTTGTGTCTTCAGTCTCTTTAAAAAATGTCTTATAGTTTTCAGTGTACAGGTCTTTAACCTACTTGGTTAAATTTATTCCTAGGTATTTTATTCTTCTTGTTGTGATTGTAAATGGGCTTGTTTTCTTAATTTATCTTTCTGATAGTTTATTACTAGTGTATAGGAAAACAACAATTTCTGCATATTTTAATCTTGCATTCTGCAACTTTACTGTATTCATTTATTATTTCTAATAGTTTTTGGTAGAGTCTTTGGTGTTTTCTATATATAAAATCATGTCATCTGTAAATAGTGACAGTTTTACTTCTTCCTTTTCAATTTGGATGCCTTCTATTTCTTTTTCTTGCTCAATTGCTCCTGCTAGGACTTCCAATACTATGTTAGATAAGTGTGTTGTAAATGAACATCCTTGTCTTGTTCCTGATATTAGAGAGATAGCTTTCAATTTTTCCCCATTGAGTATGATGTTAGCTATGGGTTTGTCATATACGTCCCTTATTATGTTGAGGTATGTTCCTTCTATACCCACTTTATTGAGAGTTTTTTTTAAAATCATAAATGAGTGTTGAATCTTGTCAAATGCTTTTTTGCATCTATTGAGATGACCATATCTCTATCCTTCATTTTGTTAACGTGGTGTATCACATTGATTGATTAGCAGATGTTAAACCATCCTTAAATCTCTGGAATAAATCCCATTTGATCATGGTGTATGATCCTTTTAATGTATTGTTGTATTTGGTTTGCTAATATTTTGTTAAGAATTTTTGCATCTATGTTCATCAGAGATATTGGCCTATACTTTTTTTGTGTGTTCTTTTCGTTTGGTTTTAGAATCAGGGTGATGTTGGCCTCATAAAATGAGTTAGAAAGCATCCCCTTCTCTTCAATTTTTTGGAACAATATGAGAAGGATAGGTATTAAATCTTTTTTGAATGTTTGGTAGAGTTTACCTGTGAAGCCGTCTAGTCCTGGACTTTTGTTTTTTGGGAGCTTTTTGACTACTGTTTCATTCTCTGTATTAGTTATCAGTCTAGTCAGATTTTCTGTTACTTCATGATTCAGTCTTAGAAGGTTGTATGATTCTAAGAATTTGTCCATTTCTTCTAGGTCATCCAATTTGTTGGCATATAGCTGTTCATGATATTCTCTTACTATCCTTTGTGTTTCGGTAGTATCCATTTTTATTTCTCCTCTTTAGTTTCTGATTTTATTTATTGGAGCCTTCTCTCTTTTTCCCTTAGTGACTTTAAGTAAAGGTTTGTCGATTTTGTTTATCTTTTCAGAGATCCATCTCTTAGTTTCATTGATCTTTGTTATTGTCTTTTTAGTCTCTATTTCATTTATTTCCACTCTGATCTTTATTATCTCCTTCTTCCTAATGACTTTGGGATTCATTTCTTTTTCTTTCTCTAGTTCCTTTAGGTGTAAGCTTAGATTTATTTGAGCTTTTTCTTGTTTCTCTAGGTACTCCTCTATTGCTAGATACTTCCCTCTTAGTACCACTTTTGCTGTAGCCTATAGATTTTGGTTTGTTTTGTTTTCATTTTTGTTTGTCTTTGGGTAATTTTCAGTTCCTCCTTTGATTTCTTTGTTGACCGAATAGCTTTCAATAGCATGTTGATCAGTCTCCACACATTTGTGATTTTTCCAGCTTTCCCCTTGGAGTTGATTTCTAGTTTCATACCATTCCGATTAGAAAAGATGCTTGATTTGACTTCAACATACTTAATATATTGAGATTTGTTTTGTGTTCCAAAATATGGTCTATCCTTAAGAAAGTTCTATGTGCACTTAGGAAGAATGTGTATTTTGCTGCATTTGGATGCAATGTTCTGTACAAATTTATCAAATCCATCTGGTTTAATGTTTCATTTAAGGCCACTCTTTCCTTGTTTACTTTCTGTCTGAATGATCTATCCATTGATGTTAAAGTGAGATATTAAAAGTCCCCTACTATTCTTGTGTTGCTGTCAGTTTCTCCCTTTATGTCTGTTAATAACTGTTTATATACATCGGTGCTCCTCTGTTAGGTGCATATATATTAATAACTGTTATGTCTTCTTGATGAATTGTCCCCTTTATCATTATGTACTGTCCATTTTTGTCTCTTACTACCTTTTTGGGCTTGAAGTGTATTTTTTCTGATATGCGTATGACTATACCCACTTTCTTTTGGCTGCTGTTTTCTTGAAGTATCATTTTCCATCCCTTCACTTTGAACCTATGTTTGTCTTTAGAGTTGAAGTGGGTCTTCTGGAGGCAGCATATAGTTGGGTCTTGTTTTTTATCCAGCCAGCCACTCTGTGTCTTTTGACTGGTGAGTTCAACCCATTTACATTTAGGGTGATTATTGAGAGATGGGGACTTAGTACTGCCATTGTATTTGTTTTCTGGTTGCTCTGCATTGTTTCTTTTTTCTTGTGTTTCTGCCTACCATTTTGGTTTGGTGGTTTTCTATGATATTTTTCTTAGTTTCCTCTTTCTTTAATGTTTTGTTTCTCTAGATTTATGTTGTATGTTTACCATGAGGTTTGTATAAAGTGTCTTATAGATAAAATAGTCCTTTCTCTGCTGATAGCATCTTATCTTCATGTATCTATACAAATTCTATCCTTTTCCTCTTCCCCTTTTGTTTTTTTGTTGTCTCAACGTGTTCCTTCTTATAGTGGGAGTTTGTTGCCAAATTGAAATGGCTATAGATATTTTTTCCTGCCTTTCCCCTCCTTTAACCTTTATGTTATCATAAAGTGTTCAAAACCCTATTTTGTTTCAGAGTTGCAATTTTCTGATTCTGTCTACTTACCACCTGACTCAGAGTTTTGTGTAATATTACCTTTTTGTTTCAGGTAGAAGAGCTCCTTTCAACATTCCTTGTAAGGCGGGTCTAGTGTTAATGAACTCCCTCAGCTTTTGTTTGTCTGGGAAAGTCTTTATTTCTCCTTCCTATCTGATTGATAACTTTGCTGGATAGAGTATTCTTGGGTGATAATTTTTATCTTTCAGTATTTTGAAAATGTCATTCCACTTCTTCCTGGTCTGTAGAGTTTCTGCTGTGAAATCTGCTGATAGCCTAAAGTAGTGTGGTTTTTTTTTTTTTTTTTTTTTGTATTGTAGGTTACCATTCTTTTTTCCCTGGCTGCCTTTTAAATTCTTTCTTTGTCATCAACTTTTGACAATTTTTTTTTTTTGCGGTACGCGGGCCTCTCCCGTTGTGGAGCACAGGCTCCGGACACGCAGGCCCAGCAGCCATGGCTCACGGGCCCAGCCACTCCGCGGCATGTGGGATCCTCCCAGACCAGGGCACGAACCCGCGTCCCCCGCATCGGCAGGCGGACTCTCAACCACTGCGCCACCAGGGAAGCCCCGACAATTTTAATATCATGTGTCTTGGGGAAGATCTTTTTGCATTGAGGTAAAAGGCGTTCTCTTAGCTTCGTGGACTTGTATATCCAGTTCCTTCCCCAGGTTTGGGAACTGCCTACCTATGATTTCTTTAGATAAACTCTGTTCCTTTCTCCCCCTCTTCCCCTTCTGGGATACCCATTACCCTAATGTTGTCCTTCCTAAAAGAGTCAGATAGTTCTCATAGAATTTCCTCTTTTTAAAACTATTTTGTTTCTCTTTCCTCTTCTACCCATATCATTTCTAGATTTCTGTCTTTGAGCTTGCTAATTCTCTCTTCCATATGGTCTGCCCTATTTCCAATGCTTTGTAATGCATTCTTTATCTAATTTATTGAGTTCTTTAGTGCCAGAATTTCTGTTTGGTTCTTTTTCAGGGCTTTAATCTCTTTGGTAAATGCTTTAGTAAAGTATTCCTTCTGTTCATTAATTTGATGCTTTTCTGAGTTTTCTTATAGCTCATTGAGTTTCTTTATGACAGCTATTTTGAATTCTCTGTCAGTTAGATCACAGTATTCTGTGACTTTAAGTTTGGTTTCTGGAGAACTGTTATTTTATTTTTGTGGTGCATTGTTACTGTGGTTCTTCATGGTCCTCAATGAGTTGTCCCTCTACCAGTGCATTTGAAGCAGTGGACCACTTTCTGCTTGTTTCTGAGCTGCCTCTGCTTACCTCTGAGAGTTGGCACTTCCCTACTCCACCGTCTCTGGCAGAGGTGTCATCCCGTGGCCCCGTGCCCTCATTATTGCTTCTTGTAACTCTGGGTCGTTGGCACCTTCCTGCTGCCAGTGTTGCTGACATTGTCGCCTGGGGCACTGGGATGGTGGGCTCTTCCATCGTGTCCCTGAGTCGCAGGGGATTTTGCCGCTACAGGAGGAGGGTAGGGTGGGGGAAAGCCAGAGTCACCCAGGGGCCTCTGCCATGTCCAGTGTTGTAGGGTTTGTGGGCTCCACCACTTGGGCGGGGGGCGGTGAAGGGCTGGAGTCATGGACACCTCAGTGGCTGGAGGGATGGGGCCCCAGGCCCCACTGCTGCTGCTGCCCAGTTACCTGTGTCCACAGGTGCCACTGTGGTTGGGAGGCTGGAGTTGTATGCGCTGCCCCCCCTGCCACTACTGGGTTCTCTGGGGCTGCAGACTCAGCTGCTGTGGCCAGAGGGCTGGAATTGCAGGCACCACGTCCACTGTTCCCCCAGTTCTGCCTTCTCTATGTGTTCTAGTCCACCCACCTTTAGATGTACAGATGTGTGGAATTCTCTGGTGCCCTAGTGTGTTGGGCAGAGGTGCCTGGTTGCACTGTGGCTATCTTCCTGGGTGTAGATTGAAGGGGAGAGACAACAGTGAGGTCTCCTTCCGCCATGTTGCTGACGTCAGCCCTCAAACGTAACATATTACTAATGTTCCAGAAGAACTCCTAGATTGAAAAAGAGGAAACCAAAGTGAAACAACAAATATACCCAGAGCCTAAACCTCACACCTGCCCCTCAGCTGTGGGATGTCCATAAACTCGGCCTCATGAAGGAAGTCCCTCATGTGCAAACGTCCAGCATGTCATTACTCAGGTCCTCCTGCTACCATTGCCCTTTGAGCTGCTTATTAGGACACTAAATCACACACCTGGACAGGCTGTTGTGATGACTTTTCTCTCCTTTATGACAGAAGAGGACAAGCCACAGGGTCAGGGATCTTCCAGTCTGTCCCCCTCACAACCCTTCCTATATGTATGAATGGCTTTAATTTAATTAAAACCCTCCAGTGGTTCTATAATGTCAGGTGGAATTACAGTAAGAAATCCTCTTCACTATTAATCACAAGATGAACAGATCTGGAAAGAGACACTGGGTGTCCTCCAGGGAAAGCCCATCCTCCCTGCTTCTCTGGCCCCCAGAGAACCTGCCCAAGAGCAGCCTCCCTCCTCTGCCCCAGAGGAAGGGAGAGCGGCACTGTGGGAAAGAGGCAGGGGACAGATGGAGGGGCACGCGGGAGGGCCCCCTGACATGCACAGGTGTGCAAATACCCAGAGTCAAATGTAAGCTGAATCTTATGAGCAAACCGGCACTCAGAGAGGTAACAGGTCTTGTCCAAGGTCACAAGGGTGACAGGTGGGGTTTGGACCCAGACGAAGCTGTGCCTGGCTTTAGGACACAAAGCTGTCCCACTGTACCAGTGACTTTTCTAACTGGGCCCTCAGAGGCCGTGGAGGTGCCTCAAGGCCATGGGGATTGGCCAGGGGTAGGATCTAACTTTTAACTATTTTTTATGTTGGGTTGTAGATAAGACTTCATTGGGATAAAAGTGTGTGAGTGCGTGTGAGTGTGTGGAAGGGGAGTGGAGGGTAGTAGGGTTGCCAGATACCATACAGGAATCCCAGTTAAATTTGAGTTTCAGATAAACACCAATAGTTTTTTAGTATAACCATGTCTCTTGTAATTATTGGTACATATTTATGCTAAAAAGTATTCTTTGTTTATCTGAAATGGAACTTTCTCCCCCTATATCTGGCAGCCTGTGTTTGTGTATGTATAGGGGCAAAAAAGTTTTGAAAACCACTGTATTACCACACTGCCTTCCTTCAGGCCTCAAGCTCACGAGGCCTCACTTCCCCAGGCTGAGCCCTGCCCACAGTTTTCTGCTCCACCTCTTTCTCCCCATCCAGGAGACACAATAATAGAGGCAGGGCAAATAGACTCACAGTAGAAATGGGGGCTGTGGGCTGGGCTGTGGGCTGGGCTGAGTCGGTGTCACTTGATTACTTTTCCCACTGTTGCTGTTCAGAGACCAAACATGGTGATGTCTGTGTTTTGCTCCTTTTCTTTTGTTAGGGAGGAGGGGGAAGATCTCTTTCTTGAGTGCAGCCGTGTGTTCGTGTGTTTGTGCATGCTTGTATATATGCGTGTGTGTTTGTATGTGAGCGCCTGTGGGTATGCACGTGTGTGCCTGTGTGCATGTGTAAGCTCGTGTGTGTGTCCACTGCAGGCAGATGCTGTGGAACAGGCTTCAGGTCAGGACGTAACTCATCAGCTCAGACACTCACAGGTCGCAGGGTCTGCAAAGTTCCCTCTGGCCATGTTTCTTTCCTATAGCTCATGCCACAGTTCTTTGGGTCTGAGGCCTCAGCCTAAGTTTTCCAGGTTCTCTCCAGGCAGGTGGGGACTCCTGGCCCCATTCAGGAGTTCAGGGTCCGCCTGGGAAACACAAGGGGCCTCAGGGGCTCAGATGCCCCCCAGCCTGGGAAGTCACTCAGCCATGACTGTGTAGGAACCTGGGTGGGGCCTCTGGAATTCTCAGAACTTTCCACCTCCTGATTCTGCAGCCCCTGCGGGTCTCCAGCCCCACCAGCCTTTCTCCTCCGTGTCCCTCCTCACCCTGGTGGCACCTCTCTCAGTGATCGTCCTGGTCCTGGCTGGATAATCAGGCTTTTCTCACCACTCCCCACCTCCTTGTTGGTTTAACCTCAGGGGGACCTTTCCCTTGATTTGCATAAACCTCATTTCTTCCTTCTGCATCCTTCTTGGAGGCATTTTGTGGAGAAAACCTGACTTATACCCAGTGACAAAAGTAATTGCTGTTGCTGTGTGTATATCTTTGCATAAGAGGCTGAAATACAATCTGAGCCATTTTTGTCCTAGTACTTTCTGGCTGAGTGTGGGTTGGAGCTTTGAGCAGATGGGATTTTATCAGGGTTATAAAAGTCGAGCTTTTAATGTGTCTCAAACAAATCGATGTGTAAAGGAGAAATGTTAAAAGTAGGAAAAATGTGGCCTGGGATGCATCTGGAAGCTCCAGAGCCCAAGGGCATAGAACTAGAGCAAGGGGCTTTAATGGTTCACAAAATGGGGCCAAAACTTATTTCCAGGAGAACAGAAGCGGCTGCAGGGTCTCCCTCAGGGGGCTGTGATCAACTTCTCAGCTCCTGAATGGGGACAGTCCTGCATGGGTTTCATAACAAAATTCTAGCCTCATCCATAGAATACACACGTGTGGTTAATTCTGCCCGAACTTTCAGTTAAACCCAAGGTGTCTTGTTGGTAGAAATGCAATTACATTGGAGAAAAACTGTTTATGTGTCTCGAGCTATTACGATTATGAAAAACAGCAACATAAACTTCCATTAAGTCAGATGAAAGTTAATCGTGTTTCCCGCTGCTTCCCTGGGCCAGTGCTCTGGCACAGACATGATTAACTTCAGCCGAGTAGGGCTCATCTTTGCAGCACAGTACATATTTTCTCCCTTAATTACAAATAATTGTAAAGTGTAATTTATACTAGTGCCCGATGCCTGAAAGTGTGTGTTCAGGAATAAAGGGTTAGTTTGGGAGGTGGAAAATTATAAACAGGAATAACTGCAGCTTCCTGGGAGCTGGAGACCAGTGAGGTTTAATCAGACTTCTTATCAATGAAAGACAGTGGGGCAGCACCCAGTTAAGACACTGTTCTAAGAACACAGATAACAGTGACGCTCTGTCTAGCTGCTTAACTGTCCACCAATAGTTCGCTTTTGTAAGCGGACATGAAAGATTAAACACACGAATTTTACTGTGTGATGAAACAGACACCAAGTGGCGTTAGTCCCCAAGTAACTGAGTATTAAAATGAGTACTACAGCCCCCGGCAGCACAGCTGCAGATCTCCGTGGACAAGGCAGAGCTTGTGGGTCTCTGGTGGATGATAGTTTTCTAAAGCGGAAAGCAGGATCCATATGACCGTAAATGCAATTCAATTTAGTCTGTCTTGAGAGCACACCTCGTTTTACAATCACCTTTCAGAAAGTGCACTTGTGAGATGATTAATGTTGGTGGCGTTTAGTAAAAGCAGAGCAGTCCCAGGGCTGATGTTTGTCACTAACCTGGACTCTGATCCTACTGACTGGTGACTCCTTAGCTGACCTCCCTGGGCCTCAGTTTCCTCATCTTGAGAATGGGATGATATTGAGGGTATTGCAGGTTGTCATGTGGGCTAGGTGAGATTAACAAGGATAAAATGCACGCAGGATGCCTGGGTCACAGAAGGTGTACAACGAGTGTTCATTGAATCAGAATTGGAAACAGAAAAAAAAAAAAAAAAAGGATCAGAAACAGATTGTTATGGGCCCTGAGAGACTCCTTGAGAGTCTGCAAAACTGGACTGAAAATCCGGGGCAGTTGGTCCACAAATCTAAATCCCTGCTATCAACCTTCTAAAAGTTTCCCCTGTGGATAAGGAATCAGTGTGGCCTGAGTATAGCTGCATCCACTCAGGCTTGTAAGGAATCATAAGCCAGACCACAAGCGCCAGGCCAGGGGCTCTTGGTGTTGTCTGTTTAGACAGTAAGTGGGTTGAGGGCTTGTTTCTTTTCTTTGAACAGGGACCACACCCCCAGGGGCCACTAACAGACACCATTTTGGACCAAAGGCCACAGGCTGTCTGCCTCAGCCTGGATGTAGGCAACAGTGAAAGCCACCCAAGCAGGCATTGTTGTTAGGTCACCCACTGGCTGAGCTCTGCTCTAGCAGAGTGCATTTCAGAACAGGAAGCCAGGACTTCCCTGTGGGGGGAGGTTGAGAGGGAAGCCACGTGAGCTGCTTTGCGGGGGGCGGGTGGGGTGGTGCAGGGAGCCTCATTGCTGAGCCCAGTGGGGAGGGGCTGGCCCTGTGCCTTGGAGCTGCTGAGGAAAATGCTTTGATCAGGGTTATCAGAGCATGCAGCGGCCTTGCTCATCTTTGGTGAGATGCTCATTCATTTGACAAATGTTTATTAAGTTGTTCAGTACCAGGCCTTAGCAAACATGGTGGTATGGGTTATGGTCCTCTTCTAGGGTTGCCAGATACAATACAGGACACCCAGTTAAATTTACACTTCAGATAAACAATGAATACTTTTTTAGTATAAACACAAGTGTGTCCTCTGCTAAATCTGCCAACCCTATCCTGCTCGCAAGGGGTTAGATCAGTCTCCCAGCCTTGATAGTGTTGACATTTAGGGCCAGATAACTCTTTGTTGTGGGGCTGGTCCTATGATTTGTAAGATGTTTAACAGCATCCCTGGCTTCTACCCACTAGATGCTAGTAGCAACATCTCCCTAGCTGTGATAACCAAATATGACTCCAGATATTGCCAGTGTGTTTTTTAGGGGACATAGTCCTCCCTGGCTGAGAACTACTGGGCTAAAGTCTGGTAGGTAAAATGGATATAACCAGTGAGCATGACAAAGGGTTTGTAGCAGCAACTACTGGTCACTGCCCCAATATCCAGTTCCCCCTCTTCTTTGGAAATAGAAATCTGCTTTTTGGGGGTGCATGTTGAACTTTCAAAACCTTTTTGAGACTCAAACTTCAATGGAATGGATGCTGCAATGAAACCAGATTGGCAGAGTGTCAGCTGCACCTTGGTGGGTTCTGACCAGACAGGTGTTGTAATCCTGTAGAAAGGGACTTTCTTGTGAAGTGGCCAGACTGTCCACTATATCCTGTTCTCAGAATCACTGACTTAAAGAAGGAATTCAGAGGGTGGAGGTTAGTCTCTCAGGACCTGGGATCATGGAAGTAAGCTCAGAGCAGAACATTTGGTCATTTCCTTCCCCCAGACAACAATGGCTCCTGCTTAAGGAAATAGGTCATCACTGCTCTAAGCCAATCAGTACAATCCCAGGATGAGCGTGTGAGCAGTTCTGGCCAAGGAGGTGGAAAAGGAAGTCTCCCGAGGCTTCGCAGAAAGACTTTTCTTTCCATTAAATCAAGAGGTCCTCAAAATGTGGAGACCCCGGCCTCCTGTCCCCTTCTTTGCTTTAGAGGCTCTCATCTGAAGTCATGATGCTTGGGGTCACGACAGCCCTATTTTAATTCTGGGCAGAGATTTTACTAACCTGAAGGATGAGAAGGAGGCAAATAGCCTGAGCGGCTGAACCAGTCCCAGAAACTCTTGTTAAGTAAACAGTAAATGTCCTCAGAACATTGTTATTTATGGCCAGAAGAACCCCAGCAGAGCCAAGCTCATGCGGTCAACTGTAATATAAATTCAACTGTATCAGTTTCCCGAGGCAGCTGTAGCTAATTACCACAAATTTAGTGACTTACAAATTTACTCTCCTATAGTTCTAGAGGGCAGAAGTTGGAAATAAGTCTTATGGGACTAAAATCGAGGTGTCTTGGGGCTGGTTCCTTCTGAAGGTTCCAGGAGAGAATCTCTTCCTTGCCTCTTGCAGCTTCTAGAGGCTGCCTGCGTTCCTTGGCTGCATCAATCTAATCTCTGCACCCCTCCTCACACTGCCTTCTCCCTCTTACAAGGACCCATTGATTACACTGGGCCCACCCGGATAATCTAGGATCATCTCCCCAACTCAAGATCCTTCGCTTGACCATATCTGCAAAGTCCTTTTTTACTCTGTACGGAAATGTTGACAGAATCTGTGGATTAGGATATGAACATCTTTAGAGGGTCATCATTCAGCCTACCAAAACAAAGATACTGTGCCGCTAACCTACCGGTAGTGTGAACCTTGCCAAATCTCTTTCCTGTTCGGTGCCTCAGTTTCCCCATCTGTAATTAAAGGTTCTGTTCCTTCATTTACCATCTCTAGGCAGGCGGTCTCAATAACTCACACCTCTTCTCTGGGTTCCAGACCCCTGGACCTAGTTAGGGACGGTGAGTTAGGCTTTCTGACATTTCCACTAGGATGTTCCAAATGCAGCTCAACTCAGCCTAAGACGCAACCCATGACCTCCTGCCCCCTGTCCCATTCATGCTCCTCTCCTGTGTTTGTCTTCTCAGAGAATGGCACCTTCACCCATCTATTTGCCTAAGTCAGAAATATCCTCTTCCTCCCTTCCATCATGTTATCCACTACACATGCCTGTTGATTTCACGTCCTATGTGTGATGTGTTTAGAAAACACCGGCCACCAATTCTCCAACTGGGTGGCCAACAATTCAATTCAATTCGGATACTAACTACCCAGAGTTGGCACTGACCCTCTGGGTTAAGGGCTCAGTCTCACAAGACTGTCCCCACTTCAGATGCCAGTTGCAAGTCCTGAGTCACCCATACTTCTTTTTTTTTTTTTTTTTTTTTTTTTTCGGTACGCGGGCCTCTCACTGCTGTGGCCTCTCCCGTTGTGGAGCACAGGCTCCGGACGCGCAGGCTCACCAGCCATGGCTCACGGGCCCAGCCGCTCCGCGGTATGTGGGACCTTCCCGGACCGGGGCACGAACCCGCATCCCCCGCATCGGCAGGCGGACTCTCAACCACTGCGCCACCAGGGAAGCCCTCCCACCCATACTTCTGACCCACTGGCTATGAAGTGGGGCTTCCCACAACCCCCTCCGCGGGTCTGATAATTTACAAGCACAGCTTCATAGAACTCAGGAAAACACTTTATTTGCATTTACAGTGTATGATAAAGGATAAAACTCAGGAATAACCAAATGGAAGAGATACATAGGACAAGGCATGGGGAGAGGGGTGTGGACCTGCCCTGCCCTCTCCTGGGACACCACCCTCCCAGCACTTCAATGTGATCATTGACCGGACACTCCTGGACATCTTTGTTTGAGAGTGTTTATAACCCAGCTGCACACTCCCCTCCCCAAATTCCCAGAGGTCAGAGGATGGGGCTGAGTTTCCACCCTCTAATCCTGTTTGGTTTTTCTGGTGACCAGCCTGCCTCATGAGGCTCTCTGGGGACCCCACCCTAAGTCACCTCATTAGCATAAATCAGGTGCACTCAAAAGGGGATTCTTACGAATAACAAAACACTCCCAGAGCTGTTGGGTCTCTGGGCCAGTGACGGGGGACAAAGACAAAATACACTTTTTATTATGTCACGCTCTGTATCACCCACAATGGTCCCTCCATCTTCGCCACCACCTCCCTTGTCCAAGCTGGCCCCACCTCTCACCTGGACCTTTGCATCAACCTCCTGATTGGGCTCCAGGCATCCCACTGACATTGCTCAAGTCCACCCTCTATAGCAGCAGCTGGAGTGGGCTTCTCAGACTGCAAATCAGATCAAAGCCATTCCCATTTTTTTCCCTCAGTAATTGATGCCATGTAACGATATTTCATGGACAGCAATCAGCCCCTTCCAGAGGAAATCTCCAGGCAGGCCCTTGCTTACCCCTGGTTTTCACAGTCAGGTGCCTTCAGGGCTTTTCTGGACTGAATCTCACAGGACTGGGGTCTGACATTGGGGGTGGGGGAGGGAAAAGCCAGGAAAGACCCTTCAGTTTGTGTGGGGAGAACGATGTTCTTGGTGGGAATGGTAGGGTTATGATACATTTCCTAAACCCACTGTACCTAAAAGATTCTCTTTTGTAGACCTGGGAAGGTGCAAGTTGAAAGTCCTTACCTCAGAGTAAAGCAGTGGCCCAGGTCAGGAACCTCCCCAGAGGGAGAAAATCAGAAAATCACACTGGGTTTGGTTCTTGGTTAGTTATTTACACACCAACTCCTAAGAGTCATTGGTTGGAAGGTGGTGGTGGTGGTTGGTGGGGTTTTTAATTCTCAGTGATTTCCAGCCAGCTGTGTGTGTGTGTGTGTGTGTGTGTGTGTGTGTGTGTGGCACTGCCATCGTCTCCATCTGCAGAGGGCAGTTGGTGACCCTCCCGGGGTCTTAGAGGCAGCCAGTGGAGGGGCTGGTGGATTGACTGGACGTCTGGTTCCAGAGTCAGGCTCCTCCCCATGGTGATGCCTGGGTTTCCTCATGCTCATAAAAAGCCACAGGTCAATTATGCTTATTACCCATTTTACAGATGGAAAAACCAAGGCACCCAGAGGTTAGCAATTTCTCAGCTTCAAAGTGGCCGAGCCGGCACCCAGCCCAGGCCGCTGGCTCAGGCCCACACCGTAACCACTTGTAATTGCCCCTCAGTAATGAGCCCTTTGAACAAAGGTGAATCACTTGCCTTGGCCGTACCTCAGTTTCCTCTTTTGCCAAGTTGGGCTCTAGTAATCCTGTCCTTCTGACTCACCAGGAGTGGTGAGGGAAGGGATCAGGGCCAAGGCTCCCAGAAACTTCCATCAGGAAGGAGCCCTGGCCTGGGAGGAAGCAGGAATTTCAACTTTCTGGGAAAGCCCGAGGCAAACGTGAACAAGTTGTTTGCTCTACATGATACAGAAATTTGGATTATATTCTGATGAAGTAGGACAGGACTGAAGGGTTTTGGATGGAGGGCTTGATGATGGCTCCCTCTGGCTGTGGGCAGAGGATTAACTGTACAGAGAGCAGGAGTGGAAGCCGGGACCAGTGAGGAGGCACCTGTAATAGTTCAGTGAGAGATGCCAGATGTTTGGACCATGGTGTTTGCGGTGGATGTGGCTGGACCACTGGAAGTGGGGTTGCCCTTTACCGTGATGAGGAAGACTATGGGAGGGGAAGGCTTTGGGGGGAGATGGAGCTTTCAGAAACCTGCAGTGGTGTTTCGTGGTCCTGATGCTGAGTGCTGTCCCCGCCCTTGGTTCCCATGGCCTCTTTCCATCTGCATGGTGGGTCCTGGCATGTCCACTCATCATGGCCCTTCCTGAATTCCCAGCTCCAAGGTTGCCCAGGGAGCCCAGCCTGGACTGTATCCTGGAAGTCGAGGTTTATTCCTGATAAGGATGAATAGCCCTCACAGTTAGCGAGCGGATGAATTGTTGAAACTCATTGGTGGTCCCAAGTCACTTGGGCCCATTGTGGAGCTTTATCTCTGTAGCCACCTGTCCAGATGTGTTTGTCAGAATGTGCTACATCTGTTAAAGGGAGTGTGAACTTTAAAGAGGGATATTGGCTGGAAGGAGAGTCCTGCATCTTCAAATGCTATCACCTGGGAGAAAAGAGGGCGGGGCTTTTATAGACATGTAGCTTATCACATTAAATAAAACATCTTAGGGCTTCCCTGGTGGCGCAGTTGTTGAGAGTCCGCCTGCCGATGCAGGGGACACGGGTTCGTGCCCCTGTCTGGAAGGATCCCACATGCCGCGGAGCGGCTGGGCCCGTGAGCCATGGCCGCTGAGCCTGCGCGTCCGGAGCCTGTGCTCCGCAACGGGGGAGGCCACAACAGTGAGAGGCCCGCATACCACAAAAAAAAAAAATCTTAATATCCATTGCTATTGGATAAATCTTGCTGTACAATCTGATGTAGCTTATCACATTAAATAAAACATCTTAATATCCATTGCTATTGGATAAATCTTGCTGTACAATCTGAAAGAGCAGTTTATGTGACAATGATGTGTTTCTTTGTGACAGTGACGTGTTTCTTTAAAAACAAAAACAAGAAAACTCATTTACCTAGCTTTTAAAATAAAAATGGAAATGCCCGTCTTCTAATTATTTGTTTATGCAATAAAATCTACAAAGCACCTACTAAGTATAGGGCCCTGGTTAAGGAGGAGAGGGATGAATCAGACTTTGTTCTCAGGGAGCCCCTGGCTGGTGGGGGACATGAACATGCATGTAAATAGCACACAGGGTGCAGTGGGTCAGTGCAGTGAAGGGTCCTGAGGTTCAGAGCAGCGAGGGATTGCTGGGGGCAGGGGGTCAGAGAAGCCTTTTTGGAGGGGATGGTGTGTCCATTAGCTTGCTTTTGGTGGCAAGTAAGAGCAACTCGTAATGAACCTGGCTCGCATGGTGAGGGAGTTCATCATCTCCCACGACAGAGACCAGCCATCAGGTAGACTTCAGTGTGGGTAGATTCAGCAGCTGTGCAGTTCCCGAGGGATCCAGGATGATCTGGCCTCCCTCCAACCTGCAGGGAACCCAGGCCAGGCTCTTGGGAGGCCTCCCTCAGCTCAGGTTTCATGGCAGCCCTGGGAACATCCAGTGGGGGAGAGATGCGACACCCTCCCTGCAGCACCACAGCCTCTTCAGGTCTCTCACAGCCCCCCGTCACTCGCCCTGGGTCGAAGAGCGTCTCCTGCTGTGAATCCCCTCCCGGGAATCTCCTTCCAGATGTCCCTCTTGTCTCGTGGGGTGGTGGTCACTGGCTCCCATGGATGTTTCCAGAACTCTCTTTAGAATGAGTAGGTTACAACACTTCTAGCTTTGGGACTTCAGCCAAAATTCCAAGTCCTTCAGGAAAGTCTCCTTCAAAGTCCACTGGAGGAGAGAAGTACTTTTTCTTGGAAAGAGGATTTGGGAGCAATATTGGTGTCTGCCAAGACCCCCTCTTCCACCCACAAGGACATAGTCAGTGCTCGGCCGGCAGTCAGGGGTCAGTGCTACGGGCCGAGACTCTGGCTCTGTAGTCCTGCAGGCACGGGCCCCCAGGGGTTGTCAACCCTGCCCAGCCTGACTCTGCCCCTGTGACCTGAGGCTCCGGATGGGGCCGTGTGACTGCGTCCAGGTGAGGATGAAGCGAGTTAATGCACAGGAGCGCTCAGGACCCAGGCCCCACGCAGTAAGTGCCTGTGAGGTCAGCCTGTTGTCGTCAGCGGATCGCTAATCAGGCTCACAGATGAGTCTGGTCAAGAGGCTGCCCTGGAATCAGGGCTTTGGGTTTAGGAAGAGAGATTTCTGTAGGGATGCTTGGAGCTTTAGCCTGTAATTGGTGGCTTTGCTTCCAATAGCTCTCGAGAGACAAGCCATAAAAGGCTGCTTATCCTTAAGCCGAGAGCAGAAAGGGCTGTGGGGAGGAACGGCGGGCTGGCTCCCCGGGGCACACCCACCCTGAGCTGCTGTCAGGCGGCCAGACACAGACACACCTTCCAAAGCTCTGGGCTCAGGGCCTGCCGCCCTTTCTCCTCCTGCTTCCTAATTAAACAAAAAAACAATCCCAAAGCCTCCATTCCTACAGATTCCCTGACTCTCTGCTGGGGGCTAATCTTCAGGATAAAGCATAGTCTTTCTCGAGTGCTTTTGTCCTCTGGGTATCCTCTTTGATCTTGAGACCAGGAAGAAACACGTGTTCTCACTCAGTGCTGGAAAATGCATCCCTCGCTCATTCTTATATCTCTCCTTCCCTCCCTTTTCTGGCTAAATGTCTAGATTTGTGTTCTCTTTCTCTCTCAGGGCTGGCGGATGTTTAAGTACCTGCAGGCTGTAAAGCAGGCTGTAAACACAAGGTGATGTTGTTATTTATGACCTCCCGTTATAATAACGGCACACTGCCCCCTCCCCTCAACCTGGGCCACTGTGATTCGTCATTCGTCCATAAATGTTACTGAGCACTTACTAGGTGCTGGGGATGCAGTGGTGACCCGTGTCCCTGTCCTCCTGGAACTTATATTTGAATGGGGGAGATAGAGCTTAAATGTGTGAACGAAGTAAGTGCAGGGTGCTGTCAGACCATGATGAGTCCCGTGAAGGAAAGGAGGGATGACATGACACACGGGAGGCGTGGCCGACTTTGGACTGGGGAGTTGGGAGGTCTTTTGAGGAGGGGCCACTTAACCTGCCTTGTCTGATGAGAAGGAGGCAGCTGAGGGCAGGCATATTTAGGGAAGGTCTCTCCTGGTGTTGGGACCTGAAGTGGGACAAGCCTGAGGGATGTGGGATGCAGCAGTGATGGGCAGGACAGCTGGGGTGCGGGGAGCGTGGGCAGAGACGGGATGTGAGAGGAGACAGCCCCATGCGAGGGGGCACTGGAGGGTTTTACTTAGAGAGCAGCCGTGACCTGATTCAGGCATTGAAAGGGTCCCTTCCACTGCCCCCCTGTGGGGGAGAGGGTGCTCGTGAGCAGGAGGGGAGGCAGGACCATCGGGGATCAGCTGATGCTGGGAAGGTGAATGAGAAATCACCTGCTCTGCAAACTGTAGAGTGCCGCCATCTGAGGGATGGTGGGCTAGCACCTACCATGGGCTCAGTGACATCTGAGGCTGTTGATGGTGATGGCGATGAGGGGGATGACCTCAGAGCATCCTTCTCAGCCAGCGTTTCTACAGGATAAAGGTTTGAACCAGGGGATGGAACTGGTCCAGCAAAAAACCACATGGAGCTGATAAGGCCAGGAATGAAGGTCACCAGAGTGTCATCAAATGCAGTTGTGATGATGATGATGATGGTGATGATGATGTCATCTAACATTTTAATCCCTGAGTCCTATGGGCAGGCCCTGCTGAGCACTTCATTGCTACTTTCTGCTCTAATCTGTCCCATAATCCTATGCAACAGGGACTCTCATTATCCTCGTTTTTCAGGTGAGGAAACTGAGGCACAGAGAGGTTACATAACTTGCCTGAGGTCACACGGCTAGTAAGTGGTGTGACCGGCTGGGATTTGGACCCAGAGAGTCCTCCTCCAGAGGCCGTGCTCTCAGGAAGCTAACTGTTGTGATGTGCTGTCTGCCTGCACAGAAAACACTCAGGAACGGTTTCACTCTGTGACCTTCTTAGGTCACATTTCTTGGCATTCCAACATCTGGCCTCCAAAAAGACAAAATGGAAATACTTCACCCAGGTGTTTCCTCTTTTCCAGACTCCATGCACCCCTTCTGTGACCCCCCACTCTCTGCTCCTGTCTCATCTACCGCCCCTGCTAAGAACAGGCAAACGCTGATTCTCCAGGGCCTGCGGAGCGGGGCTGCAGAGCTGGCAGGCGGGGTCTGGGCCCTCACCTCCAGGTGAGAATGAGCAGGATCTGTAGCTTTATGACCCAAGATGGACTGCGCTCAAGTTCAGCTACACACTGGAATCCACCTGCAGTGGGGAAAGCAAGCGGCTTTGAGCTGTTATTCCTGGATTGAGAGGTTTCTCAACTCTCACGTGAGACCATAAAACCAGAGACGACAGCAACGATGGCCCCTCCCAGGGGGCCAGAGAGTAGCTGAACCTGAGCCCCATTCTGTGCCTTGGAGACAGACCCACCCCCGCTGGGCTGGAGCCGCTTCCTAAGGCTTGTCCTGGACCTGCTCACAGCAGTGCCTGCCAGGGACAGGAGGAGCTTGGCGGTGATTCAGTCCCGGAGCAGTAAAGATGGAAACACAGTTTCCAGGGACCAGGCCATTAAATATTCACACTAGGTGAACTCTGCATCTGAGCTGAGCAGAATCCTGCCATCTGGACACTGCAGGCTGCTGGTGCAGTGTCTACAGGGCACAGCAAACCCTTCTGACCACACAGAGCCCATCAGTAGCTCCCTGAGACTGAGCTGGCAGAAGAACGGGGTCCTCCTTGAGATTCTGAGAAATTTATAACTGTGGGGCCTCCCTTCTGCTGCATTCACAATGTCATACATCCTGGATCAGACCCTCAGAAGCCCATGTCCTGTGCTGAGACTCTTCCAGCTTCGGGGCTTCACTGCACACAGGGGTGGAGTGGGCCAGTGGGGGAGTTTTCTTGGCCTGGGGCATCCCCTCGGTTGCTGGGAGGGGCTCATCTGAGGGGAACTTGGGGCCCTGGAGCCATGGGTCCCTCTCTCAGGCTGCAGCCAACACTGGGTTTCCCTGCAGATCTGGAAGAAGGTTCCTCATCATAAAGGCCACACCTGTTCTTCCAACTCCCATGCCCTTTCTTAGTGCCTGGTGGGTTCTGGTCTCCCACAAGCTGGTGTTTTCCTTTACTAAAATCACTGGATCATGGCATTGTTTGTTCATTTGCTTTTGGGGAAGAGGATATTGAACCCCCCATTAGAATTTTAGCTCCAGGAGGGAAGGGATTTTGTTCATTGTTGTATCCAGGGCAGTGTCTGGCTCAGTATGTTTATTGGAATGTTAAATGTTAAATCCACGATGAAGGCCAGGAAACGGGGATGTTGGAATGAGATGGGGAGGGGGTCCTGAAGGCAATAAAGGTGTGGGGGGAGGGGGGAGAGGGGATTGAGAAGTTTCATTCATTCGTTCACTTATTTATCTGGCAAATATTTATTGAGTCCTACTGCATGCCAGGTTCTCTGCTAGGTGCTGGGTTGAAAGGGACAAATAGGATCCCTCATTCATCTATTTTTTTTTTGTTTTGGTTCTTTTGTGGGGTTTTTTGTTTTTTTTGGCTGCATTGGGTCTTTGTTGCTGCGCACGGGCTTTCTCTAGCCGCGGCGAGCGGGGGCTACTCTTCCTTGCGGTGTGCGGACTTCTCATTGCAGTGGCTTCTCTTGTTGCGGAGCACGGGCTCTAGGCGCACAGGCTTCAGTAGTTGTGGCATGCAGCCTCACTAGTTGTGGCTTGCGGGCTCTAGAGCACAGACTCAGTAGTTGTGGCGCACGGGCTTAGCTCCTCCGCGGCATGTGGGATCTTCCCAGACCGGGGCACGAACCCGTGTCCCCTGCATCGGCAGGTGGACTCTCAACCACTGCGCCACCAGGGAAGCCCTGTTTTCCCATTTTACAAACAAAGAAACTGAGGATGGTTCAGGAGAAAGGCCTTGATGGTAAGCTGGGGAATTGGGGTTTGCCTGTTTCTGTCTCACCCTACATACAGCCCAAGCTCCTAAGCATTGCTCACTGGTCACCCAGTTTAAATCAGCCCCAGCCCACATCTCCACTTTGCCACACCCACACATCACCAGGACAATCCCTCAGTCCAGGGGCGGGCACATGTGCTCTGTGAAGAGTCAGAGAGTAACTCGCTTAGGCTTTGTGGGGCACCTGCTTTCTGTGGCCGCTTCCTCACTCTGCTCAGCAGGAGACAACATGTAAATGAATCAGCATGGCAGTGTTCCAGTAAAACTTGATTTACAAAAACAGGTAGTTGGCCCGAAGTTTGCTGAATATTCACTCAGTATTCTTCTTTAAATAAACCCATGTTTGTTTTCACTAAAAGACTTTTATTTGAGAGGGAAACCATATCGCTGGTGTAAATGGAAAACCAGCATGTCTTGCTGCAAGAGGATGGTAACCATGGAAATAAAAACAATACACCTAAACAGAGGGGCTGCATTCTGCACTAAGCTGGGGCCTGTTCTTTCTTTGTTTCAAAGGATGATGAGCACGGCTTAGAGAGGTGCTAAAGGCATATTAGCACCAAATCAAGATGTTGTCTTTGAGGTAATTGGAAGAGGTGAGGAAGAATCATTACAGGGGGCAATGTTTGTCTCGTGAAATGACCTCATACATTGCGCTTTGTGAAGCTCTGAAGCCAGAGAAGGGAGCTGGGAGGGTGGGAAGCCTTGCTTTCACATTGGAGCAGTGAGTCGGGAGACCCTATGCAGGCAGTGTCAGGGCGGGGGGGATGCAGGACTTACAGGAAAAAGGACTGTGGATGTAGCCTCAGTGCTGGCTCCCTCAGAGCTCTGTGGAGCAGCCGTGGTCCTAGCCAGAGCCGACACCTGCAGGTGGCCATCAGCTCCGGCTCCAAGGGCAGGCTGAAGGTGGCTTCTCAAGTTTTATTGTGTCAGAGGAACTCCTGCTACAACATCAAGAAATGATTAACCTTGATTTCCCTTCATTATGGGAAATCATTTCCCTTTTCCCTCTCATTCTTCCACTTCTTTATCTTTCTTCTTTATCTTGCTTTCTCTGATATTTGTATATTTACACACACACACACACACACACATGCATTTTGTCTCCTAAAAAAAATCCCATATTCTAGTTACCTTTTATTTCCAGCAACTACTTCCTCATCATCCTCTTCCAAGAACAGCCAAAGAATTAATTTAGATTTTTCTGCAATGTCAGGGCCTCTCACGAAATTACTCCTGCTCTCTTGTGGAAGCCCTGGTAACTTAGTTTAATGATCTCCTCCTCCTTACATCCTTGAAAACTGCCTCATGTGTGTTCTGGCATGGGGCAATCTTAATTCCCTTGGTAGGCTTAGGTGTCCTTACATTGCCCGGAACTCAAAACCTCATCTCCACCTTGTCGCCCCTCCCCCTCTTGGCTCTGCTGGGAGCGGCCCCTCCCTGGTGTCCCGGTTTTTTCTGCACTTCTTTGCTCCCTGACATCCCCATGTTTTTTTCCCAAGGCATCTTAGATTTGATGAAATTCTCGAGTACTCAGGTAATAATAACTGTAGCGAAGAGGAAAAAACAGCAAGGTGTATTTCCCAGGGGACAGTAGAGGTGAGGTGGGGACCGTCCACCTGATGCTGGGACTCCAATACCTGTCCCAACGGTTTGGTCATTAGGATGATAGAAAGTTCTGAAAGTGTGTCCTGGATTCTGGCAGCCTTGAAATGCATTTTCATCCCAGATTCCTGGGAGAGTGTTATGGAGATGTTCCCAGCGAAATGATGAAAATTGAGTTGTTGTATGTCAGGAACACATGAGTGTGACCATGACTGAGGAAGCAGGGGCTGACTGGCTTCCTTTCCTCAGGGGCGCTGAGGGTGTAAGTCCTAAGTGAGTTAGCAGGTTATGGGGTCAGGGACCACCCGGCCCCTGTGGGTGGGGTTAGGCTGTTGGCCACCCCTCTCCTCCTCAGGGAAGACCTCTGTGGGTGTCCGCTGGGCACGGTCCCCAGGGGCCCGGGGATTCGCTGGGCAGCGGGAGCAGGGACATCCCAGAGCATGAACCGCTGCACGGAGGAGGCGGGACGTTTCTCACTGACCTTTTCCAACTGGCCGTAGCGCGCTCCTCTTTAGTGGGTGGAAGATGGATGGTTTCGTTATTTGTGGCCCTCTCGATGGATCTGGGAGTTTGGGCTAAAGTGAGCACTTTCCCCGCGTGTGTCGCCTTCGCTGACTGTTACTCATCACGTTTAACCCTTCGTTCACATCCAGGAGCCGGGCCCTGGGGCGGAGCAGCTGTCCCTGACTTGACAGTTTTTACTCTTCAGGGGCTGCGGGGAGGGGACCGGGCACAGGAAGGGACAGGGCTGGGAGGGAGGGTCCCGCTCCAGGTGGGCTGGGGCAACTGAAGCTTCCACAAAGGCAAGAGAACAGCCGGCCGAGGAAGGGAGATTACAGGAGGGACCCTCGTGGGGCCTCAAAGCCCGGCCCATTGCCAAGAAAATCCCTCATGGGAGGAGGAGACAGAATGCAGAAAAGAAAAGAAATAGCCAGAGGTCTCTGCCAAGGGAGTGTCGCAGCTTTGAATTCAAGATGAAATGTGTTCCTGTTTGTGTACAACTAATTTTCCTCCCAAATGAAGGGTTTTGTCTATCACTCAACCGTTTCAATAGCAACTGAGTCTCCCTCACTGTAATTAAGCTAGCATGTGCCTCTCTAGTTTGGGAAGCACGCTGTTTGTGTTAACATGTTGGGGAAGCGGGCAGGCTTGAGTTGCTGCCTGGGTCCAAGAAGGAAAAAGCAACAAAGTCAAAGAAAACACCTCCAAACAGAGACTTGGCTCCAGACGCGATGACGTCATCTGGAAAAATGAGCAGGTTCCCCTGAATGAAGGGGCCCTGGAACCTTGCTCTGGTTAGAGGAACTGTGAAAGGAGAGAGGAGGTTGTGCGAATGGGATCAAAACTCACATGTCTACAGAAGGCGCCTCCTAGAGAGGAGGTATATGTGAGGAAAGCTGGTTGAGTGTGTTTTTTCCACACAGTTGTATTCTGTTTGCATACTAAATAAATGCTCTCATTTTTCTTGAAAAACTTGGCTCTCTTGATTCATCTTTTTTTTTTTTTTTATTTCAAGGCACATTTAATTTAATATCAAGAGTGCAATACAAAAGGCCCAAATACAATGAAGGAACACATTCCCCCATTAACACCAACGACAATGCTCTTTCAACATGTGCCTGTTGAATGGAATGGGGATTTAATAAATTTCACTACTGAAAAAAATAACGCAGTGAGTCTCATCACAGCTAATATCCTTATACAATCTAGTTGTGAAATGAATGTTTATAATGCTTCAAACAGTTTAGACCTGAAGTTTGATACCACACCTTCATTATTTGTACAGTCCTCAATAAGATTATCTACAGTATTAGCAACCATTCAAAGAACAAACCATTGAGTAAAACCACATTGATTTAAGGCTCAATCAAGTAATATGGAGCCCCAAACTAAATGGTTAAATATATGAACTACTTGTACTGACATCTATTATTTGATTCTCTCATGACTATTAAGTTGGTTCTTAGCAAATAAACCCTTTAAAGGCAAAATTCACCTCATTTGAGTTTGACCCAGAAGTTCAACAACAATCACGAAGTCCACAGTCTTATTGGCAAAACTGATACACAGTGTCTCTAAGTCACTATGCTCAAGGTTAAGAGCGATGCATATTCCATCTTTACATTTACTGGAATTTTACATGTTCAATTCATGATTTTAAATCTCTAGGTTTTCATTCCTCCAAACTGTCTGAAGACACAGTGTGCCACAGACTTAAGACTTCTGTTTCTCCCTCTATTTTCTTCAAACAGAAACATTTCTCAAGTGTCTACACGTTCTAGAAGGGGAATTTTTCGGAGGTGGCCACTTCTTCGGAATAGTCCGACGCCATCAGGCCTCTGAAGCAAGGGGAGGGGGAAGAGAAAAAAGCTGAAACACAAGGTTCATCTGGTAAGTTTTACATTAACCATTACAAGCTGGATAGTATAAGAATGTGGCTTTTTTGGCTCAAAAAGTCTGAGTCTTGGTGTGGAAACGAGTACTTGGCTGTCCCACCACAGCTTTCTCGTAGTGGGACTGTCAGGGAAGTCTTGACTGGGGAGTATGATTTGTTTACCTATCAGGCGTAAACTTCCAGGCACTCAGTTCATTTTGGGCTTGTTCCAGTTTGTCTTTAGTCTGTTCCAGTTCACCTTTCATTTTTAGGAAAAACAAGTTGATCGCTGGGTCTACCATTGTTGATCTCAGTTGGGCAACGCTAGGCTGCTGGACTTGCTTGAGGTACTGGATTTGAGTAGTACACTCTTGCATCTCTTGCTCCTTGGTTGCTAGTCGCATTACAAGAATGTTTTCCCTGCGTGCAGACTCTTGCTGTTGTTGCTTTAGTTTTTCTTCAGATTCCCTTAAGCCAGTTACATCATTAGAGTTAAGATCTGTGTACTTGCCCTCCAACGCTTGCACATATGCTTCATATTGTTTCCACCTGAGAATTAATTCATCTCGTGCCATAACTTTGAAGTCTGTTTCACTCAGTCGAACCTTTTTAGGAAGAGGTTCCTCGTTGGTCATCTTGAATCCGATCAGTTGTCTCACGGACGCGGCCACAGCTTCCCGCCCGTCGCGCCCAGCCGCGGGGAGGAAAGGCGAAAGGAGGGCGCCCGCTGAGGGCCTCGAGTCGCTACAGGAGGAGCTGCGCCTGGTGGCACGCCCCGCGGCCGCTGAAGCGCTCTTGATTCATCTTTTGTTCTGTTGTTTTTAGCAGAGAGATAGGTAAAGAGGTTTGTGTACAAAAAAAGCCCAGCAGTCAGAGAGATGATGAATAGTAATGACCGTCAGGGCCAACAGAGGGTGTTAGGCACTGTGTCAAGTTCAGCCTCACACCCAGCCCAGTGAGGGCAGCCGGGACTTGCTCAGGTCATGAGTTGCCTGATGGAAGGTACATCCAACCTGCCATGGCTTTGATTTTTCAGAGGAAGTTGGAAATCTAGATTTTTATGTGAAACCTTCTCTATTTTTTTCCAGCTTTATTGAGGTACAATTGACAGCTAATACTGTAAGATATTTAAAGGGTACAACGTGATGATCTGATATATTGAAACATACATTATGGAATCTTCTCATTTTTAGTGTTAAAAACCAGTTGCACACACCAGCGAGTTGAGGGCTGGTCACAGCACATCTCCTGGCTGGATGTGGTCTCAGGTCTGTTACTTGCCATCTGGGGTACACTGTTAACCTTTACTTTCTTTTTTTTTTTTTTTTTTTTTTTTTTTGCGGTACACGGGCCTCTCACTGTTGTGGCCTCCCCCGTTGCGGAGCACAGGCTCCGGACGCGCAGGCTCAGCGGCCATGGCTCACGCGCCCAGCCGCTCCGCGGCATGTGGGATATTCCCGGACCGGGGCACGCACCTGCGTCCCCTGCATCGGCAGGCGGACTCTCAACCACTGTGCCACCAGGGAAGCACAACCTTTACATTTTAAGTAGCAAAATTTGCTTCTTAACTTTGATGAATGATTTATTTCATCTGTCTCAGACTCAATTTTTCCACCCACAAAATCAGCTCCTTCTATTTCTGCCATGGGTTATGTTTAAAGGCTGTAAACCTGATTCCTTTATTCTCCTGTAGGTTTGGTTTGTGTGGGAAATATCTCAAAAGCCCCAATCAGAATGTCTGTAAGGTCTTTATCCAGTGTCTGTGGGCTCTAAATTAGGAGTTAGTTTTAGCTGCTGTGATAGAAACCTTGGCTTATACAAGGTAGGCATTTATTTCTCACTTGCGAACATGAGCTGGTGTGGCAGTTCTGGCCCATGAAGCCGTCGGGGGCCCAGACTCCCTCTATCTTTTTGCTCCACTATGCCAAAACCACTGGCTTGATCCACTTGGGCCAGATGCCCCACAGTTGTCTGCATTTCAACTCTGAGAAGAGAGAAAAGGAGAGGAATAGGGCACACGCTTCCCTTCATCGGCACAGCCTGGCAGGGGTACTCCTTACCTGTGTTCACATTCCACTGGCCAGTACTTACCTGGCCACAAATCACTGCAAGGGAGGCTTGAAACTGTAGTCCTAATTCTGCGCTGATAAATGTGCCTCCTGAACCACAGGGGTTCTGTTACTAAAGGAAGAAGGGTTGTACAGATGATGAGGGACAGTTAGTTACTGCAAGCAGACAGGTAGCCAACTCAGAGTAAAAACAAGGAAACAAATCCTACTATCTCAACTGAGATTCTCAACTTGCTTTCAGTTTTACTCCTGACAGATGGAGATTACTTGGTTTTCAACCTCTTTAACAAATTTTGAAGCAAAGTTTTTTTTTTTCTTCAATTATGTCCCAAACCTCAGTAACTTTTGTTTTTCCTTCATCATTTTGGACACATTTGTGTATCAACTGAATTATTATTTGCTTTTTAAAAGATTCTAAATAGACTCAGTATTTTTTCCAAATATGTTTATTTTAAAAATAAATTTTGCTGAATGATAATGAAAATACACCATCAAACTTTGAGAGATGCAGTCAAAACAGTGCAAAGAGGAGAATTTATAGCTTTAAATGCATATGTTAAAAAAGAAGAAAGATAAAAAATCAATGACCTAAGATTCCACCTTAAGACACTAGGAAAAAAAGATGAAAGCAAACACCAGATAAGGTGAATTAAGAAAAGATAAGGAACTAAAGCAAATGAAATAGAAAACAGAAGTCAATAGATGAAATTAACAAAGCTAAAAGTTAGTTCTTTAAAAAGATCACAGGGCTTCCCTGGTGGCACAGTGGTTGAGAGTCCACCTGCTGATGCAGGGGACACGGGTTCATGCCCCGGTCTGGGAAGATCCCACGTGCTGTGGAGCGGCTGGGCCCGTGAGCCATGGCCACTGAGCCTGTGCGTCCGGAGCCTATGCTCCGCAACGGGAGAGGCCACAACAGTGAGAGGCCCCTGTACCACAAAAAAAAAAAAAAAAAAAAATCACAGAATTGATAAACCCATAACTAACATTTTTCTGCATCTTGATTTTATCACTCAATTCCTGGTAGAAATACTTCAAGTCACCTTCTATAGCTCTAAATTAAAGTAATTCATTACTTTAAAATTATATACTTCAAGTCACCATCTATAGCTCTAAATTAAAGTAATTATTTACAGCGGCTGTGCAATATTCCACAGATATACTTGTAAAGTACTTAGCCACTCCATTAGTAAAGGGAATTAATTCTTTTTCCGGTTCCAAGCCACTAAAAACAACATTGTAGTGACATCCTTGTGTGTATTGGTACAAGATATAAGTACTTTTACTTCTATGGGATGTATTTCCAACAATTTGTGAGCTCAGAAGAGATGCATTCTTCCATGGATTGTCTATTTATAGCCATTGCCTCTTTTTCTAATCAATTTGTAAGTGTTCTTTGTATATTGAACTATATTAAATGAATTCTTCATCTATTATTGACTTACAAATACTTTTACAGACATATATCCTTTGTTTATGTAATCATTTTATGTACAAAAGTTCCAAATTTTAATATTTTAAATATGTATTTTTTCCCCCTTTTGTGCTTTCAGGATTATCCATCTTGGTTTGTAACGTCTCGCCAGCCTCTCTAAATCGTAGTTGCAATATCCTAGATTTTCTTGCAAAATTTTTATACAAGGCATAATATGCCTCCTTCAGGTTCTGTCTTAGCTTCAGGGAGCTTTCTTGTCCATGGTCATGCCCTTCCTGGAGAGCCCACTCCTGGTGACTGAACGAGGCAGGGGTATAAAGCCTGGACATTTGGCCCCACCGTGGGCTGACCCTTACCCTCCAGAGCTCCCCACAGGTTTTGCTGAGGTTTTGTCAGGCCTGCATCAAACTCTCCCCTGCCTGGCCTTCTTCCCCCACTTCTCTTCACACGTGTTGATCCCCCAAAATACCTTGAACTGAAAACTCCAGTCTCTGCCACTGGGGACTCCCACCCGAGTCAAGAGCAATGAGAACTGGGTTGGTGTGAGGATGTAGTGGGGAACGACTGTGGTCCAGCTCTAATTGCACCATCTCCATCTGGTTCTCCGTTTTCATTGGGAAGCTCACATGTTTCCTCAGTTGGAGGGGTTCCAGGTTGACAAAAATATAATTTGTCATACTCAGGGGGTTGTGATGTGATCTGATTTGTCTGAGACATCAGGAATAGCCCGGTATTCTTATTTTAAAGTAGTTCTCTCTACGTGGGACCAGACCTCTTCTCTCTTGGCCATGTTCACACGCTCAGCTTTGTTCTGGATCCCTCCCCGTCTGACAGTCATGGGGTTCCCTCACACCCCAGGCGGTCCCCAGCTCCGGGGTGACAGCTTTCCCCTTCCCGGGGCTGCACACGCTCAGCTTTGTTCTGGATCCCTCCCCGTCTGACAGTCATGGGGTTCCCTCACACCCCAGGCGGTCCCCAGCTCCGGGGTGACACTTTCCCCTTCCCGGGGCTGCTCCGGCTCACTTCAGCTCTTCTCCTCCTCTCACGCCCGCCAGCTGCTCTGTCTGCTCACACGTCCACCCTGCTGTCCACATGGATCAGAATCCGTCCACTTGGCCCACCTGCCCTGCTCCCTGCCCTCTAGATCCCTGACTGTCATCTCTTTGAGGACTGTCGTAACAGAGTCCTCCCTGGTCTCTCTGCTTGGCCCTCGTCCCCTGCAGTCTGTTCTCCACCTTTGATCAGAGCGAACCTGTTCGAGGGACATCAGGTCACCCCAGTCCCCTGCGCGGGGCCCGCCATCTCCCCACCTGGCTCCGTGCCAATACCCTTTCCGCGGTGGACGAGGGAGGCCCGCCTCACTGTGGCTCCCTCCGCCCCAGTCTCTCTCCCACTTGTCTTCCATGCTCACTCTGCTCCTGTTGCACAGGCTTCCTGCTCTTCCCAAGAGGAGCTGCGGGGTCTTCACATTCGCTCTGCACTCCCTGCTCTTCCCCCAGATGCCCACCCGCCTTGCTCCAATGTCACCTTCCACCTGCTCTCTATACAACCACAGCCCCTCCCTCCAGGACCACCTCTGCCCCCTCCCAGCTCCGTTTTTCACAGGACACTCACTGCTACCTGACTGCTTTATGCTTTCCATATGACTTAAAGCTGGATTCTTCCAGAAGCTGACCCTGAGACTGGGTGTCATCAGCAGTAACAGGAGGCAATCCCAGGGAGCTCTGGCGGGAGACCAGGGAAGGGAGACGGAAGGAGGGTTATCACACTGACCCTGCTGGGGTCCTGAGCAGGTGACCACCATGGGACGCCAGGCTCAGTCCTACTGGCTGCCCTGGTAGATGGTAGATGGATTGGAACAGGCCTCAGAGGGGATGCGCCGAGGGTGACGCAGCCGGGGAACGATGCACCAGCTGCCTTCTGCATTCGCGGGAGGCTGCTTCCCAGGATGTCAGCTCCCAGCCACGCGGGCCCCTGCAGCTGGAGGCCTCAGAGGGAGAGGCTCAGGGCCAGTAAGAAGCCACCACGGGGCAAAAATGGTGAGGAACGAGGGGACATGCAGCACTGCTGTGTGCTGTGCTCACTGTCCTGGGCTGTCACTCATTATCTATCTCTTTCTGTGGATCATGAGCTCCTGAAGCCTGGGTCTTTATCTGTTCTGTTCTCTGCTGCATCTCCAGGGACCTCAGCTGTGCCTGGCACATAGTTGGTCCTCCTGACATATGTGCAGAAGGAATGAGTGAAGGCTCAGAGATCTGCCTCTTAGGCTGTAGAGCAGGAGATTGAGAATCCTTAAAAATCCCCAATTCTAGACCAAATGATCTGACTCTTGTCATGTTGCAGACCTACTCCCGTTGCTTTCTTGGCTGGTTCTGAGGCTGCTGCCATTTGTGGCCAAGTCCACTTTCTCAGCAGCAGCAGCGTTGCAGAGGGGCTCGGACCCACTGATAAAAGCTCCTGTTCCAGCGGGGGCTTGGCTGATGCCCTTTGATGATGTCACAGCCACAGATCCTGATGGCAGCCGAGATGGTAACAGTCCCAATTCCCCCAGCCATCTCGCTCGATGGGGTGACCAAGAGCCCACAGATTGCTCCTGAGGGCGCCTCTCTAGTGATGTTATTCTGAAACCAGCCCATCTGGTTTGATCCGGAGAAGAAAACAACAAATATATGTATTTTTCTTTTTTCCTTTTGGTGGAGAAGTTGCAGTCATCTAGAAATCATTTCAAGGTCATCCAAATGCCTGAGACCCCGCGGACACAGACTCCTGAGCATCGTCTCCATCCTTGAAGGACAAGGTTCCATCTCTGCATCTCCAGCACCAGCACAGGGCCTGGCACGAGGCAGAGCTCAAAGCAGGGAGTGTCTGTTGACTGCCCAGGTGAGGCCAGACAGGAGCTGCCCACGGGCCTGTAGGACGTCCCACAGAATGGGTGAGTGTGACTGTTGCCCGATAGATTAAGGCTGAGATTTCTGCAGAGGGAGGCTGTGCCCAGCCCATCTCAGGGAGGGAGCCTCATCATGTCCGTTCATCTGTCATTGGGATGTCAGGTTTGAGTCCTTGGTTAAGGTGGTGTTCACCAGATGTCTCTGTTGGAAAGGCTCCTTTTCCCCTTTGTAATTGGTAAGTAACATACAGGGTGATACTTTGGGATCTTGTGTTCCCCAAAATGGTTTCCCCCAATGGTTTTGGTGCCCACTGATGGTCTGCACCTGAGTCCATTATTACATTTTCTAATTCTGTCATTCCTTACACATATCAGCTGGCATTATTCAGAAAGAATTGTCCCTGGCCTCAATCACTGTGAACTCATAGATTTTTAGAAAAATATTCAGTGTGTTCCTATCCATTTCCATACATTTTTTAATGCTCAAATATTTTTACATTGTCCAGGGGAAGGCTTTTGTCATAGCTTCTGACCTGTTCCCATCATCTCTGAGCACTTCGTGGATTCATGGTACAAAGCGACTGTCTGGAATCTTCAAAAAAGTCAACATTATACGAGACCAAATGATGGCACACGGTTCCATATTAAAGAGAATGAAAGAATCGTGACAACCAAATGCAGTGCATGATCTGAAATGAAAAAAAACCCACTAAATTTGGACTGTCAGATTATATTACTGTGTCACATTAACTGTCTTGAGTGTGAAAATGGTATTGATATCATGTAAGAAAATGTCTTTTTCCGTAGGAGATACACACGGCAGTGTTTAGAAATGAAATGTGATCTCTGCACCATTGTCTCAGATCATTTAGCCAGAAAAGGAAAACTGCATACACACACACACACACACACAAGCATACACATACTATAAATAATGCCCACGGAGAGAGATGACCCACACGTGGCCTGGTATTGCCAGCTGGTGAATCTAGGTGAAGCTTATGGGAATCTTCACTGTATTACTCTAAACTTTTCTGTAGGTTTGACATTAAAACAAAATAAGTTGGGAGAAAGAAAATAAAACATAGCAAAAAAAAAAAATTCAGAAGGGTTGGAATTGTGGTCAGGACGGTGGGCGGCTGGACTTCAGCCCCCCGTGTCCCAGGCTGAGGCTGACGCTATGACATGAGGAACTGGCCAGTTTTTTTTTTTAACCTCCCAAGGATAACATCTAGACAGATTTGAAGAACAATTCTCTCTCTTATTCAAGAGAAAGAGCTAATGAGGAAAAGAGGGAGGGAGTGAAGCACTAAAGGCAGGAATTTGTTAATCAGACGTCTGAGCAGGCTCTCGAGTTAGTTCATTCCTCCTACATTATTTATGTAACTCCAACAACAACCTTTAAAAAACCAGAGAATCAAGACGTAGAGAAGTCAGAAGACTGTTTCCTGGTAAAAACCCATCATCTCAAGATAAAGGTGCCAGTGAAGAAGTGTAATTAAACCAACTGGTCATAAGGAGAAAGGATCAAAAGCTAAACTGAACACAGAGATTTTTTAAATTCCCACTGCAGCTTATCTGTTTTTCAAAGAAATCTTTGTAGCAGGAAGGGTTGAGTCCTCTGGGCTGGAACATCAGGGGAGGCACCCGGACCTCTCACCTAGGCTGAACCTTGGCCCCCAAGGGTGAGTCTGGGAAAGCTGGTATCGTCTCCTGGGCTTGATACACGGTTTGTGATCAGGTAGCTCCTTCCCTTTGCTTCACAGCAGGAAAGGAAGCCAGTGGGGACGTGGCCTGCTGGGGTGAGCCCATGGATGGGCAGTGGGTCTGGTTTCGGTGGCCTCCGGACCCCTGCCCAGTGCTGCATGGGATTCAAAACTCCACGAGCAGAAACTAAGGGGTTTCCTCCTCCATTTGAAAAGCTCCTAAGACTGTTAGGACTCACGCAGGTTTCTGCTTTCTACTGTATTACAATGTAGTGGCTGGCGTGTGAGAATTAGGATGTTTCTATTTGGGGTGAACGGTGGAGATATGCTCCACCTTTCCCCTGGCCCCGCCCCCGCTCCAGGCCACCCGCAGCTGCGGAAGGAAAGGACACGCTGGCATAACCAGCCTCCTGTGAAGACACTCCCTGATTGCGCTCCGGGAGAGAGAGAAGCAAATTAGCCAATCATGGCAGCTCTGCTAACGACTTCACATTCACGCAATTTGCTGTCTGCTTCCCACATGGACAAAGAAACTGAGAGAGGGACCAAATCAACATCTCAGAAAGAAAAAATATCTTTGATGAGTGAATTAAAACGAAAGATCTCTTGATTATTGAAAGCATGTGAGGTGATTCTCACTCCAAGGTCAAAATCCAGCAGCACCTTCGCAAACCAAAGTTTCTATCATTCCGTCAGGAAAATATTCATTCAGGGCATGTGACATGTCAGGTGTGACATGAACAAATCTGTGGAAAGTAGAACAAGGAGGAGGATCTTAATCAAATAGATGTGGCAGATCTGACCCCTCTGTCCACACCTCCTGGTGGCTGGTGTCTCTTGAGATCCAGGTGACAACAGTCTGGGGAGGAGACGGACGCCGTGTGTGAAAGCAGACTGAGCACGCAGAGCCAGTTTGCAGGCTATTGAAGCTTCGCAAGGCGGTGGGTCCGACTGCGTGTGTTTTTTTATTAAATTTATTTATTTAATTTTGGCTGCTTTGGTTCTTCGTTGCTGCACGCGGGCTTTCTCTAGTTGCAGCGAGCGGGGGCTACTCTTCCTTGCGGTGCGCGGGCTTCTCATTGTGGTGGCTTCTCTGGTTGCAGAGCACGGGCTCTAGGCATGCAGGCTCAGTAGTTGTGGCGCACGGGCTTAGTTGTTCCGCGGCATGTGGGATCTTCCTGGACCAGGACTCGAACCTGGGTCCCCTGCATTGACAGGCGGATTTGTAACCACTGTGCCACCAGGGAAGTCCTCCGACTGTGTTTTTGAAGCTCCTCTCTGAGGTTATGTCGTCTTGAGTGACTCCTATCCTCCCCTCCCCCCATCATAGTCCTGGACTGGGTGGAGCGACTGACCACTGGCTACACTGGGGACCAGAAGAGGTTTGGCCTCTGGGGTGGGGTGAACAGTCCAGGGAGCTGGTGGGGTGTGTGGTCAGTCTCCCTGCTGGCTCAGGTGCAGTTACGTGGTGCTCCCTGGGAACGTGACACTTAGGGCGCACTGCCACCGACAGCTTGGGGGGCAGATGACCAGAGGAGACCCACCCCCACCTGCTTCTCTGCCACGGTGATGACACAGCATGGGTTGGGATCTGTTGCTTGAATTGGAGTGAGGTACTGACTCTTCACTCTCGTCTGTTTTTTGTGTGTCCTTGGCCCTCAGAGGATAGGTGTGCCTATTTATTAAAAACTAGCGCCGCCTTTTCTCGATTGATAGGTGAATTCAACTAGAGTCATAGGTCTGAGATCTTTGAACAACTTAGCGTCTGATTGTTCCTGAGGTAAATCATTTCAGCACCCGGGACAGCTCCTGATACATAGTGAGCCCTCAAGGCACTTCCGTGTACGGACTGAATATATGTCCTAGAACAAGGCCGTGGGTTGCTTAGCGGACAGACGTGGAGGAGCAGAATTTAGTTTCATTTTTTCTAGGAAAAGCCTTTAGTTTAGAAGAGGTGGTTGAGAGCAGGAACTCTGACAGTGCCAATTACTAGCTGGGCAGCCTTCTTGTGCCTTAGTGTTCTTATCTGTAAAATGGAGGTAATAGTAACAGTATCCATGGTACGGAGGACTGAGCAACTTAATATATGTAGGGTACTGAGAACAGCACTTGCCGAAAGTAAATCCCAGGTACCTGTTTGTTAAGTCACAAGATATTTGCTGTGAAGCTTTGGTACCAAATTTAATTGGATTTGTCTCAAATGGCTTTTTATCTGTTTCAGTTGTCCTCAGATAATAAAGACCTCATGTCATTACATGTGGTCTTTGTGGGGAAAGAAACGCACCATGGTGTCATGAGAGGTGCTTTGGAGGATCTGACCTGGGCCCTGGGCCAGGATGTGGGGATAATGACAGACACAGAAGAATCCCTCAAGGAAGTGACATTTCATCTGAGACATGACAGGTGAGCTGCAGGTAACTAGGTGAGGAATTGGGGTGGGGGTGGGGAAACATTCCAGGAAGAGGGTACAGCATGTGCAAAGGCCCCGAGGTGCTGGGAGCCTGGTATGTCCAAGGCCGGAACCCAGTGAACACAGAGGTGAGTGGTGGGAGGTGGGACTGGTGAGGGGCAGGGGCCTGGGAGTTTGGGCTCCATCCTAGGGGCTGTGGGCAGCTTCTGGAAGGTTTGAAGCAGGGGTGTGACGGGGGTCATATTTGCCTCTTCGGATGTTTCCAGTTGTAGCGGGAAGTTCTCCTTGTCTAGGGCTGTTCTTTTCCACCTCATTCCCCACCACAGCCTGCTTCATAGCTCAGAACCTGGGTGGGATGGCAGACCTCAGTTTTAGGACCTTGGTCACAACTCAGGAGAAAATCTGAGAGATGGTCAGGAAATATGCAGAAAGGAGCTCTGGCGTGGCCAGCAGGGATCTCAGAGTCAGTCAACAATGTATCTTGTTCTGGGACTGAGCCTGATGCAGGGCTTTGAGGAGAAGCCTCAGGACCACCTGGACTCACAGGGACCATGGTTGGGGGGACCGGCGAAAGGGTCCGAATGGAAGCCCCCAGCTTTGGGAGTGTCGGCTGGTGAGCACCAGCTGTCCGGGAGGTTTAGATCCCACTAAACTGCAGGTCTGCGTGGGGAGTGGAGAGACACAGGTGCATCTCTGTGCAAATACCTTCAGTGCCCATGGTTTACATCCCCGCAAAGTGTAAAATTATTAAAATTCCTTGAGGGGATAAACCCAAGCCTCTCTGTTTCATCTGTGCTTATTGTGGGCTGGATTAACTATTTCATTAATTAACACAAGTAGCATTTGGAGTAAAAAAATAGAGAATTAACTAAAAATAGATGAAGCAGTGGAATTCCATCACAAAGACGTTTGTGAATAATTAACAGGCTGATGCAGGGCTGTTTGTCAGCGACACCCTCCCCCTCAGCCTGTCGCTTTTCCCTTCATGGCACAGGCAAGACTTTGTTTTCTAGCATGAAGAGTCTCTTAATTAAATCTCATTTGTCAAGAAGGCGAGATGTATTTGTGTTTCCTCTGGCTCCCATTGTTATAAACTTTGCAATGTTTTTTCTGAAAAATGCTCCTTTTCGGCTTGAAGGAGCTGGGTTGTTGCTTTTTCTCTCTTCCACTGTAAAGAGGAAGTGTTACAAGTTCTTTGTCAGGTAATCAGTTATCCTCCTTAAAGGATCCCTGAAGTCATCATCTGAAAATTACGGCTTCTGGAAAATAATAAAACGCCCACTTTAATATATTGTCACGTCAGAGTGATCTTGCCTCCCCCTCAGAGTCATAAAGCCTGTCAATTTCCCGTGTTAATGACTTCTGGCTCTAGATGTGGTCACTTCTGCCTGTCACTTCTGGGGTTTCGATGTTGATGCTGTATCTCTCTTAGCTCCTCAGAAGCCCTGTAATGATGCCCCAATTAGTAATGCATCCTTCTCTTTCTCCATCTCACTCTAGTTGCTCTAATTTATGTCTCTCGACAGTACTCCCACCATGTGTGTCATCTGCACCTCTGTGTGGAGTAGGCAGGTCTCAAGTTCAAGGTCCCTGGAGGGTAAACAACAATCGAAACAATTTCAAGTTCACGGACATCCCCTGCAATTGACATCAACTACTCCATCAAGAAAACAGAACCCTGGTGTTGTTGGTGAGTAGCAGATAATTTATGAGCTTCTCAGCATAATCCACGGTCCCTGATCTGTATCAATATGAAATAAAGCATTTAAGAGGTGTCAGGAAAACATGGCACGCGCCCCTCCCCCCGCCCCGCATTTGACATCGATTCATTCATGTATGAAACTGAGTCTTTGTGATGGTGAAGCGTTAAAGATCCTGTGTGGTCAAATTAATATCATGGAACCAGAGAGCGGAAGCAGGTTATTAAATGTCCCCTACTTTGCCTTCCTTCCAACGGGTGGAAGAAAACAAACAGAAGGCTTAGATGCAAATGTGGATTTATGTCCAAGGATTCATGAAAGCAGCATAGACTGAGAAAGGGAAAGCAGGGTAGATGTCCCAGATAATTCAGGTTAAAAAGACTTTTATTGGAAGCATCATAGTCATCCAGACACAGCTTGTATCAATAGATTCTGCCATAGTTTATCCATCCTTCTTGTGGAAGAACCTCAGGGTTCATGCCAACATTCAGTGGAAATGTGGAAGCATCATTGAAATTCCTTGAGCCAAGGGCAGGTGTTCAGGTCCCAGGCCTGCCACCACCTGTGGTTTCACTTCCCTGCCAGACTGTGGAATTTTTCAAACAGCTCACTTCAGCACACCCCAGCTCTCCCATTGAGCCCAGGCCGCTGCTTCACAGTAGGAATAAGGACGCACAGCGTTAAATTGTTGTTATTTATACAGCTCATTCGTTTGTTCTTTAGTGAGCTTGGGGAGTCACGTTAAAGAAGTGGGGGCCTGTCTGCTGACCACAGGTCCCACACTGGGCGGCAGATCCGTCCTTGAGGGGAGATGGGGGCAGTGCGTGTCCCCATCCTGGACCAGACTGGAGACGGTCACCAGGGGGCTGAGGTTACATCCCAGGCTTGTCCTCTGGCCAGCCTCTGCGTTTGAACAGACCAGACCTTGGAATCATTTTCCAAATCTAGAAAATAAAATCTGTAAAATGGGAAGAACACTGAACTGCACTGATTCTAAGGTGCACGCTTTTCACATGTTAGTATCTCTTGAATCTGGTTGTGTCACATAATTGATGGAGTCTCATTGTTGCATCATCATTTAATTGTCAATGTTTTCTTTCTTAGTGGCACATAAAACAATGATGCATTATCTGGTCAATTTTGTCTTTGATGTGTGAAATGCTGTGTCATCTGACAGTGACCAACTATCATGAAGGTCAAATGTAACAACACGGGTGGAGAGACATTTGCAAATTATAAAATGCTGCTCGGTCGTTCACCCCGGCTCTGCCTGGAGAGCATCCTTGGCAGACGTGCCTCCTCTCTAGGTTCAAGTTCCTCATTCTTTCACCGAGGACAGTGGACTGGAGCCGTGATGTTGAGGTTTGCTCTGCTGGGTGATGTCTCGAAAAACCTAAGGGCAAGGAGCACGACCCGGCCACTTTGAGCAAAGTTCTCCTGGAAGGAAAGGAGATGAAAGCCCGGGATGAGATGTCTCCGAGGCACCTTCCAGACTGGCATTCTAGGGTGGGTGGGTGACGGTCTCCCTGAGGACTTGAGGAGAGGGAGGCCGGCAGAGGCTGGCACTGCACACCCTGGGACACCACTCACGCCCACCGCAGTGGGAACAGGGCCCCCTGGAGGTGTGCAGGGAACAAACCACGTGATCACATCTGCTGGCCTCAGTGCTGCTCTTGAGGGAATGGGGGGAGAGGCCCTGAAAACGTGCTGCTCGGCACACAGCACGAGGGGCCTTAAGGAGAGGGGCTCCCGCAGAGCAAGTGGAAATCTGACAACCACACTGTTTCCCAAGAAAGGTCGGCAGCGAGACGTGTGTGTGCGTTGACTGGGTCTACACAAGGCAAATGCAGCAAGTAATTTGTTCCTGATCAATCTCACTTGTGGACAGTTTAAGGGACGGTGTGCCCAGCTGGGCCCCTGGAGGCAGGTGTTTCCACGAGACTCACTGTTCCGACCCCGGCGCCCCTGGGCACCGACCGTAGCGCTGGGGCCGCCGTGGGGACCAAAAGCGTGCAGATGACTTGATTGGAAGCATTCGGACCCATTAGCCCCAACTTCTGGTGTGCTGCTCACGGAGATGGTAGCTTTTTAATTTTCTAAATGAAAAATCATTTTTACTATGAAAGTGATAAATATTCATTGTAAAAAGAAATAACCCCGCGAGTACAGCCTTGTAGCATTTCAGGTGGAGTCAAGAATCCCAAGAGCTGCCTTTTCCATAAAGATCCACCACGTGTCCCCTGCCCCCCAGTGCCCCTATAGGGGAAGCTGACATGAGCCCGGCACCCAAGGCTCACTGTGGTCCTGTCCCAAGTGACACGTGGGGGACAGGGATCACTTCTGGCTGCCCACAATTGAATCCCCTCGCTGAAGCTCCAATCGTCCTTTTGGGAATCACTGCTCCCCCAGGTAGGAGGGGTGCTGGGTAGCCCCTGGTGACACGTCCCATCACGAAAGCTGAGGGTCGAGGTCCTCCCTCTCCACCCGGCTTTCCTGAGGGGTGGGCACCGGTCTGAGTCTGGCCCCTACATGCTCTTTCCTGAACTCTGTTTTGAGCAACTGAAGGAAAGAGGAGGGACTGGAGGGAGGTCCCTTCTCCCAGGCAGCGTCCTGATCAGCCCGTTCCGGTGTGAGATGCTCTTTCTTAGCCCCACGGATTCCTGTGGTTTCTGCCTGGTCCTCTGCATCTCTTCTAGTTTGTGGGGCTCAAGATCCTGCAGGGAAAGCCCACTGTGCTCACATCACCCACGTGGGTCTCTACAGCTCCCAGCCAAGAGCCTTGACTGCCCCATGGCCCATCTGGCCATCCAGGCAAGAACACTCTCGCCACCCACCCTCCTGCTGCCAGAAGAAACGATAACCCTCCGGTGCCACCTCTTACCAGGATCCCTCCTTTGAAACTACAATCCTGAGTCGGGGAAAAAATTCAACACCTTTTTAATGAGTGGGCTCTTTGCGGGCATGCTTGGGGGGCAGAAGAGCTAGTGTTCTTACGGTGAGAGTCTTTCTCCTTTCATGATAATTGAAATTCATAAGGTTCATCAGAGGCCATTAATTTTACTTTTGTGGGAAGAGCAGCACCCAGACCAACCTCCAGAAGGATTTCTTTCACAAGCCAATCAAATTATATGCAATTTGAGCAAGAGATTTCATATGCAGTGTGCCTAGCCAACTTTCAATAACGTAAGAATGAAAAAATAATTTTATTCCCTCTCTTACCTCCCCTCCACCCCCAGGGAATTGTAGAGCTTGAGAAATTGAGTTCTGGGGATGATTTCCATGATTAATACCACATACTTGTGTAGAGATGGTATGTGAATGAGGCTGGCTACTCCAAACCAGACTGATCCATGATTTTCTTGGTCTTTGTTTGAATCAGGATTCTTGGTGTTAAATGAAGAATCTCAATTCAGATTGGCTTGAACAAACAAACAAATGAAAAACAAAAAAGAATTAACGGCTCATGTAACTGAAGAGTTCCGAGGCAAGCTGACCTCAGGTATGGCTGTATCCAGATGCTCACAAAATGTTGGCTGGACTCAGTTTCTCTGCATCTCTCAGGTCTAATGTTCTTTGGTGCTGGCTTCATTTGCAGGCAGACGTCTAGGCTTACCTTCTCCCGGCTGAGCCATCCCAGAGGAAAGGGAGCGCTCCCCACCCCCATTTCCATTCATACCAGACCAACCCTTTGATTGAATTTCATTTGAACAGTTATTCTCATGTGCTCCTCCTTGAACCAATTGCAGTGGCTAGGGAGAAGCAGATACTGATGAACCAGGCCTGGGTCATGTCCACTCAGACCCCAGAGACTAAAAGATGGGGAGAGGTGGCTTTTCCAAAGGGGAATCAGGAACCAGAAGAAGGAGTGACAGATGCGGGTGAACCAACCTATAAAGTCCAAACACTCATCCTTGTCTGTCTCTCTTGTTGCTCATAGGGCATGTGTCTGGGGTGCCCCCTCTGATCTGGAGCACTCAGCCCTATCCTCTCCTACTGCTGGCTCCAAGCGTGCCTTCCCTGAACACAGGTTTCAGAGAATGGGGGTTGAAAGAACAACAATGCCCCCTAGCAGACACCCTGCAATTGTCCCTTCTCTGAGCGGCCCACCACGGGCAGCTCTTCACCCTCCAAGGCCATGGCACTCTTCCTGACCATTTCTGGGAACAATAGGGTCTTTGAGACTCATGTAAGGGTGACACAGTGTGGCTGGAATGAAGACCAACTTGGGGGCTAGGTCACCCCTGCAGAAGTGTGGCCATTGAGCGGGCTTTCATGGAGCCCAGAGGTGAAATACACAGGCTCTGGAGTCAGATCTCGTGGGTCTGCCAGTTACAACTCTGTGATCTTGAACTTAAGTTCTGCCTCCATTTCTTCACCTGTAAAATAGGTCTGATAATAATATCGACCTCCAAGTGTGGTTGTGAGGATTAAATGAGCTAGTGTGTGCCCCTGTAGCACACAGTTAGTGCTCAGTGAATGTTACCTGCCACCAACACCATCTGATCACACATTTCCCCCTGAGAGAGTTAAGATTTACATCCATTTCCAGGATTGGAAGCCTGTGACACAAAGCACTCAGCACCTCTCACAAACACCTCCCTTTGTGCCATCTCTAAATCACCAATGTTAGGAATAAGGGAGAAAAAAATAGATTATCGGAAATGATTTGCATTTAATGCCCTCCTCAGAGGCTCCTGACAGCGTCACCCGAATTAATGACCACCTAGTGCACAGTGAAAGCATGTTTGGTGGCTTCCCAGCCGGGCATAAAAGAAGGGAACTAATGTGCCAGGTATGGGACGAGGGTTCTACCTGTGCTATTTCCTTTACTATTATGTCAGCCTATGTGGTAGGTATCATACCAATTTTATGGATGAGGAAACTAAAGCCCAGATGAATTAAATAATTTGCCCAAAGTCACACAGCAATTATCAGAGCTGGGATTTGAACCCATGGCAGTCTGATTCCAAAACCCATGTAGTTTTAACTCTCCCTCATTCTTTAGAGGAATGAAAGAGACACCAAGGGCACCGTCCACCTCTCTGGTGGATAATGGGCCACTGGATGATCACCTAGTGTCCATATTTTTATTAAGAAACTCATTTCAAGAGAACATTTCTAAGGCATTCATTACTTTTGATCAGTATTTCGCAATAATTAGGAACCATTTTTGATGAATAGGGAACGTGAATCAACTCTTGATGGCCCAAGGAGATTCAGGTCTGACCCCAGCCCTGAAGCCTGCGTAGGTGAGCGGGTCTCGCCCTGGCTGACTCTGCAGAAGAGCTGCAGCTGGACAGTGGAGCAGCTCTGACGTTCAAGGGAGCTGGTCAGCAAAGCGTGTGTCTGTCACCTGAGAGCACCACCCCTTGGTGCTGTTTCTCAGATCCTGGGCTGGGAGGTGGCGTTTCCCACCTGAGACCCCTACCTGGTGAGCGGTCTGTGTCCATGTGCCTGTGTCCTCACAGGCACAGAGTAGTACATATTGAAAAGTGTGCAAATCTGATTCGATGTGTTTGTTCTTTAAACTTGCAGAGAATTCATTGCTGGGACCCGCTAGACCTGGGTTCCACCTTCTCAGGGTTGGATGGAACCGCCTTCGACCCAATGAGGAAACCAAGTCGCTGCCCGACTGAGCGTCATTTGTGCCCCGGCAGCTTCCTCTGACAGGGAGCTCCAGCACTTGGAGAAGAATCGCGTCCGTGACCCAGAGTGTAGACAGGAGCTTCTCTGACCAGAATCCAAACCCGCTCCCTGATGGGAGGCCAAGGATTTCAGCTCTGGTGCTTGGTCGCCCAGAGTGGGGACGCCCATTAGCATGTGGTCAGTGGGCACCCTGGAGACACCCCTCTCGCCCATTCCAGCCTCTTGAGGTCAGGGTCCCTGTGGACACAGGCTCCACTACCGTGCACTGTGACAGGTTCTCCCGAGCACCGTGTCCTCCTGGCGCCCCGTCTTCTGACACCTCATCAGTCCCTCTGGGTGCCAGGCCTTGCTGACTGCTTCGCCCTGGAGGCCGGTCCCGGAGCCTATTTCACGGCTCATTCAAAAGGAAAACGAGGAGGGCTTTTCTATTTCATCTGTTAAATGATTTAATTCACGAGGGACTTGGTCACCACGGATCCCAGCACGGCCCGGTTCCCGGGTCATTTTCAATTTACCACTCTGATGGAACCGCACGAACCCCACCAAACTCTGTGCTTGGCGCCAACAGAAGTCGCACGGCGGGGTCCTAGGGGACATCTGGTCAGGGGACTGAAGCTGGAAGGGGGGGCAGCAGAGTGTGTCTGATCGTTTGATGCAGCTGATGTGTGAAGTGACCCCCACAGTGATGGGATCCAATCCCCCCTGAAGACGGGGCCCCATGGAAACACACCTGATAAATGTCTAATTAAATATTAAGAGGCAGCATTATTCCCGGAGCAGTTTTAGCCCCAGAGGACTTCAAGCTCCTGACCTTGTTCACGCCCACGTTCACAGGCATCACCGCCCCCTCCCCTCTCCACATCCTTCTGCTCCTGGTGGGGGTCGTGAGGACAGCCTGGCCAGCCCTCAGGTCACAACAGGTGACACAGGGCGTGAGCGGGAGAGCAGGGGCTGGTCTGCTGGCGGGAGAGTCGAGGCAGGGGAACAGAAGCCACGACCTGCATCAACACGCCGAGGCCTGAGTGGTGCCCCCGCCCGGCCTGTCCCACGGTCCCCAAGGTCCCCATGGTGGTCTCCCAGTGGGGGTCCCTCCTGAAGCTCTTGATGCTTCTGAGGGTGTTGAGGTCCCGTGGTTCCTTGGAGGTGCTCCGTCATCCGAGATGTGCCAGGAAGGCTCCTCGGGGGACTGAAGACTTGGGAACCTGTCCTGGTAAAAAGGTGGTGGTCGCATCACTCAGGTTCTGAGGTTGCAGATTCTGAGGACAGAACAAGAGGAACCGAAATAAGAGGAACCGACCAGAAGGAAACGGGAGCGCAGAGCACCGGGCCTCGGAGGAGCCAGGGCGTCCGTGGGTCTGGGCCGCAGGAGGAGGCGGGCAGACAGGTAGGAATCGGGTGAATTCGATCCTCCAAGGAGGATGCACGGGCTCTTATCCATGGGAGGGAGCAGGGCCAGAGCGCCAACGCCCACTCCAGGAGCTGGTCCCCAGCCGGATTCTACCCCCTACAGCCTTGTCAGGGACCCGTTGAGTGAAGCAGGTCAAAGCTGGTGGGACCTCAGGGGTCATTTCATCACAGTTCTCATCCCATAGGTGGCAGCAGCCCTGAGGCCCAGGCGAGACGTGACCTGGGCAGGTAGCAGGAGAAGAAGGGGCCCTAGAGTCCTGGTCACTCCTGGATGGCCCAGCCCCCTGAACGCTACACCGTGGTCCTCCCGAGACAGAGGAGGGCGTTCAGACACAGAACCAACAGGAAAAAAATCATGTTGTGTCCTAACGGGGAAACAAAAAAAAGCAAGTAATTGCTTTATTCCATCATTACTGGGTGCTTCAATGAACACAGATTCAAAAGAAGGAAATGTAACATTTTTATTGAAGTGTAGAAAAGCCTGAGGGGGTGTGGGGAAGCTAATTGGGCCACCCTTCGCTCTTCATAGCTATTTTCACATCAGGCCACATCTAACTAACCCCCCTGGGATGATGGTAAATGCTACCTGCAGGCCCTCTAAGAATCGGTAATTTCCGTATTACTTTATAAATCCTCGAAGTGTGTGTACTCTTGGTTTCCTCTAGCCATTCATTTCACAAAGGTTTATTGAACACCTACTGTGTGTTGGACCCTGAACGGGGCTGGGGGTTGTTCAGCAGTGAGCAAGGCAGGCAAGGTCCCCCTCCCAACGGAGCTGATGTCCTCATGGGGGCTTCAGTGAGAATAAGCAAGTGCATAAAGGAGTGAACCAGAGAAAGTCAGGGAGTGATGAGCGCGTTGAGGAATCGAAACCACGGCGCGTGATTGGGGGAGGGGCGTCACGCCGGATCCCGAGGTGGGGGGTGGGCTGTCTGAGGAGCTAGATGTGAGCTGAGCCCCAGACGATGGAGAGGAGCTGCCGGGGGTGGTGGCGGGGGGAGGGCTCAGGCAGAGCGGAGCGGGAGCAAGAGGCCGCAGCCTCTAAATCGGCAGTACGTGGCTCTGGGGGAGCAGCCGCCGTGCAGCTGGCCCTGCTGTTCTGACCGTGTCTCTGCCCCTGTGCATGGAGGGCGTCACCGTGACGGCCAGTTTGCTGCCAGCTCGGGCCCCGGGCACGAGGCCGTCCCACTGGATAATTGTATTTCTTAATCTCTCCCTTCAGCAAATGGAGGGACGTGGACTCTAGAACTTCACCCCTTTAATCAACAAGTTCTTCCAGGTCTCAGGGCTTTGTCCTTCAGGTATGATTTTCTTCATTCATGCATGCATTCACTCACTCATTCCACAGATGTTTACGAAGTGTCCGTTGCGTGTCTGACCTGAGCGCTGGGGACAAAGCCGTGAACAAAACGGAAAGGTCCCTCCCTACAGGATCCGTACATCCTAACACAGAGGGATGGACACTGACGTCAGCTGGTAAAAGGGACGGTGTCAGCGCTGGTCGGTGCTTTGGCGAGAAGTGAAGCAGGGAGGGGGACACTGAGTGTGGACGATGCGGTAGGGGTGTTATTTTAAAAGTGGGGTGAGGGAGGCCCCCTGAGAAAGCGACAGAGAGGGAGCAGCCCTAAGACTACCTGGGGGAGGAGGTTTTGTGCAAAGGCCCTGGGGTGGGCATGGAGCTGGACCTGCAGGCTCAGCAAGGCGGTCAGTGTAACCAGATAGGAGAGAGGAAGGGGTCAAGGGGCAGGGGAATCAGAGCGGTGAGGAGGGGCCGAGTCAGAAGGGCCCCAAGGTCAGTGTAAGGACTTGGCTTCTACTCTGTCAGGTGCAAGCAGCAGAGGGTTTAGATCAGAGGCGTGACAGGATCTGGCCTTTTTTTTTTTTTTTTTTTTAGTGGAGGCTTCGTCATTTTCCATGTTTGTTGTATTACACTGGTAAGGAGTTGTTTTTGTTTTTTTGTTTTTTTTTAATGTCGGTTCATTGGTTTGTTTATTTATTTATTTTTGGCGGTGTTGGGTCTTCGTTTCTGTGCGAGGGCTATCTCCAGTTGCGGCGAGCGGGAGCCACTCCTCATGGCGGTGCGCGGGCCTCTCACTGTCGCGGCCTCTCTTGTTGCGGAGCACAGGCTCCAGACGCGCAGGCTCAGTAGTTGCGGCTCACGGTCCTAGTTGCTCCGCGGCATGTGAGATCTTCCCAGACCAGGGCTTGAACCCGTGTCCCCTGCATCGGCAGGCAGACTCTCAACCACTGCGCCACCAGGGAAGCCCAGGATCTGGCTTTTTAATTTCTGCCACCATTGTCTCAGTAGAACTCACTTCTTGAAAAAGACTTGGCTTTAGCTGTCCCAGAACCCCAGGGCTGGGCTCCGGCGTGGCGGCTGACACACCCACTCCAGGCCCCCGTGTGGCTGAGTGGCCCCGGGGCCCGCTCTGCCCAGGTCTCTCGTCTGTGGCATTTCTCACACTCACCCCCTCCCGAGTCTGGCCCGTGTATGAGCCTCATTACACCTGGCACAGAGAACGAGGTGCAGCAAACGGCTCATGAAGCATCTTTTTAAAGGTTAATGGTCACTGGCGAGGGAAGAAAGGGCCACTGAGCATCTACGCCTCTTTGATGATGTGGATTTTTCAGTTAAGTGAAAATGAGAGTCGCGTCTCCTTACAGGTACCTGGTCTGATCACCAAGCAGCCAAGGAGGCCTCAGGGTGTCTTGGAGGCTGGAACCATCAGCCTGGGGTGAGCTACGAGCGCTTTACATGAGCTGCTCCCAGGTGAGGGGTGGGGGGTCAGGCCACCCCCAGCCCCCCTGCCGGCTCCACCCAGGTGAGCCCTGTGTGTGTGGAGAGAAGGTTCTGGAGGATTCCACACTCAGGCCGGTAAGCTCCGGAAGGGCAGAGATAAGGTCTCTTCTCAGATTCATGGCGCATGGTGCCTGGCTCCTCTGGCCACTGGGAGGGGACAGACGAGGCCAGAGGCTGGAGAGGGCAGTGGCCATGAAGTTAGGAACCCCAAGGGCTCAGGGAGGAGGTGGAGGTGCCACTGGGGTGAGGCTGGGGCAGGTGTGGGGGGGGCGGGCTAGGGGCGGCCCCATCTCGTTACCTTCTCCCCTGTATCTTTTTTTTTTTTTCTTTTCGGTACGCGGGCTTCTCACTGTTGTGGCTTCTCCCATTGCGGAGCACAGGCTCTGGACGCGCAGGCTCAGCGGCCATGGCTCACGGCCCCAGCCGCTCCGCGGCATGTGGGATCTTCCCGGACCGGGGCACGAACCCGTGTCCCCTGCATCGGCAGGCAGACTCTCAACCACTGCACCACCAGGGAAGCCCTCCCCTGTATCTTTGGGTTAGAAATACCTTGTTGGGTGCAGAAGGCGTTGATCAGGAAGGGCTTTCCCCTCCCTACAATTGAGGCTCCTGTGACCATCTCGCTTTACAAAAAGTATTTCACAAATGGACGTGTGAATGAATAAATGAATGAATAAATGAGAATCAGCTGGTCTGATTCTCAGTAGATGTAGAAGCAAATTACGGCCACTTGACCCAGGAGAATATTCAAGGGAACTGGCTCTTTCCTGAGGACAAGGGCGGGCTATTTCCTGTCTGGGCCTCAGTTTCCCTGTGGGTAAAATAAAAGGGTATCTAAATAATCTTAAAGGACATCTCAGGAGATAAGCACGAGAGACTAGGCTGTGTGTCTTGCAACGTCCTAAAGGGAACGTGGGGAAAATCCTATTACTCAGCAGTGGGAGGGGCACCACTGGGACTCTCACCTGGAGCAGGTGGGCCCTGGAATCCTTCCTCATTGGTTTCTTCCCTCACCTTGGCCTCCCAGCCCCTGCCTGCCTCTCCAACCCCACCTTTCTACCAAGTAGGTTACAGCCTCAGTGAGCATGACAGGGACCTCTAATTACAGTGGCTTAAATAAGACAGTTTATTTATTTTTTGCATGAAATCCAAGCCCATAGGGTGATTCTTCTCTGTAGTTTTCAGGGTCTCAGGCTCCTTCCGCCTTGCTGCTCTGTCACCCTTGGGGTGTGGCTTCTCCCACAAGGTGGATCACATCCCCGTGTCTGGCCAGCAGGGAGGGGCAGAGGGGACAGATGGGCACAAGCCTTCCCTTTAAGGGTGGGACCCAGCAGCTGAGCACACAGTTCTCTTTCCCATTGGCCACAGCCCAGTCACATGACCACCCCTGACTGCAAAGGGGGCTGAGAAGTGCAGTCTTCATTCTGCCCGGCTGTGTGCCCAGAAAAAAGGCTATTACTGGGAGGGGACAGTGGATGTTGGGAGACAATATCCCAGTTGGCTCACATTGCTCCGGCCTGGGGTGACCAGCTGTCCTGCTTTGCTGAGGCATTTCTTTGGACACAGAACTTGCAGTACTAGATCTGGGATAGTTACAGGAGGAGTGGTCCATGCTGGCTTCTTTTCTTTTCCCCAAACGGGCCCAGCACGTTCCTGCCTCAGGGCCTTTGCATGTGCTGTTACCTCTGTCTGGAACACACTTTCCACAACTCGTTCCATTCAGAAAGGATTACTGGGTGCCCACCTCATGTATGAGCCACTGTTCTAAACACTACATGCCAGGAGTATAGTGTTGGAAAATTCCAACCATGCTTTTAACACAAGGAAAATTCTTTCTACTCCTCCCTGGTCACTTTTGTTTCCAAATCTCCGTGGCTTAGTAATTTTTATTATCTGCAGCTCTGAAAGGCACACCTCTTTCCCTAAGGCTCTGGCTGGGCTCTCACACAGTCTGATAAATCTTATATTAATAATAACCCGAAAGAAGAACATGTATTAAATTCTAAGATTATGATCTAGGAAACAAGGATTTTGAAGAGATGTGTAAGCCTAATAAGAGGAAATGTGGGGTGGAGGAAGTTTTATTAAATAGAACCACACCTCTTGGGTGAGTTCATTCGTACAGTCTTTCCGGAGGGCAGTCTGGCTCCATACGCAGCAACTGCAACTGCAAATGCATAACTTCAGGCCCCAAAGTCCAGTTACAGGAATTTATCCCAATGAAATAATAAGAAAAACATGCAAAGGTGGATCTCTAAGGATTTCTGTAAGAGGAAAGAAGTATAAAAGCCTAAATGTCTGTTGGCTGGGAAGCACAGATTGTTATCCTCTGCCCTGACACCAATAGGCACTTCAGATGAGGAAACGGGGGCAGAGAGAGTTTAAGCAACTTACCCAAGGTCACACAGCAGGCAGTGGCAGAGCTGGATTGGAACCAGGGAGGTGACTCTAGAGCCCATACTGTTCCCCAGTCGTCTCTGCCACCTCCTAGGCCGCAAAAGGGAATGAGAATGTCTTCCCGGGAATAATATAGAGATTTCTGTGGGAGGTAAGAGGATGGCGCAGGACTCAGAAGTCTGAAGTGTGGGGCCTGGGACCCAGGCTGTGGGACCCAGAACACCCAGATCAGGTGGGAGGCCTGTGGTGGCCTAGAGTGCTGGCTGTCCCCAGGTGGCCAGGGTGGAACCAGCTCCGCTAACCCCTTCCCGGGGGGAGGGCTGTGTTATTTGCTCCCCGCTAATCCTCCAAGCCTGCAGCCCAGCCCCAGGCCTTCAAACCCAAGACCACCCAGTTGAGATTGGAAGGAAAACCTGCCCTTGTAAGTGGAATCAGGTGAAATCTAGCTGTAAATTAGTGACCAAGAGGCTGTGTCACAAGCATGGCCAGTGTGGCTGTCACTGTCAGCTGCATGGAAATGATGGAGATGAGAGGGACAGCGTCTGTCCAGAGGGGAGCTAGAGGAGGGAATGTCGTGGACGATGGAAGGAGGACAGGCCTGCCCCCAGCAGACATGTCGTCCGCAGAGAACTGACCCGGGACGGGGAGATGCCCCCACGGTGGGTAGCATGTGGTTTGAGGCCGGAACATCAGACACACAGGAGCAATTGGTGGTCTCCTGGGAGCTGGGGGGGCATCTTGGCCAGATGGTGGGGTCTTCAGAGGCTCAGCCCCTTTGTGTGTGGGGGGATGATGACCCTCTGCCCTGTCCCTCTGAAGGTGGCCATAAGGGAGGGAAGCCAAAGAGCTCAGCGTTGGACAGGCTGGGAAGCGAGTCCCACTTCCCACCAGGCCAGTGACTCTGAGCCTCAGTTTCTCCAGCTGTCGAGTGGGGCTAATATCAACCTATATGGACTGCCTGCTGGTGCGAGGCCCTAGTTAAGCATCTTTAATTCCTAGGGGCAGGGACTTTATTATCCTCATTTACAGCTGAGAAAACAGAGGCACAGAGAGGTTAAGTCACTTACCTGGGGTCACACAGATGCTATCTGGTTAGAACTCCAGACTAGCGGGGATCAAATGGAGCCCTCGGCACCGTGCTGGTGGCCTGGCAGGTGCTCGGGAATGTCAGGTGCTGTCTGCCATCCTCATCACTGCTGCTGCCGCCGAGAGACCAGGAGTGACACCACCGTATCTGCTCTGAGGGCCGTCGTGAGCAGGAAGCGAGGTGACACACGTAGGACCCAGTGCACTGGCTGCAGCCAAGTCAGCTGCCAGCGACCCCGTGGCAGCAGCAGGAGCAGCTCTTGCTGAGGGTGTTACAGCGGCTTCTGCCTGTCCCCCGGGCCGAGGGCTTGCCTGCCAGCTCCTCGGAGCCTGGTCCCGAGTGCGGGTCCGGGGGAGGGTCTGGGGTTCTTGGGAAGGGGCGGGCGGGCCCAGCTCAGGTCTCCCTCGGGGGCCTGTCCGCCACAGCCATGCCGGGGAGCTGCTCCTGGTGGCCTCGGGAGGATGCCGGGCTGAGCGGCCACAGGCCAAGCTCCTGCCGTCCAGTCTGTGCCCCCAGCCCCAGCCCCCCGGACTTGCAGGCTGCTGGGCAAACACTGGAGGGGGTGACTTCTCCGGCCCTAGTGGGCACGGCTCTCCTCCTGCCCCCCTCCCTGGCCTCACTGTGGGACAAAGGGCATCTGGTCCAACACACCCACCACCGGATGTTTCCTGGTACAGAGTTTATCAAATTGCAGGTTATGATACATGAGTGGGTCTTGAAATCAATTTAGAGGGTGGAGCCCTGCGCTTAAACTGTGCAATAGACTGGAATAGAATAGATGAGGAAATATCAGAGTGCGTGGCGTGCAGTGAAGGGGTGTTTGGGGAAACTTGTGCTTTGTTTTCACAGAAATACGCGCACGTGTGTGTAGAACACCGTGTGACGTGTGTTTCTTAACTGCGGTTGTGTTAAAAAATGATTGACAGCCTGTCTCATGGCCTTCGTGGCCCACAAAGTGTGACACTTGTGTGACTAAGTGTGACACTTAGTCACGCCGGGGCCCAGCAGGTCTGCGCTCTGTTGATTTCGGGGAGGAGACTGTAAAGCCTGGAAAATGAAGGTGGGAGAGAATGGGTCACGGGAGATGGCACCAGGGCTGGTGCAGCAATGAGTCCCCGGGCCGCCCCAGCTCTTTCCCTCCCTGGCTAAGCCGCTCTGCCCCGTTGTCACTTCTCTGCAGCCCGTGTCCCCGCTTTCTGCTCTTCCCAGCGCCCATCAGGTCAGATGTTACCACGGTGACTTCCGGCTCTTGTTTCTCTTCTGTGAGCCTCCCTGGAGAGCCGGCTCCCCCAGGACGGGAGCCCGTTTCCCGATGCACCCCAGCTCGAGCCCAGCGCGGTGCACAGTAGGGACTCACCCGTTGGGAGGATGTCTGGGGTCGGGGGAGGTCTGCCGCACAGGGGGGAGCCACAGAGAGCAGCACGGCAGGGGGAGGGGCTCCTCTTTTCCGAAAGTCCCCGAGTCCCCTGGCCCCGCCCACCACGTGCCCCCTGCCTGGCTTCCTGCAGCCGCCCCTGCGTTGCTCCTGAGGGTCCCAGCTGCCAGGCTGGGCTGTGTGGGAGCCCCAGAGACCAGAGGGGCTGGAAATGAACGCCCCGGAGGGCCCAGGCATGATGGAGTTGGGGCCACGCCCAGCTCTCTTGGCTGCGGTGCCTGTTTGTGCTGCGGGCTCCCCAGCGGGACTGGCCTCTTGTTTCCCACGGACGTAACTTGCTGGAGGTGGGCACACGCCCCTTTCCAAGAACCTCAGGCCCATCTTCTGACTGCGCTCTGGGGCTGGACTCCATCCACGGGCTGCGGACGACCCCTTGGCTGGTTCCCAGAGGAACAGGCAGAATGCTCGTGCCTCCTTCCCTGTCTGGTCTCCCTGCCCCACCCCCCCGACCGGTGTTGTTTGTGATCACCCCCCAGAGGAAATCCTTGGCTTCTGGAGAAACCAAAACAGAGACAGAGGATGGAGGGCTTTCTTGGGGTCTGTGTTTACATTCTGTGCATGTGATGCGTGTATGTATGTATGTAAGTATTTTCCCTGAGTTGGGGTGGATTTGCAAGACCAAAAAATGGGCACAAACCGGTGTGGAGGGTTTTGTATGGCAGGCGGCAAGGATGTGGTTCTTCTCCCATCATCCATAACGGGGCGGGGGAGGGGGATGGCAGGACAAAGAAGGCAGCCGGGAGGGAAAATGAGAGGTGGGGGGAGACCAGGAGGGTGAATGGAGGGGGAAGAGGAAGGAGAAGAGGGGGGATGGGTGCACGTGAGCGCGAGAAGGGAGCGAGGGGGTCTTGATGGGGCCGGAGGAGCAGCTTCCTCAGTGCTGAGTCAGCAGCCGCCCTGACGCAGAAACTCGAATTGTCCATCCAGTGACCCCTCAGCCCTCACGGGCTCTGTTAGAACATGAAAGGTGTCCAGCAGATCCTTGGAGCCATTCACTTTTCATCCCATATGTGTGGGGCTGTGCGTGCGAACTTACACACGTGCACACACACACCCCTACACACTCGCCGCTCAGACACAGCAAGTCGGTATCATTAAAATGCCAGGCCAGGCCTCTGCCTCCTCGGAGAGCCCACGTGACCCTGACGATCAGAGGAAGCCACGAGTCCGGAGGGTGAGCCCTGGCATCGGTCCACTGCTCTCCATGGCAACCTGGCTGATACCTGTTTGTAGGTGTAAAAGCTCCAGGACTACAGGAGCTCTCACGTTACTTCACGCAGGTCAGCTGTTCACTACTCAGTGCTCTCACTGTTAGGCGGGGCAGCGAGGCACACACTGGGCATCTGCTCTGCGTGTGTGTGTGTGGGAGTGAGTCTGGCGCACAGTCGAGAGGAGGGGCTGGGGGCAAACTAGCATTAAAAATACAGCCAGTAGTAATTGGATCATAGTGGTTGATTGCTTTCAAAGTACTTAACACAGTGTATTGATCCTAAAGATATAGTACATCCAGTGAATTCTGAAGTGTCTCCCTGATAGAACATGGGCTGTTAAGAAGAAAGAACACCCTTGCAAACCTGATCAAATCTCCCATGCGGCCCTGAAGTCGCTGGTGGACGGAGGGATTAACATCCAGGTAGGAGATGTGGGAGGAAATAGGAACATGCCCATCAGACGGGTCAGCAGTGACGGTGGGGGTCAGGACAACGGAAGACCCAGGACCCACGTGGCGGGACTCCAGGCTGTGCGTCCCCCGCCCTCTGGGTGTGGGACGAGGTGGGAGGTGGGGCTGGGGGAAAGCGGTGGAGATGGAGAAAGCTGGAGAGAAACGGCCACATCTGGTTCCTCCGTCTGCATCAGGTCTCAAAGCCAATGTCCCCACGTGCCTGGCAGGTAACAAAAGGAGTGAAGAGGGCTAGACCAGCCACCAGCCAGCACTTCCTGAGGGATTCCCACCTGCCAGACACGTTCCAAGCAGGTTCTGGATGCTGACTCAGCCAGTCCCCCCAGCCCTGTGGTGTGGTTTTGTTACCGTTTCCCTGTAGAAGGGGAAAGACCAGGAGAGGGACCCAGCAAGTAGCCTGTGGACAATGCAGCACAGGAATCTGGGTGGCAGATCCTGGGTCTCCATGTGGGGACAATAGGGGGAGGGGTGGAATCGGTGGCAAACTGCAGAGCACGAGCCTGTCTAAAGGGGCTGGTGCCCTGGCCTCGGTCCCACCACAAGCTACCAGGAGAGGACTTGGGCGCAGAGTGGCGCCGTGTCCTGACACCTTAAGAGAATCAAAGTATCAGATGCTCAAGTGAAATCTCAGGTTTTTCACGTGTTGACATCGGATTCACATTTTTCAAAAAACACTAGGAGGGACAAACTCGACACATCTGCTGGCTGGTTTGGGTCCACAGTGTGACCTTTGACTCACTGAGAGAAAACCATTCTGGAAGGTCATGAGCATCAAGGTGTGTGTGGCACTGGGCTGGCTGGTGTGAGAGGAGGGCTCTTCCCCCAAGACCCTGTTTAGGGGGCACTGCCCACCAAGCTGATGCTGCTCGGAGGGGTGCTTGCTTTGCTCCCCCTGGGTGGCCTAGGAGGGCTCTCTGCAGGGAAGGGGGGGCGGGGCTCCTGACGGGACAGGCCCTGTCCTGACGCAGCTCACACTCCCGGAGTGAACAGTGACCTCCACTTTCCCAGGGTTGCCCTGGTGGCTGGAAGGTTGGGCAGTGCTGGGCCTGTATTTCCACGTGGCTTCCACGCTGGAGATGGGCTCATCCTGTGGGCCATGCCCCCCGCCCCCCGCCAGCCTCTGCGGGAGTCCCCTGACCCCCAAGGCCTGTAGGCATTTGCATCTGTAGCCCCGCCCCCATGCAAAGCCCGTCTCTCCCCCCCCAGGCCAGGGCAGGATCAGGTTTAGGACATTGTCCTCCTGCCCCTACGTGAGCAGAGCAACCCCCCCCCCCCCAGCCTGGATGGAGGCCCCATAACAACCATCCCCATCACAATGGCCATCTCTCCTGAAAGGGTCACTTTAAGAATGCCAGGTGGCAGGTGCCAGGTTTTGGCATCTGAGGAGCTCCCATAAGCTCCCAGGACCAAAGCAGTCCTGTTTTGTCAGCACTGATGGGGAACAACTGGCCGCTGTCCTTTAATTAGGAGGGGACATGCTCAGCTATGGCCTCCTGCAGGGCTGCATAAACGTCTATTAAATCAGCCTGTGCACTCTGTCGCTCCCCGCAGACCGTGAGGGCCCACTGAGGCCAAGGGGGAGCCCCCAGCCCCAATCTGGCTCCGGAGTCCAGAACAGCGGCCAAGAGAAAACGCCAGTCAGCCCAGATTCCTGGCAGCTGATCAATCTGGCAAATTATTTCTTGCAAATTAACTCTTAAGATTGAAATCCCGGCAGGACTCTGCAAGTTCACGGGCACCTTTTATCTGCTGGTTTCAGGTGCCTGGGTGCACCTGGGGGCAGGGTGCTCGTCTGTGGGTGGGAGATGTTTTGGAACCTGTGGCCGCTGGGATCGGCCAGGCACCTCCTCTTCTGCTTCTCATCCCCTGATGGAAGGTGGTTCTGGCGGGGGGATGCGGCTCCAAGGCCTTCTCCTGCATCTCCAGGAGCCCGGGGTCAGGCGTGACAGGAGTGATTCGAGCACCATTTCCTGCTGTCGGAAGGGGCCACAGGCAGTGTCCCGGGCCTTCCCCATCCCGAGGGGCGCCCGTCTGAGGCCGAGCATGGGCACAAAGTGGGGTCCAGTGTGCAGGACACAACTGAGGGAGGTTGGAAAACAGGGACAGGTCGTGGGCACCTGGGGCCGGAAGCATGGATGGAGACGTCGGTGCTCAGACAAGTCCCAAAAGATGGAGAGAGGTGGAGGTGGGAGCCCCGTACCAGGGACTGAGACGTGGGGTCTCAGTGCAGCTGGGCCGGCAGGTGGCAGAGACCAGCAAGCCTGGGGTGGCCGCACAGAGACAGCCCGGGTGCATTCTGCCTTCCCAAACCCACTGTCCTGGGAGGGGACCCGCCACCCAGGAACCTGCTAGCCTCTGTCCCTTTGTCTCCCTTTGGTCTCTGCAAAGACAATGCTCACAGCCCCATCATGGCCCGTTGGTGCTGCCTGCTCATGCCCCTCCTCACGCCCTGCCCCCGTGATTGTTTTCTCCCTTCCTGGTTCTCAGTGTCTGTCCAGCGATGACAGCCCAGGCTTGCTCCCAGAGTTGATGTCTACCTCCCGCAGAAAGCCCACCCCGCAGCCCGGCAGTGCCCGGGGTTGGGGAAGCGCTGATGAATTTTCATCTCCACCTTTTCCCCTGTTTTCCCATCATCTCTTTTCTTGGAGCCTCTGCCCTGAATCCCAATGACTCTGGAAGCCCCTGGTGACCTCCCATCCCGTATACACGTGTCACTTCTGCCTAGGCTTGCCAAGGCCAGCCACCCTGCTTAGCTCTGCCTCTGCTGAAACCGCCACGTTCACCCCTTCTCCCTCCCTCCCTCCCTAGTCCTATGGGAGTACAAGTCTAGTCCCAGGGGAAGCCACGTGGCATACCACACAATGCACCAACCCCGTTCTAACCCTGCACAGACTCCCACCCCGTCTTTTTCCTTCTTCTGTTCCTCGGCGGTAAACACCCATTGGCTCTTTTTTCCCAGGGCCGCACCTGTGCAGAGGGGGCCAGAAAACAAACTCACTCAGAGCCTGAGGAGGAGTTGGGGCTCTTTGAACGCTGCAGCCCTGCATGTATAATCAGCAACCCCAGGGCCCTTCTAGGGCTGGCTGCCAGGGAGGGAGAGTGCAGGTTAAACAGAGAGCACAGGAGAGGCGCAAGCAGCAGGGGTAATTAATTTCTCTTGAAGGTTTATCACCCTGTCGTTAATTTCCTTGTTGCATGTAAAAAAGTAGGCACAGGCTCAATTAAGAGTGATGCTCTGGTGCCAACCATGCTTGTCTTTTAATCACACTCTTTGCATATTGATTTTGACATCTCGGTTTAATCACAGGCTGTTTCACTGCATTGTGGAATCCTTGTGCAATTTGTGGGGCTTTTCTACATCTCCCAGAGTTGGGAGACAGCTCCCAAGATGGGACCGAAGACAGCACTCAGCTGGCAGCCTCCCTGCACTGCTGGGTTTCTGTGTGGTAAGGATGTGAAGATCCTTCCAGAGAGCAGGGAAGGAATACAAGGGAAGGAATACATTTCCAGGTTTGCAGAGGAACTTGTACTGGAGGTTGGGAATGAGGACCCCAGCAGGACAAGAGCACATTTTTTTCCATCCCAGTGAAGGAGAAATTGAGAAGGCAAGAAGCCTGGCTGGTGGCAGTCCCTGGAGTCAATGAGGTCCGTGGGCTCTGGTCACAGCAACAAAGGGCTGAGCCCCAAGCAAGTGCTGTGTAACCAGAACATAGAAATATGCCTCCATCCCAGCTGCGGGCATTGGACAGGGCCGTGGGGCTCAGTGGCTTATCTCTGGGCCCCTGTGATTACTGTGCTTAGCATGGGTCCCCTCCACCCCTCCCATGAGGTCCTGTCTGCACGCCTCACTGGCATTGAGGATTTCAGACTGTCCTCGCCCTGGGTGATGACCATAGGATGAACTATGACAACTCACATCCCTGTGATGCTACATTATATGAATATATGGATGGATGTGTGCATTTAGGAAATTTGTGCCTTATAACCACTCTATGATTATTATCTCCACTCTACAGATGAGGAAACTGAGGCTTAGGGTAAGAAACTTGATCAAGGTCACACAACTGGTAAGTGGTGGGGTTGGGATTGGAACCCACGTCTGGCCTCAGATCCCTGACTTGTAACCTCTATCATAGCCCTAAAGGTCCTTCCTGTCTTTAGGGTCTATGGTTCACTGGCCCCTTCTTACATCCCCAGTGAAGACAAGCCTGGCCTTTGTGTCCCCGGTCTAAGGGCAAGCCCTGGTTCTCTGGAAGATCATCTGGTGTCAGGACAGAAGACAGACATTTGGGAGTCTGAGCACTGATTTTCCTGGTTATTCTGAAAAGGTGCAATTTTCTCATTAAAGATGCCCCAGAGGTCTGATCTGATTGTGGGCTGGTTTAAAAGTGCTTGCTGTGACCTCCAACGACATCTGCTGATCGGCTGTCCAGCCACTCAGACCCCACCGTGCACCAGCACTGGGCTAAGTGCTCCATGAGGATTTATTCATTTGATCCTCACAACAGTTCTGTTTTATTTCTAAATTGGGAAACAGGCACAGAGCAGTAATTAAGTTCATTAGTAAGTGAGAGGGCTGAGATTTGAACCCAGACTGCCTGGTGCCGGCGTCCAGGCTTCTGACTACTATTCTGTGTGGCCCCAAAAAGGGTCCCAGGCTGCAAGCGCAGGGACTTTTGTGCGGAGGCAGGTAGAGCCTGTTTCTCTCAGGGTCCCGCAGGGCCCGCTGGGAAGGGCAGGTGGCCGTGACTGCCTCTGCCGGGAGCCCCGCCCCTGGCCCCTCCCACGATCTGCTCCGTCTCCTCCAGGACTCAGGGCCAATGTCCCCTCCTCATTCCCTGAGTCCCTGTTCAGGTCCACCCCCGCCCGCCGCTCCATCACTTCAGCCTGGTTAAAGTTCTTCCCAGTACACGACTCACTCTCTGGAATTGTCTGCAGGGTTGCCTTGATTTCTTGCTCATTGTGTGTCTCCCGTCACAAGGGCAAGGTCTGGGCTGCATCCCCAGGACCTGGAACTGTGCCCGGCACAGAGCATGGGCTCCCCAGCGCCTGTGGGATGGATGACATGCGGCGCAGAAATCCCCAAGGTCACCCCCAACCTGCTCACTCGACAGAGGACGTGTGCCCTGCCGCCCCCCCGGCTGCACTGCCACGTGGACACACGTCCTGGGCACACATGACACAGGTCATCATGGACCCTCCAGCAAGGACGAAGCCGTTTGTGCCCAAGACTCAGCTCAGACCCCAGGTCCCACTTCATGTGTAAGCTCCAAACCTAAAACCACTGCCCTGCGCCCCTCAGAGGGACACTGAGCGGGGAGGTGGTACGTGGACAGGACCCCTCCACACACACCTGTACTGGGTGGGGGGATGGAACATAAATGGGGGAGGGGCATGGCTCACCATCCCCAGCCAGGACGATGTTCAAGCCACCCCATTTCGCATGGCTTTCCTCCTCTGGAAAAAATACTGACTTTTTTTTTTTTTTTTTTTGGCTCTTTTAGTCTGAGGAGTGATGATGAGCCACAGGCTGTGGTGGAATAAAAACCTGGGAGATTTGCTTCCCTTGTCACATCCTGAGCTCAAACCAGGGGCGTCCTTAGGAGCTGACAGTTGGTGGCGTTGAAGAAAAGTGTCACGGTCACAGGAGGAAGCTTTTCTCCCAGGAGTGGGGGGGCTGTGGGGAGTTTGTGCCCATGAAGTCTTGGCGGGGGAGCTGCTTTCCTAAAACCTACTTTCCTAAAACTCTACCAGCCTGTGGTTTTAACTGCAGAGGCGCCTGGAGATGGTGCGTGGTGGGAGCGCGTGGCAGCAACAGAGATCCTGGGTGACGTGGGTGGAGCCTTTGTCCTGGACGGCAGCTGGTGTGATGGGACCTTCCTGGGTCAGAGTCTGGGGCTTCGGGGCCCAGGCCTGGGGCTCTGGCCTCTCACCTGTGTGACCTCTGGAGAGTGTCTCAGCCTTGCTTAGTCTCCTTTCCGCATCTTGGCAACAGGAACTATCCTGTCTTGCCTTCTCTCAGGCTTCTTGGGGAATCATCTCAACTGATGCAGCGTATGTAGTTGCTCTCTGCCTGCAAATTATTCCAGAATCTGATGTGGAGTTTCCAACTCCTGACATGTTTTATACCTGTTTTTTTTTTGTTTGTTTGTTTTTTTTGCGGTACGCAGGCCTCTCACTGTTGTGGCCTCTCCCGTTGCGGAGCACAGGCTCCGGACGCGCAGGCTCAGCAGCCATGGCCCACGGGCCCAGCCGCTCCGCGGCATGTGGGATCTTCCCGGACTGGGGCATGAACCCGTGTCCCCTGTATCGGCAGGCGGACTCTCAACCACTGCGCCACCAGGGAAGCCCTATACCTGTTTTAAGATCAATTATTGCAAAAGTAGCCCCTTACATTGTAGCTGCTTACTCTTTGCTTCTGTTTTTTTGGCCCATGATCCATGATATGAACTATTTTGCACCACAAGCCAACTCGAATTTACAGATCTGAGCCAAACTATGAACACTACTTTTACTATCTGATAATATTCTATTCCATTCTTTTCCAACTTCAAACTACTGTCCAAGATGCACTAGATAGATATAAGGATCCACGATAGCTCCTTACCTGCCCATTTGAAAACACCACCTTGTCACAGGGCTCTCTCCCATGGCTGTTGCTGCCGTGGATGATTTTTCTCTGCTGACCAGACCATGAACTCCGTGAGTCTGGGCAGTTCCTTTTATTCTTTGCATTGCCTATACTGGGCACTGTGCCTGGCACCTGATTGCTGGCTGGAAACAGGAATCCTTCTCTCCTTTTCTCCCATTTTGTTATAACTGTCTAATTTTGGGATGCTGAATGCTCAGTAAATAGCATCCCGTTCTCTTGCAGAAATGGTGAGGGTTTAATGGGATTCTCTGACAGGTTTCAGCGCTAAGAACTAAACGACTTGGCATCATGTAAAGAGCCTCCCCAGGCAGTAATGCCGCTGGGACTGTGTCCCCCACCCCAGTCCCCATCTCCACCCCCCCGCACTGAGTTCCAAAGGCATTTTGTGTGTCAGATTTGCATGCAAACCTGAGTGAATGGAAATGGGCGAGGGTGTTTGGATTGTCACAATGGCTAGGGAAAGGGGTGATCTGCTGACATCTATTGGGCATAAGCCAGGGACACTAAATGTCCTGTAATATCTCTTGACAGTTCCACACAATGAAAATTACCCTGCACAAAATGCCTATAGCATCCACTGTTGAGATGCCCTGAGTGAGCTTGAAGTTTCAAAGTTTTGAAATAAAGAAGGTCATAGGAGAATTTGTTTCATCTCCCCAACTCTCTACCCCTAGTTTCTTTCTTTAAAATGTCAGAGTCTGTAAGGTTTACACCCAGAAAAACTGGCCCTAGGACAACTAGGGGGCACCGTTTAGAGAACCGCCTGGCCCGACATGCCAGCTGGGTTAGAAGCAGCAAGTCCAGACAGATCCAAGCTCCCAGGCCCTGGTGGATGGAATGCGCTGGGGGCTTTAATTACGGTGAGGAGAGGGATAGATCTGTTGCGGTTACAGCCTGGCATGCCTTTCTAATCTCGGCCCAACCACAAGGAACCATCCCCCGCTCCGTGCACACAAAGGCTCTGGCCTCTGGGAACAGTCCCCTGGGAGCAGAGGAATGAAAACCGTTGAGTCTACTTCCTGCCTCGGGCTGGGCTTTGAGGGCAGGTGGGCTGGCTCCTCCTCAGGTGTCCTCAGCGCAGTCAGCCCTCACTCACCCAGGCTTCAAGTGAAAGACTTGTCAATCCCTTGACCTCTTGCTTTTTCTCTAGTCAATTTGACAGGGAAAGAGTAAAGGGGCAAAGCAGGTAATTAAATAGTTAATCCCACTAGGGGATTGTAAGTAAAGAAAAAAGTATGGGAGACCCCTGTAAGTTAATGGTCACTCAAGAAAGCAGGTTTGCTTAGCAACAAAACCATGCAACAGAAGCATGAGACGTGCCCCAAAACAATAAAACAATGGTGGCATGAGACCCACATCCTGCCCAGTGAGCTCAGTAAGTTAACAACCCCTAGGACATGCTCTTTGCACACATAAAAAACAATAACTTATGGAAAGGTGACATTTCAAAGTGAAAGACACCCCCATTGCACTGAGACCTGAAATAATTTTTCCATAGTGCCATGACAGTCCTGGCTTGACCATGTGGGGACAAGAAAACTCCCCTGCCCAGCCTGGAGGAGGAGCTGATCATAGAATCTTATATGGAGTCTAAAAAAAAAGGGTTCTGATGAACCTAGGGGCAGGACAGGAATAAAGACACAGACGTAGAGAATGGACTTGAGGACACAGGGAGGGGGAAGGGTAAGCTGGGACAAAGAGAGTAATGTCGACATATATAACTACCAAATGTAAAATAGATAGCTAGTGGGAAGCAGTTGCGTAGCACAGGGAGATCAGCTCGGTGCTTTGTGACCACCTAGAGGGGTGGGATAAGGAGGGTGGGAGGGAGAGGCAAGAGGGAGGGGAATATGGGGATATATGTATGCATATAGCTGATTCACTTTGTTATACAGAAACAAACACAACATTGTAAAGCAATTATACTCCAATAAAGATGTTTAAAAAAAAAGAATAAGGAAGAAGGTGGTCTTTTTTCTTCTCTCTACTTTTCCTTTGATTATAAAACTGTAGCCCACTAAGTTCTCATGGTGTGGCACCCTCTCACCTGCCCGCTTGTAAGCCTCACGAGCATCCTATTCTAATAAATCACTTCTTACCTATCACTTTGCCTCTTGCTGAATTCTTTCTGCACTGAGACATAAAGAATCGGAGCTCCTCAGAGCCCCCCAAAATGCCACCTAGCTGTCTCAAATTCATCAGCAAATCTTCTGGTGACCAATAGTCCTGGTGTGCCTGGGATTGAGCAGGTTCTCAGGATGTGGGACCTTCAGTGCTAAAGCCAGCAAGTCCCAGGCAAACCAGGATGGGTTGGCCACCCCTTTCTGCACGAAAGGCATTGGGTGGCTGGAGTGGATGATCCAGGTGGAGATTAATAGCCAGACTAAAGAATCTCATTCTAGATGTGATGGGGAGATACTGAAGGGATTTGAGTGGCGATCATATCTGATGGGATGTGATGTATTAGGTTGGCCAAAAGGTTCGTTCATTTTTTTCCATAAGATGGCTCTAGTAGCACTTAGTTGTCTTTAACTTCATTCAAAACAAATTTGTTAGATTGTATGTTGACAGCTGTCATATCAGCGTGCGTTTACAAAAAGATGTCAAAATAGGTGAATTTTTATGTAACCGTTTTTTTCTTCCATTGAAGATGGAAGAAAAAAGCAACATTTTTGGCACATTATGCTTTATTATTTCAAGAAAGGTAAAAACGCAACTGAAACACAAAAAAAAGATTTGTGCAGTGTATGAAGAAGATACTGTGACTGAACGAACATGTCAAAAGTGGTTTGCAAAGTTTTGTGCTGGAGATTTCTCATTGGATGCTGCTTCACAGTTGGGTAGACCAGTTGAAGTTGATAGCGATCAAATCGAGATATTAATTGAGAACAATCAATGTTATACCACACGGGAGATAGCCGACATACTCAAAATATCCAAATCAAGTGTTGAAAGTCATTTGCACCAGCTTGACTATGTTCATTGCTTTGATGTTTGCGTTCCACATAAGTGAAAAAAAACCTTCTTGACTGTATTTCTGCACGCAATTCTCTACTGAAATGTAGTGAAAATGTTCCATTTTTAAAACAAACTGTGATGGGTGATGAAAAGCGGATACTGTACAACAATGTGGAATGGAAGAGATCGTGGGGCAAACGAAATGAACCACCACCAACCACACCAAAGGCCAGTCTTCAACCAAAGACGGTGATGTTGTATATATGGTGGGATTGGAAGGGAGTCCTTTATTATGAGCTCCTTCCAGAAAACCAAACGATTAATTCCAACAAGTACTGCTCCCGATTAGACCAACTGAAAGCGGCTGTCAAGAAAAAGCATCCAGAATTAGTCAACAGAAAACTCATAATCTTCCATCAGGATCCTGCAAGACCGCATGTTTCTTTGATGACCAGGCAAAAACTGTTACAGCTTGGCTGGGAAGTTCTGATTCATCCACCATATTCACCAGACATTGCACCTTTGGATTTCCATTTATTTCGGTCTTTACAAAATTCTCTTAGTGGAAAAAATTTCAGTTCTCTGGAAGACTGTAAAAGGCACCTGGAACAGTTTTTTGCTCAAAAAGATAAAAAGTTTTGGAAAGATGGGTCCTCAATCCTTTCTCTCATTTTTTGGTCCACTCTCATTATCAGGGGAGAGGAGAGTTTCCCCACGATCACCCCAATTTTCTCTTGACTTTTCACCACTACTGAAGCCCATGCTCTCTAGCCAGTTACTGCCTGTGACATTATTCTTTGTTTAACAGAAGCTAAGAGCAGACACATCAACATTTATCAGCCAAGCCCCAAATCAGATTGAAGATTTAGGCAGAACATTAGATGAAATGGAGCCAGTGATCCTCATTAAACAAAAATATACATCCTTTCTCTTGGCTAAGGGATTAGGGCCCCAAACTGCCCGTTTAATATTTAAAAACAGGTAAATAAAACAATCTCTCCATAGAAACTGGGGGTCCTGAGGGAAATGAGGATTCACTGGCTTTAGTCTTCAGCAGTAATTTCCACAGCGCCTTTTGTTTGCATAATATGTCATACTTTACACACATTCTTTTGTACATTTTCCTCCATTAATAAGTATTTATGTGTTACACATCATTACAACTTTTCTCTCAACCTAACAATAATAACAAAATGCCCACAGTCCTGCTGACTTTCTCATAAATGTGTTCTTTCCCTGCCTCCAGCTACGTTCTCTTATTTCTCACAGTGTGTTCAACACTCTATATGGGTTTCCTTCCTGCCTCGTTCACTCACAAAGGGACAGTGGTTGCTTTTGTCTGCCGGGCATCTGTTTCTTCTTCTCCTGGATGTCCAGCCTGATTTTCTTTTTGGTGACCTTTTTCTCCCCCATCCCCTCTTTACTCCTTCTGAAAGAATTGACTGCACTGGCTTCCAGTTCTAGATTTAGGCTCATGACCTGGGTCTGACCAATCAATATATTCTACTCTCCCCTCTCCTTGGCCAAAGTCATTCACTGATGGCCATATGACCCAAGCCAGGCCGATAAGAGCTACCTGGAAAAAGAAACCAGAACCCATTATTGTCAGGATGGAAAACTGGGTCCCCAAGCTGAGAAGGGCTTGCCTGTGTGTCAGGCCAACACAGAAGAAAACAGAGTCAAGAAATGGAGTCCTGACATGACTTGAGCTACTGGATCCAGCCATGTCTGAAGCAGCTATCTGCCCAAAGGAGAACTGTAACTTTGAATGAGTAGGGGGTATCAAAACTAAGTCTTTGAACTCTCTATGATGGAGGTAATGCCTGCATTTTAGGGACATCAGTTGGGGAGAAAGGCACCAGATCTGGGTTCTGGATAAAGGACAAATGAGACGTTCAAGTTGCAGGCACCATAGGCAGTCAGGAGAGGAAAAGATCCAGAGGAACTCTCATGCATAGGGAAGGCTTCCCAGAGGAGGGGAGATGTGGGCTGGTCTTGAAGGGAGTGGGAGGTGTGACAGGCGGGGGAAAAACCTGAGCGTGATCTGAATAATAGTTGTCCCATCTGGACTGAGTCACTGATGCAAAAACGCAACCAAGTTAGTGAATAAGAGGAATAATCAAACCCTGATCCCAAATACAAACCTGCTGGGTTTTATAAATCTGGCCACCAAGTCTTACAAATTACCCTCTTTGGAGTGATGACTTCCTGTCTGTCAATCTGATTGGCTCAGACAACACAGACTAGCCCCCTGTCTGTCTCAAAGGGACCTTCCCTGTGTCTTGCAACTCATTCTAGATGAGAAGAGTATTTCTTAGGTCTGCGGAAATCCAGAGAAGAAAACTCATTTTATGATCTGAAGGGAGATGAAAGGCATGTCTTAACAGAGCATTTCAAATGCATTCGTGCTCATCGCAGAAGCATCCCCAGTCCCTCCATTATTTAGAAAGTTGCAGGAGAGGGGATAATGAATGCAGAATATGCGAGCGATTCATTATGATTTTTCAAAAATGCAACCCAGCCAGAGAAAGCTTTGCAAAATGTCGAAAGACAAAACAAAACAATATCTCTGAGATTCATAAAGTCACGGAAATTAAAGCGATGATAAAGCAAAAGCAAACCCGATACCTTAAAGGACCCAAGCATTCTGATTTTTAAAAGGTGGCAAAAAGGAAAAAAACAAAAGCCATAAAAGGGTGTCTGAGGGGTAAGGAAACTGTTATGAAAATGGGAATTCTGTGCTCTGAGCTGTTCACAGCTCTGTCCCCGGAGTGTGAAATTAGCGACTGAAGGCAGATATCACAGGCACTTCCGAGGAGCGTGGTGGCGGATTTGCGACGGGGCCTCTCCGCCAAGTCCTGCCCACTTGCAAGCTGCTGTCTTTATTCATGCAAAGCACAGATAATCCTGAGTGTCTGGAGCGTTTTGCATTTATATGGAACGCAGCCTCTGCCTCCTAACAGAGTGAGTCTAGTGCTGAGTGCACGTCGGGGTGGAGGGTGTCAGGGAGCATCTAAGAGACCAGCATTCTCACGGAACTCCTATTTTCTCCTGACGAAAGAAAAATCTATACGTATCACATTGGGAATTATACTGGCAAACCTATAGGAAATAGGAATTTAATGAAAATGTTAAACATTGATGGGGGAAGGATAAACTAGGAGTTTGGGTTTAACATACACACACTACTATATGTAAAATAGATAATCAGCAAGGACCTACTGTATAGCATAGGGAACTCTACTCAGTATTCTGTAATAACCTATATGGGAAAAGACTCAGAAAAAGAATGGATATACGTGTATGTATAACAGAATCACTTTGCTGTGCACCTGAAACTAACACAATATTATAAATCAACTATACTCCAATATAAAATAAAAAATTAAGTTAAAAAATGTTAAACATTAAAATCTTCCCAAGGAATTCTCCCGGTCTGGGTCTCAGGACTATAACAAATGATGACATTCTTTGTGTCCCCATCATGTCACCAACCTGGGAGTGGAGCTTAACAGGAAGTTCAACCGATTAAAAAAAAGATGGGAGATGATGAATTTGGAGGCATGAGCTGCACTTTTCTCATTCTCCCTCTCCGTGTATCCCTTGCACACTTATGTTGTGCACAGGAAACAACAATCAAATAGAAAGTGTGATCACAACTTTTACCTTTTCACACTTTCATTACTGATCGTGGTCAGCTGGGCCAACTTGAAAAGGTCCCAGGAAAAAGAGATCATTTTAAGTAAGTACAGTTAACCCTTGAACAACACCAGTCCACTTATACGTGGACTTTTTTTCAACAGTAACTACTACAGTACTACACGATCGTGACTGCTTGACTCCGTGAATACAGAACCGCGGATACAGAAGACTGGTGTATAGGGAGGGCCAACCATAAGTTGTACTCGGATTTCCCACTGCGTGGAGGATTGGTGCACCTAACCCGCACATTGTTCAAGGGTCAACGGTAGCCACTCATGGAACCAGAGAAAGTTTGGTCTTGGGTAAAAGTCATCTTATTTGTTTTATCATCTTAGGAAGAACTTGTGATCGTTTTTATTCATTATTTTTTAATACCATTATATTTTCAAAAGTCCACTCATTCTTGATCATTAAACTATCACCTTTTTGGTGCTCTCCCTTCATGATCTCCAGGGTGATGGATATTAGGTAACTTTCAAACATGGTTCTGGGTATTCTTGCTAAAAGTAGACAAAACAAACAAATGACGGTGATCACAGTGACAGCAACAAAAAATCTAGCGCACAGTCCTCCATCACATGCCATGAATTCAATATGAAGTGAGATGGATTTGCCCAACTGTCATAAAGGTTGCTCTGTCACACCACGTGCTGGCTCGTATCACTGGAAGGGAGGGGGCAGGTGGGCTGCAGGGGCGGTTGATTCGGCAACCTGCAGGTGTCCTCGAGGACACCTTGTCCTCAAGGACGCTCCTCAAGGGCACTCTGCTTGCCACAGTCTAGGCTTCATCTCCTTCCTGTCTGACCTCTTTGCTCCTGTCCACAGGGGAAACAGAGCCACTTCTGGAATCTCTCCCAGGGCGTTGCTCATAAACCCCCAGAAAATACCTCCTAGAATGTCCTTGGCCTTGGTTGGATCACGTGTCCACATTTCACCCAATCACAGGCAAGGAAGATGGGATTACCGTCGGAGCAGCTCTGTAGCAGGGGTGGGGTCCGCCTCCCTGAGGCTCCCGGGATGCAGAGGGGAGCAGGATATTCTTGACCAAGCCAAGGACTGCTTAGTAGTGAGGATAGAGATGGGAGATGCCAGATCAGCTGTCAGCAATACCCACCCCTGCACAGTCACAAAGGCGTCTTGATCACCTTGGGTACCAGCCTAAGCATGTGTGGGTTGGGCTGAATTGGCTAGAATTCCAAATGAGGTTAATATAGTGTTGGATGAGTCTTCCCTCCTCCAAAACAGAGTGCCTCCAAGGACGTGCAGGGAATGAAAACCACACAGCTAGTTGTCATGGGCATCCATGGGCTGGAAGGAATCAAGGTTGTGTTCTCAAGATGAATCTTTCTCTTTCTCTCTGTCCACAGGGTTCAATGCTTTTTAGGCAAGGCTGCCCTGCTTCCGTCCCCGTATTCTTAGTTTCTGTTCCCACTTCACTCTGCCCATCAGGGATCTGGGCTGGTTGTGGCACCAGGGCGGCCCCCTGACGTTCTGGGCTTTATGCTACAGAACAATCACTCACTCCTACTTTCTACCTGAACCATCCGTTTCTTTCTACACGTGGTTTTATAGCGTGAGTTCAATTTTCTTTTCACATTTTTTGCCTCATCAAGGATCATGATGTTTAAAAAGATGATCGAAAAGGAAGAAATAAATGAAATCCCGGTTGGGACAAACTGGGCTGATTGCATTGACTCCCCACTCGGTTCTGTATATTGAAAGAGAACAACCAAGCCCTTTGGGTCTCCAGATGCAGCCTGTTTTCTTATTTCATGTTGTGGCCTCTCCGCATATTTGGCACCTCTTATGATTTATGGGAAACAGATTAAAATTAAAGTATCAGTAGGATTACATTCTGCTGTGAGAGACCCAGGCCCCAGATAAAGGAAGGTTTAGCACAATATAAACTTATTTTTGACTCGTGTAACAGTCAAAATGGGGGTGGGAGCTGTGCTCTACCAAGCTTTCAAGGGGTCTCATTTCTTCATTTTGTTTTTCTGCCACAAGAGGCCTCCATTCCCTGGGTTACCTCATGGTCCAAGATGGTGGCTCCAGCTCCAGCCATTATACCCACTGCTCAGCCAGCAGGAATGAGGAAGAGATGGAATTGAATGGGGACAAAGGATACACTCCAGGATTCTTCTAAGTAGTTTCCATTTTTACTCCTTCAGTTACAAACTATACCTGGCTGAACTTTTTTTTTTTGCGGTACGCGGGCCTCTCACTGTTGTGGCCTCTCCCGTTGCAGAGCACAGGCCCCAGACGCGCAGGCTCAATGGCCAAGGCTCATGGGCCCAGACGCTCTGTGGCATGTGGGATCTTCCCAGACCGGGGCACGAACCCGCGTCCTCTGCATCAGCAGGTGGACTCTCAACCACTGCGCCACCAGGGAAGCCCCTGGCTGCAACTTTTTTTCTGATGGGTTCAAAATTTTAAAAATTGATTAATGAATACTATGTAATAATAATCATTAATGCTTAACTAGTGGTTACAATGTGCCAGGTCCACTTGTAAGTGCTCAACATACTTAATTCTCATAGCAGCCCCATTGTGCTCACTGAATAATGTCTCCAGGGAGACGTCCATGTCCTAATCCCCAGAACCTGTGAATATGTTGTTTCACTTGGCAAAAGAAATGTCGCAGGTGTGACTAAGTTAAGGTTCTTGAGATGGGGTGATGAGCTTGGGTTATCAACGTGGGCCTAACGTAATCACAAGCCTCCTTATAAGGGGAAGGCAAGAGGTCAAGGAAAAGAGCAAAATCTATGCTGCTTTCTTTCAAGATGGAGGAAGGGGTCTTGAGCCCAGAAATGCGGTCAGTCTGTAGAAGCTGCAAAAGGTAAGGAAACAGATTGTCCCTGAGAACCCGTAGAAGGAACGCGGTTCTGTGGACTAATTTGAAACTTCTGACCTTCAGAAACATAAGATACTAATGTGTCGTTCTAAGCCGCTAAGTCTGTGGTCAGCTGTTACAGCAGCGATTGGAAATGGATGCCCCCATCACACAGTTACTATTATCTCCATTCACAAAGGAGGAAAATGGGACTTCCCTGGTGGCACAGTGGATAAGACTGCGTGCTCCCAATGCAGGGGGCCTGGGTTTGATCCCTGGTCAGGGAACTAGATCCCTCATGCATGCCGCAAGTAAGACTTTGCATGCCACAACTAAGGAACCCATGTGCTGCAACTAAGACTTGGTGCCACCAAATAAATAAATATTTTTTCAAAAAGGAGGAAAATGAAGCACAGAGAAGCTACGTCACTTGCCCGAGATCACACGGCTTACTGGTGGGGGAAAGTTCGGATCTGAACGCCGGCAGTCCCTCTCTGGAATTTACCCTTATAAGCACTGTTTACCACATGGAATACATGTGCCGTCTGTCTGGCATTTGATTTTGTTTACAATTTTTTATGCAGTAGATTTTTACAGCCTTTCAAAACTTTATTTCAGATTTTGAAAAATTTAAAACAGATGTGAAAGGAGAATATGTAGTGAACTCCTCAACACCTATGGCCAAACTCGTTTCATCTGTGACCTCCTCGCCTTGTTTTTTTCTTCCTCTCATTTATTTTGAAGTAAATCCCCAATATTACTTCATTTGTACATATTTCTAAAAAAACTCTCTTTTGTAACAGAATCATCACCCCTAAAATTCTAATTTTTAATATCTTTAATATCACCAAATACCGAGTCAGTTTTCAAATTTCCCCAATTGTCTCATTTTTTTTTTCAGTTAGTTTCTTTGAATCAGGATCCAAAAAAGTTCTATATATTTCCTTTGATTGATGTGTCTCTTGAGTCTGTTTTAGTTTATAAAAGCACCATTCAATAACAATACAAGCCACAAGTGTAATTTTGAATTTCCTAGACAGTAAATTAAAAAAAAAGAAATAGGTGAAATTAATTCTGATATATTTACTTAATCCAATGTATCCAAAATGTTATTTTAACGTATAATCTATCTAAACATTATTAAGAGATATTTACAATATTTTTTTCATACTCAGTCTTTAAAATTAGATGTGTATTTTACACTTAGAACACATCTCAATTCAGACTAGCTGCATTTCAGGGGCTCAGTGGACTACAGGTGGCTAGTGGCTGCTGTATTGGATGGCACCAGTGTATAACATCCTTCCCTTTTTTCTTGATATTTATTTTTTGAAGAAAAACGGGTCATTTCTTGCATTGTGGAATTTGCTGATTGCGTCTCTGGGGACATAGGAGCATTTCATTGAAAAACTCTATTATTCCATGATGCTCTGATGCCAGGCATCTTGCCTCCTGGGGTCTCTTCTAGGGAAGCATCTGGAGGGGCTTGTCTTTCAAAAACCAAAGAAAGAACAGGGCCCTCATAGAGCAAATTTCTCAGGCTGAGCTTGCCACCCATTAATGGGTCATGAAATCAATTTAGTTGGTCACAATCAGCATTTTAAAAGTAGGAAACAGAACAGAATATAGCAGAATTGAATAAGATGGAATGCAATGGAAGAGAAAATGCCTCGTGCCCGTATGTGGGGAAGGTGCTGTTTTTTTCATGCAGTGTGAGTGTGTGCGTGAGTGCACATGTGTGCTTGCACCGTGTCTGAGAAAATATGCATCTCTAACTGTGGATCGCTGCCTTGGTCAGCTCGGCTGCCAAAACAAAATGGCACAGGCTTGGGGGCTTAAACAATGGACATTTATTTTCTCACAGGTCTGGAGCCTGGAAGTGCAAAATCAAGGTGCCAGCAGGGTTGGTGTCTGGTGAGTGATCTCCCTTTGGGTTGCAGATGGCCGCCTTCTCGCTGTGTGTGTTCCCATGGCCTTTCCTCCACACATGCAGGTGGAGAGAAAAAGAACAAGCTTTCTGGTGTATCTTTTTATGAGGCCACCATCTTGTCAGATCAGGACTCCACCCTTATGACCTCATTTTACCATAATTACTTTCCTTAATGACCCCATCTCCAGATCCAACCACACTGGAAGTTAGGGCTTCAACCTAGGAATTTGGGGAGGACACAAACACTGAATCCACGACACAGTCAAAAAAGGGTGAAAGAGGCTGCTCTAGAGAATTTGCCCACCCATCTTTCCCAAAGTCAATAGGACCACCGCTTGCAAACTCCTCTGACTCAGCTATCGTGGAAATCTTGGCCAAGGCGTTCTATCTGATTCACTGGGACCAGGACACTTTTCCCTCTCTGCAGGGGACAATGAGGGGCTTGTGTGTTTTCAGGGAGCAGACGCTTGTATGGAAAGTATGGCAGGCCTCCTCTGCCTCTCCGCCGAGTATTAAATACGATGGCACCGAAGTCCACGCCACCCACCTGCCCCGACTTTACAGGGAGAAATGCTTACATAAAGGGGCATTGATCCTTTTGCATTTTTGTAGCCAGAGTCATGTCTGAGAAAGCCAGGGGTCTGCAAAAACCACCTTAAAAATCCCACTGCAGCAAATGTAGGAGGGAGAAGAGACATGTATTGATAGCAGAGTTGAAGTTTGGAATGTCAGAGCAAAGTCAGTAATTACAGTACAGATGAGGTCACTAAATGTGCATGATTATGCACATCCAGGTGGAATGCAGAATGCTAATTATGTCAGCATCTCCAGCTCGGAGGGAGGCTGTCAGAATGAGAGCCCTGAACTGAGGAAGCAGGAGGGATGGGTCAGGCCGAAGAGACAGGAGCCCCAGGAGTTGGATATGGTCCCAAGTGGGCTTAGCCTCAGGCAGTGGGGGTCCTGTGCCCAGAAACAGCCAGGTGGGGAGGGTGAGGCCTGAGATGGAAATAAGACTCTGCTAGCATGGGCAGGTCCACCAAGGCGAACAGCAGGAGGGATCTGGGGCAGGGACGATGCTTCCAAAATTGTGACCTGTTTGTCACTGGTGCTTGGAGAAGTGAGTTAGGTGGCACATGGAAATTTTTCTACGTGGCAGTTACATTTATGGCTATGTTTGTATGGTGACATGATCCAGGAGCAAGTGTCTCGATTCTGTCCATTGAGCTTCTGTGCCATGCAAGGCACCAGGGATTCACAATGAGCAAACCAGGCATAGTCCAGCCCTCATGCAGTTTTCATTCTAGTGCAGGGAGACAGATAGATACCTGCTTACACTTAGTCTACTTAGATGTAGCCAAGTCTGCATCTTTATTGAAACAAGCCTTGCGCTTTTCTTGCCTCTGGTGCCAGGAAAATCACACCCCCCCCAGGGGCGACACACTTTAACGTTTATGTGAAAAGGAATTACAGCCTGTGTAATTCCAATCTTCTCTGCCACAGTTGTTTCTTTGGTCTTGTGGGGGTATTTCTAAGCATCAAAAGGAAGAAGAAGGAGAAAATCCAAAGAGACCACCCCCAAGGTCTGAAATCCTGTTAAACCTCAAACAAAACAAAACCCGCCAGGGCTTGATGGAGTAAGCTCATAAACAGAAAAGACTTAGTGGTGAGATTCCGTGGGTTCCTTTGTAACCCCAATTCCTTCCATTCGGACAGCAGGGGATAGGGCAAGTTTCTTATTTTCTAGATATTCTGATTGAGCTACTTGGAACAGAAGGGACCCTTCTTTGATCTTTGGATTTTGTTCTTATTTTAAAGTTATATAACGAAATGTATTATTTTTTGTATAGCCCTGGTCCTTTTAAAAGGTAGGGGCAGAAATTATTACCTAAGGTATGTAGTAGAGCTAGAAATAGGGCTTGAAAATATTTTATTCTCTACTATTTAAAGTGAACATCCTGACAAATTAGGGGCTTGCCACCAGGAAGTCGAGGAGGGAAGGAGATATTCTTCCTAAAATCCTAAGATCTTAATCAATGCAGGACATTTTTCTAATATAGAGCAGAGCTTCTCTCTATAGCACTTTCCTGCAGGCATTGTAATATCCAGAGTACGATTGCTATGAAATTCTCAAAAATTACACACAGATACAAAATCCAAAAGCTGGAAACAGCCCAAATGTTCTCCATTGTGTAAACAGATAAACAAACTCACAAGGGAGTACTATGCAGCTGTACAAAGGGAGGAAATATTGCTACATACTACAACTTAGATGAGTCTTATAGGCACTGTGCTGGGGACAGAGCCAGTCCCCCAAATTTACGGACTTCGTGATGATCCCATTTATTTGACATTCCCAGAAAGACAATATGGTAGTGATGGGAAACAGATCAATACTTGTCAGGGATTTCTTAAAGGTACAGCATGAAGGAATTATGAGAGATGATGCAACTGTTTTGGATCCTGATGGAGGTGGTGGTTGTATGAATCTCTACATGTGTTAAAATTATTAGAAATATACACATAGGAAAGAAAAAAATATCAATTTTCCTGGATGATAATTTTAAAAAATTATTTTTAAATTTTATTTTAATAATTTTTAAACTTTAACAATGTCAGGAGTGAAGTTTGAATTCACAGTGGTGTATAACTCACCCATTAGTCCTCCTGTGTGATGTACGTGGTGTATGTGGACCTCTGTGTGCTCCCCTGGGACACCTCTTGGACTTCATCTGCTTCCCCTTCCAGAAATGCTCATCCCAGTCAGCCACCCTGGGCCCTGTTCTTCTTCAACAAGCCAAGCTTGCTCACCTCTGATTTTTTCTACTCTCCATTCCCTCCTCCAGAATGCTCTTCCATCAGGGAGTCCTGGTTTGTTCGAGACTTTCAGTGCTGCAAAAGTCCCTGGGAAACTGTGACGTGTTAGTTGGTCACCCTCAGCCAGATTTACACCCTCACTTCAGTCAGATCTCTGCTTAAATGTCTCCTTTTCAAATTGTTTTCCCCAACCACTATGTAAAATCACACCCCTCATAGCCCCCTCGATCCTTGAACCCCACTTGATTTCCCTCCATCCTACTTCTTATGTCCTGTCCCTACGCAGCATGCCTATTTTTATTTGCTTATTACACATAGATCCAGTGAAATGCTTTATGGTAGTTAGGTTTAAACAAAAAAGCAAGCTGCAGAAAGCCACATGGCATTCACGCACCATTTGAAGCGTACAAACCGTGCTGTATAATATTTGCAGACACACAGATAGGGTAAGTCATGAAGCTCTGCAGGGGAAGCACCAGGTGGAGCCTTGTGGGCAGAGAGAGAAGGAGCTGAGGTGAGGGGGCACAAGGGGCTTTAATCAAGCTGTATGTTTTATTTTAGAAGAAAAACATCTGAAGCAAATACAGTATGATAAGATTTCACAGAGCTGGCTGATGAGATCATAGTCATTCATTATATTCTTCTTTATATTTTTTGACTGGCTTGAAATATTCATGATGGAAAAAAATGCAAGACCAAAGATCTGTTGCTGAAGGAAAAGTGATTGCTCTGTTTACGATACCCCCAGAGTGACCACACTTTCTAGATGATGACTGTCAGCTCTTCATGTCCCTTACAAATCACATCACATCACATCACATGAGATGTCTGCTGAGCTCCTGCCTCAGGAAAGGGAGACACAAAGATACTCAAACACAGCCCTTGCCTTCAGGGGACTCTCCGTGGAGCAAAGGCATGAAAAGAGAAACCAGAATAAACGATCTTTGTTCATTCAAGGCATCACTAGGTGATCGCTGAGCACATGTACTTGGGATTTGGTGCCCAATGACTCGTTTGGTAAAGAAAAGTAGAAAACACCACCAGGGCCTTTCTAGGCACCAGAGACAATACTGGGAACATTTTCCATTTTCTTGGATTTGTGGAGGAGATGATCTTTCAGTCCTGGTATAAAGAGGGCTGTAGTTGCATGGAGGGAAAGAAGGGACACCTTGATTTCGTCACCTAAGATTGAATCTGCCCAAAGCTAAGACATCCAGGCAAAGAGAGGTGGGCATGTTTCCATAAATCTTCCTATCACCTGGACACCTGACTTCAGCATCCAGTTTGCTATGGGGGCTATGTTGGTGCCAACGGGGTCAAATGACCAGTGAGATGGCGGTTCACACAGGCTGAGAGGAAAAACGCTCAACAATTCTAGGGCAAAATGATTCAGCCACAAATGCTTACTGAGGAGCTAGTGACCAAGTCATTCATTCACTCATGCATTCATCCACTCATTCGCCTAACAGGGATTTATGTATTGAGCACCTATGTAGATTATGTCCCTGGCACATTCTAGGTGTTTGGGAGAGAGAGGTAAATAAGAAAGATGAGCTCCTTGTTCTCCTGGAGCTCACACTGAAGATACACTCAGAATATTTAAAATGGTGACAGGGCTACGAGGAAATCCAGCAGGGCGGTGGACCAGCAGAGGGCAGGGGCAGCATCAGGGCCCCTAAGACACTGGGTCCCTCTGAGCCGCTGTTAGAGCCGAGGCCGAGAGTGGAGGTGGAGGCCGGCGTGTGAAGGTGGGGTGGAGGGAGCATCAGGGACAAAGTCTGGGGAGGGGACATCACCTGGCTGTGTCTCGGGGAACAGCAGGGCCCGCGTGCCTGGCGGCAGGGCCGGGGTCAGGCTTGCAGCCCTGGTGGGGAGACACTCTGTCCCCAAAGGGAAGTCAAAGGACCAAATCCTTCATCTTCAACTCACCGCTGGGAGGTGCCCACTCCTCCCCTGACTGCAAATTTCTCACAAGAAGAAAGCACTCCCTGCATTTAATTTAATTTGGGCCCTTGGAGCCTCTCAAGTTATTCTGTTCCCAACCCCTCGGGTTCTTCTCCTTCCTGCCCTTGACCCTCCGTCTTCCACCTGGTCTGTCCACACGGTGACAGCTCGCCCCCTGACGCCGCATCCCTAAGCCACCCAATTTCCTGTGCATTATTAAATTGTGAAAACACAAGATCCAGGTGCAGCTGTTATCTTACTGTTGATCCGGACAGGAAAGGAACAGGCAAAGAAAAGAAAAGAAAAGAATAAAATCCCTTGACGTTGGGTCATGTCAGCCCAGTGCAGGGAGACAAAGGCTGGCGAGTCTCTGATTGTGACCGTTCACTGGGCTTTTGGAGCCAGGATGCTGGGAAACAATGATACCAGCGTGACTCTCCTTCGGGAAGGCAGGCAGTGGAGTGGAGGAGGGGCCCGCTTATCCTTGGGGCAATAATTATATCAGCCAGCAGGTATTGAGCACCTACTGTGTGCCAGGCCTGGGTCTAGCCACTCACAGGTGTCATCTCATTTAATCCTCACAACAGCCCTTGGCGGGGAGGACGCTCATTAGCTCCATTTCACAGATGAGGACAGTGAGGAAGCAAATAACGCTTTGAGAAGAGCACTGACCTCCAGCCTGTTCAGAGCATCACCAGTAGGATCTGTGAGCTTGCTTTGTGCTGATGGTGCAAAGGATGGGATGGGAAAGGACTCACCCAAGGTCACCCAGAAAGTGAACTGCAGACAATGAGCCAGAATCTGGCTCTTCTGATTTCCAAAAATTGTGCTGTTTCCTCCATGGAATTGATTTGGAAGACTTTTTCTTTGTGGGTTTCTTTCTCTTACTGCACAGTGGGGTTCTGTCACCTGTCTTAGGGGCTACCCTCCCCAGCCCACCCACCTTCCTTATCCTTCAAACACTGCCTCAGATGCCTCCTCCACCATGAATCCTGTCTTGTCCTGCCCCTGGCAGAATTCATCACTCCATCACCTCTGACTTCAACACATGCATATGTTTCCACCCAGCGGATCCTATTTTTAGGAATGTATCCCATAGAAACAAACGTTCCCCAGTACAAGGACATGTATTTCGAGGTATTCATCACAGTGCTCATCATAGTTGATTATAGTTGACCCAAGACTCTGAAAACAACCTATTTAAAATGCAGCAGATGGGCTTCCCAGGTGGCACAGTGGTTGAGAGTCCGCCTGCCAATGCAGGGGACACGGGTTCGTGCCCCGGTCTGGGAAGATCCTCCATGCCGCAGAGCGGCTGGGCCCGTGAGCCATGGTCGCCGAGCCTACGTGTCCGGAGCCTGTGCTCTGCGGCGGGAGGGGCCCCAACAGTGAGAGGCCCACGTGCGCCCCCCACAAAAAAATGCAGCAGATGCACACTACGAGCTGTTGGACAGCTGGCTCAGGATGTTGAGTTGGATTTTGATCTCTTGATCCAGAAAAGGTCCATAATATATTGAGGACTGAGAAAGCACAGTGCCGAGTAATTTATGTAGTAAAATCGTATTTTGGGGGAACCCCGCCCCCTGCCCAGATCCTTACGAAGAGAGGTCAGGAAATCCCTATCAGTGTGTCTGAGTTTGGATGTGAGTCTGGGAGTGCGTAGGAAGTTGCATAAGGATGCACGTTTTATTCCGCTGATCACTGGGAGTGGGGCAGGGAGCGGGGAGGAGACAGGGAGTTGGGGGTGAACACTGGAGCAGACCTGGAAAGGAGGGAGGCGTGGCGGAATATTGGGAGAAGATTGTGGACAATCAGAGTCCGCCTGTATGTGAAAACGGACCGTGATCACGGAGATGCACCCTGTTGGTTAGGGTGTGGTTGGGTTGACCATCCATATCTTGACTTATGCAGTTATCGTGATAGAGTTTCAGTAATAAAGATGATGGGTAAACAAAGAAACTGATAAATAATTAGAGGCCCCTTGGTAGAGACCCTCAGGACCCACATGACAGGCACAATTGGTGTTGAGGGGTTTCCCAAGTCAGTGTTAAGGAGGGAGGTTTTCAGGCCCCTGGGGAGCTGGGAACGGAGGTGCTGTCGGACCCTCTGAACCTGTGAGTTCAAGCAGCCTTGGATAGAACCCGTGGATGTGGAGGACGGTCTGCAGAAACTTGAGCATCCTGGGATTCTGCAGAGGGTCCTGGAACAAATGCCCCGAAGATACTGAGGGATGTCTGTATCGGAACCCTCAAACACCAGGAGGCCAGTCCCCTCTGCAGGGACAGGGTTTGAGGACTCTGCCCTTTTTTGCCTGGGGTGGGGTTGGGGTTGGGGGCAGGGGCGGGGGAGGCCTGAGGTAGTTGAGGTGTGCTTGGGCTGCCTGTCTCCTTCTGGGTAGGGTGGGCAGCCAGCCAGGGAAAGGCCACATGCAAGGGGAACTTCAGGTGTGACAACAGTGGGCTTCAGCCTCTGACACATGTGTGCTGACCCGTGGGGCCGTGCTTACCAAACAGGGTTGTTGTCCCCTAAGAGGTGATGTCGGTGGCACAGTGATGGGCTGTGTGCTACTGGTGTTCAGTGGGTGGAGGCTGGGGACACCAGGTGACCACAGTACACGGGCCAGGCCCACACCCTGCAGAACTGCCTTGCATCTTGCATCAGTTTCAAAGCTTCCACTGGATGTTCGTGTGAAAAAACCCTATTTACAATGCTCTGAGTCCCCAAAGGAGAATCCATTCTACGTGGAAGCAACAATAATGCTTTTTGCATTGTTTTAATATTCCCCGAGTTTCCCGGGACAGCAACCATGGTGTAAATCAAGGGAAGCTTGTACTCATTTTGTTGAGAAAGTTTGCCGGTGGTGGTTCATCCCTTTGAACCACCACATCCCTCAATCCGACAGTTCAGATGTGAATGCTGCACGCTAGATCCCAGTCTGCATTCACCGCTTCCTCGGTTCATCTAGTGTGGTCATGCCAGGGCATTTGCATGTTGAAATATGCATTGCTTTATTGCAAATTACCGTACATAAATTACTTTTCTTAGAGTTCTTTTTCTATTACAGTTAGGGCATTAAGTTGAATTTTTAAAAAACATGTAGGTAAGGTTCTATTATCTATGAATTTCATTTCAAAATACCAATGTGGAAATTATAAAATATTTGTTTAAAAAAGGTGACCTGGGGGCTGAGAGACTTGAGACCCACATTTTGAAAAATCAACAAGTCTTCTCTTTCCCCAGGGAAGCTGCAGCCTCATTTAGAGACAATTTTGAGCTTTTTGTTAAATTTAGCTAGATTTTTTTTAACCACAGAAGAGGATCTTTTCTTTCCTTCCTGTCCATGGAGGCTTCCTTTGCCAAGATCCCCCTTCATGAGTCAGCTGGAGACCAATGTAATTCTGGTCCTTACATCCCTGGAACTCCTCCTCCTGGAATTGCCTCTACCAGGACAAGCAGAGCTGTAGGGCTCCAGTTTGCTGCAGTCACGGCTGAGCCTTCTGCCAAAGTTAGGCCACTGCCCGGTGGGCAAATAATTTGTTCCTCTGTACGAGACACATCAATAATCAACAAACAAACACATTAAAAAAAAGAAAAAGAAAAAGCAGAAAGCTTAGTCATGCAAATCAGGGCGGAGGAGGGAGGGTAAAGGAAAGGACCTCATTCTTATTCTGCAGCTTCAGCGGGGCCCTGGCCCATCGGCCGGTTTCTATTAAAGCACTGGGCCCAGGACAGCCAACGCGCTGGCACACTAATGCACAGTAATGAAGGTTTGTCCCAATCGGAGTAAACACTACCCGTTCCCAGGACACCGAGAAGCAGAAAATGAACCAGAGGTTAACTGGGTCATTGGCTGCGGCACAATGTGGGTCATTCTAGATGTAATTTAGTTCCCTTCAATGGGAGGCTCCAATACGGCCACCGGTTCTCACAGCGGGGATGGTGACTTAGCAGCAAGCCGAGGTCTCTTGGATACCAGGCCCGGAGCCGTTTCTGTGATTCACAGCGCCTCTGACATCATTGGGTGTTTTTGTGATGCAAAGTGACATGTTGTCTGAACACACAAGGGGCCCAGTGAGTCTGTGTGGTGCTTGCTGTATGGGTGTGTGCCGGAGTCCAGCTCCAGCGAGTCCAGGGATACCCGAGGGATGGATAGCGTCGGCGAAGGAAATAATTCTATTACACTTCTTAAAGTATCAGCATTGCATGTTTCTCTTTCTCATGTCTTTATTCTTCATTCTTCCTCTATTGTTTACAATCACAGGTTTATATATTGTAGTTGATTACATTACCAGGTACGTGGCCAAACAATCTTAGCACAATCAAACCTCAAAATATTCTATAAAGATTTTTTAAAACAAATATCCCCTAGTTTCTAGATGTCCTATTAAAATATTTCCCCAAGTTCCCATTAATCACAGGTTGTTTCTTAGTAACCAAGCCAAGCAGTTATATGATTATTTCAATTGTAAAAGTTGGAGCTACTTGTTCCTATTTCTCTTCTTGCATGGGCAACCTTTTACAATGGTTCCATGAAAATATTTACAATGTACCTGCATGCTCTTTCTCGTTGTTTTCTTCAACTGAGACAGTGTTTTCTCCCTATCCTGGCAACCAATTCTGCTCTAGTCATTTGTTTTTCTATAATTAATCTTCCTTTATAATAGAACCATAAATTTCCTATGTCGTCATCAGGAACTCCGGCCCATGGCCATAACTCCATACTAGAGGGTGTTTTTCATAAAAACATCCCCTTAGTTCCAGGCTCTTAATTCTTTACCCATTTCCCGGGGGCTTTAGTGGGTACTTCCCATTCTGTGGTAGTTTCAGGAGGGGGAGTCCTAGAGGAATTTTTCTTTCACGTGGAGCAACATCCCCCCAAAATTGCCCCTGTATGTAAATTTATTATCATAGAACATAACAACGGAGCTGTAGTCCACCTTCTTGGCACGGCGCTGCCTTGCAGTTTCGCCTTCCGTTGCTCATGACTTTGTCATGGTGCAATGGCTCCAGGATGGCTTCTGACAGGTGTGCCCACCAGTGGGACACGTGGATGTCCCGCTACCAGACTGAATGAGTAACTCGGTGTCTTTACAGTGTCCTCCACTCCTGTGAGCCGTGGTCCTATCACCACTGGTCCCGAGAGCGTCTCATGCAAAGGTGCGTGAATATTTGAGAAATTGCAGGGATAAAGTTAAACAAATCCATGTGTCATAATTATTCCTTATGCATGTGTTCTGCCTTTACATCTTGTTTGGAAGGTATAAAAACCAAACAGAGAACAGGAGGCTCAAACAGCCTGACTTCACATGGGCAGAACCAGAAGGGGATTAAAAGGGAGGGAAGCCCCGTGTCAGTGTCACTGCCAGCAGCACAGGGAAGCCGGTCACAGGCCGTTACCTGAGTCAGGAGATTTGGAGGCAGGTGTTCACAGTGACAGTCACACTTCCTGCTCCTCATTCTGAGGTGCCCCAGCCAGACGGCAGAGGCCTGATGAGGAAAGACCCAGCCTGGGCTGAGGTGGGTGGCTTAGGCGGCCTGGGCTTCCCCCAGGGTCATCAGAGGCATGACCTCTACGTCCCCCACTCCCTCCCCGTCCACACAGGGAGCGCTCCCTGCCCCACGTGGGAGTGTTCTCTGCCTGGAAAATATGCTTGAAGACACAAAGATGCTTCCAGAAGCGCAGGCCCTGAGGTCGGAGCGCAGGGGGGGCCTGTCCACCCTTCCCCCCTCCTTCTCCTGGACTCACAGTCCTTCCTTCTGTGCCACTTACATGGCAGGTTCATCCCCACCCAGGGCCTTTGTCCCGGCCGTTCATCCTGCTGGGATGCTGTCCCTCGGCGAGCCCCTCCCGACCACCCTGCCCACAGCAGCCCCCTCCCCACTTGAGTGTGTGCTCCCAGGAGGCAGGGACCTGCCTGTCCTAAGCCTCGTGTGCCCAGCACCTCCAGCTGCCCCTGGCACGGGGCTCTGCCCAGCAAGTGACTGGGGATGACTCAGTGGGTGAGCCTGGCCTCTGAAGTCCTGGGCTCACATCCTGGCCTGGAGGTTTACTGACCGCTTGACTGTGGTCAGCGGTCTGACCACAGTCCTCCTCTCTGGGTCAAGGTTTCCTCCTCTGTGAGAGGGGGCTGGTGTCAGAATACTCACCTCTCACAACAGTTGCGAGGCTCAGAGACCTACATCAAAGTGCTTTGCCACTCAGAGAGCTACAGAAATGGAAAGGACTGCATCACAGTTATTGCTCACACCTGATGGGGTCAGGGCTTAGGAAAGCCCAGGGCGGCCGCCCCTGGGAGTGCTGTGTGCCCTGACCGTTGTTCAATTCTGAGTACTCTCTCGCTAGCTACATGGATGAGTGCTTACTGACTCTGGGCCAGGTTCTGTTCTGAATGTTTCACATAAATTAATTCACTTAATGCTCATAGCCATAACCACCTGTGGTTGTTATCTCCATTCTACAGATAAGGAAACTGAGGCACAGAGAGGCTAGGTTACCTTCCTGTGGTCACACAGCAGCCAGTGGTGGAGACCTGGCTTCTGCGTAAGTGTGGCCCCAGTTCAAAGCAGACAAGGAAGGGGCTTGACCCTCTACAGGATATTTGTTTTAATTTCCCTTAAGCTGGGCCAGGCTTAGGTGGTCCTGTGGTGAGATCATCTATCTTGCCAAAGGCTTCTGAGCAGGATGCCTTCTGCTCCTCGATGTCCCTGCTCCCTTCTTTTATAGGGACAAAACCTCAGATGTTTACCTGGACACAGGGCTGCCCAGAACAGTCCCTTGGCTTGGGGTGGTGAGGGTCCAAGTTCTGGCCAATGGGATGAAAGAGAAACACCGGTCTGACTTCCAGGCTGTGCCCCTCACAGTGAATCTTCCCCGTCTTTCTCTTCCTCTCCCCGCTGGCTGGAAGGGGGACCTGGTGCTGAGCCATCTTGGCGGTTGGCCTGAGAGCACCAGCCCAGGAAGATGTGACAACAAGATGGGCAGAGCCTGGCCCCCAACCCTGGGAGCTAACAGCTTTCAGATACCAAGGTGGAAGGGGGTGACATGGAGGGTTGGTCAAGGTTCTGTTCAGGGCTTTAAATTTGGTCTCTGTTCCTGGTTCACCGTCTGGACTGAGCCTCTTCCTCACTCCTCCCTGGCATCCTCCCCTGCCGGCCCCGCCCCAGGGTTAAAGCCCTGCCTCCTGCCCCCCTCCCCGCCATCTGTCCTCTGAACCACCACCGTCCCTGCTCCAGGGGACTGTCCAGCCTGTGTGCAGCCTGTGGCCCGAGAGCCCTAGAAGAAGCCTGGGTGTTCCCTCCCTGCCCCTTCCCTGGCCATGCCCATGTCCCCCAATCTGGGACAGGAACCCAAAAGCGACCTTTGTTCCAACCTGCAGGAGCCCGCACCTCACCCTCCAGGGGTCTGGGGTGGAGAGACTCCTGAGGGTCCAGGCAGCTCCCCCCTGGCCTGAGCGCAGTGCCCATGCCCCCAAGGGTGGCTCTCAGGCCTCCCCGGGGCAGGTTTGTAAGGTTCGCTGCCCACTTCGATGAGGACATGATTCGTGGGGGACACGACAGGCAGACCTGCTGCAAACCACCCAGCGGACGCGCGTGGGAAGCCAGGCTGCACGGTGGGGGAGGGGTGACCCCGAGGGCGGATGCGGCTCCACGCAGAGGAGGGTGGGCTCCGCGAAGGCAGCGGGCTCGGCTCCTGTTTGCGCCCCGCTCTCCTGGCCAACCGACCGGGGCCCATCGGCTAATGACCGCCCGGGGCACGGGGCCCCCGAAGCAGCGGGTGACTGCCCTCGAGTTCTGCATACGGGATGGAGGGTTGCCTGTCCTTGTCAGGGCCGATGGGCTCAGGGGTCGGCGCCAGCCCGGGGGTCACAGTTCTCGGAGCCCAGATGATGGCCGGAAGCTGCGGGCAGTGCAGCTCCAGGATTTCTCTAGGGCTGGGGCTGGGGGCGGGCAGTCCCACCAGAGGGGGGTCCGGGGGTCCTGCAGAGGCTGCTCCCACAGCAAGGCCCCTGTTTGACAAGGATTCCAGGCTCATCTGGGTGGCCGAGAAGGGGAGTAGAGATCATGACTGCGCCTAAAACGCCCTCCCACACCTTGGTCCCTCCCTGGTGTAGGGAGTGGCCAGGGGGGAGGACTTGAAAGTTCCTGTAGCCTGGGTGTCTGGGGTCCTTTCACCATGAGGTGGCCTCCAAGATGGCAAAGCCCCAACAGAAAGATCCACTCCCACCCGTTTTGCCCACCACACAGGGCTCAGTGCAATGCACACAGCAGTCACTCAATAAATGCTTGTGGAGGTCAGGACAGTGTTTCCCTGTGGCCCCGTTTATCCCGTCAGACACCACGATGCTCACGTTGGTCCTGGTGAGGGGGGTGACGGTGGGGCAGTGGGGATTAGACTCAGCAGAGCCGGGAATTACCCACTTCATGTGCTTCCAGACCCCTCTCCGCGTTTACAAAGAACATGCACCACTTTTAGTTTTGTTCAATTATAAAACTAACATGCAAATAAATGACTGTAAAAAACCGCCCAGCAAAGCATGGTGTAAAGGAAAAGTGAAATTCTTCCTTTCCCAAAGGCTGTTTATTTCCTCATAACTTCTGCTGTTTCGGGGCTGCCTGGCGGTTATTACCACTATTCTAGATGATACGTATGCCGATTTCTAGGTTGCCATCGCTAGATAATATATATTGGCTTCCCTGCTATGAAAAATGTAAATTTCCATTCTTTTGTGGCAGCTCACCTTTCTTTCAGCATCCTGAGATGTATCAAGTGCACTTTTATTCTAAATTCTTCTGTTGACCAACTTTACAACCTCGGTAAACGGAAGCTCCTCTTACCCCTTCCATTAAGCTTAGACGTGAGGACCACCTGCCCACAGCTCTCGGTGGAGAAACTGGCATCTCCACGCTGTTCCTGGTCTTTCCTCAAGTCCTCCCTCTGTGCCCCGCCCCCACCATTGTCGGCTACATGTTACTGTTAAGTCCCCCAGGTTTATAAAATGCACACAACACAGGGTGTCTGTGCTCTGGCCACGGGCTCCACGAAGGGAAAACCAGAAAGTGCATCGATGGGGCCGGGATCATCTGGGCGTGCGGTCCCCGCTCACCTCCCTCCCTCCACTGTGAGCCTGGAGAGGTTGGGGCCGTGTTGTCGCTCACTTCCCCATCTCCAGGGCCATTGCAGCCCAGCAGCAGCTCAATAAATACCTGCGGAAGGAGTGGGAGGACACAGGAGGGGTTTAGAGAAGCGAGGGAGGTCATGTCAGGGGCACCATGTAAAGGCGCCCACGTTTGACCCCTCTGACTTTCAAAGTCCATCTGCTGTAAGTAAAGCCTGGAACACAGAACTTGGCCCTTGGGGGACCCGGAAACATGAACACCGCTGCTTCTCACTCTCACCTGGGCTGTGAAGCGACTGGGGCCTCAGATTGGCTTGGACATAAACACGCTGCGTCCTGAGAGCTGTTAGGATCCGCCCATCTTTCTCCCAACAGGTGGCAAGAACCCCCCGTGAGCTGTGAGCAGAAGTGCCTTTGGTGGAAACGTCCTCATGGCTGCACCCTCCTTGTGTCGTCTGTGGTCAGGACGACGGCGCCAGTCCTACAGAGGGAGGGCAGGGGGGCAGGAGGGCAGGAGATGGAGAACAGGAGGAGGAGGGCTGTTTGCATCAGGAGGCGGGTCTGTGAGCCCAGCTTGTCTGATCTGAGTCAGTCCCAGGGCTTTTGCTGGAATACTGGGAAAGAGGCCTTTCTTTTTACTGTCCTTGCTGGACCAGTGGGATGGGACTCTGTTGCGCTGGGGCCTCTTTGCCCCCTCATGAGAAACATGTGACCAAGAATGGAGCCGACCCAGGAGGAAGGGACCTGAAGGATGGGAGAGCCCACATCCCGATGAAATCATTTCGCTCCAGGATCCAGCCGCGCCTGCAGCCAGGGAGCGCTGGACCAGGCCGTGTCTGCAGCGAGTAGATTTTTATTTCAGCTCCTGTCAGCTTGCACGGTGTTCTGTCCCTGTGATCCAGAGTCTTGGCTGACACACCTCAGGCCCCCTTTTAGTCTCAGAGATTTCTGGAGCTTTGGGGGTCTTTTGTGGGGAAGCCCAGACTGGCAGAAGGAGGTTCCTATGTGTCTTGTATTCTCGGGAAACCTCTGACCTGAGTCCAGACTGAGATGGCCTCGGAGGCTCTCATCAGCTTGGGGCCTGATGCCAGGCCCCACGGGCACCTGAACTGGCCCTGAACCAAAGGTGAATGAGGGGCCCGCCTGGCAGGAGGCTGGTGACCCCCAGGCTGAGGATGGGGGATGAGAGCTGGGAGTCTGGACGGGCCAGGCAGGCAGACAGCAGGACAAGATCTAGAGAACACGGCCAGGAATGACCCCGAGGATGGAGTCCTGTGCCATCCCCCACGGTAGCCACTGGCCACTTGTAGCGATTTAAGTTCATATGAATAAAACTAAATAAATTTAAAAATTCAGCTCCTAAGTCACACGGGCCACATTTCAAGTGCCCTTAGTCATATGTGATTAATGGTTACCATATTGGACAGCACGGATATGCAGCATTTTCATCATCACAGAAAGTTCTCGTGGACAGCGCTGGCCAGACAGAGTAGGTTTTGAGTCCAGCAAGTTATCACGTTGGAAGGAGGCGCCAGGCAAGAAGGAAATGAGAAATAAACAGCAGAGCTTCGACCAAAGGTCCGCTCTCACTCTCTCATGTGTTCACGCCTTCTGTCAGTCGTCTGAGTCATCCCACACTCGCTGAGCTCCTTCTGGGTACCGACCGCTGCCGTGGGCTCCAGGGAAACGAGAGAGAAGGAGGCAGAGGCAGCCTGACCCCAGGGAGCTCGTGTTCTAGTCTGGGAGGCGGACAATAGAGAAGGAGGTAAATACATCAATACCCAAGACAATTGCAGAAAATAACAAATGCCACAAGCAAAGAGAGCAGGTAATATAACACTCGCGGGTCTGCAGGGGGAGGGCCAGGCCTTAGTTCAGGGAAACATGTCATCTGTGGGCGACCATAAATTATAGAGCCTGGAATAAGGTGAGGCCACCCAAAGGGGAGGAGTGTGATGCTCTAGGGACCCCTTGCTTCCAGGCTGGGAGAGGCCTGGTGCCCATGAAGCACCGAGTTCTATAATTAGAACGTGGGCCCCGCCCCAAGGCCTGAACTGGACAGGGGCCCCCAGAAAGCAGAGAAGCAGCAACTGCAGAAGCGGCCACGGGCCGTCAGCGGAGGTCATTCTGTGGACAGAAACAGAGGGGCTGTTAGGAGTAAGCCCACCCAGCCTCGGCCAGGACCTGACACTCGCAGTTTGTGAGGGTCGATCCTTGAGGCAAGTCCCAGAGGCGTTTGCATCTCTCCTGTTGGCGCCTCTGCAGGGGACCATGTCTGGGCTCTCAGCTCATTTTGCCCCTTCAAGGAGGCAGCGGCTTCCATTTAACAGAGACAACCAAGATCCCTGCTCCTCGGAGCTCTGCAGACAGAGCTGCCCCGTCATCCCTGCCTATTTAATCCCCAGGAATAGAGCCTTTGGTGGTGGCGCAGGGGGAGCTGAGAGACCTGGGGAAGGGACGGGGCGGAGCCCTGCATGCTGGGATGCAGGGAAGGGCCCCACGGAGCAGCTGCGACCACAGCGTCTGACCTCCCGGCACAGGGGTCCGAGGTAGGCTTGCTTGCTTACAAACCTCAAAAATCAAGGTGCCTACAATTCCCTCTTCAAGTAACAACACTCCATTTCTGCACACAGAGGGCACGATGATATTATCAGGTTTTAAGACAGACCCGAGTGTGTTCTCCTGGCAAGAAGTGGGCAGAGCCAGCCCCAGTTTCGGTTCCCTGACTGTTCCCTGAATTCAGCCAAAGAAGATGACTCCACGTGGCAGAGGGCAAGCCTCGCAGAGGAAAAGACTGAGCAGGTGTAAATGTCCTCCTGGTTTCTGGGCAGATTGGAGGTTTCCCAAGCGGCCAGGGAAGTCCCTGCCCCAAACGGAATCTTTTCCTGCAGGATTCTCTTGGTGACAAGGGACAGAGACCTGACTTGGGTGGCTCAGGCCGAGGGCATCAACAGGCTGGTGCACGGTGCTTGGTCTTCAGGCAGAGCCGGGTCTGCGTGTCACACGCCGCTCCCTGGACTCGGCTGAGTGTCCCCGACCCCCAACATGGCGCCAGCTACTGCCAGGCTCTGCTGGGGCCCAGGGGCTGCAGGCGCCCCGTGCGGCCCCAACACAGTTTCTGTCCCGCACTCGCTCAGGTTCAAGTCCACGGACAAGAGCAGGTGCCACGAGAGCCCCAAGTCACTGACTGGCCAGCTTAGGTCCCATCACTGAGTCCCCCGCTGGCCAGGCCTGGGGTCCTGCATCAGCCCACCCCAAACACGTGGACTGAGGTGAGAAGGCGAATTCTCAAATTATGATCAGGTTCTGTTCATTCAAGAAGGGGAAGTGGACGCTGGAGGATGCACGGGGGACGTTCTCTCCAGGAAGCGAATGTGCAGGCATCACACTTCCAGAGAGTCTTGAAGGATTCAGATGGCGGGCGCAGAAGAAGTTTCCCTAATTCTGGGTTTATTTCTGAAAGCTTCGGCTGACCTGGGAATTTATGCCTGTGAAGGGGGTCGCTGGGTGTCCCGTGATGCTGCATTCTGTCTCCATCCTAGGACAAATGAGTTTGGGGACCCGCACTGCTGTGAACCCAGTTCACAGGTGAGTGGATCTCAGGGCCGCCATTCTCAAGGGCCAGCTGTGACCGCTTCCAGCCAGGACGGCGCTCGGCTCGAATCCACCAGTTCCAGTGGCTTAACCCAGGGTGACTGGCCTGTTTCCGGGTCAGTGAGGCCAGGGGGTGGCGGTCCAGGCCTGGTGCAGGGCTGCACGATACGCCAAGCGCGTCTCCTTCCGCCGTTCTGCCTCGGCCCTCGGCTTGCGTCTTTCCTGCAGGGTCCCTGTGGCTGCGGATGCCGCTGCTCCTCGGCGGCGTCGTGTCTGCACCCCCCCCCCCCCGCCAGGAGGGAAGCAGGAGCGCGAGAGGAGGAAGAGGCTGAATCGGGGCAGCCGCGCTTTCCCAGGATCCCCGGCGGCCGCCTGCCTCCACCTCGGGGCGGGGAAAACGGGGTCACACGGGCACAGCGGCTGGGGGACTGGACAAGGTTTGGGGAGCGCGTGGCCATCAGGGTCCTGTTACTGAGAAAGAAGGGCCCTGGGTGGACACCTGGCGGTGTCGGCACAGTCCAGTTAACTGGCGAAAAAGGCTTGCACTTGTGTGCAGCTGCTTTCAATCAAAGGTACATCACTTGCATCTTCGCAAACACACATTCCTGCGCTAGAGAAATGAAGGCGCCCAAACCACGTGATTCTGCCTGAAGCCGTTCCACCTGGACTCTGAGTCGCCCAATTCACCATCATGTGATTCAAATTCAACAGAAATTTCCCAAATCTCCGCCCTCCGTGGGGTGCGTTTCTCTGCCCGGGGCAGGTCACCCCAACTCCCGGTCACTCCGGCAGGCGGAGCCTCGCTGTCCCCCCTCTGCAGACAGGCCACCGATGCATGAACAACGTTCCCCCCGGCCAGAGCCTGGGATTGTCCTCCAGCAGCTCCGGCCTGGATGCCGTCCCGGAGATAAATCACATCTCTTTTAAAAGCTGCAGCGGCCCATTATTTCTGCTTGCAAATACCCCTGGATCTTCACTTGAGAGCTGGGTGACAGGCCCCGGCTGTCGTGCTCAGCTCTGCATAGAATCGCCGTCAGCCGTTAGCCGGTGGACTTCTGTGATGAGCAAGCTGCTAGCTTCAGATGGAGGGTAAATAAAATCCCTTCCCGGCGGGCGGGGCTTGGTCGAAGGTTCCAGAGTCCTGTCTGCGGAAGGAGCAGGAACGTGTACAGCCACGGCTCAGGCCCGGGGGGAAATGCCGTGTCCCCACGAGTGCACGTGGGGAGGAGCCGAAATGACAGAACGGAGATCCCTGTTGTGCGTTTTGCAGTGTCGTGCAATTCTTCCCCAAGTAAACAGCAATCCCATAATAAACTGAGTATGATCAAACAATTATTATGGATATTTCAACCAGAATATGATGAACCGCCACGTACCCATCACCCAGATTCCACAATTACCGGGACCCGCCCCACCCCCTCCAGCTCTCCCCTCTTTCCCGCACCGTATTGAAAGCAAATCCCAGATGTCATGTGGTTGTTTTCTAACATAACATGGCTGCAACTTCCTCATCACCTCTGAAGTTCAAGTCCCGGCAGTTGTCTCACAGACGCCGTTTTCTCATTGCTTTTCCAGAATCAGGATTTAAACAAGGGCTACCCTAGCGCTTCCCTGGTGGCGCAGTGGTTGGGAGTCCGCCTGCCGATGCAGGGGACACGGGTTCGTGCCCCGGTCCGGGAAGATCCCACATGCCGCGGAGCGGCTGGGCCCATGAGCCATGGCCGCTGCGCCTGCGCGTCCTGAGCCTGTGCCTCCGCAACGGGAGAGGCCACAGCAGTGAGAGGCCCGCGTACTGCAAAAGACGAACAAACAAACAAAAACAAACAAACAAGGGCTGCCCGGCATGTGGTGAAGTCTGTAAAGTCTCTTGGTTGACGTGACCCGCTTTCTTCAGTTGACTTTTCATGCCCCTCCCTTGTTGATTCCAGGATCAGTGGCCCCGTGGGTCCCCCCCCTTTCTGGATTTGTCTGTCTGCTTCCTCACATGTCTCATCCGAATTCCCTCCACCTGGAAGGAGAAGTGGCTGCCCCTGGGCGGCCTTGTGGGGCGGGGGTCAGGTTTCAACTAAACCCAGCCTGGGGTGTGGGAGCAATGGAGCCAGCTTCAAGCAATTGCTTGAGACAGTGAATGTGTGTGATTTAAGAACATTTCATGGATTATTGTTGACTAGCAAAGCGGGTGTTTGCTCCCAAGCATTACCACCTCGTTTGACATCAGCTCTGTTCTGGGTTTAGTTGCATGAATTAGCTGCCTGCCTTTCCCAGGTGAGACGTGGATTAGGACTCCTTGTCTAGCTTGGCCTCTATTCCCCTCTTTAACCCTCAGTTTATTTCCTGTAGAGCAGTTTCACCCTCTTTGTCAATCTTGTTTTTTATTAACGTGTTTATTGTGTCTCACTTATTTGAAGGTTCTCTCTCTGAGGCCAAGGACCAGGTCAGGGCTGTCTTGCAGGACCTAGAACAGTGCCTGGCATGATATTTGTTCAGAAAATAATAAACAGGGACTTCCCTGGTGGTCCAGTGGTTAAGGCTCTATGCTTCCACTGCAGGGGGCACGGGTTCAATTCCTGGTTGGGGAACTAAGATCCCACATGCCACTTGGCATGGCCCAAAAAAAAAAAAAGAAAGAAAATAATGAACAAATGAAAGAAACAGAGGCTGGTCTTAGATGAAGCCTCATGTACTGAGCCCTCAAAGGGCATCTGGGTCCTTGGCTGTTTGTATTTCCCTTGTGGTTAAATCCCAAATGGCCCCGGAAGAATCCTTATTTTCTTTCTATCCCTTTCTCACCACTGCCTACCCGAGGAGATGTTCTCAGGACTAATGAAATCACCGAGGGCTGAGTAGCAAAGCCTTTCCCCGTCAGCAGGGAGCTGAGGTCTGTGTGTTTGTTTCCTGCCTTACCTGTGTATCAGACCAAGGAAAGGCAGCTTTATCTTCTGATTGAACCATTTTCCTACAGCAGCTGTACCCACCTCAGTGACTGAGAGAAAAGAAAGCATTTCCTTTTTCCAACCTCAGCAAAGCTGCAGCCTCTCACCTGGTTCCTGGCTTCTTTGCCCCCAAGTGCTGCACAGTGACCACGCCCCACAGAATCCAATTTGGGGTCTGCCTCTCACGGTCACCAAGAGAGTAAACGTCAGTCCACGTGTCCCTGCCTTAGGAGAAATTAGGAGAGAGGCGATCACCAAAACAAACAGATAACATCAACGGAAGCAAGCTCTGGGCTGACACCCTCCTATCTCCTTGGGGATTGAGGGTCCTCAGATGTGTGTCAGGAACTGTGACCCATCACTGGGGAGAGAAGGATCTGGAACCAGCTCTTCCCTCTGCCTGCAACACCCTGTCCCCACAAACCCCAGGCAGCCCCCTCCCCTCCTTCCAGCTTCAGCTCAGATGTCACCTCATCAGCCAGGCCTTCCCTGGCCTCCTGGCCAAACTGTAACCCACTCCGGCGCCCCCTTTCCTTTATTCGGCTTCATCATTTCCATGGCATCGACCTGCATCTGGTGTGGTGCCTGTTCCCCCTGTGATCTCTCACTGTCCCTCGTCCTGCCACAGTGTCAGCTCCACGGGACCAGGGCCACCTGCTCTGCTCAGGGCTGAGTCCCCAGTGCTCAGAGTACGCACTAGGTGCATACGTGCTGCGTGTTTGGGTGAATGAATGAATGAGATCGTGTGCTCACAGCAGGGCCATACTGCTCCCAGGGGGGCAAACTTGGTTCTTGGGCATGATAGGATCTTACTCTCTTTATATAAACACACAGATGTACCTACAGTACATAAACCACTGTCTGGTAGTTCTGTGGTATTAAAATTTCATGAGGGGCAATTAGGAGAAAAATGTCTGAAATGGCTCCTTAGGGGGTGATAATGAAGTAGAGTTTGAGGCACACTGAATCAAAGGAAAATCAGTTAAAACTGCAGCCTTTTCCTCCCACATTTTGCCAAGGCCCTGGTAGGAACTCAGAAGGCAAATCAAGATAAGTAAAAGTATGTAAAACAGTCACGGGCATTTTCCTGGTGGGGAAAAACATAGAAGGAGGGCCTCGTTGCTTTGGGGAAACATTTTTTTTTCCTGCCAAGGGACAGACTTACAAAGGATGATATTTACATTTTCCTGAAGCCTCTAATTTTCTCATTTATCATTTGTCAGCGCCCGAGGCCCTTCCACAGCACGTGGAATGTTTGCACACATCTGTTGATCCCTTCTACGAAACAGCATCTCAGGCACTGGGAGAAATTTGTTACTGTTGCTGAGGCTGCTAATTTCATCCATGAATGCCACACTGTGCTGTCCTCGCAGGTGGGATCTGGGGGCGCCTCCTACCACCCTGAGCTCTGCGGCTCTGGGCGAACGTGTTTCCCCCCGAGCTCAGGCTCCTTCAAGGCAAGGGAACCGCGGAAACCTTCCCGCAGCCCGTTCCTGAGAACGTGAGCAGAGCGGATTGCATGAGGGTGGATGTGGACCAGGGCTTCGGGAGTGAGGCCGGGGCTTCTGGAACTCCTGACCCCGCTTGCTGGACTCACCCAATGGGACCTTTACGGAGGGGCTTTAGCCAGCCAGAGGGAAGGCAGAGCGGGCTGGTGCCTCTGCCCCTAGGAGAGGTCTCAGGGCGCCAGGGAGGGCTTCCCCAGGGTCCCTGAGAACCCTCTTCCCTTTCCTCACCATCAGCTCACCCCAAGCCGCTGACAAACACCAGCCTCTTTAGAGAAATTCAGTTCGACCCTCAGGGCAGTGGTTCCCAGTTTCCAGCTGCCCCTGTGGCACTGTCCCCACATTACAGGTGAAGGACATGAGTGAGGGAACCACCTGAGGTCATGTGGAGCCGGATGTGACACACCTTGGAAACCAAAGGCCAGTGTGCATCTGAGTCAGGCGCTAGGGGACAATGAAGCTTTTGTGCAGATGCAACTGGGGGAGGGGCCAGGGCCGAGGGAGTGGGGTGGGGATACAGGGCTTCCCTGCAGGGTCTGCAGCACAGGCCTTAGTGAGCAGGTTCAGAAAGGGACCCCTGGAGGTCGGGCCGCAGCACAGCAAGATGGGTGCTGCAATAAGCACCTACCTAATGCGGCAGGTGATCAGAGATGCTGCTCTAAGCCAGCCCAGCATCTGGTGGCTCGTGCTGTGCCCCCGACAGTGTCAGGAGCTGGGACAGCGCCTGCGGGGGCCTCAGTGCTTCCTGGGCTGGTGTAGGTTGACTCGTGCTGTCCTGAGAGGACGTCTGTGCTCTGACCCCTCACCCGGCTGCTCTGCTGCTCCCAGGTCCCTCACGTCACCTTTCCCAAGTGGATGTGGATTCCAGGGACAGGCCACCCACGGAGCCACCAAACAGAAGTCAGTTCCTGTCGGGCACGGTGCTTCCCAAGCTTGGGTCACTCAAGGGCACCTTCACAGTCGTTGCTCACTGTGGCGTCCACGCTGTTACCTTATTTAATATTCAGCTTTAAGCCAGACCAACTCCTAGTTTTCCTAAATAAATCCATTCTTATGGTGCGACCTACTTCCACCTCTTGACCCATTTTAATGGAATTACAGGTTTGATGAACAAGCTGGAATATTCTCTGCCCCTTCTGTGGGCTCCTGAGATCATCTCCTTTACCACCAGGGGCGTCCACCCCGCAGGTTTTGAAAACCAGCCTTTTAGGAGAGCGTCCTTTCTGACCCTGCTATGGGGGTGGGGCTCAGCAATCCCGTGAATCGTGGCTACAGGACCTCACTCAGCATGGGGAGCAGAGGCTGCCCACGATTCCACCAGCACCGATGGATCCCACACACGTTTCCTGACACCTGCTCTGTGCCTCGTGCTCATGGCGTCGACACTACCTGACATAGAGACAAGGTGAGTCATGCTCAGAATCCTGGGCTACTTCACAGCAAGACGCAGACCACAGGGCTGAAGGAGAGGTCGACTTAATTTGGTCCGACCTCTGTTTTAAAGACTGATCACCTGGGGTCAAAAGCTGGGAAGGGACGGGTTTGAGGTTACACAGCTGTAAGTGATGGAACCAAAAGCCACTTCAGTCCTCGGACTCGTTTCAGAGACCCCATCACACCCTCACTGGTCCTGTTCCCCTGCCTGTGAGCCCCCTTTTTAAGTAAATGGATACATGATCACCAAATCAAACACTGTTGAATCTGTCTGTTCCCTGCCCGTCTCCTTCCAGAGACATCTACAGTATTCCTTTAGCCGTTTCTGCAAGTTTCTTCCAGGTCTTGTAAGAGTGAGCTGTTGGTGGAGCTTTCAAGCTGTGCTGGTCTCTTTCAAATGTCTGCACCCTTGATGAGGGGTCAGCATCCCTCCTCCACCCCCACCCCACCTCCCACCACCCTCCACAGGCTAATCATGATTTTAATTACGTCATAACCAGCGTTTATGTCACGTGACCAGGTAGATGTTATTCACTGCAGAGCCCATTTTTTTTTAAAGATTTTTTTGATGTGGACCATTTTTTTTTAATTTTTGAATTTTATTTTATTTATTTTTTCATACAGCAGGTTCTTATTATCCATTTTATATATATTAGTGTATACATGTCAATCCCAATCTCCCAGTTCATCCCACCACCAGGCCCCCCCCCGCCACTTTCCCCCCTTGGTGTCCATATGTTTGTTCTCTACATCTGTGTCTCTATTTCTGCCCTGAAAACCAGTTCATCTGTAGATGTGGACCATTTTTAAAGTCTTTATTGAATTTGTTACAATATTGCTTCTGTTTTGTTTTGGGTTTTTTTTTTTTTTTGGCTGCGAGGCTTGTGGGATCTTAGCTCGCTGACCAGGGATTGAAACTGCGTCCGCTGCATTGGAAGGTGAAGTCTTAACCACTGGGCCGCCAGGGAAGTCCCATGAGGGGCCCATTTTCTTTTTTATGCATCTTTTGCTCCCCCAGAATTAATAATTCCCTTGTCCTTTTTACTTGCAAAATTGCTTACATATACTTTGTTCTCTCCAAATCCTCCAACATTTTTCATCCAGTCCAGTGTTTTCCAAGCTGTTTTGACTGCAGCCGATCATAAGAAATACATTTTACAACAAGGCCTGGCATATGCGCACACACACAATATAGGAAGCTAAAATTTCACAAAACAATATTCACTTTCATGGTAAGTGATGCCCTTTGATAATTTCTACTTAATTCTGTTATTTCATGTTTTAAAATGCTGGTCGAGACTCATGGAATTGATGTCAGGCCCTGCTAAGGTGGCTCGATCTGCCCTTTGGGAAGCTCTGCACTAGCCCAGCTCAGCCCCGCTCTTCCTGGGCCCCCAGCTCCTCTCTGGCAGCGGTGACTCTCATGTGACTGAGCAGCTCTCATCTGGAGACTTTTCTTTGCTCCTCTTCAGGGACGATCAACTTTTTGATAAACTCCATGTCTTGTTTTTCATTGATTTTCCACTTTCTGTGACTCACTTCCAAGTTATTTCTTTTTCACTGAGGAAAAGAAAATTTGTAGTGACTCTCCAGCCTAATTGATTTGGTCACCTTTTCTCCAGTATCAGAAAAATAAAAGTGGGAAGGAGACAGTTACAATAGGAAGAAGCCAGAGAGCAAATAGGAGAATTGATTTATGCATGGTTTTGGTTCTGCACGAGGCCAACGATCCTGAAAAGCCAGGCCTCCAGCCGTGTATCATTTCTGGCGACATCCAGATGATGGAATGAAATGTTCACTGTGGCTGTAAAATCAGTGTCTCACCCTCAGCAAGCTTGACTTTCTGGGCAGGATAAGTCTTTGGGGTGGAGACTGTCCTGAGCGTTGTGGGATGTTTAGCAGTATCCCTGACCTCTACCCATGAGATCCCAGTAGCCTCTCTCCCTTAGTTCTGACAACCAAAAGTATTTCCAGAAACTGCCCAATATGCCCTGAGGGCAAAATCACCCCTGGCTGGAATCTCTGCTCTGAAGGTCTGGGCCCCGCCTGTGCCTGTGATTCCAGGCCGCCTCATGGCCTATTGACGATGCGTCAAGCGGAGCCTGAGTTGGTCGATCGCATCCTCCAGAAGCCGCAGCAGGTGTAATGAGCAGACGCCTGTCATTTACCGCCTTGGTTGTGTGTGGGACGCCACGGGGACCCGTGCAAACCGGCAGCCCAGGGCCTGTTCCAGGCCAGCACTCCACCGACTCAGCGCTCCTGAGGACTGACCTCAGCCTCCTCTGAGTTATTATAAAGTTATTAAAAACTAAAATCATTGATGGCCCGGAACTGACGCTGCCTCTTCTTAATAGACTCACTAGCAAATTACAATAAAAATAACCTGGGGCTTATGAAGCTATTAGTAAAATGGGCCATTTACCGTCACTTGGGGACATGTTACCGTACTGTTTCAGCATCAATATCTGAGATGAGGTCCATGGGAAAAGGTGACCAGAGATGCCACTGAGACAGTTAATTGGCCAAGATGTGTCACTCACCGAGGTGAAACCAAAGTCACAACTACGGGTCGAACGTTGACCTAGGAATTCCTTGCAAAAGAGGCAGGAGTGGTTTACTGCAGTGCTGACTGTCCCCTGGGTTCAGAGCAGGCCTGTCCCCGCCCAACAGGCTGAGGCACGGGGAGGGCGGCCGGGCAGCCGTCTCTCGTCAGGCCAGTGCTGCCGAGTCTGAGCCTGGAACACCAGCGGGGGGACCGAGTCATTCACTCTAATGACTGGAATTTCAACCCCATAAACCAGCAGGAGGGCTGATCCGGTGCAGATCAGCGAAAGTGGCATAGAAACATCCGGCAGCTGGTTAGCAGGGATGCACGGATGTTTGTTTTCTCCTCCTGAGAACTGCCTCTCAGCCTCCTCAAAGCAGTGCTCCTGCATTCATTTCCTTTGTCAGCCTGGGGGTGAGTCCCTGGGCTGAAGGCCAGCTTTGGGCCCCTCCACGTGTCACAGTCCCGCTGCCCCTGGTCGGTAATCCCGGGTAAATCCTGAGTCTTCCTCCGGTCAGGAAACACAGCCGAGACCTGATTACACAAGATGCAGGAGGAGCTCTGAGCAGAGATGAAATGTGGGGATCGTCCACGTTCCCCTTCGTCATCCTGTCTCAGCAAGTTCCTTTGCAGAGAGTAACTTGACAGCCCTTTCAGAATTTGGAGCGGCTCAACATCCTGTGCCCCAGAGGGAGGTATTAATGGATGAGGTGTCAGCCCTGTGGTTCATTTAATTAAAATCACTTGTTCCTGCAATACTTATGGGTTCAACACTCATCCTGCAATTCCTGCGCCCAGAGCAGGGCTGGAGGGGATCCTGGGCTCTCTCTGCAGAGGCTGTTTCACACTTGGGCTCCCCACACACTCGGGACACGTGGTGGTTCAAGTCTCCGTGTTCACGCCTGCACGTGAGTGCGTTGTGCGCTGGGAGAGGCTTCACAGGTACGTGCAGGCAGGGGGTGCTGGCAGGGGACTGGGAGGGTGTGGCGGCCTGAGTTCACGTGGTTCTCAACTCTCAGCCCTGAGGCTGGGAGACGATAACGTTGCTTCTCTGCCATCGAGCAGAGCTCAAAGCCCCGCCCGCGGACCTGCTCGTCCAGCTTTCCAATCCTGCCCTGTCCGGATTGGCAGAGAGAATTCCGTCCATGGAGGCCGCACGAGGAAGTCCGCTCGTGGCCCCAGGTCAAGCTGCCTCGTCCAGACCAGCCTCGGGAGAGACACCATGTGTCCTTGTCCCCCGTGCGATCCTCGCATCTCTCCTTCTGGCTTCTGGACCAGGAGCGGGGGACGCACGCGATTCATTAGCGCCCACAGATCCCAACACACATTTTAAAAAGTTAAACACGCCTCCCAGGTTCTTAGAAGAGTTATTTATGTGATCAGTCCGAGTGCAGTCTAGTGAGTGTCCGTGGTTTTCACAATGTGGGTGGTGGGGTCTGGGAGGAGAGGTGTCTTATAGAGACAGTCCTCGCTGGGGAGGCGGAGACCCGGGGCGGCGGAGCCCAGCTCTGGGGCAGGAGAGCCTTTCTGGCGGGGCTGGGAGGAGCCACCGCTGCCTGGCCGGCTCCGCTCCCCGTCCTGGGTGGGATGTGGGGCCCTTGGGGACGTCACTCAGGGGAGGGCAGCCCCCGAGCGGCAGGACAGAGGCACAGAGGCTGCACCACAGCTGAGCTTGACCCTCCCGTTTGTTCTCCGAGAGGCCCTTGCAGGCAGAGGTCTAAACACCCGCCTGCAGGCGGAGAGGGAGGCGCTCAGTGAAGAAAGAAACCCCTTGGAAATGTTGTCTGTGAAACTCAGCCTTTGTTGCAGAGATGCGTCCAGGCCTGAGCTAAACGTGGCCGCCCCTGGCCCCTGGGGGAGCCTGGCCCCGGCTCAGCGTCTGTCCTTCACTGAACACAGTGGGCCGTGCCCAGATCGCGGAATAAGAGGCCACAGGAGAGACGCAGGACATCCGACTGGCCCAGCCACCTCCTTGCCTGTGGGGCAGGTGAGGCTCAGGGGGCAGAGGGACCCCTCCAGGCCCGCGGGTGATGGGTGCATAGCCGCGGCCCGAGGTCCCGGCCCCAACTCCTCCCTCAGCGCTCTCTCTGCCGCCCGCGTCACTCATCACAGGCCAGGCCTGCGCTGAGCACTTTCTACCTCAGCGAGTTTCATCCTGACGCAGGAGCCCGACATGAGCCCCATTCCACAGACGAGGAAGCGAGGCTCTGAGCGGCCGCGTGACTTGCTAAGATCCACGGCTGCTTGTGGCGGGGGTGGGACTGCAACCCGGGACTGTGTGACTCCACAGGGCCCCGCCTTCTGATACACCCTCCTCAGAGGGAGTGTTCCACCCCGTGACAATCAGGTTTTCCTCACAGTAAAGAAAGGAAAACGTAACTTGTCAGGAGAATGATTCTCTAATGAGATGCTCAAGGGAATTTCTACAACTTTGAGCATTAACAGAAATGCTAATAGCTAATATTAGCATCTGCCCCTCTGTTGTAAGCACTTTGCTGGGATTCACTGTTTAAACTTTAAACAAACTTATGTGATATGATTTTATGTGACATCATTACCCCTGTTTGACAGATGTGGAAATTTCATCAGGGAGAAAAGAAATCACTTGCTCCAAAACCCGGGGTCCAGAATTCTGTTTCCCTGGAAATATGCCCAGGATGGGGATTTTCACACCTATGGGAAGTAGCATTGTTAGGCGTCATTGTCCTAATTCTTCAGCCTCCCTTCCCTGAATCCTTGCCCTTTGTCACGTGACTTTGTAGTTTTCCCCTCTAGATGTGGAGTCTCTTGTCTCGCTGAGGTTGGATTTGGTTATGTGATTTGCTCTGCCTGATAGGATGTGGGCAGAGGGTTGAATGTGCTTGCCCAGCTGGTCCTGACCTCCTGTGCTCTGCCTTCTCTATGAGAAGAGTATGCCTCTGGTGTCACTGGTCCTGGGAAGATGAGAGACTCGTGGACAGACCCGGACATAACCCTTAGCTTGAAGCCAAGTAAAGTCAGGCCTGGCCTAGATGTGATGAACCCCAGCAGACGTGTAGACATGAGAATGAGAAATAAATGCTTATTGTTGTTTGCAACTGAGTTTGGGGGCGGTTTGTTATGCAGCTTAATTGGGACGATAGCTAACGGATACAAACCCCTGTGAGTGAACACACTGCAGCCCTCGGAGCATCCACACCACTTGCCCTCAGCACCAGGAAAGAGCCCATCTTCTCCCCACCACGCCACATGTCCCACTGTCCCCAAGCATCTTCACATTAGACAGCACGTCCCTGACTGCTGCCTTGAGTTGGCACACATTCCAGTGGACGGGCCCCAGGACCTTCTTGTCTGTGTTCATGGAACTTTACCATCATGTGCCCTGTGTTTGTTTGTTTCATTTTTCTCTGATCAGATATTCAAGGGCTCATCAAATCCCACTAATGCTGAGAAAGCCTTTCAGACATCATGATGTCAGTTCGGGTTCTACTTTACCAACCGTTTTTCACTAAGCCTTTGTCAATCCTAGAGGCAGCCAGCGACCAGCCAACAGCAGGGGTGGTCCGCCCCCTCCGCTCATACATCACTCTGTCTTCTCATTCACCCCGAGGTCTTTGCTGGAGGGAATCCCGCTGTGACCCCTCCTGATGACCCTACTCACCGTGCAGTTTATTATTAAGGAATCAGCAGCAGCAGCATCACTGCTCATCTTTGGGGGCAGAAGGCGGGGGGCAAAGCTCCTGCCTGTTAGGATCAGGAGAGACATGGCACAAATTGCCCACCACCAAGTGCTTCCCCCAGTGGTGCTATGGGGTTGGCTTCTCGGTGTCATGAAACCAGTGCATTTCTTTAAAATTTTTTTCCTTAAAGCTAAGCTGAGTTGTATTTCTACTGTTTGCAAAGATTTCTGCCTCATACTCACCTGAACTTTCAGGAGTCATGGATTAAAGAAAATGGTGTCATGTCCAGTCAAAATGGCTCATCCACCCAGGATCCATGACAAGGGGCCTAAGGACTATAAAGCCATGGGGAAACTTTTTTTTTTTTTCCAGAAGTAGAAATTGTGGCAAAGATGGTGCGTTTTTCTCCTTAGATGCAGAGCCAGGGCCAGAGCAGCTTGTGGAAGAGGAAAAGACAATTTGTAAAAGTCATTCATGGATAATTCCACAAAAGGGACAATTCAGTATTAAGCTCTCAGGCTGAAAGTTCAAGCTTTCATATTAAATCAAGATGAGCTTCAAAATATATGATATATGAGCTGGTTTCATAGAACAAAGAGCCTTGCTGACATGTCAGTTTTAAACTGGAGATGTCCAATATTCCAGCATTCTTCTGTCTGCTACGAGTAAGTGGGAGAGAGAAGTGTCCCCGGTGAGGCCGACTCCCCACTAGCGGCTCTGAGGAGGCCCCTGTCCCCTCCACCCTCTCTCAGTGGAGACACAAGAGCCAGAGGCTTGTTTTTGCCTCAGTGGGGCTTCTGTTCTTGGGTGGAGCTCAGAGCCTCGTTGGTCTGCGCCCAAACAGACACTCTCTTCTATTGAACTAGAAAATAAGAAGAACACCCCGAGATGCTCCATTTTAAAAAACAAATTTGCACCAGATTATTTAGAGTTCCCCATGGCCCAGTGATTTGTGGACTAAAAGGTCAGGTCCAGCAGGCACCTGCACCCTGTGCTGGGCTTGCACTTGAGAAGCAGCCCCGGGTGATGTCCTGGGGGAGAACCAGGTGCCCAGGTGTGGCTCCTGGGTGGCCACAAGCATTTTCACACCCACCTTCCCCTCTGCTAACAGAGCCCTGAGAGTACCTGGGATTTATGTCCAGTGTGGGCTTTGGTTTTCCTTCTTCCTCATTTGGAACTTAAATTATCTCAAGAATGACTCAAGATTCCTAACTAAGGATGTTCATGGCCATGTTAGTTATACTAACCCCAAACAAAAAAGATAAGGGAAATGCAAAAACCAACCTTAGAGTCCAGCAATAGAGGAACCATTGTACATATGTGTGATGGAATATTTCATAGCTATTAACGTTGATGTCTCTAAACATGATTTTATGGTGCAGAGAAATGTATACAATATACTGTGAGGTAAGTCAAGGCAGGATCTGAAGACTGCATATTCAAACTAAATTCTAAATTTATAAACCAAGTAGACTGTATGTGCAGAAAATACTGGAGTTGAGTTTTATTTTTTCTCTACTTTATAGGAATATTTTATAAACTTTCTATTACCTTGTATATCAGAAAATAAAAGGACATCATCAAAAATAAAGGTAAAATAAAGGCATAGAGCAGGCTTGAGTCATAATATGTCACTGTCTTTTCAGCTGGAACATTTTGAAATCGTGCTGTGATGATTAGTCAAATCCATTTCATCTGCCTTCACTAATCCAGGTCATTTTAAGACTGGCATGTCCTCCAAGCAGCATGTATCCTAAACAATAAGATGTTTGCCTGAGTTGTTTTCCAGGAACTTGGAGTCAGCTCTGCATATTTTAAGCTGAGCTTGTTAAGACTGGATAGGACCACCGATCCACCAATTGGGCATGCGCCAATGTCTGTGCTCCGTGACCTTTTTAAAAAAAAATTTATTTATTTATTTATTTTTGGCTGTGTTGGGTCTTCGTTGCTGCGCACGGGATTTCTCTAGCTGTGGCAAGCGGGGGCTACTCTTTGTTGCAGTGCGAGGGCTTCTCATTGCGGTGGCTTCTCTTGCTGCGGAGCACGGTCAGTAGTTGTGGTGCACGGGCTCAGTAGTTGTGGCGCACGGTCTTAGTTGCTCCGCGGCATGTGGGATCTTCCCAGACCAGGGCTCGAACCCGTGTCCCCTGCATTGGCAGGCAGATTCTTAACCACTGTGCCACCAGGGAAGTCCCTCCATGACCTTTTTTTTTTTTTTTTTTTTTTTTTTTTTTGCTGTACGCGGGCCTCTCACTGCTGTGGCCCCTCTCGTTGCGGAGCACAGGCTCCGGACACACAGGCCCCGCGGCCACGGCTCGCGGGCCCAGCCGCTCCGCGGCATATGGGATCCTCCGGGATCGGGGCACGAACCCGCGTCCCCTGCATCGGCAGGCGGACTCCCAACCACTGCGCCACCAGGGAAGCCCCCTCCATGACCTTTTGATGTCAGAGGGCTGAAAACTCCACCCTCAGGTGGTGCAGAGGCCGGTAGCTTAGTTACACCTGCACAGAATGATAGTTACTGCACCTTTTTCCAGTCACCTTTCCCCACACTCCCCATGCTCAGACCGCCCTCCTGCTTTATTCATTACCCCATAAATACCTCAAGCTCCTAGCCTTTGGGGAGGCAGATTTGAGATTTGTTCTCCTGTCTCTGTGCTTGACTGCCTTGTGACTGAACTCTCTTTCCTGCAGACTTCAATGTCTTAGCATTTTGGCTTGCTGTGCATCGCGCAAAACGAACCTGTTTCGATAATAATTTTTTTTAGCCCCACTAACTGTCCCTCCCCCCTGGCAAGCCCCCAGGGTAGGGACCCTGTCTCCTTTCTGTCTTGGTGACGCTGGGAACATAATCAGGACTCAGTAAATAATTGATAATCACAAAGACCCCGAAAGGAGCCCATTCTCTTCCCCTGGGTGGTCTGCTAACCTTTCAAGGCATTCTCTTAAGTGCATTTCATTTCTTTTTAATTTTTCTCCAACTTAAATGGTTGGCAATGAAAGTCAGGAGAGAGCTGCTGGCTTGCTGAGAGCCAGAAAAGGGAAGAATAAATGAATGAGAGCAGTCACTGCAGGGCCCCGCATCAAGCCTGAACCCCAGGCAACTGCAGGGCTGAATGTCCCTTCTCAGGAGGGGGAGGGGCCTTTCATGCCCTTCCCCACACAAGGGAAGCCACCATCTAATTTCCTTTTTGAAAACGAGTTTTTTGCCCAGTAGTTCTCCGAGGCTCTATGATCTAAGAATCAATAAAGAAGTGGGTGATGTAGGAAACACCATTCAAAATCAACAGGAGAAAGAGGGACCTATGAAATTAGAGGGAAGGGTTCTGCCCTGAGTCACTTACTAATAGGTATTTACTGAGCACTCCTCCCTGCTGGGCACTGCTCTGGGTGCCGGGACAGGGCAGGGAACCAAACAAAGTCCCCACTCTCATGGAGGTCACTTTCTAGTCTGGAGGACAAGCAATAGTCATTGGACCAACCATTGTATGACATGTAGGGAGGTGACAGTTGCTAGTCAGGAAATAGAACTGATGGACAAAGTCGTATAAGTGGGCAGGGATGGCCTCTCAAAGGAGGTGAGCAAGCCCTGGGAAGAGCACCCCAAGCAGAGGGAACAGCAGGTGCAAAGGGCCTGAGGCAGGAGAGACCTTGGTGGTCCTTGGTGAGGAGCAGCAAGGAGGCAGTGCAGCTGGAACTGTGAAAGGGGAGGTGAGGGCAGAGGGGCCGGGGCATCACGTCTACCCAGCCCTGCAGGGCCCTGCAGGCAGGAGGGTGTCCTGAGTGAGGCAGAGAGGGACTCATGCCCCTGTCTCAGGTGGACAGGCTTAGTGGAGCGCTGTGGTTCTTGGGGTGTCATTCCAAGGTCAGCCTCCCGGGACCCTGTTAGAATTGCCAATTCTCTCGCGTCACCCCAGACCCGCTGAATCAGAACCTCTGAGCGGGGACCGGCATCTGAGTTTTAACAAGCCCTCCAGGGGGTCCAGAGTCTCACTAGAGTCTGAGAAGCCCCAGTAGTGCTGGACCCCTGGCTCCAGTCTTCCCCCAGGAGACCGGGGGAGTTAGTGTTGAGCGGCAGGAGGGGCCGAGGGTCACCCATGAGCAGGATGGAAAACGGTCCCAGGAAAACCGTCAGGTGGAGGCTGCGCATTTGCTTGTCCTGAAATCTCCTTTAGGGGTTTCTCGGGTGGGAAGTGATGCTCTGGGTGGGAGGGCCTGATTAGAGCATCTTAGTGAGAGAAACTTGGAAAATCAACACACAGCGACCCCCTGCCCAGGGCTGAGGGACAGGACGAACAAGGGGGTGGAGCCCAGGCACGTCCTGCGGGGCCCCTGTCATCACTCCCCCCAGCCCAGGGCCGTGTCCCCACCCCTCCATCTCGGTCCCTCAGCTTGGACTCCCCCGAGCTCTGCCAGGTACCGGGTGTGGGCAACGCACTGGGGAAGGGGCCCCATCCCCTGGGCTTGTCCACAATGGAGCGTGACTCAGGGTGATGGTCCAGAGCCCCCAGGATGGTGTCCCCAACCCTGAGGAGCCCGAGAAGGGGTCTCTGAGGAGGTGACATCTGAGCTGAGACCTGAGGGATGAGTAGCGATGAGCTGGGGACTTCAGGGGCTCTGGGACAGGAAATAAAGACCCAATCAAAGGAGCCATTGTCCTGGGTCAGAAGTTCCAATGCAGGAGGTGTCGGCTTGGGTTTCTGGGCACCTTGGGGCCCAGGACCAACTTCCCAGCCTCGCCTTCAGTTTCCACCTCCTGGTCACAGACACAGCCTCAGCCTCAGGCACTGGGCGTCCTGTGGGACCCTCTCACCAGGAAGGGGGGCCTGCATGGGTGAACCAGTGGAAACCCACGTATGCCATGACCCTGCAGTAGTGGCAGCCACCACAGCTGTCCCCTCTGTGCTCCAGACACAGCTCTCAGCAGCTCTGGACACGCACTGTCTCACTACAAATTAGTCCGAGTGCCCAGTTGTGGGAGATCAGGAAACCAAGGGATAGAATGTTTCTATGTCCTGTGCGTGTTCACAGGGGGCAGGGCCGGCTTTGTCCCGAGGGCTCTGAACCCAGAGGTGGTGCTCATCCCAAGATTCTCACACCGGGACCACAGTCTCCTTGAGTGAACTTGCAAGAAATGAAGGCGTTTCCCACCTTCACCTGCATCCAACACTACCTCATCTTCTACTTAGCCTTTATTAAATTAGAGTTGCCTAGTGGATGCACTACTTTGCTGCATCACCCCTACAGTGATCAGATCTGAGTGTGTCTCAGAGTCTACAGGATTCTCGATCTTCTAGCAGGAACTCGTCATTATTTGCCTCGTTTAATGGAATCGCATTATATTTCTTTGCACACTTCATCACACCTAAGTGTTTTGCACAGACTAGTTGTCTAACAAATGCTTGCAGAATGACCACATGGCCAATCAATTAGTTCCCTTTCAATTGAGCACTTACCTTTGTCCCTACAAATGCATAAAATAAAATGACTGCAAAAGAGCTTTTATTTCCATACAACCATTATCCCAATTAAATGCTTCTCTAAGCTTCGGAGAGCAAGATAATTTGGTTCTTTTGATTTTAAGCTCAGATCTTTTCAGTTTTGATCAATGCAGGTCTGGAAACCTGTGAAATTTGTCAGGGAGTGGCTGTGAAAATGTGATGCTGGTGGCCAATTTAAAAATTTCATAAGGAGATTGGTACGCTTTAGAAATGATGGCAAGTTCTGGAATGGGACTCAGCAGAGTCAGTTTTAGGGAATTTGTTTCAGGGAACTAACTGAAGAGCAGACAGCCAAGCAGCCAACTTGGATGTTACACCCAAGAGACAAGCTCGCCTTGATGAATGGTGCCAAGCTCAGCAAGTGCCGAGTTCCCATCCCAGAGGGGCCGCCTATTTTCTGGCAATCAGCAGCTCTATCTGTTAGCTCCCCATGTGCTGTGGGACAAGGAAGAAAATTGTCTTCAGCCCTCAGAGAATATGGCAGTTGTCCTCTTGATTTCCACACGGTCCTGTTTCTAAGTGATCTTTTGGGATTCATCAGTGGTGAGATTCTAATCACACGCTGCTTTGTTCTGAAACGAGGACTCTATGGGAAATAGAGCTGAGGCAGGCGAATATGGGGGATCATTTCCTCCCCGAGCCCGTTCTCCAAAAACGATGCCTTTGTGACAGTCTTTTGAAGGTGATATGTTGATGTGAGTGCAGGTAAGGCAGTGATGAAAGGGCTTTAGAGAAGCCAGCGTGAAATAAGCATCCCCGGCACCGTGCTAGAGATGGAGGTGGCGGCTTTCTGTGTGCTCAGTCATTCACCAGCCTCCAAAGATGCAGGCACTACCCTGACCTCCCCCAGCTCACTCAGCCTCCTTTAGAATCAACCTGTGCCTCTGGATCTGATATAAACCAGAGCGAAAGACTGGGAGAATTCATGCCCCTTTCAGAGGAGGAAGATTTAGGGCTGTGAGAACCGCCCCCCCCCACCCTCTGTCTTCAGTGATGGGTGTGGTTAACATCACAGCCCCTGTGGTGACTTTCAGAGCCCAAGCTCAGGACTCCATACCTCAGTCACTCGAGCTGCTTCCGAGCCAGGGATTCGCCTCTCCTGCTGGGGGGCGGTGGGGGGCCGGGTGCGGGATACAGCACATCTACACTGTCCCTGGGCAGGGACTGAGAGGACCAGAAGAACTGCTCCTGCAAATCGCTCTGCAAAATCAACGACCAAGACGTAGGTCTTTGAAATGGGACCAATGCCATTTCGGCATCACCGAGAAACTTTTTAGCTGTCGCACTTCGCACCTCGGCACCCGAGAGATCAGCCAATGCTGATGAATGCTTGTGGCCGTCTCATTCCACACCAGGTGACAGCCATGCTGTAAAGTCAGCCTCACACTCATGTGGAAAGGGCAGCTGAGTTTTAGGTTTCAAAATCTCTCATTAAGGGGCTTAGTACTGTCCACCGATCGGTGAATGAATAAACAAATGTGGACTATCCATTCGATATAATATTCAGCCATGAAAAGGAATGAAGTGTTACAACATACATTAATCCTGAAAACATTATGCTAGGTGAAAGAAGCAAGTCAAAAAAGGCCACGTGTAGCGTGATTTCATATCCAGAATAGGCTTGTTCATAGAGACAGACAACAGATCAGTGGTTGCCAGCGGCTGGGAGGGGCCGGAGATGGGAATAAGAAATGGCCTCGAATGGGTATGGGGTTTCTTTCTGGGGTGATTAAAATGTCCTGGAATTAAATAGAGGTGGTGGTTGTGCAACTTTGGGAAAATACTAAAAGTCATCAAACGTTACACTTTGGATGAATTTTATGGTCTATGAATTCTACCTCAATTAAAAGAAATGACATGAATTCTACCTCAATTAAAAGAAATGACATGAGAAAAAGTAATCTAATGGCCCACAGGCAAGGCAGATATATTAAGTTAAAACAGGAAAAAAAGTCCCAGTTTCAGACACTCATTGAAAAATGGTAATATTGTAGAATGCAGGCCCGGGTTCCTCCAGAGCCACAGTGGGCTGGAGCTGAGTGGCCAGTGCTCCTTTAGAGGGGGCCCGGGCCCCCCAGTTTGCCTCAGTCCCCTCCTCTCTCTGTATTCATTTGTTCATGTTGTCACCTGGTCCCTGAGGGCACTGAGTTTCGTGGGATAACCATGTTGGAGGGCGCCAGCTGTACCACGGACATGGTGCTCCGTGGGAGCAGTGCCCATGGAGCTGTCCAAAAGGTGGTTACCCCCACTTTTTACCCTTCCTTGTCCCACCCCTAGAATCTCTTACAACAGTGCACACAGGAGGTCCGAGGACGGCCAGGAAGACCCAGCGATGGGCCAGCCCGGCTCTGTGTCCAGCTGGGGGGAACCTATTAGTACTTTCTTGTCTTCCTTCCCTGCCTCATTCTCCTTTCCCCTCCCTCCTGCACCCTGGGATTGCCCTCCCCTCTGCTTTAGCACATAAAGTTCTTCCTCATCTCTGTCTGTTTCCTGGGGAAGCTGGGCTAAGACAATCATTACTAAGACAGCTATTATTGTTGGTTATTATTGTTGTTACAAGCAGACCTCAGAGATATTGTGGGTTTGGTTCCAGACCACCCTCAATAAAGTGAACGTTGCAATAAAGTGAGTCACATGAGTTTTTTGGTTCCCCAGTGCTTATAAAACTTGTGTTTACACTATATTGTAGTCTATTAAGTGTGCAATAGCATTATGTCTAAATATAAGTACATACCTTAATTAAAAACTACTTTATTGCTAAAAAATGCCAACCATCATCTGAGCTTTCAGCAAGTCGTAATCTTTTCCCTGGTGGAGGGTTTGAAATATTGTGAGAATTACCAAAATGTGACACAGAGACAGGAAGTAGCAATGTTCTTGGAAAAATGGTGCCAATAGACTTGCTCTACGCAGTGTTGCCACAAAACTTCAGTTAGTAAAAAAAAAATGCAGTATCTGAGACGCACAGTAAAAAGAGGTATGCCTGTATTAACCAGGACCTTCTGTCTACATTGAAGCGGCGTGACTGAAGAGACTCTAGCCCTGAAGTTTGGTGCATAGCCACGGTTTATTGGAAACAGCCCTGGTCTGAGATTCAAAGGATGGGCAGGAGGTTCCCGTTTCTCCACTTAATGGCTGTCTGTTTTGAAGGACGAATAATATCTCACCAAGTGGCTCTGACTCTGGGATGCAGCCGGGGCTCTGGAGGTTTCACACTCAGCACCTGCATCATGACTCCTCTGTGAACCCCACTCCCCAGACCTCAAGATTCCTTCAGCTGTTCTTTGATATAACCCAAGGGATGGATGGTAATCTACCCATTTGTTTGATAGGAAGACTGAGCTCCAGGGACAGGAGAAAGCTTGAGCCGACCCCAAGCAGGGGCTGAGCTGCAGGTCCTAAGCACCAGGACGTCTGCAATCATCCACTGCCTCTGTGCCCACCTGACCGCTGGGCCAGTCCTTGTCCCCATCTGTGGGGAGCACCCCTGACAGGCTGAGGAAGACCCCAGGCCCAGATTTCAGCAGGTCCCTGGAGCAGTCAGAGCCACACCAGGGCAGTAAAGGCGGCTCACATTAACCCCTCTGGAGCTGGGGCTCTGAGTCCCAGCACATCAGCCGGAGGAGAAATCAATACCCATCGCCTCCAGGACTTGAGTGACTAGTATGTTTTTGAAGAGACCTTGGCCTCGGCTGACTTTTGGGCCTCTCCCCGCTCCTCTCCACTGCACAATCATCTCTTCATAATCCAGTCAAGACTGGAGAAGATGGAGAGAGAAGCAGCGAGCATTTTTCTCTCTGATTGGGCTGCCTGGCCGTGACCCACTTCAGAAAGGCAGCATCTCCCCCTTTCTGGAGCGTTGACTTGAGAGAAATATCCACAGATTGAGACATTTGCTCAGATGCCCCCAACTCTTAAATCACTCTCAGTTTGGACAGGATTTGATGATGACATCGGGCTGTGATCACAGTTCGCTCAGCCATCTGCCCCCTGAGTGTCCCGGTTTTCTTTTCTGTCAGGTTTTCGAAGCTGCCTTTGGATATTTATCTTCACCATGATTAGAAGGAAGCAGTCAATGTGGAAATGGCAGGGGGCTGACCCCATTGGTCACTTGGTCAAATGTGTGGTGACGGTGAGCTGGGGGACGTGGCGGGGGGGAACTCAGAGAACATGACCCGCAGTCCTCTTCCTCGAGCTCTCGATCCAGCTGGGGAGAGAAGACAGATGAAATAACTCCTCTATACCAAACAAACATTTGCAGAGGCCCACCCACCACGTGACTAACACTGTCCTGGGCAATGGACCAGGCGGCCACTGTCCTTTGCTATGGTAACAAAGAAAGTGACCAGCAGTGGCCCCTGGGGGGTCCTGTGTGTCCTGTTGGGAGCAGGACGGGGAGACATCACCCAGGAAAGTCTTCCAGGGGGCGAGATGGCTGAGCTGGAACCTCTCCAGTGAGTAAAGGTTTCAGTCTGGTGAAAAGAGAGAGAGGAAGGAATTCCAGGCAGGGGGCACAGCACATGCAAAGGCCCAGAGGCCAAGATGGTACAGCAAGTTTAAGAAAGGGAAAGAAGTTCAGTGTGACTGAAGCAAAGGATTGGGGATGAGGATGATGAGGGAAGAAGGTAGGGGATGGGGCTGGGGTGCAGACGGAGGCCAGGTCACGCAGGGCCTGGTGAGCCAGTGAGGGAGCTGGGAGGGTCTGGGGAAGTGGTGGGGAGGTCTCAGTGAGGGCTCAGCAGGGATGTTACCAGGCCCCTCTGTCCGTGGTGTGCGGGATGGGTGGCAGTGGGGGACAGGGGTGAGATGGTCCTGTGGGTGACAGAGACAGTCCCCTGAGCTGGAGGGTGACGGCAGAGGTAGAGGGAATGCAGCAGAGTTGACAGGTGTCTACGAGCCAACGCGATGGGGATGGGGTTTGAGACGCGAGGAAGAGGAGAGAAGAGACACAGCCAGGATCCTGCCAGGACCTGGGGGCTGGAGTCACCGCTCCCTGAGGTGGGGGCGTCCAAGAGGCCACGTTTGGCGTGAGCTCATTGAATTGGGTTGGAGGTGCCTGTGCGGCCCCCGTGTGGACATCTAGGTCTGCAGCTCAGGGGAGCCGTCTGGGCTGCGTGTGGGTAGGGTCCCCTGCGTGGATGGGGGCCCTGAAGTCATGGGGGGCTGAGATCCCCCCGCCTAGAAGGGGAGCAGAGAAAGAGGAGAAGACAGGCTAGACCTGCACAGTCCACTATGGAGGCTACAAGCCCCATGTAAGCGCGGGAGTGTGCGTGTGCATGGGTGTGTGTCCTCTGATGGGAAGAAGCCTGCAGCATGTGTGCAGTGAAGGCTGGAAGAAACGAGGCCTGAGCCATCCAGGGTGAGCCCCAGACACAAGGGAATAACCAGGGCTTGGGTTACAGAGCTGGTCCTGACGCAGGCCCAGAACCGAGCACTGTGCCTGAAACATCTCAGTTAAGCCTCCCTGTCATGATACCCACGTTACAGAGGAGGAGACTGAGGCCACAGAGGGCAGTGATGGCCACACAGTCACACAGTGTGGGTGTCGAGCCCAAGCCCCTCACCACTACTCTCCAGATGTTTCAACTGCAGGAGCACAGTCCCAGGGCCGACCGTGACTTTGGGTGTCCCAGGGCCTGGGGTGCACAGGGCCAAGGAGGCCCAGGGCTGGCACGTGGAGGCCACTTGGGGCACTGCTGGCTTCTGCAGACTCGGGCTCCCGCCTTGTGCTGAGCCCCCTGGATCAGACAAGAGTCTCCGTGAATGATGGTCTTCAGGGCTCTGGCCCAACACTTCCTATCGGTCACAGCGCTGGCAGGAAAGAGAGGCTCGCTCTGGGTGGCTTCGAGCAGAATTAAGGGAACTCTTCAGGGATGGAGGCACCAGGGAACAGCAGGAGAGGGTAGCTGCTGGTGCCCCTGGGTCTGACAGGGCAAGAGGAGAGAGGAGAGTGCTTGGGGAGCCCAGGGAGAGCCGGGCCAGGGACGAGCTGCCCACAGGGGCTACAGCCACTCCGGGCACAGCAGGAAGCCTGTGGGCAAGGGACACGGGACCTCCCTCTCCTCCTGCCCTCACCTCCGGCGTGCCTCCTGCAGGCCGACCCTGACCAAACCCTAGAGGGCAGGGAGCTCCGGAGAGGGAGTTCTCAGGGGCCAGTTGCCAGGATACAGCATCACTGGGCCGGGAAGAGCAGAGGAGGGCCTGGGCAGGGGGCAGGGAAGATGCAGAACGACCCGCTCATAGGACCTGTGCGTCTTCCCACATCTTGTGTTCTGGTGCCCCAACCCGCCGCCAGGAGTCCAGACAACAGTGTCCCTTCCAGGCTCAGCCGGGCCTTGGGACCCACAGGGGAGAGGGCACCAGCATGGGGGATGGGGGCAGGCTTTGGGGAGCCTGGGAAAGCAGGTGGTGCTTTAAGAGGGAGATTTCCGGTGGTCTGGAGGTTAGTGAACGGGGCGGTGGGAAGAGGAGGGCAGTGACATACGCATGTTGACTTGGAAGCATGCTCAGCACCAACCAAACATGCGTCATTCTATGGTTCTCCTTTTTCTTTATTATTTTTCTTGGTCAGCTTACATCCTCTTGCTGCCAGGTCTGTACAGTATAAATGAAGGAGTTGGCAACTGCCTGGTTTACCCATGCCCACTGCCCGACGGCTCTTCTGGCCTCAGAGCTTTCCTTTGGAGCCTGGAATTTCTGCTCAGATCAATTCAGGATGGAGACATGTCTAAGAGCCTCTGTGTGTGTGTGTGTGTAGGGCCTCCAGATGTTCATATTGAAAGATTACTCCACTTTTCCCTCTATTTGAGACTACAAATCATTTCAGACTGTTAGGGACAGGCCTTTTCAAGCAGCTGTGTATGCCCAGGCACAAATTGAGAGCCCGGCTCAGGTTTATATTCAGGTCACTCTTGGCTTCGACAGGAAACATACATCATATTTCACTCTTGGGTCTCAGGCCTGAAGTCATGTCAGCTTCTGAGAAAATATAACCCCTGTGCAAGGGAACATTACGATTCCGCCTGAAATGAAGACTTTTCCTCCTTTAAAACTCCTGCAGCCCACATGGAGGTCTGTCTTCTCGGGCTTTCTAGAATCGTTCATTAAGTTGTCGGCCAGAACTGACTGAGGACTTCTTATTCTTGGATTCAAGAGGCGGTAGATGCTTTTAAGACCATCACACATTAGACCCTGAAGTCGTGGCATCTGTGGTCCAGCTGGGGAAGCAAGGCTACTTCATTAAAACACAGTTCACAATGGAAGCACTTTTCTGGAGATCAGGCTCCGGGAAGCTGAATTTTTATGTTCCTCTGGCACAGGGACAACAGACACACACACATCCTTCTTGTAGGTTTTAAAATCTCATCTTCGTCTAAATCTTGTGGGTTCCCTGAAGAGAGAGGTTTCTCCTGTGCTTCTTTCATAACCCCTAAAATGTTCCCCGGACACTTATTAAATATTTCTTGACTCATTGAGATTCTGACAGGTAGCCAGAAAGACTCCCTTTCTCTGTCACCAGGAAAAGCTACAAAAGAAGAATCATTCTCAGAGATCATCAGAGATTTGTTTGACCAGCAGGATTTGTTGTTTTTAGTCTCTTAGCGGATATGCTGAAAGTTGCTTTTCTGCTGGTTCCAGAGCCCATATCTCTGCCTGGAGAGCTGAAAATTAGGCCATTTCTATACCAGTGACTCAGCACTGAAAAACTTATCAGTCTCAGGTTTAAAATTAAGTGCAAAACGCAAAAGAGGCACTTCCACAGAGGGGGAAGGTAAGCAGTAAGCCCATTTTGCAACATAAAAAAAACCCAAAAACATTTTGGAATGTCAATCTGGAAATGGGAGGCAAAAGCTACGAATTTGGGGGTAGAAAATATTTTATAGCTTAAAACCCTTTAGGAATATTTTATCAAAAGATCCATTCCCTGTGATGTTATTTTGGGTAACTTTTATAACCAGCTGACACGCTTCCATTTAGCATTTTCCTGACTTGAAAAATCACAGCAGTCTAATTACAGCCTCTCACCAAAAGTGAAGTGGGTCTGTGAAGAGCACCTAATGGATACGTTCATTTCTACCCCCATCTCTGTCTTGTCTCAGATGATCAGGGTGAAAATGTTCCTGAGTTCTTTATTTTGGGAGCAAAGAGCAAGAAGATGGAAACGGAGTGGGCTGGGGAATATCCTCTCTCTCCTTGATCTTTTTCTTCTTGGGTCATCCAGTGTAGGGGGAGGTCACTGGACACTGCCTGGCTCAAGGGAGATGGTTTGTGAACCTGGCTGACCTGCTTTGAGGTAGAAGGGTTGAGAAAACCGAGATGACCTATAGTTTGTCCCATTGATGGCAAGGGAAAACCCTCCTGGTAAGGTGCCCACCGCCTAGGGCTTTTTTTTTTTTTTTTTTTTTTTTTTTTGCAGTACACGGGCCTCTCACTATTGTGGCCTCTCCCGTTGCGGAGCACAGGCTCTGGACGCGCAGGCTCAGCAGCCATGGCTCACGGGCCCAGCCACTCTGCGGCATGTGGGATCTTCCCGGACCGGGCACGAACCCGTGTGCAGACTCTCAACCACTGCGCCACCAGGGAAGCCCAAGTTTTTTTTTTTAATGCACGCTGATATGACAGCTGTCAAAACACAGTCTAACAAAGTCATTTTAGATGAAGTTAAAGACAACTAAGCGCTACAAGAGCCATCTTACAGAAAATAACAAATGAACATTTTGGCCAACCCAGTATATGGCAGAAGGTGTCCGTGTGTGACCCTATAACAGAGGGATGCAGGACTGGACCAATTATTGGATATATCACAGAACCACTCCCTCCCCCCACCTTAGTGTACCTTTAACTAGGAACCCAAATAACCTCCTAACTGACCCACTTCAGTGCTGACATCGCAGATGATTCTCATTGGATTGCGGCAGTAGATTCTCCCAGACAGCAACGCCTGAGACACCCGTTAAGGAGAAGCCAACCTGGGAAGTGACTGCCATGTTGGAATTTTAGGGCTCATCTGGGTTCAGGTGTTTCTGGCTAGTTGAGTTTCTAGAGTTAAGAGTTTAAGTGATTACTCAAGAATGATTCAACAGAGTTAAAGTTATAATCAGATTTCCTAAGGAGTCAAAGTAAAATACGAAGTGAATATTTTGTCATAAAAATGTTTATGCCTAATAACCTTTTTGTTCAACCCGTGTTTCTTTATGGATATAACTTCTCTGCTGTGACTTGGGAGATAACTTTAGGTATTATTTGGATAGGTTTGTTTAAAGGTATGTATTTATCCTCACAGTTACCTTCAATTTATAGCAAGGGATGGTCGGTTTTCCTTTTAGAGGCGTGACATCAAGTTTTCTGTTTGAATACATTTATTTATGCAAAAACAGTGAGTTGAAAGAAATAAGCAAATCATAGTGTAAGTGGGATGTGGATAAGCTAACAAGTCTGAGGAAGTTTTTGAAACACCTTCCTAACTCTATACAAATGCAGCGTGGATTTAGATGACAAATACCCCCTCACCATGATACTGGTTATTGCTTTGTTTCTAGAAGTAGCCACACAATTCAAGCAGTTCCTTCTGTCCTCTTGGTCTTGCTCCTTCATCCTCTTTACGGGTCTCCATGGTGACCAGATGAGTCCCTCAGACCATGCCATCGCTTTGTCCTAGGTCCTCTCTGGCAGCTAAGTGCTGGGCCATGTTCTCAGCACTGGAGATTCAGTCATGTGTCTGCTTCCAACAGCTGCACCCCTTCTTTCTGGCTAACAGAATCTAAGGTTGCTAGATAAAATTCAGGGCCATGTAGTATTTGGTACCTACTTAGAGGAAAACCATGCATTGTTTAGCTGGGTGGGCATCCTGTACTTTTATTTACTAATTCTGGCTGCCCAAACAGAGCCCCTTCCAATGTGACCACGTAGGCAGTGGATTGTTAATGGTCTGTACTCTGGAGTCAGTGTTCTGAGTTCAAGGTGAGGCAATACGACCCACCAGCTGGTCACACAGGTGCTCTGAGCTTCAGTTTTCTCCTGTTTGTGCTTGAAGTAGAAGATGCTAGTATTTTCCTTGGAGGGTGTTGGAAGGAATAAGTGGGTTGATACCTCATGTGCCCTTAGACGAGTTTCTGGACACAGAGTCAATGCCCAGAATGATGTTGGTTTTTTTCGTTGGGGAACATGTTCTTTTGCTAAATTGAAGTATAGTTGATTTACAACATTGTGTTATTTTCAGGTGTACAGCAAAGTGATTCAGTTTTATATATATATATATAGTGTGTGTGTGTGTGTGTGTGTGTATAGTGTATGTATGTGTTAATCCCAAACTCCTAATTTATCCCTCCCCCTAACATGATGTTGTTGATTCAGGTTTCCTGATGTAGAGACCAGGCAGCATCCTCTCAACCTACAGTGCCATTTGGTGGCTCTATGAGAACCCAGTCAGCACGGAGACACTCTGTCGTGTGCCTCACCTGTCCACCTGGCGAGCTTTGGGGGTCTTTGTGTCCTGGGTGCCCTCATACTACCGCTAACTTATGACATAACCAATTTTTTTTTTTGGCCATGCTGTGTGGCTTGCAGGATCTTAGTTCCCCGACCAGGGATTGAACCCGGGCCTCAGCAGTGAAAGTGCTGAGTCCTAACCACTGGACCACCAGGGAATTCCCTCACATACCCATTTTAAAAATAGTTTCCCCTAAATAAGATCAAGTAAATCAATCAGAGGCTTTCTTTCAAATGACTTCTAAATCATTGAAGATTTTAAGCGTGTTTAAACTGTTCTTTCGAGCTAAAAATTTGCAGATTACCTCTTTTAGGAAAGGGAGGGAAAGCAGAGGCTGAGAATAACCCTGAGTAAATGGTGAATACTTTGAAATAAACCAGCTCTGTGTTTGACCTCCAGTTTTGAACTGTACGTGTTCAACGTAGATGGGGGTAAAGTGAATCAACAGCAGAGAAAGCAAATTCTAACTCCCGGGGGATTTCTTTGTAAGGGGGCCACTCAGATGTGGTGCAGCTTGAGTCAAACCAGACCCTGCTGCATGGTGACGAAGCCAAATCAGGAAGAGGGAGCAATTTTTAACCTCCCTTTACACATGCTGATGCATCAGAAAATTGAGAAAGAATTAAAAGATCATTAAAAAGCTCTTCCAAATGATGCGAGGTTCAGGGAATGCAGGCAGCCAGGAATGGGAGAGATTTAAAAAGTTCAAGACAAAGTCGTCTTGTGGAAGAAAGCGGCGGATATGCTTAGGTGGAAATTTACTCCTGGGGGAGTTTGCTTTTCTCCCAAAGACGATCACACATCCTAACTGAAGCAAGTTCAATGTAAAACTCATGTCTATCTGAACTAAACTTCATCAGATAAGCCTGGAGGGCCCCTAGTTGCTTGAGGAATGAGGCTACAGATAGCGTCTTCGCTTGGGTTTCCCCCATAAGCAGAGCTGGAGATGAAAGCTTGTAGGCAGGTAGGTTACTTAGGGAAGTGATTTGCGGACTGAAAGGAGTGAAGTGGGAAAAGAGGAAAAGCCAGTCTTAGGATGCAAAACTGATCGCCATGTGTGCTAGTTTTAAAACACGACTGCACGTTTTTGGATGCTCCTCTCAAGAGAGGTGGGTCTATTGCCCCTAAACTTGAATCTGAGGGCTGGTTTTGCTATGTTACTTCCAAGGCTGGGTCATAAAAGGCCACGTGGGAACTGGTGATTCTCTCTTCTCCTTCCATCCTGCGGCACAGCTCTTAAACAGCAGTAGAATGAACTTGAGCCATCAGAGTGTTCCATGCCCTTGGCCACAGAGATTGGATAAAGGATAAACACATGATTCAGTAAGACTCATTTCTGGGACTTCTGTTGAAACTGTGGGTAGAAAATCATTTTTCTCCCAGAGCTGCTGAGGGTGTGAATAGGTGCTAGGAAAGAAGAGCCTGCCAGAGAATGGGGCCTACAGAGGGAAAAGCAGAACCAAGAGGTGGAAGGGGATCACTTCCTGATACCATTATTTGAGTACCTGGATCTAGCCATGCCTGAAGCTGTTGCCTTTGTACTTTTAAATGACGTGAGCTAATAACCCCTCCTCCCTGTTTTTTTTTTTTTTCCCTTTTTAAGTAATTTTTATCTGGATTCTGTCAGCTGCAATCAGGATAGTCTGACTCTTTCAAGACCAACTTAGTAAAGATCTGAGAAGTGCTGAGAGATGCTGACCTACTGGTTGGACACTTCAACTACAAGACCCCTCAGAGGGCATCCTCTCTGGTCATCCCAAGATGTTCCCTTTTAATGAGGGCTGATATAGGTTCTCATCTTAATGTTGTTCTCACTGCAGCAAGATTCGGTTTGGGTCCTGGTGTGCTGGATGTGCCCCCGATGCCATGAAAATCCAGCAGAGGCTTCCTGCAAAAATGGAGACTTCCCAGGCTGACCCAAGGCTAAAATTCATTGCTCTTTATCATTTATCTTTTCCTATAAGACAAAGAAACAAAATATGTGTAATTAATGTTTGGCAGAAAAAGATACATAAAATTAAAATTAATTTTTTGGAAACTTAAAAGCAAGTATTGTTTTGTCTGGACTTCCTTTTTACAGTCCAAATGTTTTCTTCTCATTCATTATGGAATAAAAAATGAACTCTAGTTCAGTTTTTAAATTCCTTCCTAAATATTGCTTTTAATTCCCTGATGGTCCCATGTCTATTCAAGACATCTGAACGTGATGCATTCAAGGTTTACAGTGATGCTTCAAATATTTTCTTAAAAAGTATTTTCATTTTGGCAAGATCCAGAATCCATAAACACATACCGTTCTGCATTCTCTTACTGTTTACATATTTCCTTAAAAAACAGTGACTTTCCTTCTGTTTCAGAGTTATGTTCATGTCCTTTCTTATTTGCCCCATAGTTTGCAGCCATGAAAAAAAAACTGTGCTTTAAAAAAAGAATTATTCCTATCACCTTCCTCAACCACCTCTAACAAATCTATTATATTATGAAATCTCTTTTCTTCTCGAAGGAATAAAATGGGTCTTGAAAATGCATACTGTTATGTGCATATCAGAGGGGAGGAATGCCTTCCAGCATTTCTATCTTTCCATCCAGGGCTGTTAGGAAGCAGAGTTGTGAGACCCAGTGTTGCAACCTTGCTGAAAGAGAAAGATGTAAGGCAGGGTCTCAGAAGAGGGTAGAAAAATGACTTCTTCATTGAAGCTGGGGCTCTGCTCAAAGCGAACACTGATGGTTCAGCACTTTGTGGAAGTACACGTGTGTCATAATCAAGGAAGCCCTACAGCATCGTCCATAATACACTTTTTGGGTTGTAATTCCTTTTTGCCAGGGAATGTGCACAATGACTGCACAGCAAGGAGGCCTGAGGTTCTTAGACACAGGCTGACTTTGGCTCCTGGATGATGTGGGGATGCATCTTGAGGACCAGCTGCCTGTGGCTATGATGAAGGATGCACTGCCAGGAGCAGCGTCCATCCTCCGCAGCTCTGACCCCGAGGCCACAGGGCGGGCGGCTGCCTGGGGACAGGGGGCGCGGCACCCGAGGGGCAGCATGGGTCTCACCTGTGGGACTCCGTCCAGAAGTTGGACTCAGCCAGGAAAGCCAGCCCTGCACAACTTGCAAACCCTCTATTTATATCCAGGTCAGGTCCTCTGAAGACCAAGGCCAACCAGGAATGAATCATCCGTTTGTCCAGAACATGACACAGCTGAGTCCTCCAGGCCGCCTCTTTGGCGAGAGAGGGGCTGTTGGACGGGGAGGCGCTGGGTTCCCATCCTGCTCCCCAGGCCACTGTCCCCCCGGGCAAGTCCTCCGTGTCTGGGCTTTCCTTCCCTACCGGGAGCAGGGCCGAGGGCAGCTCCTCTGTCATGGGTCCTGGCAGGGCTGCCCCGGCTCCAGGGGCCCAGCACCGCAAACAACACAGAGCAGGGCTGCGCGGTCCGAGGTGCGCTTATGCTGGCGATGATGATGACCCGAGGGGAGTTTCTGGGACTGATCTGAGGATGTTACCAACGTCTCAAAAAGGAAAATGCGGGCAAAGTTTGGGTTCACAGAAGGATGTTTGTTTGCCCATAACCCCACACCAAGCAGCACGAATGTCTCAGAAATTTAAACGAGCAAAACTGGCTGAATGTTTTGTGCCCGGTCAGCAGAGCATCCAAACAGACCTCAGGATCTTGGATTCTCATCCTGAAGTCGAACAGCCTATTCCTCCTTTCTCATGTTTCTCTCCTTCCTTCCTCCCTCCCTCCCTCTTTTCCTCTTCCTTTCTTTCAAATTGCCCTGAAAACATGCCTTATTGTATGAAATGAAGGCCCCACGTCTTCTGAGAAGTGGAAGAGCCGGACAAATGAGAAGTGTGTCCCTGATGAAGCCGAGCATCTGAGATCTTGCCATTTTCCTGTCATTTCCTAAATTCATTCCCGGTTTGTAGCACAGGCTCCTGGAGGAGGCTGGCTGAGGAAGTGGCCTCGTTCAAGTCCAGTGGCAGCCGTGACGCGCTCTGTTAGGACTGACCATAAAGGCTCCTCCAGCGCTGGTTTGGGGTCATGCAGGACGTGGGAGTGAGGCTCTTAGAAGGATCACGGGCCCCTCAGGGTTCCCTCTGTGAGTCCAGGCGGGGCTCTTTCCAGGCCGCCCTGGGTGCCGGGGTTCCTGCTGCCCCCATGACTGGGCCGGGTCCGTCCTCAGGCCGAGGTCAGTGCTGGTGACCTGTGCAGGGGTCCCTGTGCTCACAACCCTGCAGCTCCCGGTGGCCCTGAGGGGGCTCCCCCAGCTGCTGGGAAGGCAGAGGCTCTCAGGCTCTCAGATCTGGCAAGTTCTCAGAGAAGCTCTGATGACCCAGTGCCCCCTTCTCAGTAAGTGACGCCTCCAAACACCAGTCACTTGGGCTGGTGACCACCCACGTGTTGTCCTGGGGTTCCCCCTCTTTTTCCAGCTACAGTGAATGCACTAAATTCAAACATGCTCTGGTCTGTCCGCCCCTCTCCCCGCCCTGCTCTCACCTGAGTCGGCACCTCCCTCCTCCTGGGGTCACGGCAGTTGCCCCCCCAGTCCTCCTGCCCCCTCCTCTCTCCACCCCCAAAATCTACTCTCTGCTCGCACCCAAAGGGAGAGTGAGCTCCGTAAACTCAAAGGAGACCCTGTCACCCCTGAGTAAATGTTGCAGTGACTTCCCACTGTGCCCGGGAGAAAGGGGACCCCACCCCTCACTGGTCCCACAAGGCCCAGCCCCATTCCTGAACTGTGTCCCTCACTGCCCCCCTCACTCCCTCCATTCCAGCCTCACTGGCCTCCTGCTCCTCCTCCAGATCCAAGAGCCTTCCTGCCTCAGGGCCTTTGCACATGCTGCCCCTCTTCTGGAATGCTCCTCCCCAGCTGCTCCTCCTCAGCTCTCCCCATGACCTTCCATTCTCTGCTCAGGGACAACCCTGTGCCCCATCTAAAGAAGTGTCTGCATCCCTGCGTCACGTCCTATCCCCTGCACAGAACTTGTCACCATCTGAACTTGATTTACTCGTTTTTATACCTTCTATGGTCATTTGCACCCAAGGAATGTCACCCACAGGAGAGAAGGAACATTGTCTGCTTGCTGTTGGATTCCTGCCCTAAGAACTGGCCCAACCACACAGTAAGTTCTTGATGTGCATTTGTTGAGTAACTGCATGAGTGAGAAGAATCAGAGAATGGACGCTTAAGAATTCTAAACTAAATATTTAAATCAGAGAACGTTCTAGTCAGACAGGGCCCTTAGAAATTGTTTACTCAAACCCATTTGTTTTGCGGGAGGGTAAACGGAGGCTCAGGAGGAAAGGGGGTTTACTCACATCTGAAGCTGAGTCTCCTGCTGTGTTAGGAGAGGGACCCGCTTAGCGTGGTGTGTTTCGGGGTGATGGATGGCTGTGGGAGCTTCTTCTACCCTTTGACGCGTCGCCGAGGAAAGCAGGGACGGAAGGCGCGGACATGGTGGAGGCTAAGTGGCTCAGAGCAGCGGCTCAGAGGAGACAAAGCCGGCGGCGGGGCGGGCAGGGCCCCGGAAAGGCTCCCCCGAGGACGAGGAGGTCTGAAGGGCGTGAAGAGCAGGGGAACCCCCGAATTTGACGTAACCTCATGGGAGGGCCTGAGGCAAGAACTGGGTGAGGCAGATCCCTCAGGAATTGAACTTGGGGACAGAAACGTTACTGACTGCCTGTCACAGCCAGAAGGTCTTTAAAATGCTCATCAGATCAGGTGCTCCCTGCCGAGAACCTTCTGGAGGCTTCAGGATGAGTTTCTCAGGTCTGCCTTAATGAATTACCACAGACTGCGTGGCTTCAAACAATGGTAACCGGTTTCTCCCAGTTCAGGAGCCAGAAATCTGGAATCAAAGTGTAGGTGTGTTGGCTCCTTCTGGAGGCTCTGGGGAGCATCCGTCCCGCCTCCCTCCCAGCTTCCGGTGGCTCCCGGCGGCCCTGGCCTTCCTTGGCTGGGAGCTGCATCCCTCCCGTCTCTGCCTTATGGTCACATGATGTTCTCCTTGGGCGTCTTCCCATGGCCTTCGTACAAGGATGCTCTCAGAGTATTTAGGGCCCATGCTAAGCCGGTGGGACCTCATCTTAACTGATTACGCTTGCAAGGGCTGTCTTTCCAAGGAGGGTCACATTCCGAGGTTCCAGGGGGACGCGAATTTTTGGGGGAGAGGTTATTCAACCCCAGTACAGCTCCCCGTTGCTCCCACATTAAAACCCATCCCCTCCCCAGACTGCGAGCCCGTGCAGGCTACTGGTTAGAGTGAGGACACGGAACTGGGCTGCCCAGGAGCGCGCGGCTCGGTCGGTCACCACCCCGACCTGCTCGTGCTCAGTGGGTCGTGGCTCCCAGCTCTTCAAAAGCCTCCCAGCGATGCGGGGTGGCCAGGAGACCCACTTTGGCCAATGGGGCCCTTGTGGGCTTGATGCAGTGAGAGGCTGTAAGTGCATTTGCGAGGTCTGTCTTGGTTCTTGGCTTCTGGAAGGTCCTGCCCCAGGGAACTGCCCTTCTAAGGCGGGTGAGGGCTTTGCAGGGCTGACTCGACCCTGGTCCCCAGCCTGAGGTCCAGCCCAGTAGCTCAGTGACGCTAAGCAGAGTCGCCCAAAGGAGCCCAGCTCGGATCAGCTGAACCCAGAAAACCTGCAGCCCTGTGAACTGAGATGTGGGGAGTCACTGAGTTTGGGGGTTTAGCTGTGGATCGTTATTGGGACAATGGCTGAGAAATACAGACACGGGACACTGGGCACTGAACTGCCCTCTCAGTTTTGCCGTCTGTCAAAGGGGCTCATAGCAGTCAGGTGGTTGTGGAGAGTCAAGGAGCTACTGAGTGTGATGCAGCTCCTGGTGAATTTCAATGAGCATCAGCTGCGTTATCATCGCGAGGGCCCCTCCCAGCTCGTTCTGCCCCGCCCCCCACCCCGGGTCGCCCTGCTGGGAGGCAAGCCCTCCACCCTGCTTCTGGAAAACTCTGAACCTTTGCCTCTTCCCCAGTCTTTATATGACGGGCTTTTCTTCACGTGATGGGTTTCCCTTGGTCTCCAGAGCTCAGCTCAGACGGGCCCTTCGCAGGAGCGCTTTCCCGAGGGCTCCACTGTGGCTGGTGCTGGTCCCCGCGTGCTGGCTTGTTCGGTGTCCGTCCAGGCGCTGGAGGTCAGGGCAGAGACGAGGTAAGGCTCTCTGTGTCTTGTTCTCTGGTGCATCCCAGGACCTGACCTGGCCCAGCGTATAGCGGGTGCTCTGTTAATACTGTGAACTTGTTCTAGAAAGCGTGGTCAGACCTGGCCCTTCGTGTGTGCATTCGTGCAGCCAGTCGTGTGGGACGCCTTCCCTGTGCGCAGCTCTCCTCTGGGCAGCGGAGAAGGACAGCAAGCCAGGTCCCTGTCCCTGGAGCTCACGTGTCAGCGGGAGACGATGATCCTGAAAACGGACGGCATGTGGGTTCTGGAGGTGACGATGGCTGAGCGGAAAGTGCCGCAGGACAAGGAGGGCGTGACGGGAGGGGTGCGGGTTGACGGGCTGCTGGGGGGACTCGCTGAGACGGTGACGAGGGACAGGTGTCCTGAAGACAGGAGCTGGGGCTCATGGGTCCTGGGGGAGGTGGCTCCAGGCCGAGGGCGCGGCCAGTGCGGGGCCTGCGTGTGAGGGGCAGCGAGGGCCAGAGTGGCTGCGAGGAGGTAACAAGGGGGCCGGTGGGGCTGAGGTCAGGGAGCGGACGGGGCCACAGCTGTGGATGACCTTGTCGGCCCCCGCAGGGACGCTGGGATTCGCTGTGCGTGACCGGAGCCTGGGCGGGTCTGAGCAGAGGAGGGCCGTTCTCTGAGTGTGTTTTACAAGCACCCTCAGGCCGTGTGGGGAGACAGACTCTGGGACCGAGGGCACGGCAGCTGGACCCGTGAGGAAGCCATGCTGGGAGGCACGGGAAGGTACAGGGCGGGATCATCACGGCCCGGCTTTGGGATCATCTGTGAAGGTCGGGCTGACGGGATTCGCTGCTGGAGGGAACAGAGCAGGTGACAGGAAAGCAAACCAAGGTCAACTCCAAGGACTTGGCCTGAGCAGCTGGGAGAATGGAGGTGCTGTAGAGGAAGGTGTGTGGGTCTCAGGAGGGGCAGGTGGGGGCCAAGGAGGGGCTGAGATGCAGAGAAACCTTCTGGAAAAGACGGAGGGGCCTGAGCCAACTTGCCCTGGGCTCCCGCGCTTCCTCTGTGAGAGCTGCAAGGACGGCCACCTGTGTCATCAGGAAGCTGGTGCAGCCAGACTCTGCACTGTGTCTCCCCAGAGGGACAAAGGTCAATGTCACAGCAGTCTGCTCTGATGCCGGCTTCAAGCCAAGACCTTAATATTCCATGAGAAATCTGCATTGATGAAAATTTCATTAAAGAAACATTATCCCTTTCGCTCCCCTCATTATTCTTGGCTTTGAGTATTGGGTTGATTTGGGTTTGATTACCTGATGATCTGAAGATTGGAGCATTATTAAAAATTTAGATGAGCAGTGATGCGTCTGGCCTCCCTCTCCTCTCTCAGCCGGAGCACGAGGGGCTCTGCTAATGATCACAAGCAAGTCGGGCAGACACGGCAATGAGAGAATTACCAATAGTTTGAGGGAGCCTCGACCCCTTTGCCTTCAGTGGAAATTAGCTGCTTGGCTTCCAGGGCACACAGATTTAATGGATAAAATGCTCAAGAGGAAATTTCAGTCCTGGACCCACGTTTAGGAGTAACGAGTTGTATGTTTTCAGGTCCCCTCCCCTTTCTGTGCCTCAAACGTGCCCCCATCTGTAGAGCAAGGCGGTTGGATCAGGGCAAGTGCTTAAAAATCGTGCCTGTGGGCTGAAACCAGCTTAAAGAGGGAATCTGCAAATTATTTTGTTTATGTTTGTAGTTAACACTTTCTCAGACTTATGATCTTGGGTTCTACATGTTTCATGTATATTAACTTGTCTTATTCTCCCATTCACCCCCACCCCCACCATGAGAGCAATACTCTTTTCAGTCCCACATGATAAACAGGGAAATTCTGACCAAGAGGGGTGAAATAACTTACCCTGGGTCACCTGCTTTGATTTCCAAATCCATGCTTTAACACCTGTGCCACAATTTCTGAAATTTTTAATTCTTGAAAATTTTTTCCAAGCACAGTGTCTCAAAAGTAATTAGGCAGTAAAATTTAAATCATTTGTATTTTTTCTATAAAAATAGAACTTGTATATTAAAAGAGTGGAAGCTCTGGCTAGATGTTCTTCGAGGGTGTCCATTTCTGGAATATCATTTGTGCTTCCACGAGACACTAGATACTGACATGATTTACCATGTTTCTGTTAGGAGAGATGGCAGTTTTCAAAAAGAGAACCCCATCTTTCAAGAAATCCAAGAGAAAAACTAGCTGTGTACTAGGGGAAAAACCTATTTGAATACATCAGAGAGCAGCTTAGGCTGCCAGGACTTGAGGGGCCAACAGTGCAGACAGAAAGGAAATGCACTGAGGTGAGCCCTATTTTCTCCACCTCTTTTCCCTTTGAGGAATTTGCCAATTTGTAAGCAGAGAGGGGCCAAGAGTCACAGAAACTGATAGCTTTTCAACAAGCTCATGGTTCTGGGGACATACAGCTTGCTATTTGGGGCTACCAAGGAAGCCAGGGTTTGAGGGCCCAAGATTTCAGAGAACCCCCTAGAAGTGGCTCTGCTTTTCTGCAGTACTTTCCCTCTTGAAGCATTTGCTGATTCCTAAGCTGTACCAAGGGGCTCAGCAGATAAGCAGAAAGTAAGCAGCTGAAAGGCTAAGAAACTAAGCAAAATTTTCACCAATATCATGATGCCATAACAGCAGAACCTGGAGTTCAGTGATCACCAAATCGGTGGAGGCTTGGAAAACAAATGGTGGTTTGTGCTGAGTCCCTCAAAGAACTTGTCCTGGGAAGTAAGGACAAGCCAAAATAAACTGGACCCATAAAGTAGAAAAATCAGTCTTGAATCATTACAATCATGATAATCTGTCCTCACTATAGTGGCTGCCAGAAAAAAAAAAGAAACGATAAATTAGAATTCTCTGGGGAAATAGAGCATCATCCATAGACACTACAATGTTTCAAACAAAATGCATTACCAATGTTCAGAAAAATATTACCAGACATATCAGAAAGGAGACCTAATAACCAAAAACCAAGAGAAAAAAAAATGATAAACAATAAGGAAAAAACCTCACAGCTGATGGATTATCAGAAGCTATCAGAGATAAACTGCAAAATATTTATTATTAACATATTCAATAAAAAGATCAAACAATGGAGAAACTTATTAGAGAAATGGAATATCTAAAAAGGGCTCATGTGAATATTTGCTAACTGGAAAATATAAAAACTGAAATTAAAAATATAATTAATTGGCATAAGAGGAGATCAGACAAAGGTTTAGACAGGTTTGTTGAAAATATTCATGTTGAAGCATGGAGACCAAAAAGGATTGCATATACAGGCATACCTAGTTTTATTGTGCTTTGCAGATATTGCATTTTGTACAAATTGAAGTTTGGTGACAACCCTGCATGGAGCAAGTCTACTGGCGCCATTTTTTTGACAGTATTGGCTTACTTCATGTCTCTGTGTCACATTTTGGTAATTCTTGCAATATTTCAAACTTTTTCACTATTAAATTTGTTGTTGTCTGCAGTGATCTTTGGTGTTATACTGTAGCTGTGTTAGGGCACCATGAACTGTGCCCATATAAGACGAGGAACTTGATAAATGTATGTGTTCTGACTGCTCCACTGACTGGTGTTTCCCCTGATTCTCTCCCTCTCCTCGAGCCTTCCTCTTTCCTGAGACACAGCAATATTGAAATTAGGCTGATTAATAAACCTACAATGACCTCTAAGTGAAAAGAAGAGTTGCATGTCTCTCACTTTAAATGAAAAGCTAGAAATGCTTAGTGAGGAAGGTGTGTCGAAAGCCAAAACAGGCCAAAACTAGGCCTCCTGTGTCAAACGGTTATCTAAGTTGCGGATGCAAATGAAAAGTTCTTGAAGGAAGGAAATTAAAAATGCTACTTCAGTGAACACATGAATAATAAGAAAATGAAATAGTCTTATGGCTGATGTGGAGAGAGTTTTAGTGGTCTGGATAGAAGATCAAACCAACCACAACATTCCCTTTTATACACACTGGGAAACCAAAAATTTGTGTGACTTACTTTATTGCGATATTTGCTTCATTGTGGTGGTCTGGAACAAAAGCCACAACATCTCTGAGGTACGCCTATACACAAAAGAGCATTGAGCCATATGGTAATAGTTCTAACGTACACATAACTTAAATCCTAAAAAGAGGAAAGAGAAAATCAGAAGTGCTATATGAAGATATACAACTGAGAATTCTTCAAAGTTAATGAGCGACATTAATTCACAGATTCAAGAACCCCTAGTATGCTAGACAGAAACACATACCTGAAAGAAAACAACTACCAGTCTAGAGCCTTATCTCATTAAAATTATCCTTTGAAAGTGAATATAAATAAATGTTTTCATATAAGCAAAAGCAGATACTTCATTGTCAGCAGATCTTTCTCTTTTTGCCATTTTTGGAATTTTATAATTAATTTTTAATTATACAGCTAGCAGATAGATGTACTTTCTGGGTCCCGGTGGATTTGCTTTAAAATAAATGTTAAATGGAGTTCTTTTTTCTTGAAGTAATTAACTTATTTTTGAAACAGCAAATTCTTTTAGTTATTTATTTTATACATATTAGTGTATATATGTCAATCCCAATCTCCCAATTCATCCCCCCCCCCACTTTCACCCCTTGGTGTCCATATGTTTGTTCTCTACATCTGTGTCTCTTAGATGGAGTTCTTTAGGAAGAAGGGAAATAATTTTAAATGAAGACTACAGGAAAAATAAAGAGCAATAGAAAGGGTAAATACATTGAAAACTTTATTTTAACCATGAGTATACAAAATAGCAATAATAATAACCTGTGGAGGTCTACAATATATGTAGAATTAAACTACTTGCTGAGGATGACACAACAGCCAGAGGAGGTTAAATGGTTTTAAAGGGTTCTAAAGGTCTTCTGTTGTCCAAGTGGTAAAGATGTAATTTAATGTAGATTCTAATAAGTTGAGAATATATGTTGATATCTACAGGATGTCCACTAAAGAATGAAGGAAGTAAAACTGACAACCTAACAGAAGGTTGCAAAATAGACTAATAATAATTGTTATTGATTAATACAAAGTAATGCAGTAAAGAAGAGAAAAGGGGATGTAAATAGAAAACCAATACACGTATCCCCTGCTTTTAGAAAGTTTGCTTTATGCCACTTGGTTTTTACGAAGGACCTATATGAGTACCTGTTTGTGCTTACTGAAAGAAATCCAAAGAGAATTTTCACGTTTACAAGAAAGGCGAAAAATTAAAATAGCTGAAATGCTATTTTCTGCAGTAAACCTTTATAGAAGCTGTGCACCCTCAGAGCAGCAAGAGAGAAGCCCCGGAACTACACTCAGCATCTCAGAATCGAGCCCTGTAGCCTTGAACTGTGTCTGTGAGCCTCTGTGCTTTATCTCAGTTTATTTTGTGCATCTGTTAGCAAGATGTGCTCTAAGGTAATTGCTTCTTTGCTTTGCACCATTTTGGCTTAGGAAAGGTCCCATAAGAAGGCTCTATTTTCGGAAAGCGGGGAAAACCTGTAGATCATAGGAATAATTGCGTCCAATGTAAACAGATTAAGTTCTCAAAGAGAAGGACCAGCTTTATTTTTCATGGGCAGAAAAACACAGATCTGTTTCTCACCTACTGCAAAGTGTTTCAAAGGTAGACGTGCTTGTGAATCACCCGAGGAGCTCATGGAAATGTCTGATGCCCTGGGCCCAACTTCGATATTTAGGGGTGGGGTTTGAGGAGCTGTGTTTTTAATAAGCCCCAGACCTGTCTTTGAGAGACCATAACCTATTGTGTGGTATTGAAGGGGACGGGAATGAGGATAAATTGGAAGCATATAGTTTAGTTCTTGCAGAGCCCGGAGCCGAGCAGGGGAATAAGACAAGCACACGATAACCACAGTGAAGAATCTATACAATGATTGTCTCAGTGAGGACCTTTGCCCTCGTGCAAATGGCCCAGAGTCAGAGGTCTGCCCCCATCTTAACTATTCTGGTCTCAGCTACTCAGGATAGACCAGCTGTGAATAGGATCCAAAGCAGGCAGGCATCCATCCACATACTCAGATATTTATTTATGTGTGTAGCTCAACCAAAGAAACAACCCCGGGCTGGCTGCGTGGGGACCAGAGGCTGGCTGCATCTGGTCCAAGACGCCGGCTCCCCGAGGGCTGTCTGTGCATTGGGCCAAGGCCCTGCTGGACACAGATCACAGATCGGGGAGGGGCTGTTCAAGGCCAACAGCAGCTGGCCTGTTCACTGGCTCCTGGCCTCCCTGAGGGTCCCAGCCCTTGGCAAGCAAAGGTAAGATGGGGATTTTATCCCAGGGCAGGAGGGGTCCCGCAAGCCCTCTGGTGAAGGGGGCTCTTTCTGTGACAGCCCCGGAGTGCTGGCTGTGCCTGGGGAGTCACAAACGGGGACCTGAAAGGGGTCACTGAGGCAGAAGCCACGCAGGGTGGGGAGCGCAGGCCTGTCCTGCCTCAGGCTGCCCGGGGGACATGCCCACAGCTGTGAGGACCTCCTGGCAAGTCCAATGGGGTTGGAGGGGCTGCTCCAGAATCCCACCCAGGTTTCCCAAGTCTGACCCAGGGAGTTGATGGTGGTGGTGAATCCGGCCATGCTAACTTCACTTAACTCTACCAAAACAAAACAAAACTGATAGGATGTGACTTTCCCTTTGTCATTTTTGGAATTTTACAATTGATTTTATTTACACAACTAATTGATTCTTACTACTTGTTTTCCACATTAGAATGGTTTCTATTTTCCTGCCTGGACTCTGATTTGCACAAAAAAGTATGAGCATTCTTATTTTAATTTGACAGCTATTGCCAAGTACTTGCCAAAGCGCCTATTCCTGTTTATTTAGACCAATAGAAATATCTGTTTATCCACAACCTAGCAAGCTTGGCCTTGCCCATCTGATAAGTGAAAAAAAGGATATTTAATTGTCATTTTCCTTTGCCTAATCAAAGAGCAAGTTCTAATCTTTTCATATGCTTATTAATCATTTGCATATCTCTTCTGTAAACTACCCATTCATATCCCTGTATCAATTTTTCTAGCAAACTATATTTTTCTTATCGCTTTATAGGAGCATATCAAATTAATCCTTTGCTATGTATAAGCCAGATACCTCCTCCTCGTCTTTGTTGAGGCAATCCTTTGTTACACAGAAGTTATGAATTTTGATGTATTAAATTGTGAGAGAAACTAACCCTAACAAAACTAGCAAAAAAGAAAATGTGTTGGCTCATATAATTGAACAACTCAAAGATAAAGCTTCAGGTGCAGTTGGATTCAGCGGCTCTAACAATGTAATTAGGATACTGCTCCAGCTTTATTCTTCTTCATAATAGTGTCGTTCCAGGTCTCAATAGGGGAGCAACATGGCTCCCAGCAGCAAGTTTTACAAGACTGAATGTAAGTTAACAAAATCTTGTCTTAAAGAGGGTTAATTATAAAGTTCTTTTTTTTTTCTTTTTCCACACCAGAAGCCTGAATGTAGTTTGCTGTAAGAGTAATTGAGTAACTCAAAATGTAAGGGCTCTGAGTAGCTTTCTTTCTTTTTTTCTTTATTGTGAAAAAATGGCTGTCATATTTCCAAGCATTGTGTACTGATACAACAACATCCAATAAAAGTAGGAAAGGAAACCTCTTGTCAAGCACAACTCTCTTTTTCCAGATCTGGCAAATCTTTCCCAGGAGCACTCTCCTTCCCCTGCAATTGATGCTCCCTGGGATCACTGGCTAGGACTGGGTCATGTGCCCACAACCCACTGCAAAGGAGGATGGGAAAGCAAGTAATGCATTCTCTGCCTCTAGACTGGAGGATGGGCTCTGCTGGCAGGAATAAGGGTGGGCAAGCTCCTGGGTGGATTTCCAGCTGTGCCTGCCCCAGAGAGCATCTCTCCTCATCACTCGCCCTCCAGGGAGAGGACTCACTTTACTTGGACCAACTCTTGTCAGGTGCTCGTCCTGAACCACTTCCGGGTTGGGGGGATCTGCCAGCTGATTGGCCAGGCCAGGTCACTCCTTAGACTCAGACCCTTAGACTCAGACATGGCGCTCATCCTGAACCCCATGGATGGAGAGTGGGAGCATGAATGTTTATTTATCAAGGTACAGTTACCAGAAGATGGGGGGGGCGGGAAATGTGTGCTCAAAACTCCAAATAGCAGGTTTACACTAAAGATACATGAACATATAATAATCATTATTGGTGGTAATGTCTATTTCTGTTTGTGAATTTCTGGCTAAAGGCTGGACAAATGCTCACTTTCTTGCCATTCTTTCACCCCTCTGAGCAGTGAATGGAGAAAGGGACTTGTTAATGAGCTAGTTTTTTTTTCTCTCTGGACTGCACATGCTTCCTCACCCCCAGCCATGCCTTATTATCGCCCCTTTGGAAATGATTACCTTTTAGGTGGGGATTCAGAGAACCCTAACCTTGACCAAGGCCACACTGACCAAGTTTAGTGTCCAACACAGATATCTTTAAAGAGTTTGCTGCCCAGCTCCTGGAGGTGTCATTAGGAAGGTTAATGATGATTCTTCCACTTCTGTTCAAATTTCCATTCCTGCCATCCTAAATGAAAGCCATCCAATCTCGCCTTCACTCTCCCCATGTACCCATTACCAGCTTATGCAGAATCAGCTGCACAAAGGCTCACAATTGCTGTGTATTAGGGTAGACAGCTCAGAAGCAATTAGAATGTTCACGGCTTTAAAATGATTTGGCGGTCTGTCTATAACATGTCCTGTGGCCTGAAAGGGGATGAAAACACGTCCGCATACGTGAGCGATTAATTGATCTGCTGATGGAGCGCCCTTAACCTTTGTGACCAAATTGAGAGAACGGCTCAGACCTCAGCAATCAAACCAGCCATTAAGAATCCTGCCTGGTCTACAGGCCTGCTCCCTCTTGGGTTCCTGGGGAGAAAATTGAAAGAAAAGGGGTGTAGCCACAAACGCAGGGAACATGCAGACAGGCTGGACAAAGGTTGGCGAGGTTGGGGACTGTTCATTGCGCTGGTGGTTTGTGACTTTCCCTAACCCCCTCCTGGGTTAAATGCAGGGGAGCAAAATGCAAAGTGACACTGGGGCTCTGACACCCTGCAAGGTGATTGTCTTGCCATTTCCTGCAGCTGTGGATCTAAATGCAATGGAGGGGAGCACGTTTGCTGTTAGGGCGAGTACAGGGTGGGGATGGGGACAATCTGGTTCATTTCTCCTCCGTAAGGGGGTCTCGTCTCTGTGAGCTCCTTCAGGCCTCGTCTGAGGACTCTCCATCCCGGGCCAACAATTGTGCCGGATTCAACAAAAATGTCATGGGGAGAGTGGATGGCAGTTACCTGGAGCTTGTGTATTAAACGGAGAGGGATGGATTAGTAAGTGGTATTGTGTATTTAATCTCAGACATTTCAGAACTTTTCAATGACATTTTCTTTAGCCGTTCATTTTCTCTCTTAAAAAAGAAAATGATCTTGTAGAAGGCATCCATTGTTTAAAAATCTAAATTTGAGGAACACCCACATCAAAGAGATGTGGAGAAGGAGGCTTGTTGAAGTGTTGCTTGTTTTACAAAATCATCAGGAGACGTATCAGTTTCCTATTACTGCTGTAACAAATTACCCCAAACTTAGTGTCTTGAAGCACAAGTTTATTCTCTTATAGTTGTGGAGACCAGAAGTCTAAAGTGGGTTGGGACATGTGTATACATATAGCTGATTCATTTCGTTGTACAGCAGAAACTAACACACCATTGTAAAGCAAATATACTCCAATAAAAATAAATAAATAAATAAAGTGGTTGGCTTGATAGGACAATCTGTTTCCTTGACTTTTCTGGCTTCCAGAAGCCACCTGCCTTCCTTGACTCATGGCGCATCTACCATCTTCACACCCAGCAGCGTAGCATCTGCCAATCTCTCTCTCTACCTCTGTGGTCACGTCGCCTGTTTTCTGACTCTGACCCTCTTTCCTCCCACTTGCAAGGACCCTTGAAATTACTTTGGGCCCATCTGAATAATCCAGGTTAATTTTCCTATTTCAAGACTCTTAACTTAATCACATCTGCAAAGACCCTTTTTCCAAGGAAGGTAACATATTCACAAGTTCTGGGGCTTAGGATGTGAACAGCTTTTGGAGGGGTTCATTATTCGGTTGAGCACAGAAGAATTTGCATCTGTCAGGACAGGCAAGATGCTACTGCAGTTACAAATAACACCCAACCCTGTCCCACACCCACCTACCCCCGGCGCTTAATTAAACAGGTAGAAAGTCTTCTCATCAACGTTGTTCCACTTTTACAACCTGGGGAGAGGCCACCACGGGCCACACATCTGCAGAGAGGACAGGTGAACTTGAACCCAGTCCTTGACCTGACTCCACAGCCGTGACTTTCCCCAAACCTGCTGTGTACTTCCCACTCCCGCCCACGTTGCTCCATTGCTCTTGAAAAATAAGTAAATTACAGAGTCAGGCTAAGCTGTTTGGACGCCCTCTCCTCTATTTTCCAGCATCTGCCATAAACCGTTGGAGGTCCACGTTAGTTTTCTTTATTGCTGTTGACCTCACCTTCCAATTATGCAAAATGTTCCAGCAGAGCAGCCTTTATTACAGAGCCCGTCTCTGGCTGACATTTGGTGCTGTGGGTCTTGGCCTTGACTGACAAAGACAGAGACTTCTCACGTTGGCCTCGTTTTCCCCAAAGTGCAAACAACCCCACGACCAGGCATCTGGGGGACCCAGGAGCTCCAGTGGCTGCTGGGCAGGCAAAGCAATGTTTATTAAAAAAAAAAAAAGTCAAGGCTGATGAAAGTGTACTTACTTGGTTTCTTCCAAAAAACATAAAGGTTGGGAGACATTATACTTAAAAAGAAAAAAGGTTTCATAGAACCCTGTGGTTTTGGCTTTTTTTTTTTTCCCCTGGACACTTTAAAGTTCATGTAGCCTATTTCACTTGGCATTTGGGGCTCCCATGACTGCTCTGTTTTGCCTGGTTTCCCAATGAAACCCTGGATCCCTCATTCATTCATTCATTCATTCAAGAAGTTATTGATTGTCAGTTATGTGTCAGGCACTGTTCTGGGCTCCAGGTGTAAAGCAGGGAATCAATGAAGCTCCTGACATTATGGGGCTCACCTCTGGTCAGGGACAATCAATAACAAGATAAAATGTACCTGGAGTGAACCAGGAGGTGGCAGGTGCTAAGAAGGAAAGTGAGGCAGGGGATGGTGCGGTTGGGATGCAAGTGGGCTCCTCAGAGGATGTTGACATGGAGCAGAGACCTGAAAACAGTGATGGAGGGACACAGACTAATATGTGGGGAGAGAGTGTATTCCAGGCAGAGGGAACAGCAAGTGCAAAGGCCCTGAGGCAGGAGCATGCCCGGCATCTTTGAGTAGCAGAGCATGAACAGTGTGGCCACAGCAGAGTGAAGGAAGGAGACAGGTATACAGAAAAGACCAGAGAGATGGCGAGACCAGACCACACCTGTAGGCCACTGTGAGGATTTGGGTTTTATCTGAGTGAGGTGGTATGAGTTTATCCAGAGACGTACAAATTTCCAAAGAATTAGTTTTGTGTTTGTGGAAGTAAAGGTAGACACCTTCTCTTGCTTTGTGGTTTCTTTAAAAAAAAAATCTCAGTATATTGTTTATGCCAGATGGACACGTTGTCCCAAGGGGATTCCGAATTGTCACATTTTATTTAAACCAACATGAAAAAGAGTATGAGATCTCTTTTCACATCATCAGAATTTTTTCAGCTATTGGTTCCTGAAAAGAAAAAAACTGCAGTGCAGGAGAATCAGCTACAGTAATTTGTGAAAAGGGACATGAGTAGGCCAGGAATTAGTTTGCCTAATAGACTTCAACTTGAATTAGATGGAAGATAGATGAGTGGGTTTAGGCTGTTATGGAGCAAAAAGAATCGCAGCGTCAGAGCAATAAAGAGGCAAAAATTGAGCAGAAACACGTATTCTGTAGATATTAGCTGTTAGGCACGTGCCTTTCTCTTGTTGAGGTTATTAGTATGAAATCCAGTATTATCCCGGGGAAAGGAAATATGGCCACTTACTGTCGGGTGGCGAGGTATGTTCCAGTTCATCAAGTCCCCTTGGTAACCTGGCACGCAGCTTGTACTGCTCAGGTTGGCCAGAGAGACTGAACCTCTGCTTTCCCTCAAGTGACAAGTTTTGGAAAAGATGCCAGCATCGGTGTGCTGGCCATTCAATATAGGCAGATATTTTTGGCATGTGTTTTGTATCTTTCCCAAAACAAAACCTTTTTGCTGCCCTGGGGAGTGTCCTGTGGCAGGTACAGCAGGGTCAGCACCTCCTCCCTGAGTGTGACCAGTGATGCCAAGTGGGGCTATTTGATTTAGGGCCTAGATGACTTTTTAATATAGAGTTGTTTTGTTTTGTTTTGTTTTTTTGCGGTACGCGGGCCTCTCACTGTTGTGGCCTCTCCCGTTGCGGAGCACAGGCTCTGGATGCGCAGGCTCAGCGGCCATGGCTCATGGGCCCAGCCGCTCTGCAGGCATGTGGGATCTTCCCGGACCGGGGCATGAACCCACGTCCCCTACATCGGCAGGCGGACTCTCAACCTTTGCGCCACCAGGGAAACCCATATAGATGGTTTTGATCATGACAAATTAGACTGTGGTACCATTTTTCTCTTCCCTTATGGCAAAAATCCAAAAGTTTGACAATATTCCGTGTTGATGAAGCTGTGGGAAAACAGGCATTCCCAAAAGTGGCTAGTGGAGGTGAAATGGTGCCGCCCCTTTGAGGACATTTTAGCAATATCTACAAAATTGACAAAGGCATCTACTCTTTGAGCTAGCCAATCCGAGCCCTGGGGGTTTATGTTGCAAGTATTTGTGTGCAAATACTTAATGATCAAGGTTACAAATCACAGTATTGTTTGCAAGAACCAAACAGAGGCACCAAGAGAAATTTGCCACTACAGGATACGCCTTAGAAACAAACAAAAATTATGAACTGTCCACACACTGAAATATGGAATGGTTAAAATAAAGATACAGGATTATGGTATAAATATTGTTGGATATAAGATCTTGTAAATGGTAAAAAGCAAGATGCATAGTAATATAGACAGAATGGTGTTTTTGTGTATATAAGGAGAGAATGTGAGGCTATGTACATTTATAATGCTTGTGTTCGCATGAAGAAGCACTGAAGGCTACGTTGGAAACCAGGACAGTAACTACCTTTGAGCGAAGTGGGGTAGTCAGAGTGGGGTGAACCCATTAAATGCCTACCCTTTTATGTTATTTTGATGTTTAAGCCTTCTGAATATATTGCCTGGAAAAAACATAGGTTGATGGTTTATAAAAGGGTCCTTTCTATTTTGCAGTCAAGGGTGGTATTAGGACCAAAAATGTAGCGGGGGTCAGTGAAGGGCAGGACACAGGAAGCCCTTGTGTGTCTGTAAATCAGGAAGCAAAGGATGACGTGACCATCCTGACACCCCCAGTGATGCCCACTGCTGACCTCCTGGCCAGCCCTGCAGCCTGGTCTGGACAGCCTGAGGATCATGTGGAGGTGACTTAACAATAGATAACAGATTTGACTGTGTGGATAAGACATTCCACCAAGTTTCACTGAAGGCTCTGCAGAGGAAGTCACGATAATGTTTCAATTTCAGAAGAAAAGTCGATGAGCATGGGAGGGTGACCCACCCCAATAATCTAAAAAAAAAAAAAAAAAAAGGTTCTGAAGAACCTAGGGGCAGGACAGGAATAAAGACGCAGACGTAGAGAATGGACTTGAGGACAGGGGGAGGGGGAAGGGTAAGCTGGGACGAAGTGAGAGAGTGGCATGGACATATATACACAACCAAATGTAAAATAGATGGCTAGTGGGAAGCAGCCATATAGCACAGGGAGCTCAGCTCGGTGTTTTGTGACCACCTAGAGGGGTGGGATAGGGAGGGTGAGAGGGAGACGCAAGAGGGAGGGAATATGGGGATATATGTATACATATAGTTGATTCATTTTGTTATACAACAGAAACTAACACAACATTTTATAGGAATTATACTCCAATAAAGATGTTTAAAAAAAGAAAAAGATTACACAGCTAGTGAGTGACCAAGCAGAAACGAAAAAAATAAAAAAAATAAAGAGCAGATCTGATCCAGAGTGGACGTGATGGGAAGGGTGGAGAGGGAGGCTGAGCCTTTTCTTTGTTCCATCCCCGCCGTCTTCCTGACCCAAGGATGACGGGTTTCCATCTCTAAGCCTCCTGGGCTGAAATTCTCATCATAGAGGGACAGAAAGTAGCTCAGGTATTAAACCACAGATGGCCCGCCATTTTTACTTGAAGTGCTGGAATTCTTCAGGAAATGCCCGAGGAAGGGAGGAGGTCAAGTCAGTTGTGCTCAGCAATCCGTCATCGCCAGGTTTTACAAAAGCAAACACGGAACAAAAGCAAACACGGAAAACGTGATCACAATTCAAAGGGGCAGCTGAGCAGATAGCTTTCACCTGTGGTCCCTCCTGCAGCATCTGCTGCTGCCATTGTGGTTTTAGGTGTTTATGTCTCTTACTAACACAGTGAGCGTGTCTAGGCCTTCATGCCTTATTCATCCTGGAATCCTCTGTGCACAGCTTGGGGCCCGACACTCAGGATGCTGGGTACTGAGGGTGAGCATATGTCCTGGTCTGAATGGGGAAGTCCCCATGCAGGCCTGTTTGCTTCCTTTATTTATTAATAGCAGTCTTTTTCACTCTCCAAAGTGACACAATTTGAATAAAAAATTCTTTTGTCAACCTATCAATAAGGCACAGAACCACTCTCTGGCTGACTTAAACAGAAGACATTATTGTGGGGATGTAGAGTAGCTTTATCAAGAACAGGATTTCTTGTCTCATGTGACTGAGAAGTCAGTCAAGAGTTTGCCCAGGACAGCCCTGATTTATGCCTGCTAATTATCATTGTAATAATTACAAATAGTGCTCCCATTTATTTCCACAAGTCTCTTGGTTGGACAGTAAGGTACATGGTCATTTTAGGCAGGTGTCAGTTACAGCTGGATTCAGCACTCAAATCAAGTCATCAGGACATGTTGGTATTGGTTCAGGGACCTGCTGCGGGCAAGAGTTCCCCAGTGCCTGCATCCTTGCATCCATCGAGATTCTCAGACAAAAGGGGGCTTGTTTTCCAGTAGCTTCCACAAAAGACCTGGGATTAATTCTGACTGGATCACCTTCGGTTATACCCATGGCTGATCCAAACTAAATAAGTGGGAGGAATGGAATCTCAGAGATGCTTGGATCAGAAAGATTTGGGTAGAGGGGCAGGAAGCTCACTCCCACCCCAGGGAAAATTCTGGAATGTCTATAGTTTTTTCTAGTATCAAATAAGGCTCTGGTGTGCCTTGACACCTGACAACTTCTATAAACGTTATCCCTACTACATAAGCAAATCTCAACTTTAATTAAAGTTCCTTCCAGCTCTTGATTTCCTGATTCTATGATGCCTCTTAACAAATGCATAGGAAGGTTATCTGAAGGCTGACTTGTATCAATCTCAGAAAAATAACAGTGAAATCTCCAGGGTTTAGCACAGATGCCAACAGGCATCCCAGCAGGAGTAGCAAATTAAAATATATATCTATTCAAAAATTTGATGATCAGGAAATTACTTCTTGGATGAGCTCTTTAGTTACTGACTTCGACAAAGGATTTGTTAGTACGGTGAAATGAAAATTATACATTATAATTTGACATTTTCCATGCAAATGGAAAAAGTAGCAGAAAAATCTGTCATTTCAGTTCAACAAAGAGTTCACCTGGAAAGAGGAGAAGTACACACACTGTCACCTTAGTGGGTGGTTTGTTATGGGTGGTTGAGAAATAGAGATAAAGTTTCTTGAGATTTACTTTGGATGCAAGTTACAGAGACCCTTCTTCCCAAGCCCTGTAATTTGGGGGGTTATTTTTCCTCATGTCAAACAACCCTAGAGTTAGGCAGTCCTGGGATATTATAATGGCTCCATGATAACACCAGGAGCCAGGCTCCTTTTGGCTTTCTACTCCTCTATCTTTAGTGTGAGTCCTGTCCTCATGGTCTCAAGATGGCTGCCAGAGCTCCAGCCAACAAGACCAAATTTCAGAAGACAAACAATGGCAAAGGGCACTAGTCTGCTGACTTAGCTCCCTTTCAAGAATTTTCCTAGAGTTACCACCCTGTAGCTTATGTTTAGTAACCATTGTCTAGATCTGTATACCCAGGATGAAAGGGAACCTGGTAAATGTTTTTAGCTGGGAATACTGCTTCTTGAAATAAAAATAAGTCTTAAGTTAAAAAGAAAGAAGGAAAGAAGGAATATTGGACAGGCAAGCAAGCTCTGACACAAACCTAATCAATCGTGTCTCTGCTCAGTTTTCTCTAATCAGCACTTTTGATTTTTCCTTCCCTCTTCCCCTTTTCTTTTTTTTTTTTTTTGGTAATGTCCTATCTTCCAGTAAAAGCAAACAAGCAGCTGAATATGTCCCTGCCTTACTTCTCTTACTCTTCCTTCTCTCCTTTAAATGTATAAAATGGGATCTGCATTACAGAGACCTGTGATCTTGTCCCTAAGAAACACTGTGAAACCATCATGAATACTGCAGGAGAACAAACCACAAGAGTTCTGCAATGGAAAACCCTGTATTATAAATCACAACCTCCATTCTTCCACCCCAAATTTTATTTTCCAAAAATTTTGAAATGTGACTACTTAGCATATATATTTAATTCTATGAATAAGTATTTTTTAGTCACCTGAATTAAACCGAACATCTAAATGAACTGTGCTAATTAACTAGAGTGTCAATCACAGATTCAAAGCTAAATGTCAAACTTTATTTCTTTCAAACCTCCCCTGCCAAACCTCAGCATCCAGCTCATTAAAGAATTGAATATGTATATTTTCTTTAAAGATTCAACTTTAACATGACAAGATCCATTCAAATATTCCTGAGAGATATATTTGGTCCAGATATATTTCTGAGTCCAGTAGCCCAATTGAAACCAAATAAATCTTAAAATTTAAGCCACTGTTAATTCATGGTGTTTTTAAAAATGAAGACACAGCTGACGATGTGCCTGAGGCTGAAAAGTATCATGGCACTCAGCTATCCAGCCTGCAACCGTTCCCATCTTGAGGTGTGCAGACGACTTGACTGGTTTGGAGCCCTGAGCCAGGGAAACCTGATAATAGACCAGCTGTGCCATGGTCAGTCCCTGGGCAGCAACAAGATGCATCAAAACTCCCAACCAGTAACCAACTGGGAATCCAGAGGAGGCGTTTGTATCTTGGAGATGGGGTGTGAATCAGGATCTGGGGCAGCAGAGATTGGCATAATGGGCTAAGGAATAGAATCTGGACACAGTAGGTCCAGTGAAAAGGATATGGTGAAGCCTCTTAGGGAGACCCATGGTTCATCCCATGACTCTGCTAGCGATAGAGGCATTACATCTTAGAACTATAGGGTGTTGTGTACAGATGGATGGATGATGGAATGACGGTTGATGAAGAATGGATAGATGAGTGAACGGAAGGATGGATGGATAGATAGACAGGTGAGTGCACCTTCCCTGTCTTGTTCTATGCTTGGCACGTGGGAGAGACTCAATAAATACTACTGAAGGAATGAACATTCATTCTTTTTTTTTTTTTCTTTTTGCGGTACTCGGGCCTCTCACTGTTGTGGCCTCTCCCATTGCGGAGCACAGGCTCTGGACGCACAGGCTCAGCGGCCATGGCTCACTGGCCCAGCTGCTCCGCAGCATGTGGGGTCCTCCCGGACTGGGGCACGAACCCGTGTCCCCTGCTTCGGCAGGCGGACTCTCAACCACTGCGCCACCAGGGAAGCCCTGAACATTCATTCTTATCTTTCCTATTATCTTACCTTTCCTATTCTGAGAAAGCAAGATAGTGAGATAGGGAGACTTGAGCTCTGAAACCCGATGGCCTGTGTTTAAACCCTGGATCTGTCACAATTTGTTGTGTGACCTTAATCACTTAGGTCCCTGGACATCTCTGAGCCTCATAGTTCTCATCTGTGACGGAGAATGCATTGTCATATCTGTCATCATCATCATCATTATCCTCCTCCTCATCATAAAGATTTGAGAATGAATATGGTAATGCATATTAGTGGCTTAGCAGAGTGCCAGGCACCTACAACCATGTCATTCAGTAAAGGTGACTGTTAGTTTGAACCAGGTGAAATTTGTCATCATACTTATGATAATATTGTGATTAATTCTGTTTTCGTAAGAGGAAGGAAAATTCTATTAGTACTACTAATTTTAATAGTAATATCAATACCTATTGAATGATAAATATGTGATAGGAACTCTTTTGAGCACTTTATTAACCCATTTAATCCTCAAAATAATGCAGCGAGGTGGGCGCTATTATCATCCGGATTTTACAAATGAGGAAACTGGGGGATGGAAAGTTGAAGTCACTTGCCCAGGTCACATGGCTGGGAAGTAGAGAAGCTTCGATTGCAACGCCGGAACTCTGACTCCAGAGTTTGTGATTTTAGCACATGAGGGTGATGGATCCATTATACAGATAAGAAGGCTCAGAGACAGGTGAAGCCACTTGCCCAGGATCTCACAGCCTGGGAGAGGAAGAGCTGGGGTCAGACCCTAGCAGGCTAGCCCTAGTGGGTGCTTCTCTAACCCTTGTGTTGCGGAAGGCCTGGCCCTGAAGGATCTTGGCTAATAGTGGTCAACTGGACCAGCTTCATTTACATTTAAGATGTTCTGAGGGATGGAAACAGGATCAATAACAGTTCCCAAGTCCTTTCCGTTTGTGGGCACGGCTCAGCTGTCTGATTCACGTCTATACATCAATTAATAGTGCCAACAAGAGGACAAGAGGACTGTGTGTTTTAGTGACCGTGAATGTCTGGAAGGAATAGAAGCTCATTTCATTTCGTAAGTCTTTGATTCAGTAAGTCCTTTAATTCAGGGTGGCCTTGGCCTCAGGCTGAATTTTCTGATGTTCGTGCTCACAGCTCAACGTCAGTGCCCAAATACCACTTTGGAAGCAAGAAGGGCTTGTATCCTACAATTTTAGCCTCACCTCTATTGTCATCTGATCTTTCACCAACTAAGGTTTCCCTTAGAGAGTCTCTGAGGTGCTTCTGAAAGAGATGAACATGTGTGCCAGTGTGGCCAGGAACCATGAGGCCTGCTGAGAGTCTGGTCGGCATCCCCTGCATTGCAAATAACATGAAAACCCAACTCAACAGAAAGGGAAGGTAACTGCTCTTGTTGCTAAGTGGTTCAGAGCTGAGTGGGTGCAGTAGATTGGATGAGTGTTCCCAGTCCCTTTCCTCTGCCATGTGGCCTCTTGGTGCTTCCCTGGAGAGAGGGCAGAGCTCCATCCTCATCTTAGGGACTTTGGTCTTGGTTATGTGACTTGACCAATGGGATATGAGTGGATGTGACGTGAGAAGACTCCTTAAATATGTTTGTGTGGGATGCTTGGGCTGTTGTCCTTAAGGTAGGGCCGTGAGAAGGACAGGCTCTGAGCATCCTAGGAGCCCAGGATAAAGATGTGGAGCTGAACCTGACCTGAAGTCTGAAGCAAAGATGCATCAGTTAACCTGCAGATTCACGAGTGAGAAAAATATAGATTAGCTTTTAATGACCCAGTAGGATTCTGGGACTATTCGTTACAGGGCTCTGTTGGGTTTCTGTTCCTCTGAACTGAACACGAGGCTGGGCAGAATGAAATAGGTTTCTGAACTAAGCCCATAACAATTCATTCCTGGAGCTGAGGGTAGAATCAATGCTTTCCAGTGTGGGCTGGGGATAGACCCCCAAGAAAGTAAAAGGGGTCATGATTTTATTAAAAGTCATGTGAATGAATGCTGGGGAGCAGAAACAACATTTATCTACTACGCTGAGTTGATGCTTATAGTTTCAATGCTTCATACTCATAATTTTGGAACCTTCTCGCATTTATTCACAGCCTACTTATTATGGGAACAAAAGCAATCTACACTCCTTTGACTTCTGAGGCTGTGGTTAATGATCAATTGTCCAGTCTCTTGTGTAGAATGTATTTTTTCTTACCTTCTCCTTCCTATTTCTTAAAAGATCCAAATAAAAAATATGCACCATAATGTGTTTGATGGCAATGATTTAGCTCAAATAATTCCCAAATGGCACCAAGCACCTTAGTCCCGCAGGTACATTCTTCCTGTTGTTTCATTAGAAATATAGACCTTGAAAGGTGTACATTTGGCTACTTCCAACTTTGGATCTCCATTGACAGAACCATTAAAGTGTCTGTTCTCAGTGACAGAGCATTTAAATGCTCCTTTCCTTTTCACTGTGTTCAAGTTTGGGGGCAGCGTTTCCCGTTGGCTGAAGTTAGCCGCTGTCTTGTCTGTAACGGTTCTCTGTTTTTGTTTGGAGGAACTTGAGAACCAGTCTTAATTTGAGTCTAAGTTTAGGGGAAGTCGTGAGCTTTTAATGTCTCTATAACAGGAGACTGGGGTGCAGGATGGAGCCACAAGTCAGGACAGGCAAGGTGACGGTGCCGTAACAGCAGCAACATCATCTTGGCTTCGCACAACAGAACTCATTCTCTATGTTTAACAGGGTTGGTAGAGGGGCTCTGTTTATTATAGACTCTCAGGGATCTAGGCTGACAGAGGCTCCACCACACTGTGATGTCACCATATCAGTATGTGTCCCCACGATCCCATGGCATGGCCAGAGACTAGAGAGAATCATACACCAGATCTTTATTGATTCTACCTGCAAACGATGTCACTTCCTCTCAGAGTTCATTGCCCATGCAAGATCATGTCTACACATAACTTCAAGATTTGAGAAAGTGTGACCCTCCTGTGGGGCTGGAAGTTGGGGGTGGGGGGAAGCCAGAAGGTGGATGAGGGCTGGTGCTGTCTACCCTAGTGGAGTTTTAGTTGCAGAAAGGAAAGAATTAACTTAAAAACAACTTCACTAATGTGATGGTTTTCTCTTTGACACCTTGGATCTCAGCAAACAGTTGGATTTCTGAGTGGATGGATTAAACAGAAGTACCATTTGAGGTTGGGCTTTTTCTGCACTCCATCTCTTATAATCTTATTTTTGTCTGTATGAAGGCATTAGCATGCATTTTCTGGGCTCTGAGCCAGGATGACTCATTTTCTTTGCCTATTTCCTCATCTCCATGGTGCCCTGGTCTTTGCCAGAACCAAACAGCTGCCCCAGTGAGAAACTGCTGCAGGGATCCTGAATCCCCCAAGCCTGGTGCCCGGTCACCCCTCCTGCTCATTTGGTGAAGCCCACCCTTAACTAGCATCCCCTTTCCCCGCAGGGCGAGGTGCCAGGGACAATGCCACTTGGAATCTGAGAAGTAACACTTGGGGCCATGCCCAGATCAACTTTTCATCACCTTAGAATAGAGATGGGCTTGGGACATTTCAATCTCCACTGGAACCCTCAGGCATGTCTTTGTGATTACTGGGTGGAATTATTTTAACTCTGCTGGAGGGACGCACCCCTCCCCCACCTTGGGCTGTGTGAGGATTAGAGAGGGTGAAAAAGCAAAATGAAAATGTCAGATTTCTATTGGGGATTAAGAGGCACTCAACTCTAGCCAAGTTTTTTCCCCTTAAAGAAGGGAAAAAAAAGAAAACCCAATCCAATTTTCCCATCCGCTTCGACATTCCATAAAGCATGAGTTAGGGGGAAAAAGACATAATTCAGCTAACAAGTGAGGAACACTTTGCCTGAAATGTCACATTTTCCTATAAGTTTGAGGCCAGCAAAGCAAAAGAATTTCTGTTCATAACCATTGTGTGAACAAGGGCTATTTCCAGGAGAGAGATCTCTCCTAAAATTGGGAAACAGAAGAAAATGCAATCTGTTAATTATTCACAATTGAGTCTAACAACTCTCCAAAATTTTGTCAGACATGGTGTGTCGGGCAGCTTCTAAAATGACTCCCATCCTGGTATTATGTGCTTGTGTGATTTCCTCGTTGAGTGTGGGCTGGACCTGATTACTTGTTTCCAACAAGTAGAATACAGTGAAAGTAATGAATGTCACTCCTGAAATTGGGGTTGAACAAATTCAGCCCCATGGAGTTCAGCCTTTCTCATACTCTTTTGCCCTTTCAGCTGCTCACGCTGAGGAAGCCAGCCGCCATGTTGTAAGCTCCCTCTGGGGGGGCCCATGGGGTAAAGAAGCAAGCCAGCAGCCAGCAAAGAGCAGAGGCCCTCAGATCAACAACCTGTGAGGAAAAAATCTTACCAACAACCACTAGAGTCAGCTTGGAAGCAGATCCCCAGTCTCGGGCAAACCTTTCCATTAGACCACAGCCCCAGCGGACACCTTGACTGTAGCCTGTGAGAAGCCCAGAGTCAGAGGACAGAGCTAAGCCACACACAGATTCCTGACCCACAGAACTGTAGATAATAGTGTGTGTTACCTTAAGCTGCTAAAATTTGGGATAACTTGTTCTATAGCAATAGACAACCAATACACAGGGGCCAACTTTAGTGGGCATGTGACCCTGACTAGAACAATATTTGACTGAATTGTTCTGCTGAAAATGACTGTTTTTAAAATGAAATGATCCCAATTTAGACTGAAGCAGCTATTCTCAAAATTGTTAGGTGTGAAGACTTTCTTCAAATGAAACCCTACAGAAAAATCCATTTGTTAAACAGAGCTGCTCTGGCTGAACCAGGGGTGGGTTTCCATTTAACACCCCTGCCCCACGTTATGCCCTCGGAGGACCGTCCCGTCAACCTTAAAGTCGCCATAAGAACCATAGGTCAGCCAGTTGGGGCAGCCCCTCCCCAAGAATACTCGGTGACAGGTGACAGTAGCTATAGACTTTGAGATAAAGCAGTTCTCCCCCCGTTCCCTCCACCCCTCCCAGCATAGACTTGGGTAAGCTCCCAGGAAAGCCAGGAGGAGGGAAATCTTGTGTGGGATCTTGACTGTACAGGCCTTTCTCCTTCCTCCCAACTCGCCCCACTCTGCCCTCTGTTCCACCCCCAGTGATAGACCCACATCACCCTCCAGAAGCCCCTGCTACAGTGTAGGCCAACATCACTCCACCTGCCATCCTGCCAAGGAGAAGGGACTGGTAGAAAGCCAAAAGAGAAGAAAGCTCTGATGACGGAATTCCAGGCTCACAGCAGGCTGGGGGGAAGGAGGGTTGGAGATGGGTCCCCACCCGCCTCACTGAGGAAGATTTAGGATTCTGCCAGTCCAGGCCCGGAGATGGAGACAGGGTGGGGCACCAAGTCCCCAGCTTCACCTCTCCCTGTGAGTGTCAGGCCTCCCCCCTCCCCACCGGCCTACTGCTGCCCAGACCTGCGGGCCCATGTAGATCCCAGCATGGATCAGACCTGACCATGATCTCCTGGTTCTGTGCAGCTGGACGATGTCCAGGTCCCTGTGGGGAGATGGCCACGCCTGCAGTTCCTTCCTGAATCCTGATTGATCATCAATAGAGAAATCACAATGAGACAAGCGCTGTGGGCAGGAGGGCATCTTCACTCCCCAACAACACTGCAAAAAACTCCACAGGGATCCTGAAAGTGGAGCAGGGATGAGCTGCCGCTAAGTGGGATCAGCAAGACTGCCCACGCCTCTGAGGTCATCTAAGAAGATGTGCAGACTCACGGGGACAGATATCATTTCAGGGCAGAGCAGACAAGACCCTGGGCATGGGTGGAGTGCCTGTGGCTTCATTCATTTTTTTTTTTTTTATTAGTTTCTGCTTTATAACAAAGTGAATCAGTCATACATATACATCTGTTCCCACATCCCTTCCCTCATGCATCTCCCTCCCTCCCACCCTCCCCATCCCACCCCTCCAGGCGGTCACAAAGCACCGAGCTGATCTCCCTGTGCTCTGCGGCTGCTTCCCACTATCTATCTACCTTACGTTTGGTAGTGTATATATGTCCATGCCTCTCTTTCGCTTTGTCACAGCTTACCCTTCCCCCTCCCCATATCCTCAAGTCCATTCTCAAGTAGGTCTGTGTCTTTATTCCCGTTTTACCCCTAGGTTCTTCATGACATTTTTTTTTTTTTAATTCCGTATATATGTGTTAGCATACGGTATTTGTCTTTCTCTTTCTGACTTACTTCACTCTGTATGACAGACTCTAGGTCTATCCACCTCATTACAAATAGCTCAGTTTCATTTCTTTTTATGGCTGAGTAATATTCCATTGTATATATGTGCCACATCTTCTTTATCCATTCATCCGATGATGGACACTTAGGTTGTTTCCATCTCCGGGCTATTGTGAATAGAGCTGCGATGAACATTTTGGTACATGTCTCTTTTTGAATTATGGTTTTCTCAGGGTATATGCCCAGTAGTGGGATTGCTGGGTCATATGGTAGTTCTATTTGTAGTTTTTTAAGGAACCTCCATACTGTTCTCCATAGCGGCTGTACCAATTCACATTCCCACCAGCAGTGCAAGAGTGTTCCCTTTTCTCCACACCCTCTCCAGCATTTATTGTTTCTAGATTTCTTGATGATGGCCATTCTGACTGGTGTGAGATGATATCTCATTGTAGTTTTGACTTGCATTTCTCTAATGATTAGTGATGTCTTCATTCTTTTTTGTTGTTGTTGTTGTGCCGTGCGGCTTGGGGGAAGCTTAGTTCCCCCACCAGAGATTGAACCCACGCCCCGGCCAGCAGTGAAAGTGCCAAGTCCTAACCACTGAACCGCCAGGGAATTCCCTCTTCTTTTTTTTTTTTTTTTTTTTCTTTTTTAAGTACTTTAGGCATGTAGAAAAGCGTTAGGCAACAAACCACTCCACAAAAGACATCAAGCTTTACACGTACAGCTGAAGCTTCTCGTGTAACCATCCATCGTCACATTTCCCTCCCTCCCTCCCTCCCTCCGAGAACCACCTCCTGAATTGGGTATTTGCTATGCTCATGCTTATCTTTTCTACTTTATGGCATTTGCATGCACGCCTGCCTTTCCTGTTTGTTTTAACCTCTGTCTAGTATTTCATGCCGTTGCCTCCCGCTGATGGACATCCACTGTCACAGATAAAGCTTCAGTGAATGTTCTGGAGCCTGGGTCCTTGTGCACGTGCTCAGGACTGGCTCTAAGGTGTATGTGGATAACAGGAAGGGAGTCACTTTTTCAGGCTATGTCTGTGCAAACCAAGAAGAGATGGAGAATTGAGGTGGGAAGCGAAAGTGGTCAATGGTCAATCGTGGTTTACATTTAAAATATTCTCTTCCTTTCCTTTCCTCCCTCCCTCCCTTTTTTCCTTCCTTCCTTCCTTTCTTTTTCTTTTTCCCTTTTGTTCTCAGGCCAGAATCTATGCCCTGAATCCCCTACCTTTTCTTTTGGATAACAGTACCTTGATTTTGTTTGAGGGAATTACTTTCTCCACCAACTGCGTGGCACCTTGGTGGGTCTGTGGATCAATACTGCCTTCCCTTCTCCCACCCTGGCTACAGCTAGAAAAATCAAGCACTCTCTCACATGGGAATTGGATCTGGGGAGAAGAGACACACATTCCACTATTGGCTGGAACACATTGTGGTGCCCTGAAAAGACTGCCCACCAGTTTATTTCCCCTAGAACTCCAGAGCTGACTTGGTTTTTATCCTTCTTGAAAATGTTTCTTCAGATTTTCCTTCCAGTCTGTGAATCTTCCATAACTTTGTTTCACTTAGGTTGGCCAGAGCTGGTTTCTGTTGCTTGTAACCAAAGGTCCCTGACGATACATGGAAGATGTACCAAGGGGGCAGGTGGAGAAAAGGTGAAATTTCCTCACACGGGAGGCTGGGTGCTGTGGACGTTACGTCTCTGCCTCCCCACATTGCTTTCCCCTCATCGTGGGGAGATCACCTCTATACATTACCATTTGGAAAATCCACACTCCCATTCTCAGTCTTGGTTAGTACACCATGTTAGGACCTTTTTGTTCCTTTCCACAGTCCAAACTCTCCTCTGTGTCCCAACACTAAGGGGATTTCTCTTCCCAAGGTCACAGGTACATAATTGGAGAAGTCAACCCAGGTAAATAGGTTCAGAAGGATAGTGAAACTTTGTTTCTGTGCATCCCACTTTGGTTTATAAATCTGTTCAATTCATACGATTTTTGTAATGAACATTTTGGAGGCTACCCAGAATCCATTGCACCACCTTTTGGTAAACAAACCCCAATTTCCCTGGGAAACTATCCCGCAACTCTCACCCAAATGGCTTGGCCAACCCTTGGTGTCAGGTGGACTAAGATGGCAGGGCTTTCCTTTCCTGATGACTCTGACTGATTCAGGGATGGACATGTAACAAACTCAGGACCAATGAGATGCAAAGAGACTGTTGTCATGGCTTCTGGGACTGAGGCAGGGACCCTTTCCCACTGGACTTAGTCTGTCCTGCAGCCATGACAGGAGGTTCTCTAAGAATGGACCTGAGAGGGAAAGGAGGAAGTAAAAGACCAGGAGACATTAGTCAGGACTTGATGACATCATTTGAGCATCTGGATCCAGCTGTGCCTGAAACTAACAAACTACTCCTTGCACTTCTTAGTTATCTGATGGTATAAATTCCTTTCATTTAAAGTTATTTAACTTGGGTTTTCTGTTGCATGCAACCAAGTGTCCTGACTGATACAATCTTTCAGTTATATGTTTACATTTAAAAAGGGGTGTCCAGGGGCTTCCCTGGTGGTGCAGTGGTTTAGAGTCCGCCTGCCGATGCAGGGGACACAGGTTCATGCCCTGGTCCGGGAGGATCCCACGTGCCACGCAGCGGCTGGGGCCGTGAGCCATGACCGATGAGCCTGCGCGTCCGGAGCCTGTGCTCTGCAGCGGGAGAGGCCACAGCAGTGAGAGGCCCGCGTACCGCAAAATAAATAAATAAATAAAATAAAGGGGTGTCCAGTATCTCAGCCCAGAAGGAGTAGTGACCATAAGATTGCAGACACATGGCAATAGGTTGTAGAGGGTCTCTGATGACATATCGAATAGCTGGTCACTACTAGGTCTCTAGATTCAGCTGCTTCTGCAAAAAGGAGCCACAAGTTATCAATTCTTTCCCTTCATTCCTCCAGAAGGTGTCCTTCTATCCCTTTAAGATAGAGGAATAAAGTGGCTTTGTGTGGTTTCAGTTATGTCTACAGTTAAGAAATTGAGAGGAAAAATTAAAGCCAGAACCATTGGAATGTGATGATACATACCCTTAAGAATTTTCCAGGAGAAGCTGACCTCATTCAGGACTTTGATGCTGGATTAGGTGCTCTGGTACCACTCAGAGTTTAAGAATGCTGGATCCCTGATCTGCTAAGGCCTCAGACAAATGGGGAGGCAATTCCATGCATAGAGAGAAAAGTATCTTTCTAGTCACAAAGAGATTTTTCATTGTTCTTCAATGGATGATTTATCTAAATTGGAGTTTGGGTATTTTTGTTGTTGTTGTCTTCAAGGAGTGAAGGTTCCCACCAGCCTTCAGGATTCACTAATCACCAGGTGAATGAACACATGCAGGATGGCATCTGGGTCTGTCACAGCTTCATTGGATTACAGGTCGTGCCCTTTGGTCTGGTTCACCAATTTTCCTGAGCTTCCAGGGCTGATGAATCTTGTTCTCTGGTCTCCATTAGCTGCACATGACATTTCTCTTGAAAAGACCTTCCTGTTTACGTTCTTATTTAAATCAAATTTTGATGGACACCGGCTGGCTTATTGACCAGTGTCTCTGACCCTGGGTCAAAGCAGAAAATGGAATTGCCGAGAAATGTTACAGGGGTCCTGGCCTCCAGGATTAGTACCCTGAGCACAGACCCCCATGGTCAAAGGACTTTGGCCAGCAGCAGAATAAATTATGGTGGTAACTCCTGGGTCCTTTCTGAAGTCGTATACCAAGGAGAGAGTACAAGCTTGGCAGTTTTCAGAATTTGTTTCAAAAGGCAGATTTAAAATGCAGATCATGCAAAGGATCGAGGTTCTACATGTGAAAAAAAAAGCACAGTAACCAAAATAAAATGTGCACAGTTGAACTCTTCAATTTACAGATTTACAAGTTGTAAATGAAGCTTTAACTAGTAAATGACTGTGTATTAGTCAGAATGGCCTAGCTTATGCTGCAGTAGCAAAAGATCCCCAAATCTCAGTGGTTTAAAATAAGAAATAGTTAATTCTCATAAATGCTGCATTTCCACCTGTTACAGCAGGGATTTCTGCACATTGTTTTCATTCAGAGACCCAGGCTTCATCTCGACAGGTGTTTCTATTAAACCATCATGGCTGGTGGATGATAATGTGGCTAAAGGGAATGACTCAAGAACAGCACACACCACTTCTACTCACATGTCACAGGCAAAGCCAGTCACATGGCTGCACCAAACTTCAAACATGGTGGGGAAGTGCAATGCTATCCAGAGGAAGGATGCCCTTGTATATTTAGCAAATAGCTCTGATGACCATCACACCCCATCATAAGCAGCAATGTGTAGCTTTGCTGGGGCATGAATTTGACTGTCCTACAGCAAAGCTGGTGGGTGAGACAAGACCCCTTAGCTGGTGAATAAGGCTGACCCACCACTCAGCATTTGGAACCCGGAAAGGGCTGAACTTTTCTCCCATCTATGTTGTATTCAAGTAAATAATGACTGATTAAAATTCAGATTCCTGGTGAACAATGATCTCTGAACCGAAGTCCAACCTCCAGTCTGTTGCAACTTTGTTAAATTAACATTTATTAAATAGAGTCCCGGGTGTTGGATGAAACAGATTCAACAAAAGACTGCCAGGGAAAGTGAAATACACAAGTTGATTACTCACAGGTCCTGGAGGTGGTACATGGTACATGGCACACCTGGAGGGGCCACCTGGGGAGGTCAAGGCAGGATGCAGACAGAGCGGGTACAGCAGAACCTGGGGCACGTGCCTTTATTAGGTTCCGCAGGTGGAGTGCTGTGGGGTTCCTAGACTAAGGCCAGATTGGTCAGTTTAAACAAAAAGAGCAGGGTTTTGGTAAGCTTCGGGGCTGTGAGCGGGTGGGGGGATTTGATCTAAACGGCACATAAGGGGAAGGCTCTAGGCTGTGCTTATCATAAGGGTCGTTGGGGGAGTCGTATCAGGAACTTACATTTATTTGTGATTCTGCAGGCTGTCGTATAGGGCATGGGGGAGGGGCCAGTGTCCATCCAAGGCCCCTGAAGGCTGCTTGGCCTCACGAAATGGATGCTGAGGCAGCAATATTATGGAGCCGTTGATTTCTTATTTATTTTTTTACCTTTAGAGTCTATAACTGTGTTCATCAGATAGTTTCCTGTATTTAGATGAATATTTGTTAGGATGTTTTAATTTTTATTTTTCCATGATAAGACCTGGATCCTGGCTATTGTTTGGAAGAGGGACTATTTTATAGAGGTGCTGGTGACCACGTAAAATACTATATACACTTAGTAGATCTAATTAACAGAATAGTGTGATACCAAACGGAATAAATAATACCAGACGCATGAACTTGAGTGTGAGGGCTAAAAAGGGCTTCTGTGATATTTGTGTATAATAATGTAGTCTTTCAGGGGATGTTCAGTATTATGGAGTAGTTTAGCTAAACTCTCAGCACAGCCTTTGAAGTTGGAGATGTCTAAAAGATGAATGGTCTTAGCCAGGAAATGGCTCTTTTGGAAAAAATGAAACAGTGAGATGCAAATGCAACCAAGATGAATGAAATGGATGAGGCCACATTACAGGCCGAATGGAAACAGAAAACCATTCATGAAACTGTTCCAGTGGGAAGGCAGCCTGTGACTAGCTGTATTTTAAGGGGACCTAATCTAGGCCACAGAACTATTTGCAAATATGGGAGTTCCTAGTGGTCTCTGGAACTTGAGATTCACCTGCATGTTGAGAGATGAGTCTGTACAATCAGGTGGCCTGGGCACTTTGGGGCAGCTCAGGTAAAACAGATCTCTGTCCCTGTGGTCTTCAAATACATATGTAAATTTTTTTTTTTTTTTTTTTTTTTTTTTTTTTTTGCGGTACAAGGGCCTCTCACTGTTGTGGCCTCTCCCGTTGCAGAGCACAGGCTCCAGACGCGCGGGCTCAGTGGCCATGGCTCACGGGCCCAGCCGCTCCACGGCACGTGGGATCCTCCCGGACCGGGGCACGAACCCGTGTCCCCTGCATCGGCAGGCGGACTCTCAACCACTGCGCCACCAGGGAAGCCCCATATGTAAATTTTAAAGTTTACTGTGAACAGAAGTCCCTAAGGGTTTAAAAATGTATTTTGGATTGAATTATCAGTAGTACTCAACTCATGAAAATAGTATAAATAAAGAGCAAAATGTGATGATTTTGAAACATTAAAAGAATATTTATATTTATATTGGAAATGCATCTCTTCAAAAGATGAATAGAGAGCATGGTGGAGTGTTGATGAGAGGGGCCCTGGCCCACATGCCAGCGTGCTTAATTGTCCCTTTTTTTATGCCTAGGAGGTAAGTACACCTAGAGGTAAAGCACCATGGGAAGGGTTTTCATGGCTGGAAACCATGTCTTTCTTTTGCAAAATTCGAGAAGGAGTATTGTGAAGGGGGGATGGGAGAAGGGAACAGACTTGCTGACAACACAGCAAGAGTGTTCTCAGGCAGATCAGTTTAGGCAACAAGAATAGTTAGGAGCTTTTGAACCATCCCTGCCCATATATATATATACCCCGTGCACCCCTGCCCATATATATATATACCCCTTGCACCCCTGCCCACATCTATATACCCCTTGGAGAGCATGGTGGAGCCGTAGGTATGCCTTCCTCTGTCAGGTAATCTTTGCTCCACTCACAAAATTATTGTTCTGGCTTCTTCTCTCTCTGCTCAAACTGTAAGTGTTGAAATTCTGTGAGTTGTATTTGACCCTTTCAGGATCATTGTCTTACTTGTGTTCTCATGGCTGTGCTGTGAGGCGCCCAGGGAAGGAACTGTGTGTTGCAGAGAAAGTCTAGTTTACTACGCCCCTGGCACTGAACTGTTCCTTCTTTCCTGCCTCCCTTCTCTCCGTGACCCCATCTCTCCTCCACTTCCCTCTTCCTTCCCCTCCATCTCTCTATTTATCTGCCACCTTGGTCATCTTCTCTCTCCCTGTCTTCTTTCTCCCTCAACGTTTCCCCAGAATTAAGTCATAAAAGCTATTTGCATAAAACCATTACAGAGGGGGAGAGAGTGACATTTCTTTATGGGCCTGGGTCGATAGCTTTGACAAATGAGGCTGATATCAGGGAAAACAAATTGTTAGTGTTCTATGGAAATTTCTATGTGGGTATTAAATATTTGCATGAGGTAACCAAGCACTCTAGGGGTTAGGCAGATGAATTCCATTCCAAACCCACTAAACTGAAAAGCCAACTGCAAATTAGGTTTGAAATGGACCTGCCTGTCCTCAGAGATTTCTCAGTGACGAATGGATTAGTCCCCAAGTGGAACACAAACCTACTTTGCTTTCATAGAAGCAGAGAAGACTAATAAAGGCTGTCTCTATGCAGCTCTGAGTCAACCAGGGCTCCGTCAACCTGTTTAATAGCCTGATGCTTCTCAGCTGAGCTTCTTAATTAAGTCGCAATAAGAGTTGGCCCTTAAGAAATCCCCAAACACCTGAGTTCTTGGCTTAATATCCTTTACTAGTGATAGTGCCAACAAAGGCTTGGAAAGAGCATTCACCAGCCCCTGCGATCTCCACTAGGGCCCCACCAAGAGAAGATATGAAGTAAGAATAAAATAATCATTATAAAACGGTTTCTTCTGAATTGTATTGATCTGAGACATACACTCCAAATAGAACCAGGATGCTCTGCTGAGGCATCTTCAAGACAAGTATCCTCCACCCATCATTATAGCCCCTTATTAAACATATAGGGGGCTTCCCTGGTGGCGCAGTGGTTGAGAATCTGCCTGCTAATTCAGGGGACACGGGTTCGAGCCCTGGTCTGGGAAGATCCCACATGCCGCGGAGCAACTAGGCCCGTGAGCCACAACTACTGAGCCTGCGCATCTGGAGCCTGTGCTGCGCAACAAGAGAGGCCACGACAGTGAGAGGCCCGCATACCGCGATGAAGAGTGGCCCCCGCTTGCCACAACTAGAGAAAGCCCTCGCACAGAAACGAAGACCCAACACAGCCAAAAATAAAAATAATTAAAAGAAGGCTCAACATAAACAAACAAACAAACAAACATATAGGGTTGGGGTTACTCTATAGTAACAATTGCCCCCAAATCTCAGTGGTAATCAATTCAAAAGTTTGTTTGTTGTGTATTAACTTTGATGCTTATTTTTTTTCTCATGTGGGGTTCACTGAAGGTCCAGGTGGCCCTCGAGGGCAGTGTCACTGAGTAGACTCAGCCATCCGGGGCTCCACCTTGCAGCACCGGCTGCCCACATCACAGTGTAGGGCAGAGAGCCTCGCAGCTCCTGCGCCTGCCGTGAAATGCTTCAGTGAAGTGACACACGATGCCTCTTCCATCCACACCGACCATCTCGAGCGTGTCCCACGGCCCCACTTAGCTTCAAGGACGTGGGGAAGCGTCATGCCTCTGTTTCTGGAAGTGAAACCGTGGGTAATCATTAGTCAAATCCATTTCACCTGCCTTCACTAATCAAGGACTTGCAGGTCCTCCAAGCGGCAAGTAGCCTAAACAATAAGACGTTTGCTCAGGGGGTTTTCTAGGAACTTGGAGTCAGCTGTGCTTAGTTTGAGCCGAGCTGGTTAAGATTGGATTGGACCACTGACCCTCCAACTGGGCATGCGCCAGTGTCCCCTTGATGACCTTCTGACGTCAGAGGGCTGAAAGCTCCACCCTCGGATTATGCTGAGTGCCTTCATTTGTGAACAAGTCTCAAGAAGAGGCCCGTGGCTTAGTGACGCCTGCGCAGAAGGACATGATGCACCTTTTTCCAATCACCTTTCCCCATGTTTCTCGCACTCCCCAGGCTCAGCCCGCCCTGCTGCTTTATTCCCTGACCCATAAATACCCCAGCCCTTGGCCTTCGGGAGGTGGATTTGAGATTGGTTCTTTCGTCGTCATGCTTGGCTGTCTTGCAGATAAGCCATCTGCTGCAAACCTCGGCGTCTCAGGGTTTGGGGTTGCTGCACATCAGGCATAAACGAACCTGGTGCGGCAGCGGGAGGGGAAAATGCTCCTCGGCGATGGAAGCTTCTCTCAAATCATTTTCAAGCCAAATAGTCATAGTCGTCTGCTATAGAATTCCAGAGCCACTAATAGCGAGCTGAACTTTTTTTTTTTCAAAAGGAAACAATTTTTTGACTTTTTTTCTAAAAGCGGTGCCAGGATGGGAGTGAACCCCTGGGTCAGTCTGTGACCACAGAGGCAGCCTGGGGTGTCCTGGAGGAGGCTGCCCCATGGCACCTCCACCGCTGTCTGGAGTGAGGAGACCAGAGTAGCTGACCCAGCTGCCCTGGGAAGCCCAGCTCAAGGCCCCGCTCCCTCACCAAGCTGAGCGACTTGGGCCACCTCATCTTATATCTGTTGATACCTCGATTATTGCCTGGCTCCCCCACTAGGGGGAGCTGTACCCTCCATAAGTATCTTTTAAATGAGTGAGTTCCCCAAGCCTCAGTTTCCCTATCTACCCTGTGTACAGGCTATTAAGAAGAGTTGCCTCGACGGGAATTTAAAAATTTTTTTAAACGCTTTGCAGACAGAAGTCCTATGCAGGGGTGCGTTGGGATCACTCTTACTCTGTGCGTGAGAGTTTGTGCAGACAAGTGATCTTGATTAGAAACCAGCTCATGTTTTCCTGCCCTCACATAATTTTGCTCAGGAAACAGATTCTTTTCAAGCTCTGCAGCTTTCAGAATCAGCATTCCGTTTAATACCGAGCCCAGCCCTTCTCCTTTCGAACTGACTGCGGGAGAGTTCAACTTGTTACTGGGCTCAAATCCCGGGAATTTTTCTGCTTCTCTGTTCTTTGCTCCGCCCAACACCTCGTCCCTCACACCCACTGTTGATACCCTGCTCCCCGCTGGTCCCCATCACGGTAGTACCAGTGGCTGACCCTGTCACTAGGGCCACATGGCGCTCCATCCAAAGGAGAGCTCTTTTTGCCCCAACATTCCTAGCAATAACCCCCAAGTAGCTTTTCTAGGGGGATGGACAGGTCACAGGTCCACTGCAAACTGAGCACTGTGGCCTGGGGTGAGACGCTTAAATTGACCTAGCTATGTAATCTACCCATTTATTGACCAAGTGTGTACTAAGGAGGTACTAAGTTCTAGGCAGTGTTGTAAGTGTTGGCAAAACAGTAGTGGAAAAGAGTTAGAAATCCCGGTCCTTGTGAAATGGATGTTTTAGTTGGTTGTTAGTTTTCTGTGGCTGTTTTAACAATTCCCTATAAGCTTAGTAGTTAAGACATCACACAGTGATCTCTTACAGTTCTGGGGGTCAGAAGTCCAGAATGAGTCTTCCCATAAAATCAAGGTGTCAGCGGGGCTGTGCTCCTTTGCGAAGGTTCTAGGGGAGAAGCTGTTTCCCGGTCTTTTCCGGCTCCTGCATTTCTTGGCTCAGGGTCCCTCCTCCATCCTCAAAGCCAGCAGTGTGGGTTGGGTCCTCCCATTGCATCTCTGACCATGCTTTCGTCATCACGTGTTCTCTGACACGCTTCTGCTTCCTTCCTCCGCTCTCAAGGACCCTGCGCTTCCATTGGGTCCACCTGGAAAATCCAGGACAATCTGCCCTCTCCCAAAGTCAGTTGATTAGCAATTTCAGTTCCCCCTTGCCATGGAAGGTCACATACTCGCAGGTTCTGGGGATGAGATGTGACATCTTTGGGGGGCGTTATCTGCCCACCTCACTCCGGCACACTCACTCTGTGGGTCCTCAGCCCCTTCCATGTATCGACTTCAATCCTGCCAACAAGACTAGTCTCATTTGACAAATCAGGCAGGCGGAGGCGCATTTTGCCCGAGGTGACACGACAGGAGGTAGCGTCTGCCCCAGAAGCCACAGGCTCGAGCTTGCCTCGTGCTGCCTTTGACTAAAGCAAACAAAACCTGCTTCCCATCACACCAGCAGTTGGAATTTCAGCAACTGTTTCAAGTTAAAGGGGTAAATCAGGGGGAATAATCTCCATTTGGAGGTTGTTCAGGAGGGAAAAAACAACGTGTCCAGCTCTGGTCGTATCTCTAGTACAAACCGGGGAGGGTACTTTGAATCCACCCATGTATTTGTTCATGTGACAGATACTTATGGAACACTTATGTGGCAAGTACTGCTCTAAGCATGATGTGTCCTAACTTAAGTAACTTTCACCTCAACACTGGAGGCGGGTGTCCTGAGAACGGTCCCTCCCCTTTTACAGAAGTGGAAACTGAGGCACAGAGAGGCGAACTCACTGCTTCTCTCCCCTCACCCACTCTGTGCTGGCTACACCTCCTCCCCGCCAGTCACAGTACAAAGTCACGCCTGCCTCAGGGCCTTTGCACAGGCAATTTCCCCCTGCCCAGAACGTGCTTCCCCTGGGTCTTGGCCTGGCTCTCTATTTCTCATCAACTATGTGTTCGTGACAGGGCTGCTCAGAGAAACATTTCCCAACGCGTTTCTGGAATAACTCTCCCTACTCCTATCACAGTCACTATTACTGTTTTTTATTTTTCTTTGGAAACACATAAAACCAGCTGACAGTAGACTCTGTTTGCCTTTATATGTTCTGTCTCCCCTATGGACTGTGAGCCCCATGATGAGGGTTGAGTAGGTTCTATTTATGTTCTGCTCTATGCGTCTGGCACATAGTAGTTACTCAGTGCATACCTGCAGCGGACAAAGGAAGGAGTGAGGGAAGGCAGGAAAGAAGGAAGGCCTAACCCCCCAATGTGATTGCATTTGGAGATGGGGCCTGGAAGGAGGTCGTAAGGGTGAGGCCCTCATCCCATAGGACTCGTGCCCTTATAAGAAGAGGAGGAGACACCAGAGCTCTCTTCCTCCTCATGCACAGAGGAAAGACCATGTTCCTTCTGGAAGGGATGCCCTGTTCCTGAGACAGGCAGGGTCCCTTGAAGGGGCAGTTCAAGACCTCCCTCTGATTTTTGTCATGTAGCAGAGAAAAAGCAGGACACTCCTCAAACAGCAGAAGAGAGGGGGCATACGGTAGAAATGCAGACCTCCACGTTTCTGCCATCTTAGATGAAGAGGCAGAATTATCCCTCCTTGGAGAGGAAGAAAACCTTCTCTTTGTTCTCATCTGTTTTGGGGCGTGGAATAGTGGCTGCTCTTTCTTCCTGACCAGCTGGGGAGTTAGTGAGGGCGGGGGTCTCTTAAGAGGGAAAAGTATTTCTCTCCATTCCTGGGAATCTCAGTCAAAAGGAAACTCCCCACTCTGAGGCCTGTTTCATACCTTCTCTTGTCCACACTCCGGGCCCTGAGCAGGCTTGGTCTCAGCACGGGTACCATCTAAGGGGCAGCCCCAGAGCCATACCTACCAGAGTGACAGCATTGCCTCCATCTGTGACTACGGACCTTCCAAAGTCTCCGTTTCCTCATCAGTAAAGAGAGACTGCTAATTCCTCGTCTCCCGAGGTTGCCGGGAGGGTCAGTGGGACCTAGCAGGCCATGGGGGCCCAGCAGATGGCTTTCTACAGGAGTGAGGTCCCATGCAGCCAAATCTCCTTCTTTCTTGAAAGACAGCTTAGAAATCTGGGTGTTTTATCTGGAGTCTGCCAACTAATTTAAAAATTCAACAGCCTGTGGTCTGGGTTCAGCCTGGGGCTATCAGTTTTCTGGACTGAGCTCAGGAGGAAAGAACTGTGAACTAGGAGTTAAGATGCTTGTATCAGAGGCCCAGCTCTGCTGCCTTCCAGCAGGGTAACTTTGCCTGTCGCTTTGCCAAGACTTGGTTCTTTCCTGTGACTTGGGGATACTAATGACACATTTGTTCAATGGTCAATGGATTGCTGTGACATTCAAATGAAAGAATGTACATGAAAGGACTTTGTAAAGTGAAATTCATTCATTCACTCAGCAAGTAATTCTTGAGGAGCTGTTCTAGATCTCTGGGTGCCCAACAACAGGAGTAATAATTGAAGGTGGGGACTCTGTACCCTACACGTTTCCATGGACCAAATCCTGGCTTCCTCACCCACTAACTCTGGGAGAGTTAATTAATAATAATACTTAAAGGGTTATTGCCAAATTTTAATGAGTTAATATTTGCACAGCATTTACATGCCCGGCATAGAAAAGTTGCTATAGAAGCCTTTGGTAACAAAAGATTTCTTTGACATGAACAAACTAAGAAGTTGAATTGCCCTTTAAGGAGGCAGCTGAATATCTTACCTTAAAATATATCAGAAGAGGTAAAAGAACAGAGCAGTACACACCAGTATAACCAAATTATTTACATATAAAATGAAGTTTTAGTCTTTAATCATTAGCCATTGAAAACGCATATCTAGAATGCCTTAATTTACTAGGGTTACAGAGTAAAGGTTAATTCTACTGTCATCAGAGCAACTGAGGTTTCGTCTTATTAACTAATTACACAAGTGATATGTGCATATATTCCTTTATTAAAAAATAATGAAAACATTTAGAGGAGGCTAAAGTTCCCGTTGATATCTGATGTAATTCTGCCATAACATGTAAGGAAAAAACCCAAATCGCAGTAGCTTAAAGCAACAACATTTATTATCTCTGCTCAAATCCACATCCACGGCAAGGCAGTGGGCATCGCCACTCCATGAGACCCTCACTTACAGACCCGAGATGGCAGTCTCTCAATATCTAGAATGTGTCACCACGGCAAGAAAGCAAAGCACATCCTGGATCACGGGGACATCCTCCCCAGAGTGACACACACTTCCCGTCACATTCCACGGGCCAGAGCCAGGCACACGGCCACCCCCAATTCACAGGGTGATGAAGGTCAATCCGATCATGTACTTGACCCACCACTTACCTTGGGAAAGTTGCTTATTTCTCTGCACCTCAGTTTCCACATTTGTAAAATGAGAACAGAGATACACAGGTAATGTAATGTAATATAATACTTATAATATGAAAATATACACACAAACCACACGTTTCTGTTTCCATGAAAACTCTGAGACGCAGTTGTATTGCTTTGGGCCTGAAGCTACAGCATAATTTATAGAGCAACCAGTGGGTGGATACTAGGTATTTCCTCCTGCGAGCAGAAGAGGGGCTATTTGCAATGGGCAGTTCTGGCCCTTGTGCCCACTGACCCTGTCAATCTGGTGTCACAGGCGACATGACCCAGGGCGCTCAGATGCTTGAATGGTGACACGTCTGGAAACCCGGAGTCTTTCTTGACCCATCTAGAATAACCGCTGTTGGCTTCTCAAAAATTGCAGTTTACTTTCGTTCACTCTAAGAAACCGAGTATTAATTCATCCTTGACGAGCACGTGTCTTCCGAATAGCCTTCCCAGCCACTAATATTCACTTCCCTTTTGATAACTTGTCTCTGCATTATTAATATGCAGCTCCATGCTCATCCAGCCCACCCCAAATTCCCATGACAGTCAGTCATCATCTGGTTGATTTGATTTTTTTTTAAATCAGCTTTAATTGAACCCCTAAAATGTGTTTACTCTGAATGCATTAAGGTTATACTTATCACATCGGAACTATATTGCCTCCTTAAATTACCTTGAAAACAAAATCAATAGTTTATTTAACCAGAGTCAAGAAAAGACAAAGAAAAGGAAAAAAAAATGCCCTGAGGAATTTATTTAATAAGTTTTACTTGGAAAGAAACAATGTGGATAAACTTAGGGAAAGAATTTCAGTGTAAAGCAAAGAATATGGGTAGCTTGGAGGAATGAATGGGCACCTAATTTAATATTGTTCATTTCTGTGCAGTTTCTTACAAGTAGTTCATGAGGGTTTATCAAGTATAGGTTGCTTTCTGAGCAAGCCATAGGACTAAACAACCTTGTGACATTTTTTAACAGTCACAGCAGTTGGATTTAACACAGGTATTTATAGCATTTCTTTAACCAAATATGAGATCATTAAAAAACTGGGCTTCTCATTAACGCCTCCAAATTGAACTCGGGGGGGAAAACTTGATCTAATTCAGATACCTCTACCTAAGCTCCCTGTGTGTTTTACATTTACAGTTTCTCAGGGTTTTCTGTCCCAGGTCACAGCTCCTCTGTACTGAGGAAAAATGACAGTTCCCCGTAGAGTGACAGCCAATATCCTCTAAGACCTGAGCCTTCCCATCAACTAATCTGCTGGCACTTTGAAAACATCTTACGGCAAAAGCAGGAGGCACCTTCTTCCAGAAAAGCTGATCAACATCTCCTGGGGGTTGGACGGTTGGATTGAGTCTAAACACAGGAGGAAACCAGAGGGATGGTTATTTCGCCAGCTTCCAAATGTCTCCAACTTTATTCCGTTTTGGATCTACATGTACTGGTCCTGCAAGTCCTAGAATTCTAGAGTTAGATGAGAATTAGGTGAGAATTGGGACTCCTGGAGCTCAACTCATCTTCATTTGCTCATTTGTATACTTTCTCATCAATCGTTTCCTGAGTGCTCCCCGGTGCCTGGCCTTGATCCGGGCTCTATGCTGGCAGTGGAGACAGTGAACAGAGTAGCTGTGGTCTCTGCCCAGCCTGAGAGACAGAAAAGAAAACAAAGGGCCCACGAACAGGTAATTTCAGGTGGTGCTAAGTGCCACGAAGCAAGCAGGGCCGCATATGGTGCTGCAGTCCCTAACATCCAGGGTCCAGAAGCTTCCATGTCTCCCCTCATTCCGAAAACTAGATTCACAGACTTGTTTCACCTGATGACCTTCCCATATCTTTCCAATATAGCTCCTTCTTTCTTCTTCTTTGTTTTTTTTTGCTTAAGTTAACTAGACCCAGTTTCTCCTGTTTGTGACCAAAGCACCCAATGGATACAGAAATGGAGAGTGTTTGAGAAATAATCAGGAGTTCTTCCTGACAAGACTGTCCTCAGAAGAACTGCAAATACAGTTGAAATCAGAACACTGTGTGAGAGAAGGGTCAGGCCTTTCCTGTTCAGAGGAGACATTTGGCAGGGTTTTGGCTGCCCTGCATGTCAACTGAAAAAAAAAGTACAACTTGAGAGTTGTGAATTGTTTTACTTGGGGCAAAATGAGGACTATAGCCCTGGGGACAGCATCTCAGACAGCTCTGAGAAACTGCACTGAAGGAGGTCAGCATATATGTGATTTGGGGAAGGGGGATGCACACAGTCAAGCACACTTTTTTTTTTTTTTGGTATGCGGGCCTCTCACTGTTGCGGCCTCTCCCGTTATGGAGCACAGGCTCCGGACACGCAGGCTCAGCGGCCACGGCTCACAGGCCCAGCCGCTCCGCGGCATGTGGGATCTTCCCGGACTGGGGCACGAACCCGCGCCCCCTGCATCGGCAGGCGGACCCCCAACCACTGAGCCACCAGGGAAGCCCCAAGCACACATTTTGTCAGAGGCTTGCTGCTGGTCACAAGGAGCCGATGTCTCAATGATTTTAGAGCTTTTCTAGATATGAGAAGTTGAAAGAATCTGGGCTCATAAAATCTTCTCTTGAAAATATCTAATTATTTAGGTATTAAGTTCTGTCAGTTTTGCCCAGGGTACAGGGTACCTCACTCCTGATCTCCATCCTGAATTCCTTTCAGGGGGTGTTGAAGGTCAGCGACTGCAGTGGCTTGTGACTTAATCCTCCTAGAGGCAGATGGAACTCGGCACGCGTATCTAAACACACTGCCTGTGTTTGGGGGAACTTCCCATCCTAGCCGCCATCCCATCCTGAAGGTGGAAGCCGGAAATCTGCAACCTCTCCTGCAGGTAGAGCAGTCACATGCAGCACCCACGTGGAGACTCCCCCCACCCCACCCCCAGGAGCTCCTGATGTAGAGAGCAGGGTTTGTGATGACCGTGTTCTGGTGATGGGGGCGCCGTGACTCATTTCCAGAGGCAGCTGGGACCAAAGTGCTGGAATCCAGCTCTCAAATACGGCGCTCAGGGTCCACACGGCAGAGCTCCACAATGTGAGACGTTATTCCCGGCTGCATAGACTCCGAGAAACCTGATTTGCTGTCCTTCCTAGAGAGTCGGGGAGCCACTTATTAAATTCCTTTCCTGCTTAAATAGAGTGGACTCCAGCGACCGAGCCCCCTGGCAGATGCGTGGTGAGGACCTTCTGCTCTACACGCCCATCCTTTCCAAGTCGGAACAGCTGGTGGCCCTCAGAGCCACCAGCCAAGTGTCCGATGGGGAAGAGTCTTTCCTTGTCGCCTGCCAGCAGCAGCTGACAGACTAACAGAGCAGAAAACATTTTTTGCTTCACAATATGAAAATTGGATTGTAAATCAACAGCGAGCCATCTGTGAACACGTTCCCACAAAGGCTAAGTGTTCCAAGTTGGTGGACAACCAGTCCCTGGAGAGTTCTCAGTAGCGATATTAATGACAACAAAGATGGATTCTCCTGGGGGGTGGGGTGGCGAGGAGGGTGAGGATAAAGCCTCTCCTTACAGGGATTAGGTTGAGTGGGATATATACATACCGATAAACAGATATTGCTTAACCCAGTGCCTGGAAAATATAAGTGCTCGGTAAATATAGAATTGTAACATTACTGTTTTGCCGTTGCTAATTGCAAAAGATAGAATCTCAGGGTCTTTAAGCCAATTTCCTCTTCCTAAAAGTCTGGGAAGTCTTCCCCCCCCCCCCCCCCGCCTCCGACCTATTCAAATCCCACCCTGGTTTTGAGCTCTGGAAGTCTCTAGGAAATCTATTCTGACCCCAGTGATCTTCTCTTCTGACATCACATTATTCCTTGTCATCAGGGTCTTCAAGAGGGCTGTCCTGGACATCTTCTAGATCCTTGTTTTTTTTCCATCCCCTGGATTTCCCAGCCACATGAAGGGCCCACATCAACATCTGACCCCTGGTGAATCCTCCGAATTCATCCCTTCCATTTCCTTTTGCATTTAAAAATCCACGTACCCCCTCTTACATTTTTAACACCTAATTTTTATTTATTTATTTATTTTTAAATTTTTTTTGCGGTACGCGGGCCTCTCACTGTTGTGGCCTCTCCCGCTGCGGAGCACAGGCTCCAGACGCGCAGGCTCAGCGGCCATGTCTCACGGGCCCAGCCGCTCCGCGGCATGTGGGATCTTCCCGGACCGGGGCACGAACCCGTGTCCCCTGCATCGGCAGGCAGACTCTGAACCACTGCGCCACCAGGGAAGCCCATTAACACCTAATTTTTAAACATGCATGTAAATCATTGCATCAGTAATATTTAATGTTCATATACTGAAAGAAAACTGTTGATCACTTTTCAAGTATGTCCGGTGGAAACTCAGGACCCTAGTGATTTGATATCCACCATCACGGATCTGAAAGGTACCTGAGAAACTCGGCTCTACCTGGTGGAAATGTTACATTATTCTCTTTCCTTTCGAACTCGCCCCCTCCTTGCAGGATGTGATGGGGATGTGTCATATTTTTATGCTTGGAAATTTTTCATCGGTCATCACTAACACACAAACAATTTACAAACGTCTGTGACCATCACACTTCAAACGTTTAATACATGACTCTATTACAATTGTGAGTAGTACCCAATTGATTAAAACAATAACTATTGTGGGCGGGGCTGTGTTTCAATTAATTCACATATTCATGAATGAATACTGTTTTGTAAAGAGACAAGTTTCAGCATCAATGCTATCCTCCTTAAAAAAATTTTTTTTTTAGTTTGATTGATGTAAGCATGGTGAACCTTGATCATATAGATAGATGGGAATTGACGAGCTTCTGTTCTGTCACCCAACCCTTTGAATGCCTTCCACGGAAATAGGCTGCCTTGCTTTCTGGCTTTTGAATGAGTTTGCCAATGGGTGGGGAGAACCAGTGGGAGATGAGGAAGTGGGGGGGGGGGTCTTCATTCCAGTGGATCCCCCGGTGGTGTAGCCCCAGCCGCCTGCACCCACACCAGGTTACAGCTCCTGGCTGGAGGCCCCACCCTAGAGAGCCCTCCTGTCTTCAAATCCCAGATACCTCCCTCCCCTCACCTTGCCTAGGGCTCCACTCGTACCAGCCAGGGCCCTGCATTAGCCTTTGTAATTCCCCTCCATCCTGCTCACAAGTTTTAAATAGTACCTGTGTGAAACTCCCCTCCAGTTAGCCAATGTGAGTGCCATCTGCTTCCTGCTGGAATCCTGACCTATCAGTCTTTCTTTTATAAAGTGAGAGAAGGGTATTTGTAAAAGAGGATGTGGAAAAGAAGAACCCACAGGGAACACACGTCAGTCAAGGGTCTGGAAGTTGATTCTCTTAAAACTGTCTGTGCCGGGCTTCCCTGGTGGAGCAGTGGTTGAGAGTCCACCTGCCAATGCGGGGGACGCAGGTTTGTGCCCCGGTCCGGGAGGATCCCACATGCCGCGGAGCGGCTGGGCCCGTGAGCCAGGGCCGCTGAGCCTGCGCATCCAGAGCCTGTGCTCCGCAACGGGAGAGGCCACAGCAGTGAGAGGCCCGCATACTGAGAAAAAAAAAAACAAAGAACAAAAAAACTGTCTTTGCCTGTAAACCCTTACAAAGTCACCATGTGCCCCCGAGGGTCTGAGTACTCCAATTTGATGATCGCTGATCTAATATCTGACCATCCACCCCTCTCCTCGGCCCCATAATTGCAAGAACCATGTTGAGAACCAAAAAGTCATTAAAGAAAGCTGGTAAGTGCTTTAGCATCCGGACTAAAGGATGCTGGGGGATGCTAGGTGGCCATGGTGTGTGCGCTCCCATCGACCTCATAGCGGTGAAGCCACTTCCCTTCTTGAGATGATGTTGGCGGGGAGGGGCTGATCTCAGGAGGCCAGGACCCCAGGGTCACCTGCTTGATTTGAGCACTTATCACCCTTGGCGGGGAGCCTCCCTGGTTTCTCTGCCAGCATCTCTGCCAGCCTCTCTGCAGCGCTGATTTAGAAATCCCAGAGAACCCATTGAGAGTTTTTATTGCAGCAGCGGGCAACTGATCTACAATAACATGTAAAAAGATAGGGGTCCCCAGTTAACGACAGCAGCTGCTGTTTAAGTTGAGATTAGAGTTAAAATGTGTGCTGGATCCACCTGCTAGCAGGAGAGGGGCAGTGGGGAAGGGGGACGGAGTGGTGATTCCACGCTTCACATCCCTGAAGGTGGCAAGAAACCCCAGGGTCATTGCCCAATAGTCTAGGTGTCCTCATCCCTAGGAGAGGGAAGGCTCCTGGCAATGGCTGCGGGTGTGTTTACATCAGCTGCCAGTGGGTCTTTTCCCCCGGGGTCATTCAGATGTAAACCAACCTTCCTTCCTTCCTGTCCTGGATTTTAGTGCCCAATTCCTCGCTTACACAAGGAGAGAGGCTCAGGTCTCCATCCATCTGGGTTGTCACCTTGTCTTTCTAAGGGAAATGAGGTAATGGATGTGCACATTCTTACAGCACTTGGCTGGGAAGGCAGGAAATGAATCCAGCCTGTTTCCCAGCCCGTTTCTCCTGCTCCGCTCAGCTGCCTGATGTTCTCTGAGGCCAGGTTGGGGTGGGGTGAGTGGAAAGGAACCCTTAGTCCAGGCAGGAGCAGATGATCCTCCTGAATTAAATCAGGGGCGTATGGACTTATCTACACTACCAAATGTCAAATAGATAGCTAGTGGGAAGCAGCCGCATAGCACAGGGAGATCAGCTCGGTGCTTTGTGTCCACCTAGAGGGGTGGGACAGGGAGGGTGGGGGGGAGATGCAAGAGGGAGGGGATATGGGGATATATGTATATGTATAGCTGATTCACTTTGTGATACAGCAGAAACTAACACAACATTGTAAAGCAATTATACTCCAATAAAGATGTTAAAAATATATAAAAAATAAATCAGGGACTGTGGGGGAGAAAGCGGGGAGGGAGATGATGCCCACCATGTCCCCTGCAGGGAATAGGTGTTCTCACCTCTTGCTTGGGTTAACTGGCTCAGTCACTCTGTGGTTGGCCTTGTTTCTGTTTTCAGAAAAAGAAACTGAGGCTCAGAGAGAGTCAAAAACTCATCCAAGGTCACACAGCTTGCACAGGGCAAGAATAGAATTCACACACAAGAACGCTCTTCGATCCATTCAATGTTTGTTGAGCTTTTTAAAGGGACAGTCATCAGAGAAACAGCAATGAACAAAATCAACAAAGCCCTGCCCTAATGGGCTGTGTTAAGAAGACAGATGAGGAACAACACACAGCCCATCAGGTGGTGATCAGGGCCGTGGGGGAAAGGAAAACAGTAAAAGGTATCCTTGGGAGGGGTGTCCTTTTTAATCAGGTAGTCAGGGAAGTGACAGCCAAGCACTGACCTGAAGGAAGTGGAGGTATGAGCCAAGCTATTATATGAGGAAAGAGAGCTCCAGGCAGAGGGCACGGCAAGTGCAAAGGGCCTGGGGCAGGACTATGTCTCACATGTTGGAGGAATAACAAGTAACTGCTATGTACTTCCTAAGAATCCCACAATTCAAGGGTATAGTAAGTAAGTGAGGGGTGGTGGACACAGTCTGCCCCAGGTGTAGGCAGTAAGCCTCCTACCCACACCCCCATCCATTAAAATGCTAGTGCCCACATTAGACCAGAAAACTTGGGAGGGCTGAGCTTGTCCTGTTCCTTGTTGCCTCCCCAGGACTTAACATCTTGGTGTAGAATCCAGCTTTTTTTTAATTGAAGTATAGTTGATGTACATTATTATGTTAGTTTTAGGCGTGTAAAAGTGATTTAAGTACATTAAACGCTCACCACTGTAAGTCTAGTAACCATCTGTCACCAAAGTCATTACAGTATTATTGACTATATTCCTTATATTGTGTATTACATCCCTGTGACTCATTTACTTTACAATTGGAAGTTTGTACCACTTTATCCCCTTCACCTCTGTCACTCATCCTCCTCCCCTTTCCCCTCTGGCTACCACCAATTTGTTCTCTGTATCTATGAATCTTTTCTGTTTTGTCTGTTCATTCGTTTGGGTTTTTAGCTTCCACATATAAGTGAAATCATACGGTATTTGTCTTTCTCTGACTTATTTCACGTATCATAATGCCCTCTAGGTCCATCCATGTTTTCACAATGACAAGATTTTACACTTTCTTATGGCTGAGTGATAGTCATTGTGTATATATACCGCATCTTTATCCAATCATCTGTTGAAGGACACCTGAGTTGTTTCCATATCTTGGCTATTGTAAATAATACTTCAATGAACATAGGGATACATATATCTTTTCTAATTAGTGTTTTTATGTTCTTCAGGTAAATACCCAGAAGTGGAATTGCTGGATCATAAGGTAGTTCTATTTTTAATTTTTTGAGGAAACTCCTTACTCTTTTCCATAGCAGTTGCACCAATTCACATTCCCACCAACAGGGCACAAGGGTCCCCTTTACTCCAAATTCTCACCAACACTTGTTATTTGTTGTCTCTTTGATAATATTCTGACAGTGTAAGGTGATATCTCATTGTGGTTTTGATTTGCATTTCCCTGATGATTAGTGATGTTGCACATTTTTCATATGCCTGTTGGCCATCTGCATGTCTTCTTTGGAAAAATGTCTATTCAGGTCTTCTGCCCATTTTTTAATTGGATTGTTTGGGTTTTTTGATGTTGACTTGTATGAGTTCTTCATATATTTTGAATGTTAACCCCTGATCGGATATACCATTTGCAAATATCTTCTCCCATTCAGTAGATTGCCTTTTCATTTTCTTGATGGTTTCCTTTGCTGTGCAAAAAGTTTTTTAGTTTGAAGTAGTCCCAGTTGTTTATTTTTGCTTTCGTTACCGTTGCCTGAGGAGACATATCCAAAAAAATACAGCTAAGACTAACGTCAAAGAGGTTACTGCCTATGTTTTCTTGGAGTTTTATGGTTTCAGGTCTTACATTTAAGTCTTTAATCCATTTTGAGTTTATTTCTTGCGTATGGTATAAAAAAGGGGTCCATTTTTATTCTTTTGCATCTAGTGGTCCAATTTTCCCAACACCATGTATTGAAGAGGCTGTCTCTTCCTTGTTGTGTGTTCTTGCCTCCTTTATTGTAGATTAATTGACCAAGTAAGCATGGGTTTATTTCTGGGCTCTCTATTCTGTTCTATTGATCTATGTCTGTTTTTGTGCCAATACCATACTGTTCTGATTACTATATCCGAAAGCATGATACCCAACTTTGTTCTTCTTTCTCAAGATTGCTTTGGCTATTTGGGTTTTTTTGGTTTCCATACAAATCATTAGGATTCTTTGTTCTAGTTCTGTGAAAAATGCCATTAGTATTTTGACAAGGATTGCGTTGAATCTGTAGATTGCTTTGGGGAATATGTTCATTTTAACAATATTAATTTTTCCTGTCCATGAACACGGTATATCTTTCCATCTGTTTGTGTCATCTTCAATTTCTTTCATCAATGTCTTGTAGTTTTCAGAGTACAGGTCATTCACCTCCTCGGTTAAATTTATTCCTAGGTATTTTATTCTTTCTGATGCTAGAATTCAACTTTTGTTGAAGGCATAAACACATAAGAAAAAGCCAGTTGTCCTCGGAGATCTGCGAGTATGTGGCCAAGTGTGAATGAAGAGCTTGATGGAGAAGGAGAGCTTGATAATAAAATGCTGGACTCACTGGCAGGGTCCAGACAGGGCCACCTGCTGGGGCTGGACAAGGACAGACGTGATGTATATAATGGGACCAGGGCCACTAGGCAGGCTGTCGCTGTGCCATGGTTCCCTCCCAATGGGCTTTACAAAGCAAGTAGGTGTCCGTGCCTGCCCTGCCTGCTCCCACTCCGCTGTGCTGGACTCACAGAAGGCCTTTGAGATTAGAAGCTCCACCCCTGGTCTCTGTCCTGGGCAAAGTGCTGGTTTCTCCAGCTTACTGCCCACCTGATGCTGTTCTGGTGAGAACAACCCCTCACCTTAGCAGCCAACGAGCATAGAGAACAAGCAGGGGCCTTGATATCCAGAGGCCAGATTCAGGTCCCAGGCTCCATCAGCAGCGAGCCGTATGACATTGGCTGGGACGTCCCACCTCCTGAGCCTTATCTGTGACCCAAGGCTCTGGATTCGGTACCTAGGAGGTATCTTTAACACTGATTTCACAGGAGTTCAGATATCTTTTTCCCCTAAAGACTACTCTATTCTAGCACCAATGGAAATTCAGAGCCTTGTGGGACACGGTCCTTATTCAGGTGATGGGAGTCATGGGCAGGCAAAGCAGAGAACTCTTAAACCTCTGGTTAAACAGCTGCTGTGCTCTCTCCATCTGAGTGGGAGGGGAAGCAACAAAAACAGTGACGTCTATTTGCTTTGTAAACCGCCTGTCATTGTGATTCATTTGCCAACTCATTAAAGTCTCACAGCAGTGTAGGAGGTAGGTACTTTTATCCTGCATGATTCACAGGTGGGGAAACTGAGGCACGCTGCCCCAACTTCTTCATAAGCTTCTCAGGAGCAGATTCTCATCATTCCTGGTTTCCCAGGTCTTTCTCCCAGGCCTCAGGGATGGTCCCTTACATACCACCAGACCCCAGGAAGCTCAACCCTAAATACTAATTTTTTTTTAACAAATCGACAAGAATGTATTATGCATCTGATTAATCTTGGACCCCACAGAATGGTCTCCAGGAGGAATCATACTTATTCCAACAATGGAGTCATTACCAAGGTAATCATGGCCTCCTTCAGGATCCTCAGAGCTGGGGTGAGAACCACAGGGAAATCTGTCCCTTTATGTCACAGTCATACCTTATCTGGGCCTCTCCTGAGCTGAAGCACATTTCCTTCTCACTAACCGTGAACCTGAATCACCTCCAGACATTTATAAATGCTGAGCTCACCCTCCAGGACCAGCTGGATGGGCATGCTACCTGCAGAGTTGCACAGAGCCCCACACTCAGAAGGGCCCTTGCTCAGTTTAATGCTCTGCTATTACTGTCTTGAAATTCTTAAGAATTTTTGGACACAGGATTCTGCATTTTTATCTTGCATTGGGCCCCAAATGTGATGTAGCTGAACCTGCTACCTTCCAAGGAGCAAGGTTTGCCCCCTCTCAGGTTTTGAGAAACACGGGCTCCCCAAGTGTCTGATCACTGGGTATGTCACTGGAGGGTCCCACTCAGTGGGATTCACAAGCACCATTGACTTGGCTAAACAACACAAGTCTTACTACTGCTCATACCTGAGAGCCAAGTCATGATTTCAGTATCTGAGCCTGGTTAAAGATAGAACATCATCTGAGAATGGCCAAGAGGCTCCTGATTAGTTTCTTCCGATCCCATCCATTTCTTCTGCTTCAGGATGGGTTTGATCAGGGTGTCACTGAGCGCTGGCTGCTCTGTTGATAAGTTTGGGGCTGGGGCAGTTTCTGTTTAGTGCCCCCGATTTTGTCTACACTTGAGTAAAATGATGCCTCCCTCCTTTGGGGATGGACCTCCAGGTTGGCTTTCCCTACAGTCTCATTCAGCTGAGGCGCCACTCATGACCCCAAGGCCGTCATCCTCAACCATCCAGGAGCTGCCATGAGAACCCACACCCTTCCACATCACAGACCCAGGAATGTCCCCCAGGTTACCCTCCCCTCTGAAAGTTTTGAGAAGAGAAGGGTTTGAGCAACTGTAATGAGAGTGAGGAAGAGGTTTCTTAGCACAAAATGAAAATGCAGGGCCCCTTGTTCAAAGACTATTAGGAATTTTAAGACAGAATTAAACCAAACTCGAACCCTTCTAAACACGGGTTGTATACCCTTGACGCCAACGCTGTTTCCAGGGTCCTGTAACTCATCACAAGGTGAAGCCAGGCTGTGGGTCTTTTCAAAGTAATTACAAGCCTCATTCTTCATTCATCTCTGTTGTGTGAGTCCCAGGCAGTCAGGCCATGTGTAGCTGATCAAAACCAGAGCCCAAGGCTGCCTGGTGTGATCTCAGAATGCATAGAAGGAGGAAACAGAGAGCTGCCCATAAACTTAAGGGCTGTGTGTGCTACCCAGGATGCTGGCAAAGTAAAAAAAAAAAATTACCCCCCAAACCCTCCAACTTCTGAGCAGCATTTTCACACATCCTACTCTGAAGATATCCTTTCTGTGTTACAATTATTTCAAATTCCAGTGAAGTGGTTCTCTGTTTGCTAGGTGTCCTCATTTTTTCCTGTCTTTTGATGATTGATAATCGAGTTTTTATCCATCAATGTGTATGTCTGTGTGGATTGGTGAGGACTGTAGCGAGCTGAGGGGACTGGTCGGGAAGGTGAGTTTGCACAGGCCTGTGGATGTGGCTTAGCTTTTATTTTTATTCCAGGTGGCTTTAGTTGGAGGGCTATGGGGAGTCCAGGAGGGGAGGTAAAGTTCTCCAAAGCCACCCCTTCTGTTGTTAGCTAGAGGAGAATTGAGAAAACTTATTTCATCAGAAAATTCTGCTTGTCTGTTTTTTAAAAATCATTTAAAGCTCTCCAGACTCCAGCAGCTTTTCAGGACCTGCAGCCCCACCATCCTGGTCGAAGCCACTATCGTCCATGGCCATGGCCTTCTAACTGCTCTTTCTACTTCCATCCTTGCTTTATACCATACAGAAGCCAGTCATCTTTTAAAAAAATCATTAGATATTTTTTATGCCCCCTGCTTAAAGTGTTCCAGTGACTTCCATTGGCACTTGGAACAAAACCCAAACACATGTCTACTGTCCACAAGGCTCTGCTTCATCTAGAACTCACTGTCTCCCTGACCTCGTTACCTACCCTCTTCTCCAAGTTCACCTGCCCCAGCCATGTTAGTCTGTTAAAGCTCCTTGAACAAATCAAGCCGTTAGTATTTCAAAGCCTTTGCCTCTGCTGTTCACTGTCTGGAATGTGCTTTCCACATGCATCCATGTGTGGAAATAAGAATAACTGCCCCCCAAAGATGTCCATGCTCTAATCCCTGGACCCTGGTAATACAATGAGATTATCCCGGGTTATTTGGGTGTACCCTATATAATCACATGAGCCTTTAAAAGCAGAAGAGGAAGACAGAGACTCAAAGTTCCAGAAGGATTCAAGGAAGCTGAAGCCAGGGAGTTGCAGAGTCAGATTAATTAGAATCTTGGCCCTGGGGCTGCTCTGCTTTTATTAAATCAGCAGTCACATTAATCATCTCATAAGTGAATTTTTCTAGAAGGTGATTGTAAAACAAGATATGCTATCACAGAGAGAAACCTAAATCGAATTGCACTTATTGTCAAATGGACCCTGCTTTTCAAACCCATTAGAAAGCTATTATCCACCAAAGACCTACAAGCTGTACTTTGCCCACGGAGATTTGTAACTGCGCTGCCCGGGGCGTTACTCCTTATAATACACAATTACATGTGCACTAATGCTTGTGTGTCTGTTTCATCACACAGTGAAATCCACATGTTTAATTTTCCTTGTCTGCTTATCCAAAGGAGGACTAGTGGTGGGTAATAAAGCAAGCAAATTGCCACCTTTATCTATGATCTCAGAGCAGTGTCTTAACCGGTCATGGCCCTGTTTTCTTTCACTAGGGAGAATTTAGAGTAACCACCATCCCTATCTGAGGTCACACATAAAACACTTCATGGGTGACTATAATTACACCAGTTCATAATTCTCCCCATCTCCCAAACTAACCTTCCCTTTATGAAGATGCCCTGTTAGGCACTGGGCGTTAGTATAAATCAGACTATACACTTAGGTTTAATTAAGGGGGGGAAATGGGTACCGCACTGCAAAGATGAGCCCTATTTTGCTGAAATAATTCCATCTCTATGTCAGCACGCCAGCCCAGGGAGGCAGCATGTAATACAATTATCTTTCTTATGACTTAATGGGGGTGATGCTGTTATTTTTCATTATCATAATTTCTCAGGTCATATAAACAGATTTTTTCCCCTAATGCAATTATAGTCCTACATACGAGACAACTCATGTCTAAATGAAAACTCAGGCAAAGTTAACCATAAGATTTTGTTTTAGATGATCCTGGCATTTCTATTTAAAACATGCACACAGTTCCCACTCCAGGGGCTGAGGAGTTTGAATGCAACCCTCTGAGGGCGACTGCAGCATCTTTTGCTCTTGAAAAGCAACTGGTACAGCCCCTTTGCTCCAGCTCTGTGCCCGTCCTCTCCTGAGCGTCCATGCCAGGCTACAGCCATTTCCCCTACGTTTAACCTTTCTGTTGCATATGCCGATTTGTTTGACTTGGTGAAAGATTGACTTTTACAACCCTCATAGAATCTCTCCGCTGCAGCCCAAACTCGGCCAAAGAGTGCTTGGGCAAAAATGGCCCAGGTAGAGGGCTTCCCTGGTGGCGCAGTGGTTAAGAGTCTGCCTGCCGATGCAGGGGACACGGGTTCGTGCCCTGGTCCGGAAAGATCCCACATGCTGCGGAGCGGCTGGGCCCGTGGGCCATGGCCGCTGAGCCTGCGCGTCCGGAGCCTGTGCTCCGCAACGGGAGAGGCCACAACAGTGAGAGGCTCGCGTACCGCAAAAAAAAAAAAAAAAAAAAAAATGGCCTGGGTGTATTTCACCTCTTGATGGACATAAACACACACACACACACACACACACAGCAGGAATGATATTTTTAAAAGACTGTTGCGTAGGAGTCCCTGAAATAGAAGAACATTCTGGCTCACGCAGGTAGATAGAACCAGACGGGGGCTCTGCACAAAGGGAATTCACGGGAGGAGGAAAGGGGGCTTGTGGGTGTCAAGGGAAAGGTACCCTGAGGTTAAACCAACAAGGAGGTGGGGAGTGGCGTGAGAAGCCTGAAAAGCCTGATTATCCAACCAGGACCAGGACGATCACAGCGAGAGGTGCCACCAGAGTGAGGAGGGACACGGAGTTGAGAAAGGCCGTCCCAGACGGTGTGGTTGGAGACCGGCAGGGGCTGCAGAATCAGGAGGTGGAAGGGCCTGAGGCTTATACTGAGGCCGCACCCAGGTTCCCGCCCAGTCGTGGCTGAGTGACTTCCCAGGCTGCGGGGCATCTGTGCCCCTGAGGCCCCTTGTGTTTCCCGGGGGGACCCTGAACTCCCGAAAGGGGCCAGGAGTCCCCACCTGCCTGCAGGAAACCTGGAAAACTTAGGCTAAATTCTCTGAATCAGAAGACCGTGGGTTTACTGAGAATTATGGGGAAAAAAACACGGCCAGAGAACATTTTGCAGACCCTCCAACCCCATGAGTGTCTGAGCTGGTGAGTTAAGTCCTGACCTAAAGCTGGACCCGCAGCATCTGCCTTCAGTGGACACACACACAGGCTCACATGTACACATGCATGCTTGTTCTCACACACACACTGCCATTGTTTGTACAGTAGTTCATCCATTCATTCTACAAGCGTTTATAGAGCGCTTCCTCTTGCCAGGTACTGCATTATGTTCCAGAAAAACTCAGACGAACAGAATCTATCAATAGTTGCTGAGCGCCCCAAACTCCTGGTCCACTTGGAGGGCAGCTGGGAGGAGAGATGCTGTCTAAAAGTAAGGAGACAGCCACAAATCCTAGTTTTGCCCAATGCCTCTGTCTGCAATTCCCCACCTGCCTAGAGACTGAAGACCACATCCCCTGCACACAGTAGGACAAGCCTATTTTGACAATCCCCTTTCTCCTTCCCCATCTTCCTGAAAGTTCTGAACCATTCCCTGCTCCTTCTCCTCTCTGGACAGCCTTTCCTGCAGCTTGTTTTAATCACTTTTTGAGTTAAAAGTCAATATTTAATTAACCAAGTCATTACATTCAGCTTACGTTTGACTCTGGGTATTTGCACACCTGCGCATGTCGGGAGGCCCTCCCGCGTGCCCCTCCATCTGTCCCCTGCCTCTTTCCCACAGTGCCGCTCTCCCTTCCTTTGGGGCAGAGAAGGGAGGCTGCTCTTGGGCAGGTTCTCTGGGGGCCAAAGAAGCAGGGAGGATGGGCTTTCCCTGGAGGACACCCAGTGTCTCTCCCTGGAGCAGGAACTGTTACTCTCGTCTTGTAGTTAATAGTGAAGGAGATTTGCTATTGCTGCATCTCCACTACCCATTGCGGAGCCACTGGAGGGTTTTAATTAAATCAAAGCCATTCATTCCATGTAGAAAGGGGGTGGGGAGGACAGACTGAAGACCACTCACCTGGTGAGAGAGGTTCTCCCAGCTGTGCTTGCCCCACGTGTGGAGGAGAAAACTCATCACAACAGCCTGTCCGGGTGTGCAATTTAGTGTCCTCATAAGCAACTTGAGAGGAGATGGTGGCGGGAAGGCTTGGCTGACGGCACGTTGGACATTTGCACGTGAAGGCGCTGCCTCCTTCAAGCCAAGTTTACAGACATAAATGCACGATGTTGGCAAAACTGTCATGGCCGAGGGGTAAGTGGGAAGGGCACACATGTATTTCATTTGAACTTAGGACGTTTCCCTGAAACTCTAATATGATTCTAAGTATTGGCTGACCCACGAGTCGATGGTAAAGTGCCTGGCCTGGGCGAGGACAGCATGTCCATGTGGTGTCCTGTGTGTCCATGTGTGTGCGTGTCTGTGTGTCCATCTGCCCAGGATGCAACACACATTCAACCACCATCCCCAGGACCTGGGTCATGCAGAGCTGTAAAGCCAACCGCAGAGGATGCCCACGAGGCCTGGACTGCACCTGCTGATTGGATTGTCATTGGTAGAGCACCTTGGATAATTATCTCACTAATATTTTACCATTCAGTGGCCTAATATTTGAAGGCACCAGGGACAGCCACTGTCAGGTGGTCCCTTTGTACCCATTTTTAAGTGCCAAGCATCCCAGAACGTTTCCCAAGGAGTGGGGCAGGGGCTACTGAGAAACATAAGGATTAGAGAATCATCTCCACAATTTAGGGTAGTTCAGGGACCACATTAAATAGCCCTGAATCAGGCAGCTAAGAAGTCATCGTCTTTTCCACTCTCTGCCAGCCCTCCCAGAACTTCAGGTAGAAAGACCCATTGGAACGGGTCTTTACAGTGGCTTAAAGAAAGAGATTTAGAAAGAGAGAGAGTTGGAGAAACGTTATCTGATTGGAATGTCATATTGTTTTTGTTTTGGGACTTTTAGAAAACTTTATTTTGAAATAATTTAGATTCGCAGGAAGTTGCAAATAATTGTGCATGGAGACCCCATACTCTTCACCCAGCTGCCCTGAATGGTAACATCTTGCGTCACTCTAGTACAATATCAAAACCAGGAAATTGACATTGGTACAAGCTACAGAGTTTATTCAGACTACACCAGTTATAAATGCACTCATGTGTGTGTGTGTGTGTGTCCATAGTTCTACGTGATTTTTTATCATATGTGTACCTTTGTGTAACCACTACCACAATCAAGACACAAACTGTTCCGTCACCACAAGGATCCCTGTGCTACCCCTGAATAGCCACACTTACCCACCCCTAACCCCTGGCAATCCCCAAGTGATTTCCATCTCTATAATTTTTTATTCAAAAGTGTTATATAAATGGAATCATATAACCTGTAACATTTTGAGATCAACTTTTTTTCACTTAGCATAATTCCCTTGAGGTTCACCCAAATTGTTGCGTGTATCAATAGTGTCTTCTTGTTGCTGGCATATTCCATGTATGGAAGCTCTTCAGTTCGCTTATCCATTCACACATTAAAGGACATTTGAGTGGTTTCCAGTTTGGGGTTGTTATAAATAAAGTTGCTATGAAATTTCATGTACAAGTTTCTATATGAACATAAATCTTCATTTCTTTGGGATAAATGCCCAAGAGTGTAATTGCTGGGTCTATGGTAAGCCCATCTTTAGTTTTAAAAGAAACTGGTTATGGGTGATGGGACAAGATGGTGTAGAGAAACTTTTCCTTGCTCTTTCTCTCTAAATTCAGCTGAATACGCTGGAAATAATTCAACGGACCCTCACAAAGGACTCAGAAATGTGGGAAGAAGCAGATGAATTGGCTAGGAACCTCAGGACTTGAATAATGACACCTCAGTTGAATTACCTGTGTTTTTTCTTTACGTCCCATATATCCTACATTGGGCTCTGGAGTGAGCTGCAACCCTCAACTGTCAATAGGCATAGACAAAAACAAGCACAAGATCAGGAAAGTGACAGCTTTTTTTTCATTGCTAGTATATAGACATGCAATTGACTTATGTGTATTGGTCTTGTATCTTGTGACCTTTCTGAACTCACTAGTTGTAGGAGTTTTTTGTTAAATTCTTTGGGATTTTCTCTGTAGGAAATCACATTGTTTGCAAATAAAGATAGTTTTATTTCTTCTATCTGTATATGTTTTATTTCTTTTTCTTGCCTTACTGCACTGTCTAGAGCTTCCAATATTATGCTCAATAAAATTGGCGAAATGGACTTTCTTGCCTTCTTCCTGGTCTTAGAGGAAAAGCATACAGTCTTTCACCATCATGGATGACATTAACTATAGAGTTTTTGTGATGCTCTTTATGAGACTGAGGAAGTTACCCTCTATTCCTAGTTTGCTGGGTACCTTTATCATGAATGGATGCTTTTTCTTCGACTAAAATTTTTCTTTTTTAGCTTGTTGATATGTTTGGATGATACTGACTTCTTTTTTTTTGACCGTTGAACCAATCTTGCATACCTGGAAAAAAAATCCCACTTGCTTATGTTATAAAATTCTCTTTATACATTGTTGTATTCAATTTGCTAATATATTTGAAAAGTCTGTGTTTAAATTCATGAGAGATATTGGCCTGTAGTTTTCTATTTTTGTATTGTTTTTGTCTGATTTTGGTATCGAGGTAATACCGGCCTCATAAAATGAGCTGGGAAATGTTTCCTCTTCCATTTTCTGGAACATCAGAAAACTTTTTGTGTAAATTTGATGTTAATATTTTTTAAATGTTAAATAAAATTATCCAGTGAAATGATCTGGAGATTTCTTTTTCAGTAGCTTTTTAATTACAAAAGCAATTTCATAAATAGTTTTAGGACTATTCAGTTTACCTATTTCATCTTGATTGAGTCTGGTAGTTTGTGGTTTTAAATGATGGGTCCATTTCTCTAAAGTATGGAATTTATGAGCATAAAGTTTTTCATAGCATTCCTTTATTAGCCCATTAATGGCTATATGGTCTATAGTGATACTCTGTTTTATTCCTGGTATTAATGATTTCTTTCTTCTCTCTTTTTATCTTTGTCAGTCTTGCTGAGAAGTTAGTCAATTTTATTGATCTTTTCAAAGAAGCTGTTCTTTGTTTCACTGATTTTTTTTTTCTGTTGTCTTTGTCTTCAGTTTCATTGAATCCTGCTCTTTTGTTTACTATTTTCTTCCTTCTGCTCACTTTGGGTTTACTTTGCTCATCTTTAGTTTCTTGAGGTAGGAACTTAGATTACTGATTTGAGATCTTTCCTTACTTCTAATGTCCGCATTTAGTACTCTAAATTTCTCTCTCAGTATGACTTTAGCTGCAGCTCACAAATTTTGATATGTTGTAGTTTCATCTTCATTCAGTTCTATGCATTTTTAAAATTTCCTTTGAGACTTCCACTTTGACTCATGAGTTATACAGAAGTACGCTAATATTCATATGTTTGAAGATTTTACTCTTGTCTTTCTGTTGTTGATTTCATTTCTAGTTTGATTCCATTATGGTGAGAAAATATACTATTTGTGATTTGAATTCTTTTAAATGTGTTAAGATTTGCTTCATAAACCAGGATGTTGTCTCCCTTGGTAAATGTTCCATGTGGGCTCAGAAGATGTGTATTCTGTTGTTGGATGAAGTAGTCTATAAATGTCAATTAGATCCAGTTGATTGATGGTGCTGTTCAGTTTAACTATATCCTCACTGATTTTCTGTCTGCTAGATATGGAAATTACTGAGATAGGGTGTCAAATACTGATATGTTAGATGTTGAAGTATCCAGCTATGATTGTGGATTTATCTGTTTCTCTCTTCAGTGTCATCAGTTTTTGCTTCCTGTAATTTGAAGCTCTGTTGTTTGGCACACATACATTTAGGATTATTATATCTTCTTGGTGGACTGATCTTTTTATCATTATACAATGTCCCTTGTCATCTCTAGTAATTTTCTTTGCTCTGACGTCTACTTAATTGAATACCAACATAGCCACTCCTGCTTTTATTAAAGTAATGTTTATATCACACTTCCCATGCTTTTACTTTCAGCCTACCTATGTTATGTTTGAAGTGAGTTTCTTGCACACAGCATGTATTTGATTGGTATTTTTTTAATCCATTCTGCCTCTCTCTTTTAATTGATATATTTAGGCCATTTACACTTTAATTACTGATGGGTTAGGGCTAAAGCCTGCCATTTTATTTTCAGTTTGTTCCCTCTGTTTCTCTTTTCTTGCCTTCCTGAGGGTTTTTTGAATGTTTTTTAAAATTTCCTTTTGATTTATTTATAATGTTTTACTGTCTTTTATTTTTGTATATTTTTCTCAGTGGTTGCTTAGGTATTACAGTATGCATGTACACAACTTAGCATACTGCTATCAATGTTTTAACACTGCACGTTAAGTAAGAAGCCTTCCCTTTACCCTTCCCACTTTAAAAATACAATTGTCTGAAGTGTTTCATACGAGTAGCACATCACTGATGTGATTATTTTTGCTTCAACCATCATATATGATTTAAGAAACTCATGAAGTGAAGAATAGTCTACTAACACCTATTTTTCACCCATCCCAATGTTCTTTTTTCCTTGCTAAAGTTCCAAGAATTCTCCTGCTACTGGTTTCTTTCTGCCTCTCTAGTGATATTTGAAGTGAGTTTCTTATAGACAGCATAAAATTGAGACATGTTTTTAAATTCACTCTGCCAATTCTTGCATTTCAAATGGTGTATTTAGATCATCTACATTCAATGTAATTATTGATACGATAGGGCTTAAGTGTGACATTTTTTGTTTTCTTTGTTCTTTCTGGTTTCCACTTTTTTGATCTTCTTGTGGGTTACTTGAACAAGTTTTAGTATTTCATTTTGATTTATCTATGGTGTTTTTAAGTATATCTCCTTGTATAGATTTCCTTAATGGTTGTTCTAGATATATTGATAACTTATCACAGTTTACTAGTATCATCACTTTACCAGATTGAGCAGAGTGCCTGCCTCATAAAATCCAATGAGATACTGCAAGTAGAGTGTTTAACACAGGAAATGGCAGTAATAAAATTACAATAATAATAATACCCAATCCTTATTGAGTGCCCATTATACAACCAGGCACTGTTCTAGGCACTTCCTATGTATTAACTCATTTAATCACTACAATGATCCAATGAGGAAGATAACATTATTGCACTCAATATATAATCAGGATGGTAAGGCATAGAGGGATGGAGTAACTTTCCCAGGACCACAAGGCTAGTAGCCCAGGGACTAGAAATTGAGGGAAATCCTCACTGGCCCTAGCCCTGAGGGAGCTAGGAGCAGGCAAGTTACTGTAGGAGAGGGATGCCATGTGGAGCTGAGGCCACAGCAAGAGGATCTCAGCCACTGCCACATCACGACCCAGAAAGGGGATCTGCCCACGCTGTCTCCTTCCTGTCTAAGCCGCTGCCTCTTCCTAAGGGCCAAACACAGCCAGAAACCACAGGGTAGGAGAGCAGGGCTGACCCGCCAGTGGAGGTGAGTCTCTCCCAAGGCACAGAGCAGCGCTGAGGAGGGGGAGGAGCAATGGGGCGGGAGAAGCAGGGCAGCCGCCCTGCCCTTGCTGTGGTTTTCCAAATGGTGCCCCTGCTGTTAGAGCTTCTGGTTCCAAGAACTTGTCCTCGGTGACCCAGGGAGGGTGACCAGGGGAGGGAGGCCTCTGAGCTTCTAGACCCAGGTTATAGCACAGCCTTGAGGAGCCCAGCATCCCTCACTGGAGAACTCAAAGGACCTTAATAAAAATCTCCATTCCTTCAATTTATCTGAATATATATTTGGCACTGACTCTGTGCCAGGCACTGTGCAAGGTCCTGGGGACGGAGCTGTGAGTAACGCAGGCCCACTTCCCGCGCTGGTGGAGCTGACCCTCCCAAGGGGAGAACTGGGCAATAAATAAGGTAACTGCAGGTGTAGTAGGGACTATGAGGGAAATAAAACAGGTTATAAAACACAGAGAGTGCCTGGGGCAGGGGCACCACCTCAGATAGGGCAGTCAGGGCAGGCCTCTCCAAGGAGGCAACATTTGTGCCAAGACTTGGTAGAGAAGAAGGAGCCCATCAAACAGAATCTGGGGAAAGACCCTGTTGGGTTTAAGGAAGAGGAAGTGCAAAGGCCCTGGGGCAGGAACAAGCTTGACTTGTCTAAGTGACAGAAAGAAGCCATGAGCCTGGCGAGCAATTGAGAGGACGAGGGAGAGGTGGGCAGGGGCCGGATGACTCCTGCCCTGTAGGCCTTGGTGGGGAGTTTCCATTTTATACCCTCAGTCATGAGAAGCCAGGGAAGGGTCTGAGCAGGTGAATGACAGGTATGGGACTAAGGTGACCTGAGTGCCTTGCACCAGTGCCCCTTCAAACCTGTGCTCTGAGCACCTCCCTGGTCTCAACTAGTCCAGGCCCTGTGAGTTGTATGTTTGGATTTGAATTTTAGAAAGATCCTGCTGGCTGCCCTGGGGAGAATGGAGGGTGGGGGCAGGAGGTTGGGGGTAAGTGAGGAGACTCCTTAGGTGGCCGTTGCCATCCCAGGAATTTAAAACTAGCAAGGATTTTTGTTATGGGATCTGTTGATAGGGGGCCCTCATACACATCCCCATTGGGTGGATGATTCAGAGACAGGCTGATTATCTGACTTGGGCCTTGGGCTGCCACCAACACATCTAGCAGGGCCTGGAGGAGAAATTCTGTCTACAGAAGTGGTCTCCAAAGACTTTTCTATCAGTCTATTGGCCAAAAAAATTGCAAATATTTTTCTTCCAACTTCAGCAGAGCTAAGTCTTTGCTCCACTGAAGCTTCAACTGTTCAAAGAAACTCTCATTGTTCATGCTGGAAGATGTTATATAAATCATTATCCGAGGGCTGGCATTGGGCCTGCCTTTGTGAAAATATCCACCTGATTCTTTTCCTTTAGATATGTGAATATAGAGGCGAGGGGAAACAGAAAGAAAACAACAAAACACAGCTCCCCCATCCTGAAAGAAGCAAGAGATCACCAAAGCACAGCCCCCTCCAGCTCCTGTTTTGCCTGCTCGTCACAAATGGAGATGCTGGATAGAAGTTCAGTGATTCTGGTACGTTTCAAAGGAACTGTCTTTGCATGTGCAAAGGCCCTGGGGCAGAAATAAGAAGGCAGGTGTGGCTGGAGCATAGTGAGGCTGGGAAGGGAATTGAATGTGAGATTAGAGAGACAGGTCCTAGAGGCTTTCATGGGTATGGTAAGAAGTGCCAGCCATCCATCACATAGGGGGTGGGCCTTTAGCCTCTGTCCACTGTCAAAGGGCATTCAAGTTTAGAATATTGTTGCTGGTAGAAAATATAAAGATTTTCTAGGTAAGACTTTGCAATGAACTCTTAAATCGTGGTGATGATACAATTGCAAATCTGTGGACTTTTAAGATTCATTATTAAAATCATGACTCAGTCTTCCAGCTGCCAAGAGTAAATGATGAGTATGAGGCCAAGGAGCTCCTCATATAACAATATGTATTAATGATCATGCATGTGCATATAGATGTTTCCCAGGAAGCTTTCTTTCTTTTTTTTTTTTTGCGGTACATGGGCCTTTCACTGTTGTGGCCTCTCCCGTTGCGGAGCACAGGCTCCAGACGCACAGGCCCAGCCACTCCACAGCATGTGGGATCTTCCCGGCCCGGGGCACGAACCCGTGTCCCCTGCATCGGCAGGTGGACTCTCAACCACTGTGCCACCAGGGAAGCCCAAGCCACAGGCTTTTAACGTTGAGACCACGCTTATATAGGCACCATATGGTGGTGGCTTTGGTGTCTATGGGTTAAGGATACACTGAGACCCCATACCCTAGAATATTCTGCATTGCTTCACCATGACTCATTTTTCCTGCGTGTCCACACCAGGTAGAAATCTTTCCTTTTAGAGATCCTCTTAGACTGTCCATTTCAAGTGGGCCCCCTGAAACTAGATTAACACCCCCCCAAACTCTTTGCCTTTGAGAATTTCCTTAAATGAGAATACTTCAATGTACATGGAAAGGCCACATATTAACTCTGTGACCCAAGCCTGGCCAATCGCTCCTCCCCAAGCTCACAGCCCTGGAGGCAGGGGAGTAAGAGCTGACGTAAGGGCAGACCCACCGGCAAAGAAGGCATCAGGCAAGGCCTGGTGGGCCACGCAAGAGGATTGGGATTCCATTCTAAGAACATCAGAAAGCCACGGACATTCTCTTAGCAGGTGAATCATATCTGCTTCGTGTTTTCAGAGGCTCACTCTGGCTGCAGTTGGAAAGGGACCTGGGGACAAGGTTGGAATCAGGGAGACCAGTTGTCCTAGTGGGAGATGATGGGGGTGCTGCAGAGGGAAGGGGGGAAATAAGTAGGTTCTGTTCTGAAGGTCAGCAAGGCTTGTTGATGGATTCCAAGTGGGAGGGGAGGGAAGGAGAATCAAGGACGACTCTGAGGTTTTTGGCTGAGCTGTTGGGCAAAAGCTGGTGTCGGTTACAGATATGGGAGACGGCGGGGAGGAGAGACAGATTGCGGTGGGGGAGGATGGACAGTAAGGCATTGTCCACCAGGCCAGTGACTGGTCAACTTCCCCCAAACTTGGAAACACCCTTTACAGGCTACGCCTCATTGAACAGAAATCCTGCTGCCTGCCCAGGACAGAGCTTTATTGAATCACAAGTGAGAGAGTCAGGAAAGGACAAGTTCTGGGTGGAGTCTCTCTCAGAGAGGAAATGGAAATGACCATGACTACTGAGTGTCATTGTTATACCTGTGACCTGCCCTTCCCCAGGGCACCTCCCCTCGGTTGAGAAAGACTGGAGCAGAATGTTCTCCCTGAAGCTTCTGCAACCAGAGCCAGGAGAAGGCAGAGGGCAAAAGAAAATTTACTGCATGACTTTTCTGATTTTTCAGTCCAATATTCATTACTGAAACTCCAATACTGCCTCTTCGACATCTGCTTTAACTGATTTTGGGTTTAGGAACCAATTTCGAGCCTTGGCTTTTTGGTAGCTAAAACTGGCAGTTACATTTGACTTTATTTTGTCATAGCCAAGGGTCAGGAGTTGTTCCCCCTTTGCCACCACCATGAGGAAACCTTGTCTGAGAAGCAGGTCCTGGGAATCCACTGGATTTTTCTGGATTGAGTTACAGGCACGGCAGTGAGCACGTTCACACATGAGGAGGGGAATCAAATGTAATTGCTCGGGAAACAGTGGAATCCATGAGCCCATATGTGGCTTCTAATTTCGGCTGTTTGTCCCCCAGGCCTTTTGCCCACCTGCTGGGGAGAGGCAGTCGGTCTGATGGGGTCCAGCCTCCTGTGGCCTTTAAACAGGTTGGAACATCTTGACCTTGGCTGAGACATGTCCCACCTCTCAGACTCACTCTCCTGCTCTGAGATAAGGAACCTCAGTGACAGCCATGATTTCTGTGTCTATGTGTCCATCCCTGTCCACCTTTGATTTCCCTCTGTGGACCAGGCCTCCCTCACACTGAGCCACTGTGTGAACTGGGCAGGGCTGACCCCAAACCCCAACACTGGGGTGGGCGTGTGACCTAAGAGTGGCCAAGCAGACCCATCCAGCCTCTTGGGCACTTGGATTGGCTGTGGGATGGACGTGTGACCCAAAATGGGCCAATGAGGGCCTGCCCTGGGGCTTTTGCTGGATCTGGTGGGAAGAGACTCTCTCTGTGCAATGGGGCTGCTGGGCTGGTGGGACGGAAGCTGGGAGCTGCTGACGGTCACCTTGGTCACTCCATGGAGACAACCTGCTTGAGAGTGAAGCCAACCCAGAGGAAAGCAGAGCCCAGACACGGAGAGAGACTGAGTCATGACTGAATTGTTGGAGTCCCTGGATCCAGCTGGGTCAGAAGCCCAATACACCTAACTTTTATTACCTGAGACTAAATTTTCTTTTTTTCATTTAAGCCCATTTGGATCGAGTCCTGCCACTGGCAACCAGAAGAATCCCAACTACTAGAACCCAGAGTTTGCCCTGGGGACGTCTAAGTGGTGGGTCCAAGCAGACCCTCAGAAGGGGGCTGCTTCAGGAGGGCTGTGTCCTGGGTGTCTGGGACCAGGCATGAGAATGGGGCAGTGCTGAGTTCTCTCCCCCACCTCAGGATGGCCCCGGGCTCAGGAGACCATGGGGAGCTGAGCGCCCAGCTCACAGCCCTCTTTCCATGGACCACACGGGTCCTGCCCAGTTGACTCCGCCAGGCCCAGTCAGGTGGCTCTGGACAAAGAGAGTCAGAGGAGGCTTCCTGGAGAGCAGAATCTGAGTGGGATGAGGGAGGAGAGGTACACGGGACACGTGCCCGCTTGAAGAACGGATGGCTGCCCCATCTGACGCTGCCACCGTCCTCTGTCCTGCTTTCTTTTCTCCACAGCTCTGTGGTCATGATTACATGTAATCAATAAATAAAGCATGTAATTAACACATGATTACATGTAACTAGTAAATTACATGACCAGCTCTGCAGTCATGATTACATGTTTTGTCTCTTCCCCCAAACTAGGCTGGAAGTTCCATGAGGGCAGGGATCTCGGTCCACGGTCTTCACTGCACAGCCCTGGCACATAGTGGGAGCTTTATAGAAATATGTTAACAGGAGAAATAAACTCTCCCTTCTGGGCACAGCACCCTGATTGTCCTTTGGGGAACCTCCATCCTGCATTCTCTGCTCATGAGCTTTGAGTGGGGGGAGCCCCACACCCACTGCATGCGGGTCCATGACCCAGGCCTGGCAATCGGCATATCCAGGACCACTGGCTACACCTGGACAGGTGGTACCTGCACAAGGGGCTGAAATTCCTGCCCCCCAAGCCTGTGTCCTCACAGGACATAGGGCTTCTTCTTCCAAGAGAAAGGGGCACCCTTTCTAACTGACGCCAAGGTACCTCAAGGGGTAATCCTGGCCATGAACAAATCCCCTTGACCCCGGTGTTTGGGTCAGAGATGGGCATGTGACCAAGTTGGTCCAACCAGGTGAATTCTGAGAAATCTGCAGATGCCACCAGGAAGAGAAGATCTTCCCTCTGAGGTTGCTGCATTGGCAGGTAGCATCTCCCCCGAGTGAGGGAAGAGGAAAAGAACAGTACTGTAAGGCTGGGGGAAACTGACTAGAGTCCACGCATCCAGCCCTACCTGAGGCTCACCCCATCCCTGGGGCTGTTTAGTTCTATGAACCCATACATTTTCTTTTTGCTTACATCTCTTGGAGTTGAGTTTTCTGTCCTTGCAACTTTAGGACCCTGTCCGACCTTGGGTCAGTGTAGTGGTACCCACAGGGCAACCGTGAAAATTGGATGAGAGCTGCCTTTAAACACTTTATGCATATGAAGGGCAGCTGGAGGTGCTGGCGGCTCTGACCTCCCCTTCCCTAGAGCTACCCCCACACACAGGAGTCCAGACCCCTTCCCAAGACAGCCTTTGTCCCCTCCCCAAAGGGGGTTTCAGTTGCTCACAGCAGCTCTCTTTCAAATGAGTGATTTTCTCCTTTCCTATTTTTCATCTTGAAAAATGACAAATTGAAGCACTTAATTTTCCTCCTCCAAGCCAATTAATGTGGATGTGCTCAGCGCCGATGCTGGGCTGTGAAAGACAAGTCATTTATATCAATTAGCAAAACACACATGAACTTTATGGCTGTGTGCAGACTCCAGGGGAGGCTGTCCTTTGAGAAGGGAAGCCCAGTGGGGAAGCCAGGGGTGAAGACCCCATCAGGAGCACGTGGAAGGTGTAGGATTTGGGGGCCATTAGGGTTGTGTTGTGATGGCATTTGGGTCCAGCCACTTCTCCTTCCCTCAAAGTCCCCACGGAATTTCCAGACACAGCCATACCTCACTGTTAGCAGAGGTTTTGTTCCCAAACCTCAAGATGGACTCCATATAGACAGGCTGGAATGTCAAGTCTATCTCCAAAGTGTGCCTGAACCCTTATATGCCTTCCTAGGCCAAGCCCCGTCATCTGTCACGGTGCTCCCGGATTATTACAACAGCTCCCTCCCTGGGCTGGGCTGTGCACTCTGGCTTCCCTCAATCCATGCCCACCCCCTGCAGTCAGAACAAACTTTTAAAAATATAAATCAAATCATGTCACTCTTATACTCTGAAACCTTCAGTAGCTCCCTATGGCTCTTAGAATAAAATCCAAACTCCCCATTGTGGCCCCCAACATTTTGCATGGTCTGGCCCTTGCTGCCCTCTCAGACTCATCTCCCCCTCCTCTCCCCAGTTCACCCCCTCCCCTGCAACCACACTGACCTCCTTGCTGTTCCTCCCGCTCACCATGCTCAGTCTTGCCCCAGGCCCTTTGCACTTGCTGTTTCCACATCCCTTCCTGGTGGCTCTTTCCCATCCTTCCTATCTCAGTTTAAATGTAACTCTCCTCCTGCCCCAAGCTAAATCACTCTGCTTAGCTCTACTTACCCCTTTTGCATCCATTCAAACCAACATTTAGGGAGCACCACTGCATAGCAGCTACTGTTCTATGTGCTGATATTACAGAAGTAAGCAAGATAAACACAACTCCCTGCCTTCCTAGCACTGTCCTTGGCACTCTGTGGACTGGACGAGATATGGGAGAGATTTGTTGTCTCAAGGAACTTCGGGTTTCTAACTGGAGTTCCGTTTACTCAAATGAAGTCCTTATAGAATTAGGTATGGGTGAGTCAGGCAGAGAAACAATGTTCACAGAAATTAGATTAAACAAAGAGGACAACTGGAGCCATCCGCTAAGGCCTGACCTGGGCCCTGTTGACAGAGTCTTGGCAGGAAAGAGGCAGACACCACACCTGGCCCGGAGAACATGCTGAGGGAAGGCTTTTGCTTTTGGTGTTTGGTTTCTGTTTTTTTTAATTTTATTTTATTTATTTATTTATGGCTGTGTTGGGTCTTCGTTTCTGTGCGAGGGCTTTCTCTAGTTGCGGCAAGTGGGGGCCACTCCTCATTGCGGTGCGCGGGCCTCACTATCACGGCCTCTCTTGTTGCGGAGCACAGGCTCCAGACGCGCAGGCTCAGTAGTTGTGGCTCACGGGCCCAGCTGCTCCGCGGCATGTGGGATCTTCCCAGACCAGGGCTCGAACCCATGTCCCCTGCATTGGCAGGCAGACTCTCAACCACTGCACCACCAGGGAAGCCCTGGTTTCTGTTTTAATTGATGTGAAAGGGATTCCAGGCAGGGACTAGAAAAAAATCCCTGCCCTCTTGAGCTGACGTTCTATTTGAGAGGAAGACAAACAGCAATAGAGATATGTAAGAAAGATGTCAGACAGTACAACGTCTATGGGGAAAACAATAAAGGATAGAAGAGAGTGAGGCTGTGTTACCAAGTCCAAGTTCATACTGCTCACCCTATGACAGGCCAATAAATCGAGAGAGACGAGTTGCTGGGGCAAGGAATAGCGACTTTATTCGGAAAGTCAGCAGACCAAGATGGTGGACTAGTGTCCCAAATAACCATCTTCCCCGAGTTAGAATTCAGGCTTCTTTTATACTAAAAGGGGGTGTGGTTTTTTGTTGCAGACTTCTTGCTATTGGAATCCTTTGTTCTTGCAGTCAGGTCAGGATGTTCCTATAAACCTCCAACAAGACAAATGTTACTCTTTGTTTTGCAACTTTTATCTCTAAATGAATGGAAAAGTGTTACACCTTTAAAGGTCAGAGCCTTGAGAATGGGCTAGCCTGTATAGTTCAGGCTGTAGGCAACATTCTTAATTTGTAGCAAAAGCAAAAGAATACAAAGGTTAAAGTAAAGGAAAGATCCAATAAGGAGTCTGATTTGTTCTTCCCTATTATAGCTGCAGTGACAAAGTGGGAGATCAGTGGGGGCTTCACAGAGGGGAAGACATGTAAGCAAAGACCTGAGGGAGCTGATGGAGGGAGCCAGAGGACACTGGGGAAGACTTTTCCAGGCAGAGGGAAGAGCAAAGACAAACTTTCCAAAGGGGGAGCATGTCTGGTGCATGGGAGGAAGTGAGACTGGAACAGAGGGAGTGAGAGGAGCGTTCTAGGAGCTGGAATCAGAGGGGCAGGGGCGTGGGGCAGGACGTGTGGGCCCTGCGGGCCCTTGTGGGGACTTGGCTTCTGTTGTGAGTAAGGTGGGAGCCATGGAGGGCTCTGAGCAGGGGAGGCATTGCCTGACTTGGATTTTCGATGGATTCCTGTGGCTGGGAGTAGAGAATAAACTGTAGGGGGTGGGGAGGGCAGAATTAGGCAGAGTGTTGGCAGGGTTACCATTATCCATGCAAAATGCTTTAGGAAGGAGGTTTGGGGTGGGGTACGGAGGAGGTGTCTTGACCTTGATCCTGAATAATTCTTGGGAATTAGAAAGTAGGTAAGGGGGGCTTCCTTGGTGGCGCAGTGGTTGAGAGTCCGCCTGCCGATGCAGGGGACATGGGTTCGTGCCCTGGTCCGGGAAGATCCCACATGCCGCGGAGCGGCTGGGCCCGTGCGCCATGGCCGCTGAGCCTGTGCGTCGGAGCCTGTGCTCCGCAATGGGAGAAGCCACAACAGTAAGAGGCCTGCATACCGCAAAAAAAAAAAAGAAAGTAGGTAAGGGGAGGTAGAAAGACGCCTGGACTCTCTATGGGTTTTGAAAAGCCCTCATGGGATCCCTGCTTGCAGGGACCTTGGGGTGGTGTGTGTTTGTTTCTGCATTTACTCATTCTTTCACATTGGAATTCATCCATTGATTCCAGACCCGTGAGAGGCTTGGAATCCAGACGGGCCTGAGTTCAATTCCTGCCTCCACCACTCCCTAGTCGGGTGTCTCTGACCTCCCCGGGCCTCAGTTTCCACATCTGTAAAATGGGGAGCACACAGTACTTGAACCTAATGGGTTGCTGGGAACTCCCAATCAGAGTGCATTTATCCCAGCGTGGAGCAAACCTTCAATACAATGGAGCTTATTTTTCCTTCCTCTCTCCCTCCCTCCCAAATGTCCATCTTTCCTTCCTCCCTCTTGTCTTTACCTCACTCGATTAGACTATAGATTCCAAGAGTGCAGTGATTTTTATCTGCCGTGTTGTTGTTGTTCAGTGTTTTATCCCCAGTGCCTAGAACCTTGCTTGGCACAGAGCAGGTGCTCCATAAACATCTGGTGAATGGATGGATTCCCTTCAGTCCTGAGCAGATGGGAAGCACCCCTGGAGGGGGGAGCGGCAGGGTAAATTCTAAATTCCAGAAAAGCAAATCAGAGTGGGGGCGACAGACAAGTCTACGGGGACCTTGTTCTAAAGTCTCAGAAGCCCCACAGAAGAGCGTTGATGAAATGTTTAATGTCTTCTTCAGCTCATGTGCAAGTTGTAGGTCAAATTTATGGGCCAGAGAGAGTCGTATTTTTAATCTGCTCTATGTAATTTTTATTACCTTAGGGCCCATTGTGTAATCAATATACTCTTTATATAAATATATGTCTAGGAGCATATTTTTATTGTTTCCGATATTTATGAAGATCTACCAAGGCCTCTCTGCCTGGGAGTGTGGCAGTGCCGGGGGGGTGGGGGGAGATCCCTGGAGTGGGACCCTCACAGCCAAGTTAACAGGAAGGCTTCTGATTTAAGGAGCATCCACGGGGGCCTGAGTCAGCCATGCACATGTGTGATGTGATTTCACTGAATCCTCAGGACAACCCCAGGGGGAGGATCCTGCTACTATTTCCTTTTTTTTAATTTGAGATAATTTTACTTTTTGTTATCATTAAAATTAAAACAACTGCTACTATTTCCGTTTCCTCCAGTGGAGGAAGCTGAAGAGCAGAGGCTGTGATGATTTTCCCAAGGTCACGCAGCCCTTAAGGTCAAACCTGGACCTGACCCCAGATACACCCTGACTTACTCCAAAGCCCAGGCTTTGAATCAGCTTTTGTCATGCTCTTGGGCCAGATAACTCATTCCAAACAACCTCCTAAACTCTAGAAAGACAAGGATTTATCCACGTGAATAAAAGGTTTAAGGTCTGTTCTGGCCCGTATGTTAATTGTGCATCATATTTATGGTTCCAGAGAGTTATCTTTTTAATGTATATGTGTATATCTTTATCATACCCAGGGGCCCTTGATACAATAAGTGTTTTATACGACTTGGAGGATAATTTTATTCCTTTTCAATACTTACAGAGGTTCAAAGTTGTAGCTTTGCCTTTAAGGCAAATTGTGACACAACGTGGTCCTATCTGCGACTTGTTTGATGCTAAGCCCTTGGTTAGAAAACAACCTCCAAGAAGAACGTTGGGCCTTTGGTGGGCGCGAGTAGTGTTCTGATGACCCTGGAGGAAGGCAGTGTCCAAGGGCAGAGCATGGGGAGGAGGGAGGACATTTAAGCGGAAATAAAGTCCCAGTGAGTGGGCCAGCAGGGCTGCCTCGGGGCTCAGAGAAGACCCCCGTTCCTGTGAACCAGGAACTGTAGAGCAGACTTGGGGGAAGAGGCAGCACTGGGCCAGGCCTTGAAGGGCAAGTGGGGCCTCAGGAGACGGAGGAGCTGGGGGCAGAGCTTCTCCAGGGAACCATGTGACATTATCCATGTGACAGTTGCCATCGTGGAAAGGTTTCCTTCCCTCCCAAGATGCTCTGGTTGACGTCCCCGAGCTCTCAGGAACTCAGGTTTCACTCTGTTATTTCTTCCATAAATCTTCCCCAGACATTCTTGGACCGGAGACTGGAAGGACAGAGCATAAATCCATGGAGTCCTGGCGATGCTCTTTGCCCAGAGGAGGGAGAGTCTAATAAAGCCCTTGTTCTAACTCAGCAGGTGTCAGCGGGGGACCAGGGTGGGCACTGGCTCCTGGCTGGCTCTGGTGGAAGCTACTACCGGGGAACTGTGTCCTATAATTGGACAAAAGACTCCCACCGTCAGGCAAGGTGGCCAGAGGGGGCATACGTGTGTATGGATGTCCGTGTGGGCATGAATGTGTGTGTGTTTGTGCAGGCTATATAGTCATCAAGTCTTTACTTTTTTTCAGGCAATATTTACCATATACCTACTGTATACCTCGGATTGCACTAGATCCTTAAGATTCAGTGGTTAAAATGGCAGACAAGAGACAGACAACAATAAGTAGCATCGACTAATAACGGATCAAGTTAATTTTAGGATGTCATGAGTAATGAGGGAAATTAACCAGGCAGTGTTTTGAAGGTTAACGAGGGAGCAGGGGCCCCCACCCATAGACGGGAGGGTTGTGGAGGCTGTGATGATGCTGGAGGATGCAAACCCGTCCAGATGTTCGCCTTCAGCTCAGACCCTTCTCATAGCTTCAGGCACTGAGCTCCAGACACCAACTCAACATCTCCCCCGAGGTCCATTATGTGGCTGAAGGGAAGCTCCTGTTTCTCTTGCTCTCAAACCTGCCCTTCCCCCTGACCCCTGCAGTCTTCCCCAGCTCAGTCTGTGGCCCCACTATTTATTAAAAGATGGAAGGAGCTAGTATGGGAAGAGCCAGGGAAGAAGCATCCCAGATACAGTGCGCAGTAAGTGCAAAGGCCCTGGGGCAGGCAAGACCTTCCTGGAGTGGAAGAATAGAGAGGAAGTCAGGCATAGCCAGGCCAAGGTGACACCCCCCCCCCGGGAGGGAGGGAGGCAGGCAAACCACCACCCTCCCCGTCCTGCTGGCCTCCTGCTGGGGCTCCCCAATAGCGGACCAGACACAAAGCCAGAGCAAAAGCCCAGTGGTGTGGGCCACCTCAACCGGCCTTGCGGGTCACAGAGCAGGGGGAGGCGGGGAGAGTGGACGTGGAGGGCAAAGGGAACACGGGTGGCACAGGCCTGCAGCCAAGGCCAGGGCCCTGGCATTTATTCTGAGTTAGGTGGGGAGCCACAGGGCGCAGTGAGCGGAGAGATGACAAGGTCGGATTTGCACGTTTGAAGTGTCATCTCACTGCTGTGGGGACAGTGGACTATAGAGGGCCACTGGGGGCCGGTGAGGAGGCGTCTGCAGGGTCCAGGGAGAGGTGACGGTGGCTCGGACTACCTGGGGGCTGGGAGGGGGTCCTGTCCTGGAGTCAAAGCAGAAAGGCCACACTGAGGGCTTCCCGGTGGCACAAAGAGCAGGGATGGGCTCAGGCTCGTCTTGAACTTGAGTGGCGGCTCAGTCGTGCAGAGAAGCAGCCTGGACGCCTGAGCAGATGGGGGCGGGGTTCAGGCGTCACGAGACGATGGGAGTCAGAGCTGGAGCCTGACCGAGAGCCCCTCTCGCCCTGTGCCTCCCGGGAATGTCCATCTCTGGCCTCGGAAGGAGCAGCAGCAGAGGGAGTGGGGCGCCCCCCGACGGCTGCGCCAGGGCAGCGCTGCCCTCACGTTTATCCTGCCGTCCAGCAGGAGGAAACGCGCTGGGGCGCGAGCAGGCGTCCTGCTGGAGGAGAGTCACCTTCGCCTCCCGCCCCTGCCTGAGAGTCACTAGAACTGGCCTGCACCGAGCAAGACTCCACCCGCGGAGGGATGGCAGGCCGGACCTAGGTCCTCCCTACGGGGCCGCACTGGCAGGGCCACCCCTCAGCCCCCGGGCCCGGCAGCCTCGCCGAGGGCCGCCCCGCCCTGCAGGAAGGTGACCCGCTGCAGTGTGGACTGGAGCAGCACTGTCCGCCTGAAAGCCCAGCCCCACCCCTTGCCGCCGTGTGACCCGGAGGAGTCGCCTCCCCTCTGAGGACTCAGTCTCCCCATCTGTAAAAAGATACATCTGATACTTTATCGTCAGAGCAACAGAGTCACTTTGCCAACGTGTGAGCGAGACGCGTCCTCCGCGCGGGTCCAGTTTCCTTGTCTGGAGTCTCTCCAGTGGAGCTTATGGGGAGGGGGGAACCCCCAAACTCTGCCCTCATAGTCTCACGGCAACCTTCTCTGAGCCCACAGTCCCCCCTGGGGACGAGCCTGGCCTTGCGGGATCTTCGTCCCACTCACACCTGGAGGAGACGCTGGGCAGAGATGTGAGCAGAGCCGGGATTTAGCTCCGAACACACCTGAGTGCATGGCCTCCCTCTGGCACTCACTGGCTGTGTGACCCAGGATGGCTGTGTGACCTCTCCCTCTGAGCCTCGGGGTGCTGCTCTGTGAAACGGGGATGATGGAAACATCGACCCCACAGGGTGGAGGGGGCCGATGTGTATAATACCGCCTGGTACACAGCAGGCGCTTAGAAACAAGCGGGTGTCCTGGTCTTTCCCTCCTGCCAGGAGCCCCCGTGGAGGCAGAAATGATAGCAGAGTCTGCATCTGCCCTCGGTCAGTTACACGAGGTGACACAGGAGAGTGAAATGCACTTGCTGGCCGTATTAAGGGCTCAATAGAGTATTATTCAGAAGGAGATAAAGTGGCTTGGTTGTGGCTGCAGCAGTGAAGGAGGTGAGAAGAGAATGAATTCGGGGTATGTTCAGAAGGAGGGCCACGTGATTGGATGGAATGTGGAATGTGTGAGAAACGGGGAGTCGCTGGTGGGATGTGACAAGCCGGAAACATACCTGCTCGCTTTACTTTTGTCATTGACAACTCCCAGAACTGTACTAGCCCTGAGCAAGAGCCCCAGGGGGGTCGGGGTTGGGGTCCCAGCAGGGGTAGGATGCATTTCCTGCTCACCCACCTGTATGGACCTGCGTTCAGCCCACAGCCTGACTCACGCTCATACCCGTGGGACAGGAATGTCACTAGGGTGGGGACAGAGTCCCTTTCTTCCTCGCGTCCCCAGCACCCAGCCCAGCCCCAGCCCCGGGGTGCACACACACTGTCTCCATGTGGCACATCCCAGTGACATGTCTGCAGGCCACATCCCCGCAACACCAAGACTGAGAGGTGGCGCCACCCCACCCCCGGCAGCTGCCTGGGGCCCAACAGCTGCCAGGTAATTCCTCAGCCCCAGGCATGTGTCTGCCCAGACTCCACAATCCCTGACCTTTGGGGGCTCAAGTGTCAGTTGTGCCTGATCAGAGAGGGAGGTGGGGGATGGCAGAGTCAGAAAGAGAAGACGGGCAGAAAATCCTCGGAGGCCCTGGAGAAGTCCCCCCTTCGGCAGGTGTTGGGGCCCGTGGTGCCCCTTGACAGGCCTCACCACCAACTCAATTACATTTACCGAATTCCCGATGTGCAGGGGCCACGGCTGGGCATCCCAGGGGCAAATCCAGCCCGCGGGTGTGCGAGGGGTGAAGGATCTTCAACACTCAGACAACAGGTAAAGGCCCAGACACGGCAGATCAGGACAGATGCCAGCCATAAATCAGTGGCAGGTCCAGGCAGGTGTGCCCAGGTGACACCGGCTCTGGGCATGTGCAGCCCTGGTGTGGAACACCTAGGGCTTCACACATGGCATCACTTGCCAGATTTTAAAGGTCAGGAGATTTGGGGTCCAGTAAGTAACTCTCAATTCATTTTCCTGCCCAGGAATGATTGACTGAAGCTGAGGGGTCATGATGGGACACTTGGCCCCTAGCCACCCCCAACCCAGCTTCACTTGTTCCTATAACCTGCAGGTGCTTGTGGATATTTGACTTGGGACCCCTGGCCTATAAGGGGCTCAGTCTGATGGGGCATCTAGAAATGGACAATTCAGGGAGTGTGATCAGTGCTGGAAGGGGCTGGGCAGGGGGCTGCAGAGCACAATGAGGTATCTAATCTAGCTTGGGGAAATCAAGGGGTGCTTCCTGGAGGAGGTGTTGTCAGTGCTGTCTAAAAAGAAGAGTAGCAGTGGGGGACGTATCGGGGAGGGTGCATTTGGCTGCAGGCCCAGGATTCTTCACCCACAGAGCCTGAACTATAAATGAATGAGATGACTGATCCCATGTCATGAGGAGGACAGAGATGCGTTCCTGGGACCCCTGAGCTCCTCCACTGCCACCATACCTTTGTCTCCCCAGCATCCACCACCAGGACTGAATGAGTGGATGAAGTCACAGGCTAATGAGGGAAAGGCCTGTGTTTCCAATTTTGTTCTAACTCCAGCCCTGGGATCTCCCTTCTCCACAGAGAGCACCCCGCCCCTCACCCGTGCCCCCAGCATCCCTGATTTACAAGTGAGTTTTCCCAGAGCGGGGACCAGGTGTTTGGGACAAGACATGGCAGATAGAAGGTATTCAGTTAATTTTAATGATAATAACAACTAGCGGACACAAACCACTGACCTTAGGCTGGGCCCTGTTTTAAACATCTTGCGTGTAATGACTCACTAATCCTCGAAACAACCCTATGAGTCAGATGCTGGTAGCACCCCATTTTACAGCTGGGCTCAATGAGGCACAGAGAGGTGAAGTTCAAGGTCACCCAGCCAGTAAGTGGTGAACCCACACTTTGAACCCAGCCATCTGGCTCCAGAGTCCTAGTCCTAACCCCTTCAGCCATTGATGGGGGAGCACAGAATGGAGAGTGAGGGCCTCACTTGTCTACAGCACCTGGGAAGCCCTTGTCAGAGCCACTTTCAGAGACCTGTGTCCACCCACCTACCAAGGCATCCAGGAAGCCAGGTCCCCAGTGTCCCTGCCTGTCACAGCCTTTGTCCTAAGTGCCCAGTTCTGGGAAGCAGTCCCCTGCCGGGAAGCTTCAGCTGACAGAGTATTGATCAGAGTCTTGGTCGATGGGAGCCTTGAACTGCCCAGGCTTCCTGCTAGACCTCTGTGACCCTCTGCTCCAGGAGACCGTCCTCTCAGGGCCAGGGGAGCATTCTGGAGGCTTCTGTAGGAGGCAGGTGGGCACAGGAAGAGGACCCCAGGGGAGTCAAGACCTGGGATTCTGCCTGCCACCATCTGGGCCTCAAAGGTTGGCATTCTTACTTTTCAGTCTTTATTATAAGTAATGAATAGGAGCAGCAATTTACTCTCTGTGCTTTACAAATGCCTGGAGCCCAGGGACAGGAACTCGCAGGGCCTGGATCTCATGCTGCCGGGGCTGCAGACCACACAAGGGTCACCTCCCTGTGCCTGTGCCCTCCCTCTGCTGCCCTGCCAACACCCAGGTTCTGTCTGGAGCCACATGCAGGGGATCACGAGGGGCTCAACCAGTCACAGGAGCCACCCCAGGTCTGTGATTGGTGGGCAGTGACCACACCTGACCAATAAGTGTAAAGGGCATCCTCCGGTTCTGGGACACATTTGTCTTGTAAGGAGAAAAAGAATACACAACAAAACAAGAAGCCATGAGCACTTTTTTTCTTTTTTTGCCCCAACCTCTTGTTCCTGCTGTGCACACTGTCATCCGCCCCCGTGTCCCAACGCCCCGCCTCTGCCCTGGCCCATCCCCATCATTCTCTTGAACCCTGCAGTGGCTCCTCCTGGGCTCCCTGCGAGGGAGACTTAACCCCTGTCCCCCACCCAGGTCCCTACTGTGCTGGGATATCCCAGCTCCCATCTTTTTTTTTTTTTTTTCGGTACGCGGGCCTCTCACTGTTGTGGCCTCTCCCGTTGCAGAGCACAGGCTCTGTACATGCAGGCTCAGTGGCCATGGCTCACGGGCCCAGCCGCCCCGCGGCATGTGGGATCTTCCTGGACCAGGGCACGAACCCATGTCCCCTGCATCGGTAGGCAGACTCTCAACCACTGTGCCACCAAGGAAGCCCCCAGCTCCCATCTTGATCAGAGTAAAAGCCAAACCCCTCAGGACGCCCCAGGATCTGACCTCTCCTCTCCCACTCTGCCCACCTGGTACCTGACACCTGGCCCTGCAGCTCCTCTGCCTGTCCAGGCGGTGCCACCCGGCCCTTCGCCCTTGCCCTGCCCTCTGCCTGGAGCCCCCGCCCCTGCATCCGCCCGGCTCCCCCCAACTCCCCCAGGTCTCTGCTCCCGGGCCACCTTCCCCAGGTCCCCTCCGACCTCCGCTGCTGAGATAGCACCGCTGTTACTCCCCGCTCCCTGCCCCGACAAATTTTTAAAGATTTATCCCAATCTGACATTTTATATGCAATTGTTTACTTGTTAAATGTCCTGTCATTGAAATATAAACTCAAGAGGGCAGGAATTCAAGGCTTTTTTTCCCCATTGCTGTATTCACACCGTGCCTAGAATCAGCACCTGATACTTAGTAGGAGCTCAGCAGACAATTGTGGAATAAATGAAGGGAGGAAAATGAATAGAGAGGGAGCAGGATATGGATGGCACTCTGGGTAACACTCCTATGGAGCCTATTACGTGCAGGCACCTCTCTGAGGGCTCTTCATCTTATTCATTCATTCAGTATGCATTCATTATTTCACCCAAACAAGTCTTTACTGAGCACCTATTACATGCCAGCAATTATTATTGGTTCTAGAGTTAAAACAATGAGCAAAATAGACAAAAATCCCTTTACATTGGTGGTGGAAGCCAGACAAAGAGCAAGAGAGAGAGAAGTACAACGCACAGTGTGTCCGATGGGGGTCAGGGCCGTGGAGAGAACTGAGGGGGGGAGGGGGGAAGAAGTATCAAGGGGCAGGTTTGGGACTTTAAATGGGGTGGCCAGGGACAGTCTCACTCAGAAGTGATTTTTGAGTCAAGACCTCAAGGAGGCTGTTGGCTCCTTCCCACAACCCTAGGAGGCGGAGACCACAGTCATCCTTAGTTTCCCCGTGAGGAAAGCGAGGCTCAGAGGGGGTCAGCGACTACCCCACAGCCACACAGCCGCTGAGGGATGGAGCCAGTTCCGGCCCCTGCAGACTGGCTGTGACTCTCCTCCGCTGTCTCCCTCAGACCCTCGGGGTGCTCCAGGTCTGGGGGTGTCCTGGGCTGCGTCTCCCCCCTCCCCAGCTCTGGGGCGCTGCAGCAGCTGCCAGAAAGCAGCTGAGGACCCCGCACGCTTCCCCCCGGGGCTCTTCTCCCTGCATCCCCCCAATTTTCTAACAAGCAGGGAGGAAAGCTGTTGGAGAGCACAGCTAGAATCCATTTCAATACGAATTCTGGAACCTCATTTTCAGCAGATAATGAAATTACTTTTTAATTACAAACAGAATATGTGTGCATTCCCCTGAGCGGGCTCAGGCGGGTGTGGAGGGGAGAGAAATGAAGACAGCTAAGCAGGAAGGGGCCAGGCTGGCATTTCCCGCACGTCAGAATCAACACGGGCCGCCCTGCTGGGGCCCAGCGAGGATGGTCCCTTCCTCCGTCGTGTCTGAAGGTCGTGAGCGTGTCCAGGTGCCCCTCCTGCCCGGTCACCAGTCACGCCCCTCAGATCTGCCCTCGGGCTCTGCCCCCCGTGGGCAGCACATCCGCCCCGCAGCCCGCCCCCTCCTAATGCCTGCAACAGCTCCACAGGGAGCACCGTCGAGTTTCAGCCAAAACAGGGAAAAGCAATCACTCTGAGGTCAGTGCTGTCAGATGGGCTCAGGCTCCGGCCCAGAGGGGCGTCTGCAATGAGGGGACGGGTCATCCTGACCCAGGGGCGTCTGAAGCCGGTGGAGAGCCGGCCCCAGTGTGCAGAGTCCCTGCAGACAGAGGGACCGCAGACCTTCCTTCCTGGAGACGCGGGTCTGCAGTGGCGCTGGCAGAGGATGGACCGTCCCCTCCTGCTCGCTCCCTGGGACAGCCCCTCCCTGCGCCCTTGACCTGGGCCTCCCCTGGCTGGAGTGTCCAGGCTCCAGGCCAGGTCAGTGCTGAAGGGAGACTCCCAGGGGGGCAGCCAGCAAGTGCTTCCTGGGGACTGTCCCCAGCTCTGGCCGCCAGGTGTTTGAAGCAGGATGGCCTGGTGGGCAGACCCTGCAGCCAGAGGGAACCTGTGCAGATCCTGGCTCCGTGGCTGCCTGCTGGGAAGGGTTGAGCGGCCCCTGCATCAGAGCAGCCTGGCCCTGGGCGGGGAGGGGACATCTGAGAGGAGCTAGCCCAGAACCACCTGGGAGGGACGGGCACAGATGGTGACAGCGACCCCAAGTGGCCCTGCCCCTCAGAGCCACCCTCGTCCCTGAAAGCGCCTTCTGTCGGCTTCCTGCTCATCCTCGACCCTCCGCCCTTGTGGTGGGACCTGGGGTCCCAGCACAATGTGCTCCACGAGCAGATGGCGGCCCCCAGTCCCCGTGTCATGTCCCGCCTGCCTTTCACATGAAAATGGGGGGAGACAGCCAGACAGATGTCCACCAAGCTGGCCTGGCCAGGCAGTGGGGACCCGAGGCCACGTCCACACCAGGCGCCTGGAGGGGCCCCGGGACAAACGGCCTCTGGTCGCTGCTCCTCCTGCCCGTGGCCTCGGTCCCTCCCAGCCCTGTCCATCCTCTACCCAGAAATTCACACCTGTTTCCTCCCCCTCCCCCAACCCCAGCCCCGCCTCTGAGGCCACAGGATGGGATCGCCCAGTGGGCTGGACTGGCTGGGGCCCGGTCAGTGTGAGCAGGGCCTCCCATTTTGAGGGGATACCCAGTGCCCCCGACATAGTGAAGAGCAGGGCGGGCGTCTCTGCTGGAGCAGAAGCAGCCCCCAAGGAGGGGCCCCACCCCAGCCCGTCACAAGCCCCTGCTCCGCTCCCTCACAAGACCCCAGGGCAGCGGGGAAGGGGGCCACCCCACTGTTCATTCGTTCATTCATTCATTCAACAAGTGCTATGGGGGTTCCCCAACCAGAAGGTGAGGGTGACAACAGTCCCCACGGAAAGGCAGTTGGAGGATTAACTCGAAGGTGCTGGGAGCCCCTGGCAGGGCCTGGCTCAGAGGGCGAGGCCGCTAGTGTGTCCTCTCAGGCCGGGGCGCTCCCAGGTGCCATGCGAGCCACGGGCGGTTCTGAGCAGGGAGGACGAGATCAGATTTAGGTTCCAAAGGGATCCCTATGGCTACACGGAGAGCGCAGTGCAGGCAGCGAGGGCGGGGGCAGGAGCCCAGCAGACCCCTGCCCATGGGAGAGCAGCTGCCAGGGGAGCTTCCTGCCGGCCTAGCTCGAGCCGGGGTGGCAGAGCCAGGCACAGCCGGCTCTGCCCTCCACACCGCAGCCAGGGCCCTGCCCGCCACCTTGAACCAGCTCCTGGCACCTCCACCAGCCCACCGGGTCCCCGAGAGGAGGCCTGGCCTGTGTTCCCAGAGAGCCCTCAAAGTCACTCACCCCCAGAGTGTCTGCAGTGTAACGGGCCCCCCCTTCCTGGTGCGGGGTTCTCCTCACGCAGGGTCCAGCTGCTCCTCAGTGGCGGCCAGCGCAGGGCCGGGTCTGGTCACAGCCACCCCGAGTTAAGAGGTGCTGCAGGGTGCTTCTTGTCTAAGAACTTCCCCAGAGCTTCATGACAGCGCTATGCGAAGGAGAAGACAGTTCATTCTACTCCCCCAGATCTCCAGACTCTGTGTAGAGAGGTGAAAAAGCAAAAGACGGGATCCCTGCCCTGAAGGAGCCTTAGTTTTCTCATCTGCTAAATGGGCTTAGGAAGAAGACAAGTGTCACTTGAACAATGAGAGAATTCTGCTGGGCTTGTGCGCCTGGAGGTCAGTGGGGACGGGGCTTCCCTGCCCCCCTCGGGAAAGTCACCCCCAACCCCCATCATTAGTCCCTGTTTTCTCACCCTGTGATGAAGCCCTTATCCCTGCCCACACATTTCCTCTACCTTATGTCTCCAGATCACTGTGAAATTACCTTTTTTATTTGTTTATTTACTTTTTCTCTATTTTCCCCCCAAAATGTGAGTCCCCGAGAGCAGGGAACTTGCTTGTCCTGTCCACTGATGGATTCCCAGGGTCCAGATCAGCAAGTGCCTGGCACATAGTAGGGCTTCAGAAATATCTGTTGAGTGAATGAATGAATTGGGAGGTGAATGAATGAATAAGTGGACTTTATGTGACCTTGGCCCTGCTCCCTCTCTCACTGCTCGGCACTTTTCCTCTAAGTCACTCTGGCCACACCAGTCTTTGCAGTTTCTCAAATGCCCAGAAATACTCCTGCCTCAGGACCTTTGCTCTTGCTCTCCCCTCTGCCTGGAAAGTTATTCCCCTAGTTAATTCTCATGGCTCCTACCCTCACCTCCTTCAGGTCTCTGTATATAAATGTCACCAACTGACTACCTACCTAAACCAGCAACTGGCCCCACCTCCTGGCCTTTCCTCCCCTCCCCTCCCCTCCATCTTTTTGCTTTGTTTTCTCCATAGCACTGGCCATCTTCGAATGCACTGATTTCTCTCTTTTGCTTATTTCCTCTTACTCCTCACAGGCAGACCTGAGTGCCTGGCACATAGCCGGTGCTCAGTAAATATTTATTTACTGCATGAATGAGGCCATTGGAGGTGAGACAAAGGAGCATTCCCTGCAGGTTGGGATAAGCAGAGAGGGCTTCCTGGAGGAGGGGACTTGAGATGGGGCTGATGGGACTAAGAGAGGCAGAGTCTAGATGGGAGAAAATTCCAGATAGAACCAACAAAATACTAAAAACCAAATGCAGTTTCTGGAGCCATGAATAAGAGTACCACAGGCTCAGTCTCAGGTTATTTTGTGCTTTCTAAGGGGCTCAGATCTCATGCAGGCTGGCGACAGTTCTTTGGCAATTAATTCAATGTTTTATTCATCCTTGAATTCTTTAAAGCTGCAAATCAAACAGTCACTGGGTGCTTTGCTAACCATGTTCCAGGCTCTTGTGTTGCAAGTAACTGTGCTCTTTTGCATACCAAGCAGACCTTTCTCTGTCCCCGGAAAATAAATTTCTCCTGGTGTTCATCACTCTAATTGCATCCACAGCGAGCCAGACCAAATATGCTTCCATCCCGATCCGCATTATGCAAAACCTTAACCTCCCCAAGTTTCCTAAATCACTGTGAGTGATTCACAACCTCCCAATACCTGGAAACGCACTGTTTGATCTGTCAATCCATACAAATTAGATTTATTGGAGGGAAATAAAGGAGCCTTGATACCATAAACTATCAGGAAATAATCACCCATGTGCACGTGTACCCCATAAATTAGCTACCTAGGAGGAAAACGGGTCAGCTGACCAAGCGCATGTTGCTGAATTTATGTCTTCAGTGCAATTATCAAAATAAGGAGGACGATAGACTTCTGTCTTCACAGAATTATGTGCAATCGAGTGGGAGGGAGGCAGTCAACCCTCACATTCCCTGAACTGGGGGTAATTGGCCTAAGGAAGGCCCTGGAAAGCCAGCAGGGATGCAGGATGCCCAGGGCTGTGGCATGACCCCAGCATAAGGAATGTTGGCTCTGTGCTCTATTTGCTGTGTGACTTTGAGGAAGTCATGTACCTTCTCTGAGCTTTAGTTTCTTCACCTGCCAGTGTGGAGATCATAACATAACCGACCATGTTTGTGAGGAAAAGATGAGGTCCTGGATGGAATCATTTTGGAGTGTCTTCTCTGTTCCAGGCTCTGGCCCATGCTCTTGGGGGTAGTGGAGGAAAAAGGCAGGCTAGGCCCCCACCTTCAGAGCTTAGAGAAAGCAGACTGGGGAGCAAATTCACAACCTGGAGGAGCTCAGACAATAAAAAGTGAGGTGGTGCATTGTCTTTATCCTATAACCCACTTCTAGTTGGATTTTCTATTACTTGCAGCCCAAAACACTCCACCTGCAATAGTCAGAACTACTTTGCCCTTGTGCACAGTCCCTTCCATTAGGTGAGCAAAGACTTTGTAATTTACAAAGCACCAGGACTTGGTATGTCTGAACCCCTGTGAGGCATGGGTTATGATCCCCATTTACAGACAGGAACACTGAGGCCAAGGAGGAGCCAGAAGGACTTGCCCAGTATCAGATGCACATCAGTGGCTAAGCTGGGACAGCCCTGGTCCTGTGCTGACCCCCTGTGCACCACCCCACACTGCATCTGGGAAGTCTCCTCACTTCTGTGATTTGATGCCTCTTACAGGCCTCCATGCCCTAAATATCCACGCCCCCCACCCCACCCCCATCACCATCATTTTACATTCTCATTATTAAGGTGACTTCCTAGGGTTAAAGAACTACTTCCCTGGGCATTCCTTATTGATATCTACATGTGTCACCTAGAGAGAAATGGGACACATCCATTGGCACAAAGCTGTTCTTCAGATTAGTTCTAGAGGAGGTAGGATTTGGAAGAAATGGGACAGGTCAGTTTTGGGCAGAGTCTAATCATGGTGCCAGGGTGCACTTTCATTCATTTATTTATTCATTCATTTATTCATTCAACAACCACGTGTGCCCTAGATACTGAACACTGCTGTGTGCCACAGCAGAGGACCAGCCATGGCTCCTGCCCTCATGGAGCTGGTGAGTAGAGAGAAAACAGCAATCGTATAAACAAGATGATTTCAAGATTTGATATGAGCTATAATGTAATAACCCCAGGGAATGTGACAGAGAGTGACTGGTGAATGGGCAAGATCATCAGGTTTGGGTTCCCTAGAAGAAGACATCAGGCACAGATTCCAGGGCAAGAGTGGTTTATTTGGAAGGTGATCCAGGCAACACAGGGAAGAGACTGGGGAAGCAGGGAACTGTGGGAAACACACACACAGGTGAGTAGAACACACACCTCTGAGTTCCCAGCGGAGGGGAGGGATCTGGGCTATTCGTTCAAGAACTGCTGAGAGGGGCTTCCCTGGTGGCGCAGTGGTTGAGAGTCCGCCTGCCGATGCAGGGGACACGGGTTCGTGCCCCGGTCCGGGAAGATCCCACATGCCGCGGAGCAGCTGGGCCCATGAGCCGTGGCCGCTGAGCCTGTGCGTCTGGAGCCTGTGCTCCGCAACGGGAGAGGCCACAGCAGTGAGAGGCCCGCGTACCGCAAAAAAAGAACTGCTGAGAGTTGTTACTGAGAGCTGCTCTGCTGGGTGGTAAGTCTCTGGCATTTCCAGCTTGCGGAAAAGAGAGAAGTGCCTTCCACAGTTCCGGGGGCACGGGGAGGTGGCTGGACGTCTGCAGTGCACACTCAAAGTTCTGAGCCTTATGAGAAGGGTACTAGTATCTTCCATGGGGATCTATATCAGATATCCTGGGCCAGGTGCAGGGTCAGCCTTCATTCATTTGTTCACTCAGTGAATACTTATTAAGTGCACCCTCTAGCCTAGATGCTGTGCTACATCTTGGAGTCCCAGCCTTGGGTCAGCCACAGTCCCAGCCTCACAGAGCTGGCCTTCAAGTGGGAGATGGTCAATAGTCACATGAATAGGGTCACAGATCTGATAAACCCCATGAAGAAAATGGTACAGTGTGACAGAACAGGAAGAGACTCCACAGGAGATGGGCTTCCTTAGACAAGGTGGTCAGGGAGACCCCAGCTGGAGGAGCTAAGACCCACCTAATGGGCGGGCCCCTCTCCCATGTCAAGGTGGGCCTCTGAGAATGGCCCCTTGTGCCCAGGGAGCCTGGCCTGAGGAATGAACGGGTGATGCCAGGCAGAGGGGGAAGCTGGATATAAAGGGTGACCCAGGAGACCAGAGATGAGCCCCTCATCTACACTTCCACGAGAGGCTTGACATTTGGGAGCACTGAGGGGTCAGGAAGGAGCACCAGAGCAACCCAGAGCCAGGCTCAACTGTCTTTGCTCTGGAATTTTCTGCACCCAAGCTGGCATCTCCAGTGTGCAGAGTGGAGCTGGAGATTCACTGTCCAAAGTGAGGAGGAACAAGAAGCATCTGCACGGGGCTCCTTTACCACGTCTGCTCTCGGGGCTCCTGTGTTTGTTTAATCGGGCCTCTGAGAGCCAGGGGCACTGATGAGAGGCAGGGGTTGTGCCAGCTCGGAAGGCTTGTGAGAGTCTCAACACACACTGCCATATGTACACACACACACACACACACACACACACACAGAGCCACGAGTAAGACTATTGATTAATCGCTGTAATTAAGACAGAAGCTCTTTCTGCAGCAAACACATCTCTTCGGGAACTGACATGTAGACAGAGCATGATTCCTGCAGAATCAAACAAATCCTGTTTTTACCTCCTCACAAGGTTAGTTTTTTGACATTAAAGGGATTATCCAGGAGGGCAGACCTGAGGGAGAATTAGCTACAGGCCACACTGTTCTCCACTGAGGGGTCTGTTGTTGAACCTGCGTCACGAATGAGGAGAAGGATGTGGAGCCCCTGCCGCCCTCCTCTGCTCGCCCTGATGGAGCAGGACCGCACCGTCTACCGCTGGTCATGCTCCTGGAGGAAGTTACCGAGTTCTCGTTCCCAGGGAATCTGGAAGTCAGTGGTGCTGTCCCCATTCCAGGCACACACAGGGCTGCACTTCCTGGTCCCCTGTGACTGTGGCCAGGTGACTCCTCCTGGCCAGTGAGCTGTGAGCACTGATCAGGTCACCCACAGGCGGGGGCGCTTAACTGCCAGGGGGAGACTCGTCCCCCAAGCTCGCCTTCCTCCCGCCAAGGCAGCGGTGACGCTGGAGAGGGCAGCTGCCCCCTCACCCTGGGTCACGAGGAGGAGATTGAGCACGGTCCCAGCCGCCCCTCTGGGGACCTGCAGTTTGAGCAAGAAATCAGCCTTGATGGTTCAGGCCTTCTAGCTCGGGAGGCTGTTTGTTATGCGGCATAACCCAGCCCACCTGACTGGGTATCGGGTGTTCAGACGGATCCACCCCCCAAGAGGAGAACTGTCCCCATTTGCTGAGCCCTCCACATGGTGCAGACACTGTGCTCGGTCATATAATGGATATAATATGTATGACAAATATGGCGTGGTAATTAGTCTTCTCCATTTTACAAAGGAGGAAATAACAGTAACAGCCCACATCCACTGAACGACGTGGCAGGGACTTGCTACGCACTTCAACAGAACTTCTTCAAGCCTCACAACAGGCCTGGAAGGGAAGTGCTTTTATTTATTCCCATTTTACAGAGGAGGAAACTGAGGCTCAGAATGGTCATGCATGTACCCAGGACCACAGAGCCAGTAAGTAGCAGAGCTGGAATCTGAACCAAGGCCCATCTGACTCCTCATTTCTGGTTCCTGCTGAAGTCACCCTGGGGCACTGGAGGTGACCTGAGGGCTAGGACAGGCTGTAGGGCGCAGATGCCCAGGGGCTGCGTGTTCTACACCCTCTGCCACATCCAACCCTGAGGGTGCCCACCTGGAGCAGCACAGGCTTGAATCTTGCAGTTCCTGGCGACTGGACGGAGGTGACACCCGTGGGCAGGGGGCTGCGTGGTCAGCACAACCCTTCACCCACGCTGCGTTCAGCCCAGCAGTGCTCCTCCACTACCTCCAGGCCTCTTGGTCGGGATGGGCCCCTCCTGTGAGCTAGCCTCATTGATTCCTCCTAATTAGCTCCTCAAAGGAAATCATGGGTTATTTTGGGAACAGCAACCTCACAAAGGTTTCCCTGGAGCATTCAGGTGGAAAATGCAGATAAACACACCTCTTTGTAAAATAAATGAATGCAATTCGTCCCCAGGGCCCAAGCCTATCCCAGGCCCTGGGCTTCACTTTCACAAAAGGCGTGAATCTTAGACTTTTGGAGTTGCCTCCAAATGAGGCTGCGTCTTGAGTCAAAGAGAAACAAACTGTGGGCTGTGTGGCCGAATAACCATCGCAGCAACCTGAGCAGTTCCTGTGACCCAGCGCTGCTGAGGCTTTACCTGTGCTCGCTCAGCCAAGCCCCAAACCAGCCCCGTGAGGAACATGCTGCTGTGAGCCCATGCTACAGATGGGGAGACTGAGGCACAGAAAGTCAAGTCACTTACCCAGGAATTTGAACCCAGGAAGTCCAGCCGCAGAGTTCAAGCACTAAATCCCCTACGTCTTCACCAGTCTCTCCGTCTTCACCTGTCCCTCCATCCCCGTCCTCATGCCTGAGCGCACCTGGAATTGGTGTGGTTGTTTTTAATCAATGTAGTTCTTACTCTGTGAACAGCACCACGAAAAGTGTTCATTTGTCCATCTCAACATTTCAGAGAGCCCGTGGTTTTCACAGCCCTGTTTTGCCATTTCTTCATTTTTTATATACCAGGAGGCCCCCAGGAGAGAACCACCCTGAGGCTCCCCTCTCTGATGGACCCTGTGCTCAGCAGCAGCATCTCTCATTCCACGAGTGGCCGGCAGGCCCGGGGACTGGGAGCAAGATCCTGGGACCAGACGCCATGCTCTCAAACTTCAGCTCTGATGCTCCGGAACCTTGTGAGGCTGAGCGAACCCTCCGGCCCACCTCTTCCATCACCTCCGCCTGCACAACAGGAAGCTGGTGATCACAGTGCCCCTTCCTTGGGAGGAATCAAGGAAGTGACACGCACATGTGAACACCAAGCCCAGCACATAGTAGGTGTTCAGATAACACTGCATATCACATCGACTCTCTGGTCCCAGACAGGCTCGGGGATCCCACTCCTTTATCAATCAGGAGGAGAGAGGCTAGATTTCCTCTGATGCCCAGCAGGCAGGGTCAGACCTTCTGGGCCGCCGCCACTGAGTCGGACCCAGGTGGAACAGAGAAGCGGTTCATGGGTGAGGGAGGCACCATGGCCTGGGCCCCTTTTTACAGCTGAGGCTCTGCACACAGGACCCTGGTCTGGCTTGGCCCCTGCCAGGACACAGACTTGGCAGCCCTTCCCACGGCCCCCCAGGCGACAGCAGCCAGGACCCCCGCCAGCTCCCTGACAGCGGGTGGCATGATGGATGGAGGGGCGGCCCTGCCACCCGCACCTGAGCTGCCCCACCCCCGGCTCCAGGCGGGCTGGTCCCCAGGAGCCTGTAGCTCCATCGTCCTCCGGTGTCAGCCACACACCATGGAAACGAGTCCCACCTGCCACGGTCACCCCGCGTTCTTTTCCTAAGAGCTGTTTGGGCCAAAAGCCAAGAAAGAGAGCGGCAAGTCTGGGCAGGCCCCCAGGGCTGGCCCTCCTCCAGCCTGTTGGCCTGCAGTGCCCCTGTCCCTGGGACAGCCCATCCCCCGCCCTGTCATGGTGTCAGAAAGACCCCCACTTGTCACTCCCACAGTCAAGGGGGGCTCTGGTGAAGCACAGATAGGTAACTGGGGGCAGCTCCCCGTTACCCATGGGCCCCCGTGCACTGTGATGTCTATGTCCCTCAGCAGGGCCAGAGAGAGGGGGACAGAGGATGGATAGGCTTTGATTGGAGACAGGGTGACATGGCCAAAAGGATCTGGAAAGATCTGGAGGCCAAACCCAGGTCCGCAGGGATGGGCCCCATGGTGGGGATTCTGGGGCAGCTGTGTCCTGGGAACCTGGGCCTGGAAATTGCTGGAAGGCAAACAGCAGGGAGGACAGGGCAGTGCCCTCCCCACATGCTGAGCAGAGGCTGGCTAAGGCCTGCCCAGGAGGGGACTGACTTGTGGGACCGGGCCCCTCACTGGGGCCCCTAGGGACTTCTGGGCAGGAAGCGAGAAGGGCCGACCACTGCCGCAGGGATTCAGGGAGCGGAGCCTCCGACCTCCCCCCGCCCCTTACACCCCAGGACCTGCCCCTGGGCCACACCCCAACTAGGTTCAAATCCCAGCCACTGTCCCTGTGAGATGATTTCAGCTGCAATAACAAGAGATGAAACTGGTGAAGGTGCTGACCCCCTGCACTTCCTCACCTCCGTCAAGGAGAATCTGGAACAGGAGGGCCATGGCTGGCAGGAGCTCTGCTGAGTCATCGGGGTCCCCGCCCAGGCTCCCCGTTCAGCTCTGCCTGAGGCGTGAACAGAGACCTGCAGGAGCGGGGGAGACCTGCAGGAGGAAGTCGAGGGGATTCCTGGGGAAGAGCATTCCCAGCACAGGGAGCAGCTTATGCAAATGCCCTGGGACAGCTTCCTGGTGATTTCAGTGAGGCCCGGTAGCTGGAACAGAGCCAGTGAGGGGGAGAGAAGCAGGGCAGGAGGTCAGGGAGGGGGTGGGACAGGGTTCGAGTGGGGTCTTGTAGGGGATGGGGGTTGGGCTCTCACTCAGAGTGAGATGGGAAGTCCCTGGAGGGTCTGAGTGAGGAGGGACATGGCCTGACTTAGATTTGACAGGATCCCTCTGGCTGCAGTGGGGGTGATGGGTGAGCGTGGCCGCAGGGATACCAGTGAGGAGACTGGAATATTCTAGGCAAAAATGATAGTTTAGATCAGAGTGGTAGCAGTAGATGTGGACAGCAGTATCCAAGTGTCCAATATCCAAAGCAGGAAGGCACAGGCATGGGGAGAAAAGAAACGTTCCTTATGAGCCCCGTCTTTCCAGGGAGAAAAGATTTTCCCAGAATCCCCCAGAGCATGACCCTTACACCTTACTTGTCAGAAGTGGCACAACGTCTACCAATTACAGGCAAAGGGGTGCGATCCCATGATAGGCTTAGGACTCTCTCTGAGATGAGTTCCAGAAAAACTGAGCGTTTCCAGCAGAGGAAAGGCTGTGGGGAGGTGATCACTCACGTTAGCCATAAGCAGTCACCCGAGCGAGGCCCCGGTACGTAAGATTTTGTGCCTGTGTTTGTCCATAAAAATGAGGTTAATGCCGCAAAGAATCGTTGGAAAGTTTAAATGAGAAGATGCATGTGGAGAGCTTAGAACAGTGTCTGTCATAGCTTAAGAGCTCAATCAGTATCAGCTAGGATTATTCTTTTGTCTTCTAAGGACCCAGATCCATCTCCTTCCCAATCTAACGGTGTCACATAATTGTAACCACAGTATTCTGGTAGAATTTCTCCTCCCCTCACCCTGTCACAGTGTCTGAAGTTCCTCTATTAGTCATATATCTACCAGAAGGACCACGGATGCCCAATTTTGTAGTTCACTTCAGAGACAGCTATGGAGAATAGAGGGGGAAAATGTCTATATCATCACAACTCTACAGAATTCATGAAATTCGGACAATAAGGTATTTGCCATACCTACAAGCACAATAGAGAGAACTTCCTGCATCACTGGTGTGAATATCACATTGGCCATGGCACCTGCAGTGAACACCTGGTGTCCCCCCTCCACGTCTACTCCCCCTTCTCCTGATCAGGGCTTGAGTGTTGTCCCAGAGACCACTTTCCTCTCTCTGCCATAGGTGGAGCTGGCCTCCACTCCCCTGGTCGTTGACATAATACCTAAGACTAGCTAATCAGAGAACTGCGTCATTCCCTTAACCATCCTGATTGGTTCATAACTCAAGGCTATCCAATCAGATTCAAAGAAGGTGATTCCAAGCCTTTCCCTGTAGGGATTAGAAAAAAGGCTCTCTCCTTCTTGCTGAGTTTAAAGCTGGAATTAATAATGAGTCTGGAGCTAGTGGCACCTGTCTTGCCACCCCATGGTGCCTGACACTGCAGCCAACACAAAAGTAATCAGAACTGAACCAGGAAAGAGAACTAGTCCTCATACCATTGTTTGGGGTTCTAGATGCAGCCATGCCTGAAGTAAGACAACACAACGTCTGACTTCTCCTTTTAGCTGAAGCCAGTTGGGGACGGCTTCCTGCCACTGGCAACCAAATGAGTCGTAACCTACACACTGTAACCTGTCACCCTCTGCAGCCCTGTCACTGTTTCCACCTCCTTTCTCATTGAATGAGAGTCAGCCACACCAAAGGGACAGTCTGGAGCAGTGGTCAGAAGCCAGACTGTCTGGCTATGTAAGCCTGGACAAGATATTCAGCTGCTCTGTGTCTCAGTTTCCTCATCTAAACAAACAGGGATGACAGTACCTACTCTGGGGTTTTGTGATGGAATGAATTAACATAATCTAAAGTGCTTGGCATGATGCCAGGCAAATAGTAAGTGTTGCGTGTTTTTAAAGAATTATTAACCGGACGCAGGAGGGAAGGGATGTGGGAACAGATGTATATGTATGACTGATTCACTTTGTTATAAAGCAGAAACTAATAAAAAAAAATTTACTTTTACTTAATAAAAGTTATACATAATTTAAATCTAAAATAAATTCTAGAATTTTTTAAAGTTAAAAAAAAAAGAATTATTAACCCTAAGCTGCAGAAGTCTCCCCAAAGCAAGCCTCCGTCTTACTGCAAGTGGAAGGCAGCCTGGGAGCCAGTGGGAAGAGGAGTGGCGTGTGGGCCTGCAGGAGAGATGCTGTCCTGGGCATCTCATGTGCCAGAAAGAGCTTATGGGAGCAAACTTCTGGGGGGCCTTAACACCAAGTGTGAAAGTGCTGGGCGGCACCTTCCACCGGCATTCAAAGCACAAATGCCAGAGTCAGGTGGGAAATGGGTATAAAAATACAGAACAGAATCACATCATTGGAGGATTAAATGAGATAACATATGTGAAGCCCTCAGAGCAGTGACTGGCACAGACTGGATGTTCTCTGGGTATTGGTTATTATTATAATTATTATCCCCTTGCTAAAATATTATTGTCTGGGGTGAGCCTATTCTTAGTGAATTAATTCTTAGTGAATGAATCAATCCGCTCCCCTGCAAATGGTCATTGAGCATGTGCTGTGTGCCGGTCATGGTTGGAGATGCAAGGGAGACCTCAGTGCGTTAGACTGACAGGTCCTTGTCTCCCAGATCTGACGTTCAGACCCAACAAGGAATCAGACAGATGAGAAAGGTCAAGCAGTATGAAGTGCTCTGAAGATGATGACATGATCACGTGACCACAGGGCTGTGCTCAGTAGGGTGCTTGGGGAAGGTCTCCCAGGAAGATGTTGCTATGGGCTGAAAATCTGTGTCCTTCAAAATTCATATGTTGAAACTTATTCCCCAAATGTGATGGTATTAGGAATTGAGACCTTTGGGAGGTGATTAAGTCACGAGGGTGGAACCCTCACGAATGGGGTTAGTGTCCTTATGAAAGAGACTCCAGAGAGCTCTCTCCCCGCTTCTGCCATGTGAAGACACAAGGCAAAGAGGGCCATCTACGAGCCAGAAAGTGGGCTGGTGCTTTGATCTTGGACTCCTCAGCCTCCAGCCACTCAGTCTCTGATATTTTGTTATAGCAGCCAGAATGGACTAAAACAGGTACTATGTGAGCTGAGCCCTGAAGGAGCAGGAAGACCCAGCCATGGGCCCACCAGGCAGAGGGACCAGCAGGGACAAAGGTCCTCTGTGGGAATAAGCTGGGTCGTGACACCAGTGTGCCGTCAGGGTCTAGGGCAGAAGGCTGGGGTTGAGGGGAAGACAGAGGTGGCTTGGGAGCCCAGGTCTCGGGGAAGTGGGGCAGCAGATGTGGACACGGCTCCTGAGTCCTTTCCCATGACCTTCCCCCAGCACTGTCCGTGGGCTGCATTCCAGGCAGATTTATGAGAAATCAGAGAATCGGCCATTGAAGCTGGGGGGCCATTAATATGGACTTTGGCTAAGTGGCCTTCTGGGAGCCATGAGACAGAAGGAAGGAGGGATGAGGTCCGGGGATGGCAGCAACACAGTGTCCACAAGGCCAGACGGTGGAGGCCTGGGAGTCATGAATCCCTCCAGGCCGGAAGGAGAGAGGCACAGCTGGGGAGCATGCTGGCTCCTGGTTGGGACCAGATGGCGAGGGGCTGGAGGGGCCTGGGGGCGGGCAGGATGGGCAACTATCCTGAGAATCCTTCCAGCCTGGGGCCGTCTGCATAAAGTCTACCTTCCACCTCCAGAGAGGCCCTGGGGGTTTTGAAAGGAAGAGTATTTTAATTTTATTTTTTTGTTTGTTTTGTTTTGTTTTGTTGTTTTTTGTTTTGTTTTGTTTTTTGCGGTATGCGGGCCTCTCAATGCCACGGCCCCTCTTGCTGCGGAGCACAGGCTCCGGACGCGCAGGCTCAGCGGCCATGGCCCACGGGCCCAGCCGCTCCGCGGCATGTGGGATCTTCCCGGACCGGGGCACGAACCTGTGTCCCCTGCACCGGCAGGCGGACTCTCAACCACTGCGCCACCAGGGAAGCCCAGGAAGAGTATTTTTAGAGGAATTTGAGAGAAGCTGACATGTGATAACCCCAGGCCTTGACTTTGGAAGTCCTTGCTTCAGACCCACTTTACATTGGATGTGGGGCAGGAGACTGTCACCCTGAGTGAGCTGGGCAGACTGTGGGATGCTGGGTCCCTGCACCCTACTGGACAGACAAAACTCCTTGGTGTCTCTGGGCTCCACTTTCCCATCTGGAAAATGGGGATAATGATAGTACTTAACTCCTAGGCCTGTGAACGTTCGTACAATTAATTCATTCCAGAAACGTGCCAGTCCTCGTTTGAAGCACTGATAATGAGAGTGAATATTCACTGAGCGCTGCCTGCACGCCAAGTCCTGGGCTAAGAGCTTTCCATCTTTCACTCACGGAATCCTCCCCACAGCCCTGGACAGTAAGTACAGAGCTTTCCAGGGAGGCTCCGAGTGGGGCAGTACCTGCCCAAGAGGCAGAGTAGGGATTTGAATCCGGGCCACCAGTCCCAGAGACCACACCAGGCATCCTCACACTTAGCTGTTCTCTCGTGTCTACTCAGGCTGCAGGATGGGCGGCTGTTATGAATCCCATTGAACACATGGGGAAACAGTCCCCCGAAGATCAGCGACTTGACTGATGCTGCACAGTGACCAATCCCTGGGCATTTTCATTCCACAGGAGTGGTGGGAGGAGGGGTATCCATGTCACTTTTCCTGAAGCCACTCCAAGGTACATGTTCCTGGGGCAGGATTCTCCCTGGATGTACCTGCCCCTGCTCCCGAGGGAAGCCCCACTGGTGACCCTGCTATGCTCACCTGAGCCTCCTTCCTGGAACTGGCGCTGAATGTCTGCACAATGCCTTGCAGCTCTACTCACAAAACTTACTCTCCAAAAAGGAGTCTGGTAAACTCATTCACATAACCAGTAACAGCATATTGTGGAACCATCCATTCATCCATCCACACATCCATACCTCCTGTCCATCCATCCATTCATCCATCCATCCGTCCATATGTCCGTTTGTCTGCCTGTCCCTGGAGCTCTCTGGGAACAGCAAGGCAGCCAGACGGAGTCAGGGGGATGGTGGTGAGAGATGAAGTTGGACATGTGCCCACAAGTAGATCAGTGGCCCAGGTAAAAACTCTTCACAAAGTAAGGTTTGATTAGATTTCTAAGCCTCAGAGCAAACCTCTCCCAGAATCTCTCAACAGACCCAACCCCCCGGCACTCCTGGGGCTACAGCAGATGCAAGAGTGGGCGGGTTGGCTGGCAGCTGACTAGGGTGGGGGTAGGGTGGGAAAGGAGGCTTTGTCCCAAGCAGAGAAGAGACCCCGTCGCTCACTCACAGGCCCATCTGTCAGCCCTGTGCCCCTCGCCTCCATCAGCACCTGTGTGATCCACACTGCCCGCCCTGGGAAGGTCAAGACAGCCCAGCGCAGTGAGGGATGCTCTGAGGGGAGCATCCTGCTCTGTTCTTCCCAGCGGCAAATATCCCCCTGGGGAGGAGCTGGCCTTGGTTCCCGGGATCCCGGACTCAGAGGAGGGGAGGGGGCCAGCAGGGTAGGCTCACCAGCTGGAGGCCTGGTGTCTCCTCCTACACACCCGCTCCCCCCCCCCCACTGCTTACCACTTAACACCTTAGTGTACTCATCCCTAAAATGGACGTAATGACACCTCCCTCCCTGGGTTATGGGGACATGACACAAACGAAATACTTAAATAAGTGCCTGACACATACGTAGACAGCCCTTCATATCCTACTGATCCATCAATTAGAAAGAATTCTGGGATGGCGGAGCAAGTCCCTCCAAAAGTCCACTCCTCCACAAAAGCAGTGAGGACACTGACCCAGAAAACTCCCCCAATCAACTTTTTCAGAACTCTGGATAGTAACTAAATGCTTACAACTACAGGCTTGTTTAGTCAAGAAAAATGGCGGACTCTCTGAAAGAACAGCAGACTTTGTGCAATTGTAACTTGCCCTCACCCTCCCTCCCTCTCCCCAGCTCTGCTATAGCCTTGAAAACCCACAGCCTCACAGCTCAGTAGCTGTGAACATCAGTGGCCCAGCAGCCACTGGAGAGAGAAGAGTAGCCATTTCTCCAAAGAAGCCATACAAATAACCAAAAAGAAATGTTAGGGAAATACAAATCGAAGCCACAAGGAGATGTTACTTCACACACACTAGGATGGCTCAAATCAAAAAGACAGACACTGGGCTTCCCTGGTGGGGCAGTGGTTGAGAGTCCGCCTGCCGATGCAGGGGACACGAGTTCGTGCCCCGGTCCGGGAAGATCCCACATGCCGCGGAGCAGCTAGGCCCGTGAGCCATGGCCACTGAGCCTGCGCGTCCGGAGCCTGTGCTCCGCAACGGGAGAGGCCACAGCAGTGAGAGGCCCGCATACCGCAAAAAAAAAAAAAGACAGACACTAACAAGTGTTGGTGAAGATGTGGAGAAATTGGAAGCCTCATACATTGCTAGGGGAAACGTTAAGTGATACAGCCACTTTGGAAAACAGTCTTGCAGTTCCTCAAAAATTTCAACCCAGAGTTACCATACAACCCAGCAATTCCATTCCTAGGTATAACCCCAAGAGAATGAAAAGCATATATCCACACACAAACTTGCAGGTGAATGTTCACAGCAACATTATTCATTGTAGCAAAAGTGGAAGTAATCCAAATGTCCATCAACTGAGGAATGGATCAATGATAATATATGTAGTATACACATACCACGGAATATTATTCCACCATAAAAAGGTTCTGGTACCAACACAGGTGACAATATGGATGAGCCCTGCAAAATGTATGCTCAGTAAGCCAGTCACAAAAGACCACATGTTATATGATTCCATTTATATGAAATGTCTAGAATAGGCAAATCCATAGAGACAGAAAGTAGATTAGCAGTTGCCTAAGGATGGCGGTTGGGGTGTGGAGCGCCTGCTAAGGAGTCTAGGGTTTCTTCAGGGGGTTGATGAAAATGTTCTGGAATTAGATAGTGGTGATGGTCACACAACTCTGAAAGTCTACTAAAAACACTGCATTGTATGCCTTACAAGGGTGACCATTACGGTATGCAAATTATATCTCAAAAATGCTGTTATTCGGGCTTCCCTGGTGGAGAAGTGGGTGAGAGTCCGCCTGCCGATGCAGGGGACACAGGTTCGTGCCCGGGTCCGGGAAGATCCCACATGCCGCGGAGCTGCTGGGCCCGTGATCCATGGCCGCTGAGCCTGCGCGTCCGGAGCCTGTGCTCCGCAACGGGAGAGGCCACAGCAGTGAGAGACCCGCGTATCGCAAAAAAAAAAAAAAGCTGTTATTCAACAAATTCTACTAACATCTGGCCCAAGCACCATCATTTCGCCTCGGGACCATCGCCGGGGTCTCCTCAGGGGCTTTCTGCTGCCACTCTGCCCCCTTCAAGCCATGCTCCCCTCAGTGGACATAGCGGTTTTCTTAACGTCAGAAATGTGAGCTTGTCTCTCCCGTTTAAACGCCCTCCACTTCTCGCTTCCCCACGCTGACACGCCTCTCTTGATTCTAGGTCTTGGCACGTGCTATTCCATGTTGGATGGGCTCTTCCCTACTCTCTCCCTGGCTAAGTCCTGTCCACTCTTCAGGACTCAGCCAAATGTCACCTCTTCCTCGAAGTCATCTAGAAATGCCCTGCCTGGAGCGACTTGCCCACGGCTCATAAATGTTTCTTCGTGTGATGTTCGTTGCACTTGTTCAGTGTCTGTTTCTTCCTATGGCCAGAGGGGAGGTCTGGCACATCCACAGCTGTAACCTCAGCGTCTCCATTAGCGTCTGGCATGTCACATGTGCTCAATCAACACCTCCGAGTCAACAGCATCCCAGGCTTCAGCGCAACACAGGATCCTGCCTGGCAGAGGCTCCACTGTGTGACCTTGGGCAAGACACCACTCGCTCACCTGTGAACACACCCTGGAGGGTTTCCTGGCAGGGCTGATACAAAAGTCTAAGTTAATTGGCTTCAGTAACCCCTGCGTGAAAATACATGGTTCAGCAACAGCTTCTCTATATACAAGCTTTAGAGAAAAATAATCCCATCTCTCCTGCGGAGAGAGCTTGATACAATTAGCACCACTTTGCAGATGGAGAAAGTGAGGCTTAGCAAGGTGACATGTCTTGCTTGAAGTCACACACAGCCTGAAAGAGGTAGCACCTTTGCTTTATTTGTTCATTCACACATTCACTCAATAAATATATATTTATTATTCATGTACAAGGTGTTCTAGGCACTGGAGAATACAGTGGAGGAAGGTCAAGAGCAAGCCTGACTCCACAGAGCTGACATTCTAGAAGGGAAGACAGGTAATGACTTCAGATTATGGTATATTCTGAGAAAGAAATACTATAGGGATTGAATCGGGTGGCAGAATGGGGATGGCTATTTTATTTCTGCTGGTCAGCGAAGGAGGAGACATTCTCCTGAGACCTGGGGAAGAACACCCCAGGCAGAGGGAACAGTTGGTGCAAAGGCACCCAGGGGGTGGGTATCAAAGAGCATCAGGGATGCTAGTCTGGCGGGGGTGGAGTAAACAAGGGTGCAGGTGCAGCAAGAGGAGGGCTGGCAGGGCCGACCATGCAGAGCTTCGTAGGCAGTGAGGAGGATCCGGGTCTGGCTGCTGAGGGGGACAAGCATGCTTGGCCATGGAACAGAATGTGCAAAGTGTGTGTTCTGGATAACATTAAACTCTCCAGGGGAGTCTCCGACCTGCACTCATTAAGGGTGAACTTGAGTTCTGTCCTGCACTTGGCTGGGGAGGATGTTTCCTTGACTCATAATCTGGTGGAGGGACCCACCCAGGACTACATGAGACAGCGCCCTCCAGAGCAGTTCAATTCTGAAAACAGAGGAAACTTCTCAACCAGGGCCTGTGCTGCAACAGGTTTCAGTGCCGATTGGGACATTCCAGAAAGGCATCTCCCAGGATATTTGGGAAAGACTATGGAGGTGAAAAATCAAAAGTTGGACCGGGAGGGATGCGAGGTTTGTGGAAAGGAGGAGTGAGGTTGGCCCAGGAGGGGCTCACTACAAGGGCAAAGGTCAAGAGGTGGAAGGGAGCTTGGCAAGCAGAGGAAGTGGTGAGAAGGCCAGAACTAGGAGGACAGCCTGGGGGGTCCTGGGACAGGACACTTGGTGGTAGAATTGGTGCATGATCATGAAGGACTCAAAGAATAAGCTGAGAAGTCTTGGCTTGATCCTCAAAATTTCTCCTCACTCGGATGAGCCTCATAAATCATTTGTCCCTTGTATCCATAAGGGAAGATTCAGTCACATATAACAGAAAATCCAATATAACAGTGACTTCAACACAAGTATGTCTTTGTATTCTCTTACTTAAAGGAAGTTTGGGGACAAACAGTCCCATGGCTCATGTGGATGCACCATGAAGTCATCAGGGACCACAGACCTTTCCTATTTCTGCTACACCATAGATGACTTCCATCTTCATGGCTACCTCGTGGTCCAAAATGGCTACTGAGCACCAGCATAGTGTCCACATTCCAGGTAGCCAGAAGGAGGAATGGGGTCAGAGCATAAAAAGCACACCTTCTGCATGAGTCTGTTCTCTACTCTGAAACCTCACACAAGACCTTTTCTGCTATGACACTGGCCTTTTACTTCATCACATGACATCAGCTGGTGCAAGGGATCTGGGCAAAGTCATCTTCCTTCTAGGGAGCTATGTGCCCAGCTAAACTTGGAGGAAGAAGAGGAGACTAGATATGGAGTGTGCAACTAACAGTTCTTGCCAGACCCCACATTTTGTCTCTTCCAAGATCTTTTTTTTTTTTAATGCTTGGCTTCTTTATTTATTTATTTATTTTTGGCTGTGTTGGGTCTTCGTTTCTGTGCGAGGGCTTTCTCTAGTTGTGGCAAGCGGGGGCCACTCTTCATCGCGGTGCGCGGGCCTCTCACTATCGCGGCCTCTCTTGTTGTGGAGCACAGGCTCCAGACGCGCAGGCTCAGTAATTGTGGCTCACGGGCCCAGTTGCTCCGCGGCATGTGGGATCCTCCCAGACCAGGGCTCAAACCTGTGTCCCCTGCATTGGCAGGCAGATTCTCAACCACTGCGCCATCTGGGAAGCCCTCTTCCAAGATCTTTAAGGGAAATTAGCATCAATGCTCAGCGATGTCCGGAAACAGCCTTCCTTTGGCTAATTCACCATGAACTTCTATGTGGCAATTCATCAAGGTCCGTATTTGGAGCTAAGAAAATGTACAACTCCTGCAACTCCCTTGAGGACAGTGGATTCAATGAGTTTAGTCTCCTCCTTATGAGGAGATGGGCTTTCTAACTGTCCTCACACGACATCTTCCACGGCGCCCCAGCGCAGAGTATCCCAGCCACAGCTTCTGCTGAGTTCGCACTTCTTCCTTCTCCCCTTCCACAATATCCATGCTTTTTAAGGAATACTTTGAGGGCCCATTTCCTTGGCTAACTCTGATGCTGGGGAAATCGGGAGAGAATCTCTTTCCCCTTTGGTGAGGGGTGGGAGGGCGGAGGGCTGGGGAGAGGTGGGCTGGAGACAGGGAGGATGACTGAGGTGGCAGCTGCTGGGTTTAGACACATTTTCTCCCAGGATCCCTGATGCTGGGGAGGGAAATGCTGGGTGGGACAGACGCGTACGAACTCTTCACAGACCAGGTTCACGCCCCGAACGGTAGCGTGGTTTTGGCAAATATTTCATCAAATAAAGTAAGGTCCCAGATGAAAAGATGTAATTACAGTTGCTGCATCCCTCTGTGTGTGCAGGCAGAAGCTTGAGGCTAACTTGGAGCAGGACTTGCTCTCTTCTGGGAACTGGTGTTTCCCAGTTTGGGGCCTCATTGTCCCCTTGGCTGAAATGTTCAACGTCAAAGGCTAAGATTTTTTAATTTCTCCTCTATTTCCCACATAGGGAGGACAAACTTCACCTTGGGTGCTTGCCATCAGCCCAGTGGGCCAGATACTGAGAAGACGTGAGTGAGGAGAGCCCAGATGCTGGAGAGAGGGTCTCCAAGTCCTTCAGAGGTTTTCCTTAAAAGGTTCAAGATCAAAGGCATTCGATTTGAGAGACCTTGCAAGCGACCAGTAACAGACATGAGTTTACCTCTGAAAAGGAGGAAACCTTGGACAGTGTAAGCAGTAGCAGCCGTTTTATTGTAAGTGCTGTAAGGAGTTGTTCAGAGCCAGGCTGCCCGGGTTCAAATTCCCGCTCATGTTACTCTGAGCCTCAGTTTCCTCACCTGAAAGTAAAGCTAGTCCTAGGACGTACCTGATTGGGTTGTTCTGAGATGAAAGGAGCTAGTTGTATTGTCAAGCCATTAGAATGGCATTTGGCATATGGGTCAAGCCTGGTGGCAGTTGCTGCTGGAATCACGAGTAGAGCCCTGATCTTTGGACATGGCCCTGTTTTCAGAATAAAAAAAACCAAAACCACTGGTTAAAGGAGGATAGTGACGGGCCTAGGGTGGTGCCTATGGCTGGGACGGAGCTGTGGTTGGGGAGGGGCAGCTGGGTTACTTTTACTGCCAGACATAACCATGCGTTCATCCCTGAGCCAATCACTGAAGCCTGGGCAATAGACTGCTCTGATTGGCCAGGTCTGGGTAATATGGCCCTGCCCCAACTCAGGGAGTGGAGTCAGCCTCGCCAATCAATATGAATGACAGGGAAAGAGAGCCTGTTCCCCGTAGAGAATCCGGCAATTATGGCAAGAAGGCGGGGACGTGGGTGCTGGGCAGAAAAGACAAGGAACCACTCTACTCACATCCCCTATGGAAGCATTGGTCCTAGATCTGTGAGCAAACGCTGGGATACTTGGCCAAGAAGGGAAACCGTTTACCTGGGCTCTGAAATCCAGATTGGCATATCTGCGGTGAAGTGTGGAAGGAAACCAACCATCCTTTTGTGCAAACTGAGTCCTCATACCAAAGCTTAGAGGCTGCGTGGAAGGAAGAACTTTCTAACAGTTAACACTGTCCCAAGGCCACCTTGCCAAGGGGGGAACTCTATCCTTCTCAACGTTAAAACAGAGTTTTCAGGGATGTTGTGAACAGGGTTTGTCATCGTAGGGCAGGCTCCTGCAGCGTTTCCTAAACATCTCTCGCAATTTTTTCCTTTTCTCTGGATACTATCTGTACTATGATTGATTAAATATTTTTATTTGTATACATTTATGTGTTTTACTTATATACACATATTTTAAAGAAATATAGAGTTGTCAGAGACTAGGGGTAGGGGGCAATGGGGAGTTACTCTCTAATGAGTGTGGAGTTTGGATTTTGAAAGATGGAAAAGTTCTGCAGATGGATGGTGGTGATTACTGCACAACAATGTGAGAACTTAATGCCACTGAACTGTACACCCAAAAATGGTTAAAATGGCAAATTTTACATATGTATATTTTGCCACAATTTTAAAAATTTTAATTCAAAAGAGAAAAATAAACATACACACACAAATGTCACTGTCATAAAATGGAAAACCAGTATCCCATCCTGAAAGTATCTAGAATAAAATAGTGAAAATAAAAGCAATTAAAACAAAATATTTATGTTAAATTCTAGCCTGATTCTTGACCTGAGGTGCGGACCTCTGAGCCTGAGGCACAAACCTCTTATTTTTCAAATGAATATTAGCCAGAGGTACAAAATTGATTAAAATATATTAGCACTAAACTTTGACTTTCTCCTTGCCAAAAATCAAGAAAAGTGAAAGAAAATCGAGCCAGAAGAAACTTGGTGCAAATCAACGTTATTCTAGTGCAGTGTCTGCATAACCCCCTGAAGTCACCTTGCAACCCCCAGCAGCTTTCAGACATCTTCCCTCAATTTCCAAGGAGGAGGCCAATGCTGGGAGACCTAAGAGGGCAGTTTCGGGGTCTTTTTTTCCCCTGCTTCCCCTTTCCACCTTGAGCCCAATAGCTCAGTGTTGATCTCTTTTCATCATGGACATTTTCATATACTTCAGATTATTTTATGCAAGAGATCTGTTGCTTTAAAAAATATGTTTAGAAACTACTGGTCTAGATCTGGGTTGGTGCTTTCAACTTTAAGATACCAGGATTCATCTTAATTATGCTCCTTTTTTTTTTTCTTTTTTTGGCTATGACATGTTTTTCAGACTAGGATTTCTCCTGCTGCAAATCCACTTCCCTTTCTTCTTGTAATTAATCCTATTTTCCTTGGCCAGCCACCCCTCCCCCACTCTCTGTCCCTGTAGTTTGGCTGAGTCCAGGGCTGTGCACGTGACCTGGCCTGGCCAGTCAGAAATCTATATTCCATGACCACAGCAATTGGCTAAGATACGGTCATGTGACCCAATTAGAATTAATAAAAGCCAATTCTCAGCTCTCAGCTGGAGTAACTGCAACAGTGCTCTCTTTATTTTGCTGTTGCTGAGACCTTACCGTGTTGACCTGTAGTAGCTGGTGGCCACCTTACTACAGGTGGACAACATCTGCCTAGATGCAGCCAACCCAGGTGAATGAAAGATGAAGAAAGAGCCGCATGGTCACAACCTCTGAATTCCTGGATCCAGCCACACCTAAAGCAAAAATCGCCCCCCACCGCTTCAATCTGTGACCCAATAAAATACTTGGTTTCTTGAATACAACTTGAGTTGGAGTTTCTGGCATTTTCTTTTTTTTTTTTTTTTTTTTGTTTTGTTTTTTTTGCGTTACGCGGGCCTCTCATCATTGTGGCCTCTCCCATTGCGGAGCACAGGCTCCGGACGCGCAGGCTCAGCGGCCATGGCTCACGGGCCCAGCTGCTCCGTGGCATGTGGGATCTTCCCGGACTGGGGCACGAACCCGTGTCCCCTGCATTGGCAGGCGGACTCTCAACCACTGCGCCACCAGGGAAGCCCAAGTTTCTGGCATTTTCAACCAAAGTATCCTGACTGATACAAGATGCTCTTTCTCACGGACCCTTTCTTGAAACTATGATTACTACATGATCTCATCAACTATAACTACAAAACATCAGACTATGAAAGGACCCATCTTTTAGGTCTTTGGAGGGTAGATGTTTTTTTCTCCTTAGAATTCAAGCAAATAGGCCAGAGACTGCCATGTGCTGGTGTCTTGACATCAGGCACTTTCTCTTCTTTATTACTTTAAAATCATCTGACGTAAAATCCTCCGTGTTGGTCTATAAGACATATGAAGTGTGAGTCCTCAGGGCTGCCTGAGGTCTGAGGCCCATTCCCTGCTCAGCTCTGCCCTTTTGCAAAACACTGGTCATTTTGTCTCTGAAGATGTGATTCCATTGCTCACATATCTGGCTGCCGCCTCCAAAACCAATATTTTCATTTTGGCTTAAAAGCCCATCTCAACGTAAACATCTGAGCCCCTGAATGTTGCTCAACCAGCTTTGACAGCTCTGTAGGTGTAGAGCTGGCTGCCAGCCAATCCAAATCTTTCTGCTTCTTTCTTTTAATATAAACAGGGCCTCTGAAGAACTGTGGATTCATTGAATGAACAAATGAACTTGTTTACATAAAACATGCAGGGTGAAATTTCCACTGTGCTTCAGCATATAATTTGAGTCTGTTTTCTGATGGGCCAGCATATTATGGAGGTTGTTTTCTTAGACGAGGATGTTGTCCTCCATATGTTGGCCTAATTATTCATCCCAGCTGGTAAGTTCAAGATTGGGGGTGCGGGGTGGGGACGCACAGGGAGGACCAATATTAAATTCTGCTGTGTTGTTTCACAAAGAATGGACTTTTTTAAAAAATAAATTTATTTTATTTATTTATTTTTTGGCTGCGTTGGGTCTACATTGCTGCACGCAGGCTTCCTCTAGTTGCAGCGAGCGTGGGCCACTCTTCCCTGCGGTGCGCGGGCTTCTCATTGCAGTGGCTTCTCTTGTTGCGGAGCACGGGCTCTAGGTGCGCAGGCTTCAGTAGTTGTGGCTCGCAGGCTCAGTAGTTGTGGCTCGCGAGCTCTAGAGCACAGGCTCAGTAGTTGTGGCTCACGGGCTTAGTTGCTCCGCGGCATGTGGGATCTTCCCGGACCAGGGCTCGAACCCGTGTCCCCTGCATTGGCAGGCGGATTCCTAACCACTGTGCCACAAGGGGAGCCTGAAGAATGGACTTCTGAGCCTGGGAGACCCCTGCCCAGTTATAAGAAAGTAAGAAATATGAGGGGACTGAAATCACAGTGTTTTGTTTGTTTTTGTTTGTTTGTTTTTTGCAGTACGCGGGCCTCTCACTGTTGCGGCCTCTCCCTTTGCAGAGCACAGGCTCCGGACGCGCAGGTTCAGTGGCCATGGCTCCCGGGCCCAGCCGCTCCGTGGCATGTGGGATCCTCCCGGACCGGGGCACGAACCCGTGTCCCCTGCACTGGCAGGCGGACTCTCAACCACTGCACCACCAGGGAAGCCCTATTCTTAGTATTTTATGTACTTTATCTCACAGTCGTTAAAACAACTCTATGAGATAGGACCACCATGAATTCTATTTTGCAGATAAGGAAACTGAGGCACAAGCAAATTTAGCACCTTGCTCAAGCTAATGCATGTAATAAACGATGGAACCAGGATTTAAACACTGGTAGATATTAAAAGCCCTGAATGACAGTGGGGGAAAAAAAGAGTGAACAAAGGGTTCAAGTTTTTGTGGAATGAAGGGGAAGGAGGGAATGGAGGGTAGTGGATGGGTGGTGAGGGGTGGTGTAGACACACAGCAAGAGATTCAAGCAAGACGTGCTTTTGAAACCAGAAGAAGGCAAGTGGTTACAAAAGGGTCATGGAAACAGAGGGCACTGACCCTACCTCTTGGCCTGAATCATGAAAAAACAAAAACAAAAGAATCCTCCAGGGCTTCCCTGGTGGCGCAGCGGTTGAGAGTCCGCCTGCCGATGCAGGGGACACGGGTTCGTGCCCCGGTCTGGGAAGATCCCACATGCCGCGGAGCGGCTGGGCCCATGAGCCATGGCCGCTGAGCCTGCGCGTCCGGAGCCTGTGCTCCACAATGTGAGAGGCCACAACAGTGAGAGGCCCGTGTACCGGCAAAAAAGAAAAAAAAAGAATCCTCCAACTTGAGAGAGATGCCATGTCCTTGGAGAAAGTCAGATTTCACTTAAGGCTGGTCAGTGATAGGACTGTTAGGAGAGTCATCTGAAGATATTGGGGAGGGAGGGAGATTGTTGATCAAACTGTTGATTCGAAGGTTATAGGAGGCAGAGAAGAGGATGGGTGAGGGAAAGGATCAGAGGAGGCAAAACTTAGGTGAGAAAGGAAAAAAAAATATTGATAGGGAGAAAAGAACCAACATACGGATAAAAGAAATCCCTGAAGGAAAAACTGAACAAGAGAACAAAACAAATACTAGAAACCATAATTCAAGAAAAATTTCCTAAAACTAAAATAAAAAGGATTTGAAACTATTTATTGAAAGAGCATACTGCATCCTGAGAACTGTGACCTGAAATGAACAACACCAAGTTCAAGTAAAATGACTGGACTTCAGAGAAAATGAAAACATAGATCTTTTGAACATGTGATTGAAATGTCCAGAGGGAAGCATGAAATTCTGGCCTGGTTGGATCCATCGGCTTAAATTGTTTCATTAGGACTGACCTTTCTGACTTCTTTTCTCTCATCTTTGTTTCCATCGTGTGGCTCCATGTGCCAGCCAATTTTTTCCACATGGCATCCCAAAGAATGTCTTAGCTTATATTATTACAGGATAAGCTCCCCCATACAAAGAATGTCTCTTTATTTAACAAGCTCAATAAGAGTTTAGGAATCACATTTCAGTGGACTAACTTGGAGTTAATCCAGGTAGCGAATGAATCTGATGCTCTGATTGGCCAGGCATGGGTCACCTGCTCACACCTGGAGTCAGCCAGGAGAGCCCGGTGGGCTGAGAGAGGGAGAGGGATGTATTCCTAAGAAAAATACAAATTCTGTCTTAAAAGAAGGAGAAATGTATAAAGTGCAGGTTAAACAACTTCTGTTCACCAAAATTCTTAACCCAGTCTTCCAGGCCTATGAGTTTCAGTCCATAACCTGGGAGGAGGCTCCATGGGTGGTATCGGACAAAAGGATGGGTTGATGTGTGGCTGGAAATACGATTCCATCCACCACCTGGAAACTCCATAATAAAGAGTTTGTTTGATGTTTGTCCTGAGTTCCTGGGAGGGAACTTCCTGGGTAGTGAACACATCAGTGTGTCAGGAGGGTGATGTGTTCTGACTCCATGAAAAGAGGACATGGGGACTCTGGGTTTCAGACCCTCACAGCCCTCACCACCATGTGTCTTTTCATTTGGCTGGTCCTGATTTGTAGCCTTTATATTAAGACTGTAACCAGAAGCATGGCGAGTTCTGTGAGTCATTCTAGTAAATTATGGAACCTGCTTGGGTCATGGGAACCCCTGGATTTGTAGCCAGTTTCTTAAAAGTGTGGGCTCCCTGAGGACCCCCAAACTTGCAGCTGGTATGTGAAGTGAGGGCGGCTTGTTGGGAGCACTGCCCTGAACTTGTGGATTCTCATGAACTCTGGGTGGTTAGTGTCAAAATCTTGTTGCAATATTGCACCATCCCTTCCTCCCTTCTTTCTCAGGGCACTTCAGGGTAGAACTTGGAAATGAATCCCCAGTCTTGGAAGACCACACAATTTGATCCATAATCCTACTGTTGTGGAAAGGCTCAGATGGGGAAGGACCATGCTGGCAGCAGGCACGGCCAGGATCAAGGCCACTTGATCTCTCCACTCCCTTCTTGGCACTTGGGTCATGCGAGAGCTCACGTTGACCATTGGTTCCCAGCTGCCCCTCCTCCTACCTGGTGAATGGGCAGTGAGATGGATGGGTGGGAGCTGTGCCCCCTTACCTGTCTACCTTTGCTGGAAACCGGAAGTAGACAGTGGCCAGAGGGGAGGAAGGAGACTGCGTGGGCTGAAGTCTCGCTTACCCTTCCCAGGGAGGTGGGAGACCACCGCTTGTTAAGCACCTGGGGTGCCTGGAAATGGATGACAGATTCTTCCTGAAACCACGCTCGGGTCCCGCATCTCAGGATTTGGGCTGACTGACTTTCTCGTCTTACCTCTTCACCTCACCTCTTCACCTCTCTTCTCTCCCTTGTTGATTTTTTCCTGGGCTCTGCCCCAGTTATAAAGAGGAGGCGGTAAATGGCCATCTAGTTTATCAGGGCAATAAAGGGTACCGGGTTTCACGACCAAAGGGTTCCTCTGGAATAACCGTTGTGCACCTAAACTCACCTCCCTTGCACTGTCTTTTTGGCATCCAAGTATGGTGAATAGGACACAGGAGGACACAGATTCCCTGATCAGCCTTGAGTTACTCTTGCTTAGGCATAAGAGATGACCATACTTCCCATATTTACTAGTACTTCAACCAGTATACAGATCATTGCAACTAATCCATAACATGCCTATGAATCCAAATACTGGACCCTCTGTCCTGGAAATTCCTCGGACTGGGACTTCTCCCAATAACCCAGACCCTTTTCCATTGAGCAATTCAAAGGCAGATGTGTGAGGGTGCTACTGACCCATGTTGGCTTTCATGGGATGGAAACCTACTTGGCTCTATCTCCGGTAAATATGTTTCAAAATACTTGCTCTTCAATGGGTTAACTGTTTTCTCCTGACCACACTGAAGCTGGCAGCCAGGGTTGGAGAGTTAATCTTAACACTCATTTTCCCAGGAAAGAAAGTAATCCATCGTCATGTAGCCAGAAGTGTGGGGTTGCCAGGCTGGGACCTGGTGAGGAGTGGGCCAGACTGGGGTTGGTTTAAGAGCCACAGAGAGGGCAAAGTGTTGGCCCTTCATGGAAGAGAAGGGGAGAATTACCCTGGCCTCTCCTTTCCTCCAGCCTCCAGTCCCCAGGCAATGCTTTTGATTGGCCAAACCTGGTCCAAAGCCCGATAACAAGGGAGCCTGGGGAAGCAGGGGTCAGGCTCCCTGTGACACAGAGCAGAGCAGGGGAATGGCAGGCAGTGACCCGCACAGAGAGAGCCGGAGACCGTTGAAACAACAGGCCTTCCTAGAAGCTGGGCCCCAAGGGCAGGCCTCTCAGTGTGCACTTCTGAATCCTACTAGTCTGATCCAATTCTCCCAGGAGCCCTTCAGTATCACTCTTTAGAAGAGGATTTTTTTTTTGTTTTTTCTGGCCCTTGGCATTGTTGTTATACAAAAAATATATAGCCAGCTACCCCAGTGTGTGCGTTTCTCTGTCACTCTCTCCTTGGCTCTCTCCTTCAGCTCTCAATACATCTTTGGGCCTCACAGTAAGTATTTCTTAAGCACCTTCTAACGGCTGGGGGCAGTGCTAGACTCTGGGAAATACAAATATGGAAACAGCAGGGTCTCCGTCTCCCTGGAATCCACCATCCAGTCAGGAAAATGGATAGTTAAGATGCTGATTGAGGGTATCATAGGGACAAGACGTTTTGAGGAGTCTCCAGAGAGGGACACACTTCTCTCTGCCTCAGACAGTCAGGGAACAATGCACAGAGACAGATGAGACAGATGGGTGCTCTTGGGTTGCGTGTCCACCATATCTTCCCTTTCTCACCTCTTTCTGAAAGAACATCAGGACTTTATGGTTGGAAGCACAGACTCAGAAGACAGCCTCTCTTTTCAATTCCTGGCTCCCCAACTAGCTGTGTGACCTCTGGAAAATGACCTCAGGGAAATGCCAACCTCTTCCCAGCCTCAGTTTCTCCATGTATGCAATGGGGATAATAATAGTACTTACCTTATAAGGTTGGTGTGGTAGCAGATCATGGTAGTCAGGGTCACTAACTCACTGCTGTATCATATAACCCTCTAAATCTAGGGGGGGCAGATTTCATTTTGTCTAGGACTTTGAGGGGTTCCCCAGGATACAGGACTTTCATTGTTAAAACCAGCACGATTCCGAGCAAACTGGAACAGATGGTTGTCCTACTTAATCTCAATGACTAACATAATAGAAGTTTTTTTTTTTTTTGTAGCTCACGTGGGTGTTGGGTGGCTCCCCTCCATGGGGTGATTCAGGGACGCAGGCTCCCATCTTTTGGCTCCACCAAGACAAACAGGAGGTTGCCCTGGAGGGCTCTCTGGTCCAGCCACATGTGATTGGTCAAATCTAAATCACATGACACACCTGACTGCAAGGGAGCCTGGGAAATGTAGTTCTTGTTTGCTGGGAGGGAGAGGAAGCTGCTTCAATGAGGACATGCTGGTCTCTGCCTCGTGAGAGTAAATGAGTTGAGGGAAGCAAAGCTTTTAGAGCGAAGGTGACCGGTATGTGTAATGCCGTATATGCATTATTATTTGTGGTGTTATCATTACTCCTCCTCAGATTCGCCTACTCAGAGAGGCCTTCCCTCACCACCCCGGCAAAGCAACCCCTCCAGTTCCCCAGCACTCTCTGCCTGACAACACGCATTTCTTATTTACTTACTGTTTTTCCTGTTTACTACCCATCACCCCTCTCCAAGTAGAAAAGGAGTCCCACTAGAGCCGGGGCACTAGACATCTCCTATGACCAGGGCCCGGCTCAGGAAATATCTACTGAAGGAATACAGGGTGAAGAGTGGGCTGAGCCTTTCACGCAGAAACCCCTCTTTCTCCGCATTGCTCAGTCCGTCCGGTTTCCTGAGTCCTCAGTCTCCTATAACCCCCTTGGCCTCGCCTCTCCCTCCTTCCTGGTCTCACGTCCAGCCTCCATTTCCTGGGAGCACTCATTCCCCAGGGCACCCATCCTGTCCCCCCACCTCCAGCCTCTTGCTGCTGTTTCTCTGGAAACTGCCTCCTAAGTACTTTATTCCCACCCACACCCCACACCCCTTTTTTGAAGAGCAAGGTTTGTTTTGGTACAAGTGTAATTAACACACAGTCAGTAAACACCTTATGTCACAAATTGTACCAAACTCCTCATTATTAGACTCTGCAGTTGGCTTCTGGGTACAAAATATTTATATATGGTTTCCATGGCATATGGCCCAAGAGGGAAGAGTAACATGGATGGGGGTGCTGACATTTCTCCCAAGATGTCCCCTTCCCTGCTGCCTCTGGGGTTGCCAGCACACACACACACCCTCCCTGTTTAGAGGGCCTGTGGCGTTTGGGATGAGGCCCCTGGGTGGCCCTCCCCAGAGACCAGGCCAGGATATGAGAGATTTCAGGGATGTGTCTGGAGGGACAAAGCTGTGCAGAGGGTGCAGTAGCCTTGCAGGGCTCTATGTGCCTGGGGAATTATCCTGATGCAATTCATAGACTCCAAGAAGAGGAGGGGTCCCAGGCTCCCCACCAGCCCCACCTTTTATTTGACAGATGAGGAAATAGCTGGTGGGGCTGAACAGACAATCTGAGTTCAAATCCCAAGACCTTTTTATTTTGCCTTAATTTTTCCATCTGAGAAATGGGGATAATAATAGAACCAACCTCACAGAGTTGGTGTAATAATACAATCACTTGATGTGTTTAAAGTACCTGGAAAACCTCCTAGCATGTAGAAAGTGCTGAGTGTTATACTATTGTTGTTAAAATCAATAGCCGTATGCCCTGAAAGAACAGGAGATGGAAACATGTACCAGCTGCTCTTCTGTGATTTAGATCGTGAACCTCCTGCTCACCTCTTTATGTATGATTCTAGTCTTTAAAAATACAAGGCTGTCTCCTTCACAGGGCCCATGAATGCAAGCAATTGCAAGTGCATACAAAAAAAAAAAACAGGCCTGCTTCAGTTGATGGATGATTTAGGTGTATTCTGTGTTTTTAACTACACCTGGTTTCTGCCCTGTACTTGGTCTTTAGTCAAATACACGGGCCCCTCCCCAAAACCGTCTCCCTTAGGTTCTACCCCTACTGAGAGTGCCTGTAGGCTGCTCCAGCCCCAGGCCCAGTGCTGATGTCTTAGGAAGGAGGAGGGAAGAGCAGAGGTGGCAGGGGACAGGAGATAGGGAAGGAATTGGACATTTGATGGAGAAACGTCATCCTTTTCTGGAAGCCGCTAAAATGGGGTTGCTTTTCAAGTTGTGCTCTGAGGCAGCCCTGAGCCGAGGGGCTGTTCTGTGTCTTATCTTCTTTCCATCCTTTTCAAGTGGCCTCTCCTTCCTCCCTCGTTACTCCTTGTATCCCATTCAGAGGAGTCCCACGCACTGGCACATGCACCGGATGAGCCTGCTCCTGCGTTTCCTTGGGGCTGGTCATGAAGCCGCTCCTGCCCCGTAACACATCACTCTGCAACTGCCTTCTCCTGTCCTGGCTTCCCTTCCCTCTGTCTTCACCCTCTATACCTGGCTTTGTACTTCTGAAATAAAGGGACCACATTTTAATCCCAGCCTCTGTTTTCTAGAGATCCCAGACCAAGGCACACCTTCTTCGCAACCTCCTCAGCCAACTGGGGGCTGGGCAAGTTCCCTAAATCTACCCAAACCTAAGTGGATGATGCTTTGAAGCTGGGAAGCTACCAGGTTGTACAGATCAACAGCCTGATGCTCGGCATGTCTGGCCTTGGCAGAGATCCCAGATGGTGTCTAATGAACTATGCCCAGGATGCTCTGAAACACAACTGTGGGTCCAGATCCTGGGTTGGCTTATTACATTGTGCTGAGGTCACCTGACATCCACAGAAAGGCGTGTTTCTTCTCTCCTGTCTTCTCCTGAGTTTGGTCTTGGAGTCTGTGGAATCGTTCCATCCTCTTGGTGAGCAGACCTTTCCTGGTCCCGTCTACTCAGCCAACATGGTGTGTATCGCAGACACAGACTCCGCCCTTAAGATGAACAGGGACTGTTTTGGAGACAGAACCCTCAGCTTTATCTCAGAAGCCATCTGAGGCTCTGCTGGCACACAGGGGCTGCCCCTTTTTCTGGATCCTTCAGGGCACAATAAGGATTATGTCCTAAAGATTGGGTATATGGTAAAAATGGTGCATGGCTTAAGTTATCCTTGAAAACCCTTCGATACGCACAGAGAATTGTCAGAGCTGGCGCATGCTCAGAAGGACCTTGCACTTGCTCTTCAGTACCCTGCAGTCGCTGTCTTGAAATTCTTAATCATTTGATCTTTGAACTTGTGTTTTGTAAGTAAAGTCCAGTGGAACAATGGCGCATGCTCGAAGCCTCAGCTTCCGAGCTCTTGGGCAGCACTGCCTCCTCACTGACCTGGACAGGTCCTCAGCTGTGTGCTTCCCTGTCACCTGGTGCCCCAGGCCCCCCACGCTACAGCCCCTGCTATCAGGCTGGAAGAGCCAGGGTGGTGCGTCCACTTCATGGCATCACAGGGAGGGACATGGGCCACCCCCGCCCCAGGCTGACAGCTAGAATTTCCCTGTGTATTTTCAGTGACTGAGCCATACATTCTTTTTTTTTTTTTTTTTTTTCCCCTGAGCCATTTTGAACTGGGTTTCTACAGCTTCAAACCAAAAGATTCTCCTGGGCTCTTTAGGCAGCCCACACTTCGCCCATACCACCTTAGCCCCAACATCGAAATCAGATTTTAGGAAATGATTTGAGAAACTTCTTCCAACAGGTGGCAACAGCTGATACACATGTTCATAGAGCATTGCCAGGAATGTAGAAAGTCGAAGAGAGGGGGCTTCCCTGGTGGCGCAGTGGTTAAGAATCCGCCTGCCAATGCAGGGGACACGGGTTTGTGCCCCGGTCCGGGAGGATCCCACATGCCGCGGAGCGGCTGGGCCCGTGAGCCATGGCTGCTGAGCCTGTGCGTCCGGAGCCTGTGCTCCGCAACGGGAGAGGCCACAACAGTGAGAGGCCCGCGTACCGCAAAAAAAAAAAAAAAGTATAAAAAAATAAAAAATAAAATAAACACTGTTACTCCATTCTGGGTGGACCCTGGGTCCTGGAGGCTCTGAGCAAGGCTTGCTTTCTCTTTTTTCAAAAGAGAGACCAGCATTTGTTGGTGTCAAAGCCTCCCTAGGACCAACCTGAAACTTTCTCCTTGAGAAAATCACAAGGTTGAAAATGAACTTGAAAGGGACCAGTTCTAGATGGGATACAGTGTTATCCAAATGCTGTTTCTCAGAGCCGTGCCTTGAGTACAGTGGATTCCTCTCAGCTGCACGTCCACCTCAGGCCATTTCTTCTGGATGCTTCCCACTAAAGGAAGCAGACCGGCTCACTGGCTGCCCCCGAGTCTCCGGGCCCAGGATGAGCCTGGAACGAGGCTCAGACCCCGCTTTTCCCGGCCTGTTCCATCCCGCACTCTGCTCGATGTCTGCAACCTTACTGAGCTGCGTGCAATTCTGCCCTTTAGATACAGTTTTTCCTACAACAGGACCATCCCCTAAAGGCAGTCGATTCCTTCATTTGGGACCCAGCTGAAAAAAAACGATGCCTCACCCCAACGCTGGAGGGAAATACTGCCTTAGACTTACCCAGAAATGGTACATCTGGATATACCAAACTCCATGGGCAACCTTGACCCTGCACCATTTTCGTCTTGCACACCATCCTTAGAACTTCCTCCTGGCTATGCCTGGGAGGTCCCGAGGGAGGTGTGGGACCCCAGGATGGCTTCGATTCTGGCTAACAGCTGTGGAGCACTCCCCATGAGCCTGCGACATTCCAAGTGCCCTGTCTGCGCTGTCATTGATCACTGATCCTTACTACAACCCGATGAGGTCAATGCTGTTACCCACATTTCACACACAAGGAAACTGAGGCACAGGGAAGCTGATTAAATCCCCTGAGATAACATGGTAAGAGAGATGACACAGGATGTGAATTCCGGGGCCCCCTACTCTTAGCCATTTTAAGTCATGGCCTCCAAGGGGTGTGGCTGGTGTGCTGGGCCACCCCCAACCAGGGCAGAAGGAAGTCACGTCCAGATGTGAACAGTCCCTGCTTGTGGGGAATGACTGGAACTTGTGCACACGGCTGGGGCCTGTATACCCTGGCACCAGCCTTTCCCAGGGCAGTTTGGCGTTGTCGAATAGCAATGAAGATGCAAAGACCTGATGGCCGGCCATTGCGTTCTTGGTGTATCCTCAACGGAAATGCTTTTCACATGTGCAGCAGGAGGTGTGTCCAAGGACATCCACCCCAGCGGCGCTGGGAATAGCCCCGGTTGTCATAACCACCCAGGTGTCCCTCCTCAGTGGAATGAATAAATGCGACGCGATGCACTCACCCAAAGGCATACATACATACCATCAAGAGTAAAAGGAAAGATGCAATTACGTGCATCCCACCACTGAGCAAAAGAAGCCAGGCACCGGGCTTCCCTGGTGGGGCAGTGGTTGAGAGTCCGCCTGCCGATGCAGGGGACACGGGTTTGTGCCCTGGTCAGGGAGGGCCCCACATGCCGCGGAGCGGCTGGGCCCGTGAGCCATGGCCTCTGAGCCTGCGCATCCAGAGCCTGTGCTCTGCAACGGGAGAGGCCACAACAGTGAGAGGCCCACATACCGCAAAAAAAAAAAAAAAGAAGCCAGGCACCAAAGACTCTATCATGAATAATCCCAGTCATATTACATCCAAAAACTGACAACACTAAACTGTAGTGTTTGTTTAGGCAAGCAGGGTAAGGCAGCGTGAAAACAGAAAAAGAAGGAAGCTATTACCCGAAGTCAGAAGAGTGATGACTTTTAAGAATTGAGGAGGCCATGATGGGGCCAGGAGACAGAGAAAGCTTCTGGGAGGCTTGAGATAGTGAGGAAAGGGGCACCTGAATGGTCTCTTGATAATAATCTGTTAATAATAATAAATGTTATACACTTTTCTGGATTTTTAAAAAATAAAGTTTCCACCAACTCAGTGGTGGATACTTCCACTTTTACCTCGATCCCTTATTTCCCACGAACACGTTTCCATATAACCTCACGCTCAACCTACAGATAAAAGCAAGTGGCTTTGGGCTACTTTGTTGATGACTGTAGGTTTGTCTGTCCCACCTTGTATTCTCAAGCGCTGTGGCTTGCAAAGAGAAGGGCATTCCAGTCTGCGCCAAGCAACCCTGGCAGAACGGCTGGTGAGTGCAGGGGCACAAAGGGAGCTTGGTCTTGTTTTCTCAGGGGTGCCCTACCCGCAGAGCCCGCTCTCCAGCCTCAGTTCTCAAACACGATGTTTGCTGCTTTGTAAACAAAAAACCAGGGCTATGAAAACTTGCTCCGAACCCTCGGGGATGCCACACACCTGCAACTCCAGCCAAACCTGCTCTCGAGACATCCCTCCAGCTCCCCAGCGGTCTCCACCCGCCCTCAGAATGAGAAAACAAAATCACTTTCTTTTCAGGGTCCAATGGTGAGCCAGGAGAAATGCACTGTTTGTTTGGACTTGCAGCGCTTTGGGGTTTCGTTTTGTTTGCTTACTTATTTACACTTCTTCTTTCTGGTCTGAGGTTGAGACCAGGTTTCAGTCCTGATGGCTTGTGTGTGACCTGGGCGGCTGTCCTCTTGGAAGAGAACTTGGTACCCTGGCCCTGTGGAGGGAACCACAGTGCGGCCGGTGCTGCTTTGCAAGGAGCATTTCTGTTTCTGGTTGGCAGCCACGTTCTTTTTGGTTTACTTTCACCTGCTTCTCCCAAGGCTCTTGCTGGGATAGGATTAGCAGCCTGAAGCAAATAAACAAAAACAACAGCTGACCTTGCTTGGTGCCCAGTATGTGCCAAGCACCGCTCCATTGTGTATTGTGGCCCATTTAATCCCCACACTTCCCTCTATGGGAGGGACATTGACTATCGTGCCCATTTTATAAATGAGGCCACTGAGGCACAGAGAGGTTAAGCAACTTGCCCAAGGTCACACAGCTACTCCCTGGCAGAGCTGGGGTTTGAACCCTGATGGTCTGGCTCCAGGGCTTTGCTCTAACTGTAGCTTCCTTCCACTCTGCTGGAGAGATCGTCTTCCCATCCCAGAGTCAGGGCATAGCGAGTAGGGAAGGCCCAGCCCTAGGAGAGATGCTCTGGGAGTTACATCTGCAGAGGCCATTGCTGCCCAGGAGACCATCACCTTCACATGGGACCTGTCACTGTGGAGAACCAATCCCTCCTAAAAAGCCCCGCCCACGAGGACACCAGGACACCAGGACTTGTGTTTCATGGCAGGGGAGTCAGGTTATGTCCCATCACCTGCTGCTGGCTACACACCAGGCACAGCGCTGGGTTCTCCATGCAGCCATGCACAGGACCAGGTATAATATTTGCACCAGAAGAGCCACCCTTTTGGGGGCAAGGGGCAGAAACTCCAAAATGGGACTTATTCCCCCAAGATGTGGCAGTTCTTCATTAAAAAAAAAAAAACATCAAAGCAAAATCTAGCCCTGCCCTTACCTGCTCTGGCAGGAAATTGAATCTCTCTCATTTGGGGAGCTTCTCGCCCACTGTGGTTTAGAGCAGACTCGGGGGCTGACCTGACCCAAGAAAACTGCAAAAGGGCCCCTTGTGCTGAGGCAGGAATGGCTGGGCTGTGTCTCTGGAGCCCGTCCCCTGAGTCAAGCCCCAGTTCTGTCACTTAGCATCTGTGTGGCTTTGGGAAAGTTATCCCCCCTCACTCTCTGCCTCAGTTTCTTCATCTGTAAAAGGGGAATAATAATAGTCCCTACTCACGGGGTTATCTTGATAATTAAATCTCCTAATATATAGGAAACACTGAGGACATTGCTCGGCATATAGTTCGCACTCTGTAAATGTCAGCTAGGGTGACAGTAATAATAATAGTTGTTCTGAGAATCGTTCCTCCTGCTCTCCGTGGCCTCTGTCAAGGTCGTGCTCCGAAGCTCTGCTGGGCGGCGGAGATACCCTTGCACTAAGCGTCAGTTCCCGCACAGCTTCCGGAAGTGCCTCTGGAGTGTCCCAAGGCTGTGAGTCAGTCTCCCCCAGGCTGGCCTTGTCTGCACCGTGGGGCAGGGCTGTCATCACCTGTAGCTCTCCCAGGCAGCTTCATGGCAGTTGAGCGGGGCTTTGCTTCCTAACCTATTATTGGTGTTACAAAACCACTGAATCTGGTTTATTGCATCCAGACCCCTGGCGGTATCGGTCACTGCCACAGCTAATGGTAGCCCCTGCAGGCCATTAGCTGACCCTGGCTTTTCTTCTGCTGATTAAGGGCCCCGTCCCATTGCTCAGCACCTGGGTGTGAGCAGAGCTCCGGGGCAGCTCTGGTGTACTTTTGAGGAGCCAGGCAGGTCTCGGGAAAGGGGGGTACAGGAGCACAGTGGGAGGCCCGGGCATAGGAAGTCCTTTTCCTTCATTTCCCAGAGGAACAAAAATGCCTGTGCTAGAAGGATCTCAGAAGTCGCTGATCTGGTCCCCCCTGGGTCTTAAACTTGGTCAGCATTTGAGTTTGCTGGATTAGGGAGGGCTTCATGGAGGAGGTGGCCAGTGAAACTGTAGGTAATTAGTCCAATCTGTTTCACCTGCCTTCACTAATCAGGCTCATCTACAGAAGACTTGCATGTCCTCCAAGGGGCACATAGCCTAATTGAGATGTTTCACTGAGGTGTTTTCCAGGAACTTGGAGTCAGCTGTGTCTAGCTGAGCTGAGCTGCTTAAGATTGGATGGGACCACCGACCCTCCAACTGCGCATGCACTCGTATCTGCTTGGTGATCTTCTGAATGTGCAGAAAGGCCTGGAGCCTAGTCACACCTGCAGGAACAATGATGACTGCACCTTTTTCCAATCACCTTTCCCCACACTCCCGGCACCTCGGACGGCCCTGCTTCTTTATTCCTTATCCCATAAATACCCAGAACCCCTCGCCTTTGGGGAGGCAGATCTGAGGCACGTTTTTCCATCTACTTGCTTGGCTGCCTTTCCAATTTAAACCCTCTCTTTGCCGCAAACCCCGGCGTCTCAGCGTTTTGACTTGCTGTGCATCAGGCCAAACGAACCTGGTTAAGTAACACCAGGAAGCTTGTCCTTGAAAGATTCACTGTTGGGCTTTAAGAGAGACAGAAGACTCAGGGAAAGCATCCCAGGCACAGTCTGAGAAAGCATCCCAGGCACAGGCTGGGGACGCAGGTAGAGGGCAGGACCTGCAGTGGGGCAGGCATGGAGCACATCACAAGGGGCTTCAATACCAGGCTAGAGACGGTAATTTTTTTCTTTTCCCCTGAACTGTGGAATCAGTGCTGCACATCCAGCTTCTACCAAGGCCGGGCGGTAGCCCTAGGCAGGGAGAGCCTAACCCTGGAGGGACCACACCCGCCCCGGAAAGAGGCTGCTGCCAGTGTTTTTTCAGTCACTACCCAGGGATGCCAGCCTGGCGTTGCCGGGCCCTTTGTCTTTGCAAGGGAAGCCGGAGATCTGGATGTTTATGAGAACACAAAACTTGAGCCGACTGGCACCCACGTGGGGCAGGGGTGCTTCTGGCCGGGCAGCTGGAGCAGTGGAAGACTGTCAGCAAGGAGTGGAGGGGCTAGGGGTCCTCAGCACACTCACGCCTGGCCTGGGTCGAATCCCTCAGCCAATGTCTGCGAGGACTCGGGGGTGCAGCTTGGGGCGGCAGGGCCCGTGGCTTCCTGGAGGCATCTGGTTTCCAGCAGCCTCTCTGCATGGGGCCCGCGGCATCTGGAACCACTTAGGAGCCCCCATTCCCGCATCTCTGAGAGCCCGGGAGTCAGAGAGACTGTTCAGCCTTGTCTGTGACCGGGGTGGGCCAGGAGAGAAAGGCCAAGTCCTTCAAAGCATGGGGGCTCTGCTCTGCCCAGGCGAGAGCTGCTCTGGCTACAGCCCAGGCACCCCTGTGTGTCCCCCCGGGGGTGCATACATTAGCATCTATTATTTAATCAAGACTAAATCCACACAGCCTGCCCTTCCCTGGGGAAAGGGGATAGAACGGAGATGTCACTGGAGGACTTCTCTGACTTAGAAATCTCAGAGATCTGGAGCGCTGGGCTTTGAGTGGATGGAAGGACAAACTGCCAAGGAGTGGGCAAGGGGGTGGGCGTGGAATGGTGCAAGCCAGGGTCCTCTGTAGGGACCAGGAGATCCCTGGATTGAAACTCGGCAGGTTTAAGCGCAGCCTCCCTGTCTCCTGTTCTCTCTCTGAAGGGATTGGATATTCTCTCTGGGAGAGAGTGAGGGGCAGAAACATGGGGACACTTGAGGGCTGGCCAGGCCTCCTCGGGGGTGGTGATGGGGGTTGCCGATCACAAGCCTGCGGGGCTTTACTCCGGGTGGTTGGAGTGGGAGCATCGAGGAGGAAGAGTCCCAGGGCCGAAGCCAGGTTGGAGTCGCCCAGTGTGGGCAGCAGAAGAGATGGTCCCTGGTGTTCTCTAGACCCCGTGATGGTGGCCCAAATCAGGCCACAACAGGACCAAGGAGAGTGTCAGGAGGACTGGGGAGAGAAACAGGGCAAAACCAGGGATGCTCCAGCGTGGCCTGTAGGCAGGCAGGTGGGTGGGAATCATGAGGGTGGGTGTCCAAGCAGGCGGCCTGGCTCAGAGTGTGGATGCGTGTGATAGGAACACCCAGCACACTGAGAACCAAGTGTGCTCGGAACTACGGTCAAGTGCTTGATGGGAACCAATGCCTTCATTTCTCCCCAGATCCTCCTAGCTGGGTGGCTCACCATGCCCAGATGAGGTCTTTGAGAAAGCGGTTTATCCAACAACTCGAAGCCCCTAGTGATGGAAGTAGGGTGGCCCAGGCTCTCCCCACTCAGGCTTCCTCTTACGGGTCAACTCAGCCTGGCATGGCCTTTTCAAAGGCAAACAGCCCACAGTCAGAAAGAGCCCTTTACAAAGAAGGGGGTTGAGAGGGAACACGGCAAACACCACGCCTGGGCGGACTTGTGAGTGTCCTCAGCATAGGTGGGACCAGGAAAGCAGGACCCAAGCTCCCAGGGCAAGTTTCAGGGGAATCTCTCTGCCCTTACTGAAGGCAGCATCATTCCAATGAACAAGCTACAACTCACTGCACACAAACACCCACCCACGTGCGTGGCCTCATCCATCAGCAAGCACGCAAACGCACCCACTTGTCACCCAAAGCATGCGCACACAAGCACATCCCCAATTATACTTTCTAAACATAAATACATGCTTGCTCATATGTTGTAATTCATTGAACATCTCCTGAGCTCTGGATGCTTCTTTGTAAGGCGGCCTATCAGATGCCCTGGGGAGCCAGGAAGGAGCCTCCAGCCATGTGTAGGGGGCCAGGGAAGGTTGCCAGGGAGAGCAGAGTTATGCCCGGTCTTGAAGGATGAAAAGGAATTTGCCTGGAAAGTTGGGGAGACCAGTGATCCATTCATTCGTTTTGGCTTTAAGTTATACCTTTGTTTGTGAATGATCCATTTCCTCCGTAGAATAGGAGCTCCAGGATTTGTTTTTTGCTCATTGTTTTGTCTCCAGTGTCTTGAACTGGAGGATCTGACATATATCCATCTCTTAATAAATTCTCTTGAATGAATGAACTCATCCTCCCTGAAGGATTCTGATGAAGGTGACTTGGCTCCTTTTTGATGTGATGGGTTGTTTTAAAATGTTCACAAGGAAGTAGGATACTTCTGCCTCCTTACAAAGAGGAGGATGAAATTAGTGTGTCTTTTACCTGGAGACAGTGGCTTGGAATGAGTTAGGCAGAGCCGGGGTTCAAAACCCTGCTTGTATTTCAGAGTTATGGGCGGGGGAGAGTGTGGGAAACGGAAGAAGGAAAGGAAGGAGGGGAGGAGAAACAGAGGGAGGGAGAGAAGCAGGGCGGGGAGAAATCAAAGAGCCCCGAGACTTGAGTCTCTGAGAACTAAGTGGCCTTGCCCTGAGGCCTACTTTCCAGACATCAGCTGGGAATGAACCAGCCCAGAGGACAGAAGGGAAGATGGGAATATGCGGGGCTCCCTAATCACGCGGTTTTGAACAAACCTCTGGGTGTCAGCTGTGCAGGAACTCAGGGGCCGCACCAGAGCAGCATTTCCCCAAGTGTCACCTCTGGGTGAATTTTGTGTGGTACCCAGATGCACGCTTTTCATTTTAATAACTATTTATCAGAAATGAAAGAACTGCAATAATGTCATGATTACTGTTCTCAAGGATGAGGTTATCTTCAGCCAGTGGAAAGCTGGTTTGAGGAGACATAGCCGATGACGGGCAGGTGAGATGCAGGTATGCAGCAACGGTGCTGGTGTGTGTGAAACACAGACCTAGGTGATATCAAAGGAAGCCCCTGGCTATGTGGTTTTTCAGGTATGACAGGACCTGGGTGACTTGAGAAGGGGCCCCCATGGAGCTCCCTGCGTCCCTCACTGCCCTTTCAGAAGAGGAAGGAAGGGCTTCCCTGGTGGCACAGTGGTTAAGAATCCGCCTGCCAATGCAGGGGACACGGGTTCGAGCCCTGATCCGGGAAGATCCCACATGCCGTGGAGCAACTAAGCCCGTGCGCCACAACTACTGAGCCCGCATGCCACAACTACTGAAGCCTGCAAGCCTAGAGCCTGTGCTCCGCAACAAGAAGCCACCGCAATGAGAAGCCCGCGCAACAAAACGAAGAGTAGCCCCTGCTCGCCGCAACTAGAGAAAGCCTGCGTGCAGAAACAAAGACCCAACGCAGCCAAAAATAAATAAATAAATTTATTATAAAAAAGAAGAGGAAGGAAACCTAATAAGGTCTTACTAGGATGAGAGGCTGCACCTACATTCTCACAATATCATGAAGCAACCTGGGTGGATGAGAACAATTCTAATGGGAAAATGCTTTAGACTCCAAATAAGGTAGACTCTGAGCCTTTGGAATGGCTGTTCCACCACCTGGATACTCTTCCCTGCACTCCTCATTTGGTTTCTCCATCTCATTCGGGGTGTTCACTGCTGGTACCTGGTAGGGGCCCTGATATTTGCTGAACCATTGAACGAATGGCCAGGCAGTATTCTGGTTATCTGCCTCTCCCTCTTGAATGTGCATTACATGTTCAAGCTATGCCAGCCAGGGTTGTTCTTTTTTTCTCTTTCTTCCAGGGCAACCCGGAGGGCCTTCATATTATAACTAGAGCTGGCATCAGCATGCTTTAATAATAGGAAATGGAGGGATGGGAGGTGGAGCCGAACATTATTTAAGCAGAACCTGCACCTCTGGCCTCAGAGAGCTCATCAAAGACCCTGCCCCTGCCACATCTGCCACTGCTTTGGGTATCCTGGTCAGCCAGGCCCCCAGAGGCCAGGAGGGAAGGCCGAGTCCCTGTGGATGCCTGGCAGATTTGCTCTCAGTGTTTCCATTCAAGGAAAGGCTTTGCAGAGACAAAAGCTTCAAGGCCAGGGCCCAGCTACCCATCAAGGTTGCAGGTTGGCAGATCTCCATGGAGATCATAGAAGCACAGGTGTTCCTTCTCACTTCCCAGGGAGGGTGTCTGCTCTGAGTCTGCAATGCCTGGGCCTGGAGCTTTCTCTGGGTGAAGAACTCCCAGAAGGCAGAAGCCCAGGCTGGGTCCCTGCCCATGGGGAGGATAAAAAGAAGGTCAGCCTCTGTTCTCCCCAGGAGAAGGGCAGATCAGGAGACAGGGCAGACAGGCTGGGCACAGTGCGCCCCTGAGGGGCTCCTGTGCTGACCAGGGCAGTTCCTGGAGCTCCTGGGAGTGTAGAGGTGGAGAAGCAGCAGAAGCAGCTGTTCGCCAGTCCAGGCCTGTCCTGGGAGGAAGGAACAGCAGCTTCTGTCAGGATCAGTCTCAGGCTCCGGGGTCCTCCAGCCCTGGAACTCATGCCTCCCTGCTTTCTGTGACTCTTGGACTCTGTTCAGCCTCTTTCTCTGTCTTTTTTTTTTTTTTTTTTGAAGTATAGTTGATTTACAATATTAGTTTCATGTATACAGCAGAGTGATTCAGTATTTTTGCAAATTATACTCCACTATAAGTTATTACAAGATAATGGCTGTAATTCCCTGTGCTATCCAATATATCCTTGTTGCTTATCTATTTTATACCTAATAGTCTGTATCTCTTAATCCTGTATGCCTAATTTGTCCCTCCCTGCTTCCCTCTCCCCACTGGTAACCACAAGTTTGTTTTCTATATTTGCAAGTCTGTTTCTATCTTGTCTATACATTCATTTGGATTATTATAATTTTTTTTTTTTTTTTTTTGGCTGTACGCGGGCCTCTCACTGTTGTGGCCTCTCCTGTTGCGGAGCACAGGCTCCGGACGCACAGGATCAGCGGCCATGGCTCACGGGCCCAGCCGCTCTGCGGCATGTGGGATCTTCCCAGACCGGGGCACGAACCCGCGTCCCCTGCATCGGCAGGCAGACTCTCAACCACTGCGCCACCAGGGAAGCCCTGGATTATTTTTTAGACTCCACATATAAGTGACATCATACAGTACTTGTCTTTCTCTGTCTGACTTATTTCTCCTGTCTGATTGCTGTGGCTAGCACTTCCAATATCAGGTTAAATAGAAGTGGTGAGAGTGGGCATCCTTGTCTCGTTCCTGAATTTAGCAGGTAGGCTTTCAGCTGTTCTCTCTGCATTTTCTTTGATCTCTCTGGAGCTCCTTTCCTGTCTCTCTTTTTCTGTGTCTCTCAGTCTGTCTTCTTCTGTGCATTTCTTTATCTCTCTGTGTCTCTCTATCTTGTGTCCCTTTCTTGGCACCAAGTATAACCACAAACAGGGGTGGGTGTCTCTGGAGCTATAGAAGAAGCTATTAGGAATTGTCCAGTTGTGCCCAGCCCCTTCTCCTGCCCCAGAGCTGACTTTGACCTTAGTCTTGACCCCCCGAGCCCCTTGCTGCCGCACAGACTGTCCCCCGCCTGGAGTCTGCCTCCTCCCTGTCTCCACCCTTTGCTAGCAGGATGCATCTTAGGGGAGGAGTCTCAAGTTCATGGTCTAGGACCCCTGCAGATAGGGCATGACCTGCTTGACCGTGAGCACGCCTCTGCCTCTCTGAGCCTCACCTCCCCCATCAGAAAATCGTATCTAATCATTGTGGCCCAGATCACAGGAGCATGGAGAGAAAAAAGTCAGAAAAGATGTTAACCAAAGCAAGAGCATAAACCCTGGTGCCATCAAGAGCCAGGCCGGCATCAGAAATGAGCAAAGAGGGAAGTGGGCCAGGACTGTGGCAAACTAGAGAGTCCAGGCTGTAGGGGGACCCACTACGTAACTCCGGCTAATGGTCACTACACAGGCCCAAGGACCCAGCATGGCCAAGTCTTCCAATTTCTCTAGAGATGCTAAAAACTGGATTTTTATTTAAATTTTTAATGTTGACTGTTTCACCCTGTTAACTGAGTTTGGCTTTGTTGCCATCAACCTGAGTCCTCTGAAATCAAGCTTAGGGTAAGGTCTTCACTGGGAGAGCAACTGAGCCTCCATCTCCACCCAGAGCATATGACGATGCTTGAACTTCTACCTGCAACCAGGGCCAGGTGGAATCTTATGTTTTGAGTCCCAGAGTAACTACCCCACCACCCTGGCCGCTCCTGGCCCCCTGGGCCCTGGGCCTGTCCATGCTCCAACAAGAGTGAAGCTTTCATACCAGGCACAGAGAGAGGAGGGTCTCTAGGACCTGCTCCACAGCTATGGCCAATGTCCATTAAATGTTTGGATTAACCCACCCAGCTCTGCACTGGCCAGGCAGAATGGGAAGGGAGAGACCGTGACCTGGGGATTTGAGCTCTGAACTGAAACTATCCTTCTTTTACTTTCCTTTATAATATGTGTGACAATATTCTTGCAGCCTCTGCCCGCCAGCTGCTATGGTGAGAGAGAATCCTTGGATGACTTTTGGAGCCCCGGTTGGGGACCATCTGTAAGGGCCTGGGGGTGGGGCCAAGCTGGCCTTTTTGACATTCTCATCTGAAGAAGGGTGTTAGGTTTCAAGAGGTGGACCATAATGCCGGGGTCACCTCTCCCAGCAGCCCAGCTCCGGTGCCCCTTCTCCGAGAAGTCTTCCTTGATGTCCACGGAAGCACATGCTGACGTACAGGTTATCTGAAGTCTTCCAGCTCTTCCAGGCTGTGTTCCCAAGAGAGACAGAAGAGGGGGGAAATGACAGAGACAGAGATAAAGAAGGACACACTTCATCTTTGAGAGAAAAAGAGCCAAGATATAACTCTGTTCACAGGTGCTTAAAAGCATCTGCACACGACCACAGGCTGTAGCTCTCATCCAAGCGGCAAAAGCTTGGAACCAAACACAGTACGTCTCTATCAGTGAGAACTGCAGAAATACATCATGATATGGCCACATGGCAAACTACTGTTCACCATCAAAAGAATGTGGCAGCTCTAGGTATGCAAAGAATCTCCAAACCAACGTAAGTGAAAAAAGCAAACCTCAGAGCAGTGTGCTTGAATTAAAAGGGGCTGGGTTCAGTCCTCACATAGGCATTGATCATGAACCAGGTGCCAGGTGCTGAGCTTGACACTGACAACGCCGCAGGGAAAGAAACAGGCAGGTCCCGGTCCTTGTGGAGCTGTTACGGATTTTTTCTTTCCTTCTTTCCTTCCCTTCCTCCCTTCCTTTCTCTGTCTTTCTCCCTCCTTTTCTCTCTTTGTCTTTCTCTCTCTCTCTTTTTTCTTTTTTGGCATAGATGCTGTATATAAGGTGACAGTCTCCAGAAGTCACCTGAGTACCTGGTCCCAGTGTTTCCGTGCTTGACCCTGGGATTGGAGCCTGGAAGCCTGGGACACAGGAGCAGGACAAAGACACTGCTCTCAGCACACCCTTTAGTGTTGTTGTTTTTTCCCTTGTGAATCTCACCTACTGAACATGAGTTTCAGCAGAAGACCCCAGAATGTCAGCTATAGCTTCCTCAAAACACACAAGAAAAGCATCTGTCTCTGGCCACCATGCTCTCACCCACTCCCTGACCAGCCAAAAGGATCCTCTGCCTTCATTCACTGGATTATACTGGTGGCCATTATACTTACTCTGTGTGTGTCCAGAGCTAACTGTTAATACACTGAATCCTCTCAGTGGCTCTGTGAAGTAAGCCCGGGACTGTTCCCATAACACAGAAGAGGAAAGTGATGGATCACAGTTTATAACTTGTCCAGTTTTGTGCAATGTTCGGGTGACGTATGCCCCAGAACTTAGTGGCAGAAAACAACACTGATTCTGCTCATGCATCTGCGATTTGAGCAGGTCTTCGTGGGGTCAGCTTGTTTCCACTCCACTTGGCATCGCTATGTGGCTCAGGCATCATCCAAAAGCTCCCACACTCACAGTGATGCTGAGGCCAGGGGCGGGCCCTCCTCCATCATCTCTCTCTCACTCCGCACCGCCCCCTCTCTCTCATCTTGGTATCTCCAGCAAAACCTCAGGGTAGCAGAACTTCTGACATAGTGACTCAGGGTTCCCAAAGCACAAGTCCAAAGAGAGAGAGAGAAAGAGGTGGTACAGGCAGAATCTGTACCACCTTTCTTGACCAAGCCTTGGAAATCTGAAATGCCACTTCCACCACATTCTTCATGGAAGACGACTCCTTCATAGTCAGAAGGGGAATTAAATTCTACTTCTAGTTGAAGGAGTGTAAAGGATTGGTAGACATATTTTGAAGCCACCACACATAGCAAGACAATGGTTGTAGGATTTGAATCCAGACAGGCTCCGGAACATGTGCTCTTGTTCACCTGCTACACCTCTTCATTGTCTTCTCTTTGGGGAAAAAATGCTGCACTCAGGTCCAAGCACATAACAGGTGGTCAATACATGTTTGTTGATTATGTCACACAGACTCTAAAACTTCACAGGCTGAAGGACCCAAGTGACCCCCACTCTCATCTCCAGAGCTCAGTGAAAGAGCAGGTGGGCCAGAGAGGGAACAAGCAGGAAATTTCCAGGGGCCCCTTGTTATAATCGCTAATGAGATGACCGAGATGTGTCTGCAGCTCTGATGAGGGAAGAGCTGGCTTTCCCTGGGTCGTGTTTCCATAGCAACCAGCACAGGCCGTGGGTTCAGCAGGCTCCACTTTACCACAGAGAGCTACTGCACACCGGGCACCCTCCTTCTGTGGGCTGCTTCCCAGGAACAGAACTGCCAACTCATAGGAAGGGAAAGATGGCCGTCATCCTGGCACCCGTGGCAGGATCTGTTGTTCTGGCAGAACTTAAGATGAGGTAGGTTTAGGGACGGAAGTTCTTGTTGGGATACCAGGGGGTTAGAAGAAAGCAGAGCACATGCTTAGAGATCATTTAGGCCCGAGTTAGCGAATAAGTTGTATTCATTCATTGATTCACTCAACAAACGTCCACGGAGCATCTGCTCTGGGCCAGAGGTCTTCTGGGAGCTGAGCTGTGAACAAAGGGGTCAGTTCTCATGGGCCTGATGATAAACAGTATACATCAGAAGGGAGTCACTGCACCAGCTGGTGGCAAGCACTGTGGGGAACAGACATCAGGGTGGGGGGTGGACAGGAGGCTGGGCCAGCAGGATGGCCTGGGCCAGCCTCGTTGAAAAGGACGCGAGTGAGCACAGACCACCTGGGGGACAAGAGGGGAGGGAGGAGACCTTTGGTTCACCTGCCACCTTATTCTTAGTTTTGGGGAAAACTGAACAGCTGTTCCCTGTCCAGTATGTATGTCCCGCCCCGTGAAAGGGTCATAAACCCCCTACCCACCGTGGAACTCAGCCGTAGCCATGGGGAACTTGCTTTGGCCAACAGAACGAGTGGAGGTGGCGTGTATTGCTTTAGAGTGCAGTGCGTTCTTGCCTGTGTCTGGAAACGCTCCTCGTAGGGCAGGGGTTCCCAACTGAGGATGATGCTGCTCCCCGCAAGGGACATATGATGATATCTGCAGACATTTGTAGCTGCCACGACATATCTCCACAAGGGACATATGATGATGTCTGCAGACATTTGTAGCCGCCACGACTTGGGGGGAGGGTGCTTCTGACATCTACTGGATTGTATTTGTCTGCTAGGGCTGCTGGACAGAGGACCACAGACCGGGTGACTTAAACAACAGACAGTTATTGTCTCACAGTTCTGGAGGCTGGAAGTTCGAGGTCAAGGTCTCAGCCGGATTGCTTCCTTCTGAGGGCTGTGGGGACCATCTGGTCCAGGCTTCTCCCCTAGTTTCTGGTGCTTTGCTGGCAATCTTTGCTATTCCTCTGCTTGCAGAACCATCACCCCAATCTCTGCCTTCACCTTCACATAGTGCTCTCCCTATGTGCGTGTCTGCCTCCAAATTTCCCCCTTTTTAAAGGACACCAGCCGTTTTGGATTAGGGGCCCACCCTACTCCAGTGTGACTTCATCTTCACCAATTACATCTGCAACAACCCTATTTCCAAATAAGGGCACATTCTGAGGTACTGGAAGTGAGGGCTCCAACATATGAATTTGGGGGTGATACGATTCAACCCATAACATAGGCGGAGGCCAGAGATGCTGATAAACATCCTGCAATGCACAGGATAGCCCCTGACAAGAGAGAAGTATCCTACCCAAAATGTCAAAATGTCAGCACTGAGGTTGCGAAACCTTGTGAGAAGAGACTGGGGCCCCAGGGAGCAGGTGACTCAAAGCACAGCAGCAGTCCCCCTGGGGAGGACCTGCAACTGGAGTGTAAAAGTGGCCTTTGCTATTATGAGCCAGTGAAACACCTGTTTGTTATGCAGCTTGGTCTAGCCCATTCGGACTGATACGAGGTGCCTGGAGACACTTGACTGGATTTGGAACCCACCCCAACTGTGGCAGGATGAGATGCTGTGATCGATTAGTGATGTCTGCCATGGAGCAGAAAGGCAAAGTAACTCAGAGTCTTCATACTTAAACTGCTTCTGACCTATCCCATCCTACACAGAAAGGTGCTTTGTCCAAACTCACAGAACTGACAAACTAGTGCTCAGCATGGGGCTTGGCATGTAGTAAGTGTTCCTGAAATATTTGCTGGGTGAATGAATCACCAGTGAGATTAATCAGGCCTCCAGTTATCTTTGGAGTGTACTGGGTCACATTCCCAGAGACTGCCATGCTCCCCAATTATTTTAAATCCTGGAACCGACAATGCCACAAATTCTACTTTTCTCTTATCAACAATAGCTCGTGAAAAAAATATATTCTCACACCCTCATCTAAGAGGCTTGAATATAAGGTTTAAAGTGTCCTTTGCTCCAGGGTAATTTTCTCCATATGGGAATTCAACCTGAGAATCGAATGCTGGCTTTTCAGGCAGCAATGATGACATGGAGAAGGTTCTGGAGGAAGGAGGAGTCATGCTCTTGGTGCTTGTGTATCACTATAGGTGGTGGAAGGCTGTTTACAGTGTCAGGCCAGCCTGGCCCTGAACGTACATCAGTCATTCAGGGAAGATGGGGTTCATCTGCACACAGCAGGGATTAATCTAGGAAGGACTCATGCTTTGCATCTTTGGAACAGAGACTAAGAGGAAAAAAGTAAATGGCCTGAGAAGCCCAGCCCAGAGTGTGTCTGACCCAGCAGAGGGAGGGGCATTTCTGTGTCACCTTTGATGGAAGCTCTGCTGGAGATGGCATCTTACAAGGAGGTCTTTTGTCAGGATTCTTTTGGCTGCAAGTGACAGAAACACAAATCAAATAGACAGAAATGAAAGAGGAGTATATTAGCTTAAGCAAATGAAAGCTTGAGGTGTTTGTGGGATCAGGTATGGCTGGGCCCAGGGCTTACATGGCCTGGATTCTAGAAACACAGATCTGTCTCTCCCCATCTCTCAGCCCTGCTTTCCTGGTGGCGCAGTGGTTGAGAGTCCGCCTGCCGATGCAGGGGACATGGGTCTGTGCCCCGTTCCGGGAAGATCCCACATGCCGCAGAGCGGCTGGGCCCGTGAGCCATGGCCGCTGAGCCTGCGCATCCAGAGCCTGTGCTCCACAGCGGGAGAGGCCACAGCAGTGAGAGGCCCGCGTACCACAAAAAAACAAAAGACAAAAAACATAAAACTTTGTTTCCCAAAGTCAGAATCAAGGTTGGCTTGATTCTTGGCTGGCAGTAATGGAAGAGATGATAAGCAGCAACCTCAGGGCTTTATCCTGCCCTCACAGCAACTGTTACAGCAAGAGAGGCCTCTTTCCCAGTTGAGCCAGCAAAGATCCCAGAGTTGGCTCTGATTGGACCAACCAGGTCATATGACCACACCCTGCTGGTAACTAAGGCCAGACAATGGATGGGCCAGGCCTGGGTTACATGCCCATCCTTGGATCCAGAGGTGGAGGTAGTCCCACCCAAAGCACGTGGACTGAAGGTTGACCCCACAAGAGAGAACCTGGGTGTTGTCACCAGAAGATGAAGGAATAGATGCTGATAGTCAGAAAAACCCAATGTTTATGACATAGACCGAGGGCCCCATTGTAAAAATTCCTATTCCTAGCACATGTGCCCCTGGAGACAACTCTTTCCTTGCCAATGAAATGTAATTTAAATTCCTTTCTCACACCAGATACGTCAAGACAGCGTGTGGCTCCTTAAGAAAGATGAGCAGGTGCACGTTGCTGGATTTTAATGCTTTAAAAACAACGTCTGTCATCTGTTTAAGGATTACTATTTCCTCCAAGAATTCAGCTCCACATGATAAGTGCTAATACCTTATTTCTTGGGGGATTCTGCAGTCCGGAGTTGGAACTGATTGCAAACAGAATAAAATAATTTCTTTTTATCAGCATCCTCCACAGAAACTCGTTTCCTTGGAGGAAAATGCATTTAGCCTCACCTCTCTAATCCCTCTGTCAGATTCCTAAATCACCACCCATCATGCAGCGCCACTCAGCCAGAAATGACCAACACTCCGTAATAATAAAAACAGAATTACGGTCGCTGTCACCTCCTGCTTATGACTCCTTTAGGACCAGATGGGAGTGAGATTCAGAGTCCGTGTCGTGGAGAGAAGCAAGGCCCTGTGGGTTCTGAAGAGAGGGGGACATCCCATAAGTCAGGGCTAGTGCTGGTCTCTGTGTTCCTGTTTCCCAAAGTCAGAATTAACGAGCCTTTCCTGTACTCTGAAGGTGGCGGGCAGACTGCTGATTTACAGACTCCCAACGGGTCTCATTTGGTTTTTAGGAAGTAAATAAGTCACCAAATCTAACAATCAGGAATTTCCACATCAAGATCAGTATCTTACACTCTTGTGGAAAAGTAGGGAAAGCTGAAAGCTCTGCCTTTGGCTGGGGCCCAGGAGCAATGCCCCTCACCCCTCCAGTTCACCTCTCCCTGGGGGTCTCTTCACTGTGTCACCTGTGGGGTCAGTACCACCTGCGTCAGAGAGCCCACTCCCAGTACAGTGAGCGGCTCAGAGCTCAGACTGCAGACAGACAGACTGCCAGCCTCCGCTGCTAGCTCTGACCTGCACCAGGGGGTGACTTATTTTCGTGTGTGTCTCGGTTTCCTCATTTGTAAAATGAGTCTAATAACGGCATCTGTTACCAAGGAGAGTAAACGTGTTAAAGGACATGCAAGGCACTTAGAACCACTCCTGCACACAGGAGCGCTGAGCCTGTGAGCTGTGGCTGCATTGCTTCTGCTTTCATTTGGCCTTTGTACCATCCTCACCCTCTTGGGTCGTGCAGTGGGTTGAATTGTGGCCTCCAAGAAGACAAGTCTGAACCCCTGGTACCTGCAAATGTGACCTTCTTTGGAAAAAGAGTCCTTGCAGATAAAATGAAATGAAAGATCTCAAGATGATATCATCTTGGATTAACCATTTGGGGCCTAGACCCAATGACAAGTGTCCTTATAAGAAGAAGGAGAGAAACATGGAAGAGAAGACATGTGAAGACAGAAGCAGAGATTGGGATGATACAGCCACAAGTCAAAGGCTGCTGGAAGAAGCCAGGAAAAATTCTCCCCTAGAGAATGAGCCGAGGGAGCCTCGCCCTGCCAACACCTGGGTTTCAGACTTCTGGCCTCTAGAACTTTAAGAGAATACATTTCTGTTGTTTTAAGCCACAAACAAATGTGGTCATTTGCTACAGCAGCTACAGGAAACTGATATGGGATGGCAGACCCTGCAGCTGGTACCATTTCTCACCATCCCTGACCCAGCCCAGTGCCTGGTGCATTGGTGCTAGGCATGTCTGGTTGACTCTGGAAGACTTCTCGGTTGAGAAAATGTAATTATGCCCCACAGGATGTTTGTGAGGGAGAGAGGGGTCTTTTGTAAGGAAAACTGTGCTGGGACCTGGAGTACAGAGCTGGGGGGCTTCCATGACCTGACAGAAAGACACACAGCAGTCGGGCTCTAGGGGGAGAAAATGTTGCTCAGGTGTTTGGAAGGGATGAAAAAGGCTTCTTGCTTCAGCCTAGTTCATCCACCAGGACTGTACCCAGTATCTGTGTGTGGGCAGGAGCAGCTGCCTAATATGCAGGGCCGAGTGCAAAGTGGAAATGTGGAGCCCCTAAAGAGAGTGGAAAAACAGAGAGGCCAAGTAACCTCCTGAAGGTTGCACAGCTGGCTTGTGATAAAGCTGCAGCCTGACTCCATACTGTGGGCTGCTTACCTACTGCCCCTCAAGCAAAGAATTACCAGAAAGCTGATACGTTGCACTTCACATATGCAACGCAAATGTGTTCAAATATGAACACATTTAACCCTCCCATGTGCCCAAGTGGTCAAAGTTATTATTATCCTCATGTTACAGATGAGGAAACTGAGGCACAAAGCACTTAAGTCACTTGCCTAACATCACGCAGCCAGTAAGTGGCAGAGTCAGGATTTGAACCAGGGAGGCCACTCTGGGATTCACACATAAGACCCCAGTTCTCTACAACTCCCACCGGAGGGACAGATATTCCAATAACGAGTCCTAACTTGTTAGGTTATATTTTGACAACTAGTCCTAACTTCAAGTAATTGAGTCCATTTTGAGGAACTTCATGGAATTCAGTCTTGTTTTATTGATAGCATAAATGTGATCAGGAAACCACAGTGTTTTTTGCCCAAAGGGAAAAATATTACAAGAATTTCCCCCACATGGAGTTCCTTGGCAATGAGGAGGTTTTTAGGAAGACTCACCTGTGCAACGAGGCGGCAGCTTGAGTTCCTCACCCGCATTAGATCCGCACAGGCTCTGGCCCCCATCTCCTTCCACTCCTGTCAGTTTCCTTCACTTATATGTTTATTTCCAGCTCCAAGCACTGTGCCCCGCACATGCTGGTTGTTGAACGAATCTCTCCCTCTCTCTGTCTCTGCCTCTGTCTCTCTCTGCCTCTGACGTCTTGAGGCTCGTCCCATGGAACATACCCGAGACCCCGATGCTGATCTGTCCAGGTGGAACGTGAACCAAACGGGGGCTGTGACTCGGGGATCCCAACCCCAGTCCCATCACTCCAGGAGAAAGACGGATGGACCCGGGGCTGTGGTGATCAGTGCCTGGATGTGAGGTGTGATTACCTATCCATGGAACATTGATTTATAGGTAATTCTCCCTCTCCTCTAAGACTCTGGATTGCAGCTAATTTACGGACAGTCTTAAATCACCCCCTCCCCACCATGCAGCAAAGCAAGGCGAGGCACCATCTATCATGTGCCTTCTGTAACCATTGGCTTGATTAAAACGGGGGCGGGGAAGAGAAATACTCACCTCTGTGCCCGGGCAGGGGGGCTCAGGCAGGAGCTGGCTGGGTAATTCATCCAGAAATGGTGGCGGCCCACACACACGGCCCGCTTAATTTCATGTTTGGCTGCTGATGGGTTTTCATTTAGAGATAATATAAACAGGTTGACAGGGCCCTAATTAACTGATTTGTGGTCTTTTGGGAACAAATGGTTATTAATATTCATAAACATTTGTAACGCTCAGGCAGATGCCCGGCCCTGACATGATCATAATATGTCCTCTACCACGTGCACTTGTGATTTCCGATTTGTCTCTTGCCCATGGACCCTGGTGGGTATTGTCAGGTGCTGATGGCCCTTTGCCAGGAGACAGGTCCATCTCTTGATCACGACATTAGTAGAAGATTTGCCAATTACCACTTGCTGGATTTTCCACAATCCTTTCTTCTTCCTGGGTGTCCCTGGCCCAGCTCTCCTCCAATCCCACCCCCCACCCCAACTCTCCTTGAGACAAGCTGAGAACCCCCTCCTCTGGGAAGCCTTCCTGGATTGATCTCTCCCCAGAGCGATTCTAAGTATGCCGTCTCTCTGTAGCATAATTCCCTGGTGCAGCGTAATTGCTTACATGAGGATTTGTTGTTTGATGGTTTTAGGTTGTTTTATCCAAGAAGGTGCCGCCTCATGAACTTTTGCTAAAATCAGGGACAAATCAGTTTCTCCCTTTTGCAGTGGAATTTCATCTTGTGCAAAGTCAGCTGTACAGTGAAAATTAAATAACAACCCCTAAAGCAATAGCTGGCATCTACAGGGCTCTTTATCATATGCCGGACAATATGTTGAGTCTCTTACCTGCTTCTATTAACTGTCTCACCACAGCCGTACGTACAGGCAGGTACGAGGATCCTCACCATTTTCCAGATGAGGAAACTGAGGCACAAAGAGGCCCAGGAACTTACCCAAGACCACAAGTCAGTGAGTGGCGTGGTCAAGATTACTCTTAAAAAAAATCTCTAAAAGTGCTCAGAAAGCCCAGTCTATGTGGTTTAATGCAGAGACTTTTAAACTTTATCTCAACACATAGCATGAAATGTATCTTTCGTTGTGACCCGGTATGCATACGTGCACAGAGATACATGTGTGGGCAGACACACATGGGACAGAATTGACAAGCCTCATAAAGTAATATTTACCTGACGATGTGTGAAGCGATCTGTTATTTCCCTCTCTAGCCTATTGTCTTCCACTCTATTCCATCCTATTAAGAAAAATTCTGACCCACTGATTTTATTTCTTAACCTCCTAACAGCTCACAACCTTCCGATCCATTATGATATAGTTTGAAAAATCACTAGTGGGAAGCATGTCACACAAACATGTTAAAAAGATGTTATACATTTTTTTTAAATCTGTGGAAATAGTGATACTGACACATATTTAGGGCTTAGTATGTGCCAGACACTGTTCTTGGGACTTTTTAATTATTAACTCAATCCCTAGCACAACGCCATGGAATTTTAGGTTCAACCACGTGACATTGACAATATCTGACATTTTCCTATGGAGAACAGCAATTTCATATGGTTGAAATCATGACAATTCCATTTTATATACAATAAAACTAAGGAACAGAGAGGTTAGGTAACCTGCCAAGTTTGCACAGCTGGTACGTGATGTTGCTGCGACTCACTCCCAAGTAGCCTGGCTCTAGTCCATGTCCTCCTGACCATTGTTTGGCCAGCGCTTTTTGGTCACTGACTCCTCAAGGACACTGAGGAAGCTTGCAGCAGCCACGTGAATGAGCAGTGATTTCTCTCCTTTGCTTTATTCCTGGGAAAACTTTCATGGCCTCCAGTGCCTGGGGTACCCCCTACAAACTCAAGGCCTGGCTGGATCCCCACCTAATCTAGTCCTTCTCTGCACTTCCTTTCCCCTCCATGAGTGCAGTTGAATTTGTCAGTGAGTTAAATGCAGTACAGTGTGATTACCTGCTGTGCTCTCCTTGGGATTATGCTTGGGATGCATTTGGTAAACATCAGTTTTAAAAAGTCGTCAGGGCTTCCCTGGTGGCGCAGTGGTTGAGAGTCCGCCTGCCGATGCAGGGGACATGGGTTCGTGCCCTGGTCCGGGAGGATCCCACATGCCGCGGAGCGGCTGGGCCCGTGAGCCATGGCCGCTGAGCCTGTGCATCCGGAGCCTGTGCTCCACAACGGGAGAGGCCACAACAGTGAGAGGCCTGCATACCGAAAAAAAAAAAAAAAAAAAAAAGTTGTCAGAGGCTCACTGAAAAGTCAAGCCACATCCTGGACCAGAAAGTACCTTTTTCATACCTAATGCATTTATAGAAAGCTTAGAGCTGGAGGAGGCATCAGAGTTCTGATAGTCTGACTGCCCAGCACGAGTCTCGACATCAGAACATCCTCAACACTGGATGACCCGCCCCGTCACGAAACCTTCCAGTTACATGGTGCCCCTTTACATCCAAGGCCTCATCCATCAGCTTCTGGAAATTTGAATTCTATTTTGTGAGTGGTGGGGTGCTCGCTTACCATTTATTCACCTCCCCTGGGATTTTCATCTCCTCTTAAGTTTGATGGGTCTGTGAGTTACAACCAAACAGTCCAGTGGGGTAGCACCTGATGCCGGGTTTGGGCTCAGGTTCTAAAATTACTAAACAAAGGGAACATCAAGTGTAGGAACCACTTGCATGTTCAAACCCCAGAATCGTACTCAGTGTGGGTAAATGAGCCCATCTGCAGTGGTCTTTGGCAGCTGAGACCCGATGAAGGAAGAATGGATCCATCTGCCATCTCCCCCTCCACTGGGCAGGGGCCCAGGTGGGGGCGTGGCAGGCTGGATTATTTGCATGCACTTAAATAGTCAATGTGTATTAGCATGACATTTACTACTATATATGTTGTAAAATTAAAGATAATCTTCCCATGTTTTGTTCTCTGTCAGTGTATCCAGTTGTATTTATGTCTGATGCAACTCTGTGGTAATCCTAACAATAGATCTGCTCTTGGGGGGACACTGATGGATTTTAAAGAGCCCGGATGGGATTGAGGAGACCCGGATACGGGACCTCTTTCATTTACCGACTGTGTGACTTTGGAGAAGTCATCTATTTCTGAGACACAGTTCCTCTTTTTTTCCTAGAGTCTCAACTGGGGTCAATTTCGCCCACAGGGGCCATTTGGCAATGTCTGGAGACATACTTGGGGCTGTCACTACTTGGAGGGGAGGGTGCTACTGGCGTCTAGTGGGTAGAGGTGAGGGATGCTGCTAAACACCCTACAATGCACAGGACAGGTCTCTACAACACAGAGTTATCCAGCCCCAAAGACCAACAGCACTGAGGTTGAGAAACTCTGGTGTAGACATACAAATGGTATGAAAAATACAATATCAATATACACATCTCTACCTGGCAGACAGACCAGGAGAGAGTTGAAGCTCCTGCCCTCCATGCATGCCCCTCCTTCCTGGCAGAGGTAGCCGCTGTCCTAAACTGTGTGATTATCATGCTCATGCATGTCTTATGTGTACACACTCCCCATAACAAGGGAATGATAGTAGCAGATACGTCTCATTAATAGGGCTGTTACAAGGCATTTGCAATGGAAAGCCCAAGAAAGTGTCTTAAATATTCCAGAGCATAATTTATCATTTGGAATGATTACTGTGAGTTTATTTGCTTTTCCTATTGCCCCTTTGAGCATTCAGAGTAGAAATCATTCTGCCTCATTTGACAGAGGCAGACATGAAGCCCAGAGAGGTTGAATGACTTTTCGCTGGCTGCACAGCAAGTGAGGACCCAAGCTGGGCTCAAACTCTGGTCCTCTGAGTCAACTTCTGGTTTCAAGGGTGGAGCTTGAAGACATTTTCAAAGAATTTGAACCATGGGAGTTAATAGAAGCTGATTCTGGGCCTTTCACCCCAGTTAGCAGGGCTCTCGGGTGTGTGTCAAAAGCATTTCGGTCCGATTTATTTGCCTCTCCCTAAGTTGCCATTTCATTTCATGAAACAGCAGTGAAGCCGCTGCCTCTCCAGGTGGGTTGGAAATTGAAGTCTGATCCAAAGGCATTTGCCCTTTCAGGCCAGCACCCTCCTGAGAGCGAGAACCAGCAGGGACAGCAATTTGCCTCTCATGTTCATTTTTGTTCCTCATGAAATACGGTTAAAAAGAAACCAGTTCTTGAGAAAATGACCCAGGTGATTAGGTGAAATCCCTTCTCTTGCTTTATGCTCCTGCTGAGAAGCTGCAACCAGATTTGGGGTGGGGGGGGTGCGGCAGGAGTCAAGTGGGGGAGGAACCTGGGTCAGAGTTACTGCCCATCCCCCCAGGAGGTAAGGTCAAGTTTGGGATGCAGACCCACTTCACAGATGACCCCCATCTTATTTTTCTATTTTTTTTTTTCTTTTTTTTTTTCTTTTTGCGGTATGCGGGCCTCTCACTGCTGTGGCCTCCCCCGTTGCGGAGCACAGGCTCCGGACGCGCAGGCCCAGCGGCCATGGCTCACGGGCCCAGCCGCTCCGCGGCATATGGGATCCTCCCAGACCGGGGCACGAACCCGTATCCCCTGCATCGGCAGGCGGACTCTCAACCACTGCGCCACCAGGGAGGCCCTTATTTTTCTATTTAATCAAAGGTATGTACACACAGATTAAATGACCGAATAGTTCTATAAGATTTGTTACAGAAAAGGCATGTTCTCACTCCCTTTGCCCCAATTTTCTTGCACTCTTTGAAGACTGCTTTCAACCCTTTTAGCTGAATATGTTGGTATTTAAATCTAAATAGCATGCTTATAAAAAGTCTCCCTGTCTTGGAAGGCTAAGCAGTGACCAAGGAGATATAATCGGTTGTTACTAAGTGAAGGACACATTCAACTGCATGCATATCAGCAGCCACCTTGTGCTCATGAAGCACATGCAGCTAATGATGTTGAATGTAAAGAGAGAAGGCACCTGTGTCCCCACTGGCAATGTGGAACCTCCTCACCAGAAGGACCAGGACTATAACCCAGGTCTTCGGTAACTCCCAGTGTGGTGATCATCTTCACTGCAGTAGAGCTGATGATAAGGGTCAAGTTTCCATAGGGTTAGCAAAATTGTCCAGTAATAATTACAGCAGTAATAGACACAGCAGATGCTCTTGGTTGTCTACCCGACAGCCATCACCTCTCGCTTCCTACAAACAGGTCCCTGATTTTGTGTTGAGATAAGAGTTAGTGACCTCGAGATCTCTGGGCAGCTAGCCCATATTCAATCCCAGAGGGTTAATTTAGTCTGTAACCACCATGGCACATCTTCTTCCCCTATGTCGGTGATTGGCTCAGGAGCTGGCATGTGAATCTGTTCTGGTTAATGAGATGTAAGGAGAAGTATGCTGGGGACTGCCCACACTGAAAACAAAGAGAGACAAAGCCTTATGATGAAACCTTTTACCGCTGACTCTTTCTCCCTTCTAGGGATGGGAGAGCAGAATGTTGGCAGCCACCTTGTGACCATGAGGATGCAGGTGTGAGGATGAAAGGCCAGTACACTGAGAAAGGCGGGGCAGAAGGGTGGAAAGATCCTGCATCCCTGGTGACGTCACACTGCTGCTACGCCAGCCCTGAGCTCTCGGGGCTCCAGATACCTTGTTCAATATGAGACAAGAAGGTGTTTTTAAAACCTAAGACGGAGTTAGTCAGGGGCTCTGTAATTGCAGCCAAGTGCATTCCCACTGCTATAAATATCTTCCCATTTAGAGTGGGCTCTGATTGAGTGTCTCATTTCCTTGGGAGGAAATCAACAAACACTGTAGCCAGCCACAGTGATGGGCCAGGTATTTCCTAGGCCCTCAGAATGCAAAGATAAATTGAACTCTGTCTCTGATTTCACAAAAACTGAAAACATAAGAGAGGAAACATGCAAAACGGTTGTATTTACAATAGCTGCTACCCTTATGCATCAACACTGCCCTGAACACTGGACATGTGATAATGTATTTGACCCTGGGTGGAAGAGGTGGCAGGCAAAGCTGGTTGAAACAGCGCCAGCCTTGCTGGACAATAGTGGTTCTGCTTCTTGTTTGTAACCAACCCGGGTCCAACATGAGTCTAGAAGCTGAACTTCAAGGGTGTGACGATTCTGAGGGTTAACGGTGGGCTGGAGCCCGAATCCCTGACTCTCTCTTTACTGAAATGGAGTGTGCAAGCCTCAGCGGCAATGAGGGGAAATGCCAGAACATTCCAGAAACTCCAGCTTCGGAAGACTGGAACCCACCACACTGCATTGGACTCTTGAGCTCCAGCTCCTCTGCCCTTCGGGATGGGAACACACATCTGTTGGCCTCTAGGATGTGCACATGGCAGGAAGGGTTGTAAATACACTGTCCTCCCTCCCTCCCTGCTGCCCTCCACCCTCTGACAGCTCAGCTTGTGGTTTCCTCTCCCTTTGAAAGCCTTCCCCAGCCTGATGCAAATCCTAATTAAAATCATGCACAGCGTGACTTTTAATTAGCCTGAGCAACCCCAAGAAAGGCATCAATATTGGAGCAGGATAATTGTGCCCAGGGCCTCTCCCCCAAGGATCAGCACAATGCCCCAGCTGGGAAGGGCCACCGAGGGGTCGGACTGGGCTCAGCCAAGCACAGTTTCACTTGGGGCAGCCTCTTTGCAGGCAGGAGGCAATGACTTTGATCAGGGGTTTTGCAGATTGATTTTATGTAAGCTAGATGGGATTTCGAACAGGTCCCAAAGGGTCTGGGGTTGGGGGTGGGGGACTCTGAATCGAGATTTAGAGGAGGGAATAAAACGAAATCCTTTTTTCCTAACAAATAAAATAATTGGGGCACAATGATTTCTTAAAGCAGAAATGATTTCGCTCTTCCTGATTCCCTCAGAGCCATAGATTTTTTCTGTGCCTTTGCTCATGAATCAACTAGAAATGTGACTGGGGGAGGGGGACGTAACAGCGTTTTTTTGCTCAGGAGAATTCATTAGGAATTCTGGAATGCTGATGTAAACTCACTCCTAGGGCTGCCAGCTTCAAAGTTCCTAGAACCTGAGGTGGGGGAACACATTTAAATCTGCAGGCAGCCTTCCTGCAAAGAAACCCAGCTCAAAATGGATGCCTGGTTGTAAGCAGGATCCTGGATGCCTTCTCCTAGGGCCTAGACTCTTAACAGCTCCCATGGTCCATGGAAATGTTGGCTTAAAGATGGATTTACACATCAGGGGGCAAGCCTGGGAAACCCTATAGCTAACAGGGGAGAAGAAGGTAAGTTCCACAGGTCAAAAATCATAACAGAAGTTAAAGGGAAAATAGGATTCGAATTGCCAAAAAGCAGATTTTCATAAGACACATACCAACACATTACTATTTTGCAAATCTAGGTGTGACGTATACTAAAATTAATGTAAAAGAGTTGGCTGTTGACAATCTTTTCTCTTAAATTATTTGTGTCTGGCTCCCTTATTTTATGACCTTGACATTTTTAAGGAGACAAGATAGATTACTCAAGTCAACAAATGGATAAGCTTCCACAAAAGGGACATCTTATTTAACCTGAATTTCAGAAATGAGAGAGAAAGATGTTTATGTCGTAGGTGGGGATGGGGGCAGTGGGGTGGGTTCTTCACGTCATAGTTTCCAGGGCAATACAGATCTGATATGTTAGGATGACAATCTCTGCTGTCTTCAAATTCCCAAGGGTCATGAAATGCCCCTGGGCTATGCTGCTTCCAGCAACTGTCCACATCTGGTGATCACTTCCCACCAAGAACTTCAGTGACAGGCATGAGAGCCTTCCAGAGTAAAGGACATCCCCCCACGATCATTTGTTCCTTCCTTGATGGGTGTCACCCTCCGACAGGCCATAACTGCTTCTCTAATACTTTTGTGAAGCCTCCATCCCATGCGTACAAATGCCTTTGGCTGGTCACCATGTTCCCCAGGATGTGCAACCATGGCGGAAAGAGAGGCAACGGTATCACTTTGCTTCTCCTCTTTCTCTCACACTCAGTCCAACACGGCTGTGAATCCTATTGGTCCTTCACTGAAAAATATACAGCATCCGACCACAGCTCCCCACCCTCATTCAAGCCCCATCGGTCCCCTCTCTCCTGGTTTGCAGTATTAGCCCCCTAAATGGGCTCTTCGTTTCCATCCTTGCCTAGAGAAACTGACCTGTGCAAGACTATACTTTTTAAACTTTTCATTTAAAAATTAGACACAGGTACCCAAAATCCAACAAAAAATGTATAGCTTAGTGACATATATCAACAGACATCCTTTTCATCAGGACCAAGTCAAGAAATAGCACTTTGCTGGAAGTCCCTCCATGGCGCCATGGCTGCATCCCAATCACAGCCCGACCCTCCCTCCAAAAGTAACCACCCTCTGACTCTTTCAGTTAATACCTCCCTACAATCTTTATGGCGTCATCACCCCAATGTGCCTCCTTAGATGCTACAGTTAACATAACCCAGTTGGTAAATCGTGGCATGTCTTTTTAGTCTACGGGTTCCCTGTCCATGCCTCTTTTCCTTAGAATCTCTTTGTTGCAGTGCCTGGGCTGCGTGACCTATAGAGTTTCTCACAGCCTGGACCTTGGTACTTTCATATTTATGGTGCAGTCAACACCTCCTTCTCTCTGTCCTCCATCTTTCTTGGAAAATGGCAGCCGGATCCAGAGGTATAGTCAGAATTATGTGTGATACTGAAAAGGTTCTGAATTAGAAAGGAGCTACTGGGGAACTGAAGGGGATGAGGTTAGAAAGTTGGAGGATGATATTAAAGCCCACCAATCAGAGACCACCGGGAACCTCCCTGCAGCCACAGTTACATTTAGCTAACCTGCTGCAACAAAGGAGATCACACCCATAGCAACGCAGGACAATCTCCGTAAGAGGTCCAGGGAGGAGCTTCCTGTAGGATTTGGGCTTCCACTGAATGATTCTAAGGAATTAAGGAGGCAGGGTCAAGAAGTGGGGGCAATTTGGTGATGGGGTATCTTTTTTTTATGAGATATAATTGATATATAACATTATGATGTGATGGGGTATCTTAAATATTTTTATCTTGCAGGGAGGAAGATGAATGCAGGGCTAGGGTGTCATTGGTAAAGAGGCAGCCACCACTCGCATCAGCAGAAAAGGAGCACGTGCAGTTATTTCCGTACCTGCGTGGTCTTGCCTCTGCCTAGTTTCAAACAGGGTCATGTCGTGGCCTTGTCTGAACATGTTTGTGTTCCACAAGCTTTGTTCCCGTTCATTGGGAACACCATGGCCTAGCCGCCAGGTGCCAGGTGGGTTATTTTTCCCTTTCTCGGTGCCCCTCCTGGTTTAGCTGCAAACAGGACTGATTTTACTTTATCAGTGGTCATATTATGGAAGGCCTTACCTATCCGTTTGAGGAAGTTTGTATTTCACTTGGTACATAAGAGGGGAGCTACCAAGGATCCTTGGGCTCCAGAGTGAGGAAGTTAGCATTGTACTTAAGGAATTGGGTGTCAGTCTCTTGGGAAAGAAAAGTTAGAGGCAATTATCATGATCAAAGTGAGAGGCAGTGCGGTATGAATAAACGTGCTGGCAATGGGAATAAAACAAAGATGATGGAGCCATTAGAGGGGAGGAAATAACAAGGCTGTACCCTGGATGGGCTGTGGGGTGAAGACAGCGTGGCAGGCACTGATGTTTGCTGACCCAACACCCATCCCCCACCCTTCTTGCCAACAAAACCCCGATGGTTTTTCCTAAGCCAATGGCGATGAATCATGATTGGTCAAAACCCATCTTGACTCTCCCAGGCACCATACCAGATGCTTGCCCTGCACCCCCTGCAGTGAAGGCTGCCCTGTGACCTCACTCAGGACAAGGGGACCAAAGGGGATGTGTGGTGGGGCTCCTGGGAAAGGTTTTCATTCTTTATAAAAAGGGCAGGTGTGGGAATTCCCTGGCAGTAAGTGGTTAGGAGTCGGCGCTTGGCACTTTCATTGCTGGGGCCCAGGTTCAATCCTTGGTCAGGGAACTAAGATCCCGGAAGCCATACAGTACAGCCAAAAAAAAAAAAAAAAAGGAAAGAAAGAAAAAAAAAGACAGGTGTAAGGAGAGTGCTCCCTTGAATTGCCCCCTCTCCCTCGTTTTTGGCAAAAGAGGAATATATGATGCCTTCAACTGCCCTCCCAAGTGTTTTGCTAAAAACACTTGTTTTTGTGAACTGCTGTTTGTTGGAGTTGCTGTGACTTGTGGCCTAAAGCATCCTAACCAATGCCCAGGGGGAGCCAAAGATGACTGGAATGTCTTTGAACCTGGGTGACTGACTGATGCGGGGGTCTGAGTAGAAGCGTGAACCTCTGGAGTAGTGTATTGGGGGTGGGTAAGGAAGACAGTGATTTTGTTGAATCTTCTGGGCTTAAGTTGAGAGCAAATACCAAAGTCTGGAGCTTGGGACAGAGGCTAGAACTTGAGAAGGAGGCGCTGGGAGCCACTGATTGGCTGGAGGTTGAAAAATGATGCCACTGGTGAGGAATCCAGCAAGCGTTTGAAGAGCTGCCTCATGTCTGTTTGGGGGGCTCCTTGGTAAATATATACTTTAATTCTTTTCCACATAGTCAGATATGACTTTTAGGATGTTGTGAGCTCATAGCTTGGCTCGGTTTCTGCATTTCCGAAGCCTGGCTGGAAAATAAATTTGCATCCCTTGTCAATACCATCACCAACCAATTCCCACTGGAGAATTTTCCCACTGCATTTGTTTCCTTTTCGAAAAAATTTTTTTTTTCATTTTTCAACCTTCAAATGCAGCTGTGGCCACAGTTTCTGGGAACCTGTACATCAGTGGAACAGCCTACAGGGAATGATGGGTCCTGTAGAGCCAGGAGGAGGAGGGATGAGGGTAAAGGGCAGAGGACCCTCTGGCCCGGGCCCCAGGAAAGGGGATCGAGACAGGGAGTCAGAGAGGGAGTGCAGAAGAGTTTGGGGACCCCTGGATGGCTGACCCCTTTACCTCTTAAAATATCCACATCTAACCATTTGAAACAGGAGAGAGCTGCCCATTTTTCCAGAGTCGGGAACAAAGCTGGCTCCAGACCCAGTTCTCCTAACTCTTGGTCCATTGTTTTCTCCCCACCTTCTTATTCTGAATGAGATGAGACATCCATGGAGGGCTTTGAGCAGAGGAATCATTAAGGTCTGATCTGCGTGGAAATGTACCACCCAAAGCACTCCAATGTGGAGAAGAGGTGAGCATAGACGGGGAGGGCAGGAGGTGGGAGACCAGTGAGAAGCCAACGCAGAACCCAGGTGAGAGAGGATGGTGGCTTGGATTCTGATGGACTGGACGTGGCATCTGAGAGAAAGGAAGGAGATAAAGATGACTTCCATACAAATTATTATGTATAAAATAAGCTACAAGGATATATTATACAACACAGGGAATATAGCAAATAATCTATTGATATAACAACTATAAATGGAGTATAACTTTTAAAAATGGTGAGTCACTGTATTGTACACCTGTAACTTCTATAATATTGTACAGCAACTCTACTTCGATTAGAAAAAAAATTAATGAATAAAAGATGACTTCCGGGCTTCCCTGGTGGTGCAGCGGTTGAGAGTCCGCCTGCCGATGCAGGGGACACGGGTTCGTGCCCCGGTCCAGGAGGATCCCACATGCCACGGAGCGGCTGGGCCTGTGAGCCATGGCTGCTGGGCCTGCGCATCCGGAGCCTGTGCTCCGCAACAGGAGAGGCCACAACAGTGAGAGGCCCGCGAAAAAAAAAAAAAGATGACTTCCAGGTTTGGGTCCTGAGCAACTGGACAGCCTTGCCTTTCACTGAGATGGGGAAGACCAGAGAAGAAGCGGGTTTAGAGCGAGGCGTAAGAAGTTTCATTATGGACAGGCTGAGGTTGATATGCCTGGGCAGCTGAGTGCACGAGTTGGGAGTTGAGAATTCAGGGGAGTTTCAGGTCAGAAATATACATGCGGGAGCTGTCAGTAGGTTGGAGATGTTTAAAGCCTTCAGGCTGGAGAAGTTCTCCCAGGGAGAGAGTACTGTATGGGTAGTTTTGAAAAGAGTCCCTCCCTATTCTTCTCAGACATGGGTTTCCTGAGTGATCTTGACCAAGTCCCTTCACCTCCTGGGCCTCTGGCTTGTCTGCAGAAGTATGGACTGGAGAACTTGGTCTCCAAGATCCTGCCCTGCTCTGCGATGCTATGATGGAGGCTCTTTGAGGTGGATCACTGCCTGGGATGTGCAGGCCAATGGAACGGCTGCTGTCCTCATCAGTGCTGATCCCAACAAGGACAAAGATTCAGATGTGGATGGGCTATCACCACGATCAGCGAAAACTTCGTGCTGCTGGAGTGAGACATCAGATGTCCTCCATTCTTCAAGCTGTGAAACAAGCAAGCCCTTCAATATCTCCAGTTTTCTACAACGAGAAGTCAGAACCATTAGAAAAATCCGTCCACCTGGGAATCGCGGGAGGACTGGAGTGGCCAGCGGGGTCAGCCAGCTCTGCGATCACATCACCAGGAGATCGTTTGCAACCTGCTGATCTGCCAGCTGGGAGATGGAGGGCTGTGGTTGCAGCCTGGGCCCTTCTGCTGGGCATCCTCTTTCCCATCAGCAGAGCATTGCCATTCTTACCTCCAGAGCCCTGTAGATGTAACCATTTACATTACACTCTAGGGTGACCGGGCCCTGAGGGGGCGGAGTCAACATCTGTCCTCATGACACAGTGTCTTCAGCAGGTGCCTCAGAGATGGGGCCCCGGACAAGGGGGGAATCTTTTGTTTCTAGGTCACGCAGGCTATTTTCACAGAGAGCAGAATGAAATGGAGACCAGAATAGACTAGAAGGATTTATTGGGTTGAACTGAAAACTTCCTGGCACCCAAAAGGTCAAAGTCAGCAATGATGAGCTGATGACACCAACAGGAAAATCCACGTGGGTGGCCCTCCCACAGGTGGTGGGTGCCATGGTCTCAGAGCACGACCTCTGGAAGACACTCCCTGGCTTCCAATGCTGGCTCTGTCGTTTTTCTAACTGTGTTATCTTGGACCAGTGACATAAACCTCTGTGTGTTTAGAAGCTCCACATGAAAAGTGGATGCATAATGGTCCCCACTTCATAGGATTGTTCTTGGGATGACACGAGTTCACATGTGTCCAGTCCTTAGAACGATGCCCGGGGCACTGGGAGTCCTGTAAGAAGCTCGCTGTTCGTAAGGATGGATCCCTTAACCAAACTCCATCCCACTATTTGAAAAATCACCAGGCACACATCAGGACACAGAACTCCTAGTAGATGAGAAGGAGAACTCAGCTCACACACGTCTTACTTCTCTTCTCGCTCCTGAATCAGATTTAAGCCAATGGTTTTTGACTGGGTGTCTGCAGTGTGAGGGACTCTGGCCGGAAACACAGAACCTTCTGATCAAGACATGGAGCCGAGACACAAGAGTGTGACTTGCTGAACAGAAAGAGAGGTGCAAGTGACGTGCAGATGGTGATGGGGAAAGTGTCAAAGGGCAGCAAGTGATCAATGGCCAGACACTGGGACAGACTGGGAGAAGTAGAGGAATTTGAACAAAGAGTATCAGTGGGTCATCCACTGGAAAACCCAAGAGAATCAACCAGAACTTTCAGAGCTTATAATTGTGCCAGAAATGCCATGAGCTACAAAATCAGCCTATATTTAGGGAGCTAAGCAAGTCAATTATGACATTTCCATAAAGAGAGAAACAAGTAACGAAAACCTAAAAGTTTGTTGAAAAGGAAGGAAATTCAAGAGGAACTTGCTTTACCAAATTTGGTGTTGATACAGGAATAAAGGAAAAGATTGATGGAACAGAATGCAGATGCAAATTAATGTATCCTATGTATCAAGAATAAGCAAGTTAAATCCCAAACAGAAACAAATCCAATTTTCAACAGCAATGCTATACAGGACCTAGGTATTATTATTATAACAAGTCCGTGGGAGCCATGTGAATAAAGCTATGCAAGGAAAGAATCAAATAATAAGTTTCATAGCATATTACTGGATAAAAGTTAATATTGACTAGATATCTATTTCCTTTCTTTCAAGCTATAGAATGTGAAGTTCCATGCAGTTATCATGAGGAAAATGGTCTAAAGTGAATTTGGAAAGGAATGTCATAAAAAAAATTTTTTTTAATAAAAAAGAAATTATGGAGTTAGTTCTATCAGGTATTCTCACACATAGAATCATAATAACTGAAGTGTGGGGCTGATTGAGAACAGAACTCAATAGAAAGTTCAGGAAAAGATATAAGATTTCACAACGTGATAAAGCTTGCATTTCCATTATTTGGCGGAAGGTAGATTATTCAATAAATGACATTCAGACAATTTGGAAAGGACTTAATGATCTAGACAAAAATATTAAATTCGATCCATATATCATTACATCTGTTGAAATAAATTCTAGACGCACTGGTAATGTAAATAGAAAACAACGAAGTCCTGGTAGAAAATAAATGAATGTTTATATAACATCAGGGAATGTGTAAATATGACAATAAATGCGGACAGCACAAAGGAAAAGTTTGCTGAATGTGAAAAGCAGATGAGAAATTTTCTTTCATCTCTCTCAAATTCATTCATTTCTCAATTCCACACTTATGCCAAGATATCATTTCTTCCCTGAATTCATTCATTCATTCATTCACTCATTGAGTGCCCACTCTATGACAGATGCTGTTGATGGTACCAGGGATATAGTAGTTTAAAAACAAAGGGGCAAAAATCCTGACCCTCTGGAGCTCTAATACTGTTGGAGCAGACAGAGTATAAACAGGATAAATAAGTAACATATATAATAAGTCAGACTGTGTTTGGATTTTTGAAGAACGATACAGGAAGTGAAGGAGATACGTTTCTGGCAGGGAGGGAGTCGTTTGCAATTTTAAACAGTAGTCAGGAAGGCATCTCTGAGAAGCTGATATTTGAGCAAAAATTCAGAGGAGGAAAGGGGGTAATTTCTGTAAATAAGAGCAAAAGCCCTGGGCCAGATGTGTGCCTGATCATGTTTGGGGATCCCCAGGAAAGATGGTATGTGAGGGAAAAGAGTAGCAAAGATGAAGACAGGAAAAGTCATCCCTGGGCTGAGGGCTGACCACATGGGCTCTTATTTCCCAGGGTCACAGAATAAAATGGTCTTAGAACCAAGACTCAGATGGAAGTTACCCAATTCCAGGGCTTTCTTACATGTTCCCTGAGCCCAGCTGGTCCCACTCTGCTCATCCACCTCCTTGAGCCTTCAGTCCCCACTGGGAGGGAGGGTCCATGGGCTGACGATGTGATTCATCCCCCAAACTAGATCCTTGTTGAGCATGGCTGGAGGCACCATTAATAATTGTTCCAGGACATGGTGCCTGTCCCAGGCAAACTGAGCATGACTTGTGGTCACCCTCACCAGCACCATGTTTGCACAGCACTTTCCATAAAATTGAGGAAATGCCCATTGTCTGCACAGAGAATGGGGACAGGCTGATGATCCAAGAGTGGAAACCCAGGCTCCACCCTTCCCAGTTCTGTGACCCTGGGCAAGCTCTGTGCTTTCCCCAGGCCTCAGTTTCCTCAATTGTCAAATGGCTGGGGCAATAATAACCCCCACCTTTCATGGTTTCTCTAAAGATGCAATGAGGTGACACATGTAAAGCTCGTCAAACCATGCCCAGCTCGTGGTGTGCACTCTACAAGGACTGGCTTTCATTGTCACGGGTCTGACATGGGTCTCAAAGGTCTGAAAGGAAAGTATCAGCAGGGTTACTCTAAGGGAGAATCTGTTTTCTGGCCTTTTCCACCTCCTGTGCCACCCACATTCCTTGGCTCATGGCCTCATCCCGCCATCTTCAAAGTCAGCGATATAAGGCTAAGTCCTTCTCACACTGCTTCTCTCTCTCTTCTGCCTCCCTTGTCCACTTACAGGGACGCTGCTGATAACACTGGTCCCACCCAGATAACCCAGGATCATTCCCTATTTTAAGGTCAGCTGACTAAGCAGCTTAATTCCATCTGCAACCTAATTCCCCTTTGCCATTTAACGAGCATGTTTAGTTTCCAAGAACTAGGACACAGACATCTTAGGGACCATTATTCTGCTCACCACAGGGGTAATTGAAACCTAACCTCCTCCCATTCTCCAGGTGGGAGCACTGAGGCCCCTGAAAAGGAAGTGAGCTGCCCAAGGTACCATCAACGGTCAGTGCAGTGACCAGACTCCACCCACAAACCCTCGCTCCCAGGCCAGGGCTCTCCCAGGTAGAGGAAGTTCCACGCAATCTATTTCACAGCTAGGGTATTCAGAGAGCGATTTACTGCATTATGGCCGTGGGAAGCACTTGCTCATTTTCCTAAGCTGCTCAGCCTGGGGTCTTTCCTCTAGTAAGAGGTAAAAGTGACAGTCGGGGACTTTCTCTGTTGCTGGAAGTCACACCAAGTTCAACAATAATCATTGTCGAAGCACCCTTCCCCAATCACAGATTCATTACAAAAAAATGTTTCAAAATAAATTGTCCATTTTCCACACCTAGAAGAGAAGATGGATACGGCAGTCGTGCTCAGGGCAGATGACTGATCCAGGAGCTGATTCAGTCATATTCCTGCATCTCAAAGGTCACTCGGGAATCTTCATCAGGAGCACAGCCCCCTCGTGCAGCTGGGCGGGGGAGGGATGAGAAGGCGGGTAATTTATACACATAATGATCCTCCTGGAGTGAACAGATGGGAGTCTTCCTCCAGGAGATGTGGTGTACAAAGTCCCATTTCTCACTGGGGCAGCAGGGACAGTTCCAATTAACCCACTTTCCATGAACCGGCCCCCAGCAGAACTCAGGGGAGGGAGAGGAGGGAGAAAAATGTTCCGTGTTTGTGTTCGCATCTGTCCCAGCGAGACGCCCACTTGAAAACTTAATGTTCTCCCCACAGTTAGAAGCGACGTGCTGGGGTTTCTAGAGTCAGAGGCTCACAATCGTGCTCACACACCACCTCCAGCCCGCAGTGGTCCCTCCATCCTCAGCCAGGAGGCCAGGGTTGAGGGGGGTACTCTCCCCCTTGTATGGGAACACAGGAACCCCACAGACCTTAAGGAATGTGCAGTATTATTGGGAGAGACGAAGCAACAGACAGGAGAACCAGCCATGAGCCGACAGTGACCATTTACCCAGGCTAACTGGAGTTCCATGGGAACGGGTGGATGGGAGAGAGCGTGCACTTGCCAATGAGAAAGACCCAGGTCCATATTCCTGCTAAGCCCTGTACCTAGCTATGACCTTGGGCAAATCATTACTACCTTCTGAGCCTCAGTTTCCCCACCCAGCAAGGATGTGCCATCACCACCACCTGAAAGGGTTTGGAAGGATGACTTGGATGGGTATTTCATTAGATGCTTTTTCCCTCTTCCTTTTTCATGTTAGTTTCTTAGAAGGGAAGGGAAGCCCATTCCCTTGGGGTGAGTGTGGAAGGATTTACATGGGAGTGTGGTGTGAGCCGAGCTGTAAAGGAGGGTGTGGCAGACACAGCTAGTTGCCCCCTAAGTATCTGCTTCTCCCTCCTCACCCTCAGGACCCCAGCTTTGATCAAGATGTTATTGTACCCAGCTAAGATGCTCACTTTCCCAGACTCCCTTGCAGCTAATGGTAGCCACATGACCCCATTCCAGCCAATGGAACATACATGGATATCCACATGGTGTTCCTGAGAATGCACTGCTGCTTCTGCGACACAGGAACCTCCCCTCCTTCCTTCTCTCTCCTTCCCGCCTGGAAGTGGAGCTGCCACTTTAGAACCAGAAGGTGTTTGATGAGCCCGTGGATAAAAACCAATATGCGGAGGATGCAAAGTGGGGAGACAGAAAGAGTCTGGTCCTTGGAACATCAATGACAGATACAGCTCTGGCTTCGTACTGCCTGCCTCTGGGCTTCTTCCTGTGATGTAAGAAAAACAAACCCATTTTCATTTAAGTCACTCTTAGTTGGGTTGCCTGTTACTTGCAACTGAAATGGTTCCTAAATAATACAAATGGTTTGTCATGATGACACCGAGGAACAGGACAGGCATTCCTTCAAGACAAATGGCAGAAGTGAGTCAAGGGAAGTAGAGAAGCACAAGGTCTGTGCAGGGACCAGGGCTGCTTCTTCACCCCCAGCCAGTCAACTCCAGATGACCAGTCAGGGAGGTCACAGCCCCCTGCAGGGACTGGTCAAGGAAGGAGCATGTGACCCACTACTGGCCAATCAGACGTGATGGGAAGTCTTCTGGAAGACTCTAGAGAATGTTTTCAGACTCCTAAGAAAATACCCAAGAATGGACAATCACTCCCCTCTCTTTCAGACATTTTTCACATGCAGAACTACCTGGAAGTGTTGGCAGCCACCTTGTTGTCAAGAGGGGAGCTGGTCTATGGACAAAGCTGGCATCCCAAAGGTCACAGAACACAAAATGGGAAAGACCCAGGTTTCTTACTGACATCCCCGAGTCACTGGATTAACCAAACTGCAGCAACCTAAACTCCTATGTGAATAATAATAACCACTGACATCACCAATGTTGAAAATACTTGGGAGTAGGGTTAACTGTTACTTGCAGCCCAAATCATCCAAACTAATGTCTTGTATTTGAAGGAAAAAAAGATGGGTCATCATCAGTTAGCTAAGCTGAGAGTGTGTGGTTGCTTTGAGTTGTTGCTTACATGGTTTTCTTTAACCTTCCAGAGTGGATCATAAGCACTTGCTGCAGGGCAAGACTGTCATTGATGAGGTCTCTGTCTTATTGTCAGGCAGCACAGCTCAATGGTAAGAACACAGACTGTGGACCAGATTGGCTAAGTTTGAATCCTGATTCTGCCAACTTCTAGCTTTATGACTTTGAGTGAGTTGTTTGAACTCTCCTTACTGTGCTGATTTAAAAAATAGAGATAATAATAGCACCTCCCTCTTGGGGTGGTTGTAGGATTAAACAAGAGAATCCATGTAAAGAACAGCTCCTGGCATGTGGAGAGTGCTGTGTGACTTAACCGTTGTCATAGTGACAACACAGGTGAACAGAATGTTTTTCTGCTGTTACAGCAATAGTATTCCCATTTTGCAGACAGGGATATTGAGGCACAGAGAATTAAGTTCTTTGCCAAAGATTTGTACACCTGGTAAGTGGAGGAGCTGGGGTTTGAGCTCAGGCAGTGATCTCTTAATCACCACTGTATTCCAGATCCTTTACACAGCGGTCAGATGGAATGAACCAGACAGCTAACCAGGGTGGTCATTAAGCCGGCTGGAATCCATCCTGCTTCGCTGGTGCGTGAATGCAGTCAAGTACCAGCGGCAAGGGTGTGCTCCTTCGTTGCCAGGCTCCACGCGGCTTCCAGCTCCAGTCATTTCAAAGCACCATTATCATTTCTCCTTTGCATTTTGGAGCCTCTGAATGGGTCAGCGGGCTCACAGATCTAGAGGGAGCCCAGCCAAATCCCCACCATCTGGCATCGCCCGAGAGACAGCATATGTTGTGGCCTTCTGCGTGATGCCTTCCCCGAGATGCCTCCAAATGAGACCCTAAATGCCCCCCTGCTGAGGGCGGCTGGTCCGCAAGTCCCCTGCCGAGGAGCACCAGTCCCCACAGCTGACAGGCTCCCCAGGCCCTGGGTCTTCTTGGGCTTCCGGGGCCAGCAGCTCCCAAAGGCACCAAGCTTGGATGGAGGCACTCTTTTTTCTTTTCAGGCTGGAACAGTGTCCTCCGGGCAGGGAGAATGAAAAAAAAAAAATAGCTGATATGAGATCAGACTGCAAGCATGGGGCACTAATGTGGCACCGACCAGGTCCAGGCACTGTACGAGGTGCCAAGAACACAGAAATAAATAAAGCCTGGTTCGTGCCCTTCAGGTTTAGAGAGCAAGACAGACATAAACAACTAATAAGCGCCCACATTATGGCGTGTTCCCTGTGTGCCAGACACCGCTTTAAGTATTAACACATTTGGTCTCCACCACTACTCCATGAATTGGTTCCCTTTATTCATCACCATTTCTCCCAGGAAACTGAGGCACACACAGAGAGGTTAAGTCACTTGCCCAAGATCACACAGCAAATAATAGGTGGCTAGAGCCAAGGTATGAGCCCAAGGCTTCTGGTTCCATGCTGCAGCCTCTTCACCACCCCTTCTGCTGCCTATGCCCTGAGCAGGAAGCAATGAATCCTCCCCCCTGGGGAGGGGCCACCCAAAGGGAAGAGAAGTCAAGAGAGGTGGGCAGACACGGACATTGCCAGATGACAATGACAATGATGAGAAGAATGATCGCAGCTAACAGTCACTGTGCGCTAAGCGACTCATCTGAGTTTTCACCCAGCACACTTAAGAGGCTTACCATCATTACCCGATTTTATAGATGAGACAGCTGGGGCACAGAGAGGTTTGGTGACTCGCCTAATCTCACGAGGCTGGGGAGAGTCAGAGCCAAGACTTGAATCCGGAAGTCTGGCTTCAGAGCCTGTGACCTCACCACCAGGCCAATGGGATGGGGAGATGGTCCCGGGTGAGGAAGCTGCCTGGGCCTGGGTAGAGAATAAGCCAGAGTGCATGGGGTGGTAAGGGGTTGGGCTGCGGGTGTAGGGGCACACGGGGGAAAGGAGCTTTAGGAAGGCCTTGAACTCCAGCTAAAAGGAGATGGGATCTCAGGCGGAACATGGAGATCTGAGTTCTGGTTCTGACTCTGGGGTCAATAAGTGACCACGTTGCTGAGACTCAGCTTTCTCTTCTGTAAAGTGGGCACATCCCGGCCTGTAGGAAGATAAATATTCCCTGAACAGGGTAGTGTAAGGAGAGGGAAGCAAGGAGTCCATACTTGGTAGTTAGAGTACAAAGTGTGAGATGGGGGCACCAAGCATGAGGCTGAAGGAGCGAGCAGGGCCCGGTGGGCAGGGAAACCAGTGAAAACTATTTAGGTAAGAAAGTGATGTGGTTTGTATCCATCAGGCTTCTTAACTGCAAACAGCCAACACCACTCTGACTGGTTTAAGCAAAACTCAAATTCATTAAAAGAGGGCAGGCAACATGGAGAATCCTCCAAAGATCCAGAAAGCCGAAATCAGAAGACACAGCCAGAAGCTGCACCCGACCACAGGGCACTGGGCACCAGCAAGCATACCCCACTCCCTCCAGAAGGACCAGATGCCTCCATGGCTTTGCTTAACAAAACTCAATTCTGTTTGTACCCGCACATTCCCTTCGAAAGCATAGTCTCAAATGAGAGGATCTGACTGGAGAAGCCAAAGTCACCTGGCTGCCCCTCGCAGCAGAGGAGGCTGGGAGAATGCCATGATGCCATCTGGGGACGTGGCAACTGCACTATGGGAAACTCCCCAACACAGGGTGAGCATTCAGAGGGTGTTGAGCAGCCTCAAACCTTCCCCAAAGCCCCGTCCATAGTCCAACTTGCACTGTAGTCTGATTTCTCCACTGGGGAGCCTGGAGTCGGGATTTTAGGAGGTTAAGACTGGAGACAGGGAGACCAGGAGGTGAAACCATGGAGAATTAGTCAAATCCACTTCACCCACCTTCGCTAATCAAGGTCATCTGCAAAAGACTTGTATGTCCTTCAAGCGGCACGTGGCCTCGGAGGCCAAATGAGCTGTTTTCTAGGAACTTGGAGTCAGCTGTGTCTAGTTTTTGAGCTGAGCTGGTTAAGACAGGGTGGAACGACCGATCCCCCAACTGGGCATGCGCCAGTGTCCGCTTGGTGACCTTTTGAACGTGCAGAGGCCCGTAGCTTGGTTACACCTGCACAGAATGACAATGACCACACTTTTTTCCAATCATGTTTCCCCAAGTAACCCACGCTCCCCACGCCTCGGACCGCCCTGCTGCTTTATTCGTTATCCCATAAATACCCCAGCCCCTTGCCTTCAGGGAGGTGAGTTTGGGATGCGTTTCCCCATCTCTTCGCTTGGCTGCCTTGCCAAGAAACCCTCTCTGCTGCAAACCTCGGCAGCTCAGCATTTTGGCTTGCTGTGCCTCCAGCAAAATCAACCTGTCGGTAACAGACACAATGGCAAGAAATGATAGGGACCTGAATGCAGGCAGTGGTGCCCAAGATGCAGAAAAGGGGCTGGACTTGGGAAAGATTTAGGAGGTAGAATCAGCAGGACTTGAAAACGAGAATGGTTTTACAACAGGGGCACACAAATGGAACCAAAGAGATGGTCAACATTTGGGAGTATTATAATCCTACCCAGGCAAAAGTGACACTGTCGGAAGTAGGCAAATGATGAGGGTGGCTGATTTCAGGGAGGGAAGTGAGGGTGAAAGGGATGGGTGGGATGGGCTTTAAGGGCTACACTCACGATATATTGGTTTTCTTTGAACCCTTTACAATGGGAATGTTCTCCTGAGCCAGCCTTCCTCTATTCTCTGCTCAGATACTGCTTTTCAAGGAAGTAGTTGCCACAGAGGCTTGGCACAGATAGGCACCGAGATCTTTAAGGGAGCTGAGGCCCGTGGTTTGCTCACCGTTCAATCCCAGGGTCTTGGCGTAAAGGCTGACCCACCTTGGGCACACGGTGACGGCCGATCGTGGAATGACCGTTCTTGAAATTCTGGTAGACTAGAACTTCAAGAAGGTTGCTTCCATAAAAGAAATAAGAAAAAAGGGGAAAGTCATTCTGTGTCCCTCACCCTCGTTGAAGCAAGGGTGTTCTGGATAGGATGAGAAGCATTCAGTCTTCACTGAATGATGTTTTATTACACCGGGAAGGCAGCCTAGGGATTAGGGGTGAGGCCGAGCCATAGGAAGGTCCTGCCCTCATTAGCTCTGACCACACTTTCAACCCAGGACAAGACTTAAGGTTTGGCAGTAAACCTGCCAAAGTGCCATACCTCCACTTTGGGAGTGGAGAAGGGGAGGGAGAGAGAAAAGAGTTCAAAGTCTGACTCCATTGTGTACCAGCGGTAGAGGCCCTGGGCAGGTGTATTTAGCATCCCTTGTCTCAGTCTGATGCTTTAAAACAGGTTCTGCTGTCATCATACCTAACTCCGGGGTGAGGGATACACGTGATACACATGCACACTTAGAAGGGAGCCTCACACTCAGTAAACACACTACGTTCACCCTGATGATTGGGAGCTTTTCCGTATTAAGTCAGCCGAGCTCCCCCTTGCCTCTGGGACCTTGCCCCTGCTATTCTGTCACCCGGAAAGACTTTCCTTCTGACCTTTCCATGCAGCTCCTTCCCAGCACGTAGTTTCAGCTCCAATGTCACCTCCTCTGAGGACTCAACTTAAAAACCCCTCCCGCCCGACTGCCTGTTTAATTTCTTTGGAGGACTTAGCACAGGGTGCCCGAGGTCAGCTTCTCAGGGTGATGCCAGGTTGCAGAGGGATCAGCCTGTAGATGCTGACTCGTAAGATGTAGCCTGGAGCTTCTGGTGGTCACCTCTGCCATCATGAGGGAAAAGTCGGCCTACAAATGAGCCAAAGAGATGGAAGAAAAGCAGAGAGATGGAATGTGAAAGGCAGACTCCTGATTTCAGCTGTGCCTGAAGCCCACTTTATCCCTTGGTGTATTCCTCCCATGATCCAATGGATTCTTTCTTGGCTTGCACCAGTTAGGTTCCTGTCACTTGAAACTGAAAGCTTCCTGCTTATGGCTCTGCTTCTGGATTCACAGAGAAGCCCACAGGGCACTAGGGCATAGGGAGCGCCCACAGTTCCCATTTCTGCGGGCGTCCCCTACTGGTCCTGGGTTCCACCTTGCTGGGTCTGCTGTTTTAACAGTCCATCACCCCAACGGTGGCCCAGCCTCAGCCCCTGGTCGGCTTCTTCGGGCTTTCTCTGGCTTCTCTCTCCCTTTCCTCCCCGTTGTCAGTCTGAGGCTGAGACCCCTTCAGCCAACCCCCAAAACCATTCCACAGCTGCCAAAGACTAGTAGGGCATTGCCTTTCTTAAAGCCCTATCTCTCTCTCTCTCTCTCTTTTTAAAGCTAATACATTTTAAATTATAATTGTTTAATTATACATAAAACAACAGTTACTATTTTAAACATTAAGGGTACAGTTCAGTGGCATTAAGTGCATTCACATTGTTCTGCCACTATCACTACCAGCCATCTACAGAAATTTTTTCATCTTACAAGATGGAAGCTCCGTTCCCGTTAACACTAACTCCCCATTCTCCCTCTTCAGAGCCCCTAGCAACCACCTTTCTAATTTCTGTCTCTATGAGCTTGACTCCCCTAGGCACCTCATATAAGTGGAATCATATTTGTCTTTTTGTGTCTGGCTTATTTCACTTAGCATAGTATCTTCAAGGTTCATCGTGTTGTAGCATGTGTCAGAATTTCCTACCTTTTTAAGGCTGAATAATTTTCCATTGCATGCATAAACCACCTTTTGTTTATTCTTTCATCTGTTGATGCTCACCTGGGTAGCTTCTACCTTTTGGCAATTGTGAATAATGCTGCTATGGGCATGGGCATATGAATGTCTGTTCTTGTCCCTGCTTCCAAATCTTTGGGGATGTATACTCAGAAGCGAAATTGTTGTATCTATGGTAATTCTATCTGTAATTTGTTGAGAACCTGACATACTGTTTTCCACAGCAGCTTGACAATTTTACTTTCCCACCAGCAACAGCACAAGGGGCCAAATTTCTCCACATACTCACCAACACTTTTTTCTGTTTGTTTGTTTGTTTGTTTGTTTTTATAGCCACCATCCTAATGAGTGTGAAGTGGTATCTCACTGTGGTTTCGATTTGCATTTCCCTAATGATTAGTGATACAGAGCATCTTTTCATGTGCTTGTTGGCCATCTGTATATCTCTTTTGGAGACATGTCTATTCAAGTTTTAGAGCCTTCTTTGTTCATTTCATTAGATCTTTAGTCATCCATTCAGTAAATGTTTCTTGAGCATGTACTATATGCCAGGTATTGTTCTATGCACTATAGGTACAACAATGACCAAGACAAAGCAAACAAACTGAACAATATGAAACATAAGCTCTTTTCTCTGTGGAGTCGCCCATCTTTATTTATAACATAATTCTTTCTTCCGAGGGCTTGTTGTGAGAATGGAATAAAGTAATATCTAAGACCCCAGCAGAGGCAAGGCATCAGTCAGCCCATCCCTTATCCCCTCCCCTGACTCCCTGTACTTCCACCTTTCCCCTTCCTGTGCTTCCTCCATCCCCTCTTCCATCTTCTCCTCATCACATTATCCTGCCTTTTCCCTTCTTTGTGTGCATTTCAAGAGCTGGTGAATTTCAAGATCTTTGTGTGCATTTCAGCAGCAGCTGAGTCTCAGAGCTGGAGCCACTAGGGCTGTGGCTGGGAGATTTCCATCCCTCCTTCAGCTTTGTTCCAAAACATGAGAAAACATTTTGAAAACACTCACCAAACATTACTTTTTAACTCTGCCATGGAGCAGTTGTACTCAGCCCACATGGAACCTCCGTGAAGAAAGCTACCATTTCACTATAAAGTCCTTTTTTCTGATACATTTCTTGAGAATCTTCTATGACCTGGGAGGCATGGTGAAGCTGGGAGAGACAACTCAAATATTTATGAAGAGGGTGGATATGAAGCAGACACTACTGTTTCTGACACTGCCACTGGGGAAGAGGTGGCTTGTAGGCAGGAGGTGTCTGACTAATGAGTTGGGGGTTGATCAGAGCCTAGAGCAATGGGTAGAATTTGAACTGCAGTGAGTAGACAGGAAATAAAGTGGAGAACTGGGCTTACCAATTGGCCTCCCCTTCTGATAACTAATGACTATTTAATCCCTACTATGTCAGGCATTTTTAAAGAGCTTTATTTAGATTAACTTGCGTAATCCTCACAACCACTCTGGAAAGTGCAATTAAACCGATTTCTAGAGTATGAAACCGACATGGGAGAAACGAAGGCATTTTTCCAAAGTCATAATACTGTTGAGTGACAGATACAGGATTGGAACGCAGGCTGTCTCTGGTTGCCTCTGTGGGCTGGACCACTGTCCCCTTCCCCCTGTGCTCAAGGGCAGAAACTGTTCCTTGGATTCTTAGTCTAGGCCTGTCTGACTTGCAGTAGGTGTTCAATAAGTATGTGTTGAGTGTTAATGAATATCTGAGAAGAACATCCCAGTTTATAAAACACTTTACCTCTCTTAGCTCCTGTGTCCTCCCAGGAACCCTGAGAAGGAGAATCAATATTCTATAGATTTATAGATTAGGAAAATGAGGCATGAGCACAAAGCAACCAAGTAGTAGAGTCGGGGCTCAAACCAGTATTCTCTGACCTCTGGTCCTGTGTTGTCTCCACCAGGCCAGACCATTAGGAGCCATCAAGCCCAGAGCAGGAAGGGCCCTGGGGCAAGAACATGATAAGGTGGCAGCTGGAGAGGAGCTTTGATGTTGGAACAGATGTTTATGAAATTCTAGCATCCAGGGAAGAAATTAACATAGAGAGGGTGCTTACAAAGGAAAATGACAATGAGGTGGTTCCTTTAACGATCTAGGAAAGGATCTATCTGGGCAATGAGGGTTGCATATGCAAAGGTCCTGAGGTAGGAGTGAGCTTGGTGTTCAAGGAACAGAAAGCACCCCAGTCCAGCTGGAGTGTTGCAAGTGTGTTACAGAGGGGCCAGGAACACAGAGAGTTGAAGCCAGGGAAGGAGGTGGGACTTTATTCTGGATGCAACCACCCCCCCCGGAAAATATTAACAGGCAAGTGACTTGGTCTGATATATCATCTTAAATGATCCTTCTGACCATTCTGTGGAGGATGGATTGAAGAGTGCAAGATGGAAGAGACAAGTTTGAGGTGGTCCAGGTTAAAGATGGTGGTGGTTTGGATCAGAGTGGACTTGATGGAGGTGGAGAGAAGTGAACACTGCAGGGTCTATGACGGAGGTAGAGCCACGCCTTTGCTGATGCCTTGGAAGGTGGCAGGAAGAGGGAATGTGAGCAACTGGGCATTGATCCTGAGTCGTGGACAGCTGGCTAAGGCAAAGCCTCTGGAAGCTTCTCCCAGTGGAATGAGCAGGTCTCTCAGCAGTGGCTAAACAAGTCATCTCATGTCCTTAGGAAGAGGTGAATGGGACCCTGATAAATGCCCACCTTCTTCTCCAGGCTTCTTCTCAGGGCTCGTTTCCATGTGCCCAGTGAGGGGTCAGGCCTCAGAGGCTGCCAGATTTCCGAGTTCTCTGGAGGTGCGCATACCGCTCTGTCTGCTGCTCCTGGATGGAGAAATGTGAGACAGGAGGGAAAACATACGAGGCTGCCAGCCCCATTGGCCTGCTGCTCAGGCCTGTGTCCTGGCGCCAAGCAGTCCGTACAGATGGGCTCTGTTAGCTCCGGGCACAGAGGCCCCAGGTATTGGATCCATCATCAACTTGTGATGGATGGTGATCAGAGCCAAGACTTCGCCAGCCGCAGAAGACTTGGAGGTGTTCAGATGGCAGACGGGGCAGGCATGAGGGCCCATAGTGCACCTTTCTATTGGAACAGAGCATCTAGAAGAGTCTAGACATCCCTCTGCAATTCCCTCTGCAAAAATGGGGGAGGGGCAGTGACTGTGAGTTCAGTATGTCCCCATCACTCTTCTACGATGGCGACTTCCCAGGATTCCTTTGACCTTCTAACGGCTGTGCCCTCCCTGTCCCCCAAGTTCCTGGGGGCCCAGCCTTTGGCTTTTCATCTGGGCTTCCCATCCCAGGTATGGAAGTTTCCTGCATTCCTCCCCATCCAAACTTCTGCATTTTATTTTATCAGTGAAGACACTGTTCTTAGAGCTTAACTAATCTGATAAATGAATGTGCACAAAGAGGTTCAAAGATTCTTTGGCCACGTAGTCAGTGATTTGGTTTCCTGTCCCAAAGTCACCCCTAATTAGCTTGGGGGATTAGAAAGCCCTAGAGAGATGATAAGGCATTCTGAGTACCCAACTGAGACTCGCCCCTTGGCTTAACCAGAAGGGTGGAAAAGAAAGAGGAAAGACAGTAGCTTTGTCACTGTGTAATCCGCCGGCATTTAAGTCCTTTCCTTGGATGCTCTGTGAGAGAGTGGACACGGATGTGAAAGCATTACAACTGCAGGGGGCGGGGAGGATGGTGGTGTGAGCATCATCAGGCTTTTGCAACAAGTTGCACAAGATGACACTCATGTAAAAATCTGAGTGTTCACTGACCCTTCCACCCCTTGTCATTACCCGTTCTTGAACTGATCTTTTTGAGTTGAGGGAACAGGATCCTCCTCAGGGTAAAGTTCCAGGAAATGAGTGAAAGGCAACTGACAAGTGAGAAGAAGTATTCTACTTTTTAAACTGCTGTCAAGGCTACTGTTAATCTCTGGGCACAATGGTAGTTTTTATTTTCATGTCTGTACATTAGCTCGCTGTCCTTTAGGAAATGGAAAGTTGCTATGCCTGATGAATAAATTAAGCTGGTCTTTTGGCTTAAAAAAAAAAAAAAAAGGAGTGTTTTTCATGATCCTTGCTGCTTGCTGCTTGTTAGATCTGACCAGGGCACAAACTTCGGGGAAGCCACAAGCTCTGCTTTCTCTGTGGAGCAGTTCTGTGTCTGACCCTCGATTCTGGGGGTAGCAGAGCTTTAGCAACTCTCCAAATTCAAGCGCCAATTTGAAGTCGAGCAATCCAGACCTCATCATGATAATCACAGCTGCTGTTTATTGAACGCCTGCCATGCATCACCTATTCTGGGCATTTTAACGTGTATGTTCTTATTTAATCCTCATTACAGCTCTGTTGAGATTGGGTCTTATCATCCCATTTTCTCAGACAAGAAAGCTAAAGTTCAAGTGCTTGCCCGAGGCCACACTGTGGGAAAGAGTCTTGAGCGGGTGGGAGCGTCTCACAGCTCACTTGACCCCCAGCATCCATGTTCTCTGTAGGACCCACACTCTCCCTGCTTTGTAGTGAGAATGTGTTCCAAATAGGCCCAACTCAATTATCCTAAATTTCACCATATTTCTTTCTTTTTTTTTTTTTTTTTGCGGTACGCGGGCCTCTCACTGTTGTGGCCTCTCCCATTGCGGAGCACAGGCTCCGGACACCCAGGCTCAGCGGCCATGGCTCACGGGCCTAGCCGCTCCGCAGCATGTGGGATCTTCCCAGACCAGGGCACGAACCCGTGTCCCCTGCATCGGCAGGCGGACTCTCAACCACTGCGCCACCAGGGAAGCCCTCACCACATTTCTATATTCCTACTTTGCTGGACTTCTCTAAGGCTCACAGAGAACTTCACTGGATTAGAGGCTGGAATTGCTCCATCTCCTGATGTATCATTTAACCACTCAGCATGTGCTCTCTTCTCTCCTCTCCTTTTCTCCCTATTCCCTCCTCTCTGACTAGCCAAATCATACTCAGAAGACTCCTTTATTACAAGCAACAAAACCTCCAATTCAAAATGGTTTATGCATATAAAAATTTTTTAAAAGAAAAAAATGGTTTATGCACTAAGAGAATGCATTGACTTTTGTAACTGAAAACAGCAGCAGTGTGCTAGCTTCAGGTACAGGTTGATCAAGTTGTCCAAAGGATACCATCAGGATCTGGTTTCTGTATCTCTTGGCTCTGTTCTCACATAAATTTTCCCTTTGTGGCTGCAACATATTTCACCTCTTCTCAGACTCAAGTCTTCTGGGAAAAAGGGAACATCTTTGTGCCAACATTAACTTATGCATTCAGCCAATATTCAGGGAGTATCACTTTGTTCCAGAATTTTTTCTAGGTGCTGAGGATTCCTGAGACCAAACAGGCTCCTGCCTTCCTGGAGCTTCCAGTGCAGGTGGGTAACTGACAGTACAGGGATTAACAAATAAACATGAAAGATCTCAGGTGTGACAAACATGATGAAGAAAAACAGCACAAGGCAAGGAGATAATAAAAAGGGACTATTTTAGAGCAGTTGGGAAAAGAGGTCAATTTTTAGAAAAAATCGACATGAGGCGAGCTCTGTGAATACTGGAGAGAGGAATGTTTCAGGCAGAGGGACCAGCAAGGGCCGAGGCACAGCAGAGGGACCAAGGCGGGTATGTCAGTGCAAGAACAGGAGATGAGAGTGGCTGGGGATAAAGGGTAAAGGGGGAGAGAGGCTGGAGAGGTGAGCAGGAACCCCATCAGGTCGTGGGAGGGGCTTGAGCTTTATTCTACACGTGAAAGAGCAGCCAGTGGAGGGCGGAGAGAAGGTGTGAGGAGCTCTGATCAGCACACAAAGGACCCCCTGTCAGCAGCAAGTCTCACGGGGGCTTTGGGGCCACATGCTCATTCCTAGATCTTTACTGAGATGGGGGGTGCGCAACCCTGGTGGGCTGAGGTCTGAGCTGAGGCGGGGGCAGCAGTGGTTCTCCAGAGAAACACGCGGTACTGCCAGAAGGAAGATGAGCAGATTCTAGACGGCTGAAACAACGGGGTCCGCTCTGGCAGCTCCTGAGCCTGCTCTAGAGTGTCACCTCCAGGAGCCCGCCCCAGGCCCACCCCTCCCTCCACGTGGTCTCTGCAGACGCACACGTGTGGCCAGCGCAGGCACCACGAGGCTGTCCCTACCCTCTGCTCACACATCTGTGTCTTGCCTTCTCTGATGGATTGGGGATTTGCAAACAAGTGCCCTGGGGCAAATCCAGCCCACACAGGCTGTTTTTGTCCAGCCCCTGAACTAAAACGGTTTTTACACTACACACACACACATACAAATATGTGACAAAGACCACACTTGGCCTGCAAAGCCTAAAATATTCACGATCTGGCCCTTTTACAGAATAAGTTTGCTGCACATAAGCCATTGAGGGAGGTTTTTTGTTCCATCTCTGCATCTCTAATGGGATGTGTTCCAAGGGCAACATCTGATTGCGTCAGGCTAGGATCAGTCCTCTTTGATCACTAACTGCACAGAGCACGTGGAGAATCCAGTTTTGCGAGCCAGGTTTTCCTACAATAGTCATAGTAAACGGTGGATTCTGACGGGTAAACGGGATGTCGGCTGTTTGTCCCCGCACAGCACCCACTCTGCTTCTCTTTATCACAGCAGTCTCGTCTCCATTCTTAGCACTTGAGTTTCCTAGGGCATCACCCCAGGTTCCAGAAAGGAGTTCTAAACCCCTACTGAGACAATGAATTGAAATTCTGTGATTTCTGGCAAAAAAAAAAAAAAAAAACTTGGTAGGGGCTGGGGTAGGGGTCTCTTTCCATTGGCTCGGGAAATGGGAGGATCTCAGCCTGGACCCCTGGCAGCGGGGAGCCCCAACAGAGGAGGGCAGAGCTGAGAGATGGAGAAAGAGGGAACCTGAGTCTGGTAGTGGCAGCTGCCCCTTTTAGTGGCCATTTGTCATCCAAGCTTCTCTGCCCAGCTGTGTGAGTGGGTAGACTGACCATGGAATTCATTGGCCAAATCAGACCACTTCTGAGCGAAACTGGGTGCTCATAGCATTATACGGGGCCCGTCCCAGGCAAGCCAGGATGGATGCTCACCCTAGATGGACCTGGGCAGGTTATTTAGGTCTGTTTATCTCAGATCCTTCATCTGAGGAATACCTATCTCCAAAGGGATATTATGATGAGTAAATTAATTGATGTAAAGTACTTCAAAGACTGCCAGGCACATCATAAACTACTGACGTGTGTCAGCAACTGTTGTTGCTGATGACGTTGTGGTTTTTTCATCATTGTTTGTCCTGGAGCATCCTGAAGTTTCCTCCCATATTTAGAAAAGTTCCCATCTTATGGGTTCATGTTTCCCCAAATGAGAAGTCAGAAACATGTTTTCCTGCACCCCCTAGGGTGCAGGAAGGTGACCCAGCTCCGTGAGTTAGACGCACCATGCAATCCAGAAGCTGGTCACCTGGAGAAGGCACCACATAGATTCTTATTGGTAAGGGGCCCCTGGGACACACACTCCTGTGGCATCAATGCGGGGGGCTCCAGTGCTGGTTCCTGGGCTCAGCTGCAGTGTCCTCAGGAGAGGGGACAGTGATGTTTGCTCTGGGGCAGCTCTGCACTGCAATCTGGATGTCCCTCCTGGTTTCAGAGCCACCAGACCTGTTTCTTTGCTCTTCCCAGAGATCCTTTAAGCCACGTGATAGCCTTCAATAAGCCTTTTTACACTTAAACAAACTAGATTGAGGTCTCCTGTTTGTAGCTAATATATAACTGATAAAACCCCCTAGATCCAACCATGCCTGCAATCCTCCCCCAGACTTTTTCAGTTAAACAAGCCAATCATCCTGACCCATCTCCCCTTGTCTTCTAATTCAGTTTAATTTGGATCCCTACCATTTATAGCCAATGACTATCACTAATACACATACCTGCTATCAAAATTTGGAGGGAAATGTAGAAAATTTTAAACCATAGTTTTTGTACAAAACCTTAAAACACTCCCCTCCCCACCATGTAATATGTCCATTTTCACTCATCAGTCATTTAAACAGAGTTCCTGGATACCTAAATCCGAAGCCAAAGATGGACAACAGGTGTCCCCTATTTTTCTACTCATATTTCCCAAATGCTGGCTTAGGAAATGCAAACTAAGGCTCTGGATTTCTGCTGTCGTCTTTGGCAGGGCTCCAGGAATAAGGTGAATCCGTGTGTGTGATTTGAAAGGCGATTGTCTCTGGAGAAGCCTACCCTCCTTCCCACCTTGAACTTGTGGTTGCGTGATATCCAGAGTGCTTTGTGAACAAATAAAAAGGCAAAGAAAACACAGTAAATCTGGATTGCCATATGCCCTCCCACCCATCAGCAGCCCGCCAAACTCCCTATAAAAAGTTCAGCCCTGAGACTGGCTGCTTTTCTGAATATAGACCTTTGTGAAAACCCTCTAAGACGTATCCTCTTATCAACACCCCCAGATAATTTATCTGGATATGAATGAGGGTTTCAGCCCAAGTGGAAAAAATGTTAAACATCTCTGGAAATAAAATTTCCATTCACATTCAAAGTTTACCTTTCTAACATTATTTCCATGTGCCCGTCAGAGCTGGGAGAAGGAAGAGAAAAAAACTGAGCCTTCAGACCAAGACTTTGCCTGTCCTGTATTTTTATGGGCAGGCAGTATTTGATGCCACCTTTGAGGGAAGGGATTCCAGCACTGTCCTCCTGCAGGGATTTGGGATTTCATTTTGAAAAGTCAGGCCATACCTAGATGTGGGCAGGGCCTGTGGGAGAATCTTTTTTTTTTTTTTAAATCCAACTAATGCCTTCAGAGACATCAGTTTTGCCTGTGTGACTTAAAATGTCATTAAAAATATTATATAGTGTAATTGACCTTTTGTAGTGTAGTTTATGAATTTTAATGGATGTATGTGTTGTGTAATCCCCATCATAATCAGGATATAGAACAGTGCTACTACTCCCCCCCAAAAAAATCCAACCTCCTGCTATTTCCTTATAGTCACAACTTCTTCCCCACATATAACCCCTGGCAGCCCCTGTACTGTTCTCTAACACTGTTTTTTTCCCTTTTCCAGGAAGTCATATAAATGGAAATGTACAGTAATCTTTGAGACTGTTTTCTCTCACTCAACACCTTCCAGATTCAAAGAAGTTGCCGTGTATATCAATAGTTCATTCCTTTCATTCCTGAGTATTCCATCATGTGGATGAAAAGACTGTTTAACCATTCACCTGCTGACGGGCATTTGGGTGGTTTCCATGTTTTTGCAATTATGAAGAGAGCCGCTGTAAACTTTTGGGCACAGGTTTTTGTGTGAACATAAGTCTCCTTTCCTCTTGGGTAAATACCCAGGAATGGCATTGCTGGGTCATCTGGTAAGTGTATGTTTAATTTTATAAGAAACTGGAAAACTGCTTTCTAGAGTGACTGTACCATTTTGTATTCCTAAATGCAACACATGAATTCCAGTTGCTCCACAAGCTCTTACATATATTGATATATAGTGCTTGTGCCTGTATTGTCAGGTTTTTATAATAGCCATTCTAACAGATGTGTAGTGGTATTTCATTGTGGCTTTAATTTGCATTTCCCTAATAGCTAATGATATAGAAAAGTTTATCATGCGTAGCAAATGTCAGAAAATCCAGCTCAAACTATTTTCATTAATAAACAGTTTTGTTGTTGTTGGCTGGGTTGGGTTTGGTGCCCATAACAAAGTCCAGAGATAGCATGCCTCATGGCAGGTCGAATCCAGGATCTTAAATGATTTGATTTGTCTTGTTCACCTCTGCTTTCTGTTGGCTTCATCTTTGGACTCTATCTTCTGGTGGTTCTGGGTTCTCAACAGGTGGCAGCAGAATTGCTCCTGGGTGTCTAGAACACAGATCTTTACACAACACAAACAAGAGGAAGAAAGGAGGTCTCATAGTATCTAGTGTGTACGTCATAAATTTTTTATCCTTTTTGCTAGCCCAAATTGGGTTATGTGTCTATTCCTAAACCAATCATCGAAACCAAAATGGCAGAGTGTGCCGTTTGGCATAAGCTCACATGAGCTCCCCTATGTATCTGAGCCTGGTATCAGTTCCACCCAAAACATGTGTCTGGGAATATAGGAGGGATAATTTTCCCAAAGGAAAATCACAGTATAAACAATGGGAGAAAGGATAGACAGATGCTCTGGAGCCAAATCATTTAGATTGATTATGAATGCAACATCAAAAATACTAACTTGGGCTTCCCTGGTGGCGCAGTGGTTGAGAGTCCGCCTGCCGATACAGGGGACACGGGTTCGTGCCCCGGTCCGGGAAGATCCCACATGCCGCGGAGCGGCTGGGCCCGTGAGTCATGGCCGCTGAGCCTGCGCATCCGGAGCCTGTGCTCCGCAACGGGAGAGGCCACAGCAGTGAGAGGCCCGCGTACCACAAAAAAAAAAAAAAAGAAGTAGTACAGTTCGGATTTGATAACTACCACCTTAATGCTTTCAGAGCAAACAAATTTTAGGGTTTCGTTTTGTTGTCATCAAAATCAACCACATGGTGACTGGCCCTGTGGAGTTTTCTAGGTAGACCGGGTGGACATAAAGTTGTACGTGACGTTAAGGATTCAAAGACCAATCGCCAAGACTAAAATTTGTATCGGAGGCTGTGAAGGCTCTTTGGAAATGTGTGTTTTTCGAGAGCAAATTAACATTGGATTTCTTGGGCGTGGGGGGCACTGAATTGGAATGTGATTTTAGAGAATTCAACAGAATTTATTCTCATTAGGTCAAAAACGTCTATCAAGTGTCTTTGCAGAGTGAAAGTGTTCACTGAGAAAAGAAACACCAATCTTCAAAGAGGCACGTTCTATGTTTTAGAAGACATTTGGTTGTAAGTGACAGAAAACCCACGTCTATATGGTTTACACAAAGGGAATTTATTGGCTCATGCCAACGTAAAGCCAGGGATGAGCTGGGTTTGGGTGCATCTAAATCCAGGGACTAAGACTCTTCTTCTCTCCAGCTCAGCAAAATGTTCTTTGACTTCACACTCAGGGAGATGCCCACCTCAAGGGGACCTGCCAGTCTTAGCTTTACATCTTCCCGGCCTCATGTCTGCTCTGCAAAAGAAGCTTACCTCCAGCAAAGGCTCAGGGTTAGTTCTCATTGGCTCTGACTACAGTCACATGCCATTCCTGAGCCAATCACTGTGGCCAGAGGCATGTGATATCTGATCGGCCAAGCCTGGGTCACATGGCCACCACTGGAGCTGGCCTGGGAGTATCAAAGCCTGATTCCCAGAGTTATCCGAGTCCTGTCCCTGGAAGTGTCGGGGGTGACTGCTGGGCAGGCACAAAGACAACCATCTTCCTTGCATCCACCCAGACATGTTGTCCTCCAGAGTCAACCTAGACTCCTTGCATTCCTTGGCCTCTCTTGACCTTTGGCATCTGGACCTCATTTCCCAGGACCCCTGCCCTCCACCATGGCCACCTGCCTCCTCCTTGAGCTGCTGCTTCCAGAACATGGCTTCTGCCCAGATGCCTCCCTTTTCTGCTCTTCCTCAGCTCCCATTCCCCGGGGATGTCTCATGTGCCCTCTTTTGACCCCAACCTCGCCCTCCTTTCTTCACGCATATCCTGGCTCCGAATTTCCAGCTACCTCAGGGTTCAAGCATCCTAGCTCCCTGACTCATGTGTCCTCTCTGACATCAGATCGCCACGGGCCAGTGGGCACACTGGCCAGAACTGTCATTGAGAACAGCCATCCTCTCTGGCTCGCATGAGGAAATGCCAAACATGCACCCACCATTTTCTCTTTCAATCATTAAGTGGCCTCAGGGCCAAAGCAGTAAAACTCTGACACCGAGTTTTTATGGGAATGGTGCAAAACAATGAGTTGCATATACTGACGTATTGTGTGTGTATGTGTGTGTGTGCATAATTATGGAATAAAATGGAAGGTTATTGTTTCAGCCAGATCATGCATTTCTACTAGCACTGAAGTATCACAGTATAATACTACTTATGTTAAACAGACACAACACACACAAATAATACTTGTTTGTTCTATGGGTAGATGACATCATTATCATTATACTGATAGCTAACATTTTTGGTTTATGATCACATTTAATTCTCATAACAATGCCACAACAATGTGTCTGTTTTCATCTAACAGAGAAACTGAGACACAGGGAAATTAGTGAAGTTAAGTGCCTTGGCCACCGCCACACATATAGGAAGTAAGGAGGCCAGGCATGTGATAGCATTGAACTTCCTCCTTCTGGTGAAGTCAGGGATGGCCATGTGGCTGGCTCTGGCCAGTGACATGTGAAATTGTGTGTGTGTTACTTTGGGGTTGATCCTTTAAGATCCAGTGTTTCTTTCCCAGGCTTTCTTTCCTTTTCCAAATTCCAGATGGTAGAGGAACTGCCAACACAGGTATATAAGTGAAGGTACTGTGGAGTAGAGATGTCCACTTCCCTGAGATGGATATGGATTTGAGCAAGAAATAAACTTTGTTGCTTTAAGCCATGAAGATTTGGGCTAATGAATAAAATAATAATAAATGCCCTCATGAATGAGATGAGTGCCCATATAAAAGAGACCTCAGAGAGCTCCCTCATCCTTCCATCACATGAGGACACAAAGAAAAGACAGCTATCCAGGAAGCAAGTCTCATCAGACACTGAATCTGCTGGTGCCATAATCTTGGACTTCCCAGCCTCCAGAACTGTGAAAAATAAATTTCTGCTTCTTTATAAGGCACCAGTTTATGGTATTTTGTTATAGCAGCCTGAGCAGAATCAGACAAATTACCTGAGGTAACACATAGAAAACTTTGAACAGTACCTGGCACATAGTAAGTGCTCAGTAAATTTTGTTCAGGGGAGAATAAATAAATAAAAGAATAAAAATATAGTACAAAATGTCTTTATACTATGGGATAAAATTCAGGTATTTCCCCCTCAACAGTCTCCGCAGAGAGAGCATTTCCTCTGAGAAACTCCATCTCCATCATTCCATGTAAGTGATAGAATTCTAGCCACTGGCATCATCAGAAGAGTCTTATTCCATTTTTTTCCAGAGGCTGCAGCATGTAGAGTTCAGTGTGTGGCTTCTAGAACCCCCTGCCTGGGTTTGAAATATAGATACTGGTTGTGCCAGCAACTATATAACCTTGGGCAAAACAATCTCCATGCCTCAGTTTCCTTGTTGTCAAATGAGGATAATCTTGCTGTGAAGATGAAGCAACTATCTGTAACGTATTTAGACGGTACCTGGAATGTCTGTCCAATGTAATGTTAATAGTCAGAGTTGATTCCATATCTTAAAATGCTTTCCAAACTGTAGAGTCCTGTGCAGGGGTGTGTTGTTGGTGTTATTCTTTTTCCATCCACGTAAGCTTAGGCAGGTGGGATGATGATTATTAGCAAAGCCAAGTCATGCTTTCCCAGCTGGTTTCCTGGTCTCTCACATTTGGACACAATTTTATTTGTGTAATCCAGAGATTCCCAGTAGATATCAAGCCAGATCCTTTCTTCGTTCTACTTGCCTAATAAAAAGTTCCGTCTTTTCCTGGCTTCCTGACTCCAGATAACTTCCCGGTGCTTCTCTCTGCTCTGCCCCAGTCTCCACCTCCAGGTGGCCACTACCCCTGTCCAGTTCCCCCGTGCAAGAAACCAGTGGCTAGAGCAGCTGCGGGCACATGTCTGCACAGCACACCTGTTCCTTCACGCACAACGTCCGTGGGGCTTAGTGTCTTGCTCCAGCTCACGGAGCTGTCAGCAGAGACAGGGCTAGAACCTGGATCTCCCATCTTCCCAGGGCCGCCCTCTGCAACACACTGTCAGCATCCCAGGAGGAGTATTGAGGCAACGGGAGAGGCGTTGCATGACCCTCATCCATTCATTCAGTCATTCAGCCAGTCATGAATTTATGAATTCATTCAACAAATATTTATGATGCCTGTTATATGCCAGGCACTCTTCCAGGTAAGAAGGCATAGGCCCCACCTTGTGTACAAGAAAAAGGAAAAAAAGAGAATTGATTATTTCTTTTGGAAAATATCTTTGTTCCATGTTGTGAAAAGCATTAGTGGCTCCAGAATTTGTTTACAGGAGAGCCTTAGAAGCAGCGATTTCGTGGAAAGGGGAATAGTAGAAACTTCGAGTGTTCCTGCATATCTGGTTCTTCCTCCTTCCGGAAACACAAAGGGATGCCACTTCCGGTTCCCTGGAAGCTAGGTGAGCTGTGGGACACACCCTAGACAATTGGTGTGGATGGAAAAGGCGTCACATGTCACTGAAGACTGAAGGATTCAGACAGGTACAGGAGCTCCGGGGCTCACAGCCCTGACCTACGTGGTGGAAACAGGTGTGGCGAGGTTGACACTGCCAGATGGAAGCCCCTGACGGCTGAGTCCATGCAGGGACACTGCCCTCCAGGGTCCTCTGGACCAGCCGTCCATTTTGCGTGAGAAAGAAAAATAGATTTTGATGTGTTAAGTGACTGTGATTTGAGGGTTATTTGTTATCGTAGCCCAGCCCAGCCTTTCCTGACTGATAGGAGGCTGAGGGTGAGAAGCAAGGTTAGGATACTGGCTTGATGCTGAGTTTGCAAAGCCTCACACTTGCTACTTGGAGTTTGTGTCCCAGATAAATCACAGTAAACAGTTTCCTAAAGATAATTTTACTTGACCTTGCAAATATTTTTCTTAGCATTATATTGATGGCGTTGAGAACACTGATAGATGTTATAAGGGCATCAAAGGATCCTTCTCCATGCTATTCCTTGGAAAAACTATTAATTTAAAAATAATAAATAATATAATAATTAAACACATTTCATTTTAAATGAAAGAAAATTAAACATTAATTAATAAACTCAAGTGTTTACAGGTTTCTTAAGGGCCAACTCTTACTGCAACTTAATTAGGAAGCTCAGCTGAGAAGCTATTAAACAGGTTGATGGAGCCCCGGTTGATTCAGGGCTGCATAGAGACATAGCCTTTATTAGTCTTCTCTGCTTCTATGAAAGCAAAGTAGGCTTGTGTTCCACCTGGGGACTAATCCATTTGTCACTGTGAAATCTCTAAGGACAGGGATGTCCATTTCAAACCTAATTTGCTGCTGCCTTTTCATCTTAGTGGTTTGGGAATGGAATTTATCGCTTCGACCCTAGTATATTTTGGTTCCCCCATGCAACTATCTAGTGCCCTCAGTGAAATTTCAGTAGAACAGTAACAATTTGTTTCCTCTGTTACCAGCTGCATCTGTCAAAGGCTTGGACCTCGGCCCTAAAGAAATGTCACTCTTGCCCCCTTTGTAATGGTTTTATGCAAATAATATCCAAGGCTTAGTTTTGTGATAACAATTTCAAGGAGAAAGATGACGGGAGGAGAGAAGGAAACAGAAGAGAGAGAGAGAGAGAGAGAGAGAGAGAGAGAAAGGGAAGGGAGGGAGGAAGGAAGAGGGAAGTGATTAGGAGATGGGGTCTTGGAGAGAAAGGAGAGAGGATTGAAGGGAGGTGTGAGGAAGGACCAGTGTGTGGATGTCCAAACAAAAATATACCCAGTCAGGGCTTCCCTGGTGGCGCAGTGGTTGAGAGTCCGCCTGCCGATGCAGGGGACATGGGTTCATGCCCCGGTCCGGGAAGATCCCACGTGCCACAGAGCGGCTGGGCCCATGAGCCATGGCCACTGAGCCTGAGCGTCCGGAGCCTGTGCTCCACAACGGGAGAGGCCACAACAGTGAGAGGCCCGCGTGCCGCCAAAAAAAAAAAATTTATATATATATATATATATATATATATATATATATATATATATATATACTAAAATATATATATATATATACCCAGTCCTACACAACACGGCGGGATGGCGGTGAAGACCAGTTCCTGCTCGGAGCAACTCTCAGCATTGTTGTGATGGGAACAAATGAGACACGGTGTGACAAATGCTGTGGAAAGGGTCCAGTGCTCCTGACACAATATTAGTTGCTCCGGCGCAAGCCAGGGGTGAGAAGCCATTCCAGCAAGTCAGGGAGTGGAGGAAGGATTTTCAAAGTGAGGCAGACTTTCCCCTGGGGGCACACAAGCACTTCCCAAGAGCACGTGGGATCCTCAAACTCCATGTGATAACATTCCCTACTGACCCACCTGAAAGCGCTCTCACTGCTCACCTTTCCCATCTCCCCTTCACAACTGGCCTTTCCCATTTTAGGAGAGGTGCGATCTTCACCCACCCAGAGTCTCTGCATAGTGCTTTGCTTCAGGGTTGGTGGGCCTCCCACAGGTTCAACAAGGGGGCAGGTTGTTACATTGGGGGCTGGGGCAGTGTCCTTTCACTAAGACTTCCTGATCCCCTGCATCCGCTTCATAAAGATGTGCATTTCCAATAAAATGTTGCTTTGATGTTTAATAATTATTTATCCAAATACATCATTTTGACCACTTGGGTGTTACAAATTCCAAAGATAAATCTAATTCTAAACATAGTTAATTCATAAGTAAAATAATTTACAGGATAAAAATGTATTGAAATAAGACAAAATCACCAGGGAGAAGAGGAAGGGATCTTTCGAGAAGAAAGGGAAATGATTCATATTTTTAATGGTTAAGAAAAATGTTATATATTTTTTGGAAGGATAGTGGCTATTAAACAACTATGCTATTTAGCTTTAATTAGATACATCTTAAAGGATGATAGAGCAGTTTTATGCAAAATGTCAACATTTACGCTACTCTGTCATTTACACAACTTTGTCATTTTGTTCTTTGCATTTGACTCTAGATTTTCCCGGAAAAGCTGTTTGCTAACTAAGAACCCAACTCCTTTGAGCCTCTTCTCTTGTTCTTTGCTTCCATGACTAGACCTGACTTCCTCTTTGGGGCTAATTTTTCACCCCCAAAATCTGCATTTGTATCAATTCATGAGAATGATACAAAGTGGATGAGAGTACAGCCCAGATCTTTCTGGCATCCTGAGCCTGAGCAGTGAGTGGACCGAACTCACTCAACAGCCACAGGGCCTGGGCCCATCCACCAGCTCTACTGTAAGAGAGTGGAACTCATGCCTTGTAAAGCTAGCCATTGTCCCCTGTCATGGGCTGGGTGGGTGTCCCACTCACGGAACATTTCCTGTCTCCTCCCAGGCTCTTCCCCATCCCGGTGGAGGCCATATAATTGACATTGCACATGAGATGGGGAAGGACGTTGTGGTGTCCCTCTTGGGCAAATATTTTAAGCCACGTCATCTTCCTCTTGCCACAGTGGCTGTAGAAGGAAGTGCCAAGATAGAGCCTCTGTGAGCCTGGGTCCCAGTATGAAGAGGTCCCAGCTGACCCTGAAGCGTCAATGCAGCCTTCATGAGAAGGAACTGTTTCGTATTTTCAGCCACTGAGATTTTGATCTTGTTTGTTACCGAAGCACAACCTCACCCACCCTGTACAATGAGTCATTTGCAAATAGCCGAAACTTCAAATATGGAATCTGTAAAAATGCAGAATTATTTATATTCAGCTCATTGTTGTAACCATTTCTTTTCCATCTACAAAACTTGCAGCCCTTCATCAAGTGGAATTTTCGCATGTGCTGTTTTGGAATAAATTCCATAAATGGACAAATCTGCATTCTCTCCTCTGGTTTGCCTTCATAAAGGACCCAGGGATTCACCACTGTGATGGTTAATTTTATGTGTCAACCCCACTGGGTCATGGGGTGCCCAGATATTTGGTTAAATATTGTTTCTGGGTGTGTCTTTGAGGGAGTTTCCAGATGAGATTCTCATTGAAATGGGTGGACCCAGTAAGGCAGATTGCTTCCCTAACGTGCATGGGCATCTTCCAATCTCCCGAGGGCCTGAATAGAACAATAGAGGAAGGGAGAATATGCTCTTCAAGCCTGATTGCTTGAAAGGGGACATGGGTCTTCTCCTGCCCTTGGACTAGGACTTAACCATTGGCTCCCCTGGTTCTCAGGCTTTTGGACTCAGACTGGGACCACATCACTGGCTCTCCTGGGTCTCCAGTTTACAGATGGAAGATCATGGGACTTCTCAGCCTCCATAACCATGTGAGCCAATTCCTTACAATAAATTTTATAAGCACACAAACACGCATACACATCTCCTGTTGGTTGTTTCTCTGGAGAGCCCTGACTAATAAAACCACCCTGTCAGATTTTGCTACTTCCCATAGATTCTTGAGCACTGTGATTACTTCTTTACTCCTGTCTTCTATGACCTTTGTGACATTGCTGGAAAATCCCATTTCCTGCTGTGACCCAGGGTCAGAGGCTCTCATCAATAAGGAGGCCTGGTGTCCCTCAACATTTGCTATCAAATAAGAATGTAAACATGAAGGTCTTTCCAACAGAAACACCACGTGTAGCTAACGGAGACCAGAGAAAGTGATTTATTAGCCCAGAAAACTCAGGGAAACTGATTAGTGAGTCAAAAGGGCACACTCTTGCTGTTCCACCAAAGCACGTGCAGACAAAGACACCATCCTACATGTGCCAGGTCACTTGATGAATGGCCAGCCCTGAACGCTGGTGGGAACCTTTGCTCCTTTAAGTCAACCAAGCAGCTCATTTACACAATTTTTTAAACCTCCATCTTAGACAGTGATTTTCTGGATTAATGGTGGTAAAGCAACTGAAATTCTCACGTTGCAACTGAAAGAGATTTTTCCCTCCATGCACATAAATGTTTCCCCATCTATCTGAGGTCTTGGCAGATCAAGGATCCAGCATTCTTAAAAGTTGAGGGAAGCCAGAGCACTCAATCCAGCATCAAAGTCCTGAATGACATCAGCCCCACCTGGGTAATCCACACTTCACCACATTCCAATGGCTCTGGCTTGAGTTTTTTCCTCAGTCTCTCCACTGTTGGACTAATTAAAGCCATCCCAAGTTACCTGTATGCTGCCTTAAAGGGACAGAGGATACCTTCTGGAGGAATGAAGGGAGAGAATTGATAACTTGAGGACTCTTCCTGCAGAACCAGCTGAATCTGAGGCTGAGTAGTAACCAGCTCTCCGGGAAGACATCAGAGACCCTCTAGAACCTATTGCCATGTGTCTGCAATCCTACGGTCACTACTCCTTCTGGGCTGAGACACTGGACCCTTTTTAGATGCAAACATCATATAACTGGATGATTGTATCAGAACACTTGGTTGCATGCAACAGAAAAGCCAAGTTAAATAACTTCAAATTAAAGCAATTTACAACATCAAATAACTAAGAAGTGCAAAGAGTAGTTTGTTAGTTTCAGGCACAGCTGGATCCAGATGCTCAAATGATGTCATCAGGTCCTGACTAATGTCTCCTGGTCTCTCCCTGCCTCCTTTCCCTCTCAGGTCCATTCTTAGAGAATCTTCTGTCAAGGCTGCAGGAAAGACTAAGTCCAGTGGAAATGAGTCCCTGCCTCACTCCCAGAAGCCACAACAACAGACACATTGCGTCTCATTGGTCCTAGGGCAGGCTGCCCCAAAATATGCTTCAATGGCATATTGATTGTTCTGAATTGAAGTTACTTGAGAAACAGCTGGTGGAAAAAAAATAATATAAAAAAACACAGACCTCCTCACCTTTCTCTCTAAAAGTGGTAAATAAATCTCCCATGTGAAGGTACCCTCCCTATACCAGGAGGAGAGACAGCGTCCTTATCACCAGAGTCAGGGAATTTAAGGCTAAGAAAGCTGTACAAACTAACTTTGTTACTTCTTCCTTAGTCTGCTACCCCAAGCACCAGCCCCTTTGCTAAATCTTCACAAATAACTGTTTCTTTGTCTAAAAATGATTTACAAACAGCCTGCTTTGGTTACTTCAGGGGTCCCACTTGTCTGAGACCTCCGTGTGTAGGAATTAAATTGGTTTTCTTCTCCTGCTTATTTGTCTTGTGACAATTTAATTATTAGACCAGCAACAAGAACTCATGAGGGTGGGGGAACATTTCTCCTTCCCCAACAGTCCTGTTGTCACATGCCCATCCCTGAACCAATCAGAGTTGTCAGAAAAGGAAAGCCCTGATGGTCTTAGTCCACCTGACATGAAGGGCTGGTCAAACCATTTAGATGAGAGTCAGGGAATGGCTTCCCAGGGAAATTGGGGTTTGGATAGCAAAAGGTGATACAGTGGATTCTGGGCAGCCAAAAAAATACTGTACATTACAAAAATCGTATTCATTAAAGAGATTTGTAAACTGAAGTACAGAAACAAAGTTTCCCTATCCTTCTATCTGAAGGGAAACCCATGAACCTATTTACCTGGGTTGATGTCTCATAATAGGTACCTGTGACCTTGGAAAGAGAAATCTCCTTAGTGTTGGGACACAGAGAAGGAAATTTGGCCCGTAGAAAAGAATGAAAAAGTCCTAGGTGGAGTAGGAACCAAGATAGCAAGGTGCTAGGGAATGGTGGCAACCAGCAGGATGGAGGGAGATATCTAGACAGGGATCGTCAATATAAATAACAACATAACAGTGCTGAAAGCTACCAGTGATACAGGACTTACTGCATGCCTCTACCCCAATCACTCTGCATGCATTAACACATTCACGTCTCACAACAATTTTACGAGGGTCATATTATCTTTATTTCCATTTTACAGTTAAGACAATGGGGACACAGAGGGCAGGAGCAAATTGCCCAAAGTCACAGCTAGTGGTGGGGATACTGAGATTTGAACCCAGGCAGTCTGTCCCAAAGTTCACTCGCCCAGAAAAGATAGTGAGGAAATCACCCAGAACCAGAGAACCAAGACGGTGCTGCTGGAAGGGAATGCTGAAACTTACGAGATTCTGAAGTCAATTCAAAGAGATTCACTTTTCTCTGGTGCCTTGGAGCTATCTCTAACTGTGTTCACTTCATTCCCAGGTTCCAGGTGGCAAGGTGGCTGCGGCACCTCCAGCTTCATCCTCCATGTTCAAGCCAGCAGGAGAGAGCCAAGAGCCGGGAGCTTCCAGGCAAGTCCTGAGACTCATTCTGACTGGGTCACCTTAGGTCATGTGCTCACCCCTGATGAATCACTGTTGCTGGGAGCACCACATACTGATTGGCTTAGCTCTAGAAATGCTACATGCTGATTGGGTCAGCTCTGGGTCTTGGGCTTGCCCTCTGACGCCCAGATGCTGTGGATTGAAGGTGGGGAAGGAAGGAAAATGGGGGAGGGGGTTGAGAGTGCTCTGTTTCCAAACTAAAGTGATAGAGGTGGTGGGTATTGAAGACAACTATTCAGGGGGCTTCCCGGGGGCTTCCCGGGGGCTTCCCGGGGGCTTCCCTGGTGGCGCAGTGGTTGAGAGTCCGCCTGCCAATGCAGGGGACACGGGTTCGTGTCCCGGTCCGGGAAGATCCCACATGCCGCGGAGCGGCTAAGCCCGTGAGCCATGGCCGCTGAGCCTGCGCGTCCGGAGCCTGTGCTCCGCAACGGGAGAGGCCGCAACAGTGAGAGTCCCACGTACCGCAAAAAAAAAAAAAAAAAAAAAAAAAAGAAGAAAGACAACTATTCACAATACCCAGGCTACTATGTGAGAAAAGTTCATTTTTTTCTTATATAACTTGGAAGCAATCAAAATGCATGCAACCCACAGTGACCTCTTCCAGAGTGTCATCTGTGTCCTTCAGATTCATCTGTTTGTCTTTGGAAAATGGATTTGAAATCACTGACCTATTGTTTATGGGGTCTCTTGATTCACTGGATGTATGAGCTCACCAGTCACCGCTGGTGAGTTCATGTGTTGGTGAGGTCAAGCCGCACATTTATGAAATGTCTTGTCTGCCTTAAAAGAAGGGACTATTCATTTGTAGTGAGGTGGATGGACCTAGAGTCTGTCATACAGAGTGAAGTAAGTCAGAAAGAGAAAAACAAATACCGTATGCTAACACCTATATATGGAATCTACAAAACAGAAAAGAAAGGGTCATGAAGAACCTAGGGGCAAGACGGGAATAAAGACGCAGACCTACTAGAGAATGGACTTGAGGATATGGGGAGGGGGAAGGGTAAGCTGGGACGAAGTGAGAGAGTGGCATGGACATATATACACTACCAAACGTAAAATAGATAGCTAGTGGGAAGCAGCTGCATAGCACAGGGAGATCAGCTCGGTGCTTTGTGACCACCTAGAGCGGTGGGATAGGGAGGGTGGGAGGGAGGGAGATGCAAGAGGGAAAAGATATGGGGATATATGTATATGTATAGCCGATTCACTTTGTTATAAAGCAGAAACTAACACAACATTGTAAAGCAATTATACTCCAATAAGGATGTTAGAAAAAAAAAAGGGGGGGGGATTATTCCTTCTCCCCCGTTCTTGGGGGCAGGCCAGAGCGCAGAACAATCCTTCAATGGAAACCGCGTCTTCTACAAGACCTCAGCAGAGGAAGGAATTGAGACAATGACTTAGATGGATATTTCTTTCCTGCAAATGCACAGGTAAAGGAGCTTTCTCACCACATCCATTTTGATGAACTGTGGTCCCTTATGAGAACACAAGACTTTACCCGGACCTCTTCAAGGATGAAGGATATGTCTTCCTTGTTAATACAGTGCCTAGCTCCACATTGGTACTAGATAAATGTGAATTGATGGCTGAAAATGCATATTTCAACATAGGGGTTGCCTACTGCTCGAAACAGCCAAGCCCCCAACCCTCTTCAGGGTTGGATGGTCCAAGGCAGTGGTGTGAATACATTGGGAGAAAGAACAAGAAGGGCTTTTCTTGTCTTGGGTACCCTGAAAACCTGCCCACCTGCCATCCTCAGTGGCTGTGTCAGTCAGGGATCTTTGTTTGCATCCCATACATGCTGAGTCCAGCCAACTTAAGGGAAAAAAGAAGTTCCTGGAAGGACATGCTTAAGTTCAAAAAAGGAAGAACCAGCCTTAGGAAGGGCAAAAACTGACTTGTCTCTGAGATTCCACAAAGAGAAAATAAGGACAATTTTTTCAGGGCACCATAGTGTGTTCCAGTCATCAGTCATTCCCAGATTGCATTTTATTTCTCCCCAGACTCAAATTCCTGAGGGGGTGGGGGGAGACTTGCTCCCTCTAGGATATCATGCCCACCATGGCCAGGGTGGGGACAGGAAGCCTGTCTTGATCAAATAGTGCCACCAAGGATGCACCTAATGGGGAAGGGTAATTTTCCAGAAGAAAATCCAGGTGTTTATCAAAAGAAGGGGGTGGCCCATTAGCTGGCCTGAAAAGGATCCAAGAAGGCAGCCAATTGCCTCCCTGTGACCCAAAGCCCATCTTTATTCTACAACTTCCAGTCATAATCTAGAGACCTTAGAGACAGTCTTGGGCCAATGCCCAGTGACCCATACCCCGTAATGTTCAAAGCAGCTTTGTCTGTGATAGTGAAAAACATGGTGGCCTCTAGAATATCTGTTGGCTGAGACAATGGCGTGGTTACAGATGTTAAAATAAACTAGAAAAGTAGATATCAATAAGAATCAAATTCAAAGACGATGTTAAATAAAACCAAGCAAGTTAGAGAAGGATGCATACAGTAAAATACCATTAATATAAACATTTAAAATATACCAAGTAATATATTTATTGGGGAGTATAAATAGGTTCATTAAAAGTATAATATGCATGAGCATGGTAAGAAAACAGTTATGGGGATGGTTATTTCTTGGGGAGAGGCAGGGAAATACACGGGAGAGGAGCGTGCAGGAGCTTCAAATGCACGTCTGAAGTCGGATCTCTTATGATGGAATGGTGAGTACCCAGATGCTTGTGACCTAACACTTTTCTGTATGGATAAAATGCTTCCTTAAAAAAAAATCAAGTTGCAAGCGTACAACCATTGCCCAAGTTCTCGTCTGCTCTGCCCTGAAATGATCTCTGTCCCCATGAGTCTGCACATCTTCTTAGACGACCTCAGAGGCGTGGGCAGTCTCGCTGATCCCACTTAGAGGCAGCTCATCCCTGCTCCACTTTCAGGATCCCTTTGCAGTTTCTGCGGTGTAGTTGGGGAGTGAAGATGCCCTCCTCCCCACAGCGCTTGTCTCATTGTAATTTCTCTATTGATCATCAGTCAGGATTCAGAAAGGAGCTGCAGGCACAGCCATCTCCCCAAGGAAACCTGGACATCGTCCAGCTGCACAGAATCAGGAGATTGATGGCCAGGTCTGATCAGCGCTGGGATCCGCGTAAGCCCGCAGGTCTGGGCAGGAGGAGGCAGGCGGAGAGTGGAGAGGTCTGACACTCACAGGGAGAGAGGCAGCGGGGGACTTGGTGCCCCACCCTCTGTCTGTCTCCTGGCCTGGACTGGCAGAATCCTAATTCCTCCTCACTGAGGCTGATGGGGGCAGGTGGGGGTGCCCATCTCCGCCCCTCCTTCCCCCTAGCCTGCTGTGAGCGTGGAATTCCATCATCAGAGATTTCTTCCTGTTTGGCTTTCTACCAGTCCCTTCTTGGTGGGATGGTGGGTGGAGTGATGTCTGCCTACACTGTAGCAGGGGCTTCTGGAAGGCAATGTGGGTCTATCTCTGGGGGTGAAACAGAGGGCAGGGTAGGCGGAGTTGGGAGGAAGGAGAAAGCCCTGTACTAGATGCTGTACAAGCTTCCATCCTCCCAGTTTTCCTGGGGGCTAACACAAGTCTATGCTGGGGAGGAGAGGGGAGGGTATGAGGCAGGAGGAGAATTACTTCATCTCAGAGTCAGTAGTTAATGTCACCTCCTATCTCTGAGTATTCTTGCTTGTGTTGGGATGGACCTAACAGATAAATGATTCTAAAGAATTAAAGTATAGAATAGCCGTTAGTAACCAGAAGCTCCTGCTGTACTTACAGAACACAGGCAATCACCCTCAGGCAGAAGTGGAAGATCAATTACAAGGGAAGGAGAGGTTGACAGAGACTCTGAGTCAACAAGAAAAACCCCAGCGGAAATCAGAGTGTCAGTGTATGTGCAGAATATTTCCTCGGAGCCCTGCTCCCTACTTCTAAGTGAATCTGACGTAGGAAAGTGTATCTACTAAAATGTGTTTGGAGGTCAATAACCAAAGACCCCCTTAACACAGACTTAGAGAGTCATATTCATTGTCCCCTCTAACAGAAGCGATGATTAATTCAGCTTAACCACACCCATCTTTCTGCTCTGCCTTTGCTCACTACGGTGGCTTGGCTTGTAAGCGTGTCTCCTCATGCTCACATAATGGCTGCTTTGCTTCCAGCATCTTGTCCTTGACCAACTGTTTTCAAAGCCAGGAAATAGAGTTTCTTCTTGTGCATCCATTTTATGAAAGATGAATGCTTTTCCTAGAAGATTCTCCAGACCCCAGAATAAATTTACTCTCCCATTGCACTGGTCAGACTTGGATTCCACAGCCACTCCTGGTTGCAGGGGAGGCTGGGTAAGGTGTTTCTGGCATATTTATGCTCTATGGTGGGAGGAGTGCCATACTCCTCCTGGGAGGGAAATGGGGACTAAGGCTGGGTTGGTGAACCTTAGCTCCTGCCCCTGCGAGAATGTCTCTTCATGGGGGCTGTATGGACGTTTAAGCAGGATAATTATTTGTTGTGATGGCTGTCTCATCATTGCAGGTCATACAGTAGCATCCCTGACCCCACTAAATGCTAGAAAGGACATCGGCCATTCAGTTATTAGGACACCCCAAGCTTCCCCTAGATGTTTCCAGATACTCTCCAATGACTGGGATTGTCCCCAGTCTGTACCAAGGATTCTTAAAATGTGTGAAATGTCTACAAGATTCAGAGAAAATGATTGGCATGGGTTGAGGGCAGGGCCCACCCCCAGACAAGCTCAGTTTCTGGTCTATTTTACAAGTTGAATTTTTATCAGGTGTTTTCTTTGATAATAATGTTTATCCCTAGAAATAGTTGAGAATAACTATTCGATTCTACACTGGAGTTATGGGGATTCAAAACTACCTTTTTCAATGTGAGAAGAAGCGGTCAACATGGTAATTTTACTCAGCAAATATTCTGACCAAACTTTTATAGTTGATAGAATAAATTGTGTTTTCTTCTATTCCTCACTTTTAGGGGGCCTCTATCTCCGGGATTCACGCCTCATTCACATCAGAGATGGGTCTTAGAAACTCTTGGGTGTGCTGACCTCAGAGTCAGAGAAAACTAAAACATTTCAGGTAAAGAAATCCTGTCAAACTGTTTCTTTTTGTTTTCAGGGTTTTTTTCCCCCTTCTAACTCATGCATTTACAGCATGTTGCATTCTTGGGAGAATTCAGGGTGCACTTTTTTTTCCCTCTAGAATGGAAAAAATAAAACTTGGCTAGAGTTGAGTGCCTCTTAATCCCCAATAGAAATCTGACATTTTCATTTTGCTTTTTCACCCTCTCTAATCCTCACACAGCCCAAGGTGGGGGAGCGGTGCATCCCTCCAGCAGAGTTACAATAATTCCACCCAGTAATAACAAAGACATGCCTGAGGGTTCCAGTGGAGATTGAAATGTCCCAAGCCCATCCCTTTTCTAAGGTGATGAAAAGTTGATCTGGGCATGGCCCCAAGTGTTACTTCTCAGATTCCAAGTGGCATTGTCCCTGGCGCCTCACCCTTTCGGGGGAGGGGGGACGAGGTGCTTGTTAAGGGTGGGCTTCACCAAATGAGCAGGAGGGGTGACCGGGCACCAGGTTTGGGGGATTCAGGATCCCTGCAGCAGTTCCTGACTGGGGCCGCTGTTTGCTTCTGGCAAAGACCAGGGCACCCGTGGAGACAAGGAAACAGACAACATGACTCATCTTGGCTCAGAGCCCAGAAAATGTATGCTAATGCCTTCATGCAGACAAAAATGAGATTAGAGAGAGATTGAGTGCAAAAAATGCCCAACCTCAAATGACACTTATCTTCAGTCCATTAACAGGGAGAACCAATAATTTGCTGAGATCCAAAGAGTCAAAGAGAAAACCATCACATGAGTGAAGTTATGTATTAAGTCAATTTTTTCCTCCCCACACCCCTGCTCCTCTGGACAGACTTTGCCAGAGCTCACCAATATCCCTAGCTCCCCACTTCCAGGCCCACAGGAGGATCAGACTTCCCCACCCCGTTATAGTCTGAAAAGGGCATGTGACCATTCCCAGCCAATAAAATCCAAGAGAAAGTGACAGGTGCTAAGTCCAGGCAGGTGCTTATAGGAGCTGGAATGTGATTTGCTGTGCTCCCTTCCCATGCCATGGTGGTCAGGGTGGGCCTGTACTGAGATGGTGCAGCCTCCATCACACTGGATCACTGAATGACTGCAAAGAACAGAGCCCCCCAAACAACCCACATATGGACGTAAAGTGTGAGAAAACTTTTGTTGTGTTAAGCCATGGAGATTTCTGTCTTGTTACTGCAATCCTGATTAATATCCCCAGCATCTTCCACCACGATATCCTACAGATGGACACATTAAAAGCCCATGACTTCCTCTAAACATACATGCAAAAGATTATTGGTGTTCAAGTTCCTCCAGGCAAAAAAAAAAAAAAAAATCAGAAGTGTTACAGATGAAATAGCGGCTGTCTTCAGCAAGTCAGAACCATTGCCCCAATATTGAATCTGATGAAAGGGAAAGAAGCATTTAAAAGTGCTGACATCAGGGATGGACACTTTAATGGCTATGTCAAAGGAGACCTAAATTTAGAAATAGAGTCTAGTGACAGGTAGGAATGAACCATTGGGACTTGGGTGCTTGGTGCCATTTAGGGATTATCTGAGCTACATAACTGTCATCCACGTTATGAGTGCGACAGCCTGGGACCTGGGACCCTTTGCTGCAATGCTTGCACCTAGACAAACGTCTTCTTAAGCAACGAAATATAAAGAAACTATAAGGGACTAAAAATAACTGTGTGCATGTGCAATTGGGCAAATTATGGACAATAAGATACAAAAAGACCAAAAAAAAAAAAACCCCAAACTGCCACTTCTGAAGAGCCAGGAGCAAAAACAGTGTTGGGAGCAAAAGCAGGGTACTGCGCATGCCTCCTGCACACAACACCACCTAGCCACCCCACCCAGCCACGCCACCGGACCTCTGGACACACCTCTGCCCTCACCCTATGTAAGGAACTAGCTCGCCCCCCTCGGGGAGCAAGCAAAGGAACCTGTTACTAGTTTTTGCTCCCCGCAGCGGCCCCAATAAAGCCTTGCCTGAATTTCTTGTCTGGCCTCTGATCAATTTCTATTGATTGGGGAAGGCCAAGAACCCCGGTGGGTAATATGAGTATATTACATCTTAAATCTATTAAGAAGTAGGAGGAGAAAACAGAGGAAATATATTCTTCTCAAGAGGCTGGTCAACATGTCTTAGCCACAACTGCATAAATCAAAAGAGACTCAACTGTTTTTGTTCCGAAGGGTGAGATGTAAAGAGATGTAAGAAGGTTGGTGAACTGCAAGTGTAAAACACCAAAAATGACTTCATTTAATGAAAAAAGCAAAACCAAAAAGCTTGGCTCAGTGTAGGAGACAAGTGTTGATATTGGCCCCAGCACACAAACTTACACTATTTTGAGTAACAAAATATTCCCCATATATTTTCCAGGAGACCCCTGCCTACCCTGCAGTTGCAAGCCAAGAAAAATGGAAACATATGTCCACACAAAGATGTGCATATGAATGTTTACAGCGGCATTATTCATGACAGCCAAGAAGTGGGAACAATCCAAATATCCACCCAACTGGTGGATGGGTTTAAGAAACAAAAAACTGTGCTGTATCCATACCACGTTCCTTTTTGTTGCTAAATAGTATTCCAAAGTATTGGTACAAACCGTCCCCTAGATGAATCTCACAAATATTATGCTAAGCGAAAGAATCCAGGCTTAAAAAGTCACATAGTGAATGATGCCATTTATATGACATTCTTGAAACAGAAACTAGAGGGATTGGGGGTCAGATCAGTGGTGGCCGACAGCTGGGGACAGAAGAGAGGTTGGCTGCCAAGGGGCCACACAAAGAAATTTTGAGGATTATGAAACTGTTTTGTATCCTGATTGTAATGGTGGACGCACAAATCTATACATGTCTTACAGTGCATAGACCTGCCCACCCATGAAAGGATTATTTTACTGCAGGATCATTTTTAAAATAAAAAAAAAATTTTTTTAAACTCACTTTGTTTAAATTGGGTTTTGGGACTCTGAAATGCATCTTTTGGATCAGAAGCTCTTTGGAAGATAATTAGATGGCATCGTTTTTTTAAAGTTGGATCATTAAAGCAAATATACATATTCAATTCTTGAGCGAATTGATTATTTTTTGGAGGGAACCAGGGAATAAAATGTAACAAATATAGTGTTGATTTTGATGGCATTCCAGCCAATTAACGCGGTTCATTTGAGTGTTTAGTTCAATTTGGGTGGCTAAAAATATTTACTTATATAATTAAATGTATATGTAAGGGAGTCACATTTCAGAAAATATGGAAATGCAATTTTTTTAAAACGGAGGTGCTTGATTTCTATGGGTGGTCTTTCGTCATAGCACTCTAAAATTTCCAAACCTTCTGCAGTATTTATGATTGTTCTGCTGTGTCCCTTAGATAAGAGACCATGGTGTCTTTGTAACCCAGATCCTATTTAATATAAACATTCAAGGGAGGAAGGAAGGAATGCAGTAGGACAGGAGTAGGTTCTGCTGCCTTTTTTTTAATGGAGTTTGAAAGATAAAATTTTTTTTTAAATGAAGATGATAAAGGGGGCACCGGCAAGGAGGAAAGGGAAAAATCAAAAGCTCTGCTGGTTCTTCAAGAAAACTCTATGTAAAGAGATACCTTTCTTCCTTATTAACTGAACTCTGATGTTATTTGAAGAAGTTGTATTCCCAGATAAAAAAAATTTCCCAGGCTCTTTTGCATCCAATGGTCATGTGACATAGATCTAGCCAATGGTTACTCAACATAAGCTTCCAGGAAACTCCTTTAAAAGAACTGACTCAGCAGACAGGTGGTGCCCTTTCCCATTGCCTGTCATGTTAGCTGGCGCTCTGGCAGCCATCTTGAGAGCAGAAGGATGGAGCCAATATACAGATAAAGGAGTGGGAAGCCAGAAAATGCCTGGGTCCCTGGTGTTACCATGGAGCCAGTATTCTAGCCCCAGACTGCTTCTAGACTTATTTGACACGAGGGGAAATAAGCCTCTAAGTTATCTCAGGAGGGGTTTCGGGCGGGGGATGGGGTGGGGGTCTCTATAACTTGTAGCCAAAGCAAGCCTCAAGAAACATTATCCCTATTTTTCAACTACCCATAATAAAACACTCCCTGATGTGACAGTATATATATTTCTCTTTGCAGATAGGCCCTTCCTTGAACTGAAAACACAGATATTTCTGCTACTTTTCCATTTGCATGGAAAATGTCAAATTATAATGTATCATTTTCATTTCCCCATCCTAACAAAACCTCCTTTGAAGTCAATAACAAGAAAGCTCATCTCAGGAGTAATTTCCTGATCATCAAATTTTTGAATATATATATTTTTAATTTGCTACCCCTGCTGGCATGCCAGTTGGTAAGTATGCTAATCCTTGGAGATTTTGCTGTTATTTTTCTAAGATGGATACAAGTCAGACTCCAGATAACCTTCAGTCGTATGCCTTTGTTAAGAAGCATCACAGAATCAGGAAATCAAAGAGCTGGATGGAAGTTCAAGAATAATTAGAGTTGAGATATTGCTTATGTAATAGGACAAAACAGACGTTGTCAGCAAAGGAATCTGTAGGCACTGCAAAGCTTTGCTCAGTCCTGGGAAAAATGACAGGTATTCTAGAACACATCCAGAAGAGTGAGTTTCCTGTCCCTCTACACATCTGTCTCTGATCCAAACATCTCTGAGGTCCCCATATCCCAATTATTCACAGTTTGGGTCAGGCATGGGTCTGAATTGCAAACAACAGAATCTACTCTATCTAGTGTAGGGGAGGCCAAACTTCCTTCTACCCTCTTATATCCTATGGCTGAGCCTGAGAATTAAACTGACATAAGACAGATTAACAAGAGAAAAGCATACAAATTTTATTTAATATTTTTATGTGCACATGGGAGTCTTCAAAAGGAAAATAAAGACCTGAAGAAGCTGTTAGGCCAAATAGCTCATAGACCTTTTTAAACAAAGAATGATACATTGTGGGGATGTGAGAAGACAAAGTGGCTTGGGCTGGGGCAATATGTTGTGGGACAGTGACTAGAAAATACATGGGATGTTCCTGCAATCCCATTCCTGGACATATATCCAGATAAAACTATAATGCAAAAAGATACATGCACCCCAATGTTCATAGCAGCACTATTTACAATAGCCAAGACATGAAAGCAACCTAAATGTCCATTGACAGATGAATGGATAAAGAAGATGTGGTACATATATACAATGGAATATTACTCAGCCATAAAAAGAATGAAATAATGCCATTTGCAGCTACATGGATGGACGTAGAGATTATCATACTAAGTGAGTAAGTCAGACAGAAAAATAAATGTCATATGATATCACTTACATATGGAATCTAAAATATGACACAAATGAACTTATCTGCAAAACAGAAACAGACTCACAGACATAGAGAACAGACTTGTGGTTGCCAAGAGGGAGGGGAGTGTGGGTGGGATGGAGTGGGAGTTTGAGATTAGCAGATGCAAACTATTATAGAGAATGGATAAACAACAAGGTCCTGTTGTATAGCACAGGGAACTCTACTCAATATCCCGTAATAAACCATAATGGAAAAGAAGAATATGAAACAGAAATATATAAAACTGAATCACTTTGCTGTACACCAGAAACTAACACAACATTGTAAATCAGCTATACTTGAATTAAAAGAAAGAAAGAAAGAAAATATATGGAAGAAAGTAGTGGAAGATACTGGTTATTTTAGTAGGTTTGTTTGTACAGATCCATTTTGGTGTCAACTCCCAGTCTCTGGTGATAAGATTGCTCTTCCATTCCTGGTACAGGGAGGGCACCTTTCTCATGAGAAATTTTATGACCGCTTTTTAGGTAGAAATGGGACATCAGACAGCCTTTCCTGCATCTGCAGTTTCTTACGTGTCTTCATCTCAAAAGAACCAAAAGCCAAAGCGGCATATTTTGAGGGTGGCATGTTCTGAACCCCCTTTACTTGTTTAGGCCAAATAGGGATGTATTTAATGGCTCCCAGAACCAGTAGGCCAGAGAATCAGACTTGGAGGTTATAACCAGGAACAAGGCAGGCTCATCACTGGTCCTGGACACAGACCCTGAGACTCCCACTGCTGACACTGAGTGCAGGGCACAAGGGGACAGCCCCCTGCCTCCCCGGCAGCTTCTGAAAGCCCCACGGATCTCCAGTCCCCTGCTCAGAATGAACCACAGGCTGCCAGATTCATGCATCTCTCTCTTCTGCACTGAATCTTCTTTGTCTCCATCCGGTCAGTGGAATCCACGCCAAGTGTCTGCTCTCTTCCCGGGATACCGGGAAGGTGGGTTTCTGGCTTCTCCTTTGAAGATGGGCAGACACAAAAGTGGAGACATGCCCCTGAACATAGAGAGTTTTCAGAAGGTTCTGGAAGACCACAAATTATGACAAATCTCCACTCCCCGGTTATTATCTCAGCCTAGGTATCCTATCCTTCCTCTTGACTACAGTTACATCACCTTTAAAGACTAGCAAAGGAGGGACGAAAAATGTAGTGTTAAATTCCCAACTCCCTGATGGAGAAATTGAGAGGGGGAAGCCAACACTTGAGAAAAGTCACAATATAAATTCCAGATGTTTTTCCAGGAAAAGGTGTTTTTGGCATGGACTTGCTATTTTAATGTAATGAAAACCATTCCATTTTAGAAGAGAAAGATTCTAGTTTCCCAGGGGCGGGTGTGTGTGTGTGTCTATGTGTATCAAAACATAATTCTCAAGACGATAAAAACATAATTCTCAGGAACTAGATGACGAGCATTGGTCAAATCTATTTAACTAATTAATGATGGAAATAATAGGACGGCCAAGCTGATTCAAAACAGGATATGAGAACAAGGATCCTACATAGCCAAGGGAAAAGAAGGAATGCCACAGTACACTTGCTAAGTCAGAGATGCCTACATCACTGTTTCACTAACAATAAACCTGTAACTTTGGGGTTATCTTTAGTACTATCAGAAAAGAAAACTATTTTACTTTACAATTTTTCTATGGGTTAACCTCTAACTTTCCAGGGCTGTCTGGGCCCTAACCGATATTAATAGGAAGTCAGACAAAGTCTCATTTCCTTAGAGAGTCAGACGTCCCTTCCATGGGTTTGATACACTGTCATCTACCCTGACACTGAAAGGTCTCACGATCATCTTTATACTTTACTTCCAAGTTTTGGATATTTTTTCTTAGCATTTATGAAGTTTTCTCCTGTATCTCAAAGGTATTGGTTTGACTGGGGTTTATTCCCTTTGAACACATGGATCCAACCATTCATCTATTCCACGAACATTTACTGGGCTTCCATTCTGTGTCAAGAACTCAGTTGGCCATTGAGGAAACAAATAAATTAGACACAAATTTAACTAAAAGAATCAAGAACATGAAATCAACTCTAACAAAGTATGTTAATTGAGTTGCTAGAAGTAACAACAAGTGCTGTGGGGTGGACGGGGAGGGAGCAATTCTGCCTCAAGTGTGGGGGGCAGAGGTAAGCTGGGCGAGTTCAACATTTCTTGAAGACCTACTAAGTGCCAGGCACATCCCAGGCTGCAAAAATCCCAAGATGGGTGAAGTGGAAATTGCCTGGCATGGGTTTCTGGTGCTATAGGCTGGCCAGCACCCCTGTTTCCCACTCTTCTGCCCCTGGGACCAGAGGATTCCATGCCCACTTTGTTATCATCTTGATGGAACAAATGATCAAGGTGCTCTGGCCAGAGGGTAGACATGAGGCTCAAGCTCAGACTTCTGGGAAATTTTATCTTGAGATGCGTAACACAAGAAACAAGAATGATGAGTTATCACCCCAAAACATAAGCTCTAAAGAGATTTCCCAGGAGTTCCCAGTCCCTGGACCCCATAGCTGACACTAGTCTTATCCTTCCAGAGCCTAGTCCCCCAGCCTTTCCTTTTATTCTCAAAGTCACCCTACACCTTTCCATAGATTCCTGTTCCAAAGCCAGTTTCTGTTGCTTGCAACCAAAGGATCCTGGCTGATGGTTATTGCCACCCATGGAATGTGCCAAGGATGACATGTAGGTGGGTTTGCAGCAGATACAAGCCTGGCAGCCCCCTCAGCACTCTCCTTCCCAGTGTGTTCACAGTCCTTACCCTGGGGATGGGACCATGGCATGGCTCTTTCGAGAGATGGACAAATCCCAGCCAGGAGAATTCACCTTCTCAGACACAAAGCCACATTTTTCAGCCCCTTCTGGGGGCCAGGAACTATGCTAGGAAAAGAATGATGTAATCCCTGCCCCAGAAGAGCTAGTAAATGATTCAGCTAAACTCCCAGGGGGAACCAGAGTCATCAACATTAGCTCAAATGAGAAAATCCTCCAATCCTGTGCATTTCTCACAGGAAGGGAGGATCCATTTGGAAAGTAACTCTATCCTGTGGAGGTTTGTGGGAGACCTGGCTTCCTCTAGGTTTTCTCATGCCCAGGACTCTTACTTCACTGGGAAAAGGAACATCCCTTCTTGTAAGGCAGGCATCAGAATTCCTATAAACATGGCTTGACCGAGTCCAGCACTTGAGGTATCAGAAGGGTTAGTGTCATCAGTGTAGGAAAGACATAGGCCATGGGTCAGTGACTTCAAATGTGTTTTTCCAACACCAAAGGATGATTATCTTGGGGGAGGCCACTGTGCTTACCTTTATTTTGAGGCTGCTTCATGAAGCATTTGCAGCAATGAAGTGTATCATATTTCACACAAGAGACTGTGTCAAGAAAAATTGCTATTTGTCTTCTCAGTATTTTTTCATTCAACAGATATTTAAGGAGCTTCTGCCATGAGCAGGTATTGTTCATGATGCTCAAAATACAGCATTGGATAAAATGCACAAAAATCTCCGTCTCAGAAGGACTGGAGAATGCTTGTGGAGGGGGCGGAGTTTATGGCAACAGTTTGACTTTCACTTAGAAAACCCCACCTTCTCGGACACAACTGATATGATGTGAAGGTGTTACCAAACCAAACTTGGGTCTGCTCGCCCGTGTGCAGTAAAGGCAATCTACTGACACCGGGCTGTGGTGAAGGAAAGTGCAGCGTTTACTGCAGGGCACCCAGCAAGGAGGCTGGGGACAGCTAGTGCTCAAGACACCCAAACTCCCAAAAAGCATTTTTAAAGACAAGGTGAGGGAGGGGAGTCCCAGGGTAGGTGATCAGCTCGTGCACGATTCTCTGATTGATTGATGGTGAGGTAACAAGGCGGTGTCACAGGGGTTAACCTTAGGCACCAGTAGGTCTGGGGGCTACGTGCTCCTGGTCACTAAGTAGTTAATTCCATTTTGGTGGGGGTTTTAGCATCTGTAAAACAACTCAGGAAATGTGCACCAGATACTATTATCTCCGTACTTCAGAGAGGAGCTAAAACAGAAGATATGGGGGAGGGGTCTGTCCCGGGAAGCCTTCATAGCGTCCTGCTTGGTTACCCAGGGAAAGGCACCGCAGTCTCAAGAGGTGATACCTACAATCCAGGCTATACCTAACAGCCACGTTGCCCTGGCAACAGGAATTCATTACCAGTGGACACGTGACCTAAGCTGATCCAATCGGAGCTCACCTCGGGCTTTTGTGAAAGCCACAGCAAGACCGGTGACCTTAGCCCATTGTTTGAAAACCTCAGTAAAATGGGGCCATTTTACACCCATCTGGTCCCCAAGAATAAAGCCAGCACCTATACGTCCTGATGACCACTGCATTTGATGCCTGAATTTTGCTGGGTCTGATTTGGACCTAAGATGACCACGTAATTTACTGTCCAACCTAGGACTCGTGTGAGAGTGAAAGCCTTCTTCACTATTAGGCCAGAACAACAGGCGTAAGTGAGGACCATACTGAGCAAACTGGACTTAGCCGCCACCACCCCCCTACTCATGACTGATATTTTTTTCATCCCACGAGGCAAGAAATTACCTCTTCATAAAGGCACTCCATATCTTGCAATGAATTTCCTCTGCTTAAGTTAGCTAGAGGGCAGTTCTGAGGCTTAGTGAAAGGTAAGATTGGAAGAGGCTGCTATTAATTATTAAGGAGGCAAACAGGCCTGCATGGGGACTTCCCCACTCAGACCAGGACATATGCTCACCCTCAGTACCGAGCATCCTGAGTGTCGGGCCCCAAGCTGGGCATGAAGGATTCCAGGATGAAAAAGGCAGGAAGGCACAGGTCCCTTCCTAGAGGCGCTCACTGTGTTAGTAAGAGACATAAACACCTAAAACCACAATGGCAGCAGCAGATGCTGCAGGAGGGACCACAGGTGAAAGCTATCTGCTCAGCTGCCCCTTTGAATTGTGATCACGTTTTCTGTGTTTGCTTTTGTTCAGTAAAACCTGGCGATGACGGATTGCTGAGCACAGCTGACTTAACCTCCTCCCTTCCTCGGGCATTTCCTGAAGAATTCCAGCACTTCAAGTAAAAATGGCGGGCCATCTGTGGTTTAATACCTGAGCTACTTTCTGTCCCTCTATGATGAGAATTTCAGCCCAGGAGGCTTAGAGATGGAAACCCTCATCTTAGGGTCAAGAAGACGATGGGGATGGAACCAAGAGTAGGCTCAGCCTCCCTCTCCACCCCTTCCACTGAAGGCTCCCGAGGGTGGGGGAGGTGGGGGGTGTCGAGGAGTTGGGGCAGAGGTCAGGGGGAGGGGGTTCGGGCAATACCCACTCTTGATAAGACCTGTTCTTGATGTGGAGTGTATCACCAGGGTGCATTCTCAACAATTTGCGTTTCAAAATTAAAACATAAGCATCGTTTGGCAAAAAAGGAGAAAGACACCATTTCTCTGCCTGGGAACATCTGCCAGTCATGGGAGGGGGAGGGCCCTGGGCACTGGAGTCCAGTGGGGTGGTGTTGGCAATATTCCTTTGTCTTCTGTATTTGGAAGAATACAGACCATCGCATTGAATGGCCACACGTGCTGTGGTCAGCACACCAAACTGGCATCTCTTCGGTAACACGCCATGAGGGAAAGCAGAGATATGATTTCTCTTGTCTTCCTGAGCCGTACAAGCCATGTGTCAAGTTAATGAGTGGATCTGATGAAGTGTAAGACAGCTTGTCAGCCAACAGTTAAGTGGCCTTGTTTCCTTTCCCTGGGATAATATTGGATTTCAAACTGATAACATCAACAAGAGAAAGGCACATAGCTAACAGCTAATTTCTGAAGAACATATGTTTCTGCTCAATTTTTGCACCTTTATTGCTCCATGTGACACTGTAATACTTTCTGCTACATAACAGCCTGATTCCCCTCATCTGTCTTCCATCTAATTCAAGTCAAAACCAGGAAAGCGAGCCAATTCCTGGCCTATTTGTAACTCTTCCACAAATTATTGTCGCTGATTCCCCTGTGCTACAATGTTTTTCAGGAACCAATAGCTGAAAAAAATAATGATAAAGTTGAAGGAGATCTCATCTTCTTTTCTATATTGTTTAATTAAAAAATGAAAACGTGGAATCTAACAAAATGATACAAATGAACTTATTTACAAAACAGAAACAGATTCACAGACATAGAAAACAAATTTATGGTTACCAAATGGGAAAGGGGGTGGGGGAGGGATAAATTAGGAGTTTGGGATTAGCAGATACACACTACTATGTACAAAATAGATAAACAACAAGGTCCTACTGTATAGCGCAGGGAACTATATTCAATATCATGTAATAAATTATAATGGAAAGGAATCTGAAAAAGAATATACAAGTGAATCACTTTGCTGTACACCAGAAACTAACACAACATTGTAAATCAACTATACTTCAATTTAAAAAAATAAAGATAAAATACAAAATATGAAAATGGCAACATGAGACCCATGATGAGACAAGTTGCATCTGCATAGATAATTGTTATTTTTATAAAGAAACCATGAAGCAGGACAATATGTCTACTTTTAATTCCACAAACACAAAATTACTTCTTTGGAAATCTGTATACTTCTTGATAAACTTGATAAGCTGTCCCAGCTCCAAATTCAAGTTGCTCAGACCAACAAGTTCATAGCCATCCTGAAGACCTGTGTCAGGGTTTTATTTTTCTCATTCAATCTATTTTACAAAAACATTCTGTTTTACAACCACTTTAACCATACTGCAACCCCACCCTCCTGCTCCCACCTTGGTCAAAGCCACTATTAAAAACTGTCTCTTGGGCTTCCCTGCTGGCGCAGTGGTTGAGAGTCCGCCTTCCAATGCAAGGGACACAGGTTCGTGCCCCGGTCCAGGAAGATCCCACATGCCGCGGAGCGGCTGGGCCCGTGAGCCATGGCCGCTGAGCCTGTGCGTCGGGAGCCTGTGCTCCGCAACGGGAGAGGCCACGACAGTGAGAGGCCCGTACCGCAAAAAAAATAAATAAAAAAATAACTGTCTCCTCCCGAATCTCCCAGGGTCTGTCCTTGGCCCCTGCCCCATCCCGTCCCCCAGGCTACTCTTAACACAATGAGATGAGCAGAGTGATCCTTTAACTACAAGTCAAATCACTCACTCTGTCACAGGCAGGCTTCTAGGATGGCCCCAAGATTCCTGCTCCCTGGTGTATAATCCCTTCCCCTAGAGCATGGGCAGAAACTGGAATTTCATACACACACCCCTTGATTAGGTGACTTATCAGTCAACTTTAAGCAAATCAGAATGGAGGGTATATGGGTGGGCCTGACCTAATCGGGTGAGTCCTTGAAGGGAACTAGATCTTCCTGAAGGAGCCATGGAGGCAGCCACAGGGCACAGACCTGAGAGGGACCTCTAGGAGCTGAGAATAGTGTCTAGCTGGCAGCTCACAAGACAACAGGGACCTCAGTCCCTCAGCCACAAGGAAATTAATTCTGTCAACAATCCGAGGGTGTTTGGAAGTGGATCTTTTCCTAATGCAGCCTCTGGATGGGAACTCAGCCAGCTAATATCATGATTTCAGCCTGTGAGTCCTTGAGCAGAGGGCCCAGCTAAAACATACATGACTCCTGGCCCCCAGAAACTATGAGATCATGGATTTGTGTTGGTTTAAGCCAGTTAGTTTGTGGTCATTTGTTACACAGTCATAGAAAATGAAAACCCTCTCCTCAAAAGCCTCCAAAATACTCCCAACTCACTCAAATATAACCTAGATCTTCCCAATGGCCTACAGGGTCCCATGTGGTCTGGTCTCCCCACCTCTCTGGCCTTTTCTGTCCACCTGTCTCCTTCCTTCACTCTGCTGTGGCCATACTGTTCACGCTTTGCTACTCAAACATGCCAGGCATGCTCCTGCCCCAGGGCCTCTGCACTTGCTGTTCCCTCTGCCTGGAATACACCCTCTCCCCACATATTAGCCTGTGTCCCTCCATCACTGCTTTCAGGTCTCTGCTCCATGTCAACATCCTCTGAGGAGCCCACTTGCATCCCAACCCCACCATTCCCTGCCTCACTTTCCTTCTTAGCACCTGCCACCTCCTGGTTCACTCCAGGTACATTTTATCTTGTTATTGATTGTCCCTGACCAGAGGTGAGCCCCATAGTGTCAGGAGCTTCATTGATTCCCTGCTTTACACCTGGAGCCCAGAACAGTGCCTGACACATAACTGACACTCAATAACTTCTTCAATGAATAAAAGGGATCCAGGGTTTTGTTGGGAAACCAGGCAAAACAGAGCAGTCATGGGAGCCCCAAATGCCAAGCGAAATGAGCCACATGAACTTTAAAGTGTCCATAAAAAGAAAAGCCAAAACCACAGAGTTCTATGAAACCTTTTTTCTTTTTAAGTACCTCCCAATCTTTATGTTTTTTGGAAGTAACCAAGTACACTTTCAACAGCCTTGACTGTTTGTTTGGGTTTTTTTTAATAGATGTTTCTTTGCCTCCCCAGCAGCCACTGGAGCTCCTAAGTCCCCCAGATGCCTGGTCGTGGGTTTGTTTGCACCTTGGGGAAAACGAGGCCAACGTGAGAAGTCTCTGTCTTTGTCAGTCAAGGCCAAGACCCACAGTACCAAATGTCAGCCAGAGACGGGCTCTGTAATAAAGGCTGCTCTGCTGGAACATTTTGCATAATTGGAAGGTGAGGTTAACAGCAATAAAGAAAACTAACGTGGACCTCCAATGGTTTATGAAGCAGATGCTGGGAAATAGAGCAGAGGGCGTCCTGACTCAGCCTGACTCTGTTATTTACTTATTAATTTCAGAGCGAAGGAACAGCGTGGAAGGGAGTGGGAAGGACGTGGGTTTGGGAAAAGTAACGGCTGTGGAGTCAGTCTAGGACTCAGTTGAAGTCCAGCTGCCCACTCTCCAGCTGTGTGGCCTCTGACCTCTCCCTAGGTTGTAAAAGCAGAACAGCACTGATGAGAGCTGTGAGCTCCACCACGAGCAACGTCCCATTGGCCTGATTGCTTCTATGCAAATTTACTCTTTTCTCTCTTATTGTATCATTTGTGGCTGAGGTCTGGGATGTGAACAGTGGCTGTTCCCTGAGCCCTGAATCTGGGGGTCCGAAAGGTTAATGCCACAGCAGTTTGGCAGGGCTGCAAAGACCTGGTTCCCCTGAGAAGCCCACCCAGAGCCAGGCGGGATGGAAACACCTACTAAGGACCCAGCTCAACCAAAGCACAGCCTCCATCGCTGAAGGGTGGCCACAGCAAGGGGTCATTGTCCCAGCCTGAGTCAGGGACCATGTCACATGACACAGATCATGTTGTCATGGTGGAAAAGGAATTCTCTGCAGGTCCTGAGATGTGGGCTTTTTCCAAAAACCCAAATGCTAACGAGAAAGGGAGTGGGACCAGGGGACAAAGTACGTATTTCTTTTAAAAGAGGCAGACACCATTTATATTAGTTGCCTTGCCAAAGTTCATGAAATTATAGAAACTCTTTCCAGTAAGCTTTTCTTAAAAGGATCCCAGAGCTTAAAAGAAGTGTCAAGAGTTTGAATCTTTCAGCATTTCTACATCAGCCTCTTTTTGTTTGTTTAACGCTGTATCACATTGCTGAGTTTCTTTTTATCTGTTCAAAATATTGCAAAATTAAAACAGTTTTTAAAGGATTATGGCTTAGGCATTATTCCTCTGAATATTGTCTGCTGTTATGCTGTGGGTTTTTTTAAATTGAGGTATAGTTGATGTAAAATATTATGTAAGTTTCAGGCATACAATATAGTGATTCACAATTTTTAAACGTTATATCCCATCTATAGTATTATAAAATATTGGCTGCATTCTCTGTGTTGTACAATATATCCTTGTAACTTATTTATTTTATACATAGTAATTTGTACCTACCCCTATCTTGTCCCTCCCCCTTCCCTCACCCCACTTGTAACCACTAGTTTGTTCCCTATATCTGTGAGCCTGTTTCTTTTTTGTTGTAATCACTAACTTGTTTTATTTTTTAGATTCCATATATAACTGATATCATATAACATTTGTCTTTCTCTGTCTGACATTTCATTTAGCATAATATCCTCCAAGTCCATCTAAATCCCAGGGGCTTAAGTGCTGAAGGTTGACTCTCTCTCATACTGCACATCCGTCACAGGCAGCAGGAGGGCTCTGCTCTGCATCATCCCCACTCAGGGACCCAAGTGAGGGTGGCTCCTTCTTGTGCTCTGGTGACAACCAGATTTGTCCGTTACTGCAACGGCATCTTCTCTGTCCTGACAGACACAAATTCCTCTGTGGTCAACTGAATAAGGACCCCAAAGCTTTTCACTTCCCAATCCCCGGAACCTATGACTGTGCTGCCTTACGCGAGAAAAGGGTCTTTGCAGATGTGATTATGTCAAGGGTCTTGAGACAGGAAGATTAACCTGGATTATTCAGACCGGCCCAGTGTACTCTCAAGGGTCCTTGTACGTGGGAGGAAGGAGAATCCGAATAAGAAAAAAGGTAATGTGACCACAGAGGTGGAGAGATTGGAAGATGATATGCTGCTACTGGGTGTGAAGATGGGAGATTGGCCATGAGCCAAGGAAGGCAGGTGGCTTCTGGAAGCCAGAAAAGGCAAGGAAATAGATTCTTCCATCAAGCCAACCCATTTTAGACTTCGGACCTCCACAACTGTAACTGAATAAATTTGTATTTTAAGACACTAAGTTTGGGGTAATTTGTTACAGCAGTAATAGGAAACTGATACATCTCCCTATGCTTTTTGTAAGCATCTCTTTGATGTGGGTGTTCCTCAAATTTAGATTTTTGAACAAAGGATGCCTCCCACAAAATCATTTTCTTGTTTAAGTAGTGAAAATGAACTGCTAAAGAAAATGTCATTGAAAAGTTCTGAAATGTCTGAGATTAAATCACAATACCACTTACTAATCCATTCCTCTCCGTTTAATACACAAGCTCCAGGTAACTGCCATCCACTCTCCCCATGACATTTTTGTTGAATCTGGCACAATTGTTGGCCCGGGATGGAGAGTCCTCAGACGAGGCCTGAAGGAGCTCACAGAGACGAGACCCCCTTACTGATGAGAGAAGAACCAGAGTGTCCCCATCCCCACCCTGTACTCGCCCTAACAGCAAACATGCTCCCCTCCATCGCATTTAGATCCACAGCTGCAGGAAATGGCAGGACAATCACCTTGCAGGGTGTCAGAGCCCCAGTGTCACTTTGCATTTTGCTCCCCTGCATTTAACCCAGGAGGGGGTTAGGGAAAATCACAAACCACCAGCGCAATGAACAGTCCCCAACCTCGCCAACCTTTGTCCAGCCTGTCTGCATGTTCCCTGTGTTTCTGGCTAAACCCCTTTCCTTTTCATTTTTCTCCCCAGGAACCCAAGGTGGAGCAGGCCCGTGGACTAGGTGGGATTCTTAATGGCTGGTTTGATTGCTCATATCTGAGCTGGTCTCTCATTTTGGTCACAAAGGTTACCTACCTTCAGAAACAATCAATGGATCACTAACATATGCAGGCATTAGTCCACGTGTCTCTCCCTTTCAGAACACAGGACATGTTATAGACAGACTGCCAAGTCTTTTTAAAGCTGTGAACATTCAAATGGCTTTTATAGCTGAACCCATGCTGGAACGTACAAATTTCAAGCCTTTGTGCCCCTCTGACTCTTCATAAGCTGTAAAGGCGAGATTGGATGTCTTCCATTTAGGAAGGCAGAAATGGAGCATCCGATAGAAGATGGGGAGATACCATTCAACTTCACAGGGACACCTACCTCTATTGAGGCTCTATGGGGACATGGGCTGGAAGTGAGATCTTTAAAGACATCTATGGCTTTAATGGTCATTCAACTTAGCCAGCAGTGACACTGGTCTAGGCCAGGGCTCCCTGAATTCTTACCTAAAAGACAAGCATTTCCAAAGGTGCAACTGGCACAGGTGGGAAGGCTGAGAACAAGGGAAACTCAGAGGGAAAGGAAAATAGCTTATCAGCAAGTCCTTTTCACCATTCACTTCGAGAAGATGAGAGAATGAAAGTTAGCAGAAGTCCAGCATTCACCAGAAATTCACTCTCAGAATTGACATTATTCTGAGCAATGATTATTATATGTTCATGTGGCTTCTCAGTGTAAATGTCCTATTTTGAGTTTCCAGCACACATTCCCTCCATCTTCTAGTAACCATACCCTGGTATATAGACAATCACTCTCCATCCGTGGGGTTCAGGATGAGCACCACGTCTGAGGGTGGAGCATGTGACCTGGCCTGGCCAATCAGCTGGCAGATACCCTACACCCAGAAGTGGTTCAGGATGACCGCATGGCAAGAATTGGTCTAAGCAGAGTGAATCCTGTCCCTGGAAGGGGTGTGACTGGGAGAGATGCTCTCTGGGGCAGGCACTGCTGGAAGTCCACCCAAGAGCTTGCCCACCCTTATTCCTGCCAGCAGAGCCCAGCCCCCAGTCTAGAAGCAGAGAATGCATTACTTGCTCTCCCATCCTCCTTTGCGGCAAGTTGTGGGCACATGACCCAGTCCTAGCCTGTGATCCCAGGGAGCATCTGTTTCTGGGGGATGGGGAGGTGGAGAGGGTCCTGGGAAAGATTTGACCCTTCTGGAGAAACAGAGATGTCCTTGACAAGAGGTTCCCTTACCTGCTTTCATTGGATGCTGCTCGAAAATATAAACATGCTTAGAGACACAGCAGCTGTTTGGAGACTACCAGAAAGACTAAGAGAATCACAAAGAAATCCGCCCAGAACCTTTCATTCTGAGTTACTGAATCACTCTCAGAACTAACTACCTTTAGTCTTCGTGTTAAGTGTGTCGGAGGAGTGGGGTGGGGGGAGAGAACTAGTATTTCAGACACTTTCTAGACTGAGGTTTTATTAGTCTAGTCAAATTATTTTAAGTGGACTAAAAATATGGTTGGTTCCAGAGCTACCACCCCAGAGAGCCCAAGAATGACGCTCTCACAAACAGAGCTGAAATAAAAGAAATCTTGATAACACTGTTTAAGCCCCTGAATCCACTGGGACCTGGAGCCTTACCTGAGTTTTTCAATTACATGAATCAAAATAATTTTACTTTTGCTTAAATCCATTAGAGTTAAGTTTCTCTTGCCATTTACTACATTACTTTAAAACTTCTGCATAACAAAGGATGCCATTAAAAATGTAAAGATATATATTCTCTGCAGCAGAAGTAAAGGAATGAATCAATACACAAAGAAATGGAAAATATCCACATAACTGCAACACAATGGTTAAGTCAAATGTGGCCCATCCATTCTATATACCACGATGCCATCATTTAAAGGAATAAGGTAGACCAATATGTACTTACAGAGAATTATATCCAAGACATCTGTTTTGTGAACAGTAAGTAAAGAGTAATATGTATACGTATGCATGTCTTACACACACACATATATTTGCACATATTTATAGAGATACGTGCATAGGAAATAGTCTAGAAGAATTCATATGGAAATAATAATAGTGTTTCGTATGGGAAGGGGAGTGGAACAGTGGGAAAAGAGGGTATTTATACCCTGTACACTTCCAAACTGTTTCAATTTAAATAAGAATATGTTTTGCTATTACTTGTAAAATTAAAACTAAAACCCGAAAAAAAAAATCTAAAATATCTGCTTTGCTTGAACTGGGCTCTACTTAATACAAAACATTCCCTAACAAAGAAAGAAAACTGAAAGGCAGGAAGCAGGTTGGGCCCTTGGACATGTAGCACGGAAGCTGAAAATTTCTGCTTGGCTTTCCATCTTCTGTCTGCAGTCTCCATGGCTGGAGCCTGGAACCCGCTAAGAAAACCACTCCAGACAGCTTGTCGGGAGGCCCCCTGGTCCTCAGTCCTGCCTGGTCCTGCCCAGCTCGGACCCTGTGTCTGCTCCCTGCCAGCTAAGTCCCAGCATCTGAGAGCAGGTGTCTCAGGCCCCGAGCTGGACTTGGCTGTCAGTGAGCATTGTTGTTGAGACCCTACCAGCCTCATGTCAGCTCCAGCCAGCCCGGACTGACTCCTCCAAGGCTGTCTTTGAAGGACCCAGGTCCACCCTCATTTCACCTGTCAAGCAATCAAGGGGAGTGAGCTTCCATCATTTTGTGTTTCCCTCCCCCTTAGAAGACAAGAAATTGTTGTAACCTGCTTCCTGTGTATAAAGCTGCCACTCAAAATAGTATGAAAATTCAGTACCAGGGCTTCCCTGGTGGCGCAGTGGTTGAGAATCTGCCTGCCAATGCAGGGGACACGGGTTCGAGCCCTGGTCTGGGAAGATCCCACATGCCACAGAGCAACTAGACCCGTGAGCCACAACTACTGAGCCTGCGTGTCTGGAGCCTGTGCTCCGCAACAAGAGAGGCCGCGACAGTGAGAGGCCCGCGCACCACGATGAAGAGTGGCCCCCGCTCGCCGCAACTAGAGAAAGCCCTCGCACAGAAAAGAAGACCCAACACAGCCAAAAATAATAAATAAATAAATAAGTAAGTAAATAAATAAATAAATAAATTCAGTACCAAACTCCAAACAAGCCAGCAATGTCCCACATGCTCACTGTTGGAGAACAGTGGTGTTTTCACTGACTACAATAGCAGGGACCTCATGTACCTGGTCACTGAGGAGAAGAAAGTTCTGCCCTGAGCCTCGGCTGTCCTGTGTCTCAGGGGCAAGCTCCTCTCATGTTCCAGTCAACAGCGTCTCTCTTCATCTCTCCAGCGCTCTTCGGCACTGACCTGGCATCAGACTCTAGGACAGGTAGAAAATGTGATGGGAAGAAGTTTCTGCAGGGCTTTGCAGACCCTTGCGTCTTGGTCAGTTCAGGCTGCTGTAACAAAGCACCATAGGCTGGTGGCTTATAAGCAACAGACATTTCTTTCTCATAGTTCTGGAGGCTGGAAGTCCAAAATCAGGGTCCCAGCTTGGTCAAGTTCTGGTACAAGCCCTCTTCCACTGTATCCTCACCTGGTGGAAGGCAGAGGGGAAGCAAGCTCGCTCAGGACTCTTAGGAGGGCACTGATCCCATTCGTGAGGGCCCCGCTCTCACGACCTCACCTAAACCTAATCGTTTCCCAAAGACACCAGCCTGTTAGAGGGTAGGGGTTCAACATATGGATTTGGGGGGACACCAGCATTCAGACCATAGCTGCTTGTGATGTCATAGGCTTTTACTCTGAGATGGAAAGTCATTAGTTGCTCTGAGCTGAGGAGTGGGGGGATAGGACTCAGCTGTGGGCCCTGTGGGAAATGTCTGTAGGAAGCCAGGGAGGAACTAGGTGACCTGGAGGAAGCATCTGCAAGAACACAGTGGGAGGCCGTGATGGTCAGGGCTACCATGGTGGAGGCGGAAATGTCAACAAGCAGACGGATTCTGGATCTGTTCTGAAGGGGGAGCCCACAGGGTTTGTTGCCAGATTGGGGCTGGGGAGGGACAGAGAGAGAGGAATGAGGGGATGACTCTGGCTCCGAGGTTTCTGGATGGAGCCTCTGGAAGGAGGGAGTTTTGAGATAAAGATGTCCTGAGAAGGAGGCCAGCCAGTCATGGGACATGTGATCCCACAGCTGTTCCTTCTTTCCCCATAACCCTCTTTGTCCTGTACTTTCAGCATCTCTTCACATGTCTCTTTCCAAGCTTTGGGTTCTCAAGGACAGGGCCTGTGCCCTCTGTCACCAGGTGGCTGGTGTCACAGCCAGGGCCTGGAAAATAGAGCAATCACTCTGTGTTTGTGAAAGAAATAAATAGAGGGTACAGGGCTGGTGGTGGTGGGATGAACTGGGAGATTGGGATTGACATATATACACTAATATGTATAAAATAGATCACTAATAAAAATAAAATAAAATAGCATGTGTAAAAAAATAAAAATCCAGAAAAAAAAAATAGAGGGTACAGAGAGGTTGAGCAGACATATGGTGGATGCAACCAACCATAAAGTTCTTAGTTTAAAATAAAAAATAAGGAAGAGAAGAAAAGAAAATTGAGCTTCAGATACATTTTTTTAAACATGTTATTATTATGGCTGTTTCAGACAAGTGCTTAGTGACTTGGCATTATCCATTAAAACTAAGTGCTGAATCCCTCTGACCCAGCAAAGACAGTCTTAGGAATCAAACTTGGGGAAAACACACATGTACACACACACACACACACACACACACAGGAAGATGCTCCTAGCAGGCTTGTCTATAAGAGGGAAAACTTGAGGACAAGCCAAATGTGTATTATTCAAACAAGGTGGCAGTGACATTACAAAGGAATACTATACAGTGAACAAAAGTTCAAAACTGAGTGTCTCACCATGAATCTCAAAAGCATATCATGGAATGAGAAAGAAATTAGGAAAATGGCAGAGCATGTTTTTATTTACATGTGAAACTTGGGGTTAAATCTGTTTCGTCTGCTTTCACTAATCAAGGTCATTTTAAAACTTGCATGTCCTCCAAGCTGCATGTAGCCTAAATAAGGTGTTTGCTTGAGGTGTTTTCCAGGAACTTGGAGTCAGCTGTGACTAGTTCAATCTGAGCTGGTTAAGACTGGATGGGACCACTAAACCTCCAATTGAGCATGTGCCATGTGTCCATGCTCGGTGACCTTTTGAAAGTGCAGAGGCCTCTGGCTTAGTTATACCTGCCTTGAACAATGATGACGGCACCTTTCTCCAATCACCTTTCCCCACGCTCCCCACACTGAGACCACCCTGCTGCTTTATTCGTTATCCCATAAATATCCCAGCCCCTCACCTTCAGAGAGGCAGATCTGAGACTGGTTCTCCTATCTCCTCCTTTGGCTGCCTTGAGAATAAACCCTTTGTTTGCTGCAGACCTCGGCATCTCAGCGTTTTGTCTTGCTGTGCACCAGCAAAAACGAACCTGGTTCGGTAACTTACGTAAAATCTACTGCAAAAGCCACCTATTCTTTTTACTTAATTATAATTTTTATCAAAGTTGTAGAGGATTGGAAGGCTGATCAAGAAAAACTGCAGATCCCTGCCCCACCCCTCACGATTTCTGCTCTCCGGAAACAACCATTTTCGGCAATTTTAGTGTTTCTATGAGTATTTACTCCTATATTTCTAAGTACTATGTTTATGTTGCCACAAAATCATCAGGATTTCATTCTTAGACCAACACTGCTCTCCCCTTCACTCTCCCCCATCATCCTGGTAGAGTCATATCAAGACTTCATGGTACATAAGAAACATGCAGTGTTCACACTACCATAACTGGGTAAGAAGCATCCACAGATGAGCTGTGTGATGTGAAACTTAATTGCCTCGCCTTAAAATTTTTCTGTTTTTTTTTTCCTCTAAAATGAGTAATTACCTTGATCTCCCACTTCCTTAGTTTCCTAGGTATCGATCATTAATCCATCCCTAAATTCTCTGCCCTGCCTATAACCAACCTCTCAAAATGATCACACCATCACATGGTGGGGGGGGGGTATGGTTTCCTTGGCCACACCCCTCCAGGGAACGGCTGCCCTCAAGATCTGCTTCAGAGCTGTGATCCTGATATTTCCCTGGTGCTCTGGATTCATCCTGGAGATTCTGTCCCTCTCCCTCGGGAAGGATCTCCCATGTCCTTGTCTGGGATCCTATGGCACCTACTTTCTTAACCGACTCTTCGCTGGTGGAGCACATCCTCCTCCTATAGCTTCCCAAGAAAGGTCACAGAGAAGATGAGTCTGAAGTGTCTTTATTCTGTCCTCGCCCTTGATCTGTACACTGGCTCTGGTTCACCCTCCAGGTTAGAGTAAACTTCCCAAGAAGTTTGAAGCCCTGCTTCATTCCAAGGATGTGCTCTGAGTCCCTGGTCCTGAACTTGAGATCAACTCCCTCTCTCTGGAGGCTTCTAGAGTTTTCTCTTCCTCCTGGATTTTTGTGAATTCACAATGACGTTCCCAATGCTGGGTTTTTTGTGTGTTTGCTTTTTTTAAATTGTTCTAAGCACTATGGGGACCTAGAAAGTGTACTAGAAATTCATTTCAAAATTCTGAAAAAGTCAAAAGGGACTTTGGAAGACAGTTGGGTAGTTTCTTACAAAACTAAACATACTCTTAACATATGACCCAGCAGTTGTGCTCTTTTCATTTACCCCAAAGAGTTGAAAACTTAAGTGCATACAAAATCCTGCACACGAATGTTTATAGCAGCCTTATTCATAATTGCCAAACATTGGAAGCAACCAAAGATATCCTTCAATAGGTGAATGAACAAAAAGTGTGGTACAGCCAAACAATGGAATATTATCAAGCCATGAAAAGGCATGAGGAAACTTAAAAGCATATTACTAAGTGAAAGAAGCCAATCTGAAAAGGCTACATACAGTATGATCCCAACTATATGACATCCTGGAAAAGATAAAAACTGTGGAGATCATAGATCCAAAGATCAGTTGTTGCCAGGGGTTCAGGGGAGGGAGGAATAAATAGGCAAAGCTCAGAGGATTTTTAGAGCAGTGCAACTATTCTGTATGAAACTGCAGTGGTAGATACATGCCATTTTATCTTTGTCAAAACCCATAGAATATACAACACAAAGAGTGAACCCTAATGTAAACTATGGACTTTAGTGAATAATAACATATCAATATTGGCTCATCAACTGTAATAAATGTTCCACCCTAATGCCAGATATTAATAGTAGGGAAAAGTCAAGGAGGGAGGGGATGAAGGGGGTATTTGGGAAATCTCCATACTTTTTGCTCAAGTTTTTTTTTCTAAACCTAAAACTGCTCAAAAAAAGAAATAAAGTCTATCAATGTAAAAATGGAAAAAGATAAAGGGGGAAATTCACCTATATCCTATCTTTTTTTTTTTTTTTTTTTTTGGTAGAATAAGCAAAGCTAGCATGGCCAGATTCACTGCCACCACCTCCTCCCTGGGTCAGACCTGGGAGCTGGGCCATGGTGCTGGGGGCAAACTCCGGAGCTGCCCCTCCAGCCCTGTCAGGCTCACCAGGAGATCCTCACAGCTGTGGGCATGCACCCCGGGCAGCCTGAGGCAAGACAGGCCTGTGCTCCCCACCCTGCGTGGCTTCTGCCTCAGTGACCCCTTTCAGGTCCCCCTTTATGACTCCCCAGGCACAGCCAGCACTGCAGGGGCTGTCCCAGAAACAGCCCCCCTCACCACAGGGCTGGCAAGACCCCTTCTGTCTTGGGATAAAATCCGTATTTCACTTTTTCATGTCAAGGGCCGGAACCCTCGGGGAGACCAGGGCCCAGAGGACAGGCCAGCTGCTGTTGGCCTTGAAACCACAGTGCCTCCTCATCTGTGATCTGTGTCCAGCAGGGCCTTGGCCCAGTGCACAGATGGCCCCAGCAGAGCCAGCATCCTGGACCAGATGCAGCCTCTTGTCCTCACACAGCCAGCCCGGGATTAACGTTCTTTGCTTGAGCTCACCAGTAAATAAATATCTGAGTACACTTGGACCCCTGCTTGCTTTGGATGCTACCTGCAGCTGGTCTGTCCTGAGTGGCCGATATCAGAATAGTTAAAATAGGGAAAGACCTCTGACTCCCCATTTGCACGAGGGCAAAGGTCCTCACTGAGACAATCATTGTATAGATTCTTCATTGCATTTACTGTGTGCTCTGCCAGAACTAAACTATGTGCTTTCAACTTATCCTCATTCCTACCCTCTCCCATTCCACACAATAGGTTATTGTCCCTCAAAGACAGGTCTGGGGCTTATTAAAAATGCAGCTTCTCAAATCCCACCCCTAAATAGTAAAGTCGGGCCCAGGGCATCAGACATTTCCATGAGTTCCTCGGGTGACTCACAAGCACATCTAACTGAAAATCTTCTCATAGTTGAGAAACAAATCTTTGTTTCCCTGTGGATGAAAATAAGATTGGTCCTTCTCTTTGGAAATTTAATCTGTTTACATTTAATGTAATTATTCATATGATTTAAGTCTACTTTCTTACTATCAGTTTTCTATGTGTATCACATTTTTCTCTCCTGCCTCATTTTGTATTTTTATTATTCATTTAGTAAACTCCAATTAGGTTGTTCATTTTGATGCCTTCATTATTATTTTAGTGCATGTAATAGGGAATAGAACATATACCCTTCACTCATGATAGTCTGTCCTATGTTAGAACCTATCACTTCCTAAAGAATGAAGACCTTTAGAACACAGTAACTCCACTTAACATTCCTCTGGATATTTGTGTCATCACTATCATGTAATTTAATTCTGCATGTATTATAAACCCAGCAGACATTGTTATTATTATTGCTTTGCATATTCATTAAATCTACCCACATAGTACCTTTTCTACTGCTCTTTATTCTTTCATGCATTTCTGCACTTTCATTTAGCATCATTTTCCTTCTGCCTAAATAACTCCCTTCAGGGATTATTTTAGAGCAGATCTGCTGGTAAGAAATTCTCTCAATTTTCACTTCTCTGAAAATGCCTCTATTTCAACTTCACTTTCAAAATATATTTTTGATGGGTATAAAATTGTGAATTGGCAGTTGATTTCTTTCAGTTCTTTATTTCATTATCTTCCGCTCCATGGTTCTTATTGAAAAGTTAGCTATTTACTTACTGTTTCTCCTTTGAGGGAAATGTATGGTTTTCCTCTGAATGTGTTTAAGAGTTCCCTTTTGTCTTCAGCTGGGGGCAGTTTCATTAGAACGTAATTAAGTGTATTATTTCCTTGTTTTTATTATGCTAGGAGTTCTTGAATCTGCAACTTGATATATTTCATCAGCTTTGGGGAAAAAAAAACCTCACTATCTCTTCATATAGTGATTCTGCAATATATTCCCTTTCCTCTTTTTAAAACTTCAATTACACATATTTTAGACCTTTTCACAATATTCCATATTTTCTAATGTTTTTTTCCCCTTACTTTCAATGTTTTTTACCATGCTTCAGGAAAAATATTTTCAACAAACCTATTTTCTTCTTGAAAAGAAGTTTAAATTGCTGATATACCAACCTCTTGTGTTTTTAATTTTACTTATTTTATTTTTCAGTTTGAGACTATTCATCTGATTCTTCTTATAAACTGCATTTCTCTGATAAAATACTCCAGCTGTACCTCTTTTTAATTAACATAATAATAATTATTTAAATGTTTGTCTCTAATCACTTCAACACCTAGTTACCTGCAGGTCTTTCCCTGTTGTCTGTTTTTTCACCACTTGGTTTTTGGTCATTGGCTCCTTCTCCTGTTATGTCTGGCAAATTTTTATGAATGCTGGATATTTTATTTGAAAAATTTACTGTCTCATGATGATGTTATCTTTTACTAGAGAGTACATTCTTCCAATAGCCACTGTGGGAGGGGCAGATTTCCTTAATCATATCTGGGATTAAGATCATTTAAGGCTGATTTCCAGTCTTTATAAGGCCTGGTTTATTTTGCTTTGAACTTACTCCCAAAGTCCTTTGAGAGTCTCAGTTGAAAGACTTGCACGTTTTCCAGGACCCCTATTTTTTGAGCCTTGAACTCTAATATTTGTTATGACAACGTGATATTGGAGGAAACCCTGCTTAGTTCCTTAGCTTCTCTGCAGCCCATTTTCAGCTTGGCTTCTAGGCATCTCATTCTGTGCAGCTTAGGAATCAGCAAACACCTTAAGAGGAAAAGTGCTGCAGAAAGTCAGACTCACTACTGGGGGAGGCGGGGGTCTAATTTCTCTGATGTCTTGGGTCTTCAAATACTGGCTATTTTGGTAGCCTTGAATGTCAACTTGTGTCTCTCCAGATCCGTGAACTTAGCATAGAGCTCTGAAATGCCACTTTCTGATTTCTGGACCCACTCCACTTACACATTTACAACTAGCTCAAGGGGAAAAGGAGTAGAGAACAGGGGGCTCACTGCAGTATATTTCACTTCTCTCTGGAATTGTATTAATAGATCCTCCAGTCCTAGCAGCCTGGGTTGCTTTCTGATGTCTTCAAACACCTTTCTTTCTTTTTCTTTCTCTTTCTTTCTTTCAGCTTATTAAGATCTGCTAAGTGTTCCTTGGGTTGGATACAAGTTATTCCATCATATCTAAATATAGAAATCCTGCCTATTGAACTAGATATAAATACCTAGAAAGCCAGAGTTCCAAACCTCTTAAGTAGATAAATGGTAAATTGTTTTTGTTTCTAGTTTCGCATGGAACCAAAAATTCCAGGACTCCAGCAACAGACAAAGAGAACACCTAGCCTAGAGGTTACAAACCTAAATGCCTACCAGTACCAGGCAACCAAGTCAAATAGTGAAGCAGTTCAAGCATCACTAAAAGGGCAAATTCAATCATCTAAGACAAGTGAAACTCAGCCACAGTGATGGGCAGACTGTGGTACTGATGGGGTTGAGGTACAATATTCCATCCTAAGGGGATGTTGGTACCAGCTGCTTGCAGCAAAGTGGAAAAATGGACTGAGAATTAAGAGAACTCAATCATTTTATATGTAAGCTATACTTTATATAAAAATATGCACTTTTAAAATTCTGAAAATTACTTTAACACTGTGCTTCCAAAAATGATAATAACAATAGCAGTTTGGCAGAGAGGTATAGTGTTTAGAGCTAAGCTCTACAGCCAGAAAACCTGGGTTCAAATCCTGCCTTTGTCCTGAGTAGGTGACCCAGGCTAAGTCATTTAACTCCTCTTGGTCACAGATTCCCTGTTTATAAAGTGGGAATGATTAGAGTATCAACTCATGGGGTGGATGGGAGAATTAGACACATTAATATACATGAAACATGTAGAACCCAAGATCATAAGTCTAGGAAAGTGTTCATTAATCAAATAAACAAAACAGTTTGCAGGACAGAGTCCCTCTGGAAACTGATTTCAGCCCACAGGCAGGAGTTTTAAGCACCTGCCCTGATCCAACCTCCTTGCTCTACAGATGGGGGCACATTTGGGGCACAGAAAGGGGAGGGGACCTGAAAACATACAGCTCGTTAGTCCTAAAACTGGGTCGAGAACTGAAATTTCCTCTTGAGCATTTTATCGATTAAACCTGTGTGCCCTGGAAGCCAAGCAGCTAATTTCCATTGAAGGCAAAGGGGTCGAGGCTCCCTCAAACTATAGGTAATTCTCGAATTGCCTTTTCTGCCCGACTTGCTTGTGATCATTAGCAGAGCCCCTCCTGCTCCAGCTGAGAGAGGAGAGGGAGGCCAGACGCATCACTGCTCATCTAAATTTTTAATAATGCTCCAATCTTCAGATCATCAGGTAATCAAACCCAAATCAGCCCAATACTCAAAGCCAAGAATAATGAGGGGAGCGAAAGGGATAATTTCTTTAATGAAATTTTCATCAATGCAGATTTCTCATGGAATATTAAGGTCTTGGCTTGAAGCCAGCATCAGAGCAGACTGCTGTGACATTGACCTTTGTCCCTCTGGGGAGACACAGTGCAGAGTCTGGCTGCACCAGCTCCCTGATGACACAGGTGGCCGTCCTTGCAGCTCTCACAGAGGAAGCGCGGGAGCCCAGGGCAAGTTGGCTCAGGCCCCTCCCTCCTTTCCAGAAGGTTTCTCTGCATCTCAGCCCCTCCTTGGCCCCCACCTGCCCCTCCTGAGACCCACACACCTTCCTCTACAGCACCTCCATTCTCCCAGCTGCTCAGGCCAAGTCCTTGGAGTTGACCTTGGTTTGCTTTCCTCTCACCTGCTCTGTTCCCTCCAGCAGCGAATCCCGTCAGCCTGACCTTCACAGATGATCCCAAAGCGGGGCCGTGATGATCCCCCCTGTACCTTCCCGTCACCCGCCCCCCAGCATGGCTTCCTCACGGGTCCAGCTGCCGTGCCCTCGGTCCCAGAGTCCGTCTCCCCACACGGCCTGAGGGTCCTTTAAAACACACTCAGAGCATGTCCCTCCTCTGCTCAGACCCGCCCAGGCTCCGGTCACGCACAGCCAAACCCAGCGTCCCTGCGGGGGCCGACAAGGTCGTGCACAGCTGTGGCCCCGTCCGCTCCCTGACCTCAGCCCCACCGGCCCCCTTGTTACCTCCTCGCAGCCACTCTGACCCTCGCTGCCCCTCACACGCAGGCCCCGCACTGGCCGCGCCCTCGGCCTGGAGCCACCTCCCGCGGGATCCACGAGCCCCGGCTCCTGTCTCCAGGACCCTTGTCCCTTGTCACCGTCTCAGCGAGTCCCCCCAGCAGCCCGTCTGACCCGCACCCCTCCCGTCACGCCCTCCTCATCCTGCGGCACTTTCCGCTCAGCCATCGTCACCTCCAGAACCCACATGCCGTCCGTTTTCAAGGTCATCGTCTCCCGCTGACACGTGAGCTCCAGGGACAGGGACCTGGCTTGCTGTCCTTCCCCGCTGCCCAGAGGAGAGCTGCGCACAGGGAAGGCGTCCCACACGACTGGCTGCCCGAATGCACACACGAAGGGCCAGGTCTGACCACGCTTTCTAGAACAAGTTCACAGTGTTAACAGAGCACCCGCTATACGCTGGGCCAGGTCAGGTCCTGGGATGCACCAGAGAACAAGACACAGAGAGCCTTACCTCGTCTCTGCCCTGACCTCCAGCGCCTGGACGGACACCGAACAAGCCAGCACGCGGGGACCAGCACCAGCCGCAGTGGAGCCCTCGGGAAAGCGCTCCTGCGAAAGGCCCGTCTGAGCTGAGCTCTGGAGACCGAGGGAAACCCATCACGTGAAGAAAAACCCGTCATGTGGAGACTGGGGAAGAGGCAAAGGTTTAGAGTTTTCCAGAAGCGGGGCGGAGGGCTTGCCTCCCAGCAGGGCGACCCGGGGTGGGGGGCGGGGCAGAACGCGCTGGGCGGGGCCCTCGCGATGATAACGCAGCTGATGCTCATTGATCTTCACCAGGAGCCGCTTCACACACAGTAGCTCCTTGACTCTCCACAACCACCTGACTGCTATGAGCCCCTTTTACAGACGGCGAAACTGAGAGGGCAATTCAGTGCCCAGTGTCCCGTGTCTGTATTTCTCAACCATTGTCCCAATAACGATCCACAACGAAACCCCCGAACTCACTGACTCCCCACATCTCAGTTCACAGGGCTGCAGGTCTGGGTTCAGCTGATCCGAGCTGGGCTCCTTTGGGCGACTCTGCTTAGCGTCACTGAGCTACTGGGCTGGACCTCAGGCTGGGGACCAGGGTCGAGTCAGCCCTGCAAAGCCCTCACCCGCCTTAGAAGGGCAGTTCCCTGGGGCAGGACCTTCCAGAAGCCAAGAACCAAGACAGGCCTCGCAAATGCACTTACAGCCTCTCACTGCATCAAGCCCACAAGGGCCCCATTGGCCAAAGTGGGTCTCCTGGCCACCCCGCATCGCTGGGAGGCTTTTGAAGAGCTGGGAGCCACGACCCACTGAGCACGAGCAGGTCGGGGTGGTGACCGACCGAGCCGCGCGCTCCCGGGCAGCCCAGCTCTGCGTTCTCACTCTAACCAGCAGCCTGCACGGGCTTGCAGTCTGGGGAGGGAATGGGTTTTAATGTGGGAGCAACGGGGAGCTGTACTGGGGTTGAATAACCTCTCCCCCAAAAATTCGCGTCCCCCTGGAACCTCGGAATGTGACCCTCCTTGGAAAGACAGCCTTTGCAAGTGTAATCAGTTAAGATGAGGTCCCGCCGGCTTAGCATGGGCCCTAAATGCTCTGAGAGCATCCTTGTACGAAGGCCATGGGAAGACGCCCAGGGAGAACATCACGTGACCATAAGGCAGAGACGGGAGGGATGCAGCTCCCAGCCAAGGAAGGCCAGGGCCGCCGGGAGCCACCGGAAGCTGGGAGGGAGGCGGGATGGATGCTCCCCGGAGCCTCCAGAAGGAGCCAACACACCCACACTTTGATTCCAGATTTCTGGCTCCTAAACTGGGAGAAACCGGTTACCATTGTTTGAAGCCACGCAGTCTGTGGTAATTCATTAAGGCAGACCTGAGAAACTCATCCTGAAGCCTCCAGAAGGTTCTCAGCAGGGAGCACCTGATCTGATGAGCATTTTAAAGCCCTTCTGGCTGTGACAGGCAGTCAGTAACGTTTCTGTCCCCAAGTTCAATTCCTGAGGGATCTGCCTCACCCAGTTCTTGCCTCAGGCCCTCCCATGAAGTGACGTCAAATTCGGGGGTTCCCCTGCTCTTCACGTCCTTCAGACCTCCTCGTCCTCGGGGGAGCCTTTCCGGGGCCCTGCCTGCCCCGCCGCCGGCTTTGTCTCCTCTGAGCCGCTGCTCTGAGCCACTTAGCCTCCACCATGTCCGCGCCTTCCGTCCCTGCTTTCCTCGGCGACGCGTCAAAGGGTAGAAGAAGCTCCCACAGCCACCCATCACCCCGAAACACACCACGCTAAGCGGGTCCCCTCCTAACACAGCAGGAGCCTCAGCCTCAGATGTGAGTAAACCCCCTTTCCTCCTGAGCCTCTGTTTACCCTCACCCAAAACGAATGGGTTTGACTAAACAATTTCCAAGGGCCCCGTCTGACTAGAACGTTCTCTGATTTAAATATTTAGTTTAGAATTCTTAAGCGTCCATTCTCTGATTCTTCTCACTCATGCAGTTACTCAACAAATGCACATCAAGAACTTACTGTGTGGTTGGGCCAGTTCTTAGGGCAGGAATCCAACAGCAAGCAGACAATGTTCCTTCTCTCCTGTGGGTGACATTCCTTGGGTGCAAATGACCATAGAAGGTATAAAAACGAGTAAATCAAGTTCAGATGGTGACAAGTTCTGTGCAGGAGATAGGACGTGACACAGGCATGCAGACACTTCTTTAGATGGTGCACAGGGTTGTTCCCTGAGCAGAGAATGGAAGGTCATGGGGAGAGCTGAGGAGGAGCAGCTGGGGAGGAGCATTCCAGAAGAGGGGCAGCACGTGCAAAGGCCCTGAGGCAGGAAGGCTCTTGGATCTGGAGGAGGAGCAGGAGGCCAGTGAGGCTGGAATGGAGGGAGTGAGGGGGGCAGTGAGGGACACAGTTCAGGAATGGGGCTGGGCCTTGTGGGACCAGTGAGGGGTGGGGTCCCCTTTCTCCCGGGCACAGTGGGAAGTCACTGCAACATTTACTCAGGGGTGACAGGGTCTCCTTTGAGTTTACGGAGCTCACTCTCCCTTTGGGTGCGAGCAGAGAGTAGATTTTGGGGGTGGAGAGAGGAGGGGGCAGGAGGACTGGGGGGGCAACTGCCGTGACCCCAGGAGGAGGGAGGTGCCGACTCAGGTGAGAGCAGGGCGGGGAGAGGGGCGGACAGACCAGCGCATGTTTGAATTTAGTGCATTCACTGTAGCTGGAAAAAGAGGGGGAACCCCAGGACGACACGTGGGTGGTCACCAGCCCAAGTGACTGGCATTTGGAGGTGTCACTTACTGAGAAGGGGGCATTGGGTCATCTGAGCTTCTCTGAGAACTTGCCAGATCTGAGAGCCTGAGAGCCTCTGCCTTCCCAGCAGCTGGGGGAGCCCCCTCAGCACCACCGGGAACTTCAGGGACCCCTGCACAGGTCACCAGCACCGGCCTCGGCCTGAGGACGACCCAGCCCAGATATGGGGGCAGCAGGAACCCCGTCACCCAGGGCGGCCTGGAAAGAGCCCCGCCCGGACTCACAGAGGGAACCCTGAGGGGCCCGTGATCCCTCTAAGAGCCTCACTCCCACATCCTCCATGACCCCAAACCAGCGCTGGAGGAGCCTTGATGGTCAGTCCTAACAGAGCGCGTCACGGCTGCCACTGGACTTGAACGAGGCCGCTTCGTCAACCAGCCTCCTCCAGGAGCCCGTGCTACAAACTGGGAATGAATTTAGCCACAGGAAAATGGCAAGATCTCAGATGCTCGGCTTCATCAGGGACACGCTTCTCATTTGTCCGGCTCTTCCACTTCTCAAAGACGTGGGGCCTTCATTTCATACAATAAGGCATGTTTTCAGGGCAATTTGAAAGAAAGGAAGAGGAAAAGAGGGAGGGAGGGAGGAAGGAGAGAAACATGAGAAAGGAGGAATAGGCTGTTCAACTTCAGGATGAGAATCCAAGATCCTCAGGTCTGTTTGGATGCTCTGCTGACCGGGCACAAAACATTCAGCCAGTTTTGCTCGTTTAAATTTCTGAGACATTCGTGCTGCTTGGTGTGGGGTTATGGGCAAACAAACATCCTTCTGTGAACCCAAACTTTGCCCGCATTTTCCTTTTTGAGACGTTGGTAACATCCTCAGATCAGTCCCAGAAACTCCCCTCGGGTCATCATCACCGCCAGCATAAGCGCACCTCGGACCGCGCAGCCCTGCTCTGTGTTGTTTGCGGTGCTGGGCCCCTGGAGCCGGGGCAGCCCTGCCAGGACCCATGACAGAGGAGCTGCCCTCGGCCCTGCTCCCGGTAGGGAAGGAAAGCCCAGACACGGAGGACTTGCCCGGGGGGACAGTGGCCTGGGGAGCAGGATGGGAACCCAGCGCCTCCCCGTCCAACAGCCCCTCTCTCGCCAAAGAGGCGGCCTGGAGGACTCAGCTGTGTCATGTTCTGGACAAACAGGTGCTTCATTCCTGGTTGGCCTCGGCCTTCAGAGGACCTGACCTGGATATAAATAGAGGGTTTGCAAGTTGGGCGGGACTGGCTTTCCTGGCTGAGTCCAACATCTGGACGGAGTCCCGCAGGTGAGACCCATGCTGCCCCCTCGGGTGCCGCACCCACTGGCCCCCAGGCAACGGCCCACCCAGCAGCCTTGGGGTCAGAGCTGCGGAGGATGGACGCTGCTCCTGGCAGTGCATCCTTCATCATAGCCACAGGCATCTGGTCCTCAAGATGCATCCCGACATCATCCAGGAACCAAAGTCAGCCTGTGTCTAAGAACCTCAGGCCTCCTTGCTGTGGAGTCATTGTACACGTTCCCTGGCAAAACGGAATTACAACCCAAAAAGTGCATTATGGACCATGCTGTAGGGCTTCCCTGATTATGACACACGTGTACTTACACCAAGCGCTGGACCATCAGTGTTCGCTTTGAGCAGAGCCCCAGCTTCAGTGAAGAAGTCATTTTTCTACCCTCTTCTGAGACCCTGCCTTACATCTTTCTCTCAAGACAATCCTGGTCCTTGTGACTTCAGCTTATGAAAACCACCGGTTGGAAAGATGAATATTTGAAATTTTTTCCCCTAAGATACACACGTTGTGACAGGTATTGCAAAGATTCATTTGTGTCCCTCTGGATGAAAGCAGATTTCAGACACTAATAGCAGATATATCAACGGCTGGAAAGTACTTTAGGGGCCATTGGGGAAGCAGATATGAATTATTCTTTCCTTTTAAACAAATTTTATGTGATGTGACAGCAAACTATGAGGCCAATAAGGAAGGGTGTGAACATAGCTCTCAGAAGGAAAACCACTGTGGTTTTTTTTTTTTTTTTTTTTTTGTGGTACGCGGGCCTCTCACTGTTGTGGCCTCTCCCGTTGCGGAGCACAGGCTCTGGACGCGCAGGCTCAGTGGCCACGGCTCACGGGCCCAGCCGTTCCGCGGCATGTGGGATCTTCCCGGACCGGGGCATGAACCCGTGTCCCCTGCATCGGCAGGCGGACTCTCAACCACTTGTGCCACCAGGGAAGCCCAAAACCACTGTTTTTTAAAGAAATATGTAAACAGCAAGTAAGAGAATCCATAGCAAATTGTGCTTCTGGATCCTGACTCTTGCCAAAAGCAAAACAATTTTTAAGGAAATCTTTCTAACATAATCGCTAACTTTGAAGGTATCATGTTCAAATGTCTTTAGTAGATAATGAGGACACCAGGAATTAAAGTGAGTATTTGAGAAGGAATAAAAAGTTAAACCGGAGCTACCCTTTGGAGCTCATAATGAGAACGAAAAGTGTTGACACAGGAAAGGAAATCCAGCTCAAACAAGATTCATTTGAAGTTTCTAAAAAATTAAGTGTCTTCAATTTCAATGATGTATCTTTTTCTGCCAAACATGAACAATCACATGCACACTGTATTTCTTGTCCTTTGTCCTTCAGGAAAAGATAAATGATAAAGAAGCAATGAATTTCAGGCTTGGTTTAGCCTCACAGTCTCCCTATGCACGGGAAGCCTCTGCTGGATTTCCACAGCATCAGGGGCTCATCCAGCACACCAGGACCCAAACCAAGTCCTGCAGACATGAGAACAATATTAAGATGAAAGCCTAACTCAGCCCCCATTAAAAAGTAACATTTTCTTTTTATCAAAGAAGACATTCTCCTTGAAGTCTTATAGCTGAAGTCCTCAAGCAGTAGACTAGCATCTGTCAGTGCATCTCAGAACTTATGCAGGTTGGTCTCAGTATTAATCAGGACTCTTTTTTTTTCGGAGCACAGGCTCCAGACGCGCAGGCTCAGCAGCCATGGTTCACAGGCCCAGCCACTCCGCAGCATGTGGGATCTTCCCAGACCGGGGCACGAACCTGCGTCCCCTGCATCGGCAGGCGGACTCTCAACCACTGCGCCACCAGGGAAGCCAAATCAGGACTCTTGATTACAAGTATTAGAAATCAAATCAGATGGCTCAAGAAAATGGAGATTTACTAGCTCATATCTTTTAAGAAATCCAGATCTCGATCCACCTTCAGGCATGGCTAATTCCAGCCCTCAGCTCCAGGCAGCATCTCTCTCCATCCTTGGCACTGCCTTCCTGTCTGTTGATCTCCTTTGGGCAGCCCTTCCTCCTGGCCTGTCTCCTGGCAGATCCAGGTTCACAATTCAGCAACCCCAATAGAAACATGACTTTTGTAGTCCCCGGTTTCCGTGGAAAACTAGAGTCTCATCAGCCCTAATTGGGTCCCTTGTCCATCTTTGAGCCAATATCAATGGCCAAGAGAATGGCACGCTCTTCATGTTGTAGACAAGTCTCCAGTCGCGGAATTCTAAAGCAAGACTTGGCTCCTTATGGGAGCTGTGTTACAGGAAGGAGGGAAACTCTCCCCAGTTCCCCAGTACAGCAAAACCTCAAGCTTCCTTCTAGACCTGAGTCTACCTGAGACCCCTACAAGGTTCGCCTGGAAAAGAGAAACTGCAGCTCTCAGGTGGGGCAGAAGCTAAGCAGGGGAGGGGAGACTGGACCTCCTGGTCATGGATTAGCATCTTTATAGAGGCTCTCAAAGGGCCCTGACAATAAACAGTTGAAAGAGTTTTACAGTATTTTTCAGTAAAACATTCAAGATCTATTAAAAGGTCACAGTATTTGGCCAGGGGAAAAGAGAATTAAGAATATCCTTGTTAGTTGAGATATTAACTTGCAGAATATGTGACCTAAAATTCCATTGATTGTGGAGGGCTAGGGCCTTGGGAAGAGTGGCCAACTGAGCCACCTGCTGAAGGACAGGTGAGGGCTGGGTCACTAGAGGAAAGCAGAGGGGCTGATGCTTGAAGAAGGGGGAACAGATGCTAAGCAGACACACAGCAGATACCACACTAGCTCTCAAACATGTTATCACTGCTGTCAGATACCTTCTCTTTGCTCCTTTGGGAGGGATGCTTCAGAGGTGAACCCACAACTCAATTCAGCCAAACCCACGGGGTGAGGAGTGAGTGCTGTGTATTGCACTCAGTGTCCAAGAGGCACAGGTACATCGGGCCTGGTCTCTGGTCCCCGAGGATCTCACAGGATAGCAGGAAAAACAGATCTATAACCTGGGGAGTTATCATTCGATAAGTGATAAAGATAATCAGGAAATGTTATTTGAGTATTTGTGATAAAGAAGAATGTGTATTTCTCAGGGATCTTGGATAGACTCAAAGCTTTGCGCCATATGGCCCCTGCCATCTTTCCAGCCTCACCTCCTGTCACTGTCCCCTGACTCCCATTCTTGGCACTCCAGCCATGTTGGTTTTAAATTCCTGAATGTGACCTCAGGGTCTTTGCACAGGCTGCTCCTTCCACACCTCTAGGTGGACTATGGAACACTCCATACCTCCAGCTAACTAGCCCTCCCAGGCCCAACTCTATTGTCACCTCCTGCAATAGACCTTCCCTGACAACTGTGTCCAACGTTGGTCCCCCACTCCCAATATTTTCAATCTCACATCACATTTGTTTCTTTTGATAAAGTTTTCTGGAGAGCATACTATATGCCAGGCACTTTTCTAGGAGCCAAAGGTAAATCATTGAGCAAGCAGACAAACATTACTGCCCTCATGGAGTTTACATTCTAATTCGGGGAAGAAAGGGGAAACCCAAAGAATAATTGTTAAAGGGTATTGGGTGCCATGGAGTTAAGTAAAGCAGGAAGGAGAGAAAAGTGCCAAAGGGGTACAATATAACAAACACGGGCAGAAAACGCCTCCCTGAGAAGGTGATATTTGTGCAAAGATCTGATACATGAAAGATACAATCATGCAACTATCTGGAGAAAAAGTCCATGGAGAGTGTAAGATAAATTCAACTAGTGCCAGCGTGGGATGAGAGTGAGCCTGGAGTCAGTAGGTAAGCATCCCCTCCCAGCATCTCAGCAGAAAATGGGAAGGCATGGTTCCTGAGAGAGACTCCAGGGGGACAGTCACTCACACACGTGTCCCAGTTATGCTTTGCTGCACAGCAAACGGTCCTGAAAATGACTGACATAAAACAACAGCCAGTTTATTACGTTCATTGATTAGATGGGTCAGGAATTCAGATAAAACACAGCTCCAGGGTGTCTGAAGACCTCTGCTAGGAAGAGTTGACGTGCTGGAGGTGACTCACATCGCTGAGGGATTGAATTGTCTGGAGACTTCTTCATTCATCTATTTGATGCCTGCTTAGAAAGGCTCAAAGTCACTAGTGGGACTACCCACCAGAGGGCCTACATGGTGGCCTCCCCATGTGAGTTGGGCTTCCTCACAGCATGTCAGCCTCAGCAGAGTCAGACTGCTGGCATGGTGGCTCAGGATCCCAAGAGCAAGTGTTCGAGCAAACAAGGTGGGAGATGAATGGACTCTTCTGACCTAGCCTTGGAGGTCACATAGCATAACTTCCACTAGCCAAAAGAGTCACAAGCCAGGAGATGGGACATTGATCTCACCTCTTAGTTGAAAGAGCATCCAAAGTTTGCAGCCATAGTTTAAAACCACCACACACAGTAACTAACTCAGATCACATCCATGGATTAGCTTCTCTTCTTTCTTTCTTTTACTCTTCCTCAACCCCACCCCCAACCCCATCCCATTTCAGTTCCTAGACTAATTTCCCCAATCTACCTGACACAAACCCTTGTCTCCAGCTCTGCTCTGGCGGAAGCCAAGCAAAGACACTGTTTATAGCTTCAGCCTCAAAAAGAAAATGGCTTATAAGATGCGATTGAGTTTAGCTAGAAATGAATTCTAAACTGAGCCCACTTCAGTTGGAATTTGTGATGGTCTCTGGGAGCAAAGGAAACTCACCCAAGAATATATGCCGACATAATCACACACCCTGGACTACTTTCTTTCATAGGACTACTTGGGTCGTCCAGTTTTATTTCTCTCCCCCTTGGGAGTCTACTTGTCGTGTCTGCTTTCCCTGGACAGCACAAGGCATGGGAGAGCTTTATAATAACTTAAATTCTCTATTTTGTGAAGAGAAAGAACAATGATATACACATGAGTATTAACAGAGGTAAAAGATGCCTCCCTCCTTTGATTTGGCTTCATACATCCTGCATCGACATGGCAGGATTGGGATTGACTCGAAATGCATGAGTGGCCCCATTAAAAAAAAAAAAAAATCCTCTGGGAATTTATGTTTGTTTTCTCTGAAAGAGATTCACTTTGTTACCCAAAAACTGCGTTCACCTCTTAGTAAGCATTGAGCCGAAAAACACAACCAAGCCAAAGAGCAGGAGAAAGAAGGATTTATTACTTGCAACAAGTAAGAACACTGGGGGTCTTGTCCAAAACAGTGTTTCCCCGAACAACAAAATTGGGGAACCTTTAAGCTAAGGGTGCATGAATATTCATGAAGGGGCAAGGGTGCATGCATATTCATGAAGAGGAGAATTCTGCATAGAACTGGGGCAAGGACTTCCCTGGTGGTGCAGTGGTTAAGAAGCCACCTGCCAATGCAGCGGACATGGGTTCGAGCCCTGGTCCGGGAAGATCCCACATGCCGTGGAGCAGCTAAGCCCGTGCGCCACAACTAATGAGCCTGGGTCCCAGAGCCCGCAAGCCACAACTACTGAGTCTACGTGCCCCAGAGCCCACGCGCCACAACTAGTGAGCCCGCGTGCTGCAACTACTGAAGCCCACACAGCTAGAGCCTGTGCTCCGCAACGAGAGAAGCCACTGCAATGAGAAGCCCGCGCACCGCAACGAAGAGTAGTCCCGGCTCGTCGCAACTAGAGAAAGCCCGCGTGCAGCAACGAAGACCCAATGCAGCCAAAATAAGTTAATTTAAAACAAAGAAACCAATAATAAAAAGAAAAATGAAAAAAAGAACTGGGGCAAAGGTTGACAGAGTCCAGGCTCTAATTGACTGAAGTCACAAGGGTCAGCAAAGGTCAGCATCATCATTCCTCAGGTTCCAGTTAATCTGGTGGTTGAGCACTCAGAGGGGGGCTGGATCCTGCAAAACAGCTCAAGAATGTGTTTCAGGCTAATCTTTACCTTCAAAACAGAACTGAGAGTCTCTATAACTGATACATTGTCTCCAAAATGGTTAAATTATCTCCCTGGCCTGGTAAGAGTTGTTTGTTTTTACATTCTTTTGTCCCCTTAAAATCATTAACTACTGAGACCTATTCTGCGAGGGAGGGTGAGCATTGTGGCCAGACTTAGATCACAAAACGGCTTCAGCCTAAAATGGCTTCTCTTATGTCAAGAAAGCCATGCCTGGTTCTCTTTCCCTGGGGAGAAAGGCTCCCTCGGAGACCCCTACCCTCTCTGCCTACGACTTTTCGCTCATCCACTCTGAACATATAAAATCCAGAATATGTCAAACAGAGTACCAACTCACTTCAAGGTATTTTCCATTAACTAGGGCCATTTCCAGGCCTCGTGTTCCTGCACTTTCCTATAGGCAGCCTGCAGCACTTTTATAATAAAGAGAAGTTAGCATGCTTTAAATCTTCACTGATTGAGAAATTATTTCCAAGAAATCCTCTGGTTGGTTTGTTAACCAGTATTTTTTTTTTTTTCATTTGAAGTCCGCTTTACAAAGGCATTTTCCTACATCCTCCAACTCAGAGTAACAGCTGTTGATTCCTATTGTGGCTGAAACAATGATGATGGAGGTGATACTGATGCTGATGCTGATGCTGCTGATGGTGGGGATGGTGGGGATGAAGAGGATGGAGGTGTTGATGACTGTGGTGGTCCCCACACATTAGGATACACTGGTTGAAGATGGAAGGCATTAGCTGTAGATGGTTTAATACAAAATACTCCCTTCACTTTTTAATTCCCCAGTGCACATGGTATTTATAGGTAATCACATAAGAACCTAATTCGAGAACCTTAACGAACCAGAAACACCTGAACCCAGATGGGTCCTACAACCCAACATGGAGGTCACGTTACTGGGTCAGGGTGTCCTTGAATGGCGTTTCAGAAGTGGTTGTCAGGGAGGGCTCTAGGAAAAGCATCACCTCAGCCCAAAGGGAATCATTAGGAATTCCCAAGTTGGGTCAACTGTGGAACTTTTGGGGAAAGAAGTCCTACCTAAAGGCACAGCATGTAGGTGAATCCCCTTCTTAAAACATGAGCCCTTCTTTATCTCCTATCAGTGGAAATTAAATCCCAAGGGGCTCACCACATCATGAATAGACATCAGCCTTCCAAAAGCATCTCAAGATGGGCTCACCAGGGGGAGGCTTGCTCTTGCCATCTGTGGGAGGAACAACAGAATTTCTTGGACTATAGGGCTTTCATCAAAAGTGTATCAGCCGGGCTTCCCTGGTGGCGCGGTGGTTGAGTCTGCCTCCCGATGCAGGGGACACGGGTTCGTGCCCCGGTCCGGGAAGATCCCACATGCCGTGGAGCGGCTGGGCCCGTGAGCCATGGCCGCTGAGCCTGCACATCCGGAGCCTGTGCTCCGCAACGGGAAAGGCCACAACAGTGAGAGGCCTGCGTACCGCAAAAAAAAAAAAAAAAAAAAGTGTTATCAGCCAAGTTCACAAGCCATCTCCATGAACCAGACCAGTATCCAGTGACCTGCATTTACATGGATGACCAGGAGGAAGACATAGATGAAGACTCAGCTAACCCGGGAGCCACTGCACCTTATTTTCCTTTTTTTTCCCTTCCAAAATAAATAAATAACTCATGCAACATTTTCACCCATCATCTAAGGCAAGAATGAGATGAGTAGAGAAGTGAATATATTAATTAGTCTCCACTCACAGACCTGCTCCCTTCTTTCATTAGCGACTATAATTTGGGTGCTGTGATTTTCAGAGTCAGTAAAATACTAAATAGAAGCATGTCAGCTGGTATCAAACGGAGCCCCAAAATAACATTGCTGGGAATGGATCATTTGATAAAATATTCCTAAAGAGTGTCAAGATAAATAATGAGGTTTTTTTAAACAACAAACTTGGCAGGATTTTCCTCCAGTTTCCAGCTTTCCAAGTATGACTTTTATTCCAAAATACTTTTATGGTTGCAAAATGAGCTTACTGCTTACCTTCCCCCTCTGCTGAATTGTCTCTTCTACATTTTGCAGCTAATTTTAAACCTGAGATTGATGACTTCTTTCGTGCTGAGTCACGAGAATAGGAGTGGCCAAATTTTCAATTACATGTGGGCAAAATGGGGAGCCTGGAACTGGTATACGGGCAACATTCAGCACCTTCCTTAAGAGACTAGAAATGACAAATACTGTTGACCAAAAGAATTTCTGTTCCTCCCCAAGAATGGTCTTTCTCTTGCAGGTTTTTCCTGACAATGGGAAAAGGGAGTTTGGGGGTTTTTTCCAATTAAATATCTTTTGTCTTTCCAGGTAGACCAAATGTGCTGTGAATCAGAATCAGTGTCTGGTTCGTAAGGTCTTAGCATCATCCATTATTCCTTGAACCTGAGAGCAAGAAGTCCTCAGCAGATTCTTGCTGAGAGCTTGATTAACAGTAAGAATCAGGAGATGACAAATCTGAGTGCAGGCTGGGATGGCTGAAAAAGAAGAAGTTTGCCTTTGTGAAAAAAGAAATAGCTATTATGGGCTGGATTGTGCCCCCCGCAAAAAAAATTCATATGTGGAAGTCCTAACCTCCAATACCTCAGAATAGGACTGTATTTAAAGACAGAGTCTTTAAAGAGGTAATCAATGGTAAATGAAGTCATTAGGGCACGCCCTAATCCAATATGACTGGTGTCCTTATAAGAGGTTAAGACATGCACAGGGCTTCCCTGGTGGCGCAGTGGTTGAGAGTCCGCCTGCCGATGCAGGGGACACGGGTTTGTGCCCCGGTCCGGGAGGATCCCACATGCTGCGGAGTGGCTGGGCCCGTGAGCCATGACTGCTGAGCCTGCACGTCCAGAGCCTGTGCTCCGCAACGGGAGAGGCCAGAGCAGTGAGAGGCCTGCATACCGAAAAAAAAAAAAAAAAAAAAGACATGCACAAAGGAAAGACCACGTAAGGACACAGGGAGAAGACGGCCATCTACAAGCCGAAAAGAGAGGCCTCCAAAGAAACAGCTCTGCTGGCACCTTGATCTTGGACTTCCAGCCTCCAGAACTGTGAGACAGTACATTTCTGCTGTTTAAGCCACCCAATTTGTGGTACTTTGTTATGGCAGCCCGAGCAAACTAACACAATAGCTATCTTGCCTTTAACTGGGGTTCTATTCTCCGAAAGCTGACATTGCTTATAGGCATGCAGCCCATGGGCGAAATATGACGTGGTTTTATGTCAAAGTCAAGGATGAGAGACGATTGAAGTTGAGTGTAAACGTTCGATGTGCACCTGGTCAGATAGAGATTCTGTAAAATGCCTTGTCCCCAAAGAGTTCCAAATGATTCATCATCTTCAAGAATGAAAAAAAGGAAGTGACCTTCTTTTACTGATATTTGAAATACCCCTACTCCATCTCCTACTCAGGGGACAGACAGCTGAGCAAACTGAGATCACAGCCCCATGTCATCATCGAATCCTGTCAAAATTGAAAATGATTTAACGAGTTGAGGGCATCTGAGCAAATGTCTCAACCTGTGGATATTTCTCTCAAGGCAACGCTCCAGAAAGGGGGAGATGCTGCCTTTCTGAAGCGGGTCACAGCCAGTCTGCCCAGTCAGAGAGAAAAACGCTCGCTGCTTCTCTCTCCATCTTCTCCAGTCTTGACTGGATTATGAAGAGATGATTGTGCCGTGGAGAGGAGCAGGGAGAGGCCCAAAAGTCAGCCGAGGCCAATGCCTCTTCAAAAACTTAGTACGAAGTTGATCTCCCTGTGCTAAGCAGCTGCTTCCCACTAGCTATCTATTTTACATTTGGTAGTGAATATATGTCCATGCCACTCTCTCACTTCGTCCCAGCTTACCCTTCCCCCTCCCCATGTCCTCAAGTCCATTCTCCATGTCTGCGTCTTTATTCCTGTCCTGCCCCTAGGTTCATCAGAACCATTTTTTTTTTTAGATTTTATATATATGTGTTAGCATATGGTATTTTTACTTTTAATGGAGTATAACCTGTAGAAAGACTGAATCACTAAGCTGTATACCTGAAACTAATCTAATAAATGAAATATGCTTCAATGGAAAAATTTAATAAAAAATGAATAACTGCATAGAACTTGAAAAAAAAAACATATTAATCACTCAAGTCCTGGAGGCGATGGGTATTGATTTCTCCTCCAACTGATATGCTGGGATTCAGAGCCCTGACTCCAGAGGGATTAACATGAGCCGCCTTTAGTGCCCTGGTGTGGCTCTGACTGCTCCAGGGACCTGCTGAAATCTGGGCCTGGGGTCTTCCTCGGCCTGTCAGGAGCCCTCCCCGCAGATGGAGGCAAGGACTGGCCCAGTGGGCAGGTGAGCACGAAGGCAGTGGATAATTGCAGACATCCTGGTGCTCAGGACCTGCAGCTCAGCCCCCACTTGGGGTAGACTCAAACCTTCTCCTGTCCCTGGAGCTCAGTCTCCCCCATCAAACAAATGGGTAGATTAACATGCATCCCCTGGGTTATCTCAGAGAACAGTGGATGGAAACATAAGATCCCAGCAGTAGGATCCATGGAGGAAATGATGGTGAAGATGCAAAGTGTTGAGCCCCCAGAGCTCCAGCTGGCTGTGTCCTGCAAAGCCCCGTGGTAAGATGGCTTTTATTAATTCTACAAACTAAGCTCATTTATCATAATAAATTGCTGAAAGAGCAACTGTCGTTTCTGTCTGCCCAGCTTCCAACCACCATTTTTTCCCCATATCATTCCATTTTCCTTGGGGAAGCCTCTCTCCCCATTCCCAAACCTTGAGGCTGACCCCACTCCCAGAGGGCATGTGATCCAGGTCTGGCCCATCAAAGCACCACATTTCCTGACCGTAGCAATTGGCCTAGGATGACGTGTGACCCAACCTGGTCCAATGACTGTCCTGCCTCACAACAGTTGGGAAAATGAACCTCTTTCCGGTAGGGCTGTGAAGCTGGTAGAAGATAAGCCTGGTGATCCACTTACTACAAATGCATAAAAAATTACTCCAAAATGTCAGGGCTTAAAATCACCACTTTATTATCTCATGGATTCTGTGGGTCAGGAATTCAGACTGAGTGGAGCAGGATGGTTTGTCTCTGTACCCCAGTGTCTAATGCAACAAGGGGCATTTTTAAGTTTCATGAAGCCAAACAGAGGAACTGGGCTGAAGAATAATGATGGTAAAAAAAAAAATAATGCTTCTTAGCAAATCACAGCTGCCAATTTATGCCAACATCAAGGTCTCCAGCATGGATAATTTGGATGTGCTGCTGGGTGGGATAAGCTCTGGGGCACATTGTGGTGGCTGCAGGCAAGATGGTGTGGACCCAGGATGCTCTAGAATCCCAAGGAGGCACTACTGCAGACACATGCCAGCCAGGCCAGACCTACGGGCCCCTGTGGTTGCCCCAGTGACAACCGGACATCATGGGGTCAGGAGAGAGAACACAGCAGCTTCTCTGGTCCCGGGGATGTGCTTGTGGTCCTGAATTCTACACTGCCCTCTTCAAGGGCAAACCCAAACACAGTGAAACAGAGATACTGAAGCAGTTGCTTTGCCTCCTCTGTACCTTGGTCAAGTTGTAGCCTGGAGAGCTTTCCTCTGGTTGGCAGGAAGCCAGGAGCTTGCCCAAAAACCACAGGTGTGCCCCATCCTACAGCAAGAAGCAGCGTCTGAGCTCCTCTCCCAACCAGCTTGATGGGCATTTTAAAAACCACATTAGTGTTTCTTTTATTCCTCTAAGAAATGACATCTAGTCTCCCACCTTCACACCCATGCACATGCAAGCACATTTTCCAGAGAACACGTGTCATTTGTCATGTCATTGAGTTGGAAGAATTTTATACAGCTTTTCACAGCCCCATCTTCTACCCACTGCAGAAATCCCTTCCTCAATATCCCTGACATCTTCTCAGTCTCTCTCTCCTTGAGCATCCTGGGAGTGCATCACTTAGCACGTTTGGGGTTGAAAATAATAACTGAAAAGTCAAACTGAATTAAACATTAAAGAGATGGCATTGGCTTCTTCAGTTGGGTAGCATGGACCTCGGGCAGGTTTGACCAGCCTTCAATTCTACTTCTTTGTGATGGTCCTGCTCTGTCCTCTGGAGTCTTCATTCTCTCTGGCTTTTCTCATGGTCACAGACTGCTGTCTGCATCCTCACTCTCTAGAAGGGAAAACATTCCTATTCCCCAACCATTAATCAAAAGTCCTATCTTCGAAAATCAATTAATGTAATCTATCACATCAACAGGTGAAAGAAGAAAAATCAAAAGATCACATCAATAGCTTCAGAAAAAACATTAGACAAAATTTAACATCTATTCATGATAAAAAAAAAAACTCTCAGTAAACTAGGAATAGAGGGCAGCTTTCTCAATTTGATAAAGAAGAGCTACAAAAACCCTACAGCTAAATCACACTTAATGGTGAGAAATTAGAAGCTTTCTCACTAAGATTAGGAACGATGCAAGGATGCCCCCTCTCACTGCTCCTTTTCAACACCTAATGCAATCAAACAAAAAAAGGAAATAAAAATATACAGATTTGGAAGGAAGAAATAAAATTGTCTTTGTTCACAGCTAACATGATTCTCTTTGTAGAAAAATCCAAAAGCATAGAACAAGTACAAACAACAAAGAAACAAACCTAGAACTAATAAGCAATTATAGGAAGGTTGTAGGTTACAAAATTAATAGTATACAAAAGTCAATCACCTTCCTATAATATATCAGCAATGAACGAGTGAAATTTGAAATTAAAAACACAATACTGTTTACATTAGCACTCCCCAAAATGAAATACTTAGGTATAAATCTAACAAAATATGTATGAGATTTTTCTGAGAAAAGCTACAAAACTCTGGTAAAAGAAATCAAAGAGGAACTGAATACATGGAGAGATATTCCATGCTTATGGACAGAAAGACTAAATATTGTCAAGATATCAATTTTTCTCAACTTGACCCATAGATTCAGTGAAATCTCAATCAAAATCCCAGCAAGTTATTTTGTGAATATCACCACACTGATTCTAAAGTTTTTACAGGGAGGCAAAAGGCCCAGGATAGCTATCTCAATATTGAAGGAGAAGAACAAAATTGGACGACTGATACTACTTCAAGACATTATAAAACTACAGTAGTCAAGACAATGCTTCACTGGCAAAAGAGTAGACAAATAGATCAATGGAACAGAATAGAGAGCCCAAAAGTAAACCTACATAAATATAGTCAACTGATCTTTGACACAGGAGCAAAGGCAATACAATGAAACAAAAATAGTCTTTGCAACAAATGGTGCCGGAACAACTGGACATCCATCTAGACCCAGACTTTACACCCTTCACAGAAATTAACCCAAATGGATCACAGACCTAAATGTAAAATGCAAAACTATAAAACTCCTAGAAGATAACACAGGAGAAAATCTACATGACCTTGGGTTTGGCAATGGCTCTTTAGATACAACACCAAAGCCATGATCTATGAAAAAAAGGGTTGATAAGCTGGACTTTATTAAAATTAAAAAGTTCTGCTCTGTGAAAGCACAGTCAAGAGAATGAAAAGATAAGTCACTGACTGGGAGAAACTTTTGCAAAAGACATATCTGATAAAGGACTGTTATTTAAAATATATAAAGAACTCTTAAAGTTCAACAATAAGAAAACAACCCAACTAAAAAATGGGCAAAACCTTAACAGACGCCTCATCAAAGAAGATATACAGATGGAAAATAAGCATATGCAAAGATGCCCCACATCATATGTCATCAGGGAAATGCAAGTTAAAAGAACAATGAAGTATCACTACATACCTAGTAGAACGGCCAAAATCCAGAACACCAACAACATCAAATGCTGACAGGGATGTGGAGCAATAGGAACTCTCCCTCATTGTTGGTGGGAATGCAAAATAGTACAGCACTTTGGAAGACAGTTTAGCAGTTTCTCACAAAACTAAACATACTCTTATGATTCAGCAATTGCACTCTTTTTTTAAAATTTATTTTATTTATTTATTTTTGGCTGTGTTGGGTCTTCGTTGTGGTGCACGGGCCTCTCATTGCAGTGGCTTCTCTTGCTGCGGAGCACAGGTTCTAGGCGCATGGGCTTCAGTAGTTGTGGCACACGGGCTCAGTAGTTGTGGCTCGCGGGCTCTAGAGCACAGGCTCAGTAGTTGTGGCACACGGGCTTAGTTGCTCCACAGCATGTGGGATCTTCCCGGACTAGGGCTCGAACCCATGTCCCCTGCATTGGCAGGCAGATACTTAACCCCTGGGCCACCAGGGAAGTCCCAGCAATTGCACTCTTTGGTAGTCACCCAAAGAAGATGAAAACATATCCACACAAAAACCTGCACATAGCTGTTTATAGTAGCTTTATTCATAATTGGCAAACCTTGCAAACAACCAAGATGTCCTTTAGTAGGTAGATGGATAAATAGATTGTGGTACATCCAGACAGTGGCATAATACTCAGTGCTAAAAAAGAAATGAGCTCTCAGGCCATGAAAAGACAGGAACGAAGCTTAAATGCATATTACTAAGTGAAAGAAGCCCATCTGAAAGGTTGCATACTGGATGATTCCAATTATATGATATTCTGGAAAAGGCAAAACTATGAAGAAAGTAATTGCCAGGGACTGGGTAGAGGGGAGATGAATTAGGCAGAGCACAGAGGATTTCAGGGCAGTGAAAATACTCTGTACGATACTATAATAATGGATACATGGTATTATACATTTGCCCAGACCTGTAGATTTTACAACACCAAGAGTGAACCCTAATGTAAACTATGGACTCTGGGTGACAGTGATGTGTCAGTGTAGGCTCATCCGTTGTAACGAGGGTACCAACCTGGTGGGGGAGGTCGATAATGAAGGAGGCTGTGCGTGTGTGGGGTCAGGACCTCTGTACCTTCTGCTCAGTTTTGCTGTGAACATAAAACTGCTCTGAAAAATAACGTCTACTTTTTTAAATGTCCAGTCTTCATTCTGATTGGACCAACCTGGTCACATGCCCGGTTCTGAACCAGTTCTGTTGGTCGAGAGGAGTGCCACACATTCATTGGCTTAGCCCTGTGTTATCGATCGCCCCTGGACCAATCACAGTGATGGGGGGAATGTGCCCCGCTGTGGACCTATCTCCAGGTTATTAAAAGTTTTCAGTGATGGAATATTAATCCTTCTGTCAGCTGGTTTGGTAGCTAACAGAACTCAGGGAGGAAATGGATGCAGAGGCCTGGCCCCAGTATCTTCAGGCACACGCATCCCAGGACACACACGCGCGCACACACGCACACACACACACACACATCTCAATACACACACACAAGTGCACACACACACCTGGGTAAGGAGGGTCTGGATGATAATCCTCTACTTCCTGGGACCCCAGCCCCACAATAACTTGTAATGTCTCCACCGCTGGTTCAGCTGTGGAGTGACAATCGTGTATGTGGATTAGTCCACTTCTGAAAACTTTATAAGAGGTGGGGCTCCTAAACTGTTGGACAAACACTGGAAGCTGAGATGGTGTCCAGTGAGAAAGTCATCTTAAAAGAAGATTCACTCTTACAGCAGGGGCGCCGCGTCGGGGAAATGTACCTGGAGGGCTCCAGGCAGATGGGAGGGGATGAGGCCTGATGCTGTGAGCCTGGGCCCACCTACCCTGTGGTCCAGCTTCCAAGTATGACCTGAGGGGCTTCAACGCTCTTTGTGGGGGGTCTTCACTCTTGGAGCCTGAAGAAAATACTATGTTCCTTCTCCAATCTGCCCTCCCCCCACCCTTTTTTTAGTGGTTCTATGAGTAAATAGAGGCTTGGAATGAGGAATCACCTACCTTTTAAAGTTTGGGGTCTCTGTCCCTAGAGTCACCTTGCCTCTAAATTCAAACTTCCCTCTACAAAGAAAATGACTAAGCTCCATAACTAAGTGCTTTTCCAGCTCCAACTCAGCTCACCCTTGCAAAGCCAGCTGCCCGTGAACTTGAGGATGGTGTTAGAGCATGGCCGACGTCCAATGCAGAATGAGACAATGACAAAGGCTTGTCCCAGCTGACAGATCGCCCCCGCACAGAGGTGAGACTGCCGAGGACGAGGAAGGACTTTCTCTGCGATGTGGGCATGACATTCATTTCCACGTTCAAAGCACTTTTCTGTGGTTCTGTTGCCTGTGAGAAGTGATTTGTAGCCACGACTGCAGCTATTAATCCTTTCACTCCCTGCCTGGAGGGTGGTGTGATGTATTTGCACTCCCAGCAGGAGAGGTGACCCCTTGCAAAGAAACCTCAGCTCTAGGGACTAAGCAGTCGCAAGCTTGGGTTCTGAAAGTCACCGCAGGCTGTGACATGAACAGCATCAGTGGAGCCTGTATTTCCCAGATAGGAAGGGCTGTTGCTCCTGTCCCGGGAAGGTAACTTCCACAAGGAGGGGCCACCCCTGGTTCCCCACCTGGGATGAGGAGGAAGGAGGGGACCGTGGGCAGAGATAGACACCAAGAGGTCTCCAATGGGACCCCACCTGCCACTGGGCTCAGCACATGGCAGCTGGAAGCTGCTGTGACAAGTCTGGGGTTGATGAGAAAGTTGGAGAAGAGAAAGGAGGAGGAACAATACGTCTTTAATTCAGTGTTGTCCGCGGATATTTGCTCGCGTGTTTAGAAGCGCTTGCTCTGACCCAGAGTCACGTGTAGCTCTTAGGGCCCCTGGTGTGTTCAATCCAGAGCCAACAAGAGAGCTTTCATCACGCTTCCTTTTAAAGTGACACTGATGTCAGGTCTGTCCTGCCCCACAAGCTCCGGAGATGCGGAAGCTGAGCAGATGCTTCTGCGGGTGAGCTGCTGAGCTCCCGGCCTCACGCTCTTCACACTGAATCAGGGAAAGTGCCATTCCTTCCTGGTGAGGGTTTCCCAGCTCCCAGGCTCGCTGAGAAGGAAGGGTGGGTGAGAGCTGCTTCTTAAGGGCCTTGCTGGAGGCTTCTTCATGGGGCAACACAAGTCACCACTTGTCACACCCCAATGACCCTTCTCCTTCTCCAAGCCTGCACTCTGGCCACGTGGAAGCCTGTGCAGTTCCCTGAGCACCCAGCTTCCCCTGCCTCTGGTCTTGTGATCCCTCCTCTGGACCCCACCCCAACTTAATCCCCTGGAACTGAGGAGTCTGTGCAGAAGACACAACCAGGGTCCCCCTCACCGTGGGGCTGGGGCAGGTATTCCCACACTCTCAGCCACTGGCCGTGGGAGGTGGACACAGGCGGCCAGAGCAGACCCTCGGGAGGACAGGCAGGCCCGGCAGCTGGACACGGTGGCCTGGCACAGGAACAGCGAGGAAGAGTCTCTCAGGGTGGGGACGAGACCCAGGGGAAGTCAGGGAGCAGCTGGGAAGTTCTCCTGGTGAGGGTGACATCCATGCAGGACCCCCTTCCTGGTGAGAGGGTCCCACGGGACACCTGGTGCCTGAGGCTGAGGCTGCCTCTGTGACAGGAGGTAGAAACCGAGGGCAAGGCTGGGAAGCTGGCCCTGGACCCTGACACGGCCAAGCTGCCCCGAAACCCTCCCGCATCCATCTGAACTTCTCACCCAGGACAGTGGCTCCTTTGATTGGGTCTTTATTTCCTGTCCCAGAGACCCTGATGTCCCCAGCTCATCGCTACTCATCCCTCAGGTCTCAGCTCAGATGTCACCTCCTCAGAGACCCCTTCTCAGGCTCCTCAAGGTTGGGGACACCATCCTGGGGTCTCCGGACCATCACCCTGGGTCACGCTCCATTGTGGACAAGCCCAGGGGACAGGGCCCCTTCCCCACTGCGTTGCCCACACCCGGTACATGGCAGGGCTCGGGGGTGTCCAAGTTGAGGGACCGAGGATGGAGGGGTGGGGACATGGCCCTGGGCTGGGGGACTGATGACAGGGGCCCCACAGGACATGCCAGGGCTCCACCCCCTCGTTCGTCCTGCCCCTCAGCCCTGGGCAGGGGGTCGCTGTGTGTTGATTTTCCAAGTTTCTGTCACTAAGAAGCTCTAATCAGGTGTATTCTCCTGCCTCCTAGAGAACCAGGCCACCCCCTCACCCAGAGCATCACTTCCCACCCGAGAAACCCCTAAAGGAGATTTCAGGACAAGCAAATGCGCAGCCTCCACCTGACGGTTTTCCTGGGACCGTTTTCCATCCTGCTCATGGGTGACCCTCGGCCCCTCCTGCCGCTCAACACTAACTCCCCCGGTCTCCTGGGGGAAGACTGGAGCCAGGGGTCCAGCACTACTGGGGCTTCTCAGACTCTAGTGAGACTCTGGACCCCCTGGAGGGCTTGTTAAAACTCAGATGCCGGTCCCCGCTCAGAGGTTCTGATTCAGCGGGTCTGGGGTGACGCGAGAGAACTGGCAATTCTAACAGGGTCCCGGGAGGCTGACCTTGGAATGACACCCCGAGAACCACAGCGCTCCACTAAGCCTGTCCACCTGAGACAGGGGCATGAGTCCCTCTCTGCCTCACTCAGGACGCCCTCCTGCCTGCAGGGCCCTGCAGGGTGGGGTAGACGTGATGCCCTGGCCCCTCTGCCCTCACCTCCCCTTTCACAGTTCCAGCTGCACTGCCTCCTTGCTGCTCCTCACCAGGGACCACCAAGGTCTCTCCTGCCTCAGGCCCTTTGCACCTGCTGTTCCCTCCGCTTGGGGTGCTCTTCCCAGGGCTTGCTCACCTCCTTTGAGAGGCCATCCCTGCCCACTTATACGACTTTGTCCATCAGTTCTATTTCCTGACTAGCAACTGTCACCTCCCTACATGTCATACAATGGTTGGTCCAATGGCTATTGCTTGTCCTCCAGACTAGAAAGTGACCTCCATGAGAGTGGGGACTTTGTTTGGTTCCCTGCCCTGTCCCGGCACCCAGAGCAGTGCCCAGCAGGGACGGGTGCTCAGTAAATACCTATTAGTAAGTGACTCAGGGCAGAACCCTTCCCTCTAATTTCATAGGTCCCTCTTTCTCCTGTTGATTTTGAATGGTGTTTCCTACATCACCCACTTCTTTATTGATTCTTAGATCATAGAGCTTCGGAGAACTGCTGGGCAAAAAACTCTCGTTTTCAAAAAGGAAACTAGTCTTCGCTTGCGTGGGGACGGGCATGGAAGGCCCCTCCCCCGCCTGAGAAGGGACATTCAGCCCTGCAGTTGCCTGAGGTTCAGGCTCCATGCGGGGCCCTGCAGTGACTGCTCTCATTCATTTAGTTTTCTCTTTTCCAGCTCTCAGCAAGCCAGCAGCTCTCTCCTGGCTTTCATTTCCATCCATTTAAGTTGGAGAAAAATTAAAAAGAAATGAAATGCACTTAAGAGAATGCCTTGAGGAGTTACCAGTCCACCCGGGTGTAGTGAATGGGCTCCTTTTGGGGTCTTTGTGATTATCAATTATTTACTGAGCCCTGATTATGTTCCCGGCGCCACCAAGACAGAAAGGAGACAGGGTCCCTGCCCTGGGGGCTTGCCAGGGAGGAAGGGACAGTTTGTGGGGCTAAAAAATTGTTCGAGCTGAAAAGAAAGTGACATGTCATGGCTCAAGGCTTCTCTATGCCTTTATTATATTTTTATTTTTAATTATGTTCTTTTATTTTCTGATCCAAAAGGTAACAAAGTTTATAAAATATTCCTACAAAATAGAGAAAAAATAAAATCCGACTCCAGTATTCTACTGCATATATAAAAAGTCTACTTAGTTTATAAAATTATGATTTAGTTTGAATATGCAGTCTTCAGATCCCACCTTGATTTCTACTTCACAGTATATTGTATGCATTTCTCAGTACCATATAGTAGTCTTTAGAAACATAAATGTTAACAGCTATGAAATCGTCCACCCTACAGATGTACAACGATTCCTCTATTGTTGGACTGTAAGGTTGTTTTCCCTTCTTTTTCTCTTTGTTTTTGGATAGTATAAATAATATTGCCATGAACATCCTTAGTTAGGAATCTTGAATCATTCTTGTGATGATTTAAGGTCCGAATGGGGAAGAGGAAAAACCCAAGCCCACACTGGGCATAAATCGCATGTGCGTGACAGTAAAGCTCTTTGAACACAGACAAGAAGGTCCTGGTGCCTGTGCTCTGGAATGTGTGCCAACACAAGACAGCAGTCAGGGACGTGCTGTCTAATGTGAAGATGCTTGGGGACAGTGGGACATGTGGCGTGGCAGGGAGAAGATGGGCTCTTTCCCTGGTGCTGAGGGCAAGTGGTGTGGATGCTCCAAGGGCTGCAGTGTGTTCACTCACAGGGGTTTGTATCCATTAGCTATCGTCCCAATTAAGCTGCATAACAAACCGCCCCCAAACTCAGTTGCAAACAACAATAAGCATTTATTTCTCATTCTCATGTCTACACGTCTGCTGGGGTTCATCACAACCAGGCTGGGCCTGGCTTTACTTGGCTTCAAGCTAAGGGTTATGTCTGGGTCTGTCCACGAGTCTCTCATCTTCCCAGGACCAGTGACACCAGAGGCATACTCTTCTCATAGAGAAGGAGGAGCACAGGAGGTCAGGACCAGCTGGGCAAGCACATTCAACCCTCTGCCCACATCCTATCAGGCAGAGCAAATCACATAACCAAATCCAACCTCAGCGAGACAAGAGACTCCACATCTAGAGGGGAAAACTACAAAGTCACAGGACAAAGGGCAAGGATCCAGGGAAGGGAGGCTGAAGAATTAGGACAATGACGCCCAACAATGCAACTTCCCACAGGTGTGAAAATCCCCATCCTGGGCATATTTCCAGGGAAACAGAATTCTGGACACCCGGTTTTGGAGCAAGTGATTTCTTTTCTCCCTGATGAAATTTCCACATCTGTCAAACAGGGGTAATGATGTCACATAAAATCATATCACATAAGTTTGTTTAAAGTTTAAACAGTGAATCCCAGCAAAGTGCTTACAACAGAGGGGCAGATGCTAATATTAGCTATTAGCATTTCTGTTAATGCTCAAAGTTGTAGAAATTCCCTTGAGCATCTCATTAGAGAATCATTCTCCTGACAAGTTACGTTTTCCTTCCTTTACTGTGAGGAAAACCTGATTGTCACGGGGTGGAACACTCCCTCTGAGGAGGGTGTATCAGAAGGCGGGGCCCTGTGGAGTCACACAGTCCTGGGTTGCAGTCCCACCCCCGCCACGAGCAGCCGTGGATCTTAGCAAGTCACGCGGCCGCTCAGAGCCTCGCTTCCTCGTCTGTAGAATGGGGCTCATGTCGGGCTCCTGTGTCAGGATGAAACTCGCTGAGGTAGAAAGTGCTCAGCGCAGGCCTGGCCTGTGATGAGTGACGCGGGCGGCAGAGAGAGCGCTGAGGGAGGAGTTGGGGCCGGGACCTCGGGCCTCGGCTATGCACCCGTCACCCGCGGGCCTGGAGGGGTCCCTCTGCCCCCTGAGCCTCACCTGCCCCACAGGCAAGGAGGTGGCTGGGCCAGTCGGATGTCCTGCGTCTCTCCTGTGGCCTCTTATTCCGCGATCTGGGCACGGCCCACTGTGTTCAGTGAAGGACAGACGCTGAGCCGGGGCAGGTTCCCCCAGGGGCCAGGGGCGGCCACGTTTAGCTCAGGCCTGGACGCATCTCTGCAACAAAGTCTGAGTTTCACAGACAACATTTCCAAGGGGTTTCTTTCTTCACTGAGCGCCTCCCTCTCCGCCTGCAGGCGGGTGTTTAGACCTCTGCCTGCAAGGGCCTCTCGGAGAACAAACGGGAGGGTCAAGCTCAGCTGTGGTGCAGCCTCTGTGCCTCTGTCCTGCCGCTCGGGGGCTGCCCTCCCCTGAGTGACGTCCCCAAGGGCCCCACATCCCACCCAGGATGGGGAGCGGAGCCGGCCAGGCAGCGGTGGCTCCTCCCAGCCCCGCCAGAAAGGCTCTCCTGCCCCAGAGCTGGGCTCCGCCGCCCCGGGTCTCCGCCTCCCCAGCGAGGACTGTCTCTATAAGACACCTCTCCTCCCAGACCCCACCACCCACATTGTGAAAACCACGGACACTCACTAGACTGCACTCGGACTGATCACATAAATAACTCTTCTAAGAACCTGGGAGGCGTGTTTAACTTTTTAAAATGTGTGTTGGGATCTGTGGGCACTAATGAATCACGTGCGTCCCCCGCTCCTGGTCCAGAAGCCAGAAGGAGAGATGCGAGGATCGCACGGGGAACGAGGACACATGGTGTCTCTCCCGAGAGGCAGCTTGACCTGGGGCCACGAGCGGACTTCCTCGTGCGGCCTCCATGGACGGAATTCTCTCTGCCAATCCGGACAGGGAAGGATTGGAAAGCTGAACGAGCAGGTCCGCGGGCGGGGCTTTGAGCTCTGCTCGATGGCAGAGAAGGAACGTTATCGTCTCCCAGCCTCAGGGCTGAGAGTTGAGAACCACGTGAACTCGGGCCGCCGCACCCTCCCAGCCCTCGCACCGCCCAGCCCCCTGCCAGCACCCCCTGCCGGCACGTACCTGTGAAGCCTCTCCCAGCGCACAACGCACTCCCATACAGGCGTGAACCGGAGACTTGAGCACCACGTGTCCCGTGTCCCGAGTATGTGGGGAGCCCAAGTGTGAAACAGCTCCTGCAGAGAGAGCCCAGGATCCCCTCCAGCCCTGCTCGGGGCGCAGGAATTGCAGGATGAGTGTTGAACCCATAAGTATTGCAGGAACAAGTGATTTTAATTAAATGAACCACAGGGCTGACGCCTCATCCATTAATACCTCCCTCTGGGGCACATGATGTTGAGCCGCTCCAAATTCTGAAAGGGCTGTCAAGTTACTCTCTGCAAACGAACTTGCTGAGACAGGATGACGAAGGGGAACGTGGACGATCCCCACATTTCATCTCTGCTCAGAGTTCCTCCTGCATCTTGTGTAATCAGGTCTCGGGTGTGTGTTTCCTGACCGGGGGAAGACTCGGGATTTACCCGGGATTACCGACCAGGGACAGCGGGACTGTGACACGTGGAGGGGCCCAAAGCTGGCCTCCAGCCCAGGGACCCACCCCCAGGCTGACAAAGGAAATGCAGGAGCACTGCTTTGAGGAGGCTGAGAGGCAGTTCTCAGGAGGAGAAAACAAACATCCGTGCATCCCTGCTAACCAGCTGCCGGATGTTTCTATGCCACTTTCCCTGATCTGCACCGGATCAGCCCTCCTGCTGGTTTATAGTGTTGAAATTCCAGTCATTAGAGTGAATGACTTGGTCCCCCCGCTGGTGTTCCAGACTCAGACTCGGCAGCACTGGCCTGACGAGAGAGGGCTGCCCGGCCGCCCTCCCGGTGCCTCAGCCTGTTGGGCGGGGACAGGCCTGCTCTGAACCCAGGGGACAGTCAGCACTGCAGTAAACCACTCCTGCCTCTTTTGCAAGGAATTCCTAGGTCAACGTTTGACCCGTAGTTGTGACTTTGGTTTCACCTCGGTGAGTGACACATCTTGGCCAATTAACTGTCTCAGTGGCATCTCTGGTCACCTTTTCCCATGGACCTCATCTCAGATATTGATGCTGAAACAGTACGGTAACATGTCCCCAAGTGACGGTAAATGGCCCATTTTACTAATAGCTTCATAAGCCCCAGGTTATTTTTATTGTAATTTGCTAGTGAGTCTATTAAGAAGAGGCAGCGTCAGTTCCGGGCCATCAATGGTTTTAGTTTTTAATAACTTTATAATAACTCAGAGGAGGCCGAGATCAGTCCTCAGGAGCGCTGAGTCGGTGGAGTGCTGGCCTGGAACAGGCCCTGGGCTGCCGGTTTGCACGGGTCCCCGTGGCATCCCACACACAACCAAGGCGGTAAATGACAGGCGTCTGCTCATTACACCTGCTGCGGCTTCTGGAGGATGCGATCCACCAACTCAGGCTCCGCTTGATACATCGTCAATAGGCCATGAGGCTGCCTGGAATCACAGGCACAGGCGGGGCCCAGACCTTCAGAGCAGAGATTCCAGCCAGGGGTGATTTTGCCCTCAGGGCGTATTGGGCAGTTTCTGGAAACACTCTTGGTTGCCACAGCTAAGGGAGGGAGGCTACTGGGATCTCATGGGTAGAGGTCAGGGATGCTGCTAAACATCCCACAACGCTCAGGACAGTCTCCAGCACAAACAGCCATCTGCCCAAAGTCAAGCTTGCTGAGGGTGACACACTTTGATTTACAGCCACAGTGAACATTTCATTCCACCGTCTGGGTGTCGCCAGAAATGATACATGGCTGGAGGCCTGGCTTTTCATCTGAGTATCCTTGGCTTCGTGCAGAACCAAAACCATGCATAAATCAATTCCCCAATTTGCTCTCTGACTTCTTCCTATTATAATGTTCTCCTTCACACTTTCATTTTTCTGTTACTGGAGAAAAGGTGAAAAAAAATCAAATAGGCTCAAGAATCACTACAAATTTTATTTTCCTCAGTGAAAAAAAAATAATTTGGAAGTGACTTGTGGAAAGCAGAAAACTGATGAAAAAGTAGTCATCAAATGGTGGAGAGGAGCAAAGAAAAGTCTCCAGATGAGAGCGGGTCGGTCCCAGGAGAGTCACCGATGCCAGAGAGGAGCTGGGGGCCCAGGAAGAGCAGGGCTGAGCTGGGCTAGTGCAGAGCTTCCCAAACGGCAGATCAAGACACCTTAGCAGGGCCTGACATCATTTCCATGAGTCTCGACCAGCATTTTAAAATGTGAAATGACAGAATTGAGTAGAAACTATCAAAGGGTATCCCTTACAGTGAAAGTGGATATTGTTTTGCAAAATTCTAGCTTCCTATATCATGTGTGTGTGTGCGTGTGTGTGTGTGTACGCGTGCGCACCGCGCACCAACCTCATTGTACAGTAGATTTCTTATCATGTGTTGTGGTCAAAACAGCTTGAAAAACACTGTACTGGAAGGAATGTTGGAGGATCGGGAGAGAACGAAGTATCTGTGAGCGATTTTGCAAGTAAACAGAACAAGGACATTATTAACTCTGGGGAAACAAAAGATGCAGAGGAAAGAAAATGCAGCCGTATCACAGAAATGGGCTCTGCGGTGAATAACATCTACCTGGTCACGTGACATAAACGTTGGTTATGACGTAATTAAAATCATGATTAGCCTGTGGAGGGTGGTGGGAGGTGGGGTGGGGGTGGAGGAGGGACGCTGACCCCTCATCAAGGGTGCAGACATTTGAAAGACACCAGCACAGCTTGAAAGCTCCACCAACAGCTCACTCTTACAAGACCTGGAAGAAACTTGCAGAAACGGCTAAAGGAATACTGTAGATGTCTCTGGAAGGAGACGGGCAGCGAACAGACAGATTCAACAGTGTTTGATTTGGTGATCATGTATCCATTTACTTAAAAAGGGGGCTCACAGGCAGGGGAACAGGACCAGTGAGGGTGTGATGGGGTCTCTGAAACGAGTCCTAGGACTTAAGTGGCTTTTGGTTCCATCACTTACAGCTGTGTAACCTCAAACCCGTCCCTTCCCAGCTTTTGACCCCAGGTGATCAGTCTTTAAAACAGAGGTCGGACCAAATTAAGTCGACCTCTCCTTCAGCCCTGTGGTCTGCGTCTTGCTGTGAAGTAGCCCAGGATTCTGAGCATGACTCACCTTGTCTCTATGTCAGGTAGTGTCGACGCCATGAGCACGAGGCACAGAGCAGTCGTCAGGAAACGTGTGTGGGATCCATCGGTGCTGGTGGAATCGTGGGCAGCCTCTGCTCCCCATGCTGAGTGAGGTCCTGTAGCCACGATTCACGGGATTGCTGAGCCCCACCCCCATAGCAGGGTCAGAAAGGACGCTCTCCTAAAAGGCTGGTTTTCAAAACCTGCGGGGTGGACGCCCCTGGTGGTAAAGGAGATGATCTCAGGAGCCCACAGAAGGGGCAGAGAATATTCCAGCTTGTTCATCAAACCTGTAATTCCATTAAAATGGGTCAAGAGGTGGAAGTAGGTCGCACCATAAGAATGGATTTATTTAGGAAAACTAGGAGTTGGTCTGGCTTAAAGCTGAATATTAAATAAGATAACAGCGTGGACGCCACAGTGAGCAACGACTGTGAAGGTGCCCTTGAGTGACCCAAGCTTGGGAAGCACCGTGCCCGACAGGAACTGACTTCTGTCTGGTGGCTCCGTGGGTGGCCTGTCCCTGGAATCCACATCCACTTGGGAAAGGTGACGTGAGGGACCTGGGAGCAGCAGAGCAGCCGGGTGAGGGGTCAGAGCACAGACGTCCTCTCAGGACAGCACGAGTCAACCTACACCAGCCCAGGAAGCACTGAGGCCCCCGCAGGCGCTGTCCCAGCTCCTGACACCATGGGGGGCACAGCACGAAGCCACCAGATGCTGGGCTGGCTAAGAGCAGCATCTCTGATCACCTGCCGCATTATGTAGGTGCCATTTGCAGCACCCATCTTGCTGTGCTGCGGCCCGACCTCCAGGGGTCCCTTTCTGAACCTGCTCACTAAGGCCTGTGCTGCAGACCCTGCAGGGAAGCCCTGTATCCCCACCCCCTCGGCCCTGGCCCCTCCCCCAGTTGCATCTGCACAAAAGCTTCATTGTCTCCTACTGCCTGACTCAGATGCACACTGGCTTTTGGTTTCCGCAAATGCCCACCTCCGGCTTTGGGTCAGAGGTCATCCCGAGCATCCACTGAGTCTGGGGCGGTGGGTACGCTCCAGTGACCCCGAATTCCTATGTGATCCAGCAGCCCCCAGGAAGCCTGGGCCCCACGGAACCCGAGAGGGTCCATAAGTGGACCAGATGCTCCGTAGACTGTAGATCGTGAGAGGATGACATCTCAGAACAGTGGGGAGGATGAACTACTCCTTTATACTAAACTGTGCTCTCTCCCCAAGCTTAAGGGGACACGGTGTCTTTACTGACTGTGTCTCACACTTCCTAGGGAGCAAAGGGAGGTTCCCCAGAGGCACTGATCTCCACCTTCATTCTGGCTGGAGATTTTAACCCCCTTCATGTACATCCTCAAATCTGCAGGCACCGAAGCGTGTGTTACATCTGGCTCCGCGTGACTTCGGGGGGTTCTCTCACTCGTGTCCTTCACCTGTAAAGTGGGGACAGTGCCACAGGGGCAGCTGGAACCCGGGAAGCACTGCCCTGAGGGTCGAACTGAATTTCTCTAAAGAGGCTGGTGTTTGTCAGCGGCTTGGGGTGAGCTGATGGTGAGGAAAGGGAAGAAGGTTCTCAGGGACCCTGGGGAAGCCCTCCCTGGCGCCCTGAGACCTCTCCTAAGGGCAGAGGCACCAGCCCGCTCTGTCTTCCCTCTGGCTGGCTAAAGCCCCCCCGTAAAGGTCCCCATTGGGTGAGTCCAGCAAGCGGGGTCAGGAGTTCCAGAAGCCCCGGCCTCACTCCCGAAGCCCTGGTCCACATCCACCCTCATGCAATCCGCTCTGCTCACGTTCTCAGGAACGGGCTGCGGGAAGGTTTCCGCGGTTCCCTTGCCTTGAAGGAGCCTGAGCTCGGGGGGAAACACGTTCGCCCAGAGCCGCAGAGCTCAGGGTGGTAGGAGACGCCCCCAGACCCCACCTGCGAGGACAGCACAGTGTGGCATTCATGGATGAAATTAGCAGTCTCAGCAACAGGAACGAATTTCTCCCAGTGCCTGAGACGTTGTTTGGTAGAAGGGATCAGTAGATGTGTGCAAACATTCCACGTGCTGTGGAAGGGCCTCGGGCGCTGACAAATGATAAATGAGAAAATTAGAGGCTTCAGGAAAATGTAAATATCATCCTTTGTAAGTCTGTCGCTTGGCAGGAAAAAAAAATGTTTCCCCAAAGCAACGAGGCCCTCCTTCTATTCTTTTCCCCACCAGGAAAATGCCCGTGACTATTTTACATACTTTTACTTATCTTGATTTGCCTTCTGAGTTCCTACCAGGGCCTTGGCAAAATGTGGGAGGAAAAGGCTGCAGTTTTAACTGATTTTCCTTTAATTCAGTGTGCCTCAAACTCTACTTCATTATCACCCCCTAAGGAGCCATTTCAGACATTTTTCTCCTAATTGCCCCTCATGAAATTTTAATACCACAGAACTACCAGACAGTGGTTTATGTACTGTAGGTACATCTGTGTGTTTATATAAAGAGAGTAAGATCCTATCATGCCCAAGAACCAAGTTTGCCCCCCTGGGAGCAGTATGGCCCTGCTGTGAGCACACGATCTCATTCATTCATTCACCCAAACACGCAGCACGTATGCACCTAGTGCGTACTCTGAGCACTGGGGACTCAGCCCTGAGCAGAGCAGGTGGCCCTGGTCCCGTGGAGCTGACACTGTGGCAGGACGAGGGACAGTGACAGATCACAGGGGGAGCAGGCACCCGATGTAGGTCGATGCCATGGAGACGATGAAGCCGAATAACAGGAGAGGGGGCGCAGGGGTGGGTTCCAGGTTGTCCAGGAGGCCAGGGAAGGCCTGGCTGATGAGGTGACATCTGAGCTGAAGCTGGAAGGAGGGGAGGGGGCTGCCTGGGGTTTGTGGGGACAGGGTGTTGCAGGCAGAGGGAACAGCAAGGGCCTCCCGGAGGGGAGAGGAGGGATACGTTTGAGGAACAGTGAGGAGGCCAGTGTGGCAGGAGCCAAGTGGGTGAAGGGGGGCGAAGGAGAAGATAAGTCTAGAGAGGTGACAGGTGGTGGCCAGAAGTGGAGACAGATCATCTCAGGCCTGTGGACCACTGTGAAGGTCATTTTTTCCTCTGAGGGAAGTGAGAGTCATTGAAACAGGATCTGGTTTATATTTCAACAGGATTGTCTGGGGGGGGGGAGGGGGGAGGGCTGGAGCAGGAGGACCGGGGGGTGCCAGGAGGAGGTGATGATGGCGTGAGCCAGGTGACCACAGTGGAGGAGGTGGGAGGGGGTCAGATGCTAGTGAAACAGGTAGATACAGGTAGAGCAGGAAGGATGTGCTGCTGGATGAGAAGGGGAGAAGGATAGGAGTGGAGGGCAACTCCCAGGGGCTGGCCTGGGAACCGTGAGGATGGGGCTGCCATATGCACGGAGCTGGGGCAGGCGGGAGGAGACTGTGCCTCCATAGAGCTCCTCTGCTGACGGTGAGAAACAGAGTGGAGAGAAGACAGAGTGAGTGAGTGACACTTCTCTCCAGAGAGGTCCAACGACATAATTTGTGTGGCCCGGGCAAAGGGAAAATGTGCTCACTAGCAGGACCCAAATGCCATTAAAAGACCTAAAGTTAAGCTTTTTCTTTTCTTCTTCGGTCTCTCTCTGGAGCTGTCATGGTGTTTGTTATTCACTATATAATGGATATGCGGGGGCCTCCCGGGCCTCACAGGTCAGGCCCTCACAAGAAGCAAAGGATAGAAGCAGTTTCCGGGGGATTTCCCTAGTGGGGCCGTGGTTAAGAATCCGCCTGCCAACGCAGGGGACATGGGTTCGAGCCCTGGTCCGGGAAGATCCCACATGCCGCGGAGCAACGAAGCCCGTGCGCCACAACTACTGAGCCTGCACTCCAGAGCCTGCAAGCCACAACTACTGTAGCCTGCGTGCTGCAACTACTGAAGCCCATGCACCTAGAGCCCGTGCTCCAACCTCGCTCACCGCAACTAGAGAAAGCCCGCGAACAGCAACAAAGACCCAACACAGCCCCCCCCCCCAAAAAAAAAAAGCAGTTTCTGGGCCGGGTTATTCTCCCGAGCAAAGTCTCTAAAGCGGCGCTTTTTCAATAGTGTTTTTTTAAAGAAAAGTGTTGTCATGACAATTGTTAAGACTATGATGAAAATTATCAGCGGAGCAGTAGAGGAAACGTGAGACCCTGGACTCAGCCCTTCACCAGCCTACAGCAAGGCCCCACCCCTGCCACGGCCCCTCGTCCTAAACGGATCTGCCTCCAGCTTGGCCCCACCCCTGGCCTGGCCCTGCCCCCAGTTTGGACCCCCCCTGTCTTGGCCCCAGTCCCAGGTTGGCCCCGCCCCCACGTGGCCACACACCCTAAACTGGCCCCACTTGCAGCTCTGGCCCCGCCCCTGCCTTGGCCCCGCACACAGCATGGCCCCGCCTCTATTCAGGTCCCATCCGGGACTTGGAGCACCTATTTTTAGCTCTCTCAAACCCTGTCAGTTTCCAAAGCCTTCAGAGAGCATTCTGATGTCCCGTTATGAGCAGATAATCGGTCCAGACTCCTGTTCCTTAGTTTCTGCCATAGCCACCTCACCTCCTGCCCACTGTCCAGTGTAGTCGGGACAGGCGGGTTCATTGGGGACTCACAGAGGCCTGCTGACGCATGCTCTTCAGGGAGCTCTGGGCTGTGGGCCCCCAGCGGTGAAGGAAGCCCCCAAAGCTCCCTCTTTCTGAGATGACTGCCTGGTGGCCTGTCTCAGGGATTCCCGGGACAAGAGGACGTGGGTGAAGAACAGACGAATGGCAGAAATACCGAACCCACCGAATCGCCCGTCAACACGGAGGGGCTAAACCAGCTGCCGTAGACGTGCCTGAGAAACACTGCGCACAGGGAGGAATGAGGCAGAACGTGGTGACCCAGAACGGACGTGGACAGAGCCCGTGGGAAAAGGGCAAGTGCAGAAGGGTACAAACGATATATAAACACATTCACATACGTATATACACGTACGTATATGTATGTATTTTAAAACCCACAGTTCTGTGACCTATACACATCTAGGTAAAAACATTTATTTCCCAAAAGCCTTTAGAGTTCACCTACCAGCCCACAGCCCCTCCGACCCGGCCCCTCCCACTACTCCCTAGTCCCCGCCCACCCCTCTCACCCTCTCTGTCTCTGCTCCCTGGAAATGCAGCATGTTCTGTCCCAAGGTCTCTTCTCCTGCCTTTCCCTCTGCTGGACCAGTCCTCCTCCGGTAGCCTCATGACCCCCTCCCTCCGCTCAAACGCCACCTCCTCCAGAGGCCTTCCCTTACCATCCACCCACCAGTTCCCTCCATTTCTTTATCCTGCTCTGTATCCAGCTGTTCATTTTCTGCCTCATTCGGTAGAATGTATGCTCCATGGACGTTGTGCTTGGCACAGGGTGGGAACTCAATAAGCATTTATTGAAGGAATGAATATTTACATATTTTATCTGGGTGTCCGTATGGACAATTGCATAGAAAAAACCCCTGTAAGGGTTTTCATCATACTTACTGATAACAGTGGTTACGTGTGAGTGGCTGGACGCCAAGAGGTCAATAGTGACTTGAGCTTGTTTCTGATATTCTGATTTTCTTACAGAGGGAATATACTTTTGTACTGGTTGTGTAATGAAAATTAATTTTAATTAAAAATCAATGTCATGCAGTATCGACTTTACAATAGAGAAACAGAATTTTCAGCTTCCTTGATTGAGATATCTGATATCAAGCCCTCTGTCATCCCCAAAGAACCAATTTCACAGTAAACAAACAAATTTTGGTGAATTAATAAAAGTAACAGTAATAACCACGACATCTGCTCCTCCTGCTAAGTTATACAGAGCTTTGCTGATTCCAAGGGACTTTCCTCCTGTGACCTCCTATGATTATTTGACAACGCTGGAAAAAGTTGGAAGAAGTTATGATTATCGTCATTATCGTTATTCCTGTTTTGCCGAAGAAGGAAATCCAGTGACTTTGCCATGGGCACCTGTCAAGGGATTACAGGCCACTTTTCACCACCCCCTTCTTCATGTGACCCTGAATTGCTCAGCCCAGTGGCCCCAGGGGCCTGCTACCCTGGCCCTAGCTCTAGGAGAGGCCCGTGATTGGTCTAACGAGTCAGCTCATGGCACTCCCCCTACCTTGAGTGGCTCAAGGGGAGGCACCTGCCCGAGTGGGTAGTGGGCTGTGAGGAGATGTTTGCCTGGACTCGTGGGCTCCTCTGAGGTTCTCTCTGGACAAGGGGGCTGCGGAGGCAGCTCTCAGAACCACGGCAGCCTTCCCCCCGCTACCGGGAGGGAAGGCAGTCTGAAATCAGCATGGACCCTTGAGAGAGGGAGGAACCAAGAAAACTTCGGGGAAACTGAGCCACAACCTGATCCAGTCATTCCAGAGTCCTTTTATCTCTGGGATTTTCTAAGGCTTGAACCCATAAATCCCTTTATTGTTCAAGCCTGTTTGCATTGAATCCTCTGTTCCTTGCAAGCCAAGCCGTTGTCTGTTTGCTCAGGGTCACACAATAGTAAGTGGTAGATGATTAAACCAAGGCCTTCCCTTGCTGATTCTTTGTGTGCAAGGCACACCTCCTCAAAGCCAGCCTGGTTCTTGAAATCAGAACATCAGAGCGAAGATCCCTAAAGGTCACCTAGCACAGCCCCGTAGGCCAAGGAAGGGTGGGAAGAAGTGACCAGCCCAGGTCACAAGGGAGGGGGCGGCAGCGCTGGGCCTTCTGCTGCTGCTGCTTGTGTGTCTAGGTGAGAACAGTACAAGAGACCGCCTGACACAAGACAGCCTGGACTCCATCTATCAACTCGAAGTTCATGTCTGCACTCCCAAAATGAAGTGACAAATGTCCACAACCCTAGCCCATTTAGCAAGAAACCTTCCTCTGCCCCACAGACCTGACAGTCCCGATTATAAATTGGAGGGTGACTCTAGTGTTTGTCTACCTGCTATTTTTTCTTTTCTCTGCTAAATCAGATGAGTTAATCTTTTTTTATTTGCTACTGTGTTGCTTGGGTATAGATCTGCAGGGTTTGGCTAAGCACTTGTTCCCACATACACAAAAAAATTTTTAAAGGGGACACAAACGGAGAATAGATTATGAACATACATTTTATTCTCTCCTCACTCCCTTTCAGACTCTGATTGGGGTTTTCTTTCCGTTATTGTTATGTTTGTTTTGGTAATCGCCTCTCTCCTAATTTCTCCTAAGGCAGGGACACGTCGACTGACGTTTACTCTCTTGGTGACCGTTGACAGGCAGACCCCAAATTGGATTCTGTGGGGCATGGTCACTGTGCAGCCCTTGGGGGCAAAGAAGCCAGGAACCAGGTGAGAGGCTGCTGCTTTGCCAAGGTCCATGTCTAATCCGGGTGACAGTTCTCTCTCTCAGGGTTTCTCCTGGTTGAAAATGCTCAAGGTAATAGCAGCCCCTTCAAGTCTGTGCGGCTCTTACAGTACAGATTCTGTGTTGAATTTTTATGGTAAAAACGACTGCAACTTTAGGCCGTTGTAAATGCCTTTTGGTTTCTGCTGAGCTATGGACAGTAAGAACTTATGTGAGAGATGTTCAGCCTTTACCCTCCTTCCAAAGCGACCTGGATGTTCCCTCACCTGTGAATCCAGCCAGAGCAGTTTAAGACGGAAAGCAATTTTCATAGTCGAGTCCTTGGGGGAGGGGAAGTCATCTTATAACCAATTTTTAATTAAGAAGACAATGATGCAAAACTGACTTTAAGGAGAAATTATAGAAAGATCACCCATGTAGGGCTTCCCTGGTGGCGCAGTGGTTGAGAGTCCGCCTGCCGATGCAGAGGATACGGGTTCGTGCCCTGGTCCGGGAGGATCCCACATGCCGCGGAGCAGCTGGGCCCGTGAGCCATGGCCGCTGGGCCTGCGCGTCTGGAGCCTGTGCTCCACAATGGGAGAGGCCACAACAGTGAGAGGCCCGCGTACTGCAAAAAAAAAAAAAAAAAAAAAAAAAAAGATCACCCATGTAGTTACAGTTACAGGAGGGCGTCATTAAAACAGGGAGCTTTGGAAGCAGGGCAATTCCTATTCAAACCCTGGCTCCATCACGCACCTGCTGTGTGACCCTGGGGAGGACACCTACACAAGGACATCACTTACCTGACAATATCACTCACCTGAGAGGTCACTTACCTTCTCCGAACCAGTTTCTGTCAGTTTGAGGATTGTTATGAAGGTTCAAAGTCAAAAGGAATTTAGCCCTTGCTTCTCCAAGTGTGGCCTGCATACCAGCAGCATCTTCATCACCTGGAAGCTAAACATGCAGACTTTCAAGTCCCATCCAAGACCCACTAAGTCCGAATCCAATTCTCACAGGATTCCCAGGTGGCTCATGTGCACGTGAGCGTGAGAAGCTGAGAGCTGAGGCAGCGACCAGGCGGCCAGGCACCCGGTGAGGAGGCCAGTGCAGCCTGGAGACTGACAGAGGTCCGTACTGTGTTATACTTATTTCTCACGTAACAACACTGTTTCTCATGCTTGTGTTTTACAGTTTTCATATTAGTTCACTTCACTTTACAGTTTACATAAAGCCCACTGAGTAGCTGCACAAGCCTCACCCCCTGTTTCCCATCCTGATTGTTCCGGGCATTTTGCTATTAGAAAATAGGACCCAGTGAGCAGCCTTCTACATAGAGCTTTCCTTTGGGGGAAACCCCCCCAAAAAAACCCACAAAAGAAAACAGGGAGAGAGAGGAAAAGGGAAAAAAGAAAGAAAAAGCTAAAACATCCATCTGTCCCTCTAGAGTGCAGGGGCTGGAGTCTTCTTTACTCATGTTATCAATGAACGGAGCAAACCATCCTCTGCTGCATCTCCAGGGCCATCAGGGCCACAGAAACAAGGCCCTCCAGGTGGGTGCAGAGCTGCGAGGGCACAGGACGTGGCAGGGGTGGCAGGACCACACCGTAGGGCACAGCTGCCCCCTCACCTCCTCAGGACGAGGCTGCCCCTCGGCTGCTCAGAATCGAGTGGACAAAAGCGCGGATCGCTGGGGGCTTGTGCTTTCAAGGCCCTGTGACAGCGTTGCGGTTACAATCACCTTTCATGTTGGGAATTCAGAGCCCTTTCCCCTCACTGGTGTTCTGGCTCCTGGGGATGATGGACTTTTGCATTAATGAGCCACCCAATTGCAGGGAAACCTGGTGTCCTCACATGCTCAGGGCAGGGTCCCTCTTGGGACCAGCGGCACTGCAGGCCATGAGTGTCCCCTCACCCTTCCCATCCCCGGTCAGCAAGGACAAGGACATGAAGAGCTCAGCCACGCCCCGGGCCTGCCCTTTCTTCCAGGCAGGCTGCCCGCTACTCTGAACCCTGCGTGTAGGAGGCAGGAATGTACAGTGGAGAAAGGGCAGCCTCTTCAATAAGTGGTGCTGGGAAAACTGGACAGGGACATGTAAAAGAATGAAATTAGAACACTCCCTAACACCATACACAAAAATAAGCTCAAAATGGTGTAGCGGGGTAACTGAGGACATGGGAAAAGACGTGACCCAAGAATCGGCTCACCTAACAAGCTGGGTGCACGAGAATGTTCCAGGACTGTCAGCAGTACTGATTGCTCGGGGCACTGATCCACGCATGTCCTTGGTATAATTGGGAACATAAGAAAATAAGGAGGTGCATTGCTTAGATGTTCAAGGACGACACAGCCTGTGCTAAAAAGAACCTTTTTGTATTAGATAAAACTTAAATAAATACGCTATAGTGGACTGAGGGCTTTGCTGTTTTGCCTGAGCGAGCAACAGCCCTCTACCACTGTGCTTTAACGCATACATCTCGTGTGTTGGACTCATTTTCGTCCCTGACTGAACAACTGCAACAAAATGGATTAAAGACCTAAATGTAAGGCCAGAAACTATCAAACTCTTAGAGGAAAACATAGGCAGAACACTCTAGGACATAAATCACAGCAAGATCCTTTTTGACCCACCTCCTAGAGAAATGGAAATAAAAACAAAAATAAACAAATGGGACCTAATGAAACTTAACAGCTTTTGCACAGCAAAGGAAACCATAAACAAGACCAAAAGACACCCCTCAGAATGGGAGAAAATATTTGCAAATGAAGCAACTGACAAAGGATTAATTTCCAAACTATACAAGCAGCTCATGCAGCTCAATATCAAAAAAACAAACAACCCAATCCAAAAATGGGCAGAAGACCTAAATAGACATTTCTCCACAGAAGATATACAGATTGCTAACACACACACGAAAGAATGCTCAACATCATTAATCATTAGAGAAATGCAAATCAAAACTACAATGAGGTATCACCTCACAGCAGTCAGAATGGCCATCATCAAAAAATCTACAAACAATAAATGCTGGAGAGGGTGTGGAGAGAAGGGAACCCTCTTGCACTGCTGGTGGGAATGTGAATTGGTACAGCCACTATGGAGAACGGTATGGAGGTTCCTTAAAAAACTAAAAATAGAACTACCATATGACCCAGCAATCCCACTACTGAGAAAACCATAATTCAAAAAGAGTCATGTACCAAAATGTTCATTGCAGCTCTATTTACAATAGCCAGGACATGGAAGCAACCTAAGTGTCCATCATCAGATGAATGGATAAAGAAGATGTGGCACATATATACAATGGAATATTACTCAGCCATAAAAAGAAACAAAATTGAGTTATTTGTAGTGAGGTGGATGGACCTAGAGTCTGTCATACAGAGTGAAATAAGTCAGAAAGAGAAAGACAAATACTGTATGCTAACACATATATACGGAATCTAAGAAAAAAAAATGGTCATGAAGAACCTAGGGGCAAGACAGGAATAAAGGCACAGACCTACTAGAGCATTGACTTGAGGATATGGGGAGGGGGAAGGGTAAGCTGGGACGAAGTGAGAGAGAGGCATGGACATATATACACTACCAAACTAGATAGCTAGTGGGAAGCAGCGCGTAGCACTGGGAGATCAGCTCGGTGCATTGTGACCACCTAGAGGGGTGGGATAGGGAGGGTGGGAGGGAGGGAGACACAAGAGGGAAGAGATATGGGAACATATGTATATGTATAACGGATTCACTTTGTTGTAAAGCAGAAACTAACACACCATTGTAAAGTAATTATACTCCAATAAAGATGTAAAAAAAAAAAAAAATGGGGGAAATGGGGCTGCTCCCCTCCCGGAGCTGCTGCCCATTTACATGAGATAAAAACCTGCAGACAAAAGCTCTGAGGGCAGGAGCTTGCCTTCTAGAACTCAGAGGAGTAAATGAGTAAGTTACTGAATGTGCACAGGGGTGGACTTGGGGTGTGGAGAAAAATAGTGGGGAGCGGGGCAGGGGTCAGGGGGGAGGAGGAGGGGCAAATGGAGACAGGGACCAGGAGGTTCAGGGGAGGGGAGGGGGGAGGGCGCTCCTCACTGGCTAAGCAGGGGCTCGAGTTGGGATGAGGTGGACTTGGGCCCTGGGTTTCCTCTGAAGATTGACCTGAACAGAGACAAAGGGGGAAATGAGAACAGCCTGCTGGTCTGCAGGGAGGTGACGGCAGAGTAGCACCATGAGAGGACAGGGAGGGAGCTGGGGGTCTTGTCAGTGCCCCCCCTTCTGCCCACCTGGAGGGGGTCTGGTCTACAGAATATTCTGTGGTGTTGCTGCATACGCGGAGTCTGAAGAATCCCAAGGATGCCCCACAAGCCAAAGCATCTCCCTTAACCTCTTCCCTGACTCAGCAGAGGGAGAACCTGGGGCCACCGCCTTCTGGAACATTCCCTCCAGAGGCAGCTGCAGGTGGATTCTCATTTCATAGGAGACAGCATCCCTGAGAGGTCCCACAAAGGCCACTGACTAAACGCCACCAGGGGCAGCTTAGCCACAGCAGGGCCAGCAGGATTCACGGCCCCTGCTTTCACAAACACCTCGCAGCCTGGCTCCCTGCCCTTGGGCGAGTCACTCTGGAGTTTAAGAGTAATTAAGAGTAGTGTATCCTTTTTATAACCAGTTCCCCTTTCTCTCGGGTGCTGAGGTGATTCTGGGATAAAAGCATCATGAAAACGACGCGAGGTCACTGACACAAAGCAGCGGGTGAACCTGGCTTCACAGAAGGGACACCTGAAGTGAAGCAGGAAGAAAAGGCCGCCCTTTTCTGCCTCCAAACGCAGGGGCGGGAGGAAAAGAAAAGACCTCCCAGGCCCCGGCTCCCCTGCGACTCCTTCCGAGGGATGAGAGCCCTGGTCAGTGTCCCTGTGACTTAATTAGTCCTGAGCACGTGCCCTCGGGGTGGGCAGGGGACAAGGAAGGTCCTGAGATGAAGAGCAGAAAAATAAGATGGCGTTTCTCCAGGGCCCTTTGGAATTTAACACTAAAGAAGAGAACAAACAGCCAAGGGTCCAGATGCCCCACGAGGGCCAGAAAGTGGATGGTTGTGCTCCCAGCAGGGCAGGCGGGGTCCTGCCCCTTATAACGTGGATCACTGCTCCAGCAACCAGATCAGAAAGAGAGACCATCTATGAGATGCCACTTTCCTGTTAAAATCCTCACGTCCCATTTCTGCTTCTTCAAATAGAATGAAGTAAACATACAGCACAGCTTCCTGTGAGCAGACTCTCTCTTTTCTTTTCTGTCCTTTTTTCTTTTTCTTTTTTTCTTAATGACTTCTTGAGAAAGATCATTTACATTTACTGTGAATTTTATTCATTTATTCGAACCTGTTTCATTTACTTATCCACTATTTTCTGAGTACATATTTATTGATCACTTTCTCTTAGCCCTGGGGGTAGAGGTTTGAACGCGCAGACCTGGTCCTTGCCCTCAGAGGGAAACTTTCTAGTAAAGGAGACACATTTACAAGGAAGTAATAAACAAGATTGATAAAGAAGGTAAAACTGCTTGACAGGAAATAAGCTGGGAGTTGGGAAAGAAGGGAATAGAGGCCGAGCTGCACAGAGAGGTCGGGGATGGCCGCTCTGAAGAGGTGACATCTGAACTGAGATGAACACAGAGATTCCAGCAGGCAGAGGCCGGCAGGAGAGCATTCCAGGCCAAGGGTACAGCATGTGCAAAAAGGCCCGGGGGCAGGACTGGGCTAGACAAGTGCAAGGAACGAAGAGGCCAAGAACTGGGAGCAACTGTGGGGAGTGATTGGAGGAGTTTACACAGCGTGACACATCACGGCTGATTTCATTACTGAACAGCCGTTGATTGGCTGGTGGGCGGAACCCATGGTGAGGTGATAGGCTGATCCCCAGATTTCTAAGATGTGTGATCTTGAGCAAATTTATCTTCTCTGAGCCTCAATATCTTCATCTGTGGAATAAAGGAATCATGATCCAGGATTTTATAAGGTGCTGCCCGTGGTGGAGCCCAGCCCACAGCGTCTGTGTCTTTCGGTAACTATAGCAAGTGAACGTTGACCTTCCCAGACTCACGCCCATGACCCAGAAGGTAATTGAGGCCAGAATAACATGCCCTTGGGTTGGCTAAGTATATGTGCTTGTGTAACAGCCCCTTTCACGAGGCCTTCATTCGGTCACAGCTGTTCGCAATTCCTCACAGGCACTCTTGAGCACAGGGCCATGGCTTTGGGACTTGAGTTCTAATTCACGTCTCACCTGGGAAAGGCAGGCAGCTAATTCATGCGACTTAACCCAGAACAGAGCTGATGTCAAACGAGGTGGTAATGCTTGGGAGCAAACACCTGCTTTGCTAGTCAACAATAATCCATGAAATGTTCTTAAATCACACATATTCACTTTCTCAAGCAATTGCCTGAAGCTGGCTCCGTTGCTCCCACACCCCAGGCTGGGTTTAGTTGAAACCTGACCCCCGCCCCCCAAGGCCGCCCAGTGGCAGCCACTTCTCCTTCCAGGTGGAGGGAATTCGGATGAGACATGTGAGGAAGCAGACAGACAAATCCAGAAAGGGGGGCACCCACGGGACCACTGATGCTGGAATCAGCAAGGGAGGGGCATGAAAAGTCAACTGAAGAAAGTGGGTCACGTCAACCAAGAGACTTTACAGATTTCACCACATGCCGGGCAGCCCTTGTTTAAATCCTGATTCTGGAAAAGCAATGAGAAAACGGCATCTGTGAGACAACGGGACTTGAACTTCAGAGGTGATGAGGAAGTTGCAGCCATGTTAGAAAACATCCACATGACGTCCGGGATTTGCTTTCCATACGTTGCAGGAAAGAGGGGAGAGCTGGAGGGGGTGGGGCGGGTCCCGGTAATTGTGGAATCTGGGTGATGGGTACGTGGCGGTTCATCATATTCTGGTTGAAATACCCATAATAATTGTTTGATCGTACTCAGTTTATTATGTGATTGCTGTTTACTTGGGGAAGAATTGCACGACACCAAAACGCACAACAGGGATCTCCGTTCTGTCATTTCGGCTCCTCCCCCCCGTGAACTCGTGGGGACAGGGCATTTCCCCCGGGCCTGAGCCGTGACTGTACACGTTCCTGCTCCTTCCGCAGACAGGACTCTGGAACCTTCGACCAAGCCCCGCCCGCCGGGAAGGGATTTTATTTACCCTCCATCTGAAGCTAGCAGCTTGCTCATCACAGAAGTCCACCGGCTGACGGCTGACGGCGATTCTATGCAGAGCTGAGCACGACAGCCGGGGCCTGTCACCCAGCTCTCAAGTGAAGACCCAGGGGTATTTGCAAACAGAAATAATGGGCCGCTGCAGTTTTTTAAAGAGATGTGATTTATCTCCGGGACGGCATCCAGGCCAGAGCTGCTGGAGGACAATCCCAGGCTCTGGCCGGGGGGACGCTGTTCATGCATCGGTGGCCTGTCTGCAGAGGGGGGACAGCGAGGCTCCGCCTGCCGGAGTGACCGGGAGTTGGGGTGACCTGCGCCGGGCAGAGAAACGCACCCCACGGAGGGCGGAGATTTGGGAAATTTCTGTTGAATTTGAACCACATGATGGTGAACTGGGTGACTCAGAGTCCAGGTGGAATGTCTGCAGGCAGAATCACGTGGTTTGGGCGCCTTCATTTCTCTAGAGCAGGAATGTGTGTTTGCGAAGATGCAAGTGATGTACCTTTGATTGAAAACAGCTGCACAAAAGTGCAAGCCGCTTTCGCCAGTTAACTGGACTGTGCCGACACCGCCAGGTGTCCACCCAGGGCCCTTCTTTCTCAGTAACAGGACCCTGATGGCCACGCGCTCCCCAAACCTTGTCCAGCCCCTGGACTGGAGTCCAGGGGGTGGCGTGTGACACGCAGACCCGGCTCTGCCTGAAGACCAAGCACCGTGCACCAGCCTGTTGATGCCCTCGGCCTGAGCCACCCGAGTCAGGTCTCTGTACCTAGTCACCGAGAGAATCCTGCAGGAAAAGATTCCGTTTGGGGCAGGGACTTCCCTGGCCGCTTGGGAAACCTCCAATCTGCCCAGAAACCAGGAGGACATTTACACCTGCTCAGTCTTTTCCTCTGCGAGTCTTGCCCTCTGCCACGTGGAGTCATCTTCTTTGGCTGAATTCAGGGAACAGTCAGGGAACCGTAACTGGGGCTGGCTCTGCCCACTTCCTGCCAGGAGAACACACTCGGGTCTGTTTTAAAACCTGAATAATATCATCGTGCCCTCTGTGTGCAGAAATGGAGTGTTGTTACTTGAAGAGGGAATTGTAGGCACCTTGATTTTTGAGGTTTGTAAGCAAGCAAGCCTACCTCGGACCCCTGTGCCGGGAGGTCAGACGCTGTGGTCGCAGCTGCTCCGTGGGGCCCTTCCCTGCATCCCAGCATGCAGGGCTCCACCCCGTCCCTTCCCCAGGTCTCTCAGCTCCCCCTGCGCCACCACCAAAGGCTCTATTTCTGGGGATTAAATAGGCAGGGATGACGGGGCAGCTCTGTCTGCAGAGCTCCGAGGAGCAGGGGTCTTGGTTGTCTCTTTGTTAAATGGAAGCCGCTGCCTCCTTGAAGGGGCAAAATGAGCTGAGAGCCCAGACATGGTCCCCTGCAGAGGCGCCAACAGGAGAGATGCAAACGCCTCTGGGACTTGCCTCAAGGATCGACCCTCACAAACTGCGAGTGTCAGGTCCTGGCCGAGGCTGGGTGGGCTTACTCCTAACAGCCCCTCTGTTTCTGTCCACGGAATAACCTCTGCTGACGGCCCGTGGCCGCTTCTGCAGTCACTGCTTCTCTGCTTTCTGGGGGCCCCTGTCCAGTTCAGGCCTTGGGGCGGGGTCCACATTCTAATTCTAGAACTCGGTGCTTCACGGGCACCAGGCCTCTCCCAGCCTGGAGGCAAGGGGTCCCTAGAGCATCACACTCCTCCCCTTTGGGCGGCCTCACCTTATTCCAGGCCCTATAATTTATGGTCGCCCACAGATGACATGTTTCCCTGAACTAAGGCCTGGCCCTCCCCCTACAGACCCGCAACTGTTATATTACCTGCTCTCTTTGCTTGTGGCATTTGTTATTTTTTGCAATTGTCTTGGGTATTGATGTATTTACCTCCTTCTCTATTGTCCGCCTCCCAGACTAGAACACGAGCTCCCTGGGGTCGGGCTGCCTCTGCCTCCTTCTCTCTCGTTTCCCTGGAGCCCACGGCAGCGGTCGGTACCCAGAAGGACCTCAGTGAGTGTGGGACGCCTCAGACGACGGACAGGAGGAGCGAACACATGAGTGAGTGAGAGCGGACCTTTGGTCGAAGCTCTGCTGTTTATTTCTCATTTCCTTCTTGCCTGGCGCCTCCTTCCAACCTGATAACTTGCTGGACTCAAAACCTACTCTGTCTGGCCAGCGCTGTCCATGAGAGCTTTCTGTGATGATGAAAATGCTGCATATCCGTGCTGTCCAATATGGTAACCATTAATCACACATGACTGAGGGCACTTGAAATGTGGCCCGTGTGACTTAGGAGCTGAATTTTTAAATTTATTTAGTTTTATTCATATGAACTTAAATAGCTACAAGTGGCCAGTGGCTACCGTGGAGGATGGCACAGGACTCCATCCTCGGGGTCATTCCTGGCCGTGTTCTCTAGATCTTGTCCTGCTGTCTGCCTGCATGGCCCATCCAGAATCCCAGCTCTCATCCCCCATCCTCAGCCTGGGGGTCGCCAGCCTCCTGCCAGGCGGGCCCCTCATTCACCTTTGGTTCAGGGCCGGTTCAGGTGCCCGTGGGGCCTGGCATCAGGCCCCAAGCTGATGAGAGCCTCCGAGGCCATCTCAGTCTGGACTCAGGTCAGAGGTTTCCTGAGAAGACAGGACCCATAGGAACCTCCTTCTGCCAGTCTGGGCTTCCCCACAAAAGACCCCAAAAGCTCCAGAAATCTCTGAGACTAAAAGGGGGCCTGAGGTGTGTCAGCCAAGACTCTGGATCATAGGGACAGAACACCGTGCAAGCTGACAGGAGCTGAAATAAAAATCTACTCGCTGCAGACACGGCCTGGTCCAGCGCTCCCTGGCTGCAGGCGCGGCTGGATCCTGGGGCGAAATGACTTCATCGGGAAGTGGGCTCTCCCATCCTTCAGGTCCCTTCCTCCTGGGTCGGCTCCATTCTTGGTCACATGTTTCTCATGAGGGGGCAAAGAGGCCCCAGCGCAACAGAGTCCCATCCCACTGGTCCAGCAAGGACAGTAAAAAGAAAGGCCTCTTTCCCAGTATTCCAGCAAAAGCCCTGGGACTGACTCAGATCAGACAAGCTGGGCTCACAGACCCGCCTCCTGATGGAAACAGCCCTCCTCCTCCTGTTCTCCATCTCCTGCTCCCCTGCCCTCGCTCCGTAGGACCGGCGCCGGCGTCCTGACCACAGACAACACAAGGAGGGTGCAGCCATGAGGACGTTTCCACCAAAGGCACTTCTGCTCACAGCTCACGGGGGGTTCTTGCCACCTGTTGAGAGAAAGATGGTTGGTCCTAACAGCTCTCAGGACGCAGCGTGTTTATGTCCAAGCCAATCTGAGGCCCCGGTCACTTCACAGCCCAGGTGAGAGTGAGAAGCAGGGGTGTTCATGTTTCCGGGGCCCCCGAGGGCCAAGTTCTGTGCTCCAGGCTTTACTTACAGCAGATGGACTTTGAAGGTCAGAGGGGTCAAACGTGGGCGCCTTTACATGGTGCCCCTGACATGACCTCCCTCGCTTCTCTAAACCCCTCCTGTGTCCTCCCACTCCTTCCGCAGGTATTTATTGAGCTGCTGCTGGGCTGCAGTGGCCCTGGAGATGGGGAAGTGAGCGACAACACGGCCCCAACCTCTCCAGGCTCGCAGTGGAGGGAGGGAGGTGAGCGGGGGCCGCACGCCCAGATGATCCCGGCCCCATCGATGCACTTTCTGGTTTTCCCTTCATGGAGCCCGTGGTCAGAGCACAGAGACACCCTGTGTTGTATGCATTTTATAAACCTGGGGGACTTAACAGTAACATGTAGCCGACAATGGTGGGGGCGGGGCACGGAGGGAGGATTTGAGGAAAGACCAGGAACAGCGTGGAGATGCCAGTTTCTCCACCGAGAGCTGTGGGCAGATGGTCCTCACGTCTAAGCTTAATGGAAGGGGTAAGAGGGGCTTCCGTTTACCGAGGTTGTAAAGTTGGTCAACAGAAGAATTTAGAATAAAAGTGCACTTAATACATCTCAGGATGCTGAAAGAAAGGTGAGCTGCCACAAAGGAACGGAAATGTCCATTTTTCATAACAGGAGAGCCAATATATATTATCTAGCGATGGCAACCCTAGAAATCGGCGTACGTATCATCTAGAATAGTGGTAATAACCGCCAGACAGCCCCAAAACAGCAGAAGTTATGAGGAAATAAAAAGCCTTTGGGAAAGGAAGTATTTCACTTTTCCTTTATACCATGCTCTGCTGGGTGGTTTTTTACAGTCATTTATTTGCATGTTAGTCTTATAATTGAATAAAACTAAAAGTGGTGCACGTTCTTTGTAAACGCGGAGAGGGGTCTGGAAGCACATGAAGTGGGTAATTCCCGGCTCTGCTGAGTCTAATCCCCACTGCCCCACCGTCACCCCCCTCACCAGGACCAACGTGAGCATCGTGGTGTCTGACGGGATAAACGGGGCCACAGGGAAACACTGTCCTGACCTCCACAAGCATTTATTGAGTGACTGTTGTGTGCATTGCACTGAGCCCTGTGTGGTGGGCAAAATGGGTGGGAGTGGATCTTTCTTTTGGGGCTTTGCCATCTTGAAGGCCACCTCATGGTGAAAGGACCCCAGACACCCAGGCTACAGGGACTTTCAAGTCCTCCCCCCTGGCCACTCCCTACACCAGGGAGGGACCAAGGTGTGGGAGGGCGTTTTAGGCGCAGTCATGATCTCTACTCCCCTTCTCGGCCACCCAGATGAGCCTGGAATCCTTGTCAAACAGGGAGCTTGCTATGGGGGCAGCCTCTGCAGGACCCCCGGACCCCCCTCTGGTGGGACTGCCCGCCCCCAGCCCCAGCCCTAGAGAAATCCTGGAGCTGCACTGCCCGCAGCTTCCGGCCATCATCTGGGCTCCGAGAACTGTGACCCCCGGGCTGGCGCCGACCCCCGAGCCCATCGGCCCTGACAAGGACAGGCAACCCTCCATCCCGTATGCAGAACTCGAGGGCAGCCACCCGCTGCTTCGGGGGCCCCGTGCCCTGGGCGGTCATTAGCCGATGGGCCCCGGTCGGTTGGCCAGGAGAGCGGGGCGCAGACGGGAGCCAAGCCCGCTGCCTTCGCGGAGCCCACCCTCCTCTGAGTGGAGCCGCGTCCGCCCTCGGGGTCACCCCTCCCCCCACCGTGCAGCCCGGCTTTCCACGCGCGGCCGCTGGGTGGTTTGCAGCAGGGCTGCCTGTCGTGTCCCCCACGAATCATGTCCTCATTGAAGTGGGCAGCGAACCTTACAAACCTGCCCCGGGGAGGCCTGAGAGCCACCCTTGGGGGCATGGGCACTGCGCTCAGGCCAGGGGGGAGCTGCCTGGACCCTCAGGAGTCTCTCCACCCCAGACCCCTGGAGGGTGAGGTGCGGGCTCCTGCAGGTTGGAACAAAGGTCGCTTTTGGGTTCCTGTCCCAGATTGGGGGCCACGGGCATGGCCAGGGAAGGGGCAGGGAGGGAACGCCCAGGCTTCTTCTAGGGCTGTCGGGCCACAGGCTGCACACAGGCTGGACAGTCCCCTGGAGCAGGGACAGTGGTGGTTCAGAGGACAAATGGCGGGGAGGGGGCAGGAGGCAGGGCTTTAACCCTGGGGCGGGGCCGGCAGGGGAGGATGCCAGGGAGGAGGGAGGAAGAGGCTCAGTCCAGACGGTGAACCAGGTACAGAGAGCAAATTTAAAGCCCTGAACAGAATCCTGTCCTACGCTACTGTATTCTGGGGTGAAAGAGTCAGGGTGGGGAGCATGAGACTGGGTGTGTGTGTATGTGCACCCGCACACAGGGAAGAGGGGGGAGTCTTATCTAGGTCAGTCTGCTATAATACTTTTTTCTTACTTGTCTTGTGTAAGATGATAACAGAAATATTTTCAGCAATTACAGTGTGGTCATACATGGAGATTTCATTTGTGGCTCAGAAATAAAATCTAGAGAGAGTATAGTTTTATCTTCCAGTGCCTAAATTCTCTTCTAGAGCCTGAAGAACAAAGGCAGCTGGTGATGGGGCAACATCAACAAAGCTCAAAATATGGTTTTTGCTAAAGCCTAATGCGGGAGGGGCTGCCCTAACAAGGACACAGGCCTGAGCCACCCCTCTCTTGGAGTCTGGGATGTGAGCGTCTATGGTGAGGAATCCACCTCTGTGAATTAGATATTGGTCAGCTGCAGTTTCCTTCTCTCTCGTGGAATCATCTGAGAGCAGGCAGCCCAGGGCTGGCATGGCAGCTCTACAGTGTCAAGGTCCAGGTGGTTCACCATCCCCTTGGGTCTGCTCCCATCCACGTGGTCCACCATGACTCAACACCATGTTTGCATCTGGCTATCAGGAAGTGGGTAAAAGGAGAAGATCCTCACCTGTAAGGGCTCAGCCTGGAAAAATGCACATCTCCCTCCTCTGTTCATCCCCCTGGAAAGGGCTTGGTCACATGACCACAGGCTGCTGCAAGGGAGGCTGGGAAATGTAGGCTTTATCCTGAGTGGCTCGATGCCCGGTCCCCAAAGCCGGATTCTGTTCCTCTTAAAGAAGGGGGAATGGATATTGGGGAATAGCCAGCAGTCTTCGGAACAGAAGCTTCTGACTGGCTGAACTACAGGAAGCTTGGCCCTGCCAGAGTGAGGGGAAAATTCAGCAAATGTTACCCTGTGGAGGGGTTAGCCTTTCCCAGTGGAGTCCAACTGGTCTCCCCCCGCCCCAACTTAGAACATCAGTCTGGAACATTCCACACTCCCTGTTTCATAGGGGGCGAAATCTTTCTCAAATACATCCTTATTCACTGCAAAGTCAAAGGATTTACCTGGGAGGAATGACGTGGCTTACAAAGAGTACTTTCACACAGATTTTACGGTGGGCCAGAGACACGGAGCCTCTATGGCTGAACACAAGGATGAAGTCTGTTCCTCTACCCGGTTCTTGCAGGGGTGCAGCCTACTCCACCCACAGCCCCGTTGGGGGAGGAAGAAGAACACATAGAGAAGACACAGAGAATAGAAGCGGGGGAGTGCAGCTCTGGAGCCAGGTGCCTGGCTTCAAATCCAAAGCCTCTCCACCTGCCTGACATTAAGCAGGTAATCCAGCCTCCCTGTGCCTCGCTCTCTTTCTCTGCAGAGCAGCAATGATGATGATTTTAGCAACACTTACCTTCAGGTGCTTGCGAGGATTAAGTGAGTGAATACACGCTCGGCAGGTAGTAAGCATTAGCTGTTACTATTTACGGGGCCCAAGTGGCAATTACGCCACGTGAGCCTACGTGCGCATGCGCATACATGCGCTGAGCGCTCCTGGGGGCCGCCGCCCTGGGCTCTTCCTAAGCCGTGACTCCTGTCAGGTGTGAGCAGCGACTGTGATTCAGTGGCTTCACTTCCATAGCTCTCCGACTGGCAGAGCGCTTTGATGCACGTCTTTCTGTCTCTGAGCCTCCCAAAAGTCATGAGAGGTGAGTACTCTGGCACCAGCCCCAACTCACAGAGGAGGAAACCTTGACCCAGAGAGGCGGCGTCCCTGTCCCACAGTCACGTGGCCAGTAAACCGCCAGGCTGGGATGTGAGCCCAGGACTTCGGAGGCCAGGCTCACACACTGAGTCGTCCCCAGTCACTTGCTGGGCAGAGCCCCATGCCAGGGGCAACTGGAGTGCTGGGCACAGGGGGCTTAGGACAGGCAGGTCCCTGCCTCCTTGGAGCTCACACTCAAGTAGGGGAGGGGGCTGCTGTGGGCAGGGTGGTCGGGAGGGACTCGCCGAGGGACAGCATCCCAGCAGGACGAACGGCCGGGACAAAGGCCCTGGGTGGGGATGAACCTGCCATGCAAGTGGCACAGAAGGAGGGGCCGTGAGTCCAGGAGAAGGAGGGGGGGAAGGGTGGACAGGCCCCCCCCCCCCGCGCTTCGACCTCAGGGCCTGCGCTTCTGGAAGCATCTCTGTGTCTTCAAGCATATTTTCCAGGCAGAGAACACTCCCACGTGGGGCAGGGAGGGCTCCCTGTGTGGATGGGGAGGGAGTGGGGGATGTAGAGGTCATGCCTCTGATGACCCTGGGGGAAGCCCAGGCCACCTAAGCCGCCCGCCTCAGCCCAGGCTGGGTCTTTCCTCATCAGGCCTCTGCCGTCTGGCTGGGGCACCTCAGAATGAGGAGCAGGAAGTGTGACTGTCACTGCGAACACCTGCCTCCAAATCTCCTGACTCAGGTAGCGGCCTGTGACCGGCTTCCCTGTGCCGCTGGCAGTGACACTGACAATCTTGCTGCCCCTGGAGGGACTGTCTCTCCCAGAGTTAGCCAATTTTGAGAGATAATAAACAACTCACCTGTGTGTGTGCTTTTCTCCTGTAAACCAACCAATCCAGAGCCCACACCCCCAACCACCTCCTTTATCAGGCTTTCACGCTCCAGGTCACTATCCACCTGCCCTAATCACCGGAGGGCCATGCACCAGACAGCTAGGAAGAGCCCCTATGCCCCAAAGCCTGCTGAAACCATTCAAACAGCCAATCCTAAGCCTACGTACCCCGCCTCACCTGTTCCTTCCACAGAAGCCACAATACAGACTCTTGTCACTGTTTTCTCCTCCTCCCTCTGCCTCCTGACTGACGCTGGTGCTTCCCCACGTGGCCCTGCATGGAAGGTCATGCCTCCTATTTCTATGGATCTGTGAGTATAGTTAACTTTTTCCTTTGTGAGAGTCATTTCTGTGTCTACCTGATTAAAACAAATTCCAGCTACCTGACAGTAAGCCTCTGCATGTCCCACTGGCAGGCACGCCCATACAGCACCATACAGACTCACTGGTCCCCTTGTGTGTTTAGACAACATGTCACTTTGCATGACAAAAATGCCCAGTGATGTCAGAGGCGCCGTGAATCACAGCAACAGCTCCGGGCCTGGTATCCAAGAGACCTCGGCTTGCTGCTAAGTCACCGTCCCCGCTGTGAGAACCGGTGGCTGTATTGGAGCCTCCCATTGAAGGGAACTAAATTACATCTAGAATGACCTACATTGTGCCGCAGCCAATGACCCAGTTAACCTCTGGTTCATTTTCTGCTTCTCGGTGTCCTGGGAACGGGTGGTGTTTACTCCGATTGGGACAAACCTTCATTACTGTGCATTAGTGTGCCAGCGCGTTGGCTGTCCTGGGCCCAGTGCTTTAATAGACACCAGCGGATGGGCCAGGGCCCTGCTGAAGCTGCAGAATAAGAATGAGGTCCTCTCCTTTACCCCCCCTCCTCCGCCCTGATTTGCATGACTAAGCGTTTTTGCCTTTTTTAAAGATGTTTGTTTGTTTCTTGATTGTTGCTCTGTCTCCTGTGAAGGAAAGAAATTACTTGCTCACCAGGCAGGGATGTAAATGTGGCACAAGCTCAGGTCTGCACCTCCGACCAAGGGGAGCCAGACAGGCCTACTGCCGTTAGTAGGTACCATTCCAGGAGAGTTTATGTGGCCCAGGGGCGTGGGGGTAAAAATTGCACTGGTCTCCAGCAGACTCGTTTAGAAAGGGGTGTTGATCCTTGCAAAGGAGAGCTAGATGGGAGAGAACCCCTTCATTATAAAATTCGGCACAAACTAACGAATAGCTCGAAGCTGTCTCTAAATGAGGCTGCACTTTCCCTGGGGAAAGAGAAGACGTTGCTGATTCTGTTCAGACGTGTGGTTCACGCCTCAGTCAGAGCCACGGCCTGATTTTTAAAACAAATACTTTATCATTTCCCCTCTTCTCAACTGAAATGAAATTCAGAGATAATATATATAACCTACCTACACGCATATTTTTTTCATCAGCGTAAAATCCCAACTATAATATAAAGGGAAAAGGAAAGGAATTCATAGTAAAATAAAACATTTCAGCATGAAAATGCTCTGGCACAACTCAACTAGAAGATGTAATAAAGCCATCACATGCTTGGACCTGGATGTAGAATCCCAGTCAAAGAAACTACAAACGCAGAGCGGTGACAGCTGTGCTGTTTGGGGCGATTCAGGTGCCAAGAGCGGCTTTGCTATGAGCAATGCAAGTTTCTAACTGGTGACCAACCGCCATGAGCCCTGAACAAAACAAAGTACTACAATCTTCCTTTACTTAACACCATGGCTTCATCCCTGAAAAACTCGGTATATTTCAAAACAATGAAAAGCATACTTCTGTGTGTACGTCAAATGGAATTTGGTTCAGGATCATGTCATGTGAAGGAGCTTTTTAACCTACCCGAACATCCAGTGGGGCATTCAAACTCAGTGCCAATGCATGAAGAACAAGTAAGGGTGTGCGCAGGGGATGATCCCAGAATTAGTCCCTAAGGTAGGTGTCCGTCTCCCATTTCCAGACCAGGAAAGGAATCCAGAGAGAGGAACAAACTCACCCAAGTTCCCACAGCTGGAGAGGGGCAAGGTCGGGGCTTCAGTGGAATGCTATTGGAATGGACATCTAATTCTACCTCCAGAGTAATTTCCTGCATTTTCGGTCACACCTCTCGGCACACGCTGCAGCAGCCCAGGAAACCTTGAAGCCCCCAGCAGGAGACCGACAGATTCCATCTCTGCCTTTTCCCTGAAACTGAAGAGGAGGACCACCTGGATCACCCACCTCTTAGTAGACCATTAGAGGAAGGAGTGATGCCGTTGGTACCCTGCCTGGACCCCTTTCCTGACCTCATGGACCAGCTGCTTTGAGCCAAGGCTGATAAAGGCTCACAGGAGCCCCCTTCCCTCGGCCACATGGGATCTTCCTTGCCCCCGAGGTAATAACCCAATTGCACATCCTAGGGCAGCCCATAGGCAATGATGGAGTGACATAGAGATATGACTGCAAGCCCCCTTGCCCCAAGTCGGGACCAACGCTGGGATATAGATCATGCTCCCGGACGCTCCGTGGGGTCAGGCTGAAGTTACTGTCCTTCCTTGCTTAGCTTCCCTCCCTTGCCCTGTTCTGCACCCTCACTCCTTTCACTATGAGCATCGCCTCAGTAAATCACATGTGTAAGGATCTCCATCATAGGCTGTGCTTCTAGGGGACCTGACCTAATATAGGGTCAAGATGGAAACAAAAAGAAAGACCAGGTAGGAGACTATTGCAATAATCAGGTGAGATGACGGTGGCTTGGACCAAAGTGGCAACAGTTAAAGTGGAGAGAAGGAATTGGTGACTTCAGAATGTTGGTGACTTCATTAGGTGCTACTCCAGGACACCAATGAGCTAAGTCAGGGGTCAGCCAACTACCCTCTACAAAGAGATCTGAACCCTAGTCTGGGGAAGAGACCCTCCCCCCTCCAAGTTTGTCGTTCCTTGGGCAATCTCCTTTAGCCCTAGGGAACCATACAGACTTTTCTTATACCATATAGTTACTCTTTTATCATAGTTTAATAATTCTTTATATAACATTGCCCCTGTTTTGTTTTATTTTTTTACATCTTTATTGGAGTATAATTGCTTTACAATGGTGTGTTAGTTTCTGCTTTATAACAAAGTGAATCAGTTATACATATGTTCCCATATCTCTTCCCTCTTGCGTCTCCCCATTGCCCCTGTTTAAATCACTATATGGTTTCTGTCTCTTGACTGAGCCCAAGATGGTGGAATCATCCCCAGTAGGTGGAACCCAGCAAGAAGCCCACAGATAAAGGATCATTGGAGTTTGTAGAGTCTCAACCCCAGCATTACAGAACAGAGTTGAGAAGGTTGGGTTTGAGGCTAAAAAATAGTAGCTTAATAACCTCACAGGATCATTTCAAGCTTTAACATTATATTACTTCTGATCTTTCAAGTCATCCCATCAAAATGGCATATTGAAAGATCGCTTCCTTGGAAATCAGGAACATAGATTCCAGTCTCGTGTCTACAACTAACTCTCTAGATAACCTTGAGTGAATCACTTCCTTTCCCTGGGCCTCAGTTTCCTCATCTATCAAAGCAAGCAAGTATACTACATGCTCCTTAAGGTCCTTTCTTCTTTTTTTTTTTTACTTGTTCATTTTTTGAAATTTATTTTATTGAAGTATAGTTGATTTACAATGTTGTGTTAATTTCTGCTGTACAACAAAGTGATTCAGGTATGCATATATACACATTCTTTTTCATATTCTTTTCCATTATGGCTTATCACAGGATACTGAATATACTTCCCTGTGCTATACAGTAGGACCTGGTTTATCCATTCTCTATATAATAGTTTGCATCTGCTAACCCCAAACTCCCACTCCATCTGTCCGCCACCCCCCTCCCCCTTGGCAACCACAAGTCTGTTCTCTTATGTCTGTGAGCCTGTTTCATAGATAAGTTCATTTGTGTCATATTTTAGATTCCACATATAAGTGATATCATATGGTATTTGTCTTTCTCTTTCTGACCTACTTCACTTAGTATGATAATCTCTAGGTCCATCCATGTTGTTGCAAATGGCATTATTTCAGTCCTTTTTATGGCTGAGTAGCATTCCATTGTATATATGTACCACATCTTCTTTATTCATTCATCTGTCAGTGGATATTTAGGTTGTTTCCATGTCTTGGCTATTGTAAATAGCACTGCAATGAACACTGGGGTGCATGTATCTTTTTGAATTATGGTTTTCTCTGGATATATGCCCAGGAGTGGGATTACAGGATCATATGATAGTTCTAGTTTTAGTTTTTTAAGGAATCTCCATACTGTTCTCCATAGTGGCTGCACCAATCTACATTTCCACCAACAGTGTAAGAGGGTTCCCTTTTCTCCACACCCTCTCCAACATTTGTTATTTGTAGACTTTTTAAAATTTATTAATTTATTTATTTTTGGCTGTGTTGGGTTTCTGTTGCTGCGCACGGGCTTCCTCTAGTTGCAGCGAGCGGGGGCCACTCTTTGTTGTGGTTCACAGGCCTCTCATTGCAGTGGCTTCTCTTGTTGCGGAGCACGGGCTCTAGGCACATGGGCTTCAGTCGTTGTGGCACGCGGGCTCAGTAATTGTGGCACACGGACCTAGTCGCTCCACGGCATATGGGATCTTCCCAGACCAGGGATCGAACCCATGTCCCCTGCATTGGCAGGCAGATTCTTTCACCACTGTGCCACCAGGGAAGTCCCTGTAGACTTTTTAATGATAGCCATTCTGACCAGTGTGAGGTGGTACCTCATTACAGTTTTCATTTGCATTTCTCTAATAGTTAGCCATGTGGAGCATCTTTTCCTTAAGATCCTTTCCATTGTGAAATTTCTGTGATTAAGTGAGAGAGGGATGCAGCACTGTTTTCTAAACTCTGAAGTGCTTAGGGATAATAGTCGATTCTTCCTCTGATGATGACCTAAGTCTGGCACCTTCCTTTCTTACACCACCACACCCTATCCGTCAGCACCTCCTGACAGCTCTACCTCCTGAGTAGATTCTGGGTCCACTCACTTCTCTCTTCTCAACCCCTCCCCACCTTTCCCAAGCCACCATCATCTCGGGTGGAAGCAAAAGTACAACAGCTTCCGCACTGCACATGAGGTGCTTTAGGTCGAACATCTGCTTTCCTTCAGCATGTCTGGAATCTTGGCTGAGCAGGGCGTGCCTATGTGACCAGCCCCCAGTAAACACTCTGGGTGCTGAGTCTCTAATGAGCTTCCCTGGTAGATAACACTTCATGTGTGCTGGGTCTCCCTGATGCCTGCGACCCCCACTTGTACGTATCAAATCATGTCACTCCTTTGCTTCAATTTCTCCAGTGACTTCGCACTAAATAAAATCCAGCTCTGTACTGTAGCCCACAAGGCCCTGCATGATCTGGTCCCTTAATGCTCCTTTAACAGCCAAGTCCTTTCTTGCTCAATGCCATTGCATTCACTACTTCTCCCCCCACCCCACCCCAGAGACAAGTGCTCCCCAGCTTTCATCCTGGCTGACTGCATCTCATCCCTAAGCTCACCTCCCCAGAGAGCCCTACCCTGACCACCCTGGAGAAGGTAGCCTTCCATGGTCATCATTTTCTGTCTCCTAATCCCGTTTTCTTCATAGCACTTATCACAATCTGAAAATATCTCATCTGTTCATCTGTTTGTTATCTCTTGCTGTCTCCTCAACCAGAATGGAAGCTCCATGGGGACAGAGACCTCATCTGTCTTGTTCAGTGATTTATCCCCACCAGCCAGCACACTGCCTGGTACCGTCAGAGCTTAATAGGTATTTGTTGAATGACTAAGAGAAAGTAAGTGTGATCAGTTGTGGACAGCCTGCCTTGTTTACCTGGTTCCTGTTTCCAGGTGCCCAGTTCAGAGCACACACACCCTCTTATTTACCATCTGCCTCTCTGGTACTTGGCAGGCAGCTCCATACATCTGTACCATGTATGAGTCAGGGCGGTTCGTTGAAAACAACAGAACTCACACAAGTACATTTAAGCCAAAAAGAAATTTCCTAAAACATAGTGGGTGGCTAGGAGATTTCCCAGAAGGGCCAGATAATCAAATTTAGAGGCCACATAGCTAAGAACTTGGTCCAAAAATCATCCCACAGAGTTCTTCACATGAAGATACCTCTGGTACCCTGGAGACTCAATGGCTTCCATTACTCAAAGCCCTAATATATAGCTCCTCCCATTCACGGGCCATCCCCTGAATTGACTTCATGAGGTTCCCATTTCTTAAAGTGACAAGATTCCAATTCAAAATGTACATATACTGGTGCAGATGACAAGTGCAGTCAGAGTCACTTGCCCTCACCCTAGCTGCAGAGGAGTCTGGGTAGCTGAGTAATTGGAGTCACGGTAAGATGCAGCAATTAATAAGGTGTAAAGTTTGTTGAACACAGTAAAGTTGTTCACAGTTTCTGTACAGCTGAATAAAGTACAAATGCCCACTAAACTCTTCAGGCAGGCGGCCATGGCAGAGCTATTTTCTCCTTTAAGCCGCTGGCCCTTACCACACCAGAAGGCTGCAATAAATCATCCTCTGGTTATCTCTCTCCTCTGCAGTGACAGACTATGCTATAACGACTTCCCCCAAAGGCCTTTGTCTTTTTAGCCTCTTTCCTTTGAAGCAACAAGGAGAAGGTCGAATTGTTGTCAGCATGGCTCTGATCATTACTTATTCTTGCTCAGCCGGAGTAAACCTCAGGGTCAATGTGGTTGTGCCTGAAAGAGTTTTATATGCTAAACATCAGACATAGACACAGCCTGGGAGATCACGGGGTCCACCCAGGTTTGCACGTATGAAAGCAGGAAACAGGCAAAGAAAGAGCTGCCCTAGTGTCTACATGAAACTTTCTATCCCTTCCTTCTTTCCTTCCATAACAAATCATTTCTGAGTGTCTGCCATGTGCCCAGCAATGTGCTGGAAGCTGGACATATGCCGCTGAGAAAAACAGTCATGGTTCCTATCTGGGGCACGTCATTTGAGGTAGAGGTGGGGAGGGCAGATATTAACCAAACAGCCATGCAAATAAATGTGAACTGTAGACTAAGACAAGCATGCCCTTTTAAAGTCAATAAAATCATGCTACTCGCCTGCTCAGAGCCCTCTGACTTCTGCCTATGTCAGGAGGGGCTAAGGGAGCTTGGAATCCTGATTTTCATAATTCCAGCACGTCGTGTGCTTTATTCTGCCAGTGCTGGGCTTTTCAGTTTCAGTGTGTGCAGTAAGCAGACTGCAGCTAAATCCAGGTTCCATCTCTTACCAGCTCTGTGACAAACAGCAAAACATTTCACCATTCTGGGCCTCAGTGTCCTCATCTGTGAAATGGGGCTAACGAGCATCCTCCCCGCCAAGGGCTGTTGTGAGGATTAAATGAGATGACGCCCGTGAGTGGCTAGACCCAGGCCTGGCACACAGTAGGTGCTCAATACCTGCTGGCTGATATAATTATTGCCCCAAGGATAAGCGGGCCCCTCCCCCACTCCACTGCCTGCCTTCCCGAAGGAGAGTCACGCTGGTATCATTGTTTCCCAGCATCCTGGCTCCAAAAGCCCAGTGAACGGTCACAATCAGAGACTCGCCAGCCTTTGTCTCCCTGCACTGGGCTGACATGACCCAACGTCAAGGGATTTTATTCTTTTCTTTCCTTTGCCTGTTCCTTTCCTGTCTGGATCAACAGTAAGATAACAGCTGCACCTGGATCTTGTGTTTTCACAATTTAATAATGCACAGGAAATTGGGTGGCTTAGGGATGCGGCATCAGGGGGCGAGCTGTCACCGTGTGGACAGACCAGGTGGAAGACGGAGGGTCAAGGGCAGGAAGGAGAAGAACCCGAGGGGTTGGGAACAGAATAACTTGAGAGGCTCCAAGGGCCCAAATTAAATTAAATGCAGGGAGTGCTTTCTTCTTGTGAGAAGTTTGCAGTCAGGGGAGGAGTGGGCACCTCCCAGCGGTGAGTTGAAGATGAAGGATTCGGTCCTTTGACTTCCCTTTGGGGACAGAGTGTCTCCCCACCAGGGCTGCGAGCCTGACCCCGGCCCTGCCGCCAGGCACGCGGGCCCTGCTGTTCCCCGAGACACAGCCAGGTGATGTCCCCTCCCCAGACTTTGTCCCTGATGCTCCCTCCACCCCACCTTCACACGCCGGCCTCCACCTCCACTCTCGGCCTCGGCTCTAACAGCGGCTCAGAGGGACCCAGTGTCTTAGGGGCCCCGATGCTGCCCCCGCCCTCTGCTGGTCCACCGCCCTGCTGGATCTCCTCGTAGCCTTGTCACCAGCTGGAAAGGTCTACTTACTCATCTGTTCACCCGTATTTGGCGTGAATTTTCAGTGTAAGCTCACGAAAGCAGGGATCTCACCTTTCCTATTCACCTCTCTCTCCCAAATAACTAAACTGTGCCAGGCACATGATGTTAAGTGCTCAATAAATCTTTGTTGGGTAAATGAATGGCTGTATGAATGAATGAATGACCTGGTCACTATCTAAAGAGGTTTGCTAGTCTTTCCTTACCAAGTGAATTGGGCACAAATCCACAGCATGTGTGCTCAGTGCGCATCTAGTGATGCCTTGAACACAAATCAGATCTTTTGACTCTCCCTTCCTTTTACATGCCTGTCTGCCTGCCTGGCTAGACTCAAGAGCTCCCTGAGGGCAGGGGATGTGCTTTGTGCTTGTCTGCAGCCTCCCCAGTGCCTTGCACTTGACCAACTCTTTTTTTTTTTAAGTCACCCCCTTTATTCTTTTTTTTTTTAACATCTTTATTGGAATATAATTGCTTTACAATGGTGTGTTCGTTTCTGCTTTATAACAGAGTGAATCAGCTATACATATACCTATATCCCCATATCTCCTTCCTCTTGCATCTCCCTCCCACCCTCCCTATCCCACCCCTCTAGGTGGTCACAAAGCACCAAGCTGATCTCCCTGTGCTATGTGGCTACTTCCCACTAGCTATCTATTTTATATTTGGTAGTGTCTATATGGCACTTGGCCAACTCTTAAAAGATAACTCAGTATTGGATTGAATTGGGTTGGAGAGGGCCATGGGAAGTTGAGGCATCATTTAAAAAGCTTGGTCGCTTTCCCAGACATCATACTGTTTCATCAGTAGTGGCTCTCTGGTCTCCATAGACTTTGCATAAACTCTTCCCTCTGCCCAGATGGCTTTCCCTCTCGGTCCCACTTCTCCCAGGTAACTCCTACTCATCATCTGTCACTTCTTCCGTGAAGGCTTCTCTGATTTCTCCCTCATTGTTCTACTACCATCCTTGGCCCAAACGTTAATGCCTCCATGTCTATGATAGCATACATCCCACTTCACTGCTGTTTGCATTGTGTCTGCCTCTGCCACTTCACGACTCAGTATACTGTGAGTCCTTTGAAATTAATTCTGATCACCTGTTCATTTTTTAGTGCCTACCTCAGTCTCTGGCAAATGGTAAGCCCCTCCCCCAAACAAATTGTTTTTTGAACAAATGATCAAAGCAACTATAAGATGAGCTAGAAGGACATCTAAGAACTAGACAGGGATACAAGTAACATGTTTCATCCCCAGTGCCCTTCTGGAAGATGGTGGCTCCGTGAGGCAGGGATTCTGTTGTCTTCCCTGATCTGGTCCCCTGGCTGAGTGTAAAACCTCATGCCCAGAGGCTGAAAAAGCATGTGTGGGCTGCATGAATACAATGAGGCCAGTGAGGCTGTTGAGGAAAGAGGGACTGACTCTGATGACCATCCCCAAAGGCTCAAGAAGGATGTGAGTCCAAGGCTGGTACTTTAAAGAATAGTGGACCCACGTAAAAACAAATACTGGTTGAGGACCATGCGCCAAGGTCTGTCCTAGGCACTGGAGCTACAACAGTGAACAAAACAAAATCCCTGACCTCTTGGACCTAACCTTTGAATGGGAAGAATGACAAGAACCAATTTTAAAAAATAGAAATTCAATATAATGTCAGAAGTGAAAATGTTTTGGAGGAAATAAAGTGGAATAAGAAGATGGAGAGGGATGGAGATGTTATTTTAGATGGGTGGCCCGTCTCGCAAGGGAGAGGATGTTAGAGAAGAGACCTGAATGAATGAGGGGCGGGGCATGCAGCTGAGTGGAGTGGAGGAGACGGGGAGGGGAAGCAGATGCAGCCTGAGAGGGGTGCCGGGAGCACAGACAGGCCCACATACACAATATACGGGAACTAACGCCTTGGTCATACACTCTCTTGCATTCAGATTACACTTTGGGTTATGTTTTAGTATTTTTTGGTATTTGAGTCTTTGACAGCAATTATTACTATTCTAGTATCGTAAAGCCCTCCAGCAAAGTGCTTTCCAGAGACACTCTCCTCTGCATTGGAAATATGTCCTACTTGAGGAGGGCGTAAAGATTTGAAGGAGATCTCATCCTCCTCACCCTGGCCTCCTGATCTATTGGCACGACCCTAACTTGTCAGGACGCTGATTTTAAATAGCAGAGCACAGAAATGTCCACGCACCTTGCCCTGTTCTGTTCTTTGCTTTTGGTGATGATTTTCTGCCTCTTCCCCTTAAAAGGACCAGGGCTATATAAATGAGCACTAAAAAGATCAAAGGGAGGGTTCCTTCCATTCCAAGTAGCCTGACCAGAATACCAGGAAAATAGGAGACTCTCCCCATCCCCTGCTGTCAGACGGAAGGAATCAGGGTTACAAAGGAACCCACAGAATCTCACCACTAAGACCATGGTCTTTTCTGTTTATGAGCTCATGCCGTCAAGCCATGGTGGGTTTGGTTTTGTTTGAGATTTAACGGGATTTCAGACTTTGGGGGTGGTCTCTTTGGATTTTCTCCTTCTTTTTCCTTTTGATGCTTAGAAATACCCCACGAGACCAGAGAAACAACCGTGACAGAGAAGATTGGAATTACACAGAATGTAATTCCCCTTTGCATAAATGTGGAGGGGTGGCGGGTCATCTCTGGAGTTGTGATTTTCGTCACATAAGAGGCAAAAAGCTGAGGATTTTGGTTAAATAAAAACATTAGCTCTGAATATAGTGTGATCTCAAGGACCCCAGTTTGAGGTTGGGGTCTCAAGCCCTAAAAGCTCCAAGTGGGACACTTGTATAGTAGGGACAGTGTAGCGATCAGTCAACTAGTGCCCCACAAGGCCACAAGGTAGAGATAAGAGAAAATGGGTTAAGACCCTTTAGGTTTGCTGTGTGTGTGGCGTGTGTGTGTGTGTGTGTGTGTGTGTGTGTGTGTGTGTGTGTGAATGCAGTGACTCACAATGCATATAGTCTGGGGAGTTTGCAAAGTTAAGAAGTTAGTCTTTGGGGGCTTCCCTGGTGGCGCAGTGGTTGAGAGTCCACCTGCCGATGCAGGGGACACGGGTTCGTGCCCCGGTCCGAGAGGGTCCCATGAGCCGCGGAGCGGCTGGGCCCGTGAGCCATGGCCACTGGGCCTGCGTGTCCAGAGCCTGTGCTCTGCAGCGGGAGAGGCCACAGCAGTGAGAGGCCCGCGTACCGCAAAAACAACAACAACAAAAAGAAGTTAGTCTTTGGTTGCACAATGATAGAGATTGTTAAAGAATATTTTTTTTAAAAAAAGGTAAAATCATGAATGTCCTACAAACATGAAGTGAATATGTCAAAGGTTTTATTTAACTCAGTTATGAAGGAGGGAACCGGCAAGGTTTTAAAACCAATTCAAAGGAAAATCCAAAGTGTAGACACATTTCTAGGCTGAAATGAACTTGATTAATGGACGCAAAACTGGCTTCTTCCATAATGGGGGAGGGTAGTCCATAAACCCTTAGTGGATATAATGTGCATTTCTATGGACAGGAATTGTTTGCATTACTATCAGTTTGCTACAGATTAACTCGTAGCTTTACAGGACCATAAAATAGCCAAGTCAAAGCCAATGGGAGGCAAAAACTACCTGGGTTGATGAGGTAGTCAAAATACCCTCTAAATTTCAAAATCTTTCCCAGTTTCTTTCTTACAGAGGCCACTGACATTTAATGAACAGGAGCCCAGGGATGCTCCAACTCCTGCAACATACACGACAGTCCCACTGTGTCCCCCATGACTTTTTAATTCCCCTCTAGATATACCTTCAAGTAAAAACACCCTGGATAATTCATTGTAACTCAAACCCAAGTCCATACGATCACAAAGTATTTCTTAGCAACTGTTAATGTGCCTTGAATAGTTTTTACCTCAGTGTCCACTCCACATCTGTTCTTTCATTTCCCTTATTTCTTGTACAAGTTGGCTTCTGATCATCTCGCTGCTTTTAAATCCAGACTTATTCTTCAACAGCAGAAGCAAACATCTCACTGATTCTTTAAATCTCATAAGGTAGCCACTCCTAAGCGCGTATTTATTATCCTTGAATTTTGTATAATTCTATTGTTTTGTTATTTTTTATTCTAAGCAGTATTCTACAAGTTAGTTTCCTTTTATTTCTCCTTGGTATTACATCTAGGACAATATTCTGATTTTCTTTTAAAGTATGCCTATAGGTAAGTCATATTATTTATGAATTTCATTCCAGGAGTATAAGGCAGCATTAGACAATATTGGTCACAAAAGGAACTGCTGAGTTAGTAAGTTGGGTTGAGAAACACTGTTTTCAGGCAATAATGCTATTTCTCTTTCTCCAGTAACAGCATCCCACTTCTCTTTGGGGGAGCAAAGCTTTCCCCACTGGATACAGTCTGGAGGACCTGCCAGTCAAGACGCCCCATCCCCCTTGAGGGGTGGGCACTGACCCAGGCCTGGACAATCTGCCATCCCTCCTCAGAAGCCATGTTTTGGTACTTCCCTCGTGGTCCAGTGGTTGAGACTTCGCCTTCCAATTCAGGGGATGTAGGTTCAATCCCTGGTCTGGGAGCTGAAATCTCACATGCCTCATGGCCAAAAAATCCAAAACATAAAACAGAAGCAATATTGTAACAAATTCAATAAAGACTTTAAAAAATGGTCCACATAAAAAAAAATCTTAAAAAAAAAAAAAGCCATGTTTTGAAGCTGAGTCTTAAGCAGTGAGACCACAACCTCAAAAGCACTTGAAGCAGGCTTATCCTGGCAACCAGAGTCAGTTTCTATTACTTACAAAGAGTTCTGACCCCAAAACAAAACAAAACAAAATAAACAAACAAGCAGAAAACCAGTAAAAGTTTACCCAAGTCTTACCAAATGTATATCCCAAATATTAATAATATAGCACTTTAAAAAAAAAAACTAATTTGGGGCAAAAAAAACCCAAAAACCTTTCATTCATTCTTTCACACAAGAATTATCTGCTGGACTCCTGTATGTGGCAGGCCCTGCCCTGAGCAGTGGGGATAAAACAGTGACCAACCAGGGGAGGATCCCATCCCCCTCCAGAATGTGGGTTGGACACAGACAACGGGCAGGTTACATCCTGCAGACAGGCCTTAGGATATTTATGGAAGGAGGTGTCTAAAAAGAATTTGTGTAAAACAAATCACACCCTAAGGCCTGCTTCTTTGTAAAATGGTAAATACTTATGTAATGTGAATGGCAAACCCCTATTTTTTTTTTTTTTTTGGTCTTTTTTTTGTTAAGTTCTGGATTCACTCTCTGGAGGTTTCCGAAAGCGGAGCGCCCTGGTTCAGCAATGTTTGTTTTCATTTTCTTTTTTTTTTTTTTTACATCTTTATTGGAGTATAATTGCTTAACAATGGTGTGTTAGTTTCTGCTTTATAACAAAATGAATCAGTTATACATATATATATGTTCCCATATCCCCTCCCTCTTGCGTCTCCCTCCCACCCTCCCTATCCCACCCCTTCAGGCTGTCACAAAGCACCGAGCTGATCTCCCTGTGCTATGCGGCTGCTTCCCACTAGCTATCTACCTTACGTTTGGTAGTGTATATATGTCCATGCCTCTCTTTCGCTTTGTCACAGCTTACCCTTCCCCCTCCCCATATCCTCAAGTCCATTCTCTAGTGAAATCCTTCAGAGACTGCAGTGCCCATCAGCATGAGGAACAATTTGCTTAGAGGATCCTTCATTGATGAAAAATAGCACACTTCCTCTACTCCTCATTTTTAGTTCATTTACAGGCTCCAGGCTGGGGCTCTGTCAAGGCTGATAGCAGCATCCTTCATGGGCACACACGACCTCTGGGTGTGGGCTTCATTCTCAAGGCCATTCTCCTGTGAGATGCCCCCAGCTTGTCCCTCGCAGGAATGAGCCATCTCTGCCGAGCCTCTCTTGGGATAGAGCCACCAAGTCCTGGTCACTTAGATGATGAATGTCCTTGGCTTTGAACTGAGTTTTGCAATGCTATGTATTTGATCTCCATCTTTTCCAAATTAGACTCAAAATTTCCAAGCTGAACTTGAGTGAGTGGAGCTTCCAGTTCCTTAACCAAACTTTGACTGAGGGTCCGTGGGCAGAGAGAGGAAACAGACCCTTTTAGTGTTAGAAAATTAAATAGTACATGATTTTTCAAATTACCAAAAGTACAGAAAGGCTGAAAATGTAGCAACTGGTCCTTGGTCCCGCCTCCTGACTTTCAGTCCACATCCAGGATCAACCACTTTTGATGGCTTCTGAACTTTGGTACTTCGGAAAGCAAGACTTCCAATTAATAATAGCCCTTATCCACATTGTGGCATGCGTCAGTAGTGGGTCCCTTTTTATAGCTGAGTAGTATTCCATTGTACTAATATCCTATGGTTTGTTTATTCATCTACCTGTTGATGGACACTTGGAGTGTTTCTATTTGGGGCATTATGAATGAAGCTGCTCTAAGTATTCTTGTTCACATCTTTCTGTGTTTTCATTTCTCTTGTATCTTACATAGGAGTGAAATTACTGGGTCAGGGGACAGATGTACATGTAATTCTTTTAAACTTCCAAAGAGTTTGTCCAAGTGGTTGTACCATTTTACACTCCCACAATCAATGTATGGCAGTACCTTCTGCTCTACATCCTCCTCTTATCAGCTTTAGACATTGGCTGCTGGCTTCCTGCCTTAACATCTGAAAGACTGAGCATTTGATCCTGCCACTGCCACCCCTGCTCTGCTGCCCCAGCTGCATAAATTTTCCCTCCTACTGTAGAAATAGGAAAGATGGAGTTTGAAGAGAAACTGCATGGATTTGAAGCTCAGCTCTATCCCTTACTAGCTGTGGGAACTTGGATGAGTTATTGCATTTCTTTGTGTCTCTGTTTTCACATCTGTGAAATGGGATAATAATAGTACCTACCCCATAACATTGTTGAGAGCACGGATTTCAAGAATGTCTTATAGGTAGTGAACAATACATGTGAGTGACTATTATTCTACAATAAGGATAGTCATCGCTTGTCGTTTTGAGCAATACTTGAACATCTTTATTTCTTTGTCCAGCTAGGAAGTGTCTCATGTCTCCTCACTTTGTAAGACAGAGCTTGTAGAAGGCACCTAAAATGCCTTCTATATGCCAGGCACTGTTTGGGGAGTATCATAGATAAGTTATCATAATCTTTACATCACACTCCTGAGTCAGGTGTTATGACTTATGCTCAGGTTAGAGGTGGGTAAACTGAGGAGGAGAGAAATGAGATGGCTCACCCGAGGTCCACAGCCCAGAGGTGGCAGAGACAGGATTGGTACCCAACCACGTGGGAGCCAGGTCTATGCCCCCCCACCCCGGCCCTGCCCTGGGCCCTGCTCCTCCCATAGCCTCTCCTCGCCCTCATCCACTTCCCACAACTCTGGCATCTGTCCTTGTCTCAGAACACGAGGCACACACTGTAAAAGTTTAAAGGAAAGTGAAATTAGTTTTAAGTACCAGACACCAACCCAGAGGGGGAAGGGTATTCTGAAAGGGATGTTCTCCCTGGTTTGTTCTAACAGTTGGTCTTTGACCCCGGTTCCTGACACAGAGCTCCTAAATACCTTGGAATTTCCTGGGTGATAAGAGTGCCTTTTGTTCTAAGGAGGCGACTCTTGGTGGGCTCCTGCATAGCTCCTGGATGGGACCTGGTCACCAGAAAGACCGAGCACAATTAGAAGTTTGGAACTTTCATCCCCCATCCTCAGGGGAGAGGAGAGAGACAGGAGATTGAGTTAATAATTGATCACGCCTACATGATGAAGCCTCCATTAACAAATCCCTCAACTGTGCAGTCCAGAGAGCTTCTGGGTCGGTGAACACATCCACACGCTGGGGAGGTAGTGTACCCCACCTCACAACTCCACGGGGACAGAAGTTCCTGCACTCAGTGGACCTTCCCTTACATGTCTCCTCATCTGGCTGTTCATCTGTATCCTTTACTATATCCTTTATAATAAACCAGTAAACAAAAGTAAGAATTTCCCTGCGTTCTGTGAGCCACGCTAACCAATGATCAAACCCAAGGAGGGGATTGTAAGAACCCCAAATTATAGCCTGTTGGCCAGAAATACAGGTGACAACCTGGGACTTGTGATTCCACCTGAAGTGGCAGCAGCCGTGGGACTGGGCCCTTAATCTGGGGGATCTGGCACTCACGCCATACAGATGGCTTTAGAACTGAACTGAATTGTAGGACAAGCAGCTGGTGTCGAAGAATTGGTCAATGTCGGAAAAAAAAAAAAAAAACCACATATCCGGTCACAGAAGCATCTGTGTGAGTAGTGAGTGGGAAAAGAAAAAAGAATTTTCCTTCAGTGAGGGTAGGGAACAGTGAGTTTTTCCTAGACAGTAGCAGATATCATGGATGCCTACCAGCATCTACAACCCAGCCTCACAGGACAAGTTCCTTGACATCTCAGGAACCTCCTGTTCCCCTGCCAATCCATGGAATGCAGAGAAGCCAACCCCACCCCACCCCAGCTAGAGTGCTGGTCTAAGGGTAACCCCACCCATTTTCCTTGACAGTGACTTGGTCCAGAGCAGACATGTAATACAGGTGGGCCCAAGGTCATTCAAGATGCTGGCACTTTCCAAGAAAGATCCTGCTTGCTCTTCTGAGAAACTTCCAAACCTTTCTTTGATCTGATTTCTGGACACCAATGGCCTCCAATACCCAGGAGGATTTCCAGCCTCAGGCTGAAGCCAATGCAGGACAGGGCAGAGAAGGAAATGATCTGTTCCTTGAAGACATCTTCAGATAGCTGATTCACCTTTTGACTGATGGGAACCAACATACTTTGTAACTGTTTAAGCCAATTTGAGTATGAGTTTCTGTTCTTTGTTCCAAAAGCATCCTGATCCACAGTTGATTTACAGTGTGTGTTGGAGAGCTCTGCACTGATTCTTATTTTATCTCAAATTTTCCACAAGAGTGTTCAAAGTTCAAATCGTGTTTGGGAGCCACCAAGCACCTGCCATCCCCAAGAAGGCTATGAAAGAGAGATTCCATGTGAAAGAGAACTGATTTGTTAATGACTCATGCTGTGTTTTATTTAGAAAATACAATGCTCCCAAAAGTTAATCAGTAAAACAGTCCATGTAAGCAGCTCTTTGGAGGAAACCATCCTCAGCAGGAAGCCCCTTTTCTTGTCACTTTAGCAAAACTATATTGTTTTAAACAGGCCCCCCCATGCTCTACGCATCTCCGGCCCAAGCACACCTTTCAAATCTTTGAATCACACAAAACCTTGCCTAACTTGTCAGTTCTTTCCATAGATCAAAGAAGTAGAAACGAAGAATGAGTAATTAACAGATGACCAGACCTCTTGCCTAGCTTCCCCTTCAGTAATCTCCCAAACAAACTGGGTGACCAAACTGTGTGAATAAGAAAACACCTAGAGGAAGACCACAAGAAGTGGAAAAGACCGCACACAAGCCTGCACGCAGTGGGGTTGGCCCCATCTCTGACACCCCATCTCAGTGATTAACCGAGACTACTTCTCTGTTTCCCTTTAAAAACTTTCATGGCCAAGCCGAATCTTCAGAGGTGGCTTTTGGGGGACACTGAGTGCACCATCTCTCCAGATTGCCGGCATTCTGATTAAAGGCACCTTTCTTTTCTTTTTAATTTTTTTTTAATTAAAGTATAGTTGTTTCACAGTGTTGTGTTAATCTCTGCTGTACAGCAAAGTGATTCAGTTACACATATATATACACTCTTATTTTTATATTCTTTTCCATTATGGTTTATCACAGTATATGGAATATAGTTCTCTGTGCTATACAGTAGGACCTTGTTGTGTATCCATTCTATATATAAAAGCTTATATCTGCTAACCCCAAACTCCCACTCCATCCCTCCCCCTACCGCCTTCCCCTTGGCAACCACAAGTCTGTTCTCTATGTCCGTGAGTCTGTTTTGTAGATAAGTTCATTTGTGTCATACTTTAGATTCCACATAAATGTGATATCATATGGGATTTGTCTTTCTCTTTCTGACTTACTTCATTTAGTATGATAATCTCTAGTTGCATCCATGTTGCTGCCAATGGCATTATTTCATTCTTTATTATGGCTGAGTAGTATTCCATTGTATATATGTACCACATCTTCTTTACCCATTCATCCATCGATGGACATTTAGGTTGTTTCCTTGTCTTGGCTTTGTGAACAGTGTTGCTTTGAACATAGGGGGAAAGCACCTTTCTTTTCTACCGTTTGTATGTAATTGATCTCGTAAGCGACAAGCAGCAGGACCTGATTCACTCTGTAACATCCAGAGTGCTTCCGAAGATGCCAGTATGACTGAGATTTTCTCTGGAGACGACCCTTTCCTCTGACTATTGGGGTAACTGTATTCTGGGGCCTGTTAGCTGAGTTAAGGAGGATCCCTTTACCTGGGGCCGAGCTCAGTTCTGCCCACCTAACTACAATCAGGTAAAAGTGTAAAAAGTCACAATTCCACCTTGGTTTGGCTGCCTTGTGCATAACCACATAAATGAGTCCAAGACAGACAGGGAGAAAATCAGGAAATACAGTCACATCTCCCAATTCACCATTTCCCAAATTTTCTCTCTTCTGTTAAACTTCCCCAAACCAACTCTCAGAACCATGGCATGATGGGGAAGGCAGACACAAGGATCCATTGTCCCAGACCTGAAACCCAGACTCTTTGTTGCCCTGGGAGATATTTTAAGGTTTAACATTTTTTAACCATATTCCTATTTTCTGTACATTTCCCAACATTTCCACTGAATGTAATCCATCCGGATGGGTTTTTTTCTTAATAGAGTAAATAGGAGGTTGGTGAGAATGCCGGTCTCCTAGATGCTCCCAGCCACCCTCCGCCCCGCCCCAACGTGCACTCAGGCATTAGAATCACTCTGTTAGGAGGCAGAGGCTGCGTTCCATATAAATGCAAAACGCTCCAGACACTCAGGATTATCTGTGCTTTGCGTGAATAATGACAGCAGCTTGCAAGTGGGCAGGACTTGGCGGATAGGCCCCATCGCAAATCCTGGGCGGCACCAGCACGCTCCCCCAAGTGCCTGTGAAATCTGCCTTCAGTTGCTAATTTCACTCTCCAGGGACGGAGCTGTGAACAGCTCCGAGCACACAATTCCCATTTTCAGAACAGTTTCCTTACCCTCAGACCCCCTTGGATGGAATTTTCTCCACCTTTTAAAAAATTTAAATGCTCAATTTTTTTTCAGGTTAAATCTCAGGTTTGTTTTTGCTTCATCATCTCTTTACTGTCTTGACTTTGCCAACAGCAGAGGTTTTATTCTGGCTTTAGATCTTTTGTGAAACGCTCTGGCTCGGTTGCATTTTTGAAAAATCAAAATGAATCACTCGCATATTCTGCATTCATTGTTCTCTCTCCTGCAGTTTTCTAAATAGTGTAGGGACTGGGGAGGCTTCTGTGATGAGCACAAATGCATTTGAAATGTGCTGTTAAGATATGCCGCGGGGCTTCCCTGGTGGCGCAGTGGTTGAGGATCTGCCTCCCGATGAAGGGGACACGGGTTCGTGCCCCGGTCCGGGAAGATCCCACATGCCGCGGAGCGGCTGGGCCCGTGAGCCATGGCCGCTGAGCCTGCGCGTCCGGAGCCCGTGCTCCGCAACGGGAGAGGCCACAGCAGTGAGAGGCCCGCGTACCGCCAAAAAAAAAAAAAAAAAAAAGATATGCCTTTCACCTTCCTTCAGATCAGAAAATGAGTTTTCTTCTCTGGGTTCCCGCAGACCTGAGAAATACTCCTCACTTCTAGAATGTGTCAAAAGACGCCAGGAGGGTCCTTTGGGCCCGAGGAAGTGAGGATCCTGAGTTGACTGCAAGAGTTTTGGTAGCTGGATTTATAAACCCCAAAAGGGTTGCAATCGGGAATAGGATTTGATTGTTTTGATTGTTCCCGTTGTCAACGAACTCAATTGGGCATTTCTATCAACTCAGACATAATATCTATTCAGATCATAAAATATTGTGAAAATCTGGTTCATTTGTTTTAGGAAAAAAAAATCACAGGCTTGTTTCTGATATAAACTGGCTTCTGAGGGTTTTGTTTGTTTGTTTAAGAATCCATGGTTCTCATTGTGATACTTAAAAACAGGATTGGTTTAGCAACCAGGAAATTTGAGGCAGACATCTCAAATTTTAATTCCTAGTAAAACAACAGATACTGTCTTTATTTTAGAATTTGGTATTTTGTTCCTTAAGGATTTTTTTGGCATCGGTTTTGATTTTTTTAATATTGCGTTAAAATCATATTTATCTTGATTACCCTGGCATTTTTGTGCCTCACCTGCCTTACCTTAGTCCCAGCCCTGAATTCATTTCAAGATCAAGGAAGTGGTGGGTGTAGGAGTCCCCAGCTGAAGATAGGAGCTTTGGGGCCTCAACTTTTCCCTCATCAAAGATGGTGGTGAATTGGGATCTTCCCTGGAGAAAAGGGAAATTTGAGTCTAAGACAGGCCCCAGACTCAGGCCTCCTGCGTTATTTCTAAACACCAGGAATTATATCTCGCATGAACTGCTACCTTGATGTCATCACCTGCCAACCTCTTGCATCTCCTGCACTCTTTCTTTCTCTCTCTTTGTGTTCTCTTGACCTGAGATGGGGCCGGCATCACACCTCCAGCTGCATTCCAGTTTAAACCAGTTGAGTGCCAGAACATTCTTTGGGTGAGGGTCTCTCAGGTGAAACATCAGCCAGGATCCCAGTATCATCATTGTGTACACATTGGGGTCCCCACAGGGACTGGGGAGAAGGGGGAGGATTTCCAGGCAAGACAGGCCTCCAAATTGCCAAATATTTATATTTGGGGGGATGTCTGGAAATATCTACTTGTGTCAGTGATCTTTGCCCCCATTTTTTGCAGACGATTGAAGCCCTGTACATGTTTGGGACTGGTTACTATAGTAGCAAAATGGTCTTTTAATCACCCAACAGACATTACCCTTCTTTCTATAATAGCTGCAAGGAATCTTAGCTACCATGGCACCCTGGGGTCTGGCATGCCTCAAGGACAAGGCTGGAACAGCAGCTCATCTGAGACTTGGCAGAACTGTCTTACAAGAATGGGTGTGGGAGGTGCCCCCAGGCCATCTCCCACGCCTCCCTCTCTCCCTGGGAGGCCATCAGGAGCAGTTTCTCATCACCCGCTGGCTGAGGTATGAGGCTCTGTGTCTCAACCCCTCAGAATACAGCTGCGGACTATAAAACTGCTCAGCTCAGTCTAGAACTGGCTTCTTGGTAACAGGTGTCCCGTCATTCATTGCAGCCATCCAACCCCTTTTATTAAATGTCCCCCTGCATCCTACAGGTCAAGCTTTCCTTTGAGCAGAAAGCCCCTTGGAGACAAGCACAGAAACCCAACTCAAAAAGGAATCAGCAAAAAAGGACATTTAGTGACCCACATAACTTACGGGCAATCAAAGGCAGTGATTCTTAACGCAGGTAATTTTGCCCCTCCTCCCCCTCCAGGGCCACTTGGCAATGTCTGGAGACATTTTTGGTTGTCATTGGAGGGGGAGGGGCAGTGTGCTCTTGGCACCCGGCCATAAACATGCTACAACGCACAGGACAGCTCCTCACAACAAAGAATTATCTAATCCCAAACTGTCAATAGTTCTGAGGCTAAGAAAACATGCTCTAAAAGTAATGGCTTCAGGCATGGCTGGATCCAGGAGCTCAAATCATGTCTACAAGACTCCATTCCTCTACCACGTTTGCCTCTGTTCCTCTGTATTGACCTCACACACAAGAGGATCTCTGCTCCATGGCCTGGTTCATATTCTCACAGAAACCAATCTGGAGAAAAGCGAGGGGTTCTCTCCAGTAATCAAACCATGGCTGGCACTGAGTTTCACGTGTCATCCAGGAGTCACTTTGACCTCAGGGAGTAGAGGTGGGGGCAGAGAGGGAGAACACACTGCTTGTCAAGGCCTGGGTCATGAGGCCAAAGCTAGAGCTGGAGGCTAGTGGAGTCAACTCTCCCACACGGATTGAAGAGGGGAGGGATTGCTTGCCCAAAACAAAATCAGCACAGTGCTACCAGAAGGACAGTGGACATCCATCACCACATGATTGTGAATGAAAGGGGTGGGAGAAGAATCCATTTATAGGGTTAAACACACACTATGGAGAAAGAAAAGGATGAAACATGAGACAAGGAAGGAATGCAAATGTGAGTTCATTGTGCTTACCAGAGAGTATGTACAACTGAAGATTTGCAGGCATTTTCTTTTTTCTTTTTTTTTATTTGATTAGGAAAAGAATTATAAATATGTGTGACGTGTGAATACCTTCCACACATTTCAATGAGTACACATGAACTGGTGCAGGAGAAAATATTTTTGCAAAGTGTAACAAATGATACGAACAAAAGGGAATGTGGAAATATTACCCCAAATGCTGGAATTATAAAACATGTATTTCCCTCGGGCTCCTGTTTCCACAGAGAGATCAAGTTTTATTTCTTGTTCTTAAAGATTAAAGTATGGCGCCTGGATTCCTTAACGAGAAAGAATGCATATTTTAAGGTAATGATGATTAGTCAGCAGCCCCATTTGATTCAAAACACTCTGATTCTTCAAGCTGCTTCGAGGCCCCATGGATGTATTTTAATGTACCTGCAAGAGCTGCTGATAAACAGAGAAGTCACAACCAGAGCCAACTTGCTGAGGCTGATGGAGATTTAAGGGAGAAGGTGAGGGCTCTCCGTGAGTTGGAATCATGGGAAACCCCTCAGCTAGACTCAAAGGGGATGGAGACTTAAAACAAACAAAAAACAAAAAAAAACCCACCACTGTCATTTCAGTAATAACAACAACTCTATTACCTTCCCTTTCACTCTGTAAAGTCTATCCATGTCCCCATCGCCCACCACTCTCCCTACTTCTTATGCCTTATACACACTGGCCTCATTTCTGGTCCCTCGATTCTCCAGGCCTGTTCCCTCCTGTGGGCCTTTATGCTTGCTGTTCCCTCTGCCTGGCACACTGTTCCCTCAGACCTCCTATGGAGGTGCCTTCTCATCCTTCAGGACTCAGCCCACATGTCACCTCCTCAGAGAGGCCCTCCCAGACCCCCTAAAATGTAGCAGTAACCCCACCCCAAGATACTCTTTATCCCATCCCCAATCTGTTTACATTACTGCATTTTTTTTCAATCTGAAATTATCTGTGCATTTATTTGTTTACCTGTATAATGTCTACGCACATCAACTGGAACTTCATGAGAACAGATGGATTCAGTCATGAATCCATCTCAGTCATGGCTATATCTCAGTAACAAGCGCAACAGCTTGGCCATAAAGGTGCTCCATCAGTATTTGTTAACGTGAGTGAACGGGTCCGTTAAGTGGACAATTATGTTGATACTGTTCACATGGGGGTGTGCTGCTTTGCATTTACTTGGTTGGCTCCATTTTTCTTACATAATATGGACCTGACCAGGCAGAGATGGTATCTACACTCTATGAAAAAACTTCACATGCTCTGGTTGGACAAAAAAACTATGTAAACACCTCTTCTCTACCCATTATTCTGTACCTTTAAGGATAAATCACTACACCTCGCATGGGCCCAGGAATTTTGAAATACTTGTTTTTTAATTGAAGTATAGTTGACTTACAATGTTGTATTAGTTTCAGGTGTACAGCACAGTGATTCAGTTACATACATATTTTTTTCTTTTTCAGATTCTCTTCCCTTATAGGTTATTACAAAATATTGAGTATAGTTCCCTGTGCTATACTGTAGGTCCTTGTTGGTTATCTATTTTGTATATAGTGTGTATATATTAATGCCAGACTCCTGATTTATCCCTCCCCCCTTCCCCTTTGTTAACCATAGGTTTGTTTTCTATGTCTGTGGGTCTATGAAATACATTTTTTTTTTTTTTTTTTTTTGGCTGTGTTGGGTCTTTGTTGCAGTGCACGGGTTTCTCACTGCAGTGGCTTCTCTTGTTGTGGAGCATGGGCTCTAGGCACGTGGGCTTCAGTAGTTGCAGCACACGGGCTCAGTAGTTGTGGCTCCCGGGCTCTAGAGCACAGGCTCATTAGTTGTGGTGCATGGGCTTTGTTGCTCCGCGGCAGGTGGGATCTTCCCAGATTAGGGATGGAACCAGTGTCCCCTGCATTGGCAGGCGGATTCTTAACCACTGCACCACCAGGGAAGTCCCTGAAATACATTTTTTAAACAAATTGTTTATGTAGACAAAGACCCTTCAAAAAAACAAAACAAAACAAACAAAAATTATGTATAAATACATATACATATTGCCTGGGTCCCACACATTCTAGTGTGGGAATCTCAGTGGATTCTCCCCTGGAGCCTCTGGAAGCAACCAGCCCTGCTGACACCTGGGCGTTAGGCCAGTGAGACTGACTGCAGGCTTCTGGCCTCCGGAGCTGTCAGGGTATAAATCTGTGTTAATCCTCCACATCTGCGGTAATTTGTTACAGCAACCCTAGAAACTCACACACCCTCCCACAAAACTGAAGCCCCCCATCCCCCTCCCGCTTTATTTTCCCCACGGTGTGTATTACCAGCTGACATGCCTGTCATTAACAGATTTGTCTCTGTCCACTACTTGAACATGTTCCTTCTCGAATCACAGCTCTGATTGCCAGTTTTCAGTCCATCCCCTTGGTGCGGCAAGGCTGCAGCACCAAGTCTCAATTCGGTCTGCACGACGTTCAAGTCCCGGCCCGCCACGGACCAGTGGGGTGACCCGTCGGGCAAGTCAGTTTACTTCTCAGTGACTCCATGTTCATTGTCTAAACTGGAGATCATGACAGTAGCCTCTCTCTTGGAGGCCACGTGGAATTAAATGAGTTTGGTACCTAAAAGGCTTACAACAGTGGTGGCATATAGTATGCATCCTGGCTATATTTTTGATTATTATTACTATCCATTCACCAAATAGTGACTGAACCCTGTTCAGGCTGCAGTTGTGAATGCGGCAGGCGTGGTCCCTATCCTCATGAAGCTGACATTTTATTGGGGTGACAGATATGACAATGACAGGTAATCATCGTACTATGGAACCGTGGGTAATCATCACTTCAGTCTATTACACCCGTAACCTGCCTTCACTAATCAAGGTCATTTTAACTGTTGCTACAGAAGACTGGCATGTCCTCCAAGCAGCGCATAGCCTAAACAATAAGATGTTTGCCTGAGGTGTTTTCCAGGGACTTGGAGTCAGCTGTGTCTAGTTCCACTGAGCTGATTAAGACTGCATAGGACCACCCACCCTCCAACTGGGCATGCGTGAGTGTCTGCTCGTGACCTTTTGACTTCAGAGGGCTGAAAACTCCACCCTCAGATCGTGCTAAAGGCCTCATTTTTGAACACGTGTCCCATGAAGAGATCTGTAGTTTAGTTACGCCTGCGCAGAACTACGATGAACGCACCTTTTTCTTATTTACGCTCCCCACGCTCCCCAGCCTAGGACCACCCAGCTTCGTTAGCCCGTAAGTACCCTGAGACCCGTGCTTTTGGGGAGGTGGACTTGAGACCTGTTTTTATCGGGTTTTTTTGCTTGGCTGCCTTATGAGTAAACCCCGTCTTTGCTGCAAATCCCGGCGTCTCAGCACTTTGACTTGCTGGGCGTTGTGCAGATGAACCTGGTTTGGTAACACTATGAAGAGGATAAAATGCGGTGGTGTGATGCGCAGTAAAGAGGAGACCTCTGCAGACGAGGTAGTCGTAGAAGGCCTCATGGAGGAGGTGTCTTTTCAGCTGAGACCCGAAAGATGAGTAGGAGCTTGAAGTGCCAAGAACCAGGGAAGGAGCATCGGGGCGCGGGGGGGACAGTTCAGCAAAAGCCACAAGTGAGGGCCTGAGTGTTCAGGAAAGAGCAAGGCCTGTGCGGACGGCGTGGAGGAAGCTTAGAGAGGCAGGGAGCGGCCAGAGTGAAGAATTTCAACGTACATGTCAGGGGAGCCAGGGAAGGGATTTGCAGCCGAGAACCAGGGTGTGATTTACTCTCTTCCAGCATCCCTCTGGCTGCTGAGAAAGGCCACGAGTAGAAGGGGGGAAACCAGGGAGGCAGTCAAGATGCAAGCGTGGCTGGTGCCGGGGAGAGGCAGGGAAATGGAGCAAAATGGACCCATGTGATGTACCTTCCGGAGGCATCTCCAAGGAAACGGGATGAGGGAGACCAAGGGTGCCGGCCTGAGCTCCTGGGCATGTGATGCTTGATTGAGTGAGGATACCTGGGGAGGAGCAGAAGGACCCGCTCTCAAAAGGGCAGCAGCCTGATCGTTTTTCGTTACCCCGTTCCCAAGGAAATGCTCCCAGACAGCCCAGAGTCCCGACACATGTGTGCAGGGAGGGCGGGATGTACCCCTTGTGGCTGGGTAGTGATTAGGAAGGCGTGCGGGGTGTGACTGTAGCAGATTTACCCAAAAGGAGCAAGCCTCCCTCTCCCCACAGTAATTAGAGCCCCCAGCGCAGTCCACGCACCGAGGGCCTGGGAGCTTGGCTCTGTCGGGACTTGCAGCTCCTGCAGCCTAACCTGGCGGTCCAGGGCCAGGCTTTTCTCTACAAGGTGCCCCCCAGCTGTCTCGGGACTAGCCTCCCCAAGTGTGAGGCTTGTTGACTGATTATTTGGAAAAACTGGAAAGTTAACGGGATGAAACAGACACTCCGTCACCCTTTCTATTTCAAATCTCAGTTGGTCTTGGTCAGAGTGTCTCAATGGGGACATTATTAGCACTTTGTACATGGTGATACGTTGTAAGGGACTGTCCCAGGCATTGAAGGACTTTGATGTTTACCCCAAACATTGTAACAACTGAAAACACCCCACTCATTTCCAATCACTGGGTTTGCATGCAAATCTTAACCCTTAAAATGTCTTAGAACCCTGGGGAAAGACAAGGGGGGAGCTGCCCTACCCCCATGGCACCATTTGACAAGTGTGCCAAACCGGTTAGTTCCGAGCTTGGGTACCTGCAAATATTCCATTACTGATGGCCACATCTCCAAAGAAAGTGGATGCCACTTACTGAGCATTCAACCCTGGAAAAATAGACAGTTATGACAAAATGTGAGAATAGAAAAAGGGACCCAGGCATCAAGCCATCCAGGCAGTGGGCATGTATGAAACACTGAAGTAGGAACAGTGTGCGGTGTCAGGGCCCGAGGAAGAAGAAAGACACCATCCCATAGTGCAAGGAACTCACAGCGGGTCCCGGAGATAAACAATTACGACTTGTGCAAAATCAACGAGAGAGCCTCCTTATGCAAGATGAGTTTTTAAACTGCAGGTACTAACGGATCCATTTGTGAGTTGTTCAATGTATCACATCTTGAAGAGTATTTTTATGTTGGAATAGAATGAGATGGGATGGGGTGAATTGGAATACAGTGGAATGGAATGGAACAGAATAGAATAGAAAATACCAGAGTATATCCCAGTTGGCAAAAATAAGTAGCGTGTTCTTAATATTCTGTTTCGGATTACGTAAAGGTGTACATTGTCTTGTGATATAAAATGTATTTCTAATGTTCAGTCACGTTCAAAAAAGTTTGAACCGCATCGTGTATATAATTTGGTGTCCTGAATGGGATTGTAGAACAGAAAAAGGACATTAGGGAAAACTAGTGAAATCGGAAAAAAGTGCAGAGTTTAGTAAATAGTAATGTAGCAGCCTTGGCGACAGAGGAAACTGCCTTTGCAGTACGGACTAGAAACAGGCATGAAGACACGTCATGGACTAGAAACATTAGAGTTCTGGAATAATTTGCACGTGTAGAGCAGCTACACACACTGCAGAGTCCTGGCGTCCATCAGTTTGAATAATTCCCCAACACACCTGGGAGCAGTCAGGACAGGACCTTTCTTCCAGTTGCAAAGATGAAGAAAAAGGAGACTCTCCAGAGGTCACCCCGCTAAGAGGCCAGAGCCCCAGGCCTGGGACCTGCATGCCCATCTGTCTCCAGGCGCCTCTGCAATTAAAGCCACTGGCTGGTAGAGAGGACTCAAGTAGGCTTTAGGAAGGTTTCCCGCCAAGACTTCATGGGCACAAACTCTCCACAGTCCTCTCCTGGGAGAAAAGCTTCCTCCTGTGACCGTGACACTTTTCTTCAACGCCACCGACTGTCAGCTCCTAAGGACGCCACCTGGTTTGAGCTCAGGATGTGACAAGGGAAGCAAATTTCCCAGGTTTTTATTCCACCACAGCCCGTGGCTCATCATCACTCCTCAGACTAAAAGAGCCAAAAAAAAAAGAAATGTAAGGATTTTTTCCAGAGGAGAAAAGCCACACGAAATGGGGTAAAGAGTGAGCCATGCCCCTCCCCCATTTATGTTCCATCCCCCCCCAGTACAGGTGTGTGTGGAGGGGTCCTGTCCACGCGCCACCTCCCCGCTCAGTGTCCCTCTGAGGGGCGTAGGGCCGTGGTTTTAGGTTTGAAGCTTACACATGAAGTGGGACCTGGGGGCTGAGCTGAGTCTTGGGCACAGACGGCTTCATTCTCACTGGAGGGTCCATGATGACCTGTGTCATGCGTGCCCAGGACGTGTGTCCACATGGCAGTGCAGCCGGGGGGGCAGGGCACACGTCCTCTGTCGAGTGAGCAGGTTGGGGGTGACCTTGGGGATTTCTCCGCGCGCATGTCATCCATCCCACAGGCGCTGGGGAGCCCATGCTCTGTGCCGGGCACAGTTCCAGGCCCTGGGGATGCAGCCCAGACCTTGCCCTCGTGATGGGAGACACACAATGAGCAAGAAATCAAGGCAACCCTGCAGACAATTCCAGAGAGTCAGACGTGTACTGGGAAGAACTTTAACCAGGCTGAAATGATGGAGCGGCGAGCGGGGGTGGACCTGAATAGGGACTCAGGGAATGAGGAGGGGACATTGGCCCTGAGTCCTGGAGGAGACGGAGCAGGTCGTGGGAGGGGCCAGGGGCGAGGCTCCCGGAAGAGGCAGTCACGGCCACCCATCCTTCCCAGTGGGCCCTGCGGGACCCTGAGAGAAACGGGCTCTACCTGCCCCCGCACAAAGGTCCCTGCGCTTGCCGCCTGGGGGTCATTAGGAGCCCCTGTAATGAGTGATTAAGAGCATAGACTCTGGTGCCAGGCTACCTGGGTTCAAATCACACCTCACTAGCTGGGTAAAATCTCTCTGTGCCTGTTTCCTTATCTATAGAATGGAGATAATAATAGCACCCACCTCACGGGGCTGCTGTCAGGATGAGATGGGTTAACACCCTTAGCACAGTGCCTGACCCCAAGTATTGTTGTCCACCATTACTGTTAGGGGGGAAAAGTCCAGCATGTTGCGTAGGATTCCAAAAAAGCAATGTTAATAGACCGGGACGTCCAATTTGACGTGTAAAGGGTATACATGAAAGACAAGCCCACTTGGCACCAGAACATCTGTTTTCCTAGAACCTGTGCCTACATTTTTATATAGACAAGGAATTTAACAGCATCCCAGCAACTCTTCAAGAAAAATTAATTACCCCGGTGCTTGCCCCTCCCTTATTCTCCCTGTTTAACCTGCACTCTGCCAGCCCCACCCCCACCCCTAGGGGGTCCTGAAACTGCAGATTACACATGTACAGGGGTGGGATGTCACCGGGTCTTCAGACAGTGAGAGACACAGTGAGAATAAGCAGGATCAGGGCAGAGAGCTCCGCCCCCTGTTGTCTGACCTCCCTCAGTCGTGTCCTGCGCACCTGACCCCACTTTGTGACCACGCTCGGCCTCAGACGGGCGCCCCTCGGGATGGGGAAGGCCCGGGACACTGCCTGTGGCCCCTTCCGACAGCAGGAAATGGTGCTTGAATCACTCCTGTCAAGCCTGACCCCGGGGCTCCTGGAGACGCAGGAGAAGGCCTCGGAGCCGCATCCCCCGGCCAGAACCACCTTCCATCAGGGGATGAGAAGCAGAAGAGGAGGCGCCTGGCCGATCCCAGCGGCCACAGTTTCCAAAACATCTCCCACCCACAGACGAGCACCCTGCCCCAGGTGCACCCAGGCGCCTGAAACCAGCAGATAAAAGGTGCCCGTGAACTTGCAGAGTCCTGCCCGGATTTCAATCTTAAGAGTTAATTTGCAAGAAATAATTTGCCAGATTGATCAGCTGCCAGGAATCTGGGCTGACTGGCGTTTTCTCTTGGCCGCTGTTCTGGACTCCGGAGCCAGATTGGGGCTGGGGGCTCCCCCTTGGCCTCAGTGGGCCCTCACGGTCTGCGGGGAGCGACAGAGCGCACAGGCTGATTTAATGGACGTTTATGCAGCCCTGCAGGAGGCCATAGCTGAGCATGTCCCCTCCTAATTAAAGGACAGCGGCCAGTTGTTCCCCATCAGTGCTGACAAAAGAGGACTGCTTTGGTCCTGGGAGCTTATGGGAGCTCCTCAGATGCCAAAACCTGGCACCTGCCACCTGGCATTCTTAAAGTGACCCTTTCAGGAGAGATGGCCATTGTGATGGGGATGGTTGTTATGGGGCCTCCATCCAGGCTGGGGTGTGGGGGTCGCTCTGCCCACGTAGGGGCAGGAGGACAATGTTCTAAACCTGATCCTGCCCTGGCCTGGGGGGAGAGAGGGGCTTTGCATGGGGGCGGGGCTACAGATGCAAATGACTACAGGCCTTGGGGGTCAGGGGACTCCCGCAGAGGCTGGGGGAGGGGCATGGCCCACAGGATGAGCCCATCTCCAGCATGGAAGCCACGTGGAAATACAGGCCCAGCACTGCCCAACCTTCCAGCCGCCAGGGCAACTCCGGGAAAGTGGAGGTCACTGTCCAATCCGGGAGTGTGAGCTGCGTCAGGACAGGGCCTGTCCTATCAGGTCCCTGTAACCCCGAGTCCCGCCCCCCCTTCCCTGCAGAGAGCCCTCCTCGGCCACCCAGGGGGACCGAAGCAGGCACCCCTCTGAGCAGCATCAGCTCAGTGGGCAGTGCCCCCTGAACATGACAGAGTCTTGGGGGAAGAGCCCTCCTCTCACACCAGCCAGCCCAGCGCCACACACACCTTGATGCTCACGACTTTCCAGAACAATTTTCTCTCAGTGAGTCAGAGGTCACACTGTGGACCCAAACCAGCCAGCAGATGTGTCGAGTTTGTCCCTCCTGGTGTTTTTTGAAAAATGTGAATCCGATGTCAACACGTGAAAAACCTGAGATTTCACTTGAGCATCTGATACTTTGATTCTCTTAAGGTGTCAGGACACGGCGCCACTCTGCGCCCAAGTCCTCTCCTGGTAGCTTGTGGTGGGACCGAGGCCAGGGCACCAGCCCCTTTAGACAGGCTCGTGCTTGCTCCACAGTTTGCCACCGATTCCACCCCTCCCCCTATTGTCCCCACATGGAGACCCAGGATCTGCCACCCAGATTCCTGCGCTGCATTGTCCACAGGCCACTTGCTGGGTCCCTCTCCTGGTCTTTCCCCTTCTACAGGGAAACGGTAACAAAACCACACCACAGGGCTGGGGGGACTGGCTGAGTCAGCATCCAGAACCTGCTTGGAACGTGTCTGGCAGGTGGGAATCCCTCAGGAAGTGCTGGCTGGTGGCTGGTCTAGCCCTCTTCACTCCTTTTGTTACCTGCCAGGCCCGTGGGGACATTGGCTTTGAGACCTGCTGCAGACGGAGGAACCAGATGTGGCCGTTTCTCTCCAGCTTTCTCCATCTCCACCGCTTTCCCCCAGCCCCACCTCCCACCTCGTCCCACACCCAGAGGGCAGGGGACGCACAGCCTGGAGTCCCGCCACGTGGGTCCTGGGTCTTCCGTTGTCCTGACCCCCACCGTCACTGCCGACCCGTTTGATCGGCATGTTCCTATTTCCTCCCACATCTCCTACCTGGATGTTAATCCCTCCGTCCACCAGCGACTTCAGGACCGCATGGGAGATTTGATCAGGTTTGCAAGGGTGTTCTTTCTTCTTAACAGCCCATGTTCTATCAGGGAGACACTTCAGAATTCACTGGATGTACTATATCTTTAGGATCAATACACTGTGTTAAGTACTTTGACAGCAATCAACCACTATACTCCAATTACTACTGGCTGTATTTTTTTTTTTTTTTTTTGCGGTACGCGGGCCTCTCACTGTTGTGGCCTCTCCCGTTGCGGAGCACAGGCTCCGGATGCGCAGGCTCAGCGGCCATGGCTCACGGGCCCAGCCGCTCCGTGGCATATGGGATCCTCCCGGACCGGGGCGCGAACCCGTATCCCCTGCATCGGCAGGCGGACTCTCAACCACTGCGCCACCAGGGAGGCCCTACTGGCTGTATTTTTAATGCTATGTTGCCCCCAGCCCCTCCTCTCGACTGTGCGCCAGACTCACTCCCACACACACACGCAGAGCAGATGCCAAGTGTGTGCCCCGCTGCCCCGCCTAACGGTGGGAGCACTGAGTAGTGAACAGTTGACCTGCGTGAAGTAACGTGAGAGCTCCTGTAGTCCTGGAGCTTTTACACCTACAAACAGGTATCAGCCAGGTTGCCATGGAGAGCAGTGGACCGATGCCAGGGCTCACCCTCCGGACTCGTGGCTTCCTCTGATCGTCAGGATCACGTGGGCTCTGCGAGGAGGCAGAGGCCTGGCCTGGCATTTTAATGACACCGACTTGCTGTGTCTGAGCGGCGAGTGTGTAGGGGTGTGTGTGTGCACGTGTGTAAGTTCGCACGCACAGCCCCACCCATATGGGATGAAAAGTGAATGGCCTCAAGGATCTGCTGGACACCTTTCATGTTCTAACTGAGCCCGTGAGGGCTGAGGGGTCACTGGGTGGACAATTCGAGTTTCTGCGTCGGGGCGGCTGCTGACTCAGCACTGAGGAAGCCGCTCCTCCGGCCCCATCAAGACCCCCCTCGTTCCCTTCTCGCGCTCACGTGCACCCATCCCCCCTCTCCTCCTTCCTCTTCCCCCTCCATTCGCCCTCCTGGCCTCCCCCCCCACCTCATTTTCCCTCCCGGCTGCCTTCTTTGTCCTGCCATCCCCTCCCCCGCCCCATTATGGATGATGGGAGGAGAACCACATCCTTGCCGCCTGCCATACAAAACCCTCGACGCCGGTTTGTACCCATTTTTTGGTCTTGCAAATCCACCCCAACTCAGGGACAATACTTACATACATACATACCCGCATCACATGCACAGAATGTAAACACAGACCCCAAGAAAGCCCTCCATCCTCTGTCTCTGTTTTGGTTTCTCCAGAAGCCAAGGATTTCCTCGGGGGGGTGATCACAAACAATACCGGTCGGGGGGGTGGGGCAGGGAGACCACACAGGGAAGGAGGCATGAGCATTCTGCCTGTTCCTCTGGGAACCAGCCAAGGGGTCGTCCGCAGCCCGTGGATGGAGTCCAGCCCCAGAGCGCAGTCAGAAGATGGGCCTGAGGTTCTTGGGAAGGGGCGTGTGCCCACCTCCAGCAAGTTACGTCCGTGGGAAACAAGAGGCCAGTCCCGCTGGGGAGCCCGCAGCACAAACAGGCACCGCAGCCAAGAGAGCTGGGCGTGGCCCTAACTCCATCAAGCCTGGGCCCCCCGGGGCGTTCATTTCCAGCCCCTCGGGTCTCTGGGGCTCCCACACAGCCCAGCCTGGCAGCTGGGACCCTCAGGGGCGACGCAGGGGCGGCTGCAGGAAGCCAGGCAGGGGGCACGTGGTGGGCGGGGCCAGGGGACTCGGGGACTCTCCCGCCAGCAGACCAGCCCCCGCTCTCCCGCTCACGCCCTGTGTCACCTGTTGTGACCTGAGGGCTGGCCAGGCTGTCCTCACGACCCCCACAAGGAGCAGAAGGATGTGGGAAGGGGAGGGGGCGGTGATGCCTGTAAACGTGGGCATGAACAAGGTCAGGAGCTTGAAGTCCTCTGGGGCTAAAACTGCTCCGGGAATAATGCTGCCTCTTAATATTTAATTAGACATTTATCAGGTGTGTTTCCATGGGGCCCCGTCTTCAGGGGGGATTGGATCCCATCACTGTGGGGGTCACTTCACACATCAGCTGCATCAAACGATCAGACACACTCTGCTGCCCCCCCTTCCAGCCTCAGTCCCCTGACCAGATGTCCCCTAGGACCCCGCCGTGCGACTTCTGTTGGCGCCCAGTGCAGAGTTTGGTGGGGTTCGTGCGGTTCCATCAGAGTGGTAAATTGAAAATGACCCGGGAACCGGGCCGTGCTGGGATCCGTGGTGACCAAGTCCCTCGTGAATTAAATCATTTAACAGATGAAATGGAAAAGCCCTCCTCGTTTTCCTTTTGAATGAGCCGTGAAATAGGCTCCGGGACCGGCCTCCAGGGCGAAGCAGTCGGCAAGGCCTGGCACCCAGAGGGATTGATGAGGTGTCAGAAGTCGGGGCGCCAAGAGAACACGGTGCTCGGGAGAACCTGTCACAGTGCACAGTAGTGGAGCCTGTGTCCGCAGGAACCCCGACCTTGAGAGGCTGGAATGGGCGAGAGGGGTGTCTCCGGGGTGCCCAATGACCACATGCTAATGGGCGTCCCCACTCTGGGCGACCAAGCACCAGAGCTGAAATCCTTGGCCTCCCATCAGGGAGCGGGTTTGGATTCTGGTCAGAGAAGCTCCTGTCTACACTCTGGGTCATGGACGCAATTCTTCTCCAAGTGCTGGAGTTCCTCGTCAGAGGGCGCTGCCGGGGCACAAATGACTCTCAGTTCTCAAGTTCCTTGAGGAACTTGGTTCCTCATTGGGTCGAAGGCAGTTCCATCCAACCCTGAGAAGGTGGAACGAACCCAGGACTAGCGGGTCCTAGCAATGAATTCTCTGCAAGTTTAAAGAACAAACACATCAAATCAGATTTGCACACTTTTCAACATGTACTACCCTGTGCTTGTGAGGACACAGCCACACGGACACAGACCGCTCACCAGGTGGGGCTCTCAGTCCCAGTGTCTCCAAAAACAATTTGGTGGCCATATCAAGAGCTTTTAAAAAAGCACTAACTCCAGATGCCCTCATTGTACACATAAGACTTTATCTTAAGGAGCGATTCATAAATGTGAACAAAAGTTACTCAGTAAGATGTTTACTGCAATGTAAATTTTAACAGCAAAAGGAAACAACACAAGCGTCCAACAAAATAAGAATGGAGAAGATTGCATAAATTGTCTAGACAAGGGAATGTTGAAGAATAATAGTATAATATGTTTACAAGAAGTTTTTAATAGCATAGAAAATGCTCATGATATCACATGAAGTGAAAAAAAAAGCAGGATATAAAACTATGAAATGGTACAGATGAACCAGTTTGCAAGGCAGAAATAGAGACACAGATGTAGAGAACAAACGTATGGACACCAAGAGTGGAAAGGGGGGGTGGGATGAATTGGGAGATTGGGATTAACATATATACAATAATATGTATAAAATAGATAACTAATGAGAACGTGCTGTATAGCACAGGGAACTCTACAGTACAGTGGAAACTAACACAACATTGTAAAACAACTATACCCCAATTTTAAAAAAGAAAGAAAAAAGAAATAAAATAGTTTGGCTTAAAATAAAATAGATAACCAACAAGGACCTACTGTATAGCACAGGGAACTCTGCTCAATATTCTGTAATAACCTAAATGGGAAAATAAGTTGAAAAAGAATAGATACATGTATATGTATAACTGAATCACTTTGCTGTACACCAGAAACTAACACAATGCTGTTAATCAACTACACTACAATATAAAATAAAAAATTAAAAAAAAAACTATGTTAAGCTCTTGTCACATATACACCCATATTCAGAGAAAAAACTTGAGTAAGAGATAAGCCAAGATGGCAGCAGTGGTAACATATGAGTGGTACAATCATATTGGTTTTCATTTTCTTATTTAGAGTATTTTCCAAATTTTCTAGAATGAGCAAATCTTTTAAAATCAGAAGGAAAAACAGTTATTTAAAGTTGCCAACAGCCACCAGGTAAAAAGCACAATATTCTCAGCAGTTTCTGCAAAATATAAGACCTTTCATAAAATATACAGGTTTTTTAATAATTGATATTTCATTTTCAATTAAAATTCTGATATCAAAGCTTATAAAATGATTTGAGGAAAGGAATGTTCAAAGCATTCATTAACATTCTCTATTTGTGTTTGAGAAAGAAACCCAGCAGTTGAATTCCTTTGGAAAGTGTAAAAATTGGTGGTTTGGTTTTAAATCAATATCTCTAACATGTTCATGCCACTCGGTAAATTTTCTGCTCTCTCTCAGCTTTAAAATGCATAACTGTCATGAATTTGAGAAGTAATTCTATCATTTTGAATAGCCTTTAGAAAATAGGGTTGAGGGACTTCCCTGGTGGTCCAGTGGTTAAGATGCCATGCTTCCAAAGCAAGGGGTGTGGGTTCGAGCCCTGGTCGGGGAACTAAGATCCCACGTGCCACAAAAAAAAAAAAAAAAAAAGGAAAGACAGAAAGAAAAGAAAAAAAATAGGGTTGACTACTTTTTACATGATTTTATCACACAGTTATAAAACAATCTCATTTGTCTCTGCAAATACAAATACCTTCTTAACATTTAAACTATGAATTTACTGAGTCCCAGAATACGCAGTAGCCCTGAATGTTACTCTTTTCCCTAAAATCCTTTAATACTTTCCCATTGCCCTAGCACATCCCAACTCTCCGCCAACTTACTACGCCCAGGGTGGTCTGGCCCCACCTTCTCCTCTCTGCTGCCAGGCTACTGCCCACTAGCCTTATCACAGTTCCTCAAACAGAACAGACTCAACCCAACTCAGAAGCTTTGCACTTGCTGTACTCTGCAGAGATCCCCATTCAGAAATCCTAGCTTATCCAATAAGACAATAAAATGAAATAACAGGTATGCAAATTGGAAAGAAGAAATAAAACTGTCCTTGTTTGCAAACGACATGATAGTCTATTTAAATTATCTGAAAGAGTCAACCCACGGCTCCAAGCTGTGGTCAGTGTCATGCTGACTGGTCAGCCCCGCTATGTGACAAAGACAGGGGTGTGGGCAGATATGTTATGGCCACTCTCAGGGGTAGGGGTGGGATTGGCCCAGAGAGAGTGTCTGAGCTGCCCTGGAAGCCTGACGGGAGACTCATGGCACCTTCAGCATCATTATACTCAGACCCCAGACAGACCCCAGACAGTCCCCTGACAGCTTGGGCACAGGGTCCCCAGGTCCCTGCTGGGGGACACACCTGTGTCCACGCTGGTTGATACAGAGCTGTTGTCTCCATCCCCAAGTCACCCACGCTGACGTCCCAAGATGTACCAGCTAAAGGGGCATCGCCAGCCCAGCAGGGAAGTAGAGGGGAGGGAATCAAATTATTTTTGAAACTTCTCACATTATTGAGGGTTAGCCAGACACACTGCTTAGGCAGCTGTTGCTCAAAACCACTGATAATTTGATAGGCTTCTGAAAGAGAAATTCTTCTGGAGTTCTTCCCACAAAAGTAAAAGTAATGGTTTATGACAGGTGTTACAAATCAGTCCATATCTCAAAGGGAAACAGTCTTTCACTGTAAGAACCAGAGATCATCTTTCTCCTCTGAGCATTTTCCAAAGAGACCATTTATTAAAAAGTAATTTTGTAGATTCCACTGATAGGAGGGAAGGTTAATCCATTCAGCTGATTGGTGAGGGAGGTCTGTGTGTCGGTGACCCACACGTCATCCCCAAGACGGGCACATACCTTAGGGCTCTGAGGTGGCCAGGCTTTGAGGCACATGCCCAGCCCTGGCATCCTTCTCCACACATTCACAGGGGTCACCTCCAACAGCCATGCTTGACCCAAACTCCGGCCCAGGACTGACTGGATGAGGGCAGAGCTCCTGACCTGGTCAGGACCAATCGGAATCTGCCTGAGGTCACTGAACTAAGGAGACATACATTGGGTTACCATGGGACCACCATTTCCAGCCATGTCCTCAGAGGGACAGAAAGAAGAGGAATGAAGTGGATGACCAGAGAGGATGTGCGGCTCCAGGGCAAGGGACACAGGGGCCACATGGTATCCTGATGGCCTGCAAGGACTCGGTCCTGCCCTCCTGAGCCTGGGCCCCACCTCCTGCTTCCCTCTTCCTGCAGATGGCCTGTGTCCGGGCAATGCATCCCCTGCCTTAGGTCCAGCTGGTCTGACTGGATATCTGCCCTGCTCCACCAGAAGTTACCTCAACAAGTCCCCTCGTTTTCTCCCATGGAGACAAGATCTCAGAGTTTCAAAGGAGGGATGCTGGTAAGAGGTGGCACCGGAGGGTTATTGTTTCTTCTGGCAGCAGGAGGGTGGGTGGCGAGAGTGTTCTCACCTGGACGGCCAGACGGGCCATGGGGCAGTCAAGGCTCTTGGCTGGGAGCTGTAGAGACCCACGTGGGTGACGTGAGCACAGTGGGCTTTCCCTGCAGGATCTTGAGCCCCACAGACTAGAAGAGACGCAGAGGACCAGGCAGAAACCACAGGAATCCGTGGGGCTAAGAAGGAGCATCTCACACCGGAATGGGCTGATCAGGACGCTGCCTGGGAGAAGGGACCTCCTTCCAGTCCCTCCTCTTTCCTTCGCTTGCTCAAAACAGAGTTCAGGAAAGAGCGCGTAGGGGCCAGACTTAGACCGGTGCCCGCCCCTCAGGAAAGCCGGGTGGAGAGGGAGGACCTCGACCCTCAGCTTTCGTGATGGGACGTGTCACCAGGGGCTACCCCGCACCCCTCCTACCTGGGGGAGGAGCGATTCCCAAAAGGACGATTGGAGCTTCAGCGAGGGGATTCAATTGAGGGCAGCCGGAAATGATCCCTGTCCCCCACGTGTCACTTGGGACAGGACCACAGTGAGCCTTGGGTGCCGGGCTCATGTCAGCTTCCCCTATAGGGGCACCGGGGGGCAGGGGACACATGGTGGATCTTTATGGAAAAGGCAGCTCTCGGGACTCTTGACTCCTACTGAAATGCTACAATGTACTCGCAGGGTTATTTCTTTTTACAATGAATATTTATCACTTTCATAGTAAAAATGATTTTTCATTTAGAAAATTAAAAAGCTACCGTCTCCGCGAGCAGCACACCAGAAGTTGGGGCTAATGGGTCCAAATGCTTCCAATCAAGTCATCTGCACGCTTTTGGTCCCCACGGCGGCTCCAGCACTACGGTCGGTGCCCAGGGGTGAGGGGCTCGGAACAGTGAGTCTCGTGGAAACACCTGCCTCCAGGGGCCCAGCTGGGCACACCGTCCCTTAAATTGCCCACAAGTGAGATTGATCAGGAACAAATTACTTGCTGCATTTGCCTTGTGTAGACCCAGTCAACACACACACACGTCTCACTGCCGACCTTTCTTGGGAAACAGTGTGGTTGTCAGATTTCCACTTGCTCTGCGGGAGCCCCTCTCCTTAAGGCCCCTCGTGCTGTGTGCCGAGCAGCACGTTTTCAGGGCCTCTCCCCCCATTCCCTCAAGAGCAGCACTGAGGCCAGCAGATGTGATCACGTGGTTTGTTCCCTGCACACCTCCAGGGGGCCCTGTTCCCACTGCGGTGGGCGTGAGTGGTGTCCCAGGGTGTGCAGTGCCAGCCTCTGCCAGCCTCCCTCTCCTCAAGTCCTCAGGGAGACCCTCACCCACCCACCCTAGAATGTCAGTCTGGAAGGTGCCTCGGAGACATCTCATCCCGGGCTTTCATCTCCTTTCCTTCCAGGAGAACTTTGCTCAAAGTGGCCGGGTCGTGCTCCTTGCCCTTAGGTTTTTCGAGACATCACCCAGCAGAGCAAATCTCAACATCACGGCTCCAGTCCACTGTCCTCGGTGAAAGAATGAGGAACTTGAACCTGGAGAGGAGGCACGTCTGCCAAGGACGCTCTCCAGGCAGAGCCGGGGTGAACGACCGAGCAGCATTTTATAATTTGCAAATGTCTCTCCACCCGTGTTGTTACATTTGACCTTCATGACAGTTGGTCACTGTCAGATGACACTGCATTTCACACATCGAAGACAAAATTGACCAGATAATGCATCATTGTTTTATGTGCCCCTAAGAAAGAAAACATTGACAACTAAATTATGATGCAACAATGAGACTCCATCGATTATGTGACACAACCAGATTCAAGAGATATTAACATGTGGAAAGGGTGCACCTTAGAATCAGTGCAGTTCAGCATTCTTCCCATTTTACAGATTTAATTTTATGGAATCAGAAACTGATTCCAAGGTCTGGTCTGTTCACACACACACTGCTGGCCAGAGGACAAGCCTGGGATATAACCTCAGCCCCCTGGTGACCGTCTCCAGTCTGGTCCAGGATGGGGACACACACTGCCCCCATCTCCCTTCAAGGACGGATCTGCCACCCAGTGTGGGACCTGTGGTCAGCAGACAGGCCCCCACTTCTTTAACATGACTCCCCAAGCTCATTGAAGAACAGACAAATGAGCTGTGTAAATAACAACAATTTAACGCTGTGCGTCCTCATTCCTACTGTGAAGCAGCGGCCTGGGCTCAATGGAAGAGCTGGGGTGTGCTGAAGTGAAGGATCAAGAGCAGCAGCCGTGAAAGCCTCTCCCCAAGGTGAGTGAGGAGGCTGGGAGAGGGGGCGACAGGGAGGGGAGAAAGGAGGAGAAAGATCACCCTGTCCCCCTTCCACCTGTCCGCACCACCTCCACACAGGGAGGCAAGATACAGAGGAGGGTGAGCGGCTGCAGTTCAGCAAAGACCTGAGGTCCTGCCTCCACACTGCCTTCTTCAAGGCAATGATAAACGGACGACATTCTGGTCGCTTTTCCCCACGAGGCCTAACATCAAGAACCATGTCCTTATTCGTTCCCAGCCAAGGTTGCCTGGTAACGGCATTAGTTTGTTCATTTATTCATTTCATAGACGTTTATTGAAGGTCTACTATGTGCTGCAAGTGCTTGAGATGCAGCAATAAAACATACAATTCAAACATCTGCCCTTAAAAGCATATTGTCAAGTAGAAAGAACGCGGCAAACAAAGACACAAAATGTAAGGGATGTGTATCAGATACGTTACGTGTGGTCTCAGGTATTTTCAGCCCTACCATCTCCCACTGTAGAAACTGGCTTATTGAAGGTCCACAGGTGTCCTGATCACCTCCCATTCACCCCATCAGTGAGGGAGGGATCCCCCACCCTAAACTGCTGAAATAGCTAAACACACAACAACGGACACTGGACAGATGAGCCTGACAGCAGGTTATTAGTCACATATACTCAAAGCCCAGGAGGCAGCACACTCCATGTCAAGCAGAGCCACATGGGGGCTGCACCTGGGAACAGAGTGAACAAGCAGGGGCTGTGGGATGCAGGCTTTGTGGTAACAAGACGGTGAGGTTGTCCCTGGTTCCCATGGGAGGATGTTATTGAGTTATTTGAATAATTCCACAGTCCGGCAGGGAAGTGAAACCACAGGTGGTGGCAGGCTTGGGACCTGAACGCCTGCCCTTGGCTCAAGGAATTTCAGTGATGCTTCGACATTTCCACTGAACATTGGCATGTCCCTGAGGTTCTTCCACAAGAAGAAAGGATGGAGAATCTATGGCAGAATCAACAAGCTGCGCCTGGATGACTATGATGCTTCCAGTAAAAGTCTTTTTAACCTGAATTATCTGGGACATCTACACTGCTTTCCCTTTCTCAGTCTGTGCTGCTTTCATGAATCCTTGGACATAAACCCACATTTGCATCTAAGCCTTCTGTTTGTTTTCTTCCGCCCGTTGGAAGGAAGGCAAAGCAGGGGACATTTAATAACCTGCTTCCGCTTTCTGGTTCCATGATATTAATTTGACCACACAGGATCTTTAATGCTTCACCATCACAAAGACTCAGTTTCATACATGAATGAATCGATGTCAAATGGCGGGGGGGCGTGCCATGTTTTCCTGACACCTCTTAAATGCTTTCTTATTTCATATTGATACAGATCAGGGACAATGGATTATGCTGACAAGCTCATAAATTATCTGCTACTCACCAACAATACCAAGGTCTTGTTTCCTTGATGGAGTCGTTGATGTTGATTGCAAGGGATGTCCGTGAACTTGAAATTGTTTCGATTGTTGTTTACCCGCCAGGGACCTTGAACTCGAGACCTGCCTACTCCACACAGAGGTGCAGATGACACGCATGGTGGCAGTATTGTCAAGAGACATAAATGAGAGCAACTAGAGTGAGATGGAGAAAGAGACGGATGCATTACTAATTGAGGCGTCATTACAGGGCTTCTGAGGAGCTAAGAGAGGTACAGCATCAACACCGAAACCCCAGAAGTGACAGGCAGAAGTGACCACATCTAGAGCCAGAGGTCATTAACACGGGAAATTGACAGGCTTTGTGACTCTGAGGGGGAGGCAAGATCACTCTGACGTGACAATATTTTAAAGTGGGCGTTTTATTATTTTCCAGAAGCCGTAATTTTCAGATGATGACTTCAGGGATCCTTTAAGGAGGATAACTGATTACCTGACAAAGAACTTGTAACACTTCCTCTTTACAGTGGAAGAGAGAAAAAGCAACAACCCAGCTCCTTCAAGCCGAAAAGGAGCATTTTTCAGAAAAAACATTGCAAAGTTTATAACAATGGGAGCCGGAGGAAACACAAATACATCTCGCCTTCTTGACAAATGAGATTTAATTAAGAGACTCTTCATGCTAGAAAACAAAGTCTTGCCTGTGCCATGAAGGGAAAAGCGACAGGCTGAGGGGGAGGGTGTCGCTGACAAACAGCCCTGCATCAGCCTGTTAATTATTCACAAACGTCCTTGTGATGGAATTCCACTGCTTCACCTATTTTTAGTTAATTCTCTATTTTTTTACTCCAAATGCTACTTGTGTTAATTAATGAAATAGTTAATCCAGCCCACAATAAGCACAGATGAAACAGAGAGGCTTGGGTTTATCCCCTCGAGGAATTTTAATAATTTTACACCTTGCAGGGATGTAAACCATGGGCACTGAAGGTATCTGCACAGAGATGCACCTGTGTCTCCCCACTCCCCACGCAGACCTGCAGTTTAGTGGGATCTAAACCTCCCGGACAGCTGGTGCTCGCCAGCCGACACTCCCAAAGCTGGGGGCTTCCATTCTGACCCTTTCGCCGGTCCCCCCAACCATGGTCCCTGTGATTCCAGGTGGTCCTGAGGCTTCTCCTCAAAGCCCTGCATCAGGCTCAGTCCCAGAACAAGATACATTGCTGACTCTGAGATCCCTGCTGGCCACGCCAGAGCTCCTTTCTGCATATTTCCTGACCATCTCTCTGATTTTCTCCTGAGTTGTGACCAAGGTCCTAAAACTGAGGTCTGCCATCCCACCCAGGTTCTGAACTATGAAGCAGGCTGTGGTGGGGAATGAGGTGGAAAAAAACAGCCATAGACAAGGAGACCTTCCCATTATAACTAGAAACATCCAAAGAGGCAAATCTGACCCCAGTCACATCCCTGTTTCAAACTGCCCACAGCCCTTAGGCAGTTTGCCCACAGCCCTTAGGATGGAGCCCAAACTCCCAGGCCCCTGCCCCTCACCAGTCGCACCTCCCACCACTCACCTCTGTGTTCACTGGGTCCCGGCCTTGGACATACCAGGCTCCCAGCACCTCAGGGCCTTTGCACATGCTGTTCCCTCCTCCTGGGATGTTTCCCCACCCCCACCCCAATTCCTCACCTGCAGTTACCTGCAACTCACCTGCCATGTCTCAGATGAAATGTCACCTCCTTGAGGGATTCTTCTGTGACTCTCATCATCCCCACATCCTGGCCCAGGGACCAGGTCAGTTCCCCCAAAGCTCCTCTCATGACACCACGGTGCCTTTCCTTCCCCACAAAGACCACATGTAATGACATGAGGTCTTTATTATCTGAGGACAATCCAAACAGATAAAAAGCCATTTGCGGCAAATCCAATTAAATTAGGTATCAAAGCTTCATAGCAAATGTTTTGTAATTTAACAAATATGTATCTGGGATTTATTTTCGGCCAAGCGCTATTCTCAGTAACCTACACATATTCAATTGCTCAGTCCTCCGTACCATGGATACTGTTACTATTACCTCCATTTTACAGATAAGAACACTAAGGCACAAGAAGGCTGCCCAGCTAGTAATTGGCACTGTCAGAGTTCCTGCTCTCAACCACCTCTTCTGAACTAAAGGCCTTGTCTAGAAAAAATGAAACTAAATCCGATGACAAATAAGTTTTTATCTCATATTTAACAACTTGTAGGTGATAGTGGCAAATGTGCCCTAATTCTCAGAGTAATCAAAGAATGAATCAAGCACAAATTTTTTATATCATTTTTCTGATAAAATTGTAGCACAGTTGACATCCTTCCCTCCAGGCTTGGCTTTTGCAGCCTGATCAAAGGAGCCTCATTTTCAAAAAGACTCAAGGGCTTCTGGAGCCTCCCCAGGGGTCTCTCCCAACCCTCTCAGCTCTCATTCTTTCTTGAAGAGCCTGCTTCATCCTCATCCCTGCTGGTTTCTCTCCTCCAGTGTTAATTGGCCTGAATCTGCCAGATCTTCATTGTTTGTGACTTTGTGGGTGATTCCTTCAAGGAACACCCCCTGTTGTGTGACAATATGTACAAGCTCACCCGCAGCCCCACGGTGCGCCCCCCATCTCTGCTGTGAGACCCCCTAGTGGGGACCCGCCTGATCACTCATACTCAGTGGTGGGCAGAGGACAGACTGCTCTGAGAGCCAACGGTGAAATGTACAGGAATTTTACTAACTGATAGCTTGGAATCAGCCATGGTGAGAGAATAGACACCATGGAAATCAGCAAACCAGGGGTTTTTTTCTTCCTAAAGCACCAATTTACAAACACCACTGCAGTCTCATCTCGTGTACAACCCTGACTTTTGGGTGGAAATCCCTGTTATCAAATTTGGGGCCCCCCTCCCAGGGGCTCCCCTGTGCAGACCCACTTCACTAAAAGTGGGTCGTGAGCCCGGAACCCACTGTACTAAGACCGCTTCTCCTCCTCATCTTCCCTCCATCCACTAACAGCCCCCTTGGTCTTTGTTCTAGGGAAAAAAATCCATTCTTTACACGGGTGTGCCTTGAGGGCTCACTATGTGCCAGGAGCTGTCCTGGGTGCTGAAATGATTTGCCTCAGGAGCAATCAGACGCTGGGTGCTTCTAAGATCTCAGACCTATGACTCTAGTTGAATTCACCTATCAGACAAGGAAAGGGGTGTTACAGTTTGTCATAAATAGGCCTATCCTTGAGGGTCAAGCACACACAAAAAGAAGACGAGAGTCCAGCTCCGTGTACTATTCATCCGACCCTGAGGCCCCACCTCTTCTGATCCCCACGGTGGCCAGTGGTCAGTCACTCCACCCAGTCCAGGACTGCAGTGGTGGGGGTTGGGGAGAGAGGAGGACAGGAGTCCCTCAGGATGATGTAACCTCAGAAAGGAGCATCTAAAATACAGTCAGACCCACCACCCTCAACTTGCTGGCTTCAAGTGCCAGCAAACTGGCTCTACCTGCTCAGTCTGCTTTCACACACGGCAACCACTGCCTTCCCAGACTTGTCACCTGGATCTCAAGAGACCCCAGACCCCAGGAGGTATGGACAGAGGGGTCAGATCTGCCACATCTGTTTGACTGTTTGATCAAGAGCCTCCTTGTTCTCCTTGCTCCAGTTTGTTTATGTCACACTTGACACGTCTTAGGCCTTGAATAAATATTTTCCTGAAGGAATGACAGAAACTTTGTTTTGGGAAGGTGCTGCAGGCTTTTGACTTCGGAGTGAGAATCACCTTCAATAATCAAGAGATCTTCTGTTTTAATTCATTCATCGAAGGTGTTTTTTCTTTCTGAGATGTTGATTTGATCCCTTTCTTAGTTTCTTTGTCCATGTAGGAAGCAGACAGCGAATTGCCTGAATATGGAGCCGTTAGTGGAGCTGCCATAATTGGCTAATTTGCTTCTCTCTCTCCCGTAGCGCAATCAGAAGAGTGTCTTCACGGGAGGCTGGTTACACTAGCGAGCTTGTCCTTTCCTTCGCAGCTGCGGGTGGCCTGGAGCGGGGGCGGGGCCGGGGAAGGGTGGAGCATATCCCCACCGTTCACCCCAAACAAAACATCCTAATTCTCATGCACCCGCCACTACAGTGTAATACAGTAGAAGGCGGAAACCTGCGTGTATCCTAACAGTCTTAGGAGCTTTTCAAATGGGGGAGGAAGCCTCTTAGTTTTCCTGGACTTGCCCTCTGGGCCCGAGGTTTAGCTTAGGTGAGAAGTCCAGGTGTCTTTACCGATGTTTTAGCCTGAAGGACACAATTCTTCCTGCTACAAATCTTTCTTTTAAAAAAAAACAATAAACCATGGTCAGGATTTTAGAAATCTCTATGTTCATATAACATTTGGCCCTCTCTTCTTATGACTAATTGGTTTAATCGTATTTCTTTACTGGACATCATCATCTGAGATGACCAGCTTTTATTTTGTGGCCAAGGGACAGGTTTTTGACTTCTCTAAGCCTCAGTTTTCTGGTCTTTTAAAGGTTATTGTTAGAAGCCGATGAATAATGTAGACGGATCTATCGCAGAGCCTGCCTCAGATGTGTTGATCAATAAATTCCTGCCTTCCTTCCATCTCTCCTTCATTCCATCCTTTTTTTCCCTTCCCTCTCTCCCTCTTTGCCTTATTATCCTTCTCCTGAATGATAGGGAAACAATTGCTCTTCAAATCTGTCCAGACCTATCCTTTGGTTGGTAAAAGCAAACGGTGTGTGATTCCTCATGTCACACAGCGGCAGCTGCGATAGGAGCTATTTTTACAGGGCAGGCAGAGGGTCAAAGGCTTGTCCCCAACCACAACTCCTGTTCTCTGTCTGATTTGTTTGATTTGATTTGATTTTCCCCAACTTATTATTCTGAAAGATGTTACAGCTCCAGAAAAGCTTAAAGAGTAGCACAATGAACACCCACATATCATACCCTCTTTATCTCAGTCACCAGCTGGTAACACTGTGCCATGCTTCCTTCAGTCTCTATGTGTATTATTTATAATATGTCTGGATTTTTCTTCCCTTTTTTTTTTCTGCCTAAATCATTTGAGAGTGCGGTACAAACAACACGGTATTTCATGCCCACACACTTTAGTGTAGATGTCATTAAAAAAATGATCTCCTGCAAAGTGTCTAATCATTTTTACCCTCATAATATTTAATGTTGATGCAGAAATATCGTTTAACATACAGTCCAAATTTAGAGCTTTTTCCCTTAATTCTGTAATCCTATAAACAATTGTACTTTGCCTTTGGTAGTCATGACTCATCTCCTAGAAAAATGAACCCTCCTTTCTTGTTTTTCATGATTTTGACTTTTTATTTTTGCGGTATGCAGGCCTCTCACTGTTGTGGCCTCTCCCGTTGCGGAGCACAGGCTCCGGATGCGCAGGCTCAGCGGCCATGGCTCACGGGCCCAGCCGCTCTGCGGCATGTGGGCTCTTCCCGGACCGGGGCACGAACCCGTGTCCCCTGAATCAGCAGGCGGACTCTCAACCACTGCGCCACCAGGGAAGCCCGATTTTAACATTTTTTAAAGATTTTTGTCTTGTACCAGAAAGCTAGGAAGTACTCAAAGGAGGATGGGGATAAATCAAGGAAACAGAAGCTGCAGAAGGGGCTCCTGAAACAGCAAAAAGAAAAAAAAAAAAGTAAGAAGCCCTTCAATAAGGAAAATCTGGCTTCCAGCAGCCAGTGAGTAGCTTATACAGACTGATTCAAGACCAGCAAATCAGCTTCCAAGTTTGAAATTCCCCTAAACCTTTTAATTTCCCCCTGAACCCAGGATCACAGAGATATCTGCGAGCCTTGTGTTCCGTTTCCTTGCCAGTCAATCTCATTAAAAAAACTTTATTTTCCCAAAAGCTGGTGCCACAGTATTGGCTTCTATGTGTGTCGGGCAGCAAGCCGTCACTCGGTAACAATTTGGGCAACAATTTTTTTTTTTTTTTTTGCGGTGCGCGGGCCTCTCACTGTTGCGGCCCCTCCCGTTGTGGAGCACAGGCTCCGGACGCGCAAGCTCCGCCCACGGGCCCAGCCGCTCCGCGGCGGCATATGGGATCCTCCCGGACCGGGGCACGAACCCGTGTCCCCTACATCGGCAGACAGACTCCCAACCACTGCACCACCAGGGAAGCCCTGGCAACAATTTTGGCAGGTCTTGTGCCTACCTTCCCAAGGCACTATAGTCCCCAGCAGAGTGAGCGCCCTCGTCACCTGAGTGGTCAATCAGACTGAATTTGTCTAGAAGGTTGGCTTTTGGGTTCCTGCTTCCCCCACCTCCACAGTACTCCAGACGCCTTGGTGCTACTTTCAATTTTGAGAGAAGAAACGGCTCCTGCATCAAAAGGTCTTTTGGGTGAGTAACCTCGTTAAAATGTGCCTGTGCCTAAGTTATTTCATAACCTCATCAGGATTGTGGGTTAGAGGCCCACCCTGGGGAGATTTTGTTCAAGTTAGAGGTCAAAACTTTGGGTTGGATTCCCAAGGCGAGGATCGTGGGTCAGTAGGCCCACCCCAAAGAGACTATACGAAGGGTTTAGCTGCTGAGATATTCAAACCCTGGGTTACAGTCCCAGGCCTTTGGGGCCTTTGTCTAGGTTATCTATGTCTGTTTGTTTTATTCGGTAGGAATTGGCTAATTGTGGTTAACTATTGGATGACAACAGCAGAACTTTACTGAGTCTGCTTTGTGTCATTTTGCTCTGGCTGACCTGAGAGAAAAACTTTCCAAAATGGGGAACGTCAACAGTACACCTGCTACTTTAACAGGAAGAGGAAAAAAGGAAGAAAAACGTGATTGTACCAGTCAATCTAAGGAATAGAGTAGGCACATTAAAAATAAATAGGGGGCTTCCCTGGTGGCGCAGTGGTTGAGAGTCCGCCTGCCGATGCAGGGGACACGGGTTCGTGCCCCGATCCCGGAAGATCCCACATGCCGCGGAGCGGCTGGGCCCGCGAGCCATGGCCGCGGAGCCTGTGTGTCCGGAGCCTGTGCTCCGCAACGGGAGAGGCCACAGCAGTGAGAGGCCCGCGTACAGCAAAAAAAAAAAAATAGGAAGAAAAAAAAAAAGGTACAATCTGTTTGCAGGACATATATTAAGTTAACCTTAAAAATGCATTACAGTATACATTAGGTGCAGACAAATACTGTTTGATTCCACTTACACCAGGTACCGAGCAATTTATAGAGTCAGAAAGTACATTGGTAGATGCCAGGTCCCAGGGGTGGAGAGGGGGAATGGGGAGTCAGTGTTTAATAGGGACAGAGTTTCAGTTCAGGAAGCTGAGAAATTCGGGAGATGGATGATGGTGAGAGTGGCACAACAATATGAATGTATTTAGTGCCACTGAACTGTACAGATAAATATGGTTAAAATAGTATGTTTTATATTATGTGACTTTTACCACAATAAAAAAACATTTCAAAAAATAAATAAATGGGAAATAGAAGGAGTAGAATCAGTGAAATGGGAGCTAGGAGAAATCCTCTATTTCCAAATGGGTGGTCAGCACGGACTAAAAAGCACAGCTGTGCGTCTTTAGAGTGATTCAACGAAAGGCAGAGATTAGAGAGAAACAAGACAGGTGGGGCAATGGTATTAGATGAACAGGTATTTAAGAAGGTTGTAATTAAGGCAGTAACAGGACAGATTTTATGTAATTACTTGCAGTTTAAATAAGAAATATGGTAGCCAAACTTGGCCTACATTTAGGCAATTGTAAAGCAAAGCAAAAGTCTTCCAAAATGCAAAGAAAACATGGTAAGAATTTTAGTGGACTTGCTGAAAATAGCCCTTAATTGTTATAATCTAGAAAGTGGCCTGAGAAGGTCAAAGTATTTTGAAGATGGAGATTATGTTTCTAATGCAGGTAGTATCTAACAATCATTTGGATATAGGACTCTATCAGCAAACTTGTGCTTTGTTCTGTTTGTACCTGTCCTTGCTGATAACAATATGGTGGTTCTAGCTACGTGCTCTTATTTTGTAAATCTTAGCATATTAAGTTCTTGGTGTTTTATGTGCCTTCCTGCTCTATATGGTATACTGGAGTTGTGAAAAAGAAATGTTTCTTTTGTAACACTGCCTAGTCCCAATGTCAGCTGGAGTTTGGGGGAAAATGGCCTGAAAATGGGTCTTGGAGTTATAATACTATTTTCCAATTAAATTTCTTTTGCAAAAGAGGAGAAAGGAGACAGAATTGATTTTTATCCCCATTTCTTGCAAGGGAAGATCCTTTATACAATTGGACACATTTTGGTTTTTCCTCACTGAGAATTTTAACCCTCTTTTATATGAGCCAAACTGGCAGGGAGTTAGCATGGAACTGCTTTTAGGGTGTGTGTGTGTGTGTGTGTGTGTGTGTGTGTGTGTGTGTGTGTGTGTGTGTGTTAAAGAGGAAATTTTGCCAAGAGGGACACACACATTGGTGGTGCTAAAGGCCATGGGCTCTATGGAGGCCTTGGGCTGAGTATATTCTACCTGGAAATTGCCCAGACATCTAGATTAGCTTGTCTGTGATCTCTGCTGGGGAGGCAAATGTTTTGGTCCTCTACCAGGAGGACCAAATTGATGAAAGGAGATCAACTTGGCGCTTCCCTGGTGGCGCAGTGGTTGAGAGTCCGCCTGCCAATGCAGGGGACACGGGTTCGTGCCCCAGTCCGGGAAGATCCCACATGCCGCGGAGCGGCTGGGCCCGTGAGCCATGGCCGCTGAGCCTGCACGTCCGGAGCCTGTGCTCCGCAACAGGAGAGGCCACAGCAGTGAGAGGCCCGCGTACCGAAAAAAAAAAAAAAAAAATCAACTTGCTCAGAAAGGAAGTGAAGTTTTGGGTATTTCAACCTCTATACTCTTGAATTCCTGTCTCAAGCTCAGCTGAGTCTAAGGCTCCTCACTTTATTTTTCAAAGTGATGCAGTCACCTCTTCTACCCTCCTCCTCTTGGGGTAAGTTTTTCCAGGTGGCGAGTGAGACAGTCTGGACTCTCATAGGCCCCTCTGCAATAATCAAGCCTGCCTTAAGTACATGAGGGAAACTGTTAGGAACCTCTGACCACATTGGCTACAGTCTTGGAACTGCTGAGATAGGTTCCTTGGCAGTTGGGTAACATGTGTGACTTTCAGGCCATGGTTCTCGACAACCACCTCTAATGGAAAGCTTCTCAGTGTTCCCTAAGTGAATCCTCAGACCCAAGCTGGTCTTCTTGGAGACTGTCCATTCTCCTTGGGGCTCCTCCAGGGAATTCGTACAGCCAAGTTGTGAATAGTCGCTACTACGTTTGCTTGCTTCTTTCCAGAAACCTAACTAGGAGATGGAATTGGTTCCAAAATCCTAAGGTTCTCGCTCTCACACCTCTTGAGGCTGTTTGATTTCCCCCTGCATTTGGGGGGAGTGAGGGAAGGCCATTTTCTGGAGACTTGCAATCCATAGACTGTTCTCAGCTCTTGGGTTTGAAACCTAGGATCCTGACTAAGCCTTTGACCTAGGGGTGGCTAGCTCATGCTTTCTCCAAACCTCCATTCTCAGAGTGGCCAGCTAACCCCTCAGAACCAGCGCCAAGGTGGAAAGCACTTGAGGCGGAAGCCCAGGTGCTTCCTATAAGGGAATAAAGTGTGCTCTGAGACATAGATTGGCAAACCCCGGTGCTTTCCTTCAGCTCCTGTGAATTCAAGGGTTTTCCAGGTGACGCCAACTTTGCTGCATCACATGGACAGTGAGTTTCTGGTAAGACTGCTGGTTGACATTGGGCCCAATTCATGAAGGCGAGGAAGAGGCCCTTGCTAAAGGCGGCTGTTCAGGCTCTTCCGTGGTTTTGGTGGCCAAGAAGTAAATTCTCTTGAGCACTGCAATGCAGGAAACCCACTCATCCAACTGCAAAGCTCAGACTCCACCAAGGGTGTGTTTTTCTTCAGAGGATGGACCCCCACAGAGACCTCCTGGCTGTCCTACCACCAGCTCTGCCTTGCCCTGTGGTTATCCCTTTTCTAAGATCAAGAGAAGGCAGGGGGGCTTCCCTGGTGGCGCAGTGGTTGAGAATCTGCCTGCTAATGCAGGGGACACGGGTTCGAGCCCTGGTCTGGGAAGATCCCACATGCCGTGGAGCAGCTGGGCCCGTGAGCCACAACTGCTGCGCCTGCGCGTCTGGAGCCTGTGCTCCGCAACAAGAGAGGCCGCGATAGTGAGAGGCCCATGCACCGCAATGAAGAGTGACCCCCACTTGCCACAACTAGAGAAAGCCCTCGCACAGAAACGAAGACCCAACACAGCCCTAAATAAATAAATAAATAAATAAAATTTAAAAAAAAAAAAAAAGGGACCCATCTCCCCTCCCCATACTGGCTGGGGTACTCAATTTAACCCAGGGAGCCCTCTGCCTCAAGCAGGGCAATATCTTTTGAGACCAATGCCTGCAGGTCTAGATGGTCACGGTCAACCCAGGGGATTTGTATGTGTGCACTCCCGCTTTTCTACCTCTGAATCTATATAACTGAAAAAAAAAAAAACATATTTAAAGCACAGCTTTCTATATGTGCCTGAATGCCCTATTTCTTTATTGGGGTAATATCTAACAAAATTAAATGACCTTCTCACCAGGGAAAAGTAGGCATTAAAGTACTCCCGGATCAAGCCTATGCTCTCTAAGCTGCGCTATTACAGTTGGGAGATGAGCCTCAACCACAAGTCCCTAAAATTCTAGAAAAGGTAAGCACAGAGGCCGGGCAGAATCAAGACAGCTGACTGACCCAACAGTGGTAAAACTCCATCCAGGCACCAAAGTTCCAAGTTTAAAGCAATAGCCTTTGAAGAGGCATGTAAAGAAAGGTATAAAGCCTCTGCTAACCACATTTCTTAAATGCCAGTTAACCCAATCTTGTCAATCCCCATGTAACATTCCAGTCCTGCCCATACAAAATCCCGGACTGGAGATAATCGTGTACACAGGATTTGAGAGCCATTAGCCAAATTGTAGAAGATATACATCCAGGGGTACCAAATCCTTACTCTTTGCTTACAGCTTTATCTGGAAAGCTTTGCTGATTTATAGTTCTGGACTTAAAAGATACCTTTTACTGTAAACCCTTAAGTCCTGAGTCTCGGGAACTATTTGCCTTTGAATGGAACGATCCAGAGACTAATATAAAACAGTCTTTTTGGATGGGACTCCCACAAGGATTTAAGAATGCCCCCATCATCTTCAGGGGTAGCATTAGCCAAGGACTAAAGGGATCTCCAATTAAATTAGGGAGTCTTACTCTGATAAACTAATTGCTAGGAAAACTAAGGAAGCTTCAGACCAAAATATAATCCTCACTTTAAAGTTTCTGGCAGACCAGGGGTATAAAGTCTCCAAGGGAAAAAGCACAAATTTCTCAACCAAATGTAAAATATCCAGGATTTGGGTTATCAAAAGGACAAACTTACTGGTGGATCAAAAGGAAGCATTAGCTAGGGTGACTGCACCCACCACCAGAAGGCAATTGCGAGGATTCATAGGAATGGCTGGGTCTTGTTGTATTTGGATTCCTAACTTTGGACTCGTGGCTAAACCACTGTGTGAGGCCCTTAAAGGAAATGACAATGAGCCATCAAGCTGGATGGCAACATGCCATAAGGCGTTCAATATAATCAAAAAGGCAAATAATTGGAGTCTAGTCTAGCAGACCTGACCTGACTGATCAACCTTTAGAAAATCTAGATATGGAAATGTTTATGAAAGGGAGCAGTTTCATGGATTGGGGACTCTAAGGCCAGGGATGCAATAGTAACTCATCAGGACGTTCTAGAAGCAGAAGCCCTCCCTCCAGTTATGTCTGCCCACAAGGCAGAGCACAGAGCCCTCACAAGAGCCCTGCACCTTGGAGCTGAGAAAAAGGTTATCATTTATACTGCTGCTAAGTATGCCTTCTCTGCCATGTATGCTCACGGGGCCGTATGGAAAGAGATCTGATATCAGGAAGGAAAGAAAAACACACAGGAGATAACTAACCTTATTAGACTGTTATAACGCCAGAGGAAGTAGCTATAGTACATTGCCCAAGCCACCTAAAGACTGATAGTTATATAGCTAAAGGAAATTGGCTGATCAGACTGCAAAACAGGTGGCCAGAACCAAAACCCAGATCCTAAGGCCCTAGCTTTCATCCCAAGTGTGGATCTATCCCTGTTTAAGCCTCAGTATTCAGAAGTGTACTCTACAGACAGCAGACGGATGGCGGATTTCATGCTGACTGTCAACTTCAATGGTGATCAGTACCAAACAACCAAAGAAGACTGGATTTATAAGATGTATAATAAACCGGGACTAGTGCTTATGCTCAAGCATTTAGTGGAAAGAATTGCTACTCATCTGTATCAAGGAACCGTTTTGGGGAGGGATGCAACCTTACACTGGCTACAAAAGTTTATTGCTGGCCCACAAATGCAAAGGGCCATCCAAAAGGTAGTACAAAATAGAGACAATCCTAAAACTGGGCCACCAGCAATAATCAAAGCGGTGTAAACCCGAGGGCAAAAAACAGGAGATTGGTAAATAGACTTTACTGTTACACCAAGAGCCACAGGAAGTTAGATATCTGCTTGTATTTGTGGCCATCTTTGCAGGATGAGTCAAAGCTTTTCCATGCTGGAAGGAGAAGGCTTCCAAGGGAACAGAGGCCTTACTAAGAGAAATCATCCCTTGTTTTGGGTTCTCTCCTTCCATTCAAAGTGACAGAGGAGCTTTTGTGGCCAAGGTACTCAAGGGGTGTCTGGGACCCTCAGAATATAATGGAAGTGACATGTGTCATGGAGACCTCAGTCTATGGGAAAGACTGAAAAGATGGATCATATCTTAAAGTCAGTTGCCTAAATGTCAAGAAACCAGCTTAACTTGGGATAAGGTCTTACCAGTTGCCCTGCTTAGAGTAAGAGCAACCCCTGGAAACAAACTCTAATTGAGCCCTTATGAAATGTTATAGAGGAGACCCTATCTTAATAGTAAGTAGTAGTGCAGTCTCGAATGATCATATTCTAAAAGAATTATTGTGACATGTTTGCATGGACTCCCAAAGGAATAAGGTCTGTTTTTGAAGGATTGTTACAATTAGGCATCATAGCTCTGTGTATCTTGTGTTAATCGTCTACTCATCAAATCTTGTACCTGGCTGTCTCCTAGATTTTGCATGATGATTGCCCAGGACTTAAGAGTTCAGGGTGGGACTCACAAATATTTACAATTAAGTGCAAAACAACTTCATTTCTCTTATAAAAAGCCACACCTCCAGGACTTCCCTGGTGGCACAGTGGTTAAGAATCCGCCTGCCAATGCAGGGGACACGGGTTCGAGCTCTGGTCCAGGAAGATCCCACGTGCCGTGGAGCAACTAAGCCCATGCACCACAACTACTGAGCCTGTGCTCTAGAGCCCACGAGCCACAACTACTGAAGCCTGTGTGCCACAACTACTGAAGCCCAAGTGCCTAGAGCCTAAGCCACCACAATGAGAAGCTGACGCACCGCAACAAAGAGTTCGCCTGCTAACCACAACTAGAGAAAGCCCGTGCACAGCAATGAAGACCCAACGCAGCCTAAAATAAATGTATTATTTTTAAAAAATCCACGCCTCTAATTAGCAGGAAGCAGCTAGAGAAGTCATAGCCCTTATTTCCCTCAAGATTGAGGAATATACAAAGAAAAAGGGATGGAAACGGCTCATAAAACCTTGACCAGCTTAAACTGGTTTTGCCTCCTTAAATAGGTTGATTAATCAAACTTTGAGTTATTTTACAGAGATAGCACTGTGCACATATAACACAGGAATCCATGTCTCCAGGATGACCCCCAAACCAAGAATCTTCAGTCTGCAAAACTCAATAGAAATGTTGCCACCAGAGCCCTTTAGGAAGCAAGAAATCCTTCAATGAGGAAAATCTAGCTTCCAGCAGCATGAGTAATTTATATGGACTGATTTAAGACCAGCCAATCACCTTCCAAGTTTGAAATTCCCCTAACACCTTAAATTTCACCCTGAGTCAGAGAGACAGAATTGAGCCTTGCTTCCTGTCTCCTCGCTGGTTGAACAAGCAATAAAGCTCTTTCCTTTCTCAAAAGCCAGTGCCATAGTACTGGCTCCCATGTGTGCCTGGCAGTGAGCCCTTGCTGGGTAACACTCCCACTGATGGCCAAATTTAGGAATATTTGCACAGAAAACAATTATAGGAATGGATGTGAATACGTGGAGTAAAAAAAATCCTAGTCCACAGTGATCTGAAAATAGTGATTAGGAGAAGAGACCCTTCTCCTTCACGGAGGAAGGCCAGCTAATAAATGTACAAGGGTTGAAAGAGGTAGAAAATCATTATTCCCAACTATCAGTGTAGTCAGACTTAGTGCAGACCATCAGTGAACCCCAAAACCACTGGGGGAAAGATTTGGGGACATCCTCGGATAGCCACAGGATCCCAAGGTATCATGTTACTTAAAAATTACAAAGGGAAAAGGATCACCTAAAACAAATCTGGCAAACACCACCTTTACCAAGGACTCAAACCTGACATCCCAATGACAGATGAACGGACATTAAGAGCCTCCCTCCCTGAGATGGACTCGGCAGAGCCTCCCTCTGCAGAAATCTCAGCCTTAATCTATCGGGGAACAGTCACACTCACCCATTCTGTGGGACGTCCTACAGGCCCGTGGGCAGCTGCTGTCTGGCCTCACCTGGGCAGTCAACAGACACTCCCTGCTTTGAGCTCTGCCTCGTGCCAGGCCCTGCGCTGGTGCTGGAGATGCAGAGATGGAACCTTGTCCTTCAAGGATGGAGACGATGCTCAGCAGTCCGTGTCCGCGGGGTCTCAGGCATTTGGATGACCTTGAAATGATTTCTAGATGACTGCGACTTCTCCACCAAAAGGAAAAAAGAAAAATACATATATGTGTTGTTTTCTTCTCCAGATCAAACCAGATGGGCTGGTTTCAGAATAACATCACTAGAGAGGCGCCCTCAGGAGCAATCTGTGGGCTCTTGGTCACCCCATCGAGCGAGATGGCTGGGGGAATTGGGACTGTTACCATCTCGGCTGCCATCAGGATCTGTGGCTGTGACATCATCAAAGGGCATCAGCCAAGCCCCCGCTGGAACAGGAGCTTTTATCAGTGGGTCCGAGCCCCTCTGCAATGCTGCTGCTGCTGAGAAAGCAGACTTGGCCACAAATGGCAGCAGCCTCAGAACCAGCCAAGAAAGCAATGGGAGTAAGGTCTGCAAAATGACAGAGTCAGATCATTTGGTCTAGAATTGGGGATTTTTAAGGATTCTAAATATGGAGCCCAGCAGCCAAAGAGGTAGATGTCTAAGCCTTCACTCATTCCTTCTGCACATATGTCAGGAGGACCAACTATGTGCCAGGCACAGCTGAGGTCCCTGGAGATGCAGCAGAGAACAGAACAGATAAAGACCCAGGCTTCAGGAGCTCATGATCCACAGAAAGAGATAGATAATGAGTGACAGCCCAGGACAGTGAGCACACCACACAGCAGTGCTGCATGTCCCCTCACTCCTCACCATCTGCTTATACTGTTTCCTTTAGCTAGGACGCCCTTCCAGCATCTCTGCATGTCCAAATCCAACTCATCCTTCAAGGACAGTTTAGCCTGCTCTTCCCACCCCTAGGGTCCCCCATCACCACTTCCCAGTGAGCTTCCCAGCTGAAAATAAAATCTCTTCTCCAAACAACCAGAGGAGTCCCCTGGTATTTCTCTCCCCTCTTGTAGATAATAGTTGTTTTGTGTAAAAGAGTCCTCGTCACCCAAATTGTTATCAACTGAGTCCCCAGAGTTATTACAAAGTTGTATAGAGCAACGAAGCCATCACAGTCCAAAAGTGCCCACTAATGAACTGACCGCTTATAAAATCTCAAGCCCACCCCTGCCAATTCACACCAGCAGGTCTCCCCTGTATCAGCCACAGCCATGTCCTCACAGGCCAGTGTCTCTGAGGATGACACAAAAAATCTACCTACATAATGTAAGTAAATGAGAACCAATTTCAAAGTGCAAACGCAAATTTGCAAAGGCTACAGCCTTTCATGAATTTCATGAGTGTTGGGTGAGAACAGCTTGTGAAGCCATGGATACATGGCAACAGGGCAGTTAGACCAGTTAACAATGCACCAGCCGATGAGTGCTTTCAAAGAGAGTTATTTGTGCTTAATTAAGAGTCCTTTGGGGAAATCAGTCAGCCCTGAAATATTTTGCAAAACTGAACTTCCTTTGTTCAAACTGACCATGAGATGTGAGGTGCAGGAAGGTTACAGGAAAATGGCACCTCTCAGATCAGTTCTTCATTCTCTGTTCTAAGTATCAGTGGATGGTTGCAATTAAAGCATCAGTTTTGTTAAGTGTAAGAAAATACACTTCCTTTAAAACTTTCCATTTGACTTTTGAAGTTAAAGTCTCAATCACACACTCCTTCCCCTCATTTATTTTGAATTTTGGAGTCCCTGTCTTCAGTAAATTCACTTGAAGGGAATATTTTTCCTGGTTGACAAGGACCTCCCATGCTTACCTCCTATTCCACCAAAAAATATTGAACATAGAATGGACATTGTTCTTCAACCTAGAACATAGTGGATGCCAACTAATGTGAAATGGACAAAAAAAACCAACCTGAAGCATTCCAGTTCGCTCTGCTTACTCAAGCTGGTTAAAGAGAAAAAAGTTCATACCCAAGATTTACCATCCTGTGGAGAAAACAGAATTCAGGGCTCTGGCAAGGCTGCTTCTCTGGCTGAGCCCCCCAAAACTACCAGGAAACATAAGAGGACAGTTTGAATCCCTTGGAGGCTGAGCTGTTTAATAAATGATGCCAGCAAAACAGGTTTTCCCCATGCAAGAGAATTAAAGTTAAATGGATCCCATCTCATGCCTCACATAAAGTTAAATTCTAATGAGTTAAAGACTTCATTGTAAAAAGTAAAAAGTCTTAAAAGAAAAGCTAGGATAACACAAGTTACAATATAGAATCTGTAAAGGAGAACTTAGAAATCAAGAATGGGAATCCAGAAGGTAAAAAAAAAAAAAAAGACATATTTGAATAATAAATTTTTGTTTCTTTGTTCATTTTGTTTTTTTGGCTGCACCACGCATCTTACAGGATCTTAGTTCCCTGACCATAGATCGAACCCATGCCCCCTGCAGTGGAAACGCGGAGTCCTAACCACTGGACCACCAGGGAATTCCCTTGAATAATAAATTTTGTACATCATATTACATAAACAGTCTACATATAAACTATACGTCTCAAATTATGTGCGAAGCAAATAATAAAGGATTAATTTCTATAGTCTACAAAGTGCTCTTAAGTTAATCAGAGAAAGGGGCAAAGGTTATAAAGAGACTATTTGCTCTTTCCAGAAGAGCGAATCCCAATATTAAAAGGAGAGAAGAAAAAAGAAAAACAGTAAAGGAAAGAAAGGAATAAGGAAAAGATGTTTGAATTCACTAGCAGTCAGGACATTTCATATCCAGCTGTGAGTTATGACTGTACTTAGAAGACTAGCAAAAATTTTAAAGGGCTATAAATCTTATTGCTCGCTGGGCTATAGAGGTAAGTGCACTCTTCTATACTCCAGTAGGAATGTGGAATATTAGTCCTTTCTGAAGGTAATCTGGCAACATTTAGTAAATTTTTTTAAAAGTACAAACACTGTATGTATACACCAAGCTCTTGAGCTACTAGAAATCCATCCTATTTGTACCAATAGATACAGAAATATTTCCTGTAGCATTATTCAAATGGCACAGAACCAGAAGCAAACAAATTCCCTTTTCTGGAGAAGTAGCTGAGTACTTCAGAATTATATCCATCCCGTGGAATATTGCAGAGCCATGAAAAGAATTAACTTTAATTGGAACTATAGAGAGGACTTGAAAGTTTCTGCAAGTTATTGAGTAAGAACACCAAGATGCAGAAAGTGTGTAACACTGTTTATGTAAAACAATGACTCCCCACTCCCCCAAAAATGCCCTTTATCATCTGTGTGTGTGGAAGAGATGCACTTTGTAAGATTGTGGGATTGTATGAGTGCAAAGAAAAACATGGAAGGATATGTATTTTGGTTTTTTGTTGTTTTTTTTTGGTGGTACGTGGGCCTCTCACCATTGTGGCCTCTCCCATTGCAGAGCACAGGCTCCGGACACGCAGGCTCAGCGGCCGTGGCTCACAGGCCCAGCCGCTCCGCGGCATGTGAGATCTTCCCAGACCGGGGCACAAACCCGTGTCCCCTGCATCAGCAGGCGGACTCTCCACCACCACACCACCAGGGAAGCCCTGTATTTTGTTTTTTAATACAGATTATCTTTGGAGATGGAGGTAGCAGAGGTGAGGGGAAGTGGGGAGGAAAGAAAGTGTCCACCGTAGGCAGCATGCCCCATATGATCCCGTTCGTGTGTAAGTACGTGTCTATACATAATAATGCTAACAAATAATAAACCATCTGGACTCAAGGTGAGGAAGGTGAACCCAAATCTTTATCTTCCTGAGACAATGAGAAAGCCATAAATGACAAGGGAATCTGAGCCAGGTCTCAAAAGATAAATGAGGTTTTGACAAGCAAAGATAGCATCAAGGAAGAAAGATGGAAAGAGTTCCTGGCAAAGAATCCTCTTAAACAAAGGATTTGGAGAAGAGAGAGTGTTTTATTCGTTCTACAAAATTTATTGAGAGCCTATGTGGTAGGCACAATTCTAAGATGGCACCCAAGATTTCTGCCCCTAGTGTGTACACATCTTAGTGTATAACATCCTCCCCTTCAGTGTGGGTGGAACTTGTGAATAGATGGGATTTCACTCCCAGGATTATGTTTATATGGCAAAGACGAAGAGATTTTGCAGATGTAATTAAGGTCCCTAATCAGTTGAACCCGAATTACTCAAAAGAGAGATGACCCTAGGTGGGTCTGACCTAATCAGATGAGTCCTTTAAAAGAGAGCCTAGGACTTCCCTAAAGGGAGAGATTTGAAGCCAGAGAGGTGCTCTCCTGCTGGCCTTGAAGAAGCAAGCTGCCATGAGTTCTATAACTACGAGGAAATTCATTCAGCCAACAACCACTTGCACTTAGAAAACCCTGTGCCTCAGATGAGACCCCAGTCCCCTCTAACACTTTGTAGCCTTTGAGACCCTGAGCAGAGGTTTTCAAAATTGAGATGTCTTTCTTTTCATACACTTTCAAAATATCTGTATTTCTTTTTATGGTTGCCTGCTATTTGGCAGGGAGCACTGATTTTCCATTAATGGCAATGACAGAAAGTTGCTTTTAAAAATCAGCTTTTTTGGGCTTCCCTGGTGGCGCAGTGGTTGAGAGTCCGCCTGCTGATGCAGGGGACACCCGGTCCGGGAGGATCCCACGTGCCGCAGAGCGGCTGGGCCCGTGAGCCATGGCCGCTGAGCCTGCGCGTCCGGAGCCTGTGCTCCACAACAGGAGAGGCCACATCAGTGAGAGGCCCACGTACCGCAAAAAAAAAAAAAAAAATCAGCTTTTTTGCCGTATAATTGCATGCAATAAAAGGCACCAATTTTAAGTGAAAATTTTGAGTTTTGACAAGTGAATGCAGTTATGCAACCACCATGACAACCGTGATATAGGACTTCCCATCACCCTAAAAAAGTTCCCCCCTGCCCTTTTACAATCAATCTCTTCCCCCAACTACTAGACCCAGGAAGCCATTACTCTTTGTCACTTTGATTTTGAGTTTTAATAGAAATGCATGTAAATGAAATCATACAGTATATAGTTTTTGTGTCTGGCTTCTTCACTTAGTACCTGTTAATGGGCATTTGTGTGTTTCAATTTGGGGTTATTATGAATAAAGCTGCTGTGAACATTTGATAACCGATTGTTATGTGGACGTATGTTTTCGTTTCTTTTGGATAAATACTGAGGAGTGAGAATTTAAGTCAAACAATAAGTGTGTGTTTAGCTTTATAAGAAACTGAAACTATTTTTACCTAGCAACAATACCATTCAAATTACCACCAGAATTGTAGGAGTGTTCCACATGCTCCAAGTACTTGCCCACACTTGGTCTTGTCAATCTTTCTCACTTTAACAATATAATTGGGTGCGTAGTGGTATCATATAGTGATTTTTGCTTTGCATCAACAAAGATGTTAAGCATCTTTTCATGTGCTTAGTCCCATTCATATATCATCTGTGGTGAAATGTCTGTTCAGATCTTTTGCCCTTTTATTATCAAGTGGTTTATCATCTCAATATTGAGTTGGCCCCCATAGTTTCCACCATCTAATGTGACTTCCATTATAATGTCACACTGCATGGCAAAAGGGACTTTTATTTTAATTGTATTGGAGTATAGTTGTTACAATGTTGTGTTAGTTTTAGGTGTACAGCAAAGTGATTCAGTTATACATATACATATATTCATTCTTTTTTAGATTCTTTTCTCATATAGGTTATCACAGTATACTGAGTAGAGTTCCCTTTGCTATATAGTAGGTCCTTGTTGGTTATCTATCTTATATATAGTGGTGTGTGTATGTTCATCCCAAGCTCCTGATTTATCCTTCCCCCCAACGTTTCCCCTTTGGTAACGATAAGTTTGTTTTTAATATCTGTAAGTCTTTTTCTGTTTTGTAAATAAGTTCATTTATATCATTTTTAAAAATTAGATTCCACATGAGTGATATCATATATTTGTCTTTCTCTGTCTGACTTACTTCAATTAGTATGATAATCCCTAGGTCCAAATTGCTGTAAATGGCATTATTTCATTCTTTTTTTTAATGTCTGAGTAATATTCCATTGTATATATGCACCACGTCTTTTTTATCCATTCCTCTGTCGATGGGCATTTAGGTTGCTTCCATGTCTTGGCTATTGTAAATAGTGCTGCTATGAACATAGGGATGCATGTATCTTTCAGATTATGGTTTTCTCCAGATATATGCCCAGGAGTGGGATTGCTGGATCATATGGTAGCTCTATTTTTAATTTTTTAAGGAACCTCCATACTGTTCTCCATAGTGGTTGTACCAATTTACATTCCCACCAACAGTGTAGGAGAGTTCCCTTTTCTCCACACCCTCTCCAGCACTTATTATTTGTAGACTTCTTGGTGATGGCCATTCTGACCAGTGTGAGGTGGTACCTCACTGTAGTTTTGATTTGCATTTCTCTGATAATTAGTAATGTTGACCATCTTTTCAGTAAAAGGGACTTTATAGATGTAATTAAGCTTACTAATCAACTGACCTTAAAGTAGGGAGATTGTCCTGGGTTATCCAGGTGGGTCCACCGTAATTACATGAGCCCTGAAAAGCGGAAGACCGAAGGCATGGAGGGGCAAAGCACGAGGAGGACCTCACCCACCATTGCCCGCTTGAGGATGATAAAGACCACATGGAAAGCATGAGGGGGAAATGAGTTCTGCCAGCAACCAATGAACTTGAAAGAGGATCCCGAGTTCCAGATGAGAATCACAGCCTCCGTCAATACCTAGATTATAGCTGGTACGACCCTTCACAGAGAACCCAACCATCATGCTGGACTCCTGACTTCCAGAACTATGAGATCATAAATAGCTGTTGTTTTAAGCCATTAAATTAGTGGTAATTTATTAAATTACCGTCTCTCTACTAAAAGCAAAAAAACTCACAAAAGTTAAATTAAGAGATCCATATGTTTCAAGAAGAAACATAAGTGCATTTGTGTGTGTGGGATTGAAGGATTTACCATGTATTTACTAAGCAAACAAAATGCACTCGTGTGAAAAACTACAGCCCACCCGCTGTCTTCACACACACCTCCTACCCGGACCCAGAGGCATGTGAATGTGCGACTCCAGCTTCCAGAGTCTCTGGACACTAAATTCTCCTCTTCTCTGCTCTCATGATGAGACCAGGAATCTTGAGGCCCTTCATTCAGGGAAACCTACTCACAGTTTCCAAAAGACGTCATCCCAGCGGGAGCCAAGGCTCTGTTTGGAGGTGTTCTCTTCCATTCTTTGTTGCTTTTTCCTTCTTGGACCCAGGCAGCAACTCAAGCCTGCCCGCTTCCCCAACATGTTAACACAAACAGCGTGCTTCCCAAACTAGAGAGGCACATGCTTGCTTAATTACAGTGAGGGAGACTCAGTTGCTATTGAAACGGTTGAGTGATAGACAAAACCCTTCATTTGGGAGGAAAATTAGTTGTACACAAACAGGAAAACATTTCGTCTTGAATTAAAAGCTGCGACACTCCCTTGGCAGAGAACTCTGGCTATTTCTTTTCTTTTCTGCATTCCGTCTCCTCCTCCCATGAGGGATTTTCTTGGCAATGGGCCGGGCTTTGAGGCCCCACGAGGGTCCCTCCTGTAATCTCCCTTCCTCGACCGGCCGTTCTCTTGCCTTTGTGGAAGCTTCAGTTGCCCCAGCCCACCTGGAGCGGGACCCTCCCTCCCAGCCCTGTCCCTTCCTGTGCCCGGTCCCCTCCCCGCAGCCCCTGAAGAGTAAAAACTGTCAAGTTAGGGACAGCTGCTCCGCCCCAGGGCCCAGCTCCTGGAGGTGAACAAAGGGTTAAACGTGATGAATAACAGTCAGCGAAGGCGACACACGCGGGGAAAGTGCTCCCTTTAGCCCAAACTCCCAGATCCATCGAGAGGGCCACAAATAACGAAACCATCCATCTTCCACCCACTAAAGAGGAGCCCGCTGCGGCCACTTGGAAAAGGGCAGTGAGAAACGTCCCGCCTCCGCCTTGCAGCGGTTCGTGCTCTGGGATGTCCCTGCTCCCGCTGCCCAGCGAATCCCCGGGCCCCTGGGGACCGTGCCCAGCGGACGCCCCACAGAGGTCTTCCCTGAGGAGGAGAGGGGTGGCCAACAGCCTAATCCCACCCACAGGGGCCGGGTGGCCCCTGACCCCATAACCTGCTAACTCATTTATAGAAGGAAGGGAGGGTCTCAGGTTCCTCTGACCATGGGAAGATGTGTACCTGTGACAAGACCCACTCAACCAGAAGCATTCCCATCTCCCATCGGCTCCAAGCCCAGCATGAATGACCGCACAGGACAAGGTAAACATCTCAGCCTTCAAAATACGATACCCCGACCCAACCTGTGCGCTCCACCTCCATGACCATTGTCTGCTCCAGACCACCATCAACGCCATCATTTCTCCAGCCTCTGAGTTCTCCCTGCTCGTGCCTTTGCGCTGCTCTTCACCCACTGCTGCTGCGGGGCTCCTGCCAGGACGTCAACCACATCACGTCCCTCCTTTACCAAAACACTCCTCCAGCTCCCAGCTCCCTGGAAGGAAAAGCCCTTATCATCTCAACCCCCGTCACCTCTCTGACCTCATCCCCGCATCTTCCCCTTACCCACCCGTTCCAGCCACCCTGGACTCAGGTTATTTGCTTTTCTTCAAACAAGTGAAGAACTCTTGTTGTTCAACAGAACAAATATTCAGTCTGTGTCATCCTCCTGAGAGAAAAGTAGCTGGTACAGCGTCTCCCAAATGCAGTACATGCATCTCCAAAGATTATTTGGATGCTTCTCAGATGAATGTGCTTACAGTGTAAGAGTATTCAATGTGTATTAGACCATGACATGTATGAATAAAAAGTTTAAGTGAACAGATTTAAAGATAAATAATAGAAGAGATGGTATAATGCAAGTGATAAAAATCATGAAGGTAGCTTCAGGATGCCTGAAGTTTGGGAAACTCTGTTGCAGGAGAAAATTCAAAAGTCTGGGAACCTGTGGGCTTGGATAAACACCCTCCCTCTGCCACTTGCTGGCCACACTGAATGGCTTGCTTGGACCTCCAGCCCCTCATCTGTCACATTAAGAGGTTGCAAAAGCTCTGTGGTTCCTTCGCCTACAAGTCCCAAGACTGAGGATGGTTGGGTTACGGATTCCAGAGGCAGTGCCTGGACCAGGGTGCCCCACTGTTGGTGCTGCTGAGACCTCCTGGGGGTGGCCCTGGAAGTGTTCTTTCCATACCTGGTCCCCAGCCCTCCCTGTGTCTGAGAACATGCCATGGAGCTGTCCCTTGAATCCCTGTTTGTGTTGGGGTGGCATCTGTCACTTGCAGCCAAATGGCCTTCGTGGATTTAAGTGGCTCCAGGCTCTCACATCTTCCTTGATCATTGTCCAGAACAAGTCCCTCCAGCCTTGCCAGCTGCACTTTTGCACGTCTTCATTCTCCTTCTGGGATCCCCTTCCTCATTTTTCCACCTTCCCCGTCCAGTCCAGCCCACGTGTCTGCTCCTCTCTGGAGACCTCCTTGACCTCCCTTCTCTGGACCACACGGCATCTGCAATCCTGGACGGGCACACCTGAGCAGCTCCGCCCAGCGAGGCTCTGGTTCCCCACGGAACTGACCGACTACAACTGCAGTCTGGGTGCTGTCACTGCACCCAGCCAGGGGCTGGGGGACACGAGACTCCTCCCTCCATTCATGGGGGCGGCTAAGACAACCTACGTTGGTTTACTCATCCCAAGATGCTCCATCTTCCTGTGTTACCATCCTGCCTCCCTGCTGACGCAGAGGGTCTTCAGATTTGTAACAAAGAGTCTGGCCGGTTCCCAGCACATAACTAGCCAGAGGACAACTTCAGTGATTCATGTTCAGTATTAAAGCACACATCTTATGGGTCGGAGGATGAACATCAGATGGGTGTGGGTCACACTCTAAGCTTTGTTTTTCATCTTTGGAACATTCTAAAGAATGCCTGGAAGCTTAAAGTATCTGCCAATATACACTTAATTGCAAATGGATCACAGTTAATAAATTCTCCTGTTTTGAGCACATCTCCATAGGAACTGTGTAGAATGACCTTGGATTTGTTCTTGACTCCTTTCTCTCACAGCATTTTCAACTGATCAGCAAACCTTGCTCGCTCTACTTTCAAAATATATCCTGAACCCGACCCTTCTTCCACCTCCACTGACCCTGGACACGTTTCCCCATCATCTCTTCCTGAATGATTGCCACACTTCCTCACTGGTCCCCCTGTCTCCGTCTCGCCCCCTACAGGCCATTTTGCATATGGCAGCCACAGGGATCCTGTGAAAACCTCTGGAGCAGGTCCCTTCTCTGCTCAAAACCCCCAAGGTCTCCAGTTCCAGTTGCCCCCAGACTCCTCACAGTGGCCCACAAGTCCCCACACCTGGTCTGCAGTCTTTCTAACTTTCCGAATGTATCACCAGCCTCACTGCTTACCCTGCCCAGGCTCACCGGCTCCTTTGTGACCATCCTCCTCATGCTGACGCCCACTCAGGTCCTGTCCTGGCTGGGACACTGACCCCAGACGTCCCCAAGACTGACTCCTTAGCTCAGCTGTGGCTTCACACAGTGGCCTTTCCTGTCTGCCTTCTTGGGGTGACCCTCTGTTATTCACTATCCCCTTATGCCATGTGCTGGTTACTTTCTCCTTGCTTTCTAGCCTCTCCACATGCCGCTGGGCCCCAGGAAACTGATCTCTAGGGACTGCCTAAAGACTCAGGGAAACTAAACAGACATTTACATGAGGCAGTCTGCAGAGGTTTGAGATGCAATATGACCCATCGGGTGGAGTTTTTTATAGAGATTTTTTTTTTCACTTTTATGTCTGTGAACAGACATAAACCCTCTTCTTCATTTGAATTTTCCAGACTGCGAAGGGGACGGGTGTAATTCTTAACTCCCCCACATGTAATCAGGGGACCCTGTGAAGAAATGAAAGGTCCCTTATGTGTCAGTGAATGAAGTGGTTGCTAATCCATTATTCAACCTGCACAGGCCAAGGGAATGCCCAACGTCCCTTGCTGTCTGCCTGTCCCATCTTGACACATGTAAACCAACAGGCAGTGGCTTGATAAGAGCATAATGGTCATCATTGTTTCAGTTAAAAAAAAAGCATGATGGGTATAGTCAGGCTTTTAGTAGGAGAGGAAAACCATGGGAATGTCGGTGGGCAAGGAAGTACAGACAGAATGGGAAACTAAGGCAAGGGATAGGGGAAGATGGGAAGCCTCAAGCAGAGCCAAGGATGGGGGCCGGTTGGTGATGGGGTCTTGGATGCTGGGCCAGTGACAAGGAAATGCAAAGCTGCCAACAGATTTAAGATTGCCTGTGCTGGGACACACACGAAGCATTTTTCAAGGATATAGAGAACAAGAGATCATTAAACTAAGTTACCAGGGCTTCCAAGAGACAATGGGACTAATTTAATGAGAGAGGCCCCAACACTGCAAAAATCTAAATTAATTCTTTGCTCGGCTGTCCACAGGGGAGGATGAGAAAGCGGTTACCTTCAGAAACCATAATCCATTTTCTTACTGAGGCAGAATAGAGAGAGAGAGAGAGAAGGAGGAAGGGAGGGGAAAGAAGAAGCTGGGATGATGGAAGGTGGGGTTTATTGTCCTTGATGTCATGGTGGGAGTTTCTCTGACACAGATAAACTTTAATACCAGCTCAGACCAGTCCCTTGAGCCCTCACTGGCCCCCTCCATAGGTCCCAGCCCATTCAGGGCTTCCAGGAAGCAACTCCCAGGCCACAGTGGCCATCCTGGGACCTGTGAGTCCTTTGTCCCCACTGTTGGCCGACTGTCCCTCTAATCATGAGAGCTGAGTTCCTGCTTCAGTTGCACAACTCTCTGGGCAGCTTTTCTTCCAGTGGTTAAAACAAATATCTCAATCTTTTCCAGATTTCCAGCATCACATTCTGTGATTTGGAGTACTGGTTGCCCAGCGGGGTGGAATCAAGACGAAACTACAACTTGAAAACACCAGGTCCATTTCTGGAAATCCGGTATGTAAAAATCTGCACATAGGATACTCATGTGAAACAGCTGGGAGAGACTGAGGCTCTTTGGGATCCAACCTCCCTTATGTTGAAGATGATGATGTGCCCCCTCCCCCCGAGTGTATCCTGGTGGCCTTTGTTTACTGGTGATGCTCTCTCTTGATCTGAGGACTGGCTACAGGTGTGCCTACCTCATCTCATGATGATTCATCAAGATTGCATTTGTGATCTGGGTACTTTTCTTATGTAGGTTATACTCCAATAAATGTTTACACCCAGTGAGATTTTGATTGAGGAAGATAAAGACATCTATTAAAGATGAGACATCAACCCCCCAAGGGTGTTTGAGCCAATCAGCCAGAAACCACTCCTAGCCTTCTCCCAAGGGGATTTGCTCCAGCCCCTACTGGTCCAAGATTCCATACTTGGCTCTCCTCCCACCTTCCTGCCTTGTCATGTCCCACCAAGGGCAGTTGGACTGTCAAGGTCCTCCAGGGACCTGGCTGGGCTGGTCCTTCTCATCCCAGAGTTCCCTGCAGCCCTCCCTGTACTCGCTCTGGGAAACGCCTTTCCCGTCATGGAGAATCCAGACAGGCCTGTCCTGGCCACTCTACCTGCCTCCCCCCTGACAGTATACAAGTTCATCGCGGACCCCACCAAATCCTCAATGTCTTTAGTTATGATGGGGCTTTAGGAAGATGAATCCTCCCTCTCACAATGTCCTTTCTGGTTCGTGCATCCCAGAGGCAGGACAGAGCTAGCACCCAAACTCTCCGTGATAGTTCAGCAAAGGACAAGAGGTGCTTAGAGCCCAGGAGAAGGAGGAGGGAGGGGCCATACGGACTCTCTATCTCAGCTTCTAGTTTCCCTGCCTCGGGCTGCCTCCTTCCCGGAGTGAGAGCCAGCTCCGCTCCAGACACACCACTCTCCTACCTAAAAGCCTTCCAGCTCCTGAAATGGAAAAATACATTCCCTAACCTGTGTTCTCACATCACTAGCTCCTCTAAAAACCTCATCTTCTAGACACCAACCACGTGCATATTTGATTTGGGTTCTTATCTTTATTCATTCCTTCTCCCAGTTTATCTTCATTTACTCAACTCTTCCTCCCTCCCCTATTTTTTAAGCATGAAGTGCCTTTCCCATTGCTCTTTCCTCTGGAAGAACGCAGGCGTTTAAAAACAAGAATCTTCTTCCAAGTCCAGCTTAGCCATTTCCTCAGGCCTGGGTGTGAACTCTTCTCTTTGTCATGCTTTTCTACAAGTGTTTTAGTTTTGATTTCTACTTTGATCTGGGAGTTATTCGGGAGCGGATTCTCTCCAATAAAATGCACCCATTTAAGTGTCTGGCTTAGTGAGTTTGGACAAATGTGTCAGCTGGGGTAAAGCTCACCACAATCAAAACATAGAACACTTCCAGCCTGAATATCTTTTTATGGTTTGTTTTAATATTGTTTGATTATGATCAGAGCGTAACCTGTAAAAAGTCTCTGTTTTTTAAATTTTGTTAAGGTTTCCTTTGTACCCAAAGAAACAACAGCAAAAACAAAAAAGGAATGATTTGGAAAAAATATTTAAATATCAAATATTCTGTCCCTGGTGATCTCTCCCTAGATCGTCTTCAGTCTGCTCCTAAGGCAGTCGAGTCATCTTTTTATTAAGCCATAATCATGCTGCAGTGTTGCAAGGCCTTTGTGTGTCTACCCAACCCCCTTCGCTAGAGATGAGCTCCCTGAAGGTCAGGGCCACATCATCACTGAGTCCCTAGGGCTACAATGGGACTCAGTGTGGTAAAGATGCTTGATCAATATTCATATCTAGAGTTGAATTAAGTACACCTTGCCTGTGTGCTAGAGAACTCACCTGGGTGGCAGGTGGTTTAGGGACCCCCAATCACTACCCCAGGCCCTCTCTCTCCAGTGGCTAATTCATGTTAAAATATCTCCCCTGTTCTTTAGAGAGCCTGAATAATTGAGGGTAATCATTCTAACACACACCTATTGACTTCTCTGCCCTGACCCAGGGGCTTGAAATAAGTAAATCATTGAAACCATCACATCCTGCCTGTTTCAGGGAAGGCATTGATAGAAAGGGTATCAGTGGATTCGATCATGGCAGCAGCAGGCGGGCAGGGAGAGGTCCCTGGCCCGGGCATCAATGCGGTCCTCAGGGCTTGGTGAGGTCTCAGAAATCCAGCCCAGGGTACTTCACAGGGAACGGCAGGGGCTGCTGCAGCCTGTCATTGCATCCTTTCCCTGAGCTGGCCAAGGGGAGACTGACACGTGGGCTCAGGAAATGAGATTCAAAGTCTCCACTTATCCCTCAGCTCAGCCTCTTGGGGATGCAGTGGGCACCTGCTGGAGAGGGGTGTCTGGGAGCTGGGAGGGAGAGGCGGGTGACAACCTGGGGATGGCACGTGGGTCGGATGTGGCCCCATCTGGCTGGAGGTCTGCATCCTCTTCCTCTCCCAGGGCCACCTGGACTTCAACAGCACCCGCCTGAGCCCTCCATGCCCTGGCTTTGCAGCCCTTGCGTGGCTTACCCATTGCCACCCTCAGAACTCTTGACCCTGGCCTCCAGGCCCCTCCTACAGCCTCCTTCTGACCTCTCTCTGCACTGCCTTCTCTCTGCTGCCCATTTGGGCTCCTCCCTTTTCTCAGGCCTGGGCGATGCTGTTCCCCCTGCCTGGAAGGCTCTTCTTCTGCCCCTCCCAACCCCCTTTGTCCACCTCAAGGTCTCCCAAATGGCAAACGTGAGATGATTCGATAGAGCCAGTGTACGCGGCATCCAGTAACACTGAATCCTATCATGATTCTTCTTTCCTTTTTCCAGTTACCTCAAAGACAGCATCTTGATGTGGTGCTTTAGCACCTCTCTAAGCCTTGCTCATCATCCTTTGAAACAAAGAAAGAACAGGCCCCGGGCTTAGTGCAGAATGCAGCCCCTCTGTTTAGGTGCATTGTTTGTTTGGGTTTTTTTTGCCGTACGCGGACCTCTCACTGTTGTGACCTCTCCCGTTGCGGAGCACAGGCTCTGGACACGCAGGCCCAGCGGCCGTGGCTCATGGGCCCAGCCGCTCCGCGGCATGGGGGATCCTCCCGAACCGGGGCACGAACCCGTGTTCCCTGCATCGGCAGGCGGACTCTCAACCCCTGCGCCACCAGGGAAGCCCCTAGGTGTATTGTTTTTATTTCTATGGTTACCATCCTCCTGCAACAAGACATGCTGGTTTCTCATTTACACGCTGATAGAGTTTTCCTTTCAAATAAAAGTTTCCTAGTAAAAACAAAAATAGATTTAATGAAGGAAAAATATTAAACAAAGGATTATTCTGGTGGTGTGTGGATGTGGGGAAAATGGAGACAGTGGCCTTTGAATGAATAAAACTGGGTAAACAGTTGGGGGGGCAAAATGGGTGAAGGTGGTTAAGAGGTACAAACTTCCAGTTAACAGATAAATAAGTCCTGGGGATGTAACGTACAGCATGGTGACTATAGTTAACGATACCGTATTGTATATTTGAAAGTTGCTAAGAGTAGATCCTAAAACTTCTCACCACAAGAAAAAAAAATGTGTAAATATGTGTGGTGATGGATGTTAACTTATCGTGGTGATCATTTTATAATATATACAAATATCAAACCATTATGTTACACACCTAATACAATGTTAGCATCAATTACATCTCAATAAAAATAAAATAGAGAAAGCAGTGAGCAATGGCTAGGAGCTTGGACAGGGTGAGACAGCACTGGGCACATCCCAACTCCATCACTTACCATCAAGGCCCTTCTTCTGACCTCTCCTTAGCTTCCTCATCTGTAAAATGGGAAAACAGACCCCACCTCATAGGGGCTCTTGTGCAGAATAGTGAGAGAATGTGGGAAAGCCACAGGCCCAATGCCGACTTAGAGCAGACAGTCCAGATGTGGCCACGATAATTATCACGAGTGTTGATGGGAAGAAAACACATCTCTTACCAGCTGGGATGAGAGCTGCTCAGAGGAGAGGAACTTTCACAGTGTGGGGAAATAATCTGAAGGTGTGGACTGTGTGGTCCTAAGGTTGGAAGGAGTCCGCAAAGCAATAGCTGAGAAGCTGCCCAAGAGATGTGAGCAGCATGGGGCGGGGTCAGTAGCAGGGTCCAGAAGAAGCCATGGAAGGGACTGCAGTGTTGCTAAGCAACACATCCTGATGCTGGAGTTGGCAGAAATGCAAAGGGACCGAGACATCAATAAAATCAGCTTCCTCTGTGCTGCTCCAGAATCATGAATAAAATGTGCCCATCACAGCTGCCATCAGGATATGGAATCTGGGAAGGTAGAAAACAAGAAGGAGCCCGTGCCATGTGGAAGATGGACCCCTGCAGAAGTGGGAAGGGCAATGCTGAGATGCAGAGAGGAGAACAGTAGCTCAGTGGAGGGTGGAAATGAGAGTGGGAGGAGCAAGAGATACTTCAGCTCGGTGAATGGCAGAAATCTTGAGGGCGGTGTCCTTGGACTTCCCCTAAATGCAGGATTTGAGCACATCTACCAGCCAACACCTGGGTTACAATGAGATTCTGTTGTCCTTTCAAGGCAGAATTGTTTGTGACCTTAACAAATTTGCTGTGAAAATAACAGGTGCAGGTAAGATACCCTTGGGTCCCCAGGCCAAGGGTAAACAGCCAGGCCTCTTTGTTAAACTTTTTTTTCCACTTAGCTGAGCCAATAAATCCCCCTTGGCCTTTGGGTACTTGAGGTTGAATTTCCTGTTACTTAGCAGATGAAAGAATTCTAATTTATAGAAAACAGGCATAATTACTCTCCCATTTTACAGATGAGGAAACTGAAGCTCCACCTCCTTCTATCTCTTTACTCTGATTTCTGAGTCTATAGCCTTCCTCCTTGCCTGAGACATTCCTCCTCTGTTCTCTTTCAGCCAATGGAAAGAGAAAGAGACGATGCTCACACCCCATTGGCTACTTTTTGTTACAAGGGAGTCTGGGAAATGTAGTCTTTCTTTTAGGCAGCCAGATTCCTGGCTTCTATGAGAGACCTGAGAGGGATGGGGGGGTCGGGGGGACACCCCACAGCCTCTGATGCAGCTCAGCTTCCCCTGCCCTGTCCACCACCAGGACAGATGGGAGACAGATGACCCTCAAGCCCGACACCAATGTGACAAGGCATCTTGATCACAATGGCCTGGCTGGGTCGTCCCTGCAGGAGGACAGCACTCGATCTGGGCCGGGTCATGCCTTCTGCAAACAACAGGCCAGAAGGGGAAAGGCGGGGAGCAAAGATGAGGAGCACAACCCGCAAAGGACTTCGCCCCCTTCTTGGGACTCCCGGGGCGTCCATGTCTTCCCTCCATGCAGCTGGCTCCGTCCCACATCAGACACCAGAGACGGATGCTGAGCCGAGGGGACCCTCCCCTCCCCCACCCAGGGCAGTCACTCTCTGCATTGTGTTGGAAACTCCACCCTTTGGACGAGATGCTAATATAGTTCCCTGCGTGCCATCTGTCGCCTGCTAAAAATAGGCTGTCTTGTGTTTTCATCTCCACAGGTGCAGCTGAGTTTGGGGAAATAACGATGATTTTAGCACTGATGCAAGTGGATGACTGACTCCTGGACTCAGGGAACCAGGTCTGTCTGTGCGGGAACTTGTTTCCGGGAGTCAGACCCATGGCAGCGGGCCACTCAGAAGAGGTTCTGTGACCCCACGGGCTCAGCATGGGGGCGAGTGATGGTGTGAGGACAGTGCTCCTGGGTCAGCCTCGCACGTGGAGGTGGCCTGCAGAGCTGGGAGCATCAGCGATCGGCTGCCAAGGCTGAGAGTCGTTTGTCATCCAGGCAGGAGGGAGGCAGTTAAAGAAGGGCACCGGCAGCGCACAGGGGCCCCAAATCCACGATGAAGGCCAGGAAACGGGGATGTTGGAATGAGATGGGGAGGGGGTCCTGAAGGCGATAGAGGTGCGGGGGGAGGGGGGAGAGGGGACTGAGAAGTTTCATTCATTCATCCACTTATCTATCTGGCAAATATTTATTGAGTCCTACTGCGTGCCAGGCTCTCTGCTAGGTGCTGGGTTGAAAGGGACAGATAGGATCCCTCATTCATTTATTAATTTAATAGTCCAACAAACACATACTGAGCCAGACACTGCCCTGGGGATACAACAGTGAACAAAACCCCTTCCCTCCTGGAGCTAAAATTCTATTGGGGGGGTGGGGTGGGGTCCAACACCCTCTTCCTCCAAAAGCAAATGAATATCATGAAATACCATGATCCAGCGATTTTAGCAAAGGAAAACACCTGCTTCCCAGGAGACCAGAGCCCACCAGGCGCTAAGAAAGGGGATGGGAGTTGGAGGAACAGGTGTGGCCTTTATGACAAGGAACCTTCTTCCCGATCTTCATGGGGACCCAGTGTTGACTGTAGCCTGAGAGAGGGACTCATGGCTCCAGGGCCCCCTGCGCCCCTCAGATGAGCCCCTCCCAGCACCCGAGGGGATGCCCCAGACCAAGAAAACTCCCCCACTGGCCCACTCCACCCCTGTGTGCAGTGAAGCCCCGAAGCTGGAAGAGTCTCAGCACAGGACATGGGCTTCTGAGGGTCTGATCCAGGATGTATGACATTGTGAATGCAGCAGAAGGGAGGCCCCACAGTTATAAATTTCTCAGAATCTCAAGGAGGACCCAGTTCTTCTGCCAGCTCAGTCTCAGGGAGCTACTGATGGGCTCTGTGTGGTCAGAAGGGTTTGCTGTGCCCTGTAGACACTGCACCAGCAGCCTGCAGTGTCCAGATGGCAGGATTCTGCTCAGCTCAGATGCAGAGTTCACCTAGTGTGAATATTTAATGGCCTGGTCCCTGGAAACTGTGTTTCCATCTTTACTGCTCCGGGACTGAATCACCGCCAAGCTCCTCCTGTCCCTGGCAGGCACTGCTGTGAGCAGGTCCAGGACAAGCCTTAGGAAGCGGCTCCAGCCCAGCGGGGGTGGGTCTGTCTCCAAGGCACAGAATGGGGCTCAGGTTCAGCTACTCTCTGGCCCCCTGGGAGGGGCCATCATTGCTGTCGTCTCTGGTTTTATGGTCTCACGTGAGAGATGAGAAACCTCTCAATCCAGGAATAACAGCTCAAAGCCGCTTGCTTTCCCCACTGCAGGTGGATTCCAGTGTGTAGCTGAACTTGAGCGCAGTCCATCTTGGGTCATAAAGCTACAGATCCTGCTCATTCTCACCTGGAGGTGAGGGCCCAGACCCCGCCTGCCAGCTCTGCAGCCCCGCTCCGCAGGCACTGGGGAATCAGCATTTGCCTGTTCTTAGCAGGGGTGGTGGATGAGACAGGAGCAGAGAGTGGGGGGTCACAGAAGGGGTGCATGGAGTCTGGAAAAGAGGAAACACCTGGGTGAAGTATTCCCATTTTGCCTTTTTGGAGGCCAGATGTTGGAATGCCAAGAAATGTGACCTAAGAAGGTCACAGAGTGAAACCGTTCCTGAGTGTTTTCTGTGCAGGCAGACAGCACATCACAACAGTTAGCTTCCTGAGAGCACGGCCTCTGGAGGAGGACTCTCTGGGTCCAAATCCCAGCCGGTCACACCACTTACTAGCTGTGTGACCTCAGGCAAGTTATGTAACCTCTCTGTACCTCAGTTTCCTCACCTGAAAAACGAGGATAATGAGAGTCCCTGTTGCACAGGATCATGGGACACGTGCTCAGCAGTGTCTGCCCATAGGACTCAGGGCTTAAAATTCTAGATGACATCATCGTCACCATCACCATCATCATCACAACTGCATTTGATGACACTCTGGCGACCTTCATTCCTGGCCTTATCAGTTCCATGTGGTTTTTTGCTGGGACCAGTTCCATCCCCTGGTTCAGACCTTTATCCTGTAGAAACGCTGGCTGAGAAGGATGCTCTGAGGTCATCCCCTTCATCGCCATCACCATCAACAGCCTCAGATGTCACTGAGCCCATGGCAGGTGCTAGCCCACCGTCCCTCAGATGGCGGCACTCTACAGCTTGCAGAGCACATAATTTCTCATTCACCTTCCCAGCATCAGCTGATCCTGGATGCACAGAGATTCCTTGACAAATGTTTATTGAATGAACTGATCAAAGATGAGACTGAGGCACCGGCAGGTGTAGGCTCCCAGTCACCTGGTGATGCTTCTTTCTCTCTAGAGCTTTCTTCTCTGCCTGCCCATAAAAGATCTTCATCCAACTAGGTCGATCCTGTGCTGTCCTCTGTAAATGCTTGGAGTGGCTGGAGTTGGTCATCTCAGAGGGGCTGCATCATGGTGGCCCAGGACTGGGACAGGCAAGGGGCGTGACGCTATCATCATGGACATTCATACTAATAACACCATCACATTTACAACCTGCTTTACAGCCTTCAAGGAATTAAGCATCCATCGCCCTTGAAAGAGAAAGATAAACACTCAGCCAGAAAGAGAGGGAGGAAGGAGAGATTTAAGAATGAGCGAGGTGGGGCTTCCCCGGCGGCACAGTGGTTGAGAGTCTGCCTGCCGATGCAGGGCACACGGGTTCGTGCCCCGTTCCGGGAAGATCCCACATGCCATGGAGCGGCTGGGCCCGTGAGCCATGGCCGCTGAGCCTGCGCGTCCGGAGCCTGTGCTCCGCAACGGGAGAGGCCACAGCAGTGAGAGGCCCGCGTACCGCAAAAAGAAAAAAAAAGAAGAATGAGCGAGGGATGCATTTTCCAGCATTGAGTGAGAACACGTGTTTCTTCCTGGTCTCAAGATCAGAGGATACCCAGAGGACAAAAGCACTCGAGAAAGACTATGCTTTATCCTGAAGATTAGCCCCCAGCAGAGAGTCAGGGAATCTGTAGGAATGGAGGCTTTGGGGTTGTTTCTTTTTTTTTTTTTTTTTCCGTACGCGGGCCTCTCACTGTTGTGGCCTCTCCCGTTGCGGAGCACAGGCTCCGGATGCGCAGGCTCAGCGGCCATGGCTCACGGGCCCAGCCGCTCCGCGGCATATGGGATCCTCCCAGACCGGGGCACGAACCCGTATCCCCTGCATCGGCAGGCGGACTCTCAACCACTGCGCCACCAGGGAGGCCCGGGGTTGTTTCTTTTTTTAATTAGGAAGCAGGAGGAGAAAGGGCGGCAGGCCCTGAGCCCAGAGCTTTGGAAGGTGCGTCTGTGTCTGGCCGCCTGACAGCAGCTCAGGGTGGGTGCGCCCCGGGGAGCCAGCCCGCCATTCCTCCCCACAGCCCTTTCTGCTCTCGGCTTAAGGATAAGCAGCCTTTTATGGCTTGTCTCTCGAGAGCTATTGGAAGCAAAGCCACCAATTACAGGCTAAAGCTCCAAGCATCCCTACAGAAATCTCTCTTCCTAAACCCAAAGCCCTGATTCCAGGGCAGCCTCTTGACCAGACTCATCTGTGAGCCTGATTAGCGATCTGCTGACAACAATGGGCTGACCTCACAGGCACTTACTGCCTGGGTCCTGAGCGCTCCTGTGCATTAACTCGCTTAATCCTCACCTGGACGCAGTCACCCGGCCCCATCGGGAGCCTCAGGTCACAGGGGCAGAGTCAGGCTGGGCAGGGTTGACACCCCCTGGGGGCCCGTGGCTGCAGGGCTACAGAGACAGAGTCCCGGCCCACAGCACTGACCCCTGACCGCCGGCCAAGGACTGACTGTGTCCTCGCTGGTGGAAGAGGGGCTTCAGTGACAGCCCCAGACACCAGTATTGCTCCCGACGCCTCTTTCCAGGAAAAGGTCCTTCTCTCTTGAGACATTGAACCCAGTGCAACTGGACACTGAAGGAGAATTTCCTAGAGGGCTTGGAATTTTTGCTGAAGTCCCAAAGCTAGAGGCGTTGGAACCCACTCATTCTAAAGAGGGTTCTGGAAACATCCATGGGAGCCGGTGACCACCACCCACCCACACGTGAGAGAAGAGGGACATGTGGAAGGAGATTCCCGGGAGGGAATTCACAACAGGTGAATTTGAACAGCTCAGATTGTTGTGAGATTGAACGTTGACATATCCTGCACTGGACTCCTTAGTTCTTAAAAGATGCACCTGTTCTTAGGGCTGAGCAACTCTGAGAGGCTTCAAGATCTACCCAAGATGTCACCCAGGGCACAAGGGAGGAACCATAGAGTCTTAGTGGGCTCAGGCTGCTATAACGAATTACCATAGACTGGGCAGCTTCAACAACAAACATTTATTTCTCACAGTTCTGGAGGCTGCAAAGTCCAAGATAAAGGTGCTGGCCAATTCGGCTCCTGGTGAGCACCCACTTGCTGGCTGGTAGACAAGCCACCTTCTCGCCGTCCCCTCACATGGCCGAGCAGGGAGAACAGGAGCAAGCTCTCTTATTATAGGAGTCTCTTCTTATAAGGGCACTAATCCCATCCTGAGGGCTCCACCCTCATGACCTCATTGCTTCCCAAAGGGCCCACCTCCTAATACCCTCACATTGGGATTAAGGCTTCAACATATGAAGGGAGTGATGGACACACATGACATCCATCACATGGCACACAGTTAAAGCCACCAAAGGAAGCATGCACTCCATTCAATGAGTATTTCTGCTTCAAGATGACAACCCAGGAGTCCCAGAAAATCAGTCCTGGTCTCCTTGAAAGCCTTCAGGTTAGAGAGACTGATGAAATCCCCAAGGTAAGCTATAATTGGCTTATTCCACTTGTAACCAGAGCACCATGTCCAGGACACCAGCAGTGTCAGGGGGGAAAGCGAAAGCCTGGGGTGATGTCAGGTAGCTCGGGACTCGAGTCCTCCTTGTCCCTGGACTCCCTGCCTGAGGGACCCTCAGCACATTGTTCTCCCTTCCTGAGCCGCAGTTTCTCCCATCTCTAACATGGGAATCATCATACCTGCTCTGACCCCCAAGGGTGGCTATAAAACCCAGGAGGAGCCCTCTTATCCATTACAACTAGGACCATCAGAGGGTCCATTAGTAAAACTAAATTGACTAAACTGTGGAATTTTTAAGAAAGGTACAGTAACATCCTAACACAGGTTAACAGAAAACACATGTGTCCATTAATTAGTGAAGATTTTCATAACAGAGACAATGAGATTTTTTTAATGTGGATTCTCCCATTGTCTCCTTTCTTTCATATAATCATACAGTGTTCAGTTTTAGTTTCTTGATAGCGGGATCACGACTTAAAGATGCTTGCAAAGCAGTCTGAGTGCAGAATCTTCTAGACCAGAGGAAGGTGAACCACATATGTAATTTTTAAATTTCTAGTAGCCACATTTGAAAAGAAAACTTTAAAAAAACAGATGACATTAATTTTAATGATATATTTTATTTAACCAAACATATCTGAAACATTATCAGTTCAACATATCATAAATATAAAAATCAAGATATTTGACATGTTTTTCATATAAATCTTCAAAATCTGGTGTGTATTTTACACTCAGTGCCTTTCTATGTTTATCAGAGACAGTTGATCTGCATTTAGATTTCAGGAAATTTAAAGTTGAAACAGTAGATTCATATAAAGAACTTGTCCCAGGTACACTGAAAAGTGTTTCAATAACTGAATCACGCATGTCTTTAATCATGTGACTCGATTACAGTGAATCAAAAGCCCAGTTCTTCCGCCACGCCAGCCACACGTCAAGTGCTCCATAGCCACGTGTGGCAAGTGGCTATTGTGTTAGGCAGTGGGCTGCTACTGCTATTATATCTCATCTATTTTTCCAATCTCTACTTAAGCTTTTTTCCCTCATCAAATCTTTTCAACTTGGTTTGCATAGAAGCAGCTTCTCCCTCTCCTTTTGTACTCCTAGTTATCCATTTGCTATATTTATTTAAGCTATGTAATTACAATCTCAGGTACATCTGGACTAAACAGGTTCGGGAACAAAAACAATGACTTTCAGTAAACAGGCAGCTCAGTGTGCATTTCAGATGAGCCGATGGCCCCAAGCTGTAGGCTTATCCATATACATGTTTACAGATGAATGACGAGCTTCAGATAAACAGGTGAGTCAGGTAAGAGAGGTTGGATAAGAGAGGTCCTGTTCTGCATTTAAAGCCCTACATGCCATGAATGGATTGCAGAAAGTGCTCAAAACTACTGCTTATTTATTATTATTAAATTATGATTGTTGTTACCTCTGCTAGTATAAAAGCCCACCAATCCACCAATGCCCTGCTCAGATGACTGCCTAACCAATATCCTTTCCCACATTCCTCTTTTCAGACACAAGCCCAACTTTGCCTTGTTTTTTGTTTTGGGTGTTTTTTTTTTAACTGCAGTTTTATTGAGATGTAATTCACACACCAAACCACTCACCTATTTAAATCGAGACATGCTGATGGTGGCCCACCTTTGCCTTGGTGGCCACCTGTGCCCGTGCAGCCCCTCAGCTCAGGGGATGCCGACCGGATCCTCCGCTCCAGGGTCACCCCTATTAGTCAACGGTAATTAGTCTGCAGCCACCCCCTAGAGATTGTTAGTGGTCCAAGGTGGGCACATGGCCCATCATGGCCAGTTGTATCAGAGAGAAGTGTATATCCCACATTCCAAGGAGAGCTTGCTCTCTCAATGCCAGTAAACCTGGACAAGGAGACACGTGGTCCCAGTTGCCGATGGCGGTTATCTTGTGACCAAGAGGGGAACTGACTTAAGTATGAAACCTGAACAGTGGCTGGCAAAGCAGAGAGGCTAGTGGTGGTGTGTAGCCGCTGAATCACTGGATTCAGCTGCTGGACCCACCCTGAAGTCCTCCTGACTGGTAGCCTCCATTACAGGAGATAAATTCCTTTGCGGTATAAATCAGATTCATTTCGGATTTCAGTTACATGCTGGCAAATGCAAGTAAATGGACACACCATTCCTTCCAAAAAGCCTACTCTGACCCCCCAGCACCCAGCAATCCCTCCCCCTTCTGAGCCTCAGGACCTTTCTCACTGCGCAAACCCACTCCACCCTGTGTGCTACTTATGTCCCCCACCAGGCATGAACCTGCTGAGAAAAAGATCTGATTCATCTCTCTCCTCTCCTTAGCCCAGGGCTCTGCACTTAGTAAGTGCTTTGTAAATGTTATTGCACAAATAAACGTATATTTGTATTGCAGTTGCTTTAGAAAGCCAGATAGAAGAGTGAAAGCACGGCTTTGTTTTTTGTTTTTAAGAAACTCATCACTGAGATGTAAACTGTTCCGTTAGACAACACTGCAGTACTTTGATGCCAGTAAAGACAGGTTTTAAGATGTTTTATTTTATTGGGACAAACTGCACGTCCATAAAAGCTTCATCCGTCTTTTTCTCAGTTGATGGCATTTGAAGATTCAGTAATTTCCTTCCTACAACTGATATCTCTCTTTACCATGCAAACTTCCTTTAACAGATGTAGCACTTTCCAACCAACCCATCTGGACAGGTGGCAGGCACGCTGAATCTCCTCTGTGGGCCTGGGGCATTCTGGGCACTAATGGAATGTTCATGCATTTATTCTTTAACTGCAGGGGCTGCCCGTCCTTAGGGGGAATGAACCCCAGCCATTAGAATAAAATGCAGGCTGAGTCTTTAAAAGAGAAAGTCAAAAGTGCCCTGGAAACTTTAGAGATGGTATTTCAGGAGGGCAATGTTGATTCCAGGTTAAATCCAAGGTTACTGTTCCAGGGCCCTCCTGCAGATGGGCAGAGGGCGCAGGGACCAAGGGTGAGGACACCCTCAGCATCAGGGCCCAAGGTGCAGATTTCCAATGCCCCCATTTCCACCCGAGCTGGTCATTCCCGTAGTAAAAGGCAACTCCATCCTTCCAGGCGATCAGGCCAAATCTTGAGGTTGGTCTTAATGCTTCTCTTCCTCTTGTTCCCCCACATCCAATCTATCAACCAATCCTTTTGGCTTTACCTTTAAACTATGGCTGGAATTTGATCACCTCCCACCTCCACCCCGAATGGTCCAAGCAGTCATCATCTCTCACTGGACTGTTGCAGTTGCCTCCCCACGGGTCTCCCTGCATTGACTCTCGCCCCTACCCGCCACCCCCGCAGTTCATCCTCCACAGGCAGTCAGAGGAATCCTTTCAAATAACATGTCAAAACCTACAAAGTCCTCTGCACAAAACTCTCAAATCACATTCCATGACTCTTAAAATGTGACACAAATTTCTTTGCCATGGTCTAGAAAGCCATATCTAATCTCAGCTGTGGCTCCTCTCCCCCTTGCTCCCTCATGCCAGGCACACTCCCACCACAGGGCCTTTGCACATGTTGTTCCCTCTGTCTGTAACATTCTTCCTCCAGATATGCACATGGAAGACACTCTTCATTCCTCAGGCCTCCACCCAAATGGCACACCTCAGAGGGGACTTCCAGGACCTCCAGTCTAAAGTAGCCCCCCAAGACCTCTCTATCCCAATACCTTGTCTGATTTTTATAGCATCTATTACTACCTAGAATAACACACAGTTAAATATGTATATGTACATGTGTATAAGTGTGTGTGCATGTATGTGTGCACACATATATATGCTTGTCTATAAGATTGTACTTGTGGGGAGGAGACCTTCAAGACGGCGGAGGAGTAAGACGTGGAGATCACCTTCCTCCCCATAAATACATCAGAAATACATCTACACGTGGAACAACTCCTACAAAACACCTACTGAACGCTGGCAGAAGACCTCAGACTTCCCAAAAGGCAAGAAACTGCCCACGTACCTGTGTAGGGCAAAAGAAAAAAGAATAAACAGAGACAAAAGAATAGGGACGGGACCTGCACCTCTGGGAGGGAGCCGTGAAGGAGGAAAAGTTTCCACACACTAGGAAGGCCCTTCACTGGCGGAGACGGGGGTGACGGAGGGGAAAGCTCCAGAGCCACGGAGCAGAGCGCAGCAACAGGGGTGCAGAGGGCAAAGCAGATTGATTCCCGCACAGAGGATCGGTGCCGACCAGCACTCACCAGCCCGAGAGGCTTGTCTGCTCACCCGTCGGGGCGGGCAGGGGCTGGGAGCTGAGGCTCGGGCTTCGGAGGTTGGATCGCAGGGAGAGGACTGGGGTTGGCTGTGTGATCACAGCCTGAAGGGGGCTAGTGCGCCACAGCTAGCCGGGAGGGAGTCCAAGAGAAAGTCTGGACCTGCAGAAGAGGCAAGAGACCATTGTTTCTGGGTGCGCGAGGAGAGGGGATTCAGAGCGCCGCCTAAACGAGTTCCAGAGATGGGTGCGAGCCACGGCTATCAGCGTGGACACCGGAGATGGGCGTGAAATGCTAAGGCTCCTGCTGCAGCCGCCAGGAAGCCTGTGCAGCCTATCCACACCTCCCCTCCCGGGGGCCTGTGCAGCCCGCCACTGCCAGGGTCCCGTGATCCAGGGACAACTTCCCCAGGGGAACACATAGCGTGCCTCAGGCTCTTACAATGTCACACTGGACTCTACCGCTGCAGGCTCGCCCCGCCTTCCAATTATAACTACTGTACCCCTCCCTCCCCGCGCCTGAGTGAGCCAGAGCCCTGTCATCAGCCAGTGCTTTAACCCCCTCCCGTCTGGGCAGGGAACAGATGCCTGAGGGCAACCTACGTGCAGAGGCAGGGCCAAAACCAAAGCTGCACCCCGGGAGCTGTGCGAACAAAGAAGAGAGAGAGAAATTTCTCCCAGCAGCCTCAGAAGCAGCGGATTAAATTCCCACAATCAACTTGATGTAGCCTGCATCTGTGGACTACCTGAATAGACAACGAATCATCCCAAAATTGAGGCGGTGAATTTTGGAGCAACTGTAGACATGGGGTTTGCTGTCTGCCACTGATTTCTTTCTGATATTTATGTTTATCTTAGTTTAGTTTTTAGTACTTCTTATCATTGGTGGATTTCTTTATTGGTTTGGTTGCTCTCATATTTTTTTAATTTTTTTATGTTAATAATTTAAAAAATTTTTTTATTTTTATTTTTTCTTTTTTTCTCCCTTTTCTTCTGAGCCGTGTGACTGACAGGGTCTTGGTGCTCTGGCCTGGTGTCAGGCCTGAACCTCTGAGGTGTGAGAGCTGAGTTCAGGACATTGGACCACCAGAGACCTCCCAGCCCCGCATAATATCAATCGGCGAGAGCTCTCCCAGCGATCTCTGTCTCAACACTAAGACCCAGCTCCACCCAACGAGCACCAAGATCCAGTGCTGGATGCCCCATGCCAAACAACTAGCAAGACAGGAACACAACCCCACCCAATAGCCTAGAGACTGCCTAAAATCATACTAAGTTCACAGACACCCCAAAACACACCATCGGACACAGCCCTGCCCACCACAAAGACAAGATCCATCCCCACCCACCAGAACACAGGCATCAGTCCCCTCTACCAGGAAGCCTACACAAGCCACTGAACCAATCTCATCCACTGGGGCAGACACCAAAAACAATGGGAACTATGAACATGCAGCCTGTGAAAAGGAGACTCCAAACACAGTAAGTTAAGCAAAATTAGAAGACAGAAATATGCAGCAGATGAGGAAGCAGGGTAAAAAACCACCAGACCAAACAAATGAAGAGGAAATAGGCAGTCTACCTGAAAAAGAATTCAGAGTAATGATAGTGAAGTTGATCCAAAATCTTGGAACTAGAATGGAGAAAATACAAGAAACGTTTAACAAGGACTTAGAAGAAGTAAAGAGCAAACAAACAATGATGAACAACACAATAAATGAAATTAAAATTTCTCTAGAAGGAATCAATACCAGAATAACTGAAACAGAAGAATGGATAAGTGACCTGGAAGATAAAATAGTGGAAATAACTACTGCAGAGCAGAATAAAAAAGAATTGAGGACAGTCTCAGAGACCACTGGGACAACATTAAATGCACCAACATTCGAATTATAAAGGTCCCAGAAGAAGAAGAAGAAAAAAAAGAAAGGGTCTGAGAAAATATTTGAAGAGATTATAGTTGAAAACTTCCCTAATATGGGAAAGGAAATAGTCAATCAAGTCCAGGAAGCACAGAGAGTCCCATACAGGATAAATCCAAGGAGAAACACGCCAAGACACCTATTAATCAAGCTAAAAGAAATTAAATACAAAGAAAAAATATTAAAAGCAGCAAGGGAAAAACAACAAATAACGTGCCAGGAAATCCCCATAAGGTTAACAGCTGATCTTTCAGCAGAAACTCTGCAAGCCAGAAGGGAGTGGCAAGACATATTTAAAGTGATGAAAGGGAAAAACCTACAACCAAGATTACCCAGCAAGGATCTCATTCAGATTCAATGGAGAAATTAAAACCTTTACAGACAAGCAAAAGTTAAGAGAATTCAGCGCCAGCAAACCAGCTTTACAACAAATGCTAAAGGAACTTCTCTAGGCAGGAAAAAAGAGAGAAGGAAGAGACTTACAAAAACAAACACAAGGGCTTCCCTGGTGGTGCAGTGGTTAAGAATCCACCTGCCGGGCTTCCCTGGTGGCGCAGTGGTTGAGAGTCCGCCTGCCGATGCAGGGGACACGGGTTCGTGCCCCGATCCCGGAGGATCCCACGTGCCGCGGAGCGGCTGGGCCCGCGAGCCGTGGCCGCGGAGCCTGTGTGTCCGGAGCCTGTGCTCCGCAACGGGAGAGGCCACAGCAGTGAGAGGCCCGCGTACAGCAAAAAACAAAAAACAAAAAAAAAAAAAAAAAAGAATCCACCTGCCAATGCAGGGGACACAGGTTCAAGCCCTGGTCCAGGAAGATCCCTCATGCCGTGGAGCAACTAGGCCCGTGTACCACAACTACTGAGCCTGCGCTCCAGACCCCACATGCCACAACTACTGAGCCCACGTGCCACAACTACTGAAGCGTGTGCGCCTAGAGCCCATGCTCCACAACAAGAGAAGCTGCCACAATGAGAAGTCCACGCACCGCAAGGAAGAGTAGCCCCCACTTGACGCAAGTAAAGAAAGCCCATGCGAGGCAACAAAGACCCAATGAAGCCCTAAATAAATAAATAAATAAATAAATAAATTTTTTTAAAAAAAACCAACACAACTAAGAAAATGGTAATAGGACAATACATATTGATAATTACCTTAAATATAAATGGATTAAATGCTCCAACCAAAAGACACAGACTGGCTGAATGCATACAAAAACAAGACCCATATATATGCTGTCTACAAGAGACCCATTTCAGACCTAGAGACACTTACAGACTGAAAGTGAGGGGATGGAAAAAGATATTCCATGCAATGGAAATCAAAAGAAAGCTGGAGTAGCAATTCTCATATTAGACAAAATTGTCTTTAAATAAAGACTATTACAAGAGACAAAAGAGGACACTACATAATGATCACGGGATCAATCCAAGAAGAAGATATAACAATTGTAAATATTCATGCACCCAACATAGGAGCACCTCAATACATAAGGCAAATGCTAACAGTTATAAAAGGCAAAATCAACAGTAACACAATAATAGTAGGGGACTTTTTTTTTTTTTTTTTTGCGGTACGCGGGCCTCTCACCTTTGTGGCCTCTCCCGTTGTGGAGCACAGGCTCCGGACGCACAGGCCCAGCGGCCATGGCTCACGGGCCCAGCCGCTCCACGGCATGTGGGATCCCCCCGGACTGGGGCACGAACCCGCGTCCCCTGCATCGGCAGGCAGACTCCCAACCACTGCGCCACCAGGGAAGCCCATAGGGGACTTTTAACACCCCACTTTCACCAATGGACAGATCATCCAAAATGAAAATAAATAAACACAAGCTTTAAATGACACATTAGGCAAGATGGACTTAATTGATATTTATATGACATTCCATCAAAAACAACAGAATACACTTTCTTCTCAAGTGCTCATGGAACATTCTCCAGGATAGATGATATCTTGGATCACAAATCAAGCCTTGGTAAATTTAAGAAAATTGAAATCATTTCAAGTATCTTTTCCAACCACAATGCTATGAGACTAGATATCAATTACAGGAAAACAACTGTAAAAAATGGAGGCTAGGGCTTCCCTGGTGGCGCAGTGGTTGAGAGTCCGCCTGCCGATGCAGGGGACACGGGTTTGTGCCCCGGTCCGGGAGGATCCCATATGCCGTGGAGCGGCTGGGCCCGTGGGCCATGGCCGCTGAGCCTGCACGTCCGGAGCCTGTGCTCCGCAATGGGAGAGGCCACAACAGTGAGAGGCCCACGTACCATTAAAAAAAAAAAAAAAAAAAAAAATGGAGGCTAAACAATACACTACTAAATAACCAAGAGATCAGTGAAGAAATCAAAGAGGAAATCAAAAAATATCTAGAAACAAATGACAATGAAAATATGATGGCCCAAAACCTATGGGATGCAGCAAAAGCAGTTCTAAGAGGAAAATTTATAGCAATACAATCCTACCTCAAGAAACAAGAAAAATCTCAAATAAACAACCTAACCTTACACCTAAAGCAATTAGAGAAAGAAGAACAAAAAAAACCCCCAAATTTAGCAGAAGGAAAGAAATCATAAAGATCAGATCAGAAATAAATGAAAAAGAAATGAAGGAAACGATAGCAAAGATCAATAAAACTAAAGGCTGGTTCTTTGAGAAGATAAACAAAATTGATAAACCATTAGCCAAACTCATCAAGAAAAAAACGGAGAAGACTCAAATCAACAGAATTAGAAATGAAAAAGGAGAAGTAACAACTGACACTGCAGAAATACAAAGGAACATGAGAGATTACTACAAGCAACTCCATGCTAATAAAATGGACAACCTGGAAGAAATGGACAAATTCTTAGAAAAGCACAACCTTCCGAGACTGAACCAGGAAGAAATACAGACAGACCAATCGCAAGCACTGAAATTGAAACTGTGATTAAAAATCTTCCAACAGGGCTTCCCTGGTGGCGCAGTGGTTGAGAGTCTGCCTGCTGATGCAGGGGACATGGGTTCGTGCCCCAGTCCAGGAAGATCCCTCATACCACAGAGCGGCTGGGCCCGTGAGCCATGGCCACTAAGCCTGCATGTCCGGAGCCTGTGCTCCACAATGGGAGAGGCCACAACAGTGAGAGGCCCGCGTACCACAAAAAAAAAAAAAAAAAAATCTTCCAACAAACAAAAGCCCAGGACCAGATGGCTTCACAGGCGAATTCTATCAAACATTTAGAGAAGAGCTAACATATATCCTTCTCAAACTCTTCCAAAATATAGCAGAGGGAGGAACACTCCCAAAATCATTCTATGAGGCCACCATCACCCTGATACCAAAACCAGATAAAACTGTCACAAAAAAAGAAAACTACAGGCCAATACCACTGAAGAACATAGATGCAAAAATCCTCAGCAAAATACTAGGAAACAGAATCCAACAGCACATTAAAAGGATCATACACCATGATCAAGTGGGGTTTATCCCAGGAATGCAAGGATTCTTCAATATACGCAAATCAATCAATGTGATACACCATATTAACAAACTGAAGGATAAAATCCATATGATAATCTCAATAGATGCAGAAAAAGCTTTTGACAAAATTCAATACCCAGTTATGATAAAAAAAACTCTCCAGAAAGTAGGTATAGAGGGAACCTACCGCAACATAATAAAGGCCATATATGACAAACCCGCAGCCAACATCATTCTTAATGGTGAAAAACTGAAACCATTTCCTCTAAGACCAGGAACAAGACAAGATTGCCCACTCTCACCACTATTATTCAACATAGTTTTGGAAGTTTTAGCCACAGCAGTCAGAAAAGAAAAAGAAATAAAAGGAATCTAAATCAGAAAAGAAGTAAAACTGTCACTGTTTGCAGATGACATGATACTATACATAGAGAATCATAAAGATGCTACCAGAAAACTACTAGAGCTAATCAATTAATTTGGTAAAGTGACAAGATACAAAATTAATGCACAGAAATCTCTTACATTCCTATACACTAATGACAAAAAAATCTGAGAGAGAAATTAAGGAAACACTCCCATTTACCATTGCAACAAAAAGAATAAAATACCTAGGGATAAACCTACCTAAGGAGACAAAAGACCTGTATGTAGGAAACTATAAGACACTGATGAAAGAAATTAAAGATGATACAAACAGATGGAGAGATATACCATGTTCTTGGATTGGAAGAATCAACATTGTGAAAGTGACTATACCCAAAGCAATCTACAGATTCAATGCAATCCCTAACAAACTACCACCAGCATTTTTCACAGAACTAGAACAAAAAATTTCACAATTTGTATGGAAACACAAAAGACCCCGAAGAACCAAAGCAATCTTGAGAAAGAAAAACGGAGCTGGAGGAATCAGGCTCCCTGACTTCAGACTATACTACAAAACTACAGTGATCAAGACGGTATGGTACCTGCACAAAAACAGAAATATAGATCAATGGAACAGGATAGAAAGCCCAGAGATAAACCCATGCACATATGGTCACCTTAACTTTCATAAAGGAGGCAAAAGTATACAATGGAGAAAAGACAGCCTCTTCAATAAGTGGTGCTGGGAAAACTGGACAGCTACATGTAAAAGAATGAAATTAGAACACTTCCTAACACCATACACAAAAATAAACTCAAAATGGATTAAAGATCTAAATGTAAGGCCAGACACTATAAAACTCTTAGGGGAAAACATACGCAGAACACTCCATGACATAAATCACAGCAAGATCCTTTTTGACCCACCTCCTAGAGAAATGGAAATACAAACAAAAATAAACAAATGAGACCTAATGAAACTTAAAAGCTTTTGTACAACAAAGGAAAACATCAACAAGATGAAAAGACAACCCTCAGAATGGGAGAAATTATTTACAAATGAAGCAACTGACAAAGGATTAATCTCCAAAATTTACAAGCAGCTCATGCAGCTCAATATCAAAAAAACAACCCAATCCAAAAATGGGCAGAAGACCTAAATAGACATTTCTCCAAAGAAGATATACAGATTGCCAACAGACACATGAAATGATGCTCAACATCATTCATCATTAGAGAAATGCAAATCAAAACTACAACAAGATATCATCTCACACCGGTCAGAATGGCCATCATCAAAAAATCTACAAACAATAAATGCTGGAGAGGGTGTGGAGAAAAGGGAACCCTCTTGCACTGTTGGTGGGAATGTAAATTGATACAGCCTCTATGGAGAACAGTATGGAGATTCCTTAAAAAACTACAAATAGAACTACCATATGACCCAGCAATCCCACTATTGGACATATACCCTGAGAAAACCATAACTCAAAAAGAGTCATGTACCACAATGTTCATTGCAGCTCTATTTACAATAGCCAGGACATGGAAGCAACCTAAGTGTCCATCAACAGATGAATGGATAAAGAAGATGTGGCACATATATACAATGGAATATTACTCAGCCATAAAAAGAAATGAAATTGAGTTATTTGTAATGAGGTGGATGAACCTAGAGTCTGTCATACAGAGTGAAGTAAGTCAGAAAGAGAAAGACAAATACCGTATGTAACACATATATGGAATCTAAAAAAAATGTGGTTCTGAAGAGCCTAGGGGCAGGACAGGAATAAAGATGCATATATAGAGAATGGACTTGAGGACATGGGGAGGGGGAAGGGTAAGCTGGGACGAAGTGAGAGAGTGGCATGGACATATATATACTACCAAATGTAAAATAGATAGCTAGTGGGAAGCAGCCGCATAGCACAGGGAGATCAGCTCGGTGCTTTGTGACCACCTAGCGGAGTGGGATAGGGAGGGTGAGAGGGAGATGCAAGAGGGCGGGGATATGGTGATATATGTATACATAGAGCTGATTCACTTTTTTGTACAGTAGAAACTAACACAACATTGTAAAGCAACTATACTCCAACAAAGATGTTAAAAAAAAAAACAAGATTGTACTTGTGTTGGGCGGTGTGCCTTACTGTTCACTGCCCCCTCTCCCCCCTCCACTGGACTGTCAGCTCTGTGAGAACTGGGCCTTGGTTTGTTTCATTCACAGCTGTCTCCTTGGTGCCTGGCACATAGGAGTTGCTCAGTGAAGAGCTGTTGAATCAATGAACGGGAGGCGTGAATGATGGACTCTTCTGAGAGCACTGCCTCCACGGAGACCTCGGGGGAGACCGACAGGAGCTGGCCTGGCCCAGAGCATCTGACCCCGGCGCTGGACACCTTGTCCAGCGTCCCTGCAGGAGGAATCTCTAAGGGCCTGGGCTCTGCTTATGTTTGTGACTTCTCAGCACAAAGGATCGCTCTGCAATTATGTCGCCACGGGGATCACTGTGGAAGCCAGAGCCCAGCCAGGCCTTGCTGAATGCGCTTTCCTAGAACAAAGAATCTCAGGTTGGCGGGTCTGCTCTCCAGAGATCCAATTCCTGGAGACTCACCACTGCAGCCCCGTTGTCCACCAGGACAGAGCCGGACAGTCAGGGGCATGTGGAGAGCTTGATGAACCTGAGATTCCATCTCAGGCCACCCACACTCCAAGTCAGGAAACTGCAGGCCAACAAGGAGACGTAACCGAACACAGACTCAGGGTGCTGGGACAGACCTGGCCAAGACCAGCTTCCTCTCAGGTCAGGGCTCCTTCCTGATGGAAGTTTCTGGGAGCCTTGGCCCCAAGCCCTTCCCTCACCACTCCTGGTGAGTCAGTAGGGCAGGATTACTAGAGCCCAACTTGGCAAATGAGGAAACTGAGGCACAGCCAAGGCAAGTGACTCACCTTTCTTCAAAGAGTTCATTACCAAGGGGTGATTACAGGTGGTTACAGTGTAGGCCTGAGCCAGCAGCCTGGGCTGGGTCCTGGCTCAGCCACTTTCAAGCTGAGAAATTGCTAACCTCTGTGTGCCTCAGTTTTTCCATCTGTAAAATGGGTAATAAGCATAACTGACTTGTGGCTTTTTATGAGCGTGAGGAAACCCAGGCATCACCACGGGGAGGAGCCTGACTCTGGAACCAGACAGCCAGTCAACCCACCAGCCCCTCCACTTGCTGCCTCTAAGACCCCGGTCGCGTCACAAGTCACCGTCTGCAGATGGAAACGATGTCACCACCTCCACACAGGGTTCCTGTGAGGATTAATTAGGATTTGTAGGGGTTTTTTAATTATTATTTTATAAAAATTTTCTTGCAGTGCCTCCACAGAGCAAGCACAAGGTAAGTATTTGTTAAATAAATACATTCATAGAGTGCTTGAACAGTACTCAGTGAAGTTTAGCTGCTCTGATTTTTACTGACAATGTAAGACCAGACCCGGAAGCCACCCTAACCTATCCTCTCTCGCGCTTTCACGTCACTCCCCTGGGCCCCCATGTCCAGGCTCCTCTGTCCACCTGGACCGTCTCTCCTCGGATGCCACCTTTGCTCTCTCTGCTCCCGTCTCCCCACCCCCGAGCTCCTCAAGACCCTCTCTCTCCCTCACACATACACATACTCACAACCGTACACACTCTCACAACCGTACACACTCTCACACACACACACACATGCATGCACATGCACAGCCCCTGAGATGCGCGCAGACCTCAGCTCTCGCCGTGAGGGTCTGAATCCCAGGCACCTCCCCCAACTCTGCCCCTGGCCTCCTCCAGGCTCCCACCTGCCCACCTGCCCAGCTCAGGAGCAGCCACACCTGCCAGTACATGCGAGGGGAACCTACTCGGACCCGCTCCTCCACTCAGGACAAAGGGGCTGGACGCGGTCCTCACACGTCCCCCTCCTGCCCACCCTGCCTCTGTCCCCTTCACAGCAACATAACCCTGAACAGCGCTGTCACCCCGTGACGGGCGCCCGGCAGCCATGGCCACCAACACAGGTTGTTCTCTGGTCTCACTTGGGACTGGAAACAAGAATGCCATGGGCTCCACGTGGTCACAGACAGGAAGAGCTCAGAGAGACGAGCCCCACATGGGACGGCCTGAGCAGGGAGGTCAACACCCAGCGGTGGGGTCACGGTTACACCCCATGATTATCCATCCCTGGCTGAGCACCCTGGTTGTCCAGAGACACCAAGGATGTCAAGGGGACACAGAGGACACAGCTGTGGTCACTCTTTTCCCTCTTTCACTTGCTTATCAGCCGACCAGAGAGAAGCAGGCCCTGTTCTCACCACATGCCTGGCCGGTGAGGGACCCACCTGTCAATGGTTAACACACACGGCTGGATGAAATAATCCTGGGGGAGGGGATTCCAACAGGAAGCAGTCAGCTCCAAGGTGGAGCAGGGGAGGGGTCTAGGAGGAGGGATGTGGAGCTGGGCACTGAAAAAAGGAAGGAGGTAGGGGCTGCGGTGGTGGGAACAGCTTAGACCTTGACGGAGACAAGAACATACTTCGTGGGAGCGAGAAGAGGGTTTCGGTGGACGGAGGGCCAGTGAGAAGTGAGACTCGGATCCGTAGAGGTGGCTGGACACCAGAAGGTAGGGCCTGAGACGCCCATGCAGCATGGGGTCCTTATGCCTCGGGCCAGTGCCCGCCTTGCTCCAGCCACAACCTGCCACCTGTCTGAGGCAGCGCAGTATGTGTCGTACTTAACGTTCTCTTAAATCAGATGTCTTAATTACGTACATTTATTTTAACAGCAAACCTTATCTACTCGACTTACTTGGAAAAATAAATTAGAACTCAGAGCAACGTTATAAATCGCAGTGAGGTCCAATTGCACAGGTAGGCTTGAAGCCCAAGGCTGGCTTGGCTCTCTCTTGTTTCAAAAGAGAGATGATCAAGTGTGAGAAAGAAGTTAAGACCTGTTAGCACGAAGTGAGACTTTTCACCTTGAGGGAAAGGAGGATTTGAAAGGACCCACTTTCTAACTGTGTGTCTCCATGTTATGTCAGGAAGGTCTGAGTCACTTGGTGAGCGTCACCTGTCATCACCCCCCCGGGGAGCAGGCACTGTCTGTGCCCTGCATGTTGCCTTGGAACCCTCCGATGCGCTCAGACCACTTCCAACCGCTGATATCTGCTTCTCGGTGCCTAAAGGTGTTTATCCACAACCTCAGCAGATCATTTTGCCTACACGGGGCAGATCGAAGGTGCCAGAGGACTGACACTCCCTCCAGCAACTCCCAAGAATGGCATGCAGGAGTTTGGGGCTCCCTCGATCCTGGGGTAACTTGGCTACCTGGAGACTCCATCTCCCAGACTTTCTCCCTGGGGTTGCACTCCAGCCATCCTCTGTACCAGCAGGCTTAATAACTCAGCCCAAATTGTCATCCTCCCTTCCCTCTCTCACTTCGTGCTCCCAGCCAGTGTTTCCTGGAATCACCTCCCCAGTAAACAACTTGCTCGTGAATTCTTATCTCAGAGTCTGTACCTGGAACATCCCAAACTAAGGCAGTGATCATCAGTGACATTTGTCCCACCCCTACCGCCCAGTGTCAGTCCCGGAATCTGAGAGACTCAGTCCAAAGAGACCCAGAAGACAGCTTGGCTCTTACAACTGGATGTGAAATCAACTCAAGGAGAAACCTGCATGGTAATTGACTCTGGGAGGGGCGGAATTTTTCTTCGAAATATTTTCATATGGCATTGATTACGGAGAGTGAAACTAGAATGGAGTCAATCAGATCAGGAGCTGGAAAAACTCACGCTGTCTCTGCCCTGAAACATGGGTTTGGATGGTGCCAGGGCATGCCTGAGGAACCCAGTCGGACCCCACTGCTGTGGTCAGAGGTGATACTGGAGGAGATCAGAAGGGGTAGCCACCCGCCCTTGGCAGGCATTTAAGAAGGGCGATCACCAGGAACTTGCAGTGGATTAGGCTGGGGGGAGGAGGTTGAGGAGGAGGGTGATTTCTGACTTATAATGAATGGAATTGTCAGTCACCCCAAAGACAAGCATGGCAGGAGGAACTGGTCCAGGGAGGGAGGTCATGAGTTCAGACTCAGACATGTTGAACTTGAGCTGCCGTCCAAAGATCCAGGTGAAGATGTCAAGAAGTCTGTTGGATATATGGATCAGAACCCAGAGAAGAGACAAGAACAACAGGGACCACCTGCCAGCAGATGTGAGGGGGAGGGTGGATTTTAAGAGGTGTATGTGTGTGGGGGGGTTATTTTCTTCTTAATTGTGGTAAAATACAACATAAAACTTACCGTCTTAACTGTCCATCAATAGACACTTGGCTTGCTTCCACCTTTTGGCTATTGTGAATAATGCTGCTATAAATATGGGTGTACAAACACCACTTTGAGACCCTGTTTTCAGTTCTTCAGGGCATACACCCAGAAGTAGAATTGCTGGATCATGTGAATTCTATTTTTAATTTTTTGAGGAACCCCCATCCTGTTTTCTGTGGTGGCTGCACCATTTTACATCCCTACCAACAGGGCACAGAGGTTCCAATTTCTCCACATCTTTACCAACACGTTATTTTCTGGGGGTTTTTTGTTTTTGTTTTTGGGTTTTTTTTGCGGTACACAGGCCTCTCACTGTTGTGGCCTCTCCCGTTGCGGAGCACAGGCTCCGGATGCGCAGGCTCAGCGGCCATGGCTCACGGGCCCAGCCGCTCCGCGGCATGTGGGATCTTCCTGGACCGGGGCACGAACCCGTGTCCCCTGCATCGGCAGGCGGACTCAACCACCGCACCACCAGGGAAGCCCTTCTGGGTTTTTTGATACTAGCCGTCCTAATGGGTGTGAGGTGGTTAAGAGCTCTTAAGTTACACATGTGGAAAAGGCACAGAGGAAGAAAGGGACTTGAGCAACGTTATAAGGCAGGGATACCTTCATGTCAGTACTTAGATTCTCATCAGCCTTGCGAAACTGGATTTGTTGGGGATGCTCTTGGCTACAAGCTGCAATGCCGTGAGGGCATCACTGTCCTCTTCTTCATACAAGGCCCCAAGTGGTTGGGCAGTTCAGGCTCTTTTCTGCTCTGCCATCCTGAGCCGATCGATGACATCGCCTCCTTCTCTCTCTCTCTCTCTCTAACACCAGGCATATGTACAGGCATATGTACAGACACCATCACCTCCAGAGCAAAGGAATGGGGCATGAGGCAGGAGCTCCACCTTCTAAGACTCTGACCTTTTTTTTTTTTTTTTTTTTTTTTGCAGTACGCGGGCCTCTCACTGTTGTGGCCTCTCCCGCTGCAGAGCACAGGCTCTGGACACGCAGGCTCAGCGGCCATGGCTCACGGGCCCAGCCACTCCGCGGCATGTGGGATCTTCCCAGACCGGGGCACGAACCCATGTCCCCTGCATCGGCAGGCGGACTCTCAACCACTGCGCCACCAGGGAAGCCTGACTCCGACCTTTTGAACAGAAAGAAAACTATTTCCCCAAAGCCCCCAGCAGATACCTCCTTACATCTCATGGGCAAGAACTGGTCATGTGCCACGAGTAAGACCTACGGGGGAGTGTAAAACAAAGATTGCTGGCTCCACCCCTGGAGCTTCTGATTCAGTAGGTCTAGGGTGGAGCCCAAGAATTTGCATGTCTAACGAGTTTCCTGATGATGCTGATGCTGTTGATCCAGGGACCACACTTTGAGAACATCCCAGTTTAAAACAATCCTGAGCCACCCCTTGAGTGGGGTATATTGCCACCCAAACAAAATCAAGTTTCTATTGGCAAGGGAAAAGAAGAAGCAGAAGAGGGTAAGAACCAAGATGTTCTGTCACAAGCGCTCTGTCAAACTTGCATCTTTTTCACCTACTAGACTCTAAGCTCCTGGGAGCTGGAGTCAGGAAAATCATCTTTTGGGTCCTGGGGTCTGAGACTTAGTTACTGAGCCTTAGTAGCAACTTTAAACAGATTTGTTAAATGAATGAATAAAGGAGCATCTCACCAAAGCCGCGCAAGGCAGCCCTGTGCTCTGATAACCCTGATCAAAGCACCTTCCTCAGCAGCTCCAAGGCACAGGGCCAGCCCCTCCCACACCAGGCTCAGCCATATGGCTCCCCCCAAAGCAGCTCACATGGCTTCCCTCTCAATATCCAGGCTGAGGCAGACAGCCTATGGCCTTCAGTCCCAAATAGAGCCTGTTAATGGCTCACAGACCTATGGTCCCTGTTCGAGGCAAAGAACAAAGCCCTCAACCCACTTATGGTCTTTTTTTTTTTTTTCATTCTCCTTAAAAGATATAATTATTACACATGTATAGGTATCAAACTTCTGAAATGTTAAATACATTGTTATTGAAAAGAGCAGACATTTCACTTACATAGAGGCTTTTCTTTTGGTATGTTTTGCTTGTAAACTGAAGGACATAAAATTTTAAATGCTAGGGAATACATTTTAGTCCATTTCAAATATTAGAACAAGTACGTGAATGCTTTAGAAAAGTGCTCTCTATTTTGACAGATAAACGATAACTTACACAAAGTACTGAAAATGAAAGCAAAAATCCCTTTTAAAGAAGCAAAAATTTTTTAACATCCTTATTGGAGTATAATTGCTTTACAATGGTGTGTTAGTTTCTGCTTTATAACAAAATGAATCAGCTATACATATACATATATACCCATATCTCCTCCCTCTTGCGTCTCCCTCCCACCCTCCATATCCCACCCCTCTAGATGCTTACAAAGCACTGAGCTGATCTCCCTGTGCTATGCAGCTTCTTCCCACTAGCTATCTATTTTACATTTGGTAGTGTATATATGTCCATGCCACTCTCTCACTTCGTCCCAGCTTACCCTTCCCCCTCCCCGTGTCCTCAAGTCCATTCTCTACATCAGCGTCTTTATTCCTGTCCTGCCCCTAAGTTCTTCAGAACCTTTTTTTTTTTTTAGATTCCATATATATGTGTTAGCATAGGGTATTTGTCTTTCTCTTTCTGACTTACTTCACTCTGTATGACAGACTCTAGGTCTATCCACCTCACTACAAATAACTCAATTTCGTTTCTTTTTATGGCTGAGTAATATTCCATTGTATATATCTGCCACATCTTCTTTATCCATTCATCTGTCAATGGACACTTAGATTGCTTCCACGTCCTGGCTATTGTAAATAGAGCTGCAATGAACATTGTGGTACATGACTCTTTTTGAGTTATGGATTTCTCAGGGTATATGCCCAGTAGTGGGATTGCTGGGTCATATGGTAGTTCTATTTTTAGTTTTTTAAGGAACCTTCATACTGTTCTCCATAGTGGCTGTAACAATTTACATTCCCACCAACAGTGCAAGAGGGTTCCCTTTTTTCCACACCCTCTCCAGCATTTATTGTTTGTAGATTTTTGATGATGGCCATTCTGACCACTGTGAGGTGATACCTCATTGCAGTTTTGATTTGCATTTCTCTAATGATGAGTGATATTGAGCATCATTTCATGTGTCTGTTGGCAATCTGTATATCTTCTTTGGAGAAATGTCTATTTAGGTCTTCTGCCCATTTTTGGATTGGGTTGTTTTTTTGATATTGAGCTGCATGAGCTGCTTGTAAATTTTGGAGATTAATCCTTTGTCAGTTGCTTCATTTGTAAATAATTTCTCCCATTCTGAGGGTTGTCTTTTCACCTTGTCTATGTTTTCCTTTGCTGAGCAAAAGCTTTTAAGTTTCATTAGGTCTCATTTGTTTATTTTTGTTTGTATTTCCATTTTTCTAGGAGGTGGGTCAAAAAGGATCTTGCTGTGATTTATGTCATGGAGTGTTCTGCGTATGTTTTCCCCTAAGAGTTTTATAGTGTCTGGCCTTACATTTAGATCTTTAATCCATTTTGAGTTTATTTTTGTGTATGGTGTTAGGAAGTGTTCTAATTTCATTCTTTTACATGTAGCTGTCCAGTTTTCCCAGCACCACTTATTGAAGAGGCTGTCTTTTCTCCACTGTATATTCTTGCCTCCTTTGTCAAAAATAAGGTGACCATATGTGCATGGGTTTATCTCTGGGCTTTCTATCCTGTTCTATTGATCTATCTTTCTGTTTTTGTGCAGGTACCATACTGTCTTGATTACTGTAGCTTTGTAGTATAGTCTGAAGTCAGGGAGCCTGATTCCTCCAGCTCCGTTTTTCTTTCTCAAGTTTGCTTTGGCTCTTCGGGGTCTTTTGTGTTTCCATACAAATTGTGAAATTTTTTGTTCTAGTTCTGTGAAAAATGCCATTGGTAGTTTGTTAGGGATTGCATTGAATCTGTAGATTGCTTTGGGTAGTATAGTAATTTTCACAATGTTGATTCTTCCAATCCAAGAACATGGTATATCTCTCCATCTGTTTGTATCATCTTTAATTTCTTTTATCAGTTTCTTATAGTTTCCTGCATACAGGTCGTCACTTACTGTCTAAACAGAAAATACCTATTGCCCAGCTTATGATCCCTTAGGAGCCCCAGTGAATGCAGCTATACGCAGACCATACAGATTCCTAATCCACAGTTTGCTGATGTGGAACGAGATCAAGGAGGAAGAGAACTGTCCTGCATAGAGTTTATCCCTTTATTCTAGCTCACATTCACATTTTAACATATGAATGATAATCATGGAGGGAGTGAAGTGGGGCGAGATTTTGGTGCCCATTTAACAGATGAGCAAATAGAGGCTCAAGGTCATGCAACAGGAAGTCAGAATCAGAGTCCAAGTCTTCTGACCTTGGGTACCCAGATGAATTTTACATGATCTGGCTGTTCACAAATGGACGAAATGTAAGTAGTTTCCTGCTTCAATCAGGACTCAGTGAGCAAAGGTGCAGAGGCTGTCCTGTGACTGCACTGGCCACACGAAATTGGTTAATTTGTGGCTGAGGCCGCAGGCCAGCATTAGGGCATCCAGAGGGCTGGGGTCTGGAGAACTCTGTGCCATTTGCCATCTAATCCTGCCTGTGGAAGTCTGGTAAAGGTTCTGGAGTCTGAGCTCCCTGAGACCTTGGACAAGTCACTTCCCCTCTCTGATCTTTTGTTCCCTAACTATAAGGAGGAGGATTAAGTGAGAGGCATTGAGTGCTCAGCCCACCTGCTGGCATGCTACAGGCGGAGCAGGTGTTTGTCTTGTTTGGCCATCCAATTCCCTCCCTCCATTTTGCGAACATCCCACAGATGAGTCCTGCCTTTCCCCAGCCAACTGCAGAAACTCCAATTCCCGCACCTCTCTGTGGCTGGGATACGGTCACGTGGCCCACACTCTACCAATCAGACACACCCGTGGGAGACAAAAATTCAGAATGGAGCTTTGTGGGGTGGCCACTGTGCCCAAGGGATCTGAGCTTCTAGAAAATACTGTGGCGAGGCTATCAGTTCTTCTGGGGCCTCAGCAGTGGCTGGGACTTCCATGTCTGGGCCCAGTTTCATCAGGACAGACACGGCAGCCTTGGTGTGTTACCAAAGCAGCTCCCATGGGGTGGTTGAAGTCTTTTCCTGCTGCCTAGCTTGCAGACTGCCTTCTGACACTCCCCTCAACCTACCTGAGGATTTGGGAACACTTAATATCTTTCAACAAATCCCTTTCTTGCTTTAACTGGCCAAAGGGGATCTATTGTTTGCAGCCGAGCCCAGACAGTGTTCTCTAAATGGCAGGTGTTATACTCCTAAATCCTTCCTCCAAGGTGAAGAAGACAGAGGATAAACCAGCTCTTCGCAGAAGCCTCTGCTTGCAGTCTTGGTCGGCAGCCCAGCCCTGGTGGGCGCTAGCGCCTGCCAGAGCCTCAGACGACTGGATATCAGCACAGACAGATGAGTCACCAGCAGCAAGCACAGGGTGTCAATAAACTTGAGTGCCAAGTGGCAGAGATTCTGCCTGGCCGGGGCAGGGGACGGCGCTGTGACTAGAGAGAGGCACCCCTCGGGGCAGAGCGGCGGGCAAGGTCCTGACGGAAGGAAGGTAAGGGGACACTTTGGGGATCCCTGGACACTGAGCAGGACGGAGCTGCTCCAGCTGCTCTGCAGAGTCCTCCCAGGCCCAGGGAGCTGCACCAAGATGTAAAGAGCAGGACCCCTGGGTCCTTTCCTCTCCTCTGTTTTTCCCCCTTGTGTGTCCTCGGGGATGGTGCTTCCCCCCCCCCCCCCGCAACGGTGATCCCGATGGGCCTGGCTCTGGGCCAAGCAGGGGGTCCTGCAGGCTCCTCCACACCCACCCCCGTTCCCAGCCACCATCCCCCCCTCCTAACTTCCAGGGGAGGTACGATGTGTGGACTGGGAAGTGGGCACAGGCCTCCCCTTCCAGGTGGAAATGTGGGGTGTCCCCCACTCCACTCCCCACCGCCAGTACTACCTGCAACCCAGATGGACCTTTCTAGACTACGGTCTGGGCTTCTACCAACCGCCTCAGTGGCCCAACCTCCATCCCTCTCCCCACAACCAAAACTGCTCCTGTGGGTGTTCATGTGTGCATGTACATTCATTTTTTAAATTTTTAATTTTATATTGGAGTCTAGTTGAGTTACAATGTTGTGTTAGTTTTAGGTGTACAGCAAAGGGATTCTGTTATACCTATTCATTTACATTCTTTCAAATTAAGTACATTCATTATTTCAGTGTCAACCAGGTGCCTCAGCACTCTCTGGGCCACCTTATGCCACTCTCCTCTGGTTCCCAAGACCCCACCCCTGAGCAGGGCTCTCAGCCTGGCTGCAGGTTAGAATCACCTGGAGGGCTTTAAAATGACCCATGCCCGTGAGGGATCTTATTATGAGAGGTGATGAGAAAATTCTAGAACTGGATTATGGTGATGGTTGCACAGCTCTGGAGATTTAAAAACCATTTAGTGGTACACTCAAAATGAATGAATTTTATGGTATGTGAATTATACCTCTGTAAAGTTTGTTTTTTAAAAAAAATACCCATGTCTTTTCCTGATTTCCTAACTCATTTGTTATCGCAACTTTATCTGAAAAACATGTATTTACCTATGTTCCCCTGCATATTCGACATCCAGCACTGAATATCCTTTTTAAAAAATGTACAGGCCAGTGATAAGGTAAAATTCATAACAGAGTCTACCTACCCGAGGGGAGTTGGTGGGGGGGACCCACTGAGTCAGAGCCTAGGCCACTGGGTTCACTCTCCTCCAGCAGGGAGATGGGTCTCCTTTTGTCCCCTCCTCCCCAGGTTCCCATGCCCCCATCCTGTGTGAGCCTCCAAGGGCTGGTCTCAGGGGTAAGAGTCAAAATATTTAACCACGGGCCGGGACCATCAGCCCAGATGCCCACTGTAAACAATCAGGGCCTTTTTTCAGGCCAGATGTTGACCTGGCTGGTCTCTCACAGGGCAGCATGTGGCCCATGGTGCATCGGACCTCCCAAGAAGTTTTCCCCAGGGCTTTCTGTTTGGAGACCGGTTCTATGTGAGCCTGTGAGTGGCCGATGGAGCTTAAAATCATGGACCTCTTATAAGTGCACAAGGAATGTTGGTTGTTATGTGCTGGGCACTGTTCTAAGCACTTTGTAGATAAACTCGTTAATAACTCACAACAACCCTAGGAAGCAGAGATGATCGTCACCATCCCCATTTGGCAGAGGAGTTTAAAAAGGGACAGGGGCCCATGGTAACACAGAGCTGGTGAGTGGTAGCACTGTGATTGAGCCCCTATGGATTTGTCTCTAGACACTGGTATCCCAACGCTTCCATTTACGACTCCTGTTTGAAAACATCACACACAGGGATATTCACTCCTTCATTTAACAAATATCTACTGAATATCGACTGTGTGCTCGACACTGTTCTAGGCACCGGAGCTACAACAGTGAGCAAACCAGACACAGCCCCTGCTCTCCCGCAGCTAGTGTAGGGTGGATGTGGGGAGCAGGAAAGAGACCATGGTCACAGACACAAAACAAATACAGAATTTCATACAGTGGCATACTATAGGAAGACAATAAAATGGGGAGGGAAGATGGAGAGTGAGGGAGATCAGGGAACACCTTTAGGTGAAACAGGAGAGAACTCTCAGGGAGGTGACATTTAAGCTGAGATCTGAATGATGACAAGGAGATGATAGAGAAAAATCTGGGGAAAGAGTATTCCAGGCAGAGGGCACAGCAAGTGCAAAGGCCCTGAGGCAGGCAAAGGTTTAAGGAACAAAGAGAAAGAAACCCTTGGGGCTCCATTAATGTGAGCAAGCCCCGGAGTGATTATGGAATTACTGTCCATCTCCTTAGGTGTGATAATGATGGGGAGGTCATCTGAAAGAACAGTTTATTCTTAGGAGATGCCCACTCAAGTCCTGAGCGGTGATTTGCCATTATGTCCTCAACTTCCTTTCAAATCATTCAGCAACATATCAGGGCATGTGGCAAAATATTAACAACTGTTGATTCCAGGTGGTGGGTATAGCATATCCACTGTACTATTCTTTCAATTTTTCATTTGAAATTTTCATAATAAAGAGAGAAGTAAGTGAGCAGAGAAAGATGTTGGTAGGTGGCCAGGGTTGGGACCATGTAGATCTTGTGGTCCTGCCAGGAATTTGGATTTTCATCTAAGCGGAAGGGATTTTAAGCCTGGGAGTGGCATGAGCTGGTTTGCTTTGGCATCACAGCAGCTGCCTTGGATTTTCAGTCAGGTTTTGCAGACAATGGAGGAGTCTCTCTAGAGGCCCATGGTAGCACATTTCTGATTCTTTTTTTTTTTTTAATAAATTTATTTATTTATTTACTTTTGGCTACGTTGGGTCTCTGTTGCTGTGTGTGGGCTTTCTCTAGTTGTGGTGGGTGGGGGCTACTCTTCATTGCAGTGCACGGGCTTCTCATTGCGGTGGCTTCTCTTGCTGCAGAGCATGGGCTCTAGGTGCACGGGCTTCAGTAGTTGTGGCGCATGGGTTTAGTTGCTCTGCAGCATGTGGGATCTTCCCGGGCCAGGGCTCGAACCCATGTCCCACATTTCCGATTCTGATTCAACAAACACTCCCAGCCAGGCATCATGCACGCATTTACCTTCATTAATCTCACTTAGACCACATGAAAACCTGCAATGTCCTCAATATTCTCATTCTTAAAATGAGGAAACTGAGACCCGAGGGGATCAGCTAAGGAGTCACCAGCCAGTGGGGGCAGAGACCAGGTTAGTTAGAACTTCAGCCCTGGGGCAGCGCTGAGTCATTATTTCACTTTTCCTAAATCAGCCACCAGCATTCATCATAATTGATACATTGATTAATTACAATCAAAGTTCAAAAGTGATTTTTCTAGAAAGCAATTGTAAAAAGGAGGTGTGCTGGCAGAGAGAGAGACTAAATTGAATTGCACTTATGGTCAAATGGAGCCAGCTTTTCCCCTTTAGAAAACCACGGTCCACCAGAGACGCACAAGCTCTGCCTTGTCCGCGGAGACCTGCAGCTGTGCTGCCTGGGGCTGCAGTACTCATTTAATACACAATTACACGAGGACTAACACTGTTTGTGTGTCTGTTTCATCCCATCACAGATTGCATGAAATTCACGTATTTAATCTTTCTTGCTCATTTCTCCAAAAGAGAACTATTGGTGTATTGTTAAGCAGTCAGACAAATCATCAGTTACCTGTGTTCTTAACTGGAGGCAGCCTGTCTTTCATTAGCAAGAATTCAGAGTAAACATCATCGCTCTTTGAGATCACTCATAAGCAGCCCCCAGGAGACTGCAATTATACCCGTTTATAACTCTCCTGCCTCCCTATCTAACCCTTGGTTCATGAATGTGCACTTTTAGGCGTCGGGCGTTAGAATAAATTAGACTATACAATTACGTGTAATTAAGGAGGGAAATGGGTACCTCGTTGCAAAGAGGAGCCGTGTTTTGCTGAAGTAAAGCATGTCTGTGTGAGCCGCCAGCCCAGGGAGGCAGCATGAAATATACAATTAATGTTCTTTTGACTTAATGGGGGTTGATGGTGCTGTTTTTCATTATCACAATATCTCAAGAAATGTAAACAGTGTTTCTCTAATGCAATTGCAGTTCTACAGACAAGACAGCTTGGGTCTAAGTGAAAACTCAGCAGAATTAACCGCAAATTCTCCATGTTATGGATGATGCTGGGATTTGTATTTGAAAACCCATGCCAAACTGTCCCCACTGAGGAGCTGAGAAGTTGGACCCCAACCCCCCGGGGGTGAGTCTGCCGCCTCTTTGGGTTTGTAGAAGCAAGTTACAGCCAAACTTGTGTGGATTATTGAAGCCACCTGTGCCCCACTTCGGAGGCTCACTCGCATTCCCAAGCCTCCCCTCTGCGGTCCTGTTTCTACTCTCAGCGTTTCTCCTTGACACGCAAATTTGTTCGAGACAGTTAAAAGCTCGATTTTTACAATCTCATAAAATCCCATCTACTCCAACCCAAATGCAGCCAGAAGTGCTTGGACAATCAGATTGAGTTTCAGCCTCTTGATGGAGATAAACACACAGCAGGAATGATTTTTTTTTTTAATTGTTGCATAGGGGTCCCTGAAATAGAAGAGCATTCTGGCTGAGCCAGGTCAATAGAACCAGATGGGGGTTCTGCACAAAGGGAACACACGGGAGGAGGAAAGGGGGCTTGTGGGTGTCAAGGGAGAGGTCCCCTGAGGTTAAACCAACAAGGAGGTGGGGAGTGGCGTGAGAAGCCTGAAAAGCCCGATTATCCAACCAGGACCAGGATGATCATGACGAGAGGTGCCACCAGAGTGAGGAGGGACATGGAGTTGAGAAAAGCCGTCCCAGACGGTGTGGTTGGAGACCAGCAGGGGCTGCAGAATCAGGAGGTGGAAGGGCCTGAGTCTTATACTGAGGGCGCATCCAGGTCCCCGCCCAGTCGTGGCTGAGTGACTTCCCAGGCTGGGGGGCATCGGAGCCCCTGAGGCCCCTCGAGTCTCCCAGGCAGACCCTGAGCTCCCAAATGGGGCCAGGAGTCCCCACCTGCCTGGAGGGAACCTGGAAAACTTAGGCCAAGGCCTCGGACCGAGAGGACCATGGGTTTGCTGAGAATTATAGGACAACGTGGCCAGAGGGCATTTCGCAGACCTCTGAGTGTCTGAGCTGGCGAGCTAAGTCCTGACCTGAAGCCCGATCCACAGCAACTGCCTACAGTGGACACACGTACGTGGTTGCACACATACACGGACATGTGTACACACACATGAAGAGGCACTCACACACAAGATCCATCTCCTTCCTAATAAAGGATAAGGGGCAAGTCACAGACATCACCATGTTTGGCCTTTGAACAGCAACAGCAGAAAGAATAAATATCCAAAAAAGATAATCAAATGACCATCTCAGCCCCACCTAGAGCCCCAGAAAGGTGATTGTGAGCTGCCCCTCCGCTACTGGGGTTCCCTGATGAGGAGACAAGGATGGAGGAGAAAACTGCAGGCACAGCCCATTTAGGGAAGGGAGAGCTGTTCACCAAGATGTGAGGCTTACGTACGTCTTCACCATCACCGACGAAAAATGGTGGGACCCACCCCCACCCTTTTGGCTTCATCTTTGCGGAAGGGACACATTTGCTGCAGAGCCTCTATTACCGTGCTCTCCGGGAAAGTATAAAGCTGGCTATGTATGTAACTTGTTTTCTTTTTCTTTCTTTTTTTTTTTTTTTCGTTTCGGCCGCACCCTGCGGCATGTGGGATCTTAGTTCCCCAACCAGGGATCCCCGACCAGGTCTCATGAATGTGAGGCCTGAAGGAAGGCAGTGTGGTTTTGAACTTGTTTGCAGTGGAATTCCCCTCTACCTCTGCAATATTCTCCAGAACCCAACATAACAAGTAGGCAAAAGGCAGATCTCACCTCCCTCCTCCACCCTAGGCCCCTGAGACACCCCCATGGGGCTCTGAGGTCCCAGTTAGAAAATTGCTGCCACAGGGAAAACATGTCCCAAAGCCAGGCACAGCCTCAAGTGGGTCAAAATCCCATTTGTCAACTTTGTGACCTTGATTAATACCTTTTACCTTTCTGAGCATCAGTTTTCTTGAAAGATGAAGAGGATTACGTGAAGTAACCTGGTGAAAACACTCAGCCGTGGACCACAGAACCTACTAGAGCTGCACTGTCCAATATGGGGTCCCCTAGCCCCATGTGGTTGGTCTGAATTGAGAGTTGCTGTAACTGTAAAATCCACACTGGATTCCAAAGACTTAGTAAGGAAAAAGAATGTAAGATATCTCATTAATAATTTGTATACTGATTATATGTTGAAGTGATAACATTTTGGATATACTAGGTTAAATAAGCTATTATTAAAGTTAATTTCACCTGTTTCTTTTTTTTTCCAAGGCAGCTACCAGAAAATCTTAAATTACATACATAGCTAGGACACACCCGGTGGTCCAGTGGTTAAGACTCTGCTGGTTAAGACTCTGCCTTCCAATGCAGGAGGCGTGGGTTCCATCCCTGGTTGGGGAACTAAGATCCCACATGCCAGAGGGTGCGGCCAAAAAAAAAAAAAAGGAAAAAAATTACATACTTAGCCGGCTTTATACTTCTCCCGGATAGCACGGTAATAGAGGCTCTGCAGCAAATGTGTCCCTTCCACAAAGATGAGGCCAAAAGGGTAGGGGTCCCCACTATTTTTCATTGCTGATGGTGAAGAGGTAAGCCTCATATTTTGATTCAAGGCAAAAAAAAGGGCAGAGGGTCAGCAACCTCAGTGGTCCCAAAAGGTGGGCACCAGAATCTGATTTGGAAAAAAGCAAGTTCCAGGTTTTTCTGATTTACTTAGGCTGTGAATTGATCTGGGGTAGCTAAGGGAGATTATGGCGGCGAGAGCCTAGAGCCCCCAAAGGAGTCAGGACACTCAATTTGAATTTCTGATAAACAATGAAGAATTTTTTAGTATAAGTATATCCTCATGGACCTTCTGTATTTTTATTTACTAAATATGACAACCCCAGCTAGCATGAAAGAAGACTGCGGCAGAGAAAGGAGACGCTGTGTTGGAAAGTAACAATGGCCTGGGATTTTAAAAAAACGTAACTCTGAAGCCAAATGTGTTGGGTTCAAATCCTGGGTCCACTACTTACAACTGTGTAATATTGGTATAATAATACCTCGTTAAGAGTGTTACCAGGTTTACCTCAGTTACTACTGCCTGCAAGTATACCTAGCTACAGCTGAGTCTTTTTTCCCTTAGCAGCTCAGCTGTGCTTTCTGCAGCTACTAGTTGGTTCTCTGCCGGCTCAATTGCCCATCCCTGTCAGCCCGGTCCCCCTCTGGCCTCTTCTGCGACGCTGGGGACAGTGGAAAGCGCGGTAGACAGCACCACCTTGAGTCGAATTCCTCCCCTTTCGGAGGAAGCCACTTTCTCCTCCTTTCTTTCCTATTCCCGGACCATTTCTGGGCAACGGCAGCTATTTTCACGTGAGCTCAAGTTAATGTCTCGGGGAGATTCCTGGGCGCGTGGGCAGTTCACCCTGCGATCCAGCCGCGGGCCACGGCTCGAGCCGGCGTCTCCAAAAGCTAACGTGTGTGGTTAGAGGCGAGCGCGGGGCTTTCAGCGAAGGGTGTTTGCAGGCCGGGGCGAGCCCTTGTGAAAGCAGATAAAAGAAAACATTTATTAACGTGTCATTACGAGGGGAGCGCCCGGCCGGGACTGTCGCACGTCTCGAGGAACGCTTGGCTCCTTCCAGCTCAGAGGGAGAAAAAGAAAGCGGAAAAGAGGCAAGGATTCTTTCTCTTCGCTTCCAGCCAAGTGGACCTGATCGATGGCCTTCCTGACTTTATTGCAATATTTGAGTTATTAGAGATGCCCCCCTCGTGTGTGTGTGTGTCAACACACACACCCCCTCGCACGCACGGCTCCGGCCCGCGTCCCTCCCTCATTTCCAGCTCCTGGGCGAATCCCACAGCTGTTTCAACTCTCCGCCGAGGGCGAGCTGGAGCGAGTGTGTCGGGTGAGTGTGCGTCTGTGGCCCGACGAGGGTGCGCGCTCGGCGCCGGGAGCGCGGCCAGCGGGGTCCCGAGGCATCAGGAGGCAGAGGGCTGCCCGGACCCCCGCTCTCCGCCGTTGCGCCGTCCGGGGCCAGACTTCGGGGCCGGGGCCAGACGCCGGGGACAGCAGGGCCGGGCCGGCCGGGCCGCCCGTCCTTCCAGCCAGAGGTAAAGAGCTCGCGCGCGCTGGGGCACCGGGAGGGCGCCGCGGCGGGGCCCCCGCGGCTGCCGGCCCGCCGCTCCCCTCCCCGGCGCGCGCTCGCCTCCCCCGTGCGGAGCTGGGCGGCAGGCAGGCAGTCGGGGGGCCGGGCCGCACGGTGCCAAGGGGCTGGCTCGGGCGGCGCGGCCGGCCAGGCTGGGGCGATGCGAGAGCGGCCCGGGCAGGGCGCGGACCCGGACTTTGGCGAGGGCGGCGCGCCGGGGCGGGGGCCGGGGGGGGCGGCGGCGGCGGAGCCAGAGGGCGGAGAGGCAGGAGGAGGCGGAGGGAGGGGAGGAGGAGCGGCAGCGGCAGCAGCACTCGCTGGGGATGCAGCAGCGGCGGCGGCGGCAGCAACAGCAGCAGCAGCGGCGCGGACTCCCCTGCGCCCCGCGGCCCGGCCGGGCTGCGGTAGAGGCGGCGGCGCCCCGCGCCCGGTGAGGCCGCCGGGGCCGTGCGCGCTGGTGAGTGGGGCGCGGGGGCCAGGTGGGCGGGGCGGGGGCTCCCGGCGGCCGGAGTCGGCCCCGGGACGCGCACGGCCGCGAGTGCTTCCCAGGTGAGCTTGGGGCCAGTCCCCACCGCCCGGCTCCGGCCCCAGCGCAGAGCGCGGGCTGCAGGGTGGCTCCGGCGCCGGCGGGCCGCGGGAGGATGACCCGTTTGACCCCTCTGGCGGGTTGGGCGAGCGGGCGAGGACTTTCCACCGCGCCCCTGACCCGCCGACGCGCCTCGCGGAGCCTTGGAGACCTCGGGGGCAGCGCTCCTGGGCTCGCCGGCCGCAGGGGGATGGCCTCTTTGACTCCTTTGAGTTTAGACCCAACGGACCGGCTAGAAGCCAGACCACGTGGGGCTTGTCCGGGCAGGACACGGGAAAGCAGTGGACCGGATCTTCAGAGTGATAGGGAACTCGCACATACTGAAAGCAAATGGGATTATAAAGACAAATTTCCTCCCAGGCTGGGTCAGAACCAGTTCTCATCTCCTTATAGAGAGATGCTCCCGTCCAGCCGCCCGAGGATTTCGGAAGTGTGACAGTGAAGCTGCAGGGATTTCTAGGAGTGTACTTTTCCTTTTCTTTTCTTTTTTTTTTAAAATATTCTTTATAGTAGTTCATTCATTCGTTCTGCAAGCCTTTATGGAGCACCTCCTGGTGCCCGGCGCCGCGCTATGATCCAGAGAAAAGCGATGAACAGACTCGGGTTCCTGAGCACCACAAGCTTTCAGTTCACTTTGAGGGCAGCCAGGGAAAGAGATGCGGTCTAAGGGTGGGAAACAGTAAGGCGACACCCGCAAATCCTAGTTTTGCCCAATGACCTCTGTCCGCAACGCCCCGTGTAGAGAGACTGAAGACCATGGCCCCTGCACACAGTAGGACAAGCCCAGACATTCATTTTGATAGTCCCCTTTTTCCTTCTCCTCTTCCCCCTTCCTGAAAGTTCTGAATCATTCCCTGCCCCCTCTCCTCTCTGGACAGCCTTTCCTGCAGCTTGTTTTAATCACTTTTTGAGTTAAAAGTCAATATTTAATTAACCAAGTCATTACATTTAGCTTACATTTGAATCTAGGTATTTGTACATCTGTGCACGTCGGGAGGCCCTCCCGCGTGCCCCTCCATCTGTCCCCTGCCTCTTTCCCACAGTGCCGCTCTCCCTTCCTTTGGGGGCAGAGAAGGGAGGCTGCTCTTGAACAGGTTCTCTGGGGGCCAAAGAAGCAGGGAGGATGGGCTTTCCCTGGAGGACACCCAGTGTCTCTCCCCGGAGCAGGAACAGTTACTCTCATCTTGTAGTTAATAGTGAAGGAGATTTGCTATTGCTGCATCTCCACTACCCATTGCGGAGCCACTGGAGGGTTTTAATTAAATTAAAGACATTCATTCCGTATAGAAAGGGGGTGGGGAGAACAGACTAAAGACCACTCACCTGGTGAGAGAGGTTCTCCCAGCTGTGCTTGTCCCACGTGTGGAGGAGAAAACTCATCACAACAGCCTGTCCAGGTGTGTAATTTAGTGTCCTCATAAGCAGCTCGAGGGGAGATAGTGGCAGGCTTGGCTGATGGCAGTTGGACGTTTGCTCATGAAGGATCTTCCTTGAGCCAAGTTTATGCACATAAATGCATGATGTTGGCATGGCTGCCATGGCTGAGAGTCAGTGTGGGTTTGGGCTTTGGGCTGTGTGTATATTTATTCGGTTTTTTAATTTGAATTTATGGCTTTGTCTGAAACCTTAATAGCATGTTAAGTTTTCAAACTTGAGGGTTGAGTGATGAGTTAATTGTAAAAAGCCTCCGCCTGGAGGAGGACCATGCGGCTGTGTGTGAGACTGTGTGTGGTGTATGTACATGTGTGTGTCCCCTGCCCAACAACTCCCTTTAGCCGCCATCCCTAGGACCTAGCTGGTGTGCGGTCACACACCCTCACACTTGAAGATCCTTTGGATTTGGGAATAACATTTCCCTCTTCCTTTTCCTGGATGTGTTCGCTTTATCTGTTTGGACCTGCCTCAAGGGGGCAGCTTCTGGTCTCCTGAGTTAGCCAGACAGGGATCTGGCCCAACTCCATCCAATCTGTTCTTCGACTTCCTTCCCTCAGAAAGAGACTGAAAGCCTTGTCCTGCAAAAGAATATCATCATTTCTGACCATTTTGTATTTAAAAGAAAGGGTTTAGTCTAGACTTGATATGATAGTTAACACTTATGTAGTGTTTCATGGGCCAAGCACTATTCTGAATCCTTAGGCATAGTAACTCATTTCATTTGCTCAAAACCCCTGGGAGGTAGGTCCTGTGATTGTCATCGTGTTAAAGAGGAGGAAACTAAGGCACTGAGAGGATCGTGACTTTCCAACAGCTGGTCAGTGGTACAGCTGGGATGGGTGAGACCCTGGGCCTCCGGGGTCCACTCTGACCCACTGTACTCTCTTCCCTCCTTGGCCTCTATTCCAAGTATAGAAGAAACAGATATGCAGCGGGGGGGGGGGAACACAATTAGACGATCAGACTTTGAAAGGCAGAAGCCCCTCAGTAATCCCACTTCTCTCCAGAAACCTCCAGTGTTTGGGGGAGGCTGGGGTTTGTATTTTGGTTTCGGGGGTGAGGGATGCCTTGAGGAAAATATGCGATTGCCTGGCCACGTTCCCTTCTCCCTGCAAGTACGCACACACTCTCCCTGAGTCAGGATGCAAAGGGATGTATCACGCGGACTGACAGCCAAAAAGCCATGAGATCTGAGGGGAGGGTTTGTGCCCAGTGAAGGCACAATGGCAAGAGGGTGAAAATTCTCCAAGAGGTGTGGCCCTCTTGTGGTTGGTGATGGAGTCGCCTGTCCCTGGAGGTGTGGGGGAGGGCGAGGGGGGGGTCCAGGGCCCTTTGTTTCAGGCCTGGGCCCTGTGTGACCAGTGGATGTGGAAGGTAGGGCCTCCTCTCGGTGCTGACCTCCAGGTGAGGGAGGCCTCACCCTGGCCTACCTTCCATGCACTTCCTTGTGATGGGCCCTGGCGGGGAATCTGCAGTGCCCCTGATCCAGATGCAAGGCGCTGCCTAATTGGAAGATCATTAAGATCATTATAATTAATTGGCATCCTGATAAATGGCGTGTTTGCCTAACTGGGGTGGTTGCTAGGGAACCAGGCCTCACTCGGAGAGGAGAGGGGAAGTGGCGTTAGGCTGGCTGCAGGTGGGTGTCAGGGTTACAGACCCAGCGGGTTAACGGGTGGGAAGCAAGAGCCGTCCTCACCCGCATCTGCTGGTGTTTACTGGGCAGCTGCTGTGTGCAAGTCGCAAGTGGATTATCAGTTAGGGGTACTTTCCTAGAAGGACTGGGAAGTAACCGGGACCTTTTCTCTTGTAAGCAACAGAAAGTAGGGGGGAAAAAATCTCAAATCAATTTAAGAAGAGAAAGGGACTTACTGGCTTTCATGACCAAAAAATGCTAAGGTAACAGCTTCAGGCACAGCTGAGTCAGGGCTCAGATTTTGGCCTGAGAATCTGTTCCTCTCCATCTCTGCTCTTTCTTCCTCGGGGCTGGTTTCTCTCTCCAGCTCTGAGAGGCAGGCAGACTCTAGCACCGTGGTCAGGAGAGCCAGGCTGCGTGGCTACCTGACCAGTTATGTGATCCACGGCACGCTACTTAACCTTTCTATGCTTCAGTGTTCTCATCCAGCAAATGATCGTAGCACCTCTCTCCTGGCTGGTAGGAAAGGCTAAAATGAGATCATCAGTGTCGAGGGCTTCACATGGTGTCTGACACAGGCAAGCCCTGGGGACGCATTGGCTGTTCTCATGATTAAGGGGTTGAGCTCAAGAGCTGTCCTCTCGTTCTCTCTGGTTTGAGCCCGCCAGAAGAGAACAAGCCTCTTTTCTGGTAATGCCCACCCAAGCCCCAAGTGTCCCTCTGATTAGACTGTTTTATGTCACGTGCTCACTCCAGATCAGTCACTGGCCATGGAAATGAGTCAATGACCATGGGCTTAGGCCAGGCTCCCAGGCCCCGCCCTGGAGCTGGGGGCAAACCAACTAAGACCCCAAGGCCCCAGAGGACACCAGGGAAAGGGAGCCCGGCTGCCTGGGAGGCAGACTGCCAGTGCCTATGATGAGGGGGGACATGAATGTGAGACGATGGCCAGATGGACCTGCTTCCAGTTGGGTTGAGGGGGTACCGCAGAAACAGCTGCTGAGTGGGCAGCCTCCCCTGCCCCTCCACCGAGGTTAACAGGCGCTGGAGGCTGGACTCTTCTGCCTTAGTGTCTGACAGGTGCTACCTGGCCTGAATTCTGTGATTTTTTTTTTTTCAAGTAAGGCTTTATTGGGGCCCCTGCTGCTGCAGGGAGGAGCAAGAACAAGCAACAGGTTCCCTTGCTGGCTCGCTGCCTCAGGGTGGTGTGAGCTGATTCCTTATATGGGGTGAAGGTAGGGGTATGTCCAGGGGTCGGGCTAGAGCGGTGACTTAGGGGGGCTGCCCACCCCTTAGGTGGTGTTGTGTGCAGGGAGCATGTGCAGTACCCTGTTTTTGCTCCGGGCCCTTTAGAAGTGGCAGTTGAGCTTTTTGGTCTGTTTGTATCTTGTTGTCCAGAATTTGCCCCAATTGTGCATGCACACAGTTATTTTTAATCCCTTATAGTTCCTTTGTATTTTGTGGCTCGAGGAGACGTTTGAGCAGGTGCAAGACCTGCGGCACTGCAGCAAAGGGTCCCAGGTCCCAGCCTGTCTCATTTCCCGCGAGACACTCTACACCCTTATTCTTAAGGGGTAAGGGGCTGAAGCTCTCTTCTTCTGAAACTCTTCCTCCTGGATGGGCTACAGACCCTAGTGTCTTCTAGGCTCTAACAGTTTGAAGTAAGGCTCATGACGGCTCAAGGCATTTAACCCATTCCAGCAGAGAGTGGCCCAGGTCCCTACAGGTCCTTGAGACAGTCAGTGAGGGACTTCTACGATTCTGTGATTTCTGGTGGGACAGTGTTTGCCCAATCTTCCACCATGGGAGTCGTCCGGAGGTATTTGTTAAAAAGCTCAAATTCCAGACTCTGCTGAATCAAACGCCCAGGGAGGGCCCTGGCTGCTGGACGGGAACCAGAGTGCTCTGTGTGTGTGTGTGTGTGTGTGTGTGTGTGTGTGTGTGTGTTCCGCATCAGCAAAGAGGTGGAAAGAAGGCCCATCGAGTGTGCATATCTTGTACTCCTGTCTGATGCAGGGGCAGCCGGAAGGCAGAGGAAATGCTCTAAGTGAGATCAGGCATATAAAGGTGTTCTGGAAACTGCAGTACAGATTAAGAGGCCATTCCTCTTATTTGCCAGTGCACACGTGTTTATTGAGCAGCTATTGTGTGCCAGGCACTGTGTTAGGCGTTAGGATGAACAAGAGAGAACCCTGCACTCATGGAATTACATTCCAGAGGGTGAGAAAGCAGATAATACACAAGCAAACAAGTCCGAGGCTCTTTCAGAAAGTGACAGGCTCTACGGTGGAAACAAGATAGTGATGTGATGGGAAATGATGGGGAGTGGGGGAGGGCAACTTTTGGCAGGTGGTCAAGGGAGGCCTCTCTGAGGATGTGACTTTTGAGTTTTGACCTAAATTTTGAGATGAGCCAACCTGGGGAAGATCTAGAGGAAGAGCATTCCAGGTAGAAGGAACAGCCAGTGCAAAGACCTGGAGGTGGAGAGGCGTGGCCTGTTCAAGACACCTGTTTAAAACACAAATAGAAGTCCAGTGGGGTGAAGGGTAGTGAGTAAGCAGCGGGGGGTGGGGGTTGAGGTCAGTGGTGAGAAATGGGGGCCAAGGTGAGAAATTTAGATTTTATTTCAAATGAAATGGAAAACCACTGGAGAGTTTTAAGTCAGGGAATGACAGGATTGGTGTTTTAAAAAGATCTCAGCGGCTACCATGAGAGGGATGCTTTGCAGGTGGAAGCAGAGACATGAGGATGGTGAGCTGATATTGGCCGGGATTTTGGTGGCAGTAATGAAGATGGAGTGAAATGGGTGGATTGGAGATATATGTGGGGGGCAAAGCCAGTGGAACTTTCTGGTGGATTGGATACTCAAAATGAGGGAAGAGCTGTAGTTTTCAACCAAGGACAACTTTGCCCCCCAGGAGACATTTAGCAATGTCTGGAGATGTTTTTGGTTGTCACAACTAGGGAGGAGGTGCTACTGGTATCTAGTGGGTGGAGGCCAGGGATGCTGTTAAACACCCTACAATGTGCAGGACAACCCCACAACAAAGAATGACTCAGCCCCGAATATCTCTAAGGCCAAGGAGTCAAAGATGACTGGGCAGCTTGGTGTATGGTGATTCCTAAGTAGGGAAGACGAGGAGAGAAGGTTTGGAGGAGGGAGAATGATCCAGAATGTAGTTGTGGAAATGTTGGGCTTGAGATGACACTCGACCTGGGTGGCGGAAAGCTCACTGGGTGCTGGATACACAAGTCTGGAGCTGGTTGGTACCAGCAAGTGAAATTTGAGAGTCGTCAGTACATCCATGTTATTTTAAGCCCTGGGACTGGCCACGATCATCTAGGGAGAATGTATTTGGTTCCCTGGTGGGCTTTCCTCCCTCCTCCCCCGCTCCAGTGCCTGTCATGCATCAATTGGATGAATATTCTTAGCACATCCCACACCCTCACCTCTTTATGATGCTCCTGAGAAATTCCCAAAGTCTCAGGCTGGGCCCCTTCACCCCACCTTGTCCATCTACTCGTTGCTCAGTGATTAGTAGACAGAGCTAAATAGTCATTGCTCTGCAACAGATGCCCTCGGGAAACTGCTTAAGTTCATATGGGATCCTGGGCCTTACAGGCAGCACAGTGCCTCCTTGGTAGAACAGCTGGTCGCATGGTCTTCAGAGCTTCTCCTCCAGCCCAGACCCAGACTTCATGGAATTTTCTCTAACCAGCATCTGCCACTGTTTTGAATTTCCATGGTCTCTTAATATGATTCCAAAACACATGCTGCCCAGTGGTCCCGGCCTCTGACATGTAGCTTCATCTTACGAAAGGCCTGTATCCACTGCTTTATACACCTGGGCCTTGCTTGAAACTTGGATAAGTTTTATCCCAAACTCAGAGTCGTTATGAGCAGGGCTTGTGTGTGTGAGTTGATGGACAGGGACGTCCCCGGGGACCATGAACAGTACCCGAGATGTGTTTGGCCAGGTGGAAGCCAGATGTGTTAGGAGAAGAATGCTGCCAACAGCCTTTCTTATTGGCTGGAGACCAGGGTTCCAGCGGGTGACTTGACCCACCTCAGCAGCCAGAAAAGGGGAGTGTTTTTAGCCACAAAAGTCCAGGAGATGTTCATGCTCTGGTGAAAATCAGATCATCCAAAAGCAGCATTTCTGGCCTGTTCTAGAGATGGGCACTGTCCACAGACTTCTGATTGCAGGCCACTTACCCTGATATTTCAGAGAGGAGGAAAGCCTACTAGAGTCTTAGTGGTTTGGAGTCCTAATCATTTGAGTGTGAATCAAGATGTGTTCACTGCAAGTAATAGAATTCCTGGCTGAGAGTGGCTTGTGCAGTAGCAACACTTAATTCTCACATAATGAGAATCCAAAGCGGGGGCACCCAAGGGCCAATTTGTGGGTAAAAAATAATGTCCTCAAGGACCCAGGATGTTCCTAGCCTGTTCCTCTGTCCTCAGCTTCATGGTCTTTGTTGCTTCATGATCTCAAAATGGCTGCCACAGCTCCAGACATCACATCCTCCTACGAAATGGGAATAAAGGGCAGGATTCCTTGCCATCTCTCTTTTAATTAGAGAGCAATATCCTTCCAAGAACACCCCCGCCCCAGCAGACTTAGCTTTAGCTTCATTGGCCTGGGGTTGGGTTTTGTACTAGCCTCTAAGCCAAACACTGACAAATGGAATAGGTTTTTATGTTTGGTTTAGCTTAGTGGTTCCCCAAATTAGCTGGTCAAACACCCTCTTCTTATAACAAACATATTTTGCCAAGTTTACCTGAAGTAAATTCATAGATAATATAACCTGTCTACACATATTTTTTTTTTAAATGAAGGTGTGCTTTTTCAAACTCCAGTAGAAGGCTGATAATTTTATTGAGTGCAGTGACTTTATGAGGTAGGCGCTATTGTCCCTGGTTTACAGCTGAGGAGACTATAACTTTTTTTTTTTTTAGAAGATGTTGGGGGTAGGAGTTTATTAATTAATTTATTTATTTTTGCTGTGTTGGGTCTTCGTTTCTGTGCGAGGGCTTTCTCTAGTTGTGGCAAGTGGGGGCCACTCTTCATCGCGGTGCGTGGGCCTCTCACTATCGCGGCCTCTCCTGTTGAGGAGCACAGGCTCCAGACGCGCAGGCTCAGTAGTTGTGGCTCACGGGCCTAGTTGCTCTGCGGCATGTGGGATCCTCCCAGACTAGGGCTCGAACCTGTGTCCCCTGCATTAGCAGGAAGATTCTCAACCACTGCACCACCAGGGAAGCCCTGTCTACACATATATTTTAATCAATAAAGTACCCTCACTGTGATTTAAAGAAAAGCTAAAAAGGAAAGTGATTTATAATTAAGCATATATATTTCAGCCTATGAACACTTAGACACAACTACATTAGAAGGTGTAATGAAGCAGTCAGATGCTCACACTAGTGTAGAATCACATAAATCTGACAGCTACAAATGCAGTGGGATACAGATGTTTGGGTTTGGCAACTGGAAGACCACAAGTGCTATGGCCATAAGTAATATGATTTTCCAAAATAGAACAATTGACCAAATTTTCCAAATGAAACAAACTACAGTCTTCCCTCAGTTTACTTAGTGGTTGCATTCCTGGAAAACTCAGCGTAGGGTAGAACCACACAAATACATCTTTGGTGTTTATATGTGAAGCGGAGTTCATGTCTAAGGTCAGGCAATGTAAAAGCTTTTTCACCTACATGAATGTCTGGTGGGATGTCCAAAAGTCATGCTGGAAATGGGGCGATTCTTCACTGCGTGGAGCATTGCATTATCCACCATCCCTGCAACCCCACTAGACACCAGAAGCATCCCCCAGTCATGTGACAACCAAAACCTCACAAATTCCAGAGAAACACCTCTCTGGGGAATGATTTCACCCCCTTGAGAACCACTGGCTTAGACTAACGCTGGTTTGTTGCCAGGGTGGGGGAAGATCCACCCCCTGAAAAAACTGGGGTCCTGTAGACCAGGGAATGACCGGAAGGGGAGGCACCCACAGTTTCTGCCTCAGAGTTGTCCCCAAGCCCCTCTTTCTGCCCCTCACCCTCCTGTTAACATGTTCCTAAAATGTCCCAGTCCAGCCAGTGAAATAAACGCATGTGGTTGGTGTGGACCAGCCTCTCCAGTGAATGGGGTGATGAGTTCTCGGGTTAATCTGGGTATCAGTGGTTTCCACCTGGGCAGGAGATGAAGATGGTACAGATGATTGAACATAACTCCCTGAGAATCCATGTGTCATAATGGTTAAGGGCGTAGACTCCAGAACCAGACTTCCTGGTTCAGATCCCAGCTTGGCCATTCAGAAGCTGGGTGGAGCTGGGCAAGTCACTTGACCTCTCTGAGCCTGAGATCCCTCTTCTGTAAAATGGGGGCAATCCCAGTAGACTCCTCCTAGAGTTACTGTGAAACACTAGAACAGTGTGTGGGTACATGGGAATTGCCTCAAAAGGTAGATGTTATTGCCGTCATAGTTATTATTGCTTATATTTGTAGATACTTTTTAGCTTTTTTAAATTGAGATATAATTGACATGTAACATTGTATTCATTTTAGATATACAACATAATGATTACAATGTAATGATCTGATACATGTACACATTGCAAAATGGTTACCCAGTAAGTGTAGTTAAACATCCTTTGCCCGGCATAGTTGCAGTTTTTCCTTGTGATGAGAACTTTTAAGATCTCTTCTCTTAGCAGCTTTCAAATATATAGTACAGTTAACTGTAGTCACCATGCTGTACATTATATCCCCAAGACTTATTTATTTTATATCTGGAGGTTTATATCTTTGACCCCCTTCACCCATTTCGCTCATCCCCCACCCCCTGCCTTTGGCAACCACCAATGTGTTCTCTGTAGCTATGAGTTCAATTATGGGTTTGTTTTTTGTTTTTAGATTTAGATCATGCAGTATTTGTCTTTCTCTGATGTATTTCACTTAGCATAATGCCCTTAATGTCCATCCATGTTGTCGCAAATGGCAAGAGCTCCTTCCTTTGTATGGCTGAATAATCCATCATAGACATAGACCCCATTTTCTTTACCCATTCATCCATCAGTGGTCACTTAGATTGTTTCCATATTTTGGCTACTGTAAGTAATGCTTCAGTGAACATGGCAGGAGGGGTCAGTGCACATAGCTTTTCGAGTGATTTGATTTCCTTGGAATAAATACCCAGAAGTGGAATTGCTGGATCATGTGGTAGTTTTTTGGTTTTTTGTTTTGTTTTTTTGGCTGCGTTGGGTCTTCGTTGCTGCGCGTGGGCTTTCTCTAGTTGAGGCGAGTGGGGGCTACTCTTCGTTGTGGTGCGCGGGCTTCTCATTGCGGTGGCTTGTCTTGTTGCGGAGCACGGGCTCTAGGCGCGTGGGCTTCAGTAGCTACAGCACACGGGCTCAGTAGTTGAGGCTAGCAGGCTCTAGAGTGCAGGCTCAATATGTGTGGCACATGGGCTTAGTTGCTCCGCGGCATGTGGGATCTTCCCGGACCAGGGCTCAAACCCGTGTCCCCTGCATTGGCAGGCGGATTCTTAACCACTGCGCCACCAGGGAAGTCCCTCATGTGATAGTTCTATTTTTAATTTTTTGAGGAACCTCCACACTGTTTTCTATAGTGGCTGCGTCGGTTCTTTTTAGCTTTTGAAGTGCTTTTACACCTAGCATCCTGTATGGTCTTTTCAACCACTCCTTTTATAAGAAAAGCCATTGGTTTCCTTCCTGCTGATGAGGAGCGTCCAGCTCAGAGAGACAGGAGCAGGCTGAAGGCATAACTGGGCTTAGAGATTGATTCTGTGGCTTCCTGAGCTGATGAGCTATGTCATGTCTACCCCCAACCCCGCCCCGCCCACCTCCTCTTTTAGGCCTCAGTGAGTCCATCTCAGGAAAGGAGCTGACCTGTAGGGGAAAGACCTATAGGACAGGCCCTGAGTGTGTCCTAGGAGCCCAGGATGGGGCTCCTCACCGTGTGCACAGGGAGATGCTTGTGCGTGGAGCCGGGGTTCCTAACAGAATCTCCAGGGGAGCTCTTAAGTTCCAGTGCCCAGGCCATACCCAGACCAATTAAATCAGCACCACTGTGTGTGGGGGAGGGGCAGACATCAGGCTATTTTACAGCTCCCAGATGATTCCAATATACAACTGAAGCTGAGGGCTGCTGAAGCAGGAGAGTAGGTGCTAGAAAGGGTGCATTTCTGCAAAATCCCAAAAGGGCTTGCTAGCAGCTCCTCGAATAAAACCCTCCCTCCAGGGGCCCGCTACACCCATAATAAAGTCTACTGTGTCCTGCACCGCCTGGCCTCCACCTCCGTCTCACTCCACTCAGCATAGTACACCCAGTCGCACTGGCCTCCTCTCTGTTCCTTGGCTGCATCAGTGCTTGTTCCAACCTCAGGGCCTTTGCTCTTGCTGTTCCCACTGCCTGGACCGCTCTTCCTCCAGAGCGTCACAGGTCTGGCTCCTCTGGATGCTCCAGGTCTCAGCTCAAATGTCACCTCCTCAGAATGTCAAGAAGGCCTCCGTGGTGTATGTTTATAGCACTTTTCACTCTCTGGAATTACCTGGATTTACTTACTTGCTTCTTTGTCCTCTTGCTAAAACGTACGCCCCATGGTTGTGGGGACCTTGTTTGTATCCCGGCACCTAGAACAAGGCCTGGCACTCTGAGTGCTCAGGAAATATTTGGGGGAAGAAAGAATCACGGAAGAAGGCTTGGAGATGTGTTGGTGGGTCTGAATATAGTGTTTGGGGATCCTTGCTCAAGGCAAGGGAGTCGGAGCCTGTTTGTCATCTGCCAAAAGCACAGGTGAGAGTGGAGAGGGTTGCTCTCACCTAGTCACCAGTCCCTGTCCCCTCCCGGTACCCAGCCCAGTGGAGGAGCCGGGCTTTGTGCTAACATCCTTTTCACAGCAGCAGATACCTCCCTCATACCACAGCAGGGACATCAGGCCCTGCAGAAGGGCTGGTGGAATGTTCTACTTCTGACCAGTCTCAGACCACCTGAGATATACAAATTAATCCGTGAGATCAGTGGCATGACATTCTAATGAGGGATTGGTGACATCACCTTGTAATGAGGGCTCTTAGATCGAAGATTTCTGCCCTGGGCCCTGGGAATGACAACTACCCCCCTTTCCCCAAGTTGTCCCCTCCTGGAAGAAGCTATCACCGTGCAGGAGACCTGCCTCTCTCACCTCCTTTCCGGGATCCACACACAACTGAGAAAGTTCTGCATGCCAGGTGGTGGTCTAAGTGCTTGCTCAGGGTGTCTTAGTCCATCCTGGCTGCTGTACTAGAAAACCAGAGACAGGGTGGCTTATGAACAACAAAAATTTATTTCTCACAGTTCTGGAGGCTGTGAAGTCCAAGATCAAGGTGCCAACAGTTTCAGTGTCTGGTGAGAGCCTGCTTCCTGGTTCATAGGTGGCACCACCTTCTCTCTGTGTCCTCACATGGCAGAAGGGGCAAGGGAGCTCTCTGGGGTCTTTTATTAAGGCACTAATCCCATTCCTGAGGGCTCCACCCTCGTGACCTAATCACCTTCCAAAGGTCACAACTTCAGATACCATGATATTGAGGATTAGGTTTCAACATAGGGATTTGGGGAGGATGCAAACATTCAGTCTATAGCACAGGGATATTCTAATCCCCATTTTACAGATGAACAAAGTGAGAGGTCTCCTTGCTCTGCCATCCTTTAGGAATAGGACATCACAGGCTGGCTGACCAGTGCCCATATTCCGCTCACAGAAATGTTTTGTTTGACTTACACACTTTTTTTTTTTTTTTTTTTTTGAGGTACGCGGGCCTCTCACTGTTGTGGCCTCTCCCGTTGCGGAGCACAGGCTCCAGACACGCAAGCTCAGCGGCCATGGCTCACAGGCCCAGCCGCTCTTCCCGGACCGGGGCACGAACCCGTGTCCCCTGCATCGGCAGGCAGACTCTCAACCGCTGCGCCACCAGGGAAGCCCCTGACTTACACACTATTTTTAACAGTTTTTGAAGTTGGCAGATTTTCAACAACTGTGAGACTTCACATTTTAAAAATGAGAGTTTCCAGCTTCTGAAAAATAGACATGGGCCATATGTGGCCGCACTGGGCTCCTGTCCCCACTGATGGTATATTTTCCACTTTGCCACAGTCCTCCTCACCCCCATTCCCTATTGTCTGAGGGTACAACCAAGTTCATTTGCCATTTATCATTGCACTTGCCCTGCTACTCCTCTCTCATGGAGCAATATTTCTGCGTTCGAATGCCTCTATCAAAAGTGGTAAAGTGAGAGGGGCTTCCCTGGTGGCGCAGTGGTTGAGAGTCCGCCTGCCGATGCAGGGGACACGGGTTCGTGCCCCGGTCCGGGAGGATCCCGCATGCCGTGGAGCGGCTGGGCCCGTGAGCCATGGCCGCTGGGCCTGCGCGTCTGGAGCCTGTGCTCCGCAACGGGAGAGGCCACAACAGTGAGAGGCCCGCGTACCGCAAAAAAAAAAAAAAAAAAAAAAAAAAAAAAAAAGTGGTAAAGTGAGAGATAGAAAGAAGGAGGTGTGTGGGTTTCAAGTTTTTCTTATACTTGGTTACGTTACCTGCCTGGTCCACATGGGCATTTGAGTTTTTCCTTTGCTGTAACACTTTGTTCATACCAGATGGTCACCCTTCTAGGGACAATGCATTGGAACTTCAATTTATTATAATAATAACAAAATCTAGTATCTAATGGGTACTTGTTGCCAAGCATTTAATCATCATGACAGTCCTCTTAATCAGGACCTGTTATCATCTCCATTTCATAACTGAGGAAACTGATGCAGTGTGTGATGCCCGCACCAGAATAGGAACTCCTTAAGCTTGTTCATCTTTGTGCCAGCTTACCGCTGTTTGAAACAGTGATTGAATGAATGAATGAATGATGTTCTCCTCTAAGTGTTCATCTGATTGGCCCCAGGAGACCACAAATGTTGACTCATCATAGGTCATCTGAAACCTTCCCGTTGAAGGAACAGGCTCTAATCAGTGTCATTGCGGATTCTTTAGCTGTGTCTGCTGTGTAATAGATCACCCCCAGCTCAGTGACTTAAAGCAATGATTATTTACTTCTGATGAGTTTGTGAGTTGCCAGGTGGGTCTCCTGCTTCAAATGATATCAGCTGGAAGGTCCCAAACGGCTGGCAGCTAGTGTTGATCAAGAGATGGGAGCTCCTTTGGGGCCATCAGCTGAACGGCTCCATCCTCCTCCACATGGCCTTTTCCCATGGCTGCTTGTACTTGGTGGTCTCAGGGTAGCCTGACTTCTGAGAGCGTACATGTAAAAGCTGCCAGGCCTTCTTAAGGCTTTAGCTTCAGAAGTTCTAGGGGCCTAGGAGCAGGAGTGGCTGGCAGCTTCCTGAAGGAGGGGTTCCAATGAGATAAATGCACCCCTGCTTTTTTTTTTTTCCTGCTCTTGACATTCTATTTGAGTGTCAGGGGCCCAGTGAGAGAGTCTGATTGGCCAACTTTTGTCATAGGATCACCCTTTGGTCACATGGCAGGAGAGAGTGGGGCATCTTGGCAGGGAAGAGAGAATCCTCAAGAGGAAATTGGGGTACTGTTGTCAAGAGAAGGGGACCAGATGCTGGACAGACAGAAAGAGTTAGAAAGCGCCGCACAGCCCCTGAGTAAATGGCTCTGCCCCAGGATGAGCAGTTAACATTTTTGAATAAATGAGTGAATGAATGGAGGATGGATGGATGGATAGATGAATTTTTTTTAAGTCACGTATAAGTAGAATGCCCAAATCTGTGTGGCAGCTCTTCCAGGGCAGGGGCTGCACAGTTCAGGCACTGCTGAGGGTTTGGGAGCCACACACCCCCGCCCCGTCATTTTATGGGCCAAAGCCAGAAGCCTGGCTGTGCTCAGCATCCTCACCCCAAAGATGGGGCTGATTGGAGCTGGCCCTGGAAGAGAGAGCATGCACAGTAATGAGGGACCGGCCTGCGCAGTGGGTGGGCTCCTGCCACCCCCGACCCCGCCCCACCATGAACACGGGCAGCCCGGCCCTCACTCCCTTTCTTCCAGCCACTGGGCACCTGGACACACAGTAACACCTGGTGACACTCAGTGAGTCCCCCAGAGAAACTGATCCCAGCTCAGAGAACACCTGTGACCCAGGCTGTCTTCCCACGTGACAGTCTATTTCCAGCTGCTAATTAGACAGCACAGCACTCCAGGGTTGGAAACAGACCTGTCATTCGAAATTCTCTCTGACTCCCATCTCTAAATTTAGTGGGTTATTTGGTGAAAGTTGCTTCAGACTCCCTCCCCTGCCTGTGAGGACAGTCTTCTCAAATAATTGCCAAGTGTCAGGCCATTTCCAAGGTGAGCTAATGAGACACGCATCTCCTAATAGCAGGGGCCTGATGGGTGAGCATGGTGCCCATGGCTGTGGGTTGGGTGAAAGGGAAGAAATAATTGGATTATTAATACCAAGCAGTCAAAATAGCCTTTCATCCGTTTTATATTCTTCTCGAAGGAGACTACAGTCTCTGGAAACCTAAATATGAGTTCTGTGGGGGGTGAACAGTGCTGAGAACGTGTGGGGTTAACAAGTGGGAGGGGCAGTGACTGGCATTGCCAGCCCTGGCCAGGCAGTCGCCGCCGAGAACCAGCCCGCAATTAGGCGTGAATAATGACTCTGTCACGGTCCGACTTTATTGCTTTTGGCCAAAAGCCCTTTGCAGAAATAACTTCGTAGCTTGCTGCCAGGGAAGCTTTTGTCTGTAGCCAAGACAGAACAACAAAGAACAGAGGTGGGAAGAACTGTGTGTGATTCCCGTTTCCCCTAAACATCCGGAAGGTCAGCAGGTGTGGCCTACCCGGAAGGCCTGGGCAGGGGGCAAGCGACGTCCAACCTCAGGTATGCCAGGCTGCCACACCTGCTCCCTGCTCCTGCCATTCTGGTCTTCATTACGGTCTTCAAACCGACCCAGCTCATTCCCACCACAGGGCCTTTGCACTTGCTTTTTCCCTTGCTTAGAAAGCATTGCGCCCACAACTGGTTTCTCACCCACCTTCTGGTGTCGGCGCAGACATCACCCCTTAGAGGCCTCCCCTGATTTACTCTATCCTGTCATCCTGACAACTCCCTTCAAAGCACTTAAGATCATCTGAAATTCATCTTCACTTGTTAAATATGTGTCTCCCCCACCAGAATATCAGCTCCTTCAGGACAGAGGCCTGGCCTGCCTGGTGATCAGAGCTGTTTCCCAGCATTCCACACAGCACCTAGCACATAGTAGGTGCTCAGAAAAGATCAGGTACCTTCGAAGGGTTGCAGATGGGCCCCCAGCCAAGCTCCAGAGGAGCTTTGTTTGGCCCGCTCCATGTTTAAAATGTATTGACTGTTTTTACTCTGAAAATGGCATCCCCACGGGTGTGGTCTGGTCCCCACCCCTCCCTGTGACCCTAAATCCAGGCCATGTCACTCACTTCTCTTGCCTGGGCCCTACAGGCATTTGAGTTTGTGTCCCCACTTTAGACAAAGGCCACTGCACACAGGTGTCTCTCCACAGGTGACCAAACAGCATTCAGAATTCCTGTGAGCCCAGGCGGTGGGCCAGTCCACTGGCCTCCGGCCCAGCCAGTCCCATTGACTGGATTGAGGCCTGGTTCCCAGTGGGCAGGACCCAGTGGTCCTCATCTTAGGAGTTCGTGCCCAGGCCATTAATGGCATTGAACTTCATCGTGCTCTCTTTTGAGCCTTCTGAGTCATCGAGGAGGGAATTCCATTAACCCCTCTGTTGTGGTCTTCAAAGAGGCCTGCTCCCCTTGCAAGAAAATGTTCAGTGCCCTTGGCAAGCAGGAATTTAACCGTAATGTCACTACATTTGTTTCTTTGTGCTGCTATCCATTTATGGCAGGGGTTCTCACCTGGGGGCAATTTTGTACCCCCCAGGGGACATTAGGCAATATTTGAAGACCTTTTTTTTTTTTTGCTGCGTCAGGTCTTAGTTGCAGCACGCAGGATCTTCATTGTGGCCTGCAGGATCTTTTGTTGCAGCACACAGGCTCTTGCTTGTGGCACACAGGCTTCTCTCTAGTTGTGGTGTGTGGGCTCTGTAGTTTGAGGCACATGGGCTTCTCTCTACTTGAGGTGCAAGGGCTCAGTAGTTGTGACGCGCAGGCTTAGTTGCCCCACAGCATGTGGGATCCTAGTTCCCCGACCAGGATTGGACCCGTGTCCCCTGAATTGGAAGATGGATTCTTTACCACTGGACCATCAGGGAAGTCCCGGGAGACATTTTTATTGCCATCGTTGTGGGTGGTTGCTACTTGCATCTAACAGGTAGAGGCCAAGGATGCTGCTAAACATCCTACAGTGCACACAACTGCAGAGAATGACACAGCCCCATACGTCAGCAGTGCCCAAGTTGAAAGACCCTGGTTTAGGGCAAGTGGTGCTCCTTCCCCATGGAGGGAGAAAACTGCCTTTGTAACTAAATTTACGGACATAAGAAAGGGAGTGGACAGAAAGCTGTATCTGGCACAAACAAGGGTGCAGGTGACAAGCAGAATTTCCGAGACCCTGGCCTGTGGGCTGCTGGGGTCAAGGTCAGTCATGTCGCCCTTCTGGGGAGCAGAGTGGACTGTTGGCTTCACACCAGGAGCCCCGGGCCTGGAAGCTGCCCATCTCACCAGAAAATTCCTGGGAGCTGCCTATCCAAATGCAGCGGTTGATTCTGGGAGAAGCGTCATGTCTCAGGCTGAGTTCTAGAAGGTTGGGGCTGTTTGCAGCTCTCCTGCCCAGCCAGGCTATGTTAACGTTCCTCCCAAACCCAGCCCGGCACCCCCCGGTCAAAGGCTCCCCTCAGGACAAGCCAGCAGCCACCCAACGAGACGGGGGACGGCAGCCTCCTGGACCGGGCAGCTTCCCGGTAGACGGTGGCCCTGAGCTCCTGGGGCCAAAGGGCCAACCCTGCGGAGGGTCATTGCTCACGTCAGCAGGAGGAAAGGTCTGGGGGAAGCGAGGGCCAGTTCCCCAAAATCAGGTCAGCCAGTTCTGTTTGGGTTTCTGCACTTATGAGGTGGCTTCCTTTCTGCTTAAAAAGACGGGACTTTTAAAAAAGTGAAAATAAATCAATGTTTTCAATGCAGATGTAACTGGGGCACCTCCATTCTCTGCAACGAGGAGGAGAGGCTGTTACCATGCTTTCACATCCAGGGCAAGCTTGCTTTCTGACTCTTCTGCTCAGAACCGCCTAAGCACGGACCCCATTGATTTAACCCCTTTGGGTCATTCGAGAGAGAGGAGTGTGCATGGGGGAGGCTTCTGGTCACCCCAGGGCTTCCTGAGGCTCGGGGATCTTTGAAATGGGCCTGGGCACAAACTCCAAAGCTTGGCAGATACAGACGGAATCTGACTCAGATCAAGTTTCACTTCCTAGAAGGGGTGACGTGTGCAGGGGAGAGGCTCTCACCCACTGCCGAGCCCAGGCCCCCATGACTTGGCAGGGCCCCCTGTGTTTTCCAGGGGCCACAGGATAACACCCCGCATGCTCATCTCTAGGGCGATCTTCTCACCCCTCCGTCTGGAGGTGGGGCATCCCTGGGGTCCCGTCCATGAATCTGGCCAGGCATGTGTATTGCTGGTAACCAGTAGAATGGCAGGATTAATGCTGGGGACAGCAGGAAAGATGAGGTTCAGTCAGAAAAGATGAAGTGGCTCCCCCTTGACTGCTGGGATGCTCACTTTTGGACCCCTTAGCCGCTGCGTAAGCAATCAGCCACCAGCCTGAGGCCTCCATGCTGTGAGGAAGCCCAGGCCACATGGCAAGGACGCCCCCTGAGGCCCCAGCTGACTGCCAGCAGCAGCCACCAGACTGGGGATTCAGGTCCCCAGCTCTTGCATCTTTTCAGCTGTGGCCTCAGACATGATAAAGCAGACCAGCCATTCCTGTTGCGTCCCTTTGGAATTCCTGAACCCAAGTCCCTGAGCATAAAAAAAAAAAAAAAAAATTTCGGCTGCTAAGTTTGGGGGTAAATTGTTACAGAAAAGTAGTCTGTAGCACACTTGGCGTGTGCCAGTCTTCCCTCTGTTCAATAAGTTATTCATTTATTCAACAATATCCGGAATCTCCCTTCTCACCCCTTCACTGCCCCCACCCTGGTCCAGGCACTGTCTATGGTAGTTATCTCACTGGCCTCCATGTGTCCACCTCACTGCCTATAGTCTGTTCTCCACACACAGCCAGAAGGATCCTGTTAAAATCTACAACCAATCACAGCACTCCTGGGCTAGAACATTCCAGGTCCCACTCAACTCCACTCCAGCCATACTTGCCCACTTTATGTTCCTCAAACACCCCAGCCACATTCCTACCTCAGGACATTTGCACTTGTCCCTCTGCCTGGACTACTGTTCCCCTGAATATCCACAAGGCACATTCCTTCACCTCCCTGAGGGCTCTGCCCAAGTGTCATCTCTCAGAGAGGCCTTTGCCACCCTCCTATTTAAAGATGCAAGCTCCCCCCACCAGCTCTTCCAGCCTCCCGCTCATCACCTTAGGACTCATCACCTCATGTGCCCGTCATTTATTTTGGTGTCTGATCCATGACAGAGTATAGGTTCCTGAATCTGCAGCACGTAGAGTAGGGCCTGGTGCATAGTAAGTGCTCAGTAAATATCTGCTGACTAACTCAAAGAATTAGCACCCAGGCTCTGCCAGGGGCTGGGGCTATGGAGTGAGGAAGAGACATCTCCTACCTGTGCAGAGCTTCCAGCAGGGAAGATGACCCCCTACAAGATACAAACTCCAACAGAAGAGTGCCTCAAGGAATCAGAAGTTATGATGAGGGCTCTGAAGAGAACAAACCTCGGATGAGGCCAGGAATAACAGAGGGAGGCCTGCCGCAGGGAGGGAGGGGAGGGAGGGCTCCCTCCCCACCTGTCACACTCCACCCATCCCAGAGTTCCAGGCCGTGCCCAGGGAACAGTCTATTTTTCTTGGCAGGTGAGGAAACTGAGGCCGAATCAGGACCAGAAGTCAGGACTCCTACGCCCACATTTCTTCCCCCTTTCTGCATCACCTTTCTCTTATCAGCTGGCAGATAAGGATGAGGAAGGTTTGCCTGTGATAAGGCAGAGTTGGGCCCAGGCCAAGGGTTAGCAGCCGTGTCATCAGATCTCTCTATAGACGGAGGCAGATGGTGTCTGGGAAGCCACCTGGGTCAACACTCTGCCCCCAGCTTGCTCTGCCAGTTGGGCTCATTCGGTCGCAAGTGACAGAGAAAGCAACTCCAAGTGACCTAAGAGAAAAGGAGAATTTGATTCATATCCGTAAAGAGGCAAAGCATGAGAAAGGTACCTGAAAGAAAATATCTCACAGCAGTTGAAGGACATGGAAGAATCTACAGGGGCCTGAAACAAAGAACCCAGAAGTAAACCTTGCTCCTTCAGGCTTAGCTGGATACAGGTCTCGAATGTTGGCAAAACCCAAGTATGTTCCATCTCGAAGCTCTGGTCTCTTCTGTGTGTTGGCTTCACTCCAACTCCGTATGAGGCAAAATGACATCAGAGTCTTCCCTCATCCTCATGGTGGACTGACATGGACCGAGTTAGCCAGCTGGAAAGAGGAGGCTCCTCTTTCTAGTTGGACCAAAGTGCCTGGATTACTCTGATTGGCCAGTCACTGAGGCAGGGGGATTGGAAGGCTCTGATTGGCTTAGGTCTGCATGCCGTGGCCCAGTCTCGGAGCTCGGAAGCCAGGGCCTAATTTGAACTTTATGGACCAATAACTGGGAGAAGAGGATCCCCAAAGGAAAACTGAGTGCTGTTACAGAAAGGAGGGTGGCCCAAACTCAACAAGTAACACTAACCAACATTTATCAGGCACTTACTGTATACAGCTCTGTTCTAAGGACTTCACAGACATTAAGCCACTTCATCCTCGCAACTTTGTAAGTGCTATTATTGGCCCCACTTCACAGATAAAGACACTGAGGCCGAAAGAGTTTAAATTACTTGCGCACAAGCTAGTAAGTAGTGGAGCCGAGACTCGAACCCAGGCATTCTGTTTCTAGTTCCCATCTCCACCCCTTCTCCAGCCTGTTCCCTGCTGCATTTCCCCCCAGCGCTTAGCAGTCTATCTGTGTGCCTTCTCCACTCTCTTTGTCAGCTCCGTGAGAACAGGGATTTGTCTGCTTTTTCTTTTCCCCCACTGATCATGATATGGTACCTAGTACATAGCATCTGCTCAGATATTTGAGTGTGTGAATTATATGGTCGTGCACTTGACATGCAAAGCATTGTGATACTCAGCTTCCCAAGACTTCAAATGTATCGTTTCTAAACTTTCTCTGAGCTCTAACTATAATCCATGACCCCATTCTAAGAGTTCACTCGTGGTTTACTATTACTTCCAATCCTGTTTTCTGACCCTTCTCACCTTTAGCAGGAGTCTTTCAACTCCAGCTTCTTATATGTTGACCCTTTAGAATGTCAGCTCCATGAGGGCAGGTACTTTTTTTTTTCACTGTTTTATCTACAGTGCCAAGAACTATGCCTGGCACATAGCAAGCCTTCAAGAATTTCTTGTCACATGAATAGTTAGGCAGGCAACTAGATTCCTAGGTTCTTCTCTTTGTGCCCTAATTTCCTTTCCAGATCCTGAGCGCTTGTCTTGAAACCTGACCCCTCTCTCGTCCCCTGTCCTGCTGGCTTGGTCCTCTGCCTCCAGCTGAAATTCCAAGAACAGGCACAGAGAGCCACCTGATGCCCTTGGACTTGGGTAATGGAGACAGGGAGAGTCTGTGGACTGTAGGTTCCAGGAGTGCCTGTCCTTTCTTTGACAGCCCTGGAGAGGAGGAGAGAGGCTGGCAAAACCTGTTGGCCAGGAAGAAGAGGAGATACCAGGGGAGTGTAAGGTTTAACAGATGTGCATGTGTCATCCTCTGTCTAGACAGCTTCTAGGCTTGTGAGGTTCGGGACCACACATTTCCACTCCTCCACTCTGCTTCCTACTTGCTAAAGCTATTTCCCCTGCCTGAGGCACTCTGTCCTCTACCCTTTCTTCAGAGCCCACCCATATCCTGTGGATTTTTCAGAACTTTGTTCCTCTTAGGCTTCTCAAACTTTTCTCTGTAAGGACTCCTCCACGCAGCCCTCCCTGAATGCCCAAAGACCAGCAGTTCCCCCCTTTTGCTTCCTGTTCGTACCACACACTTAACCTCAGCCGCTTGTATCATTTCTCAGTTTCCAAGTAGGCATGGGAGTCAAGAGAGGACTCGTGGGATCAGAATATCTGGGTGCACATCTCGGGCATGCTATCCGCTTGCTTTATCAGTATAGATGCCCTGCAGGAAACTGATGGCGCCTCCAACAAAGATAGGAGCAGAGTGTAAGAAAATGAATAGTACAGATCTCTCGGGCTGGGAACAGTGGGGAGCACTTGCTGGAACCTGGCAAGGGCCACCCCCAGGAGCTGTGGCCTTCAGTAGAGCAATAAAGGGATGTGGTCGGTTCCTAGCAACTGGGCAGAGAAGGCACCTGGAAAGTACCCAGGCCGCTCTGTCTTCCCATTACTGCCTTCCCTGGGCAGTGTCTCCTTGAGCCAAATCCAGCCAGGAGCCAGAGAGCACAGAGCCCATGGATGTGGTCCATCCAAGCGACGATATTCAGCACCCAAGCAGCACAACCTTGGGGAAATTCTCGAACCTCCCCATGCTTCAGCTTCCTCACCCGCAAATGGAGAATCCTAACTCACCATGTTGTTGTAGGGTGACCTGAGTTGACACAGGAAAAGTGCTTAGAATTTAGAAAAGTACCCAGGGTCCGTGATGAACACATCATATAAATTTTAGTTATTTCTTCATTAGTCTTGTAGGGTATTAACTGTGTTGGTCTGGGCATTTCCTGTTGCAAATGACAACCCCAATTCAGATTAGCTTCAGCAACAAAGGGCACTTGTTTGAGCCTGTAACTGGCTACAAGGTGGAACTTGCTTCAGTCCAGTGTCAGGAGCATCCTCTCTCAGGGGCCAATTGGTAGCTGGGCTGGGCTTACCCCTTCCCGGTACCCACCCAACTGTTTGTTACTTCTCTCTCATTGGCCAGACTTGGGTCACATGTCTGTCTCTGGGCCAATCACTGGAGCTAGAGAGATGAGATGTGCTGATTGGCTACACTTGGGTCACGTGTTCTGTCCTGCACCCACACTGCAGGTAAGCAGAAGAAAAGGAGTTGCCAGTGCCTCCAAGCAGGGCTGGAGTACGAGTACTGTTACCAGGAGAGAGAAAATTCTTTGCCAAGTCAGTAGTATTGTCAATGTCTGTTATGTCCGAAACACTGTTTTAGGTGTTGGGATACAGATGTGAACAAAGCTGACAAAAATCCATACCCTCAGATTATGAACTGACTTTCTAGTGGGGGAGACCAACAAAGAAACAAGTAAAATATCTAGCTGTCAGAGGTGGTAGGTGCTACTGGGGAGGAAAGAGATTTCCGTTTTAACGTGCAAAGGTGAAATTTGAGCAAAGACCTGAAGGAGGTGACGAAAGGGCCGTGAAGAGATCTGGATGAAGGCTCCAGGCAGAGGGTACAGCACGTGCAAAGGCCCTGGGGTGGGGACATGCCTGGCATGTGCAAGGAGCAGCACAGACACCGTGTGGCCAGAGCCAAGTGGGCAAGGGGGAAAGTGGAAGGTGATGAGGTCAGGAAGGGATGGGCAGACTGCAGAGGGTCTTGTAGGTCCTTTGGAGGGTTTGGAGGTTTTTATTTGGCATTAGATGGGAGCCCTTCAGGACTTTTCAGTGGAGGAAGACAGAGTCTTACTTTTGTTTTAACAGGATCCTTCTGCCTGCTTGATAGAAGGAGGTGAAGGTAGAAGCAGGGAAATCAATTAGGAGGCGGTTATAATCCAGGCAGGATTATCCTATTACCTAACCCTATGACACAGTAGGCCCTAAATACATATTTGTAAAGTAAATGAAGGAAGACATAAATGATCTGGCTCTCTAGACCACCTAGGAAGGTCCACAGGTCTGGTGCAGGGGCTCTGGCCCCAGCACAGGGCATCTTCACACCCCACAATTTCCTTTCTTCTCACCTCCCAGGGAACTTCTCCCGTCTGATCAATGCCTTGTTCTGACCACTTCTTCCTCTCCCACTCCCTCTCCCTGGGCTGCCTGATCACTCCCAAACTCCTCTCAGCTACTCTTGTTGGATTTGGGGCTCCTCAGAGGAAGACAGCCATCTGGATCTCTCTGGACAGGCCTAGGTGAGGTCCCAGGCATTTCCCCAAAGCTGTGGTGCACAGTCAGCCTGAGACCCACTCCTCTCTGCAGGTCAGATAAATCCAGAAGCAAGACTGATGTTTCTGAATGCTCAGGATACTACGTGTTTCCAGTGATGTCTTCCTGGGCTGGGAGGGCTTTGCCAAGGTCTGTGAGAAAGACACAGGACGAAGAGAGGTGCGGGATGGACCTTTCATCAAGCTGGTGGGAGTAAGTGGGGGTGTCCGCGGGATGGACAGAGCATCGCTCAGCTAGCGCTGCACCGATTCACCAGATACTCTCTCGGTTCAGCCACCTTGAATCTTTACTAAGAAGAAGGAAAATGGAGGCAGAATCCCTTGTGTCATTTTTAATTGATTTCTCCAGCATACAGAGAGGGGCTGGCACAAGTCCAGGGAAAGTGGGAGCTGGGGGAATTCATCAAAAATCGACCTACTGATGACTTGAGCTGATGAAATAATTAGCTCCTATTATTCTCCAGTCTCTGGTCATGGAGATTTGACTTCCATCCAGAGGAGCAGCATCCTGGCTGAAGGGTTACAGCTGCCTGGGAATGGAGGGAAGCATTGCTAAGAAGACCAACATGGGTGCCAGGCAGAGTCCAGTCAACCATATCCCCCAGCTCCACCCACGATCTGGCCCGGCCCCCCATACCTCCGCATCACAGGCCCAGAGCCAAAAAGGCCCTCCAAGGGCACCTGGCCTCCTACTGTTTCAGAGGCAAATGAGGAAACTGAGGTTGGGAGACTCTTAAGAACTTACCTGGAGATCTGCTTCCAGGAGGTTCTGGTTGAGCAGCTGGCTCAAGCCAGAGTGGGTTTGAACCCAGTCTCTGCCCCTTATTTGCCCGTGTGATCATGGGAAAGTGCTTTTAATTCTCTGTGGCTCGGCTTCCTCATCCATAAAATGGGTATAATATCGATGGGTGGATATGCGGATTAGACAAGTTGATATATCAATACATAAAATGCTTAGAGCAGGGACTGGAGCGTTGCAGGCCCTCAATAAGCATTTGCTGTTACTATTTCTGGTATAAGACAGTTGCTGTTTGTAGGGCATCTGTCAGAAATTCGCTATTATTTTATCACTCGATGTCTATCTGAAGGAACATGAATGTATATATTTTTTTTATTTAACTGTAGTTGGTTTACAATTTTGTGTTAGTTTCAGGTGTACAGCTTCGGATTCTTTTCCATTATAGGTTATTACAAGATACTGAATATAGTTCCCTGTACTATACAGTAAATCCTTGTTGTTTATCTACTTTATATATAGTGATGTGCATCTGTTAATTCTATACTCCTAATTTATCCCTCGCCCCTCCCCTTTTCCCTTGGGTACCCATAAGTTTTCTGTCTGTGACTCTATTTCTGTTTTGTAAATGAGTTCATTTGTATCCGTTTTTTAGGTTCCACATGTGCTATCATATGATATTTGCCTTTCTCTTTCTGACTTACTTCACTTAGTGTGATAATCTCTAGGTCCATCCATGTTGCTGCAAATGGCAATGTTTCATTCCTTTTTATGGCTGAGTAGTACTCCATTGTGTTTATATTCCAAATCTTCTTTATCCATTCATCTGTGATGGACATTTAGGTTGTTTCCATGGCTTGGCTATTGTAAACAGTGCTGCAGTGAACATTGGGGTGCATGTATCTTTTTGAATTAGAGTTTTCATCTTTTCCAGATATATGCCCGGGAGTGGGATTGCTGGGTCATATGGTAGCTCTATTTTTGTTTTTTTAAGGAAATTCCATACTGTTCACCAATTTACATTCCCACCAACAGTGTAGGAGGATTCTGTTTTCTCCACACCCTCTCCAGCATTTATTATTTGTCGAATTTTGATGATGGCCATTCTGACCAGTGTGAGGTGATACCTCATTGTAGTTTTGATTTGCATTTCTCTAATAATTAGTGATGTGGAGCATCTTTTCATGTGCCTATTGGCCATCGGTTTGTCTTCTTTAGAGAAATGTCTATTTAGGTCTGCTGCCTATTTTTCGATTGGGAAGTTTGTTTTATGAATGGGCTGGCTGGAGTGTCAGTCAAGCTCACGGTTTCAGTTGCAAAGCACAAAGCATCCCAGTGTGTTTCCCGAGGTAGGGAGACATGGACTGATAAACAACATGATTCAAGGATCCCCCCACCTCCCATGATTTGGGATAATTCAGGGACCCATTAGAGTCTAGGGCATGTCTCCTTTTCAACCCTCTCAAGCATCCCATTACCTCCAGCAAAAAGTCTGTGGATGGTGCTAATGTGCCTCGTTGCCTTTCAACACCTGCTAATTTCCCTTAAACAGAGAGACAGTGCACGTATGAGAGCTGCCAGCCCAGAGCTCAGCTTAGAGCCTTAAATGTGAACTAGAAGCTTTTAGACGGATGGAGTAACACAGTTTCTGCTCTGTTTGACTTTATTTGTGTGATTAGTTCTACAGGAAAGGGACGCTGCTTTTCCATTTATTCTTGGATAGAAAGTCGTCTTTTTCAAAACCATGTGTTTCGTCTTTTTCAAAACCATGTGTTTATGTCTTTATTTTTAAATGAGGCTATTTAAAGGAGCATGTGAACCAAATGATAGCGGAAGGGTTGTGCAGAGCTGGCAGAAATTGGGGCTATGGCCCCTGAATATGAGAATCTGGGAAACATGAGTTCAGTGGTGAGAGGCCCTCACCAAGCTGTCAGGGAGAAAAGAGGTCAAACACTGTCCCTGCTGTTTTCTCTCCAGGTGACCTTAGGACAGTGATTATGCCTCAGTTGTTCTGAGTTTTGTTTTGTTTTTTTAATTAATTTATTTGTTTGCTTTTATTTTTGGCTGCGTTGGGTCTTTGTTGCCGCGCCTGGGCTTTCTCTAGTTGCGGTGAGCGGGGACTACTCTAAATTACTGTGCGAGGGCTTCTCATTGTGGTGGCTTCTCTTGTTGTGGAGCACTGGCTCTAGGCACGTGGGCTTCAGTAGTTGTGACACGCAGGCTCAGTAGTTGTGGCTCACAGGCTCTAGAGCACAGGCTCAGTAGTCGTGGCACACAGGCTTAGTTGCTCCGCAGCATGTGGGATCTTCCCGGGCCGGGGCTCGAACCCGTGTCCCCTGCACTGGCAGGCGGATTCTTAACCACTGCGCCAGCAGGGAAGCCCTGTTCTCAGTTTTTAAGTGGGGATAATAGTAGTACCTGTGTGAGAGGGTTGCTGGGGAGATTGACGGAGATGCTACGGAATGCCTGACACGGGACCCAGCTGCAGTGGTGCTGATAATAATCTCATAATGGTTTTCACTGTGAACGATGTGTTCCAGTCAGTGCACACCATGTGCCAGGCTCTGGACTCAGCATTCTGCCTTAACTCATTTAATCCTTCATGTCCATTTTATAGATGGGGAAACCGAGGCATAGAAGGGTTGAGTTACTTGCCTAGGGACACCCAGCAAGTAACTTTAAAGTCCATGAATTAAGTATCATATAACATGAGCACAAAGCAGCTGCCCGACACATGTCACTGCAGCCACCCTGGCTATTACAAGATGTGGGATTTAGCAGGTGAGGAGATGGAGGTGGAAGTCGATACTTGTCCGCTGGTCCCGTGAAAGTCACAGTTCCCAGGTCAGCTCCCCGATAGTGTGGCCTTCATCTCATCTCTCTGCACAGATGTCCTTTCAGAGGCCCCTGGGGTGGGAAGCCCTGTGTGGAGCTTGCTCTCTATTCTCAGCCTTCTCTCACTCTGTAGAACACAGAGAACCTCACCAAAATCTCCATTTCTTTATTTATCTGAATATTTATTTGGCACTGTTCTGTGCCAGGCATGGTACTAGGTGCTGGGGGCAGAGCCATGAGCAACACAAAGCCAGCCTCTGCCCTCGTGGAGCCGACCCTCCCATGGGAAGAACTGGGCAATAAATAAAATAATTGCAGGTATAGTAGGGACTATGAGGGAAATAAAACAGGTTATAAAACACAGAGAGTGCCTGGGGCGGGGGCACCACCTCAGATAGGGCAGTCAGGGCAGGCCTCTCCAAGGAGGCGACATTTGTGCCAAGACCTGGCAGAGGAGAAGGAGCTCATCAAACAGAATCTGGGGAAACATTCTTTCAGGTTTAAGGAAGAGGAAGTGCAAAGGCCCTGGGGCAGGAACAAGCTTGACTTGTCTAAGTGACAGAAAGAAGCCGCGGGCCTGAGAGCAATTGAGAGGACCAGGGAGAGGTGGGCAGGGGTCGGATCACACCCGCCCTGTAGGGCTTGGTGGGGAGTCTGCATTTTGTACCCCAAGCCATGAGAAGCCAGGGGAGGGTCTGAGCAGGTGAATGACAGGGCTGGGACTCAGGTGAGCTGAGTGCCTTGCACCTGTCCACCCAGAGTGGGTGCCCCTTCAAACCTGTGCCCTGAGCGCCTCCCTGGTCTCACCTAGTCCAGGCCCTTTGAGTTGTATGTTTGGATTTGAATTTTAGAAAGATCCTGTTGGCTGCCCCCGGGGGGCATGGAGGGTGGGGGCAGGGGAGGAAGTGGGAGATCTCTTAGACGGCTGGTGCTGTCCCTGGGAGAGGTGATACAGGCAGCACATCCCCCTGTGCGGAACCTGGGGTCCATGATGAGTCCCCTGAGCTGTGGCTTGGGGTGGGGTGGGGTTCCCCATGACAGCAGGGGCAAATGGAGTCGTGCAAGGTCACGGGAACGGTGACTCAGCCCGACTCCAATGACCTTGGTTTCCTCCCAACACGTCTGCTTGCTTGCTCTTTCTTTCCTTTTAGACAAATGAGACCAAAAGTCTATATCTGGACAGGACTTGAAGGCTCATTTCCTCAGGAAGTAGAAAAATGACCGCAAAGGGCAGAGTGGGATCTGAGACCTGCCTGAGCCAGGATTAGCTGGCCCGCCGCCCCTCCCCTACCTTTGCTTGTGACCCCATCTGACCCGGGGTCAAGGGGGTGACCAAGGTTGCAGCGGAATGTGACAATTCTTCTCCGTCAGCTTTTTAGCTCTCAGTTTCCTCTGTTGTCATTTTGTTTATTTTGCAACGTAAAACCAATATGAATAACTTGCCCAGTTACAGGATCTGTTGACGGGGGGTACCTTTGCGAACATTCCCGTTGGATTGAGTTCTTATAACAGTCATGTATCCCCATTTTATTCATGGGGATACTGAGGTTCCTCGCTGGCTTATCGATGGGGAGACCCAGCTGGTGAGTGACGGAGCCAGGACTGAAACACAGAGTTGTCCAGCCCAAAGCATCAGCCCGCCTCGTCCAGACCCCTCCCCAAATCTCATGGTACCTGAGAGCTGGGGCCCCGTCCACTCACCTCTGCATCCTCCATGGTGCTGGCAGAGAACAGATGACCAGAAATGTCTGCTCCTCCAGGCTGGGCTTTTTCCTTTCCCTTCACTGGGAGACGATTTGTCTTGCATTGGTTGGATGGTTCAGAGACGGGCTGACTACCTGAGTTGGGACTTGGGCTGCCACCAGCGCATCCAGAGGATCGCTGGCTCCAAGAGAGGAATTCTGTCTGCAGAAGTAGTCTCTGAAGTCTTTCCTGCCAGTCTGTTCTCTGAGCCAGTTGCAAATACTTTTCTTGTAACTTTAACCCAATTGGGTTTTTGTCCTGCTGTAGCTGTCCCTGATCAAAGAAACTCTCACTGTCACTGCCAGAAGACATCGTAGAAATCATTATGCAAGTCTGAGCAGTTGGGCAGCCTTTACAAAAAGATTGACCTGATTCTTTTCCTCTTACTTTAGATCTGTGAGTAGAGAGGGAGGAAAGAAAAGAAGCAAATCCACAAAACACAACTCCAGACTCCTGCATCCTGCCAGAAGCAAGGGATCAGTGGAAACGTAAAATGGCACGCCCCGGTGTCCTGCTTTGCCTGCTCTCTGCAACTGTCTTCTCTCTCCTGGATGGAAGTGTGGCGTTCCTGTCCCACCACCGCCTGAAAGGCAGGTTTCAGAGGGACCGCAGAAACATCCGTCCCAACATCATCCTGGTGCTGACGGACGACCAGGATGTGGAGCTCGGTAAGACCCTGGCCGCTGGCAGGCGGTATCTACCAAGCTCACCATGCTGGGTCTCAGGATCCTGATGCAGGATGCTCGGGTAGACCCTGCAGGGTTCATGTCCAGTCGATTGAACCAAGTCCTGGGGTGGTCCCACACGCGTGAATGTGCAGCTGGGTCCTCGAGGTTAGGGGTCTCCAACCTTTTTCTAATGTGGGACCATTCCTAGATTCCTCCAGAGTCTTAAGGAGAAGAGATGTTAAGACCAATTCATTATTTCTGTCCAATTTCTATTGAGAACCTACTACATTCCAGGCAATATTCTAGGGCCTGGAACTTCAGTAATGAGTCAGGCAGGCACAGTCTCTACTCTCATGGAATGAGGGAGACAGATAATGAGAATCATTGCTAGTTCACATGGAAGATAATTTCAAGAAGGGAGAAATGCTCTGGGGTAACTGAAGAGGGTGCTGGATGCGGGGGAGGGATGGTCAGAGCTATTTTGGATTAGTTATCAGGGAGGGCCCCTCAGAGGAGGTGATATTTGAGCTGACGCTGAACAGAAAGAAGAAACCAGCCTGGGGCGTGTGTGTGCGTTTTATGTGTGTGTGTGTGTGTGTGTGTGTGTGTGTGTGTGTGTATGTATGTGTGTGGGTACCCCTGCTCCACCAATCTTAACAGGTTTGGGTGGGCTCAGCCTTCCTTGGTGGCATCTACGGGCAGGGAAGGTGGGCCCTGTTGCTAGTGACCCGACTCAATTCACAGATGTGGTGCTTCAGGAGGGTGAGGGCAGCCGCCTCTCGTCCTGAGCTGCTTCCCCTCTTAGTGCTGTGGGCTCCAGGGAGAGTGGGTGAGGACAGGGGCCCTTGCCAAGATGTAGTTCCTTTACACGGATGGCGAGCAGGAAGAGGGCACCGTCCCTTTATCGCCCACACAGGGTCCTCCCTGAGCCGTGTCCTCGCTTCACTGTGTAAACCATCCCGGACTTCTCCCCGTCCCTGCTAAGCAAAGCCCTGGGCTCCTCCACCCAGCTGGGCGTCTTCATTTACATGAGGCATTTCTCACCACATTTTCATCCGCCTGAGAAGAAGTCCCCATAAATGAGGCCACCAGGAAGGAGGCCCCCAGAGTCAATCTCAGCTGGACCTTCTGTTCCCCGGCGTCAAACTCTCCCTATATTTCCAGCTTACCTTTGGGGGTCTCTCTCAATGTCAGTCTTCTTCCTCCTTTTCTTGTGTCTTCTCCCCCTTTGAATTCACTGATTTTACTGGTTCCATTTCTCCACATTAAACCCTACACAGCACTGCCCTAGAGATGCATCTAGGGGGGCGAGCCACAAATGCAAATCACATAAGTAATTCTAAATCTTCTATACTTTATTAAAAAGTAAAAAGAAACGGGGGAAATTAATTTTAAAGACATATATTGCTGAACCCAATATATCCAAATTATTGTCACTTTAACATGTAATCAATATAAAAAATCATTAATGAGATAGTTTACATTTTTTATATTGCTTTTGAAATCTGGCATGTACTTTACACTTAGAGGACATCTCAGGACCAGCTACCTTTCAAGTGCTCAGTAACCATTTATAGCTACCGTACTGGACAGCATACAAGCCCCTCTGCATTTTCCTTCTCCTATAAGTTAGATTTCCCTTCTCATCACCAGTGATGATGATAGACATACTACTGGGTATTGTGAAGATCTGGGGAAAAGCCTTCCAAGCAGAGGGAACAGCGTGTGCAAAGGCCCTGAGGCAGGACCATGGAGACAGATGTGGCTGGAGCCTGAGGAAGGGTCATAGCATGACCCTGGAGAGAAGGAAGGGAGCCAGATCTTGGAGGTTCTCGTGGGTTGTGGTAAGGAGTGCCAGTAGTTGACCAGGTGAGCGGTGGGCCTTTAGCCTCTGTCCACTATCGAAGGGCAACTGACTGTTGTTGGTCGCAACAAATTTAAAGGTTTACCGGAAAAGCCCTTGCAGCCAAACATAAGATTGTGGTGAAGATCCAACTGCAAGTCTGCACCCTTTTTGGATCCATTATTAAAAATACGAATCAGTCTTTTAAGCACCAAGTAAAGGTGATTTCTATACATCCAAGCCATTTCTTATAATGATTTGTATTAATGATCACATGTATAGATGTTTCTCAGGGAATTTATCTGTGCAAAAAGAATTTGCAGCCAGGAAGCAATCAAAGCCCAGGGCTCTTATTGACAGTTTGACACATATGATACCTATCTCACAGGCAGCATTTAGAATGAGCCACATTCGACAGCCATGGGGAGCCTACAGAAAGTGTCCATAGGACTGTGAGTTTTGTTTCTGGCAGAATTTTCCAAACAGTGCCCACAGGCAGCACCTGACCTCAGGGCACCTTGGTCTTGCCTCATGGGGCCCCTCAAGCTGTTTCCATCGTAGTTCTGCCTGGGACACCCGCCCCCGGACGTTTATTCACGCATTCAGCAGATATTGATTAAGCATCTACTCTGTGCAGTGCACTGTGCTGGGAGCGGGAGGACTGGGGAAGGATCCCTCCAGCTGGAGAGAACAGGAAAGGCAAAGACAGTTAGAAATGAGCTTGGTGGGTCGGGAGAGAAAGAATGCCTGTGAGCCAGGTGGAGAGACCCAGGGTATAAGTGGAGAGAGATGAGGCCAGGTCGTGTGGGACCTTGCGGCCATGGTGAGGGTTTTGAGTTTGATTCTTAGTGAAACAGACATGAGTGCAAATGGGCCTTGAGCAAAGGAGGGGCTGTGACCTGACTTAGGTTCCAGTAGGATCCCTCTGGCTGTTACGTTGAAATCAATGACATTAGGAGGACAGGACCATAACGGGGCAGGCAAGGATGGAAGCTTGGACCAGGGCAGGAACAGTGGAACCCGGAAGACATGCATGAACGGGTTGGATGGGGGCTGTGGGTGGTGAGGAAAGGAGGAGCATCAGGGGCGACTCCTAGATTTTGGGCTGGAACCAAGGTGAATGATTGAACACGCACTCCTAGGAGCGCCGCGTTTTCGCTGCAGCTACGTGATCTAACTAAGCCTCATGTCAGAATCTGATTGTAAGTTTGCACCTGTGGCTCTCGAATAAAGCCAGCAGCGTCTGCAAATATAAGGAAAGGGCCTCCAGGTGTGATGAGGACGTGGGAGAGAGGAAAGCAGAGAAAACCAGGCCTAACTTACACCACCTAGATCCATCCTGTTCATTTTAGATGGAGAGACTGAGGCCCAGAGAAATGAAGTCACTCGTCCAAGGTCACACAGCTAGAACGTGGCTAAATAAGATTTGAACCCAGACCCTGTGGTCTTAACCACTACTCTACGTAACCAGTCTCCTGGGATGGCTGTTCAGTTGTTTCCAGATTGGGAGTGTGTTTATTAGTAGTTTCCACTATTACCAATACTGTTGCTGAGAACGTCTTTATACGTGCGTCTTTACATAGGTGAGCGAGGATTTCTGAAAGATAAATTCTGGGAAGTGGATGCAGTAGGTTTGGATCCCTCGTGTTTGGTGGTATCTGTCCCTTTCCCCCCGCAGCACTCAACTTGCACAGATCAGTGCCTACAAGTCTTCCCTTCTGCAAAGGAGCCAGCCCCTCCAACAGCATTTGGAGGAGGCTGTGCTTCTTTTAGGAGGTGAGGGATGATGGCAAGGTGGTAGTGGAGGGAGAGTGGGATTTTTATAAACCACCAGACAGACCCAGATCAATAATGCATGTTGCCCAAAAGGCCAGCACATTATCTCACAGTCAGCAACAACTGGCACACACACAGGGTAGTCCTAAAAAATTTATCATCTGCTATTTTCTGCTCATCCAGGCGGCAGTTCTGACGGTTCTTGGGGCTGGAGACTTCTCAACTAAGATGATTCCAGGCTTTCTTCCAGTCCCGGGGCGGAGAACAGCCATCCATCCTAATTAGGGTCTGGATGAGAGAGCTGGTATGGGACACAGCACAGAAGAGGGGCTCTTTCTGTTTCCTAATTGTGAGGGGGGTGCATTTAACATGCCTCCCTGAGTTGTCATTTGAAAGTGTCCAGTGCCCAGGGGAACAGGTTCCAGGGCATACTGGTCAGTAAGTGGCCTCCATTATTAATGTATTTTTCGGAGTGATTGGGAAAATCCCTGTGTTTGGATGACCCTTGGAGACCGGCAGGGTCTTGGCCACCCTCTTCACCAGGAGGGTAGAAGAGGGAGAAGAATACAGAAGCCAAGGTCTCGTTTGCATGTGTCCTTCAAATAGGCCTTGAAACCGGAGGACTCTGCCAGGTTTACTAGTTTAATTCAATCCAGGCAAACCCTTGGTGAGCATCCAGGGCTGGAACAGCCGCTGAGACACCAAGATGAGTTGGACATGGTCCTTGCCTGGAGCAAGAGAATATTTGCGACATCCCAGGACCGTCTGTTCTATTACTTGAACTGGACTTACCTTTTGAAGCTTAAGTATTATTTTAACAGGAAGCTTTCATTATGACTGTATATGAAACGCTGGTATCCACTAGTTTTTCACTAGTGGATACTAGTGAAGGTCACTGCAAGACCAAGTCTAATGAGAACAGCAGTGTTTTCACCTTTCAGCAAGATGTTGCCTCCCCTGAGGCCAAGGCCTGGATGGACCTGGAGTGGGGGAGGGTGGGAATTATATGCAGATCGTGTGCCTGTTTGTGCTTTCCTGGGTCGGAGACCCTCACTGGATTCTCAGAGGGGCCTGTGATCCTGAAAATGGCAGGCCTTCAGCCTGGAGGGCTGTCTTGTAGGAGAGGCTGGCTCTTGAGAGAGAGGCTGGCTCTTGAGAGAGAGGCTCGGGAGGGCTTCTGGCCAGGCATTTGTTTGCCTCTTTCCATCTGTGAACGTAAGGAAACCACACCCTGTGCTGCAGACTGATATCCAGAAATCAATTCTAATTGCAAGCTTGGGTGCTCTGCTGGGGCCAAATGGCTGGAAGCCCAGGATAGTGTGCCCAGATTCCGGACGCCAGATCGGTGGTAACTTCCAATGTAGCCTCTCTGAGACACCAACTCCTGACATTCCTGCCGCTGCTCACTGGAGTTAGAAAAACATGTGGATGCAGGTTATCTCAGGAAGAAGAGAGGCTCATGTGGACCCACCCTGGTGTTCAACTTGCCAAGCACATTCCTGCAAGATTTTTTTTTTTAATTCAGCAACCCTTAGGAGATCACTTAAATTCTGGAAGCTAAGCGTATCGGCATTAGGTTTGGCTGCATGTAAAAGAAAATATAACAGTGGCTTAAACAAGACAGAGTTTTGCTTCTTACTCACATAAAAACGTCTGGAAGTTGGCAGTTCAGGGCCAGCCTGGTGGCTTCAAGGTTAGGAGGGACCCAAGCTCCTTCTCTACTTTTGTATTCTACTATGTTTATTGTGTGGCTTCCATCTTTAAGGTCACCTTCATCATTCAGAATAGCTGCTGGAGCTCCAGCTATCACAGCCACATTCCAGGCAGCAAGGAGGAGGAGGAAACAGAAGGGCAAAAAGGATGGACCTTCAAGTTAAGTCAGCTCCCTTTAAGAACCGCATCCCAGACCTCACCTACAACACAGACAGAACTTATTTAATTAGCCACACAATCTCAGCAGGAAATACAAGAGACATTCAAACTTGAGTTATTCAAGGAAGGTTTAACTTTTTTGCTAAGGTATGAGCAAGTGTGGGGAAATCACTAGTGATAGTGCAGCCCTCAAGGCTACTTAGTAACAGTGGGGTCATCCCCACTCCAAGACCAAGAGGGTGAGGGCAGCAAATGATTACTGGAAACTCATGACACAGGGCCATTCAGTAGGAGCTCTCACCCTCTGTTGACACCACAGGGAGCAAGATGGAGGAATCCATACCCGAACTTCAGTTCTTCCTTTTGCTGATCTCCTGCCAGGGCCCCCCATTAGCCAAACCTAGTCCAAAGCCAGAGTATAAAGCCACTTGTGGATACAGCCCACCCAGGTCAGCTCCCTGGGCTGGAGAACGAGGCAGACAGTGGATCTGGAAGGTTAAAGGAAGGACTACTCCCACATGTAGCTACAAGAGAGTCTGGGAAATGCAGTTTCCTAGCTGGGTGTGTTGAAGATTAAAATCAGGGCCTGTTAATAAGGAAGAAGGGGAAACAGTTATTGGTGGGCAACCTGGGGTCTTAGCCACACCAGAGATCAGGAGCAAGGGTACCCCGAAGGGGCAGCGCCCCCAGCAGGGGGTGTGTGGTTAAATGATGGGCACCATGAAGTGGTATAGGACACACGTGCTTCCCCACCGAGCTCACGGCCCCCACCCCCGGCCTGTCCTGCTCAAGGCTCTGTACCAGCCTTTACCCAAACCCACACCCCCTCTTTGCTCCCTTAAAGCCTGGTCTCTGTGGGTCTCCAGGCCACAGTGTTACTTTGCGAGCTTACTTAGCTGGTCAGTTCAGCTGGAATAGAATCAGCTACGGGTTGCAAACCCAGTGCCTGCAGGGCCAGGCTGGTACCACAAATGAGGGAAGTGGCCCTGATGGGGGCCATGCAGAACCGGAGGGGAGCCCTTCTAAAGCTAGCCTTTGCTACTCAGATCCACCCACCTGTGGGCCCATCAAGCCCAGATCTGTGTATTTTCATGCAAAGCCTGAAATCAGGATTGATGTGAAATCTCCCAAATAAAAGTTAGCAATTAATTCAGATTTTTAAACACTTCTGAGCAGACCTAAATCCAACACACGCAGACAAGAGTCTGTCCGGAGGTGCTGGATTTGTGAACTCTGTGTTACACCGTATATAGCTGGGAGCTACTGTAATTTAAATTTTTAAAAGCTAACATGTTTTGAGTCCTTTCTGTATGCCAAGCATTGAACTAAAGGCTTTGCATATATTTTTCTCCATTAAAATTCTGCAATAGTCTAGGTAAGAAAAAGCGATGGTTAAACATAGATTTAAGTCAAGGCCCTGGGTTTGCTAACCGTGTCCCATCTCCCACTACTTCCCAAGGAGGGTCTGACATCACAGACTCTAATTATTTACCTGTAATTTTAAGAAAACAAACATCAGAAAACATCATCTCTTTAGTTATCCATCAAAACCAATGCCTCCTATGTAATGCCACCCAAGTTGGGGGCCGCAGGACTTTGTCTTGGGGGGGGTGGCATGTAGGGGTGCATCTTCTCCTAGTTGACACAGAGCTCTAGGACAGAAAGTAGATGTGAGCTACCTAAGTCCCAGGAATGGCCAAAACTGGGTCATATTTTGAATCTTGAGAGCCCCCAGCACCTGCTAAGTCCCCAGAGATAGCAGTTGCCCTGACCCAAACCTTTAGAAGAGCACATTAAATCAGCATCTCCCAAAATGCCTTTTTAGAACACAGGTCGTGCACGAAATCATCTTGTGTGACAGGTTGACAAACATTGATTTTACTACTTACAAACTTCTTTCGATATGCATCCAAAAAAAAAAATCTAAGTAACACATCAAATCCAGAATTTCACATAGTTACTTGGGTTGAGATGAAAGTTTAATTTTTTAAAGTCACATTAGAGAAAAATATCAAATCAAATAACTAGTAGCCCAGGTGGTACACTGAGAGCCCCCCGCAAAAGCAGTCAGAAAGGGGACGGGCAGGTGAGTGTGTGGAGGAAGCGCCGTGTTTCTGGCAGGTGAGTGGTTTGGGCACCAGAATTTAAGTCACCATCATCAGGGTGGCGCTGAGGCCTCCGCAGTCTATTAGAGTCACCGAGGAAGGTGTCAGGGTGACCTCACCCTGGCCCGGCGAGGGCGGAAGGTTTGATCACGGAAAAGAAGCCAGGTCTGGTTTTGTCTGCGTGTCCCCAGGCTTGTGTTGGACGACAGAAGTTTTGGTTGGCTGGCCTTTTTATTTCTGTGTGGCCTGGTCTTCCAGGCCCTTCCCTCCCCTCAGAGCTGTCCATCTGCATTAGGGCTGTGCTGGGCAAGGAGATGAGATCATATGTTTTCCTCTTCCAGATGTGGATTTATCGAGCCTCGTCACTGTGGCAGCTTTAATAAAACAGGTTACGGTCCCCAAGGGGAGGCTTAACCTGTCGTGCTGCTTACGCACAGATGCGGCTGTCATTTCAGGGCGCTGTTAAATTATGCTTTAACAGTGGATTGACACAGCTCCCCTTCAGCCGACTTATTTGGGCCGGGTGAGTGCCCCGAGCAGACAGGTGCAGGGAACTGCTGGAAAGAGTGGACCACCACTCCTTTGCCTTGCAATGAGGAGCATGGCGGTGCAAGGGCTTTGAGACCCTGGTTTGGAGCCCATTAAAAGAAAGAAACGGTTCCTCTGGCCGTTTGCCTTTGGCCAACGCAGCATTCGAGGCTGCTGACTGCAGGTGAATTATTCACCAGGTGGCGGCCCCCCTGCCTTCCAGAAGGGTCTGACAGGTCGGGTGGACGGCCAGCTTTGTCATTTCTGCAGTCTCTGGAGCCTGCGCAGGGCCAAGTCCTCACTATCAGCTGCTTCCTTCTTTCTCTTCGGTCTGTGAACAGCAGGCAAAGGCTTGATTCTGCCTGGAGTGCCCTAGATTCATGCTTTTGAGAAATATTAATTGAACACCTACTATGTGCTGGGCACTGTTCTAGGCTTCAGGGCTGTGAGGTGTGGTCAGTGGCCCTAGCTCTCATGGCTGTGACATCTAGGGCTGCAGGGGAGGTGATCAGCAAGATAAATATGTAAATGTGCCAAAGTGTATAACGTGTTAGAGCAACACGTGCAGAGTTGAAAACGTAAAACAAGGAAGAGGAGGTGAAATATCAGGGGCAGGGGAGTAAAACTGTGGATGTGGTGTGCAGGGCGGGCCTCACTAAGAAGATAACTTTTATTCTTTTAATTGAAGTATAGTTGCTGTTCCGTATTACGTTACAGGCATACTAGGTAGTGATTCGCAATTTTTAAAGGTTGTACTCCATCTACAGTAATTGTAAAATGTGAGCTATATTTCCCCGTGTTGTACAATATATCCTTGTAGTTTATTTTATACCTAATAGTTTGTACCTCTCAATCCCCTACCCGTATATCCCCCCTCCCCCCAAGAAGAGACCTTTTGAGTAGAGACAAGAAGCGGGTGAGGGCACAGACCCTGGAGGTGCTGGGGAAGGGCGTTCCCAGCAGGAGGAACAGCACGGGCAAAGGCTCTGAGGCGGGAGTGAGGCGGGCAAGTGTGAGGGGAGACGAGGCCGCCGTGGCTGCGGAGACGGGGTGTGGAAGGGGGCCCGGATCCCGCAGGGCCTGTGGACAACCACGGGGACTCTGCTCTCTGAGCAAGTGGGAGCCACGGGGAGTGCTGAGGAGAGGAGGCTTTCTGGCTGCTCCTCGGGGAATAAACAGCCAGAGTCCAGGCAGGAAGCAGCTGACCTAATTCAGAGGAAAGAGGATGACCGCTGCCCAGTGAGGAGGCGAGAGGACCCTGAGCCTGGATGTTCTTGGAAGAAAGAACACCAGGCTTTGCTGATGGATTGGATGTGGGAACAGAAAGATGGGACTAAGGAGTAGCCAAGATCATCGCCTGTGTCACTGGAGGAGAGGGGAGGAGCTCAGCGTATACCCGAGATGTCTCTTAGCCAGTAACAGCACCGGGTAGACAGTTGCAGGTTGTGCCAGATGCCAGCCATCCCCTCACCTTTCCGCCTTGCCACCTGTACTAATATTTACTTCTTTTAAACAGACGTGATTGTTTTTTAAGAACAGGATTCCACTGCCCTAAATGAGAGAAGTTAGCATCGCTCGCCCTAAGTCAAAGGAAATTAAACCAGGCAATCCAGTATAAGCTAACACAGCTGCCCGCCCAGAACTCCAGCCGGGTGGCCAGGGCTCTTCCTGTTGAAATAGGAGGCGTGAGGGTGTTAAGGACGTGACCATGTGACCGCACCCACCCGAGACTTTCTCCTGGAGTTAATCAGAAAGAGTGAACGGGAATCACTTTCCCACCGCTGGGGTCCCTGGCATTTGGTGATGTGACCCTGTGCCAGTCTCACTGCTGGTGTGCCAGCTAAAGTCACCTCTGGGATGATGAGGGGACCTGATAGTCCAGGGGACGATTCTGAGCCTCATGGAAGCTGAGAGTTGACCAAGTGTGTGGGGACCTCTGTGCCCTTCCTGGGTTCAGTATCACCACCTCCTGTGTGCTATAAACTGGACGTTTCCTGAACGTGACACCCAGCACCCACCTCTGCTGTCAGACAAGCTTGGGTTGGAGTCCTCACATCCCACTTCCCCCGCTCTGTGGCTGTGACCACATTTAACTCCTGTGCTCAGTTCCCTCTTCTGTTAAATGGTGTTAGGGAGTGATCTAATCTCATACTTTTAAATGTAGGTGTCCAGTTTTCCCAGAACTACTTATTGAAGAGGCTGTCCTTTCTCTACTGTACATTCCTGCCTCCTTTATCAAAGATAAGGTGACCATATGTGTGTGGGTTTATCTCTGGGCTTTCTATCCTGTTCCATTGATCTATCTTTCTCTTTTTGTGCCAGTACCATACTGTCTTGGTTACTGTAGCTTTGTAGTAGAGTCTGAAGTCAGGGAGCCTGATTCCTCCAGCTCCGTTTTTCATTCTCAAGATTGCTTTGGCTATTCGGGGTCTTTTGTGTTTCCATACAAATTGTGAAATTTTTTGTTCTAGTTCTGTGAAAAATGCCAGTGGTAGTTTGATAGGGATTGCACTGAATCTAGATTGCTTTGGGTAGTAGAGTCATTTTCACAATGTTGATTCTTCCAATCCAAGAACATGGTATATCTCTCCATCTATTTGTATCATCTTTAATTTCTTTCATCAGTGTTTTTTAATTTTCTGCAGACAGGTCTTTTGTCTCCTTAGGTAGGTTTATTCCTAGATATTTTATTCTTTTTGTTGCAGTGGTAAATGGGAGTGTTTTCTTGATTTCATTTTCAGATTTTTCATCATTAGTGTATAGGAATGCCAGAGATTTCTGTTAAATGGTTTGTTGGGAGGATTAAGTAACATGATGCACATTGTGTGCCCAGCACAGAGCATACAGCAAACATTCAGCCAGTGACAGTCACCACATTAATGATAATGATTATTATTGACATGGAACACTGCCCTCTACCCACCCCAAGGACAAGTCAGAGCTGTCTCAACAGCTAAGTTATATTAAGAGTTGCCAAACCAGGGCCTTCAGGGACCAGGCAGGTAATGTGGATGGGCAAAGTTGGTGTAAGACTATAGGGAGGGCTGGGGAGTGTGGCACAGTAGAGTGCACATCATCTGGTGCTTTTTTTTTTTTTTTTTTTTTTAGTTGTGGTGAGCAGGGGCCACTATTCATCACGGTGCGCAGGCCTCTCACCGTCACGGCCTCTCCCGTTGCTAAGCACAGGCTCCAGATGCGCAGGCTCAGTAGTCGTGGCGCAGGCTCAGATGCTCCGCAGCATGTGGGATCCTCCCAGACCAGGGCTCGAACCCGTGTCCCCCGCATCAGCAGGCGGGCTCTCAACCACTGCACCACCAGGGAAGCCCCCATCTGGTGCTTTTTAAAGTCATATTTTTTAAATCCACTGCACATGACACAGACACACACACGCACGTGCCCATCATGGACACAAACCAGCTTGGGCTCCTGAATTATATGGAAACGCAAAGAGTGAGATAATTTTGTTTTGTTAAGTTAGCAGATATTTGTTGAGCAGTCACTATGTGCCAGGCACTGTTCTGGGCTTGGGAGGACAACAGTGAACAAAGTAGGCCTAGATCCCTGCCCCCCGTGGAGCTGTCCGGTGGGAACAGTGGGCAACATGCAAATAAGAGAACTGTCCGAGGGCAGTAAGCGCTGGGGAGCAAGTGAAGCAGGGAGGGGGTGTAGGGGTGCTAGAAGGAGGGGTGGCAGTTTCAGTGTGAGGCCAGGGAAGGCCTCTCAGATATGTGACTTTTTTTTTATTGGAGTATAATTGCTTTACGATGTTGTGTTCGTTTCTGCTGTACAACAAAGAGAATCAGCTCTATGTATTCATATATCCCCTCCCTCTTGGACCTCCCTCCCACCTCACCCCCATCCCACCCATCTACATCATCACAGAGCACGAGCTGAGCTCCCTGGGCTATGCAGCAGGTTCCCACTAGCTATCTATTTTATACATGGTAGCATATATACGTAGACCCTAACCTCCCAATACATCCACCCTCCCCTTCCCCCTCTGTGTCCACCCATCCATTCTCTACATCTGCGTGTCTATTTCTGCCCTGCAAATAGGTTCATCTGTACCATTTTTCTAGATTCCACATATAAGTGGAATCAGATGTGTGACCTTTGATGGATAACCTGAAGGAGGCTGGAAGGATGCACCCCAGCGCCAGTGGGACCCACGGCTCTGCTGGACCCTGAGGCCATGGCCCGCTCCCTCTGTAGGTTCTGGCGAGTTCGCACCAGCTGGTGGAGGGAGGCCTTGGAAAGCTCACCTCCTCCATCCCCTCCAGAGGGAGACTTCACACCTGGTAGAAACCCTATAATGGCCACCAGTTATAGATGGGACCCTTGGGACTTCTCAGGAGGGCATGTGACCTTGACAAGAGATGTTCATGTAGTTCCAGGCCTGACGATTCCTGTTGAGACAAAAAGCCGGTTCTTTCCTCTATCCGCTGGGCTGACCTCGGCCAAGAGCCTCGGGGAACACAGCTGGCTCCAGGTGGGCGTCCCTTATAAAACTGCCTCAGCACGGGGCTCCAAAGGGCAGGCTTTGCTCTGTTTCCTTCAGTCGTTCAGTGAGATGTTACAGAGCATCATCTATATATTCCTGGGGGTAGGGTGGACAGTGCCCGGGATCACCCAGAGCTCTCAGTCCAGAAGCAAAGGCAGATCATAAACAAGTGAACTTGTAAAGAAGACCATTTCAGAAGGACAGAAATGCTAAGAAGAAACATACATTGGTGTGATAGCAAGTAAACAGGGGGCTCTTTCTGATGGGGAGGTCGGCCAGGCCTTGTTGAGGAGGTGAGCTCTAAGTTGAGATCTGAGTAATGGGACAAGCCAGCAAAGTGAAGTCTCAGAGAGGGAGTCCCAGGCAGAGGCAGGAGCAAGTGCAAAGATCCTGAGGCAGGGATGAGCTTGGAGCCCTTGAGAAACAAAGAAGAAGCCAGTGTAGCCAGGTGAGCAAGGGGGAGGGAAGAGATGAGGTCAAAGAAACACGGGAGGCGGGTTGGCAGGGAGGGCCGGTCTGGAAGAGTCTTAGGCCACAGTAAGGAATTGGGGTTTTCTTCTGAGTGTGATGGGAAGCTGCCAGGTGGTTTGAAGCAGTGAAGAAATATGATCTATGTTTGCCTCAGGGAAGCTCTAGCTGTTTCCTTCCCTGTTTGGTGGAAAGATGGGATAAAAGAATCATGTAAATCTCCATTTCACTCTTAGCCTTTAGGGACAGAGTGCCAAGGTGGGTCTGATTTGTTGTTTTCAGGTCACTAGGGGGTGACCTAGTTGGTGACTGGGATCAGCAGCTCCCTGGCAAGAACTTCAAATGCCTGGTAGACCCTGGATTGGTTTCCTACTGCTGTCCTAACAAATTGCCATAAACCAGGTGGTTTAAAACAACAGAAGTTGGGCTTGCCTGGTGGCGCAGTGGTTGAGAGTCCGCCTGCCGATGCAGGGGACACGGGTTCGTGCCCCGGTCCAGGAAGATCCCACATGCCGCGGAGCGGCTGGGCCCATGAGCCATGGCTGCTGGGCCTGCGCGTCTGGAGTCTGTGCTCCGCAACGGGAGAGGCCACAACAGTGAGAGGCCCGCGTACCACACACACACACACACAAAACAGAAGTTTGCTCCCTCACAACTGTGGAGACAGAAGTCTGAAATTCAGGTGTTGGCAGGGCTCTGATCCCTCCAAAGGCTCAGGAGTGACTCCTGGAGGCCCAAGGAGTTCCTTGGCTTGTGGCAGCATCCCTCCAGTCTCTGCCTCCGTCTTCACGTGGCCTTCCCCTCCGTGTCTGTGTGTCTTCTTCCTTCTGTCTCTTGGAAGGACACTTGTCATTGGATTTAGGGCCCACCCAGGTAATCCACAATGATGTCACCCCAGGATCCTTTAGTACCTCTGCGAAGACCCTTGGCCAAATTAGGTGCTATTCGCAGGTGCCAGGACTTGGGACAGGGGCTTATCTTTGGAGGGTGGGCCATCATTCAACCCACTATAGACCCTAAGAACTGCAAGGAAAAGAAAAAAACAGAGGATGGCCTTAGAAGGAAAAGAAAAAGGATTTCCACTGAATATTTCTGTTAAACCTACTGAGTATCTGGGTACCAGCCATGGTATACGATTTCACATCCATTCTTCACGCATTTACTGAGTACCTACTGTGTGTCACACACCGTAGGGGCATTGAGGATTCGGCACTGAGCAAGGCACACAGTCTTTGAGCTCCTGGAGCCCTCAGTGGAGCAGGCAGTGTGCAGGCACCAGCGCACAGTAGGGTTTCCCCACAAATTCCTTTTCTTCCTATACCTTGCTCTGCTCACAGCTTCATTGAGAAACAAGAATAGGCATGAGTGGGCTTCCCTGGTGGCGCAGTGGTTGAGAGTCCGCCTGCCGATGCAGGGGGACACGGGTTCGTGGCCCAGTCCGGGAAGATCCCACATGCTGCGGAGCGGCTAGGCCCGTGAGCCATGGCCGCTGAGCCTGCGCGTCCGGAGCCTGTGCTCAGCAACGGGAGAGGCCACAACAGTGAGAGGCCCGCGTACCGCAAAAAAAAAAAAAAAAGAAGAATAGGCATGAGTGAAATCACCATACCTAGTGGTTTATCATTAAGTCCTAATAATACATGCGTGATAAGAGCTCAAGGGAATCAGAAGCCAGAGTGATCCCAGAGAGCAATGAGAAGAGGTGCGACTGTACTGATGGGTCAGATTTGGGGAGTGGGGGGCGGGAGATGGGAAGTGGGTTCCAAGCTGGAAGGACCATGTGGACAAAGGCGGCGACGGTGGGTTATGACTGATGCAGAACATGTCAGCTGAGAAATATTCAGAGAGAAGGTGGAGGGGGGAGGGGTTGCCAGGTTGACGTGATCGGATTTCATTAAGAGGGGACAATTCTTGGGGAAGTTCCAGATGAAACAAAGTATAATCTTCTGTTTACATAGTGGTTGCTTTCCAAAAAAAAAAAAGTATATATTAATACCCTGCAAAAAAAAAAGATGTTCTGTTTCTATGCAAGACAAGAGTTCTTTACTAGGCTCAGATAACTTATAAACAGGTTTTTACCTACCCGCCCCCGTGAATGTCTAGTGGAACTGGGGACCCAGGGTACTTCCTCATTGCGCAGGACCATCCAATAATGCCTTGCTGGCCGCTGCCCAGAAATGCCAGGGGTGCCCCCCAATCTGTCCCCGGAGATTTCCAACATACACTCCCCTCCCCCGGGATGGGGGTGCTGCCCTGTTGAGGACCACTCAGAACCTGTCTCTGATTGTTTGGTGCCCGACTGGGGCGCACTCGCTGGAAACCTGCCGGCCCACACCTCACTTCCGCTCTGGTTGCAGGTTCCATGCAGGTGATGAACAAGACACGGCGCATCATGGAGCAGGGCGGGGCGCACTTCATCAACGCCTTCGTGACCACGCCCATGTGCTGCCCCTCGCGCTCCTCCATCCTCACCGGGAAGTACGTCCACAACCACAACACCTACACCAACAATGAGAACTGCTCCTCGCCCTCCTGGCAGGCGCAGCACGAGAGCCGCACCTTCGCCGTGTACCTCAACAGCACGGGCTACCGGACAGGTGAGGGAGCCCGGCTGCCGCGGGCGGGCACACGAGTGGGCTGGGAACCTCCGACGTGGTACCCGGCGTCCTGCCTCGGACCACTGTCTTTCCCACTGTGGTCCCTGTACTGCGAGGGGTCCCTGTAGTGCGTGGACAACTTTCTTTTAATTTAAAAGTTGTGCATTGACTTCCAGATGTGTTCGAAAAATACAGATTTATTTGCCTACAGGAGTGATAGAAAGTGACCTTTCCAAAGGAATTTGAGTTAAAAAAAAGTGAGTCCGTTTAAAATATGAAATATACTACAGAGAGGCCGTGAAGTACTCGGGCAGGAGTGTGAGTTCTCTGTGAACTGTGCTATTTAAGAAGAACGTTGGGGTGGGGGATGGAGAGGAGTGTATTTGGGGACTGTGGCCACTCTACAGATGGCAAGGGACTGTTTGTCTACACTTGATCGTCTGCACTGCCCAAGGTGCTCCATCCCTCCTGCATTTGGTGCCCACAGTGTTGGTTGCATCCTGGGTGGAGAGCGAGCAAGGTGTCCTGTCTCTTTATCCTGCAGGAGGTACTTTGGTGCGTTCTGAAGACTCACCTGCCAGGCTGGTTGCCTGAGGCAAAGGCACAATTACAGTCACTTATCTGCAGCACCACTGCAAAATCCTCCAAACTCAATTAAACTTGCTTTAATTTAGAAAAATAAACAAACACTCCTCACCTTGGGTAAGGAGCCAAGGCAGTTGTGAGATCAGATACTGTGGCTTGAATGTTGTAACCCTGGGAAGTTGTGTTCAAGTGACAAGGGGCTTTTTGGGTAGGAGTGACATGAGAGAAGGACGGATGCCTCCCTCAGCTGGGTTCACGGAGCTGAAGCCGTCCTGGAAGATGGGCAGCTGCCCCTCATGTACACGGTGTGGCTGGCATGGGCACGTCGGGGTGGGGAGCACACTGGTGAGGTGTGTCGTCTTGCACACTGTTTCCACTGCCAGAATCACCCAGCGAGCGGGCCCTGCTGAGAGAACTAGGAAGGCCTCAGTCCTATACACATAACCCTGTTGGTTCCGGGATCTCTGCAGAAAGCCACATGGGTCAGAGTTTACCCCAGGCCACCACCCATCTGGTTGCAGAGACCTGGATATAGATGGAGGAAGCAGGACAGACCAGGGCACCTACTGAAAGGGGCATCTGCCACTCAGGTCCAGGTAATTATAGCCATTCGTGCTCGGGGTTGCCAACCTTCAAATATTTCTAATCTGAGTTCTTGGCCAAAATCTGCTGATTTTAAAAAATATTGGCAAAACGCAGTCTGTTTTGTTTTGTTTTGTTAATATACAGTGTGGACCCACAAAGAAAACATGTCTGAGGGCTGTGAGACCCACTTTTAGAACCTCTAGCTGAAAGGTCTGTGTAGACACCTTTAGCTTTGGATGCCAAAGGAACAGTAAGGACCCTAAAAGTGTACTCATCAACCCCCCACATTTGACAGCTAGGGCAACTGCAGCCCAGAAAAGAGACTTGCTCATAGTCATAAAAGCAGGTGCTTGTGGCATAATCAAAATGGAAACCAAGACCGTAGGACTTCAAAGGGAGTATGGATGTTGTTACATCCAGCAAATTGAAAGGAAACCTATATCCTGCAATATCTTAGGGGCTTACGATAGGGGCCAAAGCCTGGTGTTTCAGAATCATATAGCTGGCACAAGGGAAGGAGCCATCTCTCAGGATTTAACATTTCTTCAAAATTGATTTCCTCAAACTTTGTCCTTGAATTTAAACAAATCACCAAAAAGTGCTTTCCCCAAAGAACTGCTTTCATCCAACTATGCTTAACGATTATACCCTCAGTGAAGACTGGGAGTGTAATGCCAAGTATAAATTGCCATACATAGGACATTTATGTTTTTTGTAAAACTGTCCCTGAGAATTTTATTTGTTATGTTTAGAATGGCCCTCTCTACAAGGAACTCTGTTCTAACTTGACTTTGAGAACTCAGGACCCTGAAAATGTCTGTTTACTGTGATGAACTTATGTGCTCTTGTCATTAAAGAACAAGAGCTGTGTACCCTGTATACTTTCCCTTTTTGCCCTGGTAGTTAGGAAGCTCAGGTTTGAGTTTTATTTCATTCTCTTTTATGGCTGAGTAATATTCCATTGTGTGTGTGTGTGTGTGTGTGTGTATGTGTATATATACACACACACCACATCTTCTTTATCCATTCATCTGTCAATGGAAATTTGAGTTTTATATTAAGCCACTGCTTAAAGTGAAAACATGACCAGTTTTGCTGCTCATTGTAGGTTGATTGAGAAAAATAACAGAAAACTATAACGAATTCAAAATCCCTTTTAGATTAACTTGATTTGTATGACTCATATTAGAATAATTAGACTCATATTAGAATAATAACTTTTTAGGTCCCCAGGGAAGAGTGGTCAACTGTTCTTACCAGGTCTTTGGACACATTCAGCCCTGCATTCTCATGAGTGTCTAGGGCAACTGATTGAATTGGATTTAAGTTTTTTGGCTGTGTGTGAGAGACCCAAAACAGCAGTCATTTATTACTCTCTCAACTAAAAGTCTGTGCTGCTTTGATGGGCCTGCCCATGAATTGATCAGAGACTCAACCATTTTCTTTTCTTTTTTTTTTTCTGAGGCATAATTGGCATATAACATTATAGTAGTTTCAGATGTATGACATGATGAGTCAATATTTGTATATATTGCAAAAGGATAACCACAGTAGGTCTAGTCAACATCTGTCATCATACATAGTTACAAAGGTCTGTGTGTGTGTGATGAGAATTTTTAAGATCTACTCTCTCAGCAACTTTTAAATATACAGCATAATATTATTAACTGTAGTCACTATGCTGTACATTATTATAGCCCCATGACTTATTTATTTCATAACTGGAAGTTTGTACCTTTTGACCCTCTTCACTCATTTTACCCACCCGCTACCTCCCACCTCTGGCAACCACCAATCTGTTCTTTGTATCTATGAGCTCAACTTTGTTTTAGATTCCATATATAAGTGATATCATATGGTAATTGTCTTTCTCTGTCTGACTTATTTCACTTAACATGATACCGTCAAGGTCCATCCATATTGTTGCACATGGCAAGATTTCCTTCTTTTTCATGGCTGAATAGTAGTCCAGTGTGTGTATACCACATTTTCTTTATTCTTGCATCCATTGAGGACACTTAGGTTGTTTCCATATCTTGGCTATTGTAAATAAAGCTGCAATTAACATGGAGGTGCCAATATCTTTTCAAGTTAGTGTTTTCATTTTCTTCAGATAGATACTCAGAGGTGGAATTATGGGATCATACGGTAGTTTTATTTTTAATCTTTGAGGAACCTCCGTACTGTTTTCCATAATGGCTATACCAATTTACATTCCCACCAACAGTGAACAAGTGTTTCCTTTTCTCTAAATCTTTGCCAACATTGTTATTCTTTGCCTTTTTGATAATAGGCATTCTAACAGGTGTGAGGTGGTATCTCATTGTGTTTTTTATGTTTGTTTGTTTTTGCGGTATGCGGGCCTCTCACTGTTGTGGCCTCTCCCGTTGCGGAGCACAGGCTCCAGACGCGCAGGCTCAGTGGCCATGGCTCACGGGCCCAGCCGCTCCGTGGCATGTGGGATCTTCCCGGACCGGGGCACGAACCCGTGTCCCCTGCATCGGCAGGCGGACTCTCAACCACTGTGCTACCAGGGAAGCCCTCATTGTGGTTTTGATTTGCATCTCCCTGATAATTAATGATGTGAAGCATCTTTTGATGTACCTGTTGACCATCTGTATATCTTCTTTGGAAAAATGCCTATGCAGATCTGTGGCCCATTTCTTAAATTGGATTGTTTGGTTTTTTTCTATTGAGTTGCATCAGTTTTTTGTATATTTTGGAAATTAATTTCTTATCAGATGTATGAGCTGCAAATATTTTCTCTCATTCGGTAGGTTTTCTTTTCGTTTCGTTGTGCACAATGTTCCTTTACTGTGCAGAAGCTTTTTAGTCATCCCATTTATTTCCTTTTGCTTTTATTGCCTTTGTTTTTGGTGTCAAATCCAAAAAAAATCATTGCCAAGATCCATGTCAAATGATGATTTCAGGTCTTATGTTCAAGTCTTTAATCTGTTTTGAGTTAATCTTTGTCTATGGTGTAAGATAGTGGTTCAGTTTAATTCTTTCACATGTGGCTGTCCAGTTTTCCCAGTTCCATTTATTAAAGAGACTGTCCTTTCCCCATCATACATTCTTAGCTCCTCTGTCATAAATTAATTGACCATATATGTGTGGGTTTATTTCTGGGCTCTCTATTCTGTTTCATTGATCTATGTCTGTTTTTATGCCAACACCATAATGTTTTGATTACTACTGCTTTGTAATACAGTTTGAAATCATGGAGCATGATGCCTCCAGCCTTGTTCTTCGTTCTCAAGATTGCTTTGGCTCTCTGAGGTCTTTTGTGGTTCCATACAAACTTTAGGATTGTTTTTTCTGTTTTTGTGAAAAATGCCATTGGAAATTTCATAGGGATTGCACTGAATCTGTAGATTGCTTTGGATAGTATGGACATTTTAACAGTATTAATTCTTCCAGTCCATGAGCATGGAATACCTTTCCATTTATTTGTGTCTTCTTCTATTTCTTTCATTAATTAATGTCTTATAGTTTTCAGTGTACAAGTCTTTCACTACCTTCATTAAGTTTATTCCAGATATTTTATTATTTTTGATGCAGTTGTACATGGGACTGTTTTCTTAATTTATCTTCCTGGTAGTTTGTTTTTAGTGTATAAAAACACAACAGATTTTTGTGTATTGATTTTGTATCCTGCAGCTTTACTGAATTAATTTATTAGTTCTAACAGTTTTTTGGTGGAGTCTTTAGGGTTTTCTATGTATAATGTCATGTCACCTGCAAATACAGTTTTACTTCTTCCTTTATGATTTGGATGCTTTTTCTTTCTTTTTCTTGCCTAATTGCTCTGGCTAGGACTTCCAATACTATGTCAAATAAAAGTGTTGAGAGTGGGCACCCTTGTCTTGTTCCTGATTTTAGAGGAAAAGTTTTCAGCTTATCACTTGAATATGATGTTAGCTACGGGCTTGTCATGTATGGCCTTTTATTATGTTGAGGTATGTTCCCTCTACAGTCACTTTTTTGAGAGTTTTCCTCATAAATGGATGTTGAATTTTGTCAAAGGCTTTTTCTGAATCTGTTGAGATGATTTTTATCTTTCATTTTTTTAATGTGCTATATACATTGATTGATTGGGGGATGGTGAACCATCCTTGCATTCCTAAAATAAATCCTATCTGAACATGGTATATGATCCTTTTACTGTATTGTTGAATTCAGTCTGCCAATATTTTGTTGAAGATTTTTGCATTCTGTGTTCATCAGAGATACTGACCTATAATTTTCTTTACTTGTGGTGTCCTTGGCTGGTTTTGGTATCAGGGTAATGCTGACCTCATAAGATGAGTATGGAGGTATTCCCTCCTGTTCTGTTTTTTGGAAGAGTTTGGGAAGGATTGATATTAATTCTTCTTTGAATTTTTGATAGAAGGCACCTGTAAAGCTGTCTAGTACTGGACATTTATATTTGGGGAAGTTTTTGATTATTGATTCAGTCTTCTTTCTAGTAATTGGTCTGTTCCTATTTTCTCTTTCTTCATCAGTCAGTGTTGGTAGGTTGTATGTTTTTAGGAATTTATCCATTTCTCTAGCTTGTCAAATTTATTGGCATATAATTGTTCGTAGTAGTCTCTTATGATCCTCTGTATTTCTGTGGTATCAGTTGTAACATCTCCCTTTTTATTTCTGATTTTATTTATTTGAGTCCTCTCCCTTTTTTTCCTGGTTGAGTCTAGCTAAACGTTTATCAATTTTGTTTATCTTTTCAAAGAACCAGTTTGTAGTTTCATTGATCTTTTCCATTGTCTTTTTAGTCTCTGTATTTCATTTATTTCTGCTCTGATCTCTATTATTTTTTTTCCTTCTACTAACTTTGGGCTTTGTTCTTTTTCTGGTTCCTTGAAGTGTAATATTAGGTTATTTATTTGAGATTTTTCTTGTTTCTTGATGTAGGCATTTGTCGCAAGGAACTTCCCTGTTAGAACTTCTTTTGCTACGTCCCATATGTTTTGGTGTGTTGTATTTCCATTTTCATTTGCCTCAAGTTTTTTTTTTCTCTTTTGATTTCTTTGACCAATTGGTTGTCCAGTAGCATGTTGTTAATCTCCACGTATTTGTGAATTTTCCAGTTTTATTCTTTCTAGTTTCATACCATTGTAGTTGGAAAAGATGCTTGATATGATTTCAATTTTCTTAAATTTATTAAGACTTGTTTTGTGGCCTAACATATGATCTATCCTGGAGAATATTTCATGTGCACTTGTAAAGAATGTATATTCTGTTGCTTTTGGATGGAATGTTCTGTACATGTGTGCTAAGTCTATCTGATCAACGTATAGTTTAAGACCTATGTTTCCTTATAGATTTTCTATCTGGATGATCTATCCATTGATGAAAGTGGAGTAATAAAGTCCCCTACTATTATTCTATTGCTGTCTATTTCTCCCTTTGGGTCTATTAATATTTGCATTATATGTTTAGGTGTTCTTAAATTGGTCAGAGACTCAACTGCTTTCTATTTCTCCTTATTTCCCACTGATGAGAAACAAGTCCCATGAGCACACATGATTGCAGAGGAAACTAGGGAATGTAGTCTTTATTCTGGGTGGCCATTTGCCCAGCTAAAAATTCTATTACTCTGGGAGAAGAAGAAATGGATACTGAGGGAAGATTAAAGTCACAGCCTCAATAATGGTTCTTAGTCCGTTTGTGTATGTGATACCCTTTTGAATACAGGAGGTTAGCTGGAACTGTGGAAGACTGGAACCAGAAAACTGTTCCTTAAGTGGACCAGCAGTTCATGTAAATAGTGCTTTTAATGTATTTAATTAGGTATTTTATCTTTAAAAAAGTGAAACTACACAGTTTTGAAAATAACTTTATTCTGTGTTATATTCTAATAGTATTTAACAAAGGTTAGGTTATAATTGTGCCAAATGGATTGATTCTTTAATCAAATGAATTGATGAAATGTCAGTTAAAGGCAGTGGGGGGGATAACTTGTTCAACAAGTTTAAATGATAGCACAATATGATATCCTTTACTTCACCTTCAGTTTTCACAGCAAAATCGTAAAGGGTCATTTTTGCAAACATATTTGAGGATTTGATCAGTTTTCCTAAGAGCCTCTCTTAATCCTTTGACATCTGAATCTTCCCTGTGAAGTGCTGATTCCCTCATCATCATTTTCAGTGGTCTCTTCTTCAGTTATCTCATAGACCAGATTATTGTTTGTCAGTGGATTTGCACATGCTTTAAGCTGTCCTCCCGCATCACTTTAATTAATTTCACAAAACCTTGCATCTTTCATAAGATTTGCCATTTCATTTTGCCATCATCTTGCTCTGTGCTTCCCTGTGTTTGCAGTAGAGATTGACAAAGGATGAAGTGAGAGGTGCTAAGTTTAAGCAGGATAAATATCAATTTGTTCATGGGTATTTCTGTGTGTTGGCTTCCTCTCACTTCAGGGACTCAGATCTCAAATATAAATACCCTTGAAAGGATAAATTGTATCCTACGTTTTTACAAAATGTGCTTAGCCATCTTTTAGCACACTTCAGCTGCCCTTACTGTGCTCCCTTATATACCCACGAGTTAAAGTTATATCATCCGTGGAATGAGATGCTTCCAGGTCTCTGCAAAGCAGTTGAGAGCAAGGACTCTGACTGGGTTCAAATCTGGGCTCCACCACTTACTAGCTGAGTGAATTTGAACAAGTTACTTAACTTCCATGCCTTGGTTACTTCACCTAGGAATAATAATGTTACTTAGCTCGTCGGGTTTTCTGAGGATTAAAGAGGTTAGAACAGTGATACCTAGTAAGCACTTAAGAAACATTAGCAATGACAGACACAGCACTGCACAACCTACCCCAGACCAGCGTTCAGATGAATGTCACAACATGTAGCGTCATGTGATGAAAATAAGTTGTACCCACGGATCAAAAGGTAGCAGCCTGTGCTCAGCCTCTCCGGTAATTAGTGAAATGCAGATTCAGCCAACAGTGCACTGTCACCTCTCGCTCATCACCACAGCAAATATTCAGAGGTCCTGTCACACCAAATGATGGTGAGGATGTGAGAAAACAGGAAGACCAGCAGTGGGAATGTGCATTAGCACCTCTGCTTTGAAGGGCAATTTGTCAGTTTCTGGCAAAGCTGAAAACAGGCATCTCTTTCCATTCAGCAGTTCTCTGGTTCTGCACCCCTCAGTTCTGAGGAGGTGATGTGTAGTTCTGCTTACGCAAAGAGAGGATATTTCTTGGTGATGCTCGTGGCTGGTAGATAACCTTCAGATCCAATTGACAGAAGCCCCAGTTCCCAAGTGGTTTTTGTTTTGTTTTTTTTCTTTTTGTTTTTTTTTGTGTGTGTGTGGTACGCGGGCCTCTCACTGTTGTGGCCTCTCCCGTTGCGGAGCACAGGCTCCGGACGCACAGGCTCAGCGGCCATGGCTCACGGGCCCAGCCGCTCCGCGGCATGTGGGATCCTCCCGGACCGGGGCACGAACCCGCGTCCCCTGCATCGGCAGGCAGACTCTCAACCACTGCGCCACCAGGGAAGCCCTCCCATGTGGTTTTGACAAGAGATTGAATTCTTTGCTCCCTAAACCAAAAAGATACAGGCAAGCTTTATACAGAGACACATTGTGTAGTTCGACCGTGTCACGATATTATCATAAGGCCTGAGGTCTCAGGAGGATGACCGGGACGGGTCCCATGCCTCTTCCTTTGTATAATACCTTAGCATTCCGCAGGGTTTTTTCCCAGAATGCCCCAGTGGTGAGAGTCTTTCTGACTGGACCAGCCTGAGTCACATGCCAACCCCTGAACCAATCACCATGGAGAGCAGACGGTATGTGCCAATTAGCTTAGCCCATGTCACCTGTTCCTGGGGCAGCTGGGGGAGTCATTTTCCCCCAGCACCTGGGTTCCCAAATAGAAATCAAGAGCTGTTGGAAAGGATAAAGAAGAAACACATACTACAGGGACATTCACAAATGTCCACTACCTTGCCGTGGGCAAAACATCCACCACCAAAGGGGGAAAAAATACACCTCTTCCGGCCCTTCCTGATGAATTAGACAGGAGTACCCATTTTCTTCTCGTTAGGGTACTGCTGTTTCATTCCATGTTGCCGTCTGAGTCTGGCAGTTCGGAAGCTGTTTCCCCACCTAGCTCCTGCCATCTGGTGCAGACTTTTGTAGAGATGTGAGCACTGGGGGTGAGCCTCCTGCCTTTCCCTCATCGTGTTCTAGAATGCACCATGGGAGGAGGGGAGCACGCCCCTCATTACAGGCCCCAGGTGTGCCAGGGCTCCCAGTCACAGCTGTTTTGAAATCAAGCCCTGAGCACCCCAATTATTTTCACTCTTCTCCTCCTACAAAGCTGGGGAGGGGAGGTCAGCTGAGGACCTAGACGACTTGACTGTCAGCGTTGGGCAGCCACCCTTACTTGTAAGCCACCCTTACTCTGTGCCATGACACCTCCTGTGGCAGGATGCCTGGGGCGTTGGTGGAGGCTGGGGCATCCCCCTGATATAGGAGGATGGAAAGGAATCTGCTTGGCACTTGGGCATCCCTGACAAAGATTTGCTGCTGGCGTGTAAAGGTGTGCGCGTGTGTGTGTGTTTGCGCGTGTGTGTGACTTATTCTTTCCCCAAAGTGGTTTTAGGACCACAAAGACGGTAGAGCTGGTGTTTTCCTATGAAGTAATCCTCACCCCTCCCTCTTTCCACCACTCGGTTTTGATCTGCTTTTAGCCTCTTGCCCTGAAACCCACACACCAGCCTCCAGCTGCCTCAACATCTGCCTTTGGATGTCTCCCTGGCATTTCGAACCTGGCATGTCCAAACTGACTTCCTGACCCTGTCCCTCCCCCACCCAGGCACCTCTCGCAGTCTTCCCCTTGGCACTTCCAGTGTCCCAGCTGCTCAGACCAAAACCTTAGTGTTATTCTTGTTTGGTTTTTTTTTCTCCCTTTCACACTCTACATTCAGTCCATCAGCAAACCCCATCAACTCTCCCTTCAAAATATACCAGAGGGCTTCCCTGGTGGCACAGTGGTTGAGAGTCCGCCTGCCAATGCAGGGGACACGGGTTTGTGCCCCGGTCCGGGAAGATCCCACATGCTGCGGAGCGGCTGGGCCCGTGAGCCATGGCCGCTGAGCCTGCGCGTCCGGAGCCTGTGCTCCGCAACGGGAGAGGCCACAGCAGTGAGAGGCCCGCATACCGCAAAAAAAAAAACCAAAACAAACAAACAAAAAAAAACAAAATATACCAGAACCCTCTCTGGTGCCACCATCCTTATCTGAACCTCCATCATCTCTCGCCTGGGCTGCCCCAGCTTCCTCGTCTCAGGCCTCCCTGCCTCCGCCATCACCCCGCTAGGGTCTGTTCTCACCACAGCAGCCAGAAGGATGCTGTCAACCTACGTCAGATCCTGTTTCTCCTCTGCCCACAGCCCTCCTAAGAGTCCCCCCTCACTCAGGGTAGAGGCTCCCACAGTCACCTCAGGGTCCTAATGATCTGCCCCCCTGTCCCTCACCTCTTGACCTCCACCTTAGTCACTCCCCTCTTTCCTGTTCCTCAAACCCTCCAGTAACTCCTGGCCCGTTCCCGTCTCAGGGCCTCGGCACTTACTCTTTCCTTTCCTGGAGACTTCTTCCTCTCACCTCTGCATGGCCATCCCTCACTTTCCTCAGACCTTTGTTCAAATACCACCTCCTCCAGGAAGCCCTCCTTGACTATCCATCCGAAGGAAGCTCCCCTTCCCCCTTTTTCCCCTCACCCTGCTTTCTTACGTCGGAGCCCTTGTTGCCACATAACATACATTTGAATGTTGTCTGTCCAACTTCCCATGTTAAGTTACATCCCCTGCCCCCTCTGGTTCTCCCTGCCCTGGTTCCTGCTTTATCCGCCTCCCTGGCCCTTTCACCGCGGATGATACACTTTGCCACGTATCTTGTTGGTTGTCTCCCTTCTAAAATGTCAGCTCCATGGAAGCAGAGATATGTGGTCTGGCCTCTCCAGTATCCCTGTGCTGGAAGGGGGCCTGCCCCATAGTAGCTGCTCATTGAATGGTTGCAGGATGAGTGGATGAATCTGTATTCTGTCCAGAACTGGCAGCGCCCCCGACCCTCCCCCATCTTGTCTGTGCTCCTTTCTCCTCTCCCGTTTCTCTCCTCCCCGCCCCCAGTCCCGCCGTGTCAGCCTCTCCTCCTCTTTCTCCTTGGCCCTTCTGCCTGCACAGAGGAGAAGGGACTTAGACTCTTCCTGGGATGATGCCTCCGGGCGCCCGTGCAGCTGTCCCGCCTGTACAATGGCAGCCTTCTCTTTGCTTGGCCTTTCTCCTGGTTTTGCTCCCCACTCTCTTCCTCTCCCCTGAGTGTACACACAGCTCCCTTCTTCCCTCCGTCCAGCTGCCCCCCTCCACCGCCCTGCCCACCCTCTCCAGCCTGTGGTGGGACACTAGAGCGTCTGCATTTGCCCCAGGAAGTAGGCCCACCTCAAGAAGCAGGGAACTTTTCCTCTCCTGACACCACGACCCCGCCTTCCCCACCATGAAAGTCAGGCTTGGTGGTGGTGTAGCAGCCCCTTCCAGGGCCCAGGGCATCCTTAGGGGGTACACATTTGTCCCTTCCACAGACACCTTCAAGCTGCATTTCTTTAAACTCCAGTGTAATAGTCACTCCCTTCCTCCAAGACCTTCAAGCTTCAAAGCAAGTAAAACATTGGCACAGGGGCCCAGAGAATTAGGCTCTGCTTCTAACTTCTCTGTAATCTTGAGCTGAGACCTGCCCCCTCTGGGCCTCAGTTTCCCTATCAGTGCAGTGGAGTTGCACCGTCTATGTGTAAATTACCCGATGCCTCTTTGCTGTGATTCTATCCTCAGGGTCTTGGGACCAGTGCCCACAATCTTGGGAGGAGAGCCACCCGGGGGCCACAGGAGGAAAGAGGAAGCCGGTGGTCATGCTTCTCCTCGACTTTTCAAAGACTGGGTGTGAGGCTAATGGGACACGATTTATACACTTTCGACACCCTCTGTCCCAGCCCGTTAGCTGGTATATTCCTTTCCTATGGCTGCTGTAACAAAAGTGCCACAAACTGGGTGGCTTAAAATAAGAGAAATGTATCCTCTCACAGTTCTGAAGAGCAGAAGCCCAAGAGCAAGTGTCAGCAGGGCCGCGCTCTTTCCAAAGGCTCCCTGGGAGAATCCTTCCTTGCCTCTCCCAGCTTCCAGTGGGTGCCGGCAAGCTCTGGCGTTCCTTGGCCTGTCGCTGCAGCACTCCCATCGCTGCCACCGTGTTCACACGGTCTTCTCCTCTCTGTGTGTCTGCATCCAAATTTCCCTCTTCTCTAAGGACACCAGTCACTGGATGAGAGCCCACCCTAATCCAGGATGACCTCATCTTAACTTGATGACATCTACAAAGACCCTATTTCCAGATAAAGTCACCTTCACAAGTACTCGGGGTTAGAACTCGAACATATATTTTGGGGGCCACGATCCAACCCGCACCCGCTGGGTTCTTTCCCACACACCACTTTATTTATTCCTCAGTATGCATTAACCTCCATTTAAGCTGCAGGGACATCCGGCTGGAGCAAACCCTGCAGGCGAGCAGGGATGCTCAGAAACCAGCTGTCTCCCCGTCACCACCGGGGCTGTGGGCCTAAGTGCGGGGCAGTGTGGCCACCCAGCCGGTCAACTCCATGCTTTGGTTTTGCTCACGGAGATCATTCAAATGACCCTAGAAGTCAAAATAGAAGTGAGGGCTTCCCTGGTGGCGCAGTGGTTGGGGGTCTGCCTGCCGATGCAGGGGACACAGGTTCGTGCCCCGGTCTGGGAGGATCCTGCGTGCCGTGGAGCGGCTGGGCCCGTGAGCCATGGCCGCTGAGCCTGCGCGTCCGGAGCCTATGCTCCGCAGCGGGAGAGGCCACAACAGTGAGAGGCCCGCGTGCCGCAAAAAAAAAAAAAAAAAAAATAGAAGTGAGAGGAAGGACAGCTATGGTGGGTGAATATATAACCCTGTCCACCTACAGCCTCAAGAGGCTATGAGGGAGTTTTCAGGGTAAGTGTGACCTTTTGCAGGCCCTTCCCCAGCGCAAACTGCGATTCCCCTGAACATTCTAGAAGGGTTTAGACTAGAGCCCAATACGGTAGCCACTAGCCACCGGGAGCTACTTAACTTTCAATTAATTAAAAATAAATCAGACTTTGAATTCCATTTCTCAGTCGCGCTAGCCACATTTCAAGTGCCCCCATAGACACACATAGGTGCCAGGTGGGATGTTGCAGATATAGAGTGTTTCCATCACTGCAAAGTGTTCTGTTTATTTGGACAGCCTTGGAATAGTGTAATTCAAGCAAAATCTTTTTGGAAAGGGGCACAAACCTTTGGGAATATGATCATTACAACAACAATACTAAAAAAACAAAAAAAAAATGCAGGTTGTTATTATGCACCGTTTACCATGCCCAGACCTTGTGGCGGGTGCTTTACATAATTCATTCTACTGAATCCTCACACAAGCCTTTGAAGTAGCTGTGCCCCTCCTATTCCCGTAGTGCCCCCGTCGGGTCCCGAGCCCGGGGATCCAGTTCCTGTACCTGCCTCTCTAAGCCTTCCCAGGCCATCCTATGGCTGTGTCACGGGTCAGGGTCAGGACCAGGGGCAGCCACAAAGGAGCCCTCCATCCTGGGGCCTATGGGTCCCATCTGTCCGTAGACAGGTTCTTGTTCTCTGAGCACCTGGCAAATCCCATCCTTTGGGCAGCAGGTTGCTTCCAGCACACACGTCCAGCCCTTTCACAGTGCATCTGTGGTTTTGTGGCAGGGGTCAGAGTAGAAGGAGAGAGGGCTTTCAGCAGAGGAGGGGAGCTGGGCACCGCAGGCGTCAGCCCTCCCAGCACCAAGGAGAGGTCTGCTCGCTGCCGCGTCTGCGTGAACCCTTTCTACCCGGGAAAGACAAACTCTAAGGCATCAAAAGGGGCTGGGGCGGGGAAGAGGGCAGCACTGTACAGCCTACCAGGTGTGCCCATTAGACGATGAACGGGCCCAAAGTTCCCAGACCTTCTGATTTTGTCGGAAGTGCAATATCCAGATTTTTATTGAAATTGCCCAGATTTCTAATGTGGATTATTTGCTCTACTTTCTAAAATAATCAGTAAAAGCACCATGCAGGTCCAAAGCAAACATAATTGTGGGATGGATTTGGCCCACAGGCCACCATGTTTGCAAACTCCTTTCTAACCTGGTAGTTCTCAAGAGAGCACACCCCCTCCCCAAGGCTTAACATCTATGAAGGCATTTCCGGTGGTTATAAAAGTTGAGGGGTGCTACTGGGGGCAGGGACCAGGGACCTTTGTGCCCTGCTCTGCACAGGAAAGCCCCACACAGCCCCCAAATTGTCTTGCATTCCACATGGCTTCTGAGTCTTCTACCAGATCATTATATGAGTGGATTATTTGATGTTTACTGTTTTCTGAGCCTTGACTGTAAGTCCATTTTATATATAAAAACTGAAGGGGTTTTTGCACTCTTTTAATACACTCTGAATTTTCCAGGAACATAAGGATAAGTAGCTGGAGGGTATATTATACTTGAATGCAGACCTTTTCCCAGAGTTATTCCCTGTTGCTGACAATCTCCTCACTGATGGCAGGGCCACCTGAAGCATTCGACATACAGCCTCGCCCACTCTGTGTTTGTAGCTGTCACACTCCCCGTGAATCTAAGTGCACGCATCCGACTACTCCATTCTGTCTCCTTGATGGATGTGCTTGAAAGTTCATGCTGAAATTTTTCGTTATTATAAATTGCCTTCCTTTTTTTTTCTTGTAGATTGCAGTTAGAACATTATATTGATTTTTTTGGAAATGATGTGCATACGTAGCTTTTGTTACCTATAAGTTTCCCTGCAGGAAAATAAAGGAGCATTACAAAATATTTGTCACAGAAATGGGGCATTAGTCTAATGTCAATGAGAACAGCTCTTTGAAGGATCAGCTTAGTGTCACATTCCTCCGAGGTAATAATTAAATATCCATTGATTGATGGTCTTCCTGGGCCTTGTTCTAAGGGTCTCTTGTGGATTTTCTCCCCTTCCTTTGTCCCATCCTTCTGGACAAAACCTTACTTTGTTTTTTTTTATTGAAGTATAGTTGATTAACAATGTTGTGTTAATTTCTTCTGTACAGCAAAGTGACTCAGTTGTACATATATATTTTTCACATTATTTTCCATTATGGTTTTTTTTGTGAATTTTATTTTATTTATTTTTTTATACAACAGGTTCTTATTAGTTATCCATTTTATACATATTAGTGTATACATGTCAATCCCAATCTCCCAATTCATCCCACCACCACCACCACCACCACCCCCTGCCACTTTCCCCCCTTGGTGTCCATACGTTTGTTCTCTACGTCTGTGTCTCAATTTCTGCCCTGCAAACTGGTTCTTCTGTACCATTTTTCTAGGTTCCACATATATGCGGTAATGTATATCTGTTTTTCTCTTTCTGTTACTTCACTCTGTATGACAGTCTCTAGATCCATCCACATCTCTACAAATGACCCAATTTGGTTCCTTTTAATGGCTGAGTAATATTACTTTGTATATATGTACCACATCTTTATCCATTCGTCTGTTGATGGGCATTTAGGTTGCTTCCATGTCCTGGCTATTGTAAATAGAGCTGCGGTGAACATTTTGGTACATGACTCTTTTTGAATTATGGTTTTCTCAGGGTATATGCCCAGTAGTGGGATTCCTGGGTCATATGGTAGTTCTGTTTTTAGTTTTTTAAGGAACCTCCATACTGTTCTCCATAGTGGCTGTATCAATTTACATTCCCACCAACAGTGCAAGAGGGTTCCCTTTTTTCCACACCCTCTCCAGCATTTATTGTTTGTAGATTTTTTGATGATGGCCATTCTGACTGGTGTGAGATGATACCTTGTTGTAGTTTTGATTTGCATTTCTCTAATGATTAATGATGTTGAGCATTCTTTCGTGTGTGTGTTAGCAGTCTGTATATCTTCTTTGCAGAAATGTCTATTTAGGTCTTCTGCCCATTTTTGGATTGGGTTGTTTGTTTTTTTGATATTGAGCTGCATGAGCTGCTTGTAAATTTTGGAGATTAATCCTTTGTCAGTTGCTTCATTTGCAAATATTTTCTCCCATTCTGAGGGTTGTCTTTTGGTCTTGTTTATGGTTTCCTTTGCTGTGCAAAAGCTTTTAAGTTTCATTAGGTCCCATTTGTTTAATTTTGGTTTTATTTCCATTTCTCTAGGAGGTGGTCAAAAAGGATCTTGCTGTGATTTATGTCATAGAGTGTTCTGCCTATGTTTTCCTCTAAGAGTTTGGTAGTGTCTGGCCTTACATTTAGGTCTTTAATCCATTTTGAGTTTATTCTTGTGTATGGTGTTAGGAAGTGTTCTAATTTCATTCTTTTGCATGTAGCTGTCCAGTTTTCCCAGCACCACTTATTGAAGAGGCTGTCTTTTTTCCACTGTATATTCTTGCCTCCTTTATCAAACATAAGGTGACCATATGTGCGTGGGTTTATCTCTGGGCTTTCTATCCTGTTCCATTCATCTATATTTCTGTTTTTCTGCCAGTACCATACTGTCTTGATTACTGTAGCTTTGTAGTATAGTCTGGAGTCAGGGAGCCTGATTCCTCCAGCTCCGTTTTTCTTTCTCAAGAATGCTTTGGCTATTGGGGGTCTTTTGTGTTTCCATACAAATTGTGAAATTTTTTGTTCTAGTTCTGTGAAAAATGCCATTGGTAGTTTGATAGGGATTGCATTGAATCTGTAGATTGCTTTGGGTAGTAGAGTCATTTTCACAATATCAATTCTTCCAATCCAAGAACATGGTATAACTCTCCATCTATTTGTATCATCTTTAATTTCTTTCATCAGTGTCTTATAATTTTCTGCATACAGGTCTTTTGTCTCCTTAGGTAGGTTTATTCCTAGATATTTTATTCTTTTTGTTTCAGTGGTAAATGGCAGTGTTTTCTTAATTTCACTTTCAGGTTTTTCATCATTAGTGTATAGGAATGCAAGAGATTTCTGTGCGTGAATTTTGTATCCTGCTACTTTACCAAATTCATTGATTAGCTCTAGTAGTTTTTTGGTAGCATCTTTAGGATTCTCTATGTATAGTATCATGTCATCTGCAAACAGTGACAGCTTTACTTCTTCTTTTCAATTTGGATTCCTTTTATTTCTTTTCCTTCTCTGATTGATGTGGCTAAAACTTCCAAAACTATGTTGAATAAGAGTGGTGAAAGTGGGCAACCTTGTCTTCTTCCTGATCTTAGTGGAAATGGTTTCAGTTTTTCACCACTGAGGACAATGTTAGCTGTGGGTTTGTCATATATGGCCTTTATTATGTTGAAGAAAGTTCCCTCTATGCCTACTTTCTGGAGGGTTTTTATCATAAATGAGTGTTGAATTTTGTCGAAAGCTTTCTCTGCATCTACTGAGATGATCATATGTTTTTCACCTTCAATTTGTTAATATGGTGTATCACATTGATTGATTTGTGTATATTGAAGAATCCTTGCATTCCTGGGATAAACCCCACTTGATCATGGTGTATGATCCTTTTAATGTGCTGTTGGATTCTGTTTGCTAGTATTTTGTTGAGGATTTTTGCATCTATGTTCATCAGTGATATTGGCCTGTAGTTTTCTTTCTTTGTGACATCTTTGTCTGGTTTGGTATCAGGGTGATGGTGGCCTCATAGAATGAGTTTGGGAGTGTTCCTCCCTCTGCTATATTTTGGAAGAGTTTGAGAAGGATAGGTGTTAGCTCTTCTCTAAATGTTTGATAGAATTTGCCTGTGAAGCCATCTGTTCCTGGGCTTTTGTTTGTTGGAAGATTTTTAATCACAGTTTCAATTTCAGTGCTTGTGATTGGTCTGTTCATATTTTCTGTTTCTTCCTGGTTCAGTCTCGGAAGGTTGTGCATTTCTAAGACATTGTCCATTTCTTCCAGGTTGTCCATTTTATTGACATATAGTTGCTAGTAGTAATCTCTCATGATCCTTTGTATTTCTGCAGTGTCAGTTGTTACTTCTCCTTTTTCATTTCTAATTCTATTGATTTGAGTCTTCTCCCTTTTTTTCTTGATGAGTTTGGCTAATGGTTTATCAATTTTGTTTATCTTCTCAAAGAACCAGCTTTTAGTTTTATTGATCTTTGCTATCGTTTCCTTCATTTCTTTTTCATTTATTTCTGATCTGATCTTTATGATTTCTTTCCTTCTGCTAACTTTGGGGGTTTTTTGTTCTTCTTTCTCTAATTGCTTTAGGTGTAAGTTTAGGTTGTTTATTTGAGATGTTTCTTGTTTCTTAAGGTAGGATTGTATTGCTGTAAACTTTCCTCTTAGAACTGTTTTTGCTGCATCCCGTAGGTTTTGGGTCGTCGTGTTTTCATTGTCATTTGTTTCTAGGTATTTTTTGATTTCCTCTTTGGTTTCTTCAGTGATCTCTTGGTTATTAAGTAGTGTGTTGTTTAGCCTCCATGTGTTTGTATTTTTTACAGATTTTTTCCTGTAATTGATATCTAGTCTCAGCGTTGTGGTCAGAAAAGATACTTGACACAATTTCAGTTTTCTTAAATTTACCAAAGCTTGATCTGTGACCCAAGATATGATCTATCCTGGAGAATGTTCCCTGAGCGCTTGAGAAGAATGTGTATTCTGTTGTTTTTGGATGGAATATCCTATAAATATCAATCAAGTCCATCTTGTTTAATGTATCACTTAAAGCTTGTGTTTCCTTATTTATTTTCATTTTGGATGATCTGTCCATTGGTGAAAGTGGGGTGTTAAAGTTCCCTACTATGATTGTGTTACTGTCGATTTCCCCTTTTATGGCTATTAGCATTTGCCTTATGTATTGAGGTGCTCCTATGTAGGGTGCATAAATATTTACAATTGTTATATCTTCTTCTTGGGTTGATCCCTTGATCATTGTGTAGTGTCCTTCTTTGTCTCTTGTAATAGTCTTTGTTTTAAAGTCTATTTTGTCTGATATGAGAATTGCTACTCCAGCTTTCTTTTGAGTTCCATTTGCATGGAATATCTTTTTCCATCCCCTCACTTTCAGTCTGTATGCGTCCCTAGGTCTGAAGTGGGTCTCTTGTAGACAACATATATACGGGTCTTGTTTTTGTATCCATTCAGCCAATCTGTGTATTTTGGTTGGAGCATTTAATCCATTTACATTTAAGGTAATTATTGATATGTATGTTCCTATTACCACTTTCTTAATTGTTTTGGGTTTGTCATTGTAGGTCTTTTCCTTCTCTTGTGTTTCCTGCCTAGAGAAGTTCCTTTAGCATTTGTTGTAAAGCTGGTTTGCTGGTGCTGAATTCTCTTAGCTTTTGCTTGTCTGTAAAGGTTCTAATTTCTCCATCAAATCTGAATGAGATCCTTGCTGGGTAGAGTAATCTTGGTTGTAAGTTTTTCTCCTTCATCACTTTAAATATGTCTTGCCACTCCCTTCTGGCTTGCAGAGTTTCTGCTGAAAGATCAGCTGTTAACCTTATGGGGATTCCCTTGCATGTTATTTGTTGTTTTTTCCTTGCTGCTTTTAATATTTTTTCTTTGTATTTAATTTTTGTTAGTTTGATTAATATGTGTCTTGGCATGTTTCTCCTTGGATTTATCCTGTATGGGACTCTCTGTGCTTCCTGGACTTGCGTGGCTATTTCCTTTCCCATGTTAAGGAAGTTTTCGACTATAGTCTCTTCAAATATTTTCTTGCGTCCTTTCTCCCTCTCTTCTCCTTCTGGGACCCCTATAATGTGAATGTTGTTACATTTAATGTTGTCCCAGAGGTCTCTTAGTCTGTCTTCATTTCTTTTCATTCTTTTTTCTTTATTCTGTTCCACAGCAGTGAATTCCACCGTTCTGTCTTCCAGGTCACTTATCCGTTCTTCTGCCTCAGTTATTCTGCTATTGATTCCTTCTAGTGTATTTTTCATTTCAATTATTGTATTCTTCATCTCTGTTTGTTCTTTAATTCTTCTATGTCTTTGTTAAACATTTCTTTCCATCTTCTCGATCTTTGCCTCCATTCTTTTTCCGAGGTCCTGGATCATCTTCACTATCATTATTCTGAGTTCTTTTTCTGGAAGGTTGCCTATCTCCATTTCATTTAGTTTCTTTTATGTGGTTTTATCTTGTTCCTTCATCTCGTACATAGCCTTTTCATCTTGTCTGTCTTTCTGTGAATGTGGCTTTTGTTCCACAGGCTGCAGGATTGTAGTTCTTGCTTCTGCTGTCTGCCCTCTGGTGGATGAGGCTATCTAAGAGGCTTGTGCAAGTTTCCTGATGGGAGGAACTTGTGGTGGGTAGAACTGGCTGTTGCTCTGGTGGGCAGAGCTCAGTAAAACTTTAATCTGCTTGCCTGCTAATGGGTGGGGCTGGGTTCCCTCCCTGTTGGTTGTTTGGCCTGAGGCGACCCAACACTGGAGCCTACGCGGGCTCTTTGGTGGGGCTAATGGCGGACTCTGGGAGGTCTCATGCCAGGGAGTACTTTCCAGAACTTCTGCTGCTGGTGTCCTTGTCCACACAGTGAGACACAGCCACCTCCCACCTCTGCAGGAGACCCTCCAACACCAGCAGGTAGGTCTGGTTCAGTCTCTTACGGGGTCACTGTTCCTTCCCCTGGGTCCCGATGCGCACACTACTTTGTGTGTACCCTCCAAGAGTGGAGTCTCTGTTTCCCCCAGTCCTGTTGAAGTCCTGCAATCAAATCCCGCTAGCCTCCAAAGTCTGATTCTCTAGGAATTCCTCCTCCCACTTCTGGACCCCCAGGTTGGGAAGCCTGACATGGGGCTCAGAACTTTCACTCCAGTGGGTGGACTTCTGTGGTATAAGTGTTCTCCAGTCTGTGAGTCACCCACCCAGCAGTTATGGGATTTGATTTTATTGTGATTGAGCCCCTCCTGCCATCTCACTGGGACTTCTCCTTTGTCTTTGGATGTGGGGTATCCTTTTTGGTGAGTTCCGGCGTCTTCATGTCGATGATTGTCCAGCGGTTAGTTGTGATTCCGGTGCTCTTGCAAGAGGGAGTGAGCGCACGTCCTTCTACTCTGCCATCTTCTGCTTATCTCCATTATGGTTTATCACAAGATATTGAATATAGTTCCCTGTGCTCTACAGCAGGACCTTATTGTTTATCCATCCTATGTATAATAGTTTGCCTTTACTAATCCCAAACTCCCACTCCTTCCCTCCCCTACCCCCCAACCCTTGGCAACCACAAGTCTGTTCTCTATATCTGTGAGTCTGTTTTTGTTTCATAGATATGTTGATTTGTATCATATTTTAGATTCCACCTATAAGTGATATCATATGGTATTTGGCTTTCTCTTTCTGACTGACCGCTTAGTATGATAATCTCTAGGTCCATCCATGTTGCTGCAAATGGCATTATTTCATTCTTTTTGATGGCTGAGTAATATTCCATTGTATATACGTACCACCTCTTCTTTATCCATTCATCTGCCAATGGGCATTTAGGTTGTTTCCATGTTTTGGCTATTGTAAATGGTGCTGCTATGAACATAGGTGTGCATGTATCTTCTCGAATTATAGTTTTGTCTGTGTATATGCCCAGGAGTGAGATTGCTGGATCCTATGGCAACTCTATTTTCAGTTTTTTGAGGAACCTCCATACTATTTTCCATAGCGGTTGCACCAATTTACATTCCCACCAACAGTGTAAGAGGGTTCCCTTTTCTCCACACCTCCAGCATTTGTCATTTGTAGACTTGTTAATGATAGCCAGTCTGACTGGTGTGAGGTGATACGTCATTGCAGTGTTGATTTTCACTTCTCTAATAATTAGCGATGTTGAGCATCTTTTCATGTGCCTCTTGGCCATATCTGTATGTCTTCTTTGGAGAAATGTCTGTTTAGGTCTTCTACACATTTTTGACTGGGTTGTTTGGTTTTATTTGTTGAGTTATATGAGCTGTTTGTCTATTTTGGAAATTAAGCCCTTGTCCGTCACATCGTTTGCAAACATTTTCTCCCATTCCATAGGTTGTCCTTTCATTTTGTTTATGGTTTTCTTTGCTGTTCAAAAGCTTATAAGTTTGATTAGGTCCCATTTGTTTATTTTTGTTTTTATATCTATTGCCTTGGGAGACTGACCTAAGAAAACATTGGTATGATTAACGTCAGAGAATGTGGACAAAATCATACTGTGAAAGGACCAAAAAGGGAATTCCCTGGCGGTCCAGTGGTTAAGACTCCATGCTTCCACTGCAGGGGGCATGGGTTTGATCCCTGGTCGGGGAACTAAGATTCTGAATGCTGTGCGGTGCGGCCAAAATAAATAAATAAAAGGATCAAAAAGATTTTTAGATACAGCTCATCCTAATGAGGGCAGGTGTGGGGGAGGGGTCCACTCCCCACTAATCGAGTTTCCAGGGAACAGATGGGCCCCGGTCTTCATTTACTGAAACTGCATGACCCTCCCGGGGAGTAGGTGGCTGAGGCCAGCATTTCATTAGAGGCCCAAGCAGCCCACCCTCGATGGCGCCAACATGACAGCTCGGCCAGGGCCTCAGTGTCATCTACAGCCCAGCCTTCCTCGATAGCAACGACCTCCCCAAAAGCAGCAGGGAGAACACAGGGGCTGGTGAAGGGGCATGCAAGCAGCAGCCCCCACCCTTCCCTCTGGGTATTTGCTTGTCCTGCTTCTCCCCAGTGGTTAGCCATTCCTCCTCCCTACTCAGCAGCTAGACGAGGCTTTGAAAAATGGACATATAATCATGTCACTCCCTGCTTCCAACCCTCTACGGGCTGCCCACTACTTTAAGAATAAACTCACAGCTCCTTGCATGGCCTCGGCCTCCTCCCTTCTCTGTCCACATCTCCTACCCCTCTTTCTTCTTTCTGACCACATTCAGACCACCTGGCCTCTTTGCTGTTCCTCAAACATTCCCAGGTCAGACCTGCCCCAGGGCCTTTGCACTTTCGGTTGCGGCTGCCTAGAGCACTGCTCACACAGCTTGTTCCTTGCCATCCCTCAACTTCCGTCGTAGCATCCCTGCTGCTTCCCTGTGTCAGTGAGTCCTCCCCACCCCCATCACTCTCCGCCACGATACCCTGCTTATGTTCTTCGCAGGACTTATCACTCACCTTGAAATTATCTCAGGTGCTCTTTTGTTGGTGGTGTTGTTTTCTCATGGGAAAACGGAAATATTCATTTTCCTGATACGTAGTTGTGTTTTGAACAATAATACAAAATGTGAATTGTATATCACTTGTGACATATGTCCTTCAAGAATAATTTACATGCTCAAATGTGCTTTAAGAGTCCTTGCTAAACATTCCTCAACACTGTGCCGATTTCAGTGAAGCGTTTCTCAGGCTTTCTTGGAGATCTGAGTAAAATGGAAAAAATCAAAGAATCCCCTAGAGACTCTACGTCAGATTGCTCTATCTTACTACAAGAAGCACTATGGAAATGTGTATAATGCCTTTGTGTGAAGCTGTGATATAACTTTCTGGTGCTTTACACAACAATATAGGTATAAGAAGTTTTATATTTGCTTAAGGGAGGGGAAAAATACTCTTTTTTTTTTTTTTTCCTCAGATCAGGGTAGGATTTTGGTTGGCTTTGTTGTTGGTGTTTTATAAAGCAGAATAAATCTTTATCACCCGAGTCTTGAAAACTAGATAAACAAAAAAAGGTGCTTCTATGAGTGCATTCGTGGTGAAAGAAATGAAGTAAACTAAAACGATGTTGTCCTCAAACTGACAATTGTTTGTGACCTATATCTCAGGTGTTTTGAACTTATTTCTCACCTGTTATGTTCATTACATACATCCCCAGATCCAAGAACAGTTCCTGGCAGGTGTTGGGTACCCAATAAAAATTTGAATGAATGGATGACTCTTCAGCGTTAGGCTTGAAGTTAGCAGAAAATGAAAACAAAATGGAATCCGGGTTACTCTCTGACTTTCCCAGCCTTAAGAAATATAATTGAAATTAGTTCAGGCAAATTTGGCTGAGTCCCAGTGCTCAAATATTGTCATCAGAACCCAGTCTTTCTGCTTCTTGGATTTTCTTTCATTTGGGTTGGCTTTATTTTTAGGAAAGTTCACCTTTGTGATGTTAACATGGTCCCACACATCCCATCTTACCAGGGTAGTGACCCTGCCTGAAAGAGAGAGCTTCTTTCTGATGCTCCAGCAGAAGTCTCAGGGGAGGCTTTCATTGGCTCAGCTAGAGTCATATGCTCCTCCCTCACCCAATCACAGAGGCCAAGGGACGTGGGATACCCTGAGTGGCCAGGCCCAGATCATGTGCCTAGCCCAGGAGCTGGGAGCTAGATGCAGCCTCACCTGAACAGGTAACACTGAGAGAAGGGAAATGTTGGTTCCTTCAGAAGCACAGTTACCAAAAGACAGGAGAATTGATGCTGGGCAGTTAAATAAAACAAATGTCTACTACAGAAACCCAAATCCAGCTTCCACCTCGAGGCAAGTGGAAAGAAGGCCTTTCCCCAGTGCCCAGCTCTCTCTGCTTCCAGCCCAAGATGTCTCCTTCATGTATAATCATGCCCCCGCCTTCCTCATTCGTTTTCCCACAGTTCTCAGTTCAGCACAATCCCATCTCTGGCATCCAGAACTTTTACAGCATTGATTTATCACTTCATGCAGCAATCTGCGTTTGGTGTCTTTTCAAAAGCAGAAGAGAGAGATTCATGTTACCTTGTAAGCAGCCCAAAGTTAAAAGGATCCAGTTACAGAAGATCAGAAATGCTCCAGTCCTAAGAGCTTTGGGGCTCTGGGTTTATTTAATGTATTTCTTCCCAGCCCTGCTTCCTCAGCCAATTTGTCTGCCACAAAAACAAAAGACTTCAGCCCTGTGGCATTTTGCATCTAATATCTGTAGCGTTCTGGAGTTTGCAAAAGCACTTCCTTCTCATTTATCACTTGTACCTCAGGAGACCCCAGCTTTACCCCCAGAAAGTCAGTGGGATTGTTATATTCTGCTCTGACCAGGAGCTCTGAAAGCCAAATGACAAATGACTATGGTCTCACAGCTCAGGGCCCTTCTACCGGCAGCAGGGGTGGGATGGGAATGTGGCCTGGGCCGGCTCAGTTTCGATCCTGCACCCTTAGGACCAAATTTGGGTCTTGCAAAGTGGCAGCCAGCAGCCTAAGTCCACACTTCAATGCTAAATATATTCTGTTTGAGTTACAAGGTGTTTTTTAAAACCCGGAAATTTCACTCAAAAATTCAGATTCCAAGCTCTTTAAAAAAAAAAAAAAATGAGGAGGAGGATCTTGCCAATATTGGCAACATTCCTGAATGGTAGGGGTCAGCAGACTACAGCTCACAGGGACCTGTCAGCTGTTTTTATAAATAAAGTTTTATTGAAACACAGCCATGCCCATCCATTTATGTATTGTCTGTGGCTGCTTTTGCTCTACAGTGCTAGAGTTGATTTGGTAACAGGACCATATGGCCGCAAAGCTGAAAGTACTTTCAGTTTGACACTTTGCAGAAAAGGTTTGCTGACTCCCTGGGTGGCAGTAGCCAGCTGTATCTGTGTCACAGCTACCCCCAGTGTTTTTAGAATATAGGTACAGCTGAGGGCACATCAGTCCCCAAATAACAGTGGTTTAGGGATGATAGGTGCTTATTTCTCTCTCTCATTTGACAGTTTGGGCATCACAGCCCAGGTGTGATATGGCACACACAGGATTGGTACCCAGGCTCCTGTCACATTGCTCCACCCTCCTGGGGGACTGCCCTTGTCCAAAACGGCTGACCACGTCCACATCCAGCCAGCACGAAGTAGAAGATACAGAGGAGACACACCCACTTCCAGTAGGGCCATTATTAGAATTCACACACCACAGCTATCCACATCTCCACCAAAAGCTGGTCATCGCCACATCCAGCTACAAGCGAGGCTGAGCCTGTAAGCTCCGTTCTGGCAGCCTTGTGCCCAGCTGGTAGTTCTCGTTCTGTGGAGAGGGAACACATAGACACTGGGTGACACAGCAGATTCTATGGCACTTCATCGGCAGGGCCCAGATCTCCATTCACAGCGCACCTCTCCTGCTCTTATTCTTGGTCCATTTCATTCATTCATGGGAGTACCTGAATCTTGTTTACATTTGCCCTGTTGTAGATTATATACATTCTCTCCCAGGGGAGAGGAAGAAAGGGAACCGGTGAACTCCAAGGGCAGAGGAAAGGTTGCAGGCATGGAATCATGCACAGTGTGTCCCCTTGTTATCTAAACTAGTGACTGGGAAATAGTTGAGCTGAATACACTCTCAGATCTAATGCTCAAAGCTCTGGGGCTGGGCAGAGGAAGAGACGCATTCTGGAAGCTGTGATACATGGTGGGGATTGTGGTCAGCATTCTCACTCATCCTGGGGAAGGAAAGGCCATCATCCTGAGCAGCATGGAGCTGAGTTGATAGCTTCCTACCTCTGGCTTCTCTCCTGCTTCTCCTCCTACGCCCCCCGCAGCTCCTCCCAAGTCTCCTAGGGCTGCTGTCTCATCATCCTGACCCCTTACTCCAGAGCCCAGGACCTGGGCCCTCTTCTAGCTATCCTCATTCCCTAACTGGGGATTTTACCCCTTTTAGTGCCATGGGACCCCCTTGGGGTCTGGTGAAGGCTATGGACCCTTTTCAGAATAATATTTTCAAATTAAATGCATAGAAGAAAATACACAGAATTACGAAGGAAGCCAGTTATGTCAAAATACATTCACCAAAATACTTTTTAAGCTGTGATAGGTATTCTTTTTTACACACTGAAGAGCACGACGGAGTAGTTATTTAGCTGATAACTGATAAGTGTGATAACTTTGTGATTGGGAAGTAGTGCTGGCTTAAATGATATTTCAAGATGTCTGCATTAACTGGACTGTGATATGAAAAGATCTGTCTTGTGTGGCTAACAAAGGCACAGGGACGACTGTTACTACGACTTGTTGCTTTCATTCATAATTGAAGGCAGTGCCAGTTAGAGGATCATGAAAATAAAGCAAGATGTAGTTTTCCCATCCAAGTTCACAGACCTCAGATTAAGAACCCCTTCCTTAGGTGATCTCACTCTCACTAGTCCTGTGGCATTAACTGCCATCTAAATGCTGACAGCTCCCAAATTTCCACCCCAGCCCAGACCTTTCCCCTCAACCTGGACTCACATCTCCAGTTGCCGCCCTGACTCCACCTCGACGTCTGTCAGGCACCTCGAGGTTAACGGGTCTGACCTTGAGCTCTTTATCACCCGCCCTGTGGAACCTGCCCCTCCCATGGCAGCCCCTTCCTAGTTGATGACAGATCTGTCCTTGATGCTCCTGCCGAAAACCTTGAAATATCCTTGACGGCTCACTTCTCTCCTACACCACATCTAATCCATCTGCAAATCCTGTTTGTTCTGCCTTCAGAAATAGCCTGAAACCAAGCAACCCCTCTGAGCCCACCTGGTTAGAACCATCCCAGTCTCTCTCCTGCATTACTAGGACAGCCTCCTAGAATCACAGTTCCCCACTTCGGACTGTTCTCAACCGTAGAATGTAAGTTCCATGAGGGCACGATTTGGGGTTGTTTGTTTCTTAATTTCTTCTGTTTTGTTCAATGGTATCCTCAGTTCCTAGAACCATGCCTGGTACATAAGAATGCTCTTCTAATATTTATTGACTGACTCACTGAATGAATATGTAACATCTTGATAAATCATAGTTTTATAATAAAAAACAGTGATCAGGGGCTTCCCTGGTGGCGCAGAGGTTGAGAGTCCGCCTGCCGATGCAGGGGACGTGGGTTTGTGCCCCGGTCCGGGAAGATCCCACATGCCACGGAGCGGCTGGGCCCGTGAGCCATGGCCGCTGAGCCTGCGCGTCCGGAGCCTGTGCTCCGCAACGGGAGAGGCCACAAGAGTGAGAGGCCCGCGTACCGCAAAAAAACAAAACAAAACAAAAAAAAAACAGTAATCAGGGACTTCCCTGGTGGCGCAGTGGCTAAGAATCTGCCTGCCAATGCAGGAGACACGGGTTCGAGCCCTCGTCTGGGAAGATCCCACGTGCTGTGGAGCAACTAAGCCCATGATGAGCCACAACTACTGAAGCCTGCGCACCTAGAGCCCGTGCTCCGCAGCAAGAGAAGCCACCGCAATGAGAAACCTGTGCACCGCAACAAAGAGTAGCCCCCACTCGCCGCAACTAGAGAAAGCCCGTGTGCAGCAGTGAAGACCCAATGCAGCCAGAAAACAAAAAACAGTAATCATCATTTGGCAGCAGTTTCCCTGCATTTTCTCACTAAATCCTTCCCAGCAACTTGGTCAAGTAGGCATATCATTATCTCCATTTTACAGATGGGAACACTGAGGCTGGCAGGTGGAACTAGCTGGATTTAAACCCAGGATGTCCGTTCCAGAGCTAATGCTCAGCCTTCATGCCTGACTGCCTTCCAGGATAAAAATTCTCCCTCCAACCCCATACGTCTGGAAACACTGCTCTTGATGATGTCTGTGGTTCCCTCCTGGATTCCCAAGCCTGTGCTTCAAGAAGGGCAAAGAGCTCAGGCTCTGGGAATGGCCGTCCCTCCAGCCCACGGCCAGATGAATCCTGGAAGGATGGACTGACCTCAGTGTGGACTCTCTCTAATGTCTGCCCTTCTGGCAGAAAACACTTTGGAGGGTAGTCTGAGCCCATCGAGGAGCAGGATCTCTCGGATAACGAGGTCCGTTTCTCCTTCCTGCCTCTGGCCGTTGAGCTGTCCACTGGCTGTTTCCTTTTTCTCTCAAGGGTTTCCCTGCCTCTCCCCACCCCGTCGGATGGGAAATGCTCCAATCTGCAGGGACTGGGTGGCTGCCCTGCCAAGATGCAGGATGAGGTATAGTAGCCAAAAGTCAGGTTGGAGACGGACCACCTGGGTTTGAGTCTCAGCTCTGCCACCCGCCAGCTGGGGAATGTTGGGCCGAAGGGGACTTCACCTCTCTGTGCCTCCGTTTCTCCAACTGTAAAATGGGGACAGAAATAGTATCTGCCTCATTGGGTTGTTGTGGTATGTCATCACCTTCTAACCCAGTGGTTCTCAAAGTGTGCCCCAGGAACCCTGGACCCCAGACCATTTGCACGATAATACCAAGACATCATTTGCCTTTTAACTCTCATTTTCTTCATGGTGTTTCTAATGGGTACAGAGCATACCCACAACCATCTAAAAAGGGTATGAAAAGACTCCCCCACTTTCTGTGTGCATTTCTACGTGAGGTTGGATTTTTCACAAAACACAACCTGAACAACGAATCACGACAGATCGAATTCAGAAGTAGATATGAGAATCCAGCTGTCTCCTGTTAAACCAGATATTTAAAGATATTTGCTAAACTATAAAACAGTCCAGCTCTTCTCACTAATGTTATTTTGTTGGGGGAAAATATATTTATTTATCCTTTTGAAATACATATATTAATACTAACAAGTAGGTTTATTATTACTTTTTTTTTTTTTTTTTTTTTTTTGGCGGTACGCGGGCCTCTCACTGTTGCGGCCTCTCCCATTGTGGAGCACAGGCTCTGGACGCGCAGGCTCAGCGGCCATGGGTCACGGGCCCAGCCGCTCCGCAGCATGTGGGATCCTCCCGAACCGGGGCATGAACCCGTGTCCCCTGCATTGGCAGGCGGACTCTCAACCACTCTGCCACCAGGGAAGCCCTATTACTACTTTTTTTTTTTTTTTTTAATGGCTGTGTTGGGTCTTTGTTTCTGTACGAGGGCTTTCTCTAGTTGTGGCAAGCGGCGTCCACTCTTCATTGCGGTGCGCGGGCCTCTCACTGTCGCGGCCTCTCTTGTTGCAGAGCACAGGCTCCAGACACACAGGCTCAGTAATTGTGGCTCATGGGCCCAGTTGCTCCGCAGCATGTGGGATCTTCCTGGACCGGGGCACGAACCCGTGTCCCCTGCATCGGCAGGCGGACTCTCAACCACTGCGCCACCAGGGAAGCCCTATTATTACTATTTTTAAATGAACTCATATGTTTTAAATTTCTCAGTGTTCATGTCTAATATGCTAACTATCGCTAGACATAATCAACTCCTTCATGTCCTCAATAACAGTTAAGAGTCTGAAGGGACCCTGATACTGAAACACTTGAGAGTGATTGCTGTTGACGAACACTGGCCTGGGGCCCTTCTTCAGCTGTGCAGGCACCCCACCCCGACCCCCAGGGAAGCCCTGCCCCATGTGGATGGAAGGGATCCCGACTCAGCCCACCAGACGCCACAAAATCAAATAGAAAGATGATAATTTAACAATTCCACCTGCTCTTCTGTTCTAAGACAGTGCACCCTGGGTGCTGGGCGACAGGAATCTGCGAGTCCCTCAGTTGGACAGGATTCCCACAGGCCTCCCATCACCTGGGCATTCGTTGGTTCCATCATTTCATCATTTATCCCACAGATATTTGTTGAGGTCTTCGTGCTTGCTGGGCTCTGTCCTAGATGTAGAGATATAGTGGGAACAAGGCAGGCAGAAACCCCTGCCCTCGTGGAGCAGGGGTTTCAGTTGGGCAGGCAGGTGGGAAAAGCCACAAGACAGATTTGTCAGGTGGTGCTAAGTATTGTGGAGAAACAAAGTCAGGAGAAGAGGGAGAGCCAGGGGCGGGGAGAGGCCATTGTAATCGGATGCTTAGGGATGGAACCCAATAAGGTAACAATTGAGCAAGTGCCTGGGAAAGGTGAGGAAGTGGTCCATGCAGGTGTCTGGGGAAGATGCTTCCTTTAGCGGGAACAGCAGGGGCAAAGGCCCTGAGGCAGAAATGAGCCTCAAGGGCTGGGAGGACAGAAGGGGCCACTGCGGCGAGAACAGATGGGCTAAAGGCAAAGCGGGGAGACGAGGTCCAGGACGGAGCAGGAAACAGATCACGTGGGATCTTGGGGGACACGACGAGGGCCCTGGATCTCAGTTCAAGTGCGACACGTACCCGTTGAAGGGTTTGCATTTGGGCTTGATCTGTGACTTAACAGAATCCTTCTGGTGACTATGGAGGTTGGATGGAAGGCTGGAGCTTAGAGGTTGGGGCAGGGAAGCATCAGGACCAGGGAGGAGACCCCAGCAAGGTCCAGGTGAGAGAAGGTGGGGGCTTGGACCACGCTGGTCCCAATGAGGTGTAGGAGGTGCTCAGTCCTGAGTCTGTTCTGAACATGGAACTACTGTGATGTATCATCAATATATATATATCAATGAGGGGGAGAGGGCAACTGAAGACCCCTTTGGGGTGTGTGGCCTGAGCAGCTGGCATTTACCAGAATGTGGGGAGAGAAGCAACTTTAGGGGAACCAATCAAAAGTCCAGTTTGAAATGCCTGTTGGGCATCAAATGAATTGATCTGAAGGAAAAGATTAAGTTTTGTGAACCATCCAAACGATACATAAAAATGGCCAAATATTATCATCTCACTGGGAGATGGATAAACACATGAAATAATCTGGAACTGGAAAGCTTGTCTGTCTTGTTCACCATTTCAGCCCAAAGACATAGAACAGTACCTGGTATATAGTAGATGTTCAATAAACATTTAATTAAAAAATGGCAGAACGTGTGAAAGAGGCACAGGCCAACTGGAATTTGGAAGAGGTCATGGAGGGTAAAGACCCCTTTGTGTTTTCCCAAACTCCTTGCCTGTGAAACGGGGTGGGTTATCCTGGGAAAGATGGACTTTTCCAGCGTTCTACTTCATTTTTCACTGACCTTTCCGAAACGCTTTGGCAAACATTGTTTATTGTCTTTGGCTTGACTCCGTGCTCTGGCCCATCTCTGCTAATAGATGTGTGTCATGCTCAGCCGGTTTCTTTGTGCAGTGTAAACATCCTTCCCTGAGCTCATTACTTGAGTCTCCAAGGGGCCTTGTCATTTTCCAAGATGCTGTAGAATCTGGTTTCTAACAACCATTTTCATTTCTCCAGAGACCTGAGTTCTCATCACACACACGCCCACCCCTGCCCCCGTAAAGGAAAGCAGGCTATATTTTGGGAACTCACAGTTCCTTTCTTTGGAGTTCTTACTCTTTGACAGACATGATCTCATTTGCTGTGGCCCCCATTTTACAGATGAAGTCACTGAGGCTCAGAGAGGAACTCTCATCTGCCCAAGGTGGCAGGGCTCAAACCCTGGCCCTCCAGATTCTGGAACCCAAGTTCCTCAAAGCCACACTGCACCCCTGTCTCCATCACCAGAGACCCACATAACTTCTGAAACTGTATACCCAGCACGGAGTTTCTTGACCTCGGCACCACTGATGCTTTGAAGTCAGATCATTCTTTGCTCTGGGGCTGTCCTGTGCACTGGAGGATGTTTAGCAGCATCCCTGGCCTCTACCCACTAGATGCCAGTAGCACCCCCCTCCCCAGTTGTGACAAACAGAAAAGACTCCAGACATCGCCAGTGTCCACTGGGGAATGCAGATCGCCCCAGTTGGTCTGATACGTGTTCCCTGTGCTTTGCACACAGGCTTCGGACTGACATCTCCACCACCTCCATGTAGCCTTTTTCCAACGTGTAGCATTCGCTCCTGCAGATATTGTGATAGAAATCCCTTCTAGTAAAACATTTGGCCACCGCTTCTCCAGCCCTCCTGCCCTCCCAAGGGAGGGTGTGAGGCTTAAGACACTGGACAGGGGCAGTCTTGCACTGCCCTACCTGTGTGCCTCCCCAAAGTCCATCGACCCAGGCACCCTGTCAGCAGCTATCACTGTGTGCCCACTCTTAGCCAGGTACTGGGCTAGGGCGACAGCAACCAGAAAAGGCCTCTGCCTTGTGGACCCAACATCCTTGGGGAAATGATAAACAAGAAAACAAACACACCTACAGGATAATTTCAGAGAGTACTGAGTGCTATGGAGAAGATAAATAGCCTGGTGAGAGGGCTGGGTGGCCTTAGGCAAGGTGATCAGAGACACCTTCTCAGAAGAGGTGACATCTAATCTGAGACGTCACAGTGAGAAGGAGCCAGTCCATGTGAGAAGGGAGAAGGCAAGTGTCCGAGGCCGAGGGAAGAGCAGGTGCAAATGCCCTGAGGTGGCAGTGAGTTTGGAACGTTTTAAGGAACAAGAGGCTGGGAGTAGCCAGAACAGTGAGCAGAGGGGTGAGTGATGGGAGATGCGGGCGGACGTAGCAGGACAGGCTGGGGAGTCACTGACTGGGAATGACAAGAAGGGTGTTGGGTTCAGAAGGGTCCTTCTGGCCATTTGGGGGCGGGGTCTGGGTTATAGGGACAAAAGGGGAGGCACCAAGTCCAGGTGGAGGCCATTTCCTCTGTACGCAAAGAAATGAGGATGGAGGAGCAAAAGACATTTCTCTTTGGGGACTCCATCATCCTGATGGCCTTGCCTCTTTCATTTGGATTCCCAAACACTGGATCTGAGGATTCCAATTGCAGCTTTTGAGCAGCTGTCTCATGGGGGGGTGTTACAGAAATCCAACCCTTTCTTCCACTTTTGAGTCTCCTAGCTCAAGATCCAAAGTCCCAGGGCAGAGTCTGATTGGCCAAGTTCAGACATATACCTGCCCCTTGGGTGGGGAAGGACACCTTGACAGACACTTGGGACCTTTGTATTTAAGAGGAACCAGGGGTGTAGTGGCTATGGCTTTTCAGGGGTCACCTGAAAGAGAGAGAGAGGGAGTGTGTGTCTGTGCGTGCATGCACACGTGTGTATTCGTGCATGTGTGTATATACTGGTATATTGGCTCCCAATTATGGGGGAAACTACCCAATCAAAATGAGTAAATATTTAACGAAATGTTTATATTTGGATATAAATAGTGAAATGTAGCATGATCAACCAGTCCATTCCAGAATATTTTGACTCAGTTATTTATCGATTCTCTCTAATGTAGGACGTGGGTGAAGATGGTGTGGGATGAATGTGTGCTCAGAGACGCCAGTGTCCTTGAAACAGCCCTGCTGACAGTTCCATCCAGATGTCCCACAGTGGGGGAGGGGAGGGTCCCAAAGGTGGAGGTGCTGTCGGTCCCGCTCACCGCCACTTGCTAGGTACTTGGGATGTGCCAGGTACAATGTTCTGTTCCGTACGCATGTTGGGTCCTCCACTCCCCGTGACAGCAGGCAGTGGCATACTATCATCCTTGTCCACTGAGGCACAGAGGGGTGAAGTCACTTGCCTGGGGTGAGTGTTAGGTAGCAGAGCAGACGGTTTGGCACGCCGGGCCGCTCTCCTGTACCACCTCCCATGTGATACAGTCACCACCCAGACTAAGGGGAATCACTGCCTGGAGGTGCAAAACAATAGCGCCCCCCAACCCCGGCCCGATCTGACCCGCTCTCCAGCACAGAGGGTGACCTGGGACACCTGTTTTACTCCAGCTGCAGAAACCCTCCATCTCCCCCGTATCCAAAGTGATGCCTCCGTCTGCCCCCCTGTGCCAGATTTACTGCCAGCTAACATCAGTCTCCGGTCGCCGCAAGACACAGTTTTTACAGACCACAAATGCAATCATTACGAGGCAATTTCAGTTAGAATCAGGGCTAGGAGAGATAACAGAAGGGCCTGGTTCTCCCATCAGACTCTGAATGGTTCCCCAGCAGCACTTAAACTCAGACAAATGAAGAAAGCAGCAGTCAGGAGGGGAAGCAGGCGCTCAGCTTTCCGACAAGAGCTGCCTGCCCGGGCCTGCAGGACCAGGAGAGAGCGATAGGGCGGAACTTGGGGGATGAGAATCCCCTCTGTGTGGGGAGGGGGAGAGGCTGGATTCTGACATCTGTCTCTGCAGGGCTTCCATTAGACATGGTATTAATGGAGCAAGAAGTTGGCCAAAAAGGGGGATGCATTGGTGCTAATGAAACTATAACACTTAGTGGGCACTTGTCATGTGCCATTTCTAAGCAGTATGCATATATTAGTTCTCACGACCACCCCAGGAGGTAGATACTGTTGTTATCCCCATTTTATAAATGGAGAAACTGAGGCATGGAGAGATGAAACAACTTACTCAAGGTCACACAGCTTTCGGTGTTGCAAAATATCTCCAAGAGTCCCTTTAACATCCTTTCCCCTGGGATATCTTCCTCCTTGTCATCACAACCACTTTTCCTCATTTACATCGATGATTAAGTTCACCTTTGGCTAAGTTCGTTCAGCCACTTGTCTAGAGTTTCCCAAACAGTGAGTGTCAACATTCCCACGGTCAGCTCCACCTCCTCTATGACTCCATTGACATTCAACTCAAGTTTCCATTTCAGCGCTCAAACTTTTCATTTCTTTGCTGCACTTTCGCCTCTGGTGGCCAGCTGTCTCCTTTTGATCATTCACGTTTGTAAAATGTCTTGTAGGTGTATCACTGGGAGACAGGGAGGCAACACAACTACTTGCGTTGCTGTCTGCACGTGAACTGAATAACAGGTGGGCAGTGACCAGTCACTGATGGACCTTGCAAGAGGAGATGTGGCTGATCGTGATGGGCATGTGTTATTGACACAGTGATTTGCGGACAGAGGAACTAGTAGTGAAATTTGTACTTCATGCAATTACGGTTAGTATGCTGCCATAGCCAAATTTGAACCATGCTGTGGGAGACTGGTATTATTTAACCAACGTGTAGAAACTGACATTCGTGCATATCAGGACCGTGCACGGGCGAGGGCAGCCTGTAACTGGCGGCTCCTGTTCTGTAGTCATGGCCATCCCCCCTTGTGTCACTCCTTTGCACTCTGGAGCCCACACCACCCTGGCCCAGTTCAGAGTCTACTTCTGGTGCACTGGCATCACCACTCCAGGTCACCACAGCCGTGTTTCAGATCCCAGGGGGATCCTTCACCCCATGCAGGGAATTTTGCTCTGCATCCAGGGTGAGAAAACTTTTCCTGCAAAGGGCCAGATAGTAAATATTTGGGACTTGCAGCCACATGGTCTCTATTGCAGCTACCCAACTCTGCCATTGCAGTGTGCAAGCAGCCATAAAGGCACGTAAACAAGTGGGTGTGGCTGTGTTCCAGTGAAACTATTTACAAAAACAGGTGGCGGGCCAGATCTGGTTTGCCAAAACCCTGCTCTACACTGAGCATCTCACTGTCTTCTCCTTGGGTCTTTTAACTGCTGGTGAAGGACCTCAACCCAAAGTGAATTAAGCAAACAAAACAACAACATAAGTGGAGTGGTGGGATTTATTGGTTTACCTAACTCAGGGTTTTTCACCCTTGGCACTACTGACATCTTGGGCCAGATCATTCTTTTTCCTGGGGAGCCATCCTGTGCATTATAGGATGCTTACCAGCATCCCTTGCTTCTACCCACTTGATGCTGGTTGTGACAACTAAAAATGTCCCCATTGTCCAATGTCCCCTAAAACTGGGAAACACTGTAACTGAAAATACTAGCATTAAAGGTGGCTTCAGGTAAGAGTGGACACAGGGACTCAAACCAATATATTTCTCTCTCTTTCCACCTCTCTCTTTCTCCATGTCTCCATCACTCACCTCTGCTGCTTTCTTCCATGTTGCTTCACCTTCAAACAGACTCCCCCCTTCTTGGTGGCAAGATAGCTGCCAGCAGTTTCAAGCTTATATCCCACCAGCTTCAAGCCCCGTGAAAGAAAAACTTCTTCCCAGTAGCTCCCTAAAATCCCAGGGCTGACTCTCATTGGCCCAGCTTCGGTCACATGCCTATTCCTGAACCAATGGCAGTAGCCAGAGGAATGTAGAGCTCTGATTGGTCAGGCTGAGATTATGCATGCAGCCCTGGAGTCAGGAGTTAAGAGCAGCCATGCATACTTACATAAGGAAGCGGTGGTACCCAAAGAATCATAGTCAGGACCAGGCAGGCAAAACAAAAGTCCCTGTTGCCAGGAGTAAATTTCTACCCAGTGCCGGGCACACAGGAGCCAGTAAGTGCGCTGTCCCTTCAGCTGATGCCAGCCCTGCCTCCTAGGGGCAGCCATCAGCCAGCACCTTGTCAGTGGTCTTTCCTGGCCTGGCATTTAATTCCTCTTAATCTGCCTGCCAAGTTGTTACACCCCCACAGCAGCCCCCAGTTTGCTCTTCCTTTATACCATCCCAGCAGTGAAGGCTCAGCGACTCCAGGCTCCAACCATGACATGGGCTGTATTTTTAATCTTGATTTTAATTCCAGCTCATTCTCCTGCCTGTATCTCCCAGGCCCAGTGCCCCAGGGGCCCATGCTAATTTGCTTCTCCCACCTCAACTGGTGCCGGAGTAACCATTTTAAAAGCTGCCTTGGTGAAATCTAATCAAATGAGAGCAAAATCTAATTTGGCACTAAAAGCCTTTGACTGAAGCCCTGTTTTCTAGGGCCTTGTGGAGGCTGAATAATAAACTCTGGAGTTTTGAAGGATTGGGGGTTAGAAAGAGGAGGAGATGTGAAAGAGAAGATTCTAGCAGAGGAAGCAGCTCCGGATGTGTTGACACCCATGGCATTGGAAAATAATAGGCAGGGGTGGGCTTCCAAAGTCACCCCACCTCCCACCCCCAAGAAATATCTATCCCACCAGCAGGGCCAAGAATTTAGGCCTTTAGCATTTCAAGTTGCACATTCATCAGAAAGACCTTAGCCCAGATCTTCAGGGACAAACCAGTAGGATCATGAGCTGGGGACTGGAGAGACCTGGGAGGGAACCTTGTTCCCCCAGTGGGGGATTCAGTACGCCTCCTTCTCTGGGCTTTCGTTCACTCTTCTGCAAACCAAGAGAGTGAAGTTCTGTGCTTCTGAAATGACCTGTGGTCCTATCTTCCCTTCAAAATGTGTCAGAAGCTGTGTTTCCAGGAAAATGCACATGAAATGAAAAATCTGGCATGTAATATTTCAGGGGATGTGTGCCCCCAAGCTTGTTCCTGCCTCAGGACCTTTGCACTTGCTGTTCTTTAGGCCTGGAGAAGTTTTCCTTATATTCCCATATTCCCTCTGACTCACTCTCATCATTCCTCAACCCTGACTACCCAGCCCAGTGGTACCTCCCGTGGTCCACCTCTGGCCACTTTGTTGCATCATCATCCTTTATTTTCTTCATCACTGTTGTCACCAACACCACCATCTTTATTTGTCACAGTCCTCCTCCCTAGAATGTGAGCCCCATGAAGTCAGGAATCCTGAGGGTCTTCTTTACTGCTGTGTTTCCAGTGACTAGAACAGCTCCTGGCATACCTTAGGTGTTTAATAAATAGTTGTTAAATGGATTTATTGATCTTTACATGCCTGGGACACTGATTCTATTATTTACTTAATATTTTTCTCTCGATTGTTTTACTCTTTTTACTTCAGTTGTTTGAAAAGAAAACGTTTACACCACCACCAATATTATTTATCATGAGAGAGTGTTGGGGAACTTTGAGGGGATGCTTATTAAGATCACCTTCTTCCTTGTTGAAGTTGTGAACCAAATGAGAAATAAAATTAAGGAGTCAGCAGATGGAAGTCAAAATAGTACTTTGAGGAATCTGATAAAGGCCAAGTTTGAGGATCTGGCTTCCTTCTGAGGGCATTTGGGCTTCCTGATGCTAAACTCCAGAGTCAGACAGACTTCTCACTGAGCCAAGCCCTCTTGAACTAGCAGCGCCTGCGGGTAGATCACTCCCCACAGGAAGGCAACGGAAGGATTGGGTTACGTGTGTCCAATTTGTCCCACCAAACTCACCAGACACACATGCTAAGGGTCAGCAAACTGCAGCCCACAAGCCAGATCCGGCCCTCCATCTGCCTTTATAAATAAAGTTTTATTGAAACACAACCACACCCATTTGTCTATGGATTGTCTGTGACTGTTTCCCGCAACAGCAGAGTTGAATAGTTGCAATAGAGGCTGTCTGGCCTATGAAGCTTAAAATATTTACTCTCTGGGCCTTTACAGGAAAGATTTGCTGCCCCTGCTGTGTCAGTCTTCCCCAAGGCAGAACAGGAGAGAAAGGAAGAGGCTAGGCGTGTTATCAGGGTAGAGCTCCCTACCTATGGAAAGAAGCATCCGAAGTGGGGAGTAAGGTTATTGAGGTTTGGTAGATCTTGTTTCCTGGACTGTGCTTGGTCTCCAGGGGGCTTCTCAGCTCTCACAGTGTGGTTCTTTTACTGATGGGAAGGATGTGCCGAGGGCCAGGTGGAGTTACTTAAATCAGGGTTTTTCTCAACTCCAGGGTATTGACATTTTGTGCCGGATGATTCTCTGTAGTGGAGGCTGTCCTGAGCTCTGTCGAATGCTTAGCATTCTCCCGGGCCTCTGCCCGCCAGATGCATCCTCTTCCCCAAGTTGTGACAAACCGAAAATGTCTGCAGACACTGCCAAGTGTCTAAGGGGCAAAACTGCCCCTGGCTGAGAGCCACTGCTTTCCGGGGGTGGATGGAGCAAGTGTCTGTGCCACTTGCTTACCTGATGCTCTTATGCTGCCTCTTACCTCCAGCTGGCATCTCCATCCCTGATACCCCAGCACCCAGCCAGGACATGCAGTTGCTGTTGAATTGGGCACCCATCATCTGGTTATGTTTCACTCTGTAAATATTGGATGTTACCCAGGACTCAGCCAGGGCAGCCGGTTTCCCAGCTCCCCTGCTGCCCAGGGCTCCTTTCCATTTATTTTTGCGCGGTCCTACCACGTGAAGGGAGGCTCCACCCTGGGCCTTCCCCCGAGGCTGCTGGGGGTCTTCCCTTCCTATTTTCACCTTCTCCTCGTGCCCACATCCTTCTAAGATACAGTTCATCAGCTCCTCCGTCAGGAACACTCACTTCCTGGTCCTATGTGCCAGGGGAGGATTTCATGGAAATGCTTGCCTTTGCCTAGAGCCTGGGGGATTCTGGAATCTGGCTGCTTGGGGTGTGAGGGGTCTTCCTACCCCTGGGCAGTGCCAGCCATCTGCCAGGTCTCCAGGAAAATCCCATAGAGGGCTCCGGCTCCATGGCAGCCTCTCCTGGCCCAAACCTCTCTTCTCTGGACCAACAGGTCTCAAGCAGCCCTTCATCATGCTTTCTAGAAGGTTCTAAGTGGAAGGGCCCATCTTACCTCTGCTGGCATCATAGCAACCCTGGCCCACTCCTCCTTCCTCTATGCATGTTCAGCTCCCCTGTCTGTCTCTTCTCATCTTGGGCTCTGAATTGACACCCACTAGACTTTTTGCCAGGAATGGTGCTAAGCCCTCTGCTTGCGGGATCTCTTCCAGTCCCTTTCACAGCCCCGCTCTCTTGGCAGTGGTTCTCTGAGTATCTTGGAGCCCCAGTGTCCTCATCTGGAAGAGAGGGCTGGCCTAGCGCCTCTGTCTCTAGAAAAACTCTCAGATTTTTCCGTTGCTAAAAACTGGCTTTATAGGTTATAATGATTAAAAACCACACCTGCCCATGGAGGAGGAAAAAAAAGAACAAAAACGTATCGCAAAGATCTTGCGTTACCTCACCACCCACAGAAAGTTCGGGGGTGTATCCCCGGCCAGATGAATTAGGGTGATTCTTTTTTTAAGTAAGCTTTGCTGGTGGTGTGAAGCATGCCTGCAGAGACGTGCACTTTAGCCACTCTAAATGCCCAGCTCCATGGAGTTTCACCAACTGAATCACCCGTGTTCCAGCAAGAAATGGAACAAGACCATCATCACCCGAGAAGTCCCATACCCCTTCCATACCCCTGGCCCCCACATCCAGCAATAACCACGGCTTTTCTTCTCAAAACCATAGATTTGTTTTGCCTGTTTTTGAACTTCATGTAAATGGGATCATAGTGATACTTTTTTTTTTTTTTTTTTTTTTTTTTTTTTTTTGCGGTACGCGGGCCTCTCACTGCTGTGGCCTCTCCCGTTGCGAAGCATAGGCTCCGGACGCGCAGGCTCAGCAGCCATGGCTCACCGGCCCAGCCGCTCCGCGGCATGTGGGATCCTCCCGGACTGGGGCACGAACCCGTGTCCCCTGCATCGGCAGGCGGACTCCCAACCACTGCGCCACCAGGGAAGCCCCATAGTGATACTTTTATATCTGCTTGATTTCTCTTAACACTGTTTGGTTGTTGTGATGCGTTCATGTTAGTGAATGTGGCACTAGTCCTTTCCTTCTTATTTCTGTGTCATATTCGGGTGTACAAACATGTGGTGTATTTCTCCATTCTTGTGTGGATGGACATCTGTTTAGTTTCTAGTTATTTGCTCTTGTGAGTAGTGCTGCTATGAGCCTGTCCTGCTTGTGACTTTTGGTGAACCTAGGAATGCATTTCTTCTGAGTAAATACCCAGGATGCAAATTGCTGAGTCAGAAGGTGTGACTGTGGTCAAGTTTAGCAGACGCTGCCGAACAGTTTTCCACCGTGCCTGGATCGGTCTGCACGTCCAACCGGCAGCGTGTGAGAGCTCCAGATGCCCCATGCCCCCACCAACAATCGGTCTCAGTCCATTTTTTAAAATGTTAACCCTTCTAGACGCCATGTAGTAGATAGAATCCAAGGGGGTCCATAAGCTTGAGTGGGAAAAACTGATGCTCTGGTTTCCACTGACCTACAACTGACAGTTCTGAATGTAAGCCCCTAACCACGGTGCATCGGCAGAATCTATACCGTTGTCATCGTAGAAATCGCCGAGGTTTCAGTATTCTGTTGCAGTTGCCGTAGGTGTCGCGAAATCGAATATTCTCACTCATCACTGCTTTGAAATGATCATTCCTTGCAAGGTCTCGCGTTTAATCTTCGTGTTTTTTAAGGACACATGACTATATGGCAAATTCTCCTAGTATTTTGATAACTGTATTTCAAAATAATTGGTTTTCTCGGTAATCTTATATATCTTATTTTCTGCACGTGAAAACATTTGAGAAGGGGGTCATAGGCTGCACTTGCCTGCCAAAGGGCTCCGTGGCTCAGAGGGCAGTGCTGTCGCCAGGCTCTGGGCCTGCCATGGTGTAGAAATTGCTGTCGGCTGAGGGACAGAGAAGGCTTTTGCTCTCCGTGTGCTCACGTGGCCTCCTGGTCCCTCTCCCCTCCAGCTTTCTTTGGGAAGTACCTTAATGAATACAACGGCTCCTACGTACCACCTGGCTGGAAGGAGTGGGTCGGCCTCCTTAAAAACTCCCGCTTTTATAACTACACACTGTGTCGGAACGGAGTGAAGGAGAAACACGGCTTTGACTACTCCAAGGTGAGTCCCGCTTCCTGGCTGGGAGAGGCGGGGGGGCTCCGCCCTGGCGATCACGACCCGGGAGCCCGACTGCCTGGGCTCAGATGGCGACACTTACTTACGTGTGTGACCTTGAGCGGCTTACTGACATCCTCTGCTTCAATTTTCTCATTTCTCAAATGATAGTCTCTGTTTCTAAGAGTATTGTTTTATTTTTCATTTCTTTAAATTGAAGTATAGTTGATTTACGATATTGTGTTAGTTTCAGGGGTACAGCAAAGTGATTCAGTTATATTTTTCCAGATGACTTTCCATTATAGGTTATTTCAAGATATTGAATATAATTCCCTGTGCTATGCAGGAAATCCTTGCTGCTTATTTGTTTTATGTGTAGTGTTTGTTAATCCCGTGCTCCACATTTATCCCTCCCCCCATCCCCCCATCCCTTTCCCCTTTGGTAACCATAAGTTTGTTTTTCAGTGTCTGTGAGTCTGTTTCTGTTTTGTATTAGATTCATGTGTTTTATTTTTAGATTCCACGTATAAGTGATATCACATATTCGTCTCTGACTGACTTCGCTAAGTGTAACGCTAGGTTTATCTCTGTTGCTGCCAATGGCAATGTAAGAGTGTTGGGCTTTTTCAACTGAGATACATTTGACATATAACGTGTAAGTTTAACACATACAACATGCTTATTCGATACATGTGTATAGCGCAGTGTGATTGCCGTTGTCATGTTAGGTAACCTTTATCACGTGGCATAATCTTTTCCTTTCTGTGGTGAGAATAATTAAGACCTAGTCTCTCTTAGCAAGTCTGATGTTTATAATACAGTACAGTTGCCTATAATGACTATGCTGTGCATTAGATCTCCAGGACTTACTTATTTACTAGTTGTAAGTTTGTCCCTTTAAACAACATCTCCTCACTTCTCCCACCCCCCGCCCCTGGTAACACCCATTCTACTTTCTGTTTTTATGAGTTCAGCTCTTTTGGATTCCATATACAAGTGATATCGCATAGTATTTGTCTTTCTCTGACTTACGTCACTTAGCATAATGTCCTCAAAGTATGTCCATGTTGATGCAAATGGCAGGATTTCCTTCTTTCTCAGGACGGAATAATGTTCCATTGTGTGTGTGTGTGTGTGTGGTGTATATATACACCACATCTTCTTTATCCATTCATCATTGAGGACACTTAGGCTGTTTGCATATCCGGGCTTCTGAGACTAATGCTGCAATAAACATGAGAGTGCAGATCTCCCTGCAAGATCCAGTTTTCATTTCCTTTGAATAAATACCCAGAAGTGGAATCCCTAGATCATAGGGTAGTTCTATTTTTAATTTTTTGAGGAGCCTCCATGCTGTTTTCTGTAGTAGCTGCATCAATTTACATTCTACCAACAGTGCACAAAGTTTCCCTTTTCTCCACATCCTCACCAACACTTGTCATCTCTTGTCTTCTTGATGCTCACCATTCTAACACGTGCCAGGTGATATGAGGGTATTATTTTATAACATTTTGCCAAAGCAGAACTTTCTTACAGAAAGTGTGCATATAGAGTGTACAATTCAATGAATTTTCAAAAACTGAGCAGACACATGGAACCAGCAGTCACGTAGGTCATGAAGTTCCCCTCATGTAACTCCCAGCAACCACCCCTCCCAAAAGGACACCCGTTACTCAGACTTCCAGCATTGTAGACTAATTCTGTATCCAGATTTTGTTGCTTAACACTCTGTTGAAATTCCCATGTTGTTACGTGTGAGTGTAGATCCTTCATCCTTGTTGTATAGCATTCCACTGTGTGATTATACCTTAATCTATTTGTTCCCTAGGACATACTTTTTCTAGTTCTGATTTGTTGAACTGAGATAAGGTAAGGAGCATAGATCCTGAGTGAACTTTCAGGGAATTTTCACACATCTGTGCATCTGTGTAAGTGCCGCCCAGGTCAAGCTGCAGAGCATTTCCAGCCCCCAGCAGTTTCCCTCATACGCCTTTCCAGCCAAAACCGCCACCACCTCTATTTTGACTTTTATCACCATGGATTGGTTTTGCCTGTTCAAGAACTTCACATAAATGGAATCATATCATATGTGCTCTCTATATCTGGCTTTTTTCACTCAACATCACGTCTGTGAGATTCATCCACATGGTTGTGTATATCAGCCATGTGTCCTTTTCATTGCTATGTAGTATTCTGTTGTATAAATAGATGACAGATATTCACCTGTTCAACAACTGATGGATATTTTGGCTGTCTCTGGTTGGGTCTGTTATGAACTAAGCTGCCGTGAGCATCCTTACACATGGCTTTTGGTAGACATATGAACCCATTTCTTTGGCTTATCCACCTGGGAGTAGAATTGCTGGGATATAGGATATGTTACATGGTTGGAATAGTTTACACTTCCCAGCCAGAAATGTTTAAGCGTTCCAGTTGCTTCACATTCCTCAACACAGGTATTGTCTTTTTTATTATAGCCATTTGGCTGGGGGTATACTGGTATTTCATTGTGGTTTTTCCACAGATGTTTTTGAGGATCACATGAGTTAATACATGTAGAGCATGAGAGGAGACCATTGCGCATATAGTAAATATTCAGAACATATTAGTTCAGATCAGGACACCAAACTTGCTCTGTAAAGGGCCAAATACTAAATATTTTAGACTTTACAAGCCATAGTCTCTATTGCAACTGCTCAAGTCTTCCCTTGCAGTGCAAAAGCAGCCATAGATGATATGTAAACAGATAAGCATGGCTGTGTTTCAGTAAAACTTAATTTACAAAAACAGGCAGGGGGCCTGACCTGGCCAGTGGGTGGTAGTCTCCTGACCCCCGGCTTAGATAATGACGATGATGGTAAGGAGGAGAGACTAACACTGACGGTTCATCCAAACTTACCATTAAAAAAATATATCTGGAGGGCTTCCCTGGTGGCGCAGTGGTTGAGAGTCCACCTGCCGATGCAGGGGACGCGGGTTCGTGCCCCGGTCTGGGAGGATCCCACATGCTGTGGAGCGGCTGGGCCTGTGAGCCATGGCCACTGAGCTTGCGCGTCCGGAGCCTGTGCTCCACAACGGGAGAGGCCACAGCAGTGAGAGGCCCGCGTACCGCAAAAAAAAAAATATATATATATATATACACACACATATATATATATATATATATATATATATGGAGACTCACAAATATTCCTGCCCCAACTAAATCTTCAGAATCAGCTCCGGCATCCCACCACAGCAGATACATTATTTCTCCAGTCTGTCAAATCCATCTCTTTCTCTTCCCCATTCCCACTGCCACTAGCCCTGGGCCTGACTTACTGGCGTAACCAGGGTTCTCTGATGACGATTCCCGGGGGCCTCCCTCTCGTTGTCTCTAAAAAGCCACACAAGGCTCCTAGGCAGAAGTCACCAGGGGACAGGCAGTCATGCAAACAGGAGAGCAGGCCAGGAGTAGGTGAGACAGGACGGAGTGGTGGGGACTGTGGAGGACTCAGCCGTCTAAAACGGGGCAGCAAACTCTCGGATCAGGCCTGTCTGTCCCACGTAGCACTGTGGGCCCGAGACGGCCAGGTTTTCTGATTTTTCAACAGAAGCACAGATTTGTATATTTTTTCCCTGTGAAGTCTGATTTTTAAGTATTGGCAGCTAATTCAGACATTTCTAAAATACTGCATGAATCAAGGTCACCTGAGACCCAGACCTGACCCATGAATTTGCAGCCCATTGTATTGTTCTGCTGCCCATTGCCCTCCAGGGGCTGTGCAGGGGACTGGGGGTTCAAAGCCCGACTCTGAACATATTATGTGCTGTTGTATATGCTACCTATTCCTAAGAGCCTCAATTCCCAAATCTGGAAAATGGGCACATCCTAGCATCTTAATAATGCACATTTCTATTTACTGAGCACCTACTATGGTCCAGGCACTATGCTGGGTGTTTTATGTACAATATATCTAATCTTCACAACAACCATATCAAGTGAGTGGACTAGTGGGAGCGGATTACATTAGTCATTTATTCCCTCAACAAGTATTTATTAAGAGCCTAGTATGTGCCAGGTGCTGGGTATCCAAGGGTGAACAAAAACAGACCCAGGTACCGTCCTCATGGAGTTTGTGGTCTAGCGGTGGAGGTGTGTTATAAACTGTGAAGTGATGGCACCTGTATTAAAGTCAGGACACCACACACAGTGTAGAAGCACACATAAACACACACACACATACACACACACACAAGCACATCAGCCCAATCTCCTATTTTGTCATCCCCAGTATGAGCCATTTCAACCAGACCAGCCTTGTCGGTTATTACAACCATCTCAAAACCTTTACTAGTGCTTCCCTGCCCTGAATTTATCCAAGTTTTGTCTGTCTTCTCTTCCATGAAGCGTTTCTGGATTACTCTAAACTATAGGAGTTATCCTTTTTTGAATCAGACTGGCCTCTTTCAGTTGTTTGTGAGCAGAAATGAACAAAAACTCAAATCAAAATGGCTTTATTGAAGAGGAAGCATATTAGCCTTTTTAACTGATCCAGCAGTAATGGCATCAGACATGGCTGGATTAGGCAGTGGTTTCTCACTCCTTTATATTCTGTTTTCTTCTCTTCGACCTCATCCACAGACTATATGTCTGTCTCTCTTCTCCTGGTACCAATATGGCCATCCTTGCATCCTCTCAGCTTCCTGCCCAGCTGCAAGCATGGGTGTCTCCTTCCCAGGATTCCTAGCTAGTTTCATTGGCTCTGGATCAGTCACATGTCTGTCCCTGAACCAACCAGTGTGGCCAGGGGAATGCAGTGTTCTGATGGGCTGTAAATCACATGCTCCACTCCTGATCCAGAGAAGGGGGTAGCGGGAGCCCTACCACTGAGCTCAACCCTGGAACATCAGCTGAGAATAGAGCCCCAAATAAAAATGGAGAGTTTCCACTGGAAGGAGGCTGACTAGATGCTCAACAGCCAAAACACACCCTATCCCACTCCCCTTCTGGGAACACCACATTTGGGGAGCCCTCCCACCTTTGACAGGTAATCACCGCCCACATGTCCCCTTCCTGAGTATAAGTCTGATCAGTCCAGGCCCCAAGTGGCAGACACCACACGTGACATCACCTGGGCAGTGCCCTCTCCCTGACCCTGTGTCTCACTCTGCACATAGTAGGCCTGCCTTCAGGACCTCCCGAGTGAATTGATTCCAAAGTCCTGGTTGGGGGGGATTTAGCAACTCTGCTGGACTCCTTGGAAATACAAAGCACAGTCTCTCAATGCAGAACACACCTTTTCTCTCCTCCCAGCCTCAGTGCAGGCAGATTCTCCAAGTACCCAGAAAAATCCACTCCCTCCTTTTTAAAATTCCTCACCATGTCCACGCCTGGCCTCAGCACAGCTCAATAATGAAGTTATCCAGGGATACTCCGTCCCCTTGGCGCTGAGGATGGGACATGCAGTGGCTGTTTTGTCACCCCACTTCCTACCATCCATACATCTCGGCCTGTGAATGAGAGGAGCCCCTGTGACAAAGGTGGGAGAATTCCTAGAGCCCCAGTTACCAGAGGCCTGGAAACGGAGGGATGGGGGGCCCTGTGGGGTCAGAGCTGGCTCGGGTCCAGAGTTCAACTCCCAGGGGTAGCGGTGGGCAGCAGAAGCCAGAGCACCGCGAGGGAACAGGAGTGAGCCTGGAGTTTCCAGCTGAAGCAGAGCTGGGGGGCGGGAGCCCCATGCTCTGGGAGGCCCAGTGCCTCCGTCAGGTCAGAGCATCATGCTGACACTGACCTTGGGGGCCTCGGCGGGAAGCCCAAGTAGGGAGGAAGTGGCAGCCCTTCCCAAGAGCCCCTCAAAAGGCCCTCTGAGGACTCTGTCCCATATCGCTAATCCCAGAGGGGGTCAGATACCACCAAAGGGGTCCTCATGGCAGAGTGGAAAGAGAGGCAGTGATGATGAGAGAAGAATGACGTAGAGCCAGCACTAATGGTCGAAGAGGGCTGGAGAAGGCAGCGGAAGGGAGTTAGGCGTGACCAGGTCGGGAGATGGAGGAGGGTCCAGGTGAGTCGGGGGTGGGGGGAGTCTGCAGAAATGGGGGTCACCAGGAACCTGAGTGCACCCACCCCTCAGCCCAGCATGTGCACTTCTCTCTCTCTCTGTTCTGGAGAAGCCTTCCTTGCGTGCAGAGGGGGTATAGCCAAGCTGTTGGCTGCAACTTTGTCATGGAAAGAAATCAACCAAGAAAGCCTACTAATGAGGGAAGGGACTGAATGACCATGGAGGAGTCAGGAAAAAGACAAGGGGGTTCTGTGCCTAAAGCCATCAGAAAAGCTTAGGACATAAGGCTGAGTGGGAAAAGCAAGTTTCAGGACTCCTTCAGGTCCCTAGTCAGATGTTACCCTCCTAGACCACCCTGTATTCAGGGTAACCCCCCCTCGACCCCCCCCATCGCCACTGATGCGCCAGACCTATATATATCATGGATTCATGGGTTCATTGTGCTCTTATTCGAATACAAGGCTCATGAAGACAGGAATGTGCGTTAGTCTTGTTCACTGCTGTGTGTTGGATGAATGAATGAATGAATGTACACGGTGTGATAGGATTAATGTAAAAAGATGCATAAAGCAATATACTCTAGCATAGGTAATAACACATCTGGAAAGACACTTTTTTCTCAGTAGAGGACAAAAGAGGCCAAGATTGGGAGTGGGGATGAGAGGAAATCAAAGGGAACTTCAGCTTTGTTTGTACTGTTTTAATTTTCACAAGGAAAATGCAGGCATTGTGATTCCTGAGGAATGATGACTAACACTCCTTTAGAGGGTATCACGCACCAGATCCCGCTGGAATCATCGTACACAAACTAACCCATGCATTTCTCACCAGAGCCTATGAGGTGTCTGCTGTTACTATTTCCAATCACCGGATGAGGAAACTGAGGCCCAGAGAAGCTAAGTAACCAGGCCACACAGCTAGTAAGGGGTTTGTTCAGGATTCGAACCCACGCCATCTGGCTTCAAAATCCATTCTCTAAACTATAGCCCATGGGCCAGCCTGCCAACAGTTTTGCTACAACCCTTGAGCTTAGAATGGTTTTTACATTTCTGAACAGCTGAAAAAAATCAAAAGAACAGCGATTTTCATGACATGTGAAAATTACATGAAATTCAAATTTTAGTGTGCGTGGGTAAAGTTTTACTGCAGCCAGACATGCCCATTCATTTATGCAGTTGCTGCTTTTGAGCTTTAATGGCAGTACTGAGTGATTGTAACTAAGACTTCTGGCCTGCAAAGCCTCAAATATTTATCATCTGGCCTTTTACAGAAAAGGTTTGTTGAGACCTGCTGTAAACCACCATCTACTCCTCCCATTAATATTTTTGTTTGTGGGGGGAAAAAAAAGAGAACCCAGACAAAAAACGCAAAGGCCTGAGCTCTAGCTCTGAATAAATTGCTTATTAGTTTTGTGGCCTCAGTTTCCCCATCTGTAAAATGGGCATGGTGTCCACTTCGCAATGTTGCTATGAAGGTCAGTCGAGCAAATACCTGATAACATTAAGAGCCAGTGTCCATCGTGGGTTCCCTCAGTACCATCCTCCTTGTTAAATGCTTTATTCACTTAGCAAGTCCATGTCAAGTGCTCATGTCACCATCGGAAGAAGGGACTGTTATTGGGCCCATTTTCGAGATGCAGAAACTGAGGTGCAGAAAGGCATTGTTTGCCCACAGCTAGCAGGTGATAAAGCTGGAACTTGAACCCAGTGTTTCTGACTCCAGAGCCCTCATCCTTTGTAAAATGATTGCTCCTTAGAGATGTGAATCTCTTTTAAACACAAACTGCTGTAGAAGCTTCTGAAGGTGAGGGATCAGCATCATGATTGGGAATGAAAGTTAGACAAACCTGCTGCCCAGGGAAGCCAAGGGCTCGGGAAAGGAGACCCTCTGTCATGCAAGGTTGACTTGCCAAGTGAAGAAAATACGAAGATGTGGGCTTGGGAGCTGCCACCTGAGGCCGAGACAACCTCCCCTCCTTGTTCCCACCCCCCACCCACCCAGCCTTCCACCAGCTGTCTGAGAGTAAAGCCACAGGTTTCCTGGCACAGCCCTAAAGCCACCCAGTGGTGCTGGGGTGGGGCTTCCCAAGCAGAAAATTTAGTCCTGGGAGCCAGGGGACTCTGATCTGGGGAGATGTCGTGTGACATATGGGGTGAACTGGCTTATCTCACCCAAGTTCAAACAAGAGGCAGAAACTCGGGCTTCCATGGGGCAAAGTGTGAGCAACTCCCACCAGCACCCACGGAAGACACGTTTCTCCCCACACCCGGACCCAGACAGAAGGAGGGGCTTCCTGTCAGCCACGCCCCCCTCTTGTCCTTACAGTCTCTGCCCCCCGCCTCCACCCCTCCCCAATCCCCCTGCTTCCTTCTCCCCTCTCTCTTTTTTTTTTTTTTTTTTTGCGGTATGTGGGCCTCTCACTGTTGTGGCCTCCCCCGTTGTGGAGCACAGGCTCCGGACGCACAGGCCCAGCGGCCATGGCTCACGGGCCCAGCCGCTCCGCAGCATGTGGGATCTTCCCAGACCGGGGCACGAACCCGTGTCCTCTGCATCGGCAGGCGGACTCTCAACCACTGCGCCACCAGGGAAGCCCTCTTCTCCCCTCTCTAACGGCAGAGCTTTTCCGCGCCCTGCACGGGACTGTACCCTGGGGACAGGGACCCGCGGCCACACACCCACCCTTAAAAGGGAGCCCAGCACCCCGGGAATAGGCACCCAACATCTAAGTGAGCTCAGAAATCATCGCTTCAGCAACAGAAACAGTGGCAAAGGCCGAGCCTGGGAAGGAGGCAGGGAGACTCGCAAGCCCACCTGTCACTGGGGTCCCCAGTCCCCAGGAGCGCCCCACACGCTCCGCTCTTCCTTCCCGAGAAATCCTACTGGTAAATGACTGCTTGAGGAAGACAGCCCAGAGCCGCAGGCTAGCAGTCTCCTCGGATGCACTGCGGTTCCTCTTGGCTAACTGAGCAAATTGTCGAAGAAGGTCAGGATGGAGGGGGAGGGGGGAGGGGAGATCTAGCTCCCGAATACCCAGGTGTGCCCGCCTCACCTGGGAGGTGCAGTGCGCCTGGCCCAGAGCCAAAGGGAGGCAGGGGGTGACTTCCTCATGGTCTATCGGCCAGTCTCCAGCTTCTAGAAAGTTCACCTTTTGACCTGCATCATCCTCCCACCTGTCTCCCCCTTTCTGTGAATAACTCTGAATTTCTGACTGATCCCAGGCACCCCAGACTCAACCTATTCAAGACTGAACTCTGAATTTCCACCCTCGCCCAAATATTGTATTGGACCCCCGTCTCTGCACCCTTCACCTAAACCAGAAAGCAGGGATGGGGGGGCCTGACTGCCCCCTTTCATGCACCCCACACATCCAGTCAGTGGACATGACCTATCTGGGGGGTCCACTCCCAGCCGTCACTGGGCAGTGCCACCACCGCCCTGGCCCAGGCCCCGGCCCCCTCGGCCCTCCCTCTGAGCCAGAACTCAGCTCATGTACTGGGACCAAGGGCTGCTTCTCACTGGCCCAACCCAGGCTCATGCCCACCCCCAGAGTCAGGATGGTGTGGTCCCCTCCAGTCCACATGGGTGGATGGGGGTGCAGGCACCAGTGTCAGATGTCATTGTAGACGCCCTAATGCAGCCAGATGGGACCAGCAAAGGCTTAGCGTAGGAGTGGCTCTGAGGAGGACCAGGAAAGATAGGAGACTCGTAGATGTGCAGAAAATTTGCCCCGCCCCCGAGACGGCATGATAATTCACTCCTGCCAAGGGCTGGCTGCATGCAGGGCACCATGTCATGAGCTTTAATCTCTCGGCACTTGAAGCCCTCTCACACCAGCCTTGAGGGGCAGACACAGTAATCACCCCACACGCTTCCAAATGTACAATGTCACAGAGACTGTTGGAGCCCCTCCATCACCCTTCCAGCTCTCATTCCTGTCCCGTTGCCCCCTCCCAGGGAGGTCCTGAGGTGGCCGCTTATTCTCATACATGCATTTATTCTTTTATTCCATATGCAGACATCTCAAACAATATAAAATATTGTTTTGTGTTTTTAGACTTTATATCAATAGTATCATATCGTACATAGCCCTCTACATATCAGGTCTGTGAGATATATCCATGTTGATACGTGTAGCTCTAGTTTATTCTTTTTCACTGCTCCATCATTGCATTGTCCTGGTGATGGATAGTATTGGTGGCTTTAAAAAACAACATGTTTAATCACAGCCAATCAAGCACATATATGGTTCTAAAAGCGAATAGTGAAAATAGGTTTCTTACGAAGAACAGCAGCTCTCTTCCCGCCCCTCCCCACCCAGGGTCCCAACCCCTCCTTTTCAACTAAGAGAGCTTTGCACCATTTTTAGACCCACTACTAGTTACAGGATATTTCTAACGCCTTTAGATCATATTCCACAGCTATAGCAGCAGCTCTTTGATTTATGTCACATAGAATATTATTTTTAGGTACTAGGTTCTACAGAACCCCCTTATAAAGCCTTTTTTTACTCCCCAAAATTATTCATAAAAAGTATTCAAGGAAAAGTATATAAAGTAGCAAGTGACTTTCCCCCCTCTCTCCCCTTATCCTGGTCCCCAGTTAGCACTTTGGTATCTGTCCTGGATTTTCCCTTGGTGCTCAAAAGCATATGAAGGTAAGGGTTTGGTTTCTCCTCTCTACCCTGCCTCCTACTCTCTCCCACACACACACAAAAAAATAGAATCTTCCAGAGTTTGACTCTGTAGCTTGCTCTTTCCCTTAACAGTGTATCTTGGACAACTTTCTACCTCAGTAACTACAGACCTACTGCCCTTTTAATGTCTGCACAGCGCTGCACAGTATGAAAACAGTGCAAGTTCATTAATCATCTTCCCATTACTGGTCACTGTGATGCAGTGACTGTCCTTGTGCACATAGGCATAGAGCATGAATGTCCCTGGAGGCATGTACCTCTAGAGGCACAGGTACACCTGGAGTATGTATGTATTTGGTATCGTTCACTTCAGGGTGGAAGCTGTAGCCACTTCTTCACCTTTCTCTTTTCTCTAAAATAATATCTCTTTTTGAAAGTTATCATTTTGGACAGAGCTACTTCTGGAGAAGCAGAAGGTAAATTTTTAAGAACTCATTACCTTCAAAAGAAATCAGCAGCTAAAGATTTACCAAATTCAGGAAGAGTTTAGGCAAATCTCAGCTTCTTAGCTGAGCTTTTAAAGCCCTTGTTTCCTGTCCATCACTTTTCCTCCCACTCTTCTCTCCTCCTGCCCAGCATCTAAGTGGGTCTCACTTTTCTGGAGACACTACTGCATGCCTGTGTTTGTGCTGCTCCTTTGATTGTCCCGGCATTGAACCTGATGATTGTTCACCAGCTTTCTATTCCTCAAACACAAGGCAAGTTCCTTCCTGCCTCAGAGGCCTTGCATTTTCTGTTCCCTCTGCCTGGAACACTTCCTCTAGATCAGTGATTCTCACTTCTGGCTGCACATCGGAATCTCCTGGTGAGCTTTTAAAACGTCCAGTACCCAGACTGAACCACAGACCAATGAAACCAGAATCTCTGGAAGAGAGCCCAGCCATCAGTAAAGCTCCCCTGAGGGTTCCAGCAAGCAGCTGAAAGTGAACTCCAGTGATATAACAATAGATCCCCATGCCCAGCTCCTCATCACTCAGGTCTCAGCTCAAATGTCACCTCCTCAGAGAGGCCCTCCCTGATTGCCCCCGCTAAAGGATCCCTCCCACCCCAGCTCCCAGTTACTCTTTGTCACATTTTGTCTAATTTCCTTCTTCTGTCACACCTCGTCACTATCTTGGCTCTTCGTTTATATGTTTGTCTGCTCCTGCCCCCAGTACAGACCCTCCAGGATTGCAGGGATGTATCAACCCTGCTTGATGGTCTCCCTGGAGCCTTGAAAAGACTTCAGGCTTAGGGACCAACACTCAGGAGGCCTGGCTGCAAAATTTATCAGCTGTGTAACATTAGGCAATTCACTTAACTTCTCTGGGTCTTCATTTCCTGTTCTGGAAAACAGGGTTTATCATCACACCTACATTCTAGGGCTATGTAAGAATTAAACAGGGATTTCGCTGGTAGTCCAGTGGCTAAGACTCTGCACTCCAAATGCAGGGGGCCCTGGTTCGATCCCTGGTCAGGGAACTGGGATCCCACATGCTGCAACCAAGAGTTTGCGTGCGGCAACTAAAGATCCTGCATACTGCAACTAAGACCTGGCGCAGCCAAATTAATTAATTAATTAATTAATTAATTAATTAAACAAGCTAATACATGTAAACACAGAACAATTCCTGGAGTGCCATAAGCACTCAATAGTGCTAGCTATTATTATTTTAAGATCTATCACGAATGAATGACAAATTGTAATTCCTCTCCCGTCCTCCCTAACCCCTTCTCTGCTTTTTTTTTCTGTTGTGCATACCATCATTTGACATTCCCTGTTTTATTTGCTTATTTATTGTCTGTTTGCCCCTAGACCGTCGGCTCCGCGAGGGATTGTCTATTTTGGTCACTGCTGTGTCCCCGATGCCCGGCATGGTGCCTGGCAATGGCAGGCACTCAGCACGGATGCCCAGCTCCTCACACCTTCTCCTGTCTCTCCCCACCCCCCAGGACTACCTGACGGACCTGATCACCAACGACAGCGTGAGCTTCTTCCGTACATCCAAGAAGATGTACCCGCACAGGCCCGTTCTCATGGTCATCAGCCACGCAGCCCCTCACGGCCCCGAGGACTCGGCCCCCCAGTACTCAAGCCTCTTCCCCAACGCGTCTCAGCACATGTAAGCTTCGGGGCGCTGCCTGCAGAGCTGGCACGAAGGTGGGAGGGTCCGGCTCGGTCACAGTGATGTAATGAAAGAGACAAGGCTGCCTCTTGTGTCTAATCCTCCCGGTTTAAAGAAGCCAGGGACACACAGCTGATCTCGAGGAAACTGGGATACAGATCCAGTAATAACAACCCAAAGCAGGCAACAAGAGTTTTTAACTTGGGACCCACATCCTCCCACCAAGAGGTCTGTGGATAGAACAGCATTTCAGGTGTATACCCATATAATAGTTTTCCTTTGCAATCTGTGTATTTTATTTTGCACATTTTAAAACACTTTTGAGAAAGGGTCCATAGCTTCATCAGACTACTAATATATTCACAGCCTTTATAAGCTGTTGACTCCATGGCAGGCTCTGTGCTAAGCCCTGTACGTTGCACTGAATCCCTGAATATTCCCAATGACCCTTGGTGTATCAGTTATCTATTGCTGCATAACAAGTTACCCCGAAACTGAGCAACTTAAAACACCAACGCATTTCACCGCACAGTGTCTGTGAGTCAGGAATCTGGGGGTGGCCTGTCTGGAAGGTTCTAGCTCAGGGTCTCCCGAGGTTGTGAAAAAGGCGTCAACTGGGGCTGCTGCCATCTGAGGCTTGCCTGGGGCTGACTCACACGGCTGCCGCTCAACCAGCAGATCTCACCATCGGGCTGATGCAGTCTATTATAACCTAATCTCAAAGTGACACACCATCTCTCCCACATTCTATTGGTTGCACAGACCAGTGCTCCTACAGTATGGGAGGGGGTACAAGTGTGTGATTACCAGGAAGTGGGGGCTATTGAGGGCTCTCTTGGAGGCTGCTTGTCACACTTGGTATTCCCATTTTACCAATGGGAAAACCGAGGCACAGAGAGGTGAGGTCACTCCCCTAAGGTCACCCAGCTGGTAAATGGCAGAGCTCGAATTCAAATCCGGCGCCCATTCCTGCCTCCCATCTCTCTGCCCACCCCTCCAGTCCTCCTCCCTCCAGCTGGCTAGTAAATCTTTCTGGAAAGTTCTTCTGCTTTTCTCTGCCTCAGACCACCTCCTGCTTAGCAGCGATACTCAGCTGCCCTTGCTGTGACATTGGGGCGACAAGGACTGGGCGATTTGGAGTCCGCCAGAATATTCCAGGCGTTTAATTTTCATTACAATCAGAATGCACTGCCCTCCTCAACCCCCTTGCTGTGATTACTTTCTGACAGCCCAGAGTGGCTCCGAGAGGATGAGGCAGTGTGTTAACCTGTTGATCCCCTGGTCTTTGGGGAGCAGGATTTGACAGATGGTGGAGAACTGCATTCCGGGGACTGCAGCACCCCTCTCCGCAGACGCAGATGGCAGCGCTGCCTCTCTGCACATCTGCCGTGGCTGCCCCCCACCCCAGCCCGCTCCTCCTGCCTGAGATGCCAGCCTCCCACCCTCACCCACAGCCCACCTTTGAGGGAGGGGGCACGTGGCCAACTTGGTCCCCCTAAGGGAGGGGCCACGGAGTGGGGGAAGGTACACTTTGCTTCTGCAGTGTCTCCTCTAAAAGGGGTGCTGGCACCCTGCCCCCCAGCAGCCCTGGAGTTTCATGATGAGATGGCTTGACATTGGCTGCTCATTTCTTTTCCCTTTGAAATGAAAATTATAGAAATTGAACATGAGCAACGCCTGCTGCCATTACTTACCCAGAGCACCCCCTGTGCCTTATTAGGGGTGTGTTTGAAAGGCTCTCATATCTCTGGGGTATAATCATTTTCAAAACAAAACCCAAAACCAGAAAGTTCTGCAGCTGGGATGTTTAATTATGACAGTCAGGGGAGCTGAGGAGGGGACAGAATTCCAGATCTTTCTATCACTCCTGTCAGAGACTCTCACCCCGTCAAGCCTTGTGCCGTGTTCTCGGGCTGGGCTTGTGGGTTCTGAAAAATGCTGCTCGTTGCGATGTGGTCCCACTCCACCAGCCCAGGGCCCCATCCACCCCCCAGCCAGCTCCGTACACACACAAAGATGCAAACAGATGCACGCAGACACACACAAACACACAGATACACAAATACGCAAAGATACAAATAGATACATACAGATATTTACACAGATACACAAATGCACACAAACAGACACACAGAACTCAGACACAAACACACACAAAGATACAAATAAATACACAGATACACAGACATATATAGACACAAATGCACATACAAACAGGCATATACATACGAGCACATATACGGACACACAGATACACAGATATGCCGACATACACAGAAACACACGCAGATACAAAGATACAAGCACATATACACACACACAGATACACAAACGCACATAAAGATAAACACAGATGCAAACACAGATACACACAAACATGAAGATACACAAGCATACAGACATGCATGCACGGAAACATACACAGACACACAAACATACACAGAGACACACACAGACAAAAGACACATAGGCACACGCACCCACAGCCCCCAGAGCTTCCTCTGAAGCGTGGCATCTGAATGGGTTCACAGACCTCTCCCTTTATCACACCTGGGAGCCAGGCCCAAGCTCACATTCTTGGGGTGGGGCTGGGAGCCAGGGCTCCTGCCCCTCGGCCTCCAGACACATGGCGGAAGGGGCCGGAAGGGCCCCCAGCCCAAGAGGGGATGTTATCCTTCAGGCCCGTGAACGAGCAGACATTCCTCGGATTCTTGTGGAGGTGAGGGTTTCAACTCTTTGTTCAGCAGGCATCTGGGTTCATGTGAAAATGTGACACCATCCTGGGGTAGCAGGGGGAGCCTGGCCTCAGGCAGGGGACCAGCAAGCCAGCCTCGGCCCCAAGCAGGACCCCAGGCTGTGCAGCCTGCTGGCCTCCAGATCCTGCTCGAAAGACGTCTCCAGAGAAAGGGCCTCCGAAATCAGACTCTTGACAGACTCACCCCTCACTGTTCTCAAGGGCAGACACCAGCCCAAGAGAATCTAAGAGATTCAGGGATGATTGCTCAAAATTACATCCTGAATCCGGGCCCCTGGGGCCACGGGAGCAAATTTCCCCAAACCAACAGCCCCGAGGGCATCTCTTTGTGCAGCCCCTGGCCCAGCAGCACCCTTCCAGCTCCTCGGTGGGGGAGGGCGGCGAGGGGGTGTGGCCCTGCTCCTGGGATGTTCTACACGAGGGTCAGGCCCTAAGCCGGCCCACAGGAGAGAGCGGGGTTTCTCATAATCAAAGGACGCCTCAAGCCCGGCTTGGATTTAGCGGCAGGAGACCAGCCAGAAACTCAAAGCAAAGTCCAGAAGGAATCTTATGACTCACCCCCGCTCTACATAGCAACAGTCTCCGTAACTATCAGACCACACCACAAGCTGTAGTGTCCTTCCTTCTATCCCGGGGAGGGAGGGGCTGAGGTCCTGATGAAGGAAGGGAGTCTGGGGCCCTTGTACCCTACCCCATGCCCGGCGGCCCTTGCCCCCTGAAGAGCCATCTCGAAAAGCTTTTTGTCTTCAAGCAGTGGAAACTTCCTCTCTTTGCAGCTTTGCCTGGGGAGCGGGTGGGTAAGACCTGAGGGGAACCTGACCCTCGAGGATCACCAGACCCAGTGCGAGGGACACCCGTGCTTTGTGGGGTTTCCCACTCCTGGTGCTCAAACCCCAGCTCTGCCTTTGGCAAGTGTGTCCGCTCACTGAGCCTCCGTGTCCCCATTTCTCACGCAAGGAGAAGGAAAGCACCAGCTCCTAGGACTGTTCTGAGTATTAAATGAGGTGATGTAGGCAAACCCTTCCGGGTGTGGCCAGCGCATGGTCAGTGCTCAGTCTGGGCTGGTCAAAGATTACCATGGATTTGTTCGTTTATCATTAGGCATCACAGCTGACCCCACAGCAGAAGTCACAGAGGCCAGTGGCTCCGCCGTCCATCCAGTGAGACCATGGGCAGGCCTCGGAACTCCTCTGACCCCCCATTTCCTCTTTTGTAAATGGGAAATTAAACCACGTGGGAAGAATAGCTGTGACAGCTAAGTCAGAGAATGTGGCGTGTCCCAAGTGGACACATTCAGGCACCATCCTCACAGTTTTGCCTATTAGGAACCTAATGTTTAACCAGTTTCCTTTTTTTTTAACCAAAATCTTTTGCAAAAGGAAATTTGGTAGTCACGCCTTAATTAACCACGATAACTGTCACTTGCCATCTACCCAAGGTAGCTGAAAAGTAAATACAGTGCTATTAAATTAGAGCTGGGTGCTGTGCCCACAGGAGGCCCTCTCCTTCTCTCAAAAGGGAGGTGAGCAGATTCTAGAGAGGTGCTGAGGAGAGGCCCCCACAGACTGAGACGTTGGCCTTGATGTGGTGGGCGTGCTGACCGGGCTTAAGTGGGAGGGACGTTCTCCCTTTGGGGCTCCAGGTTATCTACGGCTGTGCCCCCCAGTCCTCCCACATGCATGCCCCCCGCACGTGGAGAGATGCTGACCTAACATGGGGCAGAGCCCCCGACGCGCTGGCGTCCAGATGGGGGCGGTTTCATCCTGAGCTGCAGCCCCAGCGCGGGGAGGCTGCTCCCCTGAGGCATGGGGGGGGACCTGGGGGCGGGGCCCAGGCACCCCCCACCCCCCGCCTGACCTGACCTCTGTGTCTGTCTGCCCGCCAGCACCCCGAGCTACAACTATGCACCCAACCCCGACAAGCACTGGATCATGCGCTACACGGGGCCCATGAAGCCCATCCACATGCAGTTCACCAACATGCTGCAGCGGAAGCGCCTGCAGACCCTCCTGTCCGTGGATGACTCCATGGAGACGGTAGGCTGCCCTCCTCCTGAGCATCCCCCCCGGCCACGCCAGGCCTGCGCCCTCCCTGCCCTTCCCCCCACACCCCTCCGAGCATTGTCAGCTGGAGAGGAATGGAAACAGGCAGAAGGAAAAGGCACCGTTCCAGGCCAGGGAAACAGCTCTGAGCAATCCAGACGAAACCCCTGCCCTCAGGGGACTTGTATTCCAGCTCTGATCTGTTCACTGTAGTAGCCACCTGCAGCTGCGTACATTTTTTAACAGCTTTATGGGGATATGATTCACACACCACATAGCTCACCCAATTCAAGTGTATGTTTCAGTGGTTTTCATATGTTTGCAGGGTTGTACAATGATCACCACAGTTGATTTTAGAAGTTTTATCACCCCAGAGAGAAACCCCGCAGCCCTTAGCCATTACCCCAAACTCCCCTCACCCCTTCGCCTTAGCCAACGGCTCTTCTACTTAGTGTCTCTGTGGATTCTGGACATTTCATGTAAGAGGAGTCCTACAGTATGTGGTTTTTTGGATCTGGCTTTTTTCACTCAGTCTGATGATTTCAAGGTTCATCCAGGTGGGAGCATGTTCAGTGCTTCATTTTTTTTTTTTTTTTTTTTTTTTTTTTTTTTTTTTTTTTTCTTTTTGCGGTATGCGGGCCTCTCGCTGTTGTGGCCTCTCCCGTTGCGGAGCACAGGCTCCGGATGCGCAGGCCCAGCGGCCATGGCTCACGGGCCCAGCCGCTCCGCGGCATATGGGATCCTCCCAGACCGGGGCACGAACCCGTATCCCCTGCATCGGCAGGCGGACTCTCAACCACTGCGCCACCAGGGAGGCCCCAGTGCTTCATTTTTTATGATTATTATTGCTAAATAATACTCCATTGTATGGATGTATTTCTTAAATTTCATCCATGACTATTTAAATTCAGTAAAATACAATGAAATTTCAAATTTAGTTTCTCAGGTGCACTGGCCACGCTTGAAGCGTTGAATAACCAAGTGTGGCTGGTGCCGAAGGTGTCAACATTGCCAGCATTGCAGAACGTTCTGTTGGGCAGCAGTGTCGTAGGTCACAGGCTCCTGCCCCAGGCCGTTCGTTCATTCACTCATTCACTCATTCACCCAACAGCATTTGTTGAGTGCCAGCACACATGGGACACAGCAGGGAACAAAATGACAGAAGTCCCTGCCCTGATGGGACGTACATTCTAATGCAGGGACACAGTCCACGAGTAAGTAGAAGAGAGGGAGGTGAGAAGAGCTGGGAAGACAAGTAAAGGGGGACAGGAGGTGGGGAGGCTACGGTGATGCATGGGGTCAGCCGCAGGGGCCCCGCCGAGAGGTGACAGTTGAGCGAAGACCCGAAGCGGGAGGGACAGGGGCCTGAGACCCCAGCACAGCATCGTGTTTTGGGACAGTGGGCCGGGCGCACTGCCCGCCTTCCCTCCGCATGTCCTAACCACCCCGCCTGCGTTTCAGATTTACAACATGCTGGTGGAGACAGGTGAGCTGGACAACACGTATGTCGTGTACACCGCCGACCACGGCTACCACATCGGCCAGTTCGGCCTGGTGAAAGGGAAGTCCATGCCCTACGAGTTCGACATCAGGGTCCCGTTCTACGTTAGGGGCCCCAACGTGGAGGCCGGCTCACTGTAAGTGCATCACCCACCCCTCCCCAGCGCCCCAAAGTCCCAGGGAGGCCTCCAGGCTCCGCTGGCACCCGGATGGGCAAGCAGCCGGCAGCTCAGCAGGCAGCCCCGAGCCACTCCCCGGGGGCGGCACACGATTCAGGCAGGCGGACCTCAGTGCCGAGCGAAACGGTGGTGATGCCACCCGGGGAGGTTTGCATATGCCTCTGCTGGGGAAGGAGAGGCCCGGAGCTGTTACCACCTGTGAAAACAGACTGTCCGTGGTGGGCACTGTGCCAGGGAATCGGGGACCTGGACTGCGTATGCGTCACCGCCAGTGCATGGGGGTGCCACCTCGACTTCTGTCTGGCCTGAGCGGTCTCTGGGTCTGGAGGCTGTCAGGGAGGAGCCCGGCCACCTCGGCCCGGGCGGCGTCATCCGCTGAGATCAGCTGGGCCAGCTTGGCCGCAGCGCTGAGGGAAGCAGCCTCCCCGATCCTTCCTCGAGAGCCACGTGGGCCCTTGGCCAGCATTGGCCTTGGGTTAACCTTTGAAATGACATGTTCTGGCAGCAGAAATGCCGTGTCTGGGGGAGGGAGAGGTAGAAAGGCCAGGAATCATAGCAGCAGCGTCCTCGGATCAGCCCAGACGTTATGGAGGCCAACTCGAACGTGTTTTGAAATGCAGATAAATCACCGTTCAGGTGCTCATCGGGTCTGACTTCCATCTGAGCCGAGAACGCACACAGGCACTGACTCGGCTTGCTTCAGAATTCCTCCCGCAAGGGCGTTGATGGCGCCGTCTTAGGACCAAGATGTTCCCACCGCCTGGGATGTTTGGTGGAAATTCCAGAAGGCAGACGGTGTGAGCTCTAGCCCAGCCTCATCACTGCTCCTCTGCCAACCTCATCAAATCCCTGCCTGTCTGGATTTCAGGGTCCCCGCCTATAATAATAGCTATTATAATGATAGCCGTGCTGATAGAGTGCTTATTCTTCAGGCTTTGGTCTAAGCACTCATGTCCAGGTAACCCACTTACGCGTGACAACAGCCCTATAAGGTAGATGCTAGTATTGTCCCTGTTGTAAATGCAGGGAAACAGAGGCACAGGTTAAGTTGCCTGAGGTCACATGGCACAGGGGGGAAGGAGCTGGAATTCGTCTCAGAACTGGGACTTTGATATTTGTAAATGTTTTTCCTTTTTAGGTAAGAATATATATGACCATTAAAGTCACTGGGATTATTTGCTTTCGAAAAACGAAGGTGGACAGAATTATAATCCAGCATCCTTTATTGTATTGGTCAGCCTCAGAGTCTGTGATCTGGTTCTTAGGACCCAAAACCACAGAGAAAGAGAGTGCTAATGTCAGACGTGGGGCTGACAGCCAGGACTCCTTGAGTTGTGAACGGAAATGACTCTCAAAATGAACGAGGCAAATAAAATAAGATATGAGGAATGCAGTCACTAAAGTAACTGGAAAGTCCAAGGTTAGTGCTGGCTTCAGGTATGGCGGGATCCAGCAGTCACACAATGACAACAGGAAGCTCTCATTTTCCATCTCTCAGTCCTGCATCCTCTGAATTGGCTTCATTCTCAGGCCAGCTTTTCTCTCATGGTGGCAGGGTCACCACAGCCCCAGACTTTTAGGCCATTCAGCTTGGGAAATGGCCTAAAAGTGGTTTGAACAGAAGCCCTGAGGCTGACTCTTACTGTCCTGACTGGTCACGTGTCCATCCCCGAGCCAGTCACTGTAGCCAGAGTAATAGAAAACCTTGTGTGACCAGGCTGAGTACATCGGGTGGTGGAATCTGAATGGGGCCAGGTAATTCCTCCAGAACTGGAAACTATTCCCACCAAGCAAGGTGTGGGTGCTGGGTGGGAAAAGCAGTCCTGTCCATCCCACCCAGCCTGGGGGCAGCAGGACCCATGGACGACCTCAGGTCAATCCAGCTTCTAGTTGCCAACATTCACCCTGGCGCCCCCTCACCCAACGGACTTTTCCAGCTCCCTCCTCCTGCCTGATTAAGTGGTCACGCCTCTTGCTAGCTTCAAGCCCCTCCACCAGGCAGCTTCACCCACCTTCCCCAGCCTCACCCCCATGACCACCCCAGTGTGGCAGGAATAGGGACCCCTTCCAGAACCCAAGAGCGGCCTCTTGTCTAACACTCAGAAATGAATTGTCTGAGGAGACACAGGTGCTGAGAAAGCAAGAGAATTTATTGGGAAGGGGAGCCCGGGGGAGAGCAGGAGGGTCAGGGACCCCAGGAGAACTGCTCTTCCACGTGGCTCACAGTCTGGGGTTTTACGGTAATGGGGTTAGTTTCTGGGTTGTCTCTGGCCAGTCATTCTGACTCAGGGTCCTTCCTGGTGGTGCATGCATCACTCAGCCAAGATGGATTCCAGCGAGAAGGATTCTGGGAGGTTGCTAGGACATATGGACTGGCGTCTCCTCTCTCCTTTTGACCTTTCCCGAATTCTTCTGATTGATGGTAGCTTGTCAGTTCCGCATTCCTTACCAGGACCTCCTGCTGTAAGGTAACTCATGCAAGTGGTCACTACCGTGCCTGGCCAGGACGGGTGGTTTCAGTCAGTGGTTCCCCTGAAACCAGCACACCTGACTACCTGTCCAGTGTTCACAAGGTGCTGGGCTAGGGAGAGAGAGGAAGTGAAAGACATCCGACACCCTCGGACCCAGGCCCTGCCCCCCAACCCCAGGGAACCAGACAGGGGCAGGGAGGGCACTGTGCCACCTTGATGGAGAATGTGTCCATGAGGCCATGATCCATCCAACCGGTGCAGGCCCTGTGCCGGGCACAACCTGAAAGTCACTTACCACCATGTCGGGAACACCCCACGTAGAAACAGGACACAGGAGAAGTGACAGATGCATGGCAGCGGTAAATAACAAAACTCACTTAACTAACACTTGCTGAGCACCTACTGTGTTCTCTAAGTGTAAAAGTACTACAGATAGAGAAGTGAACACGGCAGACAAAAACGTCTGCCTTCCCATTAGGTTCTAATTGGGCAATAGACAATCAACCAGATAAATGAGTAAAATATATGGTAAAATGCGAGGGTGACAAGGCTTCAGGAGCAAGACAGAGCAAAGAAGGGGCCGAGCATGGGGAGGGGTGCAGTTCTAAATGGGGTCCCCAGGAAGGGCCTTGAGTCAGTCATCTGTGCTGTGGAACAAATTACTAGAAACTTAGCAACTGAAGGCAACACACGTGCTTTGTCTCAGAGTCTCTGTGGGTCAGAAGTCTAGGCGTAGCTCAGGTTGGTCCTCTGCTTAGGCTGAAATCAAGGCATCAGCCAGGGCTGTCGTCTCATCTGGAGGCTCAACTGGGGAAGGACCTGTTTCCCCACCCCGGGGGCTGTTCAAGTGCAAACAGAGGACTTGAACTCACACAGCCTGCCTCTCGGAGTATTCAGCAGGCGTCCTTGCTAGGGGTGAATTTATGGCAGCTTTCTTCTTCAAAGCCAGCCGGGGGAGACAAAGAAATGAGGGAGGGACAGCTAACAAGACAGAGTTGTATGTCACGTGACATCACCTTGGTCTGACATCCCCATCACCTTTGCCATGTTCTAGCGGTTTGGCCCACCTTCAAGGGGAGGGGATCACAGGGGGGTGTGAACCCCAGAGTGTGGGGATCTTGGGGCCACTTGGTAATCGCTGAGGGAAGAACTAAAGGTGGTGAGTGAGACTGCTCCCTGGAGCCTGGAGGAAGAACATTCCGGGCAGATGGACACAAGGACAAAGGCCCTGAGGCCAGACTGTTCTTGGCCTTCTAGGAACAGCAAGGGGGCCAGTGTTTGCCTCAGATGTTCAGAGAAGGGTCCGGGGGAAGATCCAGGATTTGGGGTGTGTCTTAAAGGAAGGTGTCCTTTGTTCGGAGAGTGGGGGCAGGGAGGGCATTCCTGGCAGAAGAAACAGACAAGCAAAAGCCAGCTGGGGCCTGTGAAGTGCAGCCCCTGTGGTGGTGTGGAGGGCACAGAAGGTTAGGGGTGGGGTTTAGCTGAATTGGGGCACAGAGGGGAGCTTTGAGGGCTGAGGCGCAGGAGAGTGACGTCAACGGCAGCTTTCCCACCTTCAGGGCGTCAGCCCCTGGCGATCTCCATCCCTCCGGCGGCCCCTCTCCCGAGGGAGGCTGGGTCATCACTGCCCAGGTGACTGAGTCCTGCTCTCCATGCCTCCCTCAGGAATCCCCACATTGTCCTCAACATTGACCTGGCCCCCACCATCCTGGACATCGCAGGACTGGACATCCCCTCGGACATGGACGGGAAATCCATCCTCAAGCTGCTGGACACAGAGCGGCCGGCAAATCGGTGAGGGGCCGGGGTGGGTGCGGGGGTACCGGGCATCCCGAACTGTATGAACTCGTGGCCGAGCCGTGTGGGTCTGAGAGGCGGTATTTCCAAGGTCAGGAGCTGGGGGCTCTAAGGCCCCCCATCCCGACCACTTAACCTGCCGGGGGAGAGAAGGAAGCCCCCTCTCTAAGAGTCCACCTTCCCAGCTGGAATATGGCCACGGTGACCAGTCGAGGACCCTCCAGAGCTAAAATTGTATAAAACTTGAAAAAATAACAACAGCAGTTAACACTAATTAAGCACGTACTGTATGCCAGGCCTTTGCTATGCTTCGTAGGGGATTTTATCATTTTGATCTTCACAGTAACGCAGTGAGGTAGGCATTATTATGATCCCATATTAGCAATTTGGAAATTGAATCCAGAGAGGTCAAGTGACTTGTCAGAGGTCTCTTGGCAGGTCTGGACCCAACTCCGGGCATTCAGCCTCTAGGCTACAGCTAGAGTCTCTTAATCGCCATGTTCTAAGGCCGGATGGTATGATGGGAACGTATTCCTAGGTGTGCTGGAGGCAGAAAAAAGCACAGTGATGGTGAGCAAAAACTAGGTGGGAAGGTGAGTGGAGTCTGGCGGGGACAGGAGAGGAGGAGGACACTGTCACTGCTGTGGCAGCAGCGACATCTAGTGGCCACCAGTGCTACTGCCCACTGAGTTAGCCTCACAGCACTGATGCAGCCTCCAGCTTGTATCTCCTGCAGCTCAGCGGGTCCAGCCCTGATGGGCACTGACTGTCCACATCTGATTGTCCTGTAGGAGGAGACACCTCTGCTGAGCCTCCTCCCTCTGACTAGAAGGTGTTATGAGCTGTAAGAGTACAAAATGGGCATGTTTTGGGGAGCAGGGGCACTGGGTTGGGAGCCAGGACACCCAGGAGTCAGGTGCAGGATGGAAGCTTCCTCTCTCAGCCTGAGGCCCCATCTGGGAAATGGAAATGATAGAGTGAAACTACATGAAATGCATACTTAAATTATACAAATCCAACTGCAGAGGATCAAAGGGAAAAAAATTCCTGCCAAAACACAATGTAATTAACCTGAAGTCAGGACAAGTTGCATCTGGTGCTGAACTAAAGAGGAAGCGATCTCTTCCAGCACTGGGGAACTGTTGGACTTCCTGGGAGGCACGGAGACACACACACACACGACTGTGTGTGACTTAGAGCAACTTTGACCTGGGTCATTTCTGCCCCATGTACCTTCAGACCCAAGTCTCTGGGGAAATACAGCTCTGCCCTGGGGGGTGTGAGAATCCCCCGCTTGCCCCAACTGCCCCCTGGGTCTGTGCCGATTGTGAATCAAGGCTGGCTCTGAGCACCACCCCTGCCTCTGGGAGGACAGAGGGACACATGAGCCCCACACATGGATGAGAAGATGGAAGTGTGCTTTCTTCCCCCAGGTTTCACTTGAAAAAGAAGATGAGGGTCTGGCGGGACTCCTTCCTGGTGGAGAGAGGGTGAGTGCCAGGGCCTGGAGGAGCCGCCCCAGGACATTTGAGCTGAGCAGCACCTGGGCAACCCCCTTCTGCCCCGTCCCAGGAAGCGCCTGGCAGCCCCACCTGCACCCATGACATTAAAGATCTCACTGTCGAGGGCAGGAGGGATCCCATTGCTATTATGACACCTTCCACCAGGGGCTGAGAATTTGTGTCCAGAGCCTCCTGTACACAGGGAAGCCCGTTCGCTTTTCCTATGGTGACATAGAATTTGCATCTGGAGGCCACCTGTATCCTTCAGACACATTTTGTCCTGTCTGTATAATGTCTCACATGCTTTTTAACTTATTGCCAATTCATGTAATTTGGGAGGATTTTTATAAAATCCCCATTTCCTTTTATTCCTTTTTTTGAATTTTTGAATTTTATTTTATTTATTTTTTTATACTGCAGGTTCTTATTAGTCACCCATTTTATACATATCAGTGTATACATGTCAATCCCAATCTCTCAATTCATCACATACACACCCCTGCCGCTTTCCCCCCTTGGTGTCCATACGTTTGTTCCCTGCATCTGTGTCTCAATTTCTCCCCTGCAAACCGGTTCATCTGTACCATTTTTATAGGTTCCACATATATGCGGTAATATATATCTGTTTTTCTCTTTCTGTTACTTCACTCTGTATGACAGTCTCTAGATCCATCCACATCTCTACAAATGACCCAATTTCGTTCCTTTTTATGGCAGAGTAATATTCCATTGTACATATGTACCACATCTTCTTTATCCATTCATCTGTCAATGGGCATTTAGGTTGCTTCCATGACCTGGCTATTGTAAATACTGCTGCAGTGAGCATTGGGGTGCATGTGTCTTTTTGAATTGTGGTTTTCTCTGGGTATGTGCCCAGTAGTGGGATTGCTGGGTCATATGGTAGTTCTGTTTTTAGTTTTTTAAGGAACCTCCATACTGTTCTCCATAGTGGCTGTATCAGTTTACATTCCCACCAACAGTGCAAGAGGGTTCCCTTTTCTCCGCACCCTCTCCAGCATTTGTTGTGTAGAAAACCCCCATTTCTTAAGTCTGTTGACAATCAGAAGATGTGGCCCGGCTGGACCTGCATCCTCCATGGTGACCCTACACCAGGGCTGAGTGGGGCCGTGCCCTCCTCCAGAGCTGGGTGGCCAGCCCCACTTCCACTCTCTGCCCCACAGCAAACTGCTCCACAAGAGGGACAGTGACAAGGTGGATGCCCCGGAGGAGAACTTCCTGCCCAAGTACCAGCGTGTGAAAGACCTGTGTCAGCGGGCCGAGTACCAGACCGCGTGTGAGCAGCTGGGGCAGGTGAGGATGCTCGGCTGGTGCCCTGGGGCTGGGGCTGGTACCCCTCCCCTCCCTTCTTCCCTCCCAGGGGCCACCCTGGCTAACCACGACCCAGGCCTGCTCCTAGGCCTTCAGACCAGCGGAGCCAGTGGGGCCAGTGCCCCTGCTGATGTGTGAGACGCAGGGTGATGCCAGGTGGTACAGGTGACACTCAGAAAGTCCTTCCAGTCCTGCTCACGTTAGAGGCAAAGTCTACTGTGGGTGCACGTGTGTCTTTAGCTGCTGTGACTCATGCCCGATCCCTCTTTAACAAGGACATAGCCAACCTCTGCACAATATTTACAAAGTTAAATAACCATTTCCATTGTATTCACTCTCCCCGAGCATCATTATGGCTGGTTTTCCACTTATATAGGAATAATAGGAAATTACTTTTTAAGTAAATAAGTTAAAGTTTTAAAAATGTGAATTGATTTCAAGAGAAATATTAAGGAAATTATAATCCAAATAGTATTTAGAGGTAGCAGAAACCGTGACTGATGTTTCAGAGAGTCTGAACTAGGATTTTCAGAGGCCTGGGAGGCCAAGGTGGGCGCTGGAGAGGAGAGGGGAGGGGTGGGGACAGAGCCTTGTAAAGAGGGACCCAAGCAGGAGGGCCGACAAGCAAGCAGGGCAGACAGGAGGTGCTTCCCTGCCTCAGTCTGTGAGCTGGGACTTTGAGCTCATCCACAGCGGCTCAGGCCTCAAGATGCATGCCTGTGTCATCAGTAAGAATAAGTAAAACCAGGGCCTCCACATTCCATTTCTCATTAATAGACCAAGGCTGCCAAGACCAGGGCATGAGCTGGGTGGGTCTCACAGGCTGCATCCAGGCAGCTCTGTCTTATCACTAGACTCAGAATTAGCACCCGCCTGCCCTCATGGCTGTGCCCCCAGCCGCCCAGCATTTGTTCACAACCCCCAACCCCTCCCCATGCTCTGGAGGGCATCTTGTCTGGGAAGTACCTATCTATGCCACTGAGCGAGAGCTTTGAGTGACATTGGAGCAGCATTCAATGCTGCCTCTGTAGCCGGGCACGGTTCCAGGCACTGGGGCAGCAACAGCCTCAGACGCCCTGGACAGAAAGCCCTGCCCTCCTGGAGCTGATGATCTGGGCAGATCCCAGAAGTGGTTCCGATTTCAGTTCTGAGCTACAAGAAATGAGCCGATGAGACCAGGGGGCCCTTTGTCCCCCTGGGATTGTTGTCGAATCCCCCTGCTAGCCCATCCCTCCTCTCTCCCTGCAGATTGAGGGTCTGGCAGTCCCAGGAAGGGGACAGGGCAAGTATCAGCATCTTCAGAACAGATTATCTGAGCGCACTGCTTAACCCAAAGGAAGGGAGCACGGGAGGTGGGTTAGGGGCCTAGACTGGCAGCGGAGGCATCGAGCCACGGCCCCCAGACTTACAGCTCTAAGTCCTCCAGGACCCCAGCCCAGCCCAGACATTCACCTGCCGGCGGACGCAGTCACGGCCCTGCTCAACTGCCCTCCCTCCCCCATCCCCCCAGCCCCAGTGCCACTGCCCGTCTCATGCTGCACCTTCCAGGAAGGCCCTTCCCTGCACACGAGCCGTGCCCTCCGGCCCCGGAGCTTTGCTTAGAGGGGCCTCCCTGTGACCGGGCTCACCCTCGGCCACAGTGCATCACCCTGGGTACCATTTCTGTGCTCCTCCCACGGTGGACAGGTGTCCATCCATGATAGAGCAGCTCGTTCCAATCACAGAGCCCGTGTCTAGCTAAGGCCGCTAGAGGAAGTCTCCGGGGTGGACGGGAACGGTGGGGCAGCCGCCAGTCAGGAGAAGCGGCCGAGCAGGCTGGCCCAGGCCCGGAAGGCTGAGGCCCCTGTGTGTCTTGCAGAAGTGGCAGTGCGTGGAGGATGCCTCGGGGAAGCTGAAGCTGCACAAGTGCAAGGGCCCCGCACGGCCCGGGGGCAGGGCCCTCTCCAACCTGGTGCCCAAGTACTACGCACAGGGCGGCGAGGCCTGCGTCTGTGACGGCGGGGATGAGCAGCTCAGCCTGTCCGGACGCCGGAAGAAGCTCTTCAAGAAAAGTACACGGGACGGGAAGGGAGGGGATCGGAGGGAGGGACCGCACCTGGGCAGCCCTAGTAGTTCATTCAAACATCCACATCCCACCCCTCTCGATCCACCCATCCCAGGGGGCAGAGAGTAATAAAGAAGGAAGATAAGTTGACTGCGTCCAGGGCCAAGAAGAGCAGGACCATAAAGAGAAAGCAAGGCGAGAGGGATACGGCCCCGGACCATGTGGTGGGGCCCCTCTGAGACCAGAAGGAAGCCCCCGGAGGGTTTTGAGCAGAGAAGCCAGGATCAGATTTGTGTTTTCAAAGGATCCCTCCAGCTGCGCTCCAGGCACTGGACGGGTTCCCTTGCAAAGTGGCAGAAAATTTCGAGTCACCCAACATGCAGGCTCCCAGCCGAGGTTGAGCCAAGGTGACGCTCTGCCTTCTCCTTTCAGCCCTCATGTCTATTTAGTGTCATGTTTGTGGTATTTCGTACCTTTTTGCGGTGACCTCCCTATCTAAAATGGCCCCAAGGTGGCGCTGACATCCTGTGTCGGGTCCCCAAGCCCAGGGCGGCTGTGATGTGCTTTATGGAGGGGAACACGTAAGTGAGAAAGCTTCGTTCAGGCTTGAGTCTTGGTGCTGCTGCCGTGAGTTCAGTGTCGGTGAATCAACACGTGCGTTAAATCGGGTGTCTTTATTATTTTTTTAAATTTATTATTTATTTATTTTTGGCTGCACTGGGTCTTCGTTGCTGTGCGCGGGCCTATCACTGGCCATGTGATGGCTTCTCTTGTTGCGGAGCATGGGCTCGAGGCGTGTGGGCTCAGTAGTTGTGGCACATGGGCTCAGTAGTTGTGGCACGTGGGCTCAGTAGTTGTGGCGCACGGGCTTAGTTGCTCCGCGGCGTGTGGGATCTTCCCGGACCAGGGCTCAAACCCGTGTCCCTTACATTGGCAGGCAGATTCTTAACCACTGCACCACCAGGGAAGCCCAAATCGGGTGTCTTTAAACAGACATGACAGAGACACACATGCAGTAAGGCCCAGTACTGATGGTGGACAAGCGTGTTGTGACCCGAAGCTCGCAGGAATCTTACCCCGTATTCCCCCCAGGAGCACTTCCACACTCGCTAGTTCAGCATCATGGTGACGCTATAGAACAGGACCACCGCGAATAACGGGAATCGACTATACAGTTGACCCCGAACAATGCAGGTTTGAACTCCACAGGTCCGCTTGCACGCGGATATTCTTTGATAGTAAATACTGCAGTTCTCCACTGTCTGTGGTTGGTTGAATCCACAGATGCAGAGAGACCACGGATACGGGGGGCTGACTATAAGTTATACACAGATGAACCCCACGTTGTTCAAGGGTCAACTGTACTTTGCAAGGAGGAAGAGCCCCCCATCCCACCTGGAGAAGCTGCCATAACCTTCACCCCTCCCCCCAACCTAGCAGGGGCTGAAGAAGGACAGAAAGTTAGAAAACCAGAAAGCGGAGGTGGGGAGGGGGAGGTCCTCTGGGCCTGGCTGCAGGACTCAGCTGTCACTCTGGGTACATGACCCCGTTCTGAGGGGCAGCTCCCCTGGGAAGCACGCTCCCTGCCGAACGTTCAAATAAGGATGCACCTGGGCTTTGAGGATGCTTGGCAGGTTGCTGGGTGCCAAGGACTCGGTGTCAGTGAGATCCAGTCCCCTGGCTGGAATGTCTTGCTCCCTGACCTAATGGGAGCCAAAGCCTAATTCGAGGTTTTAGTTCTGTTTTCTTTCATTGTGGTACAACATGCATTATCTAACATTGACCGTCTTAACCGTTTTTTAAGCACATTGACATCGTTGCTCAACCATCACCACCGTCCATCTCCAGAGCTCTCTTTATCTGGCACAACTGAAACTCAGTACCCATTAAACAACTCCCCATTATCCCTCCCCTGGCCACCACCCCTCTGCTTTCTCTGAATCTGACTGTTCTAGGTACTTCATCTAAGCAGAATCACGCACCATTTGTCCTCTTGTGACTGCCTTACTTCACATGGCGTAATGTCCTCAAGGTGCATGCTTGCTGTAGCCTGTGTCAGAATTCCCTTCCTGCAGTGGTTGAGAGTCCGCCTGCCGATGCAGGGGACGCGGGTTCGTGCCCCGGTCCGGGAAGATCCCACATGCCGCGGAGCGGCTGGGCCCGTGAGCCATGGCCGCTGAGCCTGCGCGTCCGGAGCCTGTGCTCCACAACGGGAGAGGCCGCAACAGTGAGAGGCCCACATACCGAAAAACAAAACAAAACAAAACAGAATTCCCTTCCTTTTTCAGGCTGAATCAGATTCCCTTGTAGCCTAATTAGAGACTGGGTGTCTGGCGACAGGCGGAGGTCTCTTCCTTCGTGACAGAGCAGGTGTGTCTCCATAACAAGCCGGCTCCTGCCTCAAGCGGCGGGTCCCAACTGCTGGTCCCCCATTATAATTCCTCACAAGCTGATTAGTAACTACTAAGCTAATCTTTTTTTAGCAGATAAAACGATTGTTTGAATTACACAGCTAACATCTTGCTTCAGCACATGGCACACTGGGTAATGTTTAAGTAAGACAAGAACTTGTGACTCAGTTAAGCCTTTTTTTTTTTTTTTCCTATTAATTCTTAGAGGAAAGAAAAATGCACCTAAATAACTGAGACTCGGCTCAACCCAGGCCCTCCTGTGAGGACGGTGTGACATCACAGCCCTGTCTGATACGCCCCTCACAGCATCCTGGGAGCAAGGCGAGGGTGGCTCCTCACAGCAGACAGGAAAGGTCAGCTCACACGGCCACCTGGGCGACTTGGGCCCCATCGCCTGGCCCAATATTCTTCCTCCTGCACATGCCTGCCAGCAAGATGGTCTCTGTCACTCCTTTCTGAGCAGCCAGCCTAGAGCAGGGGTTTTCAACTGGGGGCGATTTTGCCCCCCAGGGACACTTGGCCGTGTGGTGACATTTCTGGCTGTCGTAATCTTGTGTGATGGGCAGCGGGAGGGATGCTCCTGGCGTCCAGTGAACGGATGCTGTGGACGCTGCTAAGCATCCTGTGAGGTGCAGGTCAGGATTTATCCGGGCCCACAATGTTGCCAGTTGTGAGGTTGAGACGCCCTGGCCCAGGGCAGCTCAGACCCCGGCTCACCCTAACCCACTGGGCTGTGGGCTGTGGGGTGAGGAAGCAGGCAGAGCAGCCAACCCAGAACAGAGGGGAGACCCAGGACCCAGGGGGAGGAGATGAGGACTCGGGGATGGGTCCAGGTGGCCGGTGTTTATTCATCTCTTCTCCCAACAAATCCGCAAGCCCTGCCATATGCCAGCTGCTGAGGTTACAGAGGTGAACTTGAGAGACACGGATCGGACCTCGTGGGTGAGACCAGGTGTCAGCAAGTTAACGAAGTGGGAAGATCACTTCCCTGGGTGCAAAATGCATGGAGGAGATGAAATAGTGGTGTGACCAGGTGGAGAGGGGCGGATGGGTGTAGGCTGTAGGATGGGTGGTCGGTTGACACTTAAACGAGAGCCAAGTATGTAGAAGGAACAGGCCATGGGACTAGCAGAGGGGAAGTGTTCTAAGTCAGGGGAAGAGGAAGCACAAAGTTCCTGTGGGTCCCACCCCAGAGAGCAAGCCACACTGCCTCGGGCTTCCCGGGCCTGGGGAGGTGGGAGGGCCCAGCTGTGACCTTGGGTGAGGATGTCACAGCGGCAGTGTCCCTAACTAGCAGAGAAGCCGCTGGATGCCAGCTTCCAGGTGCTGAAATATTTAGCAGGTCTGTTTCATGTCAAACTCCAAAGAGCCCTGGAAGGCAGGTATCGTCATGAGAACACAGCTGCTTGGAAATTAACTCGCTTGCCTGTGCGCTGGCTCAGGATTTGCACCCAGGCAATCAGAGTCCAGAGCCTCAGCTCTTTTTTTTTTTTTTTAATATATTTATTTATTTATTTTTGGCTGCGTTGGGTCCTCGTTGCTGCGCGCGGGCTTTCTCTAGTTGCGGCAAGCAGGGGCTGCTCTTCGTTGCGGTGTGCGGGCTTCTCATTGTGGTGGCTTCTCTTGTTGCGGAGCACAGTTTCTAGGCACACAGGCTTCAGTAGTTGTGGCGCGTGGGCTCAGTAGTTGTGGTTCACGGGCTCTGGAGCGCAGGCTCAGTAGTTGTGGCACATGGGCTTAGTTGCTCCGTGGCGTGTGGGATCTTCCCGGACCAGGGCTCAAACCCGTGTCCATTGCATTGACAGGCGGATTCTTAACCACTGTGCCACCAGGGAAGCCCCCAGAGCCTCAGCTCTTGGCCACTGGGTTAGGAAGTGCCCCATTCCCAGTACATGTGGTAGGGAGGGCACCTCCAGGACCCTGGAAACAAAGACACCTAGGGTGACAGAGAGCAAGTGGTGTGGCTTCAGTCCCAGAAAAGGTGTACACCAGGACTGGCAGGTTTTTGCTGTAAAGGGCCAGAGAGTAAATATTTGAGGCTGTGGGAGCTAAACAATCTTTGTGTCAAATGCTCCATTCCATCACTGTGGCAAGAAAACAGCCAAGGACTCTGCGAATGGTTGAGAGTAACTTATGTACAAAATCAGGCAGAGGGCTGGATTGGGCCTGGAAGCCATAGTTTGGGGACCCATGGGTGCATGGCTGGGGACGTGGAGAACGCCAGAGCAAGCAACACAAAGGAGCAGAAAGAACCCGCTGGGTCTGCTTCCTGGCCCTCTTAGGCAGGGGTGCCCTCCTCTCGCAGGCAGATCAGCTCAGTACTGTGTGCGTTTCGGGCCCAGGCACTGTGGCTTCATGGAGACTGAACTCAGGGAGGAAAAAGCCAAGGAGAAAGCTGCTCGGAGTCAGAAAAGGCCCAAGGCTTTGTCAGAGAAATGCCTCTCCTGGACCTGGACCCCCAGATCCTTTGGCCCATGAGACTCTGCTACAAGGAGGAAAGGTACAAGCAACCGCCCCAGGGTCGAGGGGTTGGGGGATGTGGGGCAAGACCAGATGCTGGAGCCCTGGCCTGGGCCATGCGGAAGAGGGAACCCGTTCCTCCCTTCTTGGGCCCCACCACCCGGCCTCCAGCCAGTCCTCGACCTTTGGTCGCCACCTGGTGGTCATTAGGAGCCCAGCAGAAACCCGGGTCGGGCCTGGTTCCAGGCCCTGCTCCAAAAACAGATGGATGTTTCAGGGCAGCGGGGTTACAGACTTGAGGCGGGCCTAGGTCAGGCCTAAAATGGAAGGAGGAGCGGGGACTGTGGCCAAACGGGAAACACTCTGCCCCGTAGGAAGAGGCAGCACATCAGCTCCTACCCCGCCATCCACGCCGCCGGTGGGCCCGGTGTAGGCGGCACATCTCCCGTTTTCTCTTCAGAAGCTGGAGATCTGTGCTCCTCCGTGACCACCCTCCCCCGACCCCATTTTTCTGAAGTGTTAGCAGCTTGATCAATTTTTTCTTTTAATATACAGAAGATACAGGAAATCTGGGCTCTGACTTGAGCCTGTGTTGAGGAGGGGGAAATTTACCCCCTGCCCCTCTCGAGTTCTCTTGGCTGGTCAGATAATTAACTTGACATGAGACAGATGAACAGGAGAAAAAAGTTCATTCATACACACTGAGGTCTCATAGAAATGGGACCCCAGAGCCACCGAAGCAGGTTGTTTACACATCATTTTTAGACAAGGAAACAATTACTTGTGGAGATTTAAGAGCACAGGGGCTTGGGGCAGCAGACTAATGAAGGAGTAAAGTTAGTTTGTACAGCTTTCTTAGCCTTGAATTCCCCGACTCTGGTGATAAGGATGCTTTCTCTTCTCCTGGTATAGGGAAGGGACCTTCACATGGGAGATTTATTTCCCACTTTTAGCGGGGAAAGAGGAGGGTCAGTGTCTTCTTATGTTTTCTTTGGCCACCAGCTGTTTCTTAAGTAACTTTAATTCAAAAGAACCAGTATGCCATTGTGGCATATCTTGGGGTGACCTGCTCTGAGCCCCAACCGTTCCCTCTAAAATTGACCAGGAAGTTTCACATTTTAAAAGGAGGGTTGGTGGCCATGGAGAGAGAAATCAGGTTAGGAGCTGAGTGCTAAGAGCTCTGCCAAGGGAGAAAAGAAGCGGAGATTAGAATGAGGATGAACAAACGAAAGAACAAATCGAAGCCCCTTCTCCACCCCCATTAAACCAGTCCCTAGTCCTGGGGTAGGTCAGTCCAGTAAAATGGCCGCACTCCCCTCCACGGATAGAGTTACCTTCTCTCTTGCTAGGGGTAAGGTGGACGCTCCTTTTCCCGTTCGGGTTACACGGGAGCAGTGTTTTCACCAGTGATGCACAGGCTCCTCCTTGCTGAGCTCCTTTAAAGCTCGGTTCTGTCACTGAGCCAAGGAAGTCCAGATTTCTGGTCCACCCATATATATAGTGTGGTATCGGGCAGCTTAATCAGGGGAGCAGCTGTAATACCCCAAGGGTGGCTGGCGAGCCATCCAGGACACTTGGTGAGTTGGCAGATGTTTATACTAAAAAGGGTAGTGCCAGGGTCATTTCCAGTCTCCATGAGAGGTTTGAAGATGCCACCTGTGGAATCACACCCCTGAGTCTGACTGCAGTACTGTCCTGGCCTGTCACCCAGGAAAGGTCCAGTGTTTGTTTTCAGTGAAAAGGGAAATTTTTCACCTATTGTTTTTAGCCTGGGCGAGGGACAGCCCTTGAGCTTCTATAGAGGTTTTCCGGGGCCCCGATAACTCCCCAGAAGGAGAGACGGAGCGATGTTTTTCGGTCGTGGATACCATTCCCTGTCATTGAACCATCTTCTGTACCTAGTCCACAGTGTGCACATTGGCAGGAACGCAGACCAGCTCAGGGGCACTTGTACCATCTAGATGTTGACACAACCAACAGATTGACTGATTAACGTGGCCAGGCTTTGGTAAACTGGCACAACGGGGTGTTTCGTTTATGCCTGACCTGTTGACAAAGTAAAGGTTACTAAGCAAGACACAGGTTGAAAAGGAGCCCACAGTGGAGATTTTAGAGGGGAAGTAGGCTAGATAAACAAGCACTCTCCACTCAGCCTCCTGATAATGATAATGAATGTGGGAAAGTGGTCATTAGTAAGAGAAGGTGCATGTTTGTTTGTTTGTTTAGCGTGTGAATATATAGGGAGTCTTAAAGGGGGGGGAATAGGTAAAAACGAAGTTTTTTAAATTTATTTTATTGAAGTATTGATTTACAATGTTGTGTTAATTTCTGCTGTACAGGAATGTGATTCAGTTACACACACACACACACACACACACACACATATATATATATATATATACACACACCCATGTTTTTTCATACTCTTTTCCATTATGGTGTATCACAGGATATAATATAGTTCCCTGTGTTATACAGTAGAACCTTGTTGTTTATCCATTCTATATATAATAGTTTGCATCTACCAACCCCAAACTCCCAATCCTTCCCTCCCCCACCCCCTCACCCCCTTGGCAACCATGAGTCTGTCCTCCATGTCTATGAGTCTGTTTCTGTTTCATAGATATGTTCATGTGTGTCCTGTTTTAGATTCCACATATAAGTGATATCATGGTATTTGTCTCTTTCTGACTTACTTCACTTAGTATGACAATCTCTAGGTCCATCCGTGTTGCTGCAAATGGCATTATTTCATTCTTTTTTATGGCTGAGTAATATTCCATTGTATATACGTACCACAGTTTCTTTATCCATTCATCTGTCCATGGACATTAAGGTTGCTTCCATGTCTTAGCTATTGTAAATAGTGCTGCTGTACGTAGGGGTGCGTGTATGTTTTCGAATTAGAGTTTTCCACAGATATATGCCCAGGAGTGGGATTGCAAGCGAAGTTTCTTGATCCGTGATATTGGGAAAAGCTGTCTAATTCGTGATGCCAGCTGCTTCCAGGCCTGGGAAGTGGCCTGGAAATCCTTACTTTGAGTCACCTGTGGGGACTGTCTCCCAGCTGTCTTGAGAGCGATGGTCCAGGCCAAGTTGGCATGACTTGCATGAACCCAGGAGGATTTTCCCTTTATTTTGGTGGTAACATAGGGAGTGTAGGTAGATAGCAGTACCTCATAACGTCCTTCCCAGAGAGGTGACAGTGCATGTTTTCTTTTAAAGTCCTTGATGTAAACCTGGTCTCCTGGTCAAAAGGGATGTCAGGGTGTCAGTCGGGGATGCCACGCCCCTTTTCCCTCTTGGCAATAAGCTTCAGGTACACTAGTCAGTTCTTGTAGGCAGCTGGTCAGAGCATCAAATTATTCACTTATGTTCCCACAATGTCCACTTAATCCAGAAATAGAAAGTTTAGAGATGCCAGTAAGCTTGGGTTACCCAAGCACTATTTCAGAAGAGGTTAATCCATGTCTCCTATTGGAGTATTCCTGATCCTTATACAGGCCAGGGGCAAAGCTTCTGACCATTTAAGCCCAGTTACTTGCCAGAGCTTTTCCTAAATTCCTTTTATATCTAGATTTTTTATGTTCCACTTGCCCTGATGGTGGAGTTATGGTACAGAGTGCGGAATTTTAATGTGTACCCCAGAGTGTTTGCAAGCAGATGGTTTATCTCTGCTATAAAATGAGTTCCTTGGTCTGATTCAATCCATAAAGGAATGTCAAAATTAGGAATAACCTCAGTTATTAATTTCGTTACCACTGTGTGGCATCACCACATCTAGTCCGATGGCATTCAGTCCCTCCACTAACCATGTAAAAGACAACCAAATAGCAAGAATAGCCTAAAGCTGGGGGTGAATCTGTAAGATCTGTTTGGAGTGCCACAAAGGGCAGTGTGGGCCTGGTAAGCCTTCCTAGGGCACACTGATCTCTCCCAGAAGTTAGGTGCAATTCACTAGTAGTACGCTGGGAAATAATTTGGCCAGAAATTCCATGGCTGCCAGGGCAAAACCACTCTCCTGTCTGCACAGTACATCTCATCTGATGGGAGGTAAGCTCAAGCCGCAAGGTCAAAGGAAAAGGAGCTACCTGAAGTACATGTGGCCCAATGTCTAATGTATCTGATTATTGTTTGGTACCTTTTTTGTGTCCATTTGTCCTTTTTTAGATTGTGGGGCATTTGCCTGATAGTTAATATCAGTCAGGGATAAAGGCAGGTTTAAAAATTGGGTGGAGAAAGGATAAAGGGGGCATTTTGAGCTGCAATTTTAGCAGCTCTTTCCACCCTATCATTTCCTAAAGATAAAGCATCAGTCTCCTGAGCAGTGAACAGCAGCGTTAGAAGCGAGGTGACTAGCTTATCACAGGGCAGCAATTATATACCCGTTAGCACTAGGAGGACCTGAAGAGGTCAGGAATCCATGGGATCTCCAAATCGTACCAACAGCATGGCGGACTCCAAAAGCATCTTTGGGAGTCTGTGTAAATGGTAGCAGTTTCCCCTTTGCTCGTGTGTGTGCTCCAGGAAGAGCGATGAGTTCAGCCGCATGGGCTGGTCTCACAGTGGGCACAGAATATGCCTCACGTGGTTCACGTGGGGAGCCACAGCATAACCAGTTATTATGTTTCGCTGGAAACTTTGTTTACAGGAGCCATCACAAAATCGAGGTAAGTCTGGGTTGTCTACAGGGATGTCTCAGAGAGCATCTCGTGGCTCTGAGACCGTTCCTGTAGTTGCGAGGCACTCGTGTGGCATGGAGTGGGGCTCTCCACCATCAGGGAGGGGAGTAAAGGAGCCAGATTTCGAGTATTAATGATGGACGGTGATGGGTAGGTTAAGAGCCTGCTCACAGGTGGTCTCTCACCACGCAGAGAAGTGCCGCATCCTGTGAACTTGTAACACAGCAGACACAGCATGGGAAACAGAGGTGACTGGGGGAGCCTATGGTTAGAGCACTGGCTTTGTAGTCAGCATGGCCACGTACATAAGGGGGGCATACCTGGTGCCACAGAGTCTAACTGACATGAGAAATACGCTGTAGGACTTAACTGAGGCAATAGGCTGTCCTAGAATGCCAGCAGTAATCCCATCATTTCCATGGCCGCATAGAAGAAAAGGTTTGTCAGGTAAGCCAAGAACCAGACGTGTGGACAGGAACTAATGTAAGCCTTCGTAGGGGAGCAGAATTTGCTACCCTAAAATACATCTCTTTGGCATATTATCTTGAGCTGGTTATTTTCTGGGAAACAGCAGACACAGGGGAAACTGAAAACCTAGTGGGAGTTGCCCTTTTGCAAGAAACATGGACGTCTATAAGGGAAATCTCCATTTGTAACGGTGTCTCCCTCTCTGTCCCTGGAAGAGGAGGTTGACCAAATCTCTGGAAACTCTTCTCCATGGAGAGGGCCAGGGCTTAAATCTGTGTCACAGCCACCCCTGTTTACTGTGCTTTTCCTGGTCGCCTTCCCTGACTGGATCTCCCACCCTCCACATCCTCTTTTGTCTTTGGCTGAGGGTTTCAGGTGAGGGCTTCCAGGTTTTTCAGGGTTTATCCCATGGATATGTTATTAAACTTTTGCTTGATTTTCTCCTGTTAACCTGTCTCAAGTCAACTTAATTCTTAGACCAGCCAGAGGAACCTAGAAGGGTAGAAGGAAAACTTCTCCCCGACGGCTATGCCAGTCCTTGTTACCGGTCTCCCTTGAGAGGTAAATGCAGAGAAGGTGTGTGTCAGGTGCATGGGATTGAAGAGGAATCTGAGCAGAGCTCAGTTACCTTAACCAGGCTGGGTCAGCAGGAGTCGAAGTGAGGGTGACAGCTGGGTTAGGGACCACAGGGTGCCCGGGAATTACAAGAGTTTATGGCTCTTAGGGCTTGTGCAAATTGAGAGATTTGATTCCTGTCTGGGCCAAATTTACCTTCTTTCATTACAAATTTACCTACTTTCATGTGGAGTGTGACAGGGTGAGGAAGTAAAAACAAGCACACCCAGCTCTAAGAGAGTCTATCATAGGGTTAATTCCTCGCTTTGTATCTCTTTGCAGAGAAGGGAACTGTTTATTTTTCTTCCAGGTCATGCATACAGGCTCAGCACTTAGTAGCAGTCCAACTTCATTGGCATGTGTGGCCCAGGGACTAATTGGGACATCTGTTAAAGACGCACCCTCTACAGAGGAATTTAAATCAGGACGAGTTTCTAATAAGGAAAGTAGATTTGGGGCTTGGTCTGAGGGCACGGAAATAAAAATGCCCTTCTGATTACATTTTAGAGCAGCATTAAATTTATGTAACAAATCTCTATCAAGAAGGTTCGCTGGTGAGCAGTTGGAAATTAGATATGATGGGTGTTAAGAGCCCCTAAAAGATATTAGGGTGGGCTGAGATGTGGGTAATGTAGTAGGTTGTCTAGAGACTGACTGCTTGTATAGAATCAGCAGTGACAGGTTGAGATAAATCCTCTGAGCGACGGTAGAGAAAGGCACACTGGTGTCAATTAAGAAATCCAGTTCCCAATCCTCTATTTTAAGTAGCCTCTGGGGTGCAACTGAGGATTGGCTGACCCCGTCATTTGAGAAGGAATTGTCCCTCAGAAGGAGAAGAATGAACTTTCTGGGCATGCTGGGGCCTAGGGGGATTGTTTCTTAAACTTTCCTTCCTTTTGAGTGTAGGACAAATTTCTCTTCCATTGTCCTGATTTCTTATAATATCTGCAGTTGTCTGGAGGCAAACAGGAAGAGCTCTGAGTGAGCCTGGAGTTACTCTCAGAGTCATGCTTTTGTTTTCTATTCTTTTTTTTATTGAAGTATAATTTACAATGTTGTGCTAGCATCTGGTGTACAGTATAGTGATTGTTTTATACATATATTCTATTTAGTTCCCTGTGCTATATAGTAAGACCTTGTTATTTATCTGTTTTATATATAGTAATGTGTATCCGCTAATCCCAAACTCCTAATTTATCCCTCCCCCACCCCCTTTCCCCTTTGGTAACCATAAGTTTGTTTTCTATGTCTGTGAGTCTGTTTTGTAAATAAGTTCATTTGTGTCATATTTTAGATTCCACATGTAAGTGATATCATGCGGTATTTGTCTTTGTCTGACTTACTTCACTTAGTATGATAATCTCTAGGTCCATCCATGTTGCTGCAAATGGCATTATTTCATTCTTTTTATGGGTGAATATTATTCCATTGTATATATGTACCACATCTTTATCCATTCCTCTGCCAGTGGACATTTACGTTGCTTCCATGTCTTGGCTATTGTAAATAGTGTTGCTATGAATATAGGTGTGCATGTACCTTCTTGAATTACAGTTTTGTCTGGGTATATGCCCAGAAGTGAGATTACTGAATCATATGGCAACTCTATTTTTAGTTTTTTAAGGAACCTCCATAATGTTTTCCATAGTGGCTGCACCAATTTACATTCCCACCAACGGTGTAGGAGGGCTCCCTTTTCTCCACACCCTCTCCAGCATTTGTTATTTGCAGACTTTTTGATGATGACCATTCTGACCGGTGTGAGGTGATACCTCATTGTAGTTTTGATTTGCATTTCTCTAATAATTAGTGGTGTTGAGCATCTTTTCATGTGCCTATTGGCCATCTGTATGTTTTCTTTGGAGAAATGTCTATTTAGGTCTTCTGCCCATTTTTCGATCGGGTTGTTTGGTTTTTTGTTTCTGAGTTGTATGAGCTGTTTGTATGTTTGGGAAATTAATCCCTTGTCAGTAGCATCGTTTGCAAATATTTTCTCCCAGTCCCTAGGTTGTCTTTTTGTTTTGTTTATGGTTTCCTTTGCTGTGCAAAAGTTTATACGTTTGATTAGGTCCCATTTGTTTATTTTTGCTTTAATTTCTATTGCCTTGGGAGACTGACCTAAGACAACCTTGGTACGACTTGTCAGAGAATGTTTTGCCTGTGTTCTCTTCTAGGAGTTTTATGGTATCATGTCTTATATTTGTCTTAAGCCATTTCAAATTTATTTTTGTGTATGGTGAGAGGGTGTTGATTTACAAGCAGCTGTCCAGCTTTCCCAACACCACTTGCTAAAGAGACTGTCTTTTCTCCATTGTATATTCTTGCCTCCTTTGTCGAAGATTCATCGACGGTAGGTGTGATGCTTTTGTTTTCCTAAAGGTTCAAATTGCAAAGCAAGAATTGTTGTTTTTAATTCTTTTTTCTGCATTCCTGGAAACTATTTTAGAAGAATCGAGCTCCAGCCTCCATTATTACACTTAGCGGTGGCCTAGACCAACCAACCACACTATCGTGAATTTGCTTTCTGATATCAGGGAGACAATTTCCCATTAGAGCAGATATGAAGAGATTCCTGTGCACTGGGGCTTCCAAGTTAAAGGCAGTGTGCCTTTGAAAAGTTTGCATGAAATGTTCAAAAAGGCTTTAGGATGCTTTCCTTCCGAGTACAGAATTCAACCTTAAACTAATTAACTTTAGGGGGAAAGGCCTCAAGTATCGCTCCTGTCAAACCTTGAATATCAGCCTCCAGCTGAGCCTCCTCCTGGTCATTTGCAGGCCTAGGAGAGGTTCCCGCATTCAGGGGGAAAGAGGTGGAGTCAGTGTTTTTTAATATCTTTTATTTTCCCCACCAGCTGTGTTTCAAAGAACTTTAATTCAAAATAATCAATATGCCATTGTGGCATCTTGGGGTGGCCTGCTCTGAGCCCCAGCACCTGCATGCCCTCAGTTTTCCATAGGTGACTTAGAGCTTAGAAAAAAACACCTCTCAGCTCCACTCACTGCCCACCCTGTGGAGAGCATCCAGCTCACTGCTGGGGAAATAGACTCGGAGAAGATCAGTGACCTCCCCAAGCCCCCCACTCCCTTTTCTGTCTGGGAGAATGTGTTGCTTGGCTCTTTTTTCCCCAGTTCAAATTAATGGGTTTTTTTATCTTGTTTTGTGGGGGTTTACTGCAGTATAATTAACATATTACATTAGTTTCAGGTGTACAACATTGTGATTCGATATTTGTATATATTGCAAAATGATCACGCCAACAAGTCCACTTAACATAGTTACAAAAAATTTTTTTCTGGTGATGAGAACTATTAAGACCTATTCTCTCAGCAACTTTCAAATATGCAATACAGTATTATTATTAACTATAGCCACCATGCTGTACATTACATCCCCAGGACTGACTGACTCTGTAACTGGAAGTTTGTACCTTTTGACCCCCTTTGCCCATTTCGCCCACCATTCCTACCCCCCACCCCCCGATTTGGCAACCACTAATCTGTTCTCTATGAGCTTGGTTGGTTGGTTTTAGATTCCACAGATAAGTGAGATCATATGCTATTTGTCGTTCTCTTATTTTGCTTAGCATAATCCCCTCAAGGTCCACCTCTGTTGCCGCAAACAATGAGATTTCCTTCTATTTGATGGCTGAGTAATATTCCTGTGTGTGTGTGCGCGCGCGCCACATCTTCTGTATCCATTCATCCACCAGTGGACACTTAGGTTATTTCCGTATCTTGGCTATTGTAAATAATGCAGTGAACATGGGGGTACAGATATCTTTGAGTTAGTGTTTTTGTTTTCTTCAGATAAATATCCAGAAGTGGAATTGCTGGATCATAGGGTGTTCTATCTTTAATTTTTTTGAGGAACTTCCATACTGTTTTCCAAAGTGGCTGCAACAATGTACATTCCTACCAACAGTGCACAATTGCTCCCTTTTCTCCACATCCTCGCCAACATTTGTTATTTCGTATTTTTTTGATAATAGCCATTCTGACGGGTGTGAGATGGTATCTCACTGTGGTTTTGATTTGCATTTCCTTGATGATTAGTGATGTGGAGCATCTTTTCATGTACCTGTTGGCCATCTGTATGTCTTCTTTGGAAAAATGTCTATTCTGATCCTCTGCCTGTTTTTCAATTGATTGTTTAGGGGGTTTGCTATTGAATTATATGAGTCTTTATATTTTGGATATTAATGGCTTATCAGTTTTTATCATAAATGGATGTTGAATTTCGTAAAATGCTTTTTCTGCATACATTGAGATGACCATATGATTTTTATCCTTCATTTGTTATGTGGTATATCACATTGATTTGCGGATGGTAAACCATCCTTGCATCCCTGGAATAAATCCCACTTGATCATGGTATATGATCCTTTTAATGTATTGTTCTATTTGGTTTGCTAATATTTTGTTGAGGACTTTTGCATCTATGTTCATCAGAGATACTAGCCTGTACTTTTCTTGTGGCATCCTTGTCTGGTTTTGGTATCAAGAGTAATACTGGCCTCGTAAAAATAAGTTTGGAAGTGTTCCCTCCTTTTCTACTTTTGGAAGCATTTGAGAAGGATTGGTATTCATTCTTCTTTAAATGTTTGGTGGAATTCACCAGTTAAGCTGTCTGGTCCTAGACTTTTTGTTTGTTGGAAGGTTTCTGATTACTGATTCAATCTCCTTAATTATATCCACTTTTCCCCCTTTTTTTTTAATTGACATGAACGTCACATAACAAAATTACCGTTTTTACAAGTTTATAAGTGTACAATTCAGAAGCATTTAGTCCATTTACAGTGCACTGCAACCATCCCCTCTGTCTAGTTCTAAACCATTTGCATCACCCCAAAAGGAACTCCATTACCCTTCTCCCCCATCCCATGGCAACCACTAATTTGCTTTCTGTCTCTACGTCTTTACCTATCCTGGATATCATATAAATAGAATCATACAATGTGTGACTTCTGTATCTGACTTCCTTCCTTCACACATTAGTGTTTTTGACATTCGTCGGCATTGTTGCTTCAGTTCTGTGTTCGAATCCTCCATCGTGTGGATGTCCCAGTTTATCTATGCACAGCTCCTCCTTGAGATTATCTCAGGCCAATTCCTTCTTAGCTCTGGGACTTCAGTCTCCCCAAGTGAATCACCTTGAGGTCCTTTCCACTGGGGTCCAGGGCCCACTTTCCCGGTAGGTAGGTTTCCTGAGCCCACCAGTCTCGGGCAGCACTGAGGCCCTGGCTTGGGAGCACAGCCCTGTCTGGATCAAGAGTCTGCTGCCCAGGGAGCCTGGCCAATCTGGCCAGCCTCCCAGCCCAGTCACCCCTCTGACCCCACAGAGTACAAGGCCAGCTACGCCCGGAATCGCTCCATCCGCTCAGTGGCCATCGAGGGGCGCCACGTCGGCCTGGACGACTGGTCCCAGCCCCACAACCTCACCAAGCGGCACTGGCCAGGCGCCCCTGAGGACCAAGACGACAGGGACGGTGGGGACTTCAGGGACGGCGGGGACTTCAGTGGCACCGGGGGCCTTCCAGACTACTCAGCCCCCAATCCCATTAAAGTCACACATCGGTGAGAGTCTAGGGTGGGGGTCGGGGGGGGCTGGACCTTGGCAGGGGCGTCCACACCTCTCGGGCCCCTGCCTGGGCCTCCTCAACGCCCCGAGGGCCCCACGTGACCCCTTCTCTCTAACAGGTGCTACATCCTGGAGAACGACACGGTCCAGTGCGACCTGGACCTGTACAAGTCCCTGCAGGCCTGGAAGGACCACAAGCTGCACATTGACCACGAGGTGACAGGAGTCTGGGCCGGGAGGGTTCTCACGACCCCAAGCTCGGCGGGGCCACAGCTGGAGGCAGGGAAGCCAGGCCCAGGGGAGGGAGGCCCCGGAGAATCCTTCACCAGGGCCGGCAGTGTCGGTCCTGGCCTCAGACAGACAGCTCCTGCCGGATTGGGGTGGGGGGAACGGCACAGCCACATCATACCCCTTTGTGATCTACAAGATGCTCACACCACACTCAGCCCTTCCAGCAGGCCTGGGGGGAGACCTTGAAGTCCCCCATGGGCTCAGCAGGTTCTTGGGCAGGACAAGACAGAATGACCCACAGTTCCTTCAGCAGGTGGAACCAAGGACCCCCCCCCCGCAGCACCCACAGACGCGCACAGTGGCGGGAGGCCCTGCCAGGCCAGCCCTGCTGACCCAGCCCCCCAGAGGCTCACGGCCTCCTCTCCTGTTCCCTCCCTCAGATCGAGACCCTGCAGAACAAAATTAAGAACCTGAGGGAAGTCCGAGGTCACCTGAAGAAAAAGCGGCCAGAAGAATGTGACTGTCACCAAATCAGGTGAGGAGGTAGCAGAAAGCCCCCGGGAGGGCCCCGAGTGCTCTTGCAGGATCACTCCTAGGGGTACAGCGTCCCCTCCTCTGTGACTCCTTTCATTATTTTTATACCCCTGTCTCCTTGCTTAGGATAGACATAATTAGTAATAATTCACATCCCCGTTGTCAGCCACTGGGCAGAAAGCACCGCCCCTCGGGTACCAGCCAGATGCCCAGATTCACGCACTGCTGACAGGCAGGCCCTTGATTGTGGAGCCAGTTCCCGGGAGGGAAAAGTGCCTCTGCTGACTGCCTTTCCAGGAACAGCCCACGTAGCCCAAGGCCCACGTTACCAGCTCAGGGAACCCCCAGCCCAAGAGTCTGAACTCGCGAGCAGCGCCATCCAACAGAACCTCTCTGGTAATGGAAGCAGCTGTATCTGTGCTGCCCCGTATGGCAGCCACCAACCAACCACATGTGGCTACTGAGATCTGAACCGCGGCCCCTGTAGCTGAAGAACTGAATTGGTAGTTTAATTAAAATTGAAATAGCCACATGTGGTTAGTGGCTACTGTAGTCACTGCTGCCTTTCCAGAAAAGGATTACAGGGCTAGCCCTGACCAAGCGTGAGGTGGGCAGGGGCCTGGGGGCAACCCACCTGGAGATGCTGAGGCTAAAGCCACGCAGAGCCAGGCCCAGCCTCCAGACTTGGTTAACTGGCCTCTACCCCGACCTTCTATGTCTGGCTGAGGCCTTCAGCTGGGGGCTCCCAGGTCACGTATGGAGGAAGGAGCTGGCAGGCAGGGGGCTGCCACCCAGGGGATAGTACCTCCCCAGCACCGCCCCAGAAGGAGAAACAAGGATCCCAGAGAAGCGCAGTTCGCAGCCACCCCACGGTGTGGCCCTGAGCACAGTGTCTGAAAGCCAGTCTGGGGGACTGGGGGTCTGTTGCAGTTACCACGCCCAGCACAAAGGCCGCCTCAAGCACAAAGGCTCCAGCCTGCATCCGTTCAGGTAAGGGCAGAGGCAGCCGGCCCTCCCTTAAGCCAAAACAAACAAGGACAAGCCAAATCCTGGCCTTTCCCTGGGAGGCGCAGAGGCCCGACTGCCAGATCAACAACGAGCAGGGGTCCGGGTGCCCCCTCTGGCCGGAGCGGGTTACTGCAGGGCAGGGCAGAGGCCCCAGGGGCGAGTGTGAGGAGGAGGCCCAGCAGCGCCCTAACCCTGTGCTGCCTCAGGAGCTAACGTCGGATGACAGGAGCCTCATCTGGCCCCAGCCCTGCCAAGCAACAGCAATGGGACCTGGGCAAAGGGCCTTCCCTTTGGGAACCCTCCAGGGCCATGACCCTGGCTCCCTGGGCAGGAAGAGGCTCCAAGGTGGGGTCGGGGGAGATGTGAGGGGTGCGGCCCTGTGTGCCCCTAGGAAGGGTTTGCAGGAGAAGGACAAGGTGTGGCTGCTGCGGGAGCAGAAGCGCAAGAAGAAACTCCGCAAGCTGCTGAGGCGCCTGCAGAACAACGACACGTGCAGCATGCCCGGCCTCACGTGCTTCACCCACGACAACCAGCACTGGCAGACGGCACCCCTCTGGACGCGTGAGCCAGCCGGGCCCAGGGCAGGGGCTCCTCCCGGGGGTCCCAGTGCCCCCCAGCTTGTGAGCACTTCCTGGACAGACCCTGAGGGTCTTTCAGGAACAGGTCCCCCAGCAACCTCAGGGGTCAAGTGCTCCGGCAGGAAGGGGCTGGGGGCTGGCAGCCAGGGCCTCTTCGGCTCAGGGCGTGCTCTCCTCCCTGGCAGTGGGGCCCTTCTGCGCCTGCACCAGCGCCAACAACAACACGTACTGGTGCATGAGGACCATCAATGAGACCCACAACTTCCTCTTCTGTGAATTTGCAACCGGCTTCCTGGAGTACTTTGATCTCAACACAGACCCCTACCAGGTACGGACAACACAGGCTGGAGAAATGGGGCCCCTGCCAGGTAGGCCCCCCGAGGAAGTGATAACCGTTTTTTCAAGTCCCCCTGAGTCCCTAAGACAGCAGAAGTGAGTTGAAGCCACCAGGAAGGCTGGAACTCTGTGTGCCACCTGCCCTTCCTGCGTCCGGGTACAGCCTCTTCCCTCCAACTTACGCACCTGGCGCGGTTCCAGCAGGTTTTGTGGGATCTTGGGAAGACGCCTAGAACTTTGGAGGCTCAGGGGTCCTTAGGGTCAGGCCAAACCCTACAGATGATAGGCCGGTAACTAACACTCAGGCAGCCCTTACTCCGTGCTTCCCCTACATTAACCCAACTGAATACATGCGGGACTGAAGTGGCCATGGAGCCTGGTGACTGGAACGTGCGTGTCCCTTCTGAAACAGATGGTCACAACCCAGCTTCAGCGCTAGAGCTTCTCAGTAGCATGGCCTTGGCATTGCCCAGTCTTCCATGTTTCAAGAAAAGTCTGAAAGTAATCTTTTACACGATTTGTAAGTGCAAGCAACTCGACTGTCTTGTTTTGCTCTAATTACCATACAAGCCACCAGTCTTTCTCCTTTGATAGGTCATCCCTGTATTTTACAAAAGGGGATGACAGCTGGTAGGTTAGTGGGTCACCAGCGGCTCCCAGACCAGGTAAGGACAAGGTCACTCACCCAGCCCTTCGCCAGATGGCTGCTTTTCCATCAAGAGGAACTGAGGGGCTGTGAAGGAAGGCTGCTTAAAAATACAGGGCTGGGTTCCAAGCTTCTTTACAAGCTTGGTAAATTTCCTGACCAGTGGCTCCAGAAGTTCAATGTGATGTACACAGAGGTGGTTTTTATTTTGAGATTTCACGCACGTGGGGCTAGAGGCAAAAGGTAGTTCTAACTGTTCCAAACCCCAGCTCTTGTGGAAGTAGAGGTCACCATCCCTTCACACCTTGTGCTCCCCACCTGCCTGAAGTCAGTCCCCCAGCTGGTAGAAGGGGGCGGGGGGGGGGGGTCCCTGTCTTCACCTCGTTGATAACCTACCTTTTTTCCAACCAGTTGATGAACGCAGTGAACACCCTGGACAGGGACGTCCTCAATCAGCTACATGTGCAGCTCATGGAGCTGAGGAGCTGCAAGGGTTACAGGCAGTGTAACCCCCGGACCCGGAACATGGACCTGGGTGAGCAGGTGCCCCAGCGTGGTGCAGGGTGACCACAGGAGGGGACGGAGGAGGTCCTGTCTGAAGAGGGAACCCAGAATCACCAGGAGTTAATGAATTCTCACCAGTAGCTATAATATCACCTTCCTAACATTCACCAAGCACGTGCTACTTTTAAGATAAGTGCCATCACTTACCCATCACTACAAGCCCACCAGGGTGCTAAGTGTTTTACATGCATTAACTGACAGGCCTTCTGACAACCCTCTGAGGTGAATCTGCTTGTCCTCGTTTTATGAGTAACGTGACCGGGTCCAGAGCCCTCGCACTTGGTCACACTACCACATCCTCTGGGAAATTTGCCGAGAGCCCACACGCGGGATGTCCCCGCTGCCCTCGGCTGTCTGTCCGCTGTAGCACAGGCGTTCCGTGCCCACGTGTGGCTCCCCCACTGTGACCAAGGTCAGTGCTGAATGACTGCAACAGGAGCCTGAAATCGATAAGAGGCCACGAGAGTGTAGGCGACCTACCAAGAGTCTTAGGGACAGCTCACCTGGTAATTCAGTCCCCTCTGTCTAGGAGCCACTACCAACATCATGGGTTTGGGACAAAAAAACCTGAAGTGTTTTAAAGAAGAAAAAGAGGCAGTTATAAAGTTTGTCCTTGCTTGTGCCACTTTTGCCCTTATTTACCTGTTTCCATGTTGTGCATTTCTCTCTCCTTTAGGACTGAAAGATGGAGGAAGCTATGAGCAATACAGGTATTGCTTTTGCTTTTAAAGCCTGACAATCGCCCCATATGGTGGCCCATCCTGTAGTCTAACCTTGAGGTTGCACGTGTGAGGTTGGGATGCTACCTTTCTCTGGTTTTCCAGGGGCCTAGCTCACCCACCAGCGATAGGAGTCCACTAAGAGACCTTCTTTGTCTAGTTCTTTGGGGGTCACTTTTTCTTTCTTGGTGACGGTTAACACTCTTTCTCCTTTTGACACTCGAAACCTTAGGCAGTTTCAGCGTCGAAAGTGGCCAGAAATGAAGAGACCTTCTTCCAAATCACTGTGAGTTGAGGAACCAGTTTACCAATAGAGATCTGGCCTGATCCGCTTCGTTTTGCCAAGGCTGTTCTGCATGCGTGCCCTTTCTCACTTATTCCTCTCATCTGTTCCCATAAGAGGGGAAGTAGTCATGTTAGTCTTTCCCATGAAATAACATACTTGGATATATTTCATGTTCTAGATTATACTTTGTCTAATACACCGTTGTTCTCCACATCATCATCTGTGCTTGGTAAGCTCAAGGCCTTCCTGAGAGGCTGAGAACCACGTCAGTCGGCTAAGTGCCAGGCGTCTTGAAGGCTGTGGCTGCAGAGGTGCTACTTGGTCCATAGTGTCAGCAGCAAGGTGGCCTCACTGAATAGTTTCCAAAATATCCATGCTAGGAACTCCAGGGCCAACAGAGGCTGGTAGGGGCCAGGAGGCTGTGGCAACCTGGAGAGGTCACTCTGGTCTAAAGAGAACGGAATGGGATGCAATTTGAATCCTCTGCCTCATCGAGAAAATCCAGAAACGTAGATACGTGTGAGAATTTGTTAATGTTGGCAACTAATTTGACATGAAGTCACCATGCAGGCCAACCAGCCCCCTTGGTGAGCTGCCATTTGCAACCTCTGGCCTATTCATTTCTGTCTTTATATGCATATAAACCTGTGTGGCTTTAACAGGAAAAATAGTGGGCCAGTTAAGCATTTCTTTGGTGCTACCACAATGAAAGCACTTGATCTTTACATCTCACTTTCTCCTTAGCCACTATCCTAACCAGATCGTTACATGACATCTTTGCCAGCCACTGAATGTGTAAGCCAACAACTGACAATCTAGATGATTAGGTGATAGCAAGCCCTGAGGGATCTAGAAATACTCCTTCTCAGCAGCCACATCCTTGAAGCAAAGCTTACTCAGCTGTAGGACCAATTAAGAAATCCATAAGTGGCGTGATAAATGAGTTTCCTTTGTTCTACAGGGGACAACTGTGGGAAGGCTGGGAAGGTTAAGAAGCATGAGATGGACCTCCAAAAACAGAGGCATCACCTGTAAAATGAAAAACTCTGAATGATTTCCAGCAGACCTATGATGTTAGCCAAGAAGCCTGAGACACACAGAATTCGCTTTCAGTCAACGTGGCAGATTCTGGAAGAGAACCATCAGGAGTAGTGAGACTTCTGGAAGTCCATTTTTGCCCCTGCTTTTGCTTTGGATTATACCTCACCAGCTGCACAAAATGCATTTTCGTATCAAAAAGTCACCACTAACCCTCTCTGGGAGGCTCACAAGGGAAGAACAACAGAGAGATTTTTCTTGGAAATTTTCCCCAAGGGTGAAAGTCACTGGAATTTTTTTAAATCACAGGGTAAGAACCACCCTGTTTTAAATCCTCTTATTCTTTTGATCCTTCACAAAGAAGGAACTAGGAAGCAGGACAGAGGCAGGAAGTGGTGACCGAGTTTCACACTGAGTCAACAGCAGGAAAGTCATAAAGTTATACTTCATTCACACTGTAACCCTGGCTGCCTCTGAAGAGACTGACTTCACTGTATATATGTGACTACTTACATGGAACCAGCTTGGGAACTTTTAGGGGAATTTGACTAATAAGAAAACCCAATTTTCAAGAGTGGTGGTGTCAATAAACGCTGTGGCCCATGTAAAAGAAAACCCCGTGCAGTTGTAGACTTTCCTCTTCCTGACCAGATGCCATTTCTCCCAGGATTCCTTTGTTATCTGTCCCAGAACTGATGTTTTTTAAAGTCCTGCAAAGACATGAAGTTGATGTATGTCCCAAGTTTTAATAAAATTGTATTTGTAAAGAAATTTTATAGTCTTAAGTATTGTCAAACAATGTTGAAAACCCCAGCCAGTGACCAGCAGTTGGTATGAGGGAACCTTTGACATTTTCTAAAAGGCCACCCTTAGGAGTCTTTTTGGTGTGTTTGGTTTTTTTTAGTTAAGCATTCAAGATACCACCAGTCAACACCTTTTTGGAAGGAGACACCACGGATTTAGATGGTTTTTTAAAAGGGAATACATGGTTATAAATTGACTAGAATTTACCATACTTCAGGGACCTCAAAGGTAAGTCTCATATCACACCAGCTTTAGGACCTCACTTTTAAAAAGTATTAACTAACTGCAAAGCAACTCACCTTATCCAGCCCTTCGTCACGTACCGGGTAGTCCCACGGGTAAAGGTAGCTGTCGGAGCGCTAGCCTGGGAGGAAGAGGAACTTCGGCCATCACCTGGCCCAGCACGTTTCTCCCTAACACACGACCCCTAAGCACTTACCTCGTGTAAGAACAGGGCCATGCTTTCCAGATTTCTTTCAGCCTCACAGAAACTGCTACTGTTATCTGAAATAGGATTCCTTAGCCTTATCTCTTACCCTTTATCCAATCGGGATTAAAAAAAAAAAAGTGGCACACTCTCAGCCTTCAATTTTAAATAGAAACCTTTATTTACAATGACGTCCAAAATGATCAACAAAGGAGTCACAGCTTACCACTCAACCATCTCATAAGTTATCCCATGTGGTTTGGATTCTTTGCAGTGTGGTTTATAGTCTTTAAAAACAACATCTAATGTAAAACTGATTGAAAGTGAATTCATTCTCAACACTGTAAGTCAATTCCTGAGAATTTAAATATTGCTCTCGGAATGACATGTCCATCTTCTTCAAAATTCCAAATATTGGAAAGAGAGAAAGAGAGAAGGAAAGAAAACGAGAACAGCCTGCTCACGATGAAACAGTCTGCCTTGGGGCCACATAACAGTTCTTGCCCCTCTGCAGCAGGGGAGAGTTCATCTACCCAAGAGGTTTTACTCCTGTGAACTTCCCACTTGTGAACAAATGCACGGATTCTGCAAATAAAAAGGGAACTGGACAGGCATATGGGTAGCTGGCAATCCATTCTGTTTACTTTCCAGCTGCATCTGTCTATGGATCAAGGAACTTATAGGACAGCAAGCCAGCTATGTTCTGTAGTACCCCGCCCCTACACACCCCCAACTCACCTTAGATATTAAATACTGATTAACTAAGCAGTCCTATTGATATTGATATTTACACCTTTCCATCAAGATGCACAGTTTAGAAAAGTGGCATCATAATATGAACATTAACAATGGATTTCTATTTGTTTTTTTAAAGGAAGAAATGTATCTCCTTTATATCATTTTGATCTTTATAAAATATATATATATATTTATATTTATATATCTTTGGATTCAGCAAAAAAGTAGGTACTGGAAATATCTCACATTCTAAAAGCAGATGATTACTTACACTGTTCACCCAACAGATACTAAGGTTTAAAAAAGTGGTGGGGGTGAGGGGAGGAGGGGTGAGGAGAGGTAGGCAGAGGAGTACAAAGAGAATTATCCGAAAAAGATAAAACAGGAATAAAGGTAAAAACAAATTATCTCAAAGACTGCATCTATTAAAAGGAAACAAAATCTCAAATTTGCACCAATAAAATGAACAAGTAGAAAATATAAAAACTTATAATAAACTTCATTTTTCTTCCATATAAAAAGGGGGTGCTGCCTTCCACTTAGCCTGGAGTCAGGACTGACTGAGGAAAAGAATCACAAAACCTTTTAATGAAAAGTCCAGAAAGGGTAAGAGCACCATTCTATTTCTCCCACACACGTGTGACTTCAACAAGGTTCAGATACATCTGATACAACTGCGTCTAAAAAGACAAGAGACTCATTCAGCTCTGCCTCTGTCTCCAGACCAGAGCACGTGTTATCTAAAAAGTAGAGGCCACTCAGATGGAAGCTGATGGATGTATAATCTTAGATTTGTTTTTAACCAGGTGGGGGGGAGTGTGAAACTCGAATCCGCTCTAGTGGTGGTTCTGGAAACACAGGTTTCACTGACTCATAAGTCAAAGAAATTAAATGATCTCACCTTCAGAGACACCTAGAAATATTGGCTAAACGTGTGAAAAAATTTTAACTGGCTCTCAGTTATTGCTAGGAAACGACACCGAGGCTAACAGACTTCGAACTTCATAGATAATCCAAAAAGCCAATTTCACTCAACTGTTTGAACCTGATAAAGTAAACCCGGTAAAGGGAGTTACACTTGACTGCCTTCCCTATTCCCAACTGACAAGTGGCAGCAGCCGAAAGGGGCGGGGCAGAGCGGGGAGGGAGTGCAAAGGCGCCCCGTCAGACCTCGGCTCTGAATCGCATGAAACTGGCTGCTACGGAGACTGAACTCCTCGGGAAATAACCATGATGCTGCTCCTCCAATTCTCGGGGGCAAACATCACAATAGGGGAAGGACAAGACAAGCTGAGCAGACACCAGGAACCACACACTGAGGATTCTACGCCTGAGATCTCAATGTGGGACTCAGGTCCTAGCGACCAAAACCTTAGAGCACTCCTAAAATGGATGAGAAGACAACGTATTCACTTTAAAAAAAAAAAACAAACCATGAATTGCCATTTAATTTATGGACTGCTTAAAATCCAAGATTCTTGGGCTTCCCTGGTGGCGCAGTGGTTGAGAGTCCGCCTGCCGATGCAGGGGACACGGGTTCGTGCCCCGATCCCGGAAGATCCCACATGCCGCGGAGCGGCTGGGCCCGCGAGCCATGGCCGCGGAGCCTGTGTGTCCGGAGCCTGTGCTCCGCAACGGGAGAGGCCACAGCAGTGAGAGGCCCGCGTACAGCAAAAAAAAAAAAAAAAAAAAAAAAAAAAAAAAAAAAAAAAAAAAAATCCAAGATTCTTCTTTGAAATCAAATTGCTTGATCTTTTAAAATCCTTGATATCTGGGGGTTTTTTTAAGTTTATTTCCCCGTATCTATTCTCTGCCCCCAAATTAACAAAGTGCTTAGTTCTGGTAGAGAAATTTTTTAAAAAAATTTAAATGTCTACATCTAAATGATCTCTTTAAAAAGCATTTAGATTAAGAGACTGAAAACAAGCGAGGCATCTCAGGCTGGGGGCAAGGAAAAGCTGTTGGCCACTGCCCCATCCCCCAGGTCACAAAATTCAGGGGGTGACTTCTGCTGGTAACCTCACCATGCTGAACTTACTGAAATCAACAATGTTAAATATTTAGTTTCACAAACTCTGTAAAAATGAGTTGTTGTGACCTACAAAAAAAGGTATATACATATTTTACATAATACAATATCTTAAAGGTCATATTTACAAAAGCAATTCTATTCACAGAAACACTGCGAAATTCTGATTCAGAATGCAGTACCTGGCCTTGGGTTTTCTGCAGTTTATTTTCAAAAAGCATTATTGCTCTACCATATAGGCAAAGGGTGAAACCAGTACTTTAAACAACAACAAAAATCATAGTTCTTGTCCAACAGATCAGTTTAGACAAAAACTAGGTATGTGGTTCACCATTCCTCAAGACCTCGAGAATATTGCATTTATCCATTACTTTTTAAATAAAGTGCACTCCGCTGCACGTTAGCATATGAAAAAATGCCACTGACTGCTGCAATTAAATACTGTCATCTATTTTCCCTTCTGCGAAGCCATCTGACACCAAGGACAATTCCTGGAGGTGAAGTATTGCAGGACATTAGGGGCAGATAAAAATGCTATTTAGGAAAAAGCCCAGGACAACCAAGAGTAGGGTCAGAGCAACTCAACACTATCCTTAAGGGAGAACTTGGAAAGGCCCACTCCCAGGACAGAACCTGATAGTGACAAAAACACTCGAGGTTGGGACCATGCTCTTCACCCAATACCGCAACTATCAAGAAACCGGATGTTCTAATCTCGTGATTTCTCCAATGTTCCTCTGGCCCACCTACATTGTTTCCAAAGACTTTGGATAGCCAAGCAGAAAAAAGTGACACCGGACAGTTCTGTGATCAGTAACACTCCGTACCTCCAGAATCACATCCTGAAAAGGCAGAACGCCAAAAAGATTTGTTTTAAACACCATGATACATAGGAGGAGGGAAAAATAACAGGTAGATATCACGCTTCAGCTTAAAACCCAGTCCTGCCTGCTCAAATGACATCACTTGAAATACCCTTGATGGAGATCAAAGCTGGTCCTTTCTTCAAAGCTGGGTGCCTAGACAATGATTCTTTACTCCCAATGATCCTAGTGCAGTGTCATTTGTACAGTGATTTCCTTGGAGGTCCTGGTGTAGAGATGTCAGCAATATTTCTGTTGGCAACCAGAAGTAACATGAGTAAAACACACACTTTGCCCAACAGAAAAGAATCCGTTATGTCTACACTGATGGCTTGCAACATGGCTCTGGCTGACTGATTCAGTTCTTAGATCCCAGATTTCTGAAAGTATCAACTGGCCCAATGCCTTCAAACCAAAAGTTTTTTCAATTATTACATATATTTTTAAGTTATACATCCAAGTTTAAAATCTACCTAGGACCTTTAACATTTCAGTTGAGGCTTTGGTTCTCTCCAGAGAACAGGAAAAATGTTTTGAGAAAGGTAAGGAACAGATCCCCCCACCCCGTACCTGATCAGGACCCATCGGCATGCCAGTCATGGGCATGGAGTTCATGTTCATCTGTCCCATGGGACCACTGCTGCCATTCATGTGCACCATACTATATGCTGCAGGATTCCCCTGGTGGGCAAACTGCTGCTGGGAAAAAGAGCTGTAAAGAAAGCGGGAAATTACCTCCTGGGTCATTTTCATAACACAGGACATGCACATAGAGACTACCGCAATTCTGTCAATGTCGCTGTGCTCAAGCAGAGAACATGAGCAAGAAAATTCTGACAGCCTGCCCTCTGTCTTTCACAGCTCTCTGCACTCACTACCCTCGTGGAGATGAGCACAGTAAAGAAGGCTTCTCAAAACAGATGAGCCAGATCACACACTCTCCAATGTAAGCCTAGGACCTTTGATCTCCCCATCCAAACAGGCTTGGCTGAAAAACAGAGACTAATTCCCTGAACTTCTGACACTAGAATGTGGCCGACTTTTATGAAGTCCCTATTCTGGGAATTCCCCAGCAGTCCAGTAGTTAAGACTCTGCAATTTCACTGCCGAGGGCTTGGGTTCAATCCCTGGTCAGAGAACTGAGATCCCACAAGCCAAGCGGCCCAGCCAAAAAAAAAAATTCCCTGTTCTTCACCTGTTCCTGGCCAGGGTTCCTGACGGCCAGCCCTTCATTTCCGAGGACTGATACATGGGTGCGGTCTGAGGGTGCTGCATCATGGGATTCTGGGAGGGACCCATTCTTGATGATATCATCGCATTGGGAGGACTAGGCACTCGACCAAAGGCTGGATCTGGCTGTTGTCCCATCCCTTTAAAAAAGAAAGAAGAAGAAAAAGAAATTACAATGCTCAAATGCTACCTCCTTAGAATATCAGCTTTCTATATAGTAACTTGAGGTTCTTTTTTAAAGGTGGGGGAATGTGTTAAGTATAAGGTATAAAGATGCTGCCTGCCAGTAATTCTTGCTTCTCACCAAGGTGACAACTAGAGCCAGGCTTACTACAGAGATGCACGCTGTGTGGATCCCCCAAAGGGCAGTTACTTCCGTGAGCTTTCTGTATAAAAAGGACACCATATCACGCTGCTCCCCACTCCATCCCCCTTTAGAGGGCAAAGAGCTGTGTTCCCAGCTGACAGGGACACATCCTCAAATGGCATCTCTGCAATAGATACCTCTAGCCCCACTCCCACCATGTTCCTGGAACCTCACAAAGGCATGACTGTAATTAATATGTCTAAGCCACCAAGAAAAGGAACTCAAAAAGCCCACACAGTGCATTGCTCTCACTGTTCGGAGATGGCAGAGTTCTACTATGCTGGGACATACTGGACAGGACCTGGTTAAGTCTTTCTTCCAAATTAAGATGTGGGGAACTGTAAAAACAAGACCCGGTGGGAAAAAACCTGAACTATGATAGATCATCTACCTCAATGACAATCACCTGTGCACTGCAGTAGACATCTTTGCTCTGTTATTTTTTAATTAAGCTTGTTTCTCTTGTGAAATAAGAGAGAGTGAATAGCATTTGTTTGTTTGTTTGTTTTTTGCGGTACGCGGGCCTCTCACTGTTGTGGCCTCTCCCGTTGCGGAGCACAGGCTCCAGACGCGCAGGCTCAGCGGCCATGGCTCACGGGCCCAGCCGCTCCGCGGCATGTGGGATCCTCCCGGACCGGGGCACGAACCAGCGTCCCCTGCATCGGCAGACGGACTCTCAGCCACTGCGCCACCAGGGAAGCCCGGCATTTGTTTTTAATATACAACAGACCTAGTGACTCTTACGTCCGTAGGAATGTTGCTTTGAGGAAGACATTATTATCCCTGACAAATTTACCATAATTTGGTGGATATGGAAACTGCTGGGGTGGAGCTTGTGGCATGGCAGGCCCTGCCAGGACTCCGTCCATGGTGGGGGACGCAGTCACGTTCGGGGGTGGACTGAAGGCCTGGGTTTGCTGTTGCTGCTGCTGCATCATCATCGCCACCCTCTGCTGTCGGAAGTGATGACTCAGCAGCTCTCTGCTGCGCTGGGCGACCATCTGGGCGTTAAGGAAACCCTGCTGATACCCAAGAACGAACGCAATTACGCACATGTGGCAAGAGCTAGCCAATTCCATACATATAGGGCCCCCATGACACATGAGGTATCAAAGAGAAAAAACACGCAATGCCTTTCTATATAATTACAAAAAAGGAAACGCACAATTCTCATTATGGTCAAGGCTTTCTGGCTCGGTGTGGGTATGGGCATTGGGGGAGAACAGGGACCTGGAAATTACTGGGGGCTAGGGGACGAAAGCAGAAAAGTCATCAGGCTTTGACATAGTTAGAAAACACTCCTCAAAGTGAGAGAACATTTTAGGAGTAGAATTCGAGGACAAACTTTTCAAAAACTATGAAATAAAACAGCAAGAAGCAAAGGGGCAGGAATGAGACTATGTTTGGGGGAGAAACAAAAAGAGAAGCCAAAAACAAAGCAATGCGATGGGGTTATGCTCAGAGAAGCAGGAATCCACCCCAGAAGCTCTTGTAGTCTCTCTAAACCTTCTGACAGAAGAGGTGAAGGGTAAGGAGGTGACGGGATCAAAGCACTGAACAAGGAAGCTGACCTGTTGATTTGCCAGCTAGGAGAGATCATCACCAAAAAGCAAACATTTATCCTCTTTTTGGAAAGCATCCTAGCTCAGCTTATACAGGAGGTCTGACTATCAGGAAAATATATAGGTATCGGTACTTCCGAGTAGGTCTAACAGCAAAAACTAGGCATTTCAGAATTGTTGTTGTTTAACAGTAGGGATTTTCGTGTAGTCACCTGCCTTGTGCACACTAAGGAAGTGCCTTAATATAGTGTCCGCCATGCGCTGGAGGCAGACAGAACTTTAACAGCATTCCTCCCACTATGGGAAATCAGGTCATCTCAGAGGCTGTCACTGAGAGTGGGATGATAAATTATTTATTTTCCTCTTTATACTTCTTATAATTTCAAATTCTACGCAGTGAGCATGTGGTTTCACAATCCAGCAACAGAAAAAAGTTTACAGATTTGTTATTTTCAATTCCTGAAAAGTAAATGGTAGCTGTTTTCACAACACAGCAACTGATCACAAAGGGAATTAATTTTTTTTTTTTTTTTTTTTTTTCAATACACGGCCCTCTCACTGTTGTGGCCTCTCCCGTTGCGGAGCACAGGCTCCAGACACACAGGCTCAGCGGTCATGGCTCACGGGCCCAGCCACTCCGCGGCATGTGGGATCTTCCCGGACTGGGGCACGAACCCGTGCCCCCGCATTGGCAGGTGGATTCTCAACCACTGTGCCACCAGGGAAGCCCGGGAATTAATTTTTTTATTAATTTTTATTGGAGTACAGTTGCTTTACAATGTTCTGTTAGTTTCTACTGTACAGCAAAGTGAATCAGCTATATGTATACATATATCCCCTCTTTTTTGGATTTCCTTCCCATTTAGGTCACCACAGAGCACTGAGCAAAGCTCCCTGAGGTATACAGCAGGTTCTCATTAGTTATCTTTTTTATACACAGTATCAATAGTGTATATATGTCAATCCCAGTCTCCCAATTCATCCCACCCCACCCCCGGGGAATTAACTTTAAAAACATGAATCAGTGGTTTTTAATAAAAGAACCTCTCTTCCTCTGATTCTTCCTAGTTACCAGTAGGAGAGACAAAGGGAAGAAAAAAAGTGTGATGGGACCATGGGATGGGTTCTTACACAAGAAACTGGGGATTATGTACGGTCTTTGTTTAATAAACATTTACTGAGAGTCAAGCATGGGCCAAGCCCTGTGCGGGGCATTCAGCCCTGAACACGGAGAGCCTTATTCTCACCTGGGAGTTGACCTGAGGCTGCATCATGGGCCTCATCACCGCAGCCCCACCAGCAGTGGGGTTTTCCATTTTCATTTCAAGTGCCTGACGGCTCTGATTCAAAAACTGGGGAGAGACAGGGTGGTTAGAATGCAAGTGGAGCACGTTAATGAGCCCAAACAGCTGTCCACACCCTTGGCACCACCCAGCGAGGTCATGATGACACCTCTAAACCCATTAACCGGGCTAAGTCATGGCTAAGCTGAAGCAGCACACTTTCACATTTCAAAAAGCTTGGTGCTGCAAAGCCCTTGGCTGGCATGTGAGGCCTTCATGTTCAGCAACAGGAGGAAAAGTGAAAGTGCAATTCTGCAGCTTAAAGAATGTCTTCAACAGGAACTCAAAGGATTTGTAAAGTCAGATTTTCTCTGGGATTACTTAGGCTATTGGGGAAATAGCTTTAATTTGATCAAAGTAACACTGGAAAAAACTACTTCTGCTACCTTTTCCTGGGTAATTTTTAGTGGAAATAAATGGTAAAAAATGATACCATGAATGCATTAACACAGCTTTCCTGAGTACCTATGCTGACTTTTAGGAACATTAATACACTGGAAGGGTCTCCGGCTCACTGGATTCTCAATTCACTCATCTGCTTATGTGGTTCGATTCCCCCACATTTAAGAACTCAGTGCACTCAAGATACAAAATAAAAATAAATTTTTAAAAATGTGTTACAAAGGAAACAACAGAAAAAAATATTAAAAGAGCTCAAGTTGTATAACACATCTAGAAAGCAGAGGTTCCTTACAGAAACTGCTCAAATCAATAAGGTTTCAACATCTGGCTATTAACATTAAGGACTTTTTTTAATAATAGAAATTATCTACCTCTAAGACTACGAAGCCATCAAGAAACCTCTTCTCCCCCAAGAGCAATCCTCTCGGACATTTTTTATTTCCCAACCTGTACAATAGATTATTCTTATAGAAAGGTATCCAATTCTAGTACAACCACTCCCTAGCAAGGAACCATCCATACAAATAAAATGTGAACAGAAATGAAAACGAAAGGAATTTCTTTAGTTGACGAGGGATAGAGAGCCAGTGCAAGAGCCCTGAAAGAATACAGTCCAAACACAAAGGAAAGAGGAGGCGGCCAAAGGGAAAGTTGCTTCGGGCATGTGACTGGTTACCTGCTGGCCCTGCAGCCTCTGCTGAAGCTGCATTCTAAGTTGCTTGGGAGTGTTTGTCCGGGGTCTCATGATGTTGGCCCGAGGGTGCATTCCTTGGAGAGGAAAACCTCCTTGCTGGTTCATCTGATTCATCATCGAGTTAAAAGGTGGTGACTGTCCCGGAAGATTGAAGCCTCCTTGCATTGGAGGCCCCTGGGCCGGGTACGTCTGCCCATATAATGCTGCCTTCTGCTCCATCATTACTGCCGCTTCTTGGCCTTGGAAAGCATCCTGTTTGGACTCCAAAGCTTGTCCCTAAACATCAAACACATAAACGAACAGTAAAGTACATGTGGGAAAGCAACAGAAATACAATGCTCTGGAGAAGGTGAAAAATATAAGTCAATGTATGTGAACGATGCCGTTGCAGAATTCCAAAAGCGAAATCAAATTTATTGTCTTAAATTCCATGAGACCAGAGACCAAACCGTCTTTTAATAGCTGTGTACTAGTGCTTACGGAGCACAGGGTCTCACACAGGGAGACACTCAAATATTTTCTGAGCCAAATACCTACAATGTATTGAGTACCTGGAGAAATACTATTTGTTCCAGACAAGATTTCTGTACCAACATTGACCTCCCATGCCAAGTGTAAAATAAATCAATGAAAATCACTGTGATCAATGAATTCTCATGTAATCTGCACAAGAATGCTTTTGAAGGTGGCAAGAGGCAAATTTAGTAGAAACAGGTAAATCAACAACAGCCCATGTCCCCTGAGGTGTATTCACCACATGAACAAAACCTAAAGGTGGGGCACTTCCCTGCTGGCGCAGTGGTGAAGAATCCGCCTGCCAATGCAGGGCACATGGGTTCAAGCCCTGGTCCAGGAAGATCCCACATGCGGCAGAGCAACTAAGCCCGTGCGCTACAACTACTGAGCCTGCACTCTAGAGCCCATGATCCGCAATGATAGAAACCACCGCAATGAGAAGCCCGCATACCTCAACGAAGAGTAGCCCCCACTTACTGCAACTAAAGAAAGGCCGTGCACAGCAACGAAGACCCAACGCAGCCAAAACTAAATAAATAAATAAATAAAAACCCTGCAGGTGGTCAGTCATCCACTATTTGTACGTGAGAAGGAGAAAGAAAACTATTAACTCAACAAGTATTTGTTAAGTGTGTTATATGCCAGGTATCACTTCTCTATGTGCTAACCATGCATACAACGTAATGTCCAGCAGAAAAAGAAGTAAAAATAAATACTCTGAAGGAGGGGAGAGCCTGCCATGTTAAGACAAGAAGAGCCAGGCAGGTGCTGCATCCACCTTTATCTTCTCGTCCTCGGGCACAGGATGCCAAGTGTGCAGTTGACACCTTCACCAAGTCTCGTCCTAAAGCACACCTCACCCCGCGGTGACCGTGACCCCATTCTCTATTTTCTCCCCCATCTCGGGCCCTTCCTTGGAGGAATGTTGAGAGCTCACCCGCCCTAGGCCCTCTTCTCTCCTCTCGCTACCTTTTCTACTCAGCCTCCTCATCCACTGGTGACAACTGCCAAGTTTCTTTCTCCAGCTCCAATGCCTCGGACTCAGTTTTAACTGTGCTCATACAGGCGCCCACTCAACATCTTTACCTGGACGTCTTGGGCAACTCAAACTTAACGTGTAGAGAACAGAAGGCATGATTATCAACAGTCCCTCCCACCAAAAAAAAAAAAAACCCGATTCTTCTCCAATCTTCCCTACATCACAATAGATGGCAACACCAGTCACCCAGAACTAAACGCCAACAACTCCTCAGTCTCCCTTCCCAAGTGTGCGAGTGCATATGTGTGCACACAGGGCGCGAGTCCTGTCAGCTTTTCCTCCGTGACACGTCGCATAGCCTTCCCTTCTTTTCATTCTGTCACCATGACCCTTCCCAAGACACCTCCCTGCCATCTGTGCGTCTACTCTGTGCCATAATACCAATTCCCTCCTCCAGACAGCAATCTGAGATTTCCGTTTATAACGTAAATCAGACCATAATATACTCTTTCTTGCTAACCCTGCTAAAATGACAGCAAACAAGTTAAAAGGTAGTATTTATCCAAAAAAAAAAAAAAAAAAAGAGAATATTGAAGGCAACAAGACAAAAAATTTCAACAGGCATCTGGAAGACAGGAAGTGTAGGGAGGAGTAAGCAACTCAACACAGCAGAGAAACTGAGACCCGTGTGCCTGCAGAGAAAACCCACCTGAGGACTGAGTCAATGTCTCCCCATGGAGCCAAGGCAGCACTCCACTGGGGACAGCAGAAGGTCAGGGAGGGCGCCCAGACAGGGGGCTGGTTAGGAGGCTGAGTACAGACCAGGGGAGCCCTCAGCCATCAGACTGCAATACGACTCAATGGCAACACTGGATGCCAGAAAACTATGGAACTACTCTTTCAAAATTCTAAGAGGAAATTACTTTCAACTTAGAATTTAATACACGGCAGCCAGAGGTGCAGTGGGGTGGAATAAAGACATTTTCAAACACAGAAGGACCCAAACATTGCAGGGACAGAGAAGTTAACAGAAATTTTGTTTCAGCAAACAAAGGAGTAAATCAAGAAAGAAAATGACTTGAGATTCAAGAAACTGAGGATCCAGCACAGGAGAAGAGTGACAATTATTAATTTCTAGAGCAGGCTCAAAAGGGCAGAGTTAAACAGAGGGACATGGAACTATAACAGGGAGAGAAAGAACTGAGGAATTATCTAATGTGTCTGAACATGTGAAGAAGAAAAAAGTAAGAGAAACTTTTAGCAGTAAGTATGTAGAAAACAAAGCAAATAAAAAGACAAGGCAATTAACTCAAACAAACCAAAAACAAAAGCCTATGCAACTACACCTGGCTCAGCAATGAGCCAAAATGATGTAAATATGGGGTACCTATTTATTTAAAAACAAGTGACAGTCACCTTGAGGGGAGAGACTGCACGTGCCCACGCATATGTAGAGGGTATGGGTGTGAGGGTGCGTACTAGAGGAAGGGGGTATAAATACAGATCCACAATTTCTTACCTAAAATTCCAAAAAATTTTTCATTCTTTAAAAAAGACTAACAATTTTTCATTAGTACCAAATGTATTTAACAGCAAAACCTGGCCTGAACTTGTACGAAGCAACACATAATCTTATAATATCCCACTTAGTGTGATTATGTATTTTGCTGTAGAAGTGTTAGCACGTTTGATCACAGGCTATTGCCCAAAAATTACAGTATTGCTCGAAACTCTATCAAGAGTATTTTGTAATATATGGTACCCATGCACAATTTTACCCTTCTAAAATCCCAAAATTCCTCAATTCCAAAGCATATCTGATGTCAAGGTTCTCAGATAAAGGACTACGAACGCATAGTCAACTATCATATCTGGAAATCAATAGATATAGACGGAAATTGATAAAGAAATAGCTGCATAATCATATTTCTTAGAAATATTACCAAAATAAAGGTGAGTTTCACCATTTCCCAGTGGGCAAAGGAACTGTGGTTCTTCAGTAAGCGTATTTTCCTATCATTTTATTTTTTAATTAAAAATGGATTACTTTGCTGAAAAATAAAAATTAATTACAACAAAAAAGGAAAAGTGGTCTCATCCTTACCCTGCTTACAATCCTTCCATGGCTTCCCAATACACAGAAAAAGTCCAAACTCTTAAGACGGCTTTGTAGAACATAGCCTCCGTGTACCTCCCCAACGTCATCTCACACGGCTCCCTCTCTGTTCTCACCAACCTCAGCCACTTCCTAGAACCCGCAAGCTCTTTCCTGCCTAAGCAACTTTGAGTTAGCTGTACCTCTTCTGGATTGTTCTTTCCTTAGGCAGTTTGCCTAGCTAGTTCTTTCTCATCCTTCAGGTGTCAGCTTACATGTCATCTCTCCAGAAAAACCTTTCCTGACTATTCAAGTCAGTCCCCAGTTACTCTTTATCTCATCATCCTGGTTTTGAAAACACAAACATTTTTAAACTAAAGAACAAAACTATAAACAAGCCCCCACTAAAAAGAAACTGGATGGACTTGCCTGATAGCACAGTGGCTAAGAATCCACCTGCCAATGCAGGGGACATGGGCTCGAGCCCTGGTCCAGGAAGATCCCACATGTCGTGGAGCAACTAAGCCCGTGCGCCACAACTACTGAGCCTGCGCTCTAGAGCCCGCGAGCCACAACTACAGAGCCCACATGCCACAACTACTGAAGCCTGCACGCCTAGAGCCCGTGCTCCGCAACAAGACAAGCCACCACAATGAGAAGCCCGCACACCGCAATGAAGAGTAGCCCCCGCTCACCGCAACTAGAGAAAGCCTGCGCACAGCAATGAGGACCCAACACAGCCAAAAATAAATAAATTTATTTTTTAAAAAAAGAAACTGGGCAAATTATTTACAATATACAATATAGACAGGTTAACAGTCATCCTTCAAACATGCTTTTTTAGAGAGTTTTTTTTTTTTTTTTTTTTGCGGTACGCGGGCCTCTCACTGCTGTGGCCTCTCCCGTTGCAGAGCACAGGCTCCGGACGCGCAGGCTCAGCAGCCATGGCTCACGGGTCCAGCTGCTCCGCCGCATGTGGGATCTTCCCGGACCGGGACATGAACCCGTGTCCCCTGCATCGGCAGGCGGACTCTCAACCACTGTGCCACCAGGGAAGCCCTAGAGAAAATTTTTGACATCCCACCCTATTCTAAGAAAAGGTCCCTGTATTTAAAGGTCTCACAGCATCATATGCCTTTCCTCGTAACCTCTCCTTCACCATGTCTACTTCTGTGTGGTTCCTTGCCTGAGTTCTGGGAGCAGGAAATAAGTTGTTCACTATTGCTCCTCAGTCCCTAAGGAAAGACTAATTGGCATATAGAAGACATATATTTGTTAAATGAAGGAATCAACAATCAGTAACTAAAGCATCGCTACAGATCAACAAAATAAAAACCCCATCAGAACTATTAAACTATTAACCACATCTCAATGGCCAAAAAATATAAAATATGTTCCATCTTGCTAATGAAAGAAATACAAATTAAAGCAAGAATCTTTGTTGCCCATCAGACTGGCAAGGATGTGAAAGAATAATCCTGCTCAATATCTGTCCCGTCACTTGCTCTTTCACACTGTGGGTTCTTTCATCTTCGTGGGCCATGGCAGCAGTGCTGGTGAGGGTGATGGACTGGAGTCATCACACCCTGCTGTGGAAAAGCAGCTATACAATCATCCAGGAAAACTGCCTGAGAGTATGTAGATAAACCTCTAAAATAAGCCTTCTAACCCAATCATCCTTTCTCTTGGATTGTAGCTAGGAAAACAGACAAAGTGAACAAGATGTAAGTAATTCATAGAATTATAACAGAAAGTATTTAGGAACAATTAAATTTTCATCAGTAGATAACCGATTAAATAGTGTTCAATAAGATGGATACTGTTTGGCCATTAAAATTAAAGATGTATACATTAAACAAAAAAAGATGATTGACGATGACTTTCATAAAGTAAAACAGGTCACAAAAGTATTTTAAAAGTCTGCTTCCTTTTTTTTTTTTAAATATACACACAAAAGTTACTTATGATTCTTTGAGCCAAGATTATGGAGGATTTTTCAACTTTTTAAAAAAATATGTACTTTTGTGATTGTCAGATTTTTATATAAGGACCGTTAACTATTTTACATGAAGACAAAGAAAACTATTTCCAGCTTAAATAAAATTCTAGGGGATTTTCCTGGGGATCCAGCGGTAAAGAATCCAGCTTCCAGTGTAGGGGACGCTGGTTCGATCCCTGGTCGATGAACTAAGATCCCACTTGCCGCAAGGCAACGAAGCCCACGTGCTGCAACTACTGAGCTCGTGCACCTCAGTGAGAGAGCCGTGTGCCACAAACTACAGATCCCATGCACCCTGGAGCTCACGCGCCACAACCAGAGAGAGAAAATCCACACGCCACAACTAGAGAGAAGCCCACGCGCCACAACGAAGAGCCTGCACCGCCATGTCTCAACGAAGATACCGAGTGCCGCAACTAAGACCCGACACAGACCAAAAACAAAAAAAAAATTCTAGTGGCAGTTAAAGCTTCTCGGTCCTCATGTAACCCTCACTTCCTCCCCGAGCCAGGTCAGACACGGCTCCTCGGTCAGGCTCACACACAGGTGGCTGGTACCCCCAGGTGTACATCATCACTGCTCCGTGTTTCTCAACCACCCTTTAAAAAGTTCTGTGCAGTGTTTGCCACACTGAAATGTAATTCTTTTTATACACATTTGTCTCCCCAACAAAGCCTGAGAATCCTGAGGATCTTTCCCATTTATCATTAAACACACAGACTTAACGCAAGTGCCCCCAAACACACATCCTATAATGAAAAGATCCACTACAAAATATATGTTTCAAAAAATACAGATTTGTAAATGGCATATTTTCATAAGGCTAAATAGGTAACTAGGAATAGGAGATGATGTTGTTGGGATATTCACAGACTTACCAGTGTAAACAGGTTTTGTTTAACACAAAAAAAGCTTGCCTCCTCAGAGTATACACTGGTTGTCTAGGTAGTAGAAAGAGGTAATTATAAAAATGAGGATTCAACTAACATATGCAAAAAGCAGCATTTTAAAAACTGTATAGTAGTTTTACTGGATCATTTCTATGGTTGCCTAAAATTTGGCATCTTTATACAACAGTAAGTTGCTGGAAGTTCTATCACAATTATAAAGTATAATTTCTAAATTTAATGCTGGTATCCATGAATGTAGTGCTGTACATAAAGAAGAGAAAAGATACACATATAGGCACTGTTGTCCATGGCTTCATGGATATATGCGAGCACACATGCACGCAGACACACACACAAACATTTCTACTCCCACAGTACTGCTACCTACTTGATTTACAAGCTCAGGAATGCCAAGAGCTCTGTCAATTTCTTCCAGGCCTGTGGCATCTGTGTTGCTCAAGAGTGTGTGCAGCTGGTCCAACAATGCTCTTTCATCACTCTGGCCTTCAAGGTTCGAAGGTGGCCCAAGGAGATCATCCAGGGAATTCCTAAGAAGTGGCCTAAAAAGAGACTTAGGTTCAATTTCAATGGTGCTTTTCCTCTTAAAAAAAAAAAAAGATCAAAGTAACCCCGCACAGTATTTTTAATATGCAATAACTCAAATAATACAAGTGTAAATAATAAACTAACAGAGTAGCAGAAAAGAACAAACGGCATCAATTTAAATTTAAGACCCACAATTTTAAACCTCACCAGGTCATCTTCGACCACCATATCTAGATTACAACTCCCAATTCCACCACCAAAATGTAATTGCTAGATCCCTTGACATTTAGAGGATAGCAGAGATTTGGGAAAGGAGATTGGAGGGATGAAGAGGGTGGTGTTTTCAAGACCCTACAAGAACAGAAGTGGTAGTAGTTAGGATATTGCAGGCTGGAGAAATCAACAAAAGAATGGGAAAAAAGGTAGAAATGCTGAACTGAGCCCAGGGTTCTACCAAAATAACTTTGTTTCATACACAGCCCACAGAGCTCATGTATCGACAAGTATAATACAAACCCCATACAAGTATAACACAAACCCCACAGCAATGCCACAGTTCTCCAACACATTACAGGGGCATGGAGCTAGACATTTATCCAGTCTCAGAAAAATTCTGTGATGAAACTATTTGTTCTCTACTGGGTAGAGAAGCACTCAAGTTAATAAGCTCATGTAGTTACACTTCTGTCTACTCAACAGATCAATTCATTTTTCTTTGTTTAATTTATTGTAGAACTCAAGTCAGAGCTGACAGTGACAGGTAGCCTCTTTCATGCCAATGAGTTACTGACCAAACTTAAAAAATGAAATAGACATAACCCACAATCTTTCTTTCACAAAAATAAAAGCGTGCTATATTTCACTTTCACCTTCATCCCTGAAACGTTTTAAATAATTTTAGAAAAGAATTATCCAATCCTAAAAAATGAACTTTCCAGAAAACTGAGGCTCACCCTCTGCGCACCATTTATCTTGTCAAACTAGTGCTAATTTATCCCTCTCCTCATGGAGGAGGATTGTTACATTATGAGAGACAATTATGGCACATGGAGGCTCCCAGGTGTGACCACTCAACAGTCCCGACCGCTGAGAGATACAGTCCTGTCTCCTCCCTCTCCCATGAACGCATGCTGTCTCAGACTCAGCCTCGCTTTTACACACAGACGGCAGTGAGTACCTCAATTACAGAGAGTTTTTCTCACTCTCTTTCAGGTTTGTTCCTGTGCTCTCACCCTTTTCTAGATAATCCAATGCTTACATTTTCCACAGGGTCACTTAATAAAGCCCCACCTATTTTGAGTCCCATGAGGGCCTTGTTCCATGGACAACATGCCATCTGGCCAGGAACCAGGTTGGTTCGATGGTGCTGCTTGGCCATAAGGACTGACCCCCATCCCCATGGGAATCTCACTGGGCCCTGGGGGAACAAAAAGAAAGGATAAATGTTCAAATAAGCCAAAGGCAAAAGTTAGCCTAAAGCATCTAATTTTCTTTTCTTAGGAAGGGAATGCTTACGCATCTGAAGCATCTGCTGCTGCTGCTGCTGATGATGATGATGATGCTGCAACACTGGTCTCACACCTGGGATGCTACTGGACCGAAGAGGCATGGCGGGCATTGAGCCACCCATGGCAGGCCTGGGTAAAGAAGCATTATAATCCGTTCCTGGTCTCCCCATAGAGTTTGAATTCATAGGTTCCATTCGGCTGGCCTTTGAGTTTGGTAAGCCCCAGTCTCCCGAGGAAGGAGTCTGATTCACAGTCACATTTCTGTTTGGTCCACCTAAAACAGAAATTAGGTATTTTCCATATAAGAATGAAATTCTTCTTATATCATACAGGTACAGTCATTAGACACATGAGCCTTGACAAAAAAGTGCTTTGTCATTCTAAAAATAGGGCTGGCCAACTATTAAGACATTTCTGATAGGCCACCACAGGCATACCATCACTGTATTGTGCTTCAGAGACACTGCGTTTTTTTTTTACAAATTGAAGGTTTGTGGCAACCCTATGTTGTCGGATGGTGGTTAGCAATATTTTAGCAATAAAGTGTTTTCAAATTAAGGTACGTATATTTGTTTTTAGACATAATGCTATTGCACACTTAATACAGTATAGTGTAAACCTACCTTTTATATGCACCGGGAAACCAAAAAATTAACGTGACTCGCTTTACTGTGATATTTACTTCATTGCGGTGGTCTGAAACAGAACCTGCAATACTGCTGAGGTATGCCTGTATTGCTATGTATTCATTACAGATTACAAAATGTCTTGCGAGACTTCCCTGTGGCACAGGTTCAATCCCTGGTAGGAGAACTAAGATCCCACACGCCCCACAGCGCGGCCAAAGAAAGAAAAAAAGAAGAAAATGTCTTGGACTGAAAGTCTCCTTGAGAGTTTAAATCACCAAGACACAGAATAAATGAAGAATACTCATGAAAGAAACATGCTACTGTTATTCAAAATCCTATTAATTCCAATTAAGTATTTTAAATTTGCTTTTCCCAAAAGAAATTTTTAATCATTAATATTCATTAGAAATAACATATCAGGGACTTCCCTGGTAGCGCAGTGGTTGGGAATCCTCCTGCCAATGCAGGGGACACGGGTTCAAGCCCTGGTCCGGGAAGATCCCACGTGCCATGGAGCAACTATGCCCATGCGCCACAACTACTGAGCCTGCCCTCTAGAGCCCGGGAGCCACAACTACTGCGTCCACATGCCACAGCTACTGAAGCCCACGCGCCTACAGCCCGTGCTCCGCAACAATAGAAGCCACATCAATAAGAAGCCCGCGCACCGCAAAGAAGAGTAGCCCCCGCTCGCTGCAACTAGAGAAAGCCCACGCACAGCAATGAAGACCCAAGGCAGCCAAAAATAAATAAATAAAATGTAAAATAAAATTAAAAAAAAAAAAGAAATAACATACCCACGTTTGAGCCATAATGTTCCTGACTATCCATCATTCTTGGATTGCCACCCAACATGGGTTGCTTTGGTAACATGGGGAAAGCACCAATATTCTTTACTGGAGGGCTTGAGCCAACGGAAACAGGGCTGTCTAGAGACACTGCTCGGTTATATGGAGGACGAACAGACTGCACAGACTGTGGACTCCTCAAACCTGTCATAAAACATAAAAGCACAATACATAAATATCCTCTGATGATTCAGTACATAAATAATCAAGTGCAAGACATAAATACCACCCACCCAAGAATGTCTTTCTTACCAAAATAAACACTGTCTTCCTTTACAAAATAAATAACTAAGCCCCCCAAAAAAAGGAAGAAAAAGAAAAAAAAAGCCTTGTATTCCAAATAAAGTGAAAAAGAGTCTCGGTGTTGGCTGAAGTATTAGGCACTGTTCTCTAGCCTGATATGGTCATTCATATTCTGCTTCGCTTAATAGTAAAAATTTTACCAATGTTTCAAACTCCTGGAAGTTCTTTAACATGCATATTTAAAGTTTAAAATTTTACAACTAAATGTAACCAGATAAGTTGCCTTCTAATCAAGCAAGGAATAAGACAAAATTTCCTCCTAACATTTTTCTTTTTGTTTTTTCTAACCTATTTGATTGATCTAACTTTCCATTTCAGTTTCGGAAATAGTGCCACTAAAAATGAATAACCACCTTTCCAGATAATTGTGGATTATTCTTTTTCAATTGATACATATAATATATCCTTGTTAAACTGATGAATCAAGAAACACTCAGCTATAGGAGAGAGGTTGGGTCAGAACCAGCAAACACCAAAGTAAGTCAGTGTCAAAGGACAGATTTTGATTTGTTTTTTAATCCAATTCTCTGTGCCTAAGACAAATAAAGGTACTAGTAGGTACAGAGTACCTACTACTTCACCTGCAGCAACCAGAGAAGAACATTTTCCTATAAGCCCTGTGATTACTAGCATCATACTAGTTAGAAATGGGAAACCATCCAAAAAGCTTTTAAAATCACCTACATATAAATTAGTAAGAGAAACTAAGGTGGAGTACACATTTTAAAGTTGGATCCTACTTTTAATTAAGAGTACATACAGGTGTGCAGAAAAGTTCAAAGGCAGCAAGAATAAAATCTAGTTCTTTCTTACCCAGAGAATTAGTTCCTTGAAACATTTGTTGCTTCGTTACCAGATTACTACCACTTGTGGATATGGAATTATTGTAGAAGTCAGAATTAGTCAGATCACCAAGAATAGCATCTAGATTATCCAAGTCTCCAGATCCCTGAAAATAATTTTTTTTAATTAACCTGTGTACATTACTAGATACATAGGTATAAAACATACTCATCAGAGGAAAAGAGATGAAATGGGAACAAGTAAAACACAATAGTTACCTGAAATGGTAACACCCAACTTAGAGGCTAGCTAGCTGATTATGACCCCTATCCCTACACTACTTCCTTGAAAGTAAAAACAGTTGAAAATACTGAGATAAATCCGTGGGTTTAGAGGTGCTTTCAAAGGGGCATTTTTAAATTTACCCTACATGTTTAATTCTCAAACTGCAGGATATTTTCCAGCAAACATTAGTCAGAATCATGAGCTGACAAGAGATGTCTGCCTCTACACATACTTCTGAAAACATGTATGATTAATAATAAAAATTTTTTTAAAAATTTTTAATAAAAATAAGCTGATGTTCAACAAGATATTCATAGCTATGCTTTAAAAAGGGCCTTTGGTCAATACATTTGGGAAACACTAAACAAAGTTTAAACAAAGTTAAACACACATCCTAACAATAGGACTTCTCCAAGACTTTAATTTTCTCAGGTGCATATTAACGTCTTCCAGAATAGTGTTCCTCGAGAGGACTCTGGGAAATGCTTGTATAGAATGTGATCATGTATATGAAACTTGATCTTAGGTAAAAATCAAAATTCTGTTGCCTAATACAAAAGGTTTTTCCCATTTCTACCATACACTTAATGACCCAATGTGCTCATTCCAATAAAAAAACTTCCAAGAAAGATTTCAAATTGCCTACTAGTGAGGTACAGTCACATTTGAAAGCATACATATCTGATTATTTCTACACTGCATCATAATTATACACTTTACTGATGCTCAGAAGAGCTACCGAAAAAGTGACAGCTCCAGGTTAACTTCCATTAAATAAACCTAAAACAGAAAGTAAGAATTTGTGTATAACACATTGTCTTTCTAACACAGAAATGCAATGCTGAAATACAACGCTTAAGCTGGAATATACAGAAGACAAGTTACCTCTTCATTTGTTTCTGTCTTAATTTTGGCGTCCTTCCCTTGACTTGAGCTCGGGATGGTGGAGCTGCTGCACTGGCTCACTTTACTGTCTACTCCGCCTTCCACTTTGGGCTGTAGTTCTTTGGAGAGCGTGTCACTAGGATCATCCCTGTCCAGCAGGTACCTGAGCAGAGCATTGTTTTCCTTTCTCTTAGGGCTTAGCTGCTCCTGCTTGACGTTTCCTTCTACACAAGACGGTGTACTGCTAGTGTCTTTCCCAGTGGCTTCGGCGGTAATCTTGGCTACCTCAGCCGGTGAATTCCCATTCTGCAGCAACTTGTGCAAAATCCGGTGCTTCTCTTGCAGCAGTGACCCGTGCATATTGGATGTGGAGGACACTCCTCCAGACGTCGAAGAGGAGACCCCAGAGGGGCTGGTGACACTAATGGAAGAGTCTTTACAACTTGAATCCAGGGGCGAGTTGGTCAAGGAGGAATGACCCCGGTCCTCAGAAGAACAGGTAAGTAACTGTAGTAATTTTTTGTGACCTTTGCTTTCCAGAGGACCCCGCTGATTCTCTGGTCCTTCCACATTGCTCTCCTTACTTTCTTTGTCATTGAGGTGATCTCTGCTATTTGACTGACACATTGAACTCTCCACTGGATTCTGGTCGCAATACAAGCCTAGGGGACTCTTGGAATCTTGACTGTTCACTTTACTTGGTTGACTTACATTCATATTGGGAGAGTTATCCAATTTGGGACCTGGTGAAGACAGAGTAGATAAAAGAGAAGTCCCTACTCCCTCACTGATAGCTTGAAGGGCACTGAGAGAGCTGCTAGAAAAGCTGTGACTCCCAGTATTGCCAGAAGATCCCATGGGAGAGTGCACACCTGGATTCGGAGAAAAGTCAGGAAAAGAATTAAGACTATCAAACGCTGTAACAAAACACTACTTAACACTTCAAAGTTTCTGTTTTAAAATGAATTAACTTTACAAGAATTACAGTGGTATGGAAAGAAAAGAATTACTGAAAAAGAAAAAAATACAGAAAAGGAAATGTAACACAAATACCTGCAACAGGAGAAAACTGATGTGAGGCCATCTTTGGACTCCCACGATTACGAGGAGAAATCATAATATTCTGCTGGCTGGAGCCAAGACCAGGACTCCCATGTGGAGGGCTACTCATGTTGAGACCATAGTTGTTGTTCTGGTAGGAAGATGGTGACTGCATGCCTGGCCCAGGGTTCATTGAAGCTATGCTACCAGAAGGCCCATACCTGGCTCCACTCATCTGCCCCGTGGTGCCGGGCTCAGCCAAGCCGTAGGTCCTGCTGCTCAGCATCTGCAAGCTGGGGTTTGGCGACATGTTCATGCTGCCTACCGAACTGTTGCATCCAGCTGCTGGAGGTCTAATGCCTTGTCCAACAGTATTTGGGTTTGGTCTATACCCATTCTGTTCCCTTCAAAGAAACAGAACAATGTTTTACTAAAAAATTACAGGCATGCGGTAAAAGCCTGAATCAGATTTTTTTTTTTTTAAGGATGAAGTAAGTGTCCCAGAAACTTAACTTCTTAGGCGCCATTCCAATGCCTAGTGACAATAACAATCTAGACACTGATCAGTTATTAATCTAATAACATACTTTTAATAAGCCACAGAATCTAAATGAGTGACACCATCAGAGCGCCACGAAGGGCCCAAAGCTATGTTAGCTGGAATCTCAGCGGGGCTTTACAAGAGTTCCCATATACCAAGGAGTTAACCAGGAGGTGCCTGCAAATTACTAAAGAGAATTAATGGGTGAATATCCTGCTCCTTCCTGTGTTGCTCATTTACCATTAGCAACAGCAATAGTAACTATTTCTTCTTGAAGTCTACCTTCAAATTTTAAATTCAATCCCTAAAAGCAATGTAATATATCATTAGAAATGAAAAGTAACAGAGGTAGTCAGATTTTATGTATTCTTTTATCCACTAGCCTTCCCATCCTCCAGCTTTCCCAGGAATTAATTACTTAATGAACAAATCCTCATTTACACATAAAAATATAACCTTAAAGAAAACATACTTCAGGAATCTAAGTGCACTTCAGCAAACCCAACCACTGCCTGCTTTTCTTCTTAATTTTTCTTCTCCCTTTTTACACTAATAATAAAGCATCTCGAGAACACTGCTGCATTTGATGAGAATACAAAGTAATCTATCATTACCTCTGAAGAAAGTGGGTTGAGACAAAGCCGTGACGATCATTTGTTACAGGATTTCGGAAGAGTTTGCTTTTTGTTTGTGCAGTCACTATAGTGCCATCAGCCAAAGAGAATCGATACACTGGGGTTTCTGCATGGCCATGGATATAAGCTTTTGGAGAAAATATCCCATTACTAATAACTACAACTGGCAAAACAAATGCATACAGGAGAAAACGGAAAGGAAATATACAAGTCCAACATTTTCAAAATCCAGTGAAAGACTGGACCCCACCAAAATTAGGCTAACATAAGAATGCTCAAGAATCATTTTCCTACCCCACACAGACAAAAACAACTATGGTCATGTATATACTTATTGCTCTATAGCACATCAAACACAATGACAAACAAGATCCAGAATTAACCTCCAAATTCTTTACCTTCTTGATAGTGACGTTTCTGGGACCATGACTGCCCATCATTAAGACTAAAAAATCTCTGGATACACCTTCGGATTATATCTTCAAAACCAGGCCTCATGGAAGATCTCAGTGAATTTGTATCTATGTTGACAACTTTTCCTATTAAACAGAAAATTGCCACTGTGTTTAATTTCATCATTGTGCATTATCAACTGCACTGACTTTAATTATTTACTCTCATGAGCAAAAAAGGACAGACCAAAACTGAAATTCATGTTGATGTCAACAATACTCCCAGTAATTCCCATTAAATTACCCGTATTTTTGAAATGCACTTCTTTATGAAAAATGGATTTGAAGTTACAGAAAAGAAATACTGGCTTCTGATTTGAAATGCTATTTGGAGAGAAAGCCAGGTGCGTCTACATTTTTTTGTGTGTTTATTTGAGGGATTTTAAGTGTCAAATACACCCAGCTTAAATGCCCAAGGTTTTGTTGACTCTCTCCTAGGGTTGTATAGAAACATAAGGGACTTCCCTGGTGGCACAGTGGTTAAGAATCCACCTGCCAATGCAGGGGACACGGGTTCGAGTCCTGGTCCAGGAAGATCCCACATGCCGTGAAGCAACTAAGCCCATGCGCCACAACTAGTGAGCCTGAGCTCTAAAGCCAGCGAGCCACAACTACTGAGCCCACGTGTCACAACTACTGAAGCCTACGTGCCTAGAGCCCATGCTCCACAACAAGAGAAACCACCGCAATGGGAAGCCCACGCACCGCAAGGAAGAGGAGCCCCCGCTCGCCACAACTAGAGAAAGCCCCTGCACAGCAATGAAGACCCAATGCAGCCAAAAATAAACAAAATAAAAAATTAAATTAAATTAAATTTTAAAAAATAATAATATTATAAGAAACATAGGAAATAATCCATGCAAAGTATTCGTTACAGTGTAGGCACTTAAATGATAGTGCAGGCTGTAGAAAGTTAACTTTTATAAAAATTTTCAAGATGAACAAAACATACACACATGCACAGTTTTTACCTGAAAGATCATGTCTAGTAATAAAGCTCTCAGGATTTGATGGAAATGCTCTTTCTCCTGTGGTAATGCGGCGTGCCACACAGATCATACAGGACTGCAAATCTACAATAGAAAATTTAACCAGGTAAGGATTATACTTAATCTTTGGATGTGTCTATTCAATAGGCAAGTAAGTAAGAACATGGAATTCAGTGGGAAGAATTACAACAATGGAAATTACAAAACGACAAGTTTGGCTGCTATTGTTTGATAATCACCACAAAGCATGTGATGACTCTCACCTTCTCCTTCCTCCATCATAGCACGTGGCTGGGACAGGGCAAAGCACTGCATCGTTTCATATTTCTGGCGCATTTCAGGACTAGTGTTTATGTCTTCCAGAATGTCATGTGGCATTTTCATCAACATACGGCAATTAAATGTATGGCTTTTTTGTCGCTGGGTCTCATTTGTCCAGGTAACTCCATTAACTTTAGAAAACAAATTGAAAGGAGTTTTTTAAAAGCTGGCAATTCAGTCCATGACTATCATCAAAAATTTAAGCTATAAATCAACTATACTCCAATTAAAAAAAAAAAGAATTTAAGCTATACATATTTTCTCATTATACATCTTCCATAGTAATTTCTACAATAACATTTCAAAGTGGCAATATATAAAACACTGGAATAATTTCAATTTCAAATTCAACAGGTATCTCACTTCTATTTTGTAACTCACTGTATATCTTAGACCCATGAAATGTATACCAAACTCTAAATTCGTATTTGAAAATTTTGCTATCTACCACTTGCCCTGTTCTACATAAATCATCACTTGGCTTTCTAAAAGGTATATTCAATTTTCTAAGAAATGATCAAGAAAAATAAATTTTTTTAACTTACTTAGGTGGTCCGGGGCTAAGACTCCGTGTTCCCAATGCAGGGGGCCCAGGTTCGATCCCTGGTCAGTGAACTAGATCCCACACGCCACAACTAAAGATCCCCTGTGCCACAAGGAAGATCCCGCATGCGACAGCAAAGATCCCGTGTGCCGCGACTAAGATCCAGCACAGCCAAATAAATAAATAAATATTTTTTTTTTAAAAAAGGAAGATACACATTAAAAGCCTACCTGTAGATTTCGGTAAGTTTTTAAGAAAATCCTTTCTGTCTTCTTCATGCAAGATATTGTAGACACTTGTGTTAACCAGGTCCTCTTGCTTATACTGCAGGTACTGGGTGACATTTTCTGACACAAATACAATGCTTCCTTCACGATTCACCACAAACAGGAAGCCATCCAATGCCTGAAGTGGGATATGTTAATACTGGCTATTATGGACTGAACTGTATCCCTTCCCCCACCAAAATTCATATATTGAAGCCTTAAACCTCAGTGTGACTGTATTTGGAGATAGGGCCTTTCAGGAGGTAATTAAGGTTAAATGAGGTCATAAGGGTAGCTCTAATCCAATAGGACTGGTGTTCTCATGAGAAGAGAGACACCAGAAATGCACACACACAGAGAAAAGGTCACGTGAAGACCCAAGGAGAAGGCAGCCATCTACAAGCCAAGGAGAGAGGTAGGTCTCAGGAGAAACCAAGCCTGCCAACACCTTGATCTTGGACTTCCAGCCTCCAGAACTGTAAGAAATAAATTTCTGTTGTTTAAGCCACACAGTCTGTGGTATTCTGTTATGGCAGCCTTAGCAGACTAAGACACCAGCCTTAGTACTAAATAGAATTTGAAAAAAAACTGTTGATTTAACAACTATGAGCCATCATTTCTATTAACATTAGCACCATCAATACAGGGCTGTATGAAAAAGACAATTTGAAAAGACGACAGTAAAGACAAAATCTGAATTAACATCTAATTTTTGAAGAATTACTTCTTCAAAGGAGTTTTTAAAAATATGAAAAATCATCATTAGCGCTTCCCATTTTTCCATTTGTTACCAAGTCAAGCTACAGGAACTATACCACTCCTTAGGGAGAATTTACAAAGAGGAACTGAACTGATCAACTAAAAAGTAGCTGGAACAAACTAATTGGAATAAAAACAGTTGATAAATGAACCTGAATAAAGGACTTCAGGTAATGACTTAAAAAGAAACATTCTGTAAGTGCTATAGCTTAACTCAATCTACTTAAGACAACTACTTACAAAAAACACGTATTTTAAGTCTTAAAACTTCCTCCAAAATATAAAACTGTAGTGTGCCATACTATCAATTATGCAAAAATACACAAAAAAGTCTGAGCTAAAATATGCCCAAATGCATTTTTATTGTGGGGGGGAGCAGGGCGCCACAGGACCTCATGAGTTATGTATATTTTAAATATAAGAGCATTTTATCATCATATTCAGAATACTGAGTTCTACCTCATGAAAAGAAACATTTTCTTTTTGCTCTCATATCCTAGCCAAAATTTTTTTCTTTCTTTCTTTTCTTTTTAAATCAACACAGCTTACCGTATAGCTAAAACCTTATACTTGCCTGAAGTAAAAGTGGTCCTAAGGAGTCTTTATCAATAACTCCTTGTCCTGTGGAAGATACATCAGCTTTCTGAACATCATCATCACTGGAAATAGCTTTTCCTAAAAAGACATAAGGCAATACTACAAATAGCATATATATCAGTTATAGATTAAATCCACTTCAAATTGTTCCCCGAACAGACACAAAGAGACATGCACACAGATGTGCATAAGCATATACACATTTCCTGATAAGAAAATGATGCTACGGTTTTTAAAGGTTAAAATTAAACTTCTGAGTTACCCAGGAGGACAGAAGATACTCTAAATTTTCTTTCCCTACTAAATGTACTATCCCATTGCTTCCTGAAAGGGAACTAACAGGTGACAGGGTGAGCAACGCTGGCCTTCTTCCAATTCTGGTGACTGTTTCCTAAAGAGCAAAGCTAGTCAACTCATCTGTCCATCTAGCCCCACAGAGGAGAGCCCTCAAAGAGCAGCAGTTCCCACCTAAGCAACAGGCAGTAAAAGGCAAATGTGAACACAGTTAACAAGTTCCTTCTAAAAGACTTGAGTGTTTTCTTACTTTGTATTACCTTGCTCTTTTATTTGACGTATCTGTCTTACTGTTTCCTTTAAAATTGCACATTTATCTGGTTTGACATTGAAATTGTCAATATCACTAAGATTAGCAGATATCAGTTCAGCCAATTCTTCAATATATTTACTCTCCTGTTCCCGTCTCCACTTTTCACCACTGCAGGTAAGGCTGGGAGGGGGGGAGGAAAAAAGGCCATAAATATATCTATCACAAAAGAGCTATGAGTAGAATCAGTACCTACACAACACCATTACACTCATATATAAACAAACTAAATATAGCCCATAAAGGCTACCAAAACATTGTCTTGGAGACCTAGTACAATACAGTTAAAATTCACGCAAACCTAAATTCAAGTCCACCTGTTGTTAGCCTAGTGGCCTTAGGCATTAGTCTCATTTCATCATCTGGAAAATGGGGATAAATAGTCTTTACCACGAAGAGACAATAAAATTAACAAATAATAAAAACAGTAATAGCTACTTATTAATTATGAGGTTTTATGAATTATAGGTTGTTTTTTATTTTGCAACCATCACAGTAAAATTCAAGTGATACTGACCTTGACAAATACTAAAAAAGCCATGAAGTATCACTGCATAAAATAAGAGTATTTTATTTCTATTTTTTAAACTTCTAACTTCATTCAGGAAAAGAATGATGAAACCTCACAAATAACAAAATATCAACTTATAACATGTTCTTAAAGGGTACTAAAGATTCTTACTTGTAATAATCTTGTCGATCTGTTCCTAACTCTTAGGTCCTCTATTGAGAAATGCTTCTTACAATATCACACAGTTAGTATAATATTCTCATTTCTATCTGAATCAGCCATAAAGCCTCTATTATAACATAAGAATGTCCCCATCTCATCATTGTACTACTGTACTTACCACAAAGCAAAATCATAGTATTTAAACAAAGGCAAAAACAAACAAACAAATCTAACCAGAAAATGCAAATAAAGAAAGCTGGGGCTTCCCTGGTGGCGAAGTGGTTGGGAGTCCGCCTGCCGATGCAGGGGAAACGGGTTCGTGCCCCGGTCTGGGAAGATCCCACATGCCGCGGAGCGGCTGGGCCCGTAAGCCATGGCCGCTGGGCCTGTGCATCCGGAGCCTGTGCTCCACAACAGTGAGAGGCCCACATACCGCGCAAAAAAAAAAAAAAAAAAGAAAGCTGAAATGTTATCTTCAAAACAAAGAAAGGCGGGGGAGGTGCCCTTGGTGAAGTATCAGGAAATAAACTGCTTACCCTTGTCCTGGAGTATCACACGGCAACTTGCGTTTTCGTGAATCAGGGGCCAGTGGATCCAAGGAGTTTTCTCCTAATCCGCTCATCGTGAATATACATCAGCAACTAAAAAAGAATAATAAGATACAAACATTATAAAATATTCATGACTCTCATAAAGGTGTCATATGCTTGAATGGCTGTATTTTGTAATTCAGAACTGCTTTCCCTAAATGGTTAGATAATTCTCAAAATTCTTTATAGTACACAACTGTTCTGAAGACCTCAAGAGTTCATATTCCAGTTTAATTATGCAGAATGTCCACCCAACCCCAGGACAAATGTTTCTCAAGACTGAGTAAAAATGCGTATATTGAATACCTCACAAAGAACAAGGCATCTTCTGCATAGTTAGTAAGAAAAAGAGACTGTCAACTCTCCAACTGATAAAATCCTAAATTTTATTTACACACAAATAAGATGTTATCTTGTCAGTTGCTAAGAAGTCTTCAAATGATAAATATCTAAATTATTTTCAGGCTATTTTCAAGGTAGCACATTTTTTCCTTAGACCATTTCTTTAGTATCTATCATCCAATGTGTTTTTCTTCTGCTACTTCAAACTAAACTGAGATTGTATAAATAACATGTAAACTCCAAGACATCCTGCTTACAAATTAGATGTACAACAATAAAACTCCAGGTGGGAGGATTCTGACAAGATCCACAGAACAACGATTATTTCAATACTAACCGATGGAAATATAATATGCCTTAGTTAACAATGCATTGATAAAGAAAATAAATGTAGGCTATTTCTTGTTGAAAAAAGAGCAGATTTTAATACTCAGTGGCTCATAATTTTAAGACATCTACTAAGCCTTCACTTAACAAGAATTTTATTTGTCTTAAACTCTTGTTTACAAAGACAATCATTGCTATAAAGAATTCCAAGTCAACGGAGAAGTTGAAACACTCCAAACTACTTTTTCTTCATTTGTTAAAATGCATCTTGCATTCCATCTAGTCTGAGACATACATTGAAGGACATAAATTTCCACTAGGTGGCACAATACTGCCAGGATGAGAGACAAATAGAAATGCAAAATTTTACACAAGATCCTGATCAAACTTAAAATATGTAGCTTTAAAAAATCAAAATCTGAAGTTTTAGATTACATTATCATCTTTCAGATGTTCCAGGTATGAATTAAACACTAACGAAATTTATTCTACCAATAATTTTGATAGTAAAATGTAAAGGCTGAAAAGCTGATACGTTTTAAGAACTTGGTGTGGTTTTTTTCTCACAACGTAAGTTAAAATAAAAGAGAAAATAACTTAAAATAACTTTCACTAATGTGACTTGCTTATTTATTTGTTTGTTTATTTATTTATTTATTTTTGGCTGTGTTGGGTCTTCACTGCTGTGCACAGGCTTTCTCTGGTTGTGGCGAGCAGGGGCTACCCTTCTTCGTTGCGGTGCACCGTCGTCTCACTGCAGTGGCTTCTCTTGTTGCGGAGCACGGGCTCTAGGCGCGTGGGCTTCGGTAGTTGTGCCTTGCGGGCTCTAGAGCGCAGGCTCAGTAGCTGTGGTGCACGGGCTTAGTTGCTCCGCAGCATGTGGGTTCTTCCTAGACCAGGGCTGGAACCCGTGTCCCCTGCACTGGCAGGCGGATTCTTAACCACTGCACCATCAAGGAAGCCCCCACTAATGTGGCTTAATGTCATGATTTTAAAGTGTAACCATGGGGACTTCCCTGGTGGCGCAATGGATAAGACTGCGCTCCCAATGCAGGGGGCCCAGGTTCCATCCCTGGTCAGGGAACTAAATCCCACATGCATGCTACAACTAAGAGTTTGCATGCCACAACTAAGGAGCCAGTGTGCCACAACTAAGGAGCCCATGTGCTACAAACAAAGAGCCCTGGAGCCGCAACTAAGGAGCCTCCCTGCCACAACTCCAAGGAGCCCGCTTGCCACAACTAAGACCCAATGCAACCAAATAAATTTTTAAAAATAAAATAAAATTTAAAAATAAAGTGTAGGGGCTTCCCTGGTGGCGCAGTGGTTGAGAGTCTGCCTGCCGATGCAGGGGACACGGGTTCGTGCCCCGGTCCGGGAAGATCCCACATGCCGCGGAGTGGCTGGGCCCGTGAGCCATGGCTGCTGAGCCTGCGCGTCCGGAGCCTGTGCTCCGCAACGGGAGAGGCCACGACAGTGAGAGGCCCACGTACAGCAAAAAATAAATAAATAAAATAAATAACTAAATAAATAAAGTGTAATCGGATCCCACAATGCCACACAATACTATATTCTTCAAAAATGACAATGTCGGGCTTCCCTGGTGGCGCAGTGGTTGAGAGTCCGCCTGCCGATGCAGGGGATGCGGGTTCGTGCCCCGGTCCGGGAAGATCCCACATGCCGCGGAGTGGCTGGGCCCGTGAGCCATGGACGCTGAGCCTGCGCTTCCGGAGCCTGTGCTCCGCAACGGGAGAGGCCACAACAGTGAGAGGCCCGCGTACCGCCAAAAAAAAAAAAAAAAAAAAAAGACAATGTCATAAAAGACAAAGTCTTTTAAGTATTCCAGATTAAAGGAAGCTAAAGAGAAATGACAATTAAATGCAATATTTGATCTTACACTGGATCCTGTACTAGAGGGGGAAAATGCTATAAACGACACTATTGGATCAACTAACAAAATTCAGAATATGAACAGATAAAAGTATTTTACCAATGTTAAATTTACTGAAGTTTATTTCTGTACTGTGGTTATTTAAGAGACTACCCCTATTCTTAGTATTTAGGACAAAAAAGCCATCATGTACACAAAGAACCCTCCAATGTTTGGGGGGGGTGGATTACATACAAGTGAGTGAGTGAGTAACAGGAGAAGAGGAGGGAAAGGGAAGGGAAGAAGAGAAAAGAAAGGAGGCCAGCAAATTGTTGACACTGGTTGAATCTCAGCTGGGCAGAAATTTTAAAATTCTTTGTACTATTCTTTCTCTTGCAACTTTGCTTTAACTTTAAAATTATTTCCAAATAAAGTTAAAAGTATGTTCATCTTTTCAGATCCGCCATCTGCGGTGGCACCACGGCCAATATGCAGATTTTCGTGAAGACCCTGATGGGGAAGACCATCACTCTCGAGGTCGAACCCTCGGAAACAATAGAAAACGTAAAGGCCAAGATCCAGAACAAGGAAGTAATTCCTCCTGACCAGCAAAGACCGATCTTTGCTGGCAAGCAACTGGAAGATGGACGTACTTTGCCTGACTACAACATTCAAAAGGAGTCCACTCTTCATCTTGTGCTGACACTTTGTGGTGGTGCTAAGGAAGAAGTCTTACAACACTCCCAAGAACAAGCATAAGAGAAAGAAGGTTACGCTGGCTGTCCTGAAATACTATAAGGTGGATGAGAATGGCAAAATCAGTCACCTTAGTCAGGAGTGCCCTTCAGATGAATGTGGTGCTGGAGTTTTTATGGCCAGTCACTTTGACAGACATTATTGTGGCAAATGTTGTCTGACCTATTGTTTCAACAAACCAGAACACAAGTGATTGTATATTGGTTAATAAAAGACATGAACTAATGAACTAACGTTTAAATGTTGAGTTTTATTCCAGTGATTTCAAAAGTGGGTTTTAAGCATCAAATTAATCGCACTATTTTCTTAAGTAACCTGTACTTGGCAGAATTATGTTGTATTTGATACCAGCTGTCTAGATACAGGCCAGTTTCTTTGTACCTCAGCAGTATTGACATTTTTGACTGATAATTCTTCGTTGTAGGGACTTTCCTGTGTATCATAGGGTGATGAACAGCATCCCTGGTCTGTACCCACTCGCTGCCAGTAGCACACCACCCCTCCCCACAACCAAAAGTATCCAGACACTGCCAAATGACCCCTGGGGGTGGGGAGGAACCTCCCCCACCCCCAGATTGAGAAACATTGGTTTGTGTGAATTGGTATTATAACTTTGCCTAAAAAGAAGCTACAACGTATTGACACTTGTTTCCTACAAAGGAAGTTTAAAGGCAGCAGTGCTCTCAAGTTACCACTTAAAAAATTCATCTGCATATGGCTGGTTCACTTTGCTGTACAATAGAAACTAACACAGTATTGTGAAGCAATTATACTCCAATAAAGATCTATTTTTTTAAAAAAGTATGTTCAGTTTTGATTTCCAATTTTCATATTTAAAAAGAAAAAGTGATTCCTTAAGAACAGAAATAGAACATTGTAAAGCAACTATACTCCAATAAAAATTAGTTTAAAAAAACAGAAATAGAGTAGCCACGACTCAATACAATTAGTTTCATATTTGTTTCATTCAAAGGTTATTTTTAAATTGAGTGGCCAACCATCCAGTGAATAATAGCATTTTATTTTAAAAATATAATTTACTCCACATTCTAGATATTATTTCCTTACTTTGACGTTAAACACAAGCTGAATCCTCAAAACTGAGTAATGAACTCTTTAGTGGATAACAGCATTTAATTTGAAAGACGTAATTTATTCTATGTTCTCAGTATTATTCCCTTACTTTGCTGTTACACATGAGCTGAATCTCCAGTACAGTTTAAGGTGCCTAGCATATAAGAGGTGATCAATAAGTATGCCTTGAAAAGTACCGAGTAAATGGAACATTCAACTTATCAAGTCATATTTTATAAAATAGATTTTCCTCCATTCTGATTTCTATAAAAGTTCAAAGGTTACTTTAAACTTTAAAAATTTTTACTATCGTTGATATAGGATGTCACTGAAATGAATTTTACAGACATAAATTACATCAATAGAGAATCAAAACCATGACAATCTTAGTATGAAAAAATAATCACAATTATCATGTAAACCAGAAATGCATACATGTCATTCATGTTAAGTCAATGTTTATGTGCATATAAGAGAAACCTAAATATGTCTACCTATGTCCAAATACACATGTGGCTCCTTCTCTTGATGTGGCAAAACAACAAGCTATAACGTGCACATGACTGTGAAGTCTACATGCTACCAAGGTTTACTCTTTCACAGAGTCCAATGATCTCTAGTAACGGAGGTAATTATCCAGAAACGTACCAATGCAAGATCCTAATTTAAAACCACAGTAGTGGGACTTCCCTGGTAGGTCCACTGGGTAAGAATCCACGCTCCCAATGCAGGGGGCCCAGGTTCGATCCCTGGTCGGGGAACTAGATCCCACACGCATGCTGCAACTACGAGTTCGCATGCTGCAACTAAAGATCCCACGTGCCACAACTAAGACCCAGCACAGCCAAAATAAATAAATAAATACATATTTTAAAAATAGAAAAATAAAAAATAAAACCACGGTAGTGGTGTTTACTCAAACATGAAGATATCAATATAACTATTTAAGATATAAAATAATTTTCACATTCTATTTTTTTTTTAGGAACAGGTTTGACAGATTTCTTTTTCTAGTTCTTGATAGGGACAAACCTTGGTACTACAATCACTGTACCATGCCTAAAAAACCACATGATGTCCAAGTTTGAATGACAAAATACTGTATAACAAAAAAATCAAAGTAGAATAAATACATCCTTTAAATTTCATTTGGCTGAAGAAAATGTTCAACATTAGAAATAATAAACAGAAGCATTTCCCGCACTCCCAAAAAAATAGTTTCGGCATATACAATAATATAATAATTCCTGAGCACAGATGACTATGACAAACTCTTTATGTACAGTTTTATATTTATTTGGCATTAATATTAGTTACGAACATAAAAAATTATAAATAGGGCTTCCCTGGTGGCGCAGTGGTTGAGAGTCCGCCTGCCGATGCAGGGGACACAGGTTCGTGCCCTGGTCCAGGAAGATCCCACATGCCGCGGAGCGGCTGGGCCCGTGAGCCATGGCCACTGAGCCTGCGCGTCCAAACCCAGTGCTCCGCAGCGGTAGATGCCACAACAGTGAGAGGCCCGTGTACCGCAAAAAAAAAAAAAAAAATTATAAATAGCATTTGTTTTACTTGCCAAGTCTGTTGTCTACTCACTGGCGCAGCCAGACTCAAACTATATTTATCTGGGGGGATATATTATCTAGTTTGGTAAATTATTCTTTTGAAGGTATGAAAGGTAAATGCTTAGCATATATACACTAAATCTAGACCATTTTCAGTCACTGGTCAAGAATTAGGGTGGGAGAGGGGGACGGAACATGTACCAGGCCCATGAGTAGATCAATTCCACCCCTGCAAGAAGTTCAAAAGGTTAAGAAACACAGATCAGTAACTGTACAGCTTCCATTTTTACATCTTAAATTACAACCCATCTAATTTGGAAAATATATGGAATTGGTAAAATCCATATTCAAATGGGAAATAATAAAGCACAAGAGTCTCCCAGTATCTCTGACTACAAGAACAGTCTATTAATATTGAGCCCCTTCTAAATTCTGATTCCTTACAATTAAAAATTATCATCATGCAGGGGATACGGGTTCGTGCCCCGGTCTGGGAAGATCCCACATGCCGCGGAGAGGCTGGGCCCGTGAGCCATGGCCGCTGGGCCTGTGCGTCCGGAGCCTGTGCTCCGCAACGGGAGAGGCCACAACAGTGAGAGGCCCACGTACAGCAAAAAAAAAAAAAAAAAAAAAAATTATCATCTACACAGTTGAGTAGAAAAGAAATTAGGACCACGATATATACCTGCCCTAACCCTGGGCAACCTGTACTCTTATCCAATAGTGAGGTGCATACATGTATTTTTGTGTGTGTGTGCACATTTTTTTTCTACATCTTTATTGGAGTATAATTGCTTCACAATACCATGTTAGTTTCTGTTGCACAACAAAGCGAATCAGCCATATGCATACACATGTCCCCATATCTCTTCCCTCTTGAGCCTCCCTCCCATCCTCCCTATCCCACCCCTCTAGGTCATCACAAAGCACCGAGCTGATCTCCCTGTGCTATGCTGCTGCTTCTCACCAGTCAACTATTTTACATTCCGTAGCGTATATACGTCGATGCTACTCTCACTTTGCGCCAGCTTCGCCCTCCCACCCGATGTCATCAAGTCCATTCTCTATGTCTACCTCTTTATTCCTGCCCTGCAGCTAGGTTCCTGCCCTGCAACTAGGTTCATCAGTACCATTTTTTTAAAAGATTCTATATATATATGCGTTAGCATACAGTATTTGTTTTTCTTTCTGACTTACTTCACTCTGTATGACAGACTCTAGGTCCATCCACCTCACTACAAATAACTTAATTTCATTTCTTTTTAAGGCTGAGTAATATTCCATTGTATATATGTACCACATCTTCTTTATCCACTCATCTGTCGATGGGCATTTAGGCTGGTTCCATGTCCTGGCTATTGTAAATAGAGCTGCAATGAACACTGTGGTGCATGTCTCTTTCTGAATTATGGTTTTCTCAGGGTATATCCCCAATACTGGGATTGCTGGGTCGTATGGTAGTTCTATTTTCAGTTTTTTAAGGAACCTCCATACTGTTCTCCATAGTGGTTGTATCAATTTACATTCCCAACAACAGTGTAGGAGGGTTCCCTTTTCACCACACCCTTTCCAGCATTTATTGTTTCTAGCTCTTTTGATAATGGCCATTCTGACCAGTGTGAAGCGATACTTCATTGTAGTTTTAATTTGCATTGCTAATGAAGAGATGTCCCCCAACTGATTGTTAAACTGGAGATACACCTCAACCACACTTCCAGGTGAATCCAATCCAAAGACCCAAAATGTATTCTATCCTTCAATGTGAACTCGACTGTCTAGATCCTTGAGCCATTTTTACAATTATTTTCCTTGTATAAAATGTTTCTACTTAAAAGTTCTATGCTATACTACTTAAATATATTAATATGACAATGCACACTTTAAGATTACATTTAAGCCACATATTCTATACAACTACTTTAATACAGAATAATAGCAATTTACAATAAATTCAATGCTCTCAAAATATAATGCTACCTATTTCTGTATTATTTGGAAAAGTCGTAAGCAGATTCATGATAAATCAGATTTAAAATGAGCAAGGATCTTACAGTACAGCAATTGGATAAAATTTCTCTATAAATACTATAGGGCTTTCTACATAAAACAATCATGCTGTGGTACAGGTTTAAGCTTAGACGTGCACAGAATACAATAAACTGCTAGAAAATGAACATTCTTTAACTCTAAAAGCAACAAAGAATTATATCCGCCAGCTCAAAAGCCATGAAAATGATGATATGTGGCTTAGCAGCATTAACTAGCTTTCCCTTTGGTTATTCACAGTTAAGACAGGATGGGAAATCTTGATTATGTACAACAAACTAGCCAGATGGACAAAGATACAGGAAGTACTCCCTGTCCAAAAGGAAGAGATATCAATCAACAATGCTAGTATCCATCAGGTGAGCAAGAAGTTATTGGCAGGGGGGCGGGGGGGGACCCTAAGAAAAGCCATGCCATGCCAAAATGCGGAGGAGATAAGCTACCCAGTAAATCTCAAATGGCCTGAAGACCAACTAAAATATTTTATTTTCCTAAATTAATAAGGGAGAGGGAAGGGGACAGATAACTTTTGTGGCAGTAAAGTGCTGGGCATATCACATATTCTGTATAATTTCTCACGACTCTCCAATATATTACTCTCATTTTACAGATAAAGAAGTATCTAGATCACACACAGATACTAGATGGCAGAGCTGGGATTATAATATTTTCAGACTTTATAACCAACAAAATATGTACCAAATGTTCCTTGGGCATTTTATCCACCCCCCCCCCAAAAAAATAAATAAACCACGTATACTGTTGAGTCACACCATTTCCAACCAATTAACCAGAAAATTTCTCAGCTCATCAGTAAGAACACTGAGAAGCTGTTACATGCAGGGTTTAGGGGCATGTAGTGTTAGGGTCAGAGGCAAGGAGGTGCTCCAGCTCAGCAGGTACTAATGCTGCTATTCCCCTCAAGCTCCTAAAAACCAACCATTACTCTACAGGTCACCAGATAAATGGCCCTTTGAGGTGGTCTACTATTAACCATGACCTTTATTTCCAATTGAAACCAACAGTTAGTGGCTTACATGGCAAGAAGGAAACTTAGATCAGAAAAACATGAACTATACCCAAAATAATCTGTCAAATATTTTCATTCTTGGGTTTTCTAAGATTAAATGCTGGAGCCAAGAACTTTTGAATATCCCACCAGTAATTCAGTTTATTCATCAGTCTTGTTTGCCTGATTTATACAAGGTATGATTAAATACGCCAATTAGGGAGTATTTCTGGGTGTCTCCTGAGAATCCCAGTAACTTAAGGAAATTTTCATACAACTGTGGATTTGAACTGATTTACCAAAAACTGCTTGAAGCATTATGTAAAATCAGAGGCTGATCAAAGCCAATTAGAAAAAAAATTACCCTCGGGAAAGATTTATGAGACATCCATACATAAACGAACTACCCAAAATACAAGTTGCAAATTGATGCTCTTACTCAAAAGACAATTTTAGTATATAGTCATCACCAGTTAGGCTTAATCCTACAAGATTATATTTTCCAAAATATAAAATGAGAGGTTTATTTCAATCTTCTGTGCAGCTCCAAGAGAACCAGCACCATGGAGCAAAAAAAGGAAACAAAATAGAACCTGTGTGTGTTTAGGGGACAAGAAGAGGCAGGGGAAGAGAAAAGTCCATGAACATGGAGCCACTATGGACATTTCCTCACCAGCCAGATGACTCTTCCAGTGAGTATCTCCTACCTTTATGTTTTAATTCAACCCTGGTATAGAGGATAAGAACTGAAAGGAAACAAGGCCGGGGGCGGGGGGGTAGTTTCAAATAAAAGCTAACTTGCAATATCCTTTTGTTGTATTGCTGATAACCTGCCATGTTTAGTAGGATAAAGTATGAACCACCTAATGCAATCCAGTTTTTAAATTTAATTCCATTTCCGTTCAAACATTTGCACGCCCAGACCATTTGAGGACCAGGAAAGAGAGATAAATGACACCACACATTGCTAGAACTCTCAGGCAAGCAGAAGAGAGGAACATACAATTATAACAACATTATTTGGTAAGTGTTAAAATGAAGGCACAGCTGATAGGAAACCTACCAGCATACAGTTTTTTAAAAACAGAGAAAATGCATATAAACAGTATCTACAATAAACTACCTTGGTGTAGACATATGCCAGAAAATAGTGTAAATCTCAGGTCCTGGTCATTCTTTTCCTCTATCTTTAGTTAATAATGTCTGCAAATTTGGAAAAGGGCTAGCAGGGAGCAATAAAATATCTTATTTTTAATACATAAGTTGAGCTGAGAAGCATCCAAACGTGAATTAACAGCTATTTCATCCACAAGGTTTCATTCTCTCTTCTCCTGTTGTATGTCTTGCCTTTTCATTCTCAATCAACAGGATGACCCCAAAGCCCCTTTACATTTATGCTCCGGTTTAAGCCTGATGACACCACTGAACTCAAACACAAACTCCCCAGAGGTTCTAGTACCAGAACTGGGCATACCAATTAGCCGAGGCAAGTGTTAGCTACAACTGGAAGCTTGTCGCCAAGAGACTTCTCAACCTCTACATGAGCAACAGAGTTGAAGTTCACAAATACACACTGTGCAGAGGGAGTTAAGCAAGCCATTCCGCTGAAATCAAATCACCCTCTCCTGACAGCATACTAACTAGCTGGGTAATTCTTTAGCTGTTTTAAAGGTTACAGTGACTCTTACAATGTAACACGCTGAATCTCTCTCATTCACAGGAACAGACCTAAACCCCAAATTCGTAAACCTCATTTTGGCTTCATTCCTGAACAACATGCTATCTAGTTGTACTTCTTCCTCACCACCACCTCCACTACCCAAGTGGCTTGTGCTAAAAGAGATTTTGACAAAAGACATTCATGGAAACATTTCCTATTTGCATGTAACCTTAAGTCATTTATTTCTTCTTAGATCTCCCCTTCATCCCGCTTTTACCTGGAACACTAGAATACCCAGTCACCCTTCAAGATCAAACTCGGCTGTGACCTCTGGTGAGACCATTCCCAACTCTCCAATTAGAAAAAGTTGTCCCTTCTTTATCCTAATGCATTTTCCATAGTTTATTACAACATTTTACACACTACACTCTACTCTTGTACACTTTTCTGTTTCTACTTTCTACGCTATAAGCTCTAAACCATAATAAAAACTTGTAAGAGACTTTCATTACAAACTCCTTCCTCTCTCTTTTCACTCCTACTACCAGCATTCCCCTTGTTCCTTTTCCCAACTCCAGTTCTCCTTTTCCTTCCCATCCCATTAGATGTACTTTTGACCAACTACAATATTCCTAAAATATAGAGAAGATTGGGGGGAAGGGGCTAAATACCTTGTAGAACAGTTCTGCTTCCTTCTGACATGTCATTTTTCACTTGGATATTCCCATTCCAAAAAATATGGTGGCTTCAAGGTATCTATCAAAATAAAACTCAAGGGTTTGAATCCTTCACGGCTGATGTACTATGATACAATAAAAAAGACAACGGGGCTTTGTTAGAATCAAACTTGTCACCTATAAAAAGCTTATCACCTGTAAAAACTGGGAATAATCACATCTCACCTATTCTTATGCTTATTGTGAGAATGAAAAGCAATACAAAGCAAGCAACTGGAACAGGGAATAATGGTGATCCCTGAGGTACACGATACCAAGAACAAAGATGTATGTTCACAGCAACATCAATTTTGCTCTCATTTGAAAAACAAAGTTACAAATATACCATACAGCAACAAATTAAAAAGCTTCAGACAAATAAATTAGCCAGAACTATTCAGGCTATCTTCAGCATACAGAGAGCTGACTGGAATTTAAAACATTTTCCCACTGAAACAGTGTGGTGAGTGGCAGTTAGTAGCTAACATAAAGCCATGAAAATAGAATAAAACTATTGTCATAGATGTCTGTGTCCTTAAGATAAACAGGTATAATTACAGAATAAGTTGGCACCTTTTAGAAGATCCTGAAGAGGTTATCCAAGTACTTTCAAAGGTGCTAGGTAAAGCAAACAGTGCTGGTTCTTTTTTATATCTTTTTTTATTTCTGGATTTGTGGTTTAATTTTTCTTGGACAGACGTAAATATCTCTACATCAAAAGTATTATTTATACCTAAGGTTGTCCCTTGGCACATAATGAAAACATAAGCAGGAAAGGGAGAGAGGGAGGGAGGGAGGAGAGAGAAAGTGTTCAAACCCCTTGAGGTAAGTGGTAAAGCTCTGGATTAAGATAAGCAGTGGGGAGTTAGGAGTATGTGCACAGAGCAGAAATAAAATCTGATATAAATTTAATTAATAAGCAATAAAGATACAAATGAGAGATGATCACAGCATGTGCCCCATTCTCTCCTAATCCATTATTTCTATTTGCCTCGGAGAAAAAAGAAATTTTAAGAAATGTTAAAACTAAAGAGCTGAATGCCATTAGCCACCTGGTAACCAAATGACTGAGAGCTGCAAAGCTGCTCTAGGAAGGAGCACTAACCAAGTAATGAATGATACAGGGAATGGTAACCATGGGTCAACTACAAGACAGGTATTCCTAAAATGCAGTGCCTGCAGAGTAAAAAGCTTGAAGTAACAAGACACCTCCCCTACAGTACTGAAGTTAGCCCTGTCGACCAATATCAAAAGCATAAAGAAGCTACACTAACGTCTCAAAAATTGACAATGTAGAAATATAAAGCTGATGAAGCACTTTGAATTAATTTTTCAAAGAAAAGGTACTGAAGGTGGAAAAAGAGAGAAAAAGATATATCAAAGGAAAAACACATCTTAGCTAGATTTCCTTCTCTAAAAGCAAAGAGGCTGAGGCAGATGGTCTCTTACGCTAGCAACACAGCATGGCAAGTCTGACTCATGAGGCTTCCTGAACAGGTCATCGTGCAGACTGCAGGCTAGTCTGTGCTCAGTCCTCGATGTTTCCATTGTCTTTTTTCTTTTTCTGACCTCACAGCTTGTTACCCTTCGATAATTATAATTCCACTCCTAGCCTAAATAACCTTAAATTCAAAAGAATCCTTTTTTAAAAATAATGCTTCCATATCCCTAGAAGTTATGTCTGATGACAGAAGCTATCTCTTCAAATAAATCTCCAAAAGTCATTACTGACTTCAGGATGACAATAATACAAATAGCAAATGAGAGCATATATATCAAAGTCCATAAAGATAATAAGAATGCACTCCTGGGCTTCCCTGGTGGCACAGTGGTTGAGAGTCCGCCTGCCGATGCAGGGGACACGGGTTCGTGCCCTGGTCCGGGAAGATCCCACATGCCGGGGAGCAGCTAGGCCCATGAGCCACAGCCGCTGAGCCTGCGCTCCTCAATGGAGAGGCCCGCGTACCGCAAAAAAAAAAAAAAAAAAAAAAAAAAAAGAATGCACTCCTAACATCAAGGTTGAAAAGTATCAAAGTCTAAATTTAACTTCAACTGCCTCCCTATTCCCCTCCAAAATATAGCTACTATACTACGTGGAGCTAAAAATCTTGTAATGATTGTTCAAGGGAAGAAATCTGCAGCAAGCGAGACTATAAACTACTGAGGAACAGGATGAAAAGATCATCATGCAAATAATCTAAAATAAAACCTAGCGTGTTTTTTTTTTTTCTTTCTGTTCAAAGGTCAGTTCCATGACTCATGACTTTAAAGAGCTCCTCTGTGTACCTCACAAACCTGCCTGTGCATGTGGAGTAAATAAAGCTGGGGGCACCTCATTATCATAAGAGAACACTTGAGGCAAAAATTTAATTATGAACTCTTATAAAAACCATTCATACGGGCCTCCCTGGTGGCGCAGTGGTTGAGAGTCCGCCTGCCGATGCAGGGGATACGGGTTCGTGCCCCCGTCTGGGAGGATCCCATATGCCGCGGAGTGGCTGGGCCCGTGAGCCATGGCCGCTGAGCCTGTGCATCCGGAGCCTGTGCTCCGCGACGGGAGAGGCCACAACGGTGAGAGGCCCGCGTACCGCAAAAAAAAAAAAAAAAAAAAAACCATTCATACAACTAAACTGGTTAAAACCAAAACCCAGGGAATGTAAACTGATACAGCCACTATGGAGAAGAGTATGGAGGTTCCTTAAAAAACTAACAATAGAACTACAATATGACACAGCAATCCCACTACTGGGCATATACCCAGAGAAAACCATAATTCAGAGAGACACATGCACCCCAATGTTCACTGCAGCACTATTTACAATAGCCTGGTCAGGGAAGCAACCTAAATGCCCACTGACAGACAAATGGATAAAGAAGATGTGGTACATACAATGGAATATTACTCAGCCATAAAAAGGAACAAGATTGGGTCATTTTCAGAGACGTGGATGGACCCAGAGACTGTCATACAGAGTGAAGTAAGTCAGAAAGAGAAAAACAAATATCGTATATTAACCCATATATGCGGAATCTAGAAAAATGGTACAGATGAACTGGTTTGCAAGGCAAAAGTAGAGACACAGATGTAGAGAACAAACGTATGGACGCCAAGGGTGGAAGCGGGGGAGATGAACTGGGAGATTGGGATTGACATATATACACTAATATGTATAAAATAGATAACTAATGAGAACCCGCTGTATAGCACAGGGAACTCCACTGTACAGTAGAAACTAACACAACATCGTAAAACAACTCAACTAAAAAAAAAAAAGTAATATAACTAGCTGCCCTCCCCCCGAAACAAAAACAAAAACAAAAACCCACTTCAGCAAGTGTCTTGAGAGTGGTCACAAAGTAATAGGGGTGTAATGTACTCCTATGGTTAACACTGCTGTATGATATACAGGGAAGCTGTTAAAAGAGTGAATCCGAAGGGTTCTCATCACAAGGAGGAAATGTTTTTTCCTTTCTTCTTTCTTTCCTTTTTATTGTATCTATATGAGATGATGGATGTTAGCTGAACCTATAGTGGTGATCATTTCACAATATACGTAAATCAAACCATCGTGCTATACCCCTTAAACTTTTTCAGTGACATATGTCAATTATTTCTCAATAAAACTGTGGAGGGGGGAAAGTTTTTTTGTTTTTTTTTTTTTTTAGTTAGTCACTCTTAGGCAGCCTGGGTGATGTCCACACAGACAAAGGAGATCTCATTCCCTACACCAATACACCTGGGATGAAATATTGATCAAAAGAGTCAAGGTTTTTGTTGTTGTTGTTTGCTTGTTTTTTGTTTGTTTTGAGGTTTTGTTTGTTAGTTTGTGTCTCTCTGTGTGTGTGTGTTTTGCCTTCAACAAGCTGATGACCCAGTGCCAGGAATCAACAAACTAGTACATGTAGAATCACAAATTGTATTTTGTGCTATAAAAGGTCTCCACTGAAAATTAATGGCTGATCTGTAATTTAAAAGCAGGAACAACCGAGTACCAGACATAGCACACCATGTCATATAGCTACTCAAAGTCCTAACCTCCTACAGTCAATCTGGTTCTTACTACCAAAAGAGATGGTTTAAGTCAAAGGCTGCTACAGTTCCAACCAAATTCACTAGGTCAGTAGTTCTCAACCTTTTTGATATCAGGATTTCTTTATCTTTTAAAAACTAGCAACTCTAAAAAGCTTTGGTTTTGTGGGTTATTATCTATCAATATTTACTGTATTAGAAATTAAAACTTAGAACATTTGACATATTAATTCATTTAAAAATAAGTCCATTATATGTTAACATAAACAATTTTATGAAAAATAACCTGAAACAAAACAATTCCATGAGAAGTGGCATTGTTTCACATTTTTACAAACCTTATGTGTGATTTTAATAGAAGACAGATGGATCCTCTTACCAACGACACCATTCAATCCGCTGCCATACTTCATATTGATTGAAACACATGAAGAGAATTCAGCCTCATAGATACACGTACTTGTAAAAGGAAGGACTATTTCAATAGCCTTTAACAATTAATTATAAATAATTTTCCTTGATATCGTGCTAAAACGACAAGTGGTACTTTCAGTTTTTATTTGAAAATACTTTCAAACTTACAAAACGTTGCAAAACACATAACAGTAGATGGCATACCCTAAATACCCTTTACTCAGGTTTGGCTACTGTATTACTTTCCTGTGACTACTATAACAAATTACCACAAACAACAGATATTCTCTCGAAGTTCTGGAGGCTCAATGTCCAAAATGAAGGTGCCGAAAGGGCCATACTCTTTCTGAAGGCTCCAGGGGAGAACTGCTCCACCCTCTCCTAGCTTCTGGCATTGCCAGCAACCCCTGGCATTCAAGGACAAGCGGTATTTTCTTAAAGATTAGCTGCAAAGTGAAATCTGAAACCCTATCAATGAACTTTCATACTATTACATTAAAATACACAAACTTACACTCTGAAAAAAATCTTTAACCCATGCATGATTTTGTAACATCAAACATTGTCATTTGGGTAATACTAGTTCACTGATTAAGCAGATTTTCAAATACTGATACATTATACAATATCAAAAACTCCAGGGACTTCTCTGGTGGCGCAATGGTTAAGAATCTGCCTGCCAAGGCAGGGGACACGGGTTCGAGCCCTGTTCCAGGAAGGTCCCACATGCCACAGAGCAACTAAGCCCATGCGCCACAACTATTGAGCCTGCGCTCTAGAGGCTGCGCGCCACAACTACTGAGCCCGCGCACAACTACTGAAGACCGTGCACCTACAGCCTGTGCTCTGCAACAAGAGAAGCCACCACAATGAGAAGCCTGCGCACCGCAACAAAGAATAGCCCCTGCTCGCCACAGCTACAGATAGTCTGCACGCAGCAATGAAGACCCAACACAGCCAAAAATAAATAAATATATCACCACCCATCTCATTCATAAAGTCTTTAAGTACTGAGAAGCTGTCACACTCATGGTGACAGATTCAAAATTAACATGATAATTTTTACTTGAAAACTCCAATTTTATCACTGTCAACAAATACTCTTGGATGTTTTTCTTGAAGTGATAGGTTTACCTTGCTCAATTTCAAGAAACTTTCTGCCAAATACCCAAGTTCCAATAACTACAGTTTGTTAGTCATTCTTTCAAGTAAAAATGATATTCTATGAAAAAAGTGGCCTGTTCAGTACACAAGCCAACCACACAAGTGCTTTTCCCCAAGACAACCATCATACTTTGGTAGGCAGAAGTGTTTTCTGCATATTTTCCATTCTCGCCAGACAAAATGTTAAAAATACAGTACTCAGGGCTTCCCTGGTGGCACAGTGGTTGAGAGTCCGCCTGCCGATGCAGGGGACACAGGTTCGTGCCCCGGTCCGGGAAGATCCCACATGCCGCGGAGCGGCTGGGCCCGTGAGCCATGGCCGCTGAGCCTGCGCGTCCGGAGCCTGTGCTCCGCAACGGGAGAGGCCACAACAGTGAGAGGCCCGCGTACCGGGAAAAAAAAAAAAAAAAAAAAAAAAATATATATATATATATATATATATATAGTACTCAAAGGTCAAGATTTAATGAAATGAGCAAATTTTGCTCCTTCATCAAGGACAATCCTAATTGAGAAACGAGTGGGGTTTTGTGGGGGGTTTTGTTTTTGTTTTTTCCTTTAAGTCTGAGTGCAGGGCAGTGAAGAATGCAATGACTACTAGTACAGTCTGGTAGTCCCACTGCCTTGATTCATGCTAAGACACCAGCAGTTTTATGCATCACTGCTTTTGTACCATCAGTGCAAACATCAACAGGATGAAAACAGAAAATATATTATTCCGGAAATAATTTTAACTCTGTGGACTCCATAAAAGGTTCTCAGGGACTCTCAAGGGTTCACAAACCACACTGAGAACCACTGCCTTAGATTAAGGTAAGGACTGAGGGTTTGAAACTGGTGTGGTTTCTCCCAGATCCCCTACACACTCATTTAATAAAGAATCCAGTATCTACTATATGCAGGCCTAAATAAATAAGCCGTGTTGTGAGATCAGAAGAACAAAGGACTTCCTGATAAGGTGATTTAGTGGACTATTGCTTTCAACCAACCACACTCTCCCCCCTTGCTCTAAATAATGACAAAATATGTATTTTTTTTAATCGTGAAAGACACAGCCATGCTCAAACATAACAAATACATCTACGGAGCAAGACACAGAGCAAGCATACAGCAATGAGTTGATGACTCTATGAACCTACTGAACTCTAGCATTAGAAACTAGCAAAGACACTCAGGAAATCAAATCATGTGCAACGTAACAGAATCAAAAGCAAGGCTCATAGGTAGAAACCAAACAAAAAATTTCTGAGAGATGAAAAAGAGCTCTATCAACAGCTATCTAGATAACTGATTATATCAAACTGTTACCTGTAGTTGTGGAAGAAAAAGGAAAGGGTTACACAGTTGGTCCCCAACTTACAAAGGTTCAACTTACAATTTTTCAACTTTACAACAGTGCAAAAGCGATATGCATTCAGTCAAACCCTACTTCGAATTCTGAATTTTGATCTTTTCCCAGCTAGCAATATGCAGTATAATACCCTCTCATAATACTGGCAGTGGCAGTTGCAGCCCATTTTAACTTACAATGGGTTCACTGGGATGTAACCCCCATCGTAAATCAAAGAAAATCTGTACATACAAAACCTGGGTGACACATAGCTCTGATATTGCAATAGTACCTCAGAACAGAATCCTGAACGTAGACTGAAGGTATGGTGGATATGGTTTGTGAAGGCAACAAAAATAAGCTAGGATTGCCTGGGGCAGGGAGAGGGGGACACATGAAGGGCACCAAAAAAAACAAAAAGAAAATTTCCCACTCAAGATGCAAATTGTAGGCTAAAATTCCCAAGTGGATTTAAAAACTGGACTAAGAAAGATGACCAAGAAATGCATCGATTCCAAAAGATGGCTTCGCCACCCAATAAAATGAAATCTTGAAGTAAGTTTAAAATAAATGTTTACAGGACTTACCTGGTGGCCCAGTGGTTAAGTATCCGCCTGCCAGTGCAGGGGACACGGGTTCGTGCCCTGGTCCGGGAAGATCCCACATGCCGCGGAGCAACTAAGCCCGTGCGCCACAACTACTGAGCTTGCCCTGTAGAGCCCACGAGTCACAACTACTGAGCCTGCGTGCTGCAACTACTGAAGCCCACATGCCTAGAGCCCATGCTCTGCAACAAGAGAAGCCCGCACACTGCAACAAAGAGTAGCCCCTGCTCACCGCAACTAGAGAAAGCCCGTGCACAGCAATGAAGACCCAAAGCAGCCAAAAATTAATTAATTTAAAAATAGAGATTATTTTTTAAAATAAATAAATGTTTACAATCCTTAATGAGATAAAAAATCAACAGCCATGAAAACATACATATAAAGAAATATAATGTGAAAATAATGAATTATAAAACTTCATAAATTATTAAGTACAAAAAAAGATGGTATTGCCCATTATCTGAGCACCAAATATCTGAACTCTGAATAGATGTGGTTAGCATGGGATACTTAAACCCATATCCGAAACAAAACTCAGTAGATGGGATTAATTCCTAGACTGGACACAACACACACACACACACAATATCAGCGAACTGGAAAATAAAACTGATGAAGCCAACCAGAATGCAGCACAGTGAAGTAAAAAGGGGATATACCATCACCTTTACAAGGTTGCTGAAAGAATCTAAAAAACCACACACCGAAAAAATAACAAAAAACCTCAGTCGTGGGCAAATAGTAGACTTGAAAAATGGCTCCCTCAAGAATCTTATGATTTACAGACAGAAACAAAGTTATTCTAAAAAGAGAATTTTTTAAATAACTATGTCTACAACCCAAATAAAATCAGGAAACAATGTGTGTTTTCCAACTCCAATATTAGCTGAATAAACTTAAGAAAATCTAAACCTTGGGACCTAAAAGGAGATTAAAGAGATGTCTTTTGAGAAGCACTGAATTGTCAAAGATGCTAAGATCTACAAATACAGTTTTGGTAGTGGTCTTAAGCTGTTCTTACATAAACATTTCAAATATTTTCCTTAAACTTCTCTGATATTGTACATTTCTCTGTCAAAAGAATTTGTAGAAACAGTATCTTTTACTATAAAGGACACTTGGGTCACAAGTGCTTAAGGACAATTTCTTCTTTGAAAAATCACGTTAAAACTGATGATTAATTCCTCTGCAATTTTTTAAAATATAAAGACACTGGCAATTTAACTAGCCTAAATTTAAAATTGCATTCACTATTCATCATTCTTAATAAAATGGCTTCCTTTTCAACTGCCAGAAGGAAAATGGAAAGGGATGGAACTCGGGCTTCTTATACTTCAAATGGAATTGGGAGTTATTTAAGTAATGAAACATCTACAATTTACATGATACCTTCACACCACAAAACAGGCTCATCAAAAGCTGAAGTAAAAACTCTCATACACACAAAAAAATTAAATTTCAACTTACTTCCCAGGGCCTAGGAATCAAAGGCCTTATACTACTAAATCATGTCTGGAAATGAAAAGACAGTAGATTACAGCTGTGCATGGCCAATTTATCTTCTGAAGTCAAAGCATGTCTCCTGTTACCTTGCAGCAAGTCACTGTGATCTGCATATCAATATATCGAAGGGTTGCAGAATCTGAAACCTATTCCAACCATAAAAGGTGTTATTTTAATTAACAAACTTGCCAACACATTAGGAAGTTTGTAGCTCTATGCTAGAATTCTTTTTAAATTATTATCATGATCTCATTTTAAAGAAAACTTTAAAAGGTTAAGAACCAAGACTAAAAATTATTCAATTCCAATTCTGTTTATGGTCACCCTCCAGTAAAATAAAATAACTAGCTCTATAAAAATCTTTTTAAACAGAAGAATAATATGCTAGCAGTTGATATAGAAAAAAATTAATTTCTGTGATTCAGTTTTCTACATTAGAGCCAAATTTTAGAGTAAGGGAATGAAAGAAACGACAAATCACACATTATGTAACAAGAGTCCTACCTGGAATAATTAGGTACATTTTTACTTGTAATGATTGTTCAACTATGCAAGATAAAATTCTATGGAAGTGAATTAAATAACCTATACTTCTGATCTTTAGATGATTGTGGACTCACATCATATAAGCTTAATATATGAAGCTCATTAAAAAATGATACATGATGGAAAATATACTTAAATCTTAGGAACATATGTGGAACATGTGTGCACATGCAAAGCTTTCAAAGTCACTTTAAAATGTGAAAATGAGTAAGCCTGTTATCCTTGATAAATGTCAGCTGTCATGCACTCATGTCCAATACATACTATTTTTCACAAAGCAGAGTACCAGAAAAGGCAATTTTGAATCCACCAGCTGCACGTAATGGTTACGCATAGAAAATTCTATTCAAGGTCAGAAGTTTAGAGGTTTTCAATATCAACTTCAAAATAATGCAGGCTTTATATGTTAAATATTACACAGATTCCAAAACATATTCTTTTTAAAACAGTTTTTGAAAAGAAAGAGTCATAAGAAAGTAATTACTCTAAGAGTTTGGCACATGAGAGATAGGGCCATTTACGACAGTGATATAAAGAGGATTATTTGTATTTTTGGATCGTTGAGCTGATATTTAGGCCAATTATATTTCTTAACTAAGTTACAAAATTAAGTACTACAAGAGCTACATTATTACCAATCTGATGATTTTTTATGTCTGTATTTTCCAAGTCTAATAAAACTGTCCTTTTAACGAACCATGACTATGAACAATTACTACAACCTTATGTCCATCCATTTTTACCAAGAGCGGGGGAAAAAACAGTGATTAGATTAGTACATCAGTTTAGATAGTTTGTTGTTCGTGCCAAAGACGGATGTTACAACTTGAACAGTTTTCTCTACATATTCTGAAAGCTTCATCCTTAAAAGCAAACCAGCTTAACCATCAATTTTTTACTTTAATAACAGAACAAAACTATCAATAGGAATTTTCTTTTAAAAGCATCTCTGTATAGCATGTGACCTATGCTAAAAAAATATTATCTTCTAGAAGTATGCTGTTTCACCAACATTCAAACTATTTAAGCTTTCAAAATTATAAATGCACTGATATTCTCCTATATATCATCATAAAACTAGTGACCTCCACATTTTAAATATATCACTAGTAATCAATCTTCTTTACATAGAAGGAATCTCTTAAAAGTTTAAAACCTAAAAAGAAAATAAAAAAGGAGTGAGGGACTAAGTGTGGTCAGATTATCTCAAGTAAAATAACTTTGGCTTTTCCACTTAAAACCAAAGCACTTCATTAGCCCAAGACAGCAGATCCACCAAAATTATGGCTTTCTTAGTAATTTTTAATTGCTCTTATAAACTTGAGAGCAAAAATTGATTTCTGGGTGTACTGCTGTAAAATATCCATAAGTAACTCACAAATATTTAATGTACAAATAGAAAAGTGTGGATGGGTCTGGGTATAATTTTGAATTCTTTTTTTAAAGAATTAAGTCTTTTTGATATAATCTTTCTTGACAAATGAAGAAGATATGGTGCTGGAATTAATGTTAACCCTATAATTACAGGTTGACTACTTACTCTAACAAAGACTGGATAAGGCTTTCAAAAAATTGAGGTGAGTTTAATTAACATGTTATTGTTGAAACTCAGAAAACTTTGAGGTAGACAGCACACCTTCTGAGGTCAGTGTCATGAGAAAAGTAATCGTATTTTCCCGTAAAATTCCTTTATGGCATCATAGAACTCTTAGTATTCCTCAATACATCAGCTACATTCTTTAACAGCTTCATTAAGATATAATTCACATATCATACACTTAAGGTATACAATTCAATGGCTTTTAGTACATCCAGAGTCATACAATTGTCACCACAATCAATTTTCGAACATTTTAATTATTGTGAAAAGAAACCCAATACCCCTTAGCTGTCACTCCCCTAAGCCTCCCATTCCCCCCACCTTACAAAACCTCTTTCGCATCCCCACCCTAGACAACCACTAATCTACTGTACTTTCTGTCTCTATGGATTTACCTATTCTGGACAGTTCATGCAAGTGGAATCATACAACATCTAGTCCTTTGTGACTGGCTTAGCCGAAAAGCTCATCCATGTTGTAGCATTTATCAGTACTTCATTTCTTTTTATTTCTGAATAATACTTCATTATATAGATATACTTTATTCATCCATTCATCACTTGATGGACATTTAGGTTGTTTCCAAACTATGAATATACATACTGTTATTATGAACAGTTGGTACAAGTTTTTATGTGGCCACCTATATTCTTAAATGAGAAACCATGAGCACTAATGAAAACAACTTTTGATGATATATATAAAGAAGCCTCCAAAGATTGCTAGTCAACAGGAAAAAGGCCAGGTTCTTTAAATTTTTTTTAAGTGGAAGCAGTTGTACAATTTTTAACTATGATTAATATGCTAAGGGCTCAAATGGTAAAAGTGAACAACATACAAGAACAGATGGGTAATGTAAGCAGAGAGATGGAAACTCTAAAAAAGCAAATGTGAGTATTAGAAACGAAAATCACTAAGATAAATAAAGAATCCTTTTGATGGACAGAGCTGTGGTGGGGGTGGTGGAGGTGGATCAGTGAGCTTCAACACGCACACACATACACACACGCACCCACATACGCACATACACACACACATACAAACAGCATACACATACACACACATACACACATACTACACACACTCTCTCTCTCTCTCTCTCTCTCTCTCTCTCTTTCTGTCTCTCTTCCAAAACTGAAATACAAACAGGAAAAAGAAAAAGAACGGAATATCCAGGAACAGTAGAATAATTACAAAATAATATACACACAAGGGGGATTACCATTTATATGAAATTCAAGAAAAGGCAAACTATAGTGACTAAAAGCAGCCCAATGGCCACCAGCTACCAGTAGAGAGGACAGATTGTAGAGGGGCACAAAGGAACTTTAGGGAGTGGCAGAAGTGTTTTCTATCATGATTGTGATAATGGTTACATTTGTCAAAACTCATCAAATTGTAAATTTAAGGTTGGTGAATTTTATTGTATGTAAATTATACTTTTATAAAGTTGTTTAAAAATTAAGTACTTAAAAAGTTAGGTTAAGGAAAATCACAGTGCATACTGCAAATCCTGTGATAAACAATAAATGACTAGTATGAGATAAATTAGCTTATAAAACATAGGGCTATTTCAGCAAGAAAATTTACTTTCTTCTAAAGAAGTTCCACATGAAAAGTAAATTTATTACATCAGCAGTTAAAAATCAAGTTTATGTTTAAAAACTTTACAGCAGGGCTTTCCTGGTGGTGCAGTGGTTGAGAGTCCGCCTGCCGATGCAGGAGACACGGGTTCATGCCCCGGTCCGGGAAGATCCCATATGCTGCGGAGCGGCTGGGCCACGGTCGTTGAGTCTGCATGTCTGGAGCCTGTGCTCCACAACGGGAGAGGCCACAGCAGTGAGAGGCCCACGTACCGCAAAAAAAAAAAAAAAAAGATAACTGTGACTTCTGGGATAGAAGCAGGATGAGTTCATGAAGAAATACACAAGGAGTGGATACACCTAACAACCTTCCAGTTCTTAAGTTCAAGTAGCAAGTTCAGGGTGTTTTTCAAAGTATACTTGAGGGACTTCCCTGGTGGTCCAGTGGTTAAGAATGTGCCTTCCAATTCAGGGGATGGGGGTTCAATCCCTGGTCAGGGAGCTAAGATCCCACAGGCCGTGGGGCAACTAAGCCTGCGCGCTCTGGAGCCGCACGCTGCAACTAGAAAAGAGAAAACCCACACACCACAACTAGAGAGAAGCTTGCGTGCCACAACGAAAGATCCCACGTGCCGTAACTAAGACCCAACGCAGCCATAAAAATAAATAAAATAAAATAAAAATAAATAGAAAAACATTAAGTGGCACCCAATCCGATGTCCTCAAATTTCAGGGAAAAACATAAATACAAAAGTAAAAACTGAGTCTCTCTATTTTTCATGTCAATAATATTAACTGCATAGGTTTAATAAACATCTGTCAACCTATTTATCACAATAACTGGACAATCAAGTCCATATCATGAATGTCATAATTGAGATTAATTCTCATTTAATCAGGCATGACAAGCCCATCATTAGCAAGCAAAGACTTCAACACTTTATAAGTCAATACCTATGGGCCTGGTACCTATTCTTGGCTTATAGGGACTAGCCTCAAAAGTAGTCCAGAGACTTAGTAAATCTGAGGAACCGGGAGAGGAGATGACCTCACTCATATTTATAGGACTGCAAGTGAAATCTAGTAGAGTTTGTTTGGACTGGTTTCCTAGTCTCAAGATACAAGAACAAATAAAAGAGACTTTAGAAATGCAATCCTATATTCCTCAGGAAAACTTCCAGAGAGAAATTAATCCTCTGGTCTCAGAAGTTGTTCAATAAAATACGCTCAGGGACTTCCCTGGCGGTCCAGTGGTTAAGACTCCATGCTTCCACTGCAGGGGGCACGGGTTCGATCCCTGGTCAGGGAACTACTGATAAGATTCCCGCATGCTGCGGCCAAAAAAATAAATAAAATAAAATACGCTCAAAGAAGCTTATATGGTTAATAAAGACATCTTTCTGTACCTTTTTGCAAAGGATGAAAAGAGGCTTTTTTTTTTTTTAATGAACTCAAGAGTCAACTGTGGGACTTCTATTTTAGACCAAGAGAGAATAATAGGATTCATCCCACCATGAACTGAACAAATTATAAGAACAAACTATATTCAGATACCAGAGAACAAGCAGTGAAAACCTGTGGTCCCTGAGATCAGGAAAACAACTGGGAGTTGGGGGGAGATGGACCAATATGACAACATGAGCCCTACCACCAGCCAGGCTTCCTACCAGGAAGCAACAATTTTTCCAGATCACAGCACAAGGACAAGGAACCCAAACAGAGCCCAGCAATCTTGCTGAATGGACAAGATAATAACCAGAATTCAGGATGGCCAAGCTGGATATATTCTGCACGGCAGTTCCTCAGAGTGACTGACAAAATTGTAGGGACTAACAAACTGACCCTGAAATTTGTATCAAAAGATTTAGATTACCCAGAGCAATCATGGCAAAGAAGAAAAAGTTGAAAGACTCACATTACCTACTTTCAAACCTTACTATAAAAGCTGCAGGAATCAGGACAATATATGTGGGCATAAGGACTGTTATACAAATCAATGGCCAGAATAAAGACCAGAAATAGATCCTGATTTTATATATATGTATGTCTGTGTGTGTATATATATATGTATGTATATGTATTTATGTAACACACACACACACACACACACACACACACACACACAGAGTTAGATGATTAAGTTACCAAAAGCAATGCAGTGGGAAAAGGAGAGTCTTTTCAATAAATAACCATGGAACGGAATGTCAATATTTTTAAAAACTGATCCTCAATCCTTTCTTCACACCATATGCAAAAATTAAATCAAAATGGATCACAGACCTAAATATGAAGCTAAAACTATAGAAGTTCTACAAGAAAACAAAGCAGAAAAATCTTCATAACCTTACAATAGGCAAAGATCTCTTAGCACATTAAAAAAGGATTAACCATAAGAGAAAAAAATTGATAAATCAAGAAAATGAAAAGGGAAGACAAAGGCCAGAAGAAAATACTCTCAAAATATATCTTAAAAGGATTTGTATCCAGAACATTTTTTTTTTTAACTCATACAATAAGAAAACCACCCTATTTAAAAAATGGGCAGGGGCTTCCCTGGTGGCGCAGTGGTTGAGAGTCCGCCTGCTGATGCAGGGGACACAGGTTCGTGCCCCGGTCCGGGAAGATCCCACATGCCACGGAGCGGCTAGGCCCGTGAGCCATGGCTGCTGAGCCTGCACGTCTGGAGCCTGTGCTCCGCAACGGGAGAGGCCACAACAGTGAGAGGCCACAACAGTGAGAGGCCCGCGTACTGCAGAAAAAATAAATATAAAAAATAAATAAATAATGGGCAAAATTTGAACAGACACTTCATAAAAGAAGAGATATATGTGGAACTTGAACTCTCATATATTGCAGGTGGAATATAAAATGGTAAGCCACTTTAGAAAACAGTTTCAATTTCTTATAAAGATAAGCACGCACTTAACAGAAGACCCTGCAATTATACTCCTAGGTATTTACTCAAGAAGGAAAAACAAATCCAAACAAACACTTGTACTTTAATGTTCCTGGAAGCTTTATTCATAGCAGCCAAAAATAGGAAACACAATGGAATACTACTCAGCAATAAAAAGAAACTTCTGACACAAAAATGTGGATCCATCTAAAAAAACACGCTGAGGGAAAGAACTTTTACAGTGTGACTGTGGGGAAACAGGCTCTCTCACATACTGATGATGGGAATTCATATGGTATAATCCTTATAGAGTGTAATCTGACAATATCTAACAAAAACTACATATGCATTTACCCTTCTACCTAACAATCTCACTTCCAAGAATTTATCCTGAAGGTACACCCCCAACAATATGAAAATATATATTCATGAGGTTATTCGCTGCAACATTACTTTAATAGCAAAATAGTGGAAACAACCTAGATAATATCCATACATAGGAAACTGACTGAATAACCTACATGCACATAATGGAAACTATACATCTGTGTAAAAAATAAATGAGACTGGGGCTGGGAAAAGAGGCAGTGAGGAATTGGTGTTTAATGGGCACAGTTCTCAGTGTAGGGAGATGAAAATATTCTGGAGATGGATGGTGGGGACAGCTGCAAACTGTGAAGGGACTTAATGCCCCTGAGCTGCACACTTAAAAGTGGTCAGAATGGTGAGTTTTATGTTATGTGAAGTTTACCATGATTTTTAAAAATGAATGGGAAAGATCCCTTTGGCATGATATGGCATTACTTCCAGGAGGTATCAGTAAGTGAAAAGAGCAAAGTGCAAAAGAATATACATAGTATGCTACCTTTTGTGAAAACAAAAAAAAAACTGAACATATTATACATATATCTGCTTGTCATTACAAAAAGAAACACAGGGAAATACTTCAGAAAACACTGAAGATAGTTTCCTCCAAGAATGGGGAAAATGGGGTAGAAAGGATACAGAAGGGAATGTGTATCTTCTGTAAAATTTTGACTTTGGAAAATGTGTTCATATTCTACATAATCAAAACATAACCAATCAGAATGGGAAGGAGCATTTTAAAACAAACTGAAACTCAAGCATACAAATAAATGAATCTCATTTCATGTCAAACAAATACCATAACTACATTATGCAGAAAGTAAGGGTGGGAAATAAAACTGGGGAAGGAAGGGAAGGTAGGAGGAGGGAGGACTAATTCAAGTAATTTAAGAATACAGGATTTTACATCTGAAACTAACATAACATTGTAAATCAACTCTACTCTAATAAAAAGTAAAAAAAGAAATACAAATATGCAAATCTTACAAAAGTGGGGGGGGGGCACTTCCCTGGTGGCACAGTGGTTAAGACTCTACACTCCCAATGCAGGAGGCCTGGGTTCAACCCCTGTTAGGGAACTAGATCCCACATGCATGCCGCAACTAAGAGTTCTCATGCCACAACTAAGGAGCCTGCCTGCCGCAACTAAGGAGCCCGCCTGCCACAACTAAGACCTGGCAAAAACAAATAAATAAATTAAATATAAATATAAATCAATCAATCAATAATTTAAAAAGAATACAGAATTTACTCTCAGTCTTGGGCAAGACGGTTATGGGGAAGTGGAGAACTATATACAAATTCTTCACTCACTTTAAGTAAGTTTGTTTACTGTAGTGAAATGGTCAAGCAATTCTGAAATTATTTTAGATGTATTATAGGATAGAGCAAAAGAGTAAATGTACTGACAATGTTGGGAACCAGAGTTCTCATGGCATAAAAACGAACATAAAGGGACTTCCCTGGTGGTGCAGTGGTTAAGAATCCGCCTCCCAAGCAGGGGACATGGGTTCAATCCCTGGTCCGGGAAGATCCCACATGCCGCAAAGCAACTAAGCCCATGCCCTACAACTACTGAGCCTGCGCTCTAGAGCCCGCTAGCCAAAACTACTGAGCCTGTGCCCTAGAGCCCAAAAGCCACAACTACTGAGCCCGTGTGCTGCAACTACTGAAGCCCGTGCACCCTAGAGTCCATGCTCTGCAACAAGAGAAGCCACCACAATGAGAAGCCTGCACACCACAACGAAGAGTAGCCCCCGCTCGCCGCAACTACAGAAAGCCCGCACGCAGCAACAAAGACCCAATGCAGCCAAAAATAAATAAAATTTTTTTTTAAAAAAAAGGACATAAAAATATGAAATGAGAGGTGCAAAGAAAGAACCCTGTAGATGTGGAGTGAAACTGGACATACTGACAAACTCATGATTTCTAAACTACATATATTCATGTTGCTATGAACGTGTATATACGAACAAGTATGTTTATGTGTGTACGTGTATAGACATTCATATATTTTCTAGCTGTGTCACTGTAAGGGTCAAGAAGAGAAGACAACCCAGAAGCAACAAGGAACACCTACCCTCCACCACCCAGGGATCTTGGTCTCTAATACTATTCTCCACAAGGACACAGGAGCGTGATTAAAAGAGCTCCACTGGGAATGGAATGAGAAAATGACCATTTTGGAACCATTACGGTAAAAAATTAGATCAGACAAGAATCATCAATGAATGCTAAATCTAGGGCAAATTGTGACGAGAACTGTGGTACCAGCACTGTCTCCCCCACAGACTGCTAACTGCTTGCAAAAGAAGGAAAAAAAACTATACAGTGGAGAAATCTGGCAACACCTTGGCCAAGTGATCAAAATTAACATCCCAATGAGGGACAGAAGACACCATGTGCCTCCAGAAGTTGTGCATCTTTCTCGGGGGATCACATCACCTATGCAGTATTCCAGCCAAGAACGCATAACCACATTCTAATTGCAAGAAAACTTCAGACAAACAGAAAATGAAGAACATTCTAATAAGGGAGGGGAAGGGTTGTGTTCTTCAAAAATGTCAATGTCATAAAAGACAAATAAAGGCTATGGAAATATACCAGGAAAAGGGAGGCTAAAGAAAAATAATAACTACATGCAGTATCTAACCCGAGACTGGTTTCTGTTACAAGAAGCAAGGGAAATGCTGTGAGTGACCTTATTAGGTCAACTGACAAAATTGGAATATTTCGTCTGGATGCAATAGATTTGTATCGACATCCATTTATGAAGCTCATAACTATACAATGGTTATATGAGAGAATGACCCTATAAAGCAGAAGTATTAGGGGAAAGAAGCACACTACATATAACATACCCTCAAATAGCTCAGAAAAGAGAGAAAGAGAGAGAAGGAAAGAGTAAAAGCACACATGAATGCAAATAATAAAACCAGACAGTGGATTTGGCTAAAGAATATCTTGATGTTTTTCATACTCTTATTTTTGTAACTTTTGTAAGTTGGAAAGTATTTCCAAATAAAGGTTTTTTTTAAGATAAATACTATGGAGATAGTTCTCTACTATGTTCAGAATATAATGGGTATATACCATAATTAATTGAAGGATTTTATAGGGAAATAGCAAGAGCTGAGGATGGAGGCTTAGATAAATTCCCAAAGGACTGTTTCAAATACAAGAGAAGGGAGTTTGTACTTCTTTTTTTTCTGTAAGCCAGGGACCAGTAGCACAAAGCTTAGAACAGAAAAGAGGCTTGGTTAAAGGGGTATATTTAAGAAAATTTTCTAGCAAACTTTCAAGTAGGTAGAAACACTACAGATAAGAAGCAGTTAAGGGACATTTGGACAAACACAAGCATGAAATTAAGGGGTCTTGGCCTAGGAAGCTAAGATTGGTAACAGAAAGTTGAACAAATACAGGGACATGAAAACAGAAAACCAGATAAGACCTGTTTACTAAATATATCAAAGGGGGGTAGGATTCAAAGATGACTCACATTTCAAGCCTAGCTAACCAAGAGAATAATAATGTTACCAGGGCTTCCCTGGTGGCGCAGTGGTTGAGAGTCCGCCTGCCGATGCAGGGGACACGGGTTCGTGCCCCGGTCCAGGAAGAGCCCACATGCCGCGGAGTGGCTGGGCCCGTGAGCCATGGACGCTGAGCCTGCGCGTCCAGAGCCCGTGCTCCGCAACGGGAGAGGCCACAACAGTGAGAGGCCCGCGTACCGCAAAAAAAAAAAAAAAACAATAATGTTACCAACAAAAAGAAATTTAACTAGCTAAGAAAAGCATAACCACTTTCTTAGCTATCAGACAACTTTTCTATTCTCATTTTTCCTATTCTGATGCAATAATAAAAGTCAGGAGAGGAGGTTAGATGAAATGTTGCACACCAGCACAAGCAATCCAGTGAAACTGGTCTTCACAAGGTGAAATAGTCAAAATGGGTGGGGCTGATTCAGATTCTGACTATGTGCCATCAAAATATTCACACATAGGGCCTCCCTGGTGGCGCAGTGGTTGAGAGTCCGCCTGCCGATGCAGGGGATACGGGTTCGTGCCCCGGTCTGGGAGGATCCCATATGCCGCGGAGCGGCTGGGCCCGTGAGCCATGGCCGCTGGGCCTGCGCATCCGGAGCCTGTGCTCCGCAACGGGAGAGGCCACAACAGTGAGAGGCCCGCATACCGCAAAAAGAAAAAAAGAAAAAAAAAAAAAAAAAAAATATTCACACATAAGGAAACAGTGGGCAGGTGATAGTGTCTCATATTAAACCGTAACATACAGTTCCGACCCTTCCCCCAAAATTTATGTTTGTATATAGAATACACATATATATTCACTCATTCCAAGTCCCTTCATTCAACTAATAGTATTATTAAAGAGGAAAGCATGACACATAAAATAAGCTTACGATTAAACCATAAATCAAGAAGAGGGCAGTACCTTCAGAGGGTAAAGTCAGAAAATTACAAAAGATCCAAAGTAAAACTGAATTACCTGGCTAACCAGTCAGATGATGTTCAAGTAGGAGTTTATTTTTATTGGTCTCTGACTCCACTGTTCAGCAAGTATTTTGATCCTGAGGACAAAAAGAAAAGAAAAGAAAAGAAAAGGGTGTTGATTTTTATTGCCCTTTCTTTATATAAGTACTATTATTAATCACACACAAAATAACTTTTCCCACCTTTCCCTTCCCTGGACATAAGAAACAAACAATAACAACAAAACGCTATCAAGTATAAGGCCTCTTCCTGGGAATTTGAGCTTGATACCTTATTTTGCCATATATTACTACTTATGCTAAAAAAAATTTTTTTAAATAAAAATCATGCAGGGCATACAAAATACAGTCTGTCACAGTTTGTAAACATGGATAACACAAAGTGGAGATAAAGGAGATCACCTTCAAGTCCTGAAAAGTGATGAAACCAGCTGGGTAATTTGAACTTGGGACATTCCCACCAGTCCAAAAGGAATGTTCAACAAATTAACAATTTAAAATAATATAGGACTTCCCTGGTGGCGCAGTGCTTAAGAATCTGCCTGCCAATGCAGGGGACATGGATTCGAGCCCTGGTCTGGGAATATCCCACATGCCGCGAAGCAACTAAGCCCGTGTACCACAACTACTGAAGTCCGTGCACCTAGAGCCCGTGCTCCGCAACAAAAGAAGCCACCACAATGAGGCCCATGCACCACAACGAAGAGTAGCCCCTGCTCACCGCAACTAGAGAAAGCTCGCACACAGCAATGAAGACCCAATACAGCCATTAATTAATTAATCGATTAACTGATTAATCGATTAATTCATTAAATATAAATGTCCTGTCAGAAGCTAATTAAATACTGAAGTTCAAAAAAGATAAATACCCACCAGATGGATGGATAAAGCAAGCAAGGAGAAGGGTAAAACAAAAAAAAGCCCTGGGTATTTTCTTCCCCTCTAGGAAAGGGTGCATCATTTGAGTCACCAACAAAAAATAATTTTAAATGGGAGACAGGTAAGTGAGGGGCAGTTCAAAATAAACTGCAATAAAAACATGAACATAAAGAACAGCAGACTTTGCACTTGAGGAGATGTGGAGCAGGCTCTAGTGCAACAAAAAAGTGAGCCAATAAAAACATTCAACATCACCTTATGATTTTCCAAAACTATCAATAAAGCAACAATCTAACTATTGCTAATTCTAGAGATATCTATAAAGACAAGAACCATAACTATGCCCTTAAATTAATAGCATTCATGCTGGAATTGGCAGGTCTGTTGAGAAAGGATGGAAGAAAAAAATGATATATTCACAAGTTCCGAGTAACAAATACATCACAGCCATGGCCAATCCGCATGTAGCATATAGAAGACAACCAACCACAATCTAGCTGCATGATGTGAAGGGTCTGCTGCACTTTTGAAACTCAAAGGTGCGAAAATGGGGGTTGAGGATGGAAGGATATCACATTATACTGTGGATCACAAAGGGAAGAGAGGAAAATCCAGGTAATATATCAGTGCCATACAATTAAAGTTATAAAAGGAACTGATAAATCTAGTACCAGGTCTATTGATAAGCACAGTAGTCTCTAGCTTATAACTGATATACATGCCAGAAGTAAGGTGGTTCTCTTGGACTACATCTTCCAACCCACAATAGTATAGCTAGTTGTTAGCATAATGGCTAAAGGGCAGAAGCTTCAGAGCCCACCAGATCTAGACTCAACCAACTCCCAGCTCTTTCACTTACTGGTTAGGTACTCCTGGGTCAAGTAAAGACATCTTTGAGCCTTAGATTTCTCATCTTAAAATGGCTATCACACCTCCTAAGGCTCTTGTGAACATTAAGTGAAAATGCTTAAATTACTTATTAGTACCTAGTATATAAATGCTCAATAAATAAAAACAATTATTAGCCAAACAAGACTATCTGACACATAATATGACAAGAATTACCAAGCACAGTGAAATTAAAAAATAGGAGAAAACACAATCATCAGTTTTAGTTTTTAAATGAATTCAATGTTTTATAACGTGAATTTTTTTTATTTTTATTTTATTTATTTATTTTGGCTGCATCGGGTCTTAGTTGTGGCCCGCGGGATCTTCATTGTGGAACACAGGATCTTTAGTTGTGGCACGTAGACTTCTTAGTTGTGGCACGCATGCAGGATCTAGTTCCCCGACCGGGGATCAAACCCAGGGCCCCTGCATTGGGAGCATGGAGTCTTACCCACTGGACCACCAGGGAAGTCCCTATAACTTGAATTTTTATATCCAATTTAATTAGAGGACAGTGAAGGGGGAAAAGGTAGGCAGAAGTCCTGTAAAGAAAATCCAAGGTTTTCTGGCCCTAATTTTAAATCAAGTTTCATTTCAGAAATGTTTTTTTTGTTTTTGCTTCTTTTGGGGGGGGCTAACGGGGGTCAGTGGGGTGGCATTAGTACCTAAGAACAAGAGGGGTGGGAAGGAAAAGGAAGTAGAGTCAGAATGTACCTAGTACCCTAATGACTGACCCGGGAAACAAGTCTGCTGCCTAACGTGAAAGGTTGGCGAGAGAGCCTACATTAATACTCAAACACTGTCATACTGCTGGTGAGAACTATCCAAAGGAGTGCTGACCCAGCCAATCTGTACCCAATAACCCCCAGGACCCAAAGGAACACAGTCTACAAAATTCTCCTCTCCCTGGAAGTATGCAGTTGGATTAGAGAGGTCCCCAAATAGTTAAAAGATCAATGACTGGCCTGCCTACCAGGAACCTGCAAGGAGCAGATGGTCTAAAAAGTACTATAGGGCTTCCCTGGTGGCGCAGTGGTTGAGAGTCGGCCTGCCGATGCAGGGGACACGGGTTCGTGCCCCGGTCCAGGAAGATCCCACATGCCGTGGAGCAGCTAGGCCCGTGAGCCATGGCTACTGAGCCTGCGCGTCCGGAGCCTGTGCTCCGCAACGGGAGAGGCCACAGCAGTGAGAGGCCCGCAAAAAAAAAAAAAAAAAAAAAAGTACTATATACCAGGATCCCATAAAGTATGGAACTGTTGGGGAACTGCAGTTAACTTGCCTAGAACCAAGATTCTGCAAAGGCAACAATCAAAGCATACTTCCTGGGACTGTACTTATTACCTTCATCGAAAATAAGTTTATCCTGGGAATTCCCTGGTGGTCCAGTGGTCAGGGCTCTGCGCTTTCACTGCCGAGGGCTCAGGTTCAGTCCCTGGTTGAGCAAGCCGCGCGGCACAGCCGAAAAACAACTTTATCCTTACTTCTTTTCGTAGTTTGGACTTTAGTCAATCACACACACAAAGTCAAATCAGACCGACATAAAAACTGAATGACAGGGGCTTCCCTGGTGGCGCAGTGGTTGAGAGTCCGCCTGCCGATGCAGGGGACACGGGTTCGTGCCCCCGTCCGGGAAGATCCCACATGCCGCGGAGCGGCTGGGCCCGTGAGCCATGGCCGCCGGGCCTGCGCGTCTGGAGCCTGTGCTCCGCAACGGGAGAGGCCACAACAGTGAGAGGCCCGCATATCGCAAAAAAAAAAAAAAAAAAAAAACTGAATGACACAACCCCAAAATATTAAATATCGCAGCGGAGGAGGGGGCAGGGTATGACATTAATTTTTCTATTATAAATAACAGAAAGATGACTGATGAGATCCACATTATCAAAACCTGCACCACTAGAAAGCTATGGGGGCTTGGGGGAGATCAAACTGAGCTTTGTTAATAGCTAGTCTGAGAAGGTGTGCCTCGAGGCCAGAACAAAGAATCAAACTGGGGGAGGGGAGATGACAGAGAGGAAAATCCAAACTACATGATGCTGATGCTTGGAAACACCAACTGGACAAAAACAGGCCACTGAATATTATTGAACATGTTTTTCTTTTGCTGTTGAACATGGAAGGGGGCAAGGATTCTACTACTAATCATATTAAACTCATTGTTCTTTCCATGATGCTGCAGGCAGGACTCCCAGGTACTCCCTCTTCAGTTCCCTAAAATCATAGATAGAGATGGGGATATCACCATCTTTGGGAAAAGCCAGCTATTGCCCACTCATCTTCAAAGCACTACAGAGTAAGTCTGTGCACCAACTAAATGTCTGATTACTTAAAGATTACATAATATTGGCATAAACTAGACTTAAAATTTTTTTGCAGTTGAGATTATTTACCAAGCAATAAATATATCCTTTGTCAAAACTGTAACACCAGATTTTACTTGATCAACTGCAACCAATTTATAGCTATAATGAAAGGGGAAAAAAGGATGTAAGTTTAATACCATACGAAAATTTAAGGGCTTCCCTAGTGGCGCAGTGGTTAAGAATCCGCCTGCCAATGCAGGGGACACAGGTTCGAGCCCTGGTCTGGGAAGATCCCACATGCCGCAGAGCAACTAAGCCCGTGGGCCACAACTACGGAGCCTGTGCTCTAGAGCCCACAAGCCACAACTACTGAGCCTGCGAGCCACAACTACTGAAGCCTGCACGCCTAGAGCCCATGCTCCGCAACGAGAAGCCACCACAATGAGAAAGAAGCCCATGCACCGCAATGAAGAGTAGCCCCTGCTCGCCACAGCTAGAGAAAGCCCGCGCGCAGCAACAAAGACCCAACATAGCCAAAAATAAATAAATAAAACAAATAAATTTATTAAAAAAAAATAAATAAATAAAACAAAGCAACAAAGACCCAACATAGCCAAAAATAAATAAATAAAACAAATTTATTTTAAAATAAATTTATTTTTTTAAAAATAAATACATAAAACAAGTTTATTTTAAAAAATAATTTGTCTTTATAACAAGACAAATTATTTTATATAATTTAAAATTATATAAAAAGATGCTACTGTTTTGGAAGCTGTATAAACTTAACTCAATAAAAGAATTTTCTCTTTAAGATTTATTATTTAACCCATAATTATGTGTTCAAGTAAATAAGGAAAAATGTATTTGGTACCCAGGAGAACACTGGTAATACACTGATGACAAACTGTCAAAAATACCATAATCTTTTTGACAAGGGGAGGAGGAATTATTTCAAATTACAGCATACACAGGCCTAATAAAGTAAGGACAGGGTTAAAAAAAAAATGACATGTATTATCACCTATCCTGTGATGTACACTAGAAAGGAGCAAGCTGATTTGTCGTAATGTATTCTACACAGTCATTTAATAAGTTATAATAAATGTTTAGTTCTATGTGGAGCCAACCTGAAAATTTAAATGAGGCAGTTAAAAAAGAAGACTTGGGCTTCCCTGGTGGCGCAGTGGTTGAGAATCTGCCTGCTAATGCTAGGGGACACGGGTTCGAGCCCTGGTCTGGGAAGATCCCACATGCCACGGAGCAACTAGGCCCGTGAGCCACAACTACTGAGCCTGCGCATCTGGAGCTTGTGCTCCGCAGTAAGAGAGGCCGCGATAGTGAGAGGCCCGCGCACCGCGATGAAGAGTGGCCCCCGCTTGCCACAACTAGAGAAAGCCCTCGCACAGAAACGAAGACCCAACACAGCAAAAATAAATAAATTAATTAATAAACTCCTACCCACCCACCCACCCCCCCAAAAAAGAAAAAGACCCTGTCTAGTTCTTTTAAAAAAAAAAAAAAAAAAAGAAGACTTGATTTCAGAAAACCTAGTTTTTGGAAGTTCAGATTCATAAAGTGATCTTGTGGGAGGCATCTAATTCACTTAAATGTTTGTTCGGCACCTATTAGATGTCAGGCGCTGCAAAGGCACTCAAAAGTATAAGCAAAATATGGTTCCTGCTGCTAATTAGGAAAGGAGAAGCAGCTACAAATAACCACTATAGTTTCCGAAATGAAAACTATGTTCATTCAGTAAGCATCTGCTGAGCATCAACCTGCTACGCTGCACCGGAGACCAGGGATACAAGGAAGAACCAGAAGATGAAGGCAGAGTCTGATGATAATATTAAAGGAGAGGAGAGAGAAGGGCGGCCCTGCCTTTTTCATAGGATTGCTGTGGTAACTATAAAGCACTATTTACAGGTGAATGAAAGACAAATCCAAAACCATTCACCTCAGCCAAGAAAAAATAAAGGGGGGAGAAAGAATTATTAACGAAATTTGAATGTACAGATAACTTCTGCAATTATTTTCCATAGTTAGAACCGAAATGCCATTTTAGTTTCTTTATAATGAAAGACAAAAGCAAAGAAGAAAAAAACTTTTGTAAAATGTTAGTTATTTGTGTTAAAATCGGGAGAGACAGAGGAAACATTAATGGGGTGTATAAAGGTTGCTGAATATGAAAGCTATTTTTAACTCAACACATTCAGGAAATCATGCCATACACTTTGCTTGCACTACGATACTATCCACTGATGAACAATGGCAGTAAATATAACCATTCTGCATTTTTAAAATTACCTTGAGATTAAGGAGAAAACTAAAAAACTCTGGTTGGCAGACCAGTTTATTAACAAGCCCCATATCTCTGGCTGAGCTGTAGTTAGTAATGACATGGTTGCTAAAACAGGCATGAAGCCAGCCGCTTGCTGGTGCTTGTTCCACCTCCCTCTCCCCCATCTCCTGGAAAAACTGCATGCAGTGCTGCACGATCACACAAAATAAATACAGGAAAAGGGGTGGGAGGGGTTGGGTAGAGAGGTGAGCTGAAGCTCTGGGCTCCACCAGTGGAAGGCGTTCCACAAGAATTGCTACAGGGTCAAAAGTTTACAGTGGTTTCAATTTCACCTTTTAGCAGCCAATCAGGAAACAGAGACTGTACGCTGACCCTCAGGCTGCAAATGAACATTAACTCATTGGCCACCAGGACTGCCTGTATTCCTTTTCTTGCAAGGCTTTCCTTTTTCCTTTTTTTTTGGGGGGGGGGGGATGGTAGCAGAGGAGGAGGCAAAGAACATTTTAAGTTCAAGGTGATGATTTTATTGAAGACCATGTATTTTAAACAGGTATTTGAGGGGAGAAATGATCGAGTAATTTTCCTTGAAATTATCCTGTAGTATCTAACAAACCCATCATTAATGCTGGTATCGAGACAAAGGGTGAACTTCGGCAAGTTAAAGAGATAAGATTTATCTCCACGAGGCTGCATTTCTAAGAACAATTTACAATATGATGAAAGATAATGCTGGTTGTTTCCAGTAAATGCTTTAAAAATAACTCAGATATTGAAGACATTTAATCAAAGTATTTATCTAACCCCAATTTTTTATTTGCATAGATTCTCCACCTCCTCTCCTAATCATTAATATAAACGTGCAACATGCCTGTACTTTTCATACTGTACATCTACCAAAATGCAGGTACAGCTCCTAAGGTATAAGCTTTCTTTTCCTGTATTTCTCTCCTCAAACAGTTCGGTAAACAGAAGTGACTCCTATGTACAATAAACTCAAGAGTGAACCCCTTGGCAACAGACTCAACTACTCTCCAATTCTTTTTTCTTAATGTAAATTTCTCCCAAATGCAGAAAACATCAGTAAACTAATCCATTACTCTTTCCAACATTTTATATTTAACATTGAGCAAGGTTAAAATGAAGATCTGTACTATACACACCTTAACTATCCTACATTTAAAAACTAGATTTCTGTGATGCGTTACATGATAAAAGTGAAAGAGCTGTATTAACTGCTCTATCACAATGACCAGTTAAATACTAATAAGCAATTGTGTGAATTTGTAGTTAGAATATTTCTCATTAATTCCATAGGTGGTCGAATTTTAGCAGTCTTGTTGACTTAATTTTAAGTTATATTTATAAGGCCCTGTAGGTGCTACCACTACCTAAGAAAATGATTCCATGTAGGGCATTAGTTTTCTTACACAAACCAACAGAGTAAGACACCACAGTCATTTCTGAACACCCAAAGATAACCAATATACAAAAGTATCTTACCTAATACATAACTATTAAGGGCCCCAAAATAAATTCATAGGTATAAATTTTCCACAGCAATTTAATGTAGTTAAGATAGTAAATAAACTTGATCCTAATGTAGGTTTTTTTTTTAATTCAGCATTAAAACAATTTTCTAGTAACAACTCCCAACCCTTCATGATCTAAGTTTATGAATATTTGTCTATAAAGAGTCTTTACTTTTAAAATCTAGGTTTTTTTTAAACATGGTTTACAGAAGCTTTTTTAATGTATTAAATTGGAGGAGTCTTCTGTACATCTTCTTTTTACAAGATGGCCTCATTCTGAAAGAAAATGGATGCGATAAAATTTTACATCAAGTCAGCATGTTAGCAAGAAGCTTTTTGTGTGTTCTGAATTTGATTAATACAAGCCAAGGTCACTTCCTGAAAGATGCCTACCATTGCAGCTGCAGGCAAACTAGGCTCCAGTGTAAAGCTGGGGGAAGGGAATGGGTGATGGCATTTATTAACACTGAGATGGGCTTCCATCTCCACCAGCAGCAATTTAAGGAGGGGGAACAAGAAGATCCCAGAATTCCTGGCATATAAAGATTAAAATATTTGCACTCTTTAATATTTAAAAACAGAAATTTAATCAATATATAATACTCATGTCAAAATTACATCAAAGATATCCTGAACACTACAATACATTAAAACATTTCACTTAATACTATACAAATCATCTAACACCAGACACTAAAGTAAACTTAGCATTCAACACAAAACGACCTGTACTTGCTACGCAAAACGCCTACAAAAGCAGATACAGGCCCTTGAAGAAAATAGAATCAGAGATTCAAATTTCTCTTATCTAAAACTAACAGCGGCCTAAAAGTCATGAAAGCAGAAATCCAAAACACAAAAGTCTATATTGCAAAGTATCTGCAGAAGTTTTGTACTGTAATTCAATTTAATTTTCTTCATACCAGCATGAATACAAATATTATGTCTCTGTGCTCAAAAACATCAAGATATACATTATCAGCAACCAGAACCTTCTCCCTGAATAATTAATAATAGCAAAATTTAACTGAGCGGTTACTATGTACAGCTAGGAAACTATATTAAGTACTTCACCTGTCCTCTGTGAAGTACATATACATTTCAATTAACTGGATAAAATATTACGCAGAGTCTGGAAATCTACACACTCCATATAATTTTCTGTATGTAACCTTGGACAAATTAGATTGATTTTGTGTGCCTCATTTTTCCTACCCACCAAACGGGAGATATGCCTGAACGAAGATTTTCCAGAGATATATCAGCAGCAACGTGCTTTTAATGACTGTACAGTAAACACAAAACCTGGCCTTTTTTTTTTTAAATCATCAACATGTTCAAAGCCATTATGTTTCTATTTTCTACATAAATTGAGAATATAATTTTGTCCCTCTCTTATGCTCCCCACCCTTTCATTCTGATTGAAGTTTGGTTCAATTTCAACAACAACAAAAATAAACAGGTATTACACGTGCAAGTTCAAACAAATTGATGCTGCTTTTTTTTTTTTTTTTTTTTAAGTCTTACACCTTTCAGTGACTGGCAGGGAAATGCTATCATTTAATGGGCACAGAGCTTTATACCTAAAGGGCTTTTTAAAATCACCTTAGGAAAAGGAAGGCAACCAAGCAAAAAATACTGTGAGAAGTCCTGAATTCAGAGAATCTAGTAGCTGGGTACGGCCAAGTAAGGCATTCAGAAGAATTCAACAAGACCTAATCATATGCCTTTGAGATGGAACAAACTCTAAAAACAGACTAAGGGTAAAATTAGTTATTCAAACTCCTTCTCCCCAGGACATCTTGTGAAACACTGAGGGGGAATAAATTTTTCCTCAATTTCTCCTATCTTCTATATTCTTTCTTTCCATCACATGACTTATTCCAAAAATAACTCAGAACAAAGCGTAGAGTTAAACAGTAGGTAGCTAGCTTCTTGCCACAGACCAACCAGGGTATGGAAGGTACAATTTTCCCTCGCATCTCCAACTAAATCATTCTTCTCCCCTGGTTTTATCCAAGTACCCAATGCGGTCCTCACTTGGCAAATAAGACAAACTACATTGGGGATACAACAGTAGTTGCCTGGTCTTCCTCCCGTACTAATGCAGCTTCTGTGCCAAAAATAGAACCTAAAAGGAAATACTGACTATAAAATAAAAATAAACAAAATATTAGGCTGCATGTCTTCTTGCTCTGTCAGAGTGGTTCACAGACATAAGTTTGAGAATCACTCTTTAAGATTCACAGAGTAAGTGTTTAAAAAAAAAAAAGATTCAAATATTTTCTATGGCTTCAAACCAGATGGACCAGCTATCCCATAACTGAAAATTTCTGTTTAAAAAAAATACAAAGTAGGGCTTCCCTGGTGGCGCAGTGGTTGAGAGTCCGCCTGCCTATGCAGGGAACGCGGGTTCGTGCCCCGGCCCGGGAGGATCCCACATGCCGCAAAGTGGCTGGGCCGGTGAGCCGTTGCCGCTGGGCCTGCATGTCTGGAGCCTGTGCTCTGCAACGGGAGAGGCCACAGTAGTTAGGGGCCCGCATACTGCAAAAAAAAATAAATAAATAAAAAATACAAAGTAGTATGACACATAAAATGGTATTATTAATCAGTAATAATGCAGCTATGCCATATGCTTATTCTTTGAAAAGCACATTAGACTATAAGCCCCAAATGCACCTCTCAAGTGAAAAAGCCAGTATGTTGTCATTACATTCACTTCACAATGTTTGCTGAAATTATATCATATTCCACAGGACTGCTATTCCAGGTTCTGTGGGTACAATGGTAAACAAGACACAAGGCCCTCAGAGAAGTCCTTAAATTCAGAGAGCCTCATTCCTGGGCAAAGGAAGGTGCTCAGAGGAGTTCAAAAAGACCTAAGCAATGAGATTAAAATAAACCCTAAAGATGGACAAAGGATAAAATCACAGAGCTAACATTTTACTGGATATTAACAATACACAAGATATTTCCAGAAGGTATTTCCAGAAAGTGATTAAGCCATAAAGGAAATAAATAGGGTGTGTGATATAAAAGAGGAGGGAGGGAGGTAGGAAGAGGGAAGTAATTTCAGGTCAGGGAAGGGCTCTCTGAAGATGCAACATTTAATCTGAGAGCTGAAAGGAACCAACCATGAAAGCAGGGTTCCAGGCATATAGCATTGTATATAATAGCACTAACAGATAATGAAATTTATATATTTATGTACATAGGTAGATATATAATTTTTTTTTTTTTTTTAGCCACGCCGCGAGGTCTGTGGGATCTTAGTTCCCCAATCAGGGATTGAACTCCAGTCCTCAGCAGTGAAAGCGCAGAGTACTAACCACTGGACCACCAGGGAATTCCCATGAAATTAATAATTATTAATGATAATAAAACAGATAATTGATTAAGTCTAACAGTCTCAACCTTCTTCCCACTTCTAGTCTGGGACCCACACTGTAGGCCAACAGGAACTTGAAAATTATGTGCTAGTAACCTGCTTCATTTTAAAACGTATGTTTAGGGCTTCCCTGGTGGCGCAGTGGTTAAGAATCCACCTGCCAATGCAGGGGACATGAGTTCGATCGCTGGTCCAGGAAGATCCCACATGCCACAGAGCAACTAAACCCATGCGCCACAACTACTGAGCCTGCACTCTAGAGCCCACGAGCCACAACTACTGAGCCCGAGTGCCACAACTACTGAAGCCCACGCGCCTAAAGCCTGTGCTCCGCAACAAGAGAAAAGCCACTGCAATGAGAAGCCCGTGCACTGCAAGGAAGAGCAGCCCCGGCTCGCTGCAACTAGAGAAAGACCACCGCTGCAACAAAGGCCCAACACAGACATAAATAAATAAATAAAATAAATTTTTAAAACATAAAAAATAAACAAAACTTACATTTAATAAAAATCCATGAGAGATCCATACTCTAAGCCAGTATACAACATAGCTTTCTAGAAAGTATTATTCGTAATAGGTGGAACAAGGAAGTATTACTAAAAATAACACTTAATAGATTTAGAGGAAAAACACAGATTCAAATTCCAGCTCTCCTAATAATAACGTTACCACCACCACCCATTACTTCCTCTATAAATTACAGAGAGCATCTCTTGCCCTACCTATCTCAAAGAGCAGTTATGAATGACTGAGATCCTCACTGCCACCCACACTGTCAGAAAAAGCCATGTCTCTTAGTGGAAAAAAACATACAGCCCATCCACTCATTAAGGGAGACTGCCAGGGCCTCACACTGGAGTGTATTTGTTATTTAAACCCAGATTATTAGAATATTGTGGATATCTGGCTTCCCAACTTTACAGCAGATTAGAAGGGAGAGACTATTAGAAGCAACAAAGTAGTAACAACAAGAAAGCAGAGCTAACTGGCAGGCAAAAGATAGTGAAGGAAAATAGGTGAAAAAAACTTTTTTTAATTTAAGAATAGCAAATACAAAAACTCTTAAAATTAAAGTGGCCTAGACTCAGTCATTCAACCTTATGAGAAACACTCCTGTTTAATTCAGGAGGTAGAAGAGGTGTCACTCACAGCAAAAAATAGTAATAAAACTCCTAATGTCCTGAATCGTTAAGAAAAGATTAAATACACTTAGCACACTGCTTGAAAGGGGGAAGTTTGAATACGCTTAAGGATTTCAATTTCCGAGGGTTAATTTTTTTTTTTAAACAAGCTCTGTGCTATAATGGTTGTTTTTGGCTATGCACAGCAACCATCTGGGCTTCTCTGCACCGTTCTGTTCTATTCCCAGCCACTCCCCACTGTGGTGCTTAGAAGCAATGGAAGTATTCACAAGGCAAGCAGCAAAGGTTAGAAAACCTGGGACTTAGATGATCAACAGTTTAAGCAAGAAAGGGCTTCCACTAAGTACAACACAAGATCCAGAAGCCAAAAGAAATCAGTATTTTTTTTTTTTTTTTGGCCACACCATGCGCCATGCGGGATCTTAGTTCCCCAACCAGGGATCGAACCCATGCCCCCTGCATTGGGAGCGCCGAGTCTTAACCACTGGACCACCAGGGAAGTTCCAAGAAATCAATACTTTTAAACATATTAAAAATAATAACAAAAAAAAACCAAAGTTAAACATTAACTGGATAAATTTGGTACAATTTGAACAGCAAGATAATAATGGTAAAGAATTCTAATCTACTGAATAAACTAACATTTCATAAATCCACAATAAATATAAAAATATATACACGAAGGGAAAGCTCTTCTTTACAGCAGAGAGCCAACAAATATAGAAGGAACGATCAAACTGGAAAATCACCATTTGGGAAAGTCATAATCATCATTCATTCAAAAGGCGACAATCATCAGTGGAAGCTACAAATAGTGCTGTACGTTTACGGAGTAATACAGGGTATTTCCATAATTACAGACGCAAAACCTCTAAACCCCACAGCAAACTTTACGGTTATCTCCCAAAAACAACCTTACAATGGAAAAAGTAGCAGACACCACTGCAACCAAATGGTCGATGTTAGCATCATCAAAGATGGGACTGATCTGGTTAGATGGACTGAGAGCACATCATGTCCATGGTATTCCTCCCTGAGAAGTGCAGAACTTGAATCTAAACATGAGCAAACGCCACACAAGCACAAACTGAGACTTTCCTAACATAACTGAAGAATCAATGTCATGAAACAAAAAAGCAAGCAGAAACTGTCCCAGATTAAGGAGACTAAAGAGACATAAATGAATGCAGTGCATGCAATCTTCGAGTTCCCTTCCCTCTAGAAGACATTATTGAGACAACTGGTGAGATCTGGATAAAATCTACAGATTGTGTCAAAAATAATTTCATGGGGCTTCCCTGGTGGCGCAGTGGTTGAGAGTCCGCCTGCCAATGCAGGGGACACGGGTTCGTGCCCCGGTCCGGGAAGATCCCACATGCCGCGGAGCGGCTGGGCCCGTGAGCCATGGCTGCGGAGACTGTGCATCCGGAGCCTGTGCTCCGCAATGGGAGAGGCCACAACAGTGAGAGGCCCGTGTACCACAAAAAAATAAATAAATAAATAATAATTTCATGATTTTTATAATCATAGTGTGATAATATTTAAAAAGTCCTTGTTTTTAGAAAATGAAATATTTAGGAGTAAAGGAGAATCATGTCTGCAACTTCCTCTCAAACGGTTCAGAAAAAATACTTTTTTTCATTTTAAATGATAGGAGAAAGCAAATATGGTAAAATGTTAACATTTGAAAAATGTGAGTGAAATGTACCCTGGGAGTCTTTATATTAATCTTGCAACTTTTCTGGTAAGCCCCAAATTAAGAAGAAATAAAAAATAAAAGATGCAGGGGGCACAAGTTCAATCCCTGGTTGGGGAAATAAGATCCTGCATGCTGCGCAGAGCAGCCAGAAAAATAATATAAATAATATGAATAAATAAATAAATAAATAAATAAATAAATAAATAAATATTAAAATTTTAAAAAATAAAAGATAAATAACAGATTGGGAGAAAATACCTGCAGTGCATAAACAGACAAGGAATGAAAACCCAGAATACACAGGAGCTCTCACAAATCAGTAAGAAAAGACAACACAAGAGGAAAAATGGGCAAAAAATCAAAATAGGCAGTTCAGGGCTTCCCTGGTGGCGCAGTGGTTGAGAGTCTGTCAGCCGACGCAGGGGACACGGGTTCGTGCCCTGGTCTGGGAGGATCCCACATGCCGCGGAGCGGCTGGGCCCGTGAGCCATGGCTGCTGAGCCTGAGCGTCCGGAGCCTGTGCTCCGCAACGGGAGAGGCCACAGCTGTGAGAGGCCTGCGTATCGCAAAAAAGGAAAAAAAAGGCAGTTCACTGTAGTACAAATGGCCAATAAACACATTAAAACATGCACAACTCTTCCAAGGATTAGGGAAATGTATAATAAAAACAATGAAAGAAAATTATACCAGTTGGCAAAAATTAGTAATTTTAAGCAAGTATCCTTTAGGCTCAACAAGCCCACAGCACAAGTACATCATGATACAAAAGATATGTACAAGGATATTCAATATAACACCCTATAAAAGAGCAAAAAAAGGGAGGAGGGAACAAATAATGAGCATCAATAGGGGAATATAAACTCTAATTAGATGCAAGCTCCTTGAAGTAAAAGACTAGCACATTTTTTCATTGATATTTGTCCCCAGTAACTGACACATGACAAGTACTCTATATATATTTGCAAATTAAAAGATAAATGGTTAAAGAAAGGACACTCAAAATGGTGTATTATATAGCCATTGAAACAAACAGTAGATCTAAAAAATAATCACCTAAAAAGATGCCCATGGAACAACTAAAAAAAACAACTTGCAGGCAACATGTAACATGATTGTTTTAAAGTATGAGAACATGTCTACATAGATACATCTGCTTATTCTTGGGAGAAAAGTAGAGAAAGGTACACAGAATTTGATGAGTGATTAAACTGCGAGAATACTTTAACTGCTGTACTTTCATTATGGAACAGAAGTTCTTGTGCCACAGGCCCAGTAGCTGTGGAGCACCGGCTTAGCTGCTCCATGGTATGTGGGAACTTCCCCGACCAGGGCTCGAACCCGTGTCCCCTGCACTGGCAGGCGGATTCCTAACCACTGTGCCACCAGGGAAGTCCCAGGGGAGAAGTTTTTAATAGGCAAAATTTGGGGTGAGAGCTGCAGGGTGTGTGACTTTCTTCTGATTGGTTGGTGGTGAGGTAACGGGGCAGTGTTCCAGGAATCTTGTGCTCAGCCAGAAGTTACCATCCTCCACCTGGGTGGGGGACTTAGTTCCTGCAGAAGATATTATGTATATTCCTTCAGGAGGAACCAGGACCCAGCCCCAAGGCTGTACTATTGTTTCTTGACTGCTCCTCCTTTCTTTCTGCATTCCCTCCCTTCCCTGATTAACAACTGTTTGATTCTGCCCTTTGGAACTCAGGGAAGGTCAAGGAGGCTAAATGAAGCCTATTTCCTACAAACAAGGAACAGGGGACAAGGAAAGGATTTGTACCAGGGAGGGCCCCAAGGGTCCTGCTCATTTCATTTTGAGAGGTGGGATTATGACTAACTTTGTGTTATCACTATGTTTAAGTAAAAACTATTTTTTTAATATTTATTTATGTATTTATTTGGCTGCACTGGGTCTTTAGTTGCAGCAAATGGGATCTTCGTCCCCTCGTGCAGGGATCTTCATTGCAGCATTCGGAAACTTTTCTTTTTATAAGTTGCAGCATGCAGGGTCTTCAGTTGTGGCATGCAAACTCTTAGTTGCAGCATGCAAACTCTTAGTTGCGGCATGTGGAACCTAGTTCCCCGACCAAGGCTTGAACCCGGGCCCCCGGCATTGGGAGCACAGAGTCTTAACCACTGACTACCAGGGAAGTCCCAACACTGAATTTAAAGAAGATGCCATTTTAAAAAATTAAGCTCTACAAAATGTTAAACTTCCTAATGTAATACAAAATGAACAGATTAGGAAAACAATTATGTAACACACACCAAGAGTCTTAAAAATCTTTGATCCAGATTCTACTTCCAGGAGTCTATCCAAAGGAAGTAACAGAAATGCAGACAAAGCTTATGTACCAAATGTTCACACTAGCATTACTTTTAACAATTATAAAACAGAAGTAGCCTTTAAAATATCATTTAAAGCTCTGTACAATTACACATAAAAGGAAGATGCAGAAATATATAGAAAATATACACACAGGAGAGAGAAGAAAAATTCAGGAAATGGACCAAAATATTATCCCCAAGATCACTAGGTACCTCTTCCCACTTTGAAATGACACACAAATTTCCAAAACTGGCTTGTTTGGCTTTTATAACCACACAACAATATGGAGCATGTGACAGGGTTATAATTTATTTATGTATAAACATTCCTAAACCTTATTTTACATTTGAAATACAAAGTACTAACTCCTTACCTAAGTCAGATATCAAGCCCACTTCCTCAATTGCCAATTTAAGCCAAAAATATATATATATATATATCAAGACAAGTCACAAATTGGGAGAAAATATTTGCAAAACGTTTATCTGATAAAGGACTTGTATCCAAAATATACAAAGGACTCTTAAATAACAAAAATAAGAAAGAACATAAGCAAACAACCCAATTTTACAATGGCAAAATATTGGGGCTCCCCTGGTGGTCCAGTGGTAAAGAATCTTCCTTCCAACGTAGGAGACATGGTTTCGATCCCTGGTCGGGGAACTAAGGTCCCACATACCGCAGGGCAACTAAACCCACACGCTGCAACTACTGATCTTGCGCACCACAACTACTGAGCTCACGCACCTCAACAAGAGAGCTCTCACGCCGCAAACTACAGAGCCCACGTGCCCTGGAGCCCGCATGCACCGCAACGAGAGAAAACCCTCACACTACAACTAGAGAGAAGCCCAAGCAACGCAACAAAGAGACTGCGCACTGCAACGAAAGATCCCACATGCCTCAACGAAGATCCTGAGTGCCGCAACTAAGACCTGATGCAGCCCAAAAAAATAAATTAAATAAATAAATGTTTTAAATTTTTAAAAATAAAAAAATAAATAAAACGGCAAAATATCTAAATACCTCACCAAAGAAGATATACAGATGACAAATAAGCACATGAAAAGATGCTCAATATCATGTCTTTGAGGAATTACAAATTAAAACAAAAATGAAACCACCGCACATCTATTAGAATGGCTAAAATCTAAAAAACTGACAATAACAAACGCTGACAAGAATATGAAGCAACAGGAATTCTCATTGCTGGGGGAATGCAAAATGGTACAGTCACCTTAGAAAACTGTTTGGCAGGGCTTCCCTGGTGGTGCAGTGGTTGAGAGTCCGCCTGTCGATGCAGGGGACACGGGTTCGTGCCCCGGTCATGCCGCGGAGCGGCTGGGCCCGTGAGCCATGGCCGCTGAGCCTGCGCGTCCGGAGCCTGTGCTCCGCAACGGGAGAGGCCACAGCAGTGAGAGGCCCGCGTACCTCAAAAAAAAAAAAAAAAACTGTTTGGCAGTTTCTTACAAAGCTAAACGTTATCTTACCATATGATGCAACAATCACATTCCTATTTAAATGCCCAGCTGACTCAAAAATATGTCCATACGAAAACCTATACACAAATGTTTATAACAGCAGCTCTATTTATAACTGCCCAAAACTGGAAGCAACCAAGATGTCCTTCAACAGATGAATGGATAAACTGTCGTATGTCCACATGATGGATTATTCAGAAATAAAAACAAATGGTCAAGCCAAGAAAGACATGGAGGAACCATAAATGCACAATGATAAGTAAAAGAAGCCAGTCTGAAAAGGCTTCATACTATATGATTCCAACTATATGACCTTCTGCAAAAGCCAAAACTAAAGAACAGTAAACAGGCCAGCAATTCAGGAGAAGAGGAGAATGAAAAGGTGAAGCATGGGTAGCTTTCAGAGAGGTAAAACTATTCTGTACGATACTGTAATAGTAGATACATGACACTATGCCTTTGTCAAAACCTACAGAACTATAAACACAAAGAGTAAATCTTAATATAAACTATGGATTCTATTTAATAATATGGTATTAATATTGGTACATTAATTATAACAAATGTACCATGCACTACACTAATGCAAAATGCTAACAGGGGAAACAGGGTGGGGGCAGGGAGGGGTGTGGTAGAGACGCAAATGGGGACTGTACTATCTGCTCAATGTTTCTATAAATCTAAAACTATTCTAAAAAAGAGTCTGTTTTTTTAAATCATGAGAACTACAAAGAAATATGCTACTTTATCAAGTGGATATCTAACACCAATTAAGCAACCAAGTTTTGTAATATGTCTTTTTATAACTGAGTTGTATAAAACTTTCAAAAATAAGGCTGCAGAATTTCTTTACCATACCCCCATTTCTATAATGCTACCCAATGCTCCCAAAAGGAAAAGTAAAATGAAAAATTTTCAGTGAAGACAATGCACTGTCTGGTTCATTAATCCAAACATGTTAAATTGTTTAAACAATAGCTTAAATAATAAATTTAAACTTGCTTCAATAATAAATTTAAACTTTGTTCAACAGGGAAGATTTTTCTTTTCTTTTCTTTTAATATTTATTTATTTATTTTGGCTGTGCCGGGTCTTAGTCACAGCATTCAGGCTCCTTAGTTGCAGCATGGATGTGGGATCTAGTTCCCCGACCAGGGATCAAACCCTGGCCCCCTACATTGGGAGTCTTACCCACTGGACCACCAAGGAAGTCCCAGGAAGACTTTTCTTTAAAATTCTCATACAACTGTCCTAAGTCTTTGCAATATCATCTGCATTTTTTAAAAAGATTTTTAAAATATTCCCCACCAATTCAAAAACATTTATCAAATGCCTACTACATACCAAGCTGAATATACTGTGATAACCGTTTCTGCCTTGTCAAGGAAATTTACCTGATTTTTCCAATGAAAATTTCCTCCAATAAACATTTTTTGAGGACTATTAATTAAGTAGCGGGAAAATACAATATTCAGATGTTACCAAAACATGCTGCAGAATTATAGATTGTTAATGATTCACACAAAAACGTCGGAGCTATCTTACCAAGAAGAAATTTAACTTACTAAATACAATAAGCACAACCATGCAGTTAAAATGAATCAGAAAAGGGAATTTCCTGGCGGTCCGGTGATTAGGACTCAGTGCTTTCACTGCCAGGGTCCAGATTCGATCCCTGGTCGGGGAACTAAGATCCCACAGCAGCACAGCCAAAAAAAAAAAAAAAAAAAAAAAAAAACAGGAATCAGAGAAGAAACTATTTCAGACCATTTTCACAGGCAGCTCTCCTCACCCTCATCGATAACCTGAAGCAGCTGGGTAGATTCACACAAGAGGACAGCAATACTGACCTTGACAATTCTTAATAATGACAAAGTCTGTAAGTACCAAGTGAGCACTTAAGGTTTTGCTGTTTATTACACAAATATCTTTTCAGACACGCATAAACAGGAAACTCCACTTTATCACAAGTCTTGGGGAATATAAAAGTTTGCACAAAGGCAGTGCTTTCAAGCACTGTAGTGGGAAAGTATGTTCAGGCTTTCAAAATAGAGACATTAATTAGAACTTAAAACTTCCAGGGCCTCCCTGGTGGCGCAGTGGTTGAGAGTCCGCCTGCCGATGCAGGGGATACGGGTTCGTGCCCCGGTCTGGGAGGATCCCATATGCCGCGGAGCGGCTGGGCCCGTGAGCCATGGCCGCTGAGCCTGCGCATCCGGAGCCTGTGCTCCGCAACGGGAGAGGCCACAACAGTGAGAGGCCCGCGTACGGGGGGGAAAAAAAAAAAAAAAAAAAAACTTCCATTACCAAGAGACTTGTAGAATACAAGCAGAAAATATAGCAATAACACTTGTATTTTTACCGTACTATAAATTAATTATAATAATATACATCAACTTACGAGCAAAGTATCTCATTTTGCAGGTAAGAAAGGACTCCAGAAGCTGTGATTTGTCCATTCTGTTGAAGCACACCCTCAAGTATGCTAAGATACTGTCTGTGTTAAGTGGGAATTCCTAACATAATAAAAATATTCTAAGTAGATTTAAGGCAATCAGCTTAAGCTAATCTGCTGATATCTAGCTATATTAGAGCCATTAAATTAGATTCATTCAGGTTAAAACCCAGCAAAAACTCAATTCTGTAAGTCCTATACAGGCATACCTCAGAGATATTTCAGGTTAACTTCCAGACCATCATTATAAAGCAAAGTCACATGAATTTTTTGGTTTCCCAGTGCACATAACAGTTATGTTTACACTATACTGTAGTCTACTAAGTAGGCAATAGCATTGTATCTAAAAAACAATGTACATGCCTTAATTTAAAAATATTTTATTGCTGGGACAATTTTAAAATATTTTATTGCTGGGAATTCCCTGGAGGTCCAGTGGTTAGGACTGGAGCTTTCACTGCCAAGGTCGCGGGTTCAATCCCTCATCCGGGAGCTAAGACCGCACAAGCAGTGAACTAAAGTAAGCAAATAAATAAATATTTTATTGCTAAAAACTGCTAACCATCATATGAGCCTTCAGCGAATGGTAATTTTTTCTTTGCTGGTGGAGGGTCCTGCCTCCATGTTGGTGGCTGCTGGCCGATCAGAGTGGTGGCTGCTGAAGGCTGGGGTGGGCGTGACAATTTCTTAAAATACAACAATGAAATTTGCCTCGTCAATCAACTCTTCCTTTCACAAATGATTTCTCTGTAGCATACAATGCAGTTTGACAGCATTTTACTCATAGTAGAACTTCCCTCAAAATTGGAGTCAAGGGCTTCCCTGGTGGCGCAGTGGTTGAGAGTCCGCCTGCCGATGCAGGGGACACGGGTTCGTGCCCTGGTCCGGGAAGATCCCACATGCCACGGAGCAGCTGGGCCCGTGAACCATGGCCGCTGAGCCTGCGCATCCGGAGCCTGTGCTCCGCAACGGGAGAGGCCACAACAGTGAGAGGCCCGCGTACCACAAAAAAAAAAAAAAAAAAAATTGGAGTCAATCTTCTCAAACGTTGCTGCTGCTTTATCAACTAAGTTTATGTAATATTCTAAATCCTTTATTGTCATTTCAGTCAAGTTTTCCACATTATCTGGGTATGGTTTGTGGTGCCCCAAAGCAATTACAATAGGAACAAAGATCACTGATCATAGAGCACCATCAAACATATAACAATTAAGTCTGAAATATTTCAAGATTACCAAAATGTGACAGAGACACACAGACTTTCTTGATGCAAGGCAGCCACAAAACTTCAATTTCTTTAAAAAAAAAAAAAAAAAGGCAGTATCTGTGAAACACAATAAAACAAAGTATGGCCATACTAACATTTTAATTAGAAAAAGCTATTAAAAAACTATAAACAACTTTCTAATCACATTCTTCTTTCTTATCAAATATCAATGAAAAGAAAAAGCAAAGTAATATTCAAAAATAAGACAACCTCAAGTCCAATGATACTGAACAAGTACAATTACTTAGCATCTAACATAGCCCCTAACCCAGAATAGGCCAAATTGAACTTGCATTCTTTCAAATCACCTAATATTTGTTTATACTTTTTTTGTGTGTGTGTGTGCGGTACGTGGGCCTCTCACTGTTGCGGCCTCTCCCGTTGCGGAGCACAGGCTCTGGACGCACAGGCTCAGCGGCCATGGCTCATGGGCCCAGCCGCTCCGCGGCATGTGGGATCTTGCCGGACCAGGGCACAAACCTGCGTCCCCTGCATCGGCAGGCAGACTCTCAACCACTGCGCCACCAGGGGAGCCCTGTTTATCCTTATATTAAAAATAGTTTTTGCAATATCCAATGTAATCTGTCTAAAATCTTTTTAGCAACCACATCATTTACCAAAAAGCTTAATCATTTTTTTTAACTAGAACTATTCTGCTAGATGTCATCTTACAGTTCATATTCATTAAAAAATATGGGATACATTACTTGCCCAAAAATAATTTATTCAGTGTTTCCCTAGATGCCTTAGATTGAAAACTAGATTAAGAAAATCTGGGTAGCACCACATATTAACTGATCTCTATTGTATGAAAGACTGTGTTTTGTATACAAGTAATCCCAAACAACTTTTACCCCTGTTGTCACTCCAATTATTTTCATTCATCATTTTGAACCTAGAGAAACAAATTGTTTAAATTATTTTAAACTAGATCCTACCATAAAGAGACAGAACAGAACAAACATTTACTAGACTCCTGCGGGTGCACAGTATTTCACTGTCCATGGATAAGAAAACTAAAGTTTGGGTAGGTAGAATAACTTGGTCAAGGTCTCACAACTGATGGAACAGGGATTAATTAGAACTCAGCATCACCTGAATTCCAAGTTCATGCTTTTTATACTACCCTTCCCCCCACATTTTAATTGTACTAATCACTGTGATTGTATAAATCTCAACTATAAAATTACCCAACAGCAACTACTTTGCAATTGGGTGGTGGGGGGGAGCCCACAGGTAGAAAATAGATACCCAAGAACTACCTAAAACTGAACTTTTCCAATATGTAACCAAGGGATATTAGAAGTATAGTCTCATCCCCTCTGTTTCAGAGTAAGGAATCTTAGATCTAGAAAACCATTAGTTGGTGACAAGATCCTGCCAGAATCAGAAACTCCATCTCCCCACTCAACACTTGAAGTACTTCCCTTATCACTCCATTTGTCATAGAGCAGTGATTATTCAATTGTGGTCCCCAGACCAGTCCCATCACCAACACCAGGGAACTTAGAATGCAAATTCTTGAACTCTAAGCCAAAACTGTAAACTCTGAAGGTGGGACCTGGCAATCTGTGATTTAAGCATTCAAGTGATTCTGGTATGCTCTAAAGTTTGAGAGCCACTGCTATGGAGGAAACCTGACCGTTTAAAACAGACCACCCTAGGGCATAAGCTCCTGCACACAGGAGTTAATCAACTCCTAAAAAGAGAAAACAGACTGAGTTAATCCTCCCTTCCTATTGTCTAGTCCAGAACAGTGCTTCTCAAACTTTAGGAAGCAGAACCACCTGTAGAGAGAGGAGTTGTTTAACAAATTCCCAGGCCCCACCCCCAGAGATTACAACTCAGTAGGCCTGGGATACAGAGAGGCCTTCTAACAGCACCCAGGTGATACAAATACCGCAGAAAAGCAGACTATACTTTTGAGAAACAGAGGACTAGAGCAAATCCTCTTTGAGATTTCACATAGCCCAATGTGAAGAACATTTCCATCCTTCCTTTCTCATCCTTCCTGCTTGCCCTCTAAGATTCTTAATCTGCTCCAAGATTATTTTTGAAAGTCACAACCAATTTTGTATATTCAATCCCATTTCTCAAAATACACCAACAAGGGCTTCCCTGGTGGCGCAGTGGTTGAGAGTCCGCCTGCCGATGCAGGGGACACGAGTTTGTGCCCCAGTCCGGGAAGATCCCACGTGCCGCGGAGCGCCTAGGCCCGTGAGCCATGGCCGCTGAGCCTGCGCGTCCGGAGCCTGTGCTCCGCAACGGGAGAGGCCACAACAGTGAGAGGCCCGCGTACCGAAAAAAAAAAACAACAACACATACCAACAAGGTTAAGTTAGAGTTAAGATTTAATTTATTCTCCTTAGAACAAAATAGTACCAAAAAAGCCTTCAAAAGGGCTTGTATGGAAGTTTAATGTGATTCAATTAAATATGTTATGTGGCCACGACAAAAGAGTATCCTATGAGATACCACAAAAAACACCTGAATTGAGATCTCAGTTCTATCAGGAGGTCTGCCACTGTGTGACCTTAGAGGGAAATATGAGGAAATGATGACGCATTGTTCTTTTTTTTTAATATTTTATTTACTTGGCTGCGTTGGGTCTTAGTTGCAGCACACGGGATGTTTCATTGTGGCGCTCGGGCTTCTCTAATTATGGCACGCGGGCTTCTCTCCCTAGCTGTGGCTTGCAGGTTCAGTAGCTGCGGCGCGCAGGCTTAGTTGCCCCGCGGCATGTGGGATCTTAGTTCCCCAGATAAAATCGTGTCCCCTGCATTGGAAGGCGAATTCTTAACCACTGGACCACCAGGGAAATCCCACAAGTTGTCTTTCAATAGCTTTTTATATAAACTTATGTGAAAATTCCACTACTACACTCCGTAATGGCAATACTCAGACATCCAAAAACATGTAGAATTGAGAAAAGGCGTATGTTAGACTTACAAATTCTGATCATCACCAAAATTATCTATTTTATTCATTTATTATTCAAAAAACAGTTACTAAATGCCTACTATAAGCAAACCAGGAACTCAGAGACACAAGATGCTCTTAAGAGTTCATGTCCTGCACCTCTCTCATTCCCTGGTATCATTATAGTTTTTAACATCTCTCAAATCTATCCATTTCTTTTTAACCCTACTACCCTTTAGTGTCCAGATAGTGTATTTTCCCTGGATTACTCCAAAAGTCTACCTTTATTCTAAAGACTTCTCCTTGTATGTAATGATCCAGCCACACTAAATAACTTACCGTTTCCCAGAGGACAACCCAACTGCTCCAAGTCTTTTTGCCCAAGCTGCTCCCAGTTAGAACGCTATTCTACTGACCCATCACCCACCTTCAATTTATACGTTATAACAACTCCCCCTGAAAGCTTACTCAGATGCTTCAACTTTGTCTCTTTCAGCTCTCTCCCAATCCCAAATTAGGTTATACACTCCCCTGCAAAAAGCTTGATAACTGTAACTTTGAACATCCCTATCGTGCTTATCACCTGGTAACTGCCGCTCTTCTTGCTCTTCTCCCTTCTGAAGGCAGAGCCCGAATCTCTGTATTGTTTCAGCCACAGCACCTAACACACAGCAGGTACACCAAATTTTGTTCATGAGTGAGGGGAGGAAAGAGACATTCAAAGTGACTATGTACAGGATGCTCAGAGATCTTGGAGGAATCGTTCCCGATAAAGAGGTCAAAACACTCAGAAGTTGCTTACCAACAAATAAGAAGGTTTTACAGGGGTTCCCTGGTGGCCTAGTGTTACGATTCCGGACTTTCACTACCGTGGCCTGGGTTCAATCCCTGGTCAGGGAATATCCATCCACAAGCCGCAAGATGCGGCCAAAAAAAAAAAAGGTTTTACATAAAATTTTATAACATTTGAGAAATTACCTGAAGAAGACATTCTACTCTGATACAGAAGACTATCTTTTTGATTATAAGCACAAGGGAAAATAATGGAAAGCACTATAGAAAAACAAGAATAACTCTGCCATCAAATAATTTGTGGTACTGATATCTCTTGGACTCAAGAGGTTAAAATATAATTAAAACATGCCAACACAGCTACTACAGTTTCTGGAATTTAAAACACACACACTTATGACTTAATGTCATGCTATAAAACACCAAATGTCTTCAGTTTTCTGTTCCAGGAATGATGTTTGGAAGTCCGCCAAACACAGAGGAGAAAACCTCTGGCTCCTCCATGCTTTGCAGTATGGGAGGAAACTAGCCTGTCCAGAAAAGATGAAATCATGTATAATATGGTAGAGAGCTCTGTCATAAAATGACAAATTCAAGTAAGCAGAAAATGAGAAGGCAGTGCAGTAAAGATTACAAACTTTGGATACAGAATAGTCTGTCCAGTTGAGGGCCTCATCCTAAAACAGGCATAAAGAATACCTTATGGGGTTGTCATGAGAATTACATGAAGGAATTACATAAAGCATTTAAAATACTCAGATTCTGATAGATGTATCCAGTGTTCAATAAATGGTAACTATTGACATTATTATTGCTTTACGATACAAGAATCTCAGAAAGCAAAGATCCAAGTAGCAAAAGTTATATTCTGAGAATTCAGGCTTTTCCAGTTACTTATTGTTCCTAACTCCCTTAGCTTCTTTTTTTTTTCTTTTTAACAAATATTTATTGAGCACATGCTATTTGTTAAGTCCTTTATTTATTATTTTCTATTTTGGCTACATTGGGTCTTCGTTGTTGCGCGCGGCCTTGCCGCTCTTCATTGAGGTGTGCGGGCTTCTCATTGCAATGGCTTCTCTTGTTGCGGAGCTCAGGCTCTAGGTGCGTGGGCTTCAGTAGCTGTGGCACACAGGCTCAGTAGTTGTGGCTCGCGGGCTCTAGTGCACAGGCTCAGTAGTTGTGGCACACAGGCTTATTTGCTCTTCGGCATGTGGGATCTTCCCAGACCAGGGCTCGAACCCAGGTCCCCTGCATTGGCAGGTGGACTCCCAACCACTGCACCACCAGGGAAGCCCTAGCTTCTTTTCTGACGTGAGTACTTTACTTCTCTTAAACTGCCTCCCCCCAACAATAATTTTCTTATTATAAAAACTAGTTATAATTACCAGCTAAATTTACTATGTTTGCTTTTAGAAGAACAGAAAAATTTGTTAACAAAGTGTTTAGAATTCTCATAATGCTAAATCAAAGTCATTTCAAATATATAAAGGGCATTTAAAATCACATGTTGAAACATTAGAAACATAAAGATTCCAAAATCCTTAAAATATGGAAGATAAAATATAATACGGTGTATATTACAGACTGAATTGCATCCCCCCAAATTCACAAGTTGAAGTTCTAACTCCTACTCCCTCAGAATGTGACTGTTTGGAGATAAAGTTTTATAGAGGTAAATAAGTTAAAATGAGATCATCAGGGAGGGCCCTAATCCAATATGACTAGCGTCCTTATATGAGGAGGGAATCTGGACACAGACATGTACAGAGGGAAGACCATATGAAGACACTGGGAGAAAACAGCCATCTACAAGCCAAAGAGAGAAATTTCATTTCTTTCCCATATGAAATCAACTCTGCAGATACCTTGATCTTGAACTTCTAGCCTTCAGAACTGTGACAAAATTTCTGTTGTTTAAGCCACCAGGTCTGTGGTACTTTGTTATGGCAGCCCTACCAAACTAATGCAGCCTACTCTTCCTAAAACCAGATTGGATTTATAGACTGGGAGTACATTTCTAGTCACAGTCATTGATTCCACAAGCTAACCTCAATACCACTTAGAATCAGACGCATTTCCAAAGTCAAAAAATCAAATACCTAAAGCCAGAATCAGGATTTGTACAACATATATGTTTTTAAAATATTTATTTATTTATTTGGTTGCACTGGGTCTTAGTTGTGGCATGCGAACTCTTAGTTACGGCATGCATGTGGGATCTAGTTCCCTGACCGGGGACTGAACTCGGGCCCCTGCACTGGCAGCACAGAGTCTTAACCACTGCACCACCAGGGAAGCCCCATATATGCTTTTTTTAAAATAAAGTGCATTATCTGTACTATTTGGGCTACGGCTGATCTAAAACACTATTAACATGTAACGTATTATGTGGCTATATCACTTGTATTGAAGGAAAAATGCATATTCTGAATTTTTATGTGCACCTATTAAAGACAGTCCTCTCACCTATTAAACAGTCCTCTCAACCTGAACGATTTTAGAAATACTGTTTTTCGATAGAGGAAACAGACTTTGGATTCAAATAGATGGGGATTAAAAGCCCAGTGTTGGGGGCTTCCCTGGTGGCACAGTGGTTGAGGGTCCACCTGCCGATGCAGGGGACACGGGTTCGTGCCCCGGTCTGGGAAGATCCCACATGCCGCGGAGCAACTAGGCCCGTGAGCCATGGCCGCTGAGCCTGTGCGTCCGGAGCCTGTGCTCCGCAACGGGAGAGGCCACAACAGTGAGAGTCCCGTGTACCGCGAGAAAAAAAAAAAAAAGTGTTGCTATTTACTAGTTATGTGGCCTTAAGGAAGTTATTTCACCTCTTTGACCCTCAAATTCCTCAACTGTAAATGGTGATGAAAATATTATCTTACCAGATTATCAGATTAGTGAGAGCTAAACTAAGCATCTGGCACAATTCCTAACACAAGGTAGGTACTAAATAAATGGTAGCTATGATAAGATCATCATCCAAATGTACACGAAAAGGAGGTGTTACTGTTATGAGAACTGTAAACTTTTAAACCTTTCTGGAAGGCAATCTTGAAATATCCACCTGAACATTAAGGATATCCCTCTGACCCAGAAATTCGACAGAGTTCTATGGAAATATGTACACAAGTGGGTAAAATGGAAGAAAAAGAATGTTCTTTGTGGCACTGTTTTACCAGAGGTCTGGCTTAGTATTAGACTATACTAGATCCATATTTTTCATTAATTTTTAAATGAAGTAGATCTCTCTGTTCTGACCAAAAGATGGCAATAACAGAATAAGCACAATACAATCCAATGAAGTAAAAACTATGTGTTTATATATGCATGAAAGTGGATATGAAAAGATACAATACTAAAACACAAATAGCCTTCACTTTTTGTTCATATATCCTACATATTGTAAAAAATTTTTAACTCATTAATTTTTTTCTAATAAAAAGAAACACAGGTGTGCACCATCTTTTGAGACTAGTGCTTTCCTGTGCTATGGAATGAGTTATGTTAAGGAAAACTGCAAAGAAAAAAATATTACACACTAACCCTCCCTCCTCATTGAAAACGTCTAGAATCTATGTCTATATTAAGTACACAATGAAGTTATTCAAAATCAGTTTCTATTTGACATTTTTCAGTTTCTACAGTCATTTCTAACTTTGTGGAGTTAGTCACAAAACATTTTAAAAACTGCTATTTATCATAAACCAGTCACACTCTCAAACCCTTCCTCCCTCCCCTCCTTTCAAAATAATCTACTTAAATATGTACCTAGAACACAAAATTACTTGAATGTGACCTCAGAAAACATAAAATAAATCTACATCCCAAATTAGTCAGAAAGAGTCAACATTTTAGATTAGGATGAACTGCGATCTTCCTCCACTTGATATAATCCAAATTTAAACAGAGAACAATATTGAGACTGGAATCGTGGAAGGTCAGTATGGAAATGGAACCACTTTGTTTTAAAGATGAGAAAAATGAAGCACAAAGAGTGATTTGACCAAGTTTACACAGTAAGATAGATGGAGTATCAGTGCAGAGCCCTGACCTCCCAGTCTAAAATTCTTTTTTCTAGATCTATTGCCTCACATCGTAGCTTAGTTTTAAATCAATTCCTTTTCCAAATAAATTAGCAAAAATAGCATCAAATAACATACTTGGTTTCATAAATATGTATAAATGAAACAAACGTTAGCTGGCATATACTACCTGGCATATTTGTAGTACTATCTATAGAGTTCTGCATTCACTGAAATTTCAAGCTTGTAAGATATCTTGATCAGACATTACAAAGGTGTCTGCTCTGCAAAAGCAGAGATGAAAATGCTTTATGAGAACGAATTCATCCAATTCCCCTGGAGGTAGAGCAACTGGTTAGATTCTAATTAGCTGAAAGACCAAAATTTCTAGTCATATGTGTTTGAATAGCATTTTGTTTGTTTTGGTGGCACTTTCCTTTTTATAAATAATGTTTCTCATCTCTGATTTCAAAGTCACCTTCCAGCCTAATGGAGGCACATGGCTGATTCTTCTCTCCTTAGAACAAGATTCATAAAGAAAATAAACATTAATGCAAAGAGGTATTTCGTTTCATATTTTCCTTCACTGAAAACCAGTTTGATAGCAATATATGAAAATCTCTGATGCTGTAACATCTATATTTAACTAAAAGATAAAAATCCAGAAAGTAAGGACAAGGAAAACTAACAGCAGTATAAGACAAAGAATACATGAAGTAGAAATCAGGTAGACAATAGATCTCTGAAATCTAGTTTGGGGAAAATAAAATGATGATACTAATATGAACAAAAGCTGATGCAACTGGCAACTTCAGGCCAAGTTTACCAAAAAGAAAAGGAATGTTAAGAAATCTCTGCCCTTGTCTCATACCAAAAATACAAATACTGAGGTAGGTATGTTTAGACATACTCAAACATAAATGCAATAAAATAAAGTTGTTTCATCTAAAAAACAGGGGTCACAAGTGAAATAAAATCAAATTATTACAATATAAGGCTATGGGTAATTTTAAGTATACCATTAGTCTTCTAATCTGACCAGATTAAAATGCAGTATCCAAAGAAAATGTAGTTTATCAATACTGTCAACACACAACATGGTTTAAAGTATAATTTTGCTAGATTTGACTGAGTAATGCAATGTGATAATTAACTTCATTTTATCCACTGAGTGTTGATATTTTTTCTCTAACAAAAACCAAGTATTCAGGGCTATGAGTGATGAGTGACCTTGAGGCAGCACTTGGAAAGCAGTCACCATGGCAACACTACCACAAAAGTGCCTCATCCTCAGCAAAAGGACTAACCTGGTGCATGAAGATTTAAAAACCTAGGGAAACAGAGCTTCCTTCAAGCGCCCCTCCCCCTCCCCCCACAAAAGAAAAAGGAAGAAGAAATTAGTTTTTAAAATGTTTACATTAACCTTTCTATTTTAGCCTTCCTATTTATTCTTCATGGAGGGGGACCATACACATTAAATTATCTTAATGATGAAATACTAAGCCATGTAAAAATTCTTTTCCTTTCTTTTATCCATTTCCTATATGGGTAAAATAAATTGCTAAGATATGAAAGAATAAGGATTTTTGTTTTTTAAAATGCACATTTAAAATTTTTCAACAGAATCATCATTATTCTAATCTTTTAATCACTGTCAATTTTTCTTCCTTTTAATAAGAACATTTCTTTTCCAACATGCACCTTGATAAAGAAAACACAAGGGAGGGTTGATTTAAAATTCCAAATATAAAATATGAAATTGTAATTCTGCATATACACACTAAAGGGCCAGCCACTTGTTTGCTAAGAATGTGGGGAGGGGGGTGTGCGGGGGAAGCAAGCTTCTTTGCACTTAGAGTTTTGATATATATAAAGTTATGTGTCTTTGCTTCAGACACAGATGTAGTTTTTCTAGAGAATCTACTCCTTGAAAGCCAGGATAACACTTGTCATTTTATAACCACACAGTAAGCACAGAGCCTGACATAAGTCAGTTCCAAAGGACTTCAAACTTTTTGCTCACATACCTACCAAAAGAATGTGGAAAAACTATGTAACCCAGAAGATTTGTAAATTGACATTTAAATTTTTCATCAGCTTAACTAGTTACAAAGCAGTAATTTCCAAGATGTTATAAGTATTAGCATTTTAATAAACTGTTACATCACTCTCAAGTATTTAAAGGAACTTGGATTATCATCATCCCTCACTAACAGCCAGAAATTTTATAACTGTCCCGTTCTCCTGGAATACAAATTTCCATTCTTCTTCTCTCACAGTATTTGATCATAATGGAATACCATTTTATGCTTGGAAGTATTTTATTGATCATTCCATCTCTGCAACAAAAGGATACATAAATTGAAAATTGAATTCCATCTGATCACAGGCTCTAAGTTTTGAGAACACATTTTATTTTGAATTATTACTATAATCATTATTAGGATGTTAATTGTTCAAAATATAAACAGTGTATTACAAGTTTTGATAAAATACATGTAAAAAGTACATTTTTCATTGTAAGTGAATCTGTTAAGATACAAAGGCAGGGGTTCTTCTCCACCCCTGCCTCCTGGTGCCTTCAGATATCGCGATGAATAATATTCATAAACTGCAACAGTGTTCGTCAATTTCTACATTTTGTTTGTAAAATTATAAATAAAATTTGCTGACATGAGTAGATAATTAGGCGGAAGGAGTTATGTGAAAGCAATGTCACTCAATTCTTTCAATGCTATCTTAGTTACACGACAAAAATCTCAGTGAACTATCATCAAAAATTATTTTTTCATTATTTCCCAGAGAGCAATTTGATTAACCCTCCCTTCAATTTTGATTTTGATGAAAACAGACTCAGACGCACCTGACAGACCACTTGTTACCCAGCCATTAGAGTCCTTCACTTTTTACACCCTGACACCAATATTTGTAATTGCCCATGTGTTTCAAACCCCAGATTTTTTTTTTGGCTAACACCCAGTGTCAATGCAACATAGTAAAAAGAGAGTTATTCCTTTCTTTTGGCAGTGAGAAGAACAATTGTGAAAGGAGACATCTGGAGAAAGACTCTGCAAAGCTTTCTCAAGCAGACCAACTTAAGGATTTAAGAGAACAAAAGTTTATGAACCTGGAAACTGATCATCTTTAAATGATCTGTGTTAAAGCCTCTAGATCCAACCACCAATTTATAGAAAACACAGAGCTCAGAAGAATGTGCTAAATGACACCAATCAAATACAAAATGGAAAGTTCTCCAAGACATAATCTCACTTTTTCCAACAAATAAATTGCAAGGGAAAGAAAGAGAGAGAAGCAGTAGGAAACTAAATTAAGAGACATAAAAGGGGAATTCCTGGGGCTTCCCTGGTGGCGCAGTGGTTGAGAATCTGCCTGCCAATGCAGGGGACAAGGGTTTGAGTCCTGGTCTGGGAAGATCCCACACGCCGCCTGAGCCACAACTGCTGAGCCTGCGCGTCTGGAGCTTGTGCTCCGCAGGCAAGAGAAGCCGCGACAGTGAGAGGCCCGCGCACCGCGATGAAGAGTGGCCCCCGCTCGCCGCAACTAGAAGAAAGCCCACGCACAGAAACGAAGACCCAACACAGCCATAAATAAATAAATAAATAAATAATTTTTTTTTTTAAAGGGGAAATTCCCTGTCGGTCCAGTGGTTAGGACTCTGCGCTTTCACAACCCAGCCAAGGAACTAAGATCCCGCAAGCCACGCAGCACAGCCCAAAGTAAAAACAAAAAACAAACAAAAAAATAATAATAAACTTTTAAAAAAGAGAGACATAAAAGATGTAACAACAAATTGCAAAATCTGATTCAAACAAACTATAAAACATAGTTATGTTTCAAGCAGTTGAAAACCTGAACACACCTGGATATTTGATATTGAAAAAATTTTTAAGGTGAGGTAATTTTTTTAATAGTCCTTATTGTTTAAAGATACTTATGAAAACTTTTAGAGATAGAACAGTATGTTATCTGGGACTTCCTCAAGACAATACAGGAAGAAAAGAGTATGAATAAAAATAAAATTGGTCATGAGTTACTAATTGCTGAAGCCAGGAGACAGTTTCATGAGAATTCATTATAGTATTCTCCCTAGTTTTTGTGTTTAAAATTTCATAATGAAAAGTTCCTTAAAATTATTTGCACTCACATACCCCTTGGGAAGTCTTCATGAACCCCAAATGAGATCCAAACCCACATCAAGACACCATATGCAAGTGAACTTTAACAGCTCCAACTGCCCAACAGAAGTCAGGCGATCAACATGCAGAGAAGCACCTTGAGGCTCTGAACATTTATGAAAATTGTCTTTTCCTTTACAAATTTTCAGCATTAATTCTGAAGCTCAAACCTCAAAAAGAGGAACAAATAATACTTTCTCTTGAATGTTATCACTTAATGTGCATCAGAATATACTGGAAAGATACATACCAGAAAACTGCTACTTGCTTATCTTTATTGTAACATGAAAACACATTTATCAGCTCACAGGTAAAGTTTAAGTAGTCTAACACTTATCAACAATCTTATACGGATTATATATTTCTTCATATTTATATAAATATATGTGTGAATTATATACATAAATATATATAGTTATATTCATTTTTTAAAGTATACCCTCCCAACATAAGGCTAGCAACAGGACAAAATAATTAAGACAACAAAATAGCATATCAAAGTGAGTATAAGACTTTGCCTTTTATTAATTCTAGTTATCTTTATTCCTTGCCATATAAACTTCTACCTCACAGTGGAAGCTAACACAACATCATTATAAACCTGACTAAATAACCACTCAGAAACCTACTTCCTATTACAACTTTTCTTAAGAAATAAAATGGAGGGGGAGAACTAAGTATCTTATACATTAGTGCTTTGTTAATTCACCTCAAAGCAATCTTAAAGTCAAATTTCAAAAACAGAAAACTGTATTTTGTATGTACAGACTTCCAGATTTATTAAAATTAAAATGCAGTATTTGAAAGTTCCAAGAATTACAACACAGTATTTCCAACTACAATTGCAATGTGAAGAAAAACTGTCCCATCACTTTAAATTGCCTCCTTACTGATTTAATACGTTTTTTAAAGGGGAAGGGTGTCTCTCTCCTATGTAAAATACCAAAGAACTCGGAGGCAAGATGCAGGATAACTACTTAGAAAGACTATACCACAATATATGACCAGAAAACCACTACCTGCTTACCTCTATTTTAACATGAAAACACATTTATCAACTAACAGGTTAAGTGGTTTAAAACTTACATAAACAACCTTATTTTAAAAACACGTTAGCCTTTTAAGAGAAACAAATTGAAAAAATAATCTATTGGACATGCTCTGCGGTCAGTTAGCATTCAATATATTGAAAACCTTAACTAAAACTGCATAAATATTTAAATCATTCACAGCCAAAGATAATTCACCTTTCACTTCAGCAGTATACACTTTTATAAAATAAGACCTTTTGGGTTTCCCTGGTGGCGCAGTGGTTAAGAATCCACCTGCCAATGCAGGGAACACAGGTTCGAGCCCTGGTCCAGGAAGATCCCACATGCCATGGAGCAGCTAAGCCCATGCACCACAACTACTGAGCCAGCACTCTAGAGCCCATGAGCCACAACTACAGAGCCCACGTGCCACAATTACTGAAGCCCACGCACCTAGAGCCCATGCTCCGAAACAAAGAGAAGCCACAGCAATGAGAAGCCCACGCACCGCAACCAAGAGTAGCCCCTGCTCGCCACAACTAGAGAAAGGCCGCATGCAGCAACAAAGACCCAATGCAGCCAAAAATAAAATAAATAAAATAAATTCATAATTAATTAATTAATTAAGACATTTTTCCCTGTTTTTTTACTTCAAATAAACTCCTTAAGGTTTTTTCAATTAAAAAAAAAGATGGAGAGAGAGTAATTTTTTAAACACAAAGTCAACTATGTAAGTCTTAGTCTTGTTAAAAAGTTAATGAAGCATTTAAAGCATAAACTTATAACTGGAAACAACCTAACATTTTATCAGCAAACAGATTATTTAAAGGATGGTGCATACATGGAAAGAAGGGGGGAAAATGTCAAATGCACTGTACAAACCATAAAAATAATATTGACTTCAACTTGTTAACCTGGAAAGATGTTCACCACATAAAAGAGAGTAATAAAAGATTACAGAACACCGTGTAAAAATTCCTTATTTCTAACATGATAAAGTCTACATAGAGAAATGTAAAAATATACATACAAAAATATCAGTGCTAGCTTCTCTATAGTTTTCTGTATTGCTTAAATTTCTCTTAAATGTGCATCTATCATTTTAATAAACATACTACTTCTTATAAAAATCAGAAAAGAACAAATTATTTTCCTTATTAATTGTGTTAAGAAACAATATGCATAAAACAAACTAAATGAAATTGGATGGAAACTTTTGAAACTTTTTCAAAAAATAAAATTCTATAACTATTTTAAACAAATATGTAAATATTTAATTACTTTAATATTTATATAATAATGTAACATTAAATTTAATTTACTTAATTTAACTAAATATTTAAATATTTTTAAGCAAATCATAAGCTCTTCATGGTACCACACAAGAATTTTTAAATATGTACGCATAGGAGGAAGGGGCACAGAGTACCAATTCTTGCCTAAGTCAACAGTGCATTAGGGAGAAGTTACAGCAGCCTTCTTCTCTTACACTTCTCAGTACAAGTATCTACTCAAGCATTGTCTCATGTACTTTAAAAAAAAACCTCCCTGTAGTTGGTTGAAGACATGTTGGTTATTCACCTAAAGCAACCTTCATTCCAATGTTTTACTTACCAAAAAGAAGACTGTAGTAAGAACTCATTACTGCAAATGGCAAATTAAACTTCTAAAGAATTTTATTTTATCTAGTATCAATAATCTAAATGATTCCTAGAACTCTGTCCTCTTTTCATTAAGGTTACTGTAAAATTTTAATTTCATGTAAAATTTTAAAAAGAAATATAAATTTCTTAAGGATAATTACTTAAACATCCATAAAGGTTTCACTTCAGCTGAATAAGACATCAAGTAATGAGAAACTTTCACTGCCATGTTATTTTATAATAGAAAATAAAGATAACCTAAGTGAGCAACATCAGAAAATTGAATAAATTATGATATAGTCACTTAATGAAACACTAAGCCTCTTAAAATGTTCACAATATATTGTAACATATAATATCAATATGATCTCATTTCCATTTCTTATATACAGTGTATACACAGATAAAGGCTGAAAAGGTGTGCACCAAAATGATCTTTCCTGGGTTTTTTTTAACATTTTAATTTCCTATCACCTAGAGAGAACATGTATTAACTTTGTAATAAAAAACATTTTTATAATGCCTTTGAATTTTTTATACATTATATCCAATCCAAATAGAGAAAAGGAATACTTAACAAATGTTTTCAATAATAACTAATGTTTTCTAAAACTGCACTAAATTGCATTTTTTTGAGACCCTTTAAAACACTAATTGATTTTATCATGTTCTCCAACTGAAGACCTCACTGCTATATCCCACATCTTGTACCTGATAGCAGTGTATAGAATAGAGTATCCTTTCTTGGGGAGACTACTCAATAAACTGTCATGATACAATGTTTTCTGGACTACTGCAACTCTTAATTTGCTGAAACAAAATTACAGAAACATTGGGAAGACATAATATACATACACACTTTTTAATAAAGCAATTTTCAATTGGATGTTAATGAATGCCTCTACCTACCAACCCTTTCCTCAAACTGCCATTGAAAATTTAGTAAAAGATACTAATCTTTGGGCCTCCCTGGTGGCGCAGTGGTTGAGAGTCCGCCTGCCGATGCAGGGGATGCGGGTTCGTGCCCCGGTCTGGGAGGATCCCATATGCCGCGGAGCGGCTGGGCCCGTGAGCCATGGCCGCTGGGCCTGCGCGTCCGGAGCCTGTGCTCCGCAACGGGAGAGGCCACAACAGTGAGAGGCCCGCATACCGCAAAAAGAAAAAAAAAAAAAAAGATACTAATCTTTTATTATTGTGCTAAGACTAAGAAAATAAAAAAGAAATTCCCCTGTACATATGATAAATGGTTAACTACTGCTCACAGATTCTTCAAATTAACAGACCACCTTATCTTTAACCAATTTCAGAGTAAACTTCCATCCTGACTGGATATCTAGAACCAGTTCGAGACTAAATAGACCAGGAACTAAAATGAAACCAACAGAGATCACTGACTTCCTTAATGTAGTCCCATGGAATGTGAAGATGAAAGATAGGCTATGCCCCAGAAAAACACCATGCCACAGACAGGGGTGGGAGAATAGTTTGAGAAGGACATCCTCCTTTCAAGGAAATATAGGGCATATTTATTCACTCAACAAATGAATAATGAATGTCTACCATATGCCAGGCACTTATCTAAATTTTTGAGATGTATCAATGAGCAAGAGACTAAGATCCCTGTCCTTGTGGAGCTTATATTTTATCAGGGAAAAACAAAACACCATTAAGCACAATAAATAAGTAAATTATATGGTATGTTAGAGGATGAGCACTATGAGGGGCAAGGTTAAATAGGGTGGTAAGAATGGGCCTTACTAAGAGGGTGAGATTTGAGATATAAAGAGATAAGGAAGTTAAGTCAAACAGATATACAGTGAAAAAAGCACTCCACACAGAGGGTACGCCCAAAGGCAGGAGTGTGCCCACATCAGATAAAGAACAGCACTGGATCAAGAGTGAGGCAGACAGAAAGAGGAATGAGAGATGTATCAGGAGCAAATCACACAGGGCCTCATACACTAAGTAAGGACTTTCTTACTGAGTGAAATGGGGAAACCTCTGCAGATTGAGGAGATGAATGTCAAATGGCTTAGGATTTTAAAAGAGTCCTCCAACTGTTATGTTATTCAAAGATAGTAAGGAGGCAAGGATAAAAAAGCAAGGAGACACATTAGGATGTCATTACAGTAATACAACAGTAGACTCAGTGGAAGTATTAAGATTTGATCAGATTCTAGATACGGTTAGATTCTAGATACATCTTAAAGAGAGAGATATGGAGATGTGAGAAAAAGGAGCCCAGTTTTTTGGCCTGCACAGCTAGAAGAATCAAGTTACCAACAAAGGAGATGTGGAAGGCTTCTTAAAGGAAATTTAGAAGAGAAGGTCACAAGTTCAGTTTTAGACATGCTTACTTTAAGGTTTCATCAGAAATCCAAATGGGAAACACTGAGAAAACGGGTGGATATACAAGTCTACAAATAGAAGAGAGGTTTATCTCACATAAACAGCATACAAAGATCCAACTACGTATGGAGTATGTCCCGAAGAAGAAAACCAAGGCAACAGAACAACAAAAACAAAAGGCGAACAAACCCTCCAAGTCAAGAAAACTGTCCTGATGTTGAGAGAAAAAGGGGAATGGGGGGAGGAGGGCCTTAAAACTACATATTGAAAGGACTTACTACTTGCTTGAAGAAAAATGAGTCAGAATGGCCAATACCAATACTTAAGATTACCATGAAAAAAAACCCTTTGGACATTCAGGCAAAGACAAAAAAGCTAAGTCACCTAAAAAGAAAATCAGACTGACCTCAGACTGTGACAGCAATGCTCTATGCCAGAAGACAATGGAATCACAGACACTCTAGAAAGAATTTTACAATCAGTCAAACCAGCTTTCAAGTAGTAGAGCTGCAGACAAACTTTTAAACATAGTAGAACTCAAGCAATACCGTTTCCGTAAGCTCTTCCTGTGGAATTTATTAGAGAATGAATGTTAGACAACCCAAATAACTGGAAAGTCCAGATCAGCATAAAAATAGTGGTGGGTATTAAATACATATTTACTTATTAAAAACCGAATGATGTTATAAGGTAAATGTTACAATAACAACTGTATGCATTGATAATGTAGATACAACATAATTGTCAAAAAGTGAGGGGAAAATAAGAGAAAAATTAGAATAAGCTTGCTGAATGCCTTATAAATATTAACTGAAAGTAAAAGAATAATAGTTTTAATCAAATGCTGGAGAAGAGAAAAGAAGAGATTACTAGGTAACTTTAGTAGTACTCAAAGAAAGACAGCAACAGACAAAAACCAAAACAGTGAGAACAAGGAGGGACTACGTGTATTACAGGAAAGTTAATATACAGGCAATAGCTAGAACAAAAGTACAAATGTTAAATATTTTTTAACCTAAAACAAACAAGACAAAATATTACATAAAAGACAAGATATATTCTCTCACACTTCATACCCAATTCAAAAGTTCTTTTAAAAACTGAAAAATAAAATTAAAAAAAGCAAAGAGGAGAAATTTTAATGGAGATAAGAGTAGGACTGGATCCTGGAACCAAAAAAAAAAAAGACAATGGTGGAAAATGTAGTAATATCTGCTATTTAGTTAGCAGTACTATACCAATGTTAACTTCTTAATTTTGATCACTGTACCATGGTTAAGCAGTTAACGTTAAGGGAACCTGGATGAGGAGTATACAGAACACTAGTATTTCTGCAACATTTCGGTCAATCTAAGTTATTTCAAAGTAAAAAAAAAAAATTTTAAGTTTGAGAAACAATGTTTTTCACCATTAGAGAATGCTAAGAAACCAATTTGTTATTTTTAAGACTAGTAAATAAAGAAAATGAGCCAAACATTCTGCCTTCCTATGTGAACTGTACCCACACTGGGTGACCAAATAGTTGACTACAAGTAGTTTATAGAAATATTACAGCTGTTAAATGAAAAGGGTATGCTAGAGTATCAGCATTTGCTACCCCTAATAGATTAGGGGATGAAGGGTACCGATCAATAACATCAAGTACTGCAAAGTGAGAGAGAAGCAAACATCATGTCCCCCCTGTTAAACCACACCACATCAGAAGTAGTCTCACTGCAGTTGCCAGTCTCCAAGATGGTCCCCAGTGATGTCCATCTCCTAAAATTCATATCCTTAAGTAGCTCCCTCCCACATAGTATCAGGGTTGGTCTGTAGAACCAAAAGAATACAGCAGAAATGACAGTACGTCACTTCTGGGATCATAAAAGGCATTGCAGCTTTTTTCCTCCCTATCTCCCTCTCTCCCTGATCACTTACTCTGGCAGAGTGCCTGGAGGATATTCAGGCAAAAAACTGAGACCTCCTACAATAGCCATGGGAGTAAGCCACCTTGAAAGCCAATCTTCCAGCCCCAGTCAAACCTTCAGAAGTCTGCAGCCCAGGGTGACAGCTTCACTGCAACCCATGAGAGACGTTACACCAGAACCACCCAGCTAAGCCACTCTCAAACTACTAATCTTCAGAAACTGTGGAAGATAATAAATGCTGTTTTAAACTGCTAAATCTTGGGATTATTTATTACACAGCAATAGATAACTAATGCATTTGCCCAAAATAACTGAAACTTAATCTGGTCAAACCTTGAGAGCCAACCACCAATTTATAAAAAAAATACAGAGGAGCAATTTAAACAACATCATAAGGATATATATACTCAGCAAAATCTAGGCAATAAGAAATTCTATAACAAATTCAAAGGAAAAAAGAGAGATGGAGGAGCAACCTATAGTTAAAAGCACGTTTAAGATACATAACAACCAAACTGTAATGTGTGAATCTTGTTTGGATCTAATTTAAACAAACATTTTTTAAAAAGGAGAAGAGAAAGAACTGGAAAACTGAATAGTGACTGTATTTTTGGTGCTACTAAAGGAATTACTATCATTTAATAATAGAATTGTGATTATGCTTTTTTTTTGAAAGAGAGTTCTTATCTTTTAGAGATACTTATGAAATCATATGATGCCTGGTATTTGCTTCAAAATAACGTGGAGGAAGTAAATTGAGATATAGATGAAACAATACTGGCCATACATTGATAATTGGTGAACCTGAGTGATAAGTACATGGGGAACAATATACTATTCTACTTTGTTTATGTTTGAAGTTTCCCAAAATATAAAGCATAAGAAAAAAAGCAGTTTTGCTAAAAGTGGATCAAGAAAATAACCTAAAATGGAGATAAGAATCAGAAGAGAATCTTCAAAGTACAAAAGACTTTCACCCAATTAGAGCTGTGTCTCTTTCTCAAAACCTCTCCTTCAAGCAAGGATACAGAGTTCTGTGTCTCTAGGTTAAAAAGAGCACACATGTATCCTTTTATATATGAGAGGTAGTTATTAAGTCATAAACTGAAATTGCTACCTAAATACATATTAGGTCTGTTTGGGATGATGAAAAAGTTCTGGAAATGCATAGTGATGATGGTTGTACAACACTGTGAATGTACTTAATACTACTGAATTGTACACTTAAAAGTGGTACATTTTATGTTATGTATATTTTACACAGTAAAATTAGGTATATTATGTACAAAATGTATATTAAAAAGTTTAACTTCATCTTGTATAAAAGTGTACAAATGAACTATAAAGAATTTAATGAAAAATAGTGGGAAAAGGGGCATTTCAATGTAAAATTAAGCAATATTTATCTGCCAAAAAAGTACAACTACTATTTTAAAAGGCACTGAAATATCTGCAACAGGTATTTTTCAAAGGCAAATGCCTTTTTTCAATATACAAAATTTATTTTATGAAAATAATCGGTAAGAAAAACACCAATAACCTAAAGAAAAGTAGACAAGAAAGAGTTTATAGAATAAGAAAATACAAATGCCCTTTAAACATTTGGGAGGTGGGGGAGAATGTTTAATCTCATTCCTAATATTGGAGATGCAAATAAAAACTACAATAAAATGTATATAAGAAAATTCACTGCAGCACTCTGTTGTGATATGCAACATATTGGTCCATCAATGATAAACTGGTTAAATTAATTACAGCACATTAATAAAACAATCTGCTAAAAAAAAGGAACTCTTGCACTGATATGAAACCATTTTCAAAATATAATGTTAAATGCAACAAGGTGCAAGACAGTGTTTTTTAATACGCTACTACTTGTGCTTATAAAAACAGTAGATATATAGATTATAAAAACATATAGATAAGGCACAACATTGTAAATCAACTAAACTTCTACCAAAAAAAGAAAAAATATATGTAGATGTTTGTAAATATACACAAAAGTAAAAGGTAACAGTGACTGCCTCTGAGGAAGGAATTAGGAAACAAAAGAAAGTGGAAGGAACCCTCACTTCATAGCCTTCTGTAGTTTGAATTTTGTTCACCTTCTACATGTATTACCAATTTTTTAAAAAATCAGAAAAAAATGTTCCAAAAAACATAGGGAAAGAAACTTAGATGTGACCTAACTTAGAAGGTTAAATAAAATGCCCAAGACTATCCAACAAGGTCCAAATGCAATTCTTTTGCTTTCCAAGCCTTTACTGTTTTGCTTTTGACTGGTCTGTAAAACAGGTTAACACACTTTACAACCCAATGTTGAGTTCTATGTCTGATTCAGGAATGTAATCAGAAACACTGCCAGTCATATACTTCTGAAACACAGTGGACTATTCTTTGTGTACTGTGCATCTTTAACTAAGAGCTCCTATTTCAAAATACAGGAAACATGAATAACATAAAGGGAGTTAAATGCTTGCTTCCAACCTTTAGAAGTTCATCATCAACTCTAAGAGCCACAGAAGGTATCTTGGTAATGGTTCAGAAAGTGCAACTGACTGTAGAAATGTGGCAAGAGGGGCACGGCACGCAAGGCATTTGGGAAAGAGACTTCCTTCTTTTTCACCCAAAGGTCCTTCTTCTTAAATGTACTTTCCCTATCTCCTTGATAACACTTGATGCCTTTTACTTTTCTATGGCAGGCAGTTCCTTTACTCTCATACAGAGAGAAAAAACTTAATGTACCAAAATTCTTCATGTTCAACAGCTTGCAATTCCATGTGTAACATGCATTAATATAATTTTAAAGTAAGTAAATAATCTCACTAATTGAAACTATCTCCCAGGAATTCACTTAAATCCTTCCCTGGATTACTCTGGCCTCAAGCGATCTATCCTTCCTCTGAACTCCAAAAGCAATTATTTGTACAATTTATTTAGCAACTAATCCTGCATTGCCTTGTTAAACCTCTTTCATTATTCTCTGAAATGTTGTTTAAATCTTCTCTACTTATCTAACTTTCATGTTTATTTCTCATCTCCCCAAATAGACTGTAAATTCCTTGAGAGAAAAAGATAAGGCCTTATATTGTTTTGTATACACATAAAAATACAAACAGATTAGCTGGCACATAGTAAATACTAAGCTATCTGTTGATTTCAAAAAAAGAAAAGAGAAAAAACCAGTTACATTAAGAAAACATTTAAAGCCAGGTCAACTAAGAATCTTCAAGCCAGAGCTGATGGGCCAATGCACTATTTTGTTGCCCTGACTCCTGAAGCAATGTGGGGTAGTAAAAAGAGAATGGCCTCGATTTGGATCCTCTAGCTTGAGAACCTATGAACTTATCCTCTAACCTTCAATTTCTTCATCTCTAAAATGAGAATAATAATGCCTACCTATTGAAGGCTCTGTGATCTTTAAATGAGAGTTTACGTAAAACTGCTGATATTCCTTATTTTAGAGATTCTTCCATTTTTTCACTTTTTTTAAATTGAGGTATAGTTGATTTACAACAGAATTTCTTCATTTTTTTTCATGTTTTTACATCTTTCAAATCAGAATGTGTCATGCTATTGACAATATCCCATAGTTGGCAGTTTTACTTTTCCTTACATAGTGGTAGATAAAATAATGCACTGTATAACATGGCATCTTAAACTTGATTAAATTTGGTTAACAGCTGGCAGCTGTTCTCCTTCCTCCCTCACACCCATTCATACACTATCATATGGCTGGGAAACAGCTCATGCAATAAGATGTACATGCCACTTAATCCATTCAAAGTGCCTAGCACTTCGCCATACAGTACATGCTCAATAAATAGGAACTGTTGCTACTGCTACTCTGAATTCATTCAACTAATATTTGAGTACCTACTATGTGCATGCCACCATTCTAAGCACTAAAGATATAGTAGCACTGAACAAAATAACTCCCAGCCCTCAAAGAGTTTACGTTCCATCAGCACACATACTTTCCATAAAAAGGAAAAGTCAAAAAGCACAACTGAGTTAACAGATTGTCCCCAAAACTGAAAAAGCTAAGCAAACAAAGAAAGACACTAAAACACAAAACTTCTTAGGCAACACTACCTAGATTTTCAGAGAAAATCTTACCGAAAACACAAAATGAAGTCCTGGAAGTAAAGCAGGGCATCCAAGCTTTTTTTTTTTTTTTTTTTTGCTTATTTAAGTAAAGGTTTGGGAAAAAGCAGAAGAGCCAGAACAGATGCTAAAAGTTAAAAAGAAAAAAAAAAAGGGGGGGGGGATAGTCATCTCTAGTTACTGAAAATAAAACATAGATTTATTTGAAAGAGGAATTTTGGTTATTTGTACAACACAACTCAAGGAGACAGAGAAAATTATATTTCAAAAAATCACCTTATGATGTGTCAGCAAATCATTTTCTAAGCAAATATTTTAAAAATCATCTTACATTGTATGTCAACAAATCATTTTTCCAAAGCTTGTAGTTAAAGATTTGTTGTTAACTGTAGTTAAAGATTTAAACATCAGATTCCCTTGGATTAAAAAAAAAAAGAATATTGATGTAAAATAAGTCTTCCCAAAAAATCTCACGCAAATAAAAGTAAAAAGCGGGGGAGGGGGTGGTAAGCACACTTGACATCAGCGGGTAGCAACAGTCTGAAAAACTATTTTTTTTTTTTTTTTTTTTTTTTTTTTTTTTTTGCGGTACGCGGGCCTCACGGAGCACAGGCTCCAGACGCGCAGGCTCAGCGGCCATGGCTCACGGACCCAGCAGCTCCGCGGCATGTGGGATCTTCCTGGACCGGGGCACGAACCTGTGTCCCCTGCATCGGCAGGCAGACTCTCAACCACTGCGCCACCAGGGAAGCCCTGAAAAACTATTTTTAAAAATAAGAACCCAAAGCACAGAAGTTTAGCAACATTTAGTAAAGAGGCAAAGAACTCCTACAATCTTTAGAATGCCAAAGGCATTATAACAATTTGTTTTGCATTACACCATAATACAGTGTTATGTTATAAAGGAGACATACATTGGTATATAGGTTATGCTGTCCATACCAAAACATAAGCTCCTTCCTGGGCAGGGACATTTTCTCACTCATCTTTCTATCTCCAAAGAAGGTTTACGTGTATCAAGTAAGCAATAAACATTCATTATTTAAAAAACAAGTCTTCATACTGCTGAATTCAAGAAAATATGTAACATTTCATGGAAATAAAAATAATGGTATTTTTAGACAGAAAATAACTGTCCAAAACAATTCATTCTGCAAAGATGCCAAGATGCCAAAGTAAAGCTAAAGAGGGCATTTACTTTAAGATTTTTCTCGTATCTTGTTCTCAAGCCTAAGGAGTGTACAATTAAGCAACATTAACTGAATGCCCACAATGTATTCAGAAAGTTATGAGTCCCAGAGCAGATTCACAAATTCAGCATAGTCCAATAAAATGCTACTCACTACCTAGTTAGGAAGACTAATACTAATGAAACAATTTGTTATATATAGCATCTTGTGGTGTATCCCAAGCGCCAAGCTGGGCAGAGCAGATTAGAAGCTTGGTGAAAGAAATAATCACGAGCTTAAATGAACAGGAAAAACACATAATAAAAGAGCCAGAATTGAACCTTGGATGGGTAGTTTGACAAGAAAGAAAAATGAAACCAAAGGTCTCTAGTCACTTAAGCCAAAAACTTTTGAGTCACCCTTGACTCTTCCGTCCTTCTCTCCCACCAGGCCCCGCCCCACCCCACCCAGCCATGCCCCACTCTGAATCCATCGCAAAATTCTGTCGGCTCTCCCTTCAAATATATACAGAATAGGATCACTTCTTATCACCTCCACTGCCACCTCCAAGGTCCAAGCCACATTACCTCGTACCTGGATTACTGTAAAATCCTTCTAATGGTCTCCCTACCTCTTGCCCTCTTATAGGCTATTTTTCACAAAGCAGCTGGAAGGATCTCTGTAAAGCCTAATTCAGTTTATTTGCTCTCCGCTAAAACCCTACAGGGCAGGAGGTGCACGCGCGGTATGTGTGAAAGAGAATGAGTGGGAAGATAGACACAAAATCTTCAATAATGGATGATGAGTTATACTGGTAATCTATATTTGTTCTTTTTTTTTTTTTTAAGTCTTGACTGAATTTGTTACAATATTGCTTTTTGTTTGTTTGTTTTGGCCATGAGGCATGTGGGATCTTAGTTCCCCCACCAGGGATAGAACCCACACTCCCTGCATTGGTGTGCGAAGTCTTAACCACTGGACCGCCAGGGAAGTCCCTCTTTATTTGTTCTTTGATTTCTTTACTTTCTCCTTTGTATTTTTCTGTATTTTCCACATAAACATGAGTTACTTCTGTAATTTAAAAAAGGAAATGCTTTAACGGGGTGGGGGAAGGATAATGATCACAAAACCTTTTTGGAATACCAAAAGTAAAAAACTGCGGTGGTTCCCCACTTTGCTCAAAGTAAAAACTGAAGACATTACAACTGCCTACAAGGTCCCACTGTTACCTTTCAGATTTCTTCCTTACTACTTATTCCTTTGTTCACTGTGCTCCAGCACAATGGCTACCTTGCTATTCTTCAAATACAGCAAAGAGTCTTTGCACTGGCTGTTTCCTCTGTACTCAACGCTCCCACCCCGCCAATATTCACAAGGCTTACTTCCTGGCCTCTTTGCTCAAATGTTACTTTCTCAGAGAAGGTTACCGGTTACCATGACTACCCATCTAAAATGTAAACCCCACAACATACACACACACACGCGCGCACACACACACACACACACACCAGTTTCTGGTCCCCTTATGCAGCTTTTCTTTCCCCACAGCCATTCTGATCACTGGTATATCCCTAACATCTAGAGAAAAGCCTGACACATGGCTAGCACTCAGTAACTCTCTAGAATAAATTGAAACATGGAGGCAGAAATAAAGAGTTAAAGGATTTGGGAGAGTGTGAGGATGTGTGTGTTTGATGGTTCAAAGACTGAAAGAAAATCACTCTGACAGACGCAGAGAAACTTGGAGCAAAGAAGCCTTCCAAAGGTAAAGAAGAGACTTGGTTAACAGTGAGCAACTAGAAAAAGTGACAGACTTGAAGGATGGAAAGTTGACAAGGAAAAAAAAAGGTTATGGGCCAGAAGAAAATTTAGGCTGAGAGGAAAGGGATAGAACAGTCGCAGATAGCATGAGGGCTGAGAAGAGGAAGTGCATGAATAGGACAGGAGGAGAGTTACAGATAGGAGAGGTCAAGAGGAAGGGTGAGACTGTACAAGGGAGGAGGAATAGATCACAGGGGAGGGGTGGAGGCCACTGTTATGTCACAAAGCTGTTCTTGTTCAAATGTAAGACCTAATAGTCCTGAAAAAGATACACATCATATGCCTTTATTCCAAAACGTGACTTACAAAGTCTTAAAACACACTAAGATATGTACATCTGTTGTATCACTTTGAATGCTCAAATTCCCCACTGCAGAAATGCTTGAGTTTAAATTCATGAAATCTGAATTTTTTATTTCATTCCTTAACACCACTGTTAGGCATTTGTCATGAAAGAGATGAAACGAGGCAGAAGTGGGTGATTACAGTACAGTATTTGTAATCTACTCCTCATCATTCTGCTTTGCCAGCTTATAGAACTGGGCAACATGGACTTCCCTCATTAGGAAAAGAGTGTAATACTGTTTGCCTTTAAATTTGAAAAAGCAAAATAAAAACACAGTTATCAGTTTTAATATAAAGCCTACTGACTCTTTGAAAAGATTAATAGGAACCTGAAATAGAGGTTAAAGTGTTTCTTGAATCACACCAAGTTAATACTGAGCTTATGCAAATTTTTTAAACTTTCTTTTAATTTTCTGAGCATTCTTCAATATAGTATAAAATCCTCTAAAATAAAAATGTACACAGCATTATGACTAAGAGAATGACTTTATATATCTATATTCTCAGCTATATAATAAATCTACTGAATATTTAAAAATCAAAATACACTTAAAACTAACAGAAATTTTGGAATAAAGATTTTTAAATAACTTTGCAAGTTCAGTTTTATGGCCACGCTATCCATGCAGAGATGAAACAAACACACAGTATGATGTGTGAATTTATGCACTGCTCACTAAAAGCTGGCCAGATGCCATTTTATCATTGACAGAGGAGCTTCAAATTCCACTCAGAGTGCAACTGCAGCGGCGCTGAATCCAGCAGTATAAGCATGCCTGCATGTTATTACGGGAAATAGTGGAAAATTTCACAGGCTGACATCCAGAATGTCTGTGGTTCTGTTTCATATTTCTTTCTTCCTGCAAAGCAGTTATTAGACCAGTAGTTGGATTTTTTTTTTAAGCTGGAAATTTCCACTGGTTTTTTTAAATGAGCCTTCTTAAATGTAAGTTGCAAAATGTTCCAAAATCCAAGCATGACAAAAAGAATAAATCAGACAGAAAAGAATTAAAATACGTATGTTCAAGTTAGGGTAAGGGGACTGGTTAGTAAATTAAGGTGTCACTCTATTTGAGTAAAGAAAAAAACGTGTCTGGGAAGATACTTAGGTGATTTAAGGTTACAATAATGTAATATTAATACTAACTGTGGGGCTTCCCTGGTGGCGCAGTGGTTGAGAGTCTGCCTGCCGATGCAGGGCACACGGGTTCGTGCCCTGATCTGGGGGGATCCCACATGCCGCGGAGCGGCTGGACCCGTGAGCCATGGCTGCTGAGCCTGCGCGTCCAGAGCCTGTGCTCCGCATCGGGAGAGGCCACAACAGTGAGAGGCCCGCATACCACGAAAAAAAAAAAAAAAAAAAAAAAACTAACTGTGACAAACAGCACATTGTGAAGCTGATATTTTCTCATTAGCTTATAGTGGAGGCATTCAAAAGCTAATACAACCAGTAGAACAGTTAAGCATAGAAACCATGAAAAGAAAAGACAGTACACCTTGGTGAGAAAGAGAATACATTTCATACTAAAGGAGGTGAGCCATGAAGATTGTTCTCTCTTTAACCCTTACTGAAAAACCCAATGACAAGCCTCACAGGTAAGATTCAGAGTTTTTATACAGGTCTTAGGCACCTTCTCATTAGGATTATACCAGACCAAAATATCTGATGTTTTTATCTTAATTTGTAATAATAAATGAGAAAATAGACAAGGACTTATTGTTTCATTTTTATTAAAGAGATAAAAAAATCAAGTTCCAGACTATCTAAAAATGAAAAATGACTCATAACAGTTAAATACAGCAGAAAATAATTTACTATATTTAAGAACTGATATGGCCCAGGTTAACAATTTTAGTTTCTTTGCATTTATATGAATTAAGGAATGGGATCTATAATACATGTCTGTATAACTGTTCCTCAAGCTTTAAAACACTTGTTATCCCCCAAAACAACATACATATGACCAAAAACTTGAGCATTAATACCAAGACATCACTAATAACTAATAAAGATCTGTACCACCAAAGACCCGGAGAAAGTATTAGCAAAATACATCTGATAAAAAGATGTATATAACCAGAAAAAACATGAAAAACTTCAAACAAACAAACCTCTTGGGACTTCCCTGGTGGTGCAGTGGTAAAGAATCCGCCTGCCCATACAGGGGACACGGGTTCCATCCCTGGTCCGGGAAGATCCCACATGCCGCGGAGCAACTAAGCCCATGTGCCACAACTACTGAACCTGAGCTCTAGAACCCGCGAGCCACAACTACTGAGCCCACGTACCACAATTATTGAAGCCCACATGCCTAGAGCCCATGCTCCACAAGAGAAGCCACCACAATGAGAAGCCCACGCACCACAACAAAGAATAGCCCACACTCGCCACAAGTAGAGAAAGCCCACGCACAGCAAAGAAGACCCAACGAAGCCAAAAATAAATAAATAAATTAATTATTTTAAGTGTTCAGCAAGGACATGAAAGCAAACTAAATGTCCTCTGACAGATGAATGGATAAAGAAAATGTAGTATATATATGCAATAGAATATTACTCAGCCATAAAAAAGAATGAAATAATGTCATTTGTAGCAACATGGATGGACAAATATCATATGATACTGCTTATATGTGGAATCTAAAAAAATGGTACAAATGAACTTATTTACAAAACAAACAGAGTCACAGATGTAGAAAACAAACTTATGGTTACCAAGGGGGAAAGGTGGGGGAGGGATAAATCAGGAGATTGCGATTGACATACACACACTACTATATATAAAATAGATAACCAGGACTTCCCTGGCGGCCCAGTGGCTAAGACTCCGCGCTTACAATGCAGGGGGCGCGGGTTCAATCCCTGGTCGGGGAACTAAGATTCCATATGCTGTGCAGTGAAAAAAAAGAAAAAGAAAATAGATAACTAATAAGAACCCACTGTATAGCACAGGGAACTCTACTCAATACTCTGTAATGACCTATATGGGAAAAGAATCTAAAAAAGAGTGGATATATGTGTATGTATAACTGATTCACTTTGCTGTACAGCAGAAACTAACACATTATAAATCAACTATACTCCAATAAAAATTAGTTTAAAAACAATAACTAACATCTTAATTAATGGTGGAAGATTGAATACTTACCCCCTAAGGTTGAGAACAAGACAACGCTACCTATCTCCCCAAATTGATCAAACTGGTCAAATGATTCAGTGCAATCACAATCAAAATCCCTACATTGTACTGGAAGCACTAGCCATTACAATAAAGAAAAAAAAAAAGAAGAGGAGGCATACTGATTGAAAAGGATGAAATAAAACTTATCTTTATTTACAAACAATGAGCACCTATGTATACAATCCTCCTAACCAAACTACCTAAAAGATAATAAAACAAGTGAGTTTGGCAAGGTTACAAGATACTAGGGGAATATACAAAAATCAATCATATTTATATATACAAACAACAAATTATTGGAAACTGAAATTTTAAAAATACTATTTACAATCACATTTTAAAAAATATAAAACAGTGATAAATTTGACAAAAGATTATATAAGATTGTACGCTGACAACTACAAAACACTGTTAAAGAGAAATTAAAGACCACCCAAAAAAATGGAGATATATATAACATGTCCATGGAACAGAAGACAATATTTTTAAGAAATCAATTCTTCCCAAACTGATCAACTGATTCAGTGCAATCACAATCAAAATCACAACAGACATTTTGCATAAATAGATAAGATTTTAACAAATATATGGAAATGCAAAGGACCTAAAATACCCAAAATAATTTAAAAAAAAAAAAAAAAAGAAAAGAAAAAGTTGGAGGACTTCCCCTATCAAGGCCAGAGTAGAGACGGATTGAAATATATATCAATGGAAGAGAAGAGACTCCAAAAATTGACCTACACATATTTGACTATTTGAATTTCAACAAATGTGCCAAATCAATTCAATGGGAAATGTATAACCTTTTCAACAAGTGGTGCTGGAAAAGTTCAACACAATGTAGCAAAATATGAACCTCACCCCTTATCTCACACCATATACAACAATTACCTCAAATAGGTCAGAGACCTAAATTTAAGAGCTACAACTATAAAACTTACAGGAAAAAAAAATGAGAAAAATCTTTAGCAAAGATTTCTTAAATGCAACACAAAAATCAATAAATTGAATTCCAATAACAATTAAAAACTTCTACTCTTCCGAAAACACTTATGAAAATGGAAAGACAAACCACAGACTCAAATATTTCTAAAACACATATCCAAAAAAGGTTTTGTATCTGGAATAAAAGAAGTCTTACATCTCAGTAAGATAAACCCAACTCAAAAATGGGCAAAAGATATGAACAGACACTTCACCAAAAAAGATATACCAATGGCAAGTAAGCACATAAAAATATATTCAACATCATTAGTCATTAGGAAAACTCAAAGCCACAATGAGCTCATACCCACTATATACCCACTAGAATGGCAAGCATTAGAAAGACTGACCATACCAAGTGCTGATGAGGATATGAAACAACCTGAACTATCATACACTGCTGGGAGAAATATATAATGGTACAATAGTGTTGAAAAACAGGTGGCAGTTTCTTAAAATTTTTAAATGTTAAACATACACTTAGCATATAACCATTCCTGGACACTTACTCAAAAGTAATGAAAGCATTTGTTCACACAAAACCTTGCAACACAAATGTCGTAAAAGCTCTATTTTTGATAACCAAAAACTGGACACAACCCAAATATTCATCAATAGGTGAATGGATAACTTGTGATATACCTATACAACGCAATAGTACTAAACAATAAAAAGATATGAAACTATTAACATATGCAACATGAATAAATCTCAAAATAACTGTAAGTGAAAGAAGCCAGCCTCCCCCAAAGAAAATATACATACTGTATGTATAATTCCATATATTAAAAGTTCTCAAAAATACAAGCTAATCTTTAGTAACACCAAGCAGATCAGTAATTGCCTGAAGACGGGGGAGAGATGGATTACAAAGGGATACAGGAGGGATCAGATTTTGGACTTCAAATTTAACAGGTATTTCCATTATTGTAATTATGACGGATTCATGGGTAGACATACACATCAAAACCCAAATTGTACAATTTAAATATGTGTAATTAATTATTTGTCAATTACACCTCAAAGTTGGAGAAAAAAAAAAAAAAGCAAACTATAGTGATAGAAAGCAGAACAGTGGATGATTGAATACAAAACCCCGAACAGGACTGAATGCAAATGAGCAAGAACTTTCTGGGGTGAGGGAAATGTTCTGTATCCTGCTTACGGTGATGGTAAAACCGTTTACATTCATCAAAACTCAAGCTGCGGGCTTCCCTAGTGGCGCAGCGGTTGAGAATCTGCCTGCCAATGCAGGGGACACAGGTTCAAGCCCTGGTCTGGGAAAATCCCACATGCCACAGAGCAACTGGGCCCGTGCGCCACAATTACTGAGCCTGCACGTCTGGAGCCTGTGCTCCGCAACAAGAGAGGCCGCGACAGTGAGAGGCCCGCGCACCGCGATGAAGAGTGGCCCCCGCTTGCCACAACTAGAGAAAGCCCTCGCACAGAAACGAAGACCCAACACAGCCATAAATAAATAAATAAATAAATTTAAATCATATGGGCTTCTAAGAAGACCTCTGCTTAAAAAAAAAAAAAAACAAAACACCTCAAGCTGCACACTTAAAATGATTGAATTTTATTATAAGTAAATTACACCTCGATAAAGCAGATTTCTAAAATTTAAAACAGCATACCCAAATGTTATCTAGGTACATTTTAAACATCTTTAAAACTAAAAGGAACAAATATATATAGTTACAACATATTATAGTCTATCACCTCATTAATCTATGCTACCAGTTTGACATCCTAACAGGGTTTTTTTTATTTTTACATTTTTTAATTTTTTTATTTTATGTTAAAGAAAAACAAAAAAGCACTAGAAGAAACACATGAAAAGATTTTTTTAATTTCTCAAACTATAAAATTTGATGCCACAATATATTACTCAGAGATGAGGGAATCAGGCACTTCACACACTGCTGGTGGATTTGTCAATCGATACAACCTCTAAAGGGAGCAAGCTGCAGTATCTATAAAAAGTTTAAATTCATAGTCTTTAAAGTAGCATTCTCCATCTACAAATTTTTATATACTTCATAACAAAACATGAGAACAAAGAAACATGTATGACTACACTTACAGCTTGTTTGTAGTAATATGAAACTGGAAAAATTATGATATATCCATACAGTGGAACACTGTGTAACCATCAGAAAGAACTTAGTAGCTATAAATATAGATATGAAACCTCTCCAAGATCATTTAAAAAGTATACAGTCCAGAATAGGGCTTCTGAGTGCCAGTTACACTGGTGTTCATTTTATGAAAATTTATCAGACTGTACTGTGCACTTTTCTAAATGTATATTACACTTCAATATAAAGTTTTTCCCAAAACATGGGAGAAATTCATTAAACTTAAAGTTTTTAAGCACATGCATTTATATGCCTAGAGTAACAATGGTTGCCTCTGGGCAGGGGACAGGGAAGTCAGCTGAGGAAGGTGCCTTACTTTCCACTGTATATCCTTTGGTACCTTTTGAATTTATCCCATGTGCACCTGTTACATATTTCAAAAAATATTTCTGAACTGAGACCATCTGCAACTGTATCTATGTATGAGTTGGGTTTTTTTTAATACAGAAATAAACTTGAGGCAGAGATGGATTTAGGTCCATAATAGCTCTTCATAACCGAATTTCAAATTTTTTACTCATTACAAGTTTCATCTTCACTGTCTTTATAACCAGTAAGCAGTTTAAATTTCACCCTAGAAAATAAATTTTAAAAGACTCACCTTTTCTACTTTGAATAGGGTTTTGTGTATGACTTCATCTGAAGAAGAAAAAAAGGGCTCTGCATCGAAAAACCCAGACTATTAAATGAGATCATGTACATGCAGCACACAGAACAACGTCCAGGCACACAGGCAATCAATAAATGGTAGCTTTTATCTTTCATATCTAAGAATATGAATCAGAACACAGGGAAGAGAATTGTATTGGGGTAAGAGGGGGAAGGTAGAGCAAAGGAGACAATAGCAACTAAAGTATAAGATATACAGATACGGGAATTCCTTGGCAGTCCAGTGGTTAGGACTCCGAGCTCTCACTGCTAAGGGCCAGGTTTCAATCCCTGGTCAGGGAACTTGGATCCCACAAGCCATGTGGCACAGCCAAAATAATAATAATAAAAATAAAGTATAAGATATACAGATAGAATTAAGGAGATGATGCTGGAAATGTAGATTAGAGTCGTATTATGAAAGGCTATGGGAACTCCATGGGAGTTCAGTTTCAAACTCTTAGACAAAGAACAACAGAAGATTTCATGCCTTCAAGCAGTCAAACAACATGAAAGGACAAGCTTTTCAAAGATTAAATAAGAAAGGAGAAACAGTCACTCTCATGGTCAAAAAGTGAGAGCATTAGTATAACCTCTTTGGAGGTAACTGGGTAAGAGGTATTAAAGTTTTAAATGTACGTTTCTTTTGATTCAAAAATTTCATTTCCAAGACTTTTGTACTAAGACATACTCATACCAGCACACAGATCTACATATAGTTCACTGTAGCATCATTCAAAATAATAAAAGATTGGAAACAGCAATGAGAAACTGGTTAAATAAATTATATCCATTCATACAATGGAATATTATGCAGCCTTTTTAAAATATGAGATATAGAAGGCTCTCCAAGTTCTTTTGCTAAACAAAAATAGTGGGAGCTCCCATTTGTTAATTAAAAATAAAAAGGGAGGGGGAGAGAATAGAAAAAAGAAACTAAAGAGACATCCATAATCCCATGTACAGAATTATCCTCTAACAGTAGTAGCCTGGGGGGGGGGGTTAGCTATAATGACCAAAGACCTAGGGGTACCAGGAGACTTACTTTCACTTTTTCACATATATTTTTAAATGAAATTTTTAAAACATTATAATTTTATGTTAAGTAAACACTACAGAATAAAAGAAGTGGGCAAGGGAGAAGATTAGAAGCAGCAATTAGTTTCGTTCGGATCTACTCCATCTCCTCCATGAAGTTTCCTTAACAATCCCAGCTGAAAATGACCTTTTCTTCCTCTGAACTTCTGAACCACTTTATGTTGCTGCAACTATGTTTTTTCAATTATACTCATTTCTCAGCTAGATTATAAACTCCTAGATCACAAAGGGATTTTTAATGCCCACAACATTTAACACAATTCTTTGAAGAACAGTGGTACTGAATAAAAACATTTGAGCAACTTACAGAAGGACTGCTCGGTCCTAGGGCAAGTGGCAAATAAGAATGTGGTATTCTAAGGCACAGACATGATTTATCTGGGCCAACTCTTCAAGGGAGACGTAAGTCCCAAGCAAACCGTTAGGACTCTAATTTTATCTCGATTTCCAGGTAGAAAATTTGACTTGAGAGTTGAACTCTAGAAACTTTCACATTCAAACACCAAGCATTTGGGGAGGACTTAAAGTGAGTATTACTGAAAAGAGGATTTTAAAAGCTTATAAAAGTAATGGTCCCTATCTCAAAGAATAGACAATTTGACTGAATCCGTCCTACCAATCAATAAATACTGACTCTTGGGCTTCCCTGCTGGCGCACTGGTTATAAATCCACCTGTCAATGCAGGAGACACAGGTTTGAGCCCTGGTCCAGGAAGATCCACATGCCCCGGAGCAACTAAGCCCATGCACCACAACTACTGATCCGTGTGCCACAACTACTGAAGCCCATGTGCCTAGAGCCCACGCACCACAACAAAGAGTAGCCCCTGCTTGCCGCAACTAGAGAAAAGCCCTCACACAGCAGCTAAGACCCAATGCAGGCAAAAATAAATAAATAAATTTTAAAAATAATAAAATGAAATAAAAAATTAAAAACTCCCTTAAAAAATAAATAAATACTCATGCACAGAAGGAGATAATTAAGATTCATACCAGGAAATAAGAGTTATATTTTCAGTTGTGGTAGTCTGGGAAATTTACTTAAATGAGACAGGATCTGAGCCGGGCCTTATGACTAGACTAGATAGCAAGGCAGGAGAGCAGAAAAAATCAGCATGACTGAAACAAGGGGCAACAAAAGTGGGAAAGATTGATTTAAAAAAAAAAAAAAAAGACTGTGATAGGAACTGAACATTAGGTTAAGGAATCTGGATTGTACTCTGCAGATTTTTAAGCAAAAAATGTGATCAAGGGCTTCCCTGGTGGCGCAGTGGTTGAGAGTCCGCCTGCCGATGCAGGGGACACGGGTTCGTGCCCTGGTCCGGGAAGATCCCACATGCCGTGGAGCGGCTGGGCCAGTGAGCCATGGCCGTTGAGCCTGTGCGTCCGGAGCCTGTGCTCCACAACAGGAGAGGCCACAACAGTGAGAGAGGCCCACATACAGCAAAAAAAAAAAAAAAAAAAAAAAAAAAATGTGATCAAAATGTTTAAAAAGTTTAAACTGGCAGAATAGGAGTAACGAAAGGGCAGAGGCTAACTGGAAAGCTATTATAGTAATCTAGAAATAAAGGGTCTGGACTACTTTTAGAAACTGGAATTAAAATATATTTAAGAAAAATGTATCAATAAGAGTCTACAAAAGCAAAATCATTTATTCAATACCATAACTGAATTTTTTTATATAATTTTTTTTTTTTTTGGCTGCATTGGGTCTTTGTTGCTGTGCGCAGGCCTTCTCTAGCTGCGGCGAGCGAGGGCTACTCTTCATTGCGGTGGGTGGGCTTCTCATTGCGGTGGCTTCTCTTGTTGCACAGCACAGGCTCTAGACACGTGGGCTTTAGTAGTTGTGGCACGCGAGCTCAGTAGTTGTGGCTCTCCCGCTCTAGAGCGCAGGCTCAGTAGTTGTGGCACACGGGCTCAGTTGCTCCACGGCATGTGGGATCTTCCCGGACCAGGGCTCGAACCCGAGTCCCCTACATTGGCAGGCGGATTCTTAACCACTGCACCACCAGGGAAGCCCCCATAACTGAATATTTAAATAATCAAGTCTTGAAATGTTTTATCTCTGCACTCTTGGTAACGATTTCCCACCAAGAGGAACTGTGCTCTCTCCGTAATAAAATCAGTCATTCTTCAAAGCCCTGCATCCTGATCACCTGGTCCCTTTACTCCACTGAACTTCTCCAAGATCTTTATAGGCAAAACAGATTACCTTGTTCTGAAGTGATTTGAGTACCCGATTGATTGTGTGCACTTGGAGGTCAAAACCTTTTTAACTCTCAGAGTGCCTTAAATAGTACAAGCTTAATAAACACTGATTAAGTATGTGTGTTTATGGGGCAGTGGGCAGCAGCCAAGCAGTAGCCAATTAAAGATGATTGAAACTATAAAAAAAGATGATTGAAGCTTAAAGCCTTCTAGGTAAGAGAACAGTAGAATGAAAGTCAGTTTTAGAAGTCACATGTGGGAGCTATTTTGTACTATGGTTAAAAAAAAAAAGGGAGACTGAAGGTACTGGGCAAGTTCATGATTTCAGGTTCACCTAATTTGAGGCCCACACACCTAAGGCTTCCACCATTCTAGATGTGGTTATGCACTCTGAAAGTAGCTTCCTGAACTAACGTTACTGGTTCCCAGTGAAATTATGTGTAAAACTTAATATAATAATAGTCCTGTCTCATATGAAAAGATACCACTGACCCTCCAATAAATGCAATGTGTGTGTGGAGTTATTTTGCTCACTTAGTGAAGTTAGGTTTTCCTAGATGCAGCCAAATACTTCTCTGACAGCAATGGAGCCAACTCTCTTGGATGGGATGAAAGTACTGTCATAAAACACAACCACCACCAGGCAGGTAAAAGAGGAGAGAGATGAGTCTGGTTGGTGCAGAGGGTATGTAGACTAAATTTAGACACAATCTGGTTAGGAGAAAACTGGGTTACCCTTAAAGTATTTTCAAATACAGTTGCCAAATTTCAATCTAGAAACAAACCAAGCTGATGTAGCTACTCTACAGAGTGACTTAAATTCAATAATCCATTTCACTGATGACAGCTTTACTGAGAGTAAAGAAAATATGACTTCATTTTCTTACACCAGAAGGAAGAGGTTGAAAAGTCTCTCCCTCCCGGGCCCCAACACACACATACAACACAAATTTTGCCCTTGTAACATATATTACTATGGTGAAGTCAGGATCTCAAAGTCATCCTGTCCCCAAACTCATGAGTCAGCACAGAAACTTGCATCTTCACACCATTATCTGGCATAAACTGCTCAATCCATTTAATATTTGACAAAAAAAAAAATTTTTAAGGCCATTCTACATATCTATACGATGTTTTAAGTTTATAGGATTTTCTAATACAAGGAACCTTGGAAGATCATATACTCCACCTCTTTGTGTTATAAATTTAAAAGCAGACCTAGAGAGGTTGATTTGCAATCTCAGAGTACAAACTTGCAAATTATTCTCAAACTCTTCACTGGTACTATTCTTTTCAAAATAACAAGCTAACAAATGATACTGCTCAGGTAACAAAGGGGAAATATTTAAAGGTTTTCACGTGTAGGGGTTTTTTTTAATTAAAATTGTTTTAAAACTGGGCATATGATCACACTGCTCTTTCCACCAGTAACAATTAACTCTCATTTATAAAAATGTCGGTTTTGGACACTTAGATTTTGATAAACATTTCCTCTCAAAGTAAAAATTACTTGGTTTTAGATTTCACTTAAACAGAAGAGCAAAGAATATTTACTCTAAAAGTCTCCCCCCTCCCCTTTTCTTGTATGTTAAAACCCTTTCTTCCCCTTCCCCAAGCTTTCTCCTCTTTTGTACTCAAGTTCTCAAATGCACAAGATGGAGGAACAATGCCACAATACAACTGCAGGCTTCCTGCCTACTAGTCAGTCATTATTCTTAAGACTTGAGAACTTTCAAAACACTGGTTGGGTTGCTTTGAAATTCCCTCTTTCAGATTTTCCCTCCTTCATGGGACATCTATTTAAAAGAATGACTTCAAAAATGTCTTGCTGCACCCAATCAAAATGCTCTAAGCAAACTAAAAATGTTAGCTTTAGATATGAAGGTAGGATGTAAATGCCTGAAGTTTGACAAACACCAATCTAAAAGTAGAGGACAGAAAGAAAAAAGTGTATTTCTGGCCAAGCATAAGAACAGTATTTTTCTCATGTTTATAAACCCTATTTCTGAAAAATTCCACAGTTATATGGAAGAATCTTAAAGATTACATTACCATCTCGTTCTTTTTAACAATACCATATAGAAATCTAAAGGCCTAAAACTACATTGAGCCGAACAGAAAAGGGTTACCTTAATTATTACTGACAAATAGTTCACACTAAAATGAGGTATATTTTATTTTTTAAAGTTTTCAGGGGCAGAAAAAAATGACCAGCAGCAGTCACCTGGAAACCTGGGGAACTTCCCATTTCCTACGACCAGACTTGGATCGTGGCAGGAGTACTTACTAATAAACTTATTTGGTTGTTGAGATAAACTAATGGAGATACTCTAGACAGAGACATGGGGGGAGGAATGGGGGATAAATTATCTGCTCAGCTCACAGTGGGTTCCTTTTTAAAGGCAAAAGCATTAAAAATGAAGGTGAAACACACTGACTCATGAGTAACAACTTGTCAAATTGTTACAATAAACAGTTTGCCATAAGCAACAAATAAAAATTTTTCCCACATCCCTAACAAAAACAAAAAGACCAATTTATTTCAAACAATATTCAATAAAGCTCAATCCCAGTACAACAAAATAATTTAGCTAGTCCCCTGGAGTTTGTTATAATGGGATTTAACCTGTACACTCAACGTTCAATTAACCATGAGGCTTATCCTAATTGAGGATTATGCTGACTTCTGCAGTCCTTTCCCATCTATCCATCTACCACTCCTACTCAGCTGCCATAGCTACCAAAGGCAAAGCCGCAGGGAGCAGTAGATTATCCATTACTATGTGATACCCAGGCCAATATTCTCTCATCATGTGGGTGATGAAGAGGTTAAATTTAGTAATCCAGTCAGCCTACTTTCCAAAAAGTGAAGTTTCATAACCCTCACTTGCAGTCTCTAACTAAAGAGATTAAAAATTTCTCAAGAATTCCTTCATAGGTGAACAGTAAAGTCACACTCTTTCCTAGAACATATCAATAAAAAATATTAACAGAAAAGAAAAAATAGGACACTGATGTTCCTAATGAAAAATAGGAAAAGGGACAAACAGGAAACACTAGTCCATTTGCTCTTAGACCATTCTTTGAAATAGGTAAAGCCTCTGTGCCAGTTAGGTCAGACTTCTTTCCTTTTCCTCTAGGCCACAAAGTTTACTACACAGGTAGTTAAATAAACCTTTATTACTGTGCCCCTGTAAATTGACCTAGACCGAAGAACCTACCAAACTGAGTTAATGCTGTCAAAATTAGGAACTGGCAGTATGTAGTCTAAGATTATCCGGTTTGTGGATAAATCGGCCTTCTAGACACTGCAGGTCTTCCTTTCAACTCCTGCTGTGTATCTTCTGGCAATTTTCCCGTTCATTTAACAACCCTCCAACAGAAGGTAGGAAAGGGAAAGGCGATTAAATTCAAGTCAATTCCATCATTTGTTAGGGAGCTGAAAATAAGGTTAGGCTCTAGATAAATTACATCCTTAACCCAAAATAACCTTCTCCCAGAAACCCTGTCAGAAAACCAATGGGCCAAATGAATTTACCTAGCTATCATTAACAAAGTGAAGGAATAAACCTCAGTACAATCGAACCCCTCCTCCACCTGAACTGTAAAAGGTTCATTTTGTAATCCCCTCCCCCACCCCAAAAAGCACTCATAAAGGAAAAGAAAATGCCTACATTTTACTGCAGCACTCAACCTCAACGCTATCCCTGAGAATCCAAACTAACATACACTCACCTATTTCCTTAAAGTGTTGAACTATGAAGAAAAAGAAAAGTTAACATACATTTCCAATACTAATTTCCTGCTCCCAGAGCTTCAACCACTCAATAATGCAAAAAAGGAATATTCTACACCACAGAGTATAGTAAATTCAAACCAAACTGGGACAGGTACTCCCTAGTTTAACCTTTGAGAAACTTCAGCTCCTCTTCAATCATGATCAACAACTCTTGTTTTTCTAGTCCTAGGTAGCATTTAAAGAGTAACAATTGTGTTAAATTGTGGTCACCTGGCTGTGTAGACAGTCACTGGAAGCTATATTCATTCTAAACTTGCAACAAATTAAAAGTTTTCAAAAGTAGTCCACATCCTCTGGCAAAGGCTTGAAATTATACAGTCTAAAAAAAATTGTAGAAAGAAACCCTGAAGCCGTTTATTTTAACACCAATTAGGGATAGGACAACAGTAGTTTGGGTTTTTTATCTTACCCTATTGTCCAAACTAAAATATAAGTCATTCTTTTAGAAGACTTCTCAAAAACCTACTAGTCTTCAAGTTAAAAGGAATTATTCTATATACAATCATACTACTAATGCTCAAAGGACTGAATTTAAAAGAAAAATAAACCTCTTTATCTGTAATATGTCCCTGACATGGTAAGAAAGTTTACTTCAAATGACCAATCAAGAAGGCATTGGTAAGTAATCATTTCAGCAACTATTTTTTTATTTACATGACTCCTAGAAAAAGGGCCCAGGGTCCAACAGAACGTTCACTCTTTATTGAATGAATTCTAATTTATTTGCTTGGGGGTGGGGGGTGGCGATGTATAGAAATAATTTCTATATGGGGAAAACACAGCATACTCACTTTCAAAATATATTTAATATAATCCCTAATCCCCTAATCTTTAATATCACTGAATTTTTGTAATGAACAGTTAGTGTTAATAAATGTAAAACCAGCATTCTAAAACATTTTTTTAATCCTGTTAATTATACTACAGTTGTTATGCATTTTCAAAGCCTCTGTAGTAAAGGAATATTTTATGGTAGAAACATTTCCTATAACTGCTCTAGAAACATTACAGCTTCCCACTTAGTCCACAATCCTCATGTCCAATATGTACTTGTATATACCAGAAGCTATGCCCTTTTTTTTAATGCTGATTAGACAGTTAAGTCATTTCTATCGATACATAAGATTCCCCTATAATTTAGGATCGCAGGCAATCTAGATTACTGCTCATTTAAATGCAGAACCTGAAGCAACCTCCAGTAACAGAAGCTATAGTGTTCAATATCATTTTACATGTTACAGAGGCTTCATCTTACATACAAACAATGAACCCTGGCAGGGTCCTTCACCCTAAAGCCTGACAGATTGTTATTTCCTTAAGGGTGCTAATAGATAAGGCAACATAAGCAGTAAGTTTGGAAGAGCTTTTCTAATCGCCATCAACAATTGTTGAAGACAGTAAAGAGAAAGCAGTATTCCCACCCCATCTTCCCTTTCTTTGGTTCATTCTTTTCCCCTGCTTTTGGTATCCAACAGGGGTGTGTTTCGAATGAAAATTCTTTAATTATTCCAAAAACCAAGAATACTCTAGAAACCAGTAACAGTCGTTGCCTCCTGGGAATGGGAACTGGAGGATTTAGAGTAGGACAGAGGTTCGTTTTTCTTTTTGTACCCTCCCAGTTGTCCCTAGACCAGTTATATCGGGTATAACCTATCCTAAACTAACAAGCAATAACTGAATTTGTTTTCAAGAACACAAACTTACAGATTTCCATTTAACATTTTGGTTTATGCGGCAATCACAAGACTTACGATTTTATTTTTCCACCATCCTCTAAATAACCTGCTGCAACAAATAACTGATGCGTTCCTGCAGCTAGGGACCAGTTAGGTGGATCCGAGACCAGGCGTCTGAATCAAGGAGATGAAGCAATCTCACTCAATACTACTAGCACTCTCACTCATCTCATTCAACTCCATTTCAAACCGCTGCAGCAAGACAGCTGGTACTCGCCTTCCTGTTTCTTTACGGTACGGGCTTAATAACAAAAACAGGTTGGCTTTGAAGCGCTGCTGCTCAAAAAGTGCAAGAAGGAAGTCTTCACATTCGGGAAGGAGAGATGAAAAAAAAAAGTTCCGACTTCGAGAGAATTTCAGACCTTTCATGTCTTTCCATTTGAGAAGCCCCAACTCCTCCTGCTAGTGAGATTTCGAGACGACGCTCTCTGCCTCTCACAACTGCTCTTTTGGTTAACTTTTCCACCCTGAGAGCCCTCAAACTGCCTAGGAAGCAACTAAGCCCTCCAACTACTCGTGGGTTGTTTTTCTAAAGCATGTGCAAGACAAACTACTTAAACCATCACAAATTGAATCAATGTAAGTAAGCAGATTAGAGATGGAGAAAAGAAAAAAAGAGTAATAATAAAGACAGCCCAATCCCAAATTTAATTCACTAACTTCCACTTGCCATTTCCCAGCCTTCACACCCGAGGTAGCAAAATGCCTTTTTACTGAGAAAAACTGCTGAGAACCTACCCGTGCCCAAAATGGAAATCCCGCAGATAATTCGTGTTAAAATATTTAAAATGCCCAAGTGCAGGAGGCAACACGGCAACAAAATCCAACCCGATTCTCAGTACGACTTGGAGGCTGGGCTGGGGGTGAGTGGGGGGTCTGTGCGGCTCCCCCCTCCCCCTGATTCTTCCGAATAACTACGAGACGCCGAGGCAGCGGGAGGAGGGGTCGCGGGGAGCTTTCAAAAGCACCCCGAGGGCTGCGGGAGGATAAAACTTTAGGGACAGGCGGGAAAAGTGGACCCCCGCGGTCCCCCCCAAAACTCCTCGGGGTGACCCCTCCACGCGGAGACGCCCCTCGCACTCCAAAGCCAGCTGCCGCCTAACCTCGACACCCCTCCTCCGGCCGCGGGCCGCCCCCAGGCTGTGGGGAAGCGGCGCGGCCCCGACACGCCGAAACTATCGCCGCGCGCCCCCCGCACGGCGCGTCCCGCAGCGCCTCAGCGGAGCCGGAGCCGCCGGCTCGCCGCAGCACGAGAGACTCGCCCTCTTCCCTCCGCCTCGCACTCCACTCCCCTGCCCGCCGCCGCTCTTCCTTTATCTCCACTCACCGCCCGCCGCCATTTTCCTCGCAGCTCAGCTTTAAATCGGAAACTCGCCGCTCAGCACTCAGCGTTCAGCCACCAGCCGCTGCCGCCGCCGCCGCCGCCGCCACAAACTCAGCAGCCGCGGCCGCCGCCGTTGCTGTGAAGGAGCTGAGGCAGTAGCCGCGGGAGCCGAGGGGCGGGGGCCGCCGGGATATGTAGTCTCGCGGCCACGCCCAGCACTACCGGTCCCAGGGGGCCTTGCGCGGCCGGGGCGCTGGGTGGTCCCGCCCAGTCAGGCTTCCGTGGCGCGAGGGCGTGGCCGAGTGGACCCTGGGGCCAATTTTGCTCACTTACCACCTGGGACCCGCGGCGGGGTCCGGGGAACTGGAGTGCAACCCTAGCCTTCCCCTTAATTTTTTCATACTTGTTTTTGTCCAGTAATATCTAACACTTATGGAGCGTTTATTGTGTGCCAAGCACTGATCCTCAAAACAAGCATCCCTTAGGGACCACTATTAGACTCAGTGTTCAAATGAGCAAACTGAGGCACAAGGTCAGAAGCCACGGGGCTGTTCATTAGATGCTAAAGTCACTGGGTGAAAGGTTGTTGGGCAATAGTATATTCACTATTCAGTCCCAAAGTATAATATCAACCCACGGAGTACACAGCACCTACAAAGGGGAACAGCTGGCTTTGCACTGGGTCGATCTGGCAGACAACACCTTAACCAAGCGATCAAATCACCAGCCACTATCACTTAGCATCACCAATAATGGATCAAACTGAAATTATGCGTCTTCTGATATGATGCAGTGGGGAAAATGTAACGTCCCCTCCGTAGTATTCTTGCCAAAAAACAAAAAAAGCTAACCTGAACATAACTATGAAAAAAACAATTAGGCATATCCAGATGGTGAGGCATGCTACAAAATGCCTAGCCTGGACTCATAAAAATATCCAAGCATGAAAGGTGAGAACCAAAGGCAGGGCTTCCCTGGTGGCGCAGTGGTTAAGAATCCGCCTGCCAGTGCAAGGGATATGTGTTCTAGCCTTGGCCCTGGGAAGATCCCACATGAGGCGGAGCAGCTAAGCTCGTGCACCACAACTACTGAGCCTGCGCTCTAGAGCTTGCCTGCCACAACTACTGAGCCCACACGCCACAACTACTGAAGCCCACACACCTAGAGCCAGTGCTCCGCAACAAGAGAAGCCACTGCAGTGAGAAGCCCGTGCACCACGACGAAGAGAGAGAGAGCCCACGCACATCAACAAAGACCCAAGGCAGCCAAAAATAAAAATTAATTATTTTAAAAATGCAATAGGTGGGCCTTGGCTGAATCCAGGTTTTGTTTGTTTATTATAAAAAGGATTTTGGGGGAAATTTTTAATATGGACTGTATACTAGATAATAATATTTAATCAGTATTAAATGTCTTGAGCATGACTAGAATAAAATAAATAACCACTTGCTAGCTCCACCACCGCCATTTCCCACCTAGACTACTGCAGTAGCCTCCTGGAGTCTATTCTCAACATAGCAGCCAGAGAGATCCTGGTAAAAACCAAGTCACTTTATGTCTGTCTTCCAAACTCTTTGCAGTTACCTGAAGAGCCCCATACAACCTGTCTGTGCCCTCCCCTCCCCCTTCTAAGCTCATCACCTACTTCTCATGCACTCATTACTGTATTCCAGGAACACCAGACTCCTTGGGGTCCCTCCAACATACCTAGCACACTCTGGCCTTAAAGATCTTGCATTTGCTATTTCCTTTGCCTAGCTTACTTTTTTGCAGAAAATCCAAATCACTCACCTCCCCCATGGTCACTGTCCAAATGTCACTGCTTCAGTGAGGCCTTCCCTAATTTTTTTTTTTTTTGCCTTCCCTAATTTCTCTATTTTAAATTCCCACCTACTTCAATCCCAGGTTCCCCTACCCCTCCTCCTTGCTTCATTTCTCTCTGTAGCACTTTCTCTCATTGGAAACACCATGTAATTTTGTTTATGGTGCTAATTATCTCTTTACCTCACTAGAATGAAAGCTCCGTGAAGGTAGGGCTTTTGTGTCTTCTGTTCTCTGATATATTCTTTTTTTTTTTTTTTTTTTTTGCGGTACGCGGGCTTCTCACTGCCGTGGCCTCTCCCGTTGCAGAGCACAGGCTCCGGACGCGCAGGCTCAGCGGCCATGGCTCACGGGCCCAGCTGCTCCGCGGCATGTGGGATCTTCCCAGACCGGGGCACGAACCCGTGTCCCCTGCATCAGCAGGCGGACTCTCAACCACTGCGCCACCAGGGAAGCCCCTCTGATATATTCTTAACACCCACAACAGGGCTTAGCAATAGTATGGATGCAGTCAATATTTGCTCATCAAACAACAGATACCAAGTACCATGTTATATCTTGAGAAAACAGAGATGAAATACTAAGACCCTGGGTGAACTTTCACCTGCACAACTGCAGCTGTCCCCCAGCTGCTCTCCTTGCTTCTCCCATTAATCATCTTATAAGCCACTCCCCCACTCAGTAGCCAGAGGAATCTTTCAAAAACCATACATTAAATTAGGTCACTTCCAACCTGAACATGTTCCAATGGTGAAACTGCACAACACAGAGTGGGACTTGAACCTAGCCAGAACCCACTCTTTTTTTTTTTTTCTGGACTTTTGTTTATGGGAAGATTTTTAATTACAGTTTCAATTTCATTACTTGTGATAGGTCTATTTATATTTTCTATTTCTTCCTGGTTCAGTCTTAAAAGGTTGTGCTTTTCTAGGAATTTGTCCATTTCTTCGTGGTTGTCCATTTTATTGGCATATAGTTGTTTGTAGTAGTCTCATAATCCTTTGTATTTCTTCAGTGTCAGTTGTTACTTCTCCTTTTTTATTTCTAATATTATTGATTTGCGTCCTCTCCCTTTTTTTCTTGATGAGTCTGGCTAAGGGTTTATCAATTTTGTTTCTCAAAGAACCAGCTTTTAGTTTTATTGATCTTTGCTATTGTTTTCTTCATTTCTATTTCATTAATTTCTGCTCTGATCTTTATGATTTCTTTCCTTCTACTGACTTTAGGTTTTCTTTGTTCTTTCTCTAGTTGCTCTAGGTGTAGGGTTAGATTGTTTATTTGAGATTTTTCTTGTTTCTTGAGAACCCACTGTCTTTTAATTGAGATCACACACCTGGTCTCAGGACTTAATGAAGCTCAGGTTCTTTATGTCTCATCACAGAAAGAATTTAGTGAGAGACAACGTGATAGGTAAGAAGTGGATTTATTTATAGAGAGAAACACTCCACAGACAGAGTGTGGGCCATCACACAAGGTGAGAGGCCCCAAAATACAGGATGGTTAGTTTTTATGGGCTGAGTAATTTCATAGGCCAATGAGTGGGAGGATTATTCCACCTCTTTTGGAGAAGGGGCACGGTTTTCAAGGAATTGGGCCACTGCCCACTTTTTGGCCTTTTATGGTTAGCCTAGGAACTGTCATGGCGCTGGTGGTTGTGTCATTTAACATGCCAGTGTATTACAATGAGCGTATAATGAGGCTCAAGGTCTCCTGGAAGTCAAATCTTCCACCGTCTTGGACTTAGTTGGTTCTAACCAGTTTTGGCCGTGTCCTCAATGGCTATGTCATTCTTTTAGAGGTTATGCCCTGCCCCCTTCTCTCCTGTTTCAATGGCATCCCATGGCATTTGGGATAAAACCCAGACCCTAACTGATTTGGTCTCTGCTTCCCTCTCTGATCTCAAGTAATCTATGTCTTCTTTTTTCTTGTTGTTGTTTTGTTTTGCATTTTTTTAACATCTTTATTGGAGTATAATTGCTTTACAATGGTGTGTTAGTTTCTGCTTTATAACAAAGTGAATCAGCTATACATATACATATATCCCCATGTCTCTTCCCTCTTGCATCTCCCTCCCTATCCCACCCCTCTAGGTGGTCACAAAGCACTGAGCTGATCTCTCTGTGCTATGAGGCTGCTTCCCACTAGCTATAATCTATCTCTTCATATTTCTTACCCCATGCCAGACACTAACATTCTTGATGTTTCCTGAACATACCAAGCATGCCTCAGGGCCTTTCACTTGCTGTTCCCTTTGCCATCTGGAATTTTCTTTCTTCCTGTCTTGCTCCCCATTGTCACTCAGATCTCTGCTAAAATGTCTCCTCCTCAGGTAGATCTTCTAAAGCAACACACACACACACACACACACACACCAGAGTCACATAACCTTGCCTTAATTTCTTCATTATGATTAACATCTGAATTTTTTTAAGGAAATCTTTTTTTTTAATATATTTATTCATTTATTTATTTATTTTTGGCTGCATTGGGTCTTTGTTGCTGCACGTGGGCTTTCTCTAGTTGCCGTGAGCAGGGGCTACTCTTCGTTGCGGTGCGCAGGCTTCTCATTGCGGTGGCTTCTCTTATTGTGCATCACGGGCTCTAGGCGCACAGGCTCAGTAGTTGTGGCGCACGGGCTTAGTTGCTCTGCGGCATATGGGATCTTCCTGGACCAGGGCTCGAACCCGTGTCCCCTGCATTGGCAGGCACTCTTAACCACTGTGCCACCAGGGAAGTCCCAACAGTATTTCAATTTTTTTTAAATTGTCCGTCTCCCTCTCTAGACTGTAAACTCCAAGAGGGTAGGAAATTTGTCTGTTGAGTTCACTGCAGTGACTCCCTTACTTAGATTAGCATCTGACCTATAGCAGGCAATTAGTAAGTGTTTGTGGGAAAAAAAAAGAACAAAAGAAGAAAGGAGGGAGGAGGAAAGCAATGGGAAAAAAGAAAGGAAATCAACCATGTATTCTATCAATATTAATTAATATATATGTTCACAGAAAGTATAAATGACATTAACAATAAAAAAAAAAAAGCACAAGTTGAGAACCCAAGGACAGACTTCTAACTCAAGGGGTGTCGGAGAAGGCTTCCAGGAGGAAGCGACTTCAGTGCTGACTTTGGCAAGGTTTGGATGGAACCTGTACGTGATCCACACTGACACCTGGGAAACACTACTATAGACTTAAAATCGAAGGCAAATGAGTGACACGCTCTATAGTAAAAAGTCTGTGAAGACGGCTGCCGTCATTCCTTCCTCCTTGTTTGCACAAGCCACTCCTCCATCAGGAGGTAAGCCTTGGGCTTCCCTGGTGGCACAGTGGTTGAGAGTCCGCCTGCCAATGAGGGGGACGTGGGTTCGTGCCCCGGTCCGGGAGGATCCCACGTGCCACGGAGCGGCTGGGCCCTTAAGCCATGGCCGCTGAGCCTGTGCGTCCGGAGCCTGTGCTCCGCAATGGGAGAGCCCACAACGGTGAGAGGCCCGCGTACCGCAAAAAAAAAAAAAGAAGTAAGCCTTATTTCCTCTTCCTTGAGTGGGATTTGCCCCAGGACTGACCACTGGAAATGGTGGATGTTACATGGTAAGACTTTCAAGCCCGTGCCTTAAGATGATTGGCGGCTTTCATTTCCTTCCTCGTGGAACCCAGCCGCCATGCTGTGGGAAGCCAAGCCAAGGCACTCCAGTCAACAGCCCCAGCTAAGGTCCCAGGCAATAGCCAGTAGTAACTGCCAGCCACGTGAATCAGCCTTCTTGCACATTCCAGTCCCTACAGCCCCTATCAATAAGATCTGGAGGGCCTCCCTGGTGGCGCAGTGGTTGAGAGTCCGCCTGCCGATGCAGGGGATACGGGTTCGTGCCCCGGTCTGGGAGGATCCCATGTGCCGCGGAGCGGCTGGGCCCGTGAGCCATGGCCGCTGGGCCTGCGCATCCGGAGCCTGTGCTCCGCAACGGGAGAGGCCACAGCAGTGAGAGGCCCGCATACCGCAAAAAAGAAAAAAAAAAAAAAAAAAAAAAAAAAATAAGATCTGGAAAAGAAAAACCACCCACTGAGCCCAATCGACCTACAGTATCATGAGAGATAATAAAATGGTTGTTCTTTAAGCCACTAAAGTTTGCGGTGGTTTATTACACAACATTGATAAGTCAAACAGTCTACATGTGTGGACTTTTGTTGAACTGTGCTTGAGAACTTTCAATAGGCAGGAAGAGTAGTCTCAGATTCTGAAATTACCCCCAATAAAATTGTTTGGCCTAGGAGACACAGAAGCATAAACTCGGTGCAAATGGGATTAGAAGGTCATGTAGCTAAAGCCCTCCAAAAATTAAGAGATTCTCCCTACCACATTTCTGATTGCACAAAGCCTCTGCTTCCATGTTCCCAGGAGGGGTGCTCACTTCCTCGAGGGCAGCGATGCCAGTCAGGTTTCCTGGGTTGCCAGAAACAATGATAGACTCTGGAATGTAGTAAAATGATACAGAGGAACTCACAGAATCAAAGGGACAACTGAAGGACCGGGGCCAGAAATGTCAAAAACTACGGGAAATGAAGATCCTGAACATCTTATCTGGGACCAGCAAGTAAATCTAGAGATCAGTCATTTTATCCCATCTTCTCATCACCTTGTTCTGAGATTCGAATTCAAAAGATGAATTTGTTCAATTGGTCTAGCTTGGGTCACATGTCGTATATGCAAGTAACACATTACCAGACTGATAATAATGCTAAGTAGCCTGCCTACAACTTATTCTCAAATGATTCACATGGGAAAAAAAAATACACACATACACAAACATGCACGCATGCACACACAGAGTGCATGTAAGCAAATGCAACACAATTTTATCAATTAGTAAATCTAGTTTCAGGGGTACATAGGTGTTTATTCATTATTCGTTCAAGTTTTCTGTAGACTTGAAATTTTCCAAAATAAAAATTAAAAGTTTGGGCAGAGGAGGGGGGGTACTTATAGCAGCAAAAAGATTGTACTAGCCAGCACTCCTAGAAACCCTATACTTACCAGGCACTATTCCAAGCCCTTTACATATATTAGTTCATTTAACCCTCACAGTAACCCTAAGCAATGGGCTTTTATTATCTCCGTTTTACAGATGAGTAAAGGGGTCAATTGAACAAGGAATTAATTTGCCCAAGAGTATGAGCACTCATTGCTAGATGAGGATATAAACCAGAGCTCACAAGCTCATGTTCTTAACTCTTATGCTTTACTGCCTCTCCAGAGACACAAAAACAATAAAGACATTTAACTGTCATACAAACTTGTCTAAAGGTAGAGAGTTTCAGAGTGTGTTCATCAAGGAACAGGATATTACAACTCTTCTGCTCCACCACCTTCAGAGTATTTGTTTTCTGCCCTTAGTTTACAGCCTCATGGACACAAGATGGCTGCCACAGCTGAAACATCACATCAACTCACCATCAAGTCCAAATGCAGGAAGCAGAAGAGTGAATACATGTCAAGAGAGACATTATACCTCTCAATTTTTTTTCCTATATAAAAGTCTTCCCCAAAATTACTCCCTTCCCTCTCAGTGTCCCCCACCCCCCAAATAAACATCCCCTTCCACCTCATTACAGTGGAGGTATAGGCCACAGGGTCACCTCGCTGCAAGGGAATCTGGGAACCTAAGCATTTACTACTTGAGCGACAGGCTTTAAATAAGTGGATGAGTGAATGCTTCTCAGTTGTCTGGTCCAGCCAGCAGAGGCTCTGCTTCTGTCCCCGTCTTTCTCACAGTCCCCTATATTCTTCCCTCTTTCATTGTATGACCATATAGCCTAGTGGATAAGAGTGTGGGCTTTAGCACTCACTGCCTGAATTGCTCAGCTGGTTCTGCTACTTATAAACCTGTATGCTGATGACCAGTTACTTGGACTTTCTGTGCCTCCACTTCCTAAAATGGGAACCACAATGATAATAATACCTATTTCATAGGACTATTATGAGGATTTAAATAAAACAATACAGTAAAAGCCCAAAGAACAGTGTCAAACACAAAGTACACCCCTGATAAATTTTTTTTATGTATTTTATTATTATTATGGGTTTTTTTTTTTGGCTGCATTGGGTCTTTGTTGCAGCGTGCGGGCTTTCTCTAGTTGCGGCAAGTGGGGGCTACTCTTCGTTGCAATGCGTGGGCTTCTCACTGCAGTGGCTTCTCTTGTTGCAGAGCACAGGCTCTAGGTACGCGGGCTTCAGTAGTTGTGGCTCGCGGGCTCTAGAGCACAGGCTCAGTAGTTGTGGCGCACGGGCCCAGCTGCTCCGCGGCATGTGGGATCTTTCCGGACCAGGGATCAAACCTGTGTCCCCTGCACTGGCAGGCAGATTTTTAACCACTGCGCCACCAGGGAAGTCCCTCAATAAATGTTAATAATGATTATGGATGGCAGTTCCAAAGCTGGGGATTGCAGGGATTAATATCCAAAGGTTAGGAACAATTTCCTCCTTTTCTCCCCATTTTGCCTCATTATAGTGATTGCAGTCTGAAATTTCCCTGCAAGTGAAAATAGATTGCTTGGGTGGATACCTAAACCCTGTACATGCCTAAAACTCTGTTTCAAAATACTTAATCCGAAAATGAGCTGGCACTGGCCCAAGCCCCACGCCCAGACTGTACTCTGAACCACTCCACTCTCCAGGTAGGACACACAGCTGAAGGAGAACAGACAGACAGAAGAGATTTAGAGGCAATGAATGTTTTAGTGTGTTGTTTTGCTTAAAAGGGGGGAAACACCTCTGTGAAGAATCACATTAAGGCACATTTCTGGTAGTACAGAGCTGTCCAAGCCTTTCAATCCAGAGTAAACTTATTCATGCCTCTTGCTTTAAACCAAGATCAGGGGATGGCAACCTGTGATTTTTGTGCCAGAGGTGGCACAGGAGCCCGTTGAAATTGGCACCAGAGCTGGCTGCAACAGACCTTCCCCTCCCTACAACCTGCAAATGACTTTCCACAGCTAGAAGAATTTTAAGCCCAGCTAACTCTTGGCTTTTTTTCTTTCTGAGATTTCTTTTTTTTTTTTTTTAATATATTTTCTTGGCCATGCCGCACGGCATGTGGGATCTTAGTTCCCCAACCAGGGATGGAACCCGTGCCTTTTACATTGGAAGCACGGAATCTGAACCACTGGACCGCCAGGGAAGTCCCATCTTTCTGAAATTTACTTTTTTTTTTTTTTAATATTTATTTACTTTGGCTGCACCAGGTCTTAGTTGCCACATGTGGGATCTTCATCGCCCCATGCGGGATCTTCGTTGCAGCATGTGGGATCCTTAGTTGCGGCATGCAGGAACTACTTCCCTGACCAGGGATCAAACTCGGGTGTCCCACATTGGGAGAGTGGAGTCTTAGCCACTGGACCACCAGGGAAGTCCCTGAGATTTACTTCTTAAATGCATTTGCTTTAGGAAGAAATAATTTGCTACCCTCTGCTTAAAAAACATTTTTTAAGTGTTGGTGAGGATGAAAGGATGAGGAGAAACTGGAACGTGTATACGCTGTTGGTGGGTCTATAAAACAGTGCAGCCAGTTTGGAAAACAGTTTGGCAGTTCTTCAAAATGTGAAATGTAGAGTTGCCATATGACCCAGGAATTCCACGCCTAGGTATATACCCAAGAGGATTTCAAACATATGTCCACCCAAAAACTTGTACAGAAATCTTCATAGCAACATTATTCGTAATGGCCAAAAAGGGAAACAACCCAAGTGACCATCAACTGATGAATGGTTAAGCCAAAGTGGTCTCTCCATACAGTGGAATATTATTAGGTAATAAAAAGGAACAAAGGGACTTCCCTGGTGGTGCAGTGGTAAAGAATCCGCCTTTCAATGAAGGCAACGCGGGTTCGATCCCTGATCAGGGAACTAAGATCCCACATCCCGTGGGGCAACTAAGCCGGCGAGCCATAACTACTGAGCTTGCGTGCCTCAACTAGAGCCCGCGTGCCGCAAAGTACAGAGCCCACCCACCCTGGAGCCTGCACGCCGCAACGAAAGATCCTGCATGCCTCAATGAAGATCCCGAGTGCCGGAACTAAGACCCAACGCAGCAATAAATAATTAATTTTTTTTAAATAAAGGAACAAAGTACTGATAACATGGGTGAACCTTGAAAACATCGTGCTAAGTGAAAGAAGCCAGCCTCATGCTATATGATTCCATTTAGATGAAATGTTCAAAATAGGCAAATCTACAGAACAGAAAGTAGATTATTGGTTGCTAGGGATCAGAGGATGGGGGGCTGGTGGTCAGCTGCTGGGGGCGGGGTGCTGGGTTTCTTTTTAGGCTGATGAAAATATTCTGAAATTAGAAAGTGGTGATGGTTGTGTGACTCTATGGATATGCTAAAAACACTGATGTGTACACTTTAAAAGGGTGGATTTTATGGTATGTGAATCCTATCTCAATAAAACTGTTTTTTTAAAGTACCTATTGTGGTTAATGCAATTGTGAAATTTTCCTGTCTTGTTTCCTATCTTGCTCAGAGATATGAAAAAGAAGAAATTTTAAATAATGGTAGAAACTCAGAAGGTATAAAAAGGTAAACAGTGGAAAGTAAGTCTCTCCCACCTGTGTTCCAGGGACACCACTGTCCCCATTTCTTACTTGTCCTTCTAGAGACAGTCTTTGCATACACACAACCTTATTATGTATGTTGCTTCTTGTACAAACAAGAGCCTACTGTCCACCATGTTTCAACACTTGTTGTATCACTTAATAATGTATCATGGAAATTGCCCCACAAGGACCTTTATGGTAAGGTTCATAGAGAACTGTCTGGCTTTTTTTTTTAAACAACTGTTAAAAGTATGTGGATGTTACTAGTAGACATTCAGGTTGTTTCCTTTCTTTTACTCTTACAGTGAATTTCCTTGTACCTCTCACTGTAAAGCAATGTTTTAATAGGTATTAGTAATCACAAAATACAAAGAAGGAAGCAAAGATCTCACTAATAAACTCTTTCTACATGACCTCAATGATGTCAAGCTTAGGAGCTTCTCAGAACCAGAAGAGGAATGGGACCAGAGGGGGGCGTGGGGAGGAGACAAGGCAGTAAGTTCTTTAGCACAATGGCAGTTGTTTTTTGCTGTTGTTGTTTTGCTGTTGTTTGTTTGTTTTTGGCCACACAGCATGTGGGATCCTAGTTCCTCGACCAGGGATGGAACCTGGCCCCCCTGCAGTGGAAGTGCAGAGTCCTAACCACTGGACCACCAGGGAATTCCCAATGGCTGTGTTTTGGATCAAGGCGGTTCAGCGTCTCAAAATGAAAGAATCACCGAGGCTGGAGCTTTGGGGCTCAGCTGTGAAAGGACATCCTTGAAGATGGCCAAATCAGTTTCTCCAAAAGGCAATACTGGAGTTGGCTTCATGAGAACACATCATGTTTTCCAGATGGTGGGTCAAAACCCATTCTTGGGTTTGGAAATCAATGTCATGGGATTGGCCCATTATTTTTCTTTTTTTAAATAAATAAATTTATTTATTTATTTTTGGCTGCATTGGGTCTTCGTTGCTGCGTGCGGGCTTTCTCTAGCTGCGGCGAGCAGGGGCTACTCTATGTTGTGGAGCACAGGCTTTAGGTGCCCGGGCTTCAGTAGTTGTGGCACGTAGGGTCAGTAGTTGTGGCACGCAGGGTCAGTAGTTGTGGCACACAGGCTTAGTTGCTCTGCAGCATGTGGGATCTTCCCAGACCAGGGCTTGAACCCGTGTCCCCTGCATTGGCAGGCGGATTCTTAACCACTGCGCCACCAGGGAAGCCCGAGTTTCTTTTTTTTAATGAAGTTGAGTTTTAAAGTGATGACAGTAAGCTCACTTAAAAGGATTAACCCCTCTTCTAATTATTTAGTAATTACAGAGTAGGAACATCAGAGAAATGGAAGTGTTGGGGCATAAAAACAATATCTATGCCAGGGGTGAAGGGATAAGCCAATTTAAGATTCTAGCTTTAAAAAAAAAAAACCTCTGGCTATTATTAATCAACTGGATTGCAGACTCTATTAAAGATAAATGGCCATACGTACCAATCATAATACCTGCCCCACCCACATACCCTTCTAAAGGAAGAGCAGAAGTCACTGTCCTTGGTATTGTGTGACTGGACACTTCTGCTCACACCACGGCTGACTAGATCATATATGAACCTCAGCCCCAAAGGCAGCCAATGCATCGGCTGGTGAGTGATTTCTGATGTAGCTGGGTACAAAAATATTTGGCCAAACAGCAAACACGTTGACTTGTCAGATTTCCATTGAAGATGACTTTAAATCAGAAACTATAGAGTGAATTAGCTAGTTAAAAAAGGACTCAAAGAAACGATATGAAAAAAAGAAAAGTGAAGGCAGTTCTTTCCCAGTAATATAGCAGATTTAGATAACCTGAAACACCCTACCCCCCTACCCACAACTACAAACACATCTGAAAATTCTGGGTAAAAGATAACAAATATTCTTTGAAATGAATAACTGAGTTCGCAAGAAAGTAAGGGAAACCCCCAGAGGCCAAAAAAAAAAAAAAAAGAACCAAAAAACCAAACCAGTTAAGTGCGAACTGATACTATGACGGCCAGGAGAGAGAGATGTCTCGGAGAGCAAGGGTCTCGGGTTGAAATGAAAATTCGAGGACAGGAAATGAGGCGTTGGGCTCACACAATACTAAATTACAACCCACAGAAACAATCCTTGGAATCAGCACACCAAGCAAAGGTGGTATTAGACCCCAGGAACTTCAGCAGACAGGATGCTAGGATCAAAACCATGGAAGAGATAGAATATTATTAAAGACACAGAAGAGGGGAGGGAGAAATTGGGAGATTGGCATTTTTTGTTTGTTTTTATTTGGCTACGCCAGGTCTTAGTTGTGGCAGGCAGGATCTTTAGCTACAGCGTGTGGGATCTAGTTTCCTGGCCAGGGATCGAACCCTGGCCCCCTACATTGGGAGCTCAGAGTCTCACCCACTGGACCACCAGGGAAGTCCCTGGAGATTGGGATTGACATATACACACTACTATATATAAAATAGATAACTAATAAGAATGTACTGTATAGCACAGGGAACTCTACTCAATACTCTGTAATGACCTACATGGGAAAAGAATCTAAAAAAGCATGGATATATGTATATGTATAACTGATTCACTTTGCTGTACAGCAGAAACTAACACAACATTGTAAATGAACTATACTCCAAAAAATTTTTCTTAATTTAAAAAAATTAAAAGAAAGTAAAGACACAGAAGGGACCAAAATATGTGAAAAAAATTATATATATATATATATATATATATACACACAACACATATGCACATATATACACATAGATACATATAAATATATATATAAACATCAAGCCAGTTTGACCAGGAACCAAGCAGAGTAGAGGGTAAGAGAAGCCAGTAGAGGGTAAGGGAAACTAGTAGGTGGCAGGAAGGGAAGGAAGACGACCCCTAGACACCCCAAAATTGTGAAAGAAATGGAGTTTGGTTAAGGGCAGGGCTCTAACTTTGCTAGTGGTAAGTGGTGCCCTGCGACCATGGCATCAACGCCAGCAGAGCTCTCTGTAGGACCTAAGTGTCTGTGAGGCCTTCTTCATTCATCCATCTTTTTGCCAAGTGCTTATCGAGTGCTGTATTTACTTCCTACTGCTGCTCTCACAATTTGCCACAAATGTAGTGGCTTAACACAAATATATTATCTTACATTTTTGGATGTCACAAGTTTGGAATGGGACTTATGGGGTTAAAATCGAAGGGTGCCGTGCTTCTGGAGTCTGTAGGGAAGATTCAGTTTCCTTGCCTTTCCAGCTTCCAGAAGCTGCCCACATTCTTTGCCTCATGGCCTCCTTCTGTCTTCAAAGCCAGCACTCACATCACTCCCACCTCTGCTTCCGTTGTCATATCTCTGATTCTGACCCTCCAGCTTCCCTCTTACAATGACCCCTGTGGTTACATTGGACCCACTCGGATAAGTCCAGATAATCCCTCCATGTCAAAATCCTTGACTTCATTACATCTGCCAAGTCCCTTCTACCATGTAAGGTGACATACAGCCACTTATTCCAGGACAGAAGACGGAAGGGTGAACAAGACAGGCCTGTTTCCAGGGAGCTCAGGTTCTGGGGGTGGCAAGACTGGGCAGAGGGATGAATAATCCCCAAGTAAACACGTACATACTATAAGAAAGTGATCAATGCCATGAAAGAAATAATGCAGGTGATCCAACAGAGAGACTAAAGACTGGTGAGGCTACTTTAGGAAGTCAGGTCAGACTCCAGAAAGGAGATAACATTTGAGGTGACCCACAAATGACGACAAGACGGCAGCCCTCAAAATATCTGAGGAAAGGGAATTGCCGACAGAGGGATCCAAGGCAGGAATTTACTTGGGGCGTCCCAGGAGCAGCAGGAAGGCAGTATGGCTGAACAGGATAAGGTGAGATGATCCTGATTCTGCTTCTCCTGCGAGGCCTCTTTATTTGGCTGTTGCTGGCTTTCTATAAGGATGAAGCCACACGTAAGACTCCTACAAATATCCTTACCACAAACCCACCCTTTCCCAAAGTCCATTGAGTGAGTCTTCATACCTTGCAACCAAAAGCTCCAAAGTAACATAAGACACAAAATATTATGAAGTACAACTTAAACAGTGCAGCTGCTTTGGAAAACAACCTAAAAAGGTTAAACTTAGAGTTACCATGTGACTCCACAATCCACTTCTAGATATCTACCCAAGAGAACTGAAAACATGTGTCCACACAAAACCTTGGCCATGAATGTTCATAGCAGCACTCTTCGTAAGAGCACAAAAGTAGAAACAACCCAAATGTCCATCAACCAATGAATGTATCAATAAAATGTGGTATATCCATCGATGGAATATTATCTAGTCATAAAAAGGAATAAGGTACTTGGACTTCCCTGGTGGCACAGTGGTTAAGAACCTGCCTGCCAATGATGCAGGGGACACAGGTTCGAGCCCTGGCCGGGAAGATCCCACATGCCACAGAGCAACTAAGCCCGTGTGCCACAACTACTGAGCCTGCACTCTAGAGTCACAACTACTGAGACTTGTGTACCACAACTACTGAAGCCCGTGCACCTAGAGCCTGTGCTCCGCAACTAGAGAAGCCACCACGAGAAGCCTGTGCACCGCAACGAAGAGTAGCCCCTGCTCGCCGCAACTAGAGAAAGCCCCCACACAGCAACGAAGACCTAATGCAACCAAAAATAAAAATCAATTAATTAATTAATTTTTAAAAAATCATAAAAAAAGGAATAAAGTACTGATACATGCTACATGGTGAGCTTTGAAACATTATGCTAAGTGAAAGCAGCCAGTCACAAAAGGTCACATGTTGTGATTCCATTTATATGAAACGTCCTGATAAGCAAAACCATAGAGACAGAAAGTAGGTTAGTGGTTACCAAAGGATAGGGGAGGGAGAGATGGAAAGTGACTGCTAGTGGGTACAGGGTTTCTTTTTGGGGCGATGAAAGTGTAGTAATATTGTGATGACAATTGCACAGCTCTGTGAATACACTAAAAACCATTTTAATTTTGTAAATATATTTTTTATTTGAATTTTACACTTTCAATGGATGAATTGAATGGTATGTGAACTATATCTCAATAAAAGCTGTTATGTAAAATATGAGATACAGTCCCTGCCCTCAAAGAACTGAAAGTTCGGGCCTCCCTGGTGGCGCAGTGGTTGAGAGTCCGCCTGCCGATGCAGGGGATACGGGTTCGTGCCCCGGTCTGGGGGGATCCCATATGCCGCGGAGCGGCTGGGCCCGTGAGCCATGGCCGCTGGGCCTGCGCGTCCGGAGCCTGTGCTCCGCAGCGGGAGAGGCCACAGCAGTGAGAGGCCCGCATACCGCAAAAAGGAAAAAAAAAAAAAAAAAAAAAAAAAAAAAGAACTGAAAGTTCAGTTAAGGACAAAAAGATCAAATGTCAATTGCCCCGAAAGTACATGGAGTCGATGATGACTGTATAAGAGAAATGTTAGTAATTGCAGACACATTTCTTGAGTGACACTATGTGCCAGTCCCTGTCGCAGACACATGTGGCTGCAGCCCCTATTTTTTTTTTTTAATATTTATTTATTTATTTGGCTGTACCCGGTCTTCGTTGCCGCCTGCAGGATCTTTAGTTGTGACACTCGGGATCTTGTTCCCTGACCATGGATCGAACCCGGGCCCCCTGCATTGGGAGCGTGGAGTCTTAACCACTGGACCACCAGGAAGTCCCTGCAGCCCCTATTATCAAAGCTCACAATCCAAACCACTTGATAAATTCCCAATGAGTGTCCTGGAGAAATTCCATTCCCTATTCTGGCCTCATTTTCTCCACTTTTGAAATTAGCTGCTTGAATTAGACATTTCCCCATGGGCAGGTGAGATGATTCTTGGTAAAATATCCAGACATCACTAAATAGCACTGTGAGAAAATCACCCATTTTTCAATCACCTTCCAATTCTTCCACCTTTAGTAAGAAATCTCAGTGTAATTTCCTTTTTTTTTTTACAAAGGACACGCCATCTGAAATGCTAAAGTTTCCAGCAGGCAGCAGTAGCTACCTAAAATGTAAACACATGTTGTTTCACTGCTTTTATTTTTACTCTACTTTTTGTCTTGATGCAAGTTTTCTGCTTACACATTGATAGAACATTTCCTTTTGAAATAAAATGTATATAACTAAAAATAAGTGAATTGATTTCAAGAAAAATACGAACAAAAATATTATTGGTAGGGAATTCCCTGGCGGCCCAGTGCTTAGGACCCTGTGCTTTCACTGTTGGGGCCTGGGTTCGATCCCTGGTGGGGGAACTAAGATCCTGCAAGCCGAGCGGCTCGGCCAAAAAAATAAAAAAGAAGAAAATAAAAATATTATTGGTGATCCACGGATATGGCAAAAATCCTAAAGACAGCATAAGAAAGACTGAAGCCAACTTTAATTCACTCTGCCCATTTTGCAGGCAGGAAACCTAAGGCCTGATGCGGCGAACACAATTCCGGCATTATTTTGCTGACTCTGACATGTTCAAGCAGCCACAACCACTTGGCACGGGAGTTGGCAGAGGAAGTTCGGGCATTCAAAGCGCATTACACAGTAATGAACCCCGGAAGACTCCGTCCCAACAGGTCTGGAGTTCAGGTATGCAGGTTCTGAATACCCAGGTGATTTCAGTACACATTCCTCCCCATTTTGCCTCCATTTTACAAGATCCATTCATTCAACAAACATTTGTGAACTTACTACCACCCACCAGGCACTCTGCTAACCCCTGGGAAGAGAATGGTGAGCCCCAGGGAGCACACTTTCTGCTCTCAGGGGGTTTGTAATTTAGTGATGGGGGAGGGGTGGGAAATAAAAGTTGAATACAGAAGCAAGTTAATTACAGATTATGATCAGTGCTATATAAAAGAAATACATGGGGACTTCCCTGGTAGTCCAGTGGTTAAAATTCCATGCTTCCACTGCAGGGGACACGAGTTCAGCCCCTGGTGGGGGAATCCTGTATGCTGCATGTTAAGGCCAAAAAAAAAAAAAAGAAAGAAAAGAAATACATGGATTATTATGATAGGCTAGAGAGCAATCACAGAACTACTTCTTTAGTACATTTTTTATTGTATTTATTTGTTTATTTATTTCAATAGATAATATATTAATGAGGTTCCCTCCCTAGAGGTAACCAGGGTTACCCATTTCTTCAAGCAAATGGTTTGGTGTGCACAGGGCCTGGAGGACTCCAGCGCAGAAGTAAGTGATAACTCCAGGCAGGGAGGCAGGGGCTGGGACATGCAGGTTCTGGCTGGTTGTAAAAGAAGTCTGCAATTTATTCTAATAGCAATAGCCACTGATGTGTTTTCAGCAGAGTGACATGATCTGACTTGCATGTTTCAAAGATCACTTGGCCGCGGAGCAGCTGGGCCCGTGAGCCATGGCCGCTGAGCCTGCGCGTCCGGAGCCTGTGCTCCAAAACGGAAGAGGCTACAACAGTGAGAGGCCCGCGTACCAAAAAAAAAAAAGATCACTTGGGCGACTGGGGGTTGCAGGCAGGAGTGGGAGAGGACACCAGAGAGAAAGTGGCTGCAGCATTCAGTTGAGAGGGGATGTGAGCCTGGACTTGGATGGTGTAGGAGAAAGGGACGGATTTGGGGTATCTATGCACGCTAGAACAGAGAAAACTTCAAGACCGATTAGATGTGAGAAGAAGGGAAAGTAGAGGTTTTGAGCCCCCGGGAAGAGGGCATTGTCAGGTTTTGAGGGTGTCATAATGTCTGTAATTTACTTTAAAATACTTCAATCAAAGCATCTGGATATTATATAAACGTCAGCTTAAGCCAGTAAGCCTTTATTTATTTATTTATTTTTGGCCATGCTGCGTGGCTTGCGGGATCTTAGTTGCCCGCCCAGGGATCGAATCCGGGGCCACAGCAGTGAAAGCATCGAGTCCTAACCACTGGACCGCCAGGGAATTCCCAGGCCAATGATTCTTAAAGTATAGCTTGTGAACCAGCAGCGTCTGCATCGCCTAGAATATGTTAGAAATGCACATCCTCCACCCCTCCCCAGAGCTACTGAATCAGAAATTCTGGATGTAGGACCCAGCAATTAGTGATTGAACAAGCCCTCCGGGTGGTTCTGATGCATCTTCAAGTTTTAGAACCTTTGGTTTAAGCCACGATTCTGGGGATGGTTGCTAACTGGCTCTCAAGAATACACAACACAGGAATGACTGACTAGCATCCTCACAGAAATGGCCATTCTATCAAACTAAGAGAGAAGTGACGCTCAGAGTGGAGACAGGTAAAAGACAAAGGGAGTGCTCTTAGCAAAGGAACCTTATCAGTAAAAGGGAAACAATGCTGGACGTGCCTGGAACAGCTCTTATAGGTGTGGTTCCCTGAGCCCTGGGAAAAAAACAGGCCTTATCTTGAAAAGAGGAAGAAATGGATGCAAAGAAGTTTGCAGCAAACAATAGCAGTCCAAGCCTTGTTGTGCAAAAGTAATGAGGAAAAAAGGTTTTTCTTGCTGTTGCTGTTACTGTTTTTTAAAGCAGAGTTCTGACCAAAAACAAAAGAAGCATACTTTGGAGGGAGGTTAAAAGGTCGATTTCTGGGCTTCCCTGGTGGCGCAGTGGTTAAGAATCCTGCCAGTGCAGGGGACACAGGTTCAAGCCCTGGTCCGGGAAGATCCCACATGCTGTGGAGCAACTAAGCCCGTGCGCCACAACTACTGAGCCTGTGCTCTAGGGCCCGTGAGCCACAACTACTGAGCCTGCGTGCTGCAACTACTGAAGCCCGCGTGCCTAGAGCCCGGCTCTGCAACAAGAGAAGCCACCGCAATGAGGAGCCCACGCACCACAACGAAGAGTAGCCCCCCGCTCGCTGCACCTAGAGAAAGCCCGTGCGCAGCAATGAAGACCCAACACAGCCAAAAATAAAAATAAAATAAATAAATAAATAAGTCCATTTCTAAGAACAGAGAAGACAGACCAACTACATAGGTGCAGAGGGACACGGAGACCAGAATTAGAGTCTGGATTCACCAACAAAGGAGCAGATATGATCTTGACCAAGGTACTTCTCCTTTCAGTGATTTCAATATTTTCCCCTCTAAGGGGCTGGGCTGCCAGCTCTTATAAATTTAAAAATCATTCCCAAGAAGGACACACATCATCACCTTTGTAGTATTTTGCCAAATATTTAACCTGAATCTAAACCTGGAAAAACAATCAGACAAATCCAAATTAAGGGACATCCTGTAGAACTGGCCTAGACTCTGAAAAAATAATAATAACTGTCTTGAAAGGCAAAGGAAGGCCAGGGAGCTGGACTACATCTAGATTAAAAGAGACACAAAGGAGATATGACAATTAAATGCAATATTTGATCCTTGACTCTTATTTCTTTTTGTTTGTTTTTTTTTTAAAGCAGCTATAAAGAATTTTATTGGGACAGCTGGGGCAACTTGACCATGAGAGGGCATAGTAGCAAATAGTTTTATGTTCATGATGGATTTCCTGAACACGATGATGACTATTCCATGCGGTAGGGTAGGGCCCTTTTCCTCAGGAGATAGAGGCCGGCTTACTTACAGGTGAAGAGCCTCTCTGTGTGCATGGAGCCCTCAGATTGTCCCTGAAAAAAGAACAAACCAAAGAAAGAATAGAAATGTTGCTTCTTTTCATCTTTGTCTTTTCTTTTTTTTCTTTTTCATTTTTTGGCCACATGGCATGTGGGATCTTAGCTTCCCCATCAGGAATCAAACGTGCACCCCCTGAATTGGAAGCATGAAGTCTTAACCACTGGACCACCAGGGAAGTCCGTAATCTTTGTCTTTTGAAATTCCCCCCTCTGGAGACTTCCCTGGTGGTGGAGTGGTTAAGAATACGCCTGCCAATGCAGGGGACACGGGTTTAAGCCCTGGTCCGGGAAGATCCCACATGCCACGGAGCAACAAAGCCCATGTGCCACAACTACTGAGCCTGCGTTCTACAGCCTGCGAGCCACAACTACTGAGGCTGTGTGCCACAACTACTGAGCCCGCATGCCTAGAGCCTGTGCTCCACAACAAGAGAAGCCACCACAATGAGAAGCCCGCGCACCGGAATGAAGAGTAGCCCCCTGCTCGCCACAACTAGAGAAAGACCACACGCAGCAATGAAGACCCCTCTGCCCTCCAAATCTGGGCTGGGACTAGGGTGAACAACTCATCCCTGTCTGCCAGGGGCCTTTCCTGGTTTTAACACTTACTTGCCAGAAACCCACCTCAATCCTGGGAAAATCAGGATAGTTTATGGCCCTAAGGGAGACCCAAATATTCTCATCTCATAGTGTTATGCCCAGCTAAAATGAAGGTATTTTGGGAGCTCCCTGGCAGTCCAGTGGTTAGGAAGTTCACTGCTGGGGCCTGGGTTCGATCCCTGGTCGGGGAACTAAGATCCTGCAAGCTGTGTAGCACAGCCAAAAAATAAATAAAATAAAATGAAGGTATTTTGTTTTAAACCCACCGTTTAGCTTCCCCCTGGTCCAAAGTGTTGTCTCTAGGATCGGGTCTCTACTTATCTGAAAATCCTTGGGAGATAAACAAAAACAACAACTGGCTGTGCTAATTTTCCAGTTGCCAATAAGTTGTGGAAACCAGGTGACCAGGACCTGGGGCCTAAGCCTTAGTTAACTCCTGGGAAAATGTAAGAAACCCTATATTGAATTGTTAAATTCAAATTGGTGAGAAGTTTTAGCTCTGTTGCAAGCATTATTCTCCTAAGAAAGCACACGACCACAGGCTAAACCCTATTATCCTTCCAGCCTCAAAGAAAGACCCCGGTAGCTCAGCTGCTGCCTCTTTCCTGCCTGTCCTGTCTGTGTTCCCATACCTTGAGTTAAGAGAGAGGACTGGCTAAGGGGCAGCCCCCAGAGCCAGACCACCTGGGTTCAAGATCTGCCTCAACTCTCTGACCTTGAACAGATTACTTAATTTCTCTGTGCCTCAGTTTCTTCCTTTGCAAAATGAAGATTATGATCCTGACAATAGCATAGGAATGCTGTAACGGTTAAATAGGTTAATATACGTTAAGTGCTTAGAATAGTGGTTGGCAGGCTTTTTCTATAAAGAGCCAGAGAGCAGGGACTTCCCTGGTGGTCCAGCAGTTAAGACTCCAGGCTCCCAATGCAGGGGGGCCGGGTTTGAGCCCTGGTCAGAGAACTAAGATCCCACTTATCACAACTAAGCCCATGCACCGCATCTACTGAGCCCGCGAGCTCTAGAGCCCATGTGCCGCAACTAGAGAAGCCCGAGTGCTGCAACAAAGACCCAGCACAGCCAAAAAAAAAAAAAAAAAAAAAAGAGCCAGATAGTAAATATTTCAGGCTGTAGGCCCTATGGTCTGTGGTCTAGTGGAATCTGGAAAGCAGCTGTAGATAATATGTAAATGAATGGGTGTGACCGCGCATCAATAAAACTGTATACAGAAACAGGAAGTGGAGCCAAAGACTGGGACCAGCCCAGATGTGCTTCAACAGGTAAACAGTTAAAATGTGGCACATCCTTACCACTAAATACCCCTCGGCAATAAAAAGGAACAAACTATTGAGACGCATGATCATTTAGATGACTCTCCTGAATGTCCAGGGAATTATGCTGAGCAGAAAAAAAAAAAATTCCAAAGTTACATACTATATGGTTCCAATTGTACAACATTTTTTTTTCCCTTTTTTTTTTTTTTTTTTTTTTTTTGCGGTACGCGGGCCTCTCACTGCTGTGGCCTCTCCCGTTGCGGAGAACAGGCTCCGGACGCACAGGCTCAGCGGCCATGGCTCACGGGCCCAGCCACTCCGCGGCATGTGGGGTCTTCCCGTACTGGGGCACGAACCCGTGTCCCCTGCATCGGCAGGCGGACTCTCAACCACTGCGCCACCGGGGAAGCCCTGTACAACATTTTTGAAATGACATTTTTAGAAATGGAGGACAGATTAGTGGTTGCCTGTGGTTAGGGATGAGGTTTGGGGCATAACCTGGGAGAGAGGTGGGTGTGGTTATAAAGGGAAACATGAAGGATCCCTGTGGTGTTGAAATTGTGTGGTATCTTGACTGTGGTGGTAGATACACAAACCACAAGTGGTAAAATTGTTTAGAATTAATAAACACACACACACACATACACACACATGAGTACAGCAAGTAAAATGGTGGATTGTATTAGTGTCAATACCCTGAATGTGATATTATACTATAGTATTTATTACATAATGTTATCATTTGGGGAAAATGGTCAAAGTGCACAAGAAATCTCCCTGTATTATTTCTTATAACTGCACGTGAACCTACAATTAACTCAATAACATTTTCAAAAACTGGGAGTGGGCTGGATTTGGCCTGTGGGTTACAGTGCTAAAATAGCGTTGTCTTCACAGATATAGAGAACAGGCTTGTGGTTGCCAAGGGGAGGGGGGAGGGAAGGAATGGGGGTTTGGGGTTAGCAGATAACAAACTATTACATAGAGAATGGATACACAGCAAGGTCCTACTGTATAGCACAGGGAACTAGATTCAATATTCTGTGATAAACCATAATGGAAAAGAATATGAAAAAGAATATATATATGGATAACTGAATCACTTTGCTGTAGGCAGAAATTAATACAACGTAAATCAACTATACTTCAATAAAACATTTTTTTAAATAGGGTACGTCTTGGGCAAATTCAGATGAGTTGGATAACTACTTAAATAAGGCTCACCCTCTGGTAAACCCTTCAGTCCTAGGGACCCCAGGACAGTTGGTCACCCCACATGTGTTACCATTATTACCACTATTATTATTTTAACAACAGTCACACATCTGCAGTATGTACCTCAACTCAGAGCTCTGCCAGCATCTTTCCTTCGAACTCCAGGACTGCCCATAAGCCCTAGCACTTGCCCATGCAGTCAGAAGCAGCACGTAGAAAACAGCAAACAGGAGCTGTTGTCTTTAAATAAAAGGTCTGGGGCTTCCCTGGTGGCGCAGTGGTTGAGAGTCCGCCTGTCGATGCAGGGGACGCGGGTTCGTGCCCCGGTCCAGGAAGATCCCACATGCCGCGGAGCGGCTGGGCCCGTGAGCCATGGCCGCCGGGCCTGAGCATCCGGAGCCTGTGCCCCGCAACGGGAGAGGCCACAACAGTGAGAGGCCCACAACAGTGAGAGGCCCACGTACCACAAAAAAAAAAAAAAAAAAAAAAAAAGTCTGACTGAGGCCCTGAATAACTCATTTCTTTAAGTTTGTCTTTCCCATGCATAACAATAGCCCCTATTTACTGGGCACCTGCCACATATACAGTACAGTACTAGGTCCCAGAGCAAAACTATTTACATATTTTATTTAAACCTTGACCAACTCCGCAAGCTATGTACTGTACATTATTCCCATCTTACAGCTGGGGAAAAGGAGCCCCTGGCTAAGCAAACTGCCAAAGGACACACAGCTAGAAAATACCAGAACCTGATTAGAATTCAGGTCAGAGGTCCTGACCAGAATACAGAACAGGGATACTCAGTACCGACCATAAATTAGAATCACCTGAAGCACTGGAAACCTTCCAATGCCCAGGCAATCTAGTTTTACTGGTTGGGGTAGAGCCCAAGCATCAGTATTTTTTTTAAGTTCTCCAGTTAATTGATTTCATGTGTAGCCAGAGCAGAGCTCCATTGCGACTCATGCCCTGACTCAGTTTTCCATACATCATGCAAAGACTCATTAATGGGTCTTGAAAGCAATTTAATCTTTCCAATCAGTCTTTTTTTTTTTTTGCAGTATGTGGGCCTCTCACTGTTGTGGCCTCTCCCGTTGCGGAGCACAGGCTCCGGATGCGCAGGCTCAGCGGCCATGGCTCACGGGCCCAGCCGCTCCGCGGCATGTGGGATCCTCCCAGACCGGGGCACAAACCCATGTCCCCTGCATCAGCAGGCGGACTCTCAACCACTGCGCCACCAGGGAAGCCCCCAATCAGTCTTTTAAAGAGTAGATTAGGATAGGATAGGATAGGATAGGATAGGAAAGAAAATACTACATCACAAGTAGTAAAGGAAAGGATTCTGAAAACTTTCATTTCACGAGTGAGTGTCTGTGTGTACCACCATGATATAAAATGTATTTCTAACAGTGAATCAAGATCAAAAATGTTTGAAGCTGCTCTTTTCATTTTTGTGTCTTTGTTTGTTTATTGGCTGCAAATTTTGTGAGATCTTCCCCGACCAGGGATCGAACCTGGGTCCCCGCAGTGAAAATGCTGAATCCTAATCGCTGGACCACCAGGGAATTCCTTTTTTTTTTTTTTTTTTTGAAGCTGCTCTTTTAGATTTGGTCAAATCTAGAACACAGACATGTTCTGTTTGGCCCATACAATTTTTTAGACTTGTTAAAAAGTCTAAATTACTTGCCAGTATTTGAATATTTATAGATTTCATATAAGGATCTGACTTGCAGTCAAATTTGGCTTCATTTGAGATATGTACATGAAGGTGTGGAAAAACAGGGTCTACTTTCCTGCATGGCCAATAGGAGGACCAGGAGAGGGGTATGGGCTCTCCAGTTTGCCAGGTCCCCAACATTCCCCAATGTCTCCCAGACACAGAGGCTGATGGAAGGTTATCACCTATTGTCTTCACGGGAGCCAGCTCTATCCATCACATCCCTGGCTCCTACTGTGCATTTGAGTTTGTCACTCCTACCTAGAAATTGAACTCCATCTGAACTGAGATTATTACTGTTTTGGTTTTCACTATACCCCAACAAAAAGCAGTGCCACAGGAAGTATTCAATAAAGTTTAGGAAGAAAGGAAGGAAGGAAGGAAGGAAGTGGGGAAAGAAGGAAGGAAGGAAAGAAGAAAGGGAAGGAGGGAGGGAGGGAGGGAGGGAAGGAGAAAGCCAGCCCAGCAGAGATTTGATTTGGTCACAGTAAGCCAAAGGATTAGTATGGGTTTCTTTTTCCTCAATTTCCAGGCATAGAAGATGGAGCAAGATCATTTTTTCTTGCTTGCTACTCAAAGTGTGGTCCATGGACATGTAAATCAATGAAGTTAGAACACACCCTCACACCGTGCACAAAAATAAACTCCAAATGGCTTAAAGACTTAAACGTTAAGACATGACACCATAAAACTCTTAGAAGATAGCATAGGCAAAACAGTCTCTGACATAAATTGTACCAATGTTTTCTTAGGTCAGTTTCCCAAGGCAATAGAAATAAAAACAAAAATAAACAAATGGGGGCTTCCCTGGTGGCGCGGTGGTTGAGAGTCTGCCTGCCGATGCAGGGGACACGGGTTCGTGCCCCGGTCTGGGAAGATCCCAAATGCCGCGGAGCGGCTGGGCCCGTGGGCCATGCCCGCTGAGCCTGCGTGTCCGGAGCCCGTGCTCCGCAGCGGGAGAGGCCACAGCAGCGAGAGGCCCGCGTACCGCAAAAAAAACACAAAAAAACCCCAAATGGGACCTAATCAAACTTACAAGCTTTTGCACAACAAAAGAAACCATAAAAAAAAAAGAAAAGATGACCTACAGAATGGGAGAAAATATTTGCAAATGATGCGACCAACAGGGCTTAATCTCCAAAATATATAAACAGCTCATACAACTCAACAACAAAAAAAACAACCCAATCGAAAAATGGGTAAAAGACCTTAATAGACATTTCTCCAGAGGAGACATACAGATGGCCAGTAGGCACATGAAAAGATGCTCAACATCAGTAATTATTAGAGAAATGCAAATCAGAACTACAATGAGTACCACTTCACACCAGTCAGAATGGCCATCATTAAAAAGTCTACAAATAACAAATGCTGGAGAGGGTGTGGGGAAAAGGGAACCTTTCTACACTGTTGGTGGGAATGTAAACTGGTGCAGCCACTATGGAAAACAGTGTGGAGGTTCCTCAGAAAACTAAAAATAGAACTACCACATGATCCAGCAATCCAGCTCCTGGGCATATATCCAGACAAAACTATAATTTGAAAAGATACATGCACCCCATGTTCATAGCAACACTATTCACAATAACCAAGACTTGGAAACAACCTAAATGTCCATCAACAGATGAATGGAGGGATTTCCCTGGTGGCGCAGTGGTTAGGAGTCTGCCTGCCAATGCAGGGGACATGGGTTCAAGCCCTGGCCCTGGTCCGGGAAGATTCCATGTGCCGCGGAGCAACTAAGCCGTGCACCACAACTACTGAGCCTGCGTACCACAACTACTGAAGCCTGCATGCCTAGAGCCTGTGCTCCGCAACAAGAGAAGCCACTGCAAGGAGAAGCCCATGCACTGCAATGAAGAGTAGCCCCCGCCCGCCACAATTAGATAAAGCCCACGTGCAGCAATGAAGACCCAACTCAGCCAAAAAAAAATAAAAATAAAAAAACAAATGAATGGATAAAGAAGATGTGGTACATATATACTATGGAATACTACTCAGCCATGAAAAAGAATGAAATAATGCCATTTGCAGCAACATGGATGGACCTAGAGATTATCATACTAAGTGAAGTAAGTCAGAAAGAGAAAGACAAATACTGTACAGTATCACTTATATGTGGAATCTAAAATATGACACAAATGAACATATCTACAAAACAGACTCACAGACACAGAGAACAGACTTGTGGTTGCCAAGGGGTAGGCAGGGAGGGAGAGGGATGGACTGGGAGTCTGCAGTTAGTAGATGCAAACTATTAGGTTTAGAATGGATAAAGAACAAGGTCCTACTGTATTGCACAGGGAACTATATCCAGTCTCCTGGGATAAACCAGAATGGAAAAGAATATATGAAAAGAATGTATAGGGATTTCTTTGGTGGTCCAGTGGTTAAGGCCCTGCACTTCCACTGCAGGGGGCACAGGCTCGATCCCTGGTTGGGGAACTAAGATCCCACATGCTGCTCAGCACAGCCAAAAGAAAAAAAAAAAAGAATATATATTTATGTGTAACTGAGTTACTCTGCTGTAGAGCAGAAATTAGCACAACACTGTAACTCAACTATGTTCAATAAAAATAAATAAATGAAAACAAAGTGTGGAAATATAGGTTCTCAGGCCCCAACTCAGATCTGCTGAATCAGAATCTGCATTTTAAAAAGATCCCCCTGGGCTTCCCTGGTGGCGCAGTGGTTGAGAGTCCGCCTGCCGATGCAGGGGACACGGGTTCGTGCCCAGTGAGAGGCCTGCGTACCACACACACACACACACACACACACACAAAAATAAATAAATAAATAAAAAGATCCCCCATTATCCAGATTTAGCAGTATGTTTATCTTAACCAGATTTAGCAAACATGTTGTAGAATAAAGATGCATTTTTTTTTCTTTGTCAGTTTTCACTTCTCACCAAATTAATCCAAATGAGGTGTGATTTTAGGGAGACACTGGTGCGAACAGAGGTAACAAAAGAAACATGCTTAAACTTCCCCTCTGGGGCTGGTGGGCACTCTTTCTACCTGTCAAACCCCTCTGAAATAAATATTTGATGCTCCAGGGGTAAATCAAAAGTACATCCTAGGTGACATGAGCCAGAGTTCCTTGAAAATTAGGTGTTTATAATGGATGAAGCAAAAGAAGAGGAAAAGAGGGACACACACACACAATCTTTCCACCACTGAGTGGGATATAAATCTGCCTGATGAGCAAAGGCAAGCTTTCTGAAAATAAACAAGCTAGGATCTTTCCAGGCCTTAAGATTCTTGATGCCTCTCTGGGTCTTGCCTGGGCTGCTAACTTTTATAAATAAGTCTGTTTGGCAAAACTTCAAAAGCCAGATGCCTTGGCCACTTGGTTCTTGCAACTGGCAGTTAGTATACAAAATGCCTTCTCTCCCAAAACTGAAGGTCTTATTTTGAAAAAATAGCCCCCCAGGTTTAAAGAGGCCATAAATAAAAGCTGTTTGGACTTTGAAGCTCCACCTGGAGGAAGCAGCAGCTGTCTGTCTTTGAAAGATTTCTCTAGCACCAGCTTTCATGCAACGAATCTTTGGCCAGCTTGGTTCAGCCAAATAAAGTCCAGAAGAAAGACTGGCTCTACCAGAGTTCCCCAAATTTCAGACGGTCATGTAATGCCTTTTGGAATTTTGCCATGGCCACAAATCATTTTATTATTAATTATTTAATTTCTTTTTCTTAAGTTGATTCACCTTTTAATTTAAGTCTCTTTAAAAAGGAAAGTTCATATGATCTTTTTCTTTTCTAACCCAATTGGCTTTTCTTCCTAAACCAACTGGTTTCCTTTGGAAGGCTGAGATCACATCCAGGAAGCATGCTGACCCTTTGCTACTCAGAGTGTGGTCCATGGAAACATAGATTCTCGGGTTCCAACTCAGATATGCTAAATCAGAATCTGAATTTTAGGGACTTCCCTGGTGGCGCAGTGGTTAAGACTCTGTGCTCCCAATTCAGGGCGCCTGGGTTCGATCCCTGGCTAGGGAACTAGATCTCACATGCATGCTGCAACTAAAAGTTCGCATGCCACAACTAAGGAGCTGGAGAACCACAACTAAGACCTGGTGCCACCAAATAAATAAATAAATAAATATTTTTTTAAAAAAGGAATCTGAATTTTAAAAGGACTCCCACTCCCAACCCTCAGGTGTAGGCTTTGAGAAGCACTGGCCTAAGGAACTAAGTACAGAGAAACAGAGAACAAGTCTCATCCTCAGGTAGCAATCAGTGAAGGAACCAGAGAAAGCCTGAGGAGCTTCAGAACCCTGCTGCCTTGGTGCAAAGTGTGTTGGGACCAGGAGGTGCCCTTAGGGTCATTCAGTTACTCAGAGTCCAATGTAGTAGCATTTTGGCTTCTTTTCCCACATTATTAATCTGTTTGGAGATGGTAATGACCTTGCTGGTTCAAGAGATAAGTGCAAGATTTAGGCTTGGCCAATGAGAGCTTGGGTACACTGACTGGTTCAAGGACAGCGCTGTGATCCAAGCCAATTCTTAAACTTTTGTTAGAACAACTGCCTTGGAGTTGCTAAGTAGGGAATAAGCTTGTAGCTTCTGGGGTCATCACTTTATTCTCTTCACCTGAGAATAAAGCCAGCACTCAGGAAAACAGAGACAAAAGATGAAAAGTGAGACCATGTATTGATGGCATTGTTGCCTGGATCCAGCCATGTCTGAAGCTGATGCACCTGAACTTTTGAGAAGTGCAAACCAATCAATTACTCCCTAACTTTTTTTGTTCTTTTTGGTTTTCTGTTATTTACAATTGACTGATATATCTATATACAAATATCTATAATTAAATATCTATAATTGCAGACATTATTGTTGGCCTACTCAAAAAAAATCTCCTTTTTTAAATCAGAATTCTGGTTGTGACCAGGTTTCCTCCTGGTGGCCATGTATTTCCAGGGAGATGGGTCCGAGACACCCGGGAACCATCTCTACCTGCGGCTCCTTGACAACTCCAAGCATTTCTCTCTTGTTAGCAAAGTGACTGCAGTACAGTAAGTCCCCTACATACGAACAAGTTCCATTCTGAGAGCGTGTTCATAAGTCCAACAAAGTTAGCCTAGGTACCCAACTAACACAATTGGCTGTATAATACTGTACTGTACAGTAATAGGTTTATAATACTTTTCACACAAATAATACATAAAAACAAACACAAAAATAAAGAAAACATTTTTAATCTTACAGTACTTTGAAAAGTACAATAGAACAATACAACAGCTGGCATACAGGGATACGTTTGCATCTTTGAAAGTTTGCAACGTGAAGGTTCGTATGTAGGGGACTTAACTGTAGCTGAAGTCTCACAAACCTACACCACCACCTGGGCAAAGCGAGAATCTATACAGGATTCTCTCCTGAAAGAGAAGAAATTGTTTCCCTGCAGGAGCCTCAGCTACTGTCCTGTATCACATCGGCTCTGACTTGGTTATTTGCCCATCTGTGACCCAAAGACTGATGTTATGGGAATGAAAATACATTGATTGGCTTAAGTCAATCAGAACCCAAGTCTGGAGCATTGGGTAAGGTAACTTCTACCCCAGAACACATGGGATGAGAGTGCGGAAGCTGGTGCTTTCTGGTCCAATAAACATGCCTTGGAAAGATTACGAAAGGACACAAATTCTCTTCCAATCCACGGAGTCATATGACTTTGGAAAACAAAGAAACATGGTGCTTCACCTTATGGGGGATTAAGAAAATGTGCATTGGGCTTCCCTGGTGGCGCAGTGGTTAAGAATCTGCCTGCCAATACAGGGGACACGGGTTCGAGCCCTGGTCCGGGAAGATCTCACATGCTGCGGAGCAACTAAGCCCGTGCGCCACAACTACTGAGCCTGCGCCCTAGAGCCCGCACGCCACAACTACTGAAGCCCACGTGCCACAACTACTGAAGTCCATGTGCCTAGAGCCCATGCTCTGCAACAAGAGAAGCCACCACAATGAGAAGCCCGCGCACCAAGGACCCAACGCAGCCAAAAATAAATAATTTTTTTTTTTTTTTTTTTGCGGTATGCGGGCCTCTCACTCTGTGGCCTCTCCCGTTGTGGAGCACAGGCTCCGGATGCGCAGGCTCAGCGGCCATGGCTCACGGGCCCAGCCGCTCCACGGCATGTGGGATCTTTCCGGACCGGGGCACGAACCCGTGTCCCCTGCATCGGCAGGCAGACTCTCAACCACTGTACCACCAGGGAAGCCCAATAAATTTATTTTTAAAAGAAAGAAAATGTGAATCATATGATCTCTGCTCTCAGAGAATTTACAAGTGAGATTAACTGTCCCTTAATAGATCAGCTTGGAAGATCTGCCCTTCGGAGACTATAGCTTTGGTTGAACACTCTGAGTCACATGAGCTACTGTAACAAATAAACCCCAACATTCCAGGGTTTGCATAACCTGGATATGCAAACCATATGGTTTTCATAACCAGAATTTTATCTCCTGCTCACATGGCTATCCTGTGCTGGATTGCCAGTTGATTGACAGCTCTCCATCATTGCCTGCATACAGCAGAGGCAGGAAAGAGAGTGGGGAAGTCGTACATGTTTCTTGACTGCCTTGCCCTGAGCTAACATACATGACTTTGCTCATTCTATTTGCGAAAATGAATCGAGTGACTGTGCCCGGATGCAAAGGGGGTTGGGAGATGCTCCCGGCCGAGCAGCTTCTGTTCAGTGACAATTCTGTCCCAAGAGTGACTAGCCATCTCTGCCGCTCAGATTTTGCCTGTAATAATGGCAAGTAACTATTAGGATGCAGAAATCCTTGATCATATTTAAGCAATTTAAACCAAAGTTTCTCAGTCTCAGTACTATTGACATTTGGGGCCACATAATTCTTTGTGGTGGGGGGCTGTCCTGAGCACTGTCGGATGTTTAGCAGCACGTCTGGCCTCTACCCATCAGACGCCAGTAGTACTTACCCTCTCTGCCGGCTGTGACACCCAAAAATGGCTGCAGACATTGGCACATGTCCTCTGGGGCACAAAACATTTCCATCCCTTAGAAAGTTCCCTCCTGCCCCTCCCCCAAACCAGTTAACCACTATTCTGACCTCTATCACTATTAGTTTGGCCTGTTCTTGGACTTCATATTAATGGAATCATACAGAATGAATTCTTTTGTATCTGGCTCCTTTCACTCAAATAATGTTTTTTCAGATTCAATCATGTTGTTTGTTAGATACATCAATAATTCCTTTTTTTAACTGTTTATTTCCTTTTATTGTTGAATATTCCATTTTCTGACTATACTACCATTTACCCACCTGTCCTCTTGTTGGTGGACATTTCCAGTTTGATCTATCATGAGAAAAAGCTGTAATGAACATTCTTGAACAAGTCTTTTTTGGTCATGTGCACGAATTTCTCTTAACCCAGGAGTGGAATTACTGAGTCATAGGGAAGGTATATGTCTAACTGTATTAGACATTGTAGTTGTCCCCCTTTCTTTCTTTTTTTTTTTTGGCTGTGCCACGCGCAGCTTGTGGGATTTTAGTTCCCGGACTAAATCCCTGGGATCGAACCCAGGCCCTCAGCAGTGAAAGCACAGAATCCTAACCACTGGGCCGCCAAGGAATTCCCTGTAGTCGGCCTTTCAAAAGAACTAATCTATTATTTTTATTATTTTAAAAGTAATACATATTGGGACTTCCCTGGTGGTCCAGTGGGTAAGACTCCATGCTCCCAATGCAGGGGCCCTGGGTTCGATCCCTGGTTGGGGAACTAGATCCCGCATGCATGCCGTAACTAAGAGTTTGCATGCCCAAAAGAAGACTCCACGCTTTCACTGCAGGGGGTGTGGGTTCAATTCCTGATTGGAGAGCTAAGATGCCACGTGGCACGGCCAAAGTAAAATTAAATTAGATTAAAAATTAAAAAATAAAATACATATTCATGGGAAAATGTCAATGTTCAGAATAATAATAGTTGAAATTTGTTTGGCATTTACAATGTGACAGGGCACTCTTCTAAATGTCTTAGGAACACCTTAACTCATTTAATTCTCAAGTAACTCCATGAAGCAGACATGATAATCATCATCATCTCCACGTGAACAGGGGGAACACTAAATTGCAGAGGAGGGCAGTCACTTGCTCAAGTCACCAGCCGGTCAGTGGTCAAGCCTCATTTGAGCTCAGGCCACCTGGCTCCTGAGTTTGTGCTCTGACCTTAGCTACAACTCAGCTGTATCAACTGGCCAAAGAATTAGGTGGAAACTAAAACCCTCCTTGCACCCTTCCCCTCACGCTTCCGCCCAGCCCAGGCTCCATCCCCAGAGGCAACCACCGTGAGCTCAGTCTCTGCTGTCTTTCTAGAACATTCTTTGTGTTTAGGCAGCTGGGTTATAGTGGTTAAGATAATGAGGTTCAAAGGCAGCCCACACTTAGCAATGTGACCTTGGGCACATCTCTGAACTCTCTGCAGCTACCTCATCCCTAAACTGGGCATAGTAATAATACCCATCCCACAGAGGGGTTGCAAACACCAAAGGAGTTTTTAAGTATAAAGTTAACTCCAAAGATGTTAACTTCCAGTGTCTCCTAGCCCTTTAGGAGGCAAAAAGTGATTTCACACCTCCTTCTCTCCCCACCTCAGTCCAGAATGATAATGCAAGAAAGTGGGGCCCAGGGAGGCACCCAACATTAGCAAGAGAAAGAGGTGTGGGTCACACAAAAACATTCCCCTCTGAGGAGGACTTCAGAAAGCTTTGACTTCCTGCCCAGACAGTTCCAACTGCAATCAAGAGTGTTGCCAGTTCAAACCACAACATCCCCAAGAACCCCAAGATTGCAAGCTCCATCCAGGCCTGAGCTGGAGTCAGGGAGGGGCAGAGAGAAGAGGGACCCGCCTCCCTGATCCCATCCACAGCACCATGTGTGTGTGTGTGCTTGCTTGGTCTCCCAGCCTACTCTTCCAGGCTCTGCAGAAATAAATGACAATGTTACAAATATGTGCTGGTAAAATACATTGTTTTTATACCAAACTGAAACACAGGGCATAGACTGTTGTTTTGTTAATAATTATTTATTTATTTGGTTGTGTTGGGTCTTAGTGGCGGCAGGTGGGCTCCTTAGTTGTGGCATGCGAACTCTTAGTTGCAGCATGTATGTGGGATCTAGTTCCCTGACCAGGGATAGAACCTGGCCCCCTGCATTGGGAGCGCAGAGTCTTTTTTTTTTTTTTGCAGTACGCGGGCCTCTCACTGTTGTGGCCTCTCCCGTTGTGGAGCACAGGCTCCGGACGCGCAGGCTCAGCGGCCATGGCTCACGGGCCCAGCCTCTCCGCGGCATGTGGGATCTTCCCGGACCGGGGCATGAACCCGTGTCCCCTGCATCGGCAGGCGAACTCTCAACCACTGCGCCACCAGGGAAGCCCAAGGAGCGCAGTCTTAACCACTGTGCCACCAGGGAAGTTTTGTAAATTTTTTTACTTAATTTTCTTAGACATCTTTTCCATACCAGAAGACTTTTCTCTTTTTAAAGACTGCAGTATGCCATTTCATAGACAGACCACCATATATTCGACTAGGTGTTTCTCAAACCATCACATGATGGATATAGGGGTTGGTTACACTATTTTCCCTTCTTTTAAATATGTTTGAAATTTTCCATAATAAGATAATAATACAATAAAGGAAAGCACCATGCTGTAATAAAATTTTTCTGTGTAAGCCTATAAAGCTGACTTACCTATCAAAGGCACCTTCCTTCATACAGATAGAAAACTACAGTTAAAAATCTAAGCACTATATATAAAATTAGAAATTGGTGAATTAAAGCTACCCAACCATGAACTGGGCGAGATTGCTTTCACTCTTGTTCAGAGCTCATCTCCATGGCTTCCTGATTCTCTGAAGACTGTTGGATAAGGCAGAGAACAGCAGCTCTCAAAAGACCATGTGGTATCTTAAGAAAGTGACTCATTGGAAACTTGAAGTCAGGCCCTGTAGACTACTTATAATAATAGTTAACTCTTGGGACTTCCCTGGTGGTGCAGTGGTTAAGAATCCACCTGCCAATGCAGGAGACATGGGTTCAAGCCCTGGTCTGGGAAGATCCCACATGCTGTGGAGCAACTAAGCCCATGCGCCACAACTACTGAGCCTGTGCTCTGCAGCCTGCGAGCCACAACTACTGAGCCTGTACGCCACAACCACTGAAGCGTGCGTACCTAGAGCCCGTGCTCTGCAACAAGAGAAGCCACTGCAATGAGAAGCCCGTGCACCACAACAAAGGGTAGCCCCCGCTCACCGCTACTAGAGAAAAAGCCCGCACGCAGCAACAAAGACCCAATGCAGCCAAAAATAAAAATATAAAAAATAATAAAAAAATTAAAATAATAATAGTTAACTCTTATATAACAGTGATGGCATGCCAACCCCTCTTGTAAATACTTTACACAAGTATTAACCCATTTGATTCTTTCATTAATCTCTAGACGTATATTCTAGTATTATGCCTATTTTACAGATGAAAAAACAAAAGCACAGAGAGTTTTGATGACTTGCCCAAGGTCTCATAGCTAGTAAGAGGTAGGGCCAGGATTTAAACTCCACAACCATACTCTTCATCCTTATCTTCCACTGCCTCTCTATTAATTTGGTAATGCATCTCTAGCAATTTACTGAATATCAGATAACAGCGAATTGGGGATAGGTTGGGGAGAACCATGAAGATCATTCTGTGCCACTCGGTGGAAATCGGAGATGTCCCCATAGCAATAATAATCATCTACATGATTTATCTCCCATGGGAAAGCTATAAAATAATTACCACCATTTAGGGAACTTCTATTGAATACTATGTACCACAGCGCTAAGAGAAAAATACACTGTGATCATCTTATTAATGTCAACAAATATTCTATGTACCAGCTCTGTTCTGGGCACTGGGGAAACATCTGTGAAAAGACTGACATGATTTTAGGAACTTCCCTGGCGGTCCAGTGGTTAGGACTCTGCGGTTCCACTATGGGGGCCCAGGTTCGATCCCTGGTCAGGGAACTAAGATTCTGCAAGCCGCACAACATGGCCAAAAAAAGAAAACAAAACAACAACAAAAAACCTGACATGGTTTAAACCTACAGTGAATGGGACTTCCCTGGTGGCACAGTGGTTAAGAATCCACCTGCCAATGCAGGGGACACAGGTTCTAGCCCTGGTCCAGGAAGATACCACATGCCATGGAGCAACTAAGCCCGTGTGCCACAACTACTGAAGCCCGCATGCCTAGAGCCCGTGCTCTGCAACAAGAGAAGCCATGAAAATGAGAAGTCCGTGCACTGCAATGAAGAGTAGCCCCCGCTCGCTGCAACTAGAGAAAGTCCACAGGCAGCAACGAAGACCCAGTACAGCCAAAAAAAAAAAAAAAAACCCTACAGTGAAGCTCACTGAAACTTGTTTCAATCAATATAATGAGTAGAATGGATACTGTAAAAGTTCTAGAGCCTAGAGCTTGGAAGTCCTTGCAGCTTCTACTTGCACTCTCTTAGAACTCTGTCCTGAGTCTACCATGCCAGCAAAAGCCCTGAAAGAAAGACCACAGGGTGAGAGAGACCCAGGCATCTGGCTGTCCCAGCTGACCCGCCAGCTGCATGCAGCTGCGTGAGCAAACCCAGGTGTAAGGGACAGAAGGTCCACACACCAGCCCAAAGACTCATAAGAAAAAAATGATTGTTTTAAGCAACTATGTTTTGGGGTAGTTTGTTACACAGCAATAGGTAACTGTTACAGTGTAATATAATAATGAAACTGAATAAGAACTATGCAGCAAAGCTACTGGATGCTATCAAATCATATAGTAGAAGAATCTGGCCTAATCAGGGGATGGAGGAGGGCCACACAGTAGAAAGAACATGAGTTCCTAAGCCAGACAAGCCTCCATTCACACTCAATTTCATCGTTTATGTGCTGTGTGACCTTAGGCAAGTCAGATAGCCTCTCTGAGCCTCATCTACAAAATGGGGATCATCAAACTTACCCCATTAAATGAGTGGCAAATGAGATAATATACATACATCGTGACACAAGAAGTGTGCATTCAATAAATGGTGGCCATTTCTTTTATAAAACAAATCACAACACACCATTCACTATCTACCTTGTGGGAGGTCAGGGAAACCTAATTTATCTCAGATCATAGAGATTCAATCAAGGAAAAAAAGAGCTGGGTTTTTTTGTATGTTTGTTTTTGAGCTGGGGTTTTTTTGTTTTATTTGTTTTGTTTTGTTTTGTTTTTGCTAATTCATACCTGGAGCCTCAAAAGTTAATAGATGCATTAAGGTTTAAAAGCCAGCTTTGTTTTTCCTGGTGCATTAGGAAAGAAAACAAAGAAGAAAAAAATTACATTTCATCACTTGCATGGTTTAAGAAGAAAGAGACCAAATAAGTCAATTAACTTGAAAGTGAGTGTTCCAATCACTGGGCCAATGGGCCCTCCTGCCAGGCACAGTCAATTACAGGAAAGCAGAGTCAATACCAGGAAGGTTTCACCTGATCATTGTCAAAATGTTTAAACACACCATCACAGTGTGCAAACAGGACTTTATCTCTTTGCCACTCATGGAAACCTCTGGTTTGATTCTAGCAGTTTAAGCTTCCAAAGGAATGTTAAGTGAAGGCAGGGAGGGAGGAGCTGCTATCTACACGGTGCCCCCCAGGCAGGGCAGGTCCTCAGCTAGCAACTGGGTCCTGCTTTCAACCCTGCATGCAAAATCTCTAACACTCCCAGTATCACAAAAGACAGATTTGTTTTAGGACCAGAGGTGGACCCAGGTTTAGTGGGACCTGAAGTTTATGCTATCTGGGGGAGCCGTCTTTAAAAACAAGCAAACGATGGGACTTCTCTGGCAGTCCAGTGGTTATTAAGGCTCCATGCTTCCAATACAGGGGGTGCAGGTTCGATCCCTGGTCAGGGAACTAAGATCCCACACGCAGCACGGGGTGGCCAAAAGATTAGAAAAAAAAAAAAAAAAAAGAGCAAATGAACAAAATAATGAGTACAAAATTAAGTAGAAAGGTGCACATTGATTTAAAGTGAGAAACTAAATCAAAAAAAAAATTGTGAGGGGTTTAGTAGCCAGACTCCAAAATAGCCCCCAAAGATCCTTTGCCCCCTGGATCTCACACCTTTGTATAGCTCTCCCCACACACCCCCAAGAAACACACACACATTGCTGCGGGGTGGTCTGTAAGACCAAGAGAATTCCGCAAAAGTGATGATACATCATCACTTCTGAGATTAGATTATAAAAGACACAACGGATGCTTCTGTCTTGGTTGCTTTCTCTCTCTTTTTCTTAAATCGCTTGCTTAGGGTGGGAAGCCAGCTGTCCTGTCAGGAGCAAGCTTATGAAGAGGCCGGCGAGGCGAGGGACCATACTTCCTGCCAACAACCACGTGAAAAAGCTAAAACACCATTCCCCAGCCCTAACCGAGCCTTCAGGTGACTGCAGCCCCACATGGGAGAGACTGTGACCACCCAGACAAGCCCTCCTGGATTCCTGACCCACAGAAATCTTGCCAGAAATGTTTATTGTTTTGCGCTGGTAAATTTTCAGGCAATTTGTTCCACAGCAATAGATAACTAATACAGTGACCTTCAAGAGTCATGTTCTTTTCTTCTGAGGTCTCTGCAGGTAATTTACCGTAAATGCTCACATACAAAGGCTTCCTGTTTGCAGCCTGGCTTCCACCCGCACTGAAATCCTTCTACAACTCCAAGTGCTATTGTGTGTCCCTACTTTCTAAAAGAGTACAGGGGCACAGAGCAGAAACTCCAACAGTATTTGTCGAATAAGTGAGTAAATAAGACTCTTGCAGGAGTAATATTTCATCCTTATTTTACATGCAGGAAATGGAAGCTCAGAGATGTTAAGTTACTAGCTGAAGATCACACAGCTAGAGAAGGAAGGAGTCTTGATTCCTTAATGGACAGCCTGTAGGGTCCATTTATTTGATGTTTTCCATAGTACTGAGTCCATACTAAGTGCTTAATAAATGCAGATGGACTGAAAGGGTTAATGATGTGGCCCATCTTTCTCTCGTTTGGGTAAATGTCTCTTTAACCAAGAAACTGGAACAATTCGGGGTGGTGGGGGCGGAGGAATTGATGTTGCCTTCTTTATCACAGACAGTAACAGAACAGTGCAGGACTTGGTGAAGCAAAGCCTAAAAAACTAACAAAACCACTTCAAAAGTATCCAGAGACGAAAATTCAGAAGAAAAGGGGTTTGTGTTTCATTTAACACATTATATTCAAAAGCTGGTTTTGTTGGCCTTAAAAGATCTATGTAAAAACAATACTTTGAAGGCTGTGTGAAAACAATTCATTAATTTATGGTTCATGTTTCACTCTTCTGAACAATTACAAAATCTCCAGATTGACACACACAGTTAGGGGGCCAGGTCCTCAAGAGTAACCATGGGCAACACTTGTTGAGCACTTTCTTTCCTTTAAGTGGCCACTGCAGTCAGTCAAGTTCGAAAGTCAGCCATGTGTCCTGGGAGCCTGGGGGTGGGGGGATCATGGTGAGTCATGGGACTACTTCGGCTTCTTCTGAACCCTGGAATTCTCTGAAATCGCAGTGATTTAGGAGGCTTATGGATATTCTAATTAGGCCATATGTAATTTAATTTTGGAGTGGTGAAACTGTCTCCTACATTGAATAAACAGGAAGCCTTTGAAAATTAATGGACTTGTCCACTGAGTTGTTATTTAAAAAGTTTCTTCAGCTCCAAGCACAGTCTCTGACCCATATTTGGGGCTCAATAAAGTGGTGGACTTGAATGGGAGTTCATTAGACACCAAAAGAGAATGCATGCGGGCTTCCCTGGTGGCGCAGTGGTTGAGAGTCCGCCTGCCGATGCAAGGGACACGGGTTCGTGCCCCGGTCCGCGAAGATCCCACATGCTGCAGAGCGGCTGGGCCCGTGAGCCATGGACGCTGAGCCTGCGCGTCTGGAGCCTGTGCTCCGCAGCGGGAGAGGCCACAACAGTGAGAGGCCCGCGTACTGCAAATTAAAAAAAAACCCAAAAAACAAAAGAGAATGCATCAGTCGTCCACAAAGCTCCATCTCTTTTATCACCTCCCGGCCTCCGGACTCTCTGCTCTGCCTGATTATAGGATCAGATTCTCCTCTTTGCCAGAGATAGTTGATGTCCATTGATTTAAGCTCCCAATATCCATTCTCCTCTTCTTGGGAAACAAGCACTTATTTTCTTTCTGGGGTCTACCTCTCCCCACCCCCATCCCACGTGCTTTTGGAGGGTTGATTCCACTCCAGAGACGGGCATGTACCTGAGTCTCATCAACCAGCATGCTCAGAGCCCTGATCACACTCTGTGGGTCAGAGAGAGACACATGACCGAAGTTTATCTAGTCAGTCAAACCCTCTGTTTGTGTTGGTTTGGTTTTGTTTTTTGATAGACTTTATTTTTTTTAGAGCAGTTTTTGATTCACAGCAAAACTGAAGGGAAAGTACAGGGAGTTTGCATATACCCTCCCTCCTAAGACACACATACATTCCCCGCCCTCAACATCCCCCACCAGATAGTACATTTGTTACTATCGGTGAACCCACATTGACACATCATTGTCTCTCAAAGTCCATAGTTAACCTTAGGGTTCAGTCTTGGTGGTATAGATTTAGACAAAGGTAGAACTGCATTCATCCATCATACAGAATTGCTTCACGGCCCTAAAGATCCTCTGTGCTCCACCTGTTCATCCCTCCTTCCCCCAAATCCCTGGCAACCATTGATTTTTTACAGTGTCCATAGTTTTACCTTTTTCAGAATTTCATATAACTGTAATCATACAGTACATAGCCTATTCACTTCCACTTAGTAATATGCATTTAAGTCTTTCCGTGACTTGGTAACTCATTTCATTTTGGTGCTAAATAATATTTCGCTGTATGGATGTACCACAGGTTATGTATCCATTCACTTAACAAAGGACATCTTGCTTGCTTCCAAGTTTTGGCAACTATAAATGTTTATGTGCAGATTCTGTGTAGATGTAAGTTTTTTTGTGTGTGTGGTACGCGGGCCTCTCACTGTTGTGGCCTCTTCCATTGTGGAGCACAGGCTCCGGACGCGCAGGCTCAGTGGCCATGGCTCACGGGCCCAGCCGCTCCGTGGCACGTGGGATCCTCCCGGACCAGGGCACAAACCCGTGTCCCCTGCATCAGCAGGCGGACTCTCAACCACTGCGCCACCAGGGAAACCCTGTAGATGTAAGTTTTCAACTAATTTGGGTTAAATATCAACAGTGCAATTGCTGGATTGTATGGTAAGAGCATGTTTAATTTTGTAAGAAATTGCCGGGACTTCCCTGGTGGCGCAGTGGTTAAGAATCCACCTGCCAATGCCCAGGACATGGGTTCGAGCCCCCATCTGGGAAGATCCCACACGCTGCGGAGCAACTAAGCCCGAGCGCCACAACTACTGAAGCCCGCGCACCTACAGCCCGTGCTCCGCAACAAGAGAAGCCATCACAATGAGAAGTCCGTACACCGCAGTGAAGAGTAGCCCCCACTCGCCACAACATGAGAAGCCACCACAATGAGAAGTCCATACACTGCAATGAAGAGTAGCCCCCGCTCGCCGCAACTAGAGAAAGCCCGCGCAGAGACGAACCCAACACAGCCAAAAATAAATAAACAAATAAATTTATTTTTAAAAAAAGAAAGAAATCACCAAACTCTCTTCCAAATGGCTGTACCATTTCTGCACTCCCACCAGCAGTGAATGAGAGTTCCTGTTGTTCCATGGTCTCATCAGCATTTGGTATTGGTGTTTTGGATTTTAGCCATTCTAATAGGTGTGTAATGGAATTTACTTATGGTTTGAGTTTGCATTTCCCTGATGACATACAATGTGGAGCATCTTTTCCTATGTTTATTCGCCATTTGGATATCTTCTTTGATGAGGTATGTGTTCAGATCCTTTGCCCATTTTGTAATTGGGCTTTTAGCTTTCTCTTTTTTTTTTAATTAACTTATTTATTATTTTTGGCTGCGTTGGATCTTCGTTGCTATGCGTGGGCTTTCTCTAGTTGAGGTGAGTGAGGGCTACTCTTGTGGCGGTGTGCAGGCTTCTCATTGTTGTGGATTCTCTTGCTGTGGAGCACGGGCTCTAGGTGCGCGGGCTTTAGTAGTTGCAGCACGTGGGCTCAGTAGTTGTGGCTCACAGGCTCTAGAGCACAGGCTCAGTAGTTGTGGTGCACGGGCTTAGTTGTTCCACGGCATGTGGGATCTTCCCAGACCAGGGCTCTGAACCCGTGTCCCCTGCATTGGCAGGTGGATTTTTAACCACTGCACTACCAGGGAAGTCCTAGTTTTCTTACTGTTGAGTTTTAAGAGTTCTTTGTCTATTTTGGATAAGAGTGTTTTATCAGATATGTCATTTTTCAAATGTTTTCTCCCATCTGTGCCTTGTCTTCTCATTCCCTTGACAATTCCTAAGCTTCTGTTGGATCATCCAGGAAAGCATCATTCTCCCTACTGAGGTTGCTGAGAAGATGAGATAGAAGCTAGAAGCAGCTGGCAGCCATTTTACAACCACAGGGAAGAGGCGGCCTGAGATTAGAGTCAAGAAAAAAATGAAAACAGACAGCTCGCAGACAAAAAAAGGGCAAATGGCTCATAAACATATAAAAATAAGTCATCTCTTATGAGAAATGTATTTAAAGCTATAAAGTGGCATTGTTTTTTCACCTATCAGATTGGTAAAATGAAAAAAATTTTAATAATAACTGTAATAATAAATTTAAATAACTTAAAATTTTTAATGACTTTAATAATTTTAATTTAATGATAATTTTAATACATTTTACCAATTTTTAATTGGTAAAATGAAAAAATTTTTTAATTTACTGAGGGTGTGGGGAAAATGGCACTGTCAACTGAACTCAGGTTTGGATACAAGTAACAGAAACATGACAAACTGGTGGCTTAAGTGAGGCAGACGTTTATTTCTTCTATCATGTAAAAGAAGCCTGTAGGTCAGCTGTCCAGGGCTGGTATTGTATGTCCGTTTGCCTAAGGAACCTGGTTTCTTTCTGTTTGCCTGCTTCATCTAGCCTGCCATTCTTAAAGTCACAGGACTCAGGATAGTGGCTGGAACTCTGTCTATCACATCTGCATCCCTGGCAGCAGGAAGCAGGGAGAGAAAGAAACAGGTGCATACACCCTTTCCTTTCTGGAAGCCCGCCTCACTTCCATCCAGTTGACCAGAACTTAGTCATGTGACTATACCAAACTTCAAGGGAAGTTGGGAAATTTAACCATTATTCTAGGTGATAATATGCTATAGTAGAAGTTGGTGTTCTGTTAATATGAAGAAAGACCAAAAAATGGATGTTGGGAAGTAACTAGGCATTCTCATACATTATTGGCAACAGTAGAAATTGGTATGACCTTTATATTCTTCCCAGTTGCTTTTCTTTTTTTTTTTGTGGTACGCAGGCCTCTCACTGTTGTGGCCCCTCCCGTTGCAGAGCACAGGTTCCGGACGCACAGGCTCAGCGGCCATGGCTCACGAGCCCAGCCGCTCCGCGGCATGTGGGATCTTCCTGTACTGGGGCACGAACCCGTGTCCCCTGCATCAGCAGGCGGACTCTCAACCACTGCACCACCAGGGAAGCCCTTCCCAGTTGCTTTTCAATAAATTGCTTCACTTTATTCTCCTCACACTATCACTCCTTTTTTTCAGATAAGGAAACTGAGGCAACAACAGATAACTCACCCAAGGACTGTATGAATCAGGATTCTTGAAAGCAAGTGACAGAAACGCAAATCAAATTGGCTTATGAAAAGATAATTCACAGGTTCACTGGATTGCAAAGATCACTGACAGATTGCAAAGATCAGCTTCAGGTATGGATGGATCCAGAGGCTCAAACAGTGAGATCAGGATTCTCTCCTCATCTCTTGGTTACTTCCTTTGTGTTGGCTTCATTTTTGACAGGCTTTCCTTATATGGTGGCCCACCAAAGCCCACAGCAAATACAACCCTATATCCCATCATATCATGGTAGAAAAAGAGCACCTCTTTTCCAGGATTCCTAGCAAACATCCCAGAACTGACTCTCACTGGACTGCCTTAGGTCCCATGTCCATCTCTGAGCCAATCACCGTGGCCAGAGATGAGCTATGCTAGGGTCCAGGCAGACCTGAGTCACTTGCTTATTCCTGGAGTCTGAGGGTGGCGGGCAGGAGGCTGGGAGGGCAGGGTCAGCCTCATTATAAGCAGAGACCAAGTGGGGAGGGGAAATTCCCTGAGGAAACCTGGAGTGAAGTTTCTAGAAGGAGGAAGAGTTGCTAGGTAGACTGAACTACAAACATCTACTACAGTCATGTGGTGAATTGGGGCAGGGCCACACCAGGAGCCCAGCTTCCCGATTCCTAGTTCCCTGTGCACCATAAGTACCCCAGCTCTGTCTGTTGCCTAGGAACTCACTTTTAAGAAATCATAAAATGTAAACACAGACTAAAGGAGAAGTAATCAGAGGAGAATCATACACGAAGGGGAGAGGTTGAGAAAGCCCCCAGAAAAACGTTCAATTTCTGGACTCTGTTATCATATTCACCTTGTCAAAAAGTTTTTAAACCTGATGAATTACATTCCAAAGGACTGAAATAATTTGCAGATGCTATCGAGGAAATGCTGTCAGTAATCTTTGAGATATCGTGGAAAGTGGGAACGGCTAGGAGGTTGGACTTGGTGAAATGTATACAGATTCTAAAAGCTGAATCCCAAATCCTGCAGACTGATTGGTTGGACTCTGATTCTTCATCCTCCTCTCTCTCTTCCTGAATTCTCTTTCTTTTTTTCATTTTTTAGACAGTTTTATTGTGATATAATTTACATGCCATAAGTCACCCCTTTTACACATACAATTCAATAATTTTTAGTAACTTTTTTTTTTTAATATTTATTTATTTATTTATTTATTTTGGCTGTCCTAGGTCTTTGCTGTGGGTACTTGGGATCTTCACTGAGGCATGCAGGATCTAGTTCCCTGACCAGGGATCAGATCCAGGCCCCCTGCATTGGGAGCACAGAATCTTAACCACTGGACCACGAGGGAAGTCCCACTTTTTAAATTTTAAATGTTTACTTTGTTTTCTGAACAGGTAATTTACCATGGTTCAGAATTCAAAAGGTACAAAGAAAAACACCCCCCAACCCCATCCCTGAGCTACTCAATTCCCTGTCCCAGAAATAAGCACTGGGGTCTACTTTCTTGTGGATCCTTATATAGATTGTCAATAAATATACAAAGGAATTGTTTTTACACAGGTATTTTTTTTCTTACAAATCCATGTTGTTCTGAACTTGGCTTTCTTCACTTACTCTTGGAAGTCATTGTATAGCAAAACATAGAAAGCTGTCTCATTAATTTTCAGCTCATAATTGCATTGTATAAGTCAGAGGCTAGCAAACTAAGGCCCATGGGCCAAATCTGGCCATCGCCTGTTTTCTGTAAATAAAGTTTTATTGGAACACAGCCACGCCCATTTGTTTATATAGTGTATGACTGCTTTTGAGCTATAGCTGCACCAGAGACCTCTTGGTCGGCAAAGCCTAGAATGTTTACTTTCTAGCCCTTTACAGAAAGGGTTTGCTGACTCCTAGTGTAGATGTTTTATAGTTTGTTCATACATCACTTGACACTAACATTTAGTGTTTCCAGTCTATTGTGATTACAAATAATACCGCAATGCCTAACCTGTCTATGCGTAATTTTCCATGCACATTTCTCACATGTATCCTAGAAGTGGAACTGCTGGGTCAAAAGGTATGTGCATTTGTAATTTTGATAGAAATTGCCAAATTATCTCCAAAGAGATTATATCCATTTACATACGCTCCCACCAGCAATAAATGAAAGCAATAAATTTCCCAATGCACTTGCTGACTTAGTCTGTTATCAGACTTTTTGATCTTTATCAAACTGACAGGTTAAAAATGGTGTGTCAGTGTAATTTTAATTTTCATTTCTCTCATTATGAGTGTGCAGCATTTCCTAGGGCTGCAATCACAAATTACCACAAAGTTGATGGCTTTAAACAACAGCAATGTATTGTTTCACAGTTCTGGAGACCAAAATCAAGGTGTCGGCAGGGCTGCACGCCCTTCCAATGCTGTACGGAAGAATCCTTCCTTGCCACTTCTAGCTTCTGGATGATGCTGGCAATCCTTGCTGTTCCTTGGCTTGTAGATGCATCCCTCCAATCTTTGCCTCTGTCTTCACATGGCCGTCTCCGCTGTGTGTCTGTGCCTCTATGTCCAAATTTCTCTCTTCTTATAAACACACCAGTCATATCGTATTTAGGGCCCATCCTAATCCAGTATGACCTCCTTTTAACTTGATGACATCTACAAAGACCCTATTTCCAAACAAGGTCAATTCACAGGTTCTGGGCGGATATGAATTTTTGAAGGATGCTATTCAACCCAATAAAATTTGGAATCTGCTCACATTTTACATTGCAAATGAACTGTGTTAATCAGACATCACTATTTAGATACCAAAGGCTCATCAGATAGAAGTCTTTAGTCCCCTAAGTCTAATTTCTTTCCTAGCCCAACATACAACTCAAATAAAATTAAAATGGTGGCTCCAGGGGAGTTCCCTGGTGGTCTAGTGGTTAGGAATCAGTGCTTTCACTGCTGTGGCCCAGGTTCAGTCCCTGGTCGGGGAACTGAGATCCCTGTAAGCCACGTGGCGTGGCCAAAATAAAAATAAATTAAAAATAAAAATGGATGGTGGCTTCAGCAGATTCGATTCCAAGCACAAGTTTGGGCATCTAGAAAGGACTAAACCAGGGACTTCCCAGGTGGTCCAGTGGTTAAGAATCCACCTTCCAATGCAGGGGACTCAGGTTCGATTCCTGGTTGGGAAACTAAGACCCCACATGCCGCAGGGGAACTAAGCCCACGTGCCGCAATTAGAGAGCCTGAGCGCCGCAACTACTGAGCCCGTGTGCTCTGGAGCCCGCACGCCACAACTAGAGAGAAGCCTGTGAGCCACAATGAAGAGCCCACGTGCCTCAACAAAAGATCCCGCATGGGCTTCCCTGGTGGCGCAGTGGTTGAGAGTCCGCCTGCCGATGCAGGGGACGCGGGTTCGTGCCCCGGTCCGGGAGGATCCCACGTGCCGCGGAGCGGCTGGGCCCGTGGGCCATGGCCGCTGGGCCTGCGCGTCCGGAGCCTGTGCTCCACAACGGGAGAGGCCACAACGGTGGGAGGCCCGCGTACCGCAAAAACAAAAAAAAAAAAAAAAAAAAAAGATCCCGCATGCCGCAGTGAAGATCCCGCGTAAAGTAACTAAGACCTGATGCAGCCAAATAAATAAATAAATATAAAGACCTACCGAATGGTTATCAGCTTGGCAAACAATCTCAGAGACAATAGTGAAGCACTCTTTAAAAAAAAAAAGGACTAAACCAGTATTTGATGAATTGAATTGAACTGTGAGGAAAAGAAGTTTCCTTCTAAAACAATAACAGCTAATATTATTATTATTATCATCATACTATTATTATATAATATTTATGAGTGTTTACTTAGAGCCAGGCACTTTTCTAAGCCCTTTACGTGGATTAATTCAGCTAACCCTTTAAAGATAAACCAAGGAGGGCTTCCCTGGTGGCGCAGTGGTTGAGAGCCCACCCGCCGATGCAGGGTACACGGGTTCGTGCCCCGGTCCGGGAAGATCCCACATGCCGCGGAGCATCTGGGCCCGTGGGCCATGGCCGCTGAGCCTGCGCATCCAGAGCCTGTGCTCCGCAACGGAAGAGGCCACAGCAGTGAGAGGCCCGTGTACAGCAAAAAAAAAAAAAAAAAAAAAGATAAACCGAGGCACAAGGATTTACAACTAGAAAGGGGCAGGGGCAGGATTTGGCCCCAGGTGATCTGACTCCAGACCACGCAGCTAAGCTTCTTGAATAAGCAAGCCTAAAAAGGAGGCAGAGGGCTTCCCTGGTGGTGCAGTGGTTGAGAATCTGCCTGCCAATGCAGGGGACACAGGTTTGAGCCCTGGTCTGGGGGGATCCCGCATGCCGCGGAGCGGCTGGGCCCGTGAGCCACAATTACTGAGCCTGCGCGTCTGGAGCCTGTGCTCCGCAACGGGAGAGGCCGTGATAGGCAGAGGCCCGCGCACCGTGATGAGGAGTGGCCCCCACTTGCCACAACTAGAGAAAGCCCTCGCACAGAAACGAAGACCCAACACAGCAAAAATAAATAAATTAATTAATTAATTAAAAAAAAAAAAAGGAGGCAGAAGCTTTCAATTTTAGAACTAAGAGGTTTGGGGTTTTTTTTTTTCCTTCTTCTGTTAGATTTTAACTTATGAGACACAAATACACTATATCGCTCGGCATGTGATTTCGAACGGTTTCTTCCTACAAAGAACATCTAGGATAGTTATCATCCTGACCTTTTATTTCTTTTTTTCTTTCTTCTTCCTTTTTTTTTTCCTATGCGCCACTTCCTCAACACTCGTTCCTTTACCCTAAGTTGCTATTTCAGATCAGGAAGATTAAGAGGCCATAAATAATTTTTCTATGAAGTATTCTACAGGAAGTTCCATCTGATCAGATCCTGCTGGCCAGTGGTAAAGCACAAACCAATACAAAACCCGAGTCACAGTTTCTGAATACAAAGATGAGCGACAAAGTCAGTCCCAGTTCTCGCTATACTCTTTCCACAGAAACAGAAAGATCCAATGCAGAAAGTGTTTGAACCACTGAGTAAATGATCAGTTCCCCTGCTTTTTACATACAGTGCATGACTGGAAAAAAAAAAAGTGGGACATTTCAAGGATCAGAAGTTGAATAATGTACTCATGCGTTACAAGAGACTTTCCAGTTCCAATGCTTAAAAATATATCACAAATCCATAATTACATTTTCCTTTTATGATATAATGGACAACCTGCTGTATAAATAAATAAATAAATAAATAAATAAATTTTAAAAAGATATAATAGACAGCGATCCATTTTCAGCATTTATACATGTTCCTTGATGGAACCTTGTTGACCAGCTTAAAGAGACCCCTTTAACACAAAGACTATCCAATTTTTTTACATTCAATTATTTTTTGAGCACCTACTATACACTGGGAGGGAGGGAGGAGAGGTGGGAGGGAGGGAGGAAGACAGATTTTTCCATCTCTTCCTAATAAATGTATTCAATTGAAGAAATGTGCTCCAAGTTGGAATCACAGCTCCTGAAAACTATGAGCAGTCATGCAGGCTGGAGCAGCTGCACCAGTTACTAGCTGTGTGCCCTTGAGTAAATGACTTACCCTCTTTGTGCCTCAGGGTCCTCATCAGTAAGTGGGCAAAATGACAATACTTCTTTCATAGGTATATGATATACAATATGTTATACTATATATTATATAAATATTATATAATACATGTAAAATATATTCTAATATAAGATAGCATATATTTAATAATATATAATACAAAAATATATATAAAAAGCATGTAATGCTTGGCATATAGCAATGGCTCAATTAGTGCTTATTATTATTATATAATATTTTTATTATTATCGATATAGTAAAAGCTCTCATGCCAGACCATGGCACTCTAATCCTCTGTCCCATTGTCACTGAAAACGGACCATTACACGGAGGAATGACCTTGTCCCAACCATGATCCTTATAGGGGACTTTTACCTCACATCCGTATTTTTATCCAAAGAAAAAAGTTTTCTGAACAGAAGGCCTTTATGGACTTGTTTGAAGTACTGGTAGTTGAAATGTCTACATGTTTGGACTTGCTGCCTGTCAACTAGTCAAAAGAGTTTGCAGGCAGGCACTATAAGGTATGTAGCTTAGGAACAAGAAAGAGAGCAACTGAATTCATGCCATTAGGTTTAACATTCTATGCATTTTTCTGCTCCTTCAATGAGAGAAGCACACGTGGGGTAGGCATGGGGGTGGGAAAGTCAGAGCTCACTGAGATATAGTGTCAGCAGAGCCCAATAATAAAAAGGTCAGGAAGCTTAATGCTTCTGAGCACCATTTTGAAAGGAAGGACACAGGTTACTGTCCTAGCTCCACACCTCACATCTTAGCTCCTGCTGTGGGACCTTCTGTAAGTTGCTTAACCCCTCTGAGCCTTGATCTTGGTCTTGGATCAGTTGCCCCAGGGAACAGTCCCTGGGAGGATGATTTGCAAGTAGAATGTTTACTGGGGAGTGTTCTTGAAAACAACAGCTAGGAAGGGGTAAGAGAAGCAGGATGGGACGGAGGAAGAAACTGAACCATGACACGATTGCAATGATCTCAGCCATCCCCATGAGGAGCTCTGAAGGTGGGATAACCCTCAGAGATGTTCCGAATTGAGGCTGGGGGCCAAGCCTTTGGATCCCTGCATCAACCAGGCATTGGATACAGCGGTGGTTCATAATGCAGGGAGGGGGACCAATTTTTCCCCCCAGGGACACTTGGCAAGGTCTGGAGACATTTTTAATTATTGTAATTGGAGGAGGGGTATCTCCTGGGCAGAGACCAGGGACGCCGCTACACACCCTCCAACACACAGGACAGTCCCCACCACAAAGAAGTATCGTCCCAAAGTGTCAGAGCAGCTGAAGTTCCTCAAAGATAAAGGCTGCCCTTGGAGAGTTCTCTTAATCTTGGGCAAGGTAGCTTCCTCCAGCTAAGGGCGGTTTCTAAAGAGGGACACATCAGAAATGTGAGTCATCAGCAGCCAACACTCCCCGCAGCTGGGAGAATAAGTGACTGGGTCCTGAACGGGGATGTGGACAGCACAGCATTACAACCTTTTTTTTTTTTTTTTTTTTTTTTTTTTGTGGTATGCGGGCCTCTCACTGTTGTGGCCTCTCCCGTTGTGGAGCACAGGCTCCGGACGCACAGGCTCAGCGGCCATAGCGGACGGGCCTAGCCGCTCCGCGGCATGTGGAATCTTCCCGGACCGGGGTACGAACCCGTGTCCCCTGCATCGGCAGGCAGACTCTCAACCACTGCGCCACCAGGGAAGCCCTACAACCTTTTTAAAAAATCAGTTTTTAGCTACGCAAGTAAAATCGCATCTCCTTATAAAAAATAAAATGTTCTAAATCAGGGTTTCACAACCTCAGCCCTAGTGGCATTTTAGGCTAGATAAAGCTCCTCTGCTGTGGGGGACGTCCTGTGCATTGTAGGATATTTAACAGCATCCCTGGCCTCCACCCACTAGGTACCAATGGCACCCCTCCCCCCACTGGGACAAACACAAATATCTGGAAACATTGCCTAATGTCCCCTGGAGGACAGAATCGCCCCTGATTGAGAAACAGTCTTCTAGATAAATCCAAAATAGCCTTTGACTAATTTGCAGTCTGAGACTCCTCCCCAGAAGTAACTGCTAATATAGGTTTGCAGGGGTTCCTTCCAGAATTCTTCGTATTAATTTCCATAGACATATATGCCACCATTGGAAATATATAGTATTTTTTCACATAACTGTAAACATTTAACTATAGAAATTTAACCGTAGAAAATAGATCATATTTTCTTTGGAAAATGCTTGAATTTTCATTCTCATCACCACAGTGCCCTTGCACAGCCCATGTATCTTTAGGAAAGCAGAGTGTACACCCACCTCTGGGGGTGAGCATGTCGCATAGACCCAAATTAATTCACACAAGCCAATATCCTGGCTACAATCCTCAGATCAAGGGTAGGCACATAGCTCAATTTAAGCCAATGAGAATCTAGATTTTCTGGGGCATCTGGGAGTCAACTCTTTTGACTAGGAACTCTCTTTCTCCCTCTCTGAACATGACTGAGGAATCATGTAACGACTGGAGCTGTGGCAGCCATCTTGTGATCATGGGGTTGAAAGTCAGCTTTTGCTTATAGCTGCTGCCACAGGAGAAGATCAGATAAATTGAAAGAAACCTTGTCCTTGATAACAGCATCAAGCCCACTCCAGAAATTGAACCAAACACACACGTTTCTATGGACTTTCCAGGTTTGTGAGTGAGTGTCTCAATGATCCCTATATTCAGTCTGAATTAGATTTTCTGTTACATTCGACCTAACATATTCTAAATGACCCCATAATCCACAACATGGATATGCTATAATTTATATCCCATTCCCCTATTAATGGACATTTAAGTTGTCTCCAATGTTTCAATTTAACAATGTACTTTTTAAAAAATATATATTTACTCCTAATCACTGGGGTCTTTATTCTTTTTTTGTTTTTTAAATAAATTTATCTATTTATTTATTTATTTTTGGCTGTGTTGGGTCTTCGTTTCTGTGCGAGGGCTTTCTCTAGTTGTGGCGAGCGGTGGCCACTCTTCATCGCGGTGCACGGGCCTCTCACTGTCGCGGCCTCTCTTGTTGCGGAGCACAGGCTCCAGATGCGCAGGCTCAGTAGTCGTGGCTCACGGGCCCAGTTGCTCCGCGGTATGTGGGATCTTCCCAGACCAGGGCTCGAACCCGTGTCCCCTGCATCAGCAGGCAGATTCTCAACCACTGCGCCACCAGAGAAGCCCAAAAATGTGCTTTATTTTATTTTATTAATTTTTTATTTATTTTTGGCTGTGTTGGGTCTTCGTTGCTGCGCGTGGGCTTTTTCTCTCGTTTTGGCGAGTGGGGGCTACTCTTCCTTGCGGTGCGCGGGCTCCTCATTGCGGTGGCTTCTCTTGTTGCAGACCACGGGCTCTAGGCACGTGGGCTTCAGTAGTTGTGGCACGTGGGCTCAGTAGTTGTGGCTCGTGGGCTCTAGAGCGCAGGCTCAGTAGTTGTAGCGCACAGGCTTAGTTGCTCCGCAGCATGTGGGATCTTCCTGGACCAGGGCTCGAACCCGTGTCCCCTGCACTGGCAGGCGGATTCTTAACCACTGTGCCACCAGGGATGTCCCCAACAATGTACTTTTGAATTCAGACATTTTCTTTAAATTTCTTTGATTTTGGATGATAAACAGATCACTCATTTATTCCACAAATATATTATGAATACTTACTGTACACTATATACTGAGGCTACAGAGGTGAACAATACCCAACCCCTGCCCTCAGAGAGTTTTAATTCTTGTGAGGTAGATGACAAACTAATAAATAAAATACAATATACACGTTATAAAACGTAACACTATAAAATAATAATGTAACAACACATAAGAATACAACAATACATGTTACATGATAATGCAGCTATGAAGTCAGTGGGGCAGAGTGGTTGGACTTTGCCCATTGTGGTGTAAACGCTCTATTTTCTAGGGGGAATTCAGTAGAGAAATCTGAGTATATATGTCTCTTTTCGTGAGGAACATCAAACCCTCAGTTGCTTAGAGCAGCCTCCGGGGTAATGTTTCAGGATGTGACTGAAGGTCAAAAGCTCCCAAGGAGGTGAACTCTCCGTGTCAAGCCATTAGCACTTGTTAGCACTTTTCCTTTTTATGAAAGCAGCCAGGGAATGGCTTACAAATTCCCTCTTTCATTCTTTAAAATTTTTATTTATTTATTTATTTTTTGGCTGTGTCAGGTCTTAGTTGTAGCACACAGGATCTTTGGTTGAGGCACGAACGCTCTTCAATGCAGCGTGCGGGCTTCTCTCTAGTCGTGGCACGCAGGCTCCAGGGCGTGGGGGCTCTGCAGTTGTGGTGCGCGGACTTAGCTGCCCTGCGGCATGTGGGGTCTTAGTTCCCCAGCCAGGGATCGAACCGGCCGGCATCCCCTGCATTTCAAGATGGATTCTTAACCACTGGACCACCAGGGAAGTCCCCCCTCTTTCATTAAGTCTGACCATCATCGTTAATTAACACAAACACTCTGGATATGTAATCGGAGCGTTTTTTGAACCATAAATTGAGACAAGTTTAAGGGAAGGCTTTCAGATCAGATGTCCCAGTGGCTAAGAATGCATAGCCCTGGTTCTGGTTAAGACAAACTGAGAATGTTAATTCCATGTGGGTACAGGTTGGAAGTGGGAAACGTTAAGCCAGGGCTCTCCACGCTGTTACATTGAAAGGGGTTGACGTATGTCTAGGGCTGTTGCTTATTGCTTATAACATATTATATTTTTCTCCAGGCTATTTAGCTCTTGACATTAAAAAAAGAGTTCGGGCTTCCCTGGTGGCGCAGTGGTTGAGAGTCCGCCTGCCGATGCAGGGGACACGGGTTCGTGCCCCGGTCCGGGAATATCCCATGTGCTGCGGAGCGGCTGGGCCCGTGAGCCATGGACGCTGAGCCTGCGCGTCCGGAGCCTGTGCTCCGCAATGGGAGAGGCCACAACAGTGAGAGGCCCGTGTACCGCAAAAAATAAAAAATAAATAAATAAAGAATAAAAAAAGAGTTCAATTTGGTCTTTTGTCTGGAAAGCAATTGTGCAATCACATCAATGACCTTTGATAGATTTTGGAAACTGTTCCTCCCTTCTCCCCATCAAAACCACCAGTGGCATTATTCAGGCCTTAATTGTTGCTGGGATTTGGGGGGTCCTAAGAAGCACAATCCACTTCTCTCACCCAAATTCAGAATGTTGGTGTGCTATATTGTAATTTACAGGAAAAATATCTATTTGGTCATTTGATGACCAATATACATCCACACAGTTCCTGGCTCACAGCCCCCAAAGCCCTTGGAAATTTCTGAAAGCTGAGAACAATGGGATAATATTTGGGCTCTTGTCCTCAGTTCCCCACTCAAGGGCAGGGCAGGGGGCTGGCTGCCAGGAGCACCAACCATGTGATCAGAAGGTTGGAACTTTCAGTCTCATCCTCTGATTTCTGGGGAGGGAGAAGGGACTTGAGGTTGAACCAGTTGCCATTGGCCGATGACTTCGTCAGTCATGACTATGTGATGAAGCCTCCATAAAAACCCCAAAGGACAACTCTGTGGTCCTTTCTCAGAGAGCTTCCATGTAGGGAACCAGAATGCTTCCACATGCCATCGTACGGGGCCCAACACTCCATGAGGACAGAAGCTCCTTTGTTTGGGACCTTGCCCCATGTATCTCTTCATCTGGCTGTTGACTTATACCCTTTAATAACCTTTTATTTATTTTTTTTAAATTTTATTTATTTTTGGCTGCGTTGGGTCTTTGTTGCTACGCACAGGCTTTCTGTAGTTGTGGTGAGAGGGGGCTACTCTTCGTTGCGGTACACAGGCTTCTCATTGCGGTGGCTTCTCTTGTTGCAGAGCATGGGCTCTAGGCATGCGGGCTTCAGTAGTTGTGGCGCACGGGCTTCAGTAGTTGTGGCTCACAGGCTCAGTAGTTGTGGCTCGCGGGCTCTAGAGTGCAGGCTCAGTAGTTGTGGCACACGGGCTTTGTTGCTCCCCGGCATGTGGGATCTTCCCGGACCAGGGCTCGAACCCGTGTCCCCTGCATTGGCAGGCAGATTCTTAACCACTGCACCACCAGGGAAGCCCTTTAATATCATTTTATAATAAATAGGTAATTTCATGTGTAAACGGGTTTTCCTGGCTACTTAATGACTCAGGGGTCCACAAAGGACTGCAATTTCCAGAGCCCCCCTAGAAACCAGAGATGGACTTGGAACTTGAGCCACCGAGTTTTGGGAGTGCCTACTGCACGCACCTGGGATTCTCCACCTGAGAATGTTCCCTGGCATGTGTGGACCTGGCTCTGGGCAGGCAGGAGTGCTGGGGAGCTGTCCTAGGAGCAGCCCTCAGTGACACGGATGGCGCTCACCCCTCAGGTGGAATAAATTGGTGATACAATTGGTCCTACATGCCTTGAAATCTTCCAGAAGCCCCCAGGGGGTTTTGCATCCCACTTGCTCACGGAAGTAACCTGTTCATTAACACACCTGTGGTGGCTTTCTTCCCTCCCCTGCGTTACGTCCTCACTCCTCCATGGAGCCTCGTGGAACCACCTTCCAAATCAACCATTGCACTAGCATCTTTGTTTCTGGCAAAGAGGAGGAACCCAACCCAAGACACCATCTTTCCAAAGGTCCCACCTGCAATCTCACTGGGCGGCTGACAATAGCAGCTAGAACGAGGCTGTGGAGTAGGAAGTAGGCTGGACCTTCCCAGCTAAGAAACCAGATGCTTCTGGATCACAGGGCCCCTCAGAGGTTGTGAGGCTCTCGATGGATGAAAAAGAAAACAGAAGAAATACCAGCACAGGGTTCCCATGCTGCGCTGACTGTCAATGCTCAGCCCCGTGCAGTGAGGTCTGGAGGCTGCAGCGGGAGGCTGGGTGGGGCCCCGTGCTAAGTCCTGAGATAGTTCATATTTCTAGTCCCTGTGCAGAGGGCTTGGTCTGAGTGGTGAGAGCTTCCATGGTGGAGAGGGAGGAGTGACAGGGAAGAGGCGCTGGGCGGGGCTGCCCAGACATCACTGCTTGTCCCCCAGCATCCAGGCCCCTCCAGTTAAGCTTTTTCACCTGATTTCAGCTGATAATGAAGTTGGGGCATCCTTCTCTTCCTGCCTCTGGTCTCCCAGCACCCATGTGCTTCTGTGGTTGACAGAAAGGAAGCAAAGCCCGGGCTGTGGCACACGGCAGCCACAAGGTTGGTTCCACGCACCAGCAAAGTCATCTGTCTTGAGTGGCCTCCTTGGTCAGGAACTACCCGCTCCTGACATCTCATAATATGAGGGGCCATTTAAACCCACCCTGAACTCACATTCGGGAACCCAGCTTACCGCTGTGTCCAGCTGTCCCTGGAGCAGCCCCTCGCTTGAGTGATAACAGACAGCGGGGCTTGGTGCCGTGGCTCTTGTTTCAGAGCTGCTGAAATTGCTGCTGTTTTCTCCCCCAGCACTGTCTCCCTTTCCAGCCCCTACTACGTGGGGACAATTCACACACTAAGAAAGAGCTGCATCTGAAGAAAGGAGGGAGGGAGGGATTCTCTGTCCTGCCTGGATGTCCTTAGGACTAAGGAGGACGGGTGCAAGGAATTGGATGGAAAGTCACTGAGATCCCAGGAGAAAAGTGCATCTTTCATCAGAAATGTTTTGTTTTCTGGCTTTTCATGCGAAGCGTGCTTTACACAAAAATGTGGTGATTTTTCCTGCTGTTAAAAGGATCAAGGGGAATTCCCTGGCAGTCCAGTGGTTAAGACTCGGCACTTCCACTGCCATGGGCCCGGGTTCAATCCCTGGTTGGGGAACTAAGATCCCACAAGCTGCATGGCACAGCCAAAATCAAATTTTTCTTAATAAATAAATAAATAAATAAAAAGAACCGAGTTCACAGTCAGATGAGGCCAAACTGCCTCTTTAACCTCCATGAGTACAGTCAGCAATAACGGTGGGGACTTCTTGGTTTTTTCCTAATTCTGTAGCTTTCCTTTCCTGGGGGCACGAGATGATGGTAGTTGGGGCAATGCAGAGACAAAGCACTGTACCTTGCAACATTACTCTGCCACGACCAAGAAGGATTTGATTTTTCCACAGAAAAGTGGTACTTATTGTAGCAGAAATCATCCTGTGGGGATTTTCTAATATTTACCTAATATTTTGGGAAGCTATTTTGTGCTTTTCCAAGCATAAAATAGCATCCATTTTCCTATTTGATCCCTACCACAAACAGGGCAGGAATCTCTGACCTTGTGTGATACTCTTTTACCTCAGCTCTAGGCAATACCACTGTCCTAGTGACCAGGGCATTTGGGTATTAAACCAAAATCGGTGAGCACCTTATATGATTAAGAATCCCCCCCCATGGTGATCATTTTGTAATATACAGAAATATCAAACCACTCTGTTGTACACTTGGAACTAACAGTGTTGTAGGTCAATTATACTTCAATTTTGTTTTTTTAAAGAAAGCCCACCCTCGTAGTGCCCTGGGTTTACTTCAAAGTGTCCATAGTTTGGAAGAAAAGTCAATCAGCTACCCAGACCTCAATTCCTCCCCTGACCAACAAGTGTCTCCCTTCTGGCCAAAGCTTGTTCTGTTTTCTTGGTACTAATTGGCTTTGCTCTGTGACTCCTGACCTGTGGAACCCTTTAGAATACTCTTTGGAAGGAGTGCACTGGTAAACAGGCTTGCTAGGGTAAGGAACAGGGGGAACGCCCTGATTTATAGCATCTGCCAATTCCCATGGTGTAAATATTTTTGCCATTACTGAGGGCAGGGGAGAGCAAGCTCTTTTCTTATAAGGACACTAATTCCATCATGAGGACCCCACCCTCATGACCTCATCTAAACCTATTACCTCTCAAAGGCCTCATCTCCAATGCCATCACATTGGGGGTTAGGGCTTCAACGTATGAATTTGGGGGAGGAGGGGAAGACACAATTCAGTCCATATTACAACCCTTCTCTAAGATGTTCAGAAGAAGTGTGGTTTATGGGTTGGGGCACCAGGGACAAGGGGGCCCCTTGTCTTCTGCTGGTCTTTAGCTGAGGATGGATAGGTATCCTCCAAAGAGTACTGGTTGGGTCCCATCCCAGGACTTTCTCCTGGCATCTGCTGCCCAAGTCTAGGCTGTGAGCTCAGTCCAGTGCTGGAGACCTCCCTAAGTTTCTACTACAGCCTCCCTCCAGGCCCTGCTGAGGCTGCCCATCCCCACGGCCTGACTACAGGCTCACCTCCAGCCGAGCCATAATCTACCCCGTAACAGGCAGCATGCAGGAATGTCTTGGGAGTGCCTGGTGTCTGCCTGTCCAGGCCTCTGTGCTGTCTTTCATCAGCAGAGGCAGCTTTACAGAGCTCCCTCCACTCAGAGTCCAAATCAGACATGGGCGAAGGACCTCCTCCCCTGCGTTCCCTGCATCTCATGCCATCTCCCCTCCAGGCTTTCAGCTCTCTGTCTATTCCCCCATCACAGCCCACTAAGCCAGAAAACTGGGCCTTCAGGCTTCCTCTTCCCCTCTTAATTGTCTTCAAGCTTTTTGGTCACCCTTTTCTCAAGGCATTTGCAAAAATTATGCAGATACTTGGCACATTAAAAAAAAAAAATCAGACTTCCCTGGTGGCGCAGTGGTTAAGAATCCATCTGCCAATGCAGAGGACATGGGTTTGATCCCTGGTCCGGGAAGATCCACATGCCACGGAGCAACTAAGCCCGTGTGCCACAACTACTGAGCCTGCACTCTAAAGCCTGTGAGCCACAACTACTGAGCCTGCATGCCACAACTACTGAAGCCCCCACACTCCACAACGAAGAGTAGCCCCCATTCACTGCAACTAGAGAAAGCCCGCGTGCAGCAATGAAGAGCCAATGCAGCCAAAAATAAATAAAAATTAAAAAAGAAAAATCAGTACACCTGAAACTAATATTATAAATCAACTATACTTCAATTACAAAACCAAATTGCTAAAATAGCTGAAAAGGATGTAATGTTTGCATACCATAAGTATTGTCATCTTTTTATAAAAAATAAGTTTATTTATTTATTTTATTTTTGGCTGTGTTGGATCTTTGTTGCTGCACACAGGCTTTCTCTAGGTGGGGCGAGCGGGGGCTACTCTTTGTTGTGGTGCACGGGCTTCTCATTGCGGTGGCTTCTCTTGTTGTGGAGCACAGGCTCTAGGGCACGCGGGCTTCTGTAATTGTGGCACATGGGCTCAGTAGTTGTGGCTCACAGCTCTAGAGTGCAGGCTCAGTAGTTGTGGCACACAGGCTTAGTTGCTCCGCAGCACATGGGATCTTCCCGGACCAGGGCTCAAACCTGTATCCCCTGAATTGGCAGGCAGATTCTTAACCACTGCACCACCAGGGAAGTCCAAGTATTGCCATCTTGAGACAGTTTCATCACCCTGTAATTATCCCTAAAGCATATCAATACATAATAATTTGATTTCCACCATCATCCATTAAAAAGAAGCCACGAACAACAGAACGGAAATTTTACTTCACCCACTGTGGTTCTTTAATTTGCATTCCACTCCCTCCACAAAATTTTATCCTAACGTATTGATATTATGTTTTTGCTTTTTTTTTTTTTGCTTTTTTTTTTTTTTTTTTGGCCGCACAGGGTTGGAGGGTGGCACATGGACTTCCCCACCCAGGGATCGAACCCATGACCTCCGAATTGGATTGGAAGCGCAAAGTCCCAACCACTGGACCACCAGGGAAGTCCTGTTTTTGCTTTAGAGTCTCTCTCTCTCTCTTTTTTTGGCCACCCTATGGCATGTGGGATCTTAGTTCCCCAACCAGGAATCAAACTCATGCTCCCTGCAGTGGAAGCATGGAATCTTAACCACTGGACAGCTGGGGAAGCCCTTAAAGTCTTTTATTGATCACTCTTCTGTCCTTGGAAGTAATGTGTTTAAGGATTGAAATTAATTTTTAAAAATTTCCTGTGATCATAAAGCGTTCACATTTAGATGTTTTTAATTCTTTGTTCTAAAGCAACTATATTCCAATAAAAATTAAAATAAAAAATAAACAATTCCAATAAAAATAAAAAATAAAAATAAACAAGGTCCTACTGCTTAGAAAAAAATAATAATAAATTTTTGTTGTGGATTGATTAAAGGATAATAATGGTCACCAATATTTCAAGGTGCCCTTTGGCGTGGTGCCCTGGAAGTTTTTACAACTTGGGACAATGAACCATAATAAAAGTCAGAAATGAGGAGAAGTGTGACTTTCCTTTGTAAAGAGAAAGAAAGGTTATTGTTCAGGGGCAGTAGGAAAAGAACAACTGGAGAGAAAGGTACAACGGGAAGCTGAGGAGCTGTAAACGGATTCCCTTAAACTCTCTTCACGACTCTTACACAAAGGCTCCCAGCCTCAGGCATGATCCTGCTATCAGAGCACGAAGGCTTTCTACACCTTGCAAGGGACCCTGTGACCTCATTCTGCAGGCCAGGCTCTGGATCTTGGGCCCATGGAATGTCTAGTCCTAGGACCCAGGTATTTCTGCACATTGGTTTAATATCCTCCAAACACACACACACACACAGAGTTACACTTGCACACGCATAACATATTTCAAAAGAACACACAGAAAAAGTAGGGAATGACTCTGGTCATAGGGTCTAGGACTTTTGTTTTTTAATTATATAACTTTTTGTTGCAGTTTGAATAGTTTTCATATATATGCACACTTTTTTCAGGGATAAATTAAAAGAAAAGCAAGCCTATAGACATATCAAGCAAAGAAAATGTGAGCTTCCTTTTCTGTTTTGCTTTCATACTAACGTAATACACTCATAGCATGACAGTTAATTTTATGTGTCAACTTGCCCAGGCCATGGGGTACCCAGATATTTGGTCGAACAGTATTCCAGGTGTTTCTGTGAGGGTGTTTTGAGATGAGATTAACATTTAAATTGGTAGACTGAGCAAAGCAGATTGCCTGCCCTTCAAAGTGTGGGTGGGCCTCATCCAATCAGTTGAAGGTATGAACAGAACAAAAGGCTGACTCTCTCTCGAGGAGAGAATTCTGCCTGACAGCCTTCAAACTGTGACATCAGCTCTGCCTGGTTCTGCAACAACCTGCTGGCCTTTGGACTTGAACTGGGACATCAACTCTGCAGATTTTGGACTTGCCAGCCTCCATAATCATTCCTTATTTAAAAATATAGGGACTTCCCTGGTGGTCCAGTGGGTAAGACTCTGTGTTCCCAATGCAGGGGGCCTGGGTTCAGTCCCTGGTCGGGGAACTAGTTCCCACATGCATGCCACAACTAAAGATCCTGTATGCCACAACAAAGATCTCGCATACCACAACATAGCCAAAATAAATAAATATATTATATATATATATATCTCTTTTTTTAATATATTTTTAATTTTTTTGGCTGTGCCACACGGCTTGCAGGATCTTAGTTCCCTGACCAGGGATTGAACCCGATCCCTCAGCAGTGAAAGCACAGAGTCCCAACCACTGTACCACCAGAGAATTCCCTATATATATCTTCTATTGGTCTGTTTCTTTGGTAAATCCTGACAAAAAGAGATATTTTTTCTTTACATTAAAAAAATATATATTCTTGGGGCTTCCCTGGTGGCGCAGTGGTTGAGAGTCCGCCTGCCGATGCAGGGGACACGGGTTCGTGCCCCGGTCCGGGAAGATCCCACATGCCGTGGAGCGGCTAGGCCCGTGAGCCATGGCCGCTGAGCCTGCGCGTCCGGAGCCTGTGCTCCTCAACGGGAGAGGCCACAACAGTGAGAGGCCCGCATACAGCAAAAAAAGAAAAAAAAAAAAATATATATATATATATATATTCTTTTGTTTATTTTCTCTCTCCCCAACTTTATTTGAGATGTAATTTACATACAATAAAATTTTAAGTGTACAGTTATATGAGTTTGTGCACCTGTATCCAAGTGTATAACTACCACCACTATCCATAAAATATTTTTTTCATTTGCATATATTTTTAAAAAATCAAGCAGAGCTATGTATCAATTTTGTCTCATTTTGGCTATGAGTGACAAACGATACAAAATAACAGTGGCCTAAATAACAGAGGAAGGAGTGAACTGATACTGGGGACAGTCACAGTGCCCACCCTGGAGGGTTGATATTTCAAACAAAAAAGCTAATCACTCAGTCTACCTGCTCCTAAAGCTCATTTTGGCAAAGTTTTCTCATCTTAGAAGCTTGGATATTTAATTGGCTTAAAGTATAATCAATTTCATCAGACTCTAGAGAAGACATCCTATGATGATCCTGAAGCACACTTACTGTGCGACAGTGAGCACAGCTATTTTAAGGACCTTTGACTTTGGAACGTCCAACCTCATGTCTTATGAGAGATTTTCAAATATACCCACATTTTGCATTAATTTATTATGTTGTAGAAAATTCTGACATTATTTTGTAATTTAAATGACTAGATTATTATTCATTGAATTTGCTGCAGGCTGCAGCTTCTTGGCAGTCACCACGCAACACTGCATTCTTGCAAAGTGAGGTAATCTAACCAACAAATTGCTTTCCATGTATAGGGGCATTTTTATGAAGACTGAGTTTCACAATTAATAATGCTGCTATAAAATTCTGGTTTATAGCCATATTAATTCCTATTTTATGTTTTTCTTTTTTGTAGTTTAAAGTTAATACATCTGTCTCTTTTTTTTTTTTTTTTGGCCACACCATTCAACTTGTGGAATTTTAGTTCCCCAATCAGGGATCGAACCTGGGACCTGGGCAGTGAGAGTACGGAGTCCTAACCACTGGATCACCAGTGAATTCCCCCGCCATTTTTTTTTTAAGATCTCAAATAGGGTCAGAAAAGACTGTAGTACATGTATTAGGAATGCACTTGGTTGCAAGTAACAGGTAGCCCAACATACAGTGGCTTAAACAAAAGAGGGTTTATTTTTCTCCCAAGAAATTAGGAGAAGGCAGTCCAAGGCTGGTATAGTGACTCAGCAAGGCTATCAACGTCTCATCTCAGGTTCCTGCTTTCCTGCTGCACCACCTTTAACATGTTGGCTTTCATATTCTGGCTTGCAAGGTGGCCATGCACCTCTGGTCATCACATCCACATTCCAGACAAGAACAATGGGGAAGGAAAGAAGGCCACAATAGTTGCATTTGTCCCTATTTATATTGAGGATTCTCCAGAACCCCCCAGCAGACTTCCTTGTATAGAGACACCCCTAGCTTTAAGGAGAGAAGAGGCTAGAAAATGTCATTCTCAGCCTTCTGGCCTCTAGGCAAGGGAGAAGAGTTTTGAGCATGGATGTTGGGAGAGCAGCCCACCTATAGTGGCTGCCACAGAAGCTATGGAAGTGATGGCACAAAACAACCTGAATGGCTAAGTTCAGCGCCAGAAAAGGATGGCAGCTTTTGTAACTAATGAGCAACTTGCTCTCATTCAAATTCTCAGCCTCTAAGAGAATCGTTTCTGAAACGGAAATACCCAATAACTTTCTATTTTATGATTCAACATTAATATTCAAACTCGGTGGTTCTCAAACTTACGTGTAGATCGGCAGGCATCACCTGGAGGCCTTGTTAAAACACAGACTGCCGGGCCCACCCAGTAGACTGAGGGTGAGAATGCGCATTTCTAACAAGTTTCCAGGTGCTGCTGTTGATCTTAGAACCGCATTTTGAAAGCCACAATCTTGGGGAGGGAGGGAGATGCAAAAGGGAGGAGATATGGGGATATATGTATATGTTTAGCTGATTCACTTTTTTATAAAGCAGAAACTAACACACCATTGTAAAGCAATTATACTCCAATAAAGATGTTAAAAAAAAAAGCCACAATTTTTGCCAATCCCTTATTTCAATAGACATTTGTGCCATTTGCAATCTTTTGCCTCTTGTACCAAGCTACAAAGAATAACCCTGTTGTCATGGTGGAAAGTGGGGGAAGGGTGTTGCTGGCAGAGGGAACAATATGTATAAAGGGCCCGCCATGGACAACTGTCGTTTTTGCCTGCCAGCAGCCATGTTCATTCTTTGGGTAACATCACCTTGGTTTCCATTTGGGGAACTCCCTGACTGCAGTGCTTGAGTTTCAGGTGGGGCAGATTTCTCCTCCAGTTCTGGTGGGGAGGGTGGGCGGTACGAGACCCCGGGTTGGCTAATCAGTGTATCCTGATACCTAGTTATCAACGAATCATCACAGCGATTGGTTCAGGGATATCAGTTGACCCTGCCTGATTCAGTAGGTGTTATCCACAGGCTCTTTTCTAGAGCCACTGGGAGCAAGTGAAAGTACCACTCTTTCCACTAGGGTGGCTACTTAGGATGCAAGCTGAGTCTTCACATCCCTTTGGGAGAGACTGAGAATGAAGATAATACAGTAGAGACCAGAGGCAACCAATGGGGATGAGGCGTCCACTCTTCATTCCAACCTTCTCTGGGGCTTTTCCATCGCATGAGTCAATACACTCCTTTGGGCTTAAGCCAGTTTGAATTGGGTTTCTGTCCCTTGCAACTGAAAGAATTCTGACCAAGCCAGGACAAACCCGGAAAGGGCTTGGTGCAAATTTGAGGAAGTGAAAGACAGCACAGAGACCAAGGGGGAGAGCAGCGCCAGCAGAGTGGCTGAGGGCTGAGTCACAGAGGCCTTGCAGGCTACAATATACATTTTGCATTTTTAACTCACTGAATTGGGAAGCCACCAGATGACCTGAAGCACGAGAGTCATACGAACATGGCTTCTTCAGGGACTGAGGGCATTGAAACATGCAGTTATTATTTTCTCAGAGCCAACAAATATTCTAGGTTTCAACATGATGAATTGAAATTCTACTTTTTTTTAGGCTGTGCCAGGTCTTAGCTGCGGCACTCGGGATCTTCATTGTGGCATGCGAACTCTTAGTTGCAGCATGCATGTGGGATCTAGTTCCCTGACCAGGGATCAAACCTCCCCTGCACTGGGAGCTCGGAGGCTTACCCACTGGACCATGAGGGAAGTCCCTTGAAATTCAACTTTTTTTTAAAAATTAATTTATTTAATTTATTTATTTTTGGCTATGTTGGGTCTTCGTTGCTGGGCATGGGCTTTCTCTAGTTGCGGCGAGTGGGGGCTACTCTCTGTTGCGGTGTGCATGCTTCTCACTGCGGTGGCTTCTCTTGTTGTGGAGCATGGGCTCTAGGCACGCAGGCTTCAGTAGTTGTGGCACGTGGGCTCAGCAGTTGTGGCTCGTGGGCTCTAGAGCACAGGCTCAGTAGTTGTGGCACACTGGCTTAGTTGCTCCACGGCATGTGGGATCTTCCTGGACCAGGGCTCGAACCCGTGTCCCCTGCATTGGCAGGCGGATTCTTAACCACTGCGCCACCAAGGAAGCCCTGAAATTCTACTTTTAAGGGCACTGACTGCTAGGATTTTTGTGTCCAAACACCTGCAGTGATCTCTTTGGATATGAGCCATTGGAAAAAGGGGAGGATCATACAAAAATGTTTCAGGGATAATAGCTACAGGAACAAACTGATCTCATTCTTGTCTTTAAAAAAAAAAAAAAGGAAGGAAGGAACTGTGTCTGTGTATGTGTGTATGCATTGATCGTATTCACCGGAAGTACCACACCAAACTGATAACTCCTGCAATGGAGGAGTGGGTTTTCTTCTTTATACATTTCTGTATTTAATTTTATCTTTACAACAAGCATGTATAACTTTAATAAAGCAGGGATATTCTAACTGCTGGGAAATAATTATGTCAATATCTATTAAAATTTTTAAAATACATATCCTTTTCCTTTTAGCCAGCATCTCCATAGTGGGGACTCCATCTTATGGACTAGGGAGGGGTTAGCAAACTTTCTCTGTAAAGAGCCAGAGAGTGAATATTTTAGGCTTTGTGGCCCATCCAGTTTCTGTCTCAATGACTCAGCTCTGCCGGGGTACTGAGAAAAGCAACTATAGAAATTATGTAAATAAATGAGTTTCACTGTGTTCCAATAAAAAACTTCATTTACAAAAATAGGTGCTGGGCTCGATTTGGTCTGTGAAACTTGGTTTGCTGACCCCTGCTCTAGAAAAAGAACATATACAAATATAGGTACCAGGATGTTTACTGCAGAATGTTTGAAGCAAAAAGGAGGGGGGGAAGGAAAAAAAAAAAGGAAAAATACCTGATAACATAAACATGCATCATTAGTTCATTAGTGGAATGGCTGATAAATTTCAGTATGTTTATAGGATGGAATTTTATGCAAAATGTTCAAAAGAACCAGTGAGATCTGCACCTGCTGACCTGGATGAACGTCCATAAGGCTTTACGTGAACAAAGAAATTTGCAGAATAACATAAATAATATGTATAGTAGCTTTTCACTAACCTGTGAGCAACTAGTAACATTGCAGGGCCTCCCACTGTGAGTAGAATGCACTGCCCAGTCCCAAAGCTGAGCTTGGCCATGTGACTTGCTTTGACCAACGGAATGTTAGCAAATGTGCTGTGGGCAGAGCCTTCCATGAGTTTCACTTGGCCTCAGGAGCTCCCGTGGGTGCCTGAAAAAGAACATGTCTCAAGTAGTGACTGCTCCAAAGAGGATGACGAACACGTGGGGCGACTCAGCCCAGCACGCCTTCAGCCTGCAGCAGAACTGGCCCGCTGAGCCCAGCCAAGACCTGCAGACCCATGAGCATAACAGTAAAGGCTTATTAGTCAGGCTTCCCTGGTGGCACAGTGGTTAAGAATCCGCCTGCCAATGTAGGGGACACAGGTTCGAGCCCTGGTCCAGGAAGATCCCACATGCCACGGAGCACCTAGGCCCGCGTGCTGCAACTACTGAGCCTGTGCGCCTAGAGCCCGTGCTCCACAACAAGAGAAGCCACCGCAATGAGAAGCCCGCGTACCTCAACCAAGAGTAGCTCGCGCTCGCGGCAACCAGAGAAAAAACCAGGCACAGCAACGAAGACCCAACGCAGCCAAAAATTAATTTAATTAAATAAATTTTTTAAAAAAGGCTTATTAGTCTAAGGTTTTGAGGACATTTCTTAATCAGCATTAAGGCTGCAAATGTGAATTAATACAATATGATGGATAGATGTCATTGGACATTGGGTGGACATATGTTGTTTTTGCCACTCCAGCATCTAGTCACTCTTATTCTTATAGCCACACCCTGATTTTCCTCTAAGGAACCATCCCTTTCCCACTCTCAGTCCACATGGATTGCACGGGGTGGTTTAACTGCCTCGGATAAAGGGCAGACATGTGACAAGCACTATGCTTGAGCTGTCTCTAACAGGCTCACAAGAGCTGCTGGTGAAATTACAAGAGTTTTGTAAGCTAGCCGACATCACGGTGGTAACTTGAGTTGGCTATGGTAGGAGTATTTACACCACAGGACTTGGCAAACACTACAAATCAAACTGCTTGTTTTCCCCAAAAGCCAGTTGTTAGACATTTATCAGCACACCACTGCATGGGATGACTCAGGTTTGGATAATCAGAGGGTCACAGCTTCCCAGCCACAGAGGGCATGTAACTCAAGTCAGGCCAGGAAAGTCAGCTCAGGTGTTAGAAAAGAGGCTTTCTCTTCTGGGGTTCCTGGACCGGTAGGACTGAGCCTGGAGCTGCCAGGAGCCCTGTGTGGAGCATAAAGCCAATACAGTGTGAGAAGAGCTAAAAGGTAGTGAGAACCCAAGTTCTGTTGGCATGATTCGAGGTCCTTGATCCAGCACTGCCTGAAACTGGAATTCCCCCCATATTTCCAGTTCCACAGCCGACACATGTATTCTCTTTATAGCCGATGCTCTCAGTGCCCCACGCCAAATCCTCTGAGGTGAGCTACAACTATGGTGGACAGCACTGGCTTGCTCTCAGCCTCCCACTTCACACACCTGGGTCTCCCAGCCTGAGGACTGTCTTCAGCGCAGGCTGCAGGGCAGTCCAGAAAAAGTGCCAGGGACTTGATGCCACCAGGGGTCATCCTCAAGTGATAGGATATAGGAGTCAGTGGATAAGTACCCCAGCTTCTCAGTCCCCTAAAGGGACGATTCTCAGGAGGTTAGGGTTTTTGTTTTTTTGGTTTTTTCTACTTGCATCAAAAAAGGAATCTAAGCAATACACCCATCTTGCCATACCTTCTGCAGTTCAGGGTTTTTTTAGACTGGATGAGCTGCCCTAACCCAGATACATACCAGGTTTTATGACTCAGATCTTAGTAAAACTAAGCTTTTGCATTCCACAAAACCCCAGGGCATCGTGCAAGAAACGTCCAACCTGGGGAGGATACTCTGACCGTGGTTGATTTGCCCAGGAACAAATTCAGGCTGAAAATAGCAAACTAAAGTTAGCTGAGATGTTCTGCCTCCTTCAGAAACATCCTGTCCAGAGGAGAGGATATTTAAGGAGAGACGAAGCAGCACAAGTTCACCTCAGCCAAGGGACAGAGGAAGGACATCTCAAAACACAAAGTGTGGTCTGGTCTGTGTTCCAAAGACAGGGAGGGTGGGACAAACAACCATGAAACACCTATTGGGCGCTTGGGTTTTGTAGATCATTCTCTTCAACCTTCTCCTTAACATTTTTAATTTTCCTTTTGCTTATTTTTCTCTCCTTTCATTTTCACTTTGAGGCAGCCCCCTTTACGGAAACTAAGCCTCAGAGGCTGAAGCCCCTTGACTAAGGAGTGGCAGAGCTTAGATTTGAACCTGAGCCCCCTTTCTGCCAGGTTGACAGGCATGTAGTGGGTGACTAATAAATACTGTATATAAATAAATGAAGGGGCTTCCCTGGTAGCACAGTGGTTAAGAATCCACCTGCCAATGCAGGGGACACGGGTTCCAGCCCTAGCCTGGGAAGATCCCAGGTGCCGTGGAGCAACTAAGCCATGCCACAACTACTGAGCCTGTGCTCTAGAGCCCACAAGCCACAGCTACCAAGCCCACGAGCCTAGAGCCCGTGCTCGGCAACAAGAGAAGCCACGACAATGAGAAGCCTGCGCACTGCAACAAAGAGTAGCCCCCGCTAGCCGCAACTAGAGGAAGCCCATGAACAGCAACAAAGACCCTACACAGCCAAAAATAAAAACAAATCAATTAATTTTAAAAAATAAAAATAAATAAGTGAAGAAAGTTCCAACATGTAGCAATCTACAAGAATTCTCGACCACTTGGAATTCATCTCAACTCGCATCTACAGCAAAAAGATAGTAACATTTGATATACCAACATTGAGAATCAGATACTGTGTTTATACCCATTTTACAGATGAGGAAACCGAGATTCAGGAAAGTTAATTCCCCCACTAGTCCAAAGGCATGGCAATGTTTCGTTTTTGTTTTTGTTTTGGCCACACAGCATGTGGGATTTTAGTTCCCCAACCAGGGATCGAACCCACACCCCTTGCAGTGGAAGCGTGGAGCTTAACCACTGGACTGCCAGGGAAGTCCCGGCATGGCAATGTTTTGTTTTGTTCATGACTCCACGCCTTGAGCCTGGAGGTACTCAGTACGTAGTTCTATGTGCTTGATCAATCTTCTCCAAGGTCATCCAACCAGTAGGTAATAGAGATATAATTTGAACCCAGTTCTTTCTGATTTCACTGCAGGCTATGAATCACTAAGCACTAACAAAATGCTTATGGAGCTAATCTAGGTAAACTGATCAGATCTTAGAAGCACAGCTGGTCAGAGCATTTTGCTACAATGACTTGGGGTTTATATGAGTCAGGAGTCTCATCTGTAAGAAATATAAGCCCAGCCTAAACAAGCTTAACCCAGAAGTTGGTGGGATAGCAGATGTAGTTGAACCCAGAGCCTCAAAGTTGTCAGTATTCAGTTTCTCTGTCAGCTCTTGGGTCTTTCTCCCCATGCTGGCCTCACTCTCCTGAAGCGCTTCCTGCACACTGCTTCCAGGAGCATCTCCCACCAGCACAGCGACCCCAGTGGAAAGAGAAAACCCTTGCTGTTGTTCTTGTTGTTGTTGTTTGTGTTTGGCCACACCGTGCGACTTGCAGGATCTTAGTTCCCCGACCAGGGATCGAACCCGGGCCCCCTGCATGGAAGCGCAGAGTCCTAACCACTGGACCACCAGGGATGTCCCAAGAGAGAACCCTTTTGTTTGTTTGTTTGTTTCTTTTGCGGTACGCGGGCCTCTCACTGCTGTGGCCTCTCCCATTGCGGAGCACAGGCTCCGGACGCGCAGGCTCAGCGGCCATGGCTCACGGGCCCAGCCGCTCCGCGGCACGTGGGATCCTCCCGGACCGGGGCACAAACCAGCGTCCCCTGCATCGGCAGGCAGACTCTCAACCACTGCGCCACCAGGGAAGCCCAAGAGAGAATCCTTTTGACAATAGTTCCAAGAAAAGTTCTGAGGAGGGCTCTCACTGGCCCAGGTGAATCATTCCAAGCCAATCACTTTGGCCAGTAAAATGTGATGCTCTTATCCATCTTATCCATCAGGCCTGGGTCACGTGCTCACTCCTGAATCCTGGGGACAGAAGGGATCTTCCCAAACCACATGGACAAAGAGTGGAGAAGGGCTGGCTTTCTAGCAGAAAACTGGGGTGCGGCTGCCAGGGGAGGACAGAAGGGATGCTGGGCAGGAAAAGTGAGCAAACAAGGATTTGGCAGCTTCTTGTCAGCTGGCTTCTGATTATTGCTACTGGTCACAAAAACGTCTGTAAGAAGAAACTGTCAGTGAGACCAGTGCAGAGCTATCCTTTCCACTGAAAGAATTAACAAATTCCTTGAAAGTAAGTCCTGGAGAGCCTAGGAGCCATTTTACAGATGAGAAAACTGAGACCCAACATCCTTGCTTAAATGCCACCTTCTCAGAGAGGCCATCTTCATCACTTTATTTAATATAGTTCCCACACACCAGTCCACCCCGGTCTGCCCCTCATCTGCTTCGTCTCCATGACACTCACGGCTGTTAAAACATAACTCTGAAGAGGTAAAATCATAACATTCATTCAAAAATATCAAGCAAATACCTGTCAAAGATTTTCTTGAACTCATGCATTAATAAAAGAATCAGAAAGATGTTAATACTGAATCAAAGGAGAAACCAAAGACAAATTATATTTAGGCAGTCAAGAATGCTGAAATGAAACTGCTAGTAGATGCAAAACAGGTCAATGTCCATGGGTCACATGTAATGGTGGAAACCATCTCTTCCATAGGGTGGAAATCAATTAAATTTCCATTAGACAAAGTTCACTTGCATCTCTACAGGCAAGAATCATTTTCATTGTTATCAGTTTTGTACAAATTATAGCATTGCAAAATAGCTAAAGACAAAGAAAGCACAGAATCCTGTAGAATCAGATAACCTGAAAGGGTTCCGTAAACAATATCTAGCATTCCAAAGGAAAATCAGTATATTTTTTTTACTATTTCAAAGTCTTTTACTATTTTTCCTGACACCACTAATATTATTTTATGGATTTTTTTTTTTTTTGGCCGTGCCGCACAGCTTGCAGGATCTCAGTTCCCTGACCAGGGATTGAGCCCGGGCCCTTGGCAGCCAAAGCGCAGAGCCCTAACCACTGGACTGCCAGGGAATTCCCCAGTTCTTTTTTAAGTGGAAGGAATTTCCTTCTCCACACTTCACTAGCATATCCTGTCTTCCCTTCTACTTTAAAGATATAAACTTGAAACTCAAGGAAATTGAAGGAATGTTCAGTTTGCAACTCTTTCGGTTGCAAATAACAGAAACTCAGTTCAAACTGGCTTAAGCATAAAAGAGTTCTTTGACTTACCCTTGGGTAGTCCAGCTGAAGGACTGACTTCAGGTATAGCTAGATCCAGGAGCTCAGACAATGTCATTAGGAGTATGTCTTCTCCATCCCTTATCCCTGATTTCCTTTGTTTTGACTTGTACTCAGAGACACTCAGGGGCCCCTTGGAGCTCCAACTTTATATTCAGTTTGGTAACCCCTGCAAATGGAAGCTTCGTGCTAATGGCTCTGGCAAAAGCCCAGGACTGAATCTCTTTTTTTTTTTTTTTTTTTGCGGTACGGGGGCCTCTCACTGCTGTGGCCTCTCCCACCACGGAGCATAGGCTCCAGACGCGCAGGCCCAGAGGCCACGGCTCACAGGCCCAGCTGCTCCGCGGCACGTGGGATCCTCCCGGACCGGGGCACAAACCAGCGTCCCCTGCATCGGCAGGCAGACTCTCAACCACTGCGCCACCAGGGAAGCCCAGGACTGAATCTCAATGGCTCTGATAGGCTCAATTTTGGTCATGGGTTCACCGCTTGAACTGATCACTGTGGTCAGGATGTCAGAATGTTCTGATTGACCAGGCCTCATCACATGCCCACTCCTAGAGCCAAAGCATGGAGTCAGCTCCTCCTACTTGCATGGATTGAGAGTGAGGAGGAGGTGATTTTCCCAGAGGAAAATCAGGGTGCTGCTGACATGACATAATTGTATTGTAGATGCTGTTTACTCAGATTTTACAATCAATGGCCATCATGACCATAATCTTGAGCACACTGCTAGGTGCAAGCTGGCCACTATTTTTGGTACCAGGAGAAAGAATTTGACTTTCTAGATTTCACTAACATAACCCCTCAGCTCTGCCCCTCCATACACAAACACACACACACACACACACAAACAAACACACATACACGCACACACCATAAAGCAGAAGCTGGAATTTCAGGAAAATGGAATGCATATTAATACTGTCACACCCTGCAAAGGGTTGAATAGTATCTCCCCCAAATGAATATCCGCCCAGAACCTCAGAATGTGACCTTCTTTGGAAATAGGGTCTTTGCTGATGTAATCAATTTACCCCTCTAAGTTTTCAGCTGAAGTCCCTGTAACAGATCAACAAGAGAAAAGCATAAAAAATGTACTGAATGTAAGTTTTATGAAACACAGAAGCCTTTATAAGGAAGTGAAAACCCAAAGAAACAGTTAAACTTGAGTGTTTTTCTACCAGGTAGAAAACTGGGGGAAACTTAGCACAGCCTGTTTGTTCAGATTGCTCCATCTTCAGAGATAAGGATGCTCCTTTCCTCCAGGTAGAGGGAGGGTACCTCTCACATGAGAGTCTTATGACCTGCCTCAGGGAAGGTCAGAGAGTCCTTCCTGCTCCTGCTCTTTCTCAAACTCCTGAAGTTTAAAATATTCAGTATGCCTAAGTGCCATATTTGGGGGGTAGTGTATCATTAAGATGAGGTCATAGTGGATTGGAGTGGGCCCAAACCCAATGACTGGTTTCCTAACAAGAGGAGAGACACAGACCCACGGAGAAGAAGGCCGTGGCATGAGGGACGCAGAGATTGAAGTGATGGAGCTACAAGCCAAGGAACACCAAGGATGGCTGACAACTATCAAAAACTAGGAGAGAGGCATGAAATGGACTCTCCCTCAGAGCCTCCAGAAGGAACCAAACCTTCAACACCTTAATTTTGGACTTCTAGCCTAGTGTGAGAAGCTAAATTTCTGTCATTGTAAGCTACCAAGTTTGTGGTAGGTCCTTGTTATAGCAGCCACGGGAAACTGATACACACGTTACAATTTCTAAAGAGGGAGCAATGAATTCAGACCCATTTTTGAATTCATGAAAATACATTTTCTTCTGAAAGCGTTATTTATTTTATTTTATTTTATTTTTTGCCGCACGCGGGCCTCTCATTGCTGTGGCCTCTCCCGTTGCGGAACACAGGCTCCAGACGCGCAGGCTCAGTGGCCATGGCTCACGGGCCCAGCCGCTCCATGGCATGTGGGATCTTCCCAGACCAGGGCTCGAACCCATGTCCTCTGCATTGGCAGGCGGATTCTTAACCACTGCGCCGCGAGGGAAGTCCATCCCCTCCCTTTTGGATTTCCCTCCCATTTAGGTTACCACAGTGCATTAAGTAGAGTTCCCTGTACTATATACAGTATGTTCCCATCAGTTGTCTATTTTATACATAGTATCAATAGTGTATATGCGTCGGGACTTCCCTGGTGGCACAGTGGTTGGGAATCCACCTGCCAATGCAAGGGAAACAGGTTCCAGCCCTGGTCTGGGAAGATCCCACATGCCACGGAGCAACTAAGCTTGTGCACCACACCTACTGAGCCTGCGCTCTAGAGCCCACGAGCCACAACTACTGAGCCTGAGTGCCTAGAGCCCATGCTCCGCAACAAGAGAAGCCACCACAATGAGAAGCCCGCGCACCACAAAGAAGAGTAGCCCCCGCTCGCTGCAACTACAGAAAGCCTGCGCACAGCAACAAAGACCCAACGCAGCCAAAAATAAAATAAATTTATTTTTTTTTTAATTCTAAAAAAAGTAAAAAAAAAAAAAAAAAAAGTGTATATGTGTCGATCTCAATCTCCCAGTTCCTCCCACCCCACCCCTTTCCCCCTTGGTATCCATACATTTGTTCTCTATGTCTGTGTCTCTATTTCTGCTTGGCAAATAAGGTCATCTATACCAATTTTCTAGATTCCACATATATACGTTAATATACGGTATTTAGAAGGCATCTTATCTTAATCAGCCATTACCGCTGCAGTTCTCATTGTGGCCCAAGTGACAAGCTTTCGAGTACAGATTCTGCCCCTCTCCTCTGCTCTCTTTGCTGTGGTTAGAAATATTAGTTATAAAATTGAATCTATCCTACAATGAGAATTATGTATTACATATTCATTTGGGCAGGGTGGGGACACAGGAAAATGGAAATAAAATATACAATCGAGAGGTGGTCAGCCACATGTAAGAGCAAAGATATGCAGTCAGACATATCGTGTTCAAATCACAGAGCCACAGTGTAACAGAACTTCTCTGAGCATCAGTCTCCCCCGCTGTGATGTCAGGGTTTTTTTTTTTTTTTTTTTTTTTTTTTTTTTAGCTGTACGCGGGCCTCTCACTGCTGTGGCCTCTCCCGTTGCGGAGCACAGGCTCCGGACACACAGGCTCCGCGGCCATGGCTCGCGGGCCCAGCCGCTCCGCGGCATGTGGGATCTTCCGGGATCGGGGCACGAACCCATGTCCCCTGCATCGGCAGGCGGACTCTCAACCACTGCGCCACCAGGGAAGCCCTGATGTCAGGGTTTTACTCCTGCTTCTCAGCATGAGGTTTCAATGAGCTGCTATATGAAATGCCCTCAGCATAGAACCTGGCATGTAAAAAGTGAGTGATACATTTATGCTTTAAATTTTTTGCATTTAATTTTTTTAATAGAAAATACATTCATAAGGTTCAAAAAGCAGAATGAGATAGAAAGGCATACCTTGAAAAAACTGACTTCCACCCATCCCTGTCCACCTAGCTCCTCTCACTCCCCCTTACCATTGATAAACACTTTTGTTAGTTTCTTGTGAACACTTCCTGTATTTCTTTAAGCAAACATAAATATTTAGTCCCCTTGTACAAAAGGTGGCATCCTGTACAGACTTTTTCTGCACTCTGCTTTTTTCTCTTAACATTATATCTTGAAGATCATTCAATATCAATAAAAAGAGAGCTTCCTCATTTTTTTCTTTATCACTACATACTATTCCATGTGTGGCTATGTCATTCCCTATAGATGGAAACTTTAGTTGTTTCCACTCCTGCAATGACTAATAATGCTGCAATGAAAACTTTGTACTCACTTTCTTCTGTATGTATGCGGGTGTAATATAAATATTTGAAAGTGGAATTGCTAGGTCAAAGGGTAAATGTCAGTGTACTTTTAATACAGATTGGTAAGTTGTCCCCATAGAAGTTGTATCACTTTGTACTATCAATGTATGCCAGTGTCTTTTTTCCTGTAGCCTCACCCACACAGTATGTGTGAGAGACAGTTCTTATTTTAATTACTGCTGTTCAATGCTGTTTGTGCAAAAAACTTTTTTGGCCATATTTTTTCTGTAGATACAAGCATAGTCATCTCCAACTTTATTTCAAGAAGTCACCTCAGAACAAGAATTTGGAAATTAAAAATACGGTTACTGAAAAAAATTTTCCATCCGTGTGTACACTGCAAAATAGAATAAACACACCGAATGCCAAATTAGTGTTTAGAAATATCAGGGACTTCCCCGGTGGTCCAGTGGTTAATGAATCTGCCTTCCAGGCTTCCCTGGTGGCGCAGGGGTTAAGAATTCGCCTGCCAATGCAGGGGACACGGGTTCAAGCTCTGGTCTGGGAAGATCCCACATGCCGTGGAGCAACGAAGCCTGTGCATCACAACTACTGAGCCTGAGATCTAGAGCCCGTGAGCCACAACTACTGAAGCCCACTCACCTAGAGCCCGTGCTCCCCAACAAGAGAAGCCACCGCAATGAGAAGCCCACGCACCGCAACAAAGAGTAGCCCCCGCTCACTGCAACTAGAGAAAGCCTGAGCGCAGCAACGAAGACCCGACACAACCAAAAAACAAATAACTAAAATAAAATTAAAAATAAATTAATTAAAAAAAAAAAAACAATCTGCCTTTCAATGCAGCAGCCTCAGGTTTGACCCCTGGTCAGAGAACTAAGATCCCACATCCTACGGGGCAACTAAGCCTGCACGCCGCAACTACTGAGCCTGCATGTCTCAACTACAGAGAGAAGCCCGCACACTGCAACGAAAGATCCCGAGTGCTGCAACTAAGACCTGATGCAGCCATAAACAAACAAACAAACAAACAAACAAATATCTTAAAAAAAGAAATATCAGGGCAAGGAAATCCTTCAGAATACAGAGCTCAAGATTTTAAGCAAGAAAATGCTTTAAACCTGTATTTCCATATCCAACAAGCATAACCCTGCTAAAAAAAAGTGAATTCAAGATATACACCAGAGGGACTTCCCTGGTGGTCCAGTGGTTAAGACTTCACCTTCCAATGCAGGGGGTGCAGTTTCAATCCCTGGTTTGGGAGCTAAGACCCCACATGCCTCATGGCCAGAAAACCAAAACATAAAACAGAAGCAATATTGTAACAAATTCAGTAAAGACTTTAAAAATGGTCCACATCAAAAAAATCTTTAAAAAAAAAAGATATACACCAGAAAATTGAAAGTGGAAACCAAAACAAGCAGGAGACACGGTATGCAAGAGTTGGTAGAATTAACCTAAGAATGCATGACACATGGGCACCAGGCCCAGGAAGACATAAGAACAAGTAATTAGAACATGAAGTCAACAGGCTCTATGAAAAATGCCATCAAGAAGGAAGATTTTTTTAATACAAATTCTATTATTAAATACCTAGATCTTCTAAAAGCAAAAAGTAAAGAAATGCATCTCTTCTTTCAACAAGTTTAATGTCTTGTTAGTGAAGGCAGAAATACTCACAGTAGGAATCTGGTGTGAGGAATTGTTACACAGATGATGGAAGATCTGAGAAGCCAAAAGGAAACCAAGAGACAGCCAGGGATTAGGGACAGGACTAAGCAGTGATGTGCTAGTAAGTGGTCAACAACTGGCTTCTGGCAGGAAGCCCTGATATGTCTTGTTTTCCAATTTGGGATGTAAATCCTCCTACCATGGCCAGTTTCGAGCTGCCAACATGAGGTCACTGAGCATGGAGTTGGGAAGAGATGTGTACGATCAGTTTCTGTGAGCTGGTGCACGACAGCTTCAGCACACCATTGGTGGAAAGGTACCACCGCACTTTGAGACAATGGGATAAGATGTTACGGGAGCCTTGGGACCAGGGCCATGTGGCAGAAGATGGTGCCATAGAGGAAGTTCCATTTCCCTTTATGTCGGTCCAATAACGTTGTTCTGTGGTGGAAAATATTTACATAATCATATTCATATAGACGTTGTTTACTAAAGTTTAAGAATCAATAACCATCACAACATAATCTTATTAAGCACCCTATTATGTGCTGGGCAGGCAAGTATCCTAGGTACCGGGTAGACAGACGTGAATAAAATAAAGTCCTTAACATACCATAGTTTATTTATTCACTCACCAACTGATGGACATTTGGGTTGTTTCCTGGTTTTTGCTACAATGGAAAGAATTGCTCTGAACATTGTTGTCCAAGCCTGTGTGGACATATGCACTCACTTATCTTGGGTACGTATTTAGGAGTGGAATTGCTCTGTTATATGTTAGATGTATGTTTAACTTGATAAGAAATCAACAGAGAGTTTTCCAAAGTTGTTTTACCATTTATACCCCCATCACAATATAAGAGGATTTTACTCACTCTGTATCCTCACCATTGCTTGCTATTGTCAATTGTTTTCTGTCTGTTCATTTGTTAGTTTTGTTTTAAAGTCATCAGGTTTATTGAGGTCCAATTTACATACAGTAAAACTCATCCTTTTTAGTTTCGTGAGTTTTGACAAATGTATATGGTCATGTAGCCACCATCACAATCAAGACACAGAATATCTAGATAGGACTGCTAAGTCATATGGTATCTATATGTTTAACTTTATAAGAAAATGCCGAACTCTTTTCCAAAGTGACTGTATGATTTTGCATTCCCACCAGCAACGAATGAGAGTTCCAGCTGCTCCATATCCTTGACACCTCTTGATACTGTCTGTTTTTTTTTTTTTTTTTTGCGGCCTCTCACTGCTGTGGCCTCTCCCGCTGCAGAGCACAGGCTCCGGACGCGCAGGCTCAGCGGCCATGGCTCACAGGCCCAGACGCTCCGCGGCATGTGGGATCTTCCCAGACCGGGGCACGAACCCGTGTCCCCTGCATCGGCAGGCGGACTCCCAACCACTGCGCCACCAGGGAAGCCCTGTTTTGCTTTTTTTAAAGTCATTCTAATAGGTATGTAATGATATTTATGTTTTTAGTTTGCATTTCTCTGAAGATCAATGATGTTGGGTATTTTTCCATGTACTTATTGGACATACTTTTTTTTTTTTCTGTGAAGTGTCTGTTCAAACCTTTTATCCAGTTTTTTTTTTTTTTGGCTGCACCATGCAGCTTGCAGGATCTTAGTTCCCCAACCAGGGATTGAATCTGGGCCACAGCAGTGAAAGCGCCACGTCCTAACCACTGGACTGACAGGGAATTCACATTTTATCCAGTATTTTTGTTGGGTCATCTTCGTTTTATTCAATTGTAAGAGTTCTTTATATATTCTAGATACAATTCCTTTATCAAATCTACATATTACAAATATTTTCTCTAAGTCTGTGGCTCTCCTTTTCATTTTCTTTCTTTTTTCCCTGAAGTGATTTAATTTTGTTCTCTAGTCATCTTGACAACAATATAATTTATAATATTCTATGTACTTGAGAATCCTAAAGTTTTACAATCAAGCAATATGATACTTATTAACCTTTTTAAATTGGCATAAAATTCACATTCCATAAATTCACCATTTTAACCATTTTAAAGTATACAATTCAGTGGCCTTTTTGTTTTCTTAACAGTGAATTATAAAGAGCAGAATTTTCTTAATTTCGATAAAGTCCAATTTATAAATTTTTCCTTTTAAGGTTAGTGCTTATGATGTCCTGTCTAAGAAATCTTTGTCCATTCCAAGTGGGTCCTACATTTTCTTCTAGGAGCTTCTTATTTTTGCTTTTATGTTTAGGCCTATGATCTATCTCAAACATTTTTCATGTATGGTGTGAGGTAGGAATCAAGTTCATTTCTTTTCAGTATGAATGTCCAATCGTGCCAGCAACATTTATTGAAAAACAAAATTATTTTTTCCCCACTGAGTTATCTTGGTGCTTTTGTTGAAAATAAGTTTGTCATGTATGTGTCAGTCTAAACTGCCCTCTCTATTCTCTTCCATTGATCTATTGGTCTATCCAGACTTCTTTTACCTTTTGAAACATGCAAATTGGCTCAGTGTTCTCTGTCATGCAAACAAATAGGACTTGTTCCTACAAGTATTTTCTGAGCCTAGTCTGTGCCAGTCCCTGGGCATATAATGTTGCTCAAGACCCAATGCCTTCTTTTTCTTCATGACACGTGGGACAGTGAACATCTGCTGGTTTTGCCTGCTCAGAATCCTCTCCCCTTCTTCAAGCGACAGCTTCCCAATTCTCCACTGGAGACCTCCTGCCCGTCCACTCTCATCCCATGTGATTCAGATGAGTCTGACCTCAACATCCGCTTCCTAAGGTGGACATAAGAACCAGGCTTGGCCAGTAAGCATCAGCACTGGGACATTTTTCTAGAACTACTGGGAAGATATAGTTTTCTTTCCTCTGTGGGTTTTAAAGTTGAGCAGCTGAAAGGGGCCACTATTGCCTGAAATTGATGTCAATGTGGAGGGCATCGGAGTTTACAGCTAGAGACAGATGGATACCCAGCATTTGAGCACCTGGTTCCAGGCCTGACGCTCATGCAATTTCTGGGCTTTCTAAGTCTGTGAGTCAATAAATTTCTCTTCTTTTTTTTTTTAACTTAAGACTGAGTAGAGCCTACTTCCTCCTAATAAACATAAAAATTACTACAGGGGCTTCCCTGGTGGCACAGTGGTTAAGAATCCGCCTGCCAGTGCAGGGGACACAGGTTCGATCCCTACTCTGGGAAGATCCCACATGCCGTGGAGCAGCTAAGCCCATGCGCCACAACTACTGAGCCTGCGCTCTAGAGCCCGCGAGCCACAACTGCTGAACCTGCATGCCACAACTACTGAAGCCCACGTGCCTAGAGCCTGAGCTCCTCCACAAGAGAAGCCACCACAATGAGAAGCCTGCACACCTCAACGGAGAGTAGCCCCCTCTCGCTGCAACTAGAGAAAGTCCACGTGCAGCAACGAAGACCCAACACAGCCAAAAATAAATAATAAACAAAATAAACTTTTTTAAAAATTACTACAAGTAACAAGGAAAAAGGCAGGGTCAACACGGGCATCTCAGGAAATTTTTCTGGTCAGTTTTGAGACAATTCGTATTGAATTCCCTCCTCTTGGATACCTCGGTCCAGCCCCTCTAGCCAATCAACAGGTCCCTAGAGAGGAGTATTTTTCACACTGACGATTATGACCCATGAGTGATAGTGAGTCATGAAATGAATTAATGGGTTACAGCCAGCACTTAAAAAAAAAAAGAAAAGAAATAGAATAGAAGGAATAGAAAATATCAGAGCACACTGCATGCCATAAGGCTAAGTATTATTTTAGAAAACTTTTATTTCTGTTATATGTATGTGTGTAGTGTATGTAAAATGTATTTCTTGGGCTTCCCTGGTGGTGCAGTGGTTAAGAATCCGCCTGCCAATGCAGGGGACACGGGTTCAAGCCCTGGTCCAGGAAGATCCCACATGCCGCGGAGCAACTAAGCCCGTGAGCCACAACTACTGAGCCCATGTGCCACAATTACAGAAGCCCGTGTGCCTAGAGCCTGTGCTCCACAACAAGACAAGCCACCACAATGAGAAGCCCGCACACCGCAACAAAGAGTAGCCCCTGCTCGCTGCAACTAGAGAAAGCCCGCACGCACCAACTAAGACCCAACGCAGCCAAAAAAAAATAAATTAAATAAGTAAATTTGTAAAAAAATAAGTAAAATAAAATGTATTTCTTCGTATGGATACAGTCAAATAAGTTTGAAAAACACTACTACAGAGCAGTTTGTGGCAAAGATTGTGGGTTGCCTACCCAATAGTCATTCTCCTTTCTCATTGCTAAGAGCACTGTGATTTTGTTCAGGAATGGAAGCAGCCATGTGTTATAGAAGGTTAGGCTGTGTGGAGATAGGGGTGGGAGCTAAGCCGCTTCATAGCCCAGAGTTTTGACTGATCTAAGCCAGTGGTTTTCTAAGTGTGGTCCAAGAACCCCTTCTAAGGGGTCCACAAGGCCTTCCTTTTTGCAACAACGTATCTTTGTGAGGCCAGAATTTCTTCATATATTTCCAGCAAAACAACATATCACAATGAATTGAAGGCAAAAGCAGATATTAGAATCCAGCTTCTTCTATTAAGACAGAAATTAAAGAGAGATAGAAAAATGTAAAATGATGCCACTTTTTTTTTTTTTTTTTTTCTTTTTGCGGTATGCGGGCCTCTCACTGTTGTGGCCTCTCCCGTTGCGGAGCACAGGCTCCGGATGCGCAGGCCCAGCGGCCATGGCTCACGGGCCCAGCCGCTCCGCGGCATATGGGATCCTCCCAGACCGGGGCACGAACCCGTATCCCCTGCATCGGCAGGCGGACTCTCAACCACTGCGCCACCAGGGAGGCCCTATGCCACTTTTTTCACTAATTTTTTTTCTTTGAGAAAATATAGTATTTTTTTATTTTAAAATTGTATTTATGTTAACATGTAAAGGGTAACTTTAAATGAACTAATAAACACATATATTCAAATTTTTCAGCTTTAACTTCCAATACAGCAAATATTAATTGATACAACCACACAAACAAAAGATCTCTGGGGTCATTAATAATTTTTAAGAGTTTGAGATCACTGACTTAAGCCATTCATGGTTGTTTCCTTCCCTTTGCCAGTAACTTTATCAGGACTGTGATACAATTCTAGAAAATGGGACTTGAAGTCTGCTGAGGACTTCTGAGAAAGTTTTCTTTCTAAGTAATAAAAGAAGAGCTGTATGGGAGGAAACAGCTTCTCTTCTACACCACTGGGTTAATGTGCATGCAATGTGATGCCTGGAGCAGTGGCAACGGTCTTGCAACTAGGAGGTTACAAGGCTGAGGACAAAGTCTACACACTGAGGATGGCAGAGTGAAGAGATGGAAGGAATATGGGTCTGTATCCACCAGCCCAAGACCACGTATCTCTGGATTTCTTGTTTTGTGAGATAATAAATCTCTCCCCACTAGATCATAAGATCCATGAGGGCAGAGTTTTGTTTTGATTTGGGGGGTTTTGTCTGTTTTAGTCTCTGCCATATCGCCAGCACCTAAACAGTGCCAGGAACATAGTAGGTGACAGGTAAATGTTTGTTGAATAAATGAATGACCCCTTAAAGAGAGTTCTCGTTGGATTTCACTGCTGTTACTTAAAGCCAAAGAATCCTAATTGAGTCAAGTGTCCTACCCTACTCCAGTTTCCATCTGTGGGGATCCTTTTCGGGGATCCTTCTCAATTAGCCTTTATCAATGGACATCCCAGCCTATGCTGAGCATGACCTAATTTATAGCCCCACAACGCCATGGGGTTATCTTTATTTTCAGCACTTGCCACACTTTTTTTTTTTTTGTAACTGCCTCTTTTGGTTCTTTGTTTCTTTCACTAGAGGTGGAGGTCAGAGATTTATTAGTCTGGGTACAATCCAGGCTGCCAGTGGCTCAGACAAAATCAAGTTTATTTCTCTCTCACCTAATCCAGACTTAGGTGGTTCTAGGGTAGAAACATTGACAATCTCAACACACAACCTCTGGGCCCAAGGTTGCTGCTCTAGCTCCTGCCAACAGATCTTCATCCCAGCCAGTGGTAAAGGGGAGGGCAAGAGAGAACATATCCATTATTTAATTTATTTATTTAATTTTGGCCACAGCTTGTGGGATCTTAATTCCCTGACCAGGGACTGAACCCGGGCCCTCAGCAGTGAGAGTGCAGAGTCCTAACCACTGGACTGCCAGGGAATTCCTTCTCCATATTTCAAACAGACCTGGAAGGAGCATGCATCATTTCTGCTCACATCTTACATAAACTCACACGAACATCTCAGAACTTAATCACATGAACACTTAGATCCAAAAGAAGCTCAGAAATGTAGCCATCAACTGGACAACCATGTGCCAAATAAAACTCATGAGTTCTATTATTAAAGAAAGAAGGGGAGGGGACTTCCCTGGCGGTCCAGTCGTTAGGACTCCGCGCTTCCTCTGCAGGGGGCACATGTTAGATCCCAGGCCTCGCGGCACGGCCAAAATAAAAAAAAATTTTTTTTAAATTATTTGGTTGCACCGGGTCCTAGTTGGAGCATGAGGGACCTTTCGTTGCAGCATGTGGGATCCAGCTCCCTGACCAGGGATCGAACCTGGGCCCCCTGCACTGGGAGCACGGAGTCCCAACCACCGGACCACCAGGGAAGTCCCACAAAAAAATTCTTAAATTTAAAAGAAAAAAAGAAGGGGAAAGGGGATATTAGTGGTCAACCAGCTGTCTCTACCATATTACTTGGTTTGATCTGTATTTACAGAGCCTCAAACAGGGCTTGGCTATAGTAAATTTTGAGGAAATGTTTAATGAAAGAAAGAACAAAGGAAAAACAAACAGAACCCAAGATTCCTGCCCACGATAAATGTACCATTAATCTGGAGAGACAAACGGAACCCAGATGAAGCACTGATGTATTGCAAACAACACAAAATAATACCTGGTGAGTGTTAAATCACTTAATGTTGTCCCTCTGAGGTAAGTCTGGCTCCACAAGACCCCTCAAGCTCCTCATTTCCACAGGAGCTAACTCTCTAGACTGTGATCCACTCTAAAGGACAAAATCTCCATGGCCCACCCTTCACCTGTGTCCACTTTCTAATGGACAGGAATATTAGTGACAACACTGGAGGGTAACTGGATGGTTGTAACCCTCATGAACTCACGGATCCATGTAAACTTAGCCTTGGAGGAGTCACACGTGAGAAACAGTTCAACAGCTGAAAGTAATTAAAAAGGAATCGCATTTCCCACCCCACCCCCATCTCTCAAGAACATAAACTGAAATTCACAGCAATACAATTAAAAGTCCTTGTCCCCCTGTGCCCCTCAGCTACTCTAGTGCCTGGCTTGCCAAGCCCCTCATTCACCCCCTAGCCTATGCTCTTGTCTTCCTCCTTCCCCTCAGCCCTCTAGTTGAGAGGTTCTCAAAGTGTGGTCCATGGACCAGCAAACATTATCTGCGAGCTTGTTTGAAATGTAAATTCTTGCGCTCACCAAGACCTATTCAGTGAGAATCTCGAAAGTGGGGCCCAGGTGTTCCTTATGCACACCAAACTTTAAGAAGCACCTTACCTGTGTCAGTAATTCTCAACTTTGGCTGCACATCTTGGGAGTTTAGAAAAATGTGGATGCCCCGTCCACACCGCAGGCCAATTAAGTCAGAATCTGTGGTTAAGCACCAATGCTTCATTATTATGAAGCCAGGCTTGAAAACTACTGGTCTAAGTCTTAGTCCTTCATCCTTCTTCTCTTGTCTCAGGATTCCTTCCCAGAACCATAAATGAATCAAACTCAAATTGGCTAAAGAAAAAAAAAGAAAAAGAAATAAAAGTGGGGGACGGGGCATTCATGACTTGTAGAACTAAAATAAAATGTCCAAAGTAGCCCTATCTTCCATCACTGGCGGATCCGGGTACTCAAAAAAGCCACAAGGATCTTTTACTCCCTCAGGCTCTCAGCTTCCCTCTGTCTGGGGTTCACTCTCAACGTGGCGGCAAAACACACCCGCTCTCAGTTCAAAGGAAGGAGTTTCTCCGATAGTTGCAGCGTCTAGGGGAGGAAGTGAATCCTCTGATTGGTCCAGCTTGGGTCAGGTGCCCACCCCTGAACCAATCACAGTGGCCAGATGATTAACGTCCTTTGATTGGCTAGGCCTGTGGCACAGGTTCGCACCGGGACTTGAGGGACGCAGGTGTGGACTTAGAAGAACCGGATCGAATGACAAGGAGGGTGGGATCATCCTCTAACGGGAATGCTCAGCAGGTGAAAATACAGGCATATACTCCATAGCTCCCTCTCTGTCTTCTGGTTTGTTCTCCACATGACAAAAGTCCAGGGAAACAATACGGCAAAGACAAATCTGCTCTCAGGGCCTCAGTTGTTGGGCAGCCAATGACTGAATGCTCTTTTCTTTGGGGGCGAGGGTGCTGTAAGAGATTATATTAATTATTTAATCACATAAATTACTATGGAAAATTCTGGATATACGTTGGGGGTGATTCTGAATAATACATATTTGAATCATAATGCATACATATTCTAATACCAGATAAGTGGAAAATTATACACCAGAAATAATATTCATGCAAATATACATCTTTACATTCTGCACGAAGAAGGCATCATGGATTAATTGATAATGCTGAAGCCAAAGTAACAGTAATTTTAATTTTGTATTAAGTTCTGCTTCATTGATTATAATGCATTAAAAGTAAGTTTTGATGTCACGTTTTTTTTGTTTTGTTTTTTGTTTTGTTCTTTTGGCTGCGTTGGGTCTTCATTGCTGCGTGCCAGCTTTCTCTAGTTGCGGCGAGCGGGGGCTACTCTTCATTGCTGTGCACGGGCTTCTCATTGTGGTGCGTGGGCTTTCTCTAGTTGCAGTGGCTTCTCTTGTTGCGGAGCACAGGCTCTAGGCGCACGGAGCTTCAGTAGTTGTGGCACTTGGGCTTCAGTAGTTGTGGCTCGTGGGCTCTAGAGCATAGGCTCAGTAGTCGTGGCACACGAGTTTAGTTGCTCTGCGGCATGTGGAATCTTCCTGGACCAGGGCTGGACACCCACCCATGTCCCCTGCATTGGGAGGAGGATTCTTAACCACTACGCCACCAGGGAAGCACTGATTTCACATTTTTATTTGTGTATATACACATGTATATAATTTTACATAAAATCATAGAGGTGACCATATTGTATATATTGAGGTGTTTCCCTTTTCTAATGAAATTTCTTCCTTTTCTCCGGTTGGCTTCTCTCTCCCCTTTTCTCCTTTTCCTCTCCACTCCTCACCTCTAGTTGATATAGTCCTATCCTTTCTTCATGCTTATGTAATTTTTTTGCAAATACATATAGACATATGTATTTGCATACATATACATATACAAGTACATATATATATATACTCGCATATATATATACTGGATACACAGGAGTTTATATAAATAGGATCATATTGTCCTCATTTTTCTGCACCCTGATTTTCTCATTTAACAGTATCACATGGGGGGCTTCCCTGGTGGCGCAGTGGTTGAGAGTCCGCCTGCCGATGCAGGGGACACGGGTTCGTGCCCTGGTCCGGGAAGATCCCACATGCCGCGGAGTGGCTGGTCCCGTGAGCCATGGCTGCTGGGCCTGCGCGTCCGGAGCCTGTGCTCCACAACGGGAGAGGCCTCATCAGTAAGAGGCCCGCGTACCGCAAAAAAAAACCCAAAAAAACAAAAAAACAAAAAACAGTATCACATGGAAAGCCCTCCAGGTGAGATAGCAGAGACCCTTTTAATGGTTGTGTAGGATTCTGTGGTGTGGCTATACCATAATGTATTCACCACTCCCTTTGGATGGGTATTTACTTTGTTTGCCATTTTTGCCACTATGAATAATACTGCATAAATCTTTCATGTATATCCTGACATATTGGTTCCTAAGAGTGGAACCTACCCCATAGAAGTGTCAAAATGTTAAAAGTTATTGCCCAAAGGCCATTGTAACAATATACAAATGTATACGGATTTCCTCCATATGGCCACCAGCAATAAATGTTGTATACAGATTTCCTCCATATGGCCACCAGCAATAAATGTTATGACTCTTTCTTTTTCTTTCTTTCCCTCTTCTGCTTCCTCTTCCTCTTCCCCTTTCTCTTTCTAAATTGAGGTGAAATTCACATAACACAAAATTAACCATCAGTGGTATTTAGCACAGTCACAATGTTGTGTACCCATCACTTCTATCTAGTTCTAAAACATTTTCATCAGGAATTCCCTGGCAGTCCAGTGGTTAGGACTTTGCTTTCACTGCTGAGGGCCTGGGTCCAATCCCTGGTTGGGGAACTAAGATCCCGCAAGCTGAGCAGTGTGGCCAAAAAAAAAAAAAACAAAAACTCATAATAAAAAAAAATTTTAATAAAACATTTTCATCACCCTAAAATTTAGGAAACTCCATACCCATTAGCATCACTCCCCATTCCTCTCTCCTTCAGCAATTGTTAATCTGCTTTCTCTATATAGAGATCTACCTATTCTGATCATTTCATATAAATGGAATCACACAATAAGTGGCCTTTTGCATGTGAATTCTTTCACTTAGCATGTTTTCAAGGTTCATCCATGTTGTAGCATGTATCAGTACTTCATTCCTTTTTGTGACTGGATAATAGTCTATTGTATGAATATAACACATTTTGTTATCCATTCATCAGCTGATGGATATTTGGATTGTTCCTACTTTTTTTTTGGCTTGTATGAATAGCGCTGCTATGAACATTCCTGTCTAAGTATTTGAAAACTTGTTTTCAGTTTCCTTGGGTATGTAGTCACCCCTCAATATCCAAAGGGGACTGGTTCCAGGACCACCAGCACCCCTGCCACGCCCCTGGATACCAAAATCTGAAGATGTTCAAGCCACTAACAGTTAGCCCTCCATATCCAAGGATACAGATCTCACTGATATGGAGGGCCAACTGTATATCCAGGAGTGGAATTCCTTGGTCAGAAGGTAATTTTATGTTTAACTTTTTGAGGAAGTACCAAAGTATTTTCCACAGTGGCTGCACCATTTTACAGTCACACAAACAGTGCACAAAGTTCTGTTTTCTCTTCTTATAAAGATTCAAGTCATTGATTTAGGACCCAGCCTAACCCAGTATAACCTCATCTTTATTTAATAACATCTGCAATTATCCTATTTCCAAATAAGGTCACACTTCCACGGAGGAGAGTTAGGACTTGGACATACCTTTTTGGAAGGCACAATTCAACCACGATAGGGTGTAATATCTTTTTGTATACAGGAAATAGAAGCAGCTATTGAGAACCATAACTAATTCAAGATAACTCTGATAACAAAGTGTCTTTTCCTGAAACTGTAGGAATTTCAGCTATTTGTGCAAAGGCAAGGCCACCAAGCATTGAGTGGTAGCCAAATGGATTAGGCAGAACACTGGTGTGGATAAATTGGCTTATTTTAGTTCATGAATACCGCATTTTAATAACCCTTAATAACTCATGTAGTGAATTACCATTAAGTGTCCTGGGGATGTATACAGACATGAAAAATGATGGCAGTGTCCATCATTTAGGTGCAAGAACTGAAGGAAAGACAAGAGATTTCGATATTGCAAAACACTATGGCTTTTTTATGTTTCTTGTGGCAGATATAGCCAATTGGCTGAGCCAGCTACTGTTCCCAACCTCTGATTCTTTTCTTCCTCCTATTTTAGAAGCTGGAGAGCTGTGGTTGCCAGCTATGTTGTTGTATTTCCAAGAATATGTTTGCTTTCCTGATAAAAGAGACAGATGAAACTGGCTCCAGCCCTTCTCTTACTTCTTCCTGCCTTGAACGCTGACGTGATGCCTGGAGCTACAACAGCCATCTTGTTGCACCATGAGAGAAAGGCTACGATGATCACAGAGTAGCTGGCTCTGTATCATTCACCCAGCGACAGCAGCTACCTACTTCCAGATTCCTTGTTTTGGAAGAAAATGTTTATTTATTTATTTATTTATTTACTTACTTACTTACTTAGGCTGCACCAGGTCTTAGTTGCAGCTTGCAGGATCTTTAGTTGCGGCATGTGGACTTCTTAGTTGTGGCGTGCATGTGGGACCAAGTTCCCTGACCAGGGATCAAACCCAGGCCCCCTGTATTGGGAGCCTGGGGTCTTACTCACTGGACCACCAGGGAAGTCCCCACATATTACTTCTTTATGAATAAAAAAAATTCAGAGACAAAAACATTCAAATTTTATTTTTAGTTCAAATCACTGTCAGATGGGTGGCACTTTTGGGATTTCTTAGTAGCTATGTCAACACACTTTTCATAAAAGTAAGCACAAAGGAAAACATCCCTGGAAAGCTGTAGAAGAGAAAGTCTTGTGCCTGCTTGTCTGATCTCCATCCCTCTAGGTGGAATGTGGCTGGGTTTTAAGTTACCTGCCTAGTTTAATGAGGATTACTTGATTGTTTAAGAGCAAAAAGAACAAAACTGAACGGCAGTGCATGAGCTTACCTATGTCTTGTTTAGCTTTATAATTTGACTTTAGCAAAAGGAATTCTTTTAAAAGTCCATTTTCTTATTTTTGGGCCTTCCCAGTAGTACTACCTCATCTGAACTCTTGGAGAGCTCATGGGGGCTGTTTTTCATGTCTTATTTATTCCCACACATGGACTCACACATTCATTCACCAAACATTTGTTCTCTGACCCACTGTGTGCTTGGCAACAGGATAGGTAGGGCAAGGGCTGTGAGTGAATCCTTTTGGCTGTGAGTAACCTGAGCCCACCTCAAATTGGCTGCAGCAGAGAAAGAATTTATTGGCTTATGTAACTGTAAGTTTCAGTGCACATCAGCTTCCAGGGGCACAGGGGCACAGGGGTCAGTTCCAGGGGCACAAGCAACAACATCAATATCTGGTCTTCATCCCTCAGCTGTGCTTTCTTCTGTGAAGGCTGCACCCCTCAAGCAGCTTCTCCCCTAAGATAGTAGCAGTGATGATTAACCAGCTTAGCCACCCCCAGGGAAGGAGAGAGCGTTTTCCTCAGCAATTCCAGCGGAAGTGCTCAATTGGCTCTAATTTGGCCCAGCTTGAGTCAGGTGCCTTCACTTGATTGATTGAGAGATGCAACATGCTGACTAGCCAGCGCACAGTCACATGGTCAAACCAGGAAGTGAAAGAGCAAGGTCAGTTCCATCCGAATCACATGGATTAAGATTGGAAGTAGTTCCCCAAAGGAACACTAGGGTGCAGTGACCAGAAAAAGAAGAATGGATATGGCCATGAAAAAAACAACAGATGTCCAACTACGCGTAAAATAAAGGTGAATAAAGAACTTCTGGGGACTGTAGAAACCCCCATGGCTGCTGGTGGGAGTAAAGACCGGGAGCAGCTGTGCTGGAGAGCAACCTGGGGGTGCTTGCCGCCTGCACACCCAAGGACCTGGCGTCTCCTCTCCTGAGTATAGCACACACAGAGCTGTTCGTTTGCTCCAGAGGGAACATGCACAAAGACGCCCATTGTGACGACATGTGTAGAGGTGGAGGCAGGGATGAGGGTCCATCACTAGGAGAGTGCGTTGGTAAAATGTGACGGATGCACAGAGTATGGAAAAGTACTCAGAAGAAAGGGACTAGATGTTCACAGAGACATGAGTAGGTCTTGAAAACAAAGTGAAAAAAAAATGAACTCTGTTACACAAGACTGTGTAAACGCAAAACGTATGCCGACACTGTTAGTAATCAGGATAGAGTTTTCTTTGCAGAATGTGACTAGAAGGAAGCACACAGCTGCCCCGTTAAAGACTACATTTCCCAGCTCTCCTTGCAGCTAGGCGTGGCCACCTGGCAAAGTTCCAGCCAATGGGATGGGAACAGAAGTAATGTATGCAACTTCCTGAATCAAGACCTTAAGGAAGACAGCGCCCTACCACTCCCTTCCCACTTGGGAGCTGAAATAGCCATTTTGCGCCATCAGGTGGAAACCATATATTGATGATACTGAGCAACAAGACAGAGCCACCCAAACAGCCCTTGACTCCTTGCATATGGACTATTAAGTGAGAAATAAAAATCTATATTGTTTAGTCTCCTATTCTCTTTTGGTCTTTGTACAGCTATAGAACCTATGTACTAATACAGTGCTCAATAAGGGTTGTGAATTTCATATTATTATTATTGCTCTCTCCTCAATTATCATCATTATTATTATTTTATTGACCTAAAGCACTTCTTAGGTACAGCTCAGTGAATTCCCTTCGAACCCTGATAGTGGAGGCTATAATCCTTAGGGTTCTTTAGTTGCAAGTGACAGAAACCACTAAATTAAGCAAAAATAGGCTAAATTAAGCAAAAAGAAAGGAATGTATTGGTAGGCTGTGGGGGAGTCCCTTGACCCCAAAGAAAGGCTGAAGAACCAGGCTTCTAGAAAACCAGGACCTGGGGCTAGTCCAGGAAACCAGGTGGTAGGAACTAATGAGCACTAGAGTAGGAGATTGTGTTTTACAGGGCAGAGAGGCTACGTTTACACAAAAGCATCCGCTGGGGAGGCCACTTTAGAACGGGCACCAGAGGAGGCCTCTCAAGGAGGTGACATTTAAGCTGAGACTAGAGGATGAGAAGGAGCTGGCTGTGCGAAGACATTGGAAGAGAGTATCTCAAGGGAAATTCCGTTGGAAGGGAATCTTTGAGAAACGCGAGGTGGGGTTAGTGTAATGGAGGCGGCAGAGGATATATGAAATGAAATCAGAGGCCAGGGCGCCATCATGCAGGATATTGGAGGCCATGGAAAAGGGGTTTTCTTCTCTTTGTTATGGAAAACCAATGGAGAATTTTAAGTAGCCTTCTGGCATGATTTTTTTCTTCAGATCCACCTGACTACTGGGTAGGAAACTGCGGTGGGCGAGGGTGGGAGGCTGGGAGACGGAGAGATGGGGAGTGGTGGGGAAGGGCATGCATGGGAGCTGGAGCCCACAGGGCTTGCCATTCCTGGATGTGGAGTGGGAGGGAAGAGAGACAAAGACCAGCCCTCACTTTTGTGCGTATCAAAGCCAAATAGAAGGGGGCAGTTTTCGATGGAGCAGTCAAGCGTTCAAAATGAGACAATTGACAATGGTTGGAGATACCAGTCTGTAGATTTGGACATGCTTAGGGGACATAAATTAGCAGACATAAATGGGGAAGTCATCAACATCAAGATGCCAGTTAAAATCTTGGCACTAAACAAAATCCTCTGGGAGGACAGGATCCAGGACCCAAATCCTGGGGTCATCCAAGGTCAACACACACATGAGTCCTTCTATGTGTCTTCCACCTGGACCCCTTCCTAGATGTCATTCCCAGGGACTGCACCATTTCTCTGCTCCTTATTTTAGTAAAATTTCTCGAAGACTGGTTTATAGCTCCTATCTCCCCCTTTCTCACCTCCTGCGCTCTCCTCAATCCACCCTGATCAGGCTGAAATAAGTATTTATGTGTCGGAATTTAGTGAAAACCATTCCATTCATAACAGGGCAAGTGGTTCCTTGATATGAAAAAATATATCCCAATCTGCCATCAAGAACTTAGTCCAAGTCCTCAAACATACATGCTTGCCCTGCCCCAGGGCCTTTGCTCTTATTACCCACCATTCTCTCTTCCTGGAACATTCTTTCCCCAGATATCTGCCTCTTTCCCTCTCTCTCATGTTTTTGCTTAAATGTCATCTTCTCAGTGAGGTCTCCATTCCCCCTTTTAATTTTTCTCTTTGTGTTCTATTCATTCATTCATAGATCATTCTAGGGCTTCTGTCCTGTGTATTTCTGTATTCCCAGAACCTAGAATAGTGCTGGCACATAGTGGGCACTCAAAAAATATCTGTTGAATGAATAAATGAATGAACAAATGGACCAGATCAGGAAGTGGACACTGGCCTTCAGGGAACACGCCGGACTTTGATAACAACCCTAGGAGATTTAGTACTGGAAATTCCTCAGCAGGAGTCTTGGGGAAGGTCAAAAGGTGAAAGTCCCGATTGTTCTCAGCTGTGCTTTCACCATCTTCACCATTTTACCCCAGCCCCCTGAGATCCCCAGGGCCCGGTCCACCGCCCTTCCTTCACATTCCTCAGCTCTGAAGTCCCCACCCCCTTTCAACACCCGGAGTTCTTTCTGTGGATGGAATGAACTGAATCATAGTTTCCATGTTAGTAATGAGGCCCAAGAATGCCGATGACTCAGAAGACCAGAGCGCCCCGTTAGGGGAGCGGAACGCTGCACTCCAAACAGACACCACCAGGGGGCGACATTCCTCCACGGAGTTCAGCGCTGGCCTCTCCGAAAGCAGCTGAATCAGGTAAGAAGCCCGGAGGCTTTTGCCTATTGTACCCTTGAGCGTGCCGCGCGGATTTCGTTGCGAGCTCCAGCATCTAGTGGGAGAGCTTGCCTTGATGCCTGCAAAGAAGTTGATGGCACAGGTCCTCCCCTGCCTTTAATTACATAGACCAGCGTTCAAACCCAGACTTTGGCAACTTTCCAGCTGTGTGACCCTGGCCAAGTCACTTCACATTTGGGAGCCTGGGTTACCTCCTTCATAAAATAATGATAATCATGGGACCCCACTGCTGCATGGAGGGAATGCAATACACCTTGCAGGTGCCAAGGATTGAGCCTGAAATGGGAGATGGTGACCTGATCAGGGATTGTTTATTACCGCGGCAATGGACTCAGAGCAATGATTCTCAAAGTGTGTTCCCTGGGCCAGCAGAGCACCTGGGGACTTGTGATTTTTCAGCCCCAAATAAGACGTTTTGATGATATTATGAGGTGGGTCTTTCAGTGTTTAATAAAGTCTCTAGGTGATTTTCTTTTTTCTTTTTTTTTTTTTTTTTTTTGCGGTACGCAGGCCTCTCACTGCTGTGGCCTCTCCCGTTGCGGAGCACAGGCTCCGGACGCGCAGGCTCAGCAGCCATGGCTCACGGGCCCAGCTGCTCCGCGGCACGTGGGATCTTCCCGGACCGGGGCACGAACCCGTGTCCCCTGCATTGGCAGGCGGACTCTCAACCACTGCGCCACCAGGGAAGCCCTCTAGGTGATTTTCTGATGGTACTCAAGTTGGCTCAGAGAGGTAAAGATAAATCACAGCTGTTTGAAAAGTGGAGCTGGAATTGGAAAAAAAAAAATCTCTTCCTGACTGCAAAGCTTGCATGGATGTGTGCACACACACACATACACACAACTCACAAGAGGCTGAAATTCAGAATGACCTCTTGGAGTTCTCTTTAGGGATAGCTTAAAAAGCTTTTTGTTCTCAGCTCTGGCTGTACATTAGAATCAGCTGGAGCTCTTTTCTTTCTTTTTTTTTTCCTGGTCGTGCCAGGCAGCATGTGGGATCTAGTTCCCCAACCAGGGATCAATCCCACGCCCCCTGCATTTGAAGCACAGAGTCTTAACCACTGGACCACCAGGGAAGTCCCTGGAGCTCTTTTTTTTTTTTTTTTTTTTTTTTTGCGGTACGCGGGCCTCTCACCGTTGTGGCCTCTCCCGTTGCGGAGCACAGGCTCCGGACGCGCAGGCTCAGTGGCCATGGCTCACGGGCCCAGCCGCTCCACGGCATGTGGGATCCTCCCGGACCGGGGCACGAACCCGTGTCCCCTGCATCGGCAGGCGGACTGTCAACCACTGCGCCACCAGGGAAGCCCCGGGAAGCCCCTCCCTGGAGCTCTTTAAAAAATGTATCAAGGCTTCCCTAGTGGAGCAGTGGTTGAGAGTCCGCCTGCCGATGCAGGGGACACGGGTTCGTGCCCCGGTCCGGGAGGATCCCACATGCCGTGGAGCGGCTGGGCCCGTGAGCCATGGCCACTGAGCCTGCGCGTCCGGAGCCTGTGCTTCGCAATGGGAGAGGCCATAACAGTGAGATGCTCGCGTACCGCTAAAAAAAAAAAAAAAAAAAAAACAACGGTATCAATGCGTGGTCCTCTCCCCAGACCAATTGATTCAGAATTTCCCAAAGCACCTGTGCTTTTACAAACTCCTCAGGTAATATTGACACCCGTGAGGATTGAAAACCCCCAACCAAGAAGCACCGAACTTGCTATTTATAATAAAGCCCCCACCTCTGGGTAGTTAGGAAAGAGCTGGAGTTAGAGGGAGACCTGGGTTCAGGGCCTGGTTTTCTCATCTGTAGAATGAGAAATTGAGATGCAGGCTTCTCCTGGGTTTTATGAGGAAGAAACTAGAGAAACTCCAGAAGGCTCCTGGCCTGGGCCTTGGCTAGGGGAATTGGTAAAAGGGAAGCAAACAGTTAAGCGTTTGCAGTATGCAAAGCACAGTGCAAATCCCCTTACAAACACCTTCTCACCTAATCCTCACCAAGACCCTCACTAGTAGCCTAAAACCCCCCGTCACTGGGCTTGGACACCTCCTGGTCTGTCACAGAGCCAGGTCTCTACAGCCCTGGACTCTGAAAAGCAGGCTGGGACTGGGGTGGGGTGAGGAGGCACCCAGAAGGCAGCATTTAAGGAGGTGCTGCCACTCAGGGTCATGCGAGTGCTGAGCGGGTGCCTGAGAACAAGCGCCTCCTTAAATGTGAGGCCCTGGGCCTCTCTGGTCTCCCCCAGGTCCCAGCCCTGCTCCAGAGGCAGCCTTCCTAAGTCACTAGGGTAGATCTCAGTCAGAATGAAGGACTGCAAGGAGGAGGGGTGGCCAGGCCAGGCCAGGCAAAGGCAGCCTTGTTAAAAAGCCTACATTTTGTTGCAGCAACAGAATTTTCTTCCCCTTGAGCAGAGAACAAATTAATATACAAAAATAGAAATGCACACCAGGAAGGTGAGTTAATGATTAATAATGATGTACTGTGGACTTTGCAGTGTAGCCACTGTTAGAAATTTAAATTTGGGGCCCTTAAGGCAAACTTTTCAAAGTCTGCATTCTACTGTCCCTAGAATGAATGAACAAACGAACAAATAAAGGAACAGTTTACTAAGTACCTAAATGTGAGCTCCAGGAGGACCCTTTCCAGGGCCCGAGAGGGGGCTCTTGTCCAACACTCGGAAATGAATTGTCCGAGGAGACACACGTGCTGACAAAGCAAGATAATTTATTGGGAAGGGGAGCCCGGGGGAGAGCAGGAGGGTCAGGGACCCCAGGAGAACTGCTCTGCCACGTGGCTCACAGTCTGGGGTTTTACGGTAATGGGGTTAGTTTCTGGGTTGTCTCTGGCCAGTCATTCTGACTCAGGGTCCTTCCTGGTGGTGCATGCATCACTCAGCCAAGATGGATTCCAGCGAGAAGGATTCTGGGAGGTTGCTAGGACATATGGACTGGCGTCTCCTCTCTCCTTTTGACCTTTCCCGAATTCTTCCCGGTTGGTGGTAGCTTGTTAGTTACGTGTTCCTCCGGTTGGTGGTAGCTTGTTAGTTACGTGTTCCTTACCAGGACATCCTGTCTTAAAGTAACTCATGCAAATGGTTACTGTGGTGCCTGGCCAGGGTGGGTGGTTTCAGTGTTTCCCCTAACAGAGGGAGAGAACAAAGGGACCCACAGCTGATGTCTACACTCAAGAAATGGAGAGTTTCTGGTAAGAAAAGCAGATTAACTCTGAGAACTCACATGCAGGTTGAGCGTAGTTACAGAGACGAAGTAGTGGATCCTCATTCCAAATCCCTTTAATTTACCCAAACAAACACATAGATCCGCACACTTTACAAAGAAATCTGTGTTAAATAACATTTTATTTCTAGCTAGGTGTATTTTCTTAAACAGACAAGGGACAGTGGCACAGTGGTTAAGAATCCACCCGCCAGGACTTCCCTGGTGGTGCAGTGGTTAGGGGTCTGCCTGCCAGTACGGGGGACACGGTTTTGAGCCCTGGTCCGGGAAGATCCCACATGCCACGGAGCAGCTAAGCCCATACACCACAACTACTGAGCCTGCGCTCTAGCGCCCGCTCTCCACAGCTACTGAAGCCTACGCACCTAGAACCCGTGCTGCGCAACAAGAGAAGCAACCACAATGAGAAGCCCGCGCACCACAAGGGAGAGTAGACCCTGCTCCCTGCAACTAGAGAAAGCCCGTGTGCAGCAATGAAGACCCAACGCAGCCAAAAATAAATAAATAAATAAATAAATTTAAAAAAATAAAATAAATTTTGTAGTTGAGTCTATCCACCAACCCACTGGAGCTTGAGGATCTGAGGAAGGCAGTGATGGACACTTATCCCCCCTGGTCCTTGGGTCAGCCTTGATTTAAGTGTGCGTCTTCCAGGGCAGCTCTGTCTTAGGGTGACCAAACGGTCCCTGTTGGCCTGGGACCGAGGAGTTCTCGGGATGTGGGATTTTCAGTTTTAGAAAACTGGGACCAAAAAAAAAAAGAAAACTGGGACAATCCCAAGCAAACCAGGAGGAGTTGGTGACCCCAGTCCACTCCTTATAGTAAGTGTGATTCTAGCCACCAAAGATGCATATTTGCATACAGTTTACCTCTGAACAACTGCTTCATCTAGAGCCCAAAGAAACAGTCATTTTGTTCTAATGGAAGAGGGAGAGTTGTCAGATCTGCACTCACTGAGAGGTAGTATGGACTCTCAACAATGGTGCCAGGAAGGGCTTCCCAGGGCAATTTTACAGGATATGATTTATGCTTAATATGCTGACATCAGCATCAACTTGCCCATGTGAGTTTCTTTATCAGGCAATGGATTGTTGTAAAAGTTAGATTGCTCATCAAGGGACTCCAGTGTCGGCTTCTGACTCCTCAAAATAGTCACCAAAGAGCTTGTTGTTCAAGCCAAAGCATGTTGAGAGAGTCAGTAGTATCTCAGAAGGCAGAAGGCAGGGGAGGAGACTTACAGGATCGTAGGGCCTTGAACTGGGTGATTTCTTGACAGGTCTCGCCAGACAGGGAGTTAGAACTGGCAGTTAGACAGAACTGGCAGAGTCTGACATGACAGCTTTGGACAGGTGGGCACAACAAAGCAAGGGTGAGTCTCAACCTTGATAAGTAAGCTAATTTAGTGGGTTCAGTCTTATATTCCAGGAGCAAGGATTTCCTGGAATCAGTCAGCTCCCAGACTTGCTCAGCATAGGAACAGGGCAGGATGCTCAGCTCCACATGGCCACTCAGGACCCTCAGTTCCTTCCATCTCCTGGCTCCGCCACCCCCGGGGTGGTCAGTGCCAGGCCATCCCCACATCCTTGGTCCACCCTGGATACAGTCAAGCATCTTAACGCTTAGAAAGGAGTCATGCAAGTTCTCTCCTTTGCTCAGGAAAGAAGCAACTCTGCCCTGAATCAGACAGCCCTGCATTCAAACCCAGCTCAGGCACCTTCAGGCCATGTGACCTCGGGCAAATCACTTCCCTTCTGAGCCCAGTGACTGAGGTTGCCCTACATTAGTCACATGGTCACACCTAACTGTGCATGGACCACAAGAGGGACCTGTGCCAGGCCAGGGACGCCCTGCGAAAGGATGTGAAAAAGATGTGCAGAAAGATAGGTACATTTCAGAAGTGACATCCTGGGAGGAGGAGATTGAATTCTACAAGTTTAATTAATTTTATTTTTGTTTGCGTTGGCTCTTCATTGCAGCGTGTGGGCTTTCTCTAGTTGTGGTGAGCGGGGGCTACTCTATGTTGTGGTGCGCGGGCTTCTCATTGCGGTGGTTCTCTTGTTGCGGAGCACAGGCTCTAGGCACACGGGCTCAGTAGTTGTGGCTCGCGGGCCTAGATGCTCCGCGGCATGTGGGATCTTCCTGGACCAGGGCTCAAACCCGTGTCCCCTGCATTAGGCAGGAGGATTCGTAACCACTGCGCCAACAGGGAAGCCCTGAATTCCACAAGTGATCTCCCCAATGAATCGATTCTTCCCAATGTGGTAAGCAAACCAAAAAGGAAGTAAAGGGAGATTCAAACTGGGATGAGGGGGCTAACTTAGCTGGTGGCGGCCAGAGCAGGCTTTTTCGGGAGAATTCTGTGGAAGTTGAGAAGAAGATGAGTCAATGTACCCTCAGGCTCAGAGGGAGGCAAAGCAGGGCACCGTTCAGAGCAGAGGAAAGAGCTGGAAGGCAGAAGCAGGGGCTCAGTTTTAGGAACTAAAACTAAAACTAAAAGTAGCCCAGCTGACATGCAGGGAAGAGAGAAAGGCCAGCAGGGCTCATAGCAGCGGACTTGAAGTCAAGAACCAGTGGTTCATGGGCCAGAGACGCCCGTGGAGAAGCCATGTAAATTTTTGCCTGTTCCATATTTTTTTTAAAATGGACTGAGCTGGGTTTTTTTTTTTTTTCCTTTTTTCAGTACGCGGGCCTCTCACTGCTGTGGCCTCTCCCATTGCGGAGCACAGGCTCCGGACGCACAGCCTCAGCGGTCATGGCTCATGGGCCCAGCCGCTCCGCGGCATGTGGGATCTTCCCGGACCGGAGCACGAACCCACGTCCCCTGCATCGGCAGGTGGACTCTCAACCACTGTGCCACCAGGGAAGCCCTGGGCTCACGTTTCTGAGTAGCAGCTAACAGTTGGAGCTGAGGAGGGCTGGAGATGGAGCTTTAACTTACGAAGTTAAAACGGAGTTCCTCATTGGCCTTAAAGTGTGGGACCCCTGTAAACATTTAAGTTCTGGACCCCTGGGCTGGGCCTTAGAGGCTGTGTCAGGAATTTTGGAAGAGATCCAAAGTGCAATGAGAAGACAGGGTTGGTTGGTGGGTTGGTTGGTTTTTGGCCATGCCATACGGCATGCAGGATCTTAGTTCCCTGACCAGGGACTGCGCTCCAGCCCTGGCAGTGAAAGCGCCGAGTCCTAACCACTGGACTGCCAGGGAAGTCCCTGAAGGCAGGGTTTTGAGGTGAGGAGAAACCCAAACCTCAGGTCACTCTAAGCGTGGAGAAGGTAGTATGGTTGGGGGATAAGCATGGATGTGAGGGAACCGGGAAGGAAGCTGTACATGGAGGTCCAGGCATGAGATGATGGTGGCTCTGTCCAGAGTGGGAGCAGTGGATGGGGTGGAGGCTCACGGAATGTCCTTAACACTCAGACTCCTTATATAGAGTTAGGCTGCTTTTGTTTTTGTTTGGCTCAAAACAACAGAAATGTATTCTCTCACAGTTCTGGAGTCCAGAAGTCGAAAATCAGTGTCACTGTGTCGAAATCAAGATGTCAGCAGAACTGGAGGCTCAAAGGGAGAATCCGTTCCCTGCCTCTTCCAGCTTCTGAGGGCTGCTGGCTTTCCTTGGCTTGTGACCACATCACTCCAATCTTTGCCTCCCTGGTGACATGGCCTCCTCCTCTCCATCTTCAAATCTCTCACTGCCTTTCTCTTAGAGGGACGGATACATGGGGTTGCATTCAGGGTTCACCTGGATAATCCAGGATAATCTTGCATCTCAACATCCTCCATTTAATCACATCTGCAATCACGCCTTTTCCAAACAAGGTAACATTTACAGGTTCTGATATCTTTGGGGGCCATTCATCAACCTACTACACTTCCCCTCTCTGAACCTTGATTTTCTCCTCTGTAACACTTCATACAGAGTTTTATGTATTTGGAGAATAGTGACCAGACAGAACAAGACAGCATGTTTTTCTTATCCTTACCCACCCCTCTGTCTAAACTTAACTCACAGCTCCCCTACACAACCCTTCACCTCAACACACTCACTCCCCCAGGAAGGGAGCAGACACATGCATTCTTTTTTTTTTTTTTTTGTGGTACGCGGGCCTCTCACTTGCTGTGGCCTCTCCCGCTGTGGAGCACAGGCTCCGGACGTGCAGGCTCAGGGCCCAGCTGCTCCGCAGCATGTGGGATCCTCCCAGACCGGGGCACGAACCCATGTCCCCCGCATCGGCAGGCAGACTCCTAACCACTGCGCCACCAGGGAAGCCCCACATGCATTCTTTCATTCCTTCCCGGAAATGTACCAACTCTCTACAACCTGCCAGACACATCCTAGGCCCTGCACATACAGCAGTGACCAAAACAGAAGTCCATGGTGCTCATGGAGCTGGTCTTCCAGTGGTGGTGGAGCAGGTGGGGAGACAGATGGGAAACAAACAGATACAGAATAGGACAGATAGTGGTTAAGTGGGTTCTTTTGCTAGGGCTGCCATAACAAAGTGCCACAGACTGAGTGGCTTAAACCACAGATACGTATTGTCTCACAGTTCTACAGACTAGAAGTCCAAAATCAGTGTGTGGGCAAGGTTGTTTTCTTCTGAGTGCTATAAGGGAAGGATTTTTTCCAGGCCTCTCTCCCTGGTTTGTAGATGGCCATCTTCTCCCTGCATCTGGTTCTTTTTTTTTTCGGCCATGCCTTGCAGCATGTGGGATCTTAGTTCCCCAGCCAGGGATCGAACCCATGCCCCCTGCAAAGGAAGCGCAGAATCTTAACTACTGGACGACCAGGGAAGTCCCAGCCCTGCATCTGTTTCTATCATCTTTCCTCTGTGTGAGTCTGTCTCTGTGTCCAAATTTCTTCTTCTTATAAGGACACCAGTCATATTAGATTATGACCCACCCTAAAGACCTCATTTTAACATGATGACTTCTGTAAAGACCCTATCTCCTAGTAAGGTCACATTTACAGAGACTGGGGTTAGGACTCCAATATATGAATCAGGGGGTGGGGTGACACAAATCAGCCCCTAACTATAAGTATAGGAAGAGAAACAAAGCAGGGTGAGAGGAGAATGGAATGATGGGGTGGGCTGGGGGTGCTATTTTAAACAGAATAACCAGGGAGATGATTCCTGGGCAACAACCTAAATGAAGGAGGGAGGTGCCAAGAAGTATATGAGAAAAGAGCATTCCAAGGAGCGCGAGGGAGAAGTGCAAAGGCCCTGAGGCCTGAGAATTTCAATGTGGAGAAAGAACAGGTGGAGGCGCATCACGGAAGGAGTGGGGTGAGCTGCGAGGGTGGGAAGGAGAGGACACCAGAGAAATGGGGCTTGGAGGACAGATCGTGTAGAGCCTGGGGGCCTTGTTTCTTAACTCGTGCAAACTTCCTTCTCCAGCAGGCTTGTTCCTGTCTGGTCCTCTTTAGATACAAGTTCAGTGGCCCCCACTTCTACACTATAGAACCTTCTTAGTGTTTTAGCTGGACGCAGCCACCTTTCAAAATATTTTGGCAAATAATTTATTGACGTGAAACTCACTTAACATTAACCATTTAAAGTGAACAATTCAGGGACTTCCCGGGTAGTCCAGTGGGTAAGACTCCATGCTCCCAATGCAGGGGGTCCGGGTCCAGTCCCTGGTTGGAGAACTAGATCCTGCATGCATGCCGCAACTAAGAAGCCCGCATGCTCCACTGAAGATCCCGAGTGCCACAACTAAGACCGGGCACAGCCAAATAAAGAAATATTTAAAAAATTAATTTCTCTCTAAAAAAAAATAAAGTGAACAATTCGGTGGCACATGGTATATTCACAATGCTGTGTACCCTCCACTTCTGTATGGTTCTAAAGCATTTCCATCACTTTCAAGTCATGGTACAGATTCTAACTTCACAGTGGGGTGAAGCCCCAGGCAGATTCTGATCAGAAGAGGGACCTGATCTGACTGTCACCCTGTCCGGAGTGTGGAGAATGGACTGTGGCCTGACCAGGGGCGGAAGCAGGTCCATTGAGGCAACTGATACCCTCACCCAGGCAGGAGGGAGATGGTGATGGTGTGGATTGTGTTATGGTAGGGAGGAGGGAGGGTGCTGAGGAGAAGCTGGACTCAGATTGATTGATTGATTTTTATTGGAGTACAGTTGATTTACAATATTGTGTTAGTTTCAGATGTACAGCAAAGTGATCCAGTTATACATATGTATTATGTGTATATATATATATATACTTTTTCAGATTCTTTTCCCTTGTAGGTTATCACAGAATATTGAGTATAGTTCCCTGTGCTATATGGTAGGTCCTTGTTGGTCATCCTTTTTTTTTGGTTGTGCTGCGCGTCTTGTAGGATCTTAGTTCCCCAACCAGGGATCGAACCCATGCCCCCTGCAGTGGAAGCACAGAGCCCTAACCACTGGACCACCAGGGAAGTCCCCCTTGTTGGTTATCTATTTTTCAGATTTATTTTGAAGTGAAGGGCTTAGGATCTGCTGGTGGGGTGTGTGTGTGTGTGTGTGCGTGCGTGCGTGTGTGTGCGCACGTGTGTGTGTGTGTATACATGTAAGAGAGGAGGCAAGGATGATTCAGGCTTTTTTCTTTAAATTGTGGTAAATATACACGACATAGGTTTACCATTTTAACCATTTTAAGTGTACAGTTCAGTAGCATTAAGTACATTCTCATTGTTTTTATAAAGATTTATTATTTATTTCTTTATTTTATTTTTGGCTGTATCAGGTCTTAGTTGCAGCAAGTGGGCTCCTCTCTCGTTGTGGCGTGCAGGCTCCAGGGCGCGTGGGCTCTGTAGTTTGTGGCACGTGGGCTCTAGTTGAGGCTCTCCAGCTCAGTAGTTGTGGCACTTGGGCTTAGTTGCCCTGTGGCATGTGGAATCTTATTTCCCCGACCAGGGATTGAACCCGTGTGCCCTGCACTGTAAGGCAGATTCTTTACCACTGGACCCCCAGGGAAGGCCCAAGTACATTCACATTGTTGTACAACCATCACCACCATCCATCTCCAGAACTTTTTCATCTTCCCAAAATGAAACTCCAAACTCATTCAGTGTTCACTCCCCATCCCCCATCCCCCACCCCTCCACAACGTGGTAACCACGTCTGTGAAGTTGCCTGTCCAGGTCCCTCTTATCAGTGGATCACACAACATTTATCCTGTTTCTGCCTTATTTCTCTCAGTGTGATGTCTCCGAGCTTCATCAATGTGCTAGCACGCACACTCTCAGGTCCTGGGCCAGGAAGTGTTTCCACCTTCTGGAGTCTGACCTCCTGAGTGTCCCCTGCCAGGGGCCTCCTGGTACTTTCTGAGTTTCGAAGTCTGACTTGTCCTTCCCAGCTCAAGAGTGACCCACTCCAGGAAGCTCTCCTTGGGTGTCTTTAAAAGCGGGCCTTGGGCTTCCCTGGTGGTGCAGTGGTTGAGAGTCTGCCTGCCGATGCAGGGGATCGTGCCCCGGTCCGGGAAGATCCCACGTGCCGCAGAGCGGCTAGGCCCGTGAGCCATGGCCGCTGAGCCTGCGCGTCCGGAGCCTGTGCTCCGCAATGGGAGAGGCCACAGCAGTGAGAGGCCCGCGTACCGCCAAAAAAAAAAAAAAAAAAAAAGCGGGCCTTGAGGCTTCCCTGCTAGCGCAGTGATTAAGAATCCACCTGCCAATGCAGGGGACACGGGTTCAAGCCCTGGTCTGGGAAGATTCCACATGCTGCGGAGCAACTAAGCCCGTGCGCCACAACTACTGAGCCTGTGTTCTAGAGCCTATGCTCTAGAGCCTATGAGCCACAACTACTAAGCCTGCATGCCACAACTACTGAAGCCCGCGTGCCTAGAACCTGTGCTCTGCAACAAGAGAAGCCACCACAATGAGAAGCCCGCGCACCAGTGGTTAAGAATCCGCCTGCCAATGCAGGGGACACGGGTTCGAGCCCTGGTCCAGGAAGATCCCACATGCCATGGAGCAACTAAGCCCATGCGCCACAACTACTGAGCCAGTGCTCTAGAGCCCGCGAGCCACAACTACTGAGCCCTCGTGCCACAACTACTGAAGCCCACGTGCCTAGAGCCTGTGCTCCACAACAAGAGAAGCCACGACAATGAGAAGCCCGCTCACCGCATAGCCCCCACTCGCTGCAACTAGAGAAAGCCCGCGCGCAGCAACGAAGATCCAACACAGCCAAAAATAAATAAATACTTATTTATTTATTTTTTAAAAAAGCCCGCACACCACAATGAAGAGTAGCCCCCACTCGACGCAACTAAAGAAAGCCGCCTGCAGCAACAAAGACCCAACACAGCCAAAATAAATAAATAAATAAATTTATTAAAAAAAATAGCGGGACTTGGTGTCAGAAAGAAAAGTGTTCACATCCTGATTCTGCCATTTACTTGCTGGGCACCACTGGCTGAGCTTCTCTGACCCCCAGTTTCCCCATAGCTAGCTGGAGACAACAAGCGCTCCAAGCCTAGGGGATTGTCCTGACATTTACAGGAGATGACGCTGCTTTGCCCAGCGTAGAACAAATGTCACCTGTTCCTATAAGCTTGTACATCCAAACTCACCCAATTTCTTGTCCAAAAAACCTCCAGTATTCTGTGTCTGCTACTCAGTGGGTAGCAGATGTGCATCCTGGCATTCTTACTGTTCTCTAGCTTTTAATCTAATTCCCATATTAACTTTTTTTTTTTTTTTTTAAATTTTATTTATTTTTGGCTGTGTTGGGTCTTCGTTTCTGTGCGAGGGCTTTCTCTAGTTGCGGCAAGCAGGGGCCACTCTTCATCGCGGTGCGCGGGCCTCTCACTCTCGCGGCCTCTCTTGTTGCGGAGCACAGGCTCCAGGCGCGCAGGCTCAGTCGTTGTGGCTCACGGGCTTACTTGCTCCGCGGCATGTGGGATCTTCCCAGACCAGGGCTCGAACCTGTGTCCCCTGCATTGGCAGGGGGATTCTTAACCACTGCGCCACCAGGGAAGCCCCCATATTAACTTTTGACTTCATCTCCTTGTGCTACATGCTAGGGATTTTTTTTTTGTCTTTGTTTGTTTGTTTGTTTTTTGAGGAATCTCTCTTTGCATGTCCTAAGGGCTGAACTCTGAGCTTATACAGTGTGAGTTTGGTAAATATCTATTCTGCTAATATCTTCTGCTGTCTTCCCAGCAGGCCTGCCATAGCTCTATCAGAAGAAGGAGCATCTATTCCTTAGAATGTCCAGCCCCAGGCTGTGGACTTGCTCCAGAAGTACCCAGCCTCCTCAGGTCTCAGAGATTGTCACCCCAAATCTGCCCCCACCCCAATACATACAAAAGGAAACTCCTAAAACATTGCCTTCACGTACCTCTCTCATACGATCGATCAAGTAGCATGCACATTGGCAATGCGGCAATAACATCCAATTTTCAAGGGATTTCCCTGGTGGTCCAGTGGTTAGGACTCCGTGCTTTCACTGCTAAGGGTGTGGGTTCAATCACTGGTCAGGAACTAAGATCCTGCAAGCCGGACTTCCCTGGTGGCACAGCGGTTAAGAATCCGTCTGCCAGTGCAGGGGACACAGGTTCGAGCCCTGGTCCAGGAAGATCCCACATGCCACAGAGCAACTAAGCCTGTGCGCCATGACTACTGAGCCTGCACTCTAGAGCCCGCGAGCCACAACTACTGAGCCCACGTGCTGCAACTACCGAAGCCTGCGAGCCTAGAGCCCACGCTCCGCAACAAGAGAAGCCACCACGGTGAGAAGCCCGCACACCGCAACGAAGAGTAGCCCCTGTTCGCCGCAACCAGAGAAAGCCTGCGTGCAGCAACAAGACGCAGTCAAAAAAAAAAAAAAAATATATATATATATATATGTATATATAAAGATCCAGCAAGCCTCACAGCGTGGTCAAAAAAAAGAAAAAAAATCAAATTTTCAAATTTTCAAGACACACACCCCCTATATTTACACCAAAGCTGAAATATAACAAGACCCATTAATCAGGCAATTCCACTTCTAGGAATTTTTCCTATGGATAACCCTTGCCCAAGACAGACAAATAAGAATCTTTATTGTTGCATTGTTCATAATAGCCAAAGACTGGAAACAACTCAAATGTCCATCCATGAGAGATGGTTAAATAAATTATGATACATACTAAGTGAAGTAAGTCAGAAGGAGAAAGGCAAAAACCATATAATATCACTTACATGTGGAATCTAAAATACAACACAATGAATTCCCTGGTGGTCCAGTGGTCAGGACTCCATGCTTTCACTGCTGTGGCCCAAGTTCAGTCCCTGGTTGGGGAACTAAGATCCTCCAATCTGCACAGTGTGGCCAACAAAAAAGTAAAATATGACACAAATGAACATATCTACGAAACAGAAACAGACTCACAGACATAGAGAACACATTTGTGGTTGCCAAGGGGGAGGGAGGGTGGGAGAGGGAAGGACTGGGAGTTTGGGATTAGCAGATGCAAACTATTAGTATATATAGAATGGATAAACAATAAGGTCCTACCTGTATAGCACAGGGAACTGTGTTCAATATCCTGTGATAAACCATAATGGAAAAGAATATATGTATATATATATATATATATATATATATATATATATATATATATATATATATATATATATATATATAGGGCTTCCCTGGTGGCACAGTGGTTAGGAGTCCACCTGCCAATGCAGGGGACAGGGGTTCGAGCCCTGGTCCAGGAAAATCCCACATGTGATGGGGCAACGAAGCCCGTGCACCACAACTACTGAGCCTGTGCTCTAGAGCCCGTGAGCCACAACTACTGAGCCCATGTGCCACAACTACTGAAGCCTGCGTGCCTAGAGCCCGTGCTCCGCAATGAGAGAAGCCACCGCAATGAGAAGTCCACACACCACAAGGAAGAGTAGCCCCCACTCGCCGCAACTAGAGAAAGCCCACACTCAGCAATGAATACCCAACGCAGCCAAAGATAAATAAATAAATAAGTAAATAAATTTATTAAAAAAAAAAAAAAGAGTAAACGAGGTCTCTGGCTATGGATAGGGAGCAATTCTCCAAGACAAACTGATGAGTACAGAAAGCAAGGAGCACAGCAGTGCAGGGGACATGCCACTGTTTATGTCAACAGAAAGAGGAGGGGGAGGGTCTCATGCTGAGGAAGATGCACAGGTGCTTTCTGCTAACTGGTGCTTGTCGTTGCCTCTGGGGAGGGCATCAAACGATCAGGGAGGGGAGGGAGACTTAGTTTTTCCCTGGATACCTTTCTATATTTTAATTCTTTACTATTTCCCTGGATACCTTTCTATATTTTAGTTCTTTACTATGTGCATTCATTTCCTATTCAAAATCATTTAGATTAATACATGCATTATATCCTTGCCAGGAAGCACGAAGGTTTTGGACCTCATGCTAACAGCACGTGCCATTCTTGAAAGGTTGAGAATTCTCAGTCTGTTCTCTGCCGAATGATGTCAGCAGAAGCTGAGCGACCTTGAATGTTGATTTCAGCGGTGGTGTCTTTACAGAAATGTTCAGTCGGCAACAATCGCTGGCCCCTGTAAGGCGTTTACAGGGCTGAGAGCCTCTTTACTTATCATGATCTCATCTACCCTGACAGTGTTGGGGGTAACTGGGGCAGGCAGGAACTTGTCCAAGGTCACACAATTGGGAAATGCCCTAGCCAGGATTGAATCCACATCTCTTTCTCTGCTTCTTCTTTTTTTTTTTTTTTTTTTTTTGCGGTACGTGGGCCTCTCACTGTTGTGGCCTCTCCCGCTGCGGAGCACAGGCTCCGGACACGCAGGCTCAGCGGCCATGGCTCACGGGCCCAGCCGCTCCGCGGCACGTGGGATCTTCCCGGACCGGGGCACGAACCCGTGTCCCCTGCGTTGGCAGGCAGACTCTTAACCACTGTGCCACCAGCGAAGTCCCTGGACCTGTTTCTTGTCCCTTAGAACCCCCAGTTCTAGGTGATCTCATCCCCTACCATGGCTTCAAGTCCCATGTATATGCTGATGCCTCCAGCCCAAACTCCCCTCCTGCACTGGGCTATCCAACTGCTTCCTCGACCTCAGCTGGGTGACTGATAGTCCCTCCCCGCCTCTTGCTTCCTCCCACTGCCTCAGCATCTCGGCCCCTTTGACTCCATTCTCCAGCAGCTCAGGCCCCAAAACCCTGAAGTCATCCAGACCTCTCCCACCCCACACGAACCCTGTCAGCTGGACTTTCCAAGCATTCTAGATGAATCTCACCCCTTCTCTCCACCTCCTCAGTCTCCACTCTGGTCCGAGCCACCTTCACCTGGGGCCTGGAATGTTCCAACAGCCTCCCCACTGGTCTCCCTCCTTCTGCCCTCGTCCCTGTCATTTTGTCTCTTTTCAGCCCCACAGCCAGAGGTGATCACTCAGGACAAGTCAGTCTGTGTCTCTTTCTCTCTGCTGACAAGCTGCCAGTGATTTCCCATCTCATCTAGAGTAAAAACTGAGCTCTTGGGGCTTCCCTGGTGGCGCAGTGGTTGAGAGTTTGCCTGCCGATGCAGGGGACGCAGGTTTGTGCCCCGGTCCGGGAAGATCCCACGTGCCGCGGAGCGGCTGGGCGCGTGAGCCATGGCCGCTGAGCCTGCGTGTCCAGAGCCTGTGCTCCGCAACGGGAGGGGCCAAGGCAGTGGGAGGCCCGTGTACCGCAAAAAAAACCAACAAAAAAACCCCTGAGCTCTTGTAAATGGCCCCAAAGGCCCTCCTGTTCCTCCCTTCCTCGGTGCCCTCTCACCTCCTCCACCACTATTTCCTCCACTGATGTAAATCCTTCCAGCAGGGCGAGCCGAGCTCCCTGCCATTCCTCCAACACCCAGCACCCAGCCCCCAACACATGCAGGCATCTCTCAGCGCGGGGCTTCCTCTTCCCTGTGCCTTTGGGCTTCTCAGCCTCATGCTCTGGACCTTTGGGGCTGGCTAATTCGCTTTGTTGTTGGGGGCTGTCCTGTGCATTGTAGGATGTCAGTGCATTCCTGGCCTCTACGTACTAGCCACCCATAGCATCTCCGTATCTCCAGAAATTTCCAAGTGTCTTCTGGGGGGCAAAATTGCCAGGCTGGGAACCAGGTCCCTACCTGTAACATGCTCCCCAGACATCCCTGTGCCTCTCTCTCATCTCCTTGGGGTCTCCACTCAGCTGTCACCTCCTTATGGAGGCCTCTGTCCACCCTGATTATCACTGCTGCCCACCCCAAACTCCCCGTTTCCCTTCCTGTTGTATTTTTCCCAGAGCACTCATCCCCATTTCCTGTATATTATCTGTCTCTTCTCATTAGACCCTAAATTTCAAAAAGCCAAGGATTTTTGTCTGTTGCATTCATTGCTGTATCCCCAGCACTTACAGCCAAACCTGGCACACAGTAGGCACTCAGTAAATGCTTCTGGAAGGAACAAATCCATGCCAGGCTTTGTAACAGATGCATGAACGTTAGACCTTGACCTTGAGAGACCTGCATCCCAGGGTGGGTGCTGAGAGTAAACAGACAAATGAATACATGCAGTAGTAGGTGGTAGTAAGTGCAAGGAAGGAAAGAAAGCAGATATCCTGGTTTCCCAGGCTGCCGTGAACAAGGTGCCACAAACTGGGTGGCTTACAACTACAGAGATTTATTGTTTCGCTGTTCTAGAGGATAGAAATCCGAAATCAAGTTGTTGGCAAGGATGTGATCCATCCATCTGAAACCTGCATGGGAATCCTTCCTGGCCTCCTCCTAGCTTCTGGTGGTTTCCCAGCTCTCTTGGGCATTTCTGGGCTTGTAGAAGTCTCATACCAATCCTCCGTCTTCACAAGGCCTTCTCCCTGTGTGTCTTCACGTCGTCTTCCCTCTGTGCATGTCTGTCCAAATGTCCCTTTTGTATAAAGGCACTACTCTTATTAGATGAGGGCCCACCCTCATGACCCCTTTTTAACTTGGTCTCTGTAAAGATCCTATTTCCCCAAAGGCGCCATTCTGACCTAGTGGAGGATTCATTATGCTTCTTGGTGGGGGAGACAAAGTTCAGCCCCTATCAGCAGGGCACAGGATGAGAGGGTGCTGGGAAGGCCTCTGAGTTGGTGGCATTTCAGCAGAGTCCAGAATGAAGAGAGGGGGTGAGTTCCTGTGGCTTTCTGGGGGAAGGGCATTCCAGACAGAGGGAACAGCCAGGGCAAAGCAGCATAATCAGGGTACCTACCTCACAATGCTGGGAGGATTCAATGGCTTAATATATGAAAAAAGTTAATTCGAGCCTCACCTGGAGCACACACAAAAAAAAAAGTAAAAAAAAAAGTTAAGAGCCCTGCTGAGTATATAGTTAGCAGGCAGTTAATATGAGTTATTATTATTATTACTATTATTATTATTCATCAGAGGAATAACAGGCTCTGGCTCGGTGTCTACTCTGGACTAGGCAGCCTTTTAGGGCTGGGGATCCAGAAGGAGCTAGCCAGACAGTGACCTGTCTTCCTGGGGCTGAACACCTAGCTGGGGGAAACCAAGAGACCAATAAGTCAACAAACAAAGAACAGCCTATGGCGTGATTGCTGACAACCACAGGGCTCAATACAACAGGGTGATGTCATAGAAGGTGATTGCTGGGTGGGGCTGGGGCAGTGCCACTAGATAAGGCAATCAAGGAAGGCCTCTTAGAGGAGGTGACCTTGGAGCTAAAGTCTCTTTCCTCCAGGGGACGTCCATGGAGAAAGGTCCACTGGTCATATCTAGATCCATGACTAGGCTGCCATTGGCCAAGGGGGCGGTGCCCCAAAGGTGAGAATTTAATGAAACTAAGAAGACCTGCAAGTCACTTCAGGTTAATTACAAAGAGCATGAATGCTGGTCAAATTGGTCTCAAACCCCAGACTTCTTTTATCATCCCCCACGGCCATCCCATCCCTACCTCTGAATAAAGAAAATATTGGTGAGAAATAGAAAAATAGAATAGAAAAATAGAAAATAGAAAATAATTCCGTAAGTCAGACCCCAGTGTTTATGTCTGACTTTAGGTCCAGGTGGGAGCAGTTAAGAACAGGTACCATGGTTGCCCCTGCATACCCATTGGTGACTCTCAAAGAGAGTTAATCCACATGACCATCAGGTGGTCCCATATTCTCAGTGGGCTCTCTGAGTTGAATTCAACACAGCTCCTCAGATACCCTCAAAAATCCTTTTCTCCTGAAAATTCCTTTATCCCCTAATTGTTTCAGGACAATTTGCCACAGGTGGGAAAGTATGGGGTGTCTGATGAATGCAGAATGCAACTGTGTTGAATCATGTTCCCAGAAGTCCTTTTTTCCCAGGTAGAAAGCAACCAAGGTGGCTGTTTTGACATTCCCATGGTCATGTTTCTTTTCTTCTGAATCTGCATTTTGTCATTTTGCTTTGTTTCAGAAAAAAACCCGAAATCTGCCTTAAGCTTAATCCCTCTCCTCTCCCCCCACCAACCCAATGTAGTTGGGGCTATGGAGAAAGTACAGAAAGGCAGACCTGGGTTGAAGATCCACAGAATTGAAAGAGAGAGAGAGAGACACAGAGAGAGAGAGAGAGAGAGAGAGAGAGCGCAAGCACACAAGAGCGTGTGCTCTCTTACATCATGGGGACTCTGGTGGATCTGTATTCACTCATTCCACAGATATTTATGGCGCACCTTCTGAGGGCCAGGCACTGTGTTAGGCTCTGGGAGTCCATCATCAGAACCCAAGATGAGTCCCTGCCTTCCTGTAGCTTACAGTTTACTGTACATTCACATCTGACAAAGAGCCAAGAAGAGCTTTAGCATGAGCCTTCCAAAGACTGCTTATTGGCCCTCCCACTGATTAACTGTCCTCAGTTTTCCTCTCTGTTAGATGGGTCCAGCCACTCATGCTGTGTAACTCAGAAAGCTTTGTGGTGAGGCCCTAGGAGATGACATCCAGTAGCAGAATAGCCTTACTGGCTGCTCTTTATGGCATCTGTATTGGGTGCTAAGAATTGGGTAGCTCATTTTCTTGGAGTCCCAACTCCACCCCGGGTGGCTCGAGCTGTTATCTCCCTTACCCAGAGGCAGAAGCAGGTCAGAGGGGTTGAGTGGCTCTTCCAAGGAGGCTCAGGACTCCAAAACAGAAAGGTAAGGAAGAGAAGACCCTGCTGGGGAAGAGTTTGATGGGACCAGAGAGTTAGGGGTGCCGGATTAAATACAGGATGGACTTAGACTATAAGGCTGTTCATTGTTTATCTGAAGTTCAACTTTAATTGGGTGTCCTCTATTTTTGTTTGCTAAACCTGGCCACCCTACAGAGGTTCTGATGTTAGGCTGATGGAGGCCTGGGGTGTAGCTGGGACAAGAAGCGTTGGGGTGAGTCAGCGCTCCTGGTCCTGGTGACCCGGGGAGGTGGAAGATGGGGAAGAGGGGTCGCGGGTGTGTGTGTGCCAGTAACAGCAGGGAGAGGGGCAAGGATGGGAAGACCCAAAACCCAAGTAACTTCCAGCCCCAGGGTAACACCTTTTCTGCCTGGGGGCCTTCAGCTCTTCAGCGGCTCCTTTGTTTGAGCTGTTCTCGCGGGAATTCTGAGTAGTTACTTTAAGTTGACCCGCCCCTGCACGCAGCTCCTCCGGCCACACCCACTTTTGCTTTACCTACCAATCACTGTAGCTTCCTTTTGTAACCTGGTTACCCCCCTGGCTGGCTTCAGTTTTCCTGACTCTTTAAACCTTGAGTTTCCGAATTCTTTGACGTGAACACTGCGGGTTCAGGCATTCTTATGGTTGATCCCTTCAGCCAGTCCTTGTTCAACATTCACCAAATTATTTTTGAGCACCTACTGTGTGAGAGGGAGGTACAGCATTGAACAAAACAGACACTAAATAAGAAGTCGATGATAAGAATTTATATCCAGTTATTAAACTTGTATTAAGTATTCATTTATGATTGCCATAGCAGCATGAGGGCAACAAATAGCAAGGGGCAGTCTGGTTTATTGGGAAATGAGTCCAGGAAGGGTACCCTGAAGAAATGAATTTCGTGTTAGGTTTTGAAGGATGGGTAGGAGTTACCTGGTAACAACAGTGATAGTTAAGTGGTGCCGGACACTGTGCCAAATAAACACTATTACTAAAGGAACTAATTTACTCCTGTCAACACTAGAGGTGTGTCATTATCCACATTTTACAGGCCCAGAGAGGTTAAGTTACTTGCACAAGGTCACACAGTGAGTGAATGGCAGAGTCAGAATTTGAATCCAGCTAGAAGTCTAGCTGGCTTCAGAGCCTCCCAAGCTGGCTGGGGTCAGGCTGGAGCTGAGACCCAGGCTGAAGTTGGAGAAGGGAATCCTGCAGACCCCAGAAGGCCCAGTTAAGAATTAAAGACTTTGGCTTGAGAACAATGGGAAACCTTTGAAGGGTTTTTAGAGGTAGGGGGCGGGAGATGGGGGTGTGTCCTGGTCCAAATTGAAATTTCAAAAGATCCCTCTGGCTGCTGAAGGTGGGGGATGGGAGCGGACTGGGGCCTGGGGGCTGGTGGGAGGCTGTTCCCTTCCTGCCCAGATAATAGCTAATGGTGGATCTGGAGCAGGCCACCAGCTCTGCAGAATGGAGTTACGTGGCCGGAATCGACAGTGTAAGACGCTCAGAAGGTAAATTCCACAGGGCTCCGGGATGGGAGGTGGGAGAGGAGAGGTCAAGGGTAATGACCAGGTTTGGGGCTTGCAGAACTGGCTGGGAAATACGAGGTTTGGTGGCCTGAGAGCATCTGAGTATTGAGTGCTGGCCAAATCGCCCAAGTCTGGGATTTCTGTTGGGGCTTTGGTGTGCTTTTTTGTTGTTGGGAAATTGGTTTCGGATCACCTTTGAGTGTTTCCTGTCTACATTAGTTCCTTTTCTCCAAAGGATTTGTTTCTTGGAATATTAGAGGCTGAGAGGGCTTAGACTTCATTTTTCTTATGAACGTCTTCCTTTTTCAGACAAGTACGTTACTTAATCTCTCTGCGCCTCAGTTTTCTCATCTGTAAAATGAGGTTAATAATAGTGCCTGATTCAGAGTTATTGGGAGGATTAATTAAATGATACATAAATTGTGCTTCGTACACTGCTTGGATGTGGTAAACTCAGTAGGTGCTGGCCGCTCTTCAAGGTAAAGATGATGCTGCAGACGCTGCTGATATCTTATGACCAGGAGGGAGGTGGACGCAGGGGCGGTTGTAGAAGGAGGTGAAAGCCCATAGAAGTCACTCCAGCTATTCAGCAAGTACATGTTAAGCATCTTTCTGTACCCAGTAACAAGCAAACTGTTTAAACAGTGTGCACAGAAGCTCAAGGAATTGATAGTCACTCAAATGAACAAGCATTGAGAGAGTCCTGAGTGCTGGACCTGCTCTGGACTCTGGGGTGACAACTATATATATGAAAACAAATTTCCTGCCTTGAAAAGCATATACAACACTTAACTTTAGAATGTACTAAGTGCTGGGAAGACAAACCGTTGTTTGAACCTGATGCAATGATCCCAGAGAGCTTCCTGGAGGAGGTGACGTTTGGTCCTGGCTTTGAAGCAGAAGGAGCAGGCGCAAAGGTCCTGAAGGGGTGGGAACTAGTTTGACAGGAGACAAGTGGCACATTTCCAGGACCCCAAAGTAGGTAGGGTGGCTGGAGTGCAATAAACAGTTGAAGGGGAGAACTATTTCCTTTACATTTCTATATATTGCCATAGATGAGATTCCTGGTGGTCAACTTTATTTGTATACAAATTATAACTCCATACTGTGTAAGACAGTTCAAAATCCAAACCAGGGCCATGATTGATCTACTGAAGATCTTGTAGAGAAACTACAAGTAAGAAGAAAATGCCATTCATTGGACAAATATTTATTGAGCAACTACTATGCACCAGGACTATGCTAGCCTGGGGAACACTAGTGAACAGATTCACAAAACGCCTTCCTTTGTACACAGGCAAAAAGTAAGTAAACGAAGAAATAAGGTGCTTATGTGTTGTGCTATGTCCTAGGAAGGAAATAACAGGTGATGCCCCAGAAATGTAAGGGAGTTGGCGTCAGATGGGTAATCAGAAAAGGGCTCTTGGAGCTTAGAGATTTAGGGACCAGCCTGGAGAGGGCTCTGCAGGCCATGTTCAGAGATAGGATTTTCATCTGAAAGGGGATTTGCAGAGGTTTTCTGTAAAGGACGAGATAGTAATTATATTAGGCTTGGAGGGCCATATACGAACTCTATTGCAACTACGCGACCCTACCACTGTAGCATAAAAGCAGGCCTGGACAATCATAAGTGGGTACCCGAGGATGTGTTCCAATAAAACTTTACTTACGGACACTGAAACTTGAATTTCCTATAATTCATGCATGCTACAGATTACTTTCATTTTTTATTTTTTTCAACCATTTAATCAATCAATTAATTAATTAATTTGCGGTACGTGGGCCTCTCACTGTTGTGGCCTCTCCCGTTGCGGAGCACAGGCTCCGGACGCGCAGGCTCAGCGGCCATGGCTCACAGGCCCAGCCGCTCCGCAGCATGTGGGATCTTCCTGGACCGGGGCACGAACCCACATCCCCTGCATCGGCAGGCGGACTCTCAACCACTGCACCACCAGGGAAGCCCCGGAAAGTTTTTTAAAATTGTGATAAAATACATATAATGTAAAATTTACCATTTTACCCATTTTGGAGTGTACGATCCAGTGGCATTAAGTATTTTCACAATGTTGTGGAATCACCACTATCTAGTTCCAGAACTTTTTCATCACCCCAAAAGGAAAAGCCCAATACCCCTTAAGCAAGCACTTCTCATATTTCCCCTCCCCCACCCCCAGCAACCCTCAGCGTTCTTTCTGTCTCTATGGGTTTGCCTCTTCTGGGTATTTCATGTAAATGGAATCATACAATCTGTGGCTTTTCGTGTCTTGGTTCTTTCACTTAGCATAATGTTTTCATGGTTCATTCATGTGTGTATCAGTACTTCATTTATTTTTGTAGTTGAATGATATTCTACTGTGTGGTTACACTGGATTTGTTCATCCATTCGTCCGTTGATGGACAGTTGGGTTGTTTCTACCTTTTGGCTATTGCGAATAGTGCTGTCCACAGAAAGTTCTGAGCAGACAGGTGATATCTTGTTAATAGGATCCCTCTGGCTGCTGTGTGGAGAAGAGCCCAGAGAGGGCAGGAGGGGAGGCTGGAGACCAATTAGAACAGGATTCCTAGTCTTGACTGGGCAGGGCGAACCTCTGGGAGGTGAAACATGCACTCCCGCAGAACTGGAGCTGAATCCCCAGGTGATTCTAAAGGGAAAAAGGCTGGAGGATTGGTAACCACTGGGAAGAAGCTGTTAGAGGTCCCGTGGGTGAGCAGGGGCGATGATGCTGATTGAGGGGATTAGGTGACAGGCAGAAGAGCCAGGTTCAGAACACACTGGCGGGAGGGCGGGGGCGGGGGATGGGATTGGGGGGGAGCAGAATGCCCAGGTTTCTTGCCGATGGTTTGTCTTTTTTTTTTTTTTAATTTTTGGCCGTCCTCTCTTGCTGATGCTTTGGATGAGGGTGTGTGCGGAAGTGGGGAGTTGAGGGTGGGAGTTTCAAACGACCAGTGGAAGGGTGATTCTGTTGACTGGGATGGGGAGCCTTTTGGAGAAGCGGTTTGGGAGAGTCTAGAAGATGGGCTTGCCTTGCTCACTGGGAGGTCCCAGGAGCCCCACACTGAGGAGTCACAGGGAGGGGACGTGGGCTCTGGTGTTGGAGGAGTTGGGGAGCTGAGAAGCCTCTCAGGTGAGAAATCAGGAAAGACCCTCTGGACATGAGGTGGCGCCTAGGGTGGCTGTTATGTCAACAAGCGTGGAAAACGAGCCACGGTGGGTCATGCTTCCGAGCTTCACCGAAAAATAGAGGGAGATGAGGCGGGCAAGTCAGGTGTGGAGCCAGATAAAGGGGTGCTGATGGGGAAGTCAGGGTTGCATTTAGTTAGTGGAGAATTGTTGAGAGTTTTTGGAAAACAGCAGTGGAAAGGATCGTAGCCAACGTTTGCTTTGAATGTTTTGTTTAATGGCAGGTGTTTTCATACCCTTTATTTTTACCTTTTTTAATCAATTTTTTAAAGTTGAAGGATAGCTGATTTACAATGTTGTGTTAGTTTCTGGTTAATAACAGCAACACGATTCAGTTATACATACATACTTTTTCATTATACGTTATTATAAGACATTGAATATAGTTTCCTGTGCTATACAGTAGGACCTTGTTGTTTATCTATTTTATTTATTTTATTTGTTTCTCTTTGGCATGTGGGATCTTGGTTCCCCGACCAGTGATGGAACCTGTGCTCCCTGCAGTGAAAGCTTGGAGTCTTAACCACTGGGCCTCCAGGGAGGTCCCTATCTATTTTATATATAGTAGTTTGTATCTGACAACCCCAAACTCCTAATTTATCCCTTCATTTCCTGTTCAGTACAATTTTTTGAGATAGGAAGTACTGTTCCTGTTTTATAGGTAGAGAGCCAGGTGTAGAGAGTTATGGAAATTACTTGGGGTTTTGTCACTAGACAGTGACAGACGTAGTCCCAAGGATCTCAGGTCCTGAGTGTACATGTTCCAGGGGACTCTCATTTGGGGTAGACTTGGAGATGGTGTGCACAAGGTGTGGGTGTGTGAGTATGTGTGGAAGGGTAAAGAATGTTCTGGAAGATTTTGCATCTGAGTAACGGAAGGATGACAGAGGAAGTAGTGAGCCTGTGTCTCAGTTCTCCATGCTCAAGTACTGCAGCCGCACTTGGACTTCTTTTGTTCCTCTGAAACACCAAGCTTCCAAGCTCAGGCCTGTCTCAGGGCCTTTGTATCTGCTGCCAGCTCCACCTGGAAGGCTCCATCTTCTTCTGCTGCTATGTCACAGCCTCACTGGAAGCCTTCCCCCACCTGTCTAAAGCAGACTGCCCCCCCATCCTGTCACTTCCCTATACCCTCACCCTGCTTTGTTTTCTCTTCATAACATTCATAATTTGATATTTTATGTTATTCATATATTTGTTTAATAGCTCATTACCTCTTCTGCTCAGCTCTCAGCTCCTTGAAGACAGGAGCAACAGACAATAAATCTTAGAGGTACAAAAAGGGCTCCCTGCATATTTGTAGACCACCTGGATCCACAGCACGAAGATGCCTGCCCAGGGGAGAGGTTGGATCTGGGTAGTTAGATTTGGAATCTCCTGTGGCAGCGGATGAAATGACTGCATGAAAAGGTTTTGAGGAAAGAAAAAACATCTAACATTTCTTGAGCCCGCATGCCGTGCCTGTGTTAAATAATCCTCACAATGTCTCTTAGGCGACACTTCACAGACTTGGAAACAGAGGCGCAAAAACATGAAATAACTTGCTCAAGTTCTGTAGGTAGGAAGAGAGGAATCTCGGAATGGACCCCTCTCCCCCAACAGGCTGGCTCCAGAGCCCAGATGAGGAGCATCGTTGGCTAGAAAGACAGAGCAGAGTCTGGAGTTAGAGGTGTCAATGCAGATGGAGAGCTGGTCGCTGGGAGGGGCAGTGGTTTGTAAACTCGGAAATGTCCGGCATCAAACGTTAGCAAGAGGTCAAGTGGACCCAGTACTAACTAGGCTTGTTGAAGTAGATTCTTGGAGGTCAGTGATGATTTTTTTTCTTTTAAAAAATTAGTGCTCAAAAATAATACAAATATAAAATGAACACATCAGAGCTTTTGTCTCACTCATTATTAATGAGGGTACTTGTAAGGTGTTATGATCAATTCAAAGGTGGATTCAAAGTACTGCAAGCCTAAGGAAGGAATGCTGAATTTACAAATAGATGCAAAAACTGGCAAAAACTCAGTTCAGTATCCACCAGGCAATAATCAATTGCATTCCAGGGGATTACATTTGCATTTCTATGGAGAAGAGTCATTTGCATAACTATTCATCTTCTACAAGTTACAGAGTTGTAAATAGCTCCAAAACACTGGACGGATGCAGGTAACCCAATGGGGAAGCTAGACAAGCTACACATTAATTTTTTTTTGCCCATTTCCCAATCTTTCACAAGTTTCCTAATATTACATTTATTAATTTATTTTTGAAGAAGTAATATATTCGCATGGTTGAAATTCAAAAGTTATAATGGTGAACACAACATTGTAAATCAACTACACTTCAATTAAGAAAAAAAAGATATGGTGACGTCTCCTCCCCACTCCTGACCCCCAGACACCCAGGACTCCTTAGAGGCAAACATTGCTAGCAATTTCTTAAGTATGCTTCCAAGAGATTCTATGCATAATAAGCAAATGTGTTAAGAAAAAGATAGATACACACAGGTTTGTCTATTTAAGAAAAACAAATGACATTATATTCCATGTTCTGTTCTTGTGTTTTTTAAACTCAACAATATGTCTTAGAGATTGTTCCATAAAAGGGCTCCCAGATTCTTTTTTTTAAGATTAAAAGAACGGGAATTCCCTGGTGGTCCAGTGGTTAGGACTCAGCACTTTCACTGCGGTGACCCAGCTTCAAGCCCTGGTTGAGGAACTAAGATTCCACAAGCCGTGTGGCCTGGCCAAAAAAAAAAAAAAAACCTGCCAAAAAAAATCATTTATGATTATTTTTATTGCTGTATGGTTGACATACAATATTTTACTAGTTTTAGATGTACAACACAGTGATTCAACATTTATATGCATTGTGAATTGATCATCACGGTAAGTCTAGTTACAATTTGTCACCATACAAAATTATGGCACAATTATTGACTATATTCCTTATGCTGTACACTACATCTCTGTGACTTATTTATTTTTTTTATTTTTAATTTTTTTTACGGGGGCCTCTCACCGTTGTGGCCTCTCCCGTTGTGGAGCACAGGCTCCGGACGCGCAGGCTCAGCGGCCATGGCTCACGGGCCCAGCCGCTCCACGGCATGTGGGATCTTCCCGGACTGGGGCACGAACCCATGTCCCCTGCATCTGCAGGCGGACTCTCAATCACTGCGCCACCAGGGAAGCCCTCTGTGACTTATTTTATAAATGGGAGTATGTACCTCTTAATCCCCTTCACCTGTTTTTCCAACCCCCCATCACCCTTCCCTCTGGCAACCACCAGTTTGCTCTCTGTATCTATGAGTGTTTCTGTTTTGGTTTTTTTAGTTCCAGATTTTTTTCACAGCTGCATAGTATTCTGTTGTGTAGCAGGACCATGTTTATTTAATCACTCCCTTATTATCGTTTTTTTTTTTTTGGCCGTGCCAGGTGGCATGTGGGATCTTAGTTCTCTGACCAGGGATCGAACCCGTGGCCCCTGTATTTGGAGCGCGGAGACTTAACCACTGGACCACCAGGGAAGTCTCTAATTACTCCCTTACTGTTGGCATGGTGACTTCTGAGTAAATAGTTAATTGAAAGGCATTAAGGAGTGGGTGAGTAGTGAGGCTGAAGAGACTGGAAGAGAAGTTTTCTTAATAGAATTGTACTGTTAATAGTTCCTACCTGAGTTTCATCACTTAGGAAATGGGATTGATGATTCTAATGGTGCCCACCTTACAGAGTTCTGAAGGTAAATGGGTTAGTTCATGTAAGTTGCTTCTAACAGTACTTGACACAGTACTTGGAACATGGTAGCTATCAGTATTTATCATTATCCTCCTTGGAGAGTTTGTTTTTTTTTTAAACCACAACTTAAAAAAAATTATTTATTTACTTTTGGCTGCATTGGGTCTTCGTTGGGTTCCGCAGGCTTCTCATTGCAGTGGCTTCTCTTGTTGCGGAGCACGGGCTCTAGGCTCGAGGGCTTTAGTAGTTGTGGCTCTCGGGCTCTAGAGCACAGGCTCAGTTGTAGCACACAGGCTTAGTTGCTCCCCGGTATGTGGGATCTTCTGGGACCAGGGCTTGAAGCCGTGTCTCCCGCATTGGCAGGCGGATTCTTAACCACTGCGCCACCCAGGAATCCCAGATCTGACTTGTTTTACAAGGATTCCTGGCTGCCTCTCTCTGTGTGTGTATGTGTGTGTATGTATGCGTGCGTGCACGTGTGCACACGTTTGCAAGGGCAGAAGCAGGGGACCCAGGTAGGAGAAAGGTGCAGCCACCCAGGTGGGAGATGATGTTTAATTGAGCTCTAATACATATCGGTCACAGTGTTAGACTGAGAGCACAATGGTGAAGGATTCAGACCAGGTTTTGCCTTGCTGAAGGTCTCAGGCTAATGCAGGGTTTCTCAGCCTCGGCCCTGGTGACATTTGGGGCCAGCTAGCTCTCTGCTGTGGGGGCCTGTCCTGTGCACGGTAGGGAATCTAGCAGCATCCCTGATTCTCACCCTCTCGATGCCAGTAGCACCCCCAACCCCTCCTCCAGATGTGACAACCTAAAATGTCTCCAGACACTGGCACTGGTCTAGTGGGAGACAGAAACGAACAGGGCAAATAAATATGTGCGCTTCTATCCATAATGGTAATTGCTAGGATGTAAAAAGAGCAGGTCAAGGGAGGTCCCGAATCTTTTTTTTTTTTTTTTGGCTGCGCCACGTAGCTCGCGGGATCTTAGTTCCCAGGCTACGGATGGAATCTGCGCCTCCTGCAGTGGAAAAGCGGAGTCTTAACCACTGGACCGCCAGGGGAGTCCCTCTTCTTCCTTTTGATTTGTATTTTCTTGCGTCCCTTACATCTCTTCCCACCCACACTGCCGCCATCTGCTTCATGGTCAAGTACCATCTCCTCCCCTCTTTCCACCTGCCCTCCCTTCCCTCCTTTCTCCATTAGCGTAATCCTGCCAATCCCTCCTAGAAAGAAGAAAAAAAACAACACAAAATAAAAAAATCTTCTGGAGGACACCTCTTCTCCAAGGCAGGGATGAGTCCTAACTGCCTCTTTGTGGCTGTAACATGACTCGGTCAGCTCCGTGCTCTGAAGGTGAGCCCTTCTGTCACCGTGCCCGAAGTTGGCCTCGGTTCCAACTGGCCAAAAGGAAACAAAACAAAACAAGATATTTAAGACACTTCCCGGCCTCAGTCCCGGCCGTTTCACGTAACGGACAGAGAGGCCTGTTGCTCACTGAAGGCAGATAACTCCAAGTGTGCTTATTTTCATAGTCAGCAGAACAGACTATCTTGGGATGCAGCTTGCCGAGGCTGCCGCGCTTGCTGCTGGCCTGGCTGCGGGCCATTTCAGTGGGGCCAGGCCTTGGCCAGTAAGATGCCTGGGGAAGGGGGGCCGGGGTCAGCCCTTTGCTCTCCTTGGAGGCCAGCTTTATCACTGAGACACTCTGTCTGGCTTCCTTCAGACAGATTCTATCCCCAGATTCTCTCTGACTCCTGGAAATATTGAGAGACACGTATTAATCTATTTTTATTAGCTCCTGGCTTATTCATATCACCACGGAACCTGCTTATTTAGGCCTGTGCTGGCTTTGCTATCCAGAGGCACTAATGGTCGGATTTTTTTCCTTTCACTTAAGCCAAGGTTTCCCACCTCGGCACAGTGGACGTTTAGATCACATAATTCCTTGCTGGGGGCTGTCCTGTGTGCGGTAGGATGTTTAGCAGCATCCCAGGTCTCTACCCATTAGGTGCCATTAGGTGCCACCTCTCCCCCCAAGTTGTGACAACCCAAAAGTCTCCAAACATTGCCATCTATCCCCTGGGGGGCAAAACCACCCCTGGTTGAGAAACACTGATTTCAAGGAATTTTTACATTCCTGATTTTAGAGATGGCAAAGTGTCCCCCTCGACATCTTGCTGGAGGTTTGTAGGGAGAGAGGAGCTTTCTCTGGGCCTTTGAATGATTCTGATCTGAAGATCTCCCAGGTTCATCATTCAGTACTTAAAACATTCCTGAAGGAGTCCAACTCCTAAAAGAAAACACAGATCATGCAGTTGCCGATAGTAGATTTTAGCCTTGTTTCTGCTCTGCTTGGTTCGGCTTCTCATTTCTTTCTTTCTTTAGAGGCAGGCAAGAGTACAGGGTTTAGGGATGTGGAGTCATCGCTGAATTGGAAGTCTGACCTCTGGCACTGGCTTGCTGTGTGACCTTGGGCAGCTCACTTCACCTCTCTGGGCTCAGTTCCAGCTCTCTAACAATGCTCCCCACCTCATGGAGTCAGTCTGTGTAAAGTGCTGATTTAGCCAGTGCCAGGCATGCAGAAGCTGCTGGGACTACTCTGTGCAGCAGGGGTTTGAGAGGGGCAATCTCTAGGTTGAAGCCAGCAACGTTTGGTTTTCTTTATTCCCTGCTTATCAGCCACATTCCATCAAACCCAGGATTGGCCCTTAGTAGGCCTGCCTTGGGCAGCCTTTTTCAATCCGTGTCCCTCCCAGGATTCCATCTGCCACCATACCTTTGTCTCTGTCCCCAGCCGAATTGCTGTTTTCTAGATAACCTCAGACCTACCCGAATGCCAACAGCATTCCTCAAACAGAGCAGAGCTGCCAGAATAAGCCGGCAGCTTCCTGCTCTTTGCCCCAGAAAACATTTCAAGTGATCAAGTGATCAGGGGGAGGGAGAGAGGGAGGGGGAGGATGCTGCAGTTGCTTATGCAACCGGCTTTAATCCGGGGCTAAAATCCAACACGCCAACCAGCGCCGTATTTTATTTCCTCGTGGGCTTGGTCAGGTAGTTGTACACGAGATCCGCCACAAACTCGTCCTATTTGTCCTCCCCAAAGCAGCACCAACAGACACAAACAGTATCCCTTATAGGATGGTGGTGCCGGGCCGCTGCCCCGCACTGCCGGGAGGGAGAGCGCGGTCTGATTTACCCTGGCCTCCTTCCCCCGTTTGGCCTCCCCGTACACGGTTCTACCCCCAGGAAGAGGAGGCCCCTCCCTTCTGGTGAGGCCCAGGCCTGTTGTCCTGAATGCTGGACCTCTGTCAGGCCACCGAGTGGTGGTGGAGGTGTCCCTCCCTGCGTCCCGGCCTCCTCAGCCTAAAATTCAGCAACAGCGGCTACAGAATCCCCTCCCTTTTCCTAGAGCCTGGGCCCTGCCCCTGCGGTACAGTGCGCTTGGATTCCTGGCTTGCTCCTGTTTGATAGAAGTTCCCAGCCAGGAGGAATTTATGTACACACTGTGGGCATCTGTCGTCCACGTGGGGGTGGGCAGGGTGAGCAGGGCCTCAGCTCCACCGTTTTCTTTGTGGCTTCTTTGTGGCAACGAACCGTGTGGGATGAGAAAGCCCACGAGTCCTAATTTTAGGAGGAGAAGGGGAGACTTTATTGGGCCACAGTTTTACCTCCTGGCATATGGCTGTGTCACCTCTGGAAGCTTTCTCCAGCCTCTAAAGAATGGTGTTTTATTTAGCTTCTGTTGTTCCCGCTTGCTGTTTTTAAAAAAACCTTGTTAATTAAGCACCTTGTCTTTAAAAAAAAAAAAAAAAAAAAGCATCAGCAAGTGAGCACGGATGCTTTAAGATCCTTTCGGATTTGCTTTTTCTTTCTCAGGCTGCAGACCCACGACCAAGGCAGCTTGACGGAGGCAACAGGCAAAGACCTCCTAATACTATTGAAATGGGTGGAATTATAAGCAGTTCTGCAACAGTAGTTAATATTTTACTGGGGACCAGTGCCAGAGAGATGGGGGTGGGGTAGAGCTGTGTGTGAAATAGCTGTTCCACCTGCCTTTGGGGACCCGAAGCAGCCGTTCTCTGTGGAAATACATTTAAGCAAGAATCCTTACAAAGCTCATGGGATTTTCTGCCACCGAGGGCCCAGTTTCCCAGGAACAACCTTACAGGGCTGGTTGTGTGGCAGGAAGGTCTAAGCAGTGGGTGTAGGCCTGACTAATAATGGGGGTTCTTGTTCCCTGGCTGAGTTTGACATCTTTCTTTCTCCCTCTGGATTTAAATGGCTTCTCAGCCCGAGAGGCACTGCCTGTACCCTGGATTCAGAAGGTACACGCCTCCTTGGGAAGCCAAGGCGAGAGACAGCGGCTCTCTCTCTCTCTCTCCTCTCTCTCCCTCTCTCTCCTTCTGCATCTGCCGGGAGAGCTGCCGCTGGTATTTTTCCACAGGCCTTTTCTGCGCTCTCAGGGCCTAGTTTTTCCCAGCCAGGCCCAGAGTCTGAGAGAGGGTTAATAGGCAGGAAGCTGAAGCCATCGCAGACTAATACGGAAGTCAGATTTTTGTTTAACTGACAGGTTTAGCAGGCCTCAGCGCCGGGGGAGGGGGCTGGGAGGGGAAGGGAAGTTTGTAGAGCTAGGCATGTGGCCTGCTAGGAGCGCCTTTGGCTTTTCTTAGGGTAAGGATGGGGAGGGGGGCCCCCTGGCATCCTGGCAGGGAGGCAGGAACCCATTTTGGCTCTCCTCTGAGTTCTGGCTGGGGGTGGTGGGCTGACGACAGGTCAGCTTCTGGGCTGGGGCAGGCAAGTCGGCTCTCTGGTCTGCTTTGTCCAGGAGGCATTTTGATAATGACGATGCAAACTTGACCACTTGGTTCCCCTCCTCCCCTCTCAGCCTCAGTGCTCTGGCCTCTGGGAAGCCAGGGCTGCCCTGGAGTGACTTGGGGGGCTCGCCTGGCCCATCCGGTTTGCCTCAGAGGCCTGGCTCCAGCTTCTTCTTTCTCTTGCCCCCTGGGCTGTTTTCCTGGGCCTCCCCGCTCTTCGGCTTCACTTCCCCGCCCCCCGCGGGTGGTGGGGAGAACATTCTGCTGGATTGTTCTAGAAAACAGCCAGCCTTCCTCCCAGCGACAGAGCCGTTTCCGTGGGGGCAGATGAGGGTGAGCCCTTGCAGCTCACCCCCAAAACTCTCTTGCCTGTGGCCTCTGGGCCTCGGGCTTTGCTGGAGCAGGTCAGGCTGGCTGCACTGGTTTGCTCGTGCCGCGAAATCTAGCCAGGGTGCGGGAGAAGGGCGACTGCGGGCCCCTTTCCTAAGTTTTTCTTGCTGCAAAAGGCCTAGCTTAGCCTGTCTTTTTCTATGCACAGGATGGCTCTTGCTCACCAGAGCCTCACAAAGATAATCGCTCAGGAAGTGTTTCAGCCAATCCGGGGCCGCCTTACACTCCGATTTGCCGGGGCAGCCAATCGGGGATGAGCTTTTATTAGGCGGCCAGATCATCAAGCCGAAGTGCCAAACCCTTTTTCTGTGAGAACTAGGAGCCTGTCCTCCATGTTTTATAAGTATTGACATTACACAGTGTTAACAATGCATCCACAGAGGTAAGCTCGACTTTTTAACCATCTTTTCTCCCCCTCCCTCTGAGACATCCGCATTGTGGGCGAGCAGTGTGATTTCTCTGTGGCTGGCTGTGCCACAGTCACCCCTACAGCACTTAGGTTAACTTGGAACTGTTTAGAGAGATTTTTTTTTTTTTTTTTTTTTTGCTTTCTTGGGTCACATGGCTAAGTAGCCATTAGCCAGAGCTCGGTTTTGCAAACTGGCAAGGGCCTGGCACACCTTTTCTTCCACCAGGACATGGTGTTTCTAGAAGAGTGTGAAGCTAGATGCTGGTATTGCCAAAAAAGAAGCTTTTTTTTTTTTCTCCCCCCTCCTTCCTTTCTCTTTTTCTCTCCCTCTCTCTCTCTTTCTCTGAGCAGTTCCCCCCCCCTCCCCCTTGCACTCTTGTCTTCTCTTGTGTCACATGCCTGCTGGGGGAAGAAAATGGAAGGTAAGCAAGCAGGCTCCCCTCCAAGGAGAGCTCATGGCAGACAGCAAAGCAGGCAAGTTTACCTCTCCAAAGAGGTGCTGGGAAGGCTGGACTCAGTTCTGACCAGAGAGGACGTGTGTTTGCAAAAGAACCAAGCCCTCAGCAGAGCAGTGCTAAGGACAGATCCTAGCTCCTGGGGCCTAGGTGGGTGGTGGTGTCTCCCCATGGTCTTTTCTCTTCCTACAGGGTTTCTTCACTTGAAACTACATTGTTCAGCCTTTTTTCCTGACTTCTATTGATACAGAGTGTTCTTCTGCAAAGCCAGCCTGCAGCCAGCAAATGTTTCTGAAAGTGTTTTCTAGGCTTTGGAGGAAGTTTTTGGAGTAGGGATGGGGATGGGGGGTGGGGGGGAGTGTAGGAGGGGGGGTGGGGGAGAGATGTTGGACAACATCCTGCAATAAATCTGAGGAGTCTTTTTTTGAATCCCTTAGTTTTCTCCTCTTGCATGGTTTTCAGTGGACTCATGTATCTTTTCTCCTTGTTTTCATTTTCCTTTACCTTTTTTTTTTTTTTTTTTTACATTGTATCATCCTCTGTCCTCCTGTGTGATAGAGTGCAGAGGAAATAAAATCACGTCTGTGGCTCATGACAGCATTCCATATTCAGTGGTTGGGTTGTGTTGTTGTGTGTGTGTGTTTTTAATAATCCCGTGTAACTGTTTAAAAAAATTTCCTTTTTGATCAAGTCCCAAATCTGCCAGCCTGTTCTCTCTTCTTAACTGTGGAAAAATGAGACGGTTGCTTGAACATTTGTTGGGTAAGTAAAGCAATCCATTTCTGTGACCATGTATAAAGAGTTTGGCGAACATTTGGGGTCTGTTTGTAACAGGGGGTCTTGGCTCCAGCCGTTGGGGGCTTTTTATGAGCAGGAACCCAAGGAGGGCTTTTTCATAGTGTCTTGATTTTAGGTGACTGTTTGAATCCACTGTTTTTCCTGATAACCTAGGGCTAGGATTGAAGATTATACTTCCTGTTTACCCTCAGGGAAGAAACGTTCAGTTCATTGTGACTTGACTGGAGACCTTGAATTGGGATTGTTTGGATATTAGATAGAAAACTCTGGGTAGGTGATCTGCTTGTGAAATGTAAGGAAACTGCTTGGTGTTAAGAGTCGCAGAGCCTTAAACATGGGGGTGGGGAGGAGCTGGGGGTGGTGGTGTGAGTCCTTATGTTTTAAGATACTTACATGTCTGTAAAAATCCCACCCACCACCAAACTTGGTCTTGATTCAGGACTCATACACAACAGACCCGGCCTTTTTCCAAGCCTGACCCACACATCTGTATATGCACACTTACCTTTACTTCTCATTTATTTCTCACTTTTTACATTTCTCCTGATCTCTTAAGGCTGCAGCTAGAACTTCAGAGTGAAAAAAGTAGCTTCTTGTTTAGCATTTGCTTCAGCATTTCCCTAGAAGTTCACTGCATAAATTCCAGCCTGGAGACCAATCCAGCAGGACCGTAAATGCTGGAAGTATATTCAGTTGCTGTGTTATGCCAACTTGATGGAGTCAATAATCTTTCTTCTTTTAAACTGGTGTCCAGCAACCCACCTTTGAGAACCAATTGGAAAAAGGCTCATTTAATAATGAGGAATGTACCCAATTCTAAGCTGAGAAGTCTTTGCAAGACAGGCCAGCTCCTTAGAGTAAAAGGACAGGCCGTTAATGATGTAACATACTTAGAACTGAACTGCTTGCGTGCCACTACCCCACACAAGAAAGTTCAGACGCTTTAGCTGTTTTCTTTGTTCTTATCTCCTGGCTGTAAATGGAAATTACATATTGAGGTTCTTGTGGCCTCCTTGGAAGCAATATCTAATCACAAGACTCCTGCTTTGGTGCCGTCAGTGTTTGCATAATGGTGCATTTGTTGGGTTGGAAGGAAACCTAAGGGCAAGGCATTTGTCCTCCAAAAGCTTGCATTAAAATGGCTCCCACAGGTTTGCAAAGCCAAGATCTGTTTTCAGATGTGCAGCCCCAGCAAGTTCTCAGCCCTGGAGCAAGCCAGCCACTTGCCTCTGGTCCTGGGGGCACCACCAAACATGAGTCTGTAAAAGTTAATGGCTCTCAAGGTAGCATTGTTTTCCAGTTTCACTCGGGGGGGGGAAAAATAAATGTCTGCATTGCAGCAGGACTAGCTAGGGACAGCAGTGCAGGCTCACGGTGCAGCCCAATGGGGTTTCTCTCTCCAGCTTTTGAACCAATAGACTTGGAGGAAAGGTTACAGATTGACAATTGCAGTGGCTGGACCGAGAGCGGGCCTTCTGGAAATTTCTACCATCTTTGTTCCTTTTAGGAAAAGCACATCCGCGGAGCTGAAGCGTCTCCTACATTCCATGCCTAGGGCATCTCCCCTCCCCCCCTTTCTTTTTTACATCAAGGTAGATGGTCCTCCCTCTGCCACGTTTGTAAATTGCAGAGGGAGGAACAGAACATTGGGCTGTTTTCCTTTTTCTTTCTGCCTCTTCAGCCCCCAAAGAGGATGCACAGCTGCAAGGAACAAACACAGACACACTGGAGCTTTTGATTTCTCTCCTTTTTTTTTTTTTTTTTTTCCCTTGAAGCCCCTCCAGGATGGATTCACTTTCTGCTTTGGGAAATTAAGTGACATTCCTGTAGGGCAGCAGGAGGAACTGCTTTTATTAGCGCCAGAAAATGGTCAGTGTTCCGGCTGTAACTAGGAATTAATTATATATAATCACTCAGTAAACTTTCTACAGTTTTTCTAATTGCTGCTCAGGAACGTGGTTTGCCTTCTGGAGCTGAGTCCAGTTACTTTTATAATTAACAGCTCAAAGATTTGAGTCAGAAAGAAATAAACAATGGGGCCTCCTGGATTATAAATTAGGGATGAAAACAATAGCTTTTTCTTTTCTTTTCTTTTCTTTCTTTCTTGTTACCCCTTTTCTTTTAAACAAAACATTCCCCCTTTTCTTGCCCCGGGAGAACAGTGGGGAAATGGCTTCAGGTCTTAAATAGGAGGGGGGTGGAAATGAGTCACCATTTGAAAAAGGGGAGGGGGGTGATAGCAGCCCGGAAAACCCTGAAGGCAAAGGTAGGTTTTTCTTTTTTTCCAGAGTCCAGCCACTTCACATGTGTGATCTCTTTGTTTCTTTTGCCTCCTTCCCCGCCCCCCCTTCTCTCTCCTGGGCAGAGGCCACAAACATTTTTCAGCTGGGAAGCCCTGGGTCTGGCTTTGCCTCTGGTTTGACCCTGAAAAGAAAGATACGTGCAAAAGTGCCTTGGCCACCCCACAGCAGAGGAGGAGGAAGGGAATCTGTGTAGCAGCCCTGCTCCTGCTCTCAAAGGCAGAAACAAGGAAGGATTCACCCTTGGCTTCAGGTTGCTAAGGCTATGGATGCCCTTCCCCCTCCACCCCACTCTGCTTACTGATAAACAAGCAGGCAGGAGCCATTTCAGCACTGCAGCAAGCTGGGCTGCCAGCCTGTCCCTCGTCATCAAGATTACCTACCTACCGGCCGGCCGGGAGCCAGCCGCCCGTCCTTGCCCTGGTGCAGCCTTGGGCACTCTGCCCTCCTTTCTCCTGAAGCTCACAAACAGTCACCTTGAAACTCTCCACCCGCAGCACCAGGAGAGTTCTGAGGCCATGCGCAGACCTGTGACAGTCAATTACATTATCCACTATGAGGGCTCTTAGCTTGGCCTGTGAAAGCGGGTTTTGCCAAACCCATGGTTAATTTTGAGGGCTCTGTTGGGGGTGGACAAAAATCTAATTTGTGAGTATCCTGCGCCTTGGCTAAGGGCGATGTTTTCCTGTTGTTTCTTCTCTGCAGACTCGGATTATCTTTCCTTGAGGTTAACTGTCTTAGGACTGGCTGGGTGTTTGGTGGCCGTTTTCAGGCTTATTAAACAGCCTTTTTATTTGACTTTGGCCTCAGGCTGGGGTGCAGTCCTTCAGATGCCTGCTGCCCTGGAAGCACTTTTCATTTTCCGTAGCTCCTCTTTGGTAAGGATGCAGAGCTGGTTTCTCATCTACCAGAAAGGGGGAATGGGCTTCCTCCGCCCGCCCCCCCGCCCAGCCTGCGCCCTTTTAACAGTTTGGTGGTTTGCACAGACACCTGTCTGTCTGCACTTTATGCCACAGGGCTGCCTAATTCCTCACCTTCCACCCACCTAATTCGAGGGCAAGGGGGCCTCATTTTAGAGCCTCACGTTGAAGGCTCAGGATCTGAAAGGGAAGGGTTTTCCTTAGGAACCTGTGACTTCACAAACTCCCCCTGTCACTGCAGATTTTTTTTTTTTCCCAAGCTTCTAAACGTTGGGTTGTTGGTGTCCTTTGGTTGAGCTTTTCCTAGTTCTGATATTTAGGAAGGTGGCTTTGAAACTAGCAGGGCTGCTTAAGCAAGAGCTACAGCTATTGAACAAACTGCTACCATTTTAGCTTCAATACAGGAATGAGGCAGTGTTGCCAGACGCCATTTTAAGAATCCTGCATAAATAGCTTAGCTACCGATGACTCTGCCTGTTTTAGGTGAGTGCTTATATAAAGCTGCTAACCATTCCCTCCCCTCCCCCCAATTTTTAAAGAAATTAATTGCAGATTTAGGGCAGCATGGTGTTTTGATTTTAATGTTCACTATTTTGTGATCTAGAAGAGGAAAGATGTTTGTGTCTTGGGGATGAAATATTTCTTACAGCCTGGACCACTTTGGTATTTTGAATGAAAGTAAAAAGCTGAAGGAAAAGTCCTTTCGAATGGTTGCATGATTCTTGAATTGCTGTGTGATGATCCTCAGCTGTAGACCCAGACTCTTGTGCATGCTGGTTATATATTCTAGAGGGGTTAGATATTCTTGGTTAACAGTCAAGTAGGGGCACTTGGGGAAAAGAAATATCTGGGCATTGTGTTTCCAGGCAGTTTTCTGTCCAAACTAGATGTTTTCTCTTTTCTCTCTCTCCTGGAAGTGTTGAGGGGATGGGATTCCTGGGAATTACGGACCAGCCTTGAGTCTTCAGAATTAAAAATCAGAAGGCTTAAAACATCCTGGAGGTGCAGTTCATCTGCAACTTTTAATTGCTCTTTTCCAGTGCATGCAGGTGAAGAAGTAAGCAGAGGTTTTCTTGCTCAGGCATTGGGGGAGAAACCTTTTATTCTTTCTGGGACGGGATGGGATGGTCTTGGTTGTATGTGCAGGCGCCTGTTATTTCTTCTTTAATTGCCTGAAATGTATCAGTTTGTGAAATCCAGGGGCAAGTGACTTAGGGGAACCCCTGAGTGCAAGAGGTGATGGTGGTGGGAACATAACAATGTATATAACTAGTTGATGGTGTATTGTCCTGTTGGGGTGAGATTTTCAGCTAATTTTACCCTTTCCTTTAGCGGGCCCCAGCCTCCCCAGCTGACCTAAAAAAAAAAAAAAAAAGTAATGTCAGTTTGAAACAAGGGCTGCTTGTTCCATTGTTTTGGATTTAAATAATTGGGGTTGCTGGAAGCTAGCAGATATGGAAGGAAAAATGCTGTGTATTTTCTAATAGACTTTAATGTGTTAATGAGGAGAGTTCAAAGTCTTTTCTTCAGACGCAGCTGCTTTTTCTTTTTAACAATTATTATTTGACTGTTTTTTTTTCCCCTCCATATGACTGAACAGTTCTTAACCTAAATTGACCAAGATCTGTGGGGCATTCAGACAGGTACAAATCTTTTCTCACCATCACTTTTGATGTAATATTCATAGTTTTTTTTTTCTTCCCCTAATAACATACTAGTACTTAACACTAAACCAAAAAAGAAAAAAAAAAAATGAGATCAGTGGTGTAGAAAAAAGGAAGTCCCTTTAGATGTGGCTATTCAAAATGACTAATTTTGCATTCTGGTCTTTGCTTTTGTAAATGAAGTTTTAAAAAATTTTTTTCCTTTAGATGCATAGACCTTGCAATTTCCTTTAGTCAAATACAAGGTGTGTGTGTGTGTGTGTGTGTGTGTGTGTGTGTGCATGCATGTGCATGCATGGGTTCCCTTTGAAAGGGTGGCTTGCTGATCTGAAAAAGATGGTTTTCTGAAATTGTTGTCCTTCAAATCCTTGGCTAAATCCTGGTGGTGCTATTGCTAAAGTTAGGTGATTATGGTGCCCACTTTGTAATACTTGGAAAGATAAAACAGCTTAACTTTCTTTTCCCTCTTTTCTGCTCCAGAATTATCTTAAACTCAGCAGCATATAGCCACCCCATCCCTAGTTTGCATTTTCTTAGCCTCTCAGCAGCTTTCCTGCCTGAAGTATTCAGCCTCCTCTAGGCTGTTACAAGCCAAATAATTGTTCTCTTGAATGCAGCCCAACTCCATGATCTATACACCTTTGAATGTTTTCAGCGCTGCAGAAATCCTTCAAGTGGGTTTGGGGGAGTCTGTAATGCATAATTGTTTCTTTTCACTACCAAACATTTTGGTTGGATCCCAGATTAGCGTTTTCTCCATCACTCAAAATATGGGATCGGTTTCAAGAAGTTTAGGATTTCACATACTTCATGCTAGAGAGGGGAGCAAAATTCTAGTTGCTGGAAAGATCAGGGTTGCTGTCTGTTCTTTTGAAGCTGACCATCTCCCCCTCTTTGAAGGGGCCGTATGGGGCTTTCTGTTAAAATTTATTTCCAGTCACTCCAAGCAAAAAACCATCAGCAGTATCCATTTGGACATTCTGGGCAAGTTGCAGGCAGGGTGTGTTTCTGAGTTGAGATTGTTTGCCTCTTAAGTTGGAGTAAAAAGTATCCGTGCTAAAATCACCTGCCTCAAAATCACGGTTGTATTAGTGCACGTTAGTGACATGTTTAATTTCAGAAGCAATGTCTTCTGATGAAAACCATTTGTGACAACATGTCTGTTGTTTCTTTGGTGATTTGTGTCCCAGGCTTTCTCTACAAAGGCAGTGTGGATGAAATTGTCAACGGGGTTCAATATCAGAGACCTAAATGTGTTAACATTCTGATTTAAAAGCACACTGCCTTTCTGTTTCTTCTCTCTGCTGGGACCAGTGAAGTTGGAGCCCTTTAAGTCCTTCTTACTTAATTCTCAGCTCTCATTTCGTCCTTTCTATGTAGTCCCATCAAACACGGAACTCTCCTAAACGCAGCTCCATCTGACCCTGAGGTTCCAGGACTTTTGGGACTTAACCTTTTGTCTCGTCACAGTCCCAGACCATGAAACACAGAAGAGACATTCTAATCTTTCCTGCCTTACCCAGCGTCCCCCCTGTCCTGGTTTTTGAGTCTTCCAGGTAGAAGATTTCAGCCATTTCAGTTGGAGATGCGCCCATTTCTTCTTGTTGAACCACAGTCCGATGGAATTGCATCTAGAATAATTGCTCAGGTTCTTATCACTTCGTCGTCAGACGAATGCCTGGAAAGTTCCAGCACCTCAAACTGTTGGCACTTAGAAAAGCAGAACTTTTCCTGGCTTGGCCTGAGAGGTGTGTGTATGTCCGTGGGGAAGATAGGGAATGGCCTGCCTGCACCCTGTTCAGCGGGGAGTTCCAGCCGAGAGAGCGAGAGAAGATTCTGGTGGATGGCCCAGCAGAGGGGCCTGTTTTCCCTGCTTCTTATCCCAACCCCCAACTCTCATCCTGTCTTAAATAATCCTTCCTCATTCCACTTTTGTGGTGGGGGTAATTAGTCACAGCTCAAAAGAGTGCTGAATGCTTTCTCTAAACCATTCCTGCTACAGAGAGGAAATATCCCAGGGGTTGGGAGTGTGGAGACCCCAATCCTAATTCCTGGGCTAAGTGCTGGTGGTTTGAATGTTTTGAGACCAGGCCTTTTGCTTCTCGCCTGAGCATATTTTTCTACTTTGTAGCTTAACCTATATATTTTTTCATGTTCCTGCCTCGTTGGGAAATAGTAAGATTTAGCCAGGAGGTCTGGGAAAATACTGTTTGCCTTGCAGAATTCAGAGATCTGCACTCCAGGTGCCCCCAAAACCACCTCCAACCTGAACCCAGTGTTAACAATGAGAAACTGACTTGAAGGCTGGGTTTTCATTGGTCCATGGGGGTAGATTGTAATTGTGTGTCTTAAAAAAGCCTTTTGCATCTTCCAATAGCATGACAACTGGAATAGTAATTTGACTTAAAGAACAAGCTAGTGTTTAAAAACACTCCTATAGGATTCTTAACACTTTGTTTGAAATCAGGGTGTGGGTTCCTTTCCCCCTGCCCTTGGAAGATTGTCTGAAAAATGTGGGTTTGCTGTTAGAACTTCTAAATAACCGCCCCCATGGGGCAAGTTCTCAGTCTACCTAAACGTGAACATAATTTGCTCTATTTCAGCTTGGCTGAAGAGGAAATAAAAACAGAACAGGAGGTGGTGGAGGGCATGGATATCTCTACTCGCTCCAAAGGTAAGTAAAAATCTGGTATTATCTATCCAGAGCAGAGGAGGAAATTGGAATTTCTTTTGCTTGTTGTTTCAGTGCAGTGAAGTGTGGCTTACCAGTGGAGGCTCTAACTAACACTCCTCCGATTTTGAGAGGTTGGCACCTTTGATGGATGAACCTCATGTATACAGAAATCTCCTTTTGATTTGCTTTCCCCTGGCGTGTCTGTGTAGGTGTTCCGACCTGTCGGAAATTGTCCGGACAGTAAATTTTACGTGTGAGTGTCATGACGGAGGGCGGCTGGCTAGCTCTCTGCAGGGTGACTTTCGGGAATCAATTTAAATAAAGCATGTTCTAGAAGCAACTGGAGTCTCCAGCCGCTGCTAGGTTTCTGATTTCAGTAACAGGCCTCTTTGGAATCGCAGAGGTGGAACGAAGGTGACCCACTTCCTTGGTAAACGTTGGTCTTGGTTAGAGATTAAAGGGAAACGTTAGGACTTCCTGGAATGCTGGGGCCAGTGTTTGCATGTAGGACAGAATTGTGCAAATCAGAGTAAACATGGTATGTGCTTCTCTTCAGAATCCTGTGTTAGAGCTCCTCAAGGATCTTCTAATTGAGGCATTGGTACTTTCTGATTGGTCTGTGTGACATCTCACGAGGTTTCCCGCAAGGAAGCAGTTATTCACATTTGCCTTCAGGGTGCTTTTAGAAATGAGCCGCGGGAACATTTCTCACCTCTTTGGTTGATGAAAATGCTCATCTCCAGACTTAGTTGTTGTACCACGGTGGTGGTATTCTTTCAACAAGTCGCTGAGTACCTGTGCTGGAGTCTGGGGGCGGGGAGGCGGGTTGGACTAGATAGAGGGTGAGTATAGACTCGGCCAGACTCTCCTCCAGCCCAAGAGCTTCACAAAGAGTGGCTCCGTGAAGTCGTCTGAGACAACAGAGCTTTTTGAGGATTTTGACAAGACAGCGTGTCGCTGTGGGCAAAGACGAGGGTCAGATAGTGGTGGCATGGTGGTGACCTGGGAAGCAGGGGCTGGCCGTTGTTGCTGCCTGATTTGCCTGATGGGGGCCTGGGCCTGGTTCAGAGAGGAGGGGAGGCCCCTCAGGTGGACAGGCCAGGCTGTCCGGGTGGGTGGTCGGTGCGTGGGGGGGGGGCGTCGGAGGGCTGCTCCCCTTCACCAGAGCCCCACCCCCGCCCCAGCCCAGGCCAGGCTGGGCCCGCAGCACCTCTGATGATGAGGAGAGCCCCAGGGGAGTCTGAACAAGAGGTGTTTGGAGACAGTTGCTGATGGGGAAGCCTGTCTCAGTCCCCCCGCTTTGGGCTCAGAATTGAGTGTGGAGAAGCCCAGAGAACGGGGTCTGGGAGCCGGGCTCGCCGTCCTTGCTCTGCTCGCTCACCTGGACACGTTCTGGCTCTGCCCCTGTTTTCTTATCTGTAAAACGGGCTGTCAGATGAGATTCTAAGATTCCTTCCACCTTGGGCTTACTCTCGTAAAAGTAATACTTGCTGGTGGCATTTATGAAGGCTGTGCTTGTAGGGTCCAGGAGCCTTTTCTTACCTGGCAGGAGATGGGAGGTGGTGGTCCCATTTTGCCGTTGAGGAAACCGAGGCTCCGAGTGGTAATGTCTCCCAGGTAGAAAGTGTAGGATGGGATCGAACTGAACCGAGGCTCGGACTCCAGGGAGGTGCTTCCTTCCTGAGCACTCGGTGCCTGGAAGGCCCTGGAGCCCCGTTGTGGAGACTTCTCCAAAAGGGTCAGAATCGGGGACCGTCAGCCAGAGCAGGAGGCCCGTTCAGCTCAGGCCCTTCCCTCTGCGTGTGGAGACCCCTCTTCTCTTCCCCTTGAGCGTGGAGACCCCGCTTCTTGTCTTCTTTCAGACCCCTGGGTGCTCCTAGCCCTTCACCTTCTGTGTCTGGGCCGTCCGAGGTGTGACCACTCTGGGGCCACCATAATCCCTTATCTGCCCCACCGCATCCTCTCCCGCCAGCAGCCAGGGCGATCTTGGAAAAACACTCCATCAGGTGCATGTCGTCTTGCTGAGTCCATCCACTGACCTTCCAGTGCCCTCAGGCTCCAGTCTGAAGTGACTGTGACCAACATGCCTGGCCTGACCCCTTCAGCTTCCTTTACTTTTGTTTACCTTGTGACAGATGCTCTGTGCACCTGACCCCACTTGAGCTCCCCAGCCTCCCTCCCCTCTGTCCTCTCCTGGGGGCCCTTTGCCGGGAACGCTGCCCCTGGGTCCTGCTGCCTACTTCTCATCTCAGCTTCTTCTCAGACGTCAGCTCCTGAGGGAGGCCTTCAGTGGCCACCCTGTCCACAGGAGCCATTCCATCATTTTGTGTTATGTTTTTAAAAATAAACTTCTAATTTTAGAGCAGTTTTAGATTTAGATTTCCAGGTAAGTTGTGAAGCTAGTGCAGAGTGTTCCCATACCACCCCCCCCGACACACACACACATAGTTACACACACACACACACACACGGAATTACAGTTTTTCCTCTGTTATTAACACCATACATTGGTCTGGTCCATTTGTCACAATTAATGAATCGGTATGTCACTACCAACTAAAGTTGATGCTTTGTTCAGATTTCCTTAGTTTTTCCACTAAGATCCCTTTTCTCTTCCAGCACCCCATCCAGGATCCCACATGACATTTAGCTCTCGTGTCTCCTTAGAATCCTCTTGGCTGTGACAGTTTGTTAGACTTTCCTTGTTTTTGATGGCCTTCCTAGTTTGGAGGAAAACCGGTCAGGTATTTTGTAGGATGATCCTCATTTGGGGTTTATCTGATGTTTTTCTCATGGTTGGATTGGAGTAGGCCGGAATTATGGGTTTTTGAGAGGAAGACCTTAAAGGGCCGTTTCCATCACGTCATATCAAGGGTGTATATTATGAACATGATTTATCACTGGTGGTGTTGACCTTGATCACTTGGCCAAGGGAGTGTTTGTCGGGTTTCTCCCCTTCCTTTTTGGAAGGAAGTCACGGTGCCCGGCCCACACTTACGAAGTGTGGAGAGCCATGCTCCAGCTTCCGAAGGCCAGAGTATCTACATAAATTATTTCATGTTGTTCTGTATGGGAGACTTGTCTTGTTTCTCCCATTTATTTGTTCAGCCATTTATTTATATCAGCAAGGACTCAACTGTTTTATACTTTGGGTTTTGTATTACTTATTTTGTTGCTCAAATTGTTCTAGCTTTGGCCACTGGGAGCACTTTCAGTCGGCTCCTGTGTCCTGTGTCCCTCTGACGTCATTGTTGGTTGATTGATCGAACACTTTCTTAATTTCTGGCACTGCAGGATGCTCTAGGCTCATCTTGTATATTTTCCCCAAGGCCCCTGGTTGTTATCGGAGAATGGCCTTAGAAACCAAGATCTGGGTGCTGGATGTGCTCATTACTGCTGAGGTGTCTTTGCTTCTAGGTTCTGTCAGCTGACAGAGCAAAGAAACATATATATGTGTATAGGAACCCACATGTATACACATCTATAAACATTTCTATCTGTATCTCTGTTAAATTGAGTTCATACACTTGTCTCCAGTTCTGATCCATTACCACATAGATCATTCCAGCCTTCTCCCCCTTACTTATCTGTAATTTCCCACTCCCACAGTGAGAAAGCGGCTCCTGCCACCTGCCATTCTTTACCGTTTTGTGGTATACTTAAAATCTTACATTCAGCATTCAGCTTGGTGAACTTTAACACGTGTATACACTTATGGGACCACGGCCCAGATCAAGTTAGTTGAACATTCGTGGCATTCTGAAAGGCTCTTTGTAGCCCCTTGTCCATGACCTTGTACTTCTATTTATTTTGTTTGCTGATGGTCTCTTCTGCTACAGTGTTAGGCTCCTTCTCTCTCCAGGCCCTACACCACCATGGTCAACCTCTCCCTCCCATTTGAGACGCAGGATGGCATGGAGATTTAAGAAAACCTGGCTTGGGCTTCCCTGGTGGTGCAGTGGTTGGGGGTCTGCCTGCCGATGCAGGGGACACGGGTTCGTGCCCCAGTCCGGGAAGATCCCACATGCCGCAGAGCAGCTGGGCCCATGAGCCATGGCCGCTGAGCCTGCGTGTCCGGAGCCTGTGCTCCGCAACGGGAGAGACCACAGCAATGAGGGGCCCGCATACCGCAAAAAAAAAAAAAAAAAAAAAGAATTGCATAATCCAAAATATATAAAGTTTATATAACTGAATATCAAAAAAACAAACAACCCAATCAAAAAACGGGCCGAAGACCTGAATAGACATTTTTCCAAAAAAGACATACAGATGGCCAACAGGCACCTGAAAATATGCTCAACATCGCTAATCATCAGAGAAATGCAAATCAGAACAACAATGAGATATCACCTCACACCTGTCCGAATGGCTATCATCAAAAAGTCTACAAATAATGAGTGTTGGTGAGGATGTGGAGAAAAGGGAACCCCTGTGCACTGTTGGTGGGAAGGTAAATTGGTGCGGCCACTATGGAAAACAGTATGGAGGATCCTCAAAAAACTAAAAATTGAACTACCCTGTTATAGCAGTTCCACTCCTGGTTGTATATATGTGAAAAAAAGAAAAGTAATTTGAAAAGACACGTGCACCCTGATGTTTGTAGCAGCACTATTTACAATACCTAAGATATGGAAGCAACCCGTGTCCATCAACAGATGAAGGATTAAAGAAGATATATGTGTATATATGTGCGTGCGCGCGCGCGCGCGCACACACACAGTGGAATATTACTCAGCTATAAAAAAAGAATGAAATTCTGCCATTTGTAGCAACATGGATAAATCTAGAGAATATTAGGCTTGGTGAGATAAGTCAAAGACAATTACTGCATGATACTACTTACGTGTGGGATCTAAAAAAATAAAACAACTGAATGTATATAGCAAGAGAAATAGGCTCACAGATATAGAAAACAAACGAGTGATTTTCAGTGGGGAGGTGGAAGCAGGGAGGGGCGCAAGGTAGGGGTATGGGATTAAGAGATACAAACTCCTATGTGTAAAATACAATAGATAAGCAATAGGGATATATTGTACAGCACAGGGAATTGCAGTCATTATTTTGTAATAACTGGAGTATGATCTACAAAAAATACTGAATCGCCATGCTATACACCTAAAACTAATAAAATACTGCAAATCAGTAAAAAAAATTGTGTAGGGCACCCCAGCAGGCAGGTTCAGGACCGGCATCCTATCCTCTGAGACGTTTGAAGAAATCCGGTCTGCAGCCTTTTGGACTGATTTTCTCAGGGTCTTTGGAGCCCCCGTTCTGGTGGGGAATCGTGAGGGGGATGGCGTCACCTGGTTTCAAGGGAGACCTTCCTCTCTCCCCAGGGATTGTGTTGGATGGCTTTCTTTGTGTGGAGGTGAGTTCCTATCCTCCAAGGTCACTGTATGGCCAGGCGACTGGCTGCTTCTGTGTCCTGCGAACCTTTCTGATAGAACCTCTCCGGTTAGGTGAGGAAATTGCATACGTAAAGAAAGGCCTGGAGTTATGATACAGGGTGGCTGGGGTTCTGAGAGCTGAGGTCAGCCTGGTCCAAATGTGACCAGTTAGCAAAAGCTGGGGTGAAGGCTTATTTCTCTTTCAGTCCTAATTATTCAAAATCCATGTTGTGATGGTGTGGGCTCTGCGAACACAAACTTGTTTCTCTAGCCTGCTTTTCTTATGCTTTGGGACATTCAGTGCTTCAGCTCCCCCCTGGGACCGTCTGATCAGGGTTCTTTGGTTGTGAGCAACGGAATCCGGCTCTGGTTAATTGGAGCAGGAAGAGGATGGACTGGAAGGTGGTCGGTTGGCTCATGGGGTTGAGGGAATGGGTGGAGGCCCAGGGCTGCTCTGGGGGGCGGAGCTAGTATACAGCCTCCTCAGGGTCAATAGGGCAAAGTCCCTAGGGAGAGTCCCTTACCTAGTGTCATGTTTCTGCCCTTTGGCTGGGGAAGGGCCGGTATCTAGACATCTGGACCCCCCAGCGTTGCCCCCACTGGGAAAGAGGTAATCCTCAAAAGAGGATGAGGTGACCACCAGGCATCTTGGGAAACTGGCAACATCATTCCCTACTTGTGGGTGAAGAGGCCCCGAACTGTACTATACTTGAGAAACTTAGAAACTCTGACAATAATTGGCTCAGAGTTCTTTCGTTCTGTTCCTACACCTAGTTTGTACGACCTTTCAGGTTCTCTAACTAAATTTCAATTTGTACACCCTCTTACATACTCACTTATTAACTGAATAATTCCCAAGCCAGGCATTGCCATAACGCCAGCCTTGACATTTACCGGAGCATTTTAGTTCTCGGGAGACAAAGCTCTCATGCTTTCAAGATGTCAGGTTGACATTTGTGTCTGGGGGTAATGATCTGCTGAAAGATGCTCAAGCAAAACTTGGAAATACTGTCTAGATGCCAAGTGTGTTTGCCTCGCTGATGTTTTCTGAGTACTTACTAGGTGCCAGGTATTATATGCAAATTACTTCATTCGATTCTCATAATAACGCTGTGTTACAGGTGTTTTTATTCCCATTTTATAGTTCCGGAAACTGAGGCAGAGAGAGATTAATGAAGTGGCAGATTGGAGAATTGGGGTCAGGTTTTATCTTTGATTTTAAACGTTTGTACTTGGTCATGAGCTCTACCGGAAGGATCCCAGGTGAGATGTCTGCAGGGGCCTGCAGGTGGACCAGTGAGTGTAGCTGGCATCCAGGGGTGCTGGGGCCTTTGGTGAGTTGGAGAGTATCTGTCCTAAAGGGGGAGGGTACCTCCATTTGATTGCTGACGAGCTGGAGCAGGAATATGGCTCACTGGGTGTCACCACCTGGGAGTTTATTTTTTTTGCCCCTGTAAAAATGCCTGGTTTAGAAACGTGATCCGTATAGCCCAGTTTCTGAAAGACCATGCATGAACCCAACAAAACACATCTCTGGGCCACAAGTGGTGGAGGGTTGTGGGTTTGCTTTCTCTGTGTGAGACTGGACACAGCACTGTTGATTGCAGGATTTTGGCCACACGATGCAGGAGGTCAGAACAAGCTCCTCCAAGGCCAGGGACTTAAAGTCTGAAAAATGATGGACGCTGGGAGCTAGCTCACATCTCCATACAAAGGCTCCCCTGTTTGGGCTGCTTGCATCTTGATCCTGCTGTGTGTGCGTTTTGCAGTAATGATTGTGGTGTATGGATGCCAGGCTGCCAGAGCTGAAACCATTTTTAAAAATGTCTGTGTAATGTCACCCGCACAAGGGAACGAGCCACTTGGAAACCATGCACAGATGCAGCGGAAGCCCAGGATATTAAAATCTTGAACAGTATCGTTCTTGCTGAGATTTGCCTGGGTATGGATACGTTTTCCGAGACAGGATGCTGGAGGATGTACAATTACAGCAATTTGCTAACCAGCCCCAGACCTCAATTAGTACAGGATACTCGTTCTCACTGTTGTATGTAAATTAAGACAGTTTCACAAAGGGATTGTTTATGAGGACGGCTATGAGATAGAGGCCTTCTATCATTTTTTTTTCCCCAAGGAAACTGTTTAAGAAAATAAAACCGTAAACACTCTTAAATCACAGTGAGATATGGAAGTGCTGAGAATTTTTCTTTTCAAAAATGAGCATCAGTATTTTTAACTCTGTTTGGCTCTTCTACATCTCCTCCAAGCCCAAGAAGTGCCACCAATGTACTGTGCAATGGAAGGAATTGATTTGCGAGTTAGATAACTACCAGATTGTTCCTCTCCCAACAAGGTCTAAAATATCGCGGAACTCTGAGGATGTTGGATACGGCTTCCCAAATGAGAAACCTTCTACTTTCTCTTCGCCAGCCTAGCATCCGTGCGTCTGTTCACGGAATCCTGTCAGCACATCCGTGCAATTTATCTTTGTGGTTTACTTGTGGAAAACCTTGTGTTTGCCCCCGTTTTGAAGCGTGACCCACGTTACCTGTTTATGTGACTACTGTTACTCCAGGAGACTGTGATCTACAATGGACCGTTTTCAACCATAGTTTCAAAAGAACCGCCTCTTCTTTTTCCTCCTCCAAATGCCTCTAGAGTTAACTTTCTAGGTCTGAGGCCTTTTAGAGATCCTGGCACTTTTTTTTGCCTGAAAGTTTCAAAGAGTAGTTATTCCAGTTTTCTCCGCTGATGGGGGCCCCTTTACTGTTGGCTTGAGGGGAGAGAGTTTGGCAAGGCCACATCTCACAGTGGGGGTGTGTGCAGTATTACATATTCCAGGCCCTCCCCATGCTCCCGTCCCTCCCCCTCCACTTTCCCTCCACCTGTTTCCAGTTTTCCTGGAGCCCAGAGATCCAGCATTTCAAAGTGAACAGTAACATGTTTTTTTTTTTTTTAAATGTTGATCATCTTTATATGTTTTTAAAAAATATTATTTGTTTATTTATTTATTTGGTTCCGCCGGGTCTTAGTTGCCGCACGTGGGCTCCTTAGTTGTGGCATGGGAAGTCTTAGTTGCGACATGTGGGGGCTAGTTCCCTGGCCAGGGATCGAACCTGTGCCTCCTGCATTGGGAGCGCGGAGTCTTAACCACTATGCCACCAGGGAAGTCCCAACAGTAACATGGTTTTTATTTTTATTTTTAAAATTTTATTCGTCTATTTTTTTGGCCATGCCGCGCGGCCTGCAGGATCTTAGGGATAGAACCTGCGTCCTTGTGTGGGAGCGTGGAGTCCAAACCACTGGATGGCTATGGAATTCCCAGTAACATCATTTTTAATCCGTTCACAGAATCGTGCAGTGGTGATCACCACGGTCAATTTTAGAACATTTAACAGTCACTCCCCATTCATTGCCCCTTTACCCTGACAACCACTCATCTACTCTCTCCCTCTCTGGATTTGCTTATCTTGAACATTTCACGTAAATGGGATCATTCAATATGTGACCTTCTGTGTCTGGCTTCTTTCACGTAGAATAATGTTTTTAAGGCTCATCCACGTTGTAGCACACATCACTTGATTCCTTTTTATGGCTGAATAATGTTCCATCGGGTTATTCCATTGTCATGTTTTGTTTTATCCATTCATCTGTTGATGGACATTTGAGTTGCTTCCTCTTCTTGGCTATTATGGAGAACAGTGCTGTGAATGTTCGTGAATGAGTTTTTGTGTGGATGTATGTTTTCATTTCTCTTGGGTGTAGACCTAGGAGTGTGGTTTGGAGTCATGGGTTAGCTCTGTGTTTTACCTTTGGAGGAATGTACAGACATTTGTTTTTATTTTTATTTGTTTATTTTATTTTATTTTTAAATATTTTTTTGGCCGTGCTGTGCAGCATGTGGGATCTTAGCTCCCTGACCAGGGATCGAACCCGTGGCCCCCTGCAGTGGAAGCGCAGAGTCTTAACCACTGGACCGCCCGGGAAGTCCCCTGTACAGACTTCTGAACATACTCAGGTCTCTTCCACATTTCCTCTCTTGACCTTGCATCTTTCCTATTAGCAGTTCTCCTATTTCTGGCCCCTTCAAAGCCAAACTTCTTAAGAGGGGTGTCTGTACTCACGTCTTGGTTTCCTCACCTCCTGCTTTGTCCTGCCAGCTCCACCCAGACCCTCCACGTTAACAGTTATCACTGGGCTTCCTGTAGACTCCAGTGGATGGTGTCAGTACTCCCGTGTCTTGATCTCACAGAGGCATTGGATCTTGCTGATCATTTTTCTCCTGGAAACTGTCGCTTCCAGTGCTTTTCCTTCGATTTCCCTGGCTCCTTCTCTTCTCCATTAAACGTTGGAGTTGCTGAAAGTCCTCACCTTGCCCAGCACGTTCTTCTCCTGGGTGATCTTGCCCACATCTGTGGCTTTATGACTCACAGATATTTTAATTCCAGCCTGGATTTCTCCTGAGTCATGATGCAGAAGGCCAGCTGCCCACCTGACTGCCCTGCCTGTATGTTGTTCATGGGTGTCTCAGACTCAACGTGTCCAAAACCGATTTCACTGTCCACCTTCCCTCCTGGTCCCTACCCCCCACCCCCAACAGAACACCTGCTTCTCCACTATGATCAGTTAGCCAGGACTCTGCCAGTTGGCTAGGCCAGGGATGTGCGACTGATCCTCGATTCTTCTGTCCTTTGCCTTTTTGTGTCGTTTACTTAAAATAATATGTCGTAAACATCACTCTTTTTCAGGTTATCACCAGTGAACTGCAGTAGTCTTTTTTTAAAATAAATTTATTTATTTTATTTATTTTTATTTTTGGCTGTGTTGGGTCTTCATTGCTGCGCGCAGGCTTTCTCTAGTTGCGGCGAGCGGGGGCCACTCTTCGTTGTGATGCGCGGGCTTCTCATTGAGGTGACTTCTCTTGTTGTGTCGTACGGGCTCTAGGCGCGTGGGCTTCAGTAGTTGTGGCTTGCAGACTCTAGAGCACAGGCTCAGTAGTTGTGGCTCAGGGGCTTAGTTGCTCTGCGGCATGTGGGATCTTCCCGGACCAGGGCTTGAACCCGTGTCCCCGGCATTAGCAGGTGGATTCTTAACCACTGTGCCACCAGGGAAGCCCCTGCAATAGTCTTTTAATTGGTCTCCCATCTCTCTCCACCCCACCTCCTGATCTTTCTAAAAGGAACCTCTCTTCCGGCTACTGCCTCCTACTTTAAACTCTTAGGGGCTTGCTCTTGGTTTTAGGATGAAGATCAAAGTCCTAAAATTCTCATGTGTGGGCCTCGCCCACCTTTCCAGCCTCCTGCCTCCATGGCCCCCTTTCTCTCCACTCCAGCTACACTGATCTTCCAGGTCCTCAAAAGGAAGATCCTCCTCTCTCCTTTCTCTCCTAACCTCCTACCCACCTGGACGCGAAGGCTCCAAATGAGGGTGGATCCTGCCTTTTGTTTTTGCGCATCTCGTTTTCCCCTGTGCCCCTTTTACTACCACTGTGCCTGTTCTAGTTGGTGCACAATAAATACGTCTTTTGAATGAATGAGTGAATGATTTGACCTTGTCTACCAGATAGACAGTACTTTTTTAAAAAATTAATTTTATTTTTGGCTGCGCTGTGTTGCTGCGCGCGGGCTTTCTCTAGTTGCGGCGAGCGGGGGCTACTCTTCATTGCGGTGCGTGGGCTTCTCATTATGGTGGCTTCTCTTGTTGCGGAGCACGGGCCCTAGGTGCGCGGGCTTCAGTAGTTGTGGCACATGGGTTCAGTAGTTGTGGCTCGCAAGCTCTAGAGCACAGGCTCAGTAGTTGTGGTGCATGGGCTTAGTTGCTCTGCGGCATGTGGGATCTTCCCGGACCAGGGATGGAACCCGTGTCCCCTGCATTGGCAGACGGATTCTTAACCACTGTGCCACCAGGGAAGTCCGGACAGAACTTTCCTCCTGGAGAAGGATGTAAAAGCAGCCTTTCAGCCAGAGCGGATGGCTTTATTTCCAGCATCATCGGTGCGTGGAAGTAATTACCCAAGCTCAAATGTCTGCTCTCTGAAACGATTGGTGGCTTGTCTGTCTTCCCCCCCCAGGGACACAGTACTCTTTGAAATGGCCCCCTTCCCTTTGATTTCTTTCCTTCCCCTGGTATTAACACCACTTAAAAAAAAATTAATTATTTGGCTGCGCCGGGTCTTAGTTGCAGCATGCGGGATCTTTAGTTTTGGCATGCAGGATCCAGTTCCCTGACCAAGGCTGGAACCTGGGCCCCCTGCATTGGGAGCGTGGAGTCCCAGCCACTGGACCACCGGGGAAGTCCCTAAGACCTTTTTTTTTTTTTTTTTTTTTTTTTTGGGCTGTACGCGGGCCTCTCACTGCTGTGGCCTCTCCCGCTGCGGAGCACAGGCTCCGGACGCGCAGGCTCAGCGGCTATGGCTCCCGGGCATAGTGGCATCTTCCCGGACCGGGGCACAAACCCGTGTCCCCTGCATCGGCAGGCGGACTCTCAACCACTGCGCCACCAGTGAAGCCCCCCAAGGCCATTTTTGATGGGCCCTTTCCCAAACACAAGTGCGATTGTTTTGCTTGCCTGCTTTGGGTTGCCAGTGGCTCCTGAAGACGACCCCAGTCCTGAGCAGAGATTCAAGGCCCTGCTCCATCTGTCCTTTCTGGCAGAAGCTGCCCTCCTGTTCAGACTGCCAGGCCCGAATGTTGGGTCCTGTGATGTGCCAGGTTCCTTCCTGCTCCTCGCTGGGTTCACACCTTTGTAGATCCTTCCAGGCTTCTCTCCCTGAGGACCTGCCTTCCCCCTGGCTTCTCCACATCCTTGGGGATCCAGGCTCCCTTCTTTCAGAGCCTTCATGTATACCTCTTACAGTGGAGTTCTTTAGCTTCCAAAGTTGAAATCGCCCCGGGGGAATTCCCTGGTGGTCCAGTGGTTAGGACTGCGAGCCTTCACTGCCGAGGTCTCGGGTTCAATCCCTGGTTGGGGAACTAAGATCCTGCAAGCTGCGTGGCATTGCCAAACAAAACAAAACAGTAATCACCGGGAAAGTCCCTTAAATTGCCCAGGAAAGGACAGTAATCAGCTCTGATCAGACAATCTCACGCATCCTAAAGGTCTGAGTATTTCCAAGCTAGGCTAAAGGTGGCAAGTCCACGTACACATTTCTAGACATCAAATCATTATGCCTTGAAGATCTCTCCAGTAGGGGTGGGTGGAGGATTCTGAAGGGTGCTGCTTGCCTGCTAGGCTTCCTCCCTTGTCTGTTATATATTGAGCTTCTATAGCTATGCTTGTCTGATAAGGTAGCCACTAGCTGTATGTGGCTGTTTTAATTTACATTAATTAAAAAAAAATTCCTTCCTCAGTTGCACTAGCCACATTGCAAGTGCCCAGAGGCTGCACAGATATTAGCACAGATACAGAACGTTGCCATCATTATAGAAAGTTCTTTTGGACAGCACTGCACTACAGCTTTCATATATTAATATGTCATGCTGGATGCAGTAGGTGGAAACACCTAGCCATGGATTGGCACAGCATAGAACATGTTCAAAAAATTACTGTATCGGTGTCTTAAGTTTCGCTTGATTAGATTCTCCTGGGCCTGCTCTTTCTTTGAAAAGTTATGTAAAGAGAGAACACAGCTATCTTCCCATCTTCCCAAGTTGGCATTTCTTATCCAGGCCACACTGAACCTCCTTTCTGCCGGGCCCTTTGGCATCTTGGCACACTGGCTGGGGAAAAATAACCCAGAATGTGCTGGGCAGCCCTCTCCCCAGCCTTCAAAATGCTCTGCTGTGGAATTCATTTCCCTGTGTGTCTCCTCGCCTAAACTGGTTAGGGGACCAGGTCTCTCTGACCTTCTTAATGTGAGGCAAGTGATTTGTAAGTAGCTGCTCAGTAAATGCTTTTTGAATAAAGACTCTCTCCCAAGAAATAGAAACTAATTAAGGGAAGAAAATGGTTTATTGGATTTTCCTTTCAAATGATAAAATCAGTGCATCTCCTGGCAACAAACTAAACGAAGTATACAAAAAAAAAAGGCTAAAAATTCTCTGCCAGGTAACCTATGTTAACAGTTTGATATACTTTTCCCCTCTCTCTTAGAAAAATATAAACAAATGTATATACCATGTTGGGCTTGAACTGTCTAGATCTTGGCCATTCTAGCAAAGTATCCTTTATCTGTTATTCCTCTGTTTACCCTCGTGCCCTTCTATGCTTTACTCTGCCTTGAAGGGATTTTCAAGGTTATGTTTAATTATCTTGACAGTTAAGACTGATGGAAACCTTGGCAAATGGGGAATTTCATGTTCCATCCTAAGGGTGGGGGAAACAGCCTGGAGGATTGTACTGTGTGGAAATGGGGACCTTGTGTGCCTGGATCTTGATTTTGTTTGTTTGTTTGTTTAAGAGAAGCTAGTAATCTGGATTTCCAGATGCAGTTTCTCCTAATTTTTAAATATTGACAACTAACTTAAATTTTATTTATTTATTATTATTTTAAAATAAATTTATTTATTTTATTTAGTTTTATTTTTGGCTGTGTTGGGTCTTTGTTGCTGCACGCGGGGTTTCTCTGGTTGCGGCGAGCGGGGGCTACTCTTCGTCATGGTGCGCAGGCTTCTCACTGCAGTGGCCTCTGTTGTTGCGGAGCACGGGCTCTAGGTGCATGGGCTTCAGTAGTTGTGGCTCATGGGCCCAGCAGTTGTGGCTCATGGGCTCTAGAGTGCAGGCTCAGTAGTTGTGGTGCACGGGCCCAGTTGCTCTGCGGCATATGGGATCCTCCCAGACCAGGGATCGAACCCGTGTCCCCTGCATTGGCAGGCAGATTCTTAACCACTGTGCCACCAGGGAAGGCCCTAACTTAAATTTTAAAAGAACTACCCAGCTGTGGGTGGACTGGATTCAGTCTGGGGTCCTTCAGTGGGCCACCTCTGGCCCAGGCCATGGCTGTCAGTTTCCCTAGATGATTTCCAGGCACTTGCTTCCCTTCTAGATCACTGGTTCATCTCATCGGCTGTCATTCGGGCCCTCTTCCTAATAAGGCTGACCTGGTTTGTCTTTCACCTCCTTAACCAACCTCTAGTAACTCCCCATTGCCACACAGGAATGTGGGGACCGTCTTTCAAACCAGGCTGCTATTTCTTGGGTTGGGACCAGATATACTAGTAGTTGCTGAGAGCTGCTTGACAGATATCTTTCAGTTCTAGACTCTCAAGCCTGGTGAGATGCTTCCCTCTGAGAAGCCCGAGGGAACAAGGATGGAGACAGGAAAGAGCAGATGTAATTTCTCTCGACGCACGCCTTTTGAGTGGGACGGAGGGAAGATGAACTTGAAAAGTCATTTTTTACTTTCCCTTTTTGAGGCTGAACCCATATTGCTGGCTTCACATGGATAAGTACCTGCGTGATGGGCCTCTTGCTTTATCCTGCTGGGGCAGCGCTGGACAATCCAGGCAAGCATTAAGGGAGGTGTGGAAAAGAGAACCCCAGCCTTGAAAGGGTCTGATAAGAAAAAGGGCAAAGATGGGGACTTCCCTGGTGGCGCAGTGGGTAAGACTCTGCGCTCCCAATGCAGGAGGCCTGGGTTTCGATTCCTGGTCAGGGAAGGAGATCTCACATGCATGCCACAACTAAGAGTTTGCATGCCACAACTGAGGAGCCTGCCTGCTGCAACTAAGACCCGGCGCAACCAAATAATAAATAAATAAATAAAGTTGTGTTGCTGAAGAATTTTTAAAAACCCCAAAACTTAAAACTTAAAAAAAAAAAAAGGGCAAAGAGTCTGGACTAAAAAATTTGGTTAAATGATCATCACAGTAGGGGGTCTCCCAGTGGGGAGAGTGTTTTCCCTGGAGAAAGTCATTCCTCTTTTCTAATGCTCAATGATAGCTCTCCCCAAGAAGACTGGGGAAGAGAGTTAGGAAATGAGTGAGTGGCCTGAGAAAACCCTCTCCTGAGTTTTCCCCCTTTGGTTTCTCAGTAATTGCGTTTAGCTGCAAGGCCCCATCACATTCAGGCTATAAATCCTCACTTAATCGCCTACTTTTGGGGAAGTGGGCTTCCCCAGAAAGGAGAATGGCTGAGTACCTGTTGAAAAGGGAGTTTCCTCCTCTAGTTTCTTTCTGACCCTGGAATGGCCAGGCTCCCTTTTGTGTAATCTTCCCTGTCCACACTTCACGACCCTACGGCTATCTTGGTTTGCCGGGACAAATTCTTAGACCTGGGAGGAAAAACTGGATTTTCCAGTGATCTCACTCTCATTTAGCTGATCAGAGGTTTGTTTGGGGGCTGCCTCTGAGCCAGACTGTGTGTCAGGCATTGGGCTACAGCAAAGGAAGTCAGAAAAACTGAGATCAAGGTCACATGCTGGAGGAGACACAATGAACAAACGAACCAGCAAAAAAGAAAATAAGTTGCAACAATTTTCAGCTGTAGACGACTACAGTGAAGGGGGAAGGAAACCTACTTTTAAGATGATACCGTAAGAGGGCTGGAGACTTGGGGTGGCCACGGAAGGCTTCTCTGGGGAAGTGACATTTAAGCCAAAAGTTGAAGTTGTCAACTATGGGAAAGTTGGGCATACAACGTTCTAGATGGACGAGTCAGCAAGGACAAATGAGCTTGGCTCGTTAGAGGCTGTTTGTGGTTAGGGTTGAGTGAAAGGAGGAGAAAAGGTGGGTGGGGCCAGATCCCTGGAGGCGTGGTAGATTCTGATAAGATGCTGGGTGTCTACAGTAAGCCCCTTGGCGGGTTTTAAAAATTAATCAATTATTTATTTATTTAGCTAGCTGCACTGGGTCTTAGTTGCGGCACGCAGGATCTTCGTTGTGGCATGCGGTATCTTTAGTTGCAGCATGTGGGATCTAGTTCCCTGAGCGGGGATCGAACCTGGGCCCCCTGCATTGGGAGCACAGAGTCTTAGCCACTGAACCACCAGGGAAGTCCTCGCAGGTTTTAAGTAGGGCACGGCTTACTTTATTTAGGTTTGAAGAAGGCTACTAGCAAGGCCAAGTGAATAGTCCCAGGGCTTGGATCAAGGTGGCTACTGTGAAGGGTGGACTGAACGGGAACAGGCAGAAGTGAGGGTGGGCAGGGGAGGGATGGCTCTCTGCAGAGCGCTTGCTATGTGCCAGATACCACGTAGGCACTTCCATGCCTCCGTCCTGACCCTGCCGGGTTCAGCATTCTTCACGCATGTTGCAGATTATGGGGATTCTGAGGCCTCCTCTCTCCCAGGCTTCCTGAGCCTCATTTGAGTAGGGAGGAGAGGGCATTAGGAGGCATCCTGGGGTGGAAGGTCAATCAGCAAGGGTAGGGCTGGGTCTGTGGGCCACCACCTGGTGCTTCTGCTTTGATCTGGGAGGAAATCCTAAGCCCTGAGGGGATTTTGAGGCCGGCTTGGGTTGAACTTGTGCCAGCCTGGGAGGACTTACTGTGAAAGTTTGTATTCCCCATCAGTGAACCCCTTTCAGAAGCCTGTTGAGAAGGGCTGATCGGGCGCAAATCAGGGTGAAGATGCATAATGATTTGGGGAAACTGGCTTGAGATTGCTGGGTTAATGTCTTTTCTCTGGGCTGGTGCCTCCCTCCCCTAAAGGAGAATTACCTACCGGTAATAACTGGTGGAGCTTTGATGAGCTGTTCCCTGTGAGTGCATTGCCTCCTTTATTCTTAACAGCCCTTTAAAGAAGAGTCAGTTACAGCTCTAACAGTTACATCTGAATTGACTGAGGCACAGAGAGGCTAAGTAACTTGCCGAAGAACACACAGCAGGCAGGTGACAGTGCTTGGATTCAGAGCTGGTGGCTTGGCTCCGGAGCCCACACCCTGAACAACAGCATTGTGTTGACAGTGGCCGGCACCAAACACGCCCTTAGTGATGGAGAATTACAAGGTGGCATCCCGGAACTCAGAGAAGTCACCTGACTGGTTTGGAGGGCTTTGGAGTGGGACCCAGCTGTGATGGAGCCCCCAGCATGCTGCTTTGACCTGCATGCCTCAAGGCCACAGAAGATTTTGCCTCTCTGAGCCTCACCTATGAAATCGGTACAAAAACACCAACCTTGGACTTCCCTGGTGGTCCAGTGGTTAAGACTCCACGCTGCCACTGCAGGGGGCACGGGTTTGATCCCTGGTCCGGGAAGTTCTGCATGCCACGCGACGCGGCCAAAACAAGAACAAAAACCCATCCTTACGTCGTGGGATTTTGGGGAGGATTCGTAAAGTAGCTTCTTAATAAACATTAGCTGTGAATCACATGAGCCCAGTTTGAGAAGGAAAGAGGAGAGATTTTCCTGGCTACCCCTCTCCCTAATGTGTGTTCACAAATTCCCGGAATTTGTCCTGCTCAGCTTTTTGTCCATCTGTAATCATTCTTATTCAGTATTTCTAGATTGAACATATTCTGTATTCATCCTGTATTTACTAGCCACTTCCTCATGGGCTTGTTTCTCTCTGGGCCTCAGTTTCCTCGTCAATAAAATGAGGAGTCTCTGGTCCTACCTCCTTCTAGAGCTGTGGTGAGGAGTGAGTCAATTGACATTTGTATCGGGAACAGTGTCTCACAGGTGATAAGTGGTCAACAAAAGGTAGCTGTTATTACTATTATTTGTTTCTGGCTGCCCTCCCACGGCGGGCAGGACCCTTCCCCAGGAGCCCAGATGTCTAGGAGTTGTTCAGTGACTATTTGTTGACTGACTGGTCCCATTGTTTTCTTCTCTTTGAAATCTGAAGTCAGGGCCGCCAGGTGAAACAGAAGGCACTATTTTCCTCTTAATGGTTGCAGACGTCTCTGTGGGTGGTGTATTGACAGAAGGTTAGACCTGCATGGCAGCTTGCTGGAAGTTTCTTTACCACCAGGGTTTTTCAACATCGGGTGCTGTTGACATGTCCTGGGCCTGATCATTCTCTGGGGTGGGGGGCTCTCCTGTGCACCGTGGGGTGTTAGCAGCATCCCTGGACTCTGCCCGGTAGGTGCCAGTAGCAGCCCCTCTCTCTTTGCGTAGGGGTGACAACCGAAAGTGTCTGCAGACATTGCCAAGTGTCCCCGGGGGGGGGGGACCGGGTTGAGAACCACTGTTTTTCATCGTTCTAGACACCTGAGCCCCTTAAAAGTAATACCTGATGAATGCGGGGACGGGGTGGGGGGATGTTCTGAATTCCTTCTGCTTGCTGAGGGCTGGGGATGCAGATGTGATCCCTGGCATGTAGTGAGGGTCCCATAAATCTTGTTGTTATCATCCATTTCTCCCCACAGTCATTTAAAAATACCTTAAATAGTTAAATACGTGACAGGGATCAGAAAGAATTCAGAGAGGAGTTCAGTGCTGGCTGATTTCCTGGATGTTCCTTCAGGCCTTTGCAAACCCAGAACCCACGCAGCTCCTATTTCTTTCACCCAGGTTCTATTTCTGGCCTTTTTCCACTTGAATTTTGCCCCAGGCCAGTACATAAAGACGTGATACCTTCTCTGTTTCATTTTATGGCTGCATGTCAGTCCCCTATGGATGACATTGAAGTTGCTTCCCATCTTTGGCTTCCATCTAAGGTGTGTTGCAAGGGCTGTGCTAATCCATCCTTCCGTGCACTCTTAAGCCTGGGGACCTTCGTATCCAGGTGATGTTAAGCATCCTTTTGACCAGGGTAATTTGGGTGACATTCTGGGCCTAAAAATCTTTGCTTCCTCGAAAAAAGGCCATGCGGTGACTAGAGGGCCGGTCCCTTGTTCCCTGGTGTCTTCCCAGAGAATTTCCTTAGGCTTCGTTAAGGTGACTTTTAGAGAGGCCAGACCCCGCCCAGGACGTGTGGGGAACGTTGCCTGGTTATGAGCAGCAGCACCTCTTCCTGCATCTGCCCCCTTCCCTGCAATCTCTTCATCCCCCTTTCTTCTCCAGCCCGCTTTGCTGCTTTCAGCTGCTGCTGGCAGTCTTTTTGTTTTTGAACTGTCCCTCTGATGCTGTAACTCCCCATTGCAATTTGAAAGCCACCTACCAGCACCTGAACTTTCCAGAACCTGAGCTGAGTCCCTGCAGCCTAGATAATAGTGCACATGGGCTTCAGCCACGAGAACCAGGGCTTCCTGCGAGCTTGCTCCTCCGCCAGCTACCGTAAAGGCCAAAGGCAACTGGTTTCTCCACATTTTCTTTGTGGTGATTTGGCAGAGTTTCCAGGGCCTCAAATATGTACACAACGTCGGATGCAAGCCTTCTGGGCCTGGACCTGCTGAACGGGTGGGTGGGGTGCAGCAGTTTTTCTTGTAGGGAGTTAGGCCTGGCCTCCCCCTCTCTGTGTGAAGACCGAAAGAGCTTGGCATTCTGGAACCAGGAAATTCCTGTTGAGATGTCGTCGTTTTTTCCAGAGGGCTTCATCCCAGCTGAGGGAGGTGTGGGGAGAAAGGGCTACGTGGTGGCAATTGCCTCTAGATGTTGAGGCCTAAACAGTGAATTCATTTGTAAATCAGCCTCTTCTCCCTCGTTGGAAGCAATTTCTGTCTTGCCTGGAGAGTTTGGAAGTTTATCTTTTACATATGAATGTGCCCATTAATCACCACTTCTGCATTATTGGGAGGAGGGAGAGAGAGAGAGAGAGAGAGAGAGAGAAAAGTGGAGGGAGGCGGGGGGAGAGAGAGGGAGGGAGGGAGGAGAGAGGAGAGGGGTGGGGGAGGGGGAGGGGGGAGAGGGAGATTGAGTTTGTGTGTGCACAGTGGGAAGATGGTTGAGTTTGTGTGTGTACAGTGGGAAGATGGTTTTCTCATTTCTCGGAGAGGCACATCAGAACTAAAGATAATTGGAAACAATTATTTCAAAGCACCTTCAAAATGCAAACCATCCCAACTTCATCCCCCTGCCTCCACCCGCCTTCTGATATGTGCACTCCAGCGAGTAACACCACTGCAGCTTGTTGTGTTTATCCACATCAGCGAAATAAATGGCTCTTCGGTGCTCGCGCTGAAGATTTTCAGCTCAGCCGAGCTGCCGTCTGCCGAGGGTGGTAAATTAGAGCCGAGAGCCCAGGGACGCGAAGGCACGTCGCCGGGCCTCGGGCTGCCTGATTGCAGGGAGGTGAGGCTGTCCTGGCCGCGCTGGTCAGCCTGGTAAGTGGTGACTCTTAGCCTGTCGGCTGTGCTGCTTCCTCCTCCCCCTGGGAGAGGCTGCTGAGGATCCGGAAGCAGGAATGTGTGCCGTGTGGGAGCCTCAGTTCTCTTTAAAAGAGAGGCTAGGCCCTCAGAACAGCAGAGCTTTCTCGATGGCAGGTAAGCGCCCCGTCCCAGGGTTACCTGCCCCTCGCTTGCTTGGCCTCTGCGGTACCCGGCTTCCTGGTACAGTGACATTTCCCCCAAGTTGAGAGTGACCCTCTTCCTCCACTGCCTCATCTCCATTCCAGCCCTTCTTTTCCTGATCTGGAAGTTCACAGTCACATGCGGGAGACCTTTTAGGAGCCCAGCTTAGGCCAGTGCAGCCTTTCCCCGGGGAGGCCCAGGCTGCGGCCCCGTCTTCCAGAGTCTGCGGGTCCAGGAGATGCTCCAAGTCAGCAAACTATTCGCCTGAGAGTTTCTGTCGCTTATGTGTTCCTTGTGGCTTGGACATTGTCTGTGGCAAGAAAAATGATGTGCCCTCCCCACCCCCATGCTTTGCTCCCGATTCCTCTCCTTTTCTTGTCCCGGGCCTGGAGGACATTCCGGGCTTTTGTTTCATTAGGATGTAATTACTGGCTGGAGAGGGCCCTAAGATTCCTGGGGAGGGAGGTCTGTTAAGGTACCCACTCTGTGTCTTTGGGAAACGCCTTGAAATGATGCACTGCGCTAGGCTCTGCAGCCCCTGGAGAGCAGCGTGTGGTCACATTTCGGGGAGGCCGCGGCGAGGGCTGGCAGTTACCCCGTGTGTCCTCGTGGCCGAGCCCGCACAGGCCTCTGCCCCTGCGCCTGCCTTGGCTGTTACAGGAGGAAACCTGGACTTCGCGCGGTCCTGTGGACGTGGAGAAATCGTGCCCTGGGCCGATTCCCGGCTCCACTTTACATAGGCTGGCGTTTCCGTAACTGAAGCCGTGGCATTGATTTAACATGCTCCTCGGAGAACTCAGGCTCTGCTTTTGGAGAGGGCTGGTGGTGGAGGAGGCAGAGGGGAAGAGGAGGAGGAAGAGGAATGTGTGTGGCTTTAAAAAAAGAAAACAGCTGCTGTTTATTGAGCGCTTCCTCTCTGCCAGGTATTACACTTAAGAGCATCACATGAATTAACTCGTTTAATCTGTGGATAACGCCACGGGGTACCACCATCTCCATGTGACGGAAGGAAGAGCAGAGGCCCAGAGAGGTTGAGGAGCTTGCGGGGTGGCAGCAGGACTAGGTCCTGACCACTCTGTCCTCTGTCACCCGGCCTGACTTCACTGTCGGGTGGTGACCACTTGACTGTCCATCTCCAGCCAACCAATGGTTGGTCACCCTGCTTCCGTGGCCTTGGCTGCTGGTTTCGGGCCTGTTGACCGAGAGTCTTTCATTCAGCCCCTGTCCATCTTGCCATTGACCTCATCAAGGAAATTTAACACCCACAGAAACACACCACAGGGCCGGTCCTCCAGGCCCTGGAGTCCAGGGGAAGCGCCCGGCCTTCAGCTGGGGCCCGTTCTCTCTCCGGAGGAGACAATTCCCTGTAACTGGTGTGTCATTTCCTAGACTCTGGAGAAGGGCGAGTGCTGTGACTCAGGCGCCGGATGTGAGTGGGGGTGGGGTGTGCCTGCCCTGGATGCATGGACACTGGGAAGAAGTGTTGGAGGAGGGGTGATGGCCGCGCAGGCCCCCCAGCCTGTTCTGTGGTGTAGACCAGCCTGTGGTGCCACCAGTGAAGGTCGGGAGGTGACTCTGCTTCCTGGGAAGCGCCTTTGGGAGAACAACTTGCATCATCAGCAAGTGACACACCATGATTTTCCACTTTTCTCCCGGTTCCTGGAGCTTCCAGTCCCCACAGCCCACCGTCTGCAGCTGGAAAGGAAAAAGGCAAAATGAGAGTGTACTCTTAAAACATTTTGAGGGGCTTCCCTGGTGGCGCAGTGGTTGAGAGTCCGCCTGCCGATGCAGGGGACACGGGTTCGTGCCCCGATCCCGGAAGATCCCACATGCCGCGGAGCGGCTGGGCCCGCGAGCCGTGGCCGCGGAGCCTGTGTGTCCGGAGCCTGTGCTCCGCAACGGGAGAGGCCACAGCAGTGAGAGGCCCGCGTACAGCAAAAAAAAAAAAAAAAAAACATTTTGAGACCCTGAATTAGGAAGTCTTTGGGCTGCAGAGCTGAGACAAACCTCTCCCTGGGGTGAGGCCACCCACTGGGCCTTCGGAGCCTCACTGCCTGGGTTCACATCCCAGCCCGGCTACTTGTGTGATCTTGGGTGGGTGACTTCGAGGGAAGGACGTGAAAGGCATTTTGAACAGGGTCTGGTGCATTGTGTGCAATACAGGAACATCTTAGCTGTTACTACCGGCGGCTCAGGAAGCTAAGAGGCTGGGTTATCTTGAAGGAAGGCAGTCCCTTAGGTCAAGGGACATCTAGGAAGGCCTGAGCGGGATTATTTTTGGCCTATCACAAGACACAGGTTCAGGGAGGATGCCTCACACGCTTGGTTCCTAAATACCCAGTAGACCTCGCCCTATTATGAAGATTTCAGTGAATTGGCACGGGAGGGGAAAATGCTGCTGCTTCCTGCTCCATGCCAAGCTGTTTTCCTGAGTCACGGCTCTGGCCTTTTCTTCTAGGCGGCTGTACTCCCTCGCCCACGTTAACTCCTTCAGAACCAGACTTATTTTGGGACGGAGGGGGTGGGCCAGCCCTGTAGAATCCCAGGTCCTGCTACTTGCCAGGAAGGTCTTTCAGATCAAGGGTGAACTGTTTCCCTGGTGATTCACTGTACAGTGGCTGTGTGTCATCATTCACGTTTATACATGAAATGCATTTAGAAATATGTCCCTGTCAGAATTAAATCATTAAAGAGGGGAGGAAAACCGCCCCCCCCCCCCACAAAACCTTTGACTCAGCTTTCTGGAAAAGGTCCTCAGGGCAGCTTTGTTACCATGACGACAGCAAGGTTCCCACCCACCATTCTATCACCGGCCAAGGCCTAGCCTCCATTGGAGTGGGTAGGTTTTTAAGTTAGAATGCTGGCCTGCTGTTTCCTCTCTGGGAAGGACACTGAATCCAGCCAGCATTTCTCAGTTTTTCTCCCTAAGAGGCTTCAGTGAAAGCCTCTGCTGTTGACAGATGTGTCTGTTGTGTGGAATCTATTAAATTTCTACCCCTTGGATACAGCCACTGAATGCTCATTAACTCTGGAGGGAGTCGGTGTGTTTGTAAGCAGGAATGGAATTGGGGTTTTTCTCTTTTGCTCAGACTAGAGGGTTGGGGATCCTCTTAGGTATGGGCAGCCTTGGGGCAGACCCCTCCTCTCACTGAGTTAGACCCTGCTGCCCTTTCGTTGCCTGGTGGCCTTAGTGCTCAATGGCTTATGAGTATATTCATTTCTAGGGATCCCCCCGCCCCGCTTTCACACGGAATTAAAGAATTGCAAAGTTAAAATAGACTTTACGATCCTCTGGCCCTGTAGTTTTTTAATCTTTAGAGTTGATGTCTCCTGTGAGAAGGTGAAGGTAGGCTATGGCCCCTCTTCCCAAGAAACTGCATCCACGTACAGAACCTTGGCATGCGGATCATGGGGCCCTGAAGCATTTTCATGGGCTCCAGGTAAGAACTGGTCTGTTCCTTTTCTCCATCTGTCCTCCCAGTTTCCAGATGTGTCCCTGAGGCCCTGAGAAGTAGGGGGAGTCGCCTGGGGTCATGTGTTTAGCTGTTTTCATTCTTTCTCCTTGCCTCCTTGCTTGGCTTCTTTCGTTTCCTGGGTTCTGAACCAACCCTACAGGTAGCGATGAGGAAGGAGAGGAATCTCTAGGCTGGAGAACTCACACTCCATCCCCCAAACATACAACCTAGAGCATCTTGAATTAGTGTGCACCTTAATCCTCCAGAAAGCTGGTTAAACCCCCGATCACTAGGCCCTATTCCAGTTTCTGATGCTGTAGATCTGGCGTGGAGCCTGAGAATGTGCATTTCTAGCAAATTCGTAGGCGATGCTGCTGCTGCTTGTGTGAGGGCAGCACTTGGGGAACCATCATCCTAGGAGATCTCAGCCACAGGTGATTGAATGACTTACACTGCAGTGGGAGGAGCTGGAGAGCTTTCTGGCCCCAGGGGTCGACCAGGTGTGGGCTGGGCTGTGGGTTTCGTCCACTGTGCCCCATGCTCCAGCTCTGCGGTGCTCCAGGAGGCTAGTACCACTCCTGGTAGGGATTGGGAAGTATGTGAGGCACTTTTGGTTGTCAGTGTTTGGGAGCGTCAATGGCAGTGGGTGGGAGGGGGCTGAGGTTGTCCTGGCAACGGGGAGGAGCCGTCCCTGCCAAAATCCACTAGTGCTCTGTTGAGAAACATCGACACACTACAGTTGACCCTTGAAGAAGACGTGTTGGAACTGCTCTGGTCCACTTACACGTGGATTTTTTTCATTTGACCAATGTACCCGTGTTTTCATTTGACCAGTCTTTAAGTGTAGGGGAACGTTTGTGTTTGATGACAGAGCACAGTATGTGGAATCACAAAAAACTAGGGTTTGAGTCCTGATTCTGTCCAGACGGCTTCCCGCCCTTGGGTGAGTCCTTTATCAGTTCCTTTGTTTTTGAGGCAGAGATAGCAGTACGTGGATTTTCGACTGTGTGGAGGTCGAAGCCCAAACCCCTGTGTTGTTCAGGGGTCAGCATTACTTGTTTTTTCCCTGAATTTGTTCCTAGCTTTCCACTGGCCTGACGTTGCTCACGTGCTCTCTTTCAAAATCTGTCCACAAATGGAATAATACATGCGAAATCAAAACCTTGGCCCAATGGCTTTCCCTTTTTGCCTGGCTAGGGTGCCATTTCTTCTGAGATACATCTCCTTTGAGCCCCCAAAATGCTTTTCTTAAATGCCCATCCTCTGACACTTGAGCAGAGTTACCTGGGTTTATTAGATCCATGTAGAACAAATCCCAAACTCTTTCCTGGGGTCTGCACGCTCAGGCTGATCAGCCCCAGGTTTGTTCATTTGGCGACATTTTTTATCCTGAATCAGGTCTCTGTTATTTGCTCAATACTGGCTTTGGTTTGCACCTGCTGCTTTTTTATGTGACGCTGAACCTTCTATCCTTTTTTATTTTCCTTATTTTGATAAAGTAGTCCAGGCACATGATAAATAAGGGCACATGGTGGAAAATAATCCCTCCCCCACCCTTTACAAGCTCTCCTCCCCTGAGGCAACCACCGGTCTCCATTAAGAGCTTGTATTTCTTGTGTTCAACCAGGAATATTTTAGGCTTATGTAAATTATGAATATATATAAAACATCTTTTTCAAAAAAAATTTAAAAAAGGAAAAAATAGCAGACAAAATAAAACAGAAAGATAAAGACAAAAAAAAGAGAAAGACAAAACCCCCATATTTCTTGGGCTGTGTGTGTTAGTCTGTTAATGGTGTTAGACATGCATTGCTTTTTTTTTTTTGGATAAATTTATTTATTTATTTTATTTCTGGCTGTGTTGGGTCTTCGTTGCTGCACGCAGGCTTTCTCTAGTTGCGGCGAGTGGGGGCTACCCCTCATTGTGGTGTGTGGGCTTCTCATTGCCGTGGCTTCTCTTTGTTTCGGAGCACGGGCTCTAGACATGTGGGCTCAGTAGTTGTGGCTTGCAGGCTCTAGAGCACAGGTTCAGTAGTTGTGGTGCACGGGCTTAGTTGCTCCGCGGCATGTGGGATCTTCCCAGACCAGGGCTTGAACCCATGTCCCCTGCATCGGCAGGCAGATTGTTAACCACTGTGCCACCAGCGAAGTCCCAATACCATACTGTTTTTTTTTTGTGTGTGTGTGGTACGTTGGCCTCTCACTGTTGTGGCCTTTCCCGTTGTGGACCATAGGCTCCGGACGTGCAGGCCCAGCGGCCACGGCCCACGGGCCCAGCCGCTCTGCGGCACACGGGATCCTCCCGGACTGGGGCATGAACCCGTGTCCCCTGCATCGGCAGGCGGACCCCCAACCACTGCGCCACCAGGGAAGCTCCATACTGTTTTTTTTTTTCCGGTACGCGGGCCTCTCACTGCTGTGGCCTCTCCCGTTGCGGAGCACAGGCTCCGGACGCGCAGGCTCAGCGGCCATGGCTCACGGGCCTAGCCGCTCCGCGGCATGTGGGATCCTCCCGGACAGGGGCACGAACCCGTGTCCCCTGCATCAGTAGGCGGACTCTCAACCACTGTGCCACCACGGAAGCCCGCCCCATACTGTTTTTTTTTTCGGTATGTGGGCCTCTCACCGTTGTGGCCTCTCCTGTTGCGGAGCACAGGCTCCGGATGCGCAGGCCCAGTGGCCCAGCTGCTCCGCGGCATGTGGGATCCTCTCAGACCAGGGCACGAACCCGTGTCCCCTGCATTGGCAGGCAGACTCTCAACCACTGTGCCACCAGGGAAGCCCCCCATACTGTTTTGATTACTGTGGCTTTGTAGTATAATCTGAAGTCAGGGAGCGTGAGTCCTCCAGCGCTGTTCTTTCTTAAGATCGTTTGGCTATTCGGGGTCTTTTGTGTTCCCATACGAATTTTAAAATTATTTGTTCTAGTTCTGTGAAGAATGCCATTGGTATTTTCATGTGTTGCTCTTTTAACCTGATGCAGAAGCTTGGAGATTGTCATACGTCAGTTTGTCTAGAGGTGCCTCATTCTTCTTCATGGCTGTATCCCGCAGTATGTTATCAGGCCAGCTCCCAGTTTGTGGACACGTAAGTCCTTTCTAGTCTTAAGTATAACACACAGTGCTGCAGTTGAATCATCTTGCATGTGCTTTGCTGCCCTGTGACCACGTCTGTAGAACGTGCTTCTAGGAGGAGATGGTTGGGTCAAAGACCCTATAGAGAAAGTGAGAGTTTTTACATATGGTGGGGAAGTGGGCTGAGGATCCCTGTGGGAATGAGAGGAGGTGCTCTCTGGGGAAGCTTGCCAATCCCAGGCTGTGTCTTTTAAGTGCATTTTCCCACTAACTAGCTGTTGTGTGCTGCTGGGCCAACCCTTTGGGTTCTCCAGGCCGCTGTTCTGATGTCTGTGGGATGGTCCCCTGACTCTGGGGTCTCTTCTCCCTCAAGGTGTCTGTGGTTAGCATTTAATTTCCTCTCTGGGCTGTGTCTCAGTACAGCAACCTGAACATTTGTTCAGGATTTTCCTGCAGTCGGCCTGGTGAGCCTGGGGAATTCCCCTGTGTAGATTGGATTTTGAAAAAGTGGTCTATTGTCTTTATGAGCGTGCTGGAGGACACTCCAGCTTTCAGTCAAAAGTAAACCACTAGGAGGCCTTACATGTGGCCATCTTGGACCCTGTTGATCTGCCCCAGCGGCTCCTGTCCAAAGGGCTGTGACACACAGCACAGCCTGCGTGCTGGGACTTGCCTGAGAGGTAACCCTGGACGGGGAACGTCATCAGGCCATCTTTGTGGATAGTCATCTTTCTGGACTCCGCATCCCGTCTCATCACCTGTGCTCCCGGCATAGCTTTCTCCTCTTCTGGTGCCTGTAGCTTTCATTCCTCAAGGATAGAAGGTGCCCCTGGGCATTCCATTGTATCCTCCCTAAGCTAACAGGACAGCCATCTGGCATGGAATGGATTAAAATCTTCGCAGGTGAAGATTGGATGGTGGTGGAATTGTATGCGTGTGTTTTTTTAAATTGCAATAATCTATATTTTTTGTTTGTTTTTTATAAATTTATTTACTTATTTATATGTGGCTGCATTGCGTCTTCGCTGCTGCGCGCGGGCTTTCTCTAGTTGCGGCGAGCGAGGGCTACTCTTCGTTGCGGTGCGTGTGCTTCTCATTGCAGTGGCTTCTCTTGTGGAGCACGGGCTCTAGGCACGCGGGCTTCAGTAGTTGTGGCACACGGGCTCAGTAGTTGTGGCACGCGGGCTCAGTAGTTGGGCTTGTGGGCTCTAGAGCGCAGGCTCAGTAGCTGTGGCACACAGGCTTAGTTGCTCCACGGCATGTGGGATCTTCCTGGACCAGGGCTCAAACCTGTGTCCCCTGCATTGGCAGGCGGATTCTTAACCACTGCGCCACCAGGGAAGTCCCAAGTGTATGTGTTTTAACGAGATGCTGGGAGAATAAAAATAGAAAGGGATGGATCGGCAAGGGTGGGGTTGGCATTTTTCAGATGAGAATCGGGTGAGAATGTAGTTTGCGTTGATCTCTTTGGAGGAGAGTCGCAAACTTGATGCCTACTGGTGACTGGGCCACGGGGACTCTGGTGGGTGGGGTGTATTTTTTTACACAGTTATACTTTTTTTAACCTGATAAACATGAATAAATATTGTCTTCCACCACGAAGTATGTTTGCCTTCATTTTCTTGAAGTGTGTGGCCTTCTTTTCTTGGCCTGTCTCCTATGGTTTCCTGCTTTTGCCATCAGACATGGGTGTGTGACAGCTCACGGCAGCTGGGTCATGGCCTCGTCAACAGGGACACAGTAGGGAAGGGTGGGGACTGTGACAAAATGGGGGGCATTTTCCCATCTAAAAAGTGGCTGGCTGGTATTCAGCTCTATCTGGTCCCATAAGGCCCTGCAGGCCCTGATTTTTTTTTTTTTAAATAGAAGCCCCAAATCTAGGGTATTATGTGAAGTTTCTTAATTTTTATATTTTGGCAGTGAATTAAAATTTTTACAGTAATGTTAATGTCGGCTAAAGAAAGACCGACTGACCTCTGAGACAAGCAGTGAAGATGGGGGGTGGGGGGGGAGTATATTCTAGGAGGAAGGTCACTAAAATGGCATTAGGTTTGGGGACAAAATAGGTTGTGTCCCTAACACCCCCTTCCCCTGGGGCCTAGTCCTCCCCGATTGCTTTAAAATATGTGGTCCTGTGTGTCTCTTTCAGATCCTGGCTCTACAGAGAGAACAGCCCAGAAAAGAAAGTTCCCCAGCCCTCCGCATTCCTCCAATGGCCACTCGCCACAGGACACATCAACAAGCCCCATTAAAAAGAAAAAGAAACCCGGCTTACTGAACAATAACAATAAAGAGCAGGTAAAAGGCCAGTGGGAATGGCGTCCACACCTGGGGGACAAAGGCTGTCGTTTTTCTAACCACCGGTGCGCTTGGCATTTAGCAAGCTGCCTTGCTCCGGCTGTCATTTGCATAGGGCAAGAAGGACAGCTCAAAGTGGGCCTGTGCAGAAATTTCCAGTGGGTTTTTCAGATCTCTTTGGGGGACAGGGGCAGTGACCCAGATAAGATACCGTGCTCTAGGATTTGGGGATTTTCCTTGGATTTCTTTTTCCACGCCTTAGGACTATTCGTTTGCCCATGTGGCCTGAGGGTGTTGCCCTCCTAGGCTGTGCCCATAGGTCAGTGCCGAGCTCTGCCTGGAGGTGGTTGTGTGGCTGAGGCATGCTCCCTTCTGCTCTCAATTTTCTCATCTGTAAAAGAATGGGTTTAGGTCTGTGGTGAGAGACAGCTGCCCTCCTACCCACTGCCCACTGCAACTTGGGTAATTGGTCACTATGCACCCTTCTCAGAGTGCACAGTCTCTGGCAGACTCCACCCTCCCTCAGCAGCCAGGACCAGTCAACTAGATGCATAAATCTATGCCATCTTGGATCTTGTCTCAGGAACCTTCTAGCTCTAAAATTCTCTGCTGCAGGCTAGCTACTCTTCTGACTTAAAAAAATGAGAGGTGTTTTAGTGGACTATGAGGTCAAGTCTCCTAGTGTTGGAGGAAACAGGATGCCCAGCAGGTCTGATATCATTTCAGCGGGGATTCATGGGGATGTATTCATCGATTTGTGCAGATTATGGATGCCGAAGTGGGCCTTGGGGATTTGAGGTTGAATAAAACAAGATTGTTGCTTTCGCGGGAAGAAACCTAGCAATGGTTAAATGACCAGGACTGTGAGAGGGGGACATTTCTGTGCGTGAATCTATTTTCTCTCTCAGAATTACATAGTGAAGTGCCAGCTCTCCTGTTCTCTTGAGGCTCTGGGCAAGTTAACCTCTTTGTGTCTTGTCTTCTCACTTACTGAAATGGGAATAATGATCTTAGTGCTACCAAACTTGCAGGGCTGTTGTGAAGAGGAATTGATCTAAGTGACATAGATAATAATAATTAAAGTTAAGCCAGGGCTTCCCTGGTGGTGCCGTGGTTGAGAATCCGCCTGCCAATGCAGGGGACACGGGTTCGAGCCCTGCTCTGGGAAGATCCCACAAGCCGCGGAGAAACTAAGCCCGTGAGCCACAACTACTGAACCCGTGAGCCGCAACTACTGAGCCCACGTGCCACAACTACTGAGCCCACATGCCACAACTGCTGAAGCCCACGCACCTAGAGCCTGTGCTCCACAGCAAGAGAAGCCACCGCAATGAGAAGCCCGCGCACCGCAATGAAGAGCAGCCCCCACTCGCCACAACTAGCAAAAGCCTGCGCACAGCAACGAAGACCCAACGCAGCCAAAAATAAAATAAGTAAATTAAAAAAAAAGTTAAGCCAGAGTCTACATTAAGAGGAATAGTCACCCAGACTATCCATGAAATAATTAAACAACAGCTGTGGAAATGTTCTAGGCCTGCACTGTACAGTGGGATAGTCACAAGCCATGTGTGGCCACTGAGCATTTGCAAAAGTGGCAGATGTGCCTGAGGAACTGAATTTTTAATAAATTTAAGTGGCCACCTCTGGTTCGTAGCTTCTGCGTTGAATAGCCCAGATTTAATGAATTGGGAATCCTATTATAGGAGGAAAAACCGGTGAGTTCTAAGTGAACTTCTGGGAGGAATTGCAATTTGAAAAAACATGTATAATAATAGTGTTGGTGAGAATAATACTAAAAGCAGAACTTACAGTGTGCCCATCCTGTTGTAAGCCTTTTTTTGTGTGTTAATGTTTATAATGATGCTGTGAGGAAGGGCTGCAGTTGTGTCCATTTTACTGATGAAAAACACAGAGGTTCAGAGAGGTTAAGTCACCTCCCCAAGGCCTCACAGTGAGTAAGAAGCTTACATTTGCCTGGCTGGCTTGAAGCCGGTGACCACCCAACCCTGTCACCCGGGAGCCATCCCATAGCTGTCGAGCTTGAAGACTAAGAAAGAAACACGAAGGCTATAAATAATCCTCAAACCTTAATTTACGGCAAACCCTCTCTTACCAGTTCCCGTAAGTCATGAAGCAGATATTGTCCCCCTTGGACAGAGACGGTCTCCTAGTGGCTCCTTTGTGTGTGTGCACACATGCACTCGTGCTTTGTGACTTCCTTCTGTCCTTTTAAGAATTGGCTCACGGGCCTCCCTGGTGGCGCAGTGGTTGAGAGTCCGCCTGCCGATGCAGGGGATACGGGTTCGTGCCCCGGTCTGGGAGGATCCCATATGCCGCGGAGCGGCTGGGCCCGTGAGCCATGGCCGCTGGGCCTGCGCATCCGGAGCCTGTGCTCCGCAACGGGAGAGGCCACGACAGTGAGAGGCCCGCATACCGCAAAAAGAAAAAAAAAAAAAAAAGAATTGGCTCACATAAAAAAAAAAAAAAAGAAAAAGATAAAAGACATTAAGAAAAACAAAAACAAAAACAAAAAAAAAAAAAAAAGAAAAACAAAGAATTGGCTCACATCTCTCTCTCTAGAAACTGATCAACTCTTAGGCACTTCACACATTTTCTTCTCTCTCTTCCTCATCCACGTGTTCATACCACTTCTATAACACTTAAGCCTCGTGACCACAATGGTGTGTTTGTAAATCTCTGTCCCCCTCTGGTAGGAGCCTCAGAAAGTGGTCAGTGTCCAGTGGCTGCTTTCGCCCCAGCGTTGGACACAGGGCGGGAGCTCATGAATACAGAATGCACTGTGGATGTGGAACAGAGCGGGGCTGACCGGACACAGGGCACGGTTATGCTTCTGAAGATGATTCTCCTATCTGCAGTACTGACAGAAGAGTTAATGGAGCCATGGCTCTGGAGGGAAGGGCTCCAGACCTGGAGACCTGACTCCTTCCTGTCCCACTGCATCTGGGAAACTCACTGTGGGACCTTGTCAGTTGCTTTCCCATTTCTGAGCTTCAGTTACCTTGTAAAATAGGGTTTGGACTAGGAACATTCTAAGGTTGATCATAGGTCTTTGTTTTTCACATCTAAAACTCCCTGGGGCTGAATGGCCAGGAGTTGGCAAAGGAGAAATAGCCTTAACTGTAAAGAAAAGAAATTCTTGACCCTTGACCCCATAATTCATTCCAGCTTGTAGTGTTTGCATAGAAGGGGGCACCCTCCCTCAAGCACAGTCTGTTTTCCTAAGAGGAACTGAAATTTTTTTTAAAAAAAAATTCTTCTGGGCATGTTTTTCTTTTCTTTTCTTCCCTTTCCCTTTTCTTTCCTCTTTGAAAAAAATTATGGAATTAAAAGCAAAATGTACATCTGCATATGCCGGGTTTTACCAACGTAATTTCTGTTAGTCACCAACGTTTGAAGATCATGAGATTTCAAAAAACAACTTGTATTTCTGGGTTCCTATAAAAACTCAGAAAAATCCAGCAATAGCAGGAGCTGAGTAGAGCCTGCTCTATAGACACGGGGCCTGTGTGCTCTAGTTTTCCGCACTCCCCACCCCTCCCTTATGTGGCACACCCTGCCAGCTTTGCTCATTCCTTCTGTCTCTGGTCTTAGGCGGGCAGGTTCTTTTGATTTTTGATTTTTCTTTACTCTGAGGTTGTTCTAGTGTTATAAAAAGAACGCCATTGTAGCATAATAACCCCCCCGCCCCCGTATTTTTCCATTTTTGGTAGAGACGTTTTATTATGAAGTGGAGATATGGTTTTTTTTTTTTTTTTTTTTAACTCACATCACTCTGTTATTGGTCAAATCAGTCATACAATCAATTGGGTCATTCCATCGCTGGATGACTTGAATAATTTTTTTTTTAATACAGCAGGTTCTTATTAGTCATGCATTTTATACACATCAGTGTATACATGTCAATCCCAATCACCCAATTCATCACACACACACACACACCCCCCACCGCTTTCTCCCCTTGGTGTCCATATATTTGTTCTCTACATCTGTGTCTCTATTTCTGCCCTGCAAACCGGTTCATCTGTACCATTTTTCTAGGTTCCACATATATGCGTTAATATACGATATTTGTATTTCTCCTTCTGACTTAACTTCACTCTGTATGTATGACAGTCTCTAGATCCATCCACGTCTCTACAAATGACCCAATTTCGTTCCTTTTTATGGCTGAGTAATATTCCATTGTATATGTGTACCACATCTTCTTTATCCATTCATCTGTTGATGGGCATTTAGGTTGCTTCCATGACCTGGGTATTATAAATAGTGCTGCCATGAACATTGGGGTGCATGTGTTTTTTGAATTATCGTTTTCTCTGGGCATATGCCCAGTAGTGGGATTGCTGGGTCATATGGTAATTCTATTTTTAGATTTTTAAGGAACCTCCATACTGTTCTCTATAGTGGCTGTATCAATTTACATTCCCACCAACAGTGCAAGAGGGTTCCCTTTTCTCCACACCCTCTCCAGCATTTGTTGTTTGTAGATTTTCTGGTGATGCCCACTCTAACTGGTGTGAGGTGATACCTCATTGTAGTTTTGATTTGCATTTCTCTAATAATTAGTGCTGTTGAGCAGCTTTTCATGTGCTTCCTGGCCATCTGTATGTCTTCTTTGGAGAAATGTCTATTTAGGTCTTCTGCCCATTTTTGGATTGGGTTGTTTGTTTTTTTAATATTGAGCTGCATGAGCTGTTTATATATTTTGGAGATGAATCCTTTGTCCGTTGATTTAAGGTTTCACCCATTTTTCATATATTGGGAATTCATTACTTTCAGGGGAATTTTAAGAAGAGGTTTAGAATGCACCTTATTTTTAGGGGAAAGAATATTCTGAGGTTTATAATTAATTTTTTAAAAAATTATTTATTTATTTTTGGCTGTGTTGGGTCTTCGTTGCTACGCATGGGCTTTCTCTAGTTGCAGCGAGCGGGGGCTACTCTAAGTTGCGGTGCGAGGGCTTCTCATTGCGGTGGCTCCTCTTGTTGCTCTAGGCACGCGGGCTTCAGTAGTTGTGGCATGTGGGCTCAGTAGTTGTGGCACACAGGCTTAGTTGCTCTGCGGCACGTGGGATCTTCCCGGACCAGGGCTCGAACCCATGTCCCCTGCATTGGCAGGCAGAGTCTTAACCACTGCGCCACCAGGGAAGTCCTATAATTAATTTTTTACAGCCTTTTTGTCTAGTGATTTTACCTCTTAGGAAAGGTTTGAAAACATCTAGGTGCTTTTTTCTTGGGACTGCCGGTGGGGGACATCCCAAAGCCTGAAAGGGTGCTTCTGGCATTGTGAGGAGGAGGGTCAGGTCGCTAAATGTCCTGTGGTAGACGTGGCAAGAAATACCTTGTCCCAAGTGACATTGGCCCTTTACTGTAAAATACCAATCTAATCTGTAGTTCTTGGGACATTTTGAGTTTGAGTCCTTTTGGGAGGTTCCCCTGCCCCTCCCCTCCCCTCCCCCCCTCCATCCCTCTTTTCTTTTTCTTTTCTTTCTCATTAAAGGATCAAACAATAATCTGCTAACAGATTGGTGCAAAATGGCCTTAGGTGTACGTTTGATCGAATATGGCACAGAAATGACAGGGCCCCTCTTGTCTCCTCTGAGTACAGGGGTATACGTATTATAAAGAGGTGGGCCAGGACTTATTTTGCTGGGCCCATGCATTGTCTTAAAAACTGGGACATTTCACAGAAGCTCCTTGTTGGGTGGGGGCAGTGTATTAAGAGCTGAGACAGGTCAGGGGACAGACAGCAGGATTGCCCGCTTTTCCCTGAGGCCAGGCAGCCCCTGGTGTGTGTGTCTGCCTGGCGGCCTTGATCACTGGAGCTGAGAGCCCTGAAGACAGGCACGTACTCTGCCCCTCCCGCCGTCTCGCCAGCACTGAGGCTGAGTGCCAGCATCATCCTCACACTCCAGGGCTAAGCGGTCTTTCTTTATTTTGCAGTCCTTGTGCTTTTATCAAATGCAGGAGAATGCAGGCCAGAACCAGGACTGTTTTCATTCATCTGTGTTCCCTATGTGGCCCCAGAAGGAATTTGAGTCTGTGGTCCTCTCCCCCCAGCCCCTGGCCCCCCAGACATGTACCCTGTGCTCACACACAGCCCCAGAACCCATCCTCTGGTTTTCGCAGACCAGGTGCGGCCCAGAGCCTGTTTCTGTAAATAAAGTTTTACCTGAACAAAGCCACGTCCACTCAGTGACATCTCATCTGCAGTCGGTTCTGCTTTCCTTTGACAAGAGTTGAGTCATTGCAGTAGAGACCACACGACCTGCAAAGCTTCAACTGTTTACTTACTATCTTTATAGAATCCTTTTATAAAGTTTGCTGGCTCCTGGTATAGACCGAGGTGTTCCAGAAGTGAATGAACAAGCCTATTTCTTGTTAAGCCAGCCTGTGGAAGAAGCAGGGAATGTGAACATGTGTGCTCACAGCCTGCAGTTAATCTCATAGCAACACGGGTTGTAGCCTGCTTGCCTTACTAGCAGGCTGGGAACGCACCTTGTGCATGTGAGGGAGAAAAATCATAAACTCATTCTACCTGAAATGATTTGCTTTTCCTTTTTTTTTTTTTTTTTTTTGCGGTACGCGGGCCTCTCACTGTTGTGGCCTCTCCCGTTGCGGAGCGCAGGCTCCGGATGCGCAGGCTCAGCGGCCATGGCTCACGGGCCCAGCCGCTCCGCGGCACGTGGGATCCTCCCAGACCGGGGCACGAACCCGTGTCCCCTGCATCGGCAGGCGGACTCTCAACCACTGCGCCACCAGGGAAGCCCTGCTTTTCCTTTTTTAAATGTTCCGTATTTGTTATCAGATTATTTTTACGGAGCAGGAAACACAAGCAGCAGATAAGGCAGGTATCTGATTGACAAGGCTATTACCAGGCAGCTAGTTCTCAGCAACAGCTGCTGTTTCGAGAAAGGATGAAACTCCTGAAAAGAGTAGGGGGCAACCTGGCCCTCCCTCCTCATGGTCCTCCCAGGAACGCCCACCCCTGGCTAGGTGAGGGTAGGGGCAGGGACAGGGGGCGGGGGAAGCTTCTCAAGTGGCAATACCCCACCTTCTATTAGATGCAAAGGACTTAGGTTGCCGGCTAGAGAGCTGAGCTGTCATATTCGATTCTTCTAGTTTCATTTAGGTCTTAATGACTCTTCCTATCCTATTATTAACTTACTGAAAGGAAGTTGGGCCCTGAAATACAGCTTACAGCTATCTTGCAAAAGCCACAAAGCATCCTGGAAGACCCCACTCAGGTTAGAAATAGTTCTGCTTGCTTGATACGTACAGTTTATCTTTCTTTTTTTTTTTTTTTTTTTGCGGTACGCGGGCCTCTCACTGTTGTGGCCTCCCCCGTTGCGGAGCACAGGCTCTGGACGTGCAGGCTCAGCGGTCATGGCCCACGGGCCCAGCCACTCCGCGGCATGTGGGATCCTCCCAGACTGGGGCACGAACCCGTGTCCCATGCATCGGCAGGCGGACTCTCAACCACTGCGCCACTAGGGAAGCCCAACAGTTTATCTTTCAATGGGCGTTCCTCCCCCTCCCCCGGCCCCCCCAACACTCTTCCCCATAGAAACTCAAACAACCATTTTCCTAGGCAGACAGCAGATCCTCTACATGGATGGCTGTCAACTGAGGGTAGTTTTGCCCCCGCCCAGGGACACTGGGCAGTGTCTGGAGACATTTTTAGTTGTCATAATTTTGTGCATGGGGGTAGGGGGGCTGCCACCGGCATCTAGCCAAGGGTGATGCTACACATCCTACAGTGCACAGGACAGCTCCCTGAAGCAAAGAATTTTCTGGCCCAAGATGTCATATGAATTGAGAACTCCTTGCTCTAGATGCTGTTATCTTTTAATGTCCCCTCTAGTATGTTTTTAGATGTCTTCTGAATTTTCAGATTTTTTTTCCTCTTCAGCTTTTTGCATTAAGCAGAAGTTATTATTATTTTTAAAAAAGTTTTATTGGAGGATAGTTGATTTACAATGTTGTGTTAGTTTCAGGTGTACAGCAAAGTGAATCAGTTCTGCATATACATATATCTACTCTTTTTTAGATTCTTTTCCCATATAGGCCATTATGGAGTATTGAGTAGAGTTCCCTGTGCTATACAGTAGGTCCTTATTAGTTACCTATTTTATATATAGTAGTGTGTATATGTCAATCCCAATCTCCCAATTTATCCCCCTCCCCCCTTACCCCCTAGTAACTGTAAATTTGTTTAAGCCGAAGTTATTTTGGATTACAGAGAATGTTCTGTGAGGGGTTACTTAATCATCAGAATCTCTTCTGCATCCAGCAGCATCTTTTGTGGGGCACAGGGACGAGAGAAAGTGCTCGGAGACCTGGGTGGGAGTCCTTGCTCTGGGCTTGGGGGTCCGATAAGTCTTTTTAACCTAGTTTTCTCATCTGTCTAGTAAGACTAAGTGGTGTCTCCCCTGAGTACCTCTCTTGGTGATGGTGAGGACAAAATGAAGATGGTGTGTGTGACAATATGTTGGAAAACGTAACGTGGAAGGAATAGCGTAACGATGATGTTAATTCTCTGGAAACCAAGGAGAGCGCTCTATTTTAAATGTTGAACTGAAATAGGGCAATAACCAAGCTCAAGAATTGTGCAATTGCCCTTATAAGTCGTAGCTGTTTTCTTAGTAGAAGTGAGAGTTGGGGGGCTTAGGATTGGTTCATAAAGAACTGCTAAATAAGCGTCTGTGAGGCTCTTTATCAACGAAGGTGGAAGTAGCAGGCATTTTGAGAACATTAAAACTTCATAATAAAAACCAGGAGTGAGAGGACTTCCCTGGTGGCGCAGTGGTTAGGACTCCATGCTCCCAATGCAGGGGGCCCGGGTTCGATCCCTTGTCGGAACTAGATCCCACATGCATGCCGCAACTAAGAGTTCGCATGCCACAACTAAGGAGCCCACATGCCACAACTAAGATCTGGCACAACCAAATAAATAAATAAATATTAAACAAAACAAAACAAAACAAAACAAAAACCAGGAGCGAGACGGGTGCCTGTAATCTTGGTCACTCTTCCTTGTTATCTTGAGGGTCCTAGTCAGTAAAATAAGGAAAACAGAAAAGTGATGTAAAAATATTAGACACGGACAGACAAAACTAATGTTACTTAGAGATGGTAAGATTTTTAATCAATGAACTATCAGAACTGTTTATATATGAGGTCGGTATTAAAAATCTAACAGCGCTTCTATATACCAACGAGAACTATTTAGAAACTGAAATTGGAAAAGGTCCTATTCACAGCAGCAACAAGAATTATGCAGCCCCTAACCAGTATATGAGATCTTTATGGAGGAAACTGTCATGTTTTACTGAAAGACAGGAAAAAGCTTGTTATACAAGGAGGTTTATTCAGAGGTAGGCCCTGTGGTTGTGGCTGAGCTGTTGTCCATGGAATCAAGGCTAAAGTGGGTCGAGTAGCTTTCTCAAGGTCACACAGCCAGTTACCAGGTCATTTTGACACTTACCACCAGACTTTCTCATACTTCCTAAACAGGATTTCTTACTGGTTTCCAGTAGGCATTTTCCCAACGAGTTTCTTCCGAGTGGTTGTGTGAGTTCGGAGAGTGGCTCTGCTGGATTCTATAATACATCACTAGGGGACCATTTCTCTTGCTATTTTGGCCATGAATTGGCCACCGCCCTCTCTCATCTTTCTGCCATTCTTCGTTCGTTCTCAGTAGGAGATGTGGCTTCTCTGCAAACACCAGGACTTACCATGTTGGAGAATCATGGTTTTAGGAAAGCCTCTTGTTGGCTATTAAGTACTTTATGCATTGGGGGTAGACTTTAAAAAATGAATGATCGGGCTTCCCTGGTGACGCAGTGGTTGAGAGTCCGCCTGCCGATGCAGGGGACATGGGTTCGTGCCCCGGTCCGGGAAGATCCCACATGCTGTGGAGCGGCTGGGCCCGTGAGCCATGGCCCCTGAGCCTGTGCGTCTGGAGCCTGTGCTCTGCAACGGGAGAGGCCACAACAGTGAGAGGCTCGCATACAGCAAAAAAACCAAAACCAAACAAACAAACAAACAAAAAATGAATGATCATTTTTGGTGCCTCATTTCCAATGGATCTATTCAACGAAGACCTGTTGTTGAAAGACTCCCAGGGCAAATTGCCATACTTTTCTTGGCTTTGTACATTTAGACTTCCATTTGTTGGACTTTTAACCATATTAGCAATATTTGTAATGGCGGCGCTGTGTTAAATGCATACATTATACGATCCCATTTAATTCCAGCCACAAGACAGTGATGTTAGTTATTATCATCCCCATTTTACAGATGAGAAAATTGAAGCTGAGGGGTTAAGAGACTTGCCCTGGGTCATGCAGCTGGTAGAGCTAAATTTGAACCCAGGTGTGCCTGGGTTGTAACCATTGTGCTATCCTGCTAGGGCTGCCTGTTAACTCTTAGACACCAGCTTTTCAATCCATGGCCTCTTAAAATACAAGAAGGAAAAATCAATCTTAATATCTAATGACCCGCAAACTCTGTATTAAGTAGAGTAACCCAAGATAGCTTTTTAATGAATGTGTGAAATGCTCTAATTTTCTTCTGTTGTTATTGATGTATTTGTTCAAATTCCTTTTGAGAATGCACATTTGTTTTGAAACCAAACCTGTCTTTCTTGCCTACATTTCAGTCAGAACTAAGACATGGTCCGTTTTACTATATGAAGCAGCCACTCACCACAGACCCTGTTGATGTTGTACCGCAGGATGGACGAAATGATTTCTACTGCTGGGTTTGTCACCGGGAAGGCCAAGTCCTTTGCTGTGAGCTCTGTCCCCGGGTTTATCACGCTAAGTGTCTGAGACTGACATCGGAACCAGAGGGGGACTGGTTTTGTCCTGAATGTGAGGTTAGTTCCTGCTGAATGAATGCATTGTCTGCCTCGTTTCCTCTCCTTTCTTTTCTTCCTTTTATTTCAAAATTTTCAAATAATCCAAACACAAAGAAAAGAGGAGTTTCTTGCCTTCCATCTCTGCTCTATCCTGGTCACCCCCTTTTTTGGACCAACATAGGCAACGGCCTTAGCACTGCAGCTCTTGGAAAGACAGTTGCACTGATTTTTTTTTTTGGCCTCACTGCGTGGCTTGTGGGATCTTAGTTCCCCTAGCAGGGATCGAACCTGCGCCCCCGGCAATGGGAGTGTGGAGTCTTAACCACTGGACCGCCAGGAAGGTCCCCTGCACTGAATATTGATTTTGATTCTTCATGGGTCTTTGGATTACTTTGAGATCTGCAGCCTTCTCTGATTCTCCTGTAATGAACATTCCAGAAGTTATAAACTTCTGACAGTTTGTATGTTTTGAAGAGATCCCACGCTGTTTTCTTCCTTCTTGGATGTTGTCTCCTGCTGCATCATTGAATCATCGGCAGTAGCCAAGCTGGGAAGACCAGTGTTGGTTGTATGTCCCACTTGGTTGCCATCTGATGCTTTTATTCACGCGACAGCTGTTTCTCCCGTGCCTGTTACATACTAGGGGTTCAACAGTGAACAAAAAGAGGCCTGAATCCCATTCTTTTCAGGAGAAAAGGACAAACACCACAATAAAGTTGTATACCATGTGTTAGAAGAAGAATGTTCTAGAGAAAATGAATTGAAAGTGAGGAATAGGGAGTGAGGGGGGGTGCAGAGTGTTTCCATTTTAAATGACGAAGTCCAGGAAATCCTCTTAAGATTTAGGAAAGACTTGAAGAAGGGAAGGAGTGAGCCGTGGGGCAATGGGGGGACGGCCTTCCAGGCTGAGGGGGCTGCAGGTACAGAACCCAGGGGAGAAGCACACGGGCATAGTGAAGGGAACGTGCATATTTCATTTGTAGCAAAGCCTAAATGCTCTTCATGAAAACAATTATCGTGGTTTCCACTTTTCTGAGGTGTCTTCTAGTCTCAGCAACTTCCAACTATGATGTTTTTTCAAAATGCTGAAAATAAGAATGTCATCTAGAAAACAAAAACAAATTAAAAAGAAAAACAGAGCTTCCCTGGTGGCGCAGTGGTTAAGAATCCGCCTGCCAATGCAGCGGATGCGCATTCGAGCCCTGGTGCGGGAAGATCCCACATGCCGTGGAGCAACTAAGCCCGTGCGCCACAACTACTGAGCCTGCGCTCTAGAGCCCGCGAGCCTGAGCCCGCGTGCCGCAACTACTGAGCCCTCACGCCTAGAGCCCGTGCTCCTCAACAAGAAAAGCCACCGCAATGAGAAGCCCGCGCACTGCAACGAAGAGTAGCCCCCACTAACCGCAACTAGAGAAAGCCCCTGCACAGCAACGAAGACCCAATGCAGCCATAAGTAAATAAATAGATAGATTTATTTTAAAAACCCCAAATAATGTCATCTACAAAATCCTTTAATATGGAGTGTCACCTGGATTCAAAGGTATATTGGCTTTAGATCTCAAACGCAAGGATGCTTTCTGTGTAGGAATTGGAAAGCTCTCCCAGCTGTCGATAGTGGGGAACAAAGCAAGCTTTAGGACAGTGTCAGTAGTACGGCTTTTGTGTAGTGGATGCAGCAAAAATCTGTGGAAAGAAAGTAGAGGCCAGGTCAGTATGATGATGACATTTTAATGGTGTTCTACCTCTAAAATTGCAAAAGATGGTCACTGGTTTTCTTTGGGTTCCTATAGACGGAGAGATTGCTCAGCAGTGCCCTCCTGTTCAGAGCCTGAACTCATCCTGCATTTAATGTGGGAACTGGAGCCTTCATTTATTTTCTTTTGTCTTGACCTTCCCTTCCCAATTGTTTAATAATTTCACAGAGAAGATAGTGGCTCAGATAGGATGCTTTTGCTGTAAATAATAGATCTTGATGAAAGGCAGCTGAAACCAGAGAGATTTATTATCGTGTATAGAAAGAATCCAGAGGCAGGGCCAGGCCAGCGTTTGGTCAGAGCCAGATTCTTTGCATTTCATTGTTGAGGCAGTGTGTCCCTCATAAGGTGGCTGTTGGGGGTTTTATCACATGTGACTAGATAACAGTCCCCCTGAGAGGAGTGTCTCTTCTCAATCCTTATCAAGCAGAAGACTTTGCCCATCAGCCTCCAGCTGATACGCCCTTGGGCTCATTGGTCAGGATTGGACCACCAGTCCCCACACAGGAAAGGCTCAAAAATGTTTGTTTGGTACTTTCAGTCTGTATCGTGGGAACTGGCCATTGCCAACCAGGAGGACGTGGCCAGGGATGGGGGAGAAGAGGTGAATGCCAGTTGAGCGGACGACCCAAGTATTGAGTGTGGATAGTTACCTGGAAATGAACTGGAATTCAGACAGACAGGTGTTCTATGTCTAAGATTTAGAGTCCTGAATTTCTTCTAGTGGTGAATTGGTGAGGTGGTCAACTGGGAAGACTAGCTCTGGTAGCTAAGCAATGAGATCCGGGCGTCACGGACTGATTTCAGCTTATGAGCGCCTCTTGGGTTGCCCTTGTTCTCAGCAACCAACCAGACACGCCTGGAAGTTCCTTTTGGAGGATCAGGAGATCTGAAGAATGGAAATGCAAACCAAATTAATTAGAGAAAACTTTTCTCAGTTCTCCCTACACAGATGGTTCAAGAGTGTTTCCTGATAGCATCCTGAATTTACTATTTTTGTTCTGCTACCTAAGGATTCCGAAGCTCTTAGATCAAGTATCAGATTTACATAGCAGAATGTGGTATCAGACATGTCTTTGATGGGAATTTCTCTTACAAAGTGACATTTATTTCCCACAGAGATAGACAGCTAGACTGCTCCGTGGGTAATTTGCCAGAATGTCGTGCGTGGGTTCACATCAGTGGTGACGGAGAATGAAGTCATTTTTATTCTTAGTTCACTACCGTCCCTTGGATTCTTTCTACAGGGAAGATTGTCCCTTTCCAACCGTGATGTCATTGAATTAATTCCTTGTCAGTTTCCTGAAAGATAGCCCAGAACCTTGAGAGGATCAAGGAAAGTGGCTGATTCATTGTGTGAAGAGATTATACCCTGAAACCATCAGTGGCCTTTCATGTCCTATTCTTGAAACCCAAGGTTATAGCAATGACGATTTTTCAGGTCCTTGCCTACCCCACCCTTTTTTCAGATTATATTGTCTACATGAGCTAAAAACAGTTCTTAATGAGTTAATCGATGGATCGGTGTGCTTCTTAATTTTTATCCACTGATCCAGCACCCAGGTCAAGTAGATTGGAGCGCTCGTCAAGCGAAACAACTGGTCTCATTTAGATGGGAATTATTTTTTACATGTGAACTTACTGGAAAATTAGGGGAAAAGAGAAATGAGTACATGGGATTGTAATTTTTTTTTTTCTAACTGGATATTTGTGTGATTTTGATTTGTAGAAGATTACAGTAGCAGAATGCATCGAGACTCAGAGTAAAGCCATGACAATGCTCACCATTGAACAGTTATCCTACCTGCTCAAGTTTGCCATTCAGAAAATGAAACAGCCAGGGGTAAGATGACACTTCCTCTTGTTATAAGTGTGAATGAGAATAGTGACCTTTGTTCTGTTAAATTTTTGTTCCTTGTAGTTGCCTTAGCTTTTCAAACACCTGTGCTTTATTACTCTTTGGGTCTTGTGTGCCCAGATTCAGATACCTGTAAATTAAATTGGACAACGGCATTAAGTTAATTCTCAAAAGTGAGCACTTTGTGAGACCAAGGAGTTTAATCAGGAAATGACATATATTAGAAAGCTGGTGGGGATTTAAAATTCTGAGTGGTTGCGAAGTGAAACCTCAGACTGCATTGGGTAAGGGGGAGTTAGTAGAATTCCATTTCAGTGAGAGAGCTGAGTACAACCCAGTTTCTTTGTAATCAAGGCCTAATGGTGGAACCTTCAGGTAAAACTCAACCAGTGAGATTCCTGTAAAGGGTGAGAATTTTGAAACGGGATTTGATGTACAGCCTTTGCCCTTTAAGGAAAATCTGTATGTGAAAGCAGGCCTGCCATGTTCAGCTGGCAAGCAGTGTACTTCTCCGTGGTTTCCCTCCCAGAAGTCCCAGTCATATCATAGCTGTGATGGTGGTTTTGTAGTTTTGGTGACAGGTTTCAGAAAGATGACAGTAAAATACCTTGTTTTTAAAAATAGTATGTTATGGGCTTCCCTGGTGGTGCAGTGGTTGAGAGTCTGCCTGCCAATGCGGGGGACACGGGTTCGTGCCCTGGTCCGGGAGGATCCCACATGCCGCGGAGCATCTGGGCCTGTGAGCCATGGCCACTGAGCCTGCGCGTCCGGAGCCTGTGCTCCGCAATGGCAGAGGCCACAATAGTGAGAGGCCCGCGTACCGCAAAAAATAAAAAAATAATATGTTATGACAAGATAATCAACATGTTATGACATTTTTCCTGTGGAAACTTGGGTTCTTGGGTAGGGTTCTTTTCCGATTTACACAAAGGCACCATATGGGCTAGTGGTGACCCTTTGTGAAACTCTTCAGAGTTTGCTTTCTAAGTCAAATAAATGTAATTTAAATGTAGATTCTGAGTGCTTTTAGTAGCCATTGTGGTTTAATTTCTTAAAAAAAAAGTAGAAGCTTTAGTTTAGAGATTATATTCTGAAGTTTGATATCATGATGAAAAAAATTCAGAGCATACCAGTTGGGGGTTGCTAAATTGAGAACCTGTCTCTTTCCCAAAATCTCTGTCAATGGAAGCAAAATTATATAGCCTAAGTTTTGAAAAAAAAACCAAACTTTGACAAGGAGAATTGATTCATGTCGATTTGTCAACACTGTGGAATTAATTATAAACCAAAAAGAAAAATCAAAGAAGGTGTTAATTTCTTATGTAAATTGTTTGTTACAAAATCAGAACAGAAAGTTGCTGATTTTTGTGGAAGCATCCTTTTAACTTAAAATGCCCAAACTGGGCTTCCCTGGTGGCGCAGTGGTTGAGAGTCCGCCTGCCGATGCAGGGGACACGGGTTCGTGCCCCGGTCCGGGAAGATCCCACATGCCGCGGAGTGGCTGGGCCCGTGAGCCATGGCCGCTGAACCTGTGCGTCCGGAGCCTGTGCTCTGCAACGGGAGAGGCCACAACAGCGAGAGGCCCGCGTACCGCAAAAAAGCAAAAAACAAACAAACAAAAAAAACGGCCAAACTGATTCTGGATGAGAGAGAGCTTGGATGACTGCAAGTGGTAATCCGTTCAGATGCCTTGCTTGAGCATAATTTGGTGTTTAATGAAATCTTTTAGGTTTTTTTTAATTGATAAGTAAATGGTACCATCAACAAACCAGGCCTTGCATTTTGAACTGATTCTTATTACTCCATAAGAAAGTGGATCAAGATATAAAACCTTTACACAGTCCCTGCTTTGTTTTGTTTCTGTTTTTTTTTTTTTTTCTTGCTGTGACACGTGGCCCGTGGGATCTTAATTCCCTGACCAGGGATCGAACGCGCGCCCCCCGCTGCATTGGAAGCGCAGAGTCTTAACCACTGGACCGCCAGGGGAGTCCTCACACAGTCCCTGCTTTGAAAGTAATTTGGCCCCTCAAAGGAGGAGCAAAACCTCACTAAAATTTCCACCCATGTGTAAGATATCTGTTGGCACTTTAGGGGAACTTTATTTGGTGTGTCATCTCTAGGTGTAGCCAGATTTCACCCCCAGTCGGTTTTGATTATGGGCATTTTCAGTGTATAGATAAGCCTCCTTCAGAATTCAGGTCTCAAGTAATGATAGCGTGTTCTTGTCCGTCTTAACTGAAGAGGCCTGTACCTGTTACTTGAGTATGTACTGAAAACAAAACAAATGACAAAACTGGAACACAGCTGGGCCCATGATTATGGATAACCAGGCAGAATTTGAAGGTGAACCAGTTTGGAGCTTCTCAAGGGCCTATTTTGTGGAAAGTTTTAGAACTGTATTTTCTGGAAAGTTGTCTCGGTTTTAAAGTGCATTGCTGGTATTAATGCTTGATCTTCCATAGCAGTGATGGGTTTGTGTCTGTGCATCTTTTCTTTTATAGACAGATGCATTCCAGAAGCCCGTTCCATTGGAACAGCATCCTGACTATGCGGAATACATCTTTCATCCCATGGACCTTTGTACATTGGAAAAGGTTGGCTTCCATCAAAAAGCCAATTGTCAAGATGATTAAAGATCCTCCCTCACTTCCCGTGCCCCATCTCGAGTTAGATGGTTCTGTGCCATTTTTATTTGGATGGAAGAACTCTCATTCCCCTAACTTCTTCTGTAACATTTTCCCAAGGATTGCAATGGGTGTTGAAATCCACTGCTTAGCTCCAAATAGTATTATACTTCTGCTGGTGATTCTAGCTTTTTATATGAGAAAGTCACAGCTTTAAGAATTAGTGATTTGGTTGATTTGAGCCTTACCCTTCTCTTTCTTTTGGAGGTGCTAATAAGAGCAGCAGGAAGGAAGAAGAGAAAATTAAGTGTCGGGGAGACCTTCATGTTAGCAGTGAATAAGTGGCTTCTTAGATCTTGACTTATTTCACTGATAAGAGTATTTCTTTAATGCCTGAAAGTGTTTTTAAAGGTTCAAACTAAAATTCCATGCTGAAAAATTACACATGTAACATTTTAGGTTGTGTATGTCATCCTGGTGCTGATTTTCAAATTGCTGGCACCAAAATATGGTTAAAGAAAAGCGTGGATGAGGAGAAAACATTACTTCATATTTTATGCATTGATGATCCCCAAAACAGTAAATCCAGCCTGCTTTGGAAAATTGCACACACCCTTATGGTATTAAACAAAAGAAGGAATTCCAAAAAGACAAGGTTGGAATCCTGGCTTCCTAAATTATTAGCTTTGGAACTTTGATTAGTTCCTTTAACATTACCATACCTCAGTTTCCCTGTCTGTAAAATGGGGATAGTGACCGCTTCCTTGAGTTTTCAATTATGAGGCTTATGTGAGGCTGTACAATTAATAATAAATGTGTAAATATGTAAAATATCCTGGTTTGGTGGAAGAAGCTGCTTGATAAATGGCAGTGCTCTAAGATGAGAAAATTCAAGTTAGTGTGGTGAATTCAGTGAATGCATTTTTATAGAGTTATAGATCTCAACTATAATAGCATCTTGGGAAATGAGTAGAAGCATTAATTAATTTGGCAAATGACTGCTAAGAAAATTATGTGGGGACGCAGGTGTTACTGGTTGTGGCTTATAGAGACTCACTGGTGATTATTTTCTGTGGCTTTTCTTCCCAGAACGCTAAAAAGAAAATGTATGGCTGCACAGAAGCCTTCCTGGCTGATGCAAAATGGATTTTGCACAACTGCATCATTTATAATGGGGGTGAGTGGATTAGATGACTCTTAGGAATGAGAGCATGCTGTGTGTGTTGCCTGTTCTCCTGCCCTTCATGAAAAATCAGGCTCTTTTTTCATGCATCAGGGCCAATAGCTGAGAATACTGGTGTATAGATTGCTGACGTGTGTCAACAGGGGGCAGTGACTACATGCTTTTTAAGGTATGAGCTGATGTCCACAGTGGCTTGTGACTATATGATGCTTTTACCTGTCCTTTAAAAAAAACCTTATTTTAATGGAGGAATAATTACATAAAATAAAAAGCACAGATTTTACAGGTGCATTCCATGAATTTGACAAATGTGTAACCACCTCTGTAACTACAACCCCAAATAAGATCCTAGAACATTTCTGTCACCCCATTATATTCCCAATTGCCCCTCTCCAGTAAATCCACCCTCCTGAAAAGGAACTATTCTGTTTTCTGTAACTAGAGATTAGTTTTACATATTCTAGAATTTCATACCAGTGGAGTCAGAGTGCCCTCTTTTATGCCTGGCTACGTTGACACAGTGTAATATTTTGGGGATTCTTTCATTTTGTGTCTTGTCAGTGGTTTGTTTCTTTTTATCGCTGAGTGGTATCAATATATATATACAGTTTTTATAAATTATTTTATTTATTTATTTTTGGCTGCACTGTGTCTGTTGCTGTGCACGGGCTTTCTCTAGTTGTGGCGAGCGGGGGGCTACTCTTCGTTGCGGTGTGTGGGCTTCTAATTGCGGCGGCTTCTCTGGTTGTGGAGCATGGACTCTAGGCGCGTGGCCTTCAGTAGTTGTGGCATGCGGGCTCAGTAGCTGTGGCTTGCGGTCTCTAGAGCGCAGGCTCAGTAGTTGTGGCGCAGGGGCTTAGTTGCTCCGTGGCATGTGGGATCTTCCCGGACCAGGGCTCAAACCTGTGTCGCCTGCATTGGCAGGCATATTCTTAACCACTGTGCCACCAGGGAAGTCCGGTAACAATATTGTATCAACATACAGTTTATTCATCCATTCCCTTTGTTGATGTTGATGGATATTTGGATTGTTTTCAGTTTTTGGCTGTTATGAATAAAGCCACTGTGAACATTCTTATACAAGTCTTTGTATGGACACATGCTTTCATTTCTCTTGGATAAATACCCAAGACTGGTATTGCTAGATCATTGAGTAGGTTTATATTTAAATTTATAAGAAATTTTACCAAACTGTTTTGCAAATTGGTTGTATTATTTTACATTCCTTCTAGCAGAGTATATGAGAATGTTTGTTGCTCCACATCACTGTCAACATTTGGTATTCTCTGTTTTTAATTTTACCTATTCTTGAAGTCATGAAATATTACGTCATGGTGGTTTTGCCTGTCTCTAATGACTAATGGTATTGAGTATCTTTTCATGTGCTTATTAGTCATTTGTATATCATTTGTTGGTGAAACATCTATTCAGATCTTTTGCTCATTTTAAAAATTGGGTTGTTTGTTTTTTTATTATTGAGTTTTAGGAGTTTTTAATATTCTGGTTAAAGTTTTGTCTGTTGCATTTTTGTGGGTTAAGCCTTCTGGACAGAATGGAGGAGAGCTCCCATTAAAATCTCCTCGATGGGCACCTTTCCCATTGTCCTACCCTCTCCCACAATCCTCTCTGTCTACCTTCTGGCCAGGTAGATCTTTCAGGGTCCTGCCCTGTTCTCTTCTTCTTGTCCCCTGCTGGAACACTCTTCCCCTCTTTGCTTTGATGAGTTTTCCTCATCCCTCAGTCTCAGCCTCTCAGTCCTCTGAGGAGCCTTCCTTTGTGCCCCAGACCATACTATGTACTCTTGTTAAGGGCTCTCACAGTACCTGTACTTCCCCATGGCAGTATTTTATCACACTTTCTGGATGGTGCTCTTTTTTCATTTGAGTTGCTCACCAGGATGTAAGCCCGTTAAGGGCAGATGCCAAACTTGTTTCCTGTATACCCTTGGGCCTAGCGTAGACTGTTGTTAGCTGATGTTTGAGCACAGATATATGAATGGATGGCTATCTGCTTAAAGTATGTGTTTTGCATTATTAACTCAGCAGGGTTGGGGTGCAGGGAGGAGAGAAAGAGAGGTACCCTAGACATTGAGAAGTTGTGTAAAGGTTATAAACTCAAATATATAGAAAGGGCAGTAAGATCATATAAACAAGTGAATGAGCTCAGGTAGCAGAAAAATAGCATAAGCCAGGATGACCACTGGCCATGGGGAGAGCGAGTGACTGCGGATTACAGGGAACTCCCACCTGGTCTGGAGGGGAATCTCCCCTGGACACTCCAGTGGTTTATTGCATACAGAGTTCTTAGATCTTCTGAGTTTTCAAAACAGGCCAGAAATCTAGATATTTGTGTGTGTGCGTATGAAATCTTTTTGCCACCAAATTTACAATTTCTAAAAATTGTCAAAATGTTCGAAGAAAACACGGCCTTTTGGCCATCTTGTTCTCTGGTTTAGTGTAAAGGTTCAGGGTTAAGAGTTAGACCTGGGGCCATATCCTCAACTCGTTAGCTAAATGGTCTCATATAAGTGATGACTCCTGAGCCTTGGTTTACTCTTCGGTGAAATGAGAACATTCATGCCTGCTTCCTAATAAGGCTTTTTGAAGAGTTAACAAGAAAATGTATTTCAAAGCACCAGGAACACTAGAGTTACTCAATTAAATGTCTTCTTTCTCCTGTACTATTCTTGGGTTGGCGTCTGGGACAATGGGCAGAAGAAGGCTCCTTTTCACTAATTTGAGCCTTGAGAATATAAAAGCATCTTTCAAATATTCATTCATGAGCTGTCGGAAACCAACACAAATTGTTATGTTTCAGAGAAGATGACGTCTAAGCACCAAAGATTGGTTCATGGGAAAAGTCACCTAATCTGAACTGGTGTTAGAAGCCAGAAATGTATGGTTTTTAACCTTTAAAAGGTTAATCCTGGAAGAAAGCAAGTTAAAATGTTGTAAGTGGAAGTATAATCCCAAGGCTGGGTATTTCTGTGTTTCCATTTGAATTAATTCTATTTTCTTATTCCCTCAGGAAATCACAAATTGACGCAAATAGCGAAAGTAGTCATCAAAATCTGTGAGCATGAGGTATGTGTTTCCTACTCTCCCCTTTTAAGTGTACCTAGAATGAAGGCTTGGGGTGATTGAAGTTTCCATTTGCGGAATCTCCCAGCGGGTAGCTCTGGTAGTTTTGGAATTTGTTGAGGTACAGATAGCACCCCTCTCTTCAAGGAAAGTAAAAGCAGCAGATACGCCATAATATGTTATAAATCAACACCCTAATCTTAGATCTAAGAGAGATGGGATTTTTCAGCCTTGAGTCGTGGTCCAGCACTGCCCATCCTGAGTTTTCTGGGTCAAATAGAGTTTATGATTTCTTTGCCCCACAATCTGTGGCATCCCCTCAGGTCCCTTTCAGTCTCCTTGCAGAGGTATTTGGGTTTTGACATTATTTGCAGGAAAGGTCCTGAGTTTCTCTGAGAGTGGCCCAGGTATCCTGGAGAAATACCCCCTAGTTTTGATGGTGTGGATGAAATGAAGCTCCTGGGCTGGGTGCCCTGAGGCTCTACTGGTTGCAGGACAGGCTGATGGCAGAAATGGTACAGGGGAGCCTTTCTTTGTTTAATCCCTGTTGTGAGCACAAAAAACTGAGATGTAATGGCCTTCAGCCTGTCTGCACTCTCATCTATCCATCCGTTCATTTGTAAAGAAAACATTTGTATATCTTAGGATATGTCCGTGTCTATATATTTGTATAGAGAGAGTTTTATAATCTACATTTTTCACTCTGAGTGTTTTCCTCGGTAATTAAACACGGAGGAAGAATAGAATTGATCATGGCTGTTCTGATGATTTATTTCCTTAGTATAATTGTTAGAAATGCAACTACTAGGTATGAGGCTATCAGCATGGCTTTGGGTAGATACCTCTTTTTTGTTTTCTGGAAATGCTACAGCGTTACTTATACAATGAAGTGGAATAAACAAATGTGGTGGTTTTTCTGTGTCGTTGTGTTGGAAGTTCCAATTTGAAAACTGTTTGTATATATGTTTTTGCCCCAGTGTGATCAGTAAAAAACAGTGGCATCTCAACTGTGATTGTGATTTTGATTTCTTTGATGCAAGTGGTGATGGACTGTTTTTGATATGCTTGTTGGCGACTTGGAGTTGTGTCTGGGCGAGTTGTTCAGTTGTTTCCCCCTTGAGGATTTGTTTTCCTTGATCTGGGTGCTGAAGCCTAGACTTTTAATTGGTGGGTTGTCATAATGTAAAATTTATTGAACCCAGATGCTCTTTGTCTGGCATTCTGAACCTACCTGTTGGCAACACAGTGCTGCTTTGTGGGCTCCAATGCCAGGGCTGTTCTGGACTTGATGTTGCCGCTTTGTTCTACCCAGTACCTTTGGAATAGCCCAGAAGGAGAGTGGGGAGAAGGAAGAAATATGGTCCACCATGCACTCATTCATTCATTCACTCATTTATTCATTGCCCTCAGTCGGTCAGTCCATTATAATTAGTAATTACTATAAAATTATTAATTAATAATCATTAGTTGAGCACCTGCTATGTGTCTGGCACCTTGTCACGTGAAGTGCTTTACATTTATCTCATCTAATTTTTTTTTTTAATCTCATCTAAGTTTTATAATAATTCTGTTTGGTAGGTACTGCTTTCATCCCCATTCTATGAGGTGAGGAAATGGACGCTCAGACAATATAAGCAACTTTTCCTGAAGTTCTAGAGCTAGGATGTAGTGGAGTCTGAATTTAGATCCAAGAAGGGAGCTTCCAGGGCCCTTAGTTCTAAGTCATGACGATTCTCTGGGGGAATGCACTTTCTCAAGAGAGAGGACGGTCAGTTACAGAATTTTCAGTTATCCGTGGAAATAAAATAGAGTAACGTGGTATTAATTAATTGCTGTGGATGGTGTGATTAGAGATATATAGAATTGAGCATGGCAAGCAGAGGCCAGAGTCGAGGAAGGGATTGGGGAGCTCAGACAGGTAGACTGAGGCCAGACCACGTATGGCCTTGAAGGAACTGACCAGGTGTTTGTTTGTTTGTTTGTTTGTTTATTTATTTATTTATTTATTTATTTATTGTTGACTGCGTTGGGTCTTCGTTGCTGCGCGTGGGCTTTCTCTAGTTGCGGCGAGCGGGGGCTACTCTTCGTTGCGGTGCGTGGGCTTCTCATTGCTGTGGCTTCCCTTGTTGCAGAGCACGGACTCTAGGCGCGCGGGCTTCAGTAGTTGTGGCACGCAGGCTCAGTAGTTGTGGCTTGTGGGCTCTATAGAGCGTAGGCTCAGCAGTTGTGGTGCACGGGCTTAGTTGCCCCATGGCATGTGGGATCCTCCTGGACCAGGGCTTGAACCCATGTCTCCTGCATTGGCAGGCGGATTCGCAACCACTGCGCCACCAGGGAAGCCCTGACCAGGTGTTTAGATTTCATTGTTAGTTTCTCAGCCTTGGCACTACTGACATTTGAGGCCAGAGACACCTTTGTTGCAGGAGCTGTCCTTGTACCATCATAGACTCCAGTCTCAACTGTCCACCCCCACTTGTGATGACCGATGACCAAAAATATCTCCAGTTATGCCAAGTGTCCCTGGAAGGGTTAAACTGTCCCAGTAGAGAGCCACTGGTCTAAGGAGAGGGACCAGATGGGATCTGTGTTTGTAGAAGGTGGCTCTGGCTGCTCTGTCTGTGTGGGGAATGGTCCAAGCTTAGGAAGCTGGGAGACATGGTCCAGCGAGAGAGGATGGCGGCTGGGGCTAGGTGGGTGAGTCGGGGCTGGTGAGAAATAGTTGGACTGATGTCCAGGGTGTTCCCCACTGTGGGACTTAGGTTAGCTAATCTTGCCTGCCAACATCATCATGCATTTCTTGAGGGCCTGCAGATATAAGGCCCCTGGGAATGACACATTCTAACACATTTTTGCTTTACAGATGAATGAAATCGAAGTTTGTCCAGAGTGTTATCTAGCTGCTTGCCAAAAACGAGATAACTGGTTTTGTGAGCCTTGTGTAAGTTGGATTTCCTTTCCTTTCTTTGTTTTCTGAACTCTATGCCTTGGGTGACCCAGGGCAGCTTTTTCCAGGTGGCTTATTGGATGAAACTTTGGATAAAGTTTTAAAATAATTTTCTTACTGAAAATTAAGTTATGGCAGAATGGGAGGAATCCAGGTGGGATAAACATCTTTGGCTGAAAGGTCATGTGCCAGAGGTAGCGTCACGATTTACTGGGTTTATTAGCCCTCGAAAACAGCAGGATGCACAGTGAAAAGAAGCTCATCAGAGAGGAGAGACATGCCAAAGTCATGCCGATGATGAGCCGAGTCGTGTTAAATGAGTATGTTACTTACAGATCATGTTGGGTCTATTTTAAGAGGTTTGGAAATGCCTCCCAGGGTTAACTCCATGGTTTCTCCAAACTGTGGTTCTTGAGGCTGGGATTGGGGTGGGGAGAGAAAGTCACCCTAGTTGTCCCCACGGATCTGTATTTTCCAAACTGATGTTCTGCAGAGAAGTGTGTCATTGGGGTGAGCTGGGAGGATGGGGGTGCGGGGGGGAGGGTATTGGGCCACGAGATTGGGCAAGTAGAGTTGAGAATCAAAACATAGTTTGTCTTTTCCTGCATTTCGAGATGGACATCTGAATCGTTAAGGCCCTGAGTAGCTCTCGGTAAAGAATAAAGTTAGCTAATGCCGTCCCTTATTTTTATTTTATTTTATTTTATTTTTTGCGGTACACGGGCCTCTCACTGTTGTGGCCTCTCCCGCTGCGGAGCACAGGCTCCAGACACGCAGGCTCAGTGGCCATGGCTCACGGGCCCAGCCGTTCCACGGCACGCGGGATCCTCCCGGACCGGGGCACGAACCCACGTCCCCTGCATCAGCAGGCGGACTCTCAACCACTGCGCCACCAGGGAAGCCCCTGCCGTCCCTTATTATATGCTGGATGTAAGGTACATTTAACCCTCCAGCTTAACAGAGGGTGTAGGTATAACTATCCCTGTGTTGCCCAGAAAGGTACAGTCTCTTGTTCGCTCCCACCCAGGCAAGAGCGGCACAGCCAGAGTTGAAGCCTCGTTTTGGTCAGTGCTCACTTCTTTTTGGTTTCCCCATTTAACCCCATTCCCAGCCTTGCCCAGGCTTACTGGCCACACACCTAGTGACTGCCACTTGGGGAGACCCTGCTGGAAATTGTTTGCTTTCATTCTGTGGCCTGTATCACCTCTGCCTTAGCTTGACCTCACCCACCGAGCTTTATGTGTGCATCTTGCTGTCGAATACATACAAACTCTGGATTTTGTTTTTCTTTTCCTAGAGCAATCCACATCCTTTGGTTTGGGCAAAACTGAAGGGGTTTCCGTTCTGGCCTGCGAAAGCTCTGAGGGATAAAGACGGGCAGGTTGATGCCCGTTTCTTTGGACAACACGACAGGTGGGAGTTAAACACAGGCTTCAAACGCGTAGCTGTGACTGAACCTTTGATCCTGTCAGTGAATACAAGAAGGGGCGGTGGGTACGGCTATTATTTTATTGTCTTGATACCAGCCAGTGATGTTGTACTTTAAAAATACTGTCCTGGGCTGTGTTAATAAGCCTGATCACGCACAGGCTTCAGTTTTTTCAGGTGTGTTGGAAAAGAATCTTGCTTTCGTGGTTTTGTGGACGCAGCCGGCATCGGCATAGGTTCCACGGCTATCTTAAGTGCTGCTGTTCTTTTTTGGGTTTGTCCGCAGTAAATTAAATCACCGCACAAATTGCTTTTCAAAATAATGCTTTCGGGGATCAGAAGCATTTCCCCAGATTGCCGGTAAAATGAATCTCCCATCGTTGTGCTGGGTAGTCCCCTCCTGTTCCCTTTTCTGTGGAGCTAAAATGGGAAATTATAGGGGGTTGCTGTTTTGACAGGTGTGAGCCCTCCCGGCCAGCCTTCCTGCCCTCCCCTCTCCCCCTCTCAGCGACGTGAATTATTCCAGCTAATAGCAGTTCTCTGTGGAGCGCAGCCCCCTACCTGCTTCAGAACAGCAGGTAGACAGAGATGAGCGGCGGGTAATTTCTTGGTTCTCTTTTAGCAAGAGTTACATTGTGAGTAAATGAGGCAAAAGCCCTCCCGAAACCCTACCAAGCAGTCTGAGAAAGCACGCGCGCGCGTGTATGTGTAGGGGAGAATATTTAACAGACATAGTTTGAAAATTATACCCACCCACAGAACGTACAGAAAATACACTTTCTCATTTTAAACAACACCAGAATCTGAAATATTGCTCTTTGTTAAATTTTGCTTGCCAAAAAAAAAAAAGAATATCAAAGTAATCTGAAATCATTTACCAGGAATCCCGGCAATCCATTGATAGGAGACAAAATGGAAATTAGCTGAGACGGTTCTAGGTTTGATAGGAAGTATTATACTTTGATTTTGACCATTTTGGGGGAAGTTCTTCTAAAATTCCTTTATTCATTCATTCAAAGAAACATGTCTTTGGTGCCTGCCGTGTGCCAGGCTGAGTACTAGATGCTGGGATACAGGAGCGAGCAGGCAGACACTGCCCGTCGGAAGTGGGGAGGCAGATGGCATACAAGTGGGGAATAGACAGTATGATCTCGGGTCAGGAGGTAGTGGCGGGACTGGGTGAAGATCTGGGTAGAGGGGACCAGAGAGAGCAGGGACTCAGGTAGGGAAGGGCAGGCCAAGGCTGAGTTAATTGCTCAGGGAAATCCAGGAACACAGTGTGGTTTGAACAGGATAAGGGAGGAGAGGGTGGGTAAGAGGTGAGATCAGAGGGGTTGGCTGGGCCTGGGTCACCAGGGTGGCTTTTGTCAGAAGTCTGGCTTTTATTTGAAGAGCAAGAGATACAGCAGGTTTTATATCTTCCTGCCTCTTCATTAGAGCATGGCAAGTGTTAATGAACCATCTTGATGATTCGGGATTATTCTATAGTGTAACTCAGTGTGGATAATACTTAGGATATCCATGGCGGGGGGCAAGATTTGCTGTCCCCTAAGCACCAGATATTCCCAGAGCCTTAAGAGTCGTGGATTCTGCTCCAGCTGTGCCCACTCTACATGGACCTCCTGTCTGCCTGACAGCCATTGAAGGTGGCTTAGGGGCCATGAGCTTCACCGGCCCTGAACTTGCAGGTGTAGGTTGGTTCTAGGTGGGAGCTGTCCTGGAAGCCGGCCCCCCTACATTTGTAAAAAAGACAGCTGCCCAAGTCTGATGCCCCACGAGATTTCCTTAACGCTCCCTCCGTGGTGTCTCCTGTCCCCTTGGAGGGGATCTGTCGAACTGTCGGGCTCATTTTGGGTGCAGGGTGCACATTGGGGGAGTCGTTAAGGATATCCCGGTGGTGGAGGGACAGTAGGTAGGAGTTGTAGGGAGGTTTCAGTCGGCCTTGGGCAGGGAGTCCCTGACAGCTGTAGTGGAAGCCACTTCTGAAAGGATGGACGTCCCCTCTTCCCCAGGGTGTTTTTTTTTTTTTTTTTTTTTTGCAGTACGCAGGCCTCTCACTGCTGTGGCCTCTCCCCCGTTGTGGAGCACAGGCTCCGGATGCCCAGGCTCAGTGGCCATGGCTCGCGGGCCCAGCCGCTCCGCGGCATGTGGGATCTTCCCGGACCAGGGCATGAACCCGTGTCCCCTGCATTGGCAGGCGGACTCTCAACCACTGCGCCACCAGGGAAGCCCCCCAGGATGTTCTTAAAGCAGAATGGGGCAGGCTTGTCGACAGCCTGCTCTGGGTCCGACCCAGAAACAGGACACAGACTCAGGGGAGGCTGCAAGGGTTGTGATGTGCCGTCCCTTCTCAGGGAGCTCGCTTAGAGGTTGCGGAGCCAAAACATAAGCCGGGACCAGGGGTAAGCAAAGTAAGGCAGGACAGCAGAATAAGAAATAGCACAGACCACTGCATGTTCATTGTCAATTTTTTTTTTTTTTTTTGGCTGCTCTGTGTGGCTTATGGGATCTTATTTCCCCAACCAGGGGTTGAACCTGGGCCCTTGGCAGTGAAAGCCGGGAGTCCTAACCCCTGGATTGCCAGTGAATTCCCCCACTGTCAATTTAAGAAATGTTAGAGAGAGAGAGCCCCTGGAGGCTTTTGCACAAATCAAGGCATGTTCTGAAGAGTCTCATCATGGGCTTTTTGTCCTTTAAAAGATTTTGCCTTTTTTTTTTTTCCAGTTTTATTTCAGAGACACTATTATATACAAATGTAGAAAATATTTTATCAAATGCCTACAGAGCTTAAAAAAATAGCTTTTTTTTTTCTGTGTTAAAATGCTGAGTTTATTTCACATGTATATTTTTGTCTCCTCACCATCTCCATTTGTCTGACCACCACTACTACTGTGTCCTATCATAACATTCCATAGATACTTAAAACCAAGCACAGGGTGGAGTTCCATCTTTAAAAACTAAACAGGCATTTTGGACAACACATTCTTGGCAATGGAACCTGGACAACATTTATCAGACACTCTGCCTTGTAAAAAGGACAACCAGATATCAACTGTTACAGAAATGAACTAAGACAGAAAAGTTTAACAAACTGTTGAAACTATTTTCTTAAAGAGACTTCCTCCACTGCCAGAGATCTTGAATAGCCTCCTGGTCAGTCATCCGAAACAGTTATTCACATAATTGACGAATTTGGCTTCCACTTTGGAAAGGGAACCACCTTTTTCTATACTTGCTTGCATTTTTGCTTTAATGTCTTCTACAGAGCTAGGTCCTTTCAGTGTTTTAGGAGTTTTTTTCTGTTTTTTGAAGGGTTCTTGACCTTTTGATTTTGGTGTTGATGGTTTTGAGGCTTTTCCATTCTGGTTTGATTTTTGTGCATTTTTGGCTGGAGTATCCGTACAGATTTCTTTACTGGAGCTTTTTCTTCAGCTTCCTCATCATCAAAGTCATCACTATCATCATTTTCATCATCATCATCTTCATCTTCATCAGCAGCAAGTTTTACTTTTTTCTGTGGAACCTTGCTACCACTTCCAGGGGCAGTTTTAAAAGAGAAAAGAAAGTGCTTTATGTCTGAGTGCAGGAGAGTGAGATTTGGGGGATAATTCTCTTTTCAGAGGTGTAGTCTAGGATGCAGACTGTTTTCTTACTCTCTACCAACCCAGAGCCAAAGGGGATTTATTACTGTTTTTTTTTTTTTTTTTTTTTTTTTTTTTTTTTTTTTTTTGCTGTACGCGGGCCTCTCACTTTTGTGGCCTCTCCCGCTGCGGAGCACAGGCTCCGGACGCACAGGCTCCGGACGCACAGGCCCAGCGGCCATGGCTCACGGGCCCAGCCGCTCCGCGGCATATGGGATCCTCCCAGACCGGGGCACGAACCCGTATCCCCTGCATCGGCAGGCGGACTCCCAACCACCGCGCCACCAGGGAGGCCCTTATTACTGTTTTAATCGATTAAAATGACTAAGCTATTGAGCCTTTTAATGTCGTAGCTAAGTTTCGCGTTCACGTGTGGTCCTTGTGACAGAACATGCCTGTTAAGTGGATTGTTTAACCATTCAAACCAAGTCATTGAAAAAAAAGGAATATGTATTTAAGAATCTTGGAAAATCCACTAGGCTAATTTGGTTTGCATTAAGGAAAAAAAAACAATTCTGGAAACAACCTAAATGACCATCGAGAGATGAATGGATAGAGAAAATGTGGTCTGTACATACAGTGGAATAATGTTCAGCCTTAAGAAGTATGTGGCATCATGGCTGAACTTGGAGGACTTCAGGCGAAGTGGGGTAAGCCAGTCACAGAAACACAAATACCACATGACTCCATTTGTACGAGCTATCTAAAATAGTCAAATTCATACAATCAAAGAGTGGAACGGTGGTTGCCAGGGGCTGGGGGCAGGGAGAAGTGGGGAGTACTAATCAACAGGTGTAAAGTTTCAGTTAAACAAAATGAATAAGCTCTAGAGAGCTGCTGTACCAACATACACCTATAATCAGCTGTCGAAAGAAGTGTTGCCTGCCCTCTCAGTAAACAAAGGATGTTGCAGCCATCAAGCCAGTACAAGCACCCTGGATGGTGAGCCCTGAGGGAACTCAGGCTGAAGACAAACAGGCAGCCCGCTGCCTCGCCCTCAGCCACTGTAGCCACCCTAAGCGGTGCACCCTGAGGACACTCAGGAGGGGAAAGCACAGGATCCTGTCCTCGACAGCTAAAGTGCACATCAAAGGAATAATGTCGTGAGCCCTGATGCTTACATCTTCCCATACATAGAACAAAATGCTAAATTCTTTAACTTGAGATGCTTGGTTTTCTTTAATTAACAATAATCTTTGAAGTTCCTACTACCTGGCCTTTGTTGCAAAACCTCCTATATATACTGGCTCCTCCCTGACCTCTTGGGAGCAGTCCCTCAGCATGATCTGAGAGGCTGCGTCCAGGCTTAAGTCCTTTTCTTAAAAAATAAAAAATACATTAATTATTATCTTTGGCTGCATTGGGTCTTCGTTGCTGCATGCAGGCTTTCTCTAGTTGCGGCGAGCAGGGGCTACTCTTTGTTGCGGTGTGTGGGCTTCTCATTGTAGTGGCTTCTCTGTTGTGGAGCACGGGCTCTAGGCGTGCAGGCTTCAGTGGTTGTGGCTCCCGGGCTCTAGAGCGCGGGCTCAATAGTTGTGGCGCACGGGCTTAGTTGCTCTGCGGCATGTGGAATCTTACCGGACCAGGGCTTGAACCCGTGTCCCCTGCGCTGGCAGGTGTATTTTTAAATTAAATTTAATTTTATTTTATTTTTGGCAGGTGTATTCTTAACCACTGCGCCACCAGGGAAGTCCAAGTCCTCAGTTTTGTCCACCAAATAAAAAATAATTCTCAACTTTTAGGTTGTGCTTTGTTTTTCAGTTGATACAGCAGTTATGTGTGATTCACTTAAACGTTTCTTAAGAGGGTAGAACTCATGTTAAGTGTTCTTGCACAATAAACTTGTAAAAAACTTAAGAGTCTTGGAAATGACCACAGTTGACTTAAACTCCCTTTCTCTTTTGCACTCCCAGGGCCTGGGTTCCAATAAATAATTGCTACCTCATGTCTAAAGAGATTCCTTTTTCTGTGAAAAAGACCAAAAGCATCTTCAACAGTGCAATGCAAGAGATGGAGGTTTACGTGGAGAACATCCGCCGGAAGTTTGGGGTCTTTAATTACTCTCCATTCCGGACACCCTACACGCCCAACAGCCAGTACCAAATGCTGCTCGACCCCTCCAACCCCAGCGCTGGTGCTGCCAAGATAGACAAGCAGGAGAAGGTCAAGCTCAACTTTGACATGACAGCGTCGCCCAAGATCCTGATGAGCAAGCCGATGCTGAGTGGGGGCACAGGCCGCAGGATCTCCTTGTCGGACATGCCACGCTCCCCCATGAGCACCAACTCCTCCGTGCACACAGGCTCCGACGTGGAGCAGGACGCCGAGAAGAAGGCCACGTCCAGCCATTTCAGCGCGAGTGAGGAGTCCATAGACTTCCTGGACAAGAGCACAGGTCAGCCCCAGGTGGGAGAGGGTACAGGGGCCCCTTGGGACACAGGGGCTCCCATCGGGGCCACACCTGTCTGGCCCTACCTGGTGAGCATCACAGAGTCAAAGAGAGCTGTGTGGCGTTTCATCCCAGTGGAGCAAATTTTAATTTTTTTTTTTTTTTTTTTTTTTTTGCGGTACGCGGACCTCTCACTGTTGTGGCCTCTCCCGTTGTGGAGCACAGGCTCCGGACGCGCAGGCTCAGCGGCCATGGCTCACGGGCCCAGCCGCTCCGCAGTATGTGGGATCTTCCCGGACCGGGGCATGAACCCACGTCCCCTGCGTCGGCTGGCGGACTCTCAACCACTGCGCCACCAGGGAAGCCTCAAATTTTAATTTTTAACTGAGTAACCCATTGGGATTCTTGCTGTTAGGGACCCAAAAAATGAGAAAAGTGTTCCCCAAAGGCCAGCTGGAGGTGGTTCCTAGAAGTGGGCAGAGGTGGCCAGAAATCCTTTAGAGTTCTGTTCAAATGCCTCTGAGATGAATCACAACTTCCTACAACAGTTTTTTTCTTTCTCAAGAATTTTATTTTAATTGAAACATTTTTCTATCAAAACCAGATATTCACATTACTTAAGGCTCAAATACTAGAGGAACATGTAAGGGAAACAAGAATATTCTGTCCCCAGAGCAGTCCCACTTCTCAAAGGTCCACCCGTTGAACAGTTGTGTTGTACTTTGGAGCTTTGCTGCTGTAGCAGTGGTGACGACTGAGGATGCTGGTCTCAGATTAGATCCCAGCTCTGCTACTCACTAGCCCTGTGGCTTTAGGCAAGGTACCTAATCCCTCCGTGGCTTGGTGTCCTTACCGGTAACACGACCTTAATGATAGGACCTGCCTCAGGTTCTTGTGAGGATAGATGGACCACCATACATAAAGGGTTTAGGACAGCGCCTGAAACAGTAAGTGCTACAAAAATGTTGGCTACTATATTCTTTCTTTTGATAGTTGCTCATCCCATGCCTATGTGGATTCAGAGAGGTGTTACAAATGAGGGATGCTGGCTGAGTGTAACAAAAGCAACGGTGACTTAAATTGAATTCTTTCTATCCAGACAGTTTTGGTTGCATGTTAAAACCTTTAAGAACTCCGTTTCCACAAGGAAATGGGTGTACTCTCATTTTTCTTGAAACACGGCCATTACTCTTTGTTCCTTCATGTTGTATCTTAGAGAAGCATGGGTAGAAAGAAGCTCCACACTGAATATAGTGATGAAGGCAGCTAGCCCTCAGACTCTGGGCTGGGGAGACTTTTGATGAACCCCAGGACACTCGCCCTATTCTCAAGGGTTTCAGCCCATGGAATGTCCACAGGAATGTGGACTTAACTGTTTTCACATCTTAACATTCTTCCAGAGAAATGGGAAATCTGCATTTTAATATAGAATCTCCAGTTATGAAATGTCAGCTCAAAATCTCTTAAGATATTTTCCAGAATGAATAAAGCACATCTACAAGTTGGATCACCAGTATTAGACCTCTGGCCAGAGCATTACCCTCGGATAGCCTTTCAGGCACCACCCTCCCCCTTCTTTCCTTCACATAAGAACTCTTTAAGGAGCAGGTGTCCGGAATTCCCTGGCGGTCCAGTGGTTAGGACTCCACGCTCTCACTGCCGAGGGCCTGGGTTTGATCCCTGGTCGGGGAACTAAGATGCCACTAGCCGCATGGTGTGGCCAAAAAAAAAAAGAAAAGGAGCAGGCATCAGTTAAGAGACCACCAATGTCCCTGGAAGATAAAATGTTGGGGACTTAGTGGTAAACTCAAAGAATTCCACTCATTTTGGTTCGTGTTGTTGCTTCTTTCTGGTTTGCTTATTTCAAGTACTGCTTGTAGCTGCTTTCCAAATGGCTATAGGTGGAGTAGAGAGTTAATTACCAACAGCTTTTGATTCTTCAGAATAAAGGCTGCAGTCTTTCTCCAGGTCTGATCCAGCCATGTGGTCGAGGGACTCACAGTTGAGTTTTAGAGCTTTGTTCTGATGACATAACTTCTGTTCACCAGCCTCAGAAAAAACTTCCATTTTGCCCCCTAGTTTCTGACCAGAGCCCTTAAAGTCTTACTTTTATTCCATGACATGATTCCATTTAAGCCAAGTTAACATGGTATATAATCACACAAACTCCTCAGCAGCTTTTAGTTCTCGTAGAGATCATGCTTTTGAGAAGGTGTTTTAACTCGGCAGCAATCCCATGAATTACTGTTGCCGGAACTTTGACCGCTATGATTTTTTGCCATAATCTTAAGTACCACCTATTTTATTACATTCTTAAATATTAAATCTGCAATTTATAAATTTCAGATGCAGTTTATAAATGCTAAGCTAAATAAAAAATATAAGTTCATCTGTTTACATTTTTTGCTGTGTTTTTTCCTGATATACATGAAATTAGCACATAACTTGTAAAATAAAACATGTTGGTCCCTGAACCACTATTGATGTTCCAGCACCATATTTCAGGAAACACAGTTTTAGAGGAATAAGAAGAACACGTGTAATGGGTTTAATTAAGCTTCTCTCTTTCCTCAAGAGGTTCAGAGGTTGAAAGGATGTCAGAATTCCTGACAAAACTCATTATATGAGTGACTTTTGAGGTGGTAAGTTAGCAGATACCCCATTTCAGTAGAATTTAAAGCCATTTCCCCAAATATAACTGCTTACTAGTATGTGCCTGGGTTATTTTGCTGATCATAGGCAGCCAGTGAAATAGTGTAGGAAGAGAAGGTATTTATTAAAAATTGTTTTAGTCTTAGAACTTGCCCTCTTTCCTGTAAGGAGACAGACAGTAAATATTTTAGGCTTTGTAGGGCTCTTGTTACAACACCTTGGTTGTGTTACTAAAACAGCCATAGGCAGTATGTGGCTGACACACTGAAATTTGAACTCCATATAATTTGTATGTTTCATGAACTATTAATCCCCCCCCCCCCCCCCCGCCAACCCATTTAAAAATGATAAATACTCTTCTTAGCTTACAGGCCATACAAGAATGGGTGGTATGCCAGATTTGGTCCATGGATTGGTTTGCCAGTTTCTGTTATAGACTAAGAGAAACTCCGAGTCAGTCTCCCCATCTTACAGAAGGCAAGTTGAAGTCCCTGCGGAGAGTACAGGGGTGCTGAAGTTCCCACAGCCAGAGCCTGAATCTAGATGGGCTTTCTTTGCACTGCACACCACTGCCCTCTGCTGTTAGCAGCGATAATAGCATTTTGTGGAAGGAGAAGTGGGTTATTTATTGAAATGCCCCAGCAATCAGAGAGAGTATAATTGAGACAAGACCGCGCTTTATCCAAAAATGTGTTGTTTGTTTTTTTTAAAAAGATTGTCATAGTATTGAAAAACCTTATTAGTTTCAGCAGGGAAAAATCTGTAGCCAGCCGCATAAGACTACACATTGAAATAAGTTATTAGATAAAATTTTTATGAGAGTTGAGAAACCCTCTTTTTGTTTGGGGGATTGAGGAGCTCAGAATCATGTGTCTATAACCCTTAGGGCTGGATTTAGCTCTCTGAGGAGCCCTTTGCTCAGCCAGACGCCTTTTACTCTTGGAATCTTGTCGTGTTAAGGATCAGAGTGGTTTATATTCTCCATGATTTGTCTGATTCCTCCTTTATCTAGACCTCCTGGCCAGATTGATGCCTTTGCCAGTATTTGCTTGCAGGATCCTGATTTAAGTCATTAATATGTATTAGGGTAAGAGTCCTGGGGCCTGGCTTTCACCACTCTCAATAGTGGTCTTTTGGTCTTACAGCCCCATGTGGGTTCCTTCAGGGAGAAGGGAAGACGGTTTCAGATACTCTTTTTGTCCTGTGAAATCAATACATGTTTGTCTTAAAACAAGTGTTAGTTACAAAAACTAAAGTCAGGGATAATCCCACCTCCCACAGTCAGCCCTTAGAAATTGTTTCCTGGACTTTTTTTTTTTTTTGGCTGCACTGGGTGGCTTGCAGGATCTTAGTTGCCCGACCAGGGATTGAACCTGTGCCCTTGTCAGTGAAAGCACGGGTCGTCAGGGAATTCCCGTCCTGGACTTACTCTGGGTTGTTTTATACATCATATTATCAAGTTGAAAATTCAAATACTTCCAGGGATCAGGCAGATACGGAAATGAGTGAGTTTTGGAAGTGATAAGGACTGGGGTGAACTAAAGCAGAAATCCGCTCGTCTTCATGACTATTGACACACTCATGGGTGCTTGTGTGTGTAACACTTTCCAAAGCAGTACTTACTCTTCCCATACGTGTGTGCTGAGCTAGAGAGGTGTGCTTTTTTTAAAGGGCACTGGGGACCAGTTCCCTCTGCTGGTTCTAGCCAAGTGGGGATGTGGCTCTGTTGCCAGATTTCTGGTTGTTCAAGAGAATTCTCAATTTTTTTTTTTTTTTTTTTTTTTTTGCGGTACACGGGCCTCTCACTGCTGTGGCCCCTCCCGTTGTGGAGCACAGGCTCCGGATGTGCAGGCTCAGCGGCTATGGCTCACGGGCCCAGCCGCTCCGCGGCATGTGGGATCTTCCCAGACCGGGGCACGAACCCGTGTCCCCTGCATTGGCAGGCGGACTCTCAACCACTGTGCCACCAGGGAAGCCCTCAAATATTTTTAAAATGCAAACTACCCCAACTTTTACACATTGGCTCAAATTAAAAAAAAAACAACTATAGGGACTTCCCTGGCGGTCCAGTGGTTAAGACTCCATGCTCCCAATGCAGGGGGCACAGGTTCGATCCCTGGTTGGGGAACTAAGATCCTGCATGCTGTGCGGCCGAAAAAACAAAACAAACAAAACAAAACAAAACAAACAAAACCTATAGAGCGCATCAAATGCATCCGTGAGCTACTGGCTTCATGGATCACCTGTTTGGTGTAGACTGTTTAGGGTTTTCCTTTTTAACTTAACCTTGTGTTCTGAATACTTTTCCATGAACTAAATAACCATTCAGGACAGCATTTCTGTCCTGTCCTAGACCATCCAGTGATTCTATGCTGTGGAGCTCATTTGTTCATGCCACCAAGAGTGTGGTACAAGATGCCGCCAGCCCTTTGAATGTGTAGGTTGCTGCCAGGGCTTTATAAGTAGAGGAACTTCAGAGTGAGTCATTAACTCCCCCACTGCCACCTCCCCCAGAGGGCTGGGGTGCATGGGAGGGAAGGGGCCTTTTTTTCTAATTTAATCCTACAACTCATGTTTCATGTAGTCAGAAGGGCATTTAGCACAATCTGGGGGTTTTGTAAACGTAGATCATAAATGATGTGTTTGAGCCCTTGCTTGTGAATTGTACATCAGAGTGTAAAATCTGATTAAATTATTTGTGACTTCAAAGGCAATTAGGTCTTCCTTTGGGCAAGATTTATGGCTTTATAAAAAAGGATTGGTGTCTGTTTCAAGGCTTAATTGAAACGTGCATTTCCAATTGTCTTTTTGCTTTCAAAAATGTCTAGAGTGATTTAAAACAGGGTTTCTCAACCTCAGCACTACTGACATTTTGGGCCGGATGATTCTCTGTGGTGTCCTGTGCCCTGTAGGGCTTTTAGCAGCGTCCCTGGCCTCTACCCACTAGATGCCAGTAGCACACCCCTGCCCACAATTATCACAGCCAAAAACATCTCCAGACATTGTCACGTGTCCCCTGGGGGGCATGGTCACCACTCCAGTCCTCATTGAGAGCCATAGATTTATGTACCATGCTTTTGAATTTCAGCACTGATAAAACTCTGCTTAACCTTCAACTTTGAAGCTCTCCAATATTTACATTTCATTTTACATCATTTTCCCCTGAATATAAGATATGCCTTTCACATGTTAATATTATAGAATAAATAGTCCATAATTTCACCCTGAGAGGTGACAACTATTAAGAATTGGGTGGCTAAAATTTTTTAATGTATATAATCACAGTGATGATGACAATAATAATTTTTGTGTGTGTGTGTGATGGAATGGGATTGTACTAAACTTTTTGTTTCTTTCAACTTAGCAATGTTTCTTTGACATCTTTCTATTTGAGTGCACGTATTCTCATCATCAGTAGCAGGTAGACTTTATGAAGTCATGTGAATGCAAATGTTTTAAACAGATACATTGATCTGTTTTCTTAATGTCTGTAATGTATATATGTGTATCTAGAGCGATTTCAAACAGGGTTTCTCAACCTCATCACTACTGACATGTATATGTTAATTATATATTTGTATCTTTATATATATGGTCCTTGCTCACTTTCTAACCCCCAGTGCTGTAGACATTTTGGCCAGCTTAGTATTTTCCATGTTTCTCTAGATGGTCAGGAATAAAAGTCTTCAAGAACCTATCAGTGATTGAACTTTGCCGGAGTCACACAATTACAGAATTCCTCTCCCTTCATTACATTTTTTATATTAACAAATACATTTTTGAACCTGTTTTAAAGTTTTTCCCCCCAACAAAACCACAGTAAAAGCATTTTTTTTTTTTTTTTTTTTTTCTTTTTGTGGTATGCGGGCCTCTCACTGTTGTGGCCTCTCCCGTTGCGGAGCACAGGCTCCGGATGCGCAGGCCCAGCGGCCATGGCTCACGGGCCCAGCCGCTCCGCGGCATATGGGATCCTCCCAGACCGGGGCACGAACCCGTATCCCCTGCATCGGCAGGCGGACTCTCAACCACTGCGCCACCAGGGAGGCCCAGTAAAAGCATTTTTAAAAGAGCAAAATGGCCCATAATCTAAATGCCTCTAGTTGACCCTTTTTTTTTTTTAAACGATGAAAGGACTACACGCACATGGTTAGAATTAAAACAACAAAATGAAACCCAGCAATATTACAGTGGTATAGAAAGGTATAAAAGAAAAGCTAAAGTTTTTTATTTTTTTATCTCCACTTCTGGGCTCCAGTTTTTTTTTTTTGTGGTACGTGGGCCTCTCACCGTTGTGGCCTCTCCCGTCGCGGAGCACAGGCTCCGGACGCGCAGGCTCAGTGGCCATGGCTCACGGGCCCAGCCGCTCCGCGGCATTTGGGATCCTCCCGAACCAGGGCACGAACCCGCGTCCCCTGCATCGGCAGGCGGACTCTCAACCACTGCGCCACCAGGGAAGCCCCGTGAATATTTTTTAAAATGGAGGTGAGAGTCACATAACAGAAAATTCATCATTTCAAAGTAGACAATTCAGTGGCATTTAGTACAGCCACAATACTGTGCATCCACCACTGTTACGTAGTTCCAGAACATTTCCATCACCCCAGAACAAAACCCTGTACCCACCAAGCAGCCACTCCTCATCCCTGCCCCCTCTCCCACCCCCATCCCTTTGCTTCATCACTGACCCCTGGCAACCATCGATCTGCATTCTATTTGTATGGATGTGCTCAGTATGGATATTTCATTTCAGTGAAATCCTATAAAACATGACCTTTGTATCTGGCTCCTTTCACTTAGTGTGGTGTTTTCAAGGTCACCCACATTGCAGCATGCATCAGAACTTCATTCCTTTATACCAGGGCTTGTCTATCTGTTGATGGACACTTGGGTTGTTTCCATCTTTGCATTACTGTGCATAGTGCTGCTTTGAGGATTTTTTTGAGTATAGGTTTTCAGTTCTTTGGGGTCTATACTTCAGAGTGGACCCTCATGAAATTTAAACGTATTGTATGTCCTTTTACGTACTGCATGTGTGCTTTATTTATAAAAAGAGTAAGATTTTTTCACCCCCTAAGATCTACTTTTTGCCCCTTGGGAGCCACGTTGCCCCTGTTGAGAGTGAACAGACGAGGGTGATAGCCCTGGAGATTGGGTTGGAGATGAGTGTGGAGATCTGGGTGTATTTTGGAAGTGGTGTGCAGAAGGCTTGCTGAAGGGCTGGGTAGGCTGAGGCAGGAGAGCAGAGGAGGAATTGAGACAGTGTAGACGTGTTTGACCTTGAACAGCTGGGTGAGTGGTTGTGGGAGGTCAAGACAGACACAGGTGTTTCACAAATTGGGGAGGTGGGGCAGGTGGCAGCCAGGGATGGGCGCTGGCCCCCACTTTCGCAGAGGCGAGTTCTGCAGTGTGGGTTGCTAGGTGACCCCGAGGTGCTGTCCTGGTCCTGATGACGTGAAACACTGCAGTACCAGACGCCTGTGAGGGTGGCCCCTGCCCTTCGCTGGCCGGGTGGGAAGTGAACCAGACCCGTCTCCATGGGAAACCGGCGTTCACGTAACACTGCTATTCTTGCCATATCCAAGTGCTGTGTTTCAAATTTTTAAAAAATTTAGAACGTGTCTCTTGAACCTTCAATACTTAAGTTTTATTAACAAAGGAAATGTTATATGCCTATGAAATTGAAGGCTTGTTGTTCCAGTTACTATTTTTTAACTACATGAACATATATGTATAAGAAAACTAATGACTCTCCCTGTGTTCTTGGTAAATTCCCTATATGTCTATGAAATTAAAGGCTTGTTGTTCCAGTTATTATTATTTTTTAACTACATGAACATACATATACAGAGCTATAAAACTAATGACTCTCCCTGTGTTCTTGGTAAATTCCCTGCAGGCCCACAGCGGGGTAGAGCTCTGCTAGACCACCTGCCAGCCTCTCCTTGTTACTATGTAACTTGAACTGTTAAACAGGGAAATGTGGACTCCCTTGCTTGAGTTCTCTGTGTGTGACCCTGCACCTTTGTGTGGTTTTGGTTCCTGCTACCCTTTAGGGTTAGTCTTCCTTGTCAAAAGTTCCCTGCAGCCCCAAACAGTGCTTCTGCTGGTATGCTAAGACCCTCCCTGCTAGACCCACTTGCTAGTTTGCTTAAGGGAATACAATTAGAAAGACTCTGGTCTTTAATCCTTGTGGAGGGAATACACTGCACTGATCTTTTCAGCCACTGCAGATCTCTTTTGGAAACAGAACATAAATGAATGAATAATAATTAAAAATCCTAATACTAAAGATTTTATTGGTGATACTTAAATCTTTTGAAACACCTTTATTTTTCTATTTATCTTTCTATTTATTTATTGGCTGCGTTGGGTTTTTGTTGCTGCGCGCGGGCTTTCTCTAGTTGCGGCGAGTGGGGGCTGCTCTTCGTTGCGGTGCACGGGCTTCTTGTTGCAGTGGCTTCTCGTGTTGTAAAGCATGGGCTCTAGGCGCACAGGCTTCAGTGGTTGTGGCACGCGGGCTTCAGTAGTTGTGGCACATGGGCTTAGTTGCCCCACGTCATGTGGGATCTTCCCGGACCAGGGCTGGAACCCGTGTCCCCTGCATTGGCAGGTGGATTCTTAACCACTGCGCCACCGGGGAAGTCCCATGAGTTAGGTAGTTTTATCAATCCTTTTGTATTATATTATCAGTATCCCTCTCTGTAGCTATCAGGAAAGGAGATTCAGAGACATCAGGTCACTTGCCCAAGGTCACACAGCACGTCCACAGAGCTGGGATTTGAACCTCTCTTTTGGCTCCTGATCCATGCTTTAATCCACTTCTCCCTACATCTAGAGTCTTTCCCACTCTGTTGCATTAAAAATAGTGTTGGCAGGTCCTGGCGCTGGAGCTGAGGCTAGCTCATGTATGTTGACTGGCTGAGCTGGTGTAGAGTTTAACCCATTGAATCCTCACTCTGAGGATCCCCATTTGGCAGATGAGGAAACCAAGGCAAGAACCCACCAGCGTGTCTAAGCACTTGTGAAGTCTCTGGGATGTCGCGAATCTAACCCCATCACCATCAACAGCTTTCTCGAGGTTTCTTGCACATCTGAGGGAAGCTGGCCATTTGGTTGCCTGTCACACGTTTATGGTAACAGGACAGCCCAATAATACAGAGCCGTTTCAGCAAAGGGGCAGGATCTAAAAGATCTTTGGGAGGCCCCAGTTGGCCCATCTGAACACTTTGTTTTGTTAAATGGTTTGGTTTCTGTTCTCTCTTCCCCTACCCAGTGGACAGGGCTCAGGGGAGCAGGAAGTAGGGAGTTTTAAGTTATTTTTAAAAGACTCGGGCATAGGTACGACTCTATCCTCGTATAAAAGTTTGAAACCCAGTAAGGAGGGAGGTAATTTACCAACAGCGCCCTCACTCCATCTGTTGTGGAGTTTGGCTTCGTTCGGCATTGCAGGACCTTTGAAATGAGAAGCCTGCGAGCTCCCAAGGGGTGGAGCTGGCCCCTGGCAGGTGCAGTGGCTGGGTGAAACGGCCCCTGCGTCTCCCACAAATGGACGACATGCCATTTGTAAACTTGGCTCTGGTCTCTGCATCTGGACCCAGGCGGGGGCTGGTTTAATCACTGTTTGTTTTGAGATTTACACCCGTGAATGGGCCAGACCAATTTCAGTGGCAGCTTAGCCGATTTGTCTTAGAGCTTTGTGTTTAATAGAATGACTGGGGAAGCCTTCCTCCTTCGTGGCTTTAACATCGGGTTAAAGCCCTTTGCTTGAAATAAATAGCCAGCCCTTCCTGCTCCAGCCCCCTCTGTGGTGCTCTGGCGGCCTGGTTGAAATCAAATAGAATTTCTGTACTCTCCTTCCTGCCCCACACCTACAAGCTTTATATGTTTCTTTATTTGTAGATCTGTCTTTTAACGAGTAACTTACTTTTTCAGCTTCACCAGCCTCCACCAAGACAGGACAAGCGGGGAGTTTATCCGGCAGCCCGAAACCTTTCTCTCCTCAAGTATCAACACCAATCACGACGAAAACGGACAAGACATCCACCACGGGAAGCATCCTGAATCTTAACCTGGGTCAGTTGGAATTTTGGGAAGCCTCTTTTCTGTAGCAGCTATGAGTATTTCTGCAAGTTGTAATGTCCTCTTTTGTGTGTGGTTCTTTTTTTTTTTCTTTTTTTTTTAAAGATTGGTATTTTTATTTTTATTTTTTTTGGCCGCATGGCGTGTGGGATCCTAGTTCCCTGACCGGGGATCGAACCTGTGTCCTCTGCGTTGCAAGTGTGGAGTCTTAACCACTGAACCCCCAGGGAAGTCCCTGTGTGTGGTTCTTGAACCCTGAACTCTTTTCTCTGTACAAAATTTTGAAAAGGTACAGTGGATGGAGATGAAGAGAGATCAATACAAGGAACTAGCAAGGGGTTTCCCGGAGCTTGTTGACATGCAAGGCTGTTTTATCTTGAAATACCTTAGGCCAGTGTTTACAACCTTACTTGCCCTGGACCACAGTAACCCAGTTCTTATATTTGTAAATATATATATTTAAAGTTTTATTTATATATATATATATATGTATATATATATGTATATATATATATACACACACACACACACACACACACACACGGTATATATTGTTTTATGATTCAGTATTTACTTTTCTTATGTATAGTGTGTTCCAACATGTTGTTTTAATTCTTTTCTTCTGTATGTATGTATGTATTTATTTATTTACTTACTTATTTATTTTTGCGGTACGCGGGCCTCTCACTGTTGTGGCCTCTCCCGTTGCGGAGCACAGGCTCCGGACGCGCAGCCTCAGCGGCCACGGCTCACAGGCCCAGCCGCTCCGCGGCATGTGGGATCTTCCTGGACCGGGGCACGAACCCATGTCCCCTGCATCAGCAGGCAGACTCTCAACCACTGCGCTACCAGGGAAGCCCAGTTTTTTTTTTTTTTTTTTTTTAATGTTAGTCTTCATCCTTGATGTAGTAGTTTTTTCTCTTTTTTTTTTAAAACTCATTGAGTTTCAGTTGGTTCTTTTGAAAACATTACCTTAGGCCAAGGTCTTTAACAAAAATTAGCACCAGAAATGCTAAACACCCAACTATGAAGCTATTTTATTAAGTCATTCCGTCATGAGCCCTGATTTTTATTGAGCATCTATTATGTGCTGTGCACTGTTTTAGACCTGGGGTGGACAGTGGCGAGTGAGGGCCCTGCCCTCTTACACAGCTTGGTTCTAGAGAGGGAGAAATAATAATCAAGCTAAAAAAAACTAAGAGAGGTCATGTCATCATGGAAGGTAAAAGGTATTCATATGATAAGGAGAGAGGTGGGCAGGATGGGGGTGGGAGGAGCAAGAGGCAGTGGTTAGGGAAGGCCTCTGAGGAGGTGATACCTGGCCGAGGATTTGCATGACAAGAAAACCCAGCCATGTCGGTGTTAAGAGGAAGAACATTCTAGAAGGAACAGGAAATTCAAGGCCTTAGGGTCAGGATGAACTTGGTGTATTGTAGGAATGGCAAGGAAGCCCGGGTGACATGTCCTAGTGGGTGAAGGGGAGATGAGATCAGAGAACACAGTGACCTCATGGACCTTGGTGTGGGACCATTTGAGCAGAGGAGGGATGTGAACTGACTGAACATTTTGGAAGGACCTCTCACGGTGTTGTGTTGGGAAGAGCCTGTGTCAGCCATTCTTAACCAGGGGCAGTTCCCCTGACCCCCCAGAGGACACTTAGCAGTGTCCAGAGACATTTTCAGTTGTTACAACGGGGGGGTGGGGTGGGCTCTCGCCACTAGCATCTAGTACAGGTCCCCCCAGCAAAGATTTACTGGGTTGCACCTGTGTTGACAGATTTGGTTATGGCAGGAGAAATGGGAGCCAGGAGTTCAGTTTTCGATTCTGTAAGTTTGAGATGCCTGCTAAGTTCCTAGGTGGAGAGGTCATGAAGGCAATTGGAGGCGTGAGTCAGGCCAGGTCAGGGCAGGAGGTGTAATTCTGGGAATCTTGATTTATACATGGGATTGGGTTCAAGCAGTAGTTCTCATAACTCAGGGCAGGCGGAGAGTGGGGGACGCTGCTGGCATTCATTTAGTGGTCGCAGACCAAGGATGCTGCTAAACTTTCTACAACGCACGGGACAGAGCCCACCACGACAGGGAATTAATTATCCAGTCGCAGTGGCAATAGTGCTGAGGCTGAGAGACCCTGGTCCAGAGGATAAAGAAGGAGTGAGGGGCCTGGGCCACTTGCACATGTAGACCTCAGGAAAAATGAGGAGAGGAGGCTGAGAAAGAGCAGGGGAACAAGGAGAAAGCAACACTCAGGGAGTGTGGCCTACTCCAGAGGCCTTGAGTATACAGGGTTTCAGGAAGGGAGGGGCGGCCACCCGTGTGGAGTGATGCTCCAGCCTGAATCCACAGCCTCTGGTGATCACTGCCCTCTGGGTTCATCTTGTCCTGAGATGCCATTTTCAGATGGAGAAACAGAGGACTGGAGAGGCGACCCCAGGATCTGGGATTACAGAGCCAGAGGTGGCCGGGCTGGAGGGAGCCTGTGTTTCCATGGAGGCTGGTGCCTCATTTACCCAGGTCACCAGGTCGTGCAGCCCGGAAGTGATGAGACAGTCCGGGTGGTGGCTTGAGGGGCTCCAGCTCAGGTTGGCTGGTGGGAATTCTTCACTTGAGCAAACGGGGACCCATCTGTTCCCCTGGGGAACACTCACTGTTCTCAGCAGTGTGGTTTGCTTTCTCACACCCTCCTCCCACCTCTGCACCCCCGAAAAGAAAGCTGTACAGAGACGTTCTCACAGTCATGCTTCCTCTCTGCCAGTCATGCGTGGCAGGAATAGCTCCTTCGTAAACCAGGCTGTCCTTGGGCATCTGTGTGATGCTCTGGGTTTTTCCATTTGGCTTGGGAGTGAGAGGTTTTTTTCCTGGGGTGTGTATTGGCGGTGGGCACGGCAGAGTACAAGGCTCTCCTGTGCAGAAGCTCCCCGCCATCTCTTTCCATTCCTGGGACAAATGCATTGTTTTGTCAGCGGAAACAAAAGCATAGGGAACGTGGCGTTTTATGGGTAGGAATTTCAGTTACCCAGTGGCAAGAGGATCAGATAGGGACTGGTGCAAAGTGCCATGGATGGGTAGAAAAATCAGAAAGTGGAGGGAAATGCTGAATAATTCTCATGGGACTTGATGTCTGGCGTCCATGTAACTACTTTGAACAGACAGAAATGAGACAGAGTGCTAGGGATAATAATGACATCATTATATCTAACAACAGTGCTCCATTAAAAAAAAATAACTGGAAAAGGCAAAATTACTGAGATGGAAAAAAGATCAGTGCTTGCCGGGAGTTGGGGAGGGTTGACTACACATCACAAAGGGATTCTTTGGTAGATGGAATTGTTCTGCATTCTGTTTGTGCTGGTGGCTACTCGCATCTATGCAGGTGTTAAAAGTCATATATTCTCCAAAAAGTGAATTTTACTCTCTGTGAGTTAAAACTATTAAAAAAAATACAATGACCTTCAAGGTAAGGTAATAACCCCATTGCACAGAGAAGCAAATTTACATACCTAGGATCAACTCGTGGTTTGTGGTTGAGTTTGGCCTTTAGACTCGGGCTTGTCTGTTGTGTATCTCGGACTTTTTTTTTTTTTTTTTTTTTTTTTTGTGGTACGTGGGCCTCTCATCGTTGTGGCCTCTCCCGCTGTGGAGCACAGGCTCCGGATGCGCAGGCTTAGCGGCCATGGCTCCGTGGCATGTGGGATCTTCCCGGACCAGGGCATGAACCCGTGTCCCCTGCATCGGCAGGCGGACTCTCAACCACTGCGCCACCAGGGAAGCCCTGTATCTCGGACTTTTAACCGAGATACGAGAACTGAAATGCTGCAGGACAGGGGCGTGTTTTGATTTTCATGGGCCCTCGCCACTGTGCCCCTTTGTGCCGCTGGGTTAGTCTGCCCAGCTGTAGGGGTCAGGGGTCAGGTGAAGATTTGGATGGACGATCGCATGAAGGGCAAAGTGCCTTTCTAAAGGAAGCAACTCCCACAAGTTGAACCTGTGCTGTCCAACTCTGAATTTTCAAGAAAAAAACAGAAATCCAGATTTTTTACATGAACTCTTCTAGTTTTTAAAAGTTGACCATCAGTTTCATTAAAAACCTATTTGGGGGCTTCCCTGCGGTCCAGTGGTTAGGACTCTGCGCTTTCACTGCTGAGGGTGCGGGTTCGATCCCTGATAGGGGAACTAAGATCCCGCAAGGTGCGGGATCAAAAATAAAAAGTAAAAATAAAAACCTCTATTTAGGCCAAAGGAAACAAGTACAACCAAAAATACAACCACCAGCCCGTGGGTACTTTACTCTTACGATTTATTTTGCTGCATGACGGAGGGGAAGGCCCTGCACGCCAACACACCCGGCCTCATTTGCTGTCTTGGGCCCCTTCTCTATGCTCTAAAATAAGGAGCCAGGCTACGTTCCGGCCCCCTTCTGTGCCTCTACGGCAGTTATAAAATAAGTCCTGAATAAGAATGTTTGTGGCACAGGGGGAGAGGGGACCGGAGTGGTTCTTTCCTCCCTCTAGACTCCTGTGTGCTTTCTCTGGGAATCCTCTCTCCTCTTTCGCACACTGTGTTGGCTTTTGGCTCAACAAACGCAGCAGTTGAGTCGTCCTGTTAGTGACAAAAATGTGCCTTGATGCTCTGTCAGAGATGCCGACGGTGGAACGTTGTTAGACCTGAAGGCTTTCTGCTTGTTTATTCTTCCACGGTTGCTGTTGTCAGGCCTGCTTTCTTTTCTCTGCAGAAAGTGAGACTTTGAGGACGTGGATGCAGGGCTGGGTACCCCGATTGCCCAGATGTTGTCTTGATTTTTTTTTTTTTAAATAGTGAATGAGGTGGGGAAGGTCTCTGCTTGACTGATGGGTAAGAGCAGCTGCCAGGGTCTCTCGTCTGAAGGACATTGTTCCCTTGTTGGAGCCGCTGTTTTGTGCCTCCTAGAAGACCATTCATTATAGCCTGCCTACACCTTTTGAATAAAGGAGATTTTTTTTTTTTTTTTTTGCTGTATGTGGGCCTCTCACTGTTGTGGCCTCTCCCGCCGCGGAGCACAGGCCCCGGACGCGCAGGCCCAGCGGCCATGGCTCACGGATCCAGCCGCTCCACGGCATGTGGGATCTTCCCGGACGGGGGCATGAACCCATGTCCCCTGCATCGGCAGGCAGACTCCCAACCACTGCGCCACCAGGGAAGCCCAAGATTTTTTTTTTTTTTTAAACTAAAAAAAGAAGTGCTTATAGTTTTCTTTTAAAACATTTTGTTTTGATGGCTGTTCCTCTCACCGCATAGTGGCTTGTCTTCCGTCAGGGCACCATGGGGATGGCTCGGCTGTCCGTTAGTGCCTTCTGATTTTTGTGGAGTCACACGATTGAAGAAAAAAAAGTTTTGTTTTTATAAGTAATGAATGCACACGGTAAGAGAAATTTCAAAGTACAGAAAGATGTTTAATGAAAAACCAGTCTACCTGTAACCTCTGATCACCTGTCTCTGTGACCCCCTTATTCACCCCCAAAAAAGGGTGACCACTGTTGGCTCTTTTTTTTGTTTTGTCATCCTCTGACCCTGTTGGCTCTTTTTTAGTCTCCTTGGGGAGCTCTTCTAGACATCAGCCTGGGTGATTTGGTCCCCACTTGGCAATGTCTAGACACCTGTTTATTATCCCAACTGGGATATGGGTGCTACTGGCATCTAGTGGGTGGAGGCCAGGGTCTCAAACATCCTACAGTGCCCAGGACAGCTCCCGGCCCCTACCCCGACCTCCCCACCCCCCAAAAGAAAGACTTATCCAGCCCCAAATGTCAGCGTTGAGAAGCCCCAAGAACACATATATTTGTATCTGTATTCCCTTTCCTTCTTTTCTCCCACACACCAATGCTAATGTCCTTTACTGATTATTTTCCTTTTCCTTAAACAGATGGGCTTTCCATATCACCACGTAGAGAGCTCTGCCGCTGTGTTATTTTAGCAGCTGTATTTTTTTCCATTTAAAGGTAAACTGTAACTTATTTATCCAGGCACCTTATTTATTGAGTAGTTTTCCATTTTTTGCTGTTGGAAGTAGCTGCAGTGAAGACCCTTGTGCCCACGTGGGAGTGAATCCACAGGATACATTCCTAGAAGTGGAACCTGATGGTCAGAAGCCATGTGCTGTTGACATTTGGAGAGAGACTGCTAGATTGCCCTCTAAAGGGTGGTTCTGATTCATGCTCCCTCCAGCAATGGGAGATCGTGCCTCTTTTCTCTAGCGCGGGTATTTTTTTTTTTTATTCCCGGTTTCCATTTATAGCCTCAGCTGTCTTCATATCAGCTGAAAAGTTCAAAATGTTGGCAGCAAGGGTGGATTCTGCAGATATTCCTGATATAGAAGGGCAGAGGTGGAAGGAGTCCTGATAAGCTGCTAGGAGCTAAATGAGAAAGAGAAGCTCTTCTTTTCTCCCTGTGGAGGAGAGTGGGTTCACACACAGCTGAAAGTTTGAGAAAGATATTACATTTGGCTAAACTCCTAAAAGTCCGCTCCCAGGGACCTGATTATAGCCCCCTCCCGGGCTTTCGGTGGTTTCTTCTTAGAATAAACGTTACAGTGGCTCATTGACCCGAGAAACCTTATTTTGTGAAATGAAATGCTTTACCTTCTTTTCATTCCTTTTGGTTATGAATATTCAGGCTTTAGGCTAAAGTTAAGAGATTGCATTTACTGTAGACCCACACCGGTATACACGCGTGTGCACACACACACTCGATTATTCTGGTGATGTGTAGATCTATTTTTATGATCCCCGAGGTTTAGGTACACAAGGGTTAAGGCAAATCATGAGGCATTTCCTTTGCTCACAGACAAGATTGGTCCAGTACAGGGGCTCACAGCCTTACCTGCCAATTAGAATACCTGGGGAACTTCTAAAGGGCCAATGCTCAGGCCTCCCCCTCACCACTGAATTCAGTCTCTGGGGGTGGGGCTGAGGCATCAGGATTTTTTTTTTTTAAGCCCTGGGCTGGGAGGGGAGCGATCTCAGTGTGCAGCTAAGGTTAGCAGTCCCTGGACTAGTACAGGGGCTGGCAAAATTTCCAGCCTGTGGACCAAGTCTGGCCCCCGACTTGTTTTTGTAAATAAAGTTTTATTGGAACACAGCCACATCCATTTATTTAGCACATCATTTTATGGTTGCTTTTGCAGCAGAACCTATACACCTGCAAAGCCTAATTTAATTTACTCTCCGGCCCCTTATGGAAGAAGTTGGCTGACCCCTGCCTGGTATAGTCAGTTGTGCGTTTTGGTAACTGCTGTGTGGAATCTGTTAACCACATGGGAATGTTATTGAGGACAGTCATGTGGGCAGCACTGCCATCTCCTGCTACCCCCCTTCATGGAAAGTAATTTTGTGAGATACTTCTTTTCCAACTTTATGCTTGAAAAGGCTGCCTTTTCCCTCCAGAATGCAGTGTGCTTCCTCATTTCTGAGAGCAGAAATACCGAGACGGGCCTCCTGTCTTTCCCCTTCTACTGTCATGTTCGCAGCTCAGGTGTTGAAGTCTGTAAGTCCTGATCATACTGCTGTTTAATTGGTTCTTCCCTTTTTTCTTTCTTTCTTTTCGTTCCCCAGTTCTTCTCCTCTTCCTCCTTTTTTTTGCTGTTTTATCCCTGTTTCACACTCTCTCTGTTCTCTTTGTAAGGTGCTTCTCCAGTACAATTGAATGTATATTCTTCCCCCGTCCGATATAGTTGTGCATTCAACCGTCCTCCCCGCAAGCATCTTCAGTCCTGGCCTTGATAGGCTTTCTGAAGAGTCCCCGATCAGCACATGCACACACACCAGACAAACACATGCATGCACATGCGCACACACGGGTATGTTTTTTAAGAGACATTTCTTTAATGACAAGGATGCTGTCCCTGTTTGCTTTGAAAGCTCACTTTTGGTCTCCCTGGTGACAAACTGCAAGTGTGTTTTGGGGACGGGGCCCTTTCTCATCTTACCTCATTATGGTGATGAATGAAATGGGAGCGATTTGTGGCTCCAATCACCTATGAGTGAGTTGGGTGGGGCTTTGGGGAGACCTCTGATCCCCTTAAAGGAATGAACCTCCGGCATGCGTTGTGAGAGCATGCCTCCCTTCCTGGGTGCAGGGCAGGGTGCGAGGGTCAGGTCGAGTGGGGAGAGTGCAGGCTTTGGAGGGCCTTTGCAGTCTAGCTCTCATTCTGTATCTCGGTCTCTGTAGCAGCCTGATGGTTTGGGGTGGAAGGTAGCAGGGGGGCGGAGAGACGTCAGGGAGTAAGCTCACAGCTGGTAGAAGCAGCTCACAGGTGGCTGATCTTTGTCCTTGATGGATGCCACATCCTTTGTGACCTGCTTTCTCGGATTGGCCAGGGTAGGGTGGACACCCGCATTCTCTGCTTGAGGGTCTGTTGGAGGGGATGCCAGGGTGAAAGACAGTCTCTCATTGCTTTCTGAGCCTTTGCAGTCACCACCATTTTGTCCCCTTTTTATGTTTTGGGGGCCACTAGAGGAGGCAGCAGAGGAGGTGGGGAAGGAATTCAAGAAATGCAAGCTCACGGACCCTTTGGAACCTGGACCAGTGTGGTCGTGCAAAGAGCCCATGGCAGAAGTACGGGGAGTAGGACCTCTGGGCCTGAGTCCTTAGGCAGGGACCTTTGCCTGGGGTTACAGTAAAGCAAGAAGACACAGGTTCATATCCAAGGCTAATCTGTTCCCCATTCCTCAGATAGATGCTGTGAGCCAAAGAGAGGTACAGCACACTGGCTGGAGGGTCTGCCTATCTTGTGTGTTCCCTTTCTTTCTAATTTGAGCTCCAGACTAAGTCGACTAAGAATGAAGATTGAAGTCTCCTTGGTAAACAAGGAGCTGGTTCTCCCTCTTACCAATGTGTTCTCTGCGAGGCTCAGCGCCTCTCTCGGATACAAGCCCTCTCTGATCTGGGCCTGGAATTCAAAGCAAACTGGCCAGACTCAGTGTCACTTTATCTGCTGCTGTTGAGATTGAACATATTACTGTAACCTTTGGCTTTGGAGGATCCATAATGATGCTGAGTGTCACAGACAACCAACTTTCTGGCTGGGATTGTACGTTTTCAACATGGAAAGCAACCCAGGCGATGGTTCAGTACAAACCTGCCAAATGTTGTCTCAGGCTCTTATCTCCAAGACAGCCCAGGCCGTCGAGCAGATGATATCGTTGGGACAAATGACAAAAACGTCTTAGGTTTTTTTTTTTCCCTCCCGGGCTCCTAAGTGTGTTTTTGAGGAGGAAGCTAAGTGATGAGCATTGTCCGCTCTTCCCTCCAGTGCCTGGTCTTACAAGGGTGTGATGGTGTCTTCCAGATCGAAGCAAGGCCGAGATGGATCTGAAGGAGCTGAGTGAGTCGGTCCAGCAGCAGTCGGCCCCTGTGCCTCTCATCTCTCCCAAGCGGCAGATTCGCAGCAGATTCCAGCTAAATCTTGATAAGACGATAGAGAGTTGCAAAGCACAATTAGGTATGTCTCTTGGTTTGCTTACCTCCTCCTCCTCATCATTACTCTTTTTAGGGATACCACCCGGATGAAATTAAAGCCCCATCCTGGCTGCCTTTTTTAGCAGCTGGTTTAACCTTGAGTTGTTTGTTCGACAAAAATAGATTTCTACTCATGGCAGAATATTTCAGATTTGCTCGTTAATTGTTCAGAAGGGCTTTTTGAATTCCTCAGAGTGTATTCCTTGTGGCGGCCTGCCAACTCGAGGTGCAGGTTGTAAGAAAGTTTGGAAGCAGAAAGAGCCTCCTGAGCTTGCCTTTGTGCTTCCTCTCTGCTCACGTCACTGTCTCCACTTCAGGGTCAAGTGTATCCCACAAGTGTCCAACACAAACCCTCTCCCTCCAGGCTAGGCCGCTTCCCCCTCAGCACATCCATCCTGCTTCTGTATCTGTCGCCTCCCTTCCTCTTCCCTGTGCTGCTGCTTTCTTACACTGCCTACCTGAATCCTGTGCCAAAGGCTGAGCTCGGGCATCACCTCCTCCAGGAAGTCTCCCCTGACTGCCCTCCCCATCTGCCCACCTCCTTTGCTACTTTATGTCTCTGAAGCATCAGTGGTTCCTTTGTGTGGTGGTATCCCTCCCAAACTAGACTGGAAGCTCCTTGAGGGCAGGGAGGTTGCCTTATAAAGATTTGCCTTCTCCAAGGTGTACTTGGTCTTATACACGTAGGAATGCTCTGGAATATTTGTTGAACAGGTAAATAAAGCCAGGAAGGTATTTATAAAGAAGTAGGGGCCGGCTGGGTCTCAGGAGAGAAAGCCAGTCCAAGGTGAGGTTTACATGTCAGTGGTTTCTCTGGACCTTTGGGTGAGAAAAGAGTTATAGTTGGGAGTCATCCAGGCTGTCAGAGGAAAGCATTCCTTGCTGGGTTGCCTGTTTGGTTAGTATATTCAGTGACATGGATGAAATTTTGTAGGCCATGTAGACACCCCTCTTGGGTCCTTCCATGCAGCTGGTCTAACTCCTTGGTTTATTGTTGTTAATAAGAATTTTAATATTTACATTTACCGAGGGCTTCCTATGCCACATGCACTGTGCATAGATTGTCCTGGGAGGTCGATACTATTATCAACACCATTTTTAGGTGAAGAAACTGAGGCTCAGAGAGGTAGTTCATTGGTTCAGGGTCACACGGCTAATAAAAGCAGAGGAGTAGGATTTGAATTCATACCCTTTGGGCTCCGGTACCCAAGCTTTTCCTGTCACATGTGTGGTCATGCTTGTCCTGGCGTCCCACCTTTAGTTAACTGTCACATAAGCCCTAGGATCCAGAAATTAAACCAGATCTGGGTTTTTGTATTTTGATTCTTTCAGTTTTGATTGAGCCCTGGAGGAATTCGGTATGATTCACTCATGATTCTGCTGGGCTGTTCATGGCTCTTATCCTTTTAAGAGTTTCCCTTCCGTGTGTCTGGGTCAGGATAGTGGCCCCACTCACGATAACCATTGCTCTAGAATGAGGGAAACACAGAGTTGATGGGGATTTCCTCTTTTCAAAATTTTAGGGTGTAGTATTATTTACCTACAGACGGATGAAACCCATTACCGAGAACAGGAAACATAAATGGGTTAAATGGAACTATTGTTAGACATATACTTTTGCCCATTCTTGTCTGTATATGTATGAAACTCCTGCTGTTTTATCTTTTTGCCTTTTGATAGAGACATGGAAATGGATGACTTTCCTCTTGACTCCATTGTATGTAGAAGAACAATGCAAACACAGTGACAGTTGACTCTGCCCCAGTTCAGGGAGCAAGATGGGGACTGGGCAGCTGGGTCACCTGTAGACAGTACTCCCCCACCTAAAGGGGCCAGTGGTTCTCAGCCCCAGCGAGCCTTGCAGGCCTGTGACCCAGAGAGGCCAGATCTTCTGCTGTTTCAGCACAAGCCCGCCATCTTGATTTCTGTGAAATTTCCTGATTTGTGAATTGGCCAGCAAGTTCTAAGTTCAAAAAAAAAAACGCCAACAAAGAACAAAATACCCAAAAGCATTGGGTCGAACCGTTGCTTCCTAAATAACACGTCTGCTTGCCAGATGTGGCTCATGGGCTATGAGATTGCAACCTCCGCTTTAAGGCTTTGGTTTATCTCTTTGAGTCCTGGACACAAAGGGTAAAGGACTTTAATGCTTTGGGAATTTGTGGGAAGAGTGTTGGTGGCGAGTCAGGAGCCCAGGGTTCTGGCCTCGCTTCTCTGTCTTGGTTTTCTTTGTGTCCTAGAACAAGTGATTTCTCTGGGTCTCTATTTTCTAATCAGTAAAATGGATCAGTTTGAACAGCACAGGTCCGGCATTCCTTCCCTTCCATCCCTCCCATTGTCAGTGTCCCAGTGAGTTATCCATAATGCAAAGATTGAGCTCTGGATAAATTCGAAATTCATGTTGTTTGGTCCCATGTCATCTTTGAATGTCAATAACTGAAACCCTTTGCAGACAAGTTCCATCTGTCAGCTGTCGTCAGCTGCAGCTTGAGCGCACTGCTAACCCCACCAGGCCAGTGTGATGCGATTTGAAATGTTTTTTTTTGTTTTGTTTTTTATTCCAGCGTTGGGCGTGGAAAATGTTTGTGATTTTTTGGTCCTGCTCTTTATTTTGTGAGTACGCCACATGCTGGGTTTTCTTTTTGAATTTAGGCATAAATGAAATCTCCGAAGATGTTTATACGGCTGTAGAACACAGCGATTCGGAGGATTCCGAGAAGTCAGATAGTAGCGGTAGTGACTCAATCAGTGATGAGGAGCAGAGGTCTAAGAATGAGCCGGAAGATGCCGAAGACAAAGAGGATGCTCAGATGGACAAAGAGCCATCTGCTGTCAAAAAAAAGCCCAAATTGGCGAACCCCATGGAGACAAAAGAGGAGCTGAAAGTCAGCACGTCGCCAGCCAGCGAGAAAGCAGACCCAGGCTTGGTCAAGGAGAAGACTAGCCCTCAGCCCGAGAAGGACTTCTCAGACAAAGCAAAACCCTTGCCTCATCCCACAAAGGATAAGCTGAAGGGAAAAGATGAGACGGATTCCCCAACAGTGCATTTGGGCCTGGACTCCGATTCAGAGAGCGAACTTGTCATAGATTTAGGAGAAGACCATTCTGGGCGGGAGGGTCGAAAAAATAAGAAGGAACCCAAAGAACCATCTCCCAAGCAGGAGGGTAAGTGACTGTACCCGTTTCTGGTTTCTTGATTTGGTTTTAGAATGCCACCTTGCAGTTTGTGTTATCTCAAGTCAGGTGACCCTCTCATATCACAAAGGGTGGCATAGCAAAGCTTGGATTGGCTCCAGGTCACCTAGCTAATTACTGAGCTGGACCAGGACTTAAACTAAGCCTGCCCACCTTTTACCTGCTCAATACCCAATGTGGCTGATTTTGAGCACAGAAAAATAAGTCTCTTAGAAAGTAGTTGCTTCTAGCTGTTAAGTCATTTTTAGCCTAAGCAGCTTCTTTTCCAGTAGGCTCACTCATTTCCCTAGAGTGTTTGTCAACATTTAGACATTTGACAAGGCTGAAATTGTTAGAAGTGTTCAGTTGGAAGATCTTGATAAGTTTAGCTTCCCTTACCTCCCCTCACGTTGCCCAGGCATCTCAAAGTGCTTTTTCTTCCTAGAATACAAGACCATTTGGGTAGGTGGCACGAGAACGCTGAGTTCTTGAGCCACTCGAAATCAAAGGGGCATTGTATGATGCCTGCCTGAGTTGGTGTTCTCCCATATTTGCAGTTAACTGACATGGGCCCAGGGTTTCTCAACCTTGGCACTGTTGACATTTTGTGCTGGGTAATTCTTTGTCCTGTGCACTGGAGGATGTTTAGCAGCATCCCTAGCCTCTTCTTACTGGATGCTGGTAGCACTTGCCCAGGGGTGGCCATCAAAAATGTCTTGACATGGCCGGATGTCCCCTCGGGGGCAAAATCTCCCCCAGTTGAGAACCCCACCGCCTGAGCTCAGCAGTTCTCCCTTTGCCGCTGAACCAGCAGCGGCTGCCCTCAAACCTGCTGCAGCCCAGGCATGTTGGCAAACCCTCCAGCAGGACCGTGGGAATGATTTGAAGGATGTCCCTCCCATTGAAGAAGCAGTCAGCACATTTTTCAACTGGTTTGGCTAGTGGGTGGTGAGGGGATTCCAACATGCCTGAGAAAGATAATGAAGAATTAATTAAGGGCCAGGAGAAACATGGCCTAAGGACACATTAGAGGTTGTAGCCATAAAACCTCATGGACTTCGTGAGTTACTTAAGGGGATAGCCAGGTTTAATTTTTTTTTTTTTTTTTTTTTTGTGGTACACGGGCCTCTCACTGTTGTGGCCTCTCCCGTTGCGGAGCACAGGCTCCGGATGCGCAGGCTCAGCGGCCATGGCTCACGGGTCCAGCCGCTCCACGGCATGTGGGATCTTCCCGGACCGGGGCACGAACCCGTGTCCCCTGCATCTGCAGGCGGACTCTCAACCACTGCGCCACCAGGGAAGCCCCAGGTTTAATTTTTGACTCTGCTTAACTTCTGACAGGAGCTAACTTCTGAGTTCTGTATCCCCTGGGGATTTCTTAGTCTGGTTTGCTTAAAGCAAGAGGGGGATGGGCTTTGAGAATCTTTCCTCTGTGTTTGTATCAACGTGACCTGTTCTGGAACCTCAATGCCTGCAGTTCATCAAAAGAGGATGGAATGTCTCTCAATGGTACCAGGGAGGAGGAGAGAGAGGCAGTTGGGTGGGACAGGAGGGATGCCCACCACACCATCCTTTAGAATTATGAATGGCATCTGAAAAATCCGATTCTTTTGTGGATTGGGGTTTGAGGAACCACCTCAGGTGTTGCAGAAAACAATAGGAGTAGCATTTATTCCACGAGGTTTGTGGGAATATTGGGGCACAGATGGCAGTGTTCCTGTGAATGATACATTTATGCTATTCCTCTCTTTCTGGAGTAGATCTGTTTTTTTTTTTTTTTTTTTTTTTTTTTTTGCGGTACGCGGGCCTCTCACTGCTGTGGCCTCTCCCGCTGTGGAGCACAGGCTCTGGACGTGCAGGCCCAGCTGCCATGGCTCACGGGCCCAGCCGCTCCGCGGCATGTGGGTTCCTCCCGGACCGGGGCACAAACCCGTGTCCCTTGCATCGGCAGGCGGACTCTCAACCACTGCGCCACCAGGGAAGCCCTGGAGTAGATCTTTTGATGGGTTGTGGTTTTTTGCCCCTTCCAGAAAGACTTTGTGACAGATTAATAAGAAACGAAATGAAAATCAAGAAATGAGTGTAAAACGTGAAGGTAGAATAGTGAGAGGTCTGGGGAAGATTTGTATACAAAAATACATACCGTTCCAGCCTTCAGAGTTAGCAAAGTTGGGCTTCCATTTTGACTCTGAGCTCCCTAGCAGTCAAAGCAAAAAGGGAAACATATGAGTCCCTTAAAAGATCTCATGTTTTCCTCCAAAATAAAAAGCATTCCAGTTGATTAAATGAAAGTGAGCTCTTCCTCTCACTGGTATCTGCAGGAAGTTTCTCCAGGAGTCCCCGAGTGTGTGGTGGACTTTTAAGCTGAAGATGTCTCTGAAACATAATTCAGAGCGGCTTCCCAGGGGTTGGGGCAAGACTGCCTAGTCTGAAATCCAGAGCCCCCCTGATGGTGGTTTGGGTCTTGAAGAATCAGCTTCATGTCAGAGTCTGCAGTTGAGCATCTTTTCAGTGATGTACTTTCACTTATGAGTTTATTAAGTGAAAGGCGTTTTGGAGAGTGCTTGGTGACCTCCAACTGACCTTCAGTTAGGAATGCGGCTTCTGCACAGAATATGAATCCTCAGATAGCAAAATGGCTTTTCTAGCTAGTGCTCTCAGAACAGAGACCAAGGGAGCTCGCTTAACAACCTTTACTACGCTTACCCTGTAACATCAGTCATTTCCATCCTTCTCTTAAAAGTCGTTTTTTTAAGGTACAAGACCGTGACCAAAGTCTGGAATAAGTAGGTTAGTTTGATGGGGCCGCTTTTGGAGTGTTGGCCTTTAAGAAATTCACCCTTTTTGAGGCTACAGGTGATTATACACTCCCAATTTCTAGGACAAATGGAATTTTCCATGGCCTTTACTCCGCCTCCATAAACCATCAGAATCCTCTAGAAATTAAAATGTTTTAGTGTCTAAATGAACCCCCCCCCCCCCAAGAGTGCTTTGAGCCTGGAAACTTTTCAGATTGCACACTCCTGTTTTTTAATTTGGGAAAGAGCTCCAGCCGTGACTCATGCAGACTGGTTACCCATCTGCAAAGCCAGCTGTTTGCTTTTGCAAGACAGGAGAGAGAAAAGGACCTTTTTGCGGTTGCCCTTTGCCCAAGGAGGGACCAGGCTAGTTAATCAACCAGGACAATATATTTTTTGGTCACATGGCAGAAAAGGGAGGCATTAAAGTTGCTTCTGCAGGTTAGAAGCACTGCCTGGGGGGACCCTCCCAGTGTGGGGCTTTTAGAAGGGCCAAGTTCAAAGCCACCTCTGCCTCTGGAAGGGGCAGGGGCTATATCCGGTATCTGGCAGGTCATCCTGGGGAAGGGTGGGGACTCCTCACTGCAGGTAGAGCTGTTCTCCCAGCCCACCCTGTGTTCCTGCCCATGAACTTGGTTGGACTCTTCCCCAGAGGAGCAGGAGGGCCAGCCAGGTGTGATAACCACCAAGAAGACAAACCCCCGCCCCCACGCCGAGTCAGAAAAGTCAGCCTGTCTTTTCCTCTCACACTCCTTGGTTTCCCCAAACCCACAGTTTACTGAAAATCCCCCTTAGAATAATCAAGCCCATGCCTTTCCTGTGTGATAGAAATCTAAAAAAGACAGGTGTAATCCTTATTAAAAAGAGTTTGATGTCAAGGCACATTGTCAAGATCAAGGGTGCTGATCTGCACCCGTGTTTTGTGTGTGAACCCCAGGGAATCCTCTCTGGGGGCAGGTTCACCTCTCCAGTGCCAGGGGCTGCTGCAGTGATTACTGACCACACACCCCTTGTACAGATGAGCACTCACGAGGTCACACCACCCCCTTCTACGCTGCTCAGTGCTTTTGGTTCTAACCTGCCTTCCGGCCACCCCTTCTCACTGCCTGCCCTCACTTACCAAAATGCTGTCTATTCCTGAACATGTCTTGGCTAAAGCTGTTCCCCTCCAAATTCTCCTTGCTGCCTGTTGAAATCCTACCCTCCACCCCCCATAGCCCAGCTCCTCCCAGGAGACATACTCTGAAAGGCAGCTTTTTTCAAACTTGAGTTACTCGCATTCATTATTTTTGCCATTCCTAAGTCCTGCCTGTATAATTACGAAATTAATATTTTTATCTGAAACAACAGCTCTTAAAAAAAAATTAAACTCAATTTTAGACTTAAACTTGACCACCACACAATAGGTAAAACAGTATTGTGTGCTCTACATAAAAGACGCAACAGGAATAACTACAATCAAAACAAAAGCAAGGCTTCTAAATTCTAGATAAATACCATTGTGCTGAGGAAGGTTCTGTGGGGTGGAATTCCCTTTAGTGTTAGGTGTCAAGGCTACCAGGACCACACCAAGACTGTTCTGAAGGGAATCAGAAGAGATTAAAGAAGATACTCTTCTTTCTGGGTCATTTGTTGTTATTCAGTGCTTTGGCCTATGGGAATCCGTCTGGTTCTTAGGGGTGCGTGCCTTTTAGTTTCCCTGGCCAAAGAAAGCGTTTCTCTTAATCTCCGGATTGACTTTGGCTGGGTCTTTCTCAAAGTGCTTACCCAACTTTAACTTTGTAAAACAAGATACTTGCAGTGATTCTGTTCATCCACTGCGTCGTCTACTAGTAGGGTGAGCAACTTGAGGGCAGGGGCTGGGTCAGGTTGGCCTCAGTCCCCCAGATGCCTTGACATACGTCTCAGATGTGAGCAAGTGCATGGAACACAAGGGGGGTGATATTTTAAGATACAGCATGCTGCAGAAGTGGCCTGAGCATATTGTATAAGTGCCCATTCACAGGGGGTCTTTGGCATGCTAGCCTCTGATGGTCACCCAGAACTTGGTGGTGTAGAGATCCTGCAGGCCAGACAGAGTCAAATCCACTTTCTGTTTGTTTGTCTTTTCACGCATTGGCTTTAGTTGTAGGTAAAGCTCCACCATCCACGACGGCGGGCAGCCAGTCTCCCCCCGAAACGCCGGTCCTCACCCGCTCTTCTGCCCAAACTCCCACGGCTGGTGTCACGGCCACCACCAGTACCACATCCACGGTCACGGCCCCGGCCGCCGCTGCCACAGGAAGCCCAGCGAAAAAGCAGAGGCCGCTTTTACCGAAGGAGACTGCCCCAGCCGTGCAGCGGGTCGTGTGGAACTCCTCAAGTAAGTTTCAAACGTCCTCCCAAAAGTGGCACATGCAGAAGATGCAGCGCCAGCAGCAGCAGCCAAACCAGCAGCCAAACCAGCAGCCAAACCAGCAGCCTCAGTCTTCCCAGGGGACGAGATATCAGACCAGACAGGCCGTGAAAGGTACCGAGCCTCCCCTTCTGCTCTCCGTGGCGCCCGGTCCCTTTTTGGCCACATGGACAGGAGAAAAATAATCGTTTTATTTTTTCAGTTCCCCTTGGTTTCCTGGCTACTGTATCCTGGAGGCCTCACACATTCCATTTGGCATTATTTTTAAAAATTGTGTTCCAACTTGCTTTTGTACTTTTCTTTTTTTCTCATTTTATAAATACATGCATATGTTCTTCTTAGAAAGGGGTGAAATAGACACATAGACACAAAAATCTGTGGTCTTGATTGATTTGCCATTTCATTCTCCACCCTTTCTCAGAGGTCACTGTTCACCTGAAGATCTTTTTTATGCATGTATGCATATATATTTATGTATATATGTGACTTCATAAAAATAGTACTTTTTTTTCTTTTTCCTTTTTTGAAACATAAAAATGGTACCATACTTGCTTTTTTCCGCGCCCCACCCCCCCACCCCCCATCAGCATGTTTTGGAGGTCTGTACGTGTCAGTACATATAGCTCTACCTTATTCTTTTGGACTGCTGCATAGTACTCCGCAGTTTATTTAAAGTATTCCCCTACTGATGGACATATAGGTTGCTTCCAGTTTTTTCCTGTTGTAAGCAGTGCTGCAGTGAATACCTTTGTTTAAGTTTCCTTGTGCACATCCATGAACCCCTGGACGTTGTTTTGGAAAGCGTACAGTGTGAGACGTCGGTAGCAAAGGTTACCTTAATAACTAGCGATTAGCCTCACACACAAGAAGAGCCAGCATCAGGAACCAGTTGCTGAAGTGCGGAATCATAGCTTCCGGCAGGAGGCTCTATCTGGAGCTGATGGAAAGCTGAACCATCTGATGGGTACCAGTTGGCCCAGCTCTTGTGAGCACTGATGTAGAATCTTGTTCCCCTGGGAAACCTGCATCGAGATCCTTGAAGGTTGGGCTCCTTGACTGAAACTCTCACATACTGAGTGCACCCTTGCGAGTAGGACTATTAAAAGAGTTGTAGCAGGACGTGGGGTTGAAGAGTAGCCAGATCTTGCATTGGCTCCTACTGAAACCCTTCACAGATTGAGGGGAGGGCAGACTGAAAGATTGGACACGCAGCATTGGAGTACAGCTGGATTGATCTCGCTGTTTGAAGAGTCGTTGGGACAGAACCAGGTCTAGGATATTTCATGTTGGGGTGACCAGTTCCGGTCTTCTGAATTCATAGCCCTTAAGCACAGTGAGCTTTTTCCCCGGGGGAATTTAGGTGCTGACAAGAAGGAGCTCATTGATGGTGTGATTCTTAAATCCCAGATTGTCTTGTCAAACATAAGCAAAGCTGGCCACTAGTTAAAGTAGTAAAGACAGATTTTAATCAGCTCTCTACTATTGCAATAGGGCAAAAAGTCCAGTGTGAACTGAACATGTACACAGGGGACTGAGCGTTTTTTAAAGGGAGAATTCGGGAATAGCGAGGGGGGGTGGGCGGAGGCTCTGAAGAGTCAGAAAGTGAAAATTTACATAAAGTGGGAAGGGGGTGTTGGTCCATTTGAAACATCTGGGTTTGCTAACTGGTACCTATTGAAGATAGGCTCCGACCCTCCCACAGAGACTGGGAGATGGGCCCCATCATTAGGGGTTGGCTGGAATATACAGTCAGTTCGTTCGGCAGCCTTGCATTTTATCAGGCAGGGACCTGAAGGGGGCAAGGGTCATCCTAGGGATGCAGCCTTGAGCTGTTAGAAACTATATTAGACTTTATAGACCAAGGTGGAAGCCTCGTTGAGAAGGGGCTCAGAGGAGCCTGGCTAAGGTTTGGCCAAGGAGAGACTCTTTTGTCACTTGAAAGCAGAGAAACTCGCAGGGCATTTGTCAGAGGCTCTGCTGCCCACCACAGTTTCCTACTGGGATGGCCTTCCCGCGGCAGTGGGATGACCAGGACCCTTTGCTTTCCTAGCTGTCCAGCAGAAGGAGATCACGCAGAGCCCGTCCACCTCCACCATCACCCTGGTGACTAGCACCCAGTCGTCGCCCCTGGTCACCAGCTCGGGGTCCACGAGCACCCTTGCCTCTTCAGTAAGCGCAGACCTGCCCATCGCCACCGCCTCAGCCGATGTTGCCGCGGACATCGCCAAGTACACTAGCAAAGTGAGTGCCAGCGGGACGTGGGAGGATCAGCTTCCCAACAGGAACCACTTGGGTCACGACCTTGCAGGTTTTAGAGGATGCTTGGGAGGGAAGACCCTGCTTTTACTGAAGATCGCTAAGACCAAACTCTTCCATTTGGGGCTGACGTGGGGTGTAAGCAGAGAAATACAGAAAGGACTGACCCTTCCTCTGAGAGGGCTTAGATTCTAAGAGGAAAATGACATAGAATCGAAATTACCCTTCAGCATTCAAGTCACTCATTAGGAACAGATTTTCCTTAAGCTGCTGAAGCAGATGACTGTCCTTCAGTTCAAAACCGACCAAGGGGTTAGTTTGCATTTAGAAGCCGTGTGGGACAAAAGTGACAGAGGCTTAAACATGAGACTTGCAAGGTTCCATGCCTGCACTTAGATCTTTCCAGCAACCAAGGTGGACTGGGGAGTGATGGATTCCCTCCCGGACTCAGGTACACTCTTGGCACATTCCTTGTCCGGCAGTGTGGTGAGCAGGCTTGCCTGCTCTCTGTTCACTCATGGGCACCCTCTCGGTGCAGGCTCTTTCTTCTCTCTCTCTCTCTCTCTTAAAGTTTATTTTACTGAGGTATACTTGATTTACAATGTTGTGTTAATTTCTACTCTATAGCAAAGTGATTCAGTTATACATATATTTATATTCTTTTCCACTATGGTTTATCACAGGATATTGATCATAGTTCCCTGTGCTATACAGTAAGACCTTGTTGTTTATTCTATATATTTATAATAGTTTGCATCTGCTAATCCCAAACTCCAGTCCATTCCTTCCCTGCTCCCTCTCTCTTCTTTTAATTTGCCAAGTGCTTTTATGCTTACCGTTGAATTCAGGTGAATAAAAAGCCTGTAGCTCTCGGGCTTCCCTGGCAGTCCAGTGTTTAAGACTGCGCTTCCACTGCAGGCTGTGTGGGTTCGATGCCTCGTTGGAGAGCCAAGATCCCTCATACCGCACCGTGCAGCCAAAAAGTAGGGGGAAAAAAAAAAAAGAAAAGGCTTCAGCTCTGCTTGTTGTCAAATGAGAGTGCCCTGGAGTGATGTGCAGGTTCATGTCAGTAGACCACCTGGTAGTAAGAATAACCACCAGAAAGGCAGCTCCCTGGGAACAGGGTTTTGTCTGTTCTGCTCATTGCTGGGGCTTAGAACAGTGCCTGGCACACAGCAGATGCTTGATATATAGTGGTCGAATGAAAGCATGTTGCTGCCTAACTAATTCTCATTATTGGGCTTCTTATTATCGTTAACTCTTTTTAAAAAATTATTAGTTATCTATTTTATACATATTAGTGTATACATGTCAATCCCAATCTCCCAGTTCATCACACCCCTCCCCTGCCCTGCCCAACCCCGCTTTTCCCCCTTGGTGTCCATACGTTTGTTCTCTACATCTGTGTCTCAATTTCTGCCCTGCAAACTGGTTCATCTGTACCATTTTTCTAGGTTCCACATACATGCGTTAATATACGACATTTGTTTTTCTCTTTCTGACTTACTTCACTCTGTATGACAGTCTCTAGATCCATCATGTCTCTACAAATGACCCTATTTTGTTCCTCTTTATGACTGAGTAATATTCCATTGTACCACATCTTCTTTATCCATTCGTCTGTCGATGGGCATTTAGGTTGCTTCCATGACCTTGCTATTGTAAATAGTGCTGCCATGAACATTGAGGTGTATGTGTCTTTTTGAATTATCGTTTTCTCTGGGTATATGCCTAGTAATGGGATTGCTGGGTCATATGGTAATTCTATTTTTATTTTTTTAAGGAACCCCCATACTGTTCTCCATAGTGGCTGTATCAATTTACATACCCACCAACAGTGCAAGAGGGTTCCCTTTTCTCCACACCCTCCCTCTACAGCATTTGTTGTTTGTAGATTTTCTGATGATGCCCCTTCTAACTGGTGTGAGGTGATATCTCATTGTAGTTTTGATTTGCATTTCTCTAATAATTAGTGATGTTGAGCAGCTTTTCATGTGCTTCCTGGCCATCTGTATGTCTTCTTTGGAGAAATGTCTATTTAGGTCTTCTGCCCATTTTTCGATTGGATTGTTTGTTTTTTTTAATATTGAGCTGCATGAGCTGTTTATATATTTTGGAGATTAATCCCTTGTCCGTTGATTCATTTGCAAATATTTTCTCCCATTCTGAGGGTTGTCTTTTCATCTTTTTTTTTTTCTTTTTCTTAAGCCAATCCCCCACATTGTTTTTTTTTTCTGCTTTATAACAAATTTAATCAGTTATACATATACATATGTTCCCATATCCCCTCCTTTTTGCGTCTCCCTCCCACCCTCCCTATCCCACCCCTCCAGGCGGTCACAAAGCACCGAGCTGATCTCCCTGTGCTATGCGGCTGCTTCCCACTAGCTATCTACCTTAGTTTGGTAGTGTATATATGTCCATGCCGCTCTTTCGCTTTGTCACAGCTTACCCTTCCCCCTCCCCGTATCCTCAAGTCCATTCTCTAGTAGGTCTGTGTCTTTATTCCTGTCTTACCCCTATGTTCTTTTTTTTTTTTTTTTTTTTTTTTTTTTTTTTGCGGTACGCGGGCCTCTCACTGCTGTGGCCTCTCCCGTTGTGGAGCACAGGCTCCGGACGCACAGGCTCAGCAGCCATGGCTCACGGGCCCAGCTGCTCCGCGGCATATGGGATCCTCCCGGACCGGGGCACGAACCCGCATCCCCTGCATCGGCAGGCGGACTCTCAACCACTGCGCCACCAGGGAGGCCCCCCCTATGTTCTTCATGACAGTTTTTTCCTTAAATTCCATATATATGTGTCAGCATACAGTATTTGTCTTTCTCTTTCTGACTTACTTCACTCTGTATGACAGACTCTAGGTCCATCCACCTCATTACAAATAGCTCAATTTCGTTTCTTTTTATGGCTGAGTAATATTCCATTGTATATATGTGCCACATCTTCTTTATCCATTCATCCGATGATGGACACTTAGGTTGTTTCCATCTCCGGGCTATTGTAAATAGGGCTGCTATGAACATTTTGGTACATGACTCCTTTTGAATTATGGTTTTCTCAGGGTATATGCCCAGTAGTGGGATTGCTGGGTCATATGGTAGTTCTATTTGTAGTTTTTTAAGGAACCTCCATACCGTTCTCCATAGCGGCTGTACCAATTCACATTCCCACCAGCAGTGCAAGAGTGTTCCCTTTTATCCACACCCTCTCCAGCATTTATTGTTTCTAGATTTTTTGATGATGGCCATTCTGACTGGTGTGAGATGATATCTCATTGTAGTTTTGATTTGCATTTCTCTAATGAGTAAAGATGTTGAGCATCCTTTCATGTGTTTGTTGGCAGTCTGTATATCTTCTGTGGAGAAATGTCTATTTAGGTCTTCTGCCCATTTTTGGATTGGGTTGTTTGTTTTTTTGTTATTGAGCTGCACGAGCTGCTTATAAATTTTGGAGATTAATCCTTTGTCAGTTGCTTCATTTGCAAATATTTTCTCCCATTCTGAGGGTTGACTTTTGGTCTTGTTTATGGTTTCCTTTGCTGTGCAAAAGCTTTTAAGTTTCATTAGGTCCCATGTGTTTATTTTTGTCTTTATTTCCATTTCTCTAGGAGGTGGGTCAAAAAGGATCTTGCTGTGATTTATGTCATACAGTGTTCTGCCTATGTTTTCCTCTAAGAGTTTGATAGTGTCCGGCCTTACATTTAGGTCTTTAATCCATTTTGAGCTTATTTTTGTGTATGGTGTTAGGGAGTGATCTAATCTCATACTTTTACATGTCCCTGTCCAGTTTTCCCAGCACCACTTATTGAAGAGACTGTCCTTTCTCCACTGTACATTCCTGCCTCTTTTATCAAAGATAAGGTGACCATATGTGCGTGGGTTTATCTCTGGGCTTTTTGTCCTGTTCCATTGATCTATCTTTCTGTTTTTGTGCCAGTACCATACTGTCTTGATTACTGTAGCTTTGTAGTATAGTCTGAAGTCAGGGAGCCTGATTCCTCCAGCTCCATTTTTTGTTCTCAAGATTGCTTTGGCTATTCAGGGTCTTTTGTGTTTCCATACAAATTGTGAAATATTTTGTTCTAGCTCTGTGAAAAATGCCAGTGGTAGTTTGATAGGGATTGCATTGAATCTGTAGATTGCTTTGGGTAGTAGAGTCATTTTCACAATGTTGATTCTTCCAATCCAAGAACATGGTACATCTCTCCATCTATTTGAATCATCTTTAATTTCTTTCATCAGTGTCTTATAATTTTCTGCATACAGGTCTTTTGTCTCCTTAGGTAGGTTTATTCCTAGATATTTTATTCTTTTTGTTGCAATGGTAAATGGGAGTGTTTCCTTGATTTCACTTTCAGATTTTTCATCATTAGTATATAGGAATGCCAGAGATTTCTGTGCATTAATTTTGTATCCTGCTACTTTACCAGATTCATTGATTAGCTCTAGTAGTTTTCTGGTAGCATCTTTAGGATTCTCTATGTATAGTATCATGTCATCTGCAAACAGTGACAGCTTTACTTCTTCTTTTCCGATTTGGATTCCTTTTATTTCCTTTTCTTCTCTGATTGCTGTGGCTAAAACTTCCAAAACTATGTTGAATAAGAGTGGTGAGAGTGGGCAATCTTGTCTTGTTCCTGATCTTAGTGGAAATGGTTTCAGTTTTTCACCACTGAGGACGATGCTGACTGTGGGTTTGTCATATATGGCCTTTATTATGTTGAGGAAAGTTCCCTCTATGCCTACTTTCTGCAGGGTTTTTATCATAAACGGGTGTTGAATTTTGTCGAAAGCTTTCTCTGCATCTATTGAGATTATCATATGGTTTTTCTCCTTCAATTTGTTTATATGGTGTATCACATTGATTGATTCGTGTATATTGAAGAATCCTTGCATTCCTGGAATAAACCCCACTTGATCATGGTGTATGATCCTTTTAATGTGCTGTTGGATTCTGTTTGCTAGTATTTTGTTGAGGATTTTTGCATCTATGTTCATCAGTGATATTGGCCTGTAGTTTTCTTTCTTTGTGACATCCTTGTCTGGTTTTGGTATCAAGGTGATGGTGGCCTCATAGAATGAGTTTGGGAGTGTTCCTCCCTCTGCTATATTTTGGAAGAGTTTGAGAAGGATAGGTGTTAGGTCTTCTCTAAATGCTTGACAGAATTCGCCTGTGAAGCCATCTGTTCCTGGGCTTTTGTTTATTGGAAGATTTTTTATCACAGTTTCAATTTCAGTGCTTGTGATTGGTCTGTTCATATTTTCTATTTCTTCCTGATTCAGTCTTGGCAGGTTGTGCATTTCTAAGACTTTGTCCATTTCTTCCAGGTTGTCCGTTTTATTGGCATAGAGTTGCTTGTAGTAATCTCTGATGATCTTTTGAATTTCTGCAGTGTCAGTTGTTCCTTCTCCTTTTTCATTTCTAATTCTATTGATTTGAGTCTTCTCCCTTTTTTTCTTGATGAGTCTGGCTAATGGTTTATCAATTTTGTTTATCTTCTCAAAGAACCAGCTTTTAGTTTTATTGATCTTTGCTATTGTTTCCTTCATTTCTTTTTCATTTATTTCTGATCTGATCTTTATGATTTCTTTCCTTCTGCTAACTTTGGGATGTTTTTGTTCTTCTTTCTCTAATTGCTTTAGGTGCAAGGTTAGGTTGTTTATTCGAGATGTTTCCTGTTTCTTAAGGTAGGATTGTATTGCCATAAACTTCCCTCTTAGAACTGCTTTTGCTGCATCCCATAGGTTTTGGGTCGTCGTGTCCCCATTGTCATTTGTTTCTAGGTATTTTTTAATTTCCTTTTTGATTTCTTCAGTGATCACTTCATTATTAAGTAGTGTATTGTTTAGCCTCCATGTGTTTGTACTTTTTACAGGTCTTTTCCTGTAATTGATATCTAGTCTCATAGCATTGTGGTCAGAAAAGATACTTGATACAATTTCAATTTTCTTAAATTTACCAAGGCTTGATTTGTGACCCAAGATATGATCTATCCTGGAGAATGTTCCATGAGCACTTGAGAAAAATGTATATTCTGTTGTTTTTGGATGGAATGTCCTATAAATATCAATTAAGTCCATCTGGTCTAATGTATCATTTAAAGCTTGTGTTTCCTTATTTATTTTCATTTTGGATGATCTGTCCATTGGTGAAAGTGGGGTGTTAAAGTCCCCTACTATGATTGTGTTACTGTCGATTTCTCCTTTTATGGCTGTTAGTATTTGCCTTATGTATTGAGGTGCTCCTATGTTGGGTGCATAAATATTTACAATCGTTATATCTTCTTCTTGATCATTATGTAGTGTCCTTCTTTGTCTCTTCTAGTAGTCTTTATTTTAAAGTCTATTTTGTCTGATATGAGAATTGCTACTCCAGCTTTCTTTTGGTTTCCATTTGCATGGAATATCTTTTTCCATTCCCTTACTTTCAGTCTGTATGTGTCTCTAGGTCTGAAGTGGGTCTCTTGTAAACAGCATATATATGGGTCTTGTTTTTGTATCCATTCAGCCAATCTGTGTCTTTTGGTGGGAGCATTTAGTCCATTTACATTTAAGGTAATTATCGATATGTATGTTCCTATTCCCATTTTCTTAATTGTTTTGGGTTCGTTATTGTAGGTCTTTTCCTTCTGTTGTGTTTCTTGCCTAGAGAAGTTCCTTTAGCATTTGTTGTAAAGCTGGTTTGGTGGTGCTGAACTCTCTCAGCTTTTGCTTGTCTGTAAACGTTTTAATTTCTCCATCAAATCTGAATGAGATCCTTGCTGGGTAGAGTAATCTTGGTTGCAGGTTTTTCTCCTTCATCACTTTAATTATGTCCTGCCACTCCCTTCTGGCTTGTAGAGTTTCTGCTGAGAGATCAGCTGTTATCCTGATGGGGATTCCCTTGTGTGTTATTTGTTGTTTTTGCCTTGCTGCTTTTAATATGATTTCTTTGTGTTTAATTTTTGACAGTTTGATTAATATGTGTCTTGGCGTATTTCTCCTTGGATTTATTCTGTATGGGACTCTCTGTGCCTCCTGGACTTGATTAACTATTTCCTTTCCCATATTAGGGAAGTTTTCAACTATAATCTCTTCAAATATTTTCTCAGTCCCTTTCTTTTTCTCTTCTTCTTCTGGAACCCCTATAATTCGAATGTTGGTGCGTTTAATGTTGTCCCAGAGGTCTCTGAGACTGTCCTCTGTTCTTTTCATTCTTTTTTCTTTATTTTGCTCTGCAGCAGTTATTTCCACTATTTTATCTTCCACCTCACTTATCCGTTCTTCTGCCTCAGTTATTCTGCTATTGATCCCATCTAGAGTATTTTTTATTTCATGTATTGTGTTTTTAATCGTTGCTTGATTCATCTTTAGTTCTTCTAGGTCCTTGTTAACTGTTTCTTGCATTTTGTCTATTCTATTTCCAAGATTTTGGATCTGGGAAATAGAATCTTGGATCATCTTTACCATCATTATTCTGAATTCTTTTTCAGGTAGACTGCCTATTACCTCTTCATTTGTTAGATCTGGTGGGTTTTTATCTTGCTCCTTCTCCTGCTGTGTGTTTTTCTGTCTTCTCATGTTGCTTATGTTACTGTGTTTGGGGTCTCCTTTTTGCAGGCTGCAGGTTCGTAGTTCCCGTTGTTTTTGGTGTCTGTCCCCAGTGGCTAAGGTTGGTTTAGTGGGCTGTGTAGGCTTCCTGGCGGAGGGGACTAGTGCCTGTGTTCTGGTGGATGAGGCTGGATCTTGTCTTTCTGGTGGGCAGGTCCACGTCTGGTGGTGTGTTTTGAGGTGTCTGCGGACTTTTTATGATTTTAGGCCACCTCTCTGCTAATGGGTGGCGTTGTGTTCCTGTCTTGCTAGTTGTTTGGCATAGGGTGTCCAGCACTGTAGCTTGCTGGTCGTTGAGTGAAGCTGGGTGCTGGTGTTGAGATGGAGATCTCTGGAAGATTTTTGCCGTTTGATATTATGTGGAGCTGGGAGGTCTCTTGTGGACCAGTGTCCTGAAGTTGGCTCTCCCACCTCAGAGGCACAGCACTGACTCCTGGCTCCTCAATTTGGGATGATGTGTTGTGTATTCATGTATTCCACAGATGCAGGGTACATCAAGTTGATCGTGGAGCTTTAATCCGCTGCTTCTGAGGCTGCTGGGAGAGGTTTCCCTTTCTCTTCTTTGTTCTCACAGCTCCTGGGTCTCAGCTTTGGATTTGGCCCCGCCTCTGCGTGTAGGTCGCCGGAGGGCGTCTGTTCTTCGCTCAGACAGGACAGGGTTAAAGGAGCAGCCTCTTCGGGGACTCTGGCTCACTCAGGCCGGGCGGGAGGGAGGGGCACGGAGTGCAGGGCGAGTCTGTGGCGGCAGAGGCCGGTGTGACGTTGGACCAGCCCGAGGCGCGCCGTGCGTTCTCCCAGGGAAGCCGCCCCTGGATCCCGGGACCCCGGCAGTGGCGGGCTGCACAGGCTCCCGGAAGGGCGGTGTGGACAGTGACCTGCGCTCGCACACAGGCTTCTTGGCGGCAGCAGCAGCAGTCCCAGCGTCCCACGCCCGTCACTGGGCTCCGCGCTTTCAGCCGCGACTTGCGCCCGTCTGTGGAGCTCCTTTAAGCAGCGCTCTTAATCCCCTCTCCTCGCGCACCAGGAAACCAAGAGGGAAGAAAAAGTCTCTTGCCTCTTCGGCAGCTCCAGAGTTTTCCCGGACTCCCTCCCGGCTAGCTGTGGCACATTAGCCCCCTTCAGGCTGAGTTCTCGCCGCCAGCCCCAGTCCTCTCCCTGCGCTCTGACCGAAGCCCGAGCCTCAGCTTCCAGCGCCGCGCGCCCCGGCGGGCGAGCAGACAAGCCTCTCGGGCTGGTGAGTGCCGCTCGGCACCGCTCCTCTGTGCGGGAATCTCTCCGCTTTGCCCTACCCAGGTATGTGGGGAGTTTCTTGCCTTTTGGGAGGTCTGGGGTCTTCTGCCAGCGTTCAGTAGGTGTTCTGTAGGAGTTGTTCCACGTGTAGCTGTATTTCTGGTGTATCCGTGGGGAGGAAGGTGATCTCCGCGTCTTACTCTTCCGCCATCTTACCCGGAAGTCTCCTGTATTTTTAATATTGAGCTGCATGAGCTGTTTATATATTTTGGAGATTAATCCCTTGTCCGTTGATTCATTTGCAAATATTTTCTCCCATTCTGAGGGTTGTCTTTTCATCTTTTTTTCTTTTTCTTAAGCCAATCCCCCACATTGTTGTTTTTTTCTGCTTTATAACAAATTTAATCAGTTATACATATACATATGTTCCCATATCCCCTCCTTTTTGCGTCTCCCTCCCACCCTCCCTATCCCACCCCCCCAGGCGGTCACAAAGCACCGAGCTGATCTCCCTGTGCTATGCGGCTGCTTCCCACTAGCTATCTACCTTAGTTTGGTAGTGTATATATGTCCATGCCGCTCTTTCGCTTTGTCACAGCTTACCCTTCCCCCTCCCCGTATCCTCAAGTCCATTCTCTAGTAGGTCTGTGTCTTTATTCCTGTTTTACCCCTATGTTCTTCATGACAGTTTTTTCCTTAAATTCCATATATATGTGTCAGCATACAGTATTTGTCTTTCTCTTTCTGACTTACTTCACTCTGTATGACAGACTCTAGGTCCATCCACCTCATTACAAATAGCTCAATTTCGTTTCTTTTTATGGCTGAGTAATATTCCATTGTATATATGTGCCACATCTTCTTTATCCATTCATCCGATGATGGACACTTAGGTTGTTTCCATCTCCGGGCTATTGTAAATAGGGCTGCTATGAACATTTTGGTACATGTCTCTTTCTGAATTATGGTTTTCTCAGGCTATATGCCCAGTAGTGGGATTGCTGGGTCATATGGTAGTTCTATTTGTAGTTTTTTAAGGAACCTCCATACCGTTCTCCATAGCGGCTGTACCAATTCACATTCCCACCAGCAGTGCAAGAGTGTTCCCTTTTATCCACACCCTCTCCAGCATTTATTGTTTCTAGATTTTTTGATGATGGCCATTCTGACTGGTGTGAGATGATATCTCATTGTAGTTTTGATTTGCATTTCTCTAATGAGTAAAGATGTTGAGCATCCTTTCATGTGTTTGTTGGCAGTCTGTATATCTTCTGTGGAGAAATGTCTATTTAGGTCTTCTGCCCATTTTTGGATTGGGTTGTTTGTTTTTTTGTTATTGAGCTGCACGAGCTGCTTATAAATTTTGGAGATTAATCCTTTGTCAGTTGCTTCATTTGCAAATATTTTCTCCCATTCTGAGGGTTGACTTTTGGTCTTGTTTATGGTTTCCTTTGCTGTGCAAAAGCTTTTAAGTTTCATTAGGTCCCATGTGTTTATTTTTGTCTTTATTTCCATTTCTCTAGGAGGTGGGTCAAAAAGGATCTTGCTGTGATTTATGTCATACAGTGTTCTGCCTATGTTTTCCTCTAAGAGTTTGATAGTGTCCGGCCTTACATTTAGGTCTTTAATCCATTTTGAGCTTATTTTTGTGTATGGTGTTAGGGAGTGATCTAATCTCATACTTTTACATGTCCCTGTCCAGTTTTCCCAGCACCACTTATTGAAGAGACTGTCCTTTCTCCACTGTACATTCCTGCCTCTTTTATCAAAGATAAGGTGACCATATGTGCGTGGGTTTATCTCTGGGCTTTTTGTCCTGTTCCATTGATCTATCTTTCTGTTTTTGTGCCAGTACCATACTGTCTTGATTACTGTAGCTTTGTAGTATAGTCTGAAGTCAGGGAGCCTGATTCCTCCAGCTCCATTTTTTGTTCTCAAGATTGCTTTGGCTATTCAGGGTCTTTTGTGTTTCCATACAAATTGTGAAATATTTTGTTCTAGCTCTGTGAAAAATGCCAGTGGTAGTTTGATAGGGATTGCATTGAATCTGTAGATTGCTTTGGGTAGTAGAGTCATTTTCACAATGTTGATTCTTCCAATCCAAGAACATGGTACATCTCTCCATCTATTTGAATCATCTTTAATTTCTTTCATCAGTGTCTTATAATTTTCTGCATACAGGTCTTTTGTCTCCTTAGGTAGGTTTATTCCTAGATATTTTATTCTTTTTGTTGCAATGGTAAATGGGAGTGTTTCCTTGATTTCACTTTCAGATTTTTCATCATTAGTATATAGGAATGCCAGAGATTTCTGTGCATTAATTTTGTATCCTGCTACTTTACCAGATTCATTGATTAGCTCTAGTAGTTTTCTGGTAGCATCTTTAGGATTCTCTATGTATAGTATCATGTCATCTGCAAACAGTGACAGCTTTACTTCTTCTTTTCCGATTTGGATTCCTTTTATTTCCTTTTCTTCTCTGATTGCTGTGGCTAAAACTTCCAAAACTATGTTGAATAAGAGTGGTGAGAGTGGGCAATCTTGTCTTGTTCCTGATCTTAGTGGAAATGGTTTCAGTTTTTCACCACTGAGGACGATGCTGACTGTGGGTTTGTCATATATGGCCTTTATTATGTTGAGGAAAGTTCCCTCTATGCCTACTTTCTGCAGGGTTTTTATCATAAACGGGTGTTGAATTTTGTCGAAAGCTTTCTCTGCATCTATTGAGATTATCATATGGTTTTTCTCCTTCAATTTGTTTATATGGTGTATCACATTGATTGATTCGTGTATATTGAAGAATCCTTGCATTCCTGGAATAAACCCCACTTGATCATGGTGTATGATCCTTTTAATGTGCTGTTGGATTCTGTTTGCTAGTATTTTGTTGAGGATTTTTGCATCTATGTTCATCAGTGATATTGGCCTGTAGTTTTCTTTCTTTGTGACATCCTTGTCTGGTTTTGGTATCAAGGTGATGGTGGCCTCATAGAATGAGTTTGGGAGTGTTCCTCCCTCTGCTATATTTTGGAAGAGTTTGAGAAGGATAGGTGTTAGGTCTTCTCTAAATGCTTGACAGAATTCGCCTGTGAAGCCATCTGTTCCTGGGCTTTTGTTTATTGGAAGATTTTTTATCACAGTTTCAATTTCAGTGCTTGTGATTGGTCTGTTCATATTTTCTATTTCTTCCTGATTCAGTCTTGGCAGGTTGTGCATTTCTAAGACTTTGTCCATTTCTTCCAGGTTGTCCGTTTTATTGGCATAGAGTTGCTTGTAGTAATCTCTGATGATCTTTTGAATTTCTGCAGTGTCAGTTGTTCCTTCTCCTTTTTCATTTCTAATTCTATTGATTTGAGTCTTCTCCCTTTTTTTCTTGATGAGTCTGGCTAATGGTTTATCAATTTTGTTTATCTTCTCAAAGAACCAGCTTTTAGTTTTATTGATCTTTGCTATTGTTTCCTTCATTTCTTTTTCATTTATTTCTGATCTGATCTTTATGATTTCTTTCCTTCTGCTAACTTTGGGATGTTTTTGTTCTTCTTTCTCTAATTGCTTTAGGTGCAAGGTTAGGTTGTTTATTCGAGATGTTTCCTGTTTCTTAAGGTAGGATTGTATTGCCATAAACTTCCCTCTTAGAACTGCTTTTGCTGCATCCCATAGGTTTTGGGTCGTCGTGTCCCCATTGTCATTTGTTTCTAGGTATTTTTTAATTTCCTTTTTGATTTCTTCAGTGATCACTTCATTATTAAGTAGTGTATTGTTTAGCCTCCATGTGTTTGTACTTTTTACAGGTCTTTTCCTGTAATTGATATCTAGTCTCATAGCATTGTGGTCAGAAAAGATACTTGATACAATTTCAATTTTCTTAAATTTACCAAGGCTTGATTTGTGACCCAAGATATGATCTATCCTGGAGAATGTTCCATGAGCACTTGAGAAAAATGTATATTCTGTTGTTTTTGGATGGAATGTCCTATAAATATCAATTAAGTCCATCTGGTCTAATGTATCATTTAAAGCTTGTGTTTCCTTATTTATTTTCATTTTGGATGATCTGTCCATTGGTGAAAGTGGGGTGTTAAAGTCCCCTACTATGATTGTGTTACTGTCGATTTCTCCTTTTATGGCTGTTAGTATTTGCCTTATGTATTGAGGTGCTCCTATGTTGGGTGCATAAATATTTACAATCGTTATATCTTCTTCTTGATCATTATGTAGTGTCCTTCTTTGTCTCTTCTAGTAGTCTTTATTTTAAAGTCTATTTTGTCTGATATGAGAATTGCTACTCCAGCTTTCTTTTGGTTTCCATTTGCATGGAATATCTTTTTCCATTCCCTTACTTTCAGTCTGTATGTGTCTCTAGGTCTGAAGTGGGTCTCTTGTAAACAGCATATATATGGGTCTTGTTTTTGTATCCATTCAGCCAATCTGTGTCTTTTGGTGGGAGCATTTAGTCCATTTACATTTAAGGTAATTATCGATATGTATGTTCCTATTCCCATTTTCTTAATTGTTTTGGGTTCGTTATTGTAGGTCTTTTCCTTCTGTTGTGTTTCTTGCCTAGAGAAGTTCCTTTAGCATTTGTTGTAAAGCTGGTTTGGTGGTGCTGAACTCTCTCAGCTTTTGCTTGTCTGTAAACGTTTTAATTTCTCCATCAAATCTGAATGAGATCCTTGCTGGGTAGAGTAATCTTGGTTGCAGGTTTTTCTCCTTCATCACTTTAATTATGTCCTGCCACTCCCTTCTGGCTTGTAGAGTTTCTGCTGAGAGATCAGCTGTTATCCTGATGGGGATTCCCTTGTGTGTTATTTGTTGTTTTTGCCTTGCTGCTTTTAATATGATTTCTTTGTGTTTAATTTTTGACAGTTTGATTAATATGTGTCTTGGCGTATTTCTCCTTGGATTTATTCTGTATGGGACTCTCTGTGCCTCCTGGACTTGATTAACTATTTCCTTTCCCATATTAGGGAAGTTTTCAACTATAATCTCTTCAAATATTTTCTCAGTCCCTTTCTTTTTCTCTTCTTCTTCTGGAACCCCTATAATTCGAATGTTGGTGCGTTTAATGTTGTCCCAGAGGTCTCTGAGACTGTCCTCTGTTCTTTTCATTCTTTTTTCTTTATTTTGCTCTGCAGCAGTTATTTCCACTATTTTATCTTCCACCTCACTTATCCGTTCTTCTGCCTCAGTTATTCTGCTATTGATCCCATCTAGAGTATTTTTTATTTCATGTATTGTGTTTTTAATCGTTGCTTGATTCATCTTTAGTTCTTCTAGGTCCTTGTTAACTGTTTCTTGCATTTTGTCTATTCTATTTCCAAGATTTTGGATCTGGGAAATAGAATCTTGGATCATCTTTACCATCATTATTCTGAATTCTTTTTCAGGTAGACTGCCTATTACCTCTTCATTTGTTAGATCTGGTGGGTTTTTATCTTGCTCCTTCTCCTGCTGTGTGTTTTTCTGTCTTCTCATGTTGCTTATGTTACTGTGTTTGGGGTCTCCTTTTTGCAGGCTGCAGGTTCGTAGTTCCCGTTGTTTTTGGTGTCTGTCCCCAGTGGCTAAGGTTGGTTTAGTGGGCTGTGTAGGCTTCCTGGCGGAGGGGACTAGTGCCTGTGTTCTGGTGGATGAGGCTGGATCTTGTCTTTCTGGTGGGCAGGTCCACGTCTGGTGGTGTGTTTTGAGGTGTCTGCGGACTTTTTATGATTTTAGGCCACCTCTCTGCTAATGGGTGGCGTTGTGTTCCTGTCTTGCTAGTTGTTTGGCATAGGGTGTCCAGCACTGTAGCTTGCTGGTCGTTGAGTGAAGCTGGGTGCTGGTGTTGAGATGGAGATCTCTGGAAGATTTTTGCCGTTTGATATTATGTGGAGCTGGGAGGTCTCTTGTGGACCAGTGTCCTGAAGTTGGCTCTCCCACCTCAGAGGCACAGCACTGACTCCTGGCTCCTCAATTTGGGATGATGTGTTGTGTATTCATGTATTCCACAGATGCAGGGTACATCAAGTTGATCGTGGAGCTTTAATCCGCTGCTTCTGAGGCTGCTGGGAGAGGTTTCCCTTTCTCTTCTTTGTTCTCACAGCTCCTGGGTCTCAGCTTTGGATTTGGCCCCGCCTCTGCGTGTAGGTCGCCGGAGGGCGTCTGTTCTTCGCTCAGACAGGACAGGGTTAAAGGAGCAGCCTCTTCGGGGACTCTGGCTCACTCAGGCCGGGCGGGAGGGAGGGGCACGGAGTGCAGGGCGAGTCTGTGGCGGCAGAGGCCGGTGTGACGTTGGACCAGCCCGAGGCGCGCCGTGCGTTCTCCCAGGGAAGCCGCCCCTGGATCCCGGGACCCCGGCAGTGGCGGGCTGCACAGGCTCCCGGAAGGGCGGTGTGGACAGTGACCTGCGCTCGCACACAGGCTTCTTGGCGGCAGCAGCAGCAGTCCCAGCGTCCCACGCCCGTCACTGGGCTCCGCGCTTTCAGCCGCGACTTGCGCCCGTCTGTGGAGCTCCTTTAAGCAGCGCTCTTAATCCCCTCTCCTCGCGCACCAGGAAACCAAGAGGGAAGAAAAAGTCTCTTGCCTCTTCGGCAGCTCCAGAGTTTTCCCGGACTCCCTCCCGGCTAGCTGTGGCACATTAGCCCCCTTCAGGCTGAGTTCTCGCCGCCAGCCCCAGTCCTCTCCCTGCGCTCTGACCGAAGCCCGAGCCTCAGCTTCCAGCGCCGCGCGCCCCGGCGGGCGAGCAGACAAGCCTCTCGGGCTGGTGAGTGCCGCTCGGCACCGCTCCTCTGTGCGGGAATCTCTCCGCTTTGCCCTACCCAGGTATGTGGGGAGTTTCTTGCCTTTTGGGAGGTCTGGGGTCTTCTGCCAGCGTTCAGTAGGTGTTCTGTAGGAGTTGTTCCACGTGTAGCTGTATTTCTGGTGTATCCGTGGGGAGGAAGGTGATCTCCGCGTCTTACTCTTCCGCCATCTTACCCGGAAGTCTCCTGTATTTTTAATATTGAGCTGCATGAGCTGTTTATATATTTTGGAGATTAATCCCTTGTCCGTTGATTCATTTGCAAATATTTTCTCCCATTCTGAGGGTTGTCTTTTCATCTTTTTTTCTTTTTCTTAAGCCAATCCCCCACATTGTTGTTTTTTTCTGCTTTATAACAAATTTAATCAGTTATACATATACATATGTTCCCATATCCCCTCCTTTTTGCGTCTCCCTCCCACCCTCCCTATCCCACCCCCCCAGGCGGTCACAAAGCACCGAGCTGATCTCCCTGTGCTATGCGGCTGCTTCCCACTAGCTATCTACCTTAGTTTGGTAGTGTATATATGTCCATGCCGCTCTTTCGCTTTGTCACAGCTTACCCTTCCCCCTCCCCGTATCCTCAAGTCCATTCTCTAGTAGGTCTGTGTCTTTATTCCTGTTTTACCCCTATGTTCTTCATGACAGTTTTTTCCTTAAATTCCATATATATGTGTCAGCATACAGTATTTGTCTTTCTCTTTCTGACTTACTTCACTCTGTATGACAGACTCTAGGTCCATCCACCTCATTACAAATAGCTCAATTTCGTTTCTTTTTATGGCTGAGTAATATTCCATTGTATATATGTGCCACATCTTCTTTATCCATTCATCCGATGATGGACACTTAGGTTGTTTCCATCTCCGGGCTATTGTAAATAGGGCTGCTATGAACATTTTGGTACATGACTCCTTTTGAATTATGGTTTTCTCAGGGTATATGCCCAGTAGTGGGATTGCTGGGTCATATGGTAGTTCTATTTGTAGTTTTTTAAGGAACCTCCATACCGTTCTCCATAGCGGCTGTACCAATTCACATTCCCACCAGCAGTGCAAGAGTGTTCCCTTTTATCCACACCCTCTCCAGCATTTATTGTTTCTAGATTTTTTGATGATGGCCATTCTGACTGGTGTGAGATGATATCTCATTGTAGTTTTGATTTGCATTTCTCTAATGAGTAAAGATGTTGAGCATCCTTTCATGTGTTTGTTGGCAGTCTGTATATCTTCTGTGGAGAAATGTCTATTTAGGTCTTCTGCCCATTTTTGGATTGGGTTGTTTGTTTTTTTGTTATTGAGCTGCACGAGCTGCTTATAAATTTTGGAGATTAATCCTTTGTCAGTTGCTTCATTTGCAAATATTTTCTCCCATTCTGAGGGTTGACTTTTGGTCTTGTTTATGGTTTCCTTTGCTGTGCAAAAGCTTTTAAGTTTCATTAGGTCCCATGTGTTTATTTTTGTCTTTATTTCCATTACTCTAGGAGGTGGATCAAAAAATATCTTGCTGTGATTTATGTGAAAGAGTGTTCTTCCTATGTTTTCCTCTAAGAGCTTTATAGTGTCCAGTCTTACGTTTAGGTCTCTAATCCATTTTGAGTTTATTTTTGTGTATGGTGTTAGGGAGTGCTCTAATTTCATTCTTTTACATGTAGCTGTCCAGTTTTTCCAGCACCACTTATTGAAGAGACTGTCTTTTCTCCATTGTATATCCTTGCCTCCTTTGTCTTAGATTAGTTGATCATAGGTGTGGGGGTTTATCTCTGGGCTTTCTGTCCTGTTGCATTGATCTATGTCTCTGTTTTTGTACCAGTACCATACTGTCTTGAAAACTGTAGCTTTGTAGTATAGTCTGAAGTCAGGGAGTCTGATTCCCCCAGTTCCGTTTTTTTCCCTCAAGGCCGCTTTGGCTATGTGGGGGTCTTCTGTGTCTCCATACAAATTTTAAGATTTTTTTGTTCTAGTTCTGTAAAAAATGCCATTGGTAATTTGATAGGGATTGCATGGAATCTGTAGATTGCTTTGTGTAGTATAGTCATTTTCACAATATTGATTCTTCCAATCCAAGAACATGGTGTATCTCTCCATCTATTTGTATCATCTTTAATTTCTTTCATCAGTGTCTTATAGTGTTCTGCACTTTTGTCTTTTGTCTCCCTAGGTAGGTTTATTCCTAGATATTTTATTCTTTTTGTTGCAGTGGTAAATGGGAGTGTTTCCTTAATTTCTCGTACAGGTTTTTCATCATTAGTGTTTAGGAAAGCAAGAGATTTCTGTGCATGAATTTTGTATCCTGCAAATTTACCAAATTCATTGATTAGCTCTAGTCGTTTTCTGGTGGCATCTTTAGGATTGTCTATGTATAGTATCATGTCATCTGCAAACAGTGACAGTTTTACTTCTTCTTTTCAAATTTGTATTCCTTTTATTTCTTTTTCTTCTCTGATTGCCGTGGCTAGGACTTCCAAAACTATGTTGAATAATAGTGGCGAGAGTGGACATCCTTGTCTTGTTCCTGATCTTAGAGGAAATGCTTTCAGTTTTTCACCTTTGAGAATGATGTTTGCTATGGGTTTGTCGTATATGGCCTTTATTATGTTGAAGTAGTTTCCCTCTATGCCCACTTTCTGGAGAGTTTTTATCATAAATGGGTGTTGAATTTTGTCCAAAGCTTTCCTGCATCTATTGAGATGATCATATGGTTTTTATTCTCCAGTTTGTTAATATGGTGTATCACATTGATTGATTTGTGTATATTGAAGAATCCTTGCATCCCTGGGTTAACTCCCACTTGATCATGGTGTATGATCCTTTTAATGTGTTGTTGGATTCTGTTTGCTAGTATTTTGTTGAGGATTTTTGCATCTGTATTCATCAGTGATATTGGTCTGTAATTTTCTTTTTTTGTAGTATCTTTGTCTGGTTTTGGTGTCAGGGTGATGGTGGCCTCATAGAATGAGTTTGGGAGTGTTCCTTCCTCTGCAGTTTTTTGGAAGAGTTTGAGAAGGATGGGTGTTAGCTCTTCTCTAAATGCTTGATAGAATTCGCCTGTGAAGGCATCTGGTCCTGGACTTTTGTTTGTTGGAATATTTTTAATTACAGTTTCAATTACAGTACTTGTAATTGCTCGGTTCATATATTCTATTTCTACCTGGTTCAGTCTTGGAAGGTTATACCTGTGTAAGAATTTGTCCGTTTCTTCCAGGTTGTCCATTTTATCGGCATAGAGTTGCTTGTAGTAGTCTCTTAGGATGCTTTGTATTTCTGCGGTGTCTGTTGTAACTTTTCCTTTTTCACTTCTAATTTTATTGATTTGAGTCCTCTCCTTTTTCTTGATCAGTCTGTTTAATGGTTTTTTTATCAATTTTGTTTATCTTCTCAAAGAACCAGCTTTTCATTTTATTGATCTTTGCTATTGTTTCCTTTGTTTCTATTTCATTTATTTCTGCTCTTATCTTCATGATTTCTTTCCTTCTTCTAACTTTGGGTTTTGTTTGTTCTTCTTTCTCTAGTTCCTTTAGGTGTAAGGTTAGATTGTTTATTTGAGATTTTTCTTTTTTCTTGAGGTAGGCTTGTATTGCCATAAACTTCCCTCTTAGAACTGCTGTTGCTGCGTCCCATAGATTTTGGTTCGTTGTGTTTTCATTGTCATTTGTCTCTAGGTATTTTTTCATTTCCTCTTTGATTTCTTCAGTAATCTCTTGGTTATTTGGTAATGTATTGTTTAGCCTCCATGTGTTTGTGTTTTTTACGTTTTTTTCCCTGTAATTGATTTGTAATCTCATAGCGTTGCGGTCAGAAAAGATGCTTGATATGATTTAAACTCTCTTAAATTTACTGAGGATTGATTTGTGACCCAAGATGTGATATGTCCTGGAGAATGTTCCATGTGCACTTGATAAGAAGGTGTCATCTGCTGTTTTTGAATGGAATGTCCTCTAAATATCAATTAAATCTATATGGTCTGTTGTGTCATTTAAAGCTTGTGTTTCCTTAGTAATTTTCTGTTTGGATGATGTGTCCATTGGTGTAAGTGAGGTGTTAAAGTTCCCCACTATTATTCTGTTACTGTCGATTTCCTCTTTTATAGCTGTTAGCAGTTGCCTTATGTATTGAGGTGCTCCTATGTTGGGTGCATATATATTTATAATTGTTATATCTTCTTCTTGGATTGATCCTGTGATCATTATGTAGTGTCCTTCCTTGTTTCTTGTAACATTCTTTATTTTAAAGTTTGTTTTATCTGATATGAGTATTGCTACTCCAGCTTTCTTTTGATTTCCATTTGCATGGAGTATCTTTTTCCATCTCCTCACTTTCAGTCTGTTTGTGTCCCTAGGTCTGAAGTGGGTCTCTTGTAGACAGCATATATATGGGTCTTGTTTTTGTACCCATTCTGCAAGCCTGTGTCTTTTGGTGGGAGCATTTAATCCATTCATGTTTAAGGTAATTATCGATGTGTATGTTCCTATTTCATTTTCTTAATTGTTTTGGGTATGTTTTTGTAGGTCCTTTTCTTCTCTTGTGTTTCCCACTTAGAGAAGTTCCTTTAGCATTTGCTGTAGAGCTGGTTTGGTGGTGCTGAATTCTCTTAGCTTTTGCTTGTCTGTAAAGCTTTTGATTTCTCCATCAAATCTGAATGAGATCCTTGCTGGGTAGAGTAATCTTTGTTGTAGGTTCTTCCCTTTCATCACTTTAAGTATATCATGCCACTCCCTTCTGGCTTGTAGAGTTTCTGCTGAGAAATCAGCTGTTAACCTTATGGGAGTTCCCTTGTATGTTATTTGTCATTTTTCCCTTGCTGCTTTCAATAATTTTTCTCTGTCTTTAATTTTTGCCAATTTGATTACTATGTCTCAGTGTGTTTCTCCTTGGGTATATCCTGTATAGGACTCTCTGTGCTTCCTGGACCTGGGTGGCTGTTTCCTTTCCCATGTTAGGGAAGTTTTCGACTGTAATCTCTTCACATATTTTCTCGGGTCCTTTCTTCTGCAACCTGTATAATGTGAATGTTGTTACATTTAATGTTGTCCCAGAGGTCTCTTAGGCTGTCTTCATTTCTTTTCATTCTTTCTTCTTTATTCTGTTACACAGCAATGAATTCCACCGTTCTGTCTTGTGGGTCACTTATCCGTTCTTCTGCCTCAGTTATTCTGCTACTGATTCCTTCTAGTGTATTTTTCATTTCAGTTATTGTATTGTTCATCTCTGTTTGTTTGTTCTTTAATTTTTCTAGGTCTTTGTTAAACATTTCCTGCATCTTCTCGATCTTTGCCTCCGTTCTTTTTCCGAGGTCCTGGATCATCTTCGCTATCCTTATTCTGAATTCTTTTTCTGGAAGGTTGCCTATTTGCACTTTGTTTGGTTGTTTTTCTGTGGTTTTATCTTGTTCCTTCATCTGGTACATAGCCCTCTGCCTTTTCATCTTGTCTATCTTTCTGTGAATGTGGCTTTTGTTCCACAGGCTGCAGGGTTGTAGTTCTTCTTGCTTCTGCTGTCTGCCTTCTGGTGGATGAGGCTATCTAAGAAGCTTGTGCAAGGTTCCTGATGGGAGGAACTGGTGGTGGGTAGAGCTGGCTGTTGCTCTGGTGGGCAGAGCTCAGTAAATCTTTAATCCACTTGTCTGCTGATGGGTGGGGTGGGTTCCCTCCCTGTTGGTTGTTTGACCTGAGGCGACCCAGCACTGGAGTCTACCTGGGCTCTTTGATGGGGCTAATGGTGGAGTCTAGGAGGGCTCATGCCAAGGAGTACTTCCCAGAACTTCTGCTGCCAATGTCCTTGTCCTCACAGTGAGACACAGCCACCCCCTTCCTCTGGAGGAGACTCTCCAGCACCAGCAGGTAGGTCTGGTTCAGTCTCCTATGGGGTCACTGCTCCTTCCTGTGGGTCCCGATGCGCACACTACTTTGTGTGTGCCCTCCAAGACTGGAGTCGCTGTTTCCCCCTGTCCTGTCGAAGTCCTGCAATCAAATCCCACTAGCTTTCAAAGTCTGATTCTCTAGGAATTCCTCCTCCCGTTGCCGGACCCCCAGGTTGGGAAGCCTGACGTGGGGCTCAGAACCTTCACTCCAGTGGGTGGAGTTCTGTGGTATAAGCATTCTCCAGTTTGTGAGTCACCCACCCAGCAGTTATGGGATATGATTTTATTGTGATTGCACCCCTCCTACCGTCTCACTTTGGCTTCTCCTTTGTCTTTGGATGTGGGGTATCTGCTTTGGTGAGTTCCAGTGTTTTCCTATCTTCAGTAACTCTTAATAGTAGCTAATGACAATAATCTAAGCGTATTTAGTAAATTACTAAGTAGGCAATAATAATACTTCACTCTTTAGTAATGAGTAAATTACTAATTAGTTACCAGTGGGTAAACTATTCAAATTGATAGAATGGGTGACAAGAGTTGAGGATAGTTGTTTCTAGACTTCTTGAAGTCTCATGATAGGAGTTGCTTTATTATTGAGTGTGAAAGGTAGAATCTTTTTTTTTTAGTTCTAGATGGCGAGAGTGGTATATATAATTTTCTACTCCTGAATTTCTGTTGGTCATTTTTTAAATTCTATCTAGGTGTATTATCTGTTGCTACATAACACATCACTACAAAACTTAGCAACTTAAAACCACACACATTTATCTCACAGTTTCTGTGGGTGTTGAGTCCAGGCTTGGCTGGGCTGGGTCCCCTGCTTCAGGACCTCTGCAGGCTGCCTCCAAGGTGTCTGCTAGGGTTGGGATTTCATCTGAAGATGTGACTGGGGAAGGATCCACTTCCAAGCTCACTTAGGTGGTTGTGGGCAGGATTCACTCCCTTGAGGGCTCTTGGACTGGGGGCCTCAGTTCCTGGCTGGCCGTTGGCTGGAGTCTGCCCTCAGTCCCTTTCCCTGTGGCCTGCCCAGCATGGCAGCTTGCTTCATGACAACCAGGGGTAGTGAAAGCTTTCTAGCAAGATGGAAGTCACAGTCTTATGTAGGTGATCACAGAAGTGACAGACTATTACCTCTGCCATATTCCGTGGGTTAGAAGCAGGTCACTGGGCCAGCCCATGCTTGGAGGGGATTACAACAGGGCACAAAGCCCAGAGGGCTGAGGTCACGGGGAGCCTTCTCAGAGTGTCTGTCACACTAGGTAGGATGATACTAGCAGTAGCCAGTGTCTGCATGGCATTTATTCTGGCCCAGACACTGTCCCAAGCACGTGTTATGTATTACTTACTCAATCTTCGTGACAGATTGGTGAGGCAGGTACTGTTAGCACACCTATTTTATAGATGAGAACACTGAGACCTGGCAAGGTCACACAGCTTGTCCAGGGTCACATAATCAGTGAGTGTCCAAGCTGGCATTGGATGGTAGCCGCCAGGATCTAGTGAGTGTGCTCTTAACCTGGCTTTGAGCTGACTTGTGAATTCACACCAAGCCTGCTGAGCACAGCTGTCCAGCGTCCACAAATTGATTGTTCTTACATGTGGCTTTTTCAAGCAACTCTGCTTCTTGGGGGTAGCTTTGTCTCTTATTTAGTATTTCTGCCCCCTTTTGAATAAAACACAAGAATTTTTATAGAGTCCCCAAGTTTCAGGACAGGAAGAATTCAAGTATTAGTTACTTGTTGCCATCCTCAAAGTTTTTGTCTTACCTGTTCATCACCTTGAACTAGTATTGACTTAGTATTTTTATTTAAATTGACTTAACTAGTTGAAATAAAATTAAGTCTAACCTCACCAGATCCTGTTCTTTGTCAAGGCTTGAAGCTTAAGTCCATCTTCCTTTTGTTAAAAAGAGAGATTATGATGAAAGTGTTCAAGACATAATGGCACCAAACGGATCCTTTCTTCCTAATGTGACCTGTTGTAGGATTGCAAGAAAATTGAAACGGGGTAATTTTTAAAATTACTGATTTAAGAAAATGTCTGGTATTGCCCAAATGGCTTCTTGTTCTGCTTGTAATTGATTTGACTTTTTGTATCACCTTCCATTGATTTGGTCCAAGTTGTCTATTTACAGAAGAGAAAACTGAGGCTGCTTTGTGGCTCTGGCTAGTGGTTTGCACCAAACCAGTGTTCTTAGCTCCTGCAGCCACTTCTTTCTGTTCCATCCCCTGCTGTTGCCCCCTGCACTCTTAGAGCAAAATTGAAGAATGAACTTTTTGACAGACGTTTTCTTTGCAGCTAAGAAAATGAACACAGTGACATAGTTTTGTAGCTGATGAACTTTCTTGTGTCTGAGGTGACCCAGAGTTGAAGACCCAGATTTGTGTGTTTTGGCAGAAGGGCTCTTTGTTGGCTTCTTTGCTATATTTGGAAGTTAGAATGAAGATCCGTCCGCAAATTCATGATTTCTTTAAAATGGAATGTAACTATGGCATTAGTAAAGTATTGAATTTCATCCACTTTCTGAAGTTTTCTTGTAAAGCAATTTTGTTTTAATATTTTAAATGGATGTGGGTAAGGAGGCCCATACAGAGTGACTGACCATAAAGCACAGTGTTTTTTGTTTTTCGTTTTTGTGGTACATGGGCCTCTCACTGTTGTGGCCTCTCCTGTTACGGAGCACAGACTCCAGACGCGCAGGCTCAGCGGCCATGGCTCACGGGCCCAGCCGCTCCGCGGCATGTGGGATCTTCCCGGACCGGGGCACGAACCCGTGTCCCCTGCGTCGGCAGGCGGACTCTCAACCACTGCGCCACCAGGGAAGCCCAAGCAGAAAGTGTTGTTGCTGGCAGTGTCCCCCTGTGGCACCTGCAACAAGCTGGGGGCGGAAATCTCAACAGATACTTTGTTCATTTTCCTCCCATTTTGGGGTGAATTGGGGGTTACTCTTTTGGGGGTTGGGAGCAGTTTTGCAATTACATGTTCACGTGAATTAATTTTTCTGTGAAAATGAGACAAACGGGTGTTTCTTTAGGAACCACACTGAATTGTGGTTCAGTACCTGCCCACTCCTCAGCAGGTACTAAACCACAGTCTTCTTGTGGTTTTCTCATTTAATCCTTGTGCATACCCTACAAGGGGGGGCGGCACTGTTATTATCCTTGTTTTGTACATGAGGAAACCGAGGCTCAGAGTTGTGGATGGGAAGATGTAATGGTGGGAACAGATCTCGGGCATCAGATGCGAAGGTGCTGTTTTTCCTGCCTTTTTACTGAATTGGAAGAAACTGCAAAGCACAGGGGGTCCTCGGCAGCGGCCAGGAAAGATCTGAGACCTAGTTTCGTCTCCTGTCCCCTCCTCTTCCTCCTGTGATGTGGGAGGTCAGTGGCCAAATGGGAGATAGAAGAGAAACCCACCCTGCAAACACATTCCGTCAGCAGCCACCTGGGTGCCTGCTGTGTGGACGTGAGCTGTTGCCACAGACTTGCTGATGCCTTCAGGGGTCAAATAGTTAAAGAAAAGGAAGATGGAAGAAACACACTGGAAAGGCAGTGCATGCCCCGACCAAAAGCATTAAAATAGCAAACCAGCTAGATCTACACAGTGGACCATATTATTCATCCCTAAATAGGAATATGGCACAGACAAATCTTGCAAACTTTCTGCTAAGTCGAAGGCAGTCACAAAGGACCAAATATTATGTGAGTCCATGTATATGGAATGATCTAGATTCGATCTAGAGACAAGAAAGCAGATTTGTGGTTATCAGAGGCTGCGGGGGGTCATGGGGTTATTGGGGGGTGAAGGCTCACAGGGAGCAGAGTTTCTTTCTGGGGTGATGAAGAGGTTCTGAAATTGATTGTGGTCATGGATGTACAACCCCAAATGGACTAAAAGCCGTTAAATTGTACATAGTAAATGGGTGAATTGTATGGTATATGAATATCTCAGTAAAATGATAGTTTTTTAAAGGAGAAACAATTTTAAAAAACCAACAGCAGCAAAACAATCTCTCCCTCGAGCCCACTGTGCTGGCCAAACCATCTTGGGGCCAAATTCAGCCTCCCCACTTTAACCTGTGGCTATAACTTAGCTTTGTGGCTATGAACTACTCCTGTGATGTGGGACAGGGAACTTGTGGGTGATTCCTACCCTGCCTGGTTCATACCAGGCTCTCAACCTTGGCGCTAGGGACATGTGGGGCTGGATAACTTTGTGGCAGGGGCTGTCCTGAGCATGGTAGGGTGTTCTGAGCGTCCCTAGATTCCACCTCCTCGATGCCATCAGCACCCCTCTCCCCCTCCCCCGCCAGCCATGACAACCAAAAATGCTAAGTGTCCCAGGATGGACAAAATCACCCCCAGCAGAGAAACCACTGCTTTATGCAGATATATTTTAGATGTATGTCATCTAGAAAAAGCCTCAGGGAAGGGATCACCTGAATCATTTCTGTTTTTATCTTTCAGATGATGGATGCAATAAAAGGCACAATGACGGAAATATATAACGACCTTTCTAAAAACACTACTGGAAGCACAATAGCCGAGGTCAGAGATGACACATTCATTCCCTATTTGCTAAGAGTGTTTTATGGGCTGCTGTAGGGGCACCGTGAGGAAGCTTCTCTGGAAATCCCTCTCGGGTCCCATCTCTGGTCACCAGGCTCGCTCTGCTGATGGGGGTTGGTGGTGAGGGTATTTCTTCACTTTGCTAGGAAGCTGGTGCTCTGGAGACACACCCTGCTCTGTGCAGTCACTTCACTTCTGCTCAAACAGCCGAAACCAGCGCTTGAGTTGTTATTCCACTGGTGAGACTGGACAGTAGTGCTTTTGACCCCATGTAAAATTGTATCCTTCATCTTCTCCCAAAGTTTGGACTTTTTTATACAAGTGATCCTTGTTGTCCAGGAATGTGTATCCCCAGCCTCCTTAATTTAGGTGATTGCTTAGAGAAGAGCGTGGTTAAAACTTTGAAATGTCCACTTAGGAAGTGATCATTTATTTAAAAAAAAAAAAAAAAAAGCCTCCCTGAATTTCCCTCCTAGGCTAATTCCCTGCAAGCCAGATGCAAACAGGTCACCATGGGAAATGACAATGGCAGGACTTCTAGAGGTCATTGAAAGTCATGATGGAAAACTGGGGGGAGTCACATGCAGAGCCATTGACCTGTGAGGACCTGGCAGGGTGAGGCTGGCACCCAGACGAAGAGGAAAAAATCTCCAGGAAGGTGTCCCTATAGGCCTTCAACAGAGAACCGCATGAATGTAAAGGTTTCAGGGAGGTCCCAAGAGAAATGGTGAATCTCCTTGGGTATTTTTGCTGACGTGACCCTCTTTATGATTGTGTTGGGATGTCAAACAAGAAGGGGAAATGTCGTCTTAGAAAAACCTCCCCATCCTCACCCCCACCTGCTACCATACTTCATTCCTTTTTGTTCATTTTAACTGGCGTGGAGTTGAAAGTATGGATCCGTAATGTCTCACCTGAAACCTTGGGTCCAGATATGTGCCAGAATTTTCCAGATTGTAATGAGGTACTATGCAGCCCCCTCCCACAATTAGATACAATGTTTTCTGCAGTGAAACAGTACAGTTGTTCCCACTGTGTTTGATAAATCAGGATTTCTCAACTTGACGCTACTGACTTTGGTGCCAGATGATTCACTGTGGTGAGGGCCGTCCTGTCCATCTGGGACATTTAGCAGCATCCCTGGCCTCTACCCCCCGGATGCCAGAAACAAGCTATAATGTCTCCAGGCACTGCAGTGTCATGGAAGGAGGGAGGGGGGCAAAAATCATCCCGGTTGAGAACCATTGTGATTATTCAGCACTGTCAACAGCCTTGTATCAGTTCACATTGGGTTTACATTTTCCTTCCTCCAAATGAATTTGGCCCCAGATTTACTCCTACCCCCCAAAATACCCTATGGTTTCCAGAAATGTTAAGCTTTGGACTTTCAAGAGAATGATCATGCACCCCCCCTGCCCAAAATCTTAGGTAAGAGATACAGTAAAGCTTGTTTTTATTTGTTTGTTTCATTTTTTAGACCAAAATCCTCATCAGACCTACGACATACTATTTATTATGAAAACCTGGTCTTCTTTTCTTACTTTAAGTGGCTTTTCCTGGAGCATTTCTTGGAAAAGACAGCCAACTCATTTTTGGCTTTTTGAAGCAGAAGTTCTCCCGAATTTGGGTTAACCCACTGGCGCCCACCTCTCTTACTGCAGCTGTGGGGAGGCCAGCACGGGCTGCCCTCTCTTTGCCTCAGCACACGACATTAACCCTGTAATGAGAGCTGCAGCTTCCGAGCCCTGTTGGTAAAAGGCACCCGGATGCACTTTGTAAAACGTCTTTCTCTCTCCTTACAGATTCGCAGGCTGAGGATTGAGATAGAGAAGCTCCAGTGGCTGCACCAGCAGGAGCTCTCGGAAATGAAACACAACTTGGGTAAGTCCTGCTGACTTGGTCTGCACTGTGGAAGGTTCTGGATGTGACCTTCTTGGCACTTCTGGCGTTCGACCCAGATGTGAATTGAATCAAAAGTAGGGCAGGGGGATGCACCGCTGGTGGGGAGACCACAGCACCCTGGAGAGTCTGACCTGGAGAAACCAGATATGAAGGCTGGAGCTGAAGGGAACCCTCCCTCCTTCCCTCTTTTCAAAATACCAACATCAGCAACAAAGTCATCACAACAGCCTTGGTAGCAGCTCCTGTTTATGAGCTCTGACTGTGTTCCAGCAACCAGCTGAAGTTTTCATGCATTAGCTAGTTCTCACAGAGACCCTTCTGATAAAAAGGGGTCTGTTATTTCCAGCAGAAACTGAGGCACAGACACGTGCAAAGTCACACAGGTGTAGTTCACGTCTGGGCGCTGTGGCTCCAGACTTTCCTCCTTGTAACCACTGGATTATAGATAAGATTGATGTTTTGCTTACCGCTCTGTGGGGATATTGTAAAAGGCTCTCCCCCCAAAGGCAGAGCAGTTTCTTTCAGACCCTTGAGTAGTATCCGCCTCAGAGTCAGAACGCTGGCAACCGGGAGGTTCTGTTAGGGCGGCAGACCCAGGGGTGCCCACCTGGTTGCAGGTGATACTTGTTTAAATCACGCAAACTCCAGTCCTTCGGAAGCCGACCAGGGAAGCCCCGCCCCCGCCCTGCCCCTTCCCTCGTTGCCAGGAGGGAAGTTTATTGGAATGTTGTCACTTCTTGCTGTTTTTCTTGTAGAGTCAAGGAATCTATTTTTATGCAGAATCGTTTCATTTAAAAATAATGGCCACACATTTGAAAAAATACATGTGGGCTGGACAGACCTTGTCATGGTTGGCAGGCGCCTAGTTGGAAATGTTGTGTCCGGATACAAGTGCTTTTTATCTTTACCAGGAGTTAATTTTCTTTATTGGTGGTTTTTTGGAGGGTGGTTTTTTTTAATTTCAGGAAGAGAATTTTAAGGAATCGAGGAACCATTTATTTTTCTTTTCTTCCAGTGTGCATGTTGCTCCCAGGTGTTGCACTTGTTGTCTGATGTAAAATTGAGAGAAATCTCAGTAGCGTGAGCAGTTTGATAGTTGTTTTGTTAGCCTAACGATCAGTCACGATGCCCTGTCTGGTAGATTAGAGCCACACACCAAGAAGACAGCATGTCCAAGTTGTAGCCCCAGCTCTGCCCTTATTTGCTCTGTGCCTCAGTTTCCTCATCTGTGAAAGGGGTATTATAGTAATGCTTACTTCATAGGATTAGTAGTATAAAAGGATTAAAGGAGTTCATGTTTATAAAGTGCTTACAACAGTGCCTACAGATAGTAGGTGCTATGTAAGTATTTGATAGAAGAAAAAGGCTTATACTGGGCTTCCCTGGTGGCGCAGTGGTTGAGAGTCCGCCTGCTGGTGCAGGGAACACGGGTTCGTGCCCCGGTCCAGGAGGATCCCACATGCCGCAGAGTGGCTGGGCCCGTGAGCCATGGCCGCTGAGCCTGCGCGTCCGGAGCCTGTGCTCCGCAACGGGAGAGGCCACAACAGTGAGAGGCCCACGTACAGCAAAAAAAAAAAAAAAAAAAAAAAAAGGCTTATACTAACGATAAAATTCAAAGTGAGTTTAGTGGACATTGTTTCAAGGATTTATTTGAGGGCTTCCTGCAGAATCCCCATGGGGACCCCTTATCTGCATCCTTGGCACTCACAAGCAGCTCTGTTGGTCAGCCTGATGGATGCCCATCTTACAGATGTAGACACTGGGGCTCGGGCAGGCTGGGTGACTCACCCAGGGGGTATCACACAGCCAGGGCATCTCCAAGCCAGGATCCACACCCGAGTCTCTTGGAATCCATGTTCTGACCTGGTGTGAATGACCCCACGGCCTGGGCGGGGGGATGGGTGATGAAGCTGGCATCCGCTCCTCTCCCCTCCCCCTCCTCCCCTCCCCTCCCCCTCCTCCCCTCCCCCTCCTCCCCTCCCCTCCCCTCCTCCCCTCCTCCCCTCCTCCCCTCCTCCCCTCCCCTCCTCCCCTCCCTCCCCTCCCCCTCCCCTCCCCCTCCCCTCCCTCCCCTCCCCCTCCCCTCCCCCTCCCCCTCCTCCCCTCCCCCTCCCCTCCCCTCACAGAGCTGACCATGGCTGAGATGCGGCAGAGCCTAGAGCAGGAGCGGGACCGGCTCATCGCCGAGGTGAAGAAGCAGCTGGAGCTGGAGAAGCAGCAGGCGGTGGACGAGACCAAGAAGAAGCAGTGGTGCGCCAACTGCAAGAAGGAGGCCATCTTCTACTGCTGCTGGAACACCAGCTACTGCGACTACCCCTGCCAGCAGGCCCACTGGCCTGAGCACATGAAGTCCTGCACCCAGTCAGGTAGGGCCCCGGGGGCGCCTCCTGGCCCAGGCTGCGGAGGGCGGGCTCTTGGCTCCCCCTGGACCACAGGGCCCTCGTCATGCTTGCTCACCACCTGTGTGACTCTTACACACGAGAGAGCAGCACACAGACATGGAGCCGAGACTCCAGACACAGGTGTTCTGAACCTCTGGTCTCCTTGGCCACAGTGTTGTTCGCCAAGGTGCGGGGCTTGTGACGATCACTTTAGTTTCATGTGAGTTGCCGTGGTTGGTTCTCCACCGGGGGCAGTTTTTGTCTCTGTCCCCTCTCCAAAGACACTGGCAATGACTGCAGACGTTTGTGGTTGTCATAACCGAGGGGGGTGCCGCTGGCATCGAGAGGGCAGGGGCCAGGGAGGCTGCTAAATACCCTGCAAAATGCACAGGACAGCCCCCTACAATGGAGCCCATCCTGGACTCATAGCGTTAAATAAGGGATCCCAGTGCTCATGTGAAGGAAGAAGTGTTGGTTTGGAACTAATCGGTCTTTGAAATCTCTTTCTATAAATTTATTTATTTTATTTTTGGCTGCATTGGGTCTTCGTTGCTGCACGTGGGCTTTCTCTAGTTGCGGCGAGCGGGGGCTACTCTTCATTGCAGTGCGAGGGCTTCTCATTGCGGTGGCTTCTCTTGTTGCAGAGCACAGGCTCTGGGCACGCAGGCTTCAGTAGTTGTGGCTCACAGGCTTCAGTAGTTGTGGCTCGTGGGCTCTAGAGCGCAGGCTCAGTAGTTGTGGCGCACTGTGGGGGCTTCAGGGAAGTCCCCTGAAATCTCTTTCTAATACAGAGCAAGCAGATCCCAGCCTAGGACACTCCAGCCGGAAACACTGTCTAGTTAGAATTTATTAATAATATTTATTAGTGATTATTTTACAGTTAGCATTTATTTATGGCTAATATTAGATTTCTATGCTTAGAAGTAAAAGTCTCCATTTCAAATAATTTATTTAAATACAAATAACAGGGCTTCCCTGGTGGCACAGTGGTTAAGAATCCGCCTGCCAATGCAGGGGACACGGGTTTGAGCCCTGGTCCGGGAAGATCCCACATGCTGCGGAGCAGCTAAGCCCGTGCGCCACAACTCCTGAGCCTGCGCTCTAGAGCCCGCGAGCCACAGCTGCTGGGACCTGCGTGCCTGGAGCCTGTGCTCCACAATGAGAGAGGCCACTGCAACGAGAAGCCCGCACACTGCAACTAGGATTAGCCCCCACTCGCTGCAACTAGAGAAAAGCCCGCATGCAGCAGCAAAGACCCAACGCACCCGAAAATAAATAAAGTAAATAAATTCAATACAAGTAACATAAATACTATGATAAGGGAGTATATCTACGGATTGGCAAGTTTTTCAAAGGTGATACATGAATGACCCAAATTTGAGAAGCTCTGGAGCAGGGGTTGGTAAGCTCTTTTTTTATGAAGGTCCAGAGAGTAAATATTTCAGGATTTGTGGCCTGGGTGGTCTGTCAGAAGCACTCAGCTCTGCTATTATAGGGTAAAACATGGGGTGGTGAAAACTGGTCTAAAATTAGAAATGATGAAATGAGTAATTGGAACAGCAGTTTACAGGGTGTTTGTTTCACAAACATTCTTTTCTCTCCAGAATGCTTTAATAAAACTTGAATCACAGAGTCTTAGAAATGAACATATTTTCACGCACAGTCTGGAATTCCTGCGTCTGGAAAGCTTTGGTCCAGCCACCCTGGGCCTGTGCTTGTGCCCTGAGTGGGCCTGGGTGGCAGCTGCGTCTCTTACAGGTGTTGGTTTGCACAGAACGGGCTTCCCTGTGGGCCCGGGGGGTCACCACGCTCGGCTTATACTTGGCTTCTGTCCCCTTTTGCCCTCAGCTACTGCACCTCAGCAGGAAGCAGACGCCGAGGTGAACACGGAAACACTAAACAAGTCATCCCAGGGGACCTCCTCCAACACGCAGGCAGCCCCCCCGGAAACCAGCAGCTCGAAAGAGAAGGAGACGCCAGCCGAGAAAAGCAAGGACAGTGGCTCGGTGAGTCTCCATCCCACATGCCTTTGGGCCACGCAGAGTCTCAGACCCACCCCCGTGCCCGCCACCCTGGCGAGTCCTGTGCTGTAGGGAGGTTTGTCTGTCTTCAGGCTGCAGGTGGGGGTGACAGTCTTAGCAGGGCTCCTTTTCACAAGGTGTGCGTTTAGGGCACCGTTGTTCACAGAACCTTCTGAGATGATGGGAATGTTTCGTATCTGCCCTGCCCAGTATGAGAGCCATGAGCCGCATGTAGCTGTTGAGCGCTTGAACTGTGGCTAGTGTGACTGAGGACCTGGATTTTAAATTTTACTGAATTATAATTAATTTAAATACAGGTAGTCACAGGAGGCTGGTGGCTGCTCTCTTGGACACACAGGTTCCACCTCCTACTTGCCCAGTGTGTGGTATATGTAATTGCACGCAAACGTTAAGGTGGCACCTTGATCATTTTTTTACATTTGTAGTCATTATGTATGTATTTATTTCATGTCTATTAGGAAAAAAGCAAGTCATCCCAGCAGTTAAAACCCTTTGATTTCATTGACATTATTGCCTAATAAGAGGTTAAGGTGAAATAAAAGTGAACGGATACAATTTGATGTTAATATGCGGTCAGCCTTCCGTATCCGTGGGTTTCTCATCCTTGGATGCAACTAACCGAAATTCCATCCATGTTTGGTTGAATCCGTGGATTCGAAATCCTCGGATACCGAGGGCCCACTGTATTCACCGTACTAGGGCTTTTTGTGTGTATAAGGAGCTGGAACATCCCCAGGTTTTGGTACCCTTGGGGACTCCTGGAACCATCCCACTTCGGGTACTGAGGGACGGCTGTGCTTCCTTTTGGGATGTGGCAGAAATCTGGGGTGGGAGTTAGGTCAGAGAGGGGAGCTGAGGACCAGTGTTCTTGAAGCTGCAGCTCTAGAGTTGAGTGAGGAGCCCCCAGTGCTGTGTTTTGAGGAGGCAGGGCAGAAAAGGGCACAGGTGCAGGGCCCCCCCGGCTGACCTGCCCTCCCCGGCCTGAGCACGCCAGGCAGAGGGCATGGGGGTGCTGTAGTGGCCGTGACGAGCGCCCCCATGGATCCCTGGGCTTCCCTGGGGGGCCGCATTGGCCCCAGTGCCTTGCCTCCATCTCTCTCTTTTTGCATTTCTAGACCCTCGACCTTTCTGGCTCCAGGGAGACGCCCTCCTCCATTCTCTTAGGCTCCAACCAAGGCTCTGGTATGTTGCTCCCTGGTGGGCGAATGGTGCACACAGGCAAAGGGGAGCCATGTCCTCAGAGAGAAGCTGAAGGGTGCAGGGCCGTGATTTTCAAACTGGGGGTCCTTAGGGATCCTTGGGGGTGCCCTGGGCGGGTCAGCTGGGGTGAAGGAGTGGTGGGGCAAGGTGGCTTTCAGGCACTTCTCCAAACGGATCAGGATTTACCTGTACTTGTTTGATTTCTTGGGGTTCCACATCAAAGACATAGGGTTCCGTTGCTGACCTGGGGTGGCGTAGAAGATGCATTTGGGTTGGGCAGTTCTTCTGCCCTCAGAGAAATGACCACAGGAAATGAAACTGTGAAACTATCCCTGAGGTCCGTCCCAACGCCAGCTTTTAGTGGATGAGGGTACTTGAGCACAGAGGAAAAAAGAAAATTTTTAGGTAGATGATCTTTCTGTAAAACTCTTTCTACTTGAGGGATAACCTGGTAGGCTGTTTTGGGGGATTATCTGACACTGACATTTGGTTTTCCCCTTCTGTGCAGTTTGATCTGTCCTCTTTTCTAGCCCAAAGGGTCTTTCCCCTGCACCCTCCTAAACCGGTTTGAGGGCGTTCCAGAAGGGTTCAAAGAAGGTGTCTTCAGTGAGGACAGTTCTGCTTAATTCAAGGTCCTTCAGCTCTAGGATCTTTCTCTCTGCCGGGTCATTCTCTTCAACCGAAAAGCATACATCTTCTTTTAGTGCATAGAGGAAGAAGCAATGTCCTTTGTTAGGGTGGCTGGAGAAAGTTTCCTGAAGGGCTGGAAAGTGGGATTCAGGTTCGGGGTGCACCAGGGGGTGTGGCACGAGCTGACTTCACGAACTTGGCATTAAATACAATTGAACCACCTGTTGAAAAAACTCACTTCTCACTCCCCCTTCAGTCCTCTGGTTACATCTCTGAGAACAAGTTCAGTTTGGTGCTAAGGTATCTTCTTCATCCCTTTGATATCTTCTTCTTCTTCTTCTTTTTTTTTTTTTGATATCTGTCTTTTTAACTTCAGCAGCATGGCACCCACCTAGAATTTTCTACTACAATTTGGTTTTCATTATGTTGATTTGTAGAGTTGTCTTCTATGTATGGCAGGTATTATTGCTTTCCTGCTTTTGGTGATGATATAAGAGTTTCTGTTTGACTTATGTTGAAAATGAGTTTAAAATAAAAGCATGAACTGAGTGGACGTGTCAAAATTGCCAAGGTGGAGTGAGAAGGGCTCAAGTTGGAAATACTGCTGCAGACAGGGGGTGCTGTTGTGGTTTTGGAGCAGCAAAGTGGTGCAATCCATGTGGGAAGATTAACGGGCCTTGGGAAGATTAGTGATGCCCTGGGAGTATGGAATTTGTTGGGACAGGGAAGCTTGCGTGCAGGAAGGCGGTTGGGAGACGCATCGTACCCCAGTTCCGAGGTGGATGAGATGTTACCTAGCTCAGGGGTTGGCAGACTTTCTGTAAATGACCAGAGAGTAAATATTTTAAGCTTCGAGGGCCACACAGTGTCTGTCAGAACTGCTCGACTGCTGTTGTCGGATGAAAGCAGCCACAGATGACACACAAAGAGATGGGTGGGCCTGTGCTCCCGTGAACCTGTACTTGGAAAAACAGGCACTGGCCTGGATTTGGCCCACGGGCGGTTGTTGGCTGACCTCCCCCACCTCCTCGACCTCAAGCACCCTGGTGTCCGAGGGGGTAGAAAGGGAAGTTGGAGAGAGGAAGCCAGCAGCCTGGAAGACACTGGTGACTTGGCGCCGGGGGTGGGGAGTGGGGAGAAGATCATCCCAAGGAGGCTAATGATGAGATGGGGGGGCAGGGAGGGAGGGAAAGGTCCCACATTGTCAGCAGCTGGAGGAAAAAGCATTTTTCAGGCAGTGCTGCCGTGTTATCTTGGAGTGTGGGCCGAAGGGAACCGGGCGGGAGGTCACTGCAGGCCAGGTCGGGACAGTGAGCTCAAGACTTCTCACTTTCCCCTATTTACTCACCAAAGCACCCTAGGTGATGGTTGGCGTCAGAGCAGACAGACTGGCTCGTTTTCTGATTCCTCTTACGTCTGATGGTTTCTGCTAGCGCTCACTGCTTGCTGACCGTGTAGATGGAGTCTTGTGGAGGAACGTGGGCTTTACAGAGGTTGACACACACTGAGGTTTCTGAGCTCTTTATACTCTTCTGGAACTAGGCTGGTTAAGATGAGGGTCTAGTCGGGAGGGAGGAAGGTTTAGTAGGGGGTAGGAGCTTCCTCGGGGTGGGTGTGGGCCTCTCCTGTTCACTTGTCCCTTCATTTTAAGACTGTAAAGCAATGCATGCATATCCAGTTGACCCTTGAACAACACGGGTTTCAACTGCACGGGTCCACGTATACGTGTTTTTTTTTCCCATAGTCAATACGGTTCTACATGATCTGTGGTTCATTGAATCCGTGGATTTGGATATGGAGGGCCGACCATGAGACTTAAGTGTCCATGGAATTTAGTATCTGTGGTGGGTCCTGGAACCAATCCCCTGTATCATCCCTGACACCAAGGGATGACTATAGTTAGAGAAAATAAAACTGTACTGGGAAAAAGTTCCTGGTCCCAGTCTCCATGGCTGTCTTTGGGTACATCTGGCACTTAACCTCCTTATTTGTAAATAATGTAAATAACGTGTTTCCCCATACTTCTATTTCTGGACTTTATCTAGACGTTGCTTGTTGACTTCTGGCTTTAGAAGATAATTGGGGTCTTTTATCACCTCTCTACTCACCCCTCTCCCGAACTACTTATGTCACTGTTTGATGTGCCTATGGGTTGGTTACCTTGGTCAAGCAAAACACTTCCTCCTTAGTTCTTGTTCTATCAGCTGGGGACAGTATCTCTTGCCGCCTCTCTGGGTGCCCACCATCTCCCTCACCTCTCCTACCCCTGTCATATCCAGACTTGCCATCTTCCCACTTTTTTTTTTTTTTTTTTCTGGTACGCGGGCCTCTCACTGTTGTGGCCTCTCCCGTTGCGGAGCACAGGCTCCGGACGTGCAGGCTCAGCGGCCATGGCTCACTGGCCCAGCTGTTCCACGGCACGTGGGATCCTCCCGGACCGGGGCAAGAACCCGCGTCCCCTGCATCGGCAGGCGGACTCTCAACCATTGCGCCACCAGGGAAGCCCTATGACAGTTATTTTATTGAGACACTTTTCCTATCACGCATTTTAGACCCTTTCCATCTCAGATATTATTTGTTGGTGTCCTTCCGTCATGGCCGAGGAGTGGCCCACTGATACCTCATCTGTAGCCTCTTCCTCAGTCCTTCTCACCACATGCACCTCCGTCGCCCTGTCTTCCCTGTTCTGTCACCAGCCTTGGCAGTAGATTAGTGATTACTTGCCCTGAAAACTCTGGATTCCTTGGGTGGAGCTTTCCACCTGAATTGGGGTTCTGGTGCCTCCCCTTGCCCTGGCTGAAGTAAGGTCTTGGCAGAGCCAGTGGTTCCTAGAAGTTTGCTTTCAAAATTCTGCGAATTTATGGCTTCACTTAGTTGCTTTTATGTCATTGTACACCATATTTCCCATCTGTAATGCCGTGCTGTGTCCCGTGATCCTGTTCATGGTTTAATAGGCATTTCTAAAAGCCTTAGTCTCCTGTGAATGCGTTCAGTTGGAAAATGGGGACATCAACAAAGCAGCCACCCAGCAGTAAGACCAGTAGTAGCCTGTTGCTGAGCAGAGTAGCGAGGCCTTGGGGGTGAGCGGACTTGAGCCCTCTGCCAGACTCTGAGGCTGCCTGTGCTGTCTCTTCAGTTAGCAACAGGTGTGACAAGCAACCTGCCTCTGTCCCAACCAGCACAGACCACCAGCCGCACCCCAGCTACCCAGCCCAGAAGTGTAAGTATGACCCCGCCTCACAGAAGCTGCCGGGGAACTTTTCCCGGCACGCGGAAGGCTCGTTTTGTGTGTGTCTGTGTGTGTTTTCTTTGTGGGCGTGTCTTCTCCTGTTCTCCTGAGTGATGGGTCTTGCTTTGCCTTGCTTCTTCTTAGCTTTGCCTCTGGCGGCCATCGGAAAACCGCAGTAGGAAAAGAGTTTTTTTATGGGGCCACGCCGCTCAGCTTGTGGGATCTTAGCTCCCCGACCAGGGATCGATCCCACACCCTCGGCAATGAAAGCGTGGAGTCCTAACCACTGGACTGTCAGGGAAGTCCCTGGCCTGGCTTCTTGAAGGGGCCTCATCCTCGCTCTTCTCATAAAGGGTCCTAGACTAACACCCATTGTCCTCTGCAGTGATGGGGCGAATCAACCACCGCCCCATGTCCGGTCCGTGGGAGGAGTCAGGCTCTGCAGTTACTCAGGTGGCCAGCCTCGCTCTGGGATGCAGCTTCTGTGCTGAGCTCAGCCCTGCTCCCATTTCTTCGAAGTGGCGCAGTTGGCCTCCGCCTTCAGCAGAGCTGGGGAGACTCAGTGTGACTTGATCGCATTGTTGTAGGATTTTCTCCTTGTGGTGATAACCAGCTGTATCACTGACCTTCCAGTGAACTCACGGTGTAGGCATCACGAGTAGGGAAGACCGCTTAAGAAGAGGTGGATTCAGGATCCGTAAGACAGCTCCATCCTGGCGCCCCTCCGCGCCCCCGCCCTCTGCCCACCACAGTACTGCCCCCTTTTGGTCACAGATGCAAGCGACTAAGAAGAGTTCTCTCCTGAATGAATATGTTACTTGCGAGATCCTTTGATCATTCTCTTCACTACTTATCTTGCAGAAACAGACCTCAGGACCACATACATGCCTGCCGTATCACCAGAAAGGTCACCCCCTAGGCGATGATACGGTCCCTTGCTCCCTCACTCCAATTCTGTCTCTAAGCTTGACAGCCGACTCTTCTCAATCAAATATTATCACCCCACCTCCAGAAGTTAAAAAAGAAAGTTTTGTCCCAATCTGTCTGAACTGGGTAAATGATCTAAGATATGATGGGGTCTCTTAGAGTCAGCCATCCCGCTGAGCCTGTAGGCTGGGGCCGTCTCACAGTTGGACAGACACCTCACTTGGCTCTTCCTTCAGTGTCCTCGTATCTTACTCAGCCACGATGTAGCTCCTTGTGGCGCACGTGTCCTTGAAGCTCCCGTAGGTCTTACTCTGGTTCTTGCATCCTTCAGTGACCCTTAAGCTTGTCCTTACCGGGAGCCAGTGGGTCTTCACCATTAAGCCCAGCTGGGCTTAACCATTCTGGTCCTCACTCCTCTGCTTTGGGTGGTTTGGTTATAAGTCCTGTTTTTCAAGTTGCCTATAAACTGACTAAAGAAACTCCATTAACAGAAGTAAGTAGATCGAATGCCAAATTTCAGTGCCTTTTTTAGTGGCCAAGGTAGGACACAAGGGCATGGGGTGCTTGGTGTCTGGTCATGTAGGAGGGGTGCCTGGTCCCAGGTACCACACAAGAAGTGCCTTCCTCGATAACTTAGTACCTGTCCCCACTCACCTTTATTCTCTCTGAGCATGAGTCCCTCCTGTTTTTCCAATCGGCTCTCGTTAAATCCTAAAAACATAAGTTCTGCCCGTATACGCCACAGACCCGCAAATTCAGGGCGGTAAATGGTGGCAGGATTTGGACCACCTGTGTTGTATGGAGTCGGGCGGGGAAGGTGGTACCAGGAAGCAGGTGCAGATCACACAGAGGGATGGCCCCGATTCACTGGAAGTGGGCAGGAATGCTAAAAACCTGCCTTCCGGTTGACTTCCCCCCAACCCAGACCATTCCCGGAGCAGTAAATCCAGTTGCTGGAGCGGCAGCGATGAGAAACGGGGATCAGCACGCTCTGAGCACAACGCCAGCACCAGTTCGAAGAGCCTCATCCCGAAAGAGTCTCGGCTGGACACCTTCTGGGACTAGGGACACGTCGGGGCACAAGTCACCCATCCCATGGAGGAAAAAAAACCCAGACACCAGGAAAACCGGAAACAGCAAAGAAATGTGAGACAGGAGAATCTCCACCCTCAGACTGGAGGATGCCAACCCTTCAGACTTGGCCTTTGCACCTGGCACGGAGGGCAGCCCACACTACGTCACGTCCAGCATTAGCCTTGACAGAGGACTGTTCCACCCACATGAAACCTATGCTTTAGATGTAAATAATGTACAATTTGTGGATGTCATTGAGCCTAGAGTACCTTCCCCTTTTTATATTTGTATTGACTTTAACTTATAAAAAAAAAAGAGAGAGAGAGAGAAAAACAATAAAAAAAAAAAAAAAGAAACACACCCAACAACAAAAAGAATGTTTGGATGTTGGAGAAGGGATGGTCAGCCAGCCCACCTGTCACAGTGGTATGGAGAGGGCGTGGGGATCACCGTGGCACACAGGTCCTCATCCTGGGATGCCCAGGGGAAAGTGAGCCGTTTCCATTCTTATGTCTGTACACAGCACATTGGGATCAGGAATTTCTGGCACAGATTCGGTGCTGTCGTGGGCACATCACATCCAGCCATTGGCCCCCTTTCAAATGCTGTGTTACTATGTTTTAAAAGATAAGCTCTCTGGACCAGAAGGACATGTGGAGGAGCTCGTTTATTTTCTGTGATTTCCGTGATGACTCGACTCCTATAAAAGGGAAAAAAAACCCAATGTCCTTGTTTACAGAATATCAACTAGAAACAAGCCCTGCTCAGCTCAGTTGCAGAAGGGAAGAACTTAGAAAGCGTTCAAGTCAGAAGCTCTGAAACATCTTTTCTTTGCTTTGTGGTTCCTTTAAAGACACTCACACCCACTTGGTAAGAGACGGGCTGTGCTTTGCAGAAGTGAGAAGTCCAAGGCAAGACGCACGCGGAGGACATTTCAGTCTGGGATGAAGCATGTATGTATTATTTATATGATGGAATTTTACGTTTTATGTCAGCATGAAACAAAGGCAGTGTGAGAGGACACAGGACACCGCCGTGCTGTCTGTTACACTACGTATGCTGTAGTACCATTTTGTATGTTGTGTAAAACAAGAAGCATTGAACAAAGCAAAAAGGTGATGTATGTATATGAGAAAAACTAATTGTACGATATCATTCCAGTACCTTCTGTTGTACATTTTAGTCTCGTTTCCTTTCTCTTCATTGTTGATAAGAGGATGCGAACTGTACAGTTTCCAGCTAGTTACCCATATTAGAGAAGAAATAAAAAGAGAGTATTAGAAGAAAACAGGAGAGAAAGAACATTTGTGAATTGCAGTTGTCAAAAAAAAAAATAGCCTAGCTGGCCTTATTTGTGAAGCATAATTGCTTTTAGCATATGGAAGTATTTTTTCACATTTTCTTTGTATAAAATTTGTATTAAACTTAAATATCTTTTTTGATGATGGTGTTTCTTTGTGACTGAGCCAGTGGACTCACACGGTATGCTCTTTTGGGTTCCCCCACCCCCCAATTTTTTCAGATTCTTCACCTTTTTTTAATTAAACTGTTTTGGAAAAATGGCTTGGTCGTCCTCGATGCAGTTTTCCATTTGGTCAGGATGGCCGTGTCACGTTTGCCCGATCAAACACAGGAGACGGGGCCACGAGAGGTTAGGAATGACATCTCCATGGGTGGCGGGCACATTATAAATCAGGGCCCCTAGTGGTGCTTTCCTGGGAAGTCCAGTTCCTGGGAATTTACTGACAGAGATGTAGAACAGAAGGGAAATCCTGGGTCAGTCTTGGAAAAACAGTGGCAGGGGAGTGAATTGCTTTTCCGTGGCCACGATGGGGACCTGAGCTCCTAGGAGTTCCGTGGGCAGCGTGGGGCCTTGGCTCTACCCGGGCACACCCTGGTCATTTCATCTTCATGTGTCACAGAATTACTTTGATTTTTTTTTCCCAACCATTTGAACACGTAAACACTTCTCAGCTCAAGGCTGGACAAAAAGCAGGGCATGGACTGGATTTGGCCCGCAGGCCATCACTGACTGGTGCTGTGAAAGGAACAAAATGGGACTGGTTTAGAGAGGGCCTTACAACAGCTTCTTTGTTCCTCTTTGTGGGTGTGGGAACCTGTCGTGTGGAAGGAGACAGCATGTGTCACAGCCCCCAGTCGATGGATATTCAGCGTGTCTGCAGACACTGGCCATGGCAAACAGACCTGCAGGTCCCTTGGTGCGAGTCATGAGCTATGTGAGGGGACCCGTGGGAGTCAACCCAAGCAGCTGCATCGGGGGCTCGGTGAGTGGCCAGGTAAGTGGGGAAGGGCTTGGAGGTTCCAGACAGGGCAGCGGGGCCTTCTCCCTCTGACTTTAGTCTGGGTGGAATGTTTTCAGGGCCCCGTGGCTCTGAGTCTAGGAATGAGGAGAAGGAGGACACCATGCTCTCTGCCATGGTCCTTGCTTCTTCCTCAGCGATGGCCAGGCACAGGGCAGGATGGTGGGTCTAGGGGCTACTTTTAACGCAGTTGGGCACTATCGCCGCCTGGTGGCCTCCATGGAGAACTGCAGTCCCCAGAGCCGGAGTTGGACCAAGGGGAACTGGTGGAGGTTCATTGCGGCAACAGCTCTGTCCTGAGCATCTGTGTGAGCCAAGCACTGGGGACACAGCCTCTGGCCTCATCCATCTGACATTCTCACTGGGAAGCAGTCAGATATGCATATGATAGAATCCTAGGTAGAATAGACTCACTGAAGGTAAATAGGCAGGGTACGGAGGGGAGGTAGATGGTATTGATTGGGGATGGCCTCTCGAAGGAGCTGCCCTTTGAGCTGAAATGTAAACGTGGTGGGGACTGAGTATGATGTTTGGAGCAGCGATTTATTAACACTGGCTGAATGTTAGACGTGCCTGGGAAGATTTATTTATTTATTTTTGAATTATTTATTTATTTGGCTGCGTCGGGTTTTAGTTGCGGCACGCAGGCTCCTCTTTGTGGTGCGCGGGCTTCAGAGCTTGCGGGCTCAGTAGTTGTGGTGTGCGGGCTTAGTTGCCCCGTGGCATGTGGGATCTTAGTTCCTCGACCAGGGATACGAACTCACATCCCCTGCATGGGGAGGCGGGTTCTTAACCACTGGACCACCAGGGAAGTCCCCACCTGGGCGGATTTAAAACAGCAAAGCAGGTACCACCCTCCTTCCCCAAGTAATGACATCTGACTCTCCGAGGTGGGGCTTTGTAAAGCTCCTCAGGTGATTCCGATGGGCAGCCAGAGCTCAGAGCCTCTAACCTGGTTGGAAGAACATTCCAGGTAGAAGGAAAAGCAAATATAAAAGGCTTGAGGTGGGGCTGGCGTCTTCCAGGAAGAGGAGGAAGGCGAATGAGGCCAGAATGAGGGATTCAGCGTGGAGGTGGGGCTGATGAGATCAGAGAGGGAAGAGAAGTCGGGGCTGAATTATGATCCGAAGGAGATGGGAAGCCAGGGTGGTTGGTTCTTTTAAACAGCTTTAGAGAGAGAATTCATATACCATAAATCTGTCTATTTAAAGTATATAATTCAATGATTTTGGGTATATTACATTATTAATTTTTATTAAAAAATTGTGGCAAAATATATGTAACAAAATTTGCCCTTTTAACCATTTTTAAGTGTACGATTTAAGTGTAGTCAGGGTTGTGTTTCCAACATATAAATGTTTTCTAAACTTCAGCATTCACAGGCCCCCTTCACATCAGGGTACATCAGGAACACCACCTATATTGTTGCTCATTTTCTTTAATCCAGCAAGACAAAGGTCACTCATATTCCTTCCAGCATCACCAGTGTGGGTATGTCCCACATGCTCAGCTGTGTGCTGGGGGATTGCTCTGTGCTGGAATCTTTTGGTCTTCATGATAACTCCACGAGGCAAGCACTAATCATAGTCCCATTCTCCAGGTGAGGAAATTGACCTGCCCAAGGTCACACAACAGGTCAGTCAGTGCCAGAGCCAGGATTCAAATCAGTCTGCCTGACTTACAGCTCAGTGCAGTGGTCCCTCAGAAGACGCTGCCCCAGTGTCTGTGGCACCGTGGTAAGTTTACAAAACGCCTCTCCCTGACTCCACTGCCCATGGGGTGGGTATTGTTTTGCTTTTTGTTTAGGTTGGGAAACTGAGACTTGATGGTTAAGTGAATTTAGAGGTGAGTCAGGTTTTTGGTTGCAAACAACAGAGTGCACTCTAGGTAGTTTGAGCAGGAAAGGGATTTATCAAAGGATGTTAATTGACTTGTACATCTTTGGAAGGGAGGGCTGGAGAGACAGCCATGAACAATATATAAATTACATCGCAGGACCTTCATGTCACTGTCACTGGGCCCAGACACTGCAACTCTCACTAGTGACACTGGTTATGTGCTTTCCACCTCCTGCTAGATTGAATTCCATGCATCAGAATCCAATTTCATTGCTTTCACCTGTAGGTGTATCTGAATTGGCTAAGCTTAGGTTCCACGCGGGTGTATCTGATTGAGTCTAAGTACCATCTGGATGTGTTTGATTGGCTGAGCCTGGGTACCATTTGGGTGTATCTGATTGGTTGAGCCTAGGTCACATGCTTACAGTCTAACTACAAGGGAAGCTGGGAAAGTGAGTTTCAGGCTGCTTCTGGTGGAGATTCTTAAGGTGGGAAATTGTCCAAACAGAAGGCCTTGAGTTGACAAAAATGTTGACAAGCACCCACTGAGGAACTGTCCGAAGTCTCTTATCAGGTCAGTTTTCGAGAGCAGAATTCAACCAGCTAGTTAAAGCAGAAGGGTTTAGTAAGCCAAATGGTCCGTACTCAGCTGTGTCAACTTGGCTAGGCTGGGACTACGTTTCCCAGAATCCCTATCTTTGAAGGGTTTCAAATTGGAATCGACCGAAAGAGCAACTCGGGTGAGAGTTTGAAGGCGGAAAGGAAGCAACAGCTTCTACTCTTGCAAGGTCGCTGCGGTTTGATGTGGTGACAAATAGCTGCAGGTGTGCCAGCAGGCTCCAGCGTGTCCTGGCTGTCCTCCGGCTGCGTCCAGGTCTTCCTCCTGACTCCTGGGCATCAGCACCTCGCCTGTCACTGGACGTTTGGCCGCAGAGGTAATGGTTCCCCGTCGATTTCTCTACTGGTACCCCTCTGCAGCCTCACTTTGGCGGCTAGACAGACCCCACGGCCTCTCAGATGGCCCGGTTGGTGGCTCCAGAAGTCACTTTTCAGACCTCACTTCTGTACCTCCTCCCACAGATAACATGTAAGGTCTTACTCTCGGAATAAACTACCCCAAGGACGTGGGCTAAATCTAGCTGCTTCCCTGATGGCGTGTGACTGACACATTATGAGTATTTACAGAATCACAGGGAGGGCTGAGGAAGCCACACTGCAGGACTGGGCTCCAGGGGAGCCACTGCTGCCCCAGGAACAGGAGGCATCACTGCTGAGTCAGCTCCTGGGGCCAGACCCACGGCTGCTTTGCCTTGGTCTAAACCTGCAGCCTGGTGCCCCATGCCCAGCCCTTTCAACTCTCTTAACTCAGCACAAGTCCAGGTGTATTGTGGACACAGCTGGTTGGTAGGCCCTTAAACGCCGCAGACCCCTGGCTGCAAGGGAGTCTGGGAAATTGAATTTTCAGCTTTCCAGCCTCTTCAGTTCAGGAAGGTAAGCAGCGGGAGGAATGGTTGGATGTTGAAAAAGCCAGTTTTCACCCAGAGATGTGCCTGGGGATCAAACCCTTGCTTTGCCATTTGGCCCTGGGCCTTCCCTACCCAGGCCTCTCTTTTCAGGGCGTGATGTTAATGGGAAACCGTTGCCTCCCTGGCCCAGCAGATAATCCAAGGCCAGTCACCTGGGTACCAGGTAACTTGTTAACACAATCAAGTACTGACCTCGGTTCACCTTGATGAACTGAAGGAGGAGAAGGGAACTTCATTTATTCAGCATCTTTCACATTCCTGTTCATTTATGTACATGGCACCCTAATAACCTGCATTTTGCAGCTAAGGATATCAGGCCCAGAGAGACCGAGGAAACTACCTGAGGACACACAGCTAGTTAGTGGCAGAAGTGGGACTTCGAGCTGTCTGATGACCAAAAAATGCCTGCTCCTAACCATTACCATATATTTGGTTTTTTTGGCTGTGTAGCACAGCATGCAGGAATCTTGGTTCCCTGACCAGGGATCGAACCCGGGCCCCCTGCCGTGGAAGTGCAGAGTCATAATCACTGGGTTGCCAGGGAAGTCCCTGTGTATTTGTTAATATTGGAGAAGCTTTTGTATAAAAGCCATTTATTCACTCTTTCATTCATTCTAAATTAGGCACCTTTTCTTGGCTAAGCAGTGTCAGGTGCTGGAGACACAACTGTGGACCAAACAGACAGAGGTAGATAAAGGGTAGTGGTTAAGATGGGGGTTACAAACTCTGCTTCCCGGACAAGTCAGGGAATAGAAATCAGTGAAACAGGTTGGGAATAAAGTTGACGTAGACATGTTTTCTTTGTATTTAAATATGTGAGAAGACATTTGTGCATCTATTTTTTTCCCCTTGAAACATGTTGGTTCCTTGGTTTAGTTTTTGTTTTTCCTTTTTTGATAGAAAAATATTTCTCCACTATGAAAAACACAGCTGGCATGTGTGATGATAAATGGCAACTGATGCTTGGCCTCGGTGTCAGGGACACAATAGGGCATAGTGGAGACTGTGGCAGATGGGCGAGCCTGGAGAGCAGCATGTAGCAGCTCAAAGGGGCACCTGTGGTGTGGCTCTTGCTGGTCACGTGTACATGTGTGCAGGCCCCATGTTGCCAGATTGCCCTTTTTTATTTTTTAGGGAGAAGTTGAAATTTTAGATTTTGTGTTACATCTCCCAAGTTCTATATAGTGTGATCAAATTTTGAGAACATATTAATAATCAAACTTATCTGTGCGGTGGATGTGGCCTGTGAGCCGCCAGTTTGCATCTCGTACTGAAGAGCCTTAATTTAGGAGTCAGAGATCCTGGGTTGGAGTCTGAACTCTGCCAACCTTCTGGCTGTGAGGTCATAGGCAAGCCACAACACTCTGGGCCTCAGTTTCCCCCTTCTGTAAAATGGGACTTCTGAAAACAACATGGTTTGCCGGGCCTTTTTCTAAACCAGTATTTTCCAAACAGTGGGTCATGGAATCGATTTAGTGGATTGTGACATGCATCATTTAAAACAAAAATAGAACAGGATGGAAAATAACAGGATGTATCATAGTATTATGGGTCAGCATTGCTTTGTGAAACATATTTTAGTTATACACACATAATATACATACACCTGTATTTATATGCACACACACGTATCTGTGTTAGACTGGGTCTGAACATAATATGCATTTCTTATTGTGGAGTGACCAAAAAAGTGGCTTTCAAACAAAAAGTGTTGTTCATGTCTGAATGCATTCAGTGCTGGCAACAAATCTGTGAGGTGGGTTCTCTTGTCACCCCCATTTTACAGCTGAGAAAGCTGAGGTTCAGAGAGGTAAAGTTCCTACAAACAGTAAAAGGAAGAGCTGGGCTTTGACCCCAGGCCCGTGTCTTAACCACCTGCTCTCCCTCCTCTCCAGACAGCACCTGGCATGGCTGTAAGGATGAAAGGAACTCATGCAGGTCAAGGGCTTAGCCCAGTGCCTGGGACACAGTAGGCGTTTAATAAATGTTAGAAGCCGGGCTTGTGTGTGCAACTCCCCATTCAACCACACCAGGTGGTCAGTAGGATCCAAGGGCCGAGAGAGGGGAGGGCTGGGCTTCTGCGGTCCTGATACCGTGGAGTGGGGAGGCGGCGAGAAGGGCAAAGAGACATCCCCTCGCCTGCAACCGGAGTTCACCAAATACTCATTTTTGGCCAAATACTTATGGTTGAATTTTAAAATTAGTATTTGGCTGGAGCTGGCTTATCCACCATCCTCGAATGAACTTCTGGATATAAAAAGAAATCCCAACATTTTGTCCAGCAATTTAAACTATTATGACAATGGTACCGTGAAGCATTAGAGCAGCTAACTTTTCAAGTTGGGCTGAGTGTGGGAAGAAGTGCTTCCTGGCCCTGTGGTTGCTGATGGTTCTTGAGGCCACCATGGTGTTCTCTACTGGGAGCCCCATGGTGGCTGCAGCCGGTCAATTAATCCTTAACTCTTGGGCCTGAAGACATCGTCGATGGCGCTGCAATTTCAGGGAAGCAATCCCTGAAGCAAGGGCTCAGTCCGAAGGAGATGCTTCCGGAATCCTTGCAGCATTGTTTCCAGGCATGACTTCAGGTGGCACCTGCGGGCAGCTTGGGCCAGCGGAGGGGTCGCACTGCCCTCTGGTGGTCACTGCAAGCATAGCTTCTCGGGCGCTGAGCTGGCATCATCACGGGGGCTGACAGCGCTAGGGGGAGAATGGACGAGCGCTCTCAACTCAAATTGTCCTTTACCCAGAATGAACTATCAATCCAGGCAACATCCTAGAAGCCTCTCAAAGTCGTTGTGAATAAAGAAACCAGGCTGCATTCTGTATGGGCCCGTTTATAGGAACTTGTAGGTCTGGGTGACAGAAATCAGAGTGGTGGAAGGCTGGTAGAGGCTGGGAAGGACCATGGGGACCCTTTTGGGCACCTGGAGACGTCGTCCATCCTGATCTGGGGGGTGGTTACCCAAGTGTAATCGTGTAAAAACACATCATGGTGCACAGTTGAGCTTCGTGCAGTAAAATGTGTGTAGGTTATAAAATGAGAAAATATCTTCAAGTTCACGAGAAACCCCATGACCACTTTTGTGGGTTTTTTGTTTGTTTGTTTGTTTGTTTGTTTTTGCGGCACGCGGGCCTCTCGCTGCTATGGCCTCTCCCGTTGCGGAGCACAGGCTCCGGATGCGCAGGATCAGCGGCCATGGCTCACGGGCCCAGCCGTTCCGCGGCACGTGGGATCTTCCCGGACCAGGGCATGAACCCGTGTCCCCTGCATTGGCAGGCTGACTCTCAACCACTGCGCCACCAAGGAAGCCCCACTTTTGTTTTTTTGGCCACACCATGCGTCATGCGGGACCTTAGTTCCCTGACCAGGGATCGAACCCGTGCCCCCTGCAGTGGAAGCGCGGAATCTTAACCACTGGTCCTCCAGGGAAGCCCCTGATCGGATGCCTTGCCTCTATCCTTCCCCCTCTAAATCATTCCCCCACGCAGCAACCAGGGTGATTTTTAAAAATATAAGCCAGATTATGCCCTTCTCCTGCTTGAAACTCTCTGGTGTCTTCTCACTGGATTTGGAATAAAATCCAAACTCCAATGAAATCAAAAATCCACAGCCAAAGGGGTCCAACCAGATCTGGCCTGGCCTTGGCCTGGCCTTGACCTGGCCTTTGTCCTCCAGCCACTCCGGCCTTTCTTTCCACCCAGCTCGGAAGTTTTGCTTGCCTGGAAGTTCTCCCTGGAATGCTTTCCCTGGCTTTTCTCATCATCCAGGTCTGAGCTCAGGTGTCTCCTCCTCAGAGGTGACCAGACTGTCCATTGTGCACCCGTGCTGTTCTGATTGCACCGCATCACCCCAGTGTCTCCTTCTGGACTCAGCCAGTGTCTGGTGAGGAAAGCAGCCCTCACCGTTGACAGGACACTGCCTTGCTGTGTATCGTGAAAGCCAAAATCTCACTCAAGAAAAAGACCCTCTGTGTTTACCCCTGGACAAGCCCAGGGGCCAGTTGTGGACCCTGAATGTTTCACCGGATGGGTACTGTGATCTCGTTCCAAAGGATGTTCTCAGGATCCCCTTTGAAGTTGGCTGACTTAGGCCTCCAAGGCCCACCTTCCCCTCCCCACTGAGGGTCCCATGGCCCCATCTCTCTGGACCTCCGGGCGGCTCTTGGAAGAGAACTTGGGTTGTGGCTCAGGCAGGAGAGCAAGCCTGTGACCTCAGGTTCATGAGAGTTGGGATGCCTCTGTGTGTTTTCACCTCTGCTTCCAGAAGCTGAGAAGAGCGCCTGGTAAGTGGGCTTCACCCGGCAGAGTAGAGGAATGGATGTAGCACAGCTGCCCCGAAACATGATAGAGTCCCTGACTTGGACCACTGAGACCCTGCTTTTGGCAGTGGTGGCTCAGTGGGGGTGAGGCTTCCTGGGATGGAGCAGGAACGAGGTCGCCTGATTTCCAGAACAGTCTTCCTCAGCCTTTGCACCAGCACCATTAGGCACAGAGTGAAAGGGTGAGTGTTGCCGTTTGGGGGAAACTGGCTAGAAACAGGCCCCCAAGGGAAATGGGCTATTGACAGAGAAGTCTCCAGAACTGACACCTGACCTTCAAGATGTTCTTACGGTAATCCATTCGCGAATTCAATATATGAATAAGGCACTCTCCCACTTGTTATCCATGTGTCTGATAGCCCTCTGAGGGTCATTGTTTTGTTGTCCCATATATCCTTCCAAAGTTTCTTGCAAATATTTCTTTTTCTCCCTTTTTACACAAAAGGTGGCATGCAACACACACGGTTCTACAATTGTTCTTCTTCACTTAGTGGTATGTTTAGATCTTTCCAAATTGATCCATAGGGACTGGTCTTGTTCTTTTTTATGGCTGCATAATATTCCATTATATATATCTATTTCCATTTAATCAGTCCACTACTGATGGATATTTGGGTTGTTTTCATTCTTTGCTGTTAGAAACAGTGTTGTAGAAAATAACTCTGTGCAGAATGTTCATACTTACGTAAATATATCTGTAGATAGATTCTCAGAAGTGGAATTGCTGGGTGAAACTTACAAATTGGATAAACGTTGCCAACTTTCCCTCCTTAGGATTTGTACCAAGTTCAGCTTCCACAAGCAATGCATGAAGCCGCACAGCTCCACCAGTACTGTGAGTCATAAAACTTTCAAATTTTTGTCAATCTGATGAAAAATATGGTATCGATGTATTCGCATTTCTCTTATTATGAGTAAGACTGAGCATCTTTTTATAAGTTTAAGAACCAGTTATATTTTGGAAAAATATATAAAATGGCTGTTCATGACCTTTGACAATTTTTTATTTGGTTGTTGGCCTATTTATTTCTAAGAGCTCTTTATATATTACAGGGATTAACTCTTGCTCTTGTCTGTGATTTGAATTTCAATTTGGCTTTTGTCTCTACTTATGTTTTTTAATAATGTTTCTTTAAGGTGGTCAAATTTATCAAATTTTTTTTTGCAAGGACAATGTCTTATTCAAATTTGTGTCTGTTGTGCCTGGGACACTATCAGTGCCTTGTAGATGCTCAATGAATATCTGATGAAAAAAATGCCTGGTCCAGTTGGTAACATGAGTGATTGATTTCCTGAGTAGAAATATGAGCCCATGTGATATAATACTACTACTTACTAATAACATTATTTACTATGTGCTATATAAGTTGAGATGCTTTTGGCTGTAAGTAACTAAGGAAGAATCAACTCAAAATACTTAAACCATAAGGACATTTTAAACTCACGTAATAAATTTAACCTATCTTTCCTAAACAGTTATCCTTTTAAGAATTAAGCAATACTTTATCAATGGAAATCTTTGTTGAATCATTCCCGCCACAGCTTCTATTCCAAGCACGTGGATTATTGCCTACAAATGAAGCCAAATTAGAGGAAACAGAATCCAGGGATAGAGAGAAAGAGACCAAATTAAAAAAAATTTAAAGACACATCTTGAATTCTGCATTTGGGGTGGTGGTGGTGATGGGGTCTGAGATCACACATTCCTGAACCTTTCAGTCAAGTAAGCCAAAGACTTCTGTTTCTTAAGCTCCTTTGACTATATTTGTGTCCTTTGCAATTGGAAAAAATCCCAACGGTAGCTCTCTGACTTCTAAGTCCCTTGACAGGCAAATGCCTTCAGCCCCAGAGGTTGACCTGAAGACTTCTTTGCTCCTCTGTCCTTCTGCTGAGCTGGCCAGGAAGTTCTTGAGTCAATGCTCAGACTTCTGGGAGGCCAAGAGCTTTTCTTTGGGAGTGCGGCATAGTCCAGTTACTCTACTTCTAAGAATGTTCTAGAGAGCTGCAAGATACTGCTGGGGGAACAGTGAAGGAAAGCAACCTGGGACCACTGAATCTTAGCTATCCATCCATCCATCCATCCATGCATGCATGCATCTATCTTCCATCCACCCATCCATCCATGCATCATCCAACATACAGTAATTGCCATCTCTGTTACAGAATGAGAAAGACACTGTCCGTGCCCACTGGCAGCTCTGAGTCATGTAGAATTCAGAGTAAAACCTTACCTTACAGACTGTGGACTGTCAGCACCAGCCTTTGACATTTAGTCATCACAACAGAGAAGTAGTTGACTGTCTAGGCAGTTAATTTCAGGATTAAGGGGCAGGTCTATCTGTTTCACCCCAAGCCTCTTCCTGTGTGGACGGCTGAGAGTCTGCTATTAGCGCCTCTAATGGAAGCCTGTTAAAGTAAAGTTTCTTTTTTATAGGTAATTTACTCTTTATTAAACTCTAAACAGAATTGTTTTTGAATTTTATTTTGTTAATTTTTTTATACGGCAGGTTCTTATTAGTTATCCATTTTATACATATTAGTGTATACATGTCAATCCCAATCTCCCAATTCATCCCCCCAACCCCCCACCACTTTCCCCCCTTGGTGTCCATACATTTGTTCTCTACATCTGTGTCTCAATTTCTGCCCTGCAAACCGGTTCATCTGTCTTATTTTTCTAGGTTCCACATATATGCATTAATATACGACATTTGTTTTTCTCTTTCTGACTTACTTCACTCTGTATGACAGTCTCTAGATCCATCCACGTCACTACAAATGACTCAATTTGGTTCCTTTTTATGGCTGAGTAATATTCCATTGTATATATGTACCACATCTTCTTTATCCATTCATCTGTCGATGGGCATTTAGCTTGCTTCCATGACCTGGCTATTGTAAATAGTGCTGCAATGAACATTGGGGTGCATGTGTCTTTTTGAATTATGGTTTTCTCTGGGTATATGCCCAGTAGTGGGATTGCTGGGTCATATGGTAATTCTATTTTTAGATTTTTAAGGAACCTCCATACTGTTCTCCATAGTGGCTGTATCAATTTACATTCCCACCAACAGTGCAAGAGGGTTCCCTTTTCTCCACACCCTCCCAGCATTTGTTGTTTGTAGATTTTCTGATGATGCCCTTTCTAACTGGTGTGAGGTGATACCTCATTGTAGTTTTGATTTGCATTTCTCTAATAATTAGTGGTGTTGAGCAGCTTTTCATGTGCTTCCTGGCCATCTGTATGTCTTCTTTGGAGAAATGTCTATTTAGGTCTTCTGCACATTTTTGGATTGGGTTGTTTGTTTTTTTGCTATTGAGCTGCATGAGCTGCTTATAAACTTTGGAGATTAATCCTTTGTCAGTTGCTTCATTTGCAAATATTTTCTCCCATTCTGAGGGTTGTCTTTTGGTCTTGTTTATGGTTTCCTTTGCTGTGCAAAAGCTTTTAAGTTTCATTAGGTCCCATGTGTTTATTTTTGTTTTGATTTCCATTTCTCTAGGAAGTGGGTCAAAAAGGATCTTGCTGTGATTTATGTCATAGAGTGTTCTGCCTATGTTTTCCTCTAAGAGTTTGATAGTTTCTGGCCTTATATTTAGGTCTTTAATCCATTTTGAGCTTATTTTTTGTATGGTGTTAGGGAGTGATCTAATCTCATACTTTTACGTGTCTCTGTCCAGTTTTCCCAGCACCACTTATTGAAGAGGCTGTCCTTTCTCCACTGTACATTCCTGCCTCCTTTATCAAAGATAAGGTGACCATATGTGCGTGGGTTTATCTCTGTGCTTTCTATCCTGTTCCATTGCTCTTTCTGTTTTTGTGCCAGTACCATACTGTGTTGATTACTGTAGCTTTGTAGTATAGTCTGAAGTCAGGGAGACTGATTCCTCCAGCTCCGTTTTTCGTTCTCAAGATTGCTTTGGCTATTCGGGGTCTTTTGTGTTTCCATGCAAATTTTGAAATATTTTGTTCTAGTTCTGTGAAAAATGCCAGTGGTAGTTTGATAGGGATTGCATTGAATCTGTAGATTGCTTTGGGTAGTAGAGTCGTTTTCACAATATTGACTCTTCCAATCCAGGAACATGGTATATCTCTCCATCTATTTGTATCATCTTTAATTTCTTTCATCAGTGTCACTAATTTCATTCTTTTACATGTAGCTGTCCAGTTTTCCCAGCACCACTTATTGAAGAGACTGTCTTTTCTCCATTGTATATCCTTGCCTCCTTTGTCATACATTAGTTGACCATAGGTACGTGGGTTTATCTCTGGGCTTTCTATCTTGTTCCATTGATCTATATCTCTGTTTTTGTGCCAGTACCATATTGTCTTGATTACTGTAGCTTTGTAGTATAGTCTGAACTCAGGGAGTCTGATTCCTCCTGCTCCGTTTTTTTCCCTCAAGACCGCTTTGGCTATTCGGGGTCTTTTGTGTCTCCATACAAATTTTAAGATTTTTTGTTCTAGTTCTGTAAAAAATGCCATTGGTAATTTGATAGGGCTTGCATTAAATCTGCAGATTGCTTTGGGTAGTTTAGTCATTTTCACAGTGTTGATTCTTCCAATCCAAGAACATGGTATATCTCTCCATCTGTTCATATCATCTTTAATTTCTTTCATCAGTGTCTTATAGTTTTCTGCATACAGGTCTTTTGTCTCCCTAGGTAGGTTTATTCCTAGGTATTTTATTCTTTTTGTTGCAATGGTAAATGGGAGTGTTTCCTTAATTTCTCTTTCAGATTTTTCATCATTAGTGTATAGGAATGCAAGAGATTTCTGTGCATTAATTTTTTTTAATAAATTTATTTGTTTGTTTATTTTTGGCTGTGTTGGGTCTTCGTTGCTGTGTGCAGGCTTTCTCTAGTTGCAGTGAGCAGTGGCTACTCTTCATTGTGGTGCACTGGCTTCTCATTGTGGTGGCTTCTCTTGTTGTGGAGCACCAGCTCTAGGCGCGTGGGCTTCAGTAGTTGTGGCACGCGGGCTCGTTGTGTCTCACGCGTTCTAGAGCACAGGTTCAGTAGCTGTGGCACATGGGCCTAGCTGCTCTGCAGCATGTGGGATCTTCCCAGACCAGGGCTCAAACCCATGTCCCCTGCATTGGCAGGCAGATACTTAACCACTGCGTGACCAGGGAAGTCCCTGTGCATTAATTCTGTATCCTGCAAATTTACCAAATTCATTGATTAGCTCTACTAGTTTTCTGGTGGCATCTTTAGAATTCTCTATGTATAGTATCATGTCATCTGCAAACAGTGACAGTTTTAATTCTTCTTTTCAAATTTGTATTCCTTTTATTTCTTTTTCTTCTCTGATTGCCATGGCTAGGACTTCCAAAACTATGTTGAATAATAGTGGTGAGAGTGGACATCCTTGTCTTGTTCCTGATCATAGAGGAAATGCTTTCAGTTTTTCACCATTGAGAATGATGTTTGCTGTGGGTTTGTAGTATATGGCCTTTATTATGTTGAGGTAGGTTCCCTCTATGCCCACTTTCTGGAGAGTTTTTATCATAAATGGGTGTTGAATTTTGTCCAGAACTTTTTCTGTATCTATTAAGATGATCATATGGTTTTTATTCTTCAATTTGTTAATATGGTGTATCACATTGATTGATTTGCATATATTGAAGAATCCTTGCATCCCTGGGTTAAATCCCACTTGATCATGGTGTATGATCCTTTTAATGTGTTGTTGGATTCTGTTTGTTAGTATTTTGTTGAGGATTTTTGCATCTATCTTCATCAGTGATATTGGTCTGTAATTTTCTTTTTTTTCTTTTTTTAAAAAATATTTTGCATGTATTTGTTTATATTTCACCTCCAGAAATTGATTGGTTTTAGGTGCTTCTTTTTTTTTTTTAAGATGTTGGGGGTAGGAGTTTATTAATTAATTTATTTATTTTTGGCTGTGTTGGGTCTTCGTTTCTGTGCGAGGGCTTTCTCCAGTTGTGGCAAGCGGGGGCCACTCTTCATCGCGGTGCGCGGGCCTCTCGCTGTCGTGGCCTCTCTTGTTGCGCAGCACAGGCTCCAGACGCGCAGGCTCAGTAATTGTGGCTCACGGGCCTCGCTGCTCCGCGGCATGTGGGATCCTCCCAGACCAGGGCTCGAACCCGTGTCCCCTGCATTAGCAGGCAGACTCTCAACCACTGCGCCACCAGGGAAGCCCTCTTTTTTTTCTTTTGTTTTGCTTTGTTTTTTTTTGCGGTACGTGGGCCTCTCACTGTTGTGGTCTCTCCTGTTGCGGAGCACAGGCTCCAGAAGCGCAAGCTCAGCAGCCATGGCTCATGGGCCCAGCCACTCCGCAGCATGTGGGATCTTCCTGGACCAGGGCACGAATCCATGTCCCCTGCATTGGCAGGTGGACTCTCAACCACTGTGCCACCAGGAAAGCCCTGTAATTTTCTTTTTTTGTAGTATCTTTGTCTGGTTTTGGGATCCGGGTGATGGTGGCCTCATAGAATGAGTTTTGGAGTGTTCCTTCCTCTGCAGTATTTTGGAAGAGTTTGAGAAGGATGGGTGTTAGCGCTTCTCTGAATGTTTGATAGAATTCACCTGTGAAGCCATCTGGTCCTGCACTTTTGTTTGTTGGAAGGTTTTTAATCACAGTTTCGATTTCATCACTTGTGATTGGTCTGTTCATATTTTCTATTTCTTTTTGGTTCAGTCTTGTAAGGTTATACCTTCGTAAGAACTTGTCCATTTCTTCCAGGTTGTCAATTTTATTGGCATAGAGCTGCTTGTAGTAGTCTCTTAGGATGCTTTGTATTTCTGCGGTGTCTGTTGTAACTTCTCCTTTTTCATTTCTAATTTTATTGATTTGAGTCCTCTCTCTCTTTTTTTTGATGAGTCTGTCTAATGGGTTATCAATTTTGTTTATCTTCTCAAAGAACCAGCTTTTAGTTTTATTGATCTTTGCTATTGTTTTCTTTGTTTCTATTTCATTGATTTCTTCTCTGCTCTTTATGATTTATTTCCTTCTACTAACTTTGGGTTTTGTTTGTTCTTCTTTCTCTAGTTCCTTTAGGTGTAAGGTTAGATTGTTTGAGATTTTTCTTGTTTCTTGAAGTAGGCTTGTATTGCTATAAACTTCCCTCTTAGAACTGCTTTTGCTGCATCCCATAGGTTTTGGATCGTTGTGTTTTCATTGTCATTTGTCTCTAAGTATTTTTTGATTTCCCCTTTGATTTCTTCAGTGATCTCTTGGTTATTTAGTAACGTATTGTTTAGCCTCCATGTGTTTGTGTTTCTTACGTTTTTTTTCCCTGTAACTGATTTTGAATCTCACAGCATTGTGGTCAGAAAAGGTGCTTGATATGATTTCAATTTTCTTAAATTTACTGAGGCTTGATTTGTGACCCAAGATGTGATCTATCCTGGAGAATGTTCCATGTGCACTTGATAAGAAAGTGTCATCTGCTGTTTTTGAATGGAGTGTCCTCTAAATATCAATTAAATCTATCTGGTCTATTGTGTCATTTAAAGCTTGTGTTTCCTTAGTAATTTTCTGTCTGGATGATCTGTCCCTTGGTGTAAGTGAGGTGTTAAAGTCCCCCACTATTATTATGTTACTGTCAATTTCCTCTTTTTTTTTTTTTTGTGGTACGCAGGCCTCTCACTGTTGTGGCCTCTCCCATTGCGGAGCACAGGCTCCGGATGTGCAGGCTCAGCGGCCATGGCTCACGGGCCCAGCCACTCCGTGGCATGTGGGATCTTCCCAGACCAGGGCATGAACCCGTGTCCCCTGCATCGGCAGGGGGACTCTCAACCACCGCGCCACCAGGGAAGCCCCAATTTCCTCTTTTATAGCTGTTAGCAGTTGCCTTATGTATTGAGGTGCTCCTATGTTGGGAGCATATATATTTATAATTGTTATATCTTCTTTCTTTTTGTATTGATCCCATGATCATTGTATAGTGTCCTTCCTTTTCTCTTGTAACATTCTTTATTTTAAAATCTATTTTATCTGATATGAGTATTGCTCCTCTAGCTTTCTTTTGATTTCCACTTGCATGGAGTATCTTTTTCCATCCCCTCACTTTCAGTCTGTATGTGTCCCTAGGTCTGAAGTGGGTCTCTTGTAGAGAGCATATATATGGGTCTTGTTTTTGTATCCATTCAGCAAGCCTGTATCTTTTGGTTGGAGCACTTAATCCATTCACGTTTAAGGTAATTATCGATGTGTATGTTCCTATTACCATTTTCTTAATTGTTTTGGGTATGTTTTTGTAGGTCCTTTTCTTGTGTTTCCCACTTAGAGAAGTTCCTTTAGCATTTGTTGTAGAGCTGGTTTTGTGGTGCTGAATTCTCTTAGCTTTTGCTTGTCTGTAAAGCTTTGATTTCTCCATTGAATCTGAATGAGATCCTTGCTGGATAGAGTAATCTTGGTTGTAGGTTCTTCCCTTTCATCACTTTAAGTATATCATGCCACTCCCTTCTGGCTTGTAGAGTTTCTGCTGAGAAATCAGCTGTTAACCTTATGGGAGTTCCCTTGTATGTTATTTGCATTTTTCCCTTGCTGCTTTCAATTATTTTTCTTTGTCTTTAATTTTTGCCAATTTGATTACTGTGTGTCTTGGTGTGTTTCTTTGTGTTTATCCTCTATGGGACTCTCTGTGCTTCCTGGACCTGGGTGGCTGTTTCCTCTCCCATGTTAGGGAAGTTTTCGACTATAATCTCTTCAAATATTTTCTCGGGTTCTTTCTCTCTCTCTTCTCCTTCTGGGGCCCCTATAATGCGAATGTTGTTACGTTTAATGTTGTCCCAGAGGTCTCTTAGGCTGTCTTCATTTCTTTTCATTCTTTTTTCTTTATTCTGTTCCGCAGCAGTGAATTCCACCATTCTGTCTTCTGGGTCACTTATCCGTTCTTCTGCCTCCGTTATTCTGCTATTGATTCCTTCTAGTGTATTTTTCATTTCAGTTATTGTATTGTTCATCTCTGTTTGTTTGTTCTTTAATTCTTCTAGGTCTTTGTTAAACATTTCTTGCATCTTCTTGATCTTTGCCTCCATTCTTTTTCAGAAGTCCTGGATCATCTTCACTATCATTATTCTGAATTCTTTTTCTGGAAGGTTGCCTATTTCCACTTTGTTTGGTTGTTTTTCTGTGGTTTTATCTTGTTCCTTCATCTGGTACATAGCCCTCTGCCTTTTCATCTTGTCTTTCTGTGAATGTGGCTTTTGTTCCACAGGCTGCAGGGTTGTAGTTCTTCTTGCTTCTGCTGTCTGCCTTCTGGTGGATGAGGCTATCTAAGAAGCTTGTGCAAGGTTCCTGATGGGAGGAACTGGTGGTGGGTAGAGCTGGCTGTTGCTCTGGTGGGCAGAGCTCAGTAAATCTTTAATCCACTTGTCTGCTGATGGGTGGGGTGGGTTCCCTCCCTGTTGGTTGTTTGACCTGAGGCGACCCAGCACTGGAGTCTACCTGGGCTCTTTGATGGGGCTAATGGTGGAGTCTGGGAGGGCTCATGCCAAGGAGTACTTACCAGAACTTCTGCTGCCTGTGTCCTTGTCCTCACAGTGAGACACAGCCACCCCCTTCCTCTGTAGGAGACTCTCCAGCACCAGCAGGTAGGTCTGGTTCAGTCTCCTATGGGGTCACTGCTCCTTCCTGTGGGTCCCGATGCGCACACTACTGTGTGTGCCCTCCAAGAGTGGAGTCTTTGTTTCCCCCAGTCCTGTCGAAGTCCTTCAATCAAATCCCACTAGGCTTCAAAGTCTGATTCTCTAGGAATTCCTCCTCCCGCTGCCGGACCCCCAGGTTGGGAAGTCTGAGTTGGGGCTCAGAACCTTGACTCTAGTGCGTTGGACTTCTGTGGTATAAGTGTTCTTCAGTTTTTGAGTCACCCACCCAGCAGTTTGGGATTTGATTTTATTGCGATTGCACCCCTCCTACCATCTCACTGTGGCTTCTCCTTGGTCTTTGGATGTGGGGTATCTTTTTTTGGTGAGTTCCAGTGTCTTCCTGTCGATGATTGTTCAGCAGTTAGTTGTGATTCTGGTGCTCTTGCAAGAGGGAGGGAGTGCACGTCCTTCTACTCCGCCATGTTGAGCCAATCTCCCTAAACAGAATTTTTTCTGACAGCAGGTTTTGATGGTGGTGGAAAGGGAGGGCTGGATAGCGCATGATTACAAGTGGGTGCCTGAGTGGCAGGGGTACCAAACAATGGGGAGACAGGGAGGATCCAGGAGCGTTCACATGGCTGACTCCCTGGGAGGTTCTGCTCCAGTCCCTTTCTCTATTCCAGCCAGAAGTCAATTCATCCAGTAAAACTCCTCCACTCATTACAAAAAAATCTAAGTAGGCAAATAATAGTGAGGCTGACCCACATGTTCTAGGCAACTAACTCTAGGGATTCTTTACCTCCATTTAACCATCCACCCATTTAACTGTTGCACCATTCTTGCGCCCACATATCCAGCCATCACAGTATTACTGTCAATCACCCATCAACCATTCCATCCAACTACTCATTCAAACAGCCATCCATTCATTTAGCCACTCACTCACCCTGTTAACCATCTATACATCTTTCCATAAAGCCATGCAACCATTTGCTCATCCAAACAACCATCTATCCATTCATCTCACCATACAACCATTCAGTCTTCAGTTCAGTCATCCGTCCACTCATAATCTATATAGCCATCCATCTAGTCATCCCAACAATTATCCATCCATTTATTCATCCGTTCTCCAATCACCTTGCTAAACATCCACCTTCAAATCACTCAATCATCCAGTCACCTAACCAACCGTCCATCCACCCACCCGTTTAGACATCTATTCATCCATTTTTCCAAATATCCATTCACCCAATTACCTGTGATTCCAATTATACTTTCATCCTTCCTTCCACGTCATCTATAACGGGATTCCAATTTATGTCAGTATCCACTCTGTAGATTGATTCTAAGAACGACACTCGTGCTTGATTTGGGGGAATACAGAGATGAAACCAACAGCACCTGCCCCCAGGGAGCTCAGAGCCTAGCCAGGGAGTCTGTCTCACCCTTGGTGATGACTTTCCATCTATCAGATTGTAGCTCTGAGACTCCAGTCATCCATGAAGTCATCTCCCATCTCCACTGACATGGATGCCAGCCAATTGGTGACCCTGGATTTCACCAACATGAATAGAGGGCGAAGCCTATACTTATGCTTAGCATCCACTCAAATGGATCGAGACCCTGCTTGGAATTCTGTGGGCAGCAACAGAGCTCAAGATGTCCTTGGAACTTCTCCAGATGTCCCTTCCTGTTCCCTACACTGGATCCTTGGCTCATCCGCTGGAAAATGAAGTCCCACCAATGGCATGGAGGTCAGTTCTAGTTTCCATCCCAGCCCCCATTTTCCCCAGTTCTTTTAGTAGTAGCTCGTGGATTCCTCCTTTGGGGGACAAGCTCTCCCCAACTTTCTGCTAATGAGAGACTGAACCCCATCCAGCTCCATGGGCAGCTCATGACTCAGGTTTGACACAGTCTTGGGGCTTTTGCTAGAACCCCTGTGCAGAAAGTGCTCTCTTTCTGCTGGTATGGTTTTGCCGAAAGATTCTTGGAGCTGCCTTTGCCACACAGGGAAGAGCCTGCCCGAGAAGTAAAACCACACAGGAGAAAGTCACTTGATCACCTGGATCCAGCTATGGCTAAAGACGGTTATTACCCAAAGTTCCTGGAGACGATTTTCTTTTTTCTTTGGCTTAAGGCAGTTTGAGTCGGATTTTATGCTTCTGTAACTGAAAAGGTTTTGGAAAACACCAACAAATTCAGAAGCCTCAAAAGCAGTAATGAAGTAGTGACACTCCACCCCACTTCAAAATGTAAACGTGGTTTTATTTAATGCCTTTTTCCGTCACAAAGTACTGCCTCCTCCCCAGGGTCCCCTCTTCCTAGAAAACAAGATGGCAGCATAAGGCACGTGCACTGTCCACATGACATCAGGTTACGTTCTTAAAAACAAAAATAAGCAATAGTCTTCCCCACAGCCCCAAATCGCCCCCCTCTGTTCAAAGAATGATTGTCCCCTCAAAGCACAACTCAGAGCAGAGAGGCTTAAATTAGAGCTGTGCACTGCCCCACATGCCAGCTGAGAAAACAAAAACCAACAACACAGGTACAAGAGCGTAATACCAGAGTAATGAGATTAGTCCATAAATTAAAGTGGAGAAAAAAAAAAGAGCCTGTCCCCTCCTCATCACCAGCCCTCCCCCAAATCAGGAATTCCTTGCTTGTGAGTCTTGCAGAAAAGTCTGGACTCCGAGCCAGCCCTTTTCCCCAAAGTTAAATATTCCAAAGCCACTGCTGGGTACTTTGTTTCTCTGGACCCGCGTTGGGACTGAAAGGACGGCTTCTGAGATGGTCACCGGACACGTCCTCTTGGCGGGAGGGACCCTGCCTGGTGTCTAGCATCTGGCAGGGGAGGTGGGGAAAACCGGGGGCCTGGGCGGGTGGGCTGCCTCTCTGATGGCAGGTGGCGAGGCTGCGGGCTCTGCTATAAATACTCCAGCTCCAGGGCGTGCCTCAGTGCCTCCAAGTCCGCGTGGCAGGATATCCGCCAGAAAGGCATGTTGTGCTGGAACACAGAACACCAGCCACACGGTTACAGCTCTGTGCGGTGCTTCCCACAGCCCCCCCTGGATCCCACGCCCATGGTTAGAACCTTAGGAGAAATCACACTGAGTCAGTGTAGCATGTGGGCATTTCCCAAACCGGGAGCACAGAACATCGTTGGTGGACCCCTACGTGGTCAGGCAGGCTTTCTATTCCTTCTGAGTCTGTTCTTAAAAAAAAAATTTATTTACTTATTTTAAATTAATTTTGATTGGAGTATAGTTGCTTTACAATGTGTTAGTTTCTGCTGTGCAGTAAAGTGAATCAGCTATACGTATACATATAACCCCCTTTTTCCTTCCCATTTAGGTCACCACAGGGCACTGAGTAGAGTTCCCTGTGCTGTACAGTAGGTTCTCATTAGTTATCTATTGATATTTTATACATAGTAGTGTATATATGGCAATCCCAATCTCCTAATTCCCTCCCCCCCACCCCACCTGAGCCTATTTTGATTTGCTTATCCTGCACTGTCCGACATGTGGACCGTTTGACCCTCCCTCCTCTGCTGGGACCAGCGTGGTCTTAGGCGGCATGCTGACATGGAATTAAATCACACAGCGAGAAAGCTATTCCGTTTTAAAAATGTGTTCTCAATCCTGCTACTTCAGATAGAAAATCTCGACTAGATGCTACTGTGTCTTCAACCCCGCCCTAACTCTCACTAATCTCCATTTGAACAGATAGGGCTGGTCCCAGAGAGTCTTTTTTTTTTTTTTTTTTTGCTGTACGCGGGCCTCTCACTGTTGTGGCCTCTCCCGTTGCGGAGCACAGGCTCCGGACGCGCAGGCTCAGCGGCCATGGCTCACGGGCCCAGCCGCTCCGCGGCATATGGGATCCTCCCAGACCGGGGCACGAACCCGTATCCCCTGCATCGGCAGGCGGACTCTCAACCACTGCGCCACCAGGGAGGCCCCCAGAGAGTCTTTTTTATCTTTTCCTTTTCTTTACAGCAGGTGATGCTTGCTCTGTGTTATTGTCATGCTATCAAGTTTTCAATTTTAAACATAAGTGCGTCGATTGAAAGGGAAACATTAAGTAGGTAACAGTACAGGCGGCATGCAGAGACAGCAGAAGTTGTAATTGGTGTAAAAGAAGTGTTATGCTGATTACGGAAAGAAATCACTCATGTGGAGAGAAAAATTTGCAAAATATTGATACTTCCATAGCGTGAGGGTTAAATGTTTCAGTGCAAAGCTCTGTTCTACCACCATTAGCTGCGTGATCTTAATTTACTTTGGTGCTTGTCTGTAAAATGGGGATAATACTTGCTGTATACTATGTGTATCTTATATTACAGATGAGGAGACTGAGGCACAGAGTGGTCTGACTCCAGAGAAAAAACTTGACTGCCTGCTTATCACAGGAAAATGTGACCGTTGACTAAAGTTGTTGCCTGTCCAAGAGCCATCCTCCCTTCTTCCTACTTCCAGAACCCCGAATTTGGCAGCGCCGTGCCCGAGAGGTAGGGGATGAGTTATGATTGTCTAAGCAAGCGATGACAACCTCAGCCTTGTTTACCAGGGGTTTGTCCTGTATCCTTCTGACTTGTGACCCGTTGAAGCTAATGAGGAAGTTGGCTGGGGGCTTCTGAGAAAGGTTTTCCTCCATGATTAGAGAGAGAGGCACCTGAGGAGAACTCCTTCCTCCTTACTTGCCCTTTTTATTTGGATGATGACATGTTAGTATGTGATGTCTGGAGCTGTGGCAGCTGTTTTGGGATCATGAGGCAAAATATTGGAAAAGAAAATGCCAAAGATGGTTAGAAAGGTAGAGCAAAATGATGGAAAGGGCTGCTTGGTGAATTTTTAGACCCACGGAAACAACGTAGGATACACCTACTTGTAATCTTTTTTTTTTAAATTGGAGTATAGTTGTTTTACAATATAGTGTTAGTTCCTACTTCTAATCTTGTTAGGTGAGCAAGTGTTTGTCTTCATTACATAGGTTTTCTGCTACCTGCAGCTACAAGATACTGAGCCTCCTCAAGACAGTCACTGACCTTCAGTTATTTACTGAGTGAACAGAGGGTGCTTGATGAACATATGGATGCCCCAAGTTCTTGTGGTAGTTCTGCTGCCCCTTGAGGTTCTATGCCCACAGGGTAGAAACTATACAGGTGTCCTTTTGGTTCCAGGAGCACAACGACCCTTTCCTGCCTCTGGGGGCTCTGCACTTTTGATAGTTGGGTCAGGGAAGGCCTCTCTAGGGGGGGTGACATTTAAGCAGGACCCAGAGAACATGAAGGGGGGAGCCATGCAAACGTGTGGGGAGGTAGTCGAGGTAGAAGACAGCAAGTGCAAAGGCCCTGAGGAGGGTTTGAGCTTGAAATGTCATATTCACTGCTGCCTTGCATGGCTCCTGGCACATGGTGGGCGCTTAATAAATATTCGTGGAAGGAACGAAAAGAGGAAGGGAGGGAGGAAAGGCAGGAAGGTGAGTTTCTCAAGCAAAGCCCTCAATGGACACACCTTTTTCTCTTTTGCCCAAAGGAAGCAGAAGTCTATCCATCATGGGCAACAGATGCCACCTCTTTAATGCCTTTCAGCCCCCCCCCACCCTCACCCCGGCCAAGCCTTGCATTCTCTGCAAAGATGGATGCTGGTCGCCACCTGGCCAATCCAGTCCCTCTTTAAAGAGTGTAATTCATTTTCTCTGGGAGGAAATGAGCAAAGGGGAAGAGACTATCTCAGCCATCTCCCTCGCAGGCCTGGTGGCTCCAGAGCGTAGGTAGATTTATCACTTGTGGAGAGGGGGAGACAAATGACCCCCTAAAGTGGAGATATAAACAACAGTGTCAGCTGAAACAGTTGAAGCCCCTCGTCCTGTCGCCGTATTTCACGCTGCTCGGGTGTCCAGTGGCCTGGGCTAAGGAGTCCCACCCGTCAGGCCGGGAGAGCCGCTGGTGCACAGGGCTTCTCACTAATGGGCTGGGGCTGCTACTTCAGACACTGCGGGGGATTCTTAGGGGAGCTTGGTGCATGGGGTGTGTGTCCCAGTCTTCTCTGGTGGACTCCACTCTCTTCTGACCAGGTCAGGGTGCGGACTGACAGTGTTTGAGACTCCTAAGTCCACCTCCTTCCTGCCAGGCGTTTGGAGCAAAACACACAGCAGTTTTCACGTACCAGCTGTGTGACCTTAGGTAAATTAATTAACCTGAGTCTCAAATATGTTCTGTATAAAATGAAGTGGAATGGTACCCACTTCGCAGGGGGAGGGGGTTGGAGGATTAAATAAAATGATGATGTCGGTAATAAAGAGTAGTGGTGAAGGCCTGGGGTTAAGTAGGGTGCCAGTTAGCATCCTGCCACATGCCAGCTGGGATGGAGACTGCCAGCTGGCTCCCAGCATCCTTTCTTCCCTCTCTCTCAGAAAACGCTTTTTTTTTTCCTTTTGCTAGGAACTTGGTGGCTGAGAATAAAGGGTACATCTCCCAGCTACCTTTGTGGCAAGGTGTGATCATGTGACTCAAATCTGGCCAATGGGGTCTGAGCAGCAGTGATGCTGACCTCTATCAGCTGTGCTCTTAAAGGGAGGAGGAGTCCTTCCCCTTTTCCTTCCTGGTGGCTGCAGTGCAGACGTGGGCGTGGTGCGGAGCCGTCCTGGACTTTGTGGAAAGAGCAGTACTGGGACTGGCAGAGCAACAAGACAGGAGGGGCCCAGGTCCCTGGTGCTGTCCCAGCTGTCTGGGCAGCTAACGAGAGATGAAGAAAGCTCTCCACTGTTTAAGCTGCCGTCTGGCATCTCTGGCAATGCAAACTCCACAGAAACTGGGCAGCCCTGGCCCCGCTGGAGCCCACCCCATCCACATCCTCAGCCGGGTCTTAGAAACGTGCTTCTCCTGTGGACTTTGAGCAAACAAGGGATTTCGGTGAGTTTTCATGTTATGTGAAAACTGGCATTCTTGTTTTCTTTTTCTGCTGGCTCCCCAGGAGAGAGAACCCCTGAATTTCTGAAGGTGGATTTAGCCTTCTCCCCTCCCCCGGCCCTGGGGAGTAGTAATCACACAGCTCCGGGCTATTGAGGGCTAACTATGCACGGTTTCTCTGCTGGGCCCCAGGCGCCTGTTCTCAGCAAGTGTGACAGATTAAAAAGGCAGCTCAGAGAGGGTTGCCATCTGCTGAAGGCCACACAGCCAACAATGGCAGGAGCTAGGATTTAGAGCAAAATGCGCTCCCCCGGTCACCTGTTGAGAGCTGGGCGGCTGTAGGGCGAGGTGAGGGAGGCGCCCGGGACACAGACCTTAAGGAGGCACCTCCATCCGCTCCTCCTCCTCCTTGCCCCCTAGGCGAGGGCGACCCCAGACCAGCAGGTCTCAAAGGAGAAGCCTGCCCGTTAGGGGTGACTTGGCAATTTCTAGGGCTGTGATTTTTGACTGTCGTCCTGACTTGGGGGCACTGCAGGTGGGGGCAGGTCTCCTGCCTCCTCCCACACGCCTTCCACCTGAATGACTTTCAGATGTCCTGCCAGGTATTTAAGTAAGCACAAACCCGTTCTTAATAACCTGAGTGTAGACCCTTAACTCCACTTTGTCACATATAAATAGAGCATTTTTCTCATGCTTTTAATAAAACCCGACTTTCCCAGGGCTGCAATTACCGTGTCAACTGGGGAAGTCTATTTTATTTTATTCAGAACCTTCCCATGGGTTGCTTCGCAGTTTGGAGCAGTCACGTGACAGCCGCGGCACCTCTCTGGCTTCGTGAATGGCCAAGACCGCACACCTGTGTTCCCCTGTGTTTGTCGGCTCACATCCTCGGTGATGGCACGTTTGGGTGTGAGATCTTGTGCTCCAATGTTCACATACTGAAGCACACGTTACTGTGAGTATAAATGACTTTCCCTTATTTCTCTTTGATGTATCATCAGATATTGATCTCCTGGACATTACAGTTATAAGGAGGTTTTATTATCCATTAGTATTTCATTTCAGGAGAGGAAACGGTCATTTCAAAACATCTGCTACACCGCCCTAAGAAACGTCCTTTGACTGGTGAGAAGGTGGGTGAATGGCAGCCACTGCTCCATGGATGTCCCTGTCATTCTCCAGGTGAGAACCGGAGGGCATGTAGGGGGTGCCTGCGGCCACGGGCCTAAGTGGGTTCTCAACCCAACTTTGATAGAAGCAAAGCGGGTTCTCAACCCAACTTCAATAGAAGCCAAGTTTATCTTGATGGCTGTCACATGCTGAGGGCAGAGGGTTTTTTCTATTAGATCTGAACTTGGAAGAGGGGCTCTAGAATCCCCCTTCCATCCCGGCAGTGGGCTTCAAGTAGTCTCACCAGAGACCATGCTCTTGACCTGGCACACTGGTCCTGGATTCATGTGATGATTCACGCTACCGTTTTGGTCATATCCTGGTGTATCACCCCTATTATTCACTTAATATTTTTTCCTCTGAATCAATTCATTTTTAAAGTTTAAGAAATATGCTTTAACAAGAAGTGCTCAGGGTAAAAGCTGAAGTCCCTCCGAAGGCCCCAGGCACCTCCCTGACTGCACCTCCTGCCCCTCCCCACTCGCCTGGTGCATCGTGCAGCCAGCAGCCGTGCCAGCTCCCTGCAGGATGCTCCAGCCTTCTGACCTCTGAACTTCTTGGTTCCTCTCCGGGAACTCCCTCCCTCTGATACTCACTTGGCTCACTCACTCTCCTCCTCCCATCTTTGCTCAGCTGTCACCTCGCAGCGAGGCAGGCTTGACCACCACTTACACTTGCAGCTTGCCCCTCTCTTAGAATCTCCTCTGTTTCCCATTCTCTGCTTTATTTTTCGCCAAAGCTCTGGTCATCATCTGACACGCATGTTACACTGAGGGGTGGATTGCTCGTCCCCAGGCTGTGAGCTAAGCGAGGGGTGAGAGCCGTGTGTGTTCTGCTCACTGAAGGACGCCTGCAACAGTAGCTGGCACACAGTAGGTGCTCAGCTAACGGAGCTTACACACCAGCTGGAGAGTCGGTGATGCAGCTACCCATCACACAGGTAATTCTTTCACGACAGGAGGGGATAATGCCCTGGAGGAGGACTAGGGACAGCTGGGGGAGGGAGTCGCAGGCAGGCCTGACTGAGCTGCAGTGGGAGCTGGTGAGAGAATCCTTCCCTCTGTAAGTGGTGCTGAAAGGATGAGTCCGGGAGAGCTGGGAAAGCGGAGGAGCCTTCCAGGTGGATGGAACAGTAGATGCAAAGCCTTCTAAGCACCCCTCTCTCGGGACCCTCGGGGCCCTCCGTCTTCTCGTGAGTTCCATCCGCTGAGACCCCCTAAACATTTTTGCATTTCCTTTGAATCTGTTTCTGGGGCGGGAAGGGAGAAACCAGGGGGAAACCAAATTAAGCTCTGTGACATTAACCATCTGCTTCCCAGGCCTCTCTGGGTGTGGGGGGGTGGCAGGCTCTCTGGGATGCTGTTGACAGGTCCAGATCCAGGGCTTTGGCAGCTGTTTCTTTTCCAAGAACAGAGCTGTGGCCACCAGAACCCCCCTGCCCCTCTCCTTATGGGCCTGAGATCACAAATGCAGGATTTTCTTTTTCATTAGCTTAATGCTGTCTTTATTAACTGGGAAGGGTTCCTGGAACATATGATCAGTAAGCATTAAATAAAACACACACACAGGCACCAGCTCCCCGGCCAGCCTGCCCTGACAGAGGGTCTCTGGGCTCCTGAGCAGTTGTCCCAGAAACAATGCAGGGCTACCGGGGTGGCAGCCAAAGGCCCGGAGGGGGATTTGCAGGAAATTACTCAGGATGCTTCTGCGATTTCCAAATGGCAGGGGACGGGCGAGCAAAGAGCCTGGGAAGGAGACAGGCTCAAGAGAGGAGGAAAGAGCAGCCGGAGAGACGGACGCAGTGAACATACCTTTTTCGCCCCCTGCTCCTCTTCCACGCCATCGCCAATCACGATGTAGACGGCTTTTCTGCCGAATCTCTGCATTATCCTCTCAAAGCAGCTCTCCTTCCCTGCATGCACGGATGAAGGAAAGAAAGAAAAGACACTTGGTGAGGACCCAGGATTGAGGTGACTAATAACCGCTAATCAAGAGCTCACTTTGTACAGCCTTCTTACAAAGGTCTTCTTAAGGACCAGGTATTAATCATTTCATCCTCAAGCAGACTTGGAGGCATCACTGTCCCCATGTGATGGATGACAGTGCAGAGGCACAGAGAGGTTAAGTGGCTTGCCCACGGTGGCACAGCAGGAGAGGCAGAGCAGGGGTTTGAAACAAGCCCTGGCGTCTATGCAGCTGTCCGGTGTAGGAGTGATGGGCCCATTATACAGATGAGGACACGAGGCTCTGAGAAGTGCCCTGGACATGATCTGCCCAGGATCCCCAGAGTTAGTTTAGGAAGCAGAGGTGCCAGGATTCACGTGTCCGAGGGTGGGCAGCCTGGCGACAGAGTGGCCCTCGTGCGACTCAGCTGTTTGTTTTTTTCTTGCTCCCTGTAGATGATCACCTTTTCGTATTTTCCTTCTTCCCAGGGGCTGGGCAGCAGCATCAATCCAGGAACACTGAATTCGGGTCTTAGCTCATCCTGTTTTAGCAAGTTTAGTAACCATCATCATAATGAGAAGAGTACTAAAAAGAACAGCTGTCACTCAGCAGATGCCAGCATAGAGTAGGCTAAGTGCTTCACCGCCCCATTTCTTAGCCTCGGTGTTACTGACATTTTGGGCTGGCTAAATTCTTTGCTGCCCTGAGCACTGAAGGATGTTTGTTTAGCAGTATCTCTGGTCTAGAACTTCAGTAAAGGCAAAAACTGCTCTAAGAAAATGCTTCCAAAGTACATACCATATATTTGTTCTTGCTTCAGAAAAAAAACCAGGTAAATATTTCTAATTAAAAATAACTAGGCTTTGTATTATTATACATTTTTAGGTGATACAAGAAAAAAAAATCAGCCTCCTCCACCACAAGAAAAATCAGTATTACTTGCCCTGATGACAAACGATGCTGTTAATTTCTAGTTATTGAATTATCTTATCTGATGAAAGTTCTAAGCCTAAGGCTTGTTTTCTTTGTTAATAAAGGAGATGAGCAAGTATTAAAGAGGTGTTAAAGCAAGATAACACTAAATTAAGACCATCTCTTTGACAGAGCATTAAAAAAACAATAGTTTTCTGTGTGGTTCAAGGTTAGATTAGTTAATGGCCATAATTAACTAATTAAAATTAGTTAAATTAAAACCACCACATGTACCGTCCTGGGGCGGCGGGGGTGGGGGGAACTGTCTTCCTCTGCTTCCTTAGTAATGGACTTTCATGAGTTTTACCTGGGCTCTCAGTCATTTAGCTATGGACTACATTTCCCAGCTTCCCTTGCAATTAGTTGTGGCCATGTGACTAAGCTGGGTTAATAGGAAGTGAGTAGAAGTAACATGCACCTCCTTCTGAGTCTTGGCTTTACAATAATGGACGCCCATTACTCCTTCCTCTTTTCCCCCTTCTCATAACCTGGAATGACAATATGGCACAATCTGATTTGACCATGTACATGAGGATAAAATTATAGGGGATGGTGGAAAACTAAAACGGGAAGAACCTGGCTCCCTGGGTATGAGGACAGAGTCACCCCATCAGCCTGGATCACTCACCTCTGGTCTGTTGACATCTGAGGGAGAAATAAGCTTTAGCCCTAAGCCCTTGTATGTGGGGTGTATTTGCTACAGCAGCTTCGCAGGTATCCTAACTAATACACACACTTTGGAAAACTGCAATCCTAACCAATTTCTCTAGAAGCAGAGGTTAAACCCAGTGGGTCTATGAGGGTTGTTTGGGAGATTTGTCCATGCCCATGGACAAGCTCTTTAACTTCCCTAGTGTCGTTTTCCTTAAACTTTCCAAACCTGGCAGGCAAAGCTGACCTTACCCTCCCTCCCCGTACCACTCTGAGGTCTGGGCTCCCCTACCTGTCTTGGTTGCACTGTAGATGTTCTCAATAGGAAACACGGAGCCCAGTCCATACAGCAGGACTTTGGCCAGGGCAGGAATTAGTTGAGTGGTGGTGACCAGCACGTTGACACAATTGGGCCTGAGGGCAAAGGAGATGGTGAGTCAGAACTCCAAGGTACCACAAGGCCAGGCCTCCTACCCCTGCAGCTGAGCCTGGAGTCGGTGGGAATTCCGGTGGGGTTTGGAGGCTCTGGCTAGGTCGTCTTCAGGTGAGGCTAGAGCTCAAGGATCCTCCAGCTATTCCTCTCTTTTAAGCCTGAAGCTTCCTGACACGTTGAAATCTAACACAAGTGTAACATTTTTCCTATTTAAAAAGCAAATGTTAGGGACTTCCCTGGAGGTCCAGTGGTTAAGACTTTGCCTTCCAGTGCAGGGGGTGCAGGATCGATCCCTGGTCAGGGAGCTAAGATTCCACGTGCTTCATGGCCAAAAACCCCAAAAAAGTAAAACAGAAGCAATATTGTAACAAATTCAATAAAAACTTTAAAAAAAGATGTTGGGCTTCCCTGGTGGCTCAGTGGTTAAGAATCTGCCCGCCAATGCAGGGGCCATGGGTTCGAGCCCTGGTCCAGGAGGATCCCACATGCCACGGAGCAACTAAGCCCGTGTGCCACAACTACTGAGCCTGTGCTCTAGAGCCCGCGAGCCACAACTACTGAGCCTGCGCTCTGCAACAAGAGAAGCCACCACAACAAGAAGCCCGCACACCAAAGAGTAGCCCCCGCTCACCACAATTAGAGAAAGCCCACGCACAGCAACGAAGACCCAACGCGGCCAAAAATAAAATAAACATTTAAAAAAATTTACTGTAAGGGCCACACACTAAAGTAGCTGCAGGGACCTATTGGCAATGTGCATGAGTGACATGGAACAAGTGTAGGACAACAGGGAGAGGTGAGGACTGGGGTAAACTGCAGAGCACATGCCAGTTCTGACATTTTCTAAGATCCTCGAAACCGGCAGCTATGGATTAACTTTCCCAGTCTTTGGGATAAAGTGTGTATCAAACAAAACACATCAGCAGGATGGATTCAGCTCATGAGCTGCCATTTTGTGACCATCTTCGCAAGAATTCTGATGCTGCAGGGGAGTAATTTGTTCTCTGGCCCAGGTGATCTTATTTAAGAGCAAGAGGCAATTTAGTGGGAGGTCTAGAATGAAAGTGGGCCCTCCTGACCTCACTAAGAGCCTGCCAGATGATCTGTGTGATCCTATAAAATGGTTTTCACAGGGTGATGTTGTGGCTGGAGGGTGTTGTGGGCAAGAGCGGATGGGACAATCGACCTACATACAAAGGTCTTCAGCTCTGCTGGCCCCCGATCAGTCTCTGCAACTATCTGCACATCTGAGCGACAAGGTGTCCGTGGTGCCTTGTACACCCCAGCTTTATCAAATGTCTGGAAGGTGTGCAGGGGAGAATTTGGGGGTCCAATTCTCCCAAGTGTGGAAATGGAGGGGCTACCACCCTCGAATGGGAGATAGTTCAGTGACACAAAGGAAAACGGGGGCTCCCACCTACCGGGAATTAATGAGGTTTAGTGCCTTCAGGGAGTGGGTCAGCCAGAGGTCCGTCAGAGCTTCCAGCTCGGCTCTGAGCTGTAGCCAGGTCTCTCTTTTGGGAGCTCCTATCAAGCCTATGGACAAAGCAAATAAAAATCATAGTTGGGCTTCCCTGGTGGCGCAGTGGTTGAGAGTCCGCCTGCCGATGCAGGGGACATGGGTTCGTGCCCCGATCCGGGAAGATCCCATGTGCCGCGGAGCGGCTGGGCCCGTGAGCCATGGCCGCTGAGCCTGCGCGTCCGGAGCCTGTGCTCCGCAACCAGAGACGCCACAACAGTGAGAGGCCCGCGTACTGCAAAAAACAAACCAAAAAAATCATAGTTGCTGTCATTTTAAAGGGCTGGGGGGAGTGGGGTTAGGGAAGGTGAGTCTAGGTTTCAAATCAGATGACACCCAAGGTCAACTTCAATCCAGTGACCTTGATTTTATTTTGAGATTGATTGGATCAGTCAATGGAGTTGAGTAGCCGCCTACTCAAACCTCTTCCCTTATACTGGCCAGTAGCTGGTTAGAGACCATGTGATAATCAGAAACATCCCCAGATGCCTCCTGGGTGGGGAGGAAGCGGCATCACCTGTTAAGAGCCAGCGGCCTAGAGAATTCCAGAACTAGCGATCGAGGGCCTGGTCACCACCGAGCCAACCCTGCCTTCAGCCCCTTCCAGACTGTCGTTCAGGGTGGTAGCCAGTGCTCTCCTGCCACTGAAGCTGGTGGCTTTCACCTTGGCTACACAGTAGAGTCACCAGGGAGCTCTATGAGTCCTGATGCCAGGCAGCAGCCAGGCCAGGAAAATCAGAACGGGAAACTCCTCAAGGGGTTCCCATATGAGCCAAGTCTGAGAACCAGTGTTTCCGCAAACCACCTGGGAATCTTGTTAAAAAGGCAGATCTGACTCAGTCACCTGGGGAGGGGCCTGAGCATCTACATTTCTAACAAGCTCCCAGGTGATGCTCATGTGGCTGCTCCACGGTCCACAGTCTTGAGTAGTGAGGGCTGAAGCCAGTGGTCCTCAAATTCCAACGAGCATCAGAATCACCTGGAGGGCAAGTTAAGACCCAGAGGGCCGGGCCCAGCCCAGAGCTTCAGGTGCAACAGGTCTGAGGTAGGGCCAGAGAATCTGCATTTCCAGCAAGTCCCCAGGTGATGATGATGCTGCTGGTCCAAGGACCACACGTGGAGAACCACGGCGGGGGTGTGGGGGGTGTAATCATGGGCAAGATGCTCCATCCCTTCCTCAGCTTCCCAGCCCCGCCCCCGCCCCACCCCCCTTAAGTGAGGATAATGAAATCTTAGTACCCTCTTCCAGAGAGCGTCACAAGGGTGACACTGAGTGAGCTAGGACTTCTAATAAGCCTCTCAGAGCAGTACCTGGCACAGGGCAGGTGGGATGTGAGTGACAACATCCATCCTTGATGAATTTCCCTTGGTCCAGGGGGTGCGCCCGGAGCACAGGCAGACCCTCTGACCGCTGTGGATGACCCTCTCCCCGACCCACTCACCGCCGACGTTGTTCTTGTAGGTGTTGTACATCTCCTTCACTCGCCGGTAGCGGAAGGCCAGCTTCCTCATCCAGTCCACGCCGCCGTGCACGCCAGAGCCCAGGCACAAGTTGGCCCCCGGGGCCGAACTGTGGAAGCCATCAGCAGAGAAGTTGTAGGTGCTGGGGAGACGGAAGAGGGCAGGGGGTGGGAGAAGAGACAGTGTTAATGTCGGGGAGGTGGGAGCTCTTCACCAGGAGACCCATGGGGTGGGGCTTGGAGCACCCACGATGTCCCCGAATGTTCGAGGGTGCCGTGGGTATGTGCGTTCTGGGAGGAGCAGGATCATAGTTTTTATTAACTTCCCAAACAGCGGTGGCATCCTTTGGTCTTGCCTAGTCAGCATCCATTCTCCTTTCTTTCGGTATCAAAGAGCATCTCTATTTTTGGGGGGCAGCCATTCTGTCCCCTGCATGCAGTGGCCAAGCTGGGGAAAGCCTCCCTCTCTCCCCCTTTAGAATCTGAAGCTGGAAGGCAACTCCAAAAAATGGTTGGCCTTGGCTCATCCTGAGAGAAGGGTCCAGAAGAAAATGCCAGTTAGTCCTGCCACTCTGATCCCCAGATCTGCTCTGTTTCACATGCCCCGTAAGCCCTGACTGCTGACCCTTTCTTCCTATTCTGTGAGCATCTCTATATCTTTCTACAGACATTCCCTATGTTGGGGACTTCCCTGGCAGTCCAGTGGTTAAGACTCTGTGCTCCCAGTGCAGGGGGCATGCGTTCGATCCCTGGTCCGAGAACTAAGATCCTGCATGCCGCAGGGCGTGGCCAGCAAAAAAAAAAAAAAAAAAAGAAATTCCCTATGGTAATTTATCTGTTAAATTAAGCAGAGTAGATTGCTGGTGTTTTACAGACATAACCCTCCATCACCATGAAGCGTGGTCTGGGGACGAGTCAGAGCGTCATGTGAGGTTAATGACAGAAGCGGCAGCTGGGAACCAGAAGGGGAAAGCGTGGGCGATCAACCACCTACAGCAGCTAGAGCATGAGAACAAAAGCCCTAGCTCTCCACAGAACACCATTTTCTTTCCCTCCACTGGAAGCTTGGTACAGGTTTGCAAAACCACAGGACGTTGCAAGGCAAAACCAGAGCGTGACAAGGGAGGTGTGGACCAAAAACTTCAAAAGTGAAAGTCTCTTCGAACAGAAAAAGCCTGGGGGGAGCAGGTCAGCGTGGTATACCACAGCCTCTTGGGGGGTGGGTTCAGCTGACTTTTTTCCTCTTTGCATTATTTTATTGTTTCTGGATTTGCTGTGATGAGTTTAAGGGCGGAGAAAGATATTGTATTTTTTAAAAAGCTGTGATGCACTGGGGATGAAACAACACTAGGAAATTGTATCTTAGGTATCCCCGGTTTAACGCCACTGCTGCAGCAGATAAAAGCGAATTTGAAAAGTGTGAAGCGCTGGGTCATTCTCCCTGTGGGCCACGTGATGTCCTGATGCCCATGTACCGTCCCGCACCATTCTGTGCCTGGGGCTCAGCCTGACAGCCTGAATATCGAACTGGTGACAACAAAACCCCTTCAGGATCCACAGAAACGCCTTGAGTGATGCCTCAAACTCAACAGCAGATTTTACCACGTGGGCTCACTGGGTCAGGTGGGCCAGGAGGACACTGACCCAGGTGACTTAATCCCGAAGGCCTCAAACGTAGACTCTGGCATTCCCTCCAGAGCAGGCTGGGTAGACAGTCACAGAGATACCAACAGGCTGACAGAAGTTCTTTAGATGTCTTCAAATTTTTGCCCGTATGTCCATAAACACACACACACGTTCACCTGGGTCATTTTTCACAGACATTTGTGTGAGTGTGCCTGTGTATAAAATTGGAAGCCAGTAACTCATAATGTCAGAAAGTGGTGAGCTGGAGATGGCGGGAACAGGGGTGATCATAGTTTCTTCTCTGCTCTTTACTGAATTACTCAAGTTTAAAAAGTTGGGGACTTCCCTGGCGGTCCAGTGGTTAGGACTCTGCGCTTTCACTGCCGAGGGCAAGGGTTCAATCCCTAGTTGGGGAACTAAGATCCCACGTGCCTCGTGGCGTGGCCAAAAAAAAAAAAAAATACAATACAATAAAAATATAGGTTGTATGTAATTAACTTGTTTGACCACTAGCTTGACATCGTGGTATTTGACACCATAACTTCTGAGATCTTGAGAAGGTTATTAAAAAAAAAATTAAAAAGATGCATGGAGAATAAGATATGGCTGTTCTAATAACTTGTCTGCATGATAACCTCCTCTTTCCCATGAAAGATGCCAGTGGGTTTATTACACAGACATGTTGCTGCTGCTTTCTTCTCAGTCCCTCCCTTGGGTGGCGGTGACCAGGGGCTAAAGAGAAATAAAATATCCCCAACTAGTAAAAGGGAGCAGACAACATCTAATCGTAGGGGCAGAGAGCCATTTAGCAAGGACTACTCACCGTGCTGGGCACTTTTCTAGCACATTCTTATCCTGATGAGAAAGGGGCTATGTGACTTTATCCCATCACGGCCCCTCATTTCCAGAAGCCACACTTTAAACTGACACGTGCTCCTTCCTCTCTACTGTCAAGGCTCCCATCTTGCTGGAGAACGTCTCCTGCTTTTTCTTTTTTAAAGACATTTTATTTTCCATCAACCTCATTTCCATTCTCTGTTTAAGAGTCTTTGGAAGAACAGCTTCGGACCACTCAGTGGTTGTGCCTCCCCAACCAGTGGCCTGAACTCCGCAGTCTTCAGTAGGGAGCCGCTGGGCAGGCACAGAGGGCATCTGTGAGCCTTCAGACTGGTCTGCGACCTCGGGTTGAGTGGCAGTGAACTTGGGAGCTGGAGCATCCGTTCACCCCGACGTTGCTCCAGGGTTACAGCCTTTTCAGCAGCAGCCTGCTCTTCCTTTTCAGGCTCTTCTGGATCCCTGTAGAAGCAGAGGTCAGGCATGACCTCCCCACAGGACATCCCAGGCCAGCATCCACCGTGTCAGACCCGCTGGGGAAGCTCCCTTGTTGTTGTAGGGACGGCACAGAGGAGAGTCTGCTACATACAGCAACGGGAGGCAGGTTAACACGAGAGCCTCTGGGAGAGGCTGGTGGTCAGCGCTGGAATCAGTAACCACCAGAAGTCGTGGCGCCTGGAAGGCTGCCTGGATCTGGTAAAGTGAAGTTTCTAGAAGTGAAACAGCCAGAAATAGAAGTAGCTCCGGCGGCAGCGACAAACTTCAGCACAGCTCACCGGTCAGTCTTCTGGAGGACATGACACTGACATCGGCTGGGTTTTCACTGGCAACCATGGCACAAGCTGCCGGCAGAAGCTTCTCCCCTGTTCTCTTCAGATTTATGATGTAGATGCTGTCAATTTTCCTTCTGTAGATGGACCGATCCATTTGGAAGTCAAGGTTGGTGCCTCCTAACTGGGTTCCTGCTGCAAAGAATTTGAGGACATCCTCCTTTTTCACTTGCAGGACATCAAGGACTCCGGACATTGTGGAAATTTCCCTTTAAGTAATGATGGGAATCTAGAACAATGCCTTATGGACCCCTCCCTGGGTAGTACAGAAAGGCTAGAGAATTTATTCTTGAAAAAGAACACTGACTCTGTAAACTCAGGATACCTGGGGAGATGCCTGGATATTCTGCTAAGAGGTGGAGGGCAGGGAAGGGTGTCCGTGAATCCTGCCTCACCCATTTACCAGCTGTGTGAGGTTGGGCAGGTTACTGAACCTCTCTGTGCCTCCCATTCCCCAAGTGTAAAACGATGATGATGCTAAGAGCACCTATTTCCTAGGGTTACTGTGAAGATGCAGTGAGTTAAGTCACACAGAGCAACTGGAACAGGGCATGGTGCAAAGTAAGGGCGTTACCACTGTTGGTTTTTACTGTTAACTGAAAACAAAACAAAACAAAACAAAACAAGGGGCATTTGATAGTTGTTGCCTAGCACACAGTAGGTGCTTAATAGATATTTCTTGGATGAACAAATGGGGAATTTGGCTTCTAGTGGGAAAAAGACACCCTTGGATTGTGGATTCTTGAAATGAGGTACCAAACAACTCAGCATGAATCGGGGTTTAGAGGGACATTGCTCTAAATTCCAAGCCAGCTAACTACAGGGGAAACGATAAAAACAGAACACTGGTTCCTCACTGCCTTGAAAGGGAGAGTGGTTCCCTGGGATGACTTCATGAAAAGGACACAATTAGCCTTGACCTGGGGTTTATTTAATCCACAAATTAAGCAGTCCTGGCTGGCAGTGGAGCCGTGTTCCTTGCCAGGCCTGATTGCAGAAGGGATTTTCTGAATGGCTAATTAAACTGAAGCAGGCGATGCCCAGCTATCACTTCTAATTGTGCTGGGCTTTGAAAAGACTTGCAGGGCTCAGGAACAGAAACTTTGATTTCTTTTTTTTGAGTAAGTTGGAAGACACACCTAGGAAGCAAACACTAAGTTAAGTTACCACGAATGGCTCATAGGCAAAACGTTATTTGGTCTCATAATATTTTTGATGGGCCTAGAGGCGTTGAACAGTGATAATTTTGATAAGCACAGATTAATAACTAGGTTCCGTTTTTTTTTTTTTTTTTTTTTTTAATTTATTTATTTATTTTTGGCTGTGTTGGGTCTTCGTTTCTGTGCGAGGGCTTTCTCCAGTTGCAGAGAGCGGAGGCCACTCTTCATCGCGGTGCGCGGACCTCTCACTGTCAACGGCCTCTCCCGTTGTGGAGCACAGGCTCCAGACGCGCAGGCTCAGTAGTTGTGGCTCACGGGCTTAGTTGCTCCGCGGCATGTGGGATCTTCCCAGACCAGGGCTCGAACCTGTGTCCCCTGCATTGGCAGGCAGATTCTTAACCACTGCGCCACCAGGGAAGCCCTAGGTTCCGTTTTTATAATGTGCAGGCTTGAAACATTCCAGCCACATTCTTCTGAAAGCTGTCTCATTTTGAGCAGCTGGGTACCTTATTTCTGGAATTCATGTCCTAGGAGTGTTTCCCCCTAGAAATCAGACATACCACTTACTCCCTCAAGAAATATTTTTTTGAGTGTCAACTATATCAATTTTACATTAAATAACGTATGTATGTTAGTGAGTGCAGTCAAACCTTGGAAAAAGGTTTACCAGACTCTTGATGGTGGTGATTCTGGGAGACAAGACCAGAGGTGGTGTATGGTATTTTTTACAACATGCATGCATTCCTTTAGTAAGCAGGGAAAAACCCACAGAGAGAGAAACGTAAGCAGAGTCACAGAGGATCCGCAGAAAGCTCAGCCTCAGTGATTCGAGATGATGCGGAGCAGGCTGCAGGGTGGGGGGCAGGGTTGTGATTTTGGAGTTCAGAGAAACACCAGTCCTGGCTCTGGCTGAGGGCAGGCCACCTTGCCCTGGTAACCAGCCCGTCCCTCCTCTCTGCTTCCTAGTGAAAGGCAAGCTTGATAACCAATCAGAAGGGGCATTTTTGATTGACTCCCCAAATTCCTACCTTAAATCTTGCCCGTTGTCATCGGATGAGACATCGTCCACGTGGATCTGGTCACAGTCCTGTAGAGAATTTGGCAAGAAGAGAAAAAGGGAAAAATGTAACTGGTGAAGCTGATGCAGCCTTTAAGAGTTGTTTTCATAAGCTGAGGGGTGAAGGAGCACTGGACTGGGAGTCAGAGTCCTGAATTCTAGTCCAAACTTTGCCACTAAAGATCAGGTGACCTCGGGCTAAGCCTCAACCTCTTTTGCCTTTGGCTATAAGGGGTGGTGGTGACCGTATAATTTATCATGCAAACCTAGATAATTTTGCAACGTAAAGGGGGCTGCTATCAACGTTACATTAGGAGGACAGGCACAAAATAGGACCCATCTCCCTCTGCCCCCAGGTACACTAGGACCTATGGTTACCAAGGCCATACGGTGGAAGCCTTTCACTATTCCAAGTGTTTCCTCTGCTTGGAATGCTCTTCTGCTTTCATCTGCTTAGTGAACCTTGTATTCTTCAAGCATTAGCTTCAGGAGGTACCCCCTGCCCAAGTCCCCCTCTGTGTCCCACGATCTGTGACCATCATTTATCAAGCATTACTGTGTGCCAGGCACCATCCCAAGGGTTCGCCATTCAATGGACTCCAATAACATGCTGCTTTCCACCACCCATACATCTCTCAGTTCTCTTTGGAGAAATACCATAACACATGGGAGTTAAGACTGAGGGGAAGGGATGATGTAGGTGGGCACATGACCCAGGCTCAACCAATCAGAGAGACCCAGGGTCCCTCTGGCCACAGTGATTACTTCACAGATGAGTGTGTGGCCTCAGCTGGACCAATGAGAACCAGCCCCGGGACTTTTGGGAAAGAGGAGCTCTCCTTTCCCCAGAGCTGCTGGATGGTGAGATTAAGCCTGGGGCTGTTAGTGTAAAGTAGGTCTGGGAGTTGGAGAGAGGGATGCGGCCCTGATCACATTATTTGCTCCTCTGGATCCATCCACAACTGAGAAAAGTCCACCCTGACTACTATGGCAGGCTGAGTGATAGCCCCCGCAAAACATCCCTGTCCTAATCTCAGGAAACGTATACAGAAAAAGGAACTTTGCAGATGTGATTAAGTTAAAGATCTTGAGATGGGGAGATTATCCTGGATTTTCCAGGTGGACCTCAAATGTAATTACAAGGGTCCTTGTAAGTAAGAGGCAGAGGGGTATTTGACGACAGAGAGGAGAAGGGAACTGGAGTGAGGTGCTTTGAAGATGAAGGCAGAGGCCGCAAGCCAAGAAATACAGGCGGCCACCAGAAGCCGAAAATGGCAAAGAAACATGTTCTCCCTTCAAAGCCTCCAGAAGAAACCAGCTCTGCCAACATCTTCAGCCCAGTGAAATTGATTTTGGACACTGATCTCCAGAACTGTGTTGTTTTAAGCCACTAAGTGTGTGGTAATTTGGTACAGCAGCCGTAGGAGACGAATACACGGACTTTTCCATTTGAGTGGAGATGGATTTCTGTCATTTTGCAACCAAGAGGCAAGTGATGCAACAGCCCCCAAGGAAGCCTGTGAACTCTACCTCCATCAGAAGGTCCATTCAGAGGATCGGTCCATAAGGCAAAAATCGTGAGCACGCTGTGCCTGCCCCCCGACGGTACTGGTTAGAGCTCAGGCTCTGGAATCGGATCACCTGGGTTTGGATCCTGGATCCAACCACTTGAGCAAGTGACTTAACCACCCCAAATCTCAGAGATCAGTTTGGCAAATGGAGATAATAACAGAACCTGCTTCACAAGGTTGACGAGAGGAGAAGGGTCTGGCTACATAAATATTAGTTTTGATTATTGCGTTAAGATTTGTAAACATCCACGTTTTGGTTTGAAGACAATTTCAGGGGGCAGATACCTCCTCGCAAAGACTGCTAGAGAGAGGAAGATGTGCGTGGAACTTTGAGCTTGACCTCTGAGAGAAAAACTGGTTGTAACATCTCTGGACCCTTGATGGGAGGAGAGAAGCTGGGAAAAAAAATGGTGTTGTCAACATTTTGAGCAGATCTCTTTTTACACAAGGAAGAGGCTTGAGTTTATCTTTGAGAACAAGAGTTTTGCTGGGGGATGATGGGACCACCTTCCCTCCATCACTTTTTAAAGATATACAGAGGTAACTTAGTTGTTATGGAGATGCGGGGGTAGAGCAGGTGGGGACAGTGGCATTTGGGGCAGCCTGGGCTGCTTGTGGGGATCAAGGTTGGAACCTGGAAGAAGGGGTGGTGTGGCCGCTGATCCCTCTCTGGCCCCCCTGAATGAGCTTTGGACTGAAAGGCAGTTTGCTGGATCCTCTGGATTGGAAAGAGGTTTGTTTCCAGAGTCCCTGGCACACTTTGCCCACAGCTCTGTGGCAGTGACAAAGCAGGACTCAGGGTCCTGCTGCACGGCACCTCACGTGTCTGTGGGCCTGGCACAGCGCCCGGGCATGGGCAACGGTGTGCTCTGACAGGTCTGACAGCAGGGAGGTCTACCCAGAGGCTTCCTAGGGGTCAGCCATGGGCAAATGGTAGCCAGAGCAGAGGGCAAAGAACATGGCAGATGCTCAGTGGTGACCCCAACTGAGAAACTCTTTGGATAGTACTGGAAAAAAACTAGGTGGGGGGCACTGAGTGACCATCCTTGAGTGAGCAGACCTCTGGTTTACACCTAAACCTTTTCTGCTGTACTCCATATTTCCTTTCTTTCCACGCACCCAGGATTCTATGTCTTGGTGGTATAACTGATCCCCCTCCCTGGGAGGGTGTGTCCTTTCCTAAATAGTTGAGCACGATGGTACGCCCCAAATGGAAGAGTCGATGGTCACATTATCTAATACAGTAGAGGTTAGCCACATGTGGTTCTTTATAGTTAGATTCAATTAAAATTAAACAGAATAGAAAATTCAGTTCCTTAGGCCTATTTCAAGTGCTCAATAGCCAAATGGAGCCAATGGCTACCATACTGGATGGTGCACGTTTTCCATCATTGCAGAACATTCTATTGGACCGTGCAGCTCTGGAGGGATAAAGAAACGAGGTTGACAATTTCTCTGCTGTGTTGATAGGTTCAATTAAGGAAGAGCTTGCAAGCTGGCCTGGAGACATATCTCATTTAGCCCGAAATGTGCTTAAAACATTAAAACATTTGTTGGAACAACAGCCATCTCTCTCTCTCTCCCCCTTTCCTCCCTCCCTCTCGCTCTTCTTGTTCTCGCTCTTTTTCTGTCTCTCTAGATTTTCCGCTACTTTGAGAATTTACACGCTCTGGCAACGCAGGGCTTGCTTTCTTCTATCCTGAGAATCCTTAGCCTTGACACCCATCTCCACTCCTCTGCAGCCTCTACTGGGTTTTCCTCACTTTACCTTACCTGGTTACTTGGCCCCTGTGGGCATCCTAGTTTGAAACCTCTGATCCAGACCAATCTCATATACATGGAAGGATCCTAGGGCCAGCAATCCTAACAGGTTAATGAAAACTGTATTTAAAAGCCAGTGCTGACTTTGGAGACCCAGGCACCGAGGAAAAATTAATAGCAGATTTCCCCCCAGTCCATTGCTTTGTCTGAAATTGGAAAAAACACCTCCCCTTGGCCCCCAGGCCTTCCCTCAAGCTTGAAAGCTGCTCTGGGGGGTCACCAGGGCTCAGGCCCCTGGGCAGGGTTCCCTGTGCTTTCCCTGATGTCAGGGGAAAGGTATGTGGGGAGGATCTGTTTTTCTCATTTGCGAGGAGATTGTCGGGGGTGCTAAAGCGTGACAACAGTGGCGATCACATTTCGGGCTTTAATAAAACACCACGACGCTCAGCTAGACACTACCTCATACTCCACCAGCTGACCTGCATTGAGTTACCCGCTGAGCCAGCACTGAGGGGAGTGGGACGGTGCGGAGGACACGAAGATGGGGCTGGGCCCTGGGGGAAGAGGATCAGATGCCCCTCAACTGTGCTGCACGGGGGGCAGGCCTCTCAAAGGATGCCAGCTTCTCACGGCCCAGGGTGCTTCTGGCCTCTCTGGAGTCAGAGTGTGACTATCCTTGGGGCGGGGGGGGGTCTGAGCGGGACCACCCGCCCAAGACAGAGGATGGGTTCCTGTGGCCTTGGCATTGGTGAGGCGCAGTGGGGCTGAGGGATTGACACTTTCTGACCCAGAGAAACAACTGCAAAGAGTCTTGTGCAAGGATGTCCAGCATCCCAGTGAGAAACTGCAAACACCTGTAGTTCTCTCGATTGGATCATGGTGGAACGAACTGTGGTATATCCATTCAGGGGAATCCTACCCGGCGGCTCAGAAGAAAGAGGGAGATAGTCAGGTGAGCACATGGAAATGTTTCCAAGACATCCTACAGTGCAAAAAGCAGCAGACTGGAGAATGAGACATCCAGTATCACACATGTCGATATTTATAAAAGCCAATTAAAAACAAAACAAGGTGTTATATATGAATGTATCCATATACATAAATGGAAATAGAAAGATCTGGATGCTCACACATCCGACTGGGAACAGTAATTCCATCTGGGAAGGCACTGGCGTTGGGTTAGTGGTCAAAGGAGGCTTTAACCTTACTGAAGTGCTTGCTTTCCTTTCCTTTCCTTCCTTTCTCCCTCCCTCCCTGTTTCCTTCCTTCCCTCCTTCCTTCCTTTACAAGGAGAACATGGACATATATTGCTTTTGAAAAATAAAGTATCTCCCTGGGGAGGAGAGAAGGCAGGATCTAACACTGGACGACAGAGGCCAGCGATATATAGCCTCTGACTGGCTTCCAATAGGCCGGGGTCTGTGCTCAGCACTTCACATAGATTAACGGGGATACTACTATCATTCATCTTATACAGGAGAAAATGAGGTGAGAGGAGTACAGGAACAGGTCTGTTATGAGCTGAATCATGTCCCCTCAAAAGATGTTGCAGTCCTAACCCCAGGACCTGGGAATGTGACCTGATTTGGAAAGAGGGTCTTCACTGATGATCAAGTGAAGATGGGGTCGTGAGGGTGGGTCCTAATCCAGTATGACTGATGTCCTGATAAAAAAGGGAAATCTGGACACAGAGACAGATACGCACACAGGGAGAACATCATGTGAGCGTGCGGGCAGAGGTGGGGTGATAGGTCTACAAGCCAAAGAATGTCTTGGAGAAGATAGGAGAGAGGGGCAAGGAGCAGATTCTCCCTCAGAGCCTTCAGAAGGAGCCAACCCTGCCGACACCTTGATCTTGAACTTCTGGTCTCAAGACCTGCAGGACAGGAAGTTTCTGTTGTTTAAGTCACCCAGTCTGGGTACTTTGTTACCCCAGAAAACTTCTGAGGCCATAAAATGAAGGTGAGGAGGAGCCCAGGAGGCTGTCTGCCTCCAGAGCCTGTGCTTGCAAAGATCCATCCATCCTAAGACTAACTTATAAAAATGTCTCCTGTGGGCCCGGAACAGCATCAGAGGATGCTTGGGTCAAGAGAGGGGAGGTTTTGGGACTAACCTGACTCTTGTCCTCAAGGTACTTCTTATGTCCCCGGAAAAGAGAGGCTCCTCTGCTGCTCCTACCATGGTCTAAGCCATCATTACGTGCCACCTACCCCAGAGGGTGGCAAACTATGACCTGGGGGCTAAATCTGGCCTGCCCGCTGTTTGTGTAAATAAAGTTTTATTGGAACACAGCCATGCTCATTGATTTACATACTGTCTAGGGCTGATTTTGTCCTACAACGGGAGAACTGAGTAGTTGAGACAGAGACACAGAGCTTAAAATATGTACTCTCTGGCTCCTTACAGAAAAAGTTAACTGAGCCCTGACTCAGACTATTACAGTCACCTCCTCACTCTCCCTGCTTTTACCCTGTCCACCCCCCATCTTGCCAGCCTAGTCTCCGTCCAGCAGCCAGAGGGATCCTGCTAAACCCTAAGTCACATCCTGTCCCTCCCCTGCCCAAAACCCCATAACGGCTCCCACCTCCCTCCAAGTGAAAACACAGTCCTCACCGTGACTTGGGCCCCACTTGTCTGCACACCCTCCCACTCATCACTCTCTCCCCACTGTCTCCCACCCCTCTCTCACTGCACCGCACACACAGCAGCCCCTGCTAGTCCTTCAACAACCCTCATGCTCTTGCCCCAGGGCCTTTGCATTTACTGTTCCTTCTGTTTTGAATGCTTTTCCCTTCTCTTTCCATCTATGAAAAGCCTGCGAAGGTTTGTCGATGTCACTGCCTTTGCAAAAACTGCCCCAACTCTATGCCATGTCAGGACAAATGTTTCTGTGCTTCCACACTTCGTGGGGCCTGTAGGGTTAATCTAGGCCTGATATAATGGCCGATTTCTTCTTTCACCTGCTAAACTGGGAAACCCTAAAGGTAGTGCCTTTTTTTTTTTTTTTTTTTTTTATTAACTGTTTTTTTTGCAAGGTCAGAGAGTACAGCAGTTAAGAGCACAGACTCTGGGATCTGGGTCAAATTCTGACTCTGCTTACTAACAGAATGGACTTGGACAAGGTACTAATCTTCGTGACTCTCAACTTCCTTGTCTGTAATTGAGCTATAGAATGGTCCTGCCCACATAGGGTTTTGTAAGGATTGAACGAATCAATACAGGTAAAGCATTTTGAAAAGCCCCTCGCCCACAGAAAATGCCACATACACGTTTGCCTTAATTATCATTAGTATTACTAGTTTGAATTCCATAGGCCCAAACTGAATTGAGTTCACCACCGACAGAGGTTCATGGATGGTCAGCTCTGCTGATGAAGCAATTTAGAAGCAAAGCAGGACACTGCAGTCTTCAGTCCAAATTCCAAAGACACGTCAGGATGCTACACATGAATGCATCTCAGGAAGCGGGGCAGAAGGGAACTAGGGTAGAGACATTCAGTTTCACACGTCCTTGATGTTGTAGTTGGGCTTCAAATGCCCATCCCTGGGCTCCAGTGCCAGCCCCGCTGTTCCCTAGGTGTGTGATCTTGGGAAAGTTACTAGATACCTGTGAGTCTCCAGTGTTTTTTTTTGTAATAAACTTTTTTTTTTTTTTTTTTTTTGGCTGCATCAGGTCTTCATTGCTGCACGCGGGCTTTCACTAGTTGCAGCGAGCGGGGGCTACTCTTCATTGTGGTGCACGGGCTTCTCTTGTTGCGGAGCACGGGCTCTAGGCGCGTGGGCTTCAGTAGTTGTGGCGCGCGGGCTCAGTAGTTGTGGTTCGCGGGCTCTAGAGCGCAGGCTCAGTAGTTGTGGCGCACGGGCTTAGTTGCTCCGTGGCATGTGGGATCTTCCCGGACCAGAGATCAAACCCGTTTTCCCTGCATTGGCAGGTGGATTCTTAACCACTGCACCACCTGTAATAAACTTTTAATTTTAGAATAGTTTTAGATTTACAGAAAAATTGTGAATACAGTAGAGTGTTCCCATATATCTTTTATTGTTAACATCTTATATTCAAATAGTATATTTGTCACAACTAATAAATATCACTATATTATTATGAACTGATGTCAATTCTTTATTCAGTCTTTCTACTGCCGTCCTTTTTCTCTTTCAGGATCCCATCTGGGGTACCACATTACATTTTGTCACCTTGTCTCCTTAGGTTCTTCTGGGTTGTGATAGTTCCTCAGACTTTCCTTGGTTTTAGTGACAGTTTAAAGGAGTACTCGTCAGGTATTTTGCAGAATGTCTCAACTGGGATTTGTCTGATGTTTTTCTCATGGTTAGACTGGAGTTACGGGTTTTGGTGAGGAAGATCACAGAGGTAAAAGTGCCACTCTCATCACATCACAAGGGTACTTACTGTCAACATGACATCACTGTTGATGTTGACCTTGATCACCTGGCTCAGGTAGTGTTCCTCAGGCTTCTCTACTGTAAAGTTACTCTCCCCCCACCTTTCCATAGTATACTCTTTGGAAGGAAGAAACTATGCAAAGCTCACAGTAAAGGGTAGAGTAGCTACATAAATTATTTTGAATTTTTCTGTATGGGAGATTTGTCTGTTCTCCTCCACTTATTTATTCAATCATTCATCTGTGTCAGTATGGACTCATGGGTACTTATTTTATATTTGGGGTTGAATACTATGTTATTTGTTTTAGTACTCAAAGTGTTCCAGCTCTGGCCACTGGGAACCCTTCCAGTCAGCACTTGTGTCCCTTTGACATACCCCATCATCACGGGGTTTTTTGAGCACTTCTTTAGTTTTTGGTACTATAAGATGCTCCATGTTTATCATGTAACTTCTCTGTCCCAGCCCTAGAATCAGTCACTTCTCCAAGGAGCCCTGGTTCCATTCACTGGAAAATGGTGTTTTGAAGTCATGATCTGGATGCTGGATGTGCGAGTTGCTGCAGGAGTGTCATTGCTTCTGGGCCCTCTTGGGCAACAGACCAAGGTCTCCAGGACTTAAAAAAATATATTTATTTATTTATTTGGTTGTGCCAGGTCTTAGTTGCAGCAGGCAGACTCCTTGGTTGTGGCAGGCTCCTTAGTTGTGGCTCGCAGGCTCCTTAGTTGTGGCCTGCCAGCTCCTTAGTTGTGGCATGCATGTGGGATCTAGTTCCCTTGCCAGGGATCGAACCCAGGCCCCCTGCATTGGGAGCGCGGAGTCTTAACCACCGTGCCACCAGGGAAGTCCTGGATTTTTAAAAAATTATGAAATATGGGTAATGCATCCACTTGCAGGTGTGCAATGAGGCATGTGGCTGGCCTAAAAATGATACCGATTATAGTCCAGACCACTCCTTTCACCAGTGTGGAAACTGAAGCTCGGACAGGGCCAAGTGGAACTTACATAAAGGGTCACAGGGCCTGGGTGAAGGTATCTGTGGGATTGCAGGAGCGTTCCCATCTTTCATCAGTGATGACAGTGATTTATCCTTTTGTCATGTGCTCAAAGTCCAGATTTAGTTTCAAGGTAACATTAGTCTCCTGAAATGCATGAGGGCATCCCACCTTTTCTTTGCTCTGCAGTTTGTGCAGGATGGGATTTATTTATCCTTTCCTTGAATGTTTGGTGGAACCCTTGTTTAAAATGAGCTGGACCTGGTGCCTTTGTTAGAGCTGTACACCTTTAACTACGATTTCAATTTCTCATGGTCACTGGTTTATTTATTTAAAACATTTCCCCTTGGGTTAATTTTGATAATTTACATCTTTCTGAAAAGGGTCAACTTCATCCAGGTTTTCAAGTTCATTGGAACAATACTGCTCATGGTATTCTCATAATAAAAAAAAAAAAAAAGAATCTCCCCTGAACCTATAATAATGTCCACCCTTTCATTCTGGATATTGGTTACTGATCTCTTCTTCTCCCTCTTTTTCTTCTTGTTCATGCTTGCCAAAGGCTTTCTACCTTAATGATCTTTTCAATTACCAGTTCTTATTAATTTTCCTGGTTTTCTAATAAATGTAATTTAAGGCTGTCTGGATCAGCCTTTGCCTGCACCCCACAGGTTTTGATCCTTACTATTCTCATCCTTGCTTGTTTCTGAACAGTAAGCCTGGTGACAAATACCCATCAAAATCCCTTCTGATTATGCTGGTGACAGCCGGGGTTTTCCCAACCTGCTCTGCTGTGGTCTGATCCCATTACTTTTTGTCCTTGGCTGCCTGGAGACAGGAATGCAGAAAGGAAATTGTTGACAAATTTGCTTTAGAAAAATGACTCTCATCCAAGCCCAGATGGACTCCCTGCCCACTCCTTCTCCTTCAAGGCAGGTATATTTTATTTTATTTTATTTTATTTTTGCGGTACGTGGGCCTCTCACTGTTGCAGCCTCTCCCGTTGCAGAGCACAGGCTCCAGATGCGCAGGCTCAGCAGCCATGGCTCACGGGCCCAGCCGCTCCATGGCATGTGGGATCTTCCCGGACCGGGGCACGAACCCGTGTCCCCTGCATCGGCAGGCGGACCCTCAACCACTGTGCCACCAGGGAAGCCCCCGAGGCAGGTATATTTTAAAAGTGAGAGTGCTTAATGCTGCCTCTAGACTAGCCAGAGAGGGGCCTGCTCCCTGGGAGGGAAACCTGGGCTGTCTTTCTCGTGTTGTTTAAATGTTTAACTTATCTGAAGAGCACTAAACAGGCTGTGGACTGTGTTGCATTAATGGTCAGTTGGGCAGGACGTCTTGGAGAGCAGCTCAGCGCTGACACGGTGAAGTATTATTCTCCCTGACAGCTGCTGCAGAACTGTAAATCAGACGCTCAGCAATCAGGCCCAGGTGTCAGGCAGGCGGCCACGGCCTGCCCAGATTCCAGCCACTTCTGAGTCCCTCCAGCATGATCCGTCCCAAAGCTCTGGCAGCATCTTGAAATGCTCCCCCTCCAGCCCACCCTCCAGCCTGGCCATGCCTGATTCGGGCCAGGGATACCTTCTGTCAAAACCTTTAGGTTGATTTTGTTTCTTATGAAGGACTCTTTTCTTCCACCCACTCTGTGGACCCGTATTCCTTCTCCAATTCACTGTTCATCTCAAAACTGTATCTTTGGGACTTCCCTGGTGGCGCAGCAGTTGAGAATCCGCCTGCCAATGCAGGGGACACGGGTTCCATCCCTGGTCTGGGTAGATCCCACATGCTGCGGAGCAACGAAGCCGGTGTGCCACAGCTACTGAGCCTGCGCTCTAGGGCCCGCAAGCCACAACTACTGCACCTGCGTGCCTAGAGCCCATGTTCCACAACAAGAGAAGCCACTGCAATGAGAAGCCCGCACACTGCAACAAAGAGTAGCCCCACCTCGGGGCAACTAGAGAAAGCCCGCACACAGCAACTAAGACCCAACGCAGCAATAAATAAAGTAAGTAAGTAAATAAATAAATAAATAAATAATTGTATCTTCTGTGAAAGATAAATGTCCCAGCCTAGAAGTCAGCTTGGCCTGGGATCAGATCTCCACTCTACTCTTACTAGCTCTGTGACCCTTGAAAAATGACCTCCCTGGGCTTCATTCTTCATATGTAAAATAGAGATTAAAAAAAAAAATCTCCCTTTCCATGGTACTTGTGAGATTTCAGTGAGAAAATGCACGTGTGATGCTTGGCACAGGGTAAGAGCTCAATACGTGTCAGCCCTGGGCAAGTTAACCTCTCCGTGCCTCAGTTTTCCCATCTCTGAAATGGGGATACGTAACAGTATCTACCTTCTGTGACCGTTGGAAAGGTTAAATGAAGGCATGCAGGTGAGCCCTTCGGGCACTGCCTGGCGCACAGTGAGCTCTCAGGACATGTCAGCTGTTGCTGTGATTGGGTTTATTATTCTCACCTGTGCCCCCCCTCGGCTCCAACCTCAGTCCACATCCTTATTTCTAGAAATGCATTCAGATCCTTTGTTTATTGCTTTGTTCCCCTTGCAGGGGGGAGGAGGGTGCCGTAGTAGTGTAGTGTGGTTTAGGTTGCTGTTATTTGTGTGACTTTTTTTTTTGCATATACGATGTGAGGAAGACATGATAATTCACGGAGGAGTTTTTCATCTCTGTCTTCTTCGTTTACACTGGGAATTTCTCGTCCTCTTGCTGTCAGACCTTGCTCATCTTCCTCTAGGCTTCCTGGCTGCACCAATCCTCCCTGCTCTCCTTCTCCCTTTGAACCCACTGTCTACAGCACTGTAGAGTCTAGATTTCCTGTTGGGAATCTTCTTTCTCAGCCAGATGGCAACCGTTCTCCTGGGGGAGGCGGCACAGCACAGTGGATAAGTGCAAGGGCCCTGGAGCCAGGCTGCCTGGGTCTGAATACTGCCACTGCCAACTGTGTGACTTTGGGCTGTTCGCTTAACTTCTCTGTGCCTCAGTTTCTTCATTTGTAAAATGGGTGTTATGGACTGAGTGTTTGTGTCCTCCCCAAATTCATATGTGGAAGCACAAACACTCAGGTGGTTGTATTTGGAGAGGCGGCCTCTAAGGAAGTAATTAAGGTTATGTGAGGTCATAACGGTGGTGCCCTGATCTGATAGGATTAGTGTCCTAATAAAAAGAGACACCAGAGCTGGCTAGCACATGCTTTTTCTCTCCCTTCCTCTCTCCCTCTCCTTGTACACACACTGAGGAAAGGCCATGTGGAGACCCAGTGAGAAGGTGGCCTCTACAAGCCAGGAACAGAGCTCTCACCAGAAACCACATTTGCCAGCCCCTTAATCTGGGACTTCTAGCCTCTAGAATGGTAAGAAAATTAATTTCTGTTGTGTTAAGCCATACAGTCTGTGATGTTTTGTTATGGGAGCCTGAGCAGACTGAGACAATAGGGATAATAATAGTGAAGATTAAACAAGTTAATACATGTAAACTGCACAAAACAGTGCCTGGTACCTAGTAAGTACTCAGTAAATATCAGCTGTGATTACTGTTACTATTATTATCATCATCATCATCCTAACTGAAAATGTAGGTCATGTCTTACAGATTTAGGGTTCCAGAGCTTCACTGTCTCATAGAACTTTCTACAATAAGTACAATGAATGTCCAATATGATAGCCACCAGCCACATGTGGCTAATTACATTAAAATTATTTAAAATTAAATACAATTAAAAATTCAATGCCTCGGTCACACTAGCCATATTTCAAGTGCTCAATAACCACATGTGGCCAGTGGTTACTGTACTGGACAGTGCAGAATAGAACACAGACATCCCTAGGGCTCTAGAGCATTGGCTTTCAAGTGGTTTTGACTGTGACCTTCCGTAAGAGACACATTTTCTATCACACAGAGATTTAAATGACTGAAACATAATTGGTAACACTGAGACAATTTCTCAAACAATATTCACCACTACTATTTGAGATGCACCCTATCATACCCCTTTCAATCAACTTTCCTTTTTAAACGTTTAAAACCGTAGCTTCTAATTATTAGGGAAACATAAACTACAATGAGGGATCACCTCACACTGGTCAGAGTGGCCATCATTAAAGGGTCTACAATAACAAATGCTGGAGAGGGTGCGGAGAAAAGGGAACCCTCGTACGCTGTTGGTGGGAATGTAAATTGGTGCAGCCACGATGGAGAACAGTATGGAGGTTCCTTAAAAAACTAAAAATTGAGTTGCCATATGATCCAGCAATCCCACTCCTGAGCATGTATCGGAGAAAACTCAATTTGAAAAGACACATGCACCCCAATGTTCACTGCAGTGCTATTTACAACAGCCAAGACATGGAAGCAACCTAAGTGTCCATCAACAGATGAACGGATAAAGAAGATGTGGCACATATATACAATGGAATACTACTCAGCCATAAAAAGAATGAAATAATGCCATTTGCAGCAATATGGGTGGACCTAGAGATTATCACACTAAGTGAAGTAAGTCAGACACAGAAAGACAAATACCATATGATATCACTTATATGTGGAATCCAAAATATGACACAAATGAACTTATTGACAAAAGAGAAACAGACTCACAGTCATACTGATAGAAGACAAACATGTAGTCACCAAAGCGGAAATGGGGGGATAAATTAGGAGTTTGGGATTAACAGATACACACCACTATATATAAATTAAACAACAAGGATTTATGTATAGCACAGGGAACTATATTCAATATCCTGTAATAAACCATAATGGAAAAGAATATGAAAAAATATATATGTATAACTGAATCACTTTGCTGTACATCAGAAACTAACACAACATTGTGAATCAACTATACTTCAATAAAACAAACAAAAAATAAAACCTTAGTTTCATCCTAAGCAATATCACCTATGAAATCACTGGCATAATATGCTAGTCATTTTCCCCCTAAAACACTAATAAGAGAAAAACTGTAAGTTTAACAACAAAAAAATTTTGTTTTCACGTAAAAGCAAGTTACATGAAGCCTGGATTGTGCCGTACGCTAGGTGATCCATAAATATGGTGCAGCTGATTGACTACTCTCAAGGGCTTGGTGCAGCGTTTCTCAACGGGGTGCCCCGGCATTTTGCGTGGAATGATTCCTCGTCGTACAAGGCTGTACAAAGTACTGGGTTATGTGGCCCCCCTGGCCCCGACTGCTAGGAGCCGACCGTTCTTCCCCTTCGTGTGATAACCCACACTTCCCTCCCATTTCCAAACTCACCCTCCCCCACTTGACGATAACGAGGTTGCAGACATGGAGAGCCTGATCTCTGAGAACGAGGGAAGACGGGAAGGCGAGGACGGGGCTGTCCCTCGCCTGAATGTGCCCTGCTTTCCCCCACTCACCTCTTCACGCAGGGGCCACGAGGATGGATGGCATCGCCTCCCCCGCTGCACACTGAGCCCCGAAATCAAACCCAAGAGGACTGCTCCCGGGCACCTCCACTCAGCCGGCTCCGGCCTGACTTTGGCAGTGGCACATGCGCAGTTGAGTGAGCCCGAGGATGCTTTCATGAGCTCCCAAGCGGCAGCTGTGTGAATTTCAATTAAACCTCCACCCTTGCTCCACAACCTAGCTGACCTTTCAGGTGAGGGTCCTCTGCCCTGGATTTTACTGCAAAAGAAGCAGCTCTCGCACAAAGGCAAGTTGGCCGGGTAATTGTCAATATTTATGCCCAAACTCCAGCAACTTGCTGTCATTTAGGGCCAGGTTGCTCACCACTGTCATAATCTTTGCCCTATCTCTGCATTACATGTATTGTTACTGAATTATGGTAAAATCGGGGATTGGGCAACCTAGTTACCTTTTCTAGCTCATCATACAGTAAACATATAATGATTTAAATTAAACAATTTGCCCCTGTACCATGTAAACCCCCCTTGCACAGTCCCAGTGGCACATGCAGCCCTCTGGTGGGGAGGCCCATCCCTTGGGAATGTACCGTGTGCCAGGCTCTCTGCTGACTGCTTCCGTGTATCTCCCATCATCCTGACGACCCTGGAAGTTAGGGGCTTTTCTTCTACCCATTTAACAGATGAGAAAACCGAGGTTCAAGGAGGTGGAGTGACTTGCACAGGTCACACAGCCAGGAGATGGTGGAGCCAGGACTCAAAGGCAGACTGAACTGATTAGCAGACACTTGCTGTAAACTCTGGACACACATCCCTAAAGTCCTGAGATACAGCTGAACTTGGCACCTACTTTGTCTCTGACCAGTCCTCCTCATGGAATCCCTGCCTCATGAGCACTTTCACCTTTCAGTCCAGGAACGATCTAATGCAAAACACCTGCTTCCACCATTGCCCCCCTTTGGTCTGTTCTCCACCCGGCCGCCAGAGGGAGCCTCTGAACGGTGAGTCAGGTCCTGTTGCTCCCCTGTTCTAAATCCTCCAATAGCTTCTGGTCACTGTTAGAATGTTACCCAGAGCCTTATGATGGCCCAGAGGCCCCACATGATCTGTCTCCCCTCCCCCAAACTGCCCTCCACAGTCCTTCCTGCTCTTTTGCTCTAGCTCACTGGGCTCTCCTTCCTGTTCCTGGAACGTGCCAACTCTGACCACGCCCCAGGGCCTCTGCTGTTCTCTCTCTCTGGCACACTCTCTGCCTAGATGCCCACGTGGTCCTCTCCCTTACCTCCTTCAGGTCTCTGCTCCAGTGTCACAGAAGCCTCACCTGCTTTTACCAAGGCAAACAGTCCCTGGGACCATCTCCTCCAGCTCTGCTGGCCTCTCTTTGGAGCACTTTATCTGACAGTTTATATTCAATTGTTTATGGTCTGCTTCCCCAACTGGAAGGTCAATGCTTCCAGGGTGGGGGAATCTTGCTGTGTTTTTTTTTTTTTTTTCATTTTTTGTTTTTTTGCCACTGAATCCACAGCACTTAGAGCAGGGCCTGGTGAATGCTAAACTCTCCATAAATCGCTGCTGCTTGTGGGAGCTGATCTTATTTAGAGATGGCCCTGCAGACTCAGAGCAGAAGGGGATCTGACTTCGTTCCCTAAACCCCATCATCTGACCATCCACGCAGGAGCCAGGCTCCAGCCCCGAAGGGCCTCCCTGGGGAGCTCCACCGGGCTGCTCTTCAGATTTTGACGGGGGCTCCCCACACCAGCAAGCAATATGTTTTCACTTGTGTCTTAACTTCTGCATCGTATAACATGGTTTCAATTCTGCTGAGGTGCCCTCAGGGCTTCTGGCACTGGGGACATTTTGGAAAAAAAATGTAGAGAATAAAAACAAACTGGCTTCCCTGAGTAGCTCCAGCTGGTAATTAAGATCCTTTTCCAAGAGGTGCGACTTTGACTTTGGGGTCAGCGAAGAACAGCAGAGGGGGCAAGGTTCTGAAGACATGGGCTTGGACACACACCAGTCTAAAAAATACCTGGCTCTGAGCCTCAGGTTCAACAAGACGGACAAAGTGCTGACTATGTATCTACCACTGTCACTGCGTGAGGGCTTCAAACTTGCGTATCTGCCTGTCGATTTGGTATTTCACTGGGGTGTCCCAGACACCTCCGACCTCATGTGCCCACAACAGAAGGATGGATTCTCCCGTCTACCCCATCACAGAAAACAGCCCCATCACCCAGGTCAGGCCAAGCCCAGGAGCCCCTCTTGGCTCCTCTCTCCTCTCATCCCCCACATCCAACCCGTCAGCAAGGCCTCTCAGCTTTCCTGCCATTCTCCCGGAGCCCACGTCGTCTTCCCATCTTGATCCAACCCATTTTTCACCTTTTGCTTGGAAGTATCTCTTTGCTGGTCCCCCTGTCTCTACCTTTCCCATCCTACTGCCTGATCTGCATGCAGCAACCAGAGTGGTCATTTTAAAACATTAATCAGGTCATGTGGCTCTTCCCGTTTCATGCTCCCTCGCCCCATGGTTGTCCAACTCTGATGTCTGTGGCTCGTGTCTGGCTCACGCCTCCCTCTCCAGACTCATCCCTCCCAGTCGCCCCCCTGCTTTCACTCACTCACTGCCCTCACCTGTCCTTCTTGCCGATCCTTGATGATATCACACTAGTTCTCACCTCAGGGCCTTTGCACCTGCTGATCCCACCTCCCTTGGTCTCCAGCTGGCTGGCTCCTGTCATCATTCAGGCCTTGGCTCAAGCGCCACATCCTCGAGATGCCTTCCCTGATGCCCTCGAGAATGCTGTCCTCCTACCCTACTCCCTCACCCCCAACACTCACGATCACATCTGATTGTTTTATTTTCTTCACGTCCTTTTCACTACCACAAGCAAGCTTGTTTATGGATTTGTTTGGTTGTTTACTGCCTGGTCCCTGGGGATTTAGGGTGAATCAGACAGACGTCGTCCCTCCTTGCACAAAAGTGACATTCTAAGCAGGAGACAGGGAAAAACTACATCTACCCTGGACTTTTCAGCTACAAGGGCCAATTATTTCCATTTTTTGCTAAAGCAAGTTGGGTTTTGCTATGTGCAATCAGCTGAGTCTTTACTACATTAGGCTCCATAATACTTGCTGAATTCAATTGCCATGTTTTTTTTTTTTTAATTTAAAAATTTAAGTTCTCTCTCTCTCTTTTTTTCCCCCCAAGACATAAGAGAACTTTGTAAAGGGAGCTTGCACATTGCTTTTGGCTAAAGAGATAGTTTTGGGCCTTGATGCTACTGGCATTCTCCACTACTCCAAAGCTTTCTTTCTCAGCAAGTTTTTTTTTTTTTTTAAATATTTAGTTATTTATTTAGGCTGTGCTGGGCCTTAGTTGCGGCATGCAGACTCTTGGTTGCTGCATGCATGCAGGATCTAGTTCCCTGACTAGGGATTGAACCCCAGCCCCCTGCGTTGGGAGCATGGAGTCTTACCCACTGGACCACCAGGGAAGTCCTCTTCCTCAGCAAGTTTCTATCTCAATCCTCTCTTTGAAAAAGATGTTGGGCAGAGAGCATCAATCTCATTTCATAGATCGGAGGACTGAGGCCCAAACGGCTTGCCAAGATTGGACGGAACACGAGATCGATCATTTCAGCAAGGATTTCCCTTTCTGGAACTCTAGGACTGCAGACTGGGAAGGAAACTCTGTATCCTTTCCTGACGATAAATGAGTAATGCTCTCAGTCGGCCAGGACAGATTTGCAATTTATAGCCTTCATATTACTACTTCACAGTTGAGTACCCAGGGATTTTCCAGATTCTAAGAGAAAAATATTCCTACTAGGATAAATAGAATTGTTCTTTTACATGCAGTTTTATTTTAGGTTGCCTTTATTTTTCAATCTGTTAAACCAAAAACGAGAATATAATTTACAGAGCTAGAAGATTCCCACATTAATCCTCTTATCAACCAAAAGAACTTTCCTCACCTTGGAGAAAGCTGCTTGCTCTTTCATTAGGGGTAAGTAGTGCACTGCATTTCCCTCCTTGCTTTGTCTACCAGGAAGCTCAGAGAGACTCAACTTAACTGCTGTAGTTAGCCTGAGCCAGGCGTTTTCTGGTACAATGCCTCACCCTTATTCATTACATGGCTTTCAATTCCTCTGCCTTTGCTTTAGTAGCTCTATTTTAAATATGTTTTCTATTTGAAATTCTTCCCCAATCTTTCTGACACAGGCTGGGTATAAACAAACGAATTAAATTTATTTCTGAAGCTGCCCTCCCCCTTTTTCCTATCTCCCTTGCTACTTGCTTAGGGGCACAGGAGCAGATACTTTAAATCCGCACGGTCCCACTGTTCACTCTCTCTCTCTCTCTTTGTAAAACATGTTTTCAGGAGAATGTAAATTGTTTTTAAAAGCTTCCATCCTGGCCCACTGCTAATTATTCCTGACCCAGGAGGATCTGTACTAATTTGCCTTAATAAACTTTATTAAATAGCAAATTTCAGGAGGAAGAAACTACACAGCCTTGATTGGATTAGTAAAACTGCCAGTGGACATCACCACTAGAGCAGAGAGAAAAGCCCATTAACCGTAGGGAGGGAAGGTGGGGAGAGAATCCGGTCAAGTGTGTTTCCAATAAGCCATGGCTGGCCACAGTTTTGTGCCTTCTTGGGGGTTGTGAGCAAAAGTTTCAAGCCTCCAAACGAAAAAGGGAAAAAAAAAGGAAAAAGAAAAGGCAGTGTCTCTGCCCCCAAACCAGATGCAGGTGATTAAATACAGCAACTACGGAATGAAATGAGCAATCAAGCAATTCCAAACCTCCAGGTCATTGAAGAACAGATGTGTATCTGCGAGGTTGAAGATCATTTCTTCCATCATGAGGCCGATGCGCACGGACGCCGTGGTGTCCTGTTAGGAAGAAGCAGAGAAAAGCGCAAGTAAGTGGAGTCGCTGTCGTCTCAGCCTCCTCTCCTCCCGGCCCACCCCTGAATGGCGGATCCGGTCTGTCCTCAACCGCACGGCTAGCACACGGCCTAAGATGTGTCCCCGGGTGGGGTCAGGGTGATAATGTTGCACAGCTTCTGAGATTGCACTTCTACTTTGTCATCGTTTCTATTTACCCTCGTCAGTGTTTAAATCTCCCCCCACAAATATGCCCCTGGAATGGCAACTGTGTTCAGTGTTGCAAGAACCAGAAATGGCTGTAGGAAAGGAGAGCCTCTTGGAGAATGTGTGTTTCCAGGGAGGCCTGAGAGATTTCAGGGAACGCAGTATAAACTATGTATAAACTACCGGGAGCGCTGGGATGTTGGTTCTCCCCTATAGCTCTATGGTTATAGCCCTCCTCCTCCAGCTATTTAAAAAACCACTTTTATCTAACAAGAGAGGATTAACTACGAAAACAAACATATAAACAAAACCCACTGTAGGGGACTTCCCTGGTGGTGCAGTAGTTGAGAATCCGCCTGCCAATGTAGGGGACCCAGGTTCGATCCCTGGTCCAGGAAGATTCCACATGTCGCAGAGCAACTAAGCCCGTGTGCCACAACTACTGAGCCTGCGGGCCACAACTACTGAGCCCACGCACCACAACTACTGAAGCCCACGTGCCTAGACTCCAGGCTCCGCAACAAGAGAAGCCACCATCGTAATGAGAAGCCCACACACTGCATCGAAGAGTAGCCCCCGCTCTCTGCAACTAGAGAAAGCCCGCATGCAGCAATGAAGACCCAATGCAGCCAAACCAGACCAAACAAAGAAACCCACTGTAGTACATCCATACCCGGGAAAACAAGGCAGCCATTAAAAAAATGGAGTAATGCTCGAACTCCTGACATGAAAGAATCATCCAGAAAAATAGTATTAAGGAACAAAGGCAAGTTGTATCACAGTACAGCGTGTAAAACACAGTGCACAATAAAAGGGTCCATTCTCTCTCCCTCTGTCTCTGTCTCTCCTTCTCTTTTCTATATACATAGCATGTAGACTGCATTACTCTTTACCCATATTTGGGGTCCCATCCTGAAAAGCTTCTTCCCGTAGGAAGATGATATACACCAGGGGCTGGCAAACTATGGCCTGAGGGCCAGATCGGCCTGCTGTCTGTTTTTGAATGGCTCACGAGCTGAGTGATTTTTACATTTTTGGACAGTGTATTGTCTACAGTTGCTTTTGTGCTTTGAAGGCAGAGGTAAGTAGTTGTGACAGGTCCTTACAGATCCTAAAATACTATCTGGCCCCCTGCAGAAGAAGGCTGCTGCCCCCTGATATAGATGCTCCCTGTTGACCTCAGATGTGACCATATGACTTGCTTTGGCCAATGAAATGTGAGCAGAAGTTATGTTTTGCTTCTGCTTGAAAGCTTTAAGAGCTAGTGCATGGTTCACCATGCTCTCTTCCCACTTCACAAAGCTAAACGTCCCAGATAAAAGCTACTCGGTTAGCTTGGGTTCCAGAGTAAAGAGCTGCAACAGACCACAATGGACACGTACTATAAATAGGAAGTAGATGAGACTGTAAAGCAATTACACTCCAGTTAAAAAAAAAAAGAAATAGATGAGATTTGGGGGATGTGTTTTACTGCAGCGTAACCTCACCTATCCCAACTGATACACGTGGAAAATACGGAGCATATGGCACACAATGGTTCTCAACCCGGGCTGCACACTGTGATGATCTGAGGAGCATTTACAAATCCTGATGCTCAGGCCATATCCCTGATCAAGAAAATCAGAATGGCTGAGGGTGGGATCCAGGCACCAGAAAAGTTTAAAGCTCCCCACTTTATTTCAATGTGCAGTCAAGGTTAAGAGCCCCTGGTCTCGTAAGATAGCTAGCTAGTGGGAAGCAGCCGCATAGCACAGGGAGATCAGCTCGGTGCTTTGTGACCACCTAGAGCGGTGGGATAGGGAGGGTGGGAGGGAGGGAGACGCAAGAGGGAAGAGATATGGGAACATATGTATGCGTATAACTGATTCACTTTGTTATAAAGCAGAAACTAACACACCATTGTAGAGCAATTATACTCCAATAAAGATGTTAAAAAAAAAAAAAGAACCACTGATCTAAAAGGAGAGACAACACTTAGTAATATTCCTGGTTAAGTGCTTTCTCTGTGCCACTCTCTAAGTATTAACTCATTTAATCCCACAACACTCTTTGAGGTGAGCACTAGTATTTTCCTATTTCACAGATGAGAGCACTGAGGCTCACCAAGTAACTTGCTCAAGGCCACACAGCTAGCGAGTGCTGGGATTTGAAGCCAGGTAATCTGGCTCCAGAGCAGCACTGCTTCAGAGGAGGCATTGGAGGGGCCAGGATTGGGAGAGGAATAAAGGGGGCCTTGACCTGTCACTCCATACACTTCTTTTCCCCGTTGAATTTTTTTACTAGGAGGCTGCATTACTTCTATTATAAAAATAAATAATGAATGACATAAACCCTTCTTGACCCTTAAAAAAAAAAAAAGGAAAAAACCCGTAGCTGGTGATCTCAGCTTCACACACACAACTGTGAAGAATCAAGCCCAGGAACACAGCCATTAGGTGAAACATCTCATTAGGGCCCCAACAGCCAAAGCTTAGCACTCCGGATCCTGGCTGGAAGTCGCAGGGTAGAGCGCTCCATGAATAACGAAGAGAAAGTGGGGAGAACAAACTTTTCAGGGCCAAGCAGGGAATCGTTGTGTGACCTGGCAAAAGGGTTTGGGGGTGTTTCCACACATTACTCATACCCAAACCGTTTCACCTCTGCAGGATTGCACATTCTTTCTTGGCGAGGCTGTTTGTATACCTAACCACCTGTGCCCAGCCCTCCGTGTACTAGACAGGAAGCAAGAGGAAGGGGCCATCCAGACTTATCCTCTGAAAGGATTTATTCAGAAAAATGTCAAGTCCCATGCCAGCACACAAAACAGGAAATGTAATTACTGTAGACAAAATGGCTTACCTATGACAAGTATTTGCATAGTTAGAAGAAGCCAAATCCTCTCTATCAATAAAGCTGAAATTATGACTTACTGATATTGGGAGGATGTGAAGAGAAAGTCTGCATTTGTGTGATAAAGGCAAGGGTGAGAAAAGAGAGCTAAAGTCTTATCTTCCAGTTTGGGAAGCCAGAGACCATGCCTAAAACAGAAAAACAAAAAAATCAAGATGTGGTCACAGAAGCAGGTTACTTAGAAATTTGGAGGTGAAGACCCAAAGAATCAGCAAGAGTTGAAAGTTGTTGCCTCTGCACAGAAAGAGAGGGTGGGGTTGGGTGGAAAGTCGCTGGGGACTGCTGTTTTTCGTAATACTTTCCTTTGGAGAACTCTATGGGTTTTAAACTCTATGCTTAGATTTCTTGGATTAAAAGAAAACTAAATTAAAAATAAAAGGAAACATACTCAAGTAATGTTACCCTACAGTAAATATTAAACTGGAAAAAGACCCATACATGTGAACAAGGGACATGTAAAAAGATGTTCATTACAGAACTGTCTGTAAATAGCAAAAGTTCGGAAACAATTTAGCTGTCCAGCCAAAGGAAATTAGAGAAATAAAATGTAGAATATTCATACAATGGAAAACTAAACTCAATGGAAAGAAATGAACCAGACCTCCATGTATTACCAAGGATGCATCAAAAAAAAAAAATTTGAGTGAAAGCAAGTTTTCTGGAAGTTATATACTGCATGTTATTACCATTTATTAGAAACATATACAATGTTACTACATATTTTCCATGGGCACTTATATATTTGTAAATATCTGCAAGGATATACCCAGAGTCAGAACAGCAATTACTTGCGGAAAGCAGAGAGGAGGAGACAGAGGAATTAGAGGTGATGATCAAAGTGAACTTGAGTATTATCCGGTATATTCTAAATGTTTTTTTAAAGAGAAGGGATTCAAACATTTCTTGTATAATTAAAAATTGAAACAAAAACTTAAAGACACCCAAAAGTTTCTGAGGAGAACCTTTAGAATACCCAACTATTCCCGAAGCATTCTCTTATTTCAGCTTTTCCTCAAATCTGCTTGCATGCTGCCTATTAGATTGTTTTGAACTATGTAGGGGGGACCTCTTTTCAAGACACGATAGAAACTAGTTGTGCTGGGGTGGAAAAGTCTGGAATAGCCCATGAAAAGCACAACTGTCCCAGGGGTTAAGTAACACAAAGTGTTACTCTGGGCCAGACCACTCTATCCAAGGAGAAAATGTTTTTTTCAGGGTTGTAAAGACTGAGAAATGAAGGAAAAAAACCGTGGAGGCTCAGCATTAATTAATGTGAAAGACAGCTGGAGTGAGGACAGGATGACAGCCATGGGTTTCATCTCATGTTGCCCGCTGAATGCGCCCCTAATATGCTCTATAAACACACCACCCTGGTCTGTTGGCTTAAGTTACCCTGTGCAGCTTGGAGCGGGAGGACGCCCTATCTGACCCAGCACATCTCCCAGTCAAAGAAAGCCTAAAATATGGGAGCCTTCATGCCATGTTCTTCAGCTAATACAAGGCTACAGGCTAACATTGCAGGGAGGACTAAATGAGGTAGCACGCGTGTAAACCCCTAACCCAGGGCCCGGTATGCAGCAGGCACTCCCCAAGCGTTGGTTATTGTCAAAATCCCCCAGTCCACTTCCTCACCCCCTTAAGCAAAGAACCTGCTTCTGTAAACCCAGCAGGAACACCCCAAATCAGATGGTCCTTTATTAAAGATGCGCTTTATGAAAGTACCATCTCACATGAAAACCATTTTCTTAATCATTACATACCCTTTGGATTAAAAAAAATCAGTGGTTAATTTCCTAAACAAGCAACAGCAGAAACAGATTGTGCTTAAAAAAACAATCCATTTAAACCAGAATGGAGAACTGAGAAACGGGGAGTTTTTCCAAAACAGGCTTCAATTTGTAACTTGTCTGTTGAAAGGACTGTGCTGGGAGCTGGTGGGGTTCGGGTGGATGGAATGTCATCTTTGTCTGACTCAAGAGTTTGTGGGTGGCTCTCTCCCCGTGAAGGTACAAATCAGAATAAGGCGCTACAGATTTTTTCAATGTGCTCTAATGTTCTACAGATTTGTCAGGGTTCAGTTTTGATGATGGCGAGGTGGGCTACGCACGCATTCATTTAGGAGGCTGATGAGGATGCTCTGAGCGTTGGACCCCCCCACCCCCTCCCCGAGACAGATGATGTAGACCTGGATGCAGCTCTGTAACCTAATTATCACGCATTCTTGGTGAGGTTCTCTTAATTAGAGGAGGATGGTGAGGACATTCACCATATGGGCCGCTCTGAGATCTGCCTTGTAGATCAATAAGTTATTTTGTGACGTATGGCTGTATTTCCTGGATGGAGGGGAGAGGGTAAGTCTTTCCTAAAACGAAATTAATCTGATGTCAAACAACCTGAATGAAGAAAACGGGATGTGGATTCCTGGAGGTTTCAAATCTGAGTCAACTTTTGCATTAATTTAGATGATGGCAATTGTTTTCTGTCAAGTGCCTCCATCACCCCCAAATACATAAACTCTCTAATTTAAGCAGTATTCTTAAGAGGTCTACTTCCCAATCCCTGTGGATTAGGAAGCAACCATTTTCATTTCAAGAGGAGTCCACGTTTTTAACCGAAAAGTTGTTTCTAATGAATCACAACTCTATTTGTCCAATAAAGAATTTCCTTTGCTGAATTTTCCAAGTTTTCTATATTAAGCACATAACGCTTTTGTAGCAGATGGTTTAATTCATCATTTAATTCTACCATGTTTAATTCAGAGGTGAGATCCACACACTATTTATTCAGCATCACAACCCTCTGAACAGAAGAAAGGCTCACCCCAAATTCATCTTGAAATCAACTTACATGACTGGTCTTTTTTTTTTTTCACAGCTGGTTGGATAATAATAACAACAGCCAATCTTTACTGAGTGCTTTGCAGTAGGTTAACAGTGTGGGCTCTGAGCCAGACCGCTTATGTTCAAGTCTAATTCCACCTCTTACCAACTAGATGACCTTGTACAAGTTACTTAATGTCCATGTGCCCCAGTTTCTCATCTGTAAAATGGGGTTACTTAACTCATAGGGTTGTTACAAAGATTAAATGAGCTTTTCAAAGTCTAGGTTATAAACCTGTTAGTGAACATTTACTTTAAATGTCCAGCATTAAAAAAGAAAACAAGAATAGAAAAAAATACAAGAGAATCCAGGGGTCAGTAAACTGCCTGTTTTTGTAAATAAAGTTTTATTGGAACACAGCCATGCCTATTTGTTCACTTAATGTTTATGGCTGCTTTTGTGCTACAGTGGCAGAGTTGATAGTTGCTACAGAGCCTAGCCTAAAGCCTAAAATATTTATCATACTTTCAAAGAAAAAGTTTGCCAATCTCTAGAATAGATGACAAAATATCAGAGTACATCATATGCAGTAATGATGAACTTCTATTTTTGTTGGAATGTGTGTGTGTGTGTGTGTGTAAGGGTGGGGGATGCTGGAATTCAGGTCTGATCTGATTCCAGATTCCATTATCCCCTGGTTATGCCATGATGCTTCTTTGCTCTGAGGAAGTGCCTGACTTTGTGGCTCAGCCACGTGACTGGAAAGAAGCATTGTTGCTTCTTCCAGGGGCATGTGTTGCCCCCTGGAATGTCTAGATGCAGTAGCTTCTATAGTACCTGGTGGTCTCCACTTGAGCTGGTTTCCTTTGGGGATCCCTGCTGTGAAGATCTGGAGGCTGTCTGTGCAGGAGAGGGTTAACTCAGCAGGCCTGGGTTGCTCAAACTCTGCATATTCCTAAGAAAGGTCTGACTTCAAGGCTGGTCCTTGGCTGGCTCCTGGTGGATGAGCTCTGAGCCCTTGGGTCAAGCAGTACCAGTTGATCAGATAGTTTATGCTAACAATGTGATTTATAGTGACTGCCTGCTTTTGTTCTGAGGGGCTGGAGTCTGCCATGCAGATGCTGCATGCCTGTATCACTGACCCAATAAGAACCTGGAAACCAAGGCTCAGGTGAGCTTCCCTGGTTGGCAACGGTTGGCAACACTTGGCACGAACTATCACACCTCAGTGCTGGGAGAATTAACTGGACTGTCTGTGCTCCATTGGGAGAGGACACCTGGAAGGTTGGACCAGGTTTTTCCTGGACTTCATTCCATGTGCCTTTCCCTTCGCTGATTTTAATCTGTATCCTTTTACCGTAAAAAACTGTAATCATGAGTATAATAGCTCTTCTGAGTCCTGTGAGTCCTTCTAGCAACTCATCAAGCCTGACGGTGGTTTTGGGGGCCTCCAACACAGTGTCTTTATTAGACACTTTGAAAAAACACCAACTGGTTAACAAAAGAGGCAGCATGATACTGTGGAGATATCTAATCTCTCCGGGAATGAACCTTCATATCTGTAAATTAGCAGTTCATAAGTTGTAGTAAAAATAATACCCATTATTGGCCTTCCAGGGTGATCTCATAACCTAGGTCTGGTCAGAATCATAGTGACTGGTTCAGGGATGGTCATGTGGCCAATGGGAGCCAAGTAGAGCTGGCCCTAGGATGTCAGCTGTAACTATTGGGAAAGAGGCACCTTCTTACCCCTGAGGTGGCTGAGCTGGGAGAACCTAAACTTGAGGATGCTGGCAGCCATCTCTGTCACCAAACTGGCAGAGCCTTACTGACAACGCACACAGATTCATATGAAATTACTGGGGGATCAGATCCCGCTGTTCCCAAAGTCTACTTCTGGATATTTTGGTTATACATTTTCCTTTTTGGCTTAAACTAATGTGCATTGAGTTTCTGGCTTAAAATCAAAAGATTCTTGACTCTGCTCACAACTTTCCGGTGTCTGTACAAAAACAGGTACTTCCAACTGGCAACGGCCATGGGCAAGTTCAAGTGCTTCTACACATCTTAGCAATGATTGAGCCTTGCCAGGGAGCACTTCGGAAGACTGTCTTCTCTCTCTTTTTTTTTTGGCGGTACGCGGACCTCTCACTGTTGTGGCCTCTCCGGTTGCGGAGCACAGGCTCCGGACGCCCAGGCTCAGCGGCCATGGCTCATGGGCCCAGCCGCTCCGCGGCATGCGGGATCTTCCCGGATCGGGGCACGAACCCGTGTCCCCTGCATCGGTAGGCGGACCCTCAACCACTGCGCCACCAGGGAAGCCCGACTGTCTTCTCTTTTGATGGCTCCTCTTACTCCCCGAACCCCAAGGTGATGTAAATCAAGTGCAGGGAAGGGTCCGACTTATTATCTGGTCTTAGAGCCACAGTCTCTCCTTTACACAAGCATCATCCTAATGGAGCAAATGGTTTCCCCGAAATGACCACCACAGATTGCCCCCACCATTCACCAGGTGTGCATGGAAGTGGCCACAGGCAAGAAGCTCCATGAAGCAAACTGGTTGAGAACATCAACTGTGGAGTCAGCCGGACCTAGGTTCAAATCCTGGGACTGTCATTCCCCAGGGACATGACCTTGGATGAGATGTTCGCCCTCCCTGGCCCTCAGTTTTCTCACCTGAATACAAGCAGTCAGTCCTTTCTAGGGCTGCTGTAGGATAATGCATGTGATGTGACTTGCTCCTGGTGCCTAGGTATTATTAGCAAAAAGCAGCAGAGTCCAGAATCTTCCATCAGAAAACTTTCCCCACTTAGAAATTCCCAAGCAATAGCTTAACCTGGTATTTTCTAAACCATGTCCATTCTTGTAACGCCTTTGCAAGTTTCACATGCCCAAGAGCAGCTGTGTTATGTTAAGTTAGTATTCTCCTTTAATTCAGCTACCCCTCCCCCAACTTTAAAAAAAAAACGTAAATGCGTGCAGTTTAAAAGAAACTTGTCATCATGACCGCAGATGCCAAACCTGTTGCACTCACCATCACTGGACGTTAACCATGAAGATAAGCATGTATTAGTTTCTCATGGCTGCTGTAACAAATTACCACAAATTTAGTGGCTTGAAACAACACAAATTTATTCTCTTACAGTTCTAGAGATCAGAAGTCTAAAATCAAGGTGTTCCTTTGGGAGGTTTCAAGCAGAATCAGTTTCCTTGTCTTTTTCAGCTTCTAGAGGCCACCGTGTGTTCCTTGGCTTTGATCTCTCCACTACAGCCACTTACTGCTAACCTCGTATCTCCTCCTATCCACTCTCATCTCCTGCCTCCCTCTTATGAGGACCCTGTGATTACATTAATCACACCTGCTAAGTCTCTTTTGCCATATAAGGTAACATTCACAGGTTCTGGAGACTAGGACCTGGACATCTTTTGGGGGCCATTTGTCTACCTACCACAGCATGCAACGAAAAAAATCACAGAATGCTGCTCCTTTGGGTACATGATCTCATATACCATGTTTTAAAGCAGTGGTTCTCAGCAAAGGTGGCACCTCCTTCTAGAGAGTAGTTTGGAAGTTTGGGGGACATTTTTGGTCGTCATAATAATTGGGGGGAGGTGGTATTTGGGACGGTTTGATATTGTGATTTATAGTAAGAAAATATATATTTGGTTTTTGTCCCTGTTTCTGGTACAGAACTCCTAAAGCCCTCAGAATTTCTAACAGCCAAGATATGGAAGCAGGCTAAGTGCCCATCAGCAGTTGAATGGATAAAGATGTGTTGAATGGATACAGATACACAGACAGACACAGACACACACACACTGGAATATTACTCAGCCATAAAAAATTTGAAATCTTGCCACTTTCAACAATATGAATGGACCTGGAGGATATTTTGCTTAGTGAAATAAGCTAGACTGAGAAAGACAAATACTGTATGTTTTTACTTACATGTGGAATCAAAACGATAAAACAAATAAACAAACATAACAAAACAGAAACAGACTCATAGATGCAGAGAACAAACCAGTGGTAGCCAGAGGGGTGGTGGGGTGGGGCATGGGTGACATAGGTGAAGGAGATCAAGGGGTACAAACTGCCAGTTATAAAATAAGTAAGTCACAAGTATGTAATGGACAGCACAGGGAATATAGTCAATAATATTATAATAACTTTGGCATGTAATCTATAGAAATATTGAATCACTATGTTGTACACCTGAAACTAATATAACATTGTAACTCAACCATACTTCAACTTAAAAATAAAGAGTGATAAAACTAAAAGAAGTGTCTTTTGTTATTCATAACAAGCCCCTTTCAACATCAGAGTTTATGTTAATACGGCGACTTTTAAAAAGTGCTAAGTTCGGGACTGGTTGCCAGGGAAACCAACCATGTGATTAGACGGTTGGAACTTTCAGCCCCGCCCCCTGGTCTCCCTCTAGGGAGGTGAAAGAGGCTGGAGATTGAGTTCAGTCACCAATGGCTAATGATTTCATCAATCATGCATAAAACCCCAAAAGATGGATTCGGAGAGCTTCCGGGGTCGCGAATGTATCCACATGCTGGGAGGGTGGCACACCCCAGTTTCATGTGGGTGCTCCTGTGCTGGGGACCCTTCTGGACCCTGCCTTATGTACTTCTTTGTCTGGCTGTTCATCTGTATCCTTCATAATATCCTTTGTAATAAACTAGTCAGTCCGTGTAAGTAAATGTTTCTCTGAGTTCTGTGAGCTCTAGCAAATGAACCTAAGGAGGGGGTCATGAGAACCTCCAATTTATAGCCAGTTGGTCAGAGGCACAGGTGACAATCTGGACTTGCAATTGGCATCTGAAGTGGGGGCTGTCTTGCGGGACTGAGCCCTTGACTAGGGGGATTAACCTGTGCTGCTGTCTTCAGGAAGATAGAGTCAGAATTGAGTTAATTGCTTGGTGGTGTTGGAAAACACACACTAGAGGGTGCCAGGGAGGTAGGACAGTCATTAAAAATGAAAAATTGTCCCGCATCCCATGTAACTTTCATATCTCTTGCTGGACACTTGTTGTAAAAAACCCGTTTCTAATTATCTGAGCCTAGACTGTAACTCATGTCTTTACTTTATTCCCAAGGGGCCTTTAGATCATCACTGAGGATGGAAACAAGCACATCTGTGTGCTGGGCTACAGATAAAGACAGCTAGCTTCCCCTCACCTCCAAAGCTGTTGTCTACATGGCAGCCAGATTGCTCCTTTTAAAACAAAAATCAGAGCTGTCCCTCCTCATTTAAAACCCACTAGCATCCCCTGGCCCTCTGAATAAAGCCAACATCCTTCACTTTTCCACTCCAACGCACATGTCTGTGCCTTGAGCCTGCCAAACTTGATACTGCCTCAGGGCCTTTGCACTTGCTGTACCTGCTGCCTGGAATTCCCTTTCCCCAGACGCTTTCATGGCTGGCTCCTTTGTAACATTCAGTTCCCACTTTCAATACCAGAAAGACCTTCTCTGACCATTCCACCTCAAGTAACCTGGATGCTGACCCTCTATTCAAGCTATATCTCATTACACTGTTACAGTTTTTAATAGCATTTACCATTATCTGTAATAATCTTATGATTTTTGGTGCTTCTCTCTCAATCAGAAGGGAAGCTCTATGAGAGCTATTGCTATGTCCCTTGGACATGGAACACAGCCCAGTACTTAGCAGATGCTCAGTTAAGCATTTTAAAAAATGAATATATAAGCGTGTGTAAGCTTTATGTATTTTACCGCACTTCCTCGTCAAAATATCTTTTCCCTCTTTTACAGATTCAGCAAGATTCAAAGCAATGAGGTGACTTGTCCAGGGTCACACTGCTAATAAGTGACAGAGCTGGGATTTATCCCAGGGCTACCTAAGAAACCAAAATCTTATCCATTTACTCATGAAATATGACTTTGCAGGAACCAATGACATAAAGTACTTTATTAGGGAAAAGAAGCTTAAGGCAGATTACCACCAGAATTTTTTTTTTTGGTAAATGCCTGATTTAAAACTGTTGAGGGGACTTCCCTGGTAGCGCAGTGATTAAGAATCTGCCTGCCAGTGCAGGGGACGTGGGTTCCATCCCTGGTCTGGGAAGATCCCACATGCCTCGGAGCAACTAAGCCCGTGCGCCACAACTACTGAGCCCGTGTGTCATAACTACTGAAGCCTGTTCACCTAGAGCCCGTGCTCTGCAACAAAAGAAGCCACTGCAGTGAGAAGCCTGCACACCGCCATGAAGAGTAGCTCCCGCTCTCCGCAACTAAAGAAAGCCCACGCGCACCAACGAAGACCCAAGGCAGCCAAAAATAAATAAATAAATAAAATAGATTTAAAAAAAGCAAACCAAAAAACCTGTTGAGGTCTACTTTTAATGAAATAAAGGATCCATTTAATTAAATTACACTTCCAAAGTTGAGAAAAATGACAGGCAGCTGCCATGCAAAACTCAGCCCTGATTCTTTTCTCAGGTCTCAGGCTGGCTTTCCTTTCTAATAACTGTTGGGCTTCTGAGTGGATAAAAGGAGAGGCCACGGGCTGCGGAAGGATCTCCCTTTATTGCCTCTGAGCATTTGTGCCTCTCATTTCCTGGTCTTGATACGGAAAAGCAAAGTTACCCAGTAAATCCCTCACTTCTCAGCTGCCCCCCTCCCTGCCCCCCAAGCCAGGAATGGTTCTTTGGGAACCAGACACTTTGGCTGAAACTGGAAGTCGGCTCACTTCAGCCAGCCTCAAAGGGCTCTGAACCCTTCCTTGGTTCCCCAGCCTTGCCCCCACCGCCCTACCCCCGACTTACTAGTAACCCATAACTTTTTAGGATGTCACCGTATGTGTTAAAAAGGGGTGAGTTGTGGGAAGACCCATCCTGGTAACCAACTTCAGGGCCTCTCTAGATCCATTAATGTTATCAAATGCAATGCTTCCAAAAGTAATTTTCAGAAACAAACAAACAACAAAAACCACAACTCTATTTGAATACTGTCTTGTTCTCACGGGGATCAAAGGTCGGCTGCTTCCAGGGGTAGTCTCTTTCACCCTGTTCAGGGGGGTCTCAGGGGGAATGCCACGGTCGGTCTTTCGAGATGAGAAGGGGGCAGACCACAGACTTTCCTCTGAGATGCTTGTGTTCTGACATCCTATGCGTTAAACCCACTTCTTGTCTCTAAGTGTATCCAGCCCCAGGTGTAAGCCCTCCCAGACTGTTTGCTTATCTTTCCTGCTCCAAAGGCATCTCTGAGTGCTCCCAGGGGGAGGCAAGTCTTGGTGCCTCCAAAGAGGCATCCGGAGATTTCCAAACACTTCTCTCAGCTCAAAGCTTCTTGGATGATGAAATCAGTTGACACTACTTTGTGCTCCTCATAAGGCATTTTCTTAAGGAAATGTGTATAATGAGCAGAGGTAGATGTTTGGGAATCTGGGACGTGGTCTTCAAATAGTTATGCCCTCGCAAGTTCTTCAATGGCTAATGGTTGGGTGAGAACTCAGCTCCTTAGATGTGTTTCTGAAAAACTGGTGGCATGGTTAATAGTCAAAGTCACTAACAGAATTACTTAATGAATTACTTTTTCTCTTTTTTTTGGCCAAGCTGCATGGCTTGTGGGATTTCAGTTCCCTGACCAGGGGTTGAACCCAGGCCACAGCAGTGAAAGCGCCAAATCCTAACTACTAGACCACCAGGGAACTCTTAATTACTTTAAAAGAAAAAGCTTGGCCTGGTTCTTTAGGAGTCTGATAGGTGGGTGCATGAACATTGCTTTTGTGTGTTTACAGAATGTCTCTAGAATGAAAAACTGGAGCTTTCTATACATCAGGGTTGGTCAGCCTCGGCACTGTTGACATTTTGAGCCAGATCGCTCTTTGTTGGGGCTGTACTGTCTACTGTAGGGTATTTAGCGACATCCCTGGCCTCTACCCATTAGATGCCAGCAGCACCCTTCACCCGGTTGTGACAACTAAAAATGTCTCCAGACAAGCGCCCGGGAGGCCAAAGTATCCCCAGTAGAGACCCACTGCTCTAAATCCTTTAAAAATAATGAAAGGCTTAGTTCTTAGTGTTAGTCAATCAACTTTGTAATTCTAGAGCGGGCAACCTTATTAATGAAACTAGCTTTCTAAATCAGTGACGAGCTAAAAAAAAAAAAAAAAAAAAAATCAAAATCTCGCAACCAGCTGAGTGGAAGGTGCTGTACTTCTGTCTCAAAGGGCAGTGTGACCCAGTTGTTCAGAACCACCACGGCAGCCAGACACCCGTCTGCAAACTCGGGCTCTGTCCTTCTTACTAGAAGGTGAGTGACTGCTAGAAGTCGCTGTGCCCATTTCCTGGTCTGTTCACGTGGGTAACCATAGCATCTACCTCCTAAAGTTATGGGGAGAGTAAGTGAGCTGATGTACGTAAAGCTCTTTAGATGGATGCCTAGCTGGCAGCGAGCATGCCTGGTGGGTCTGTCATCATTACTCACAGAATGGCTTCTCTGGGGCCTCACTGGCCACACCCAGCACTTGCACTGGGCTGTCCCTTTCTCAGGTGCCACCTGAAGGGGAGGTCAGGGGACACGCGGAGTAGAAGCTCGGTTTGGCATTTTGTGATCTCGGTCTTTTCCTCCTCATTTCAGCACCCAGACCGCCACAAGCCAGGCTTGTGTCTTGGGGGGACCCTGTCTGGGCTTGCAGACTTCTGCTGCAAAGGGCGGCCTTGCCCGCTTTGGAGACGGTTCACAAATATAGGCAGCTTCCCACCTGCGTTTGCCTGGCTTTTCTCCTGTGTAGATTACCCTGATGCCCCCAACTTCGGGACAATGCACTTCTGTACCTACTCTGGAATGGAGACCTCTCCCCCTCTCTTTTAAAGAAAAACAAAAAACACACAAAACCAATCAAAGCCATCACACCATACAAGGCAACTGGGCCTTTAAAAATTCACAGCCAAGTAGCTGTTTACAAGCTGAACAAATAATTACTCTGCCACAAGGAAGAAAAGTATTAATTAAAGCTCTTCATTAAACCAGGTTCACTATTCTGTGGGGTTTATCTCTTGCAAGTGTCAGCCAGAGGTTAGGGAGGGATTAACACACAATGGAGGCTTTGCCAGTTAAATCTCCTCCTTGTGGTTAGCTTTTAATAATAAAGTTGTCATTAAAAGAAAGAATTTAATGGTTTTAATTGGGTTTAATTACTTGGAAACTCCTGGAAAACAGATTAGCTTGTTTGAAAGAGGAAGACAAGAAAATGATGGTGGTAAAGAAAAAATAGGTTGATTCACATGTTTAAACAGTAAAGTTAAAAAAAAACAAACCTGGTTTCTTTGGCAGTTTCAGAGGAGAACACAGAAAATAGAAAGGATCTTCTAAGCTCAGCAAACGGGTCTATTTGTACTCACAAGCACTTTACCAAAAAAACTGTAGGATAAATCCCATCATCACTGAATTACAAAAGAATCAAACTGACTACAAATGATAAAATCACAGTCAAATTGAAGAGAGTAAACAAAGATGTCTAAACTGGGTCATCTTTTGAAGTTTTACACAACTACGCAGCCTCCTAGATTTTTTTTTTTTATCCTTTGAAAAATGTTCTTTCAGCTTGGAGGTGTCTGGCAGCTTTAAAACCATTTTCCTAGGACGTAAATTTAAAGGCAAAAAAAATAAACAGCTAGATAAATGGAGCTGCGAACATGTATTAGGGGGACCAACTGTCTTGATGTGCCTGAACTGAGGAGGCTCCTGGGACTTGGCACCTTGAGTGTGAAAACTGGGAAAGTTCCAGACGACTCGGATGAGATGATCACCCTAACGTGAGCCACCATTCAGGACCAAGGGGCATTTGACGGCATGGGAGACCAGTGCATTTTTGGAAGTTCACAGCAAGTGCTTAGAACAGGGCTTGACACCACCCAGCAAAGTGTCTCCTGCTTCTGTCCAGCAACAGACGTGTCCTCGTCAATGCTGTGAGTCCTCTGCTTACTATTATTATTATTATTATTGTTATTACTATTTGTAGTGGCAGTGATACTTCACCATACCTTCCAGAGAGAGGACATTCTTACCCAACCAGCAACACGCTTCTAAAGATGGAGTTCTTAAGAGATATGGGGACATATGTATAGGTATAACTGATTCACTTTGTTGTAAAGCAGAAAATAACACACCATTGTAAAGCCATTATACTCCAATAAAGAGGTTAAAAAAAAAGATGCAGTTCTTTAAAAGACATTCATTCACTCATTATGATTTATGATTATATTTATTATTCATTTATTCTACAAAAACCGTTCACTATATAGGAGGCACAGTTCTAAGTGCTTCACATATATTAACTCTTGTCATCCTCCCCCAGTGACCCCATGTAGTAAGTATTATTGCTGTTGCACCCACACTACAGAAGCAGGGACTGAGGCACAGGAGGAAAAGTGACTTGCCTGAGGTCACGTGGCCAGGGAGTAGACCAGGCTTTGAACCTGAGCTGTCCAGCTCCAGAGCTCATGTTCTAGACCAGAGGTGGGCGAACTTTTCTATAAAGGGCCAGATGGTAAATATTTTAGGCTCAGGGGCCCATATGGTCTCTGTCACAGCTACTCAACTTTGCTGCTGGAGGGTGAAAGCAGCCACAGACAATACGTAAATGAAGGAGCACGGCTGTGTGCCAATAAAACTTGATTTAAAAAAATAGGTGGCGGGCCAGATTTGGCCCATGGTTAGGATGCAGTTTGCTGACTCCTACTCTAGACCACTGTTATAATGTCTCCTGCTATGATATGTCTCAGACACTGAAAGTCCCTTGCTACATGGAGCTTACATTCTAGTGGAGGGGGAGGGCCATGAAAAACTAAGAGACATTTCATTTTGAATCGTGACAAGTGTTTTGAAGAAAAGGAAACCTGAAGATGCGCTAGAGGGGGAGAGAGAGACCAAATATGTCTGTGTTTATGTGTTTTGGGGAGGGCTGCTAGAGATGGGGCGGTCAGGGAAGGTCTGTCTGAGGAGGCAACATCTGAGCAAAGATCCAAACGAAACAAAGGAGCCAGCCGTGAGGTGATTTGGTAGAAGGAACAGCCAGTGCAAAGGCCCTGAGGCAGGAACAAGCTTTGCGTGTTTGAGGAGCAGAAAGAAGGCCAGTGTGGAGTGAGCAGAGTAAGTACGTGGGAGAAGGAGGAGAGAGCCAGGCAGGAGAATCAGATAATTTGGGGGATTCTAGGTCACGGGGAGGAGTCTGAACTTTGTTCAAAGCGAGCCTGGAAACCAGGGAACAGTTTCAAGCAAGGACAATGAAGAGACCTCATTTATACCCAAAACGGATCTCCTGGGCTGCCTTCATGGCGCTGCGTCATCATGTCCAACCAAAACCCAGTGAGGCAGGTATTGTTATTGTACCCGTTTTACAGATACGTCTGACTCTGTGAATCCCCAGTCTATGAAGTAACAGGACTGGGACTTGTCTCCAGGATGGTCTGCTCCAATCTCATCCTTTCCTCCCTATGCCACTCAGCCCTCAAGGATGGAATTCTGACTGCCTGGACCATCATCATCTCTCAGTCCATAGGTTTCTTTGTGTTGAGTATCAGGAAAGCAAGCGTGTTTGGCATGAGCCCATACAGGCATGATTTCAGTCTGCAGAAAGGCTAAACGACTTACAAACACCGACAGCGTATGATATGATGAACAGAGGTAAGTGTCCTATCACCCCCCTCCTCCAACAGAAAACCTAAAGAATGGGAGGTGGGTAGGAGAGAACAAACGATTCTTTTGAGGAGCAAAATCAATTTCCTCTTAAATGGCGAAAGAGCACTCAATGTACTGTCAGCTAGAGGAGCCAAGAAGGACTGGATGGGGCTTCCTTCAGTCCCGAGGGTCATGTTCTCAGAGGCATCCATCAGGACACAGGACTCCTCTTCCCTCACTCCCCAACTTAGCTGTCAAGGTGCAGCATGGCTGAGGAGGGCAGAAATTCATCCATCCATCCAACAAATATTTACTGAGTGTCTTCTATGTGCCAGGCACTGTTCCAGGCACTGGGATACCGCAGCAAGCAAAACAGTCATAAACAAATGAATAAGGCAAGATTTGCGGTAGGTCTGATGGCAGGGCTGCTGTATGGCTGCACAAGCTGCTGTGTATGGTTGTGCACTGCACAACCCAGGGGCATCATTCATATAGACCACCATGAAAGTGCTGCTTCCTAGAGTTGAACAAAGTGCATTCTGCACAGTTGTGCCCTGCCAGGAGGTGATAAACACTAATGGGAAAAAATATAGCAAAGGATTTGTGTTGTGTGGGCTCTGTGGGAGGTACTGCAGTTCCACAGGATGGTCAGGGAGGTCATTGCTGAGAAGGTGGCATCTTCAGGAGGCGAGGGGGGAAGCCATGTGTGAGGAAGAACATTTCAGACAGAGGGAACCAAGTGTTCAAAGGCCCTGAGGTCAGCGTGTGTCTGGCAGGGCTGAGTACCACTGAGGAGGCCAGTGTGGCTGGGGTGGAGTCCTAGGAGATGAGGGCAGAGAGGCAATGGGCCAGACCCTCTAGAGCCACATCTAAGGGCATGGACCCTGGTAACTGGGCCAGATTTGACGTCAACTTCAAGCGTTTACTGAGCACCTACTATGTGCTGGGTAAGACCATACAGGTTCTTGGCCCTCATATGGCTTAAAACATACACGTGGAAGTGAGTGTCTGCTGTTCTTGTCTGCCCAGCGTCCATGCACCTTCTGATAGCAGCATTTCCTGAGTGTTTTAGGTGGAACTTCATCACTCCCTATCTGTGTAGTTCTGAGGGAGCCGGTCCCACCTACCCCCACCTTTGAGTGACTGGTTCTAGCTAGGCCAAGGAGAGCTTCATCTGGCACTTGGTTGGAACTACTGGGAAAACGTTACTCTGTTTTCGCTGGGGTCATTGAGCTGGCAGGATGTAGGTCTTGTGCTGCTTGGGGGAATTTTTGCCATGACACGTGAAAGGAATGAAGCCAACCCAATGGAAACAGAGCAAAGAGATGCAGAGAGACTGACTTCTACTGACACCATTTGAGCCCCAGGATTCAGCCACGCCCCTGAACTTTTGGTTATAAATGCCAATAAATTCATTTTTCTGCTTAAATCAGCTTGTGCTGGGTTTTAACAGAAAGAAAATGAAGTTGACAACTAATTACGGGGCACATAGAATGGGCTGTGCTGGGAAGCAGAGAAGTGGAGAGAACTAAGACACAGTCAGTCCCTGCACCTGAGGTGCTGGAGTCGAGTTAGGGAGAGACACAAAAAAGTAGATGATAAAATAATTAGTGACAAATAGTATAGCGTGCTAAGGGAGCACACAGGAGGGACACCTAACCCAGTGTAGTCAAGGAGAGCTTCCCGGAGGCAGAGATGTCTAAGATAAGACCTGAATGCTGAGTTAGCATTAGCTGGGCAAATGGTTGGCGAGTGAGGAAAGCACTCCTGGCAGAAGGAACAGCACGGATAAAGGCCTGGATGTGGGGGAGTCTGCTGGTGCAGCCGTTAAGGCTGTGTACAGCCTGAAATAGAAAGTTGAGGGTCTGAGAGGCGAGGCAGGACAGAATGGAAGGAAGTAGGTCATGAAGGGTCTGGAAGCCAGCCCAGAGAGTTTGGACTTTATTCTGTGGATGAGGCATGAGAGACAACAAGACTTATAGAGACTAAGCAGCTCACTTAACTGAAATGGTGCAAGTGAAACATATACCTTGTTGATCTTTCATTTTCCAACTCTTGGTACAACTCTTCTTACAGAAAGACAATAGTGCAAGTGCGATAGCAAACAACAGCTGACATTTGGCCTTAGTGTTAGGGAGGCAATAGGGAGTGGTGGGGATTGTGGAAAACTGGTGGCCACCGAACCCACTGAAAGGAAGCAGCTGCTATGCAGCTCCAGGCAAGTGGTGACATTTGGGGTTCTGGGTGCTGCATGGCCAGATCTTCTGATTTTTCAAGAGAACCCAGAAGCCTGAATTTCTGTGTAAAATCTCCGAATTTAAAAAATTTATTTATTCATTTAAAGTATGGTTGATTTATAATATTATATTAGTTTCAGGTGTACAGCATAGTGATTCAATATTTTTACAGATTATTCTCCATTAAAGATTATTACATGGTATTGACTATAATTCTCTCTGCTATACAATATATCCTTGTGGCTTATCTAAATTAATCTCCCCATTTGATGGGTCCTAATCAAACTTACAAGCTTTTGCACAGCAAAGGGAACCATAAACAAAATGAAAAGACAACCTACGAACTGGGAGAAAATATTTGCAAATGATGCAACCGACAAAGGCTTAATTTCCAAAATATACAAACAGCTCATACAACTCAATAACAAAAAGACAAATAACCCAATCAAAAAATGGGCAGAAGACCTAAACAGACATTTCTCCAAAGAGGACATACAGGTGGCCAATAGGCACATGAAAAGATGCTCATCATCGTTATTGATTAGAGAAATGCAAATCGAAGGTACAACGAGGTACCACCTCACACTGGTAAGAATGGCCATCATTATAAAGCCTACAAATAACAAATGCTGGAGAGGGTGTGGAGAAAAGGGAACCCTCCTACGCTGTTGGTGGGAATGTAAATGAGTGCAGCCACTATGGAAAACAGTATGGAGGTTCCTCAAAAAGCTAAAAATCCAGCAATCCTAGTCCTGGGCATATATCTGGAAAAAAACTATAATTTGAAAAGATACATGCACCACTGTGTTCATAGCAGCACTATTTACAATAGCCAAGACATGGAAACAACCTAAATGTCCATCGACAGATGAATGGATAAAGAAGATGTGGTACATATATACAATGGAATATTACTCAGCCATAAAAAGAATGAAATAATGCCATTGGCAACAACATGGATGGACCTAGAGATCATCATACTAAGTAAGTCAGACAGAGAAAGACAAATACCACATGATATCACTTACATGTGGAATCTAAAATATGACACAAATGAATTTACCTACAAAACAGAAACAGACTCACAGATATAGAGAACAGACTTGTGGTTGCCAAGCGGTGGTAGGGAGGTGGGGAAGGGATGGAGTGGGAGTTTGGGGTTAGCAGATGCAAACTATTACATATAGGATGGATAAACAACAAGATCCTACTGTATAGCAAAGGGAATTATATTCACTATCCTGTAATAAACCATAATGGAAAAGAATATGAAAAAATATATATATAAGTGAATCACTTTGCTGTACAGAAGAAATTAACACAACATTGTAGATCAACTATACCTCAATAAAATAAATTAAAAAAACTCGCCACTTTAAATGCAGGCAGCTAATTTCAAAAATGTAACCAAAAAATATGTTTGAGAGTCAGGTGTAGCCTGCAGACCTCCCCTCCCCAACAGGGGGAAATCAGGCATAGGAAGGAACTGGGGTTGGACTGAAGGTTCGAAAGCTACGTATGGAACTTGGGGGCCTTGTGATTGGCTGTGGTCTGCTCGGTGGCAGAGTGGCTTCCAATGCCCTTTGGAGTTTTGGGTCTGATCCGTTTTCTGCCATTAGGTTACTAGGTTGGTAGTCTTGGGCAGGGCCTCCGTGTCCTGGATAGAATGGGGATCACCACATCTACCTTGTAGGTTTGTCTCGAGGACCAAGGAGGTGACTCCTGGCCCAGTGCCATGCACACAGGGAGAGATTTACACTTTTTATCCTTATAATCAAAGGCTTCTGGGTATGGGTTATAATATGCTAGAAACTGAAATTCACCGTAAATGTAAAGTACTTATTTTTATTTATTTATTTTACTCCAGACACCTAAATTCGACAGTGAATGAAATAGACAAATTACTCAAAAACTACAAACTACCAAAACTCACTCAGGGTGAAATAGCTGTAACTATTAAAGAAATTGAAATCATAGTTAAAAACCTCCTGAAAAACGAAATCTCCAGGTCTAGATGGTTTCACTGGAGAATTCTACCAAACATTTCAAGAAGAATAGCACCAATTCACCACAATCTCTTCCAGAAAACAGAAGAGGAGGCAACACTTCCCATCTCATTTTTTGAGGCCATTATTACCCAGACACCAAAACCGGATAAGAAGAGTATTTAAAAAAACACCCTCATTTTTCAAGTAAAAAATGTTCATCCTTTAGCAGCTCCAGGCAGTTTGTGTTCCTTTAACAGCACCTACAATGCCCTTAGGGAAACATTATATAATTCCCGGGCTGGTCTTTTGAGGTCAGTGGGGCAGGAACTGTTATTCCAATTTTACAGATGAGCAAACCTCTATTTAGTTCCAAAATATTTTCATCACCCCCAAAGGAAACCCCACACCCACGAAGAAGTTGCTCCCCATGCTCCCTCCCCTCTGGCCCCTAGTAATGACCAATCTGTATCCTGCCTCTCTGTGGATTTACCTATTCTGGATACTTCATGTAAATGGAATCACACAGTGTTATGACCTTTTGTGCCTGGCTTCTTTCCCCTTAGCATAATGTTTTTGGGGTTTGTCCACACTGAGCGTGTATTAAGTACTCCATTCCTTTTTATGGCTGAAAATATTCCATTGTACGAATATCCTAGGATGTGTTTATCCATTCAACCACTGATGGACCTTTCCAAAGAGATTCTTTTTTTTTTTTTTTTTTTTTGCGGTACGCGGGCCTCTCACTGCTGTGGCCTCTCCTGTTGCAGAGCACAGGCTCCGGACGCGCAGGCTCAGCGGCCATGGCTCACGGGCCCGGCCGCTCCGTGGCATGTGGGATCTTCCCGGACCGGGGCACGAACCCGTGTCCCCTGCATTGGCAGGCGGACTCTCAACCACTGCGCCACCAGGGAAGCCCCCAAAGAGATTCTTAAACTGCATATTTCTCTTTGAATTAGGCCCTACTGGGGAACTTGCATCAGCGCTTTCCCCTCTCTGCCATCGGAAGGGCCCACAAGTTCACTAATTCACAGAGGAATTGTGGGAAGCAGGCACAGTGCGGGGAACCTCTTATTTCCCTGTCAAAGTCAACCCCCCATACAACCACCCTGATACCTTCCTGCCACTCACCGAGTGACACCCTCATCACCAAAGGCTCACGGGAATTCCAGTGATCTTTGGACAGCTCAGGAACCCTATTGTTGGGAAGTAAACACCGTAAAAAAGTGCAGGTGGGGCGCTGGGGGAGACGGCTTCTCAACCTGCTAGTTAAGTGTAAAGGAAAATTGTTCCCATTATTTAGGTTCGCAAGGTGCCTGGGATTTTTTTCTCACCACTTATCATTGTGAGCAGCACCCCCTATATTTACAGCGGACAAAAGAGCTTCTCATTCTAACCCAACCGACAATTTGTTGTAGGTTTTGCACAGGAGATTTGAATTCCTCTTATTATTATTATCATTACTTTTCTTTTCAGATGCCCTCCAGCATTCGTTGAGAGGTGGGGCTAGAGAAAAAAAGTTGGCCAAAGTAGTCTGGGGAAGCAGTCGCTTTTGTTAAATTTGGGGGCGGAAAATGAGGAGTACTCAGGAGTCTTAACTAGCTCAGAAACCCTCCACCTAAGTAGAAATGGTCTCTCTCCAAGCAGCCAAGAGCACGGGGCTTCAAAGAAAGTCTCTGCTAATGAGTGCTTTTCTGACAACCCCAAACCATCTCTGAAATATATTTTATGTTGGAAGTAATCCTTTAATGCTCTAAAATACATGAGCAGAGGCACTTGGCATGGAGGCCCAGTGGCTCAGGGAAGAACTATTACAGGGGATTAAATCTACAAAGGGTACCACTCCCCTGCCCACGGCCCCTCCAACTGTCATTCACCTCTAGGACATCTTTGAAAGCATTTCCAGTCTCTTCCTCATCCACCCCCGCCAGAATGACAACGGCAGATGTTCGCGTCTTGCCCTTACTGGGTGGAATACAGTGACTAGTTAAGTCAGCACCCCTGGTCCTACAAAGAAAATAATCATTGCTTGAGAAGGCCAATCAAAGTCATCATTTCTTTATTAGCCACAAAGACTAAATACCTTTTACTTAACTGAAAAGAGAGCGGGGGGGGGACGGGGGGAGGTGGGGATGGAGATTTAAATACAAGGTTTAACCCCCAGTGGGGGAAAGAAATCTCCGACTTCCTCAGAAAATCCTTTCCAAATTGTATTCATCTTGACTTAATCCACATCTACCGAGTGAATTAGGCAGTATTTATTTTGAAAATCTACTTTATAGAGTTCCAAGGACTCTGTTTTCCTTGGGCAGGGCTGACTCCATTTCAGAGCTGGAGGCCGCTGCGAGGGCCCCGGCCAGGCCTTTAAACGTCCAAGGTGCTGGCCTCACATGGTTAACACAATGTAAATAAACACAGCTGAGCCCGGAGAAATTGGAAGGTTTTCTCATTAAAGAAATAAAATAAACAGATGTCCTTAAGCACTTTGGCTTGTGTTTGTCAAAGGATGGAGAGCTCTAGATGTCTGAAAGGCAGAAATGAATTAAGAGTCACATCTCAAGGTAGAAGGGGGAAAAAGAAAGAAAAGGATCTGTGGTCCTCTGAATTAACTAATCGTCCTCCAGGGAGGGCACTTTTGATTTGAACCTTAGCAACTTCTACAAATAGTTTTTAACTGCTGGGTCATAAAACCAGGGATTTTATTTCTTCTCAGTTTGTAAAGCAGTAACGGACAGGCCAAGCCGTGTCTCGCCAACTGGATCTGATTGAATCCTGATGGCACTGTGCTGGGTATTGGATTCCGGAATCCGAGCCGGAATCACGTAATTACACCCGCTGAGGGATGGGGGAGGACTGTGGCTGGTCGGAGAGGGCAGGGGAGCCCCAGGGGGAGATGTGTAGAGTCAAAATCTGGCCAGGCTCTCTCTGCCCAGTCTCTTCTAGATACACAAAGAGGCTGGCAGGATCCACGAGAAGAGTCGTCACCAGGTGAATTCATGGCTTACATCTTGCCTCACAGACTAATGTGTGAAGGTGTTCAGTTTACATGTCCATTCTGGTTCAGTACATCTGGGCTGGGACCCGAGACCCTGCACTTTTTTTGTTTTTTTCTTTTGTCTGCGTCGGGTCGTTGAGGCGCGCGGGCTCCAGGGCATGTGGGCTCTGTAGTTGCGGCACGCAGGCTCTCTCGTTGAGGCACACGAGCTCAGTAGTTGTGGCGCGCAGGCTTAGCTGCCCCGCGGCACGTGGGATCTTAGTTCCCCCCTGACCAGGGATCGAACCTGAGTCCCCTGCATTGAAAGGTGGATTCTTTTTTTTTTTTTTTTTTTGCTATACGCGGGCCTCCCACTGTTGTGGCCTCTCCCGTTGCAGAGCACAGGCTCTGGACGCGCAGGCTCAGCGGCCATGGCTCACGGGCCCAGCCGCTCCGCGGCATGTGGGATCTTCCCGGACCGGGGCACGAACCCGCGTCCCCTGCATCGGCAGGAGGACTCTCAACCACTGCACCACCAGGGAAGCCCCCATGAAAGGTGGATTCTTTATCACTGGATCACCAGGGAAGTCCCGACCCTGCATTTCTAACAGCTCCCTGATGATGCCTGTCCCTGAACCACACTTTGAGGGGCCAGGAGGGTTACGTTACCACAGGGATCTGGCGATGCGGAGTTTCAGTTCCTATAAGAACCCATTGTGAAGATGTCTGAACGTTCAGGCATTCTTAATGCCTTAGTTTGGCTCTCCCCTGTGATGCAGACCCTGAGCCTGGGATTCAGGTGCAAGCAGTTTATCTGGGAGGTGACCCCAGGAAGCACTGGTGACCGAGTATGGAAGTGAGGGGGGAAGGGAAGGAAATCAACAGGGGCAGGTCAATGAGCAGGCTGCTGCTGCGGGCTCTCTCCCTCTGCGGACACCTGGGAGACTGCACCCCAGATTGTCACAGGTACTTGCAGAGGAAACCATCATGCCTGTGGGAATGGGGAGGGCTGCAGGGATAAAGGTGAGGCATTAACAGCATCTGCTCCAATGGAAATTCAGTCCCAGCCATTTAACGATGATAATGATGATGTTATTCTATCATCAAATAATCACATCAAGAAATGAATAATTGCAACTGTATTATGGCAAGCCCTCCACGAGTCATCTCGATAGGGCATTTCGATCTAGTTGGGAGGCTGGAGAGACCTTCCTAAGGAAGGGACGCTGGATAATAGTACGGCTTCTCTTTTATTTGTTGGAGGAGGGGAAGTGATAGGATTTAAACCACATTTAGTGAACAGAATTCCCAGCCATGATAATGGATCCCCAAGACAGATGATCTTTAGGAAGTAAGTAGCCTGTGCTTTGTGGGGAGTGTGGTACGGTTTTTGAACCACCTGACAAAGCTTGGAAGCTGGGTGGAGGGAACCAGGGACACCTGTGTCCCGCGGTCTACGTGGAGGACCCGGAGGGCATGGGGACCAGTAACCTCTGCCCCACATATCCCACCTACGCTGGGCACAACCTGGCTTTGGCAGGTCACAAATGTAAATGCCACTGGCGGGGGGCGGGGGCGGTGAAGGAGGCACCACGGATCCATAACCCACAGACCAGGAAGGATGTGTAACTCCAGGGAGTGAGGGGGGCAGAGGTGAGCCCCAGGGCGCATGTCCTGTCAAAGGGTCTCTGCTCTTTGAAAACTCAGGCCTGGTGTTGCCAGATCTTCCTATTTTCCAAGAGAAGTGAGATATCCAGGTTTTCAGGTAAAATATCCAGATTTTAAAATATTGGCAATGAATTCAGAACTTAAGGAAATGCCAGGGGATCAACCTGTCTTCAAGCCAGATTTGGCATTGCCAGTTTGAAACGTCTTACTTTTTCAGATTGAGCAGGGCCTGGCCCTTTTAAAGGGGTGACCTGGAGGGAAACCCTGGATTGGATCCTGCTCAGGTAGGCATCAAGGATCACCTGGCTCCACTGTAGGTCCCCCACCAGCCGAAGGGTCCCTGCCTCCAAGCCTGCCTGGAGGATCCCACTTGCTCAACATCCCACAGCCTCTGCTGAGCCCCTGCTGTGGGCCCAGCTCTGGGTTAGGTCGGGCCAGGCTGGCACCCAGCATCTTGGCCCCGGAGAGATGCTGACAGGCCCCTATCTTGTCATGTGTGTGATTATTTGTTCCCTGCAGGGCAGGCACCTTGGAATCTCATTTCTGCAGTGCTTGCAACCACACATGCTGAAAACTCCCTACCCACGAGCTATTTATTTGTTTATTCAACAAATATTTATCAGGTGGATGTGCCAGGCACTGCCTGGTGCCAGGGGATGAAGCTATGAAGCCATTAGATCCAGTCTGTGCGCTCTTGGAGCTCAGTCAAGCAGAAGAGTTCACGCCAATGGCTTTTAATTTTCACCCTGAGGACATTCACGTGGATCACTGGGGATGCAGTTTAGATACATGGTTAAGAGCAGTGGGCCACCTCCTGGCTTTCATCTCTTTCAAGGTAGGTGACCTTGGCTGAATTATGCTACGTCTCTGAGCCTCAGTTTTCCAGAGGTGGGTATAACAGGAACAGTCATACCTTATAGGTTTGTGGTGTAAAGCTCAGAGCAGTTCATAAGGGATGCTCGTCACAGCACTGTCTCTGCTGGTCAGGAGCTGGGGGGAGCTTGGGTGTCCTCCCTGGAGGAAGGGGGCATAAGGAAGACGTGGGACCCTGGGATTCAGAGTAGCAGGTGGGTGTAGGGTTTCTCACCCACAGCCCTATGGACACTTGGAGCTAGATAATTCTCTGTTGTGGGGGCTGTCCTGTGCATTACAGGATGTTTAGCGGTATCGCTGGCCTCTACACACTAGATGCTAGGAGCAAACCCCAAGTCAGGACAACCAAAAATGCCTGATGTTGCCAAATGTTGCTTGGGGAGCAAAATCACCTCCAGTTGAGGACCACTGAGTTAGAGCAATGGAGGTGGACATAGGGCAATGTGGAAGGACCTAGGGCCACAGTGCGGAGGGAGAAAAGTGAGAAACAAGGGGTATTTAAATTTCATTTGCAGACAGAAGAAATAAATGCACACAAGAAGACAATACGGATTTTACAGGCAAGTAAACAAAAAGCTACACAATCAACTATGGGGAGGGGAGGAGGAAGAGTCCAAATGGGTCTACAAAGAAACATACATTTGTACCCACGTGATACAAGAAAGAGGCCTGCGTGGACAAAGAATGTGAATAACTCAACGTTGGCACTTGAGGTCCAACTCAAAAAAGAAAAAAAAAATCGTTCACAGTGGAGTACTTGGTATATAGTGAATGCACCAACAAAAAAAAAAAAGGGTGGGGGGAGAATTTTTTCAAGAGGAATTTGTTAGTTGGCAATAGAGGGAGAAGAGATCAGGTCCCTTCAGAGGGAGACCATGGACAGAAAGTAAGTAAGACATCTTTGGAGCCCAGGGAGCGAGAATAAGGAATCGCTTTTCATTCTTTATCTGTGGTTGGTTCTGCCTTCAAAATATATCCAGGCTGCTGCACGTCTCATCTTCCTCATCTCATCCCCCCTGGTCCAAAAAACCATTATAGGACTGGACTGTTGCAGTAGCCCCCTCACAGGTCTCCCTGCTTCCAGCCTTGCCACCCAATAGCTTCCTTTCCTGGGGAGCAGCAAGAGGGATTCTTTAGAAATATAAGCAACAAACCTCATGGCTCCCACTTCAGAGTAAAAGCTAGTTGAGTTCTACTTGACTTGTTGTGCTCCAACCATGCTAGCATCTTTGTTGTCCCTCAAATCCATCAAACTTCTGCCTCAGGACCTTTGCACTTGCTGTTCCCTCTTGCTCTTCCACTAGATATCTGTTCCCCCACTTCCTTTTAAGCCTTTATTCAAAATTCAGCTTCCCCATGAGGGCTCCTTCCCTGGCCACCTTTTAAAAAATTTAATTTCAACCCCTTTCACCCTGCAAAACTTCATATACTTCAAAGGACATCATCAATAAGGGGAAAAGACCACCCACAGAATGGGAGAAAATATTTGCACGTCACATATCCAATAATGGACTGTTACCCAGAATATATAAAGAACTCTTACAACTCAAAAATAAAAGACAAATAAACCAATTAAAAACAGGCAAAGGGTCCATCGACAGGTGAAAAGATAAAGAAGATATATATATGTGTATACACACACACACACGCACACACACACAATGGAATACTACTAAGCCATAAAAAAGAATGAAATAATGTCATTTGCAGCAACATGGATGGACTTAGAAATTATCATACTAAGTGAAGTAAGTCAGACAGAGAAAAGACAAATATCATATGATATCACTTATATGTGGAATCTAAAATATGATACAAATGAACTTATTTACAAAACAGGAACAGACTCTCAGACATAGAAAACAAACTTATGATTACCAAAGGGGAAAGGTGGGATTAGCACCTTTCCCCTTTGGGATAAATTAGGAGTTTGGGATTAGCAGATACAAACTACTATATACAAAATAGATAAACAACAAGGTCCTACTATATAGCACAGGGAGCTGTATTCAATATCTTGTAATAAACTAATGGAAAAAAATGAAAAATTATATATATATATATATATATATATATATAACTGAATCACTTTGCTGTACACCAGAAAATAACACAATATTGTAAATCAACTATACTTCTATTAAAAAAAAATAAACGATTTAATAGGTATTTCTCTAAAGAAGATACTACAAATGGCCAATAAGTACGTGGAAATATCATTAGTCATTTGTCAACATAATTAGTCAGAGGAATGGAAACCAAAACCACAAGACATCACTTCACATCCACTAAGAGGACTATAACCAAAAAGACAGATGATAACAAGTGTTGGTGAGGATGTGGAGAAATTGGAACACTTATCCTTTGTTTATGGGAATGCAAAATGGTGCAACTACTCTGGAAAAGAGTCCGGCAATTTCTCAGAAGGTGAAACACAGAGTTGCCATATAACCCAGCAATTCCAATCCTAGGTATACACCCAAGTGAATTGAAAACATATGTCTATGCAAAAACTTGTACATGAGTGTTCACAGAAGCTTTATTCATAAAAGCTGAAAACCCAACTGTCCATCAACTGATGGATAGACAAAATGTAGCATATTCACACACTGTAAAATTATGCAACAATAAAAATGAAGTATTGGTATGTGCTACAACATAGATGAATTTCAAAAACATTATACTAAGTGAAAGAAGCCAGTCACAAAAGACCACATATTGTGTGATTCCATTTATAAGAAATGTCCAGAAGAGGCAAATCTATAGAGACAGGAAGTAGATTAGTGGTTGCCAGGGGCTGGGGTGGGTGGTGCTGGAGGAAATGGGGAATGATTACTAATGGGTATGGGGTTTCTTTCTGGGGTGATGAAAATGTTCTAAAATTAGATGCTGGTGATGGTTGCACAACTCTGAATATACGAAAAACTAATGAATTGTACACAGTGAAATGGCAGATTTACGGTATGTGGGTTATTTCTCAATAAAGCTGTTATTAAAACAAACACACACACACACACACACACACACACAACTGGGCCTAGAGTTGAGCTTCCAATTGGTACTGAGCTGCCTGGAAGGCAGGGCACTAAAGGAGGAGTCAGGGCTGACCCACTGTGAACCCAGGAAGACTGCTGATCAGTTCCCCTTATGAGCCCTTCCTGGCCACAGGCAAAGGCTCCTGACCACCAGGAGCCTTTTGTCTAATCCCAGCTGGAAAAAACAGAGTTCAGGGATTGCAGGGGTGGGGGTGGGGGGTGGGAGGAGAGGTTAGGAAAGAGGCGGCGGCAATCACTGGCGTCTCTGGCTCTCCAGGGAACCTCTAATGGATCCACAAGATGTGGGGAGGTACAGCTACCAAAGGGATGCTCTGGTTTTGAGCACTGGGTAGGAAGCGATGGAAAGGAAGTGGAGAGATGACAGCCTTGAGCAGCACATGCCCTGACTGGGAACAGGAAAAGGGCCCAGTTTCTGTTTTAAAAGTCAAACAGTCTGTTTTTGAATCATTTCTTAATCAGTTTAGCTCTGTTGGTCTTATTTCCCTAAGTAAACAGTGAGTCGCTCCTTCAGCTGGGACCACAACTGATCATGATTTCTGCTTCCTGTACAGTGCTTAACACAATGGCCATGAGCAAAGAGCTGCTGGTCCTTGGTGTAGATGTACAGAGGGTCATGACCTTCAGAGCCCACTCTGGACACACTCCTCACTCCAGGATCCTCACCATCTTCTGGAAAGAGCACTTTAGCTTTCTCTGGGGTCCCATCCCTCCCCGGCTCCATCCACTTGGTGGGGATGGAGCTGACCTGCTTCTCTCCTCCCTCCATGCCAGGCTCTTGATCTAGGCTGGCTACACAGAGCCACAGAGTCTGATGTATGGATGGGCATTTGACCCAGTCTGAGCCAATGAGATTCAAGCCTGGGAGCTGTGCTGGAATTTGGGAAGTAGGTCTCCTTTTTCAGTTGGGATTTCTGAGAAGGAGTTGCCACATGGAAAAAGTCAGCTGAGGGACGCAGAAAGACCAAGCCCTAAGAACACCGCTTGAGCTTCTGGATCCAGCCCAGGCTGAATCCCATTACCTCTGGGTTTTTCAATTATTGTCATCTAATAAATTCCCTTTGTAGCTTAAACATTCCGTGCTTCAAGGTGAGAGTCCCACTTGATACCAGCTATTAATAATGGGTTCCATGTGGCTGCAGCTATTGGAAGAGCAGAAAGAGAAAGAGATGTGGGCCAAAAGTCAAGGCCATGAATTTAAGTTCCATTACGAATACCCTGACTACATACCCTCCCTGTCTCAGTTATTCTGTCTGCAGAATGGGGCTCACACTCCTCTACGTCCTCTCCTCTCCTCTGTCTTCCAAGTTTATAGCTGTAGCCCAGACCTCTCTTTGGAGCTTCAGACCCACAAATACAGCTGTCCTCTAGGTGTCTTGAACAGAACGAAGTTTATTTTTCCTCAACAATTTTCTCTTTCATTGTTCTTCCTTTTACTAATGGTACTTTGTGCTAGAAAATGCTAGCTGTCCTCTAATATCCCTTCTTCCTTTCTCCCTCTCAGAATGATAGAATCCCTGAATTTTAATAGAGCACATGACTAGACTACATTTCCCAGACTCCTTTGCAGTTGAAGGTAGCCATGTGATCACATTCCAGCCAATGGCACATGAGCAGGAACGATCTGTGCAACTTCTGGATCTGGCCCTCCAAAGAGAGGGAAAAAAGTAAAAATGAAAAAGAGAGAGGTGGACTCCCCGTTTCCTGCTTCCCCTTCTTACTGGCCGGAATGCAGACATGGGGGTGAGCTACGTTTCATCTTGCCAACAAGGGCAATGCTCCAGGAATGGTAAAGAACAAGATGGAAGGGGGTCTCCATCCCTGGTACTGGGTAGCAGCCTTACCAGCCTGAACTGCTTATGCCTGGACTAGAAGGTGAGAGGAATAAACTTCTATCTTGGTTAAGCCATGGTTAGTCTGGGTCTCTCTTAGGGTGGCTGGATTTAGGAAAACCAACCAACCAACCAACCAACCTCATTCCTCACTTAAAAGAGCTGGAGTAGAAAATTCTAGAAGAGGAATAATGATGGCACTGGAGACCTGGGGGCTCCAAGAGCATCTCACCTTAGTTTTCCCTGGACATCCTGGGAACACCCAGAGAGGCAAGTGCACCTGAGATCTACCTCTCGTTATCTCCTGGATGACCTCACTCTCTCTGGGCCTCAGTTTCTCCTACTGTACCATGGAGACTAATTGATGGGATGGTCTCCCAGGTCCTTCCAGCTCTGACCTTCAGTGGTTCTGTAATTCTAGGATGGATGTTGAAACTCAGATGCCAATGGGGTCAGGAGGGTCCCCTAAACAGGCCAGGTGGGGCTGTGGATGGGCTGGAGAGTGTACACCCCCGCTAACTGGGCAGCTGCTACTCAGCCCCTGCTGATTGCTGCCACATGGGAATGCAGGATTGCTAGGTTTTCTAATTTTTCAAGAAGACTTGGAAATTGGGATTGTTTTGGTCTGTGCAATCTCCTGATTTTTTAAATGTTGGCGACAAATTCACATTTTTTCGAACACTCTAGGGGCCAAACACAAATGTCTGCAGGCAGAATTTGGCGGGTGGCCCCTAGTTAGGAATTTTTTGTTTTGATACTATTTTCTATCCTACCTACCTTTATTCACCAAATATTTATTCAATGCCTACTAAGTGGAGGGCACTGTTCTATGCTCTGGGGACAAAGCAATGAACAAAACAGAAAAAAAAAAGTGCCTGTCGTCATGTTGCTTTCATTCTAGAGGATCATCCTGATTCATTTTCCCAACAAATATGTATTGAGCAATCTGGTCCATGCACTGTGCTTAGTTGGGTTGATAAAAAATGTTCATGGTCTGTGTCCTCAGGGCACATATAGCTTAGAAGGAGACAAAATAAGTGCATAATTATAATATAAATGAAAAATAGAGTTATGGGGAGAGGTGCAATTTAGATGGGGGTGGGAGTGGTTAGGAAAGTCCTCTTGGAGGAAGCTACCTTGAAAATGGGAACTGAAAGATAAGTATGATTTAACCTAATACCTGAACTTTCTAGAACATTCTAGATTATAGCAGAAGCTTCCAGTGTGCCCCTCTTCTGTGTCCTCTCAACATGCAGAGGCTTCCTCCTGTTAGGACCTGTGATCCCCTGCCCTAGGGTTTTCATGGGACAGGCCAGGACAGGGAAATAACCCCCCCAGAAAAAGCCCTCAACCCACAATGGAAGGGAACGTGTAGATAAATATCCCAGTACCCTTGCTCCTTGGGGGAGTCAATTCTGAGGTGTGTCCCAGAGTAGCCCAGAGGTTCCCGGTGGTTCTGAGTCCCAGGTACATGCAGCCATAGCTATCTACGTACCCTGTATTGGCTGCCTTCCCTTCCCCGCCTCACTTCCCCACTCTGCACCTAGTGCTCCCTGGGATCACCGCCCAACTAAACTACCAGCACTCACTCCTGCTCTCAGGCTCTGCTTCTGGGAAGAACTCAGAAGAGATGGGAGAGATGGTGGCAGGTCCCGAGGACAAAAAGCAACTCAGGACAAGTAAGAGAAAACAGGGCTGGAGAGCAGGGCAGGAGCCAGCTCATGAAGGGCCTTGGAGGCTGGGCTTAGGGTTTGTCAATGGGGAAGCCACTGACGATTTTTCAGTAGAAGAGAGACCAGGCTTGTATTTTAGGATGACCCCTCTGTAGGGGGCTGGAAAGGGCAAGAGTGGAGACCAGACAGCTGGAGGGGAAGGTGGCTGGGATTAGGTGATGGGACTGGAGAGAGCTGGCTGGTGATAAGTGACATGGACCAGGTGCCATGGGGCCCAGAACAGAGCTCTGGGCTTTGCCCCTGTCTTGAACGAGCCTGTAACTTGGTTTAAAGAGTGGTAGTGAGACACAGACACAAAAATCTTAGCCTAGATTACAAAGCCCTATGCAATCCATGGGAGCTGAACTGTTGCACAAAGCTGTGGAACTTCTCAAAGGGTAAGAAGAGTGAAGGAATGGTTCTTGGGGGGCCGGTGGCTTTATTGGGGTGGTTAAAAACCATAGAACACCCAGCCTGGGTGGGCAACTCACTACTGCAGCCCCTTTGGGAAAGCCCAGTTTTTTTTGCACTAGCTGCCAAGTCCGCTCTGGTGCTTTCAGCAGCTCTGGACTCTGCCATCCTTTACCTAAGCTGTGCACACTCCAAAAACGCATGCCGGATTTCCCGCAGGCACTGCTAGACATATTAACGGCATTCCTCCTCGGCAAGAGATTTCTGCACCACCAACACCATTTTTATATTCTTTACAACATAACGGCAGACGATAAATCTATCTTGCTAATTACACATCCAGCTTGTTATAACCCTCATAAAAAACACGAGCAGCTGGAAAAGCCATGAGGTGATGTCAAATCATATTCCTGGGCTCTAAACAGAAGCAGAAATATTTTCCAGGCGCTGGTGAGTCTCATGGTTCCCACTCGTGTGTGGAAGCAGCTGCCAACAGGTTGCTTACCTCGGATGAGCTGACGGGGCATCTGTCCCCTAAAGCCCCGCCCTGCCACCTCTACCTGTCTCCCTGAAGAGACGGCAGACATCTGGAGCATCCGCATGTGGTTTGATACAAAGCCCACGGGATCGGCAGGGTTTGGGTTTCAGCGGTTGGGTTCATTTTTGCATTATTAAGGGCGTTTTGACATTCTTGCATGGACCACCAGTCAACCGACAGCATCTGCCCGGAACTCTAACTGGATGGTTCCCTGACATAATTTGTCGGTGATACATTTGCAAAGCTGTTGCTAAGATCCATGCTGGAGCTGACAAAATGCCTCCCCCTTGTCTCAGAAAAATGGAAGGAAAATTAAATTCATCTGCCGGAGACACTAAAATAAACAACAGGGAAGAAGAAAAGTACTTTACCTCGTTTTTCAGCTAGGATTACTGGGTTTGGCTGAAGCATCTCCTAGCCCTCTTAGGAGGAGGGAGACAGCCGAAGACTACAAGCTTATATCCTATCAAGTGGATGTTGAATGTTTCATGTGTTGGAAGAAAAGGCATGGGAGACAATGGGAGAAGCTAATTAAAATTTCACATGTCAAGGGAAAATTCCATAGGCCTTCCAAAGCCCAGCTGACGCAAAGGGGCAGCTTGTTGGAGAAGCTGTCGTATCAACTGCCCTCACAATTCTAAAGACAAACCAGCTGGACAGACTGTCACGTTGGAAAAAAAAAAAAAAAAAAAAAGACAAAATGGATTCTTACCTTCCCGTATCTGGAGGCAAAAGTCCCCGTGAGTAAGGAGTGAAAAATAATTATTGTCTCATCCAAGTCCCACACGAACACACGCTGTGATGAAAGAGAGGGAGAGAATGGAGACAAATGCACTTGCTTGCATTTGACTTAATGTCTGCAGAAATTAATTCCCTGGGAGGAAAAATATGTCTTGAAAAACATTATCTTTAAGTTATAAAACATGTGACTCACGCATGTATCCTCGAGTCCCCATTCAACCTCATCTGTGTAAAATATATTCTGATGGCCAAGTTTTTGGGTTCCTATCAACCCATAGATGCCAGAACCAAGACGCCTGTTCTTGCCTTTCACATAAAAGCTCAAAAGAGGAGTTCAGTCCAAAAGCAATAAAAATCATATAACTCATTTGACAAAATGAAATACTACCATTTTACGTTCACTGCTCACCATAAGCCCAGCTACTTCTAAACATTTGTTTTTAGCAATTCTGCTGATTACCTTTATAACTCTAAATAACATACTTTTATTTATTGATTTGCCAACTTTAAACAATACCTTTTGACTGGGCAATGTGAAAGATGAGGGTTTATAGCTCATGGTAAATCTCCCCCATTTCTCCAGAATTTTATATTTTTCACATATGCGAACCCCTCTATTTCCAATTCCCATCAGCACTGGATATTTTCTCTTGGCTAAAACAGCAAACCCAATGTGGAAAATATGGACATTGGTGTCCCTACCCTTTCCCACTACCTCCTCACCTCTTGAATAGCTGAGCTTTAGCCTCACTTTTGCATTGTCAATGTGGATAAACTGGTTTGTGCATTGGGTTTTATAATTGTACTTAAGACTTCTGTGCTCTGTCTATATGTTGATTTTAAAAGTTGGTAACCAGTATAGAGCATTTATGTACATCTTGTGATTACTGTTCACGGCAGAGCAAAGTAATATGCTAGGATTTCACTTCCTTCTATACGTATCTAATGTCATAACTCCAGAGCCACTTTAAGGAGACTGTTCCTACCACCAAGGTCATGTGTATTCTCCTTTCTTGTACTCCATCCTGATTAAAATCGTGCCATATCTCAGTTTGTTCATAGGAATCACGCCTGTCTGGAATAACTTTCTGTTTTTGCTGGAGCTTATTAATTGCTTTAATTCTTTTCTTGTTTCCAATAACATGCCTTCAGTAGAATTTCAAATTCAGCCACACCCTCTATATCAAAGATGTTCTTCCTCTGTGACAGAATGTTCCAATGTGGACTGGATCATCTTCAGGCTTGTTACATAGCTAGCATCCTGAGACTTCCCTTTACTGCATTTCTGGGTCAGATCCACTGTTTTCTGGACCCCAAGTCTCTTTCTTGGTTTTCTTCCTTGTTTTGCTTGAGTACATCCTTAAGTTGCTTCTTCTGAAAGGAGCATGGAAAGTAACCTTCCTGCATTTTTGCTAATCTGATCATGTCTTTATTTTGCTCTAAGGTTCCTCTGGGTGCAGAATTCCAATTGGAAAATAATGCCCTCTAGATCTTTGAAAGAATCTATCTTGTGTCAAGCATGATTAATGAGAAGTCTGATGTTTCACTGATCCTCAGTTCTTTACAGGTTTTACTTATTTTTCTCTTTGGATTTTTTAGGCTCTTTTCTTTATACTTGGCATCCTCAAATCCCACGAGGATATATCTAGGTGTTGTCTTTTTTCATTCATCCTGTTCAGCACTCAAACATTTCTCAAGCCTATTTCTTTAAATAATGTCCTCCTATCTTTCCCATTGTGACATCTTTCTGGAATTCCCAATAGACAAATTAGATCTTTTGGATTGATATTGCTTATCCTTTAAAAACAGTGTTCTGTAATTTTGTCTTTTCGATCTACGTTCTCAGAGATTTCTCTAACTTTCTCTTCCAACCCTTCTATAAAACTTTCTTTTTTAAAAAATTTTCTTTCTTTCTTTATTTTTGGCTGTGTTGGGTCTTCATTTCTGTGCATGGGCTTTCTCTAGTTGCGGCGAGTGGGGGCCACTCTTCATCACGGCGCGCGGGCCTCTCACTGACGCGGCCTCTCTTGTTGTGGAGCACAAGCTCCAGACGCACGGGCTCAGTAGTTGTGGCTCACGGGCCCAGTTGCTCCGTGGCACGTGGGATCTTCCCAGACCAGGGCTCGAACCCGTGTCCCCTGCATTGGCAGGCAGATTCTCAACCACTGCGCCACCAGGGAAGCCCACCCTTCTATGAAACTTTTGATTCTCACTATCATTTAAAAATTTACAGTAGCTTTTACTTTGTTTCTGAGTGTTCCTTTCCCAATAGCCTGCACTTCTTTTTTTGCGGATACAAGACCTCCTTGAATCTTTATAAGAAAACCAATCAGAATTTTTCTAAGATCTTTTCTGTTTCTTAAATTACCTCTCATAGTTTATCCTATTCATTTATCTTGGCCTCAATTTTTTATACTGCTGGTTTTCATAATTTTTCTGGTGATCATTATTTTTAAAAACAAAAGGCCTGCGTGATCATTTATGTAGCTGGTGTTGGGGGCAACAAAGGCACCTACTCAGTCTACCGTCTTGAATGGGCCACCTTGGAAAACTCTCTGGGGGTCAGTGGTTGTATTTACACATTTGTAATGCCTTTAAAAGTAAAGAGAAAGGTAGTATCTAGAAGAAAAAAGGTCAATTTAATACAGGTTTTCAAAACAATTAGTAGACTTGAATATTATTTTGTGAATTTTTTTTTTTTTTTTTTTTTTGCCTTATGTGTCCATCTTGGCATCTCCCAATTCACGCCACTGGTCCAACTCCTTGCAAAAGTCCATTTTTAGGTGGAAATAATTCATTTAAGATAATCAGACAGCCATAAGTTTTTACTATTCATTCATTCACAATTTTTAGTGAATATTATTTGAATATTATTTTGTGAATTTTTTGATCTTTTACATTTATGTGTATGTAAATGCTGGGTCATGATAATAAGTATTGTTCTTATTATGGGTCATGGTAAAAAAAAAGTTTGAAAACCATTGTTTTTGAAGAGAGCTTCTGGCGTTTAAATATGCTAAGTCCTAATTTATCTGAACTAACTAGGCTGGATCAGTTAAACTTAGAAATTTTGGTAAGAGAATTCTTTAAAAAAATCAAGTAATTTCAAATTTAATGCAGACTCCTTAAGTTACTGACTATATCCTCTCTGAAGAGGGTCTGTCCCTCTTCCCCACTAGTCCACCATTCTATCTCCCTGTGTTAGATTCTCAGTGGGTATACTGTTCCTGGTGGACACTCTGCTCGTGACCCTAACTCTTTAGCCCACCAGGGTTTGGGCCAGGGGTGGGCCCCTAACCCCAGCTGGGTCAGAGGCCTTTCCTTGGGAACTCAAAATTGAGACCTGGAAAAGAAATTCATTGTCTTTGGGTGGCCGTTGGTAGCAACGTGATCTGAAGGACAGGGAAGACTAGTTTGCAGAGAGAGAGGAACAGAGGGGTGAAAGATGGAAACATGACCCAACACTTTTGCAGGACTTGGTTTTAGTTAGAAGTAGAGTGAGGGGCCTGGAGGAGAGTCATGCCCACTGAAAAGACACTACCGCTTGGGGATTCTAGCACCTACACTGTGGAACATAGGGAGAGAAGGTGTAAATGCATTTCCTTGCCCCTCCTACCTTCTGGTTCCAATATCTTGCTGACACTTGCTGTACCCTTGGCTCTTGGGTTCTAAGAGAATCCCTGTATCCTTAAAATAAACTCTGCTTTTTCACTTAAGCTAGCTCAAGTTGGTTTCTGGCACCTGCAGTCGAGGGATTTTAACTAATACATACTCAGAATTTTCCTCCTTTCCACTTCTCTACCTAATTTCTCTCTCGTGGGCTGCACCCATTAGCAACAGTGCCAGAGACGTAAGAGGTGCGACCCATGCAAAACCTCTGTGCTGATATTGAGCACGGTGGTGAAACACAGCTCACACCTTTTCAACTGTTCCTGCCCAGTGGTACTTACTCTGGAATCAAGAAGCAGATGTTTCCAGAATAATATCACCCCATAATCCTTCCATGCCCCCCCACCCCCTTCTCAGCTTAATGGAAAAATGTCTCTCCGCCCCCACTGTCCCCTACCAAGAGCAGAAACCACGTCAGGTGATTGAATACATTTTTAAAAAATATTAAAGTACGTGTTGCTCTCCAGGATTTCTACAGCTCTGCAACTTCAAGCTGGTAGAAAATCCTCAGGCATCTGGGAAGGCAGAAAGCAAGGGTGATCAAGAGTCAGTAAATTTTCTTCTAGCCTTGTGCAAAGGAATAATCCCCCTGAAGGGTTTGTGCCAAGTCTCCTTGGTTTTAGAAGGTGGTGGCTTTAAGAATTAGAGGAAAAGCAAGAACAGAATCCTCTGGACTGAGAAGAGTCCCATGAGCAGTGGGAATGCTTACTCTCTGGCAGGTCCCGAGGGCAGTCGAGCTCACAGAAGAGATGGCTGTGTATACCAAGTGTAGGGGACGGGCGTGATATTCAAACTATTTAACACCTTCTAGGATGATCGGAACAGACACCAGCCATAAACAACTGCTACTGCTCTCTTAGTGAATCCTGGTTGACTAGCACGGCCCTACTAGTGATGCTGGTTAGTTAGTACAGCCCTACCAGTGAATACTGGCTAAATACCAAGTGTCTTGGTATTGGCCATTTGTTGTTGGGGTCCCCAGCATCCATCTCCTTCTTAGAAGGAGCATCTCGATTTTCTTTTCCCTTTGTGTGCTATCTCGGTGAGACTCTCAATCAGGGGCATGAGGATCCAGGCCAGGCCAATGGGACGCTGCCTCCTTGGAATCGGACATCAAGTGACATGGCGCTAGAATCTCAAATATCTCGCTCTCCAGAAGGGGCCGGCACCCTGAAGGTTCCCCAGATTCCCCAGCGTGGTCTTTGTTCCTATTCTTTCTAACCTTGGTTGTATCACTTCCTCTCCATGCTGTTCCCTCCCAGTAGATCCTTTTTTGCTTAAGTAACCAGAATTGGTTTCTGTTGCTTGCAACCAAAGGATCATAGCTAATACTCCAATGTTCTTCCTCTCAACAAGGATTTCTATGCCCAACATATGGCATGGAAACCCCAGAGAGCAGCTGGACTTTCAGTGACCACTGCAGGTACTGACAATGAAAAAGGCAGCAGCCACCAAGCCACAATGGACAAAAGAGGCTATTATTCTGTTTTCTGAGACCACTTGAACCCTGAGATTCTCATATAATTCTGGGAGGGGAAAGACCCCAATAATGAAATGGAATTTCCTACCACCCTGGTGGGTGGGGACTCAGAGTCAAAATGACACTGATTTTAAGGAAATGATGAAAATGCTATTTCTTAGCTTATCTGAGTTTGCCAGCTGAACTTTGTAGCTGCTACAAAATTTGTACAGGATTATCAATAGGGATGTGATGATGCTGCATTTGGATATCTTGACAGTGACTCAAGCTTTGCCAATACTACCCATGTACTACCCATGTACACCCATGGCACACTCAAGCCAGCAAAATGACTGCCTTTTGCAAACAAGTACGAACTCGTGCATGTGCCCATTTTTCTCCCTTGATAGGTAACACTTGCTTCTGTCTGTTTTGGGGGCATCCATCTTGCCTCTGTCTCTTCTAGTGGTCTTCCCCATCTTTCATGCATGCTGTTCTTTTTTGTTTGTTTGCTTGGGAAAATGTCAGTGCCTGACCAATAACCCCACACTTGCTTAGTTATAATAAAGATTGGCGCATCCCTTAGACCAGTAGCTCTCAACCTGGGCTGCACTGGAATCACCTAGGGAGCTTAAACATACTGACACCTGGGTCCCACCCCCAGGGAATCTGATTTAATTGATCTGGGCTTGAGAATGAAGGTTTCTCAAAGCTCCCCAGGAGATTCTCATGTGCAGCCCAGATGGCGAACCACCGAGAAACTCCGAATTACAGAAATGATGCAAACTTATTTGAGCCAGCCTCCTGTCTTCAGGTAGATAAATATCTAAGCCACAGTAGAATCACTAGGGGAACTTTCAGAACTCCCTGAGATGTCTAGTTAATTAGTCTGGGATGGGGCCTGGGCATCTCAATTTTAAAAAGCATTCCACGTGATTCTATCATGTAGCCAAGGTTAAGAATCACTCTAACCCAGTGGGGAAGGTCCATTGTCCAATGTCATCTTTACTGGAGGCTCTCAAAGTGTGGTGCCCAATGCACATCAGCATTGTCTAGGAATTTGTTGGAAATGTGAATTCTCAGGCCCTGTCCCAGATCTACTGAATTGGAAACTCTGGGGGGTGGCCCCAGCCGTCTGGGTTTTCGCAGGCCCCCAGGTGCTGTTGTTGTGGCTCACAGAATCACCCATCTTTACCATCTCTAGGGTCACTTTTCCTGGCCTGGCCAGTCAACAGTGCTTCCGTGTGGCCAACCGAATTCTTCCCTCCTTTTCATCAAGGGCCCTTTACTCTGTTCCTGTACTTTGTGAACACACAGGGCCATTCTCCCCCAGACAGAACTCTGCCCTACGCCTCCTGTTCCGGCCACATGTGGAGATGACATTCACCAAGTCAGGCAGAAGCCTGTGAGTTACCTCAATCTCATTGTCTCCTGCTGGGGAGGGGTCACTGCTCCGCTTAGACCGGCCTCGGAGCTTCCCGTCAGAGGCCCGGTGCGGCCTGTCTGTGTCTCCCTCTTTTGCTGGCGTGGAAGGTCCATTGTGCGTGTTATATTCACCTGGCGTAGGAGAGGGAAAGGCAGACATATCAGAGACTTGGATGAGTGTGTCCTCCCACGAACTATTACACCAGAACCATCTGACTCCAAAGTGGGAGGTCCCTAAGGCAGCAGCGAAGGCAAAGGTCACGTAGAATCAAAATCACTCTTGAAAGTGCCTTAAACCACCCATTCATAATCATTCATACATCCAGCAAAGATTCACTGAGTAGGTATGGTTCCAGGCACTGGTTCCATAGCACCTAAATTCTAGAGAGAGGAGAGACACATTAGACAGACAAGTAAATATATAATATGCCAGGGGGGGACATATGTTATAGAGAATTGACAAATTGGGTAAGAGTGCAGGAGTGCTGGGAGGTTACTAATTTTTGTTTGTTTGTTTTACATCTTTATTGGAGCATAATTGCTTTACAATGTTGTGTTAGTTTCTGCTGTACAATAAAGTGATTCAGCTACATGTATACCTATATCCCCATATCCCCTCCCTCTTGTGCCTCCCTCCCACCCTCCCTATTCCACCCCTCTAGGTGGTCACACAGCACCGAGCTGATCTCCCTGTGCCATGCACAGGGGAGGCCTCATGGATAAGGGGACAGCCGAGCAGGGATCTGAGAGAAGTGAGGGCGGGGGCAGCTGGGGAGCTACAATTCCAGTGAACGGAGTTTTGTGTTTACAACTGTCTATATATCCTAAAGCCTGAGAATCCCTAGACCAACAGAAGGAAGAAAATAACATATATATATATATATATATATATATATATATATATATATACACATACATATATATGTACCTGGGCATCAAACTCTTCTATCTTTAAGAGATCCCTCCCTTGGGGTGAAGGGGGCGTGTGTGGGGAGAATTCTCTAGGTTCCTATCCCTAGGCGGCTTGCTCCACTTTCTCTACTAAAAGCAAGTCATTTAAGCTTTACTTGTTAAGAAATTTGTCAATTTGAGATTATACAGGCAAAAGCATCCAGCACAGCGCTGGCGATTAGGAGATGTCAGTAAATGATTTAAATTGTGTTCTGGCTTGACTAGACCTACACACACATGAGGATCAGTGAGAAGGTGCAGGGCCGAGGGTGGGCACCTGTGGCTTCTCATCGAGGTGGTGTTTCCGGACACGGTGTACTGGGAGGCTGCCAGGGTCCTGCCCTTGGGCAACTGTCTAATAATCCTGAATGAACAAGTAGGCAGCACTTGTTCCCAGCACTCAGGTCCCAAAGCCAGCCTCCAAGGTGTGTTGTTTTTTAAGCACAGAAGTTTTAAATACATCTTAGTAGGCTTTATTATCTTTATTTAACTAACAAGGGAACTGAGGCTTAGTGAGATGACGTAATCCTGTTGTTACCCTACAAATTAGTGGTAGAGGCAGAAGTAACATTTGGGCCTGCCCTTGTCACTAGAGTGACAGAACTGTAAACCAGCATGGAACCGTAGAGGACATTCCATCCCACTCTCATCTTACAGCTGCTCGTTTTAGCTCCCAAATGTACCCTGTGGACTCCATCTCTCCTTCCATAATTGCCAGTTCTTGGATCATCGGGGGGAAAATACTTTTGTATAAAAATGCTTGCTTGGCAATGGACTAATTTTTTTCCTACCCTGGAAGGAATAGTTCCCTCCAAAACCCAAGGGACTGAATTTTTTTTTGTTTAATATTTATAAAACTGCTTAGCAGACTAAGGACATAATAAGAAAAGATGTGATTTTGAGTTGTCAGAACTGTTGGGCTGTCTCCAACTCCCCCAAATTTTTAGGATACAGCCTTAGAGATTCCCAAACATCAAACTAGCAAAGACTTTCTTTTGGAGGATGAGGAACAGGCACTAAATAAATTCACAGATGCTTAAGAGTCATAAATAAAGTTTATCTTGATTCACTAGGTAGTTCTAAGGCTAGGGAGGCTTAGAAAACACTTGTTGGCCCCATTAAAATCCAGGCAAATATTAAAAAGAGGAGGAAACACCAGCTACCTACAAAATGTCCTAATAAGGCGTTATGTAGAGTCAATTTATTAGGGGTGCCAAAAAAAGCAGCCCTTTCTGACCATATACATTCTTGAGAATGAAGGGTCAAAATTCAAGGTTAAAGTCAGAGGTACACATGCTAGAGCAATTTATAGGAATCTTTCTTAGAGTCATTTCCCTCTTTTTATTTCTCCCTTTTTAATGTTTTTACTTCTTTAACAACTGTATTGAGGTATAATTGACATACAATAAACCACACATACTTAGAGCACACAGTTTGGTAAGTTTTGACATATGGTCACATCTATGAAACCATCACCATAATCAAGATAATGAACAAATCCAGCACCCAAGAGTTTCCTTGTAATTCCTTTATAGTCTCTTCCTCCTGCTGCCCACCCAGGCAACCATGGATTTGCTTTCTTTCACTATAAATTAGTTTATATTTTTTATTTTTTATTTTTATTTTTTTTTTTTGCGGTACGCGGGCCTCTCACTGTTGTGGCCTCTCCCGTTGCAGAGCACAGGCTCCGGACGGGCAGGCTCAGCGGCCATGGCTCACGGGCCCAGCCGCTCCACGGCATGTGGGATCTTCCCGGACCGGGGCACGAACCCGTGTTCCCTGCATCGGCAGGCGGACTCTCAACTGCTGCGCCACCAGGGAAGCCCTAGTTTATATTTTTTAGAGTTTTAAACAAATGGCATCACATGGTATGCGTGTACACACACGTACACACACACACACACACACACACACACACTTGTCTGGCTTCTTTCAGCCAGCATAACTGTTCTGAGATTCAATCCATGTTGTCATGTATATCAATAGTTCATTCCTAGGGCTTCCCTGGTGGCGCAGTGGTTGAGAGTCTGCCTGCCGATGCAGGGGACATGGGTTCGTGCCCCGGTCTGGGAGGATCCCACATACCGCCGAGCGGTTGGGCCCGTGAGCCATGGCCGTTGAGCCTGTGCGTCCGGAGCCTGTGTTCCGCAACGGGAGAGGCCACAACAGTGAGAGGCCCGTGTACCAAAAAAAAAAAAAAAAAAAAAAAAGTTCATTCCTTTGTGTTGCTGAGTACTATTCTATTGTGTGGATGTATCACCATTTGTTCACCTGTTCACCTGGGGATGGACATTTGGGTTGATTCTAGTTTTTGGCTGGACTAAATAAAGCTTTTATGAACAGTCACTCATCAGTCTTTGTATAGACATAAGCTTTCTTCTTATGAGAGAGCATGATTACTAGGATATGTGGTAAGTCTACGTTTGACCTTTTTTTTAAAAAAATATTTATTTGGTTGCATCAGGTCTTAGTTGTGGCAGGTGGGCTCCTTAGTTGTGGCTCATGGGTTCCTTAGTTTTGGCTTGCTGGCTCCTTAGTTGCGGCATGCATGTGGGATCTAGTTCCTGGACCTGGATCAAATCCAGGCCCCCTGCATTGGGAGCGCAGTCTTATCCACTGCACCACCAGGGAAGTCCCTACGTTTGACTTTTTACGAAACTGCTAAATTGTTTTCCAAAGTGATTGGACCAGTTCACATTCCCACCAGCAGGGTTAAGGGAGTTCTAGTTGCTCTGCAACCTTGCCAGCCTTTGGTATGGTCAGTCTTTATAATTATAGCCTTTCTAGGGGGTAGTAGTAGTATCTCACTGAGGATTTAATTTGCATTTCTCTAATGACTAATACTCAGCATCTTAATCATGTGCTTTTTTTGCCATGCCTATATCTTCTTTGGTGAAATGTCTATTCAAGTACTTTGCCCATTTCTTTATTGGGTTACTTGTTTTCTTATTATTGGTTTTGAGAGTTTTAAAAAATATATTCTGGATGGTTAATTTTATGTCAACTTGACTGGGCCAAGGGAGGCCCAGATAGCTAGTAAAACATTATTTCTGGGTGTGTCTGTGAGGAGTATCTCCAGAAGAGATTAGCATTTGAATCAGTAGGCTGAGTAGAGAAGATCTGCCCTAACCAATGTGGGTGGGCATCATCCAATCCATTGAGGGCCCAAATAAAACAAAAAGGCATAGGAAGGGCAAATTCTCTCTCTTCTTGAGCTGGGACATTCATCTCCTGCCCTCAGACATTGGAACTCCCGGTTCTTGGGCCTTCTGACTCAGACCGTATTATAATATTGGCTTTTCTGGTTCTCCGGCTTGCGCAAGGCAGATTGTGGGACTTCTTGGCCTCCATAACCACATGAGTCAATTCTTATAATAAATCTCTATCTATATCATCTATACCTATCTGTCTATATCTACATCTATATCCTACTGCTTCTATTTCCCTGGAGACCTCTAACTAATACAACTTACTTTATCATATATATGTTTTGCAATTACATTCTTCTGGACTGTGACTTGTGTTTTCATTCTCCTAACAGTGTCTTTTGAAGAGCAAAAGTTTTAAATTTTCATGAAGTCCAATTTATACCAAATATTTTTTCCTTTTGGATCATGCTTTTAGTGTTATATATGAAATCCTTTGCCTAACCCAAAAGCACAAAAATTTTCTCCTGTTTTCTTATATAAGTTTTATATTTAGGTCTATGCTCTATTTTGTGTTAATTTTTGTATGTCATGTGAGGTATGTACTGAAGTACAGTTTTTTCTGGATATAGATATCCAGTCGTTTTAGCATCTTTTGTTGAGAAGACTATCCTTTATTGCTTTTGAATCTTTGTCAAAACCATTCATATACATGTGGTTTATTTCTGCACTCTCTATGCTGGTCCACTGATCTACTGCTCTACTGGTCTAGTCTATCTTTATGTCAATACCATACTGTCTTGATTACTGCGGCTTTGTAATAAGTCTTAAAGTCAGGTAGTGTTAGTATTCTAATTTTGTTCTTCTGTATCAGAGTTGTTAAGGCTATTCTAGGTCCTTTGTACTTCCATATGAAGTTCAGGATCAACTTGGCAGTTTCTACAAAAAAAAAAAAAAAAAAAGCCTGGGATGTTGACAGAGGTTGCGTTTGATCAATTTGTAGAGAATTGATACCTTAACAACAGTAAGTCTTCTGACCTGTGAATGAGATATATCTCTTCATTTACTAAAGTCTTCTTTAACCTCTCCCAGTAGTGTTTTGCAGTTTTAAGGGTACAAGTATTGCACATCTTTTGTCACATTTATCCCTAAATATTTCATATTTTTCGATGCTACTGTAAATGGCATTTAAAAATATTCTATTTCCTACTGCTTGTTGTTAGCATATAGAAATACACTTGGTTTTTATAGTACCCTGCAACATTGCTAAACTCACTTTTTAGTTCTAGCAGCTTTTTGTAGATGCTATCTGATTTTCTCCATAGGTGATCATGTCATTTTACTTCTTTTTACTTCATAAAGTTTTGATTTTTTTTTTCTCCAATATAGATGACTTTCATTTATTTTTCTTCCCTTATTGCACTGCCTAAAACCTCTAGTATAATGCTGAATAGAATTGGTAAGAGTGGACATCCTTGTCTTGTTTCTGGTCCTAGGTGGGTAGCTGTAGGTTTTTTGTAGCTGTCCTATTTTAGTCAGTTTGGGCTGCTATAAAAAAAATACCATAGGGCCTCCCTGGTGGCACAGTGGTTGAGAGTCCGCCTGCCGATGCAGGGGATACGGGTTCGTGCCCCGGTCTGGGAGGATCCCATATGCCGCGGAGCGGCTGGGCCCGTGAGCCATGGCCGCTGGGCCTGCGCATCCGGAGCCTGTGCTCCGCAACGGGAGAGGCCACAACAGTGAGAGGCCCGCATACCGCAAAAAGAAAAAAAAAAAAAAAAAATACCATAGATGGGTGGCTTAAACAATAGAGATTTATTTCTCACAGTTCTGGAGGCTGGAAAGTTCAAGATCAAGGATCTGGCCAGTTTGGTTCCTGGTGAGAGTCCTCTTCTTGTTTTCAGATGGATGTCTTCTTGTCTCCACACATGGTGGGGAGAGAGAGAGATATCATCTCTCTTGTACCTCTTCTTATTAGTGCACTAATCCCACTTTGAGGACTCCACCCTTATGACCTAATTACTTCCCAAATACCCCCACTTCCAAATACCATTATACTGGGGATTAGGTCTTCAACACATAAATTGTGGGGGGAGGGATATAAACATTCAGTCCACTGCATGCCTTTTTCTGATAAAGGAAGTTCCTTTCTACCCCTAATTTGGAATTTTTATCAGAAACAAATGATAGATTTTGTCAAATGTTTTTCTGTGCATCTGTTGAGATAATCTCTTTTTTTTCTTTCAAGTTACTTAATATGGTGAATTACATTAATTTTCAAATTTTAAACCAACTTTGCATCGTTAAGATAAACCCCACTAGTCATGATATAGTATCCTTTAATATACAGTTGGGCTAATTTGCTAACATTGTGTCTAGAAATTTTGTATCTACGTTTATGAGAAATACTGGTCTGTTGTTTTCTTTTAATATCTTTGCCTAGTTTTGGCATCAGGGTAATGCGTTCCTCATAGAATGAGTTCAGAAGTATCCCTTCCTCTTCAATTTTCCTGAAGAATTAATGTAGAACTGATATTTCTTACTTAAATGTTTGGTAGAATTAATCAGTGAAGACATATAGGCCTCACAATTTCTTTGTGGGAACATTTTTAACAAAAAAAATTTCAGTTTATTTAGTAGATATAGGCCTATTTCTTCTTGAACAAGCTTCAGAAGTTTTTGTCCCACAAGGAATTTCTTCATTTCATCTAAGTTGTTGACTATTGCATTGTTAGCCTTTTAATATCTGTAAGGTCTGTAGTAATGTCACCTCCCATTTTATTGGTAATTTATATCTTCTCTTTTTTCCCCATATCAGCTTGTGTAGAGTATTATCAATTTTATTGGTCTTCTCAAAGAACCAAGTTTTGGTTTCAGTGATTTTCTCTATTGTTTTTCTGTTTTCAGATTTTATTGATTTCCATTCTGATCTTTGTTATTTCCTGTCCTCTACTTACTCTGGGTGTAGTTTGCCTTTCCTCTTCTAGTTTCTTAAGGTGGAAGATAAGGTGCTTGGTTTAAAACCTTTCTTCTTTTCTAATATAGGGATTTAGTGCTACAAATTTCCCTTTAAGTACTGTGTTAGTGACATTCCATAAACTTTGATACGCTGTGTTTTCATTTTCATTAGGTTCAAAATACTTTTAAATTTACCTCTGATATTTCCTTTGACTTGTGGTGTATTAGCCAGGGTTCTCTAGAGAAACACAACATATGTGTGTGTGTGTGTGTGTGTGTGTGTGTGTATATATATATACACACACACACATATATATATGTATGTGTGTGTGTATATATATATATATATTTATATATATGGAGACTTATTATAGGATTTGACTCATGCAGTTACAGAGGCCAAAAAGTCCCACAATTTGCCACTTGCAAGCTGGAGAACCAGGAAAACTGGTGGTATAATTCAGTCTGAGTCTAAAGACCCGAGAACAAGGGGAGCCAATGGTGTAACTCCCAGTCTGAGCCTGAAGGCCTGAGATCCAGGGGTGGGGGATAAGAAAGGGGCCGCCACTGATGTAAGTCTTGGAGTCCAAAGGCTTAGAACTAGAAGCCCCAATGTCTGAGGAAAAGATGAATGTCACAGCTTAATAGAGAGAGAGATCACTCTTCCTTTGCCTTTTTGTTCTGTAAGATGAGCCCTCATTGGATTTAAATGATGCCTGCCCTCATTGGTGGGGGCCATCTCCTTTACTCAGTCTACTGATTCAAATACTAGTGTTTTCTGGAGACACTCTCACAGACACACCCAGAAATAATGTTTAACCAGCTGTCTGGGCATCCCATAGCCTGGACAGTTGACACATAAAATTAACCATCACACATGGGTTATTTAGAAGCGTGCTACTTTGTTTCTGAATGTTTGAGAATTTTCCGAAAATCTTCTTGCTATTTATTTCTAATTTAATTCCACTGTTTTCAGAGAACATATTTTGTATGCCTTGAAACCTTTTAAATGTAACGAGACTTCATGATTTATGGCCCAGAATATGTCTATTTTGGTAAATGTTTCATGTGCACATGAAAAAATGTGAATTTTGCTGTTAAGTGGAGTGGCCTATTGTCTGTTATATCAAGTCTTTTCCCTCTAGTTTCCTCCCTAGAGAAAATGACTGTTAACAGTTTTTTTGCATCCTTCCAGAAATTTCCTATGCAAATATGGGTATTAAACTATACTTATATTTAAAAAAACTCCAGGATCATATTATGCACATAGTTCTGCCACTATCATAGTTTTTCACATATCACAATAGCTCAAAGAGAGATCCATATTAGTGAAGATATAACTAGCTTACTTATTCTTTTTAACAGATGTATAGTGTGCCAATGGTGGGTACACCATCATTTATTTAACTTGACTCCTATTAATGGATATTTAGGTTGTTTTCAGTCTTTTGCTATGGCAATGCTGCAAAAAATATTCTTTTAAGTCTTTGTACCTATGTGGGAATTTATCTTTAGGATAAGTTTCTAGAAGTAGAATAACTGGGTTAAAGAGTACATGCATTTTCAATTTTGTTAGATGTTGCCAAATTGCATGAAAGAACCTTGTAAGTTTCTTCTTGAGAGATTAAAAAAAAATCCTCCTTCTATTGACTGAGGGAGAAGATCTAAGAAATTTAAAATATACTACAACTCTTTTTAGATAATTTGTAACACACTTAAAAGCTTAAAAAGAAAAAAGTCCTCAAGCAACCACTACTGATTTGTCTTTTCTCTTGAGTAACGTCAGATGTTCAGATTTTGCCCTCTCCATCAGCGAACTGCCCTGCAATCATCTGCAAATTGTTGGGGCTTAATGTAACTGTTAATGCATGTCGATGCAGATGGTGCTGTGGCAGGGCTGGGGGCCAGGGAGGAGAAGAGCATTAGGACACCATATCCGGGCAACACAAAGAGTGAGCATGACCTGTCGGTAAGATATAAACCTCTTGAGCCTCTGGAATTTGGAACCAACCACTCAAGCAGATCCTGGATAATTTCAAAAGTGGAGTTTTTATGGGAAATTTTAAGAGAGTGAATAAGCGTGTGTGTGTGTGCGTGGGCAAACGAGTATGCTTAAATGCCGTTCCTTTATAACGGACACTGGGGAGAGGGGGCAAGAGACCTCGGTTATAGCTGACAATTATTTATGTCATTAGATTTTATGTGAGCTTGTTAGACACACAGTAAAAACCATCTCAACCACTTATTGTTGAACCTTAGACCAGGGGATAGATGAAGAACAGGGGGAAACGATAAAGAAAAATTTCAATGACACAATGAGCTTTTATGTTCACTCCTGATGGGGAACAAAAACGACCTACCCACATAACCCAAATTCTTGGGAAGTAAGTCTTTGGAATCCAGTTCACCATCAAATTATAGATAGATAGTAGCATCTATTGGAAGATTTCCTGCTTATATTTCAGTTCTGAAACCAGTGTGGAGAGGCCACATTCTGAAAAGCAGAATGGGCAAAGATAATTCAGGATTATGACAAAGAAAAGTTTGTAACACTTCATACTCTTCCAAGGAAGCAATTTGGAAATTGGAATGTGGGTATTAGGCATTTATTCTATACTCTGGGATGAGGTCACAATGACCACAATCAATGCTCAAACCCTAAAGGTCCTTCAAAGTTGACTTAAAAATGCTTGGCCACATTGTCTCCATTTGTCACCAAACTAGTGTTATCTAACTCACCCCAACTGATGGAAAATACAAGGGCTAAAAGCAACAGCTGCACCAAGAACTTCAGGAACAAAGAGGTGAGTCTCCACTATTGTTCTTTCTCTAGCCATCAACCAATAAATATGTATTGAATGAAATGTTCACAAACCATCATGCTCGTTCAGCTTCTACAAAGCCCCAGAAACAGGTTTCAGAAAAGAAGAATAAAATGCAATGATATCTACTATCACTGGATGTTCTACTTTATGGCTGTCATGTTATTTAGTGGTGACGAGCCTAAATCAGCTCATAAAAGAGAAGACACGTGCGTAGCGGATTTACGGAACGAATGAATGAATCCGTAGGCTGGCGAGTTAGTTTCACAGTAATGTACGTCACCAAGGGGCCTGGATGTGGAGTCGCGTGTACCCTGTCTGAACGGGGCAGACATTACTCAGCTCCAGCCAAGCACTGTCACTTAATAATGTGGACCTAGGGTGACCAGATCGTCTTTCAAGAGAAGGCAGACATTAGAATTTTTAGGTAAAAATCTGTAACTTTTAAACATGGGTGCAATTAAATACACACATACACACACACACACATACACACACAGAGAAAAGCCAACAAAAGATGAAGTTAGCTCTTGGGTGGCCGGTTCATTACAACTGGGACTTATGTCCAGTCCATCCTTCATATAAGAGCTCAGACCACAGCCAGGAATGACCACACGACAGTGACTGTACTTACCGCCAAGCGACTCAGAACTCTGGCTGGGGACGTTATGAGGTTCCTCCTGCAGGACGTAGGTGGACGTGGAGAGGGGAGAGGCGCAGATGCTGCCGGCCGGGACGTAAGGAGGGCTGTAGGACGAGCTGTAATACTGGGAGTACTGGCTCTGTGGGAAGCCGGGGTAGGAAGGATAGTCCTGGAGAGGGAAACCCACGAGGAAGGCTGTCAGGCTGATGTGGGTAAGGGGCCTCCCGGGCTGGGTCTGTTGTGTCTGTCCCTGTCTCCCCACTATTACAATAAAAGCTCTATGAGGGCTTTTATAGAATAAAAGCTCTAGGGGCTCTTTATAGAATAAAAGCTCTAGGGGCTTTCCCTAGAAGCAGACCTCCAAGACAAGGATTCAAGTGCAAGTAGCGGATTTGGGGCGTGAAGCAGAGACCAGTTGGGGAATGGGGAAGCGAGACAGCAAAGGGGAGAAGGGAAGGCAGCCAGCACAGGGGCTTCTCCAGTGGGAACTGGAGCTGAATTCTACCAGGGGGATGCTGGGGTGGTAGAAAACACATCTCAGAAAGATCTCTCCCAAGGGGCAAGGGAGCTGGGGTATTTATATACCAAGTCCAGCCAGTCTTTGCTTGAGAGCTGCTCCCAGGGAACACTTAATTCCCTGGCACTTCCTGCCTACTGTATACATTGGTTCCAGAAAACACCCTTGGGCCCAGGGGTGCAGAGCCTGGCAGCTAGAGGTCAACAGGTGCACCCTGAGGGACATGCACGTGGCCCTGACAGCGTCCGTCTTGGTCACAGCCGTGCTGGGCACATATGGGCAGTCAATAAATACTGGAAAAAGTAGTGAACAAATGAATGAGTAATAAGGACCACATACACATACCCCGGAGACTAGGTGACCTTTCAGGTTCACGGTGGGGGAGGGGGCATTGCGCAAGCACAGTAGCGCCTACACAGCATTAGGGATCCAGAATCTCCTACGAGGGGGTCCTGGAGATGAACTCGAAGAATGCCCACCTTCTTTATGGAGCTTTGCCCACGACAGTCATTGTTTCAGATGTTCGGCCCCACCACAAAGCAGTGCTTCTCAACCCTGCAAGGAGCTCACGGAAGGTCCTACAAATGGTGCAGAGTTCCCGCCCACCTTTAGCGGGTTAACTCTTTTTTTTTTTTTTTTTTCTTTTTTTTTTTTCTTTTTGCGGTACGCGGGCCTCTCACTGTTGTGGCCTCTCCCGTTGCGGAGCACAGGCTCCGGATGCGCAGGCTCAGCGGCCATGGCTCACGGGCCCAGCCGCTCCGCGGCACGTGGGATCCTCCCAGACCGGGGCACGAACCCGCATCCCCTGCATCGGCAGGCGGACTCTCAACCACTGCGCCACCAGGGAGGCCCGCGGGTTAATTCTTAATTCACTCCCTAAGTGAAACCAAGAGACTCAGGCTACTAGCCAGTATCCATCCATCTTCACAGTGTTGACTAAACTCAATCTAACAAGCATTTACAAAGCTCCCACTCTGTGTCGGGCACTCGACACTGGGATGCAGAGGCGAAGAAGATATCATTTCACCCTGGAGAAGCTTGGGGTCTGGTGAAAGACCACAGGTTACTGCATCCATCCATCCCACATTCAACGGTCAATGGGTGTCTTAGACTCAGATCAAGATGGAACATATAACGCAGCCCATGTCACCTTGGAAATCTGCCAGCAATTCCAATTTCTCTGCCTCCACACTGTATCTTTCCAATGGCTGTTGGTACAGTCTGGCCCCTGTGTTCTCCAAATCCAGGGCATCAGAGACACGGTTTCTGGTAGGGCTCATAGGTACAAGGGGGCTCTCTGCGTGCCTGGATTTAAGGGGACTATTTAAGGGTGGGGAGCTCTGCCTACCTGGTGCACAGTTCCAAAGCCAGCTGCGTTGGTCAGTCCATTTGCTCCTTGATAGATCCCTGCTGTGCCTGCAGGAAGGAGGGACAGATGAGGTGTTTTACAGTCAGAGAGGGACACGGAGGAGAAAGACACAGCAGAAAGGTGGGGTCTTTGAGGTCCTCCGACAGGTCGGGATGGAACCTGTGACTCTGGCACCTCTCTGAACCTCAGTTCTCTCAACGAATTAATGAATAACGTGAATAATATTTTAATTAATAATACATTAATAATATTAATGAATAAAATATAGATAACACCTTCAAAGGATTCTGGTGAGAAATAAATCTTTTAAAAATGGAAGTATAGTTAATTTGCAATGTTGTGTTAGTTTTAGGTGTACAGCAAAATGATTCAGTTATACATATATGTATCTATTCTTTTTCAGATTATTTTCCATTATAGGTTATTACAAGATGTTGAATATAGCTCCCTGTGCTGTACAGTAGGACCTTGTTGTTTGTCTATTTTATATCATTTTAACCACTTTTAAGTGTATTAAGTGGCATTAAGTACATTCACAACGTTGTGCAACCGTCACCACCATCCATCTCTAGAACCATGTGCCCATTAAACAGTAAGTCCCATTTTACCCCCTCCCCTCAGCCCCTAGCAACCACCATTCTACTTTCTGTCTCTATGAATCTGGCTACCCTAGGGAACTCATATAAGTGGAGTCATACAGTATTTGTCCTTTTGTGACTGGCTTATTTTACTTAGTATAGTGTCTTCAAGGTTCATCCATGCCACAGCATGTGTCAGAATTTCCTTCCTTTTTAAGGCTGAATAATATTTCATAGTGTATATATATCCCATTTTTGTTTATCCATTCATCTGCTGACGGCCACTGATTTGCTTTTGCCTTTTTGCTGTTGTGAATAATGTTGCTATGAACACAAGAAGTATACAAATGTCTCTTTGAGACCCTGCTTTCAATTCTTTTGGGTATATACACAGAAGTAGAATTGCTGGGTCATTTGGCAATTCTATTTTTAACTTTTTGAGGACCCGCCATACTGTTTTTCCACAGTGGTTGCATCATTTTACATTCCTACCAACAGTGAGCAAGGGTTCCAATTTCTCCACATCCTTGCCAACACTTATTTTGTTTTTTTTTAAAAATTGTAGCCTTTCTAAAGAGTGTAAGGTGGTAATAATTATGTTTTGAATTAAATGAATGAGTGTAATGACTTCTCCTCTTTGAGCTTCAGTTGTCCCACCTGTAAAATGGGGATAAAAGTGATACTACGGGTTTCCCTGGTGGCACAGTGGTTGCGAGTCCGCCTGCCGATGCAGGGGACACGGGTTCGTGCCCCGGTCCGGGAGGATCCCACATGCCACGGAGCGGCTGGGCCCGTGAGCCATGGCCACTGAGCCTGCGCGTCTGGAGCCTGTGCTCCGCAACGGGAGAGGCCACGGCAGTGAGAGGCCCGCGTACCGCAAAAAAAAAAAAAAAAAAGTGATACTACTACTAGAAAATGCTACTTAGTGAATGAATGAGTAAACGAATGAATGAGTGTGGTGTCATTTCAGGTGGGGTAGTCAGGGAAGACCTCTGAGATGACATTTGAGCTGAGCCAGGAAAGATAAGAGGAAGCCAGTGATGGAAACATCCTGGGGGAAGAGTATTCACAGACACTGAGGTCAAAGACCCTGAGGTAGGGATTAGCTTGACAGGTTAAAGAAAGAGCAAAAGGGTCAGTGGAGCAGGAGCCCAGAGAAAGAAGAGGGCGGTGACAGCAATAACAGCAGTGAGCTCGTGTGTGTCAGGGCTTCTCACGGGGAAAGTGAGCGGAGAAAAAGGTTAAGTAGCGTGCGCAAGGCAACAGAGATAGTGAGGGACAGCCGCTGGGGCTGGAACCGGGCAGTCTGGCTCAAGTCTGCATTTTCAACATGACTCTAGACTGTCGTTGCCGCTTCTGTTTAGAACTGTTTTTTGGGATAGAATACTATACAATTATATACTATACCATTTATACACTATACAATTCCTCCATTGTAAAAAGGTCACTTTTTAAAGTAAATTTCCTTTTTAAAGTAAATCGCTATAATTGTGCAGCCATCACCATGATGCAGTTTTAGAACATTTCCATCACCCCCAAAGTTCCCTCTGCCTGTCTGCAGTCAACCCCCACTCCCATCCCCAGCCTCAGGCAGCACTTGATCTGTTGCTTATTCTAGAGTTTGCCTTTTCTAGATATTTCTTAGAAACAGGATCATTACAACACGTATTTGTGTCTGGCCTCTTTCCCTTAGCATCATGCTTTAGAAGTTCATCCATGTTGTAATATGCATTAGTAATTTATTCCTTTTTATTGCTGAATAGTATTCCAGGCTATGGGTGGACCACATCCCATTTTTGGCTATTATGGATAATGCTGCTATAATTATTTGCATACAAGTCCTGTGTGGATATATGTTTCCATTTCTCTTGGGAGGATCCCTAGGAGTAAGACTGTGGAGTCATGTGGTAAGAGTATATTTCACTTTTTAAGAAATGGCCAAACTAAAAAAAAAACCCCAAAACAAAAAAACAAAACCCACAAAACCCCCAAACAAAGAAAAAAGGGAATTCCCTGGCAGTCCAGTGGTTAGGACTCCGCACTTTCACTGCTGAGGGCCCAGGTTCAATCCTCAGTCAGGGAAATAAGATCTTACAAGCTGCATGGCACAGCCAAAAAAAAAAAAAAAAGAAACGGCCAAACTGTCTTCCAACGTGTCAGTGCCATTTTACATTCCTACCAGCAATGTATGTTTTATATTCCCACCAGCAATGGAAGAGAGTTCCACTTTTCCAGCACTTGGTATGTTCAGTCTTTGTGATTATAGCTATTCTAGTGGGTGTGCAGTGGTATCTCATTTTGGCTTTAAGTAGCATTTCTCTAATGACTAACCATGTTGGGCATCTTTTCATGTGTTTATCAGTCATGCATCTTCTTTGATGAAGGTCCATTCAAATCTTTTTCCCACTAAAAAAAAGGTTGGGCTTGTCCTCTTAATACTGAATTGTAAGAGTTCCTTATATGTTCTGGAAACAAGTTCTTTATCAGACATATGATTTACAAATATTATCTCCCAGTCTGTAGCTTGTCTTTTCATTTTCTTAATGGTGTCTGTTGAAAAGCAAAGCAAAAGTTTTAGTTACCAATTTTTTATCATGAATCTTGCTTTTGCTGCCTAACCCAAGGTCATAAAGATTCTTTCTTATGTTTTCTTCTAGAAATTTTATAGTTTTGGGTCTTACATTTAGGTCTATGATATAATGTAAGTTAATTTTTGTGTACAGTGTGAGGTAAGGGTCTAAATTAATCTTTTTGCGTATGGCTATCCAGTTGTTCCAACACAACCGTAAAAATTTATCCTTTCCCTCACTGAATTACTTGAAACCTTTATCAAAAATTAATTGACAATATACAGAATTGATAAACAACAAGGCCCTACTGTATAGCACAGGGAACTATATTCAACATCCTGTGATAAACCATAATGGAAAAGAATATGAAAAAGAATATGTATATATATAACTGAGTCACTTTGCTGTACTGCAGAAATTAACACATTGTAAATCAACTATACTTCAATAAAATTAAAAAAAAATTAATTGACAATAGATGTGAGAGTTTATTTCTGGACTCTATTCTTTTCCACTGAGATATCTATCCTATACCAATTCCATCCTGTCTTTTTAAAAAATTTTTATTTTATTTTATATTGGAGCACAGTTGATTAACAATGTTGTGTTATTTCAGGAGTACGGCAAAGTGATTCACTTATACATATACACATATCTATTTTTTTTCAAATTCTTTTCCCACTTAAGGGGGAACAGAATAATAACTTAGGTTATTACAGAATATTGAGCAGAGTTCCCTGTGCTATACAGTAGGTCCTTAATCCTGTCTTGATTACTGTAGCTTTATAGCAAGTTTTGAAACCAGCTAGTGTAAGTTCTCTAACTTTTTCTTTTCCAAGATTGTTTTGGCTTCTCAGTATAAACTTGGCATTTACATATTAATTTTTGAATAAGCTTGTCAATTTCTATTGGCTAGGAAAAGTGGCACAACATTTTTCAAGAGTTATCAATTCAGAATTCTATATCCTTCAGAAATGAAGGGAAATCAATATATTCTAGAATGAAGGAGATCTAAGAGAACATGTCACTATAGATCTACCCTGAAATAATGGATACAGGAAGTTCTTGAAAGAGACAGGAAATTTTAAAAATTAAAAAAAAAAAGGAATCTTGAAACATCAGGAAGGAAGAAAGAAAAAGAAAAAGAGTGAAAATACTGTATGGGTAAATAAAGTCTCTTCTCCAAGAGGTTATACCAGTAACTCAATATACTAGGTTCATAACAGTTTGCTATTAAATTTTAGGAATTACTTTTTCCAATGTGTTTTATAATTATGTAAAACATTGAAATGGTTCTAAAGTTAAATTGACAAAATAAACTAACCATATCCTTATCCAGAGGTGAGGGGGATTATGTCCCGGGCACTGGGAAGGCAGTGGAGAGGTAAGCTGCCAGTAAGTGCTTTCACTGGGAGCCTGGGGGGCACAGGGAAGGGTTCCGAAATGCCAGCTGGTGAGGGGTGGAGCCAGGGAAGGCTCCCTGGAGGAAATGGCATCTAAACTAATCTCTGGAGGATGAGTAGGAGTTAGCCAGGTGAAGAGAGCAAGAACCAGGAATACCGCCACACCTGGGCATCCCCTCCTGATCTTCATTACATGTGTAACAGAGAAGAGCAAAATTTGACTCCATGTTGGATCTGTTTCTTTTACTTTAACCTTTGCTTTTCGTTGCTTTTGTTATTATAATCTGCCTCAGGGAACCCTGCCCCTCTGCCTGAATACTAAACTAAAGGGTCTTTGTTCAGCTCATAGGGAGACAATCTGACCCTGCCTACCTGTGAATGGCTGCAGAAAAGAAGAAATTAAAACATCCCCTCACCAATGCTGGCCAAGCCAGGAGATATTTTGCAAGACTAAAGGCCTTTTTTTTTTTTTTTTTTTGCCGTACACAGGCCTCTCACTGTTATGGCCTCTCCTGTTGCGGAGCACAGGCTCTGGACGTGCAGGCTCAGTGGTCATGGCTCACAGGCCCAGCCGCTCCGTGGCATGTGGGATCTTCCCGGACCGGGGCACGAACCCGTGTCCCCTGCATCGGCAGGCAGACTCTCAACCACTGCACCACCAGGGAAGCCCCTAATGGCCTTTTTACTTTACTTTCTCACCTCCTCCCCATCTCTCTGTTCTATAAAAGAAACTGGCACCCAGACCTCAGTAAGATGGTCTTTGGGGACACTAGTCTGCCATCTTCTCCTTCTGCCGGCTTTCCGAATAAAGTCGCTATTCCTTGCCTCAACACCTTGTCTCCCGATTTACTGGTCTGTCGTGCGGCAAGCAGCGTGAGCTTGGACTCGGTAACACATGGAGGCCTATCGAAGACACAGAAACCAGAGAATCTGTCCACACTGGTATGGCATGATGTGCTGGAATCCCATCCGTTCCTCAGTGGCCTGTCCAGACACATCTGGCAGAAAGTCTAGGCCAGCCTATTCCACGCAAGGTCATTTTTGGGGTCCTGGTTATCATGGCAACTCTACCTGCTAAATCATAGGAACATGCTTGCCTTAGGAAGTCCTTCCGGATGCAGTGTTTTCTCTCCTGATTTCTCTTATCTTTTATGGCAACCTTCTGAATAATGATATAAGGCAGGTTTGGAAATAAACAGGCCACAGTCTTGTCCCTTGGTATTCTTTCTCCAAAATGGCCTCTTGTTTGTTTTCATTTTATGACCCAGGGGCATGAGAAGAATGGACAGCTGGACAAACTGCAGTGTGCTGAGGGCAGTCCCAGAACCCCTGCAGTGAGAGAGCCCTCCCATGCCAGAGAGGACACTGAGGAAGGGGGCACGTGGTCCCAGAAATCTCGTGCCACGCATGCGGTTTGCAAATGGACCCACCTGGCGCTGCAATATTAAACGCTGACCTCTTGCCTCCATCTGGCTGGTGGAAGGCCTGGTGAGGGCTGGGGAAGGCAAGGACGAGATGAGGAAGACATCCTCTCTTAAGGTGATGATGGTGGCAGCTCCTGCTGGGGCCCCTCCAAAATCCATTCATTCCTTCTCTCTCATATGAATAGAATCTCTGCTTTCAAGCTGCGCACATGGCCAATTAGAATAAGCACTACATTTCCCAGCTTCCCTTGTGGCTGGTGTGGCTATGTGATGCGTTCTAGAGAAGGGAAGAGGGATAAGTAATGTGTGTACAACTTCCTGGTTGTGCCCTTAAAGGGCAGAGTCAGGTTCTTCCTTTCCTGGGAATGGAGCTATCTTGGACCACAGAGCTGAGCAACTAGACATAGGAGCTTGGACCCCTGCCACATTTGCAGACCAGAACCATCACATAAGTTTGGACTTTTAGGTGAGAAAGAAATGCCCTTCTTTCTTATTGAAGACATTGTAATTTTGTGTGTCATATCAGAACTGCTTTTTCTTTGGTTGACTGGTTTTCTTGGGTTTTAAGTAAAAGTAGACTTTCACTGCCTGGCTCAGTAAAACAATTTTTTTTTTTAGAAATATTTGTTTTTTTCATTTTTTTTTTCTTTAAAATATTTATTTATTTATTTGGCTGTGTTGGGTCTTAGTTGTGGCATGCAGGATCTTTGTTGTGGCATGTGGGATCTTTGTTACAGTGCACAGTCTTCTCTTTAGGTGTGGTGCATGGGCTCCAGAGCGTGCGGGCTCAGCAGCTGTGGTGTGTAGGCTCTAGAGCTCATGGGCTTAGTTGCCCTGCAGCAAGCGGGATCTTAGTTCCCCAACCAGGGATCGAACCTGCGTCCCCTGCATTGGAAGGCAGATTCTTTTTTTTTTTTTTTTTTCTTTTTGTGGTACGCGGGCCTCCCACTGCTGTGGCCTCTCCCGCCGCGGAGCACAGGCTCCGGACACGCAGGCTCAGCAGCCACGGCCCACGGGCCCAGCCACTCCGTGGAATGTGGGATCTTCCCAGACCGGGGCACGAACCCATGTCCCCTGCATCGGCAGGCGGACTCTCAACCACTGCGCCACCAGGGAAGCCCGGAAGGCAGATTCTTAACCACTGGACCACTAGGGAAGTCCCTCAGTAAAACGATTTTTTTTTTTTTTTTGTGGTACGCGAGCCTCTCACTGTTGTGGCCTCTCCCGTTGTGGAGCACAGGCTCCGGACACGCAGGCTCAGCGGCCATGGCTCACGGGCCCAGCCGCTCCGCGGCATGTGGGATCTTCGCGGACCAGGGCACGAACCCGTGTCCCCTGCATTGGCAGGCGGACTCTCAACCACTGCGCCACCAGGGAAGCCCAGTAAAACGATTTTTAAGTGGATGGTCATTCATTCATTCAACAATCATTTCCAAGTGATGTACCAAATATTACTGTGTCAGGCACTTTTCTAGTACAGTAAGCAAGGGTTGACATGTTCGGAGAGGACAGACGGAACACCGCTGAGTGAACAGATACACGAGGAGTTGAGATGATTCCAGACAGATCAAAACACAGTGATGCATGAGCGCAGCCTTACTGAAATGTGGACTGAGGACTGAGGCCTGCCCACAAACTGGTAATTACCAGTTGGTGATGAGATAAATACAAAAATTGAGAGCCAGTGTGTAGAACTGTCTGCTGAATCTGATAATAAAAAATCAGGGCTTATAATTTGCATCTTTAAAGTAAGTTCTATTGTTTCTCAATCTTTTTTTCATTATTGCCACGCTTCTCCCCCCCATCCTTTTTAGATTCCTCCAGTCTCCCCTCTCTCTATAAAATTTTAATATTACAGATATACTACATATCTGTTTATATTTTATACTTTACTATGTTTATTTTAATATATATTTAATACTTAATATATATTTATATTTAAATACTTACATATAGGTGTGCTTAACACAAAAAGAGGAAGATGTTTTTGCCGCCCTGAGAACCAATTTTTGTCCCCTTTGGGTCATACCTTCCCCATCGAGAATGGATGTTCTAGTGATTCATTTTTATTGTGTTTTACACTAAATTAAGGAAAAAACCCTGGTCCTTCACCCCAGAGAGTATGTGAAGTACTGGGTGATACAGCACCTCGAGGTGGCCCTCTGTATCAAGTAAAGACATTCCCAGAATTGGATGCTGTTACATATAGTGACCTGTTTAATGCTGCTGTTCACCCTCCACGGTAGAAATTGTTATTCAGTTTACAGAAACTCAGTGTTGGAAGAGTTCCACGGCTTGCCCAACCACATCTGGGTTGAAAACTGCTGCTCCTTCACATCTACTAGGTTGACCATAAAAAACCCAAAAAACCACAAAGCAGAAAATAACGAGAGTTGGCGAGGTTGTGAAGAAATTTGAAGCCTCGTACATTATTGGTGGGAATATAAAATGGTGAAGCCACTGTGGAAAAGTCTGAAGATGCCTCACACCGTTAAACATAGAATTACTATATGATCCAGCAATTCCACTCCTGGGTATGTGCCCCAAAAAAACTGAAAACAGGTGCTCAAACAAAAACTTGTTCACAAACGTTCACAGCAGCACTATTCTCAATTGCCAAAAGGTGGAAACAACCCAATGTCCATCAACTGATGAAAGAATAAACAAAATGTGGCATACCTACTCAATGGACTATTATTCAGCTATAAAAAGGAATGAAGTACATGCTAAAACATGGATGAATCTCAAAAACATTATGCTAAGTGGAAGAAGCCATACACCAAAGGCCACGTATTCTACGATCTGATTTATATGAAATGTCCAGAATAGGCAAATCCATCGATACAGAGAGTAGATTAGTGGTTGCCAGCGGCTTGTGGGGAAGGGGGAATTGGAATTGAGAGCTTAATGGGTATGGGGTTTCCTTTTGGGGTGAGGAAAATGTCTTGGAATTAGATAGAGGTGGTGGTTGCCCAACATTGTGAATGCACTAAACACCACTGAACTGTATGCTTTAACATGGTCAATGGTTTAATTCTAAGTTATGTGAATTCTATCTCAGTTAAAAACAAAACAAAACTGCTGCTTCTGCTACCTCCCAATATTGTCTCTACAGCCCATCTCCCAGGCAGCAGTAAAGGAAGGAAGGGTACAGAGGGGCCCCGAAACATGATGACACCCGCCTCGGCCACAGCCCTGGACACACCTCACCTTGAGCCCCGAGAGAAGAGGTGATAGCTGAGTCTCGTTCCTTCCACCCACCCCGATTTCAGGGAGAAATTCTTGTCCCTACCCTCCTTGGGACCAACCTCGTGTTCCCTTTTCATGTTTTCTTTCCCTTTGTTGGCAGTATTATGGCTCCATCATAACCAGGCTGCCAAGATTCTCCGCAGAAGGTTCTTCTGAACGAAGGTCAGACAAGCTGGTCCCGCCCCCACCAGGCAACACGCACCACTTTCTGAGATCATCAGACAGCTCTCGCACGCAGGGGATGCTTACGATACGGGTGAGATTTGGGATCTTTCAAATGTTGTCAGTTCAAAAAGATCCGTCCTTCATTACAGCTGTCAAGAGGAGAACTGGGTTCCCTTAATTACACTCTGTGTAAATTGGGAAGCGGACATGCTTATGGTGTGGTTCTTGCACACGATACTGAGCCTTCTTGTTTGCCCAGATTAACTGCATAAAAGAGCTGGTGCCTGCCTGTGATACGGGACACCTACCCGCAAACCTGGCACCAGATGTGCAATCGAGAGGGCACTTCGGAGTGGCCTGTGACATTCCAGAGCAGATTCTACATGGTGGATTAGACAGTCAGAAATCATATCCTTAGGGATATGTTTAATGGAGAGATACAAAAGAAAATGCAGAGAGGTGTGAACTTTCTGGGTGTTTCTCCTCAACCTTCCCACTGAGAAATCGCTCCTGCGGTGTGTCTGACGTGGATGCTTTAATTCCACTCTTCCTTCCTCCACCGGGTAGCTCTCACCATGCAATCACAAGTGAGAGGTGGAAAGCAAATCCGGGATCAGAGGGGGAAGGCGTGATCAGGGCCACGCTCTGATACACTTTGGGACTTCTCCTCCCAGATGGTCACACCAGGGTCATGGACCCTGAGACTGGATGCACAGCATAGGCAGAAGAAGAAGAAAGACGTAGCAGAAATGAGTTATCTCAGCTCTTCTGATCCAACGTGTAGGTTCCAGAGTCTGGGAGGATTTGACATGTAGGCTAATGCTTCTTGAACTCTCTGTAAAGGACTGGTTTTTAAATGCCTAACCTTTTGGGGAAGAAGATGCGACAATTCATTGTGTGATTCGACAGCTCCAAAACTGCCCTACACCCTGTGCTAGGAGACGAGTCTACGATCACGTGCTTGAATGTTGGGGCAATAGCGAATCACTGTGAAAGTTTCTCACTCCAGTCCCGTATTTATGTTATTACAGGCCAGCAAGTCTGTGGACTGACCCCACTTGGCAGGCCAACTAAGAATGAGGTTGAGGTAGGTAAGAAATAGAAGGAAAGAAGGCTTTTCTCCAGGCGTGGGGCGGAGGGAGGAGGGGGATGCAATTCTCCTGGTTAGAGAAACAGGCAGAGCAAGAGGGAAAGGAAAAGAGTGAGTGGAGTAGGAGAATGAGGATGAGTGGGAGTCGTGGAGCAGAGGGATTTTATTCTCTGCACCCGCCTACAGCTGCTGAGAAAGCAGCAAGACCCCCAAATCGGAAGTGGCTGTGTGTGCTGAGTCTAAGGTCGGCAGCACGCAAAACCTTACAGGCCCAGCGGGGCAAGGAGGCCAGAGGAGCTGGTGCAGACACGATGAAAAATGGTGACTGACGCACAGTTCTGGTGTCGGGGAACAAGAGGGGGTGGTGTGGACTGTGGCAAACTGGAATGCACAGTTTCCATCTAAGAGGGCAGCAGTTTGTGGCAGACGCCATTTGGTTCCCCAGGAAGCACTCCCAATTCCTTTCTGCCTGGCAGCTTCAGGACGGCCATGTAATCTAGCTCTGGCCAAGGGGGCTTCTGGGAGAGACTTTTCTTTTGTTCCTCTGCCGGATCCTCCCCTAGATTATGTGAGGATGTAACGTCTGGAGTTACAGCAGCCATCTTGGAACAGGAGGTCACAAACATAAAAGCAAAAAGCCCACCTGCTAAGGCAGAAGCAGTAAAAGGATGAAAAGAACTTGGTCCTTGAAGATAAAATCGAGCTGACAAACAACCTCGGGGGTCTAGACTTGTTAAATACACAGTAAGTACCATTATGGTTTAAGCTGCTGGGAGTTGGGTTTTTTGTTCCTTGCAGCCCAAAGCATTCCTAACTGATACAATACTACTTAGCTCCAGCTGATCCTTGTCACCTAGAAATGTGAGTCGAATGTAGCCAGGGCTTCTTATTTTTCCAAACAAGTCAGAAATCTGGATTTGTATATAAAATGTCCCAATTTTTAAATGTAGGCAACAAAGTAGTTGGACAAAACAAAAACAAAACAAAATTAAACAAACAAAAACATGATTGCAGGGTGGGTGAGGCCTATGGGTTTTCAGTTTGTGATCTCTGGTCTAGGAAGACAGAGCAATAAAAGATTCCTGTGCCCACGATGTGGCAAAGACACAGGGATGAAGAGCCCCAGACCCAAAAGGGCCACATGGACCAAGACAGTGGACGACCCAGCAGCAGCCTGGGCCCCAGTGATGGAAGACAGGATGGGACCCTGCTCCCACAACACACTGGCACTAGGCAAGATTCTGGAACCATGGTCAAAATTCTGGAGAGTTTGGGGAAAGCCCTGAAACACTAAGATAAAACTTTCTTACCAGCCCAGGGGGATAGTGGCTCAAAATACAAATCCTGTTGACATGCTGAAAATAAAGTCAGTTCTAGTTTTTAAGCCCCTTAAGCTCGCAGACTGAGATTTATATCTACTATACAAGGAACCGAGGAATTCTTTATGTCCCTGGAACCATGCCTCCACCAACGTCAGAGAACCTGTGTGGACAGCATCCTCTTTTGCCATCCTGCAAAAGGTCAGGTGCTGATGAGTTCATTCAAGTTCATTGCACCTTTTCCTCATGAGTGCACCCAAGAGCTCTCTTTTTAAAACTTTGTTTCCGGTCACTCTCTGTCACTCCATAGGTATGTGTTTGTGCATATCCTTTTGTTTCTGTGTTCTTGCAAAAAGTGCACTAGTGTTTTGTGGGCAGGTATAATTTCTGTAAATTCTCTGTGTTGCATTTCTCAGTTTTTTTCACCCAGCGTTAGGTTCTTACCTTTGTGACTGTGGGTACATCTTGCCTGTTGGGCTGGCAGCTGCCCAGCCCTCCCTCGTGCGCTTTCTCCATATCTCTCCTGCTCCCTCCTCCATCCAGGAGAGGACCTGGGATACCTTCATCTCCGCCCACCACAAACAAGGCTGCTGTGAACATCCTTGGACCTCTTCCCTCGTGGCCTGTGTGTGCGTTTACTCGGGATGTATACCCATGAGTGGGACTGCTGGGTCCCAAGGTCGAACAGACCGAGTTTCCCTAAGGGCTGAGTGACTGCTCTCTGCGCGGCTGCCCGGTGCATCTTCCTACCGGCAGTGGCGTCGGGTCCCCTACCCCCGCATCCCCACCAGCAGCTGGCATCATCCCACTTGCTAATCTTTGCTATCCTACTAGGACCAACATGTTGTCTCATTTATTGTCTTTAATTCACATGTCTCTGATTACTGGTGACTCTGCACATCCCTTCTTGCGCTTGTTGCCTTCTGGGTTTCCTTTTTAAGGAGATGGTGACAGTCACCAAGGAAAACCTCTCCTGGGCCAAGCTCAGCTTTAACTTAATCTAAGCCCTTAGAAACTTCAGTTACTGACATTAGCAGCTGGACTAATAATAATAATGGCCTCCATTTATTGAGCACTTATGACCTTCCCCAGGGCTGGTCATTTTACATGCACTATCTTTAAAATTTTCCATCACAACCCTAAGAAGGAGGTTCTATTAGGAAGTGACAGAGCGGGGTTCAAGCCCAGGCTCCCAGCCTGTGTGCAGCCCAGCCTTCCAAGCAGCTGTGGAAATAGCACAGGTCACTGCCATCCTGATTTCACTGTTACCCATAGGTCTGACATGCCATCCCAAGCAAAGGAAATCTCATGGATAATCCCAATGAACAAGCATCCCCTCATCAACGTTACTTGCTTTGGAATCCATCTTACAATTTCTTTCCCTACAACGAAGGGACCTACTTGATTAGGTCCACAGTGACACTCAAAAACAGGTACCTGTTCAGCAATTAAGTCTGACTGCTGCCATTATTCAAATAAAGTTGAAGAAAACATACCAGGACTGCAAGTGAAAAAGGTCTGGATATGCAATTGGGGGAGGGGGGTGATATAAAAAGTCGTCAGCAGGTAATGTATAACAGAGAAGAACCACAAGTAGAGAGAGGTGAGCCCGTGGCAAAAACCCACCTGCTCAAGTACCCCAGCCATGGCCCAGGTTCCAAAAAGGGACAAACCACAGCTCTTCATAGGTCGATTTTCTGCTTCTTTTCTTTACCCAGAATCCAAAGTGGTGAAGGCAAAGACCTGGCAAGCCCTGGCCCCGCCCTTTACCTACTGTGTTCATGCATGCAGGCATTCATTCATTCATTCAATGAATGTTTGCTCAGTGCCTCGTATGTGCCAAGATTTCTATGTTGAGAAAGAGCTGGGTCCCGTCTTCTTGGATCTAAGAGCCTGGAAGGGGTGGACAACAATGGCAAATCCATATGTAATTGATATTTGCCCTGGTGACTATGGAAAAGTGGTTGAAATTTCTAAACCTCAAGTTTCCTCATCTGTACAACGGAACTGAGCACAGTTTAATTGATTTATTATGAGGATTCTGTGAGATAAGGCTTATGAAAGGCAGAGCCCAGCACAGAGTAAGTGTTCAATAAATGGTAGCTGGGATTATTACTCTCTGCATGTTCATAGTCACCGCCGGAGGTATCAACAATGCTGGTATTTCACTGATCCACCATTTAAAAGATATTCAGGGGAATAAAAACATCCAAGGAAAGTTAAAAACAAAACAAAACAAAACAATTTGGATAGGGCCGAACAGCAGATCCCAAATGAAAACAAAGGATTTTGGGGGGGACCCAGATCGAGCTCTCAGCTCTGAGACCCACACTTGATCCATATGCCAGGAAGGGAGGCTCCCATGTCCATCCTGCTGATGCTGAGTCGGCTAGCCCATTCTGCCATCTTAAAAAATCCAAACACGCCCCCAGCGCCTGTCCTCCTGCATCTTTGCTCCACATGGAGTCCAGCCCACATCTGTGTTTAATCAAATCAGTTGCTAAATGTCACAATGGCCTCATTCACAGGTAGCATAAAGCATATTTAACTGGTAATAAAACAATCCACATTCCTGAGAATGCCATTTCAGATAGGCTGTCCTGTCACTGCGTCTCTGCCACACGAGTCAAAATAATGCCGGAGCAGAGATGGGGGAGAAGGGGGCCAAGAAGGGTGATGATGCTATGAGGAGAAAGCGATCACGTACAGATCCACATGTGCCGGTGTGGGAAGATGTCCAACTGGCAGTGCTAGGTGACAAATGGCAAAAAGATGCAGAATCGTGAGGCTGTTCTGAGCACACACTAGACACAACGTTGATATTTGTTCATTTCAGTTACGTAGAAGACTGATAAAGCTGGAGGGCCTCTTAGAGGAGGTGGCAGTTGAGCAGAAGCTAAATGGATGAGAAAGAGCCAGCCACGTGAAGGGCTGGGGAAAGAGCACTCCGGGTCGGGGGCAACAGCAAAATGTAAAGGCCCTGAGGTAGGAAGACCAAAAAGAAAGCCAGTGTGAGTGAAATGGAGAGGACCGGGGGGCAGTCTGCACGATGAGGTCAGAAAGGGTCTTCAGGGGCTTCCCTGGTGGCGCAGTGTTGAGAGTCCGCCTGCCGATGCAGGGGACACGGGTTCGTGCCCCGGTCCGGGAAGATCCCACATGCCGCGGAGCGGCTGGGCCCGTGAGCCATGGCCGCTGAGCCTGCGCGTCCGGAGCCTGTGCTCCGCAACGGGAGAGGCCACAACAGTGAGAGGCCCACGTACCACAAAAAAAAAAAAAAAAAAAAAAAAAAAGAAAAAAAAAGAAAGGGTCTTCAGGGGCTGAATCAGGCTAGGCTTGGCAGGGGGTAGTTACAGCAAGGCACTGGCATTTATTTCTGATTGCAACGGGAAACCCCAGAGGGGCTTTCAAGCAGGGGAGTGGCATGATCTGGTACAACACGGGAAAGGACTGACTGTGTGACTTCTACACTCAGGGTGGTGGAAACAGATCAGGGGGTCACAATGGATCCCAAGACCAAACGCATCATTCTTACTGACAAGTATCTCTGGAGAGATTCTTGAGAATGGTAACCCATAAAGATCAGAGATTCTGAAACACGTTATACTGTGGGAGAGAAATTTTCACAGATATCAAGTGCCTAGGGAAGGCACTAAGGTTAGACATGCCTTATATTGCCCTGGAGGAAATTTGGCAGGAACGGAGTATGCGACCCAGCTTGGACCAATCAGTGCATCACATTCCCCTGAGCACAATGATTGCTTTAGGGGAGTGCATCTGAACTAAGCAGGTCCAAATGACAAGGAATCTCAAGATGTTATATGGTAAAAAGGCTGGAGCTGCTGCAGCCACTTGGTCACCATGAGGGCACTTGGCATTTACATGACTGCCCTCCTCCAAAAAGAGATAACATACCCATTTTTCACTGACTAGGTATGTAAAAAATGTCTGTTGAAAGAACAGATGAATGACTGAATCATCATCTTTGATGCTCTCCCCCTCTCATAGATCTAAATACCAACACTAATTTCTGTGAATAGGGCCTCTAGAATACCCTGCAAGTCTATCCATTTTTCTCCATCTTCACCACCACCACCTCCATGCCTCTATCATCTCTTTGCCCAGGGTATGCGTAGTTTCTTCACTGATTTTCCTGCATCCACCCTGACCCTGGTTCAATTCCTTATCCTCAAAGCTGCTCTTTTCCAGATCAGTACAGCCTCCCTGGCTTCCCCTTGTATTTATAACCCTCCACCATGTCCACAGGCCTTCTGTGACCCGCCTCTTCTCTGACCTCACTGCGCTCCACCTTTCTGCCCTGTTGTGGGTTGAATTGTGTCCCCTGAAAAGACCGATTCAAGTCCTAGCCCCAGGATCTATGAATGTGCCCTTATTTGGAAACAGGGTCTTTGCAAATGTAATCAAGCTAAGATGAGGTCATCCTGGATTAGGGTGGGCCCTGATCCAATGACTGGTGTCCTCATGAGAAGAGAGAAATTTGGACACAGACCTGCAGAGGGGAAAAAGGCCCTGTGAAGACAGAGGCAGAGACCGGAGTGATGAGTCTCCAAGAAGCCAAGGAAGGCCAAGGATTGCTGGCCACCACCAGAAGCTGGGAGAGGGGCAAGGAACAGATTCTCCCTCAGAGCCTCCAAAAGGAACCAACCCTGCAAACACCTTGATATTGGACTTCTGGCCTCCAGAATCGTGAAGGAATAAATTTCTGTTGTTTTAAACCACCCAGTTTGTGGCACTTTGTACTGCAACCCTAGCAAACCAGGATAGCCCCGCTTGGCCTCTCTCCAGCCACCTGGCCATCTAGAACGTCATTTTAGGATGTCTGCGTTTGCTCCTCCCTCTACCTGGAATACCTTCTCGTAGCCCAAATGTTACTGTGCACAGGAATCATCTAGAGATCCTGTTAAAAAGTAGATTCAGCAGGTTCTGGGTGAGACCTGAGATTTCTAACCCTCTTCCAGGTGAGGCCGATGTTACCAGACCAGGGACCACAGCTGGAAGCCCTGACCCCTCCCCATGGCTGGCTGCCTCCTCAGTCAGGTGCCAGCTCTGAAATGACATTCCGTGACCACGCCAGCTAGAGCAGTCCCCACCAGCCCACCACTCCAGCCACACCTTACACATTACCCTGGTTTTGATTTTTTTCTTTCAGTAGCACTGACAGCCTCTGAAACCATCTTACGCTTTTAGACACACATTTATTGTTCATCTCATTCCCACTTGGATGTAAGCTCCCTGAGTGCAGGGACTTTGTCTTTTATTCACTGTATTATGCTCGGTTTCTAGAAGGGTAGGTGGTATATGACAGGCTCTCTGGAAATAATTTTTGAAAAAAAAAAGTCTGTTTTGTTTTTGGCACTATTTTTAGCTCCTAGCACCCTATGTGACACAGTACAAACATTCAGTAGTTATTTATTGAATGAATTTAAAAAGTGAATAAACTGATAACTTTCTGATTACTGAGCATGTACTATGTGCCAGGAACTATGCTGGGTCCCTCACTGTGATTATCCTAGCTTATCCCCCTTCTGACAAGGAGAACAGAACAACGTAGGCTCTATGTGACCTCTTTTCAATCATTTCACCAATGTTTACTGAGCACCTATTACATGCCAGGCTACCCTAAGCACTAAGGACACAGCAGCGGACAAGATGATGGAAACCACTGCCTCCGTGGAGCTGTCCTCCTAGTGAGGAGGGGCTGAAAGTGAATAAGTATGTGAAATAATATGTTAGATGGTGACAGGAGCTAGAGACAGCCAAAGCAAGGACGGGAACTAGGGAACGCTGGGGTACAGAGTGGGTGGTCAGGGGAGGCTCCGCATTTTAGTAAAGACTTGCGGGAGGTGAGAGAGCCAAGCCCAGAGAGGTGGAGCTACTCACAGTTTATAACTCAAGAGATTATAAGTGGCAGAGCTGGGACTCAAACCCAGGACTGTCTGACTCTGGAGCCTGCTGTTCCCCACCTCAACGTTCTCCCACCTCCAACTTGCTGGAACTTCCATCCCCCTGGAAGGTTCATTAATAGTTTTAGTGGGTGATTGATTCCACCTAGCTAAAAATGCCCCTCTTCCTTCCAGCTGTACCTGTTACACAGGGTTCTGATTCCCCGACAGCAGATGGCTGCCTGCTGGGCTGTTTTGATCGTGTTTTGTGATGCCAGCCGCACGCACTGTGGCCAAGCTGCCATGGCGAAGCCCCGCAGCACGCGTGTTTATAAACCCCTGGCAGCCAGCACTCAGCAAGCAGGGGAAAGTCTGCTGGAGACCAGGGGCTCGCCCTGGGGCAAACAGAGGCCAACATCTGGTTCGTGACAGGGTGGCCATCCAAAAGCCACAGTACGGCCTCTGGTCTAAGTTTCCTGGCAGTAAAGACAACCTCCTCCAAATTGATACTTTTTCAAATAGAGAGGTCAAGTGCTCCCCAAAACGACCTCCCACGGCAATCCTCGAACGCCTCATAAGCTCACAAATCCTACATCTGTCCGACTTGACGGGGCAAAGAGCCTCGTAAAACGGTGCATCCTTCTCAGGTACCCTTTACAGAAGTACTGGGCTTGCTTTCTCTGAATGCTCCGCTCCCCTGCTTACAAAGCTGCCTCTCTTCAGTGTTTACCGTTAGGAATAAGGTTCCTTCCGCAGACCCGTAAATTCCAAGTGGGTCCATCTAAGGTACCCCAGGAGGATGTGGGAATACCTTATGCAAAGGCCACAGCTTTTCTTAAGAGGTCTCCCACTTTTAGATCAAAGCCGACTTGTCCTGGGTCCTAAGAGCCATAATTCACTCCTTGCCCTAAAACCTCACGTGGCTTTTAAAGATTTGATGGTCCGAGCAGCTGCGGACCTTGGCTTTCATCTCTGCTGGATTTATTTCCCCTTCTCTGGACAGCACTTCCAATCTTTGTAGCTTCAATGATTTCTAAAGTCCCAGAACTTGGGTGTCATTCTACCCCACTCCCGCCATCACTAGTGGGTGTGTTTAAGTCTGTCTTAAAACTCAGAGGGGGCGTTCACACACACAAACCACACCCTATGTATTCGGTCAGCCCAAGGGATGGATGAGGCCTGCTGACGAGTCCTGATGCACATTTTGTGTTTATTTTATATTTTCCCTTCTCTCTACACAAGGAAAGCATTTAAACCAAAGGGTTATAGGTCATGGACTCTGCTGATCAAAGTTAACATCATGGGTAATAAGAAAGACTGATATCCTGGAGCCCTGATAAGATGCACTAAGGGTACAACATCACGCGTGTGGTCTCCTTATCCCAAGTGCACAACAGCAATCGAACCTTGAGAAAACATCAGACAAACCCAATTGAGGGACATTTGACAAAAATGCCTGATGGGTATTCATCAACATGTCAAGGCCATGAAAGACTGGAGGTCTGTTGCAGATTGGGGACCAGGAGAGACCAAATAACTAAATGCGATGTGGGATCCTGGAACAGAAAACGGCCGTTTGTGGAAAAACTGGTAAATTTCAAATAAGGTCGGTAGTGCACCCAAAAGCACGGTGCCCCTGTTAATCTCCTGGTTTTGATCACTGAACTATGGTTCTGGAAGACTCACATTAGGGGAAGCTGGGTGAAGGGTACACGGGAACTCTCTGTCCTATTTTTGCAACTTTTCTGTAAGTCTAAAGTCACTTTAAAAGAAAAAGTTAAAAAAAGAAAAAGAACAGATTCTGACAAGAGTTTGAATCTGCTACTTACTGGCTAGGTGACCCTGTGCAAATTAAGTAACTCCTCTGTGCCTCAATTCCTCCATCTGTAAAATGGGTATTGAAGATAATACCCACCTTACAGGGTGATCATGAATATTAAATGAATTAATACATGCACTGTGTTGAGAACTGGACCTGGTACAGAAATGATGGAACAAATGTCATTCACTGTTAGTATCATTAATCTTATCGTTCTCACTTCTGCTATTTCTCTTTTGTTGGGAGAGAATGGGGTGAAACAAGTACAGCAATTCAGTGTCCTCTGTCAGCTTATCAACCTGGACATTTCATAATATGTGCCAGACAACTGCTGCATAATATTTTTAAAACTAACACAAGTTAGTAATTTCATGTAAAAGTCCAGATTTTGCACTTCCGTTTCAGCAAAAAAGCGAGGGAGGTTCTGAAAAAATGGGTCTACTTTCTGCCATGCAGTCTCACACTACAAATGAATAGTGTCTGCCCCTTTTAGATGGAGTGTGTGTTCTCCATGGAACCACACTCCCCTCCCCTCCCTATTGCCTCCCCACCACTAAGGATAAATCCTATCATCCTTGGCTTGATATCTTTCCTACAGTTAAAAAAAAGAAGTTTCTATGTATCTGTGGTTGGTTGAATAATGGCCCCCAAAGATGTCTATGTCCTAAGCCTCAGAACCTGTGAATAAGTTACTTGACGTGGCAAAAGGGACTTTTCCGATGTGAAGTAGGATCTTGAGATGCAGAGATGATCCTGGATTAGCCAAGTGAGCCCAATGTAATCACAAGGGTCTTAATGAGAGGGAGACAGGAAGGTCTGAGTGAGGGAGGAGGTAAAACAATGGAAGCAGAGGTTGAAGGGATATAATTTGAAGATGGAGTAAGGAGGCACCAGCCAAGGAACGTGAGCAGCCTCTAGAAGCTGGAAAAGGCAACGGAATGTTTTCTCCCCTGGAGCCTCCAGGAGGATTTAAAAATTCTGACCTTCCAGACAAAAAGATAACGAATTTGTGTTGGTTTTTTTTTTCTTTTTAAAATTTATTTACTTATTTTTTGGCTGCATTGGGTTTTCGCTGCTGAGCGCGGGCTTTCTCTAGTTGCGGAGAGCGGGGGCTACCCTTCGTTGCGGTGTGCGGGCTTCTCATTGCGGTGGCTTCTCTTGTCGCGGAGCGTGGGCTCTAGGCACGCAGGCTCAGTAGCTGTGGCTCGCGGGCTCTAGAGCACAGGCTTGGTAGTTGTGGCTCATGGGCTTAGCTGCTCTGCGGCATGTGGGATCTTCCTGGACCAGGGATCGAACCCGTGTCCCCTGCATTGGCAGGAGGATTCTTAACCACTGAGCCACCAGGGACGTCCCTGTGTTGTTTTAAGCCACTAAATTTGTGGTAATTTGTTGTAGCACCAATGGGACACTAACATAGTATTCGTGTCTCTAACAAAAATAAGAGCGAGAAAACTGCAGCAGAGGTCACCCAATTTCTCTTCAGCTCAGTCCACTTTACTCACTTGTGTGACCTGCCCTCTTCCTATGGCCATTTGTGTTTGCTGCCCCTGGGCCAGAAGCCTCATATCATTCATTCATCCATGAATGCACACCTTGTAATTACTCACTGAGGATAAAATGAGGAATAAGACACAGCCCCGCCCTTAAGAATCTTACAGTCTAAGTGGATATTCAAGCGGATTAAATAGAACATTTAAGCTTCAAAAACAGAAAAATCATATTCTTTGAGAAATATACAAAATAGACAAAATTTTAGAGAAATGGACAAGTTACCCCAATGTTATCTAAGTTTTGTCTTCACAATAACCTGGAGGAAGTAGATATCATACCCCACGGTGACCATCTCAAAAGTAAGGAAAGTGAAGCTCAGAGAAGTTAGCTAACAGATTTAAGGTTGCACAGCTGGTAAGTGGCAAGCTAGCTCCACTAGGAGCCTGTGCTTGTTCCGTATTTCCATGTGGCAGCTCAAATCTGTTGGAGCTTCCTTGAGGAACACACCAAGCTGCTGAACTTTTTTTTTTTTTTTTTTTGCGGTATGCGGGCCTCTCACTGTTGTGGCCTCTCCCGTTGCGGAGCACAGGCTCCGGACGCGCAGGCTCAGCGGCCATGGCTCACGGGCCCAGCCGCTCCGCGGCATATGGGATCCTCCCAGACCGGGGCACGAACCCGCATCCCCTGCATCGGCAGGCGGACTCTCAACCACTGCGCCACCAGGGAGGCCCTTTTTTTTTTTTTTAATTAAATTTATTTATTTATTTTTGGCTGCGTTGGGTCTTTGTTGCGGTGCGCAGACTTTCTCTAGTTGCAGCAAGCAGAGGCTACTCTTTGTTGCAGTATGCAGCCTTCTCAATGCAGTGGCTTCTCTTGCTGTGGAGCACGGGCTCTAGGCACGCAGGCTTCAGTAGTCATGGCATGTGGGCTCAGTAGTTGTGGCTTTCGGGCTCTAGAGTGCAGGCTCAGTAGTTGTGGCACACAGGCTGAGTTGCTCCATGGCACGTGGGATCTTCCCAGACCAGGGCTCGAACCCCTGTCCTCTGTATTGGCAGGCGGATTCTTAACCACTGTGCCACCAGGGAAGCCCACTGCTGAACTCTTGAACTGAAGCCTTACCAGTCTGCACTTAAGCAGTCACACATTTATAAACCTGGCCCAGGGCTGGCCCTGGGCTGGGCTGTTTGTGGCTGCAGCCACTTGGTGACACATTTGGAGCAGATGAAATGACTGGTCCAGAAAAAGCAGATCAGCACTAACTCCACACTTGGCTGGGAGGGCTTGGATCCCATCCACCCACAACACCAGCCTTCCATCAAAGCTCACACACTGGACGTTTATACCAAGAGAGGGCTGGGAATTCCAGCGGGCAGCCGTAGACGACTGCTCTGTGCAGAGATGATGACAGACTCAAGTCACTGTCGTCCTTGGGCATATCCACATGCTGGTTCCCCTCATCAGCCCCAGGTGTCAGAGCCTGACGATGGCCCCCAATGTTTATCCCTTCCTTCTCTCTCATAGGGACAAAGCTTGTAAGCCTGAGCGGGGCCCAGGGCTGTCCTGACGTCTCCCAACTTCCCCTGCAGCTAGGTGTGGCCAAGTGCCTAAGAGCTGGCCAACATCACATGAGTAGAAGTGTGATGTGCAACACCTATGTTGTGCTCTTAAAAAGAAGGTGTGGCCCTATTGTTCCACTCGTCCCCCTTCCCTCTGGCTGGGCTAAGCTTGGTGTGAGCCATCCTGGGTCATGTGGAAGAGGAGAGCAACTAGGGACTGCGGAGCAACAAGAGGGAAGGGGTCTGGGTGTCAAACTTTGCAGAGCTGCTTACACCCAGACTGTTATGTAGGAGAGATATAAACTGCTATCCTGTTGAACCATTTTTAATTTTGGTCTTTATTACAGCAGCTGAGCATACACCCCGATGCTATTCCCAAACCCTCATACACCACTGATGTCAAACAAAACTCTCAAAGACAGGGTCCTACCTACCAATTTTCTGATAGAAGTTCTCTTGGTCTGACAATAATTCCATTTCTTATGTAGGTGTTTAGGAAAAGAAGCTGAGGAAAAGGATAGGTGCAGCCCCAGACAAAAGTTCCTTCCAATGAGAAATCCATGGGAACACTGCATTCCAGCTACTCTGGAAACTTGTAAGAAGTTTTTAAGACAGAATGTGGTAGGATGCCTTCAAATATGGCTGCTAAGAATTCCTCAAATCTTGTATGTAGATGCTGTTTCTTCTATCTGGTGGTGGGGTCTCTTTCCCTTCCCCTTGAATCTGGACTGGCCTTGTGACTTACTCTGACCAACAATAACATGTGGCAGAGTGATGTTTTGGAACTTCCAAGCTCAGGCCTTAAGAGAACTGGTAGTTTCTGTCTTCATTTTCTTGGAACCCAGCCGCCCTGCTGTAAGGAAGCTGACTAGACACCTGGAGGAAGAGAGGCTCATGTGGGGGAGAAGTAACGTGCCCAGCCTAGAGCAGCACCAACTGCCAGATGAGAGGGTATATGGCCCTCTCGGACATGTCAGCTGAACGTGAGAGCACGGTGGCCCCAGGCATCACCAGGAGAAGCAAAAAAAACCCAGCCAGCTGAGCCCAATCAGCGCAAGAATTGTGGGAAATAACACTGCTGCTGTTTTAAGCCACTGATTTTGGGGGTGGTTTGTTACATAGCAATAGCCAGTCCATACACAGGAACTGTTTTATTTTTCTTTATATTTCCCCAGGTCCAGTGACAGCTCCTCAAAGCCCTTGTACTCTTCTTTCATAGCCACAGTCACGTTGCAATCATTTAATTCGTGTGATTATTTTTTTAGTATATTTAAGTGGTAGGAAGTGTGCATTTGGGAGGTTCTCAGACCTGGATTCAGAACCAGGTTCTGCCGCTCCCTGGCTGTGTGACCTTGTGCAGCTCACTTTGCCTCTCTGGGACTCAATTTGCTGATTTACAAAATGGGAGAAATATTAGTACTTACTTCATGAGATTTTTGTGAGATTCAATGAGAGAAGGTTAGTTAAGCTCCCAGCATGGTGTCTGGTACACAGCATGCCCTCGATTAATATTTATTGAGTGAAGGAATGAAAGGGTTGTCATAACAGTTCTACAAATACACATTGGCTGAACGAACCAACTACTCAATGTCACCTTCTTGGTCAAACCTAGCCTGGTGGAAAGGTGCAGCCTGTCCTCACCACCACACCCCCGATCCTCCTGCTGCGGACCCGACTCTGTTCTTCATTCATTGTATTTATCACACTACAACAAAATGTACTTATTTGTTCTATTTCCTATGTTGGTTTTTGTCTGTCTTTCCCACCACAAAAATAGATTTTTAGCTATTTTGTTCCCTGAAGCATCTCAAGTGCCTGGAACCATGCCCAGCACATGTAGGTATCAACAAACATTTGATGAATGAATGAATAAACCTAAGAAGTGTTCACGGGGATCCATGGCTTTTTGGAAGTGTGGACACAAGCATATGCGAAGCAGCCCCATTAGAAGGCGGCCCTTCACTTTTTCAAGACACATTAATACCACATGTTGAAAATGGTCCTGATGACTATGTAAGCCTGTGATGACTTTGATGTGAAGGGTACCATCTGGGGCTGTGTAAAACCAAGAGCAGAGCCCTGATGGGAAGGGAGACGCTGATAAACAGTGCCCAGCTCTGGTCGACATCAACCAAACCCACGAATACCTTTCCAAAGCCTTCTCTCCAAAACCAGATTTAGGTTTGTGGTTAAAAGGATTTTCTGTCTCTGGACAACTTCATTGGGACCCCAAATCTCATAATGTTGAACTATCCCTCTTGACCATTGCAAAAATGAGATAATTACTCAAAAGCTGCCCAAACTGAGAAGGTGTCAATGTCTGTTGACCCTTTCATGTGGGACAATAATGGTGATGATGATGATGATACAATAACCTTAATTCAGAGCTTATTATGTGCCAGGAAAGTCTCTGTGAGGCTTTATATGTATTAATTCATTTAATCCTCATAATAATTCTATGAACTGGGGGTATCATCATAAGCCCATTATACAGATGAGAATACTGTGGAACACAGAGGTTAAGGAACTTGAGCAAGGTCACCTAGCTAGAAAGTGATGGGAAAAATGCTAAGTCGGACCAGGTCATAAATAAACGGAGAAACTGCCTTACGAGCGAAGCATGGTAGGAAGGGTGCTGGCAGGCTACGTGAAAAATGTGGTCTATGCTCGTGAGCACAGGCACCTGGGAAGAAGTAAGACTGGCTCCAAGGCCACTTCCTGTCCCCGGCTGTAGCTGGAAGGCACCTGACACATTCTTCCTGAGACATCTACGTGACCTTCCCAAGCTGAACGTTTGCCTCCCCCTTCTAAAATATTCCCTTTCCATGGGTCCCCTGCCTATGCCTCCTGTCGTACTTAAATATACATCTGCACTGTGGTGAACTTTCGTTCCCCTGGAATAAGTTTGCCAGTAAAAACAAAAGTGGCCTCAACATGTAGAAGTTCACAGAGAAGCCCATTTATGGAAAAATATAGCATTCATGCTGTTGGGCACTGAACTCCTTAGGAGGGAGAAGGATGAACATTCTTTTATCATAGCTCTGTAGAGCTGGGAGGGGTCTGAGGGATTAATCCTCCCCTTCTTCCTTTCACTTTTGAGCATTTATAGTCACCTAATGGTTGCCTACCCAATATCCATTTCCTCTTCATTCTTGTTAAGAGAAGCCACCTGGAGTAGCAATGCACCCAGGTAAAAATAATTACTTCTCTAGCCTCCCCTGCAGTCAAGGGTGGCCATATGACACAAATCTAGCCAATACAGCAAGACCCGAAAACTTGAGCTTTCCTGATCATGGCTTTGCTCCTTCCTGATTCTTCCTTCTGCATGCCTGGAATGTGGAGGTGAGGGCTGGAGGTGAAGCAGCCATTTGGTGACTATTAGGTGACAAGAATGAGGATGAAAGCTAGAGGTTAAGGACAATAGGGCCGACAGACCGAGGGAAGCTGGGACACTGGGTTTTCTGTTGCTTCTGGCTGAATGAACTCTAACTGAAAATGTGTGCCAGATGCCATGGGTCCTATGAGATTAAGAGATGGTTCCTGCCATCTAGTAGCTCAAATATAGCCCAACCCTTGTACTTTACAGATAGGAAAATAGAAGATCAGAGGCTGAATGACCAGGGTCATATATGAATTAATAACAGAAATAGGATTGGAACCCAGACTTCTGTCCTAAGTCTAGTTTTGCTTCTTTTACTAGTCCAGAGGTCCCAGAGTGTGACAGAAATCCCTAGTGGGTGTACAAAAGATAATTCTCTTTTAATCTATCTCATAGGCAGCCTAGCTCAGAGGTTAAGAGCTTGGACTCTGGAACTAGACTGCTTGGGTGGGTCCAAATCCTGGCTTCACTACTTCACTACTTGACCTTGAACATGTTATTGGCCCTCTCTGTGCCTCAGTTGCCTCTTCTATAAAACAGACATGATAATTTCTATTTTATACAGTAGTTGTGAACGGTTAATGAGGTAGCACCTGGAACACAGTATTAAATAAATATTAATTATTAATAGGTCAAGGAGAAATCTCTAATACTCACTAATCTCTCTTTTTAGTTAAGAGGTTCAGAGCCTTGGCTAGGATTTAATAATACTGTTTTATTTTCAGTGAACTTATTTTTACCAGTTCTTTCCATTTATGGCAAACAATACCGGCTTTTCACTTAAGGTAATGCTATAAATTTATCTTTTAAAATGAATTTATTTTAAGCCAAAAAAAGTCTATAAATTAAAAAAACCCAACAAATAACAATACAGCTGACAAAATCATGAATAAGGTATCGAGTGCCTGAAGTTTAGGAAACACTTTCTGGACCAAGGGAGAAAAATCTGCACGTCCACCCTATAAATCCTCCTTCCACGATCACAGCAGACATCACTAATTGATCCCCACATGCTTTTCCAAACAAAGCCTCAGATGTTTACCAAATGAAATTCACCAATGGCTTCCTTGATTTGTCCAGTTCTCTCTGACAGAATCCAGAACCTGACACTGCAAGCTGACGATGAGAAGAACACGCCAGAGTGAGCCGCAGGCAGTAGCTGAAAGGCTATGAGTCCTGGTTGGTTTAGGGTCGGATTTTCATCATTTGTATAAAAATGGTCAAATGTGACACGCACAGACTATCTCTGGAAGGATACCCAAGAACTGGTGACAGGGGTTGCTTCTGGGGAAGAGTCATGGGTGGCAGTGGGACAGGGGCAGGAGGAAGATATAATTGCTACCTCTGTAGCATGTGCATGTACTAACTATTCATAAAACATAATTAATATATCATGAAAGGAAAGGGCATGGGGGGTGGATTTTCTGGTGGGTCGGAGTTGCCAAAGTTTCTGGACGTCTTGAAGATCAGAAGGTCCTTTAAACACTGGAGAAGCAAAAGCAAGTTTGTTGGCAGAGTTTAACTCCCAGGGGTAGAGGTGACAGCTGAGCTCCTGGTCTGGCTCCAGCAGGCCAGAGGGTGTGATGCCCACCTGCTGGTTATCTAACTTCCTTGTGGGGGGGGGTGGTTTAGGCTTACAGCCAGGCCTAAGCTGCTTACCTGCAGGAGCCCAGGGGTGCTGCTGGTCCCCTGCAGCTCTGAGCACACAGTTTGGCACACCAAGGGTTAATCGAACACGTGCTATTCAGTGATAAGCCTCTGGATCTCCTTTCCCTCTTTCTGCCCCCTCCCCCCACCCCAACCCTCCCATTTCTACTGACAGTTCAACACAGTGGTAACAGCAATGCATCTTGACCAGAAAGGCTGATTTCAGACCCAAGCCCCACTACTTCCTAGCTGTGTGATTTCAAGGAACTCGCTTAACATCTCTGTGCCTTAGTAACTTTCTCTGTCCTATGAGGCTAGTTTCACCACCTACCTGTTGGTACTGATGCTGTTAACCCTATAGTGCACTGAAAACAGTTACTGCTATATGGGGGTGGTTTTTATTGTGTGAAGACAGAGTTTGTAACAGAAACAGGAATGGAAAAAACAGTGGTGGCTGCATGGACTGAGTGTCTCCGAAGGCCAGGCCAGGCGCTGAGCCCCTGACTCTGTGTTTCCCACTAGCTGTCAGGTCAGCTCTACAGGGTAAGGTACTATCTCCATTCTACAGAACAGAAAGAAAACAGAGCCTCAGATTGCGGAAGGAAGCTGCCCAAAATCCCCCTTTCAGGAAGAGGCAGAGAGGAGACCGGTTCTAACCCAAGCATATTATAGCATTCTTCAAAGACCACAATATTTCCACCACTCTTGTAATAGGGAAGAACAAATCAGACTCCTTATTGGATCTGTTTCTTTTACTTTAACCTTTGTATCCTATTACTTTTGCTACAAGTTAAGAATGCTGCAGATAGCCTGAAATATACAGGATAGCCCATTCTCAAGGCTCTGACCTTTAAAGGTGTAACACTTTTCCATTCATACAGAGATAAAAAGTTGCAGAACAAAGAATAACATTTGTTTTGTTGGAGGTGTTTAACAGAAACATCATGACCTGACCTACAGGGAGGGCTGCAAGAACAAAGAATTCTGACACCAAGAAGTTTGCAACAACTAGCTACACCCTCTCTCTTTTTAGTATGAAAGAAGCCTGAATTCTAACTCGGTAAGGTGGTTCTTTGGGACACTAGTCCACCATCTTCTCAGTCGGCTGGCTTTCCAAATAAAGTCGCTATTCCTTGCCTCCACAACTGTCTCTCAATTTTGTGGCCTGTTGTGCGGTGAACAGTACGAGCTTGGACTCGGTAACACTCTGTGGAACAGTATTTACAAATTGGGCAGACCCACTGATGGGCCAGGAGATGAATCTAGAGATGGAGCCACCGCTGCCTCAAGAGAAAAGAACTGGAAATGCTGGATCTATCTCAGGTGTGGAAGGCGTGACTCATTTTGCTGATATTTCCTTTCAATTGTGTGTATATCCATGTCACCATGCTTAAGCGTAAGTGCCTGAATAGTGTTAAAATATAACACTATATTATATAGTGTTATATTATAGTATTAAAATATAACACTATATTATAATAGTGTTATAATCTCTCTGTGGGTCTAGATTGGGGGACAGGAAAACCTTTTCTGTAAAGGTTAGTAAAGATAGTAAAATGTTTTCTGCTTTGGCTGTATGGTCTCTGCTGCAGCTACTCAACTCTGCCCCTATAGAGTGAAAGCAGCCACAGGCAACACGTGAATGAATAAAAGGGGTGGTGGGCAAATAAAGCTTTATTTGTGGACACTGAAATTTGACTTAATATCATTTTCATGTGTCATGAAATATTCTTATTCTTTCAGTATTTTCCCTCAAACGCCTGAATGTGTAAAAAAAATCACTCTGAGCTCCTGGGCTATATACAAAGACAGGCAGTGGGAAGGTTTGGGCTTGTGAGTCACGGTAAGCCCACACCTGGTCCAGGGCAAGAATGTTTGGTACTCACTGCTACAGAGCTTTTGTCCACACCTGCCCTTCTATTTCTAGAAGTCTATTTTGTTCTTTAAAAAGGCCTCTCAGGAGACAGATACTGCATGATTTTGCTTCTAAGAGTTATCTAAAGTAGTCAGACTCTTAGAAACAGGAAGCAGAATGGCAGTCACCATGGGATGGGAGGAGGGGAAAATGGGGCTTTGTTGTTTGATGGATATACTTTCACTTTGGTAAGATGAAAAAATTCTGCAGATCTGTTGCACCAAAGTGTGCATACAGTTAACACTACTGTACTGTACACTTAAAAATAATTATGATGGTAAATTTTGTTATGTGTTTTTTACCAAATACACACACACACACAACCTCAGGATTTCTTCTGGTCTTAGCAGATTTGTCCCAGGAGCATTCATGTGGGCAGAAGCAATGACCGATCCATCCCACTGTAAACGTGAGACGCTCTCCTGCATGGCAGGGGATGGAGGAGGCCCTTCCCTGACCTTTGACCCTCCAGCCCAGGGCCACAGGAGCCACGGGTCTCCCAGCCTGGGTCAGGACAGGGCTGTTCTATGGTGGTGATTTTCACCACCTCCTCCCCTTCACTGAGGAGTCACGCCCCTCCTCTCCTGGACTCCCTGCATCCAGCCCTTGTCTGCCTACAGAGTACTCTCCACACAGCCGATCCTGCAAGAACCCAGAGTGGGATGAATTGTGTCCCCCCCCCCCCGCGCCCAAATTCATGTCCACCCAGAGCCTTAGAATGTGACCTTATCTGGAAATAGGGTCTTTGCAGATGTAATCCAGGTAAGGACAAGGATGAGATCCTCCTGGATTAGAGTGGGCCCTAAATCCAATGAGAGTGTCCTTAAAAGAGACGGGAAAGAACACAGAGACGCAGAGAGAAGATGATGTGAAGACGAAAGCAGAGATTGCAGGGATGCAACTATCAGCCTAGGAACTCCTGGAGTCCTGAGAAGCTGGAAGAGGCAAGAAGGATCCTCCTCTACAACCTTCTCAGGGATCAGGGCCCTGCTGCACCTGGATTTCAGACTTCTGGCCTCCTGAACTGTGAGAGAATACATTTCTGTTGCCACGCAGTTTGTGGTAATTTGTTACCCAGCCCTAGGAAAGTGATACAGAACCCAAGTCCAAGCCCATCCCTCCTCCCACGCTTCCCACCTCACTTGAGGCGAAGCCGCAGTCCTCACAGTGGTCCACCCACCCTGGCCCCATCACTAACTCTTGGCCTCACCTCTTCCCTCTCCCCCTCATCACCTCCACTCCAGCGCGCTGGTCCCTCAGCTGCCCCTCAGACCCACAGATGCACTGCCGCCTTTGCAGTGCTGTTCCTTCCGCCTGGAATGCCCTTCCCAGACCTCCCTGCAGGGCGCCCTTCCTCTCCTTTGGTCTCTGCTCCAATTCACCTTCTCAGCGAGGCTCTCCCTAACCCCTACCCCTATCTAAAATCGCTTCTGCTCTGTACCAGCTTCCCAATCCCCTCCTCAGCTCTGTTTTTCTGCACAAATTCATCACTCTCTGAAACACTATGAAATTTATGTATAAGAAAAATGAAAAAAGAATCTTACTGATTTTCTATCTCCCTTTGTTAGAATGGAAGCTCTGCAAGGGCAGTGTTTTTTTTTGTTTTTTTTTAAACTTTCTACATTTATTTATTACTAGTCAACACACATTTCCTAAAGTGGGCTAAGCCTCACGTTGGATGCTGGGGATACATAGATAAGGCAGGCCACCCTCAAGGAGGTATTGGTCATGAAGCCACACCTTCATCAAGGTACCCTCATTTTTCCCCGTCTTGGGGGAAAAAGGGATCCTCAGACCACACAGACCAGGAAATTCTCATCTCAGTGAACTGGTAAGAATAATCCTTTTACTGGCCCACACATGAACTCCCACACAGCTCCTGCAGCACTTGAGACATTCAGGCACTGCCTGTCATTCAGGCAGTCATTTAGCAGCGGTCCCCAACCTTTTTGGCACCAGGGACCGGTTTCGTGGAAGACAGTTTCTCCACAGAGGGGGGGCGGCAGGGACGGTTCAGGGGGTAATGCCAGCGATGGGGGGGTGTAAGGGTGTGGCAGATGAAGCTTCACTCACTCGCCCGCTGCTCACCTCCTGCTGTGCGGCCCAGTTCCTAACAGGGTGGCGCAGGGCTATTAGGGACCCTTGGTTTATGGGGTTGGGCCTCTTACACTGGCCAGTGACTGCTGGACACTTCCCAGGATTGACCTTAACCAGCTTCGATGGGTCTACAGGATCCAAGCATTTGATGCCACAATAGCCAGGACAGCATTTCTGCTTCTTCGGACACTCTGGCATTGAGGGGGTGCCTGCATAAGGCACGTCACGGGGGTCTGAAGGGGCAGGCTCCCTGTTTAGCTTTTTCTTTGCTGGCACCTTCCAGAGCCCAGGACGTCGGGATTTCGAGGGCAGGGAGCACCACAAAGGAGATGAAGCTGCTGAGCTTCATAGTGAGGACAGGTGGAGCTGTAATGGAGGAGTTTTTATGTTTTGTCATTGCTGGGACCCCAAACCTGACACACAGTGCGTACCATGAATAAATATTTGTTACTGATGAGTGGATGAGTGAGTGAGGTAAACAGAATAATGCCTCGCCCCCACCCCCAAAGACATCCATCCTAATCCCTGGAATCTGTGAATATATTAGGTTACCTGGCAAAAGGGGATTCAAGTTGAAGATGGAATTAAGGTGGCTAGTCAGCTGACTTTAAACTGGGGAGAGGATCCTGGATTATCCAGGTGGGCGCAGTGTTATCACAGGGTCCTTAAAAGTGGAAGAGGGAGGCAGGAGAGAGATGTAACCACAGAAGGTCAGAGTGATGCTATGTGAGCAGGACTTGACCCACTGCTTTGGGCTCTGAAGGTGGAGGAAGGGGCCATAAGCCAAGGAATGCGGGCAGCCTCTAGAAGATGGAAAAGGCTAGGAAATGGATTCTCCCCTGGAGACTCCAGAAGGAATGCAGTCCTGCTGACACCTTGATTTTAACTCAGTGAGACCTTTTGACCTTGGACTTTTGAACTCCAGAACTGTAAGGTAACAAATTTGTGCTGTTTTAAGCCACCAATTCTGTGGTGATTTGTTATAGCAGCAATAGAAAACAAATACAATAAACCTCACAATAATGATAATACTCATGAACATGTGGTGCTTCTGCTGTGCCCCGCTCTATTCTCAGGGTTTTACACTGACTCATTTAATCCTTACAACAGTCTTACAGCAACACAACTGACAAGGTGGAGACGCCTGTGATCTGAATCTTACAAATGTGAAAACTGAGGCCCAGAAAAGTGAAGCTGCTTGCCTGTCATGCAGCTATTAGACGGTAGAGCTGGAATAGGAACTCAGGGTCCAGGTGCAGAGGCCGCTGCCTGCACCCCCATCCTTGCTTATGAGGATTACGTGAGGTTGTGTGTGTGACATCGTAGGACCTACCAGAAGGGAATCATGAAAAACAAGGACTTCTCATCCAGGCTGCCTGGAGGAGCGTCCTGGTTGGTGCCAGGCCTGTGGCAAAGGAAGAATGCCCGCTCCTATGGGCCTTTACCAAAATATCATCTCGTATTTTGAACCAAGTGGAAAAAAGTTATTAAATACTCCAAATCCAAAAAGCATGACTATATATAAAACCCCAAATATACAAAGCTGCCAAAGCTGTTTGCACACCCTCACAGACCCACCTGGCAGGACCCCATGACCGTGTGCGCCCGAATCATGGGACAACTGGAAACAACAGTTCCCTGTGCACAATAATGCGAGGCTTTAGAACAAACAGACGTCAACAGTCTGTCTTCCTTTAAAAATTCGACACTTTCTTCATCGGGGTTTTTGGGCACTGACCTTGACTCTTCTAAATACTGTATTAAAATATTGATCATGATTACTGAGTTGGGGGCACCCCCTTAAATTCTGCACCTGGGAGAATGCCTTGCTTGCTTTACATTAGTCCCAGCTCTCATCCTGGTATGGCACGTCCCGGCTCTGTGACTTCCTTCCTCAGAGCCTCAGTTATCTCCTCTGTCAAGTGGCAACGAACCTGCCACAGGTGCTCAAGTGAGGACCAAGGGAGTGAAGGCAGGCCAAGTGCTCAGTCTGGGCCCTGGACCCCGGAAGCCCTCCCCCCATGTTAGCTGTTTTCATGATGGCTCAGCACCTGTCGCTAAATGGGCCATTGATTCACGGTGGCCATGCTGTGGTTGGTGGTCACTAAATATTTGTCAAACAAATGCTGGCTATTAGGACACGCCATGAGAGTCACTGCCCCAGGGTTCCGAGAGCCATCAGAGGGCAGAGAACAGAGGCACATGCTGCAGAAACATCTATTATGAATTTTTTTCCCCCTGGGGAGGCAGTGGCGGGTGGTGGACAGAAGGGGCCAGTTTAAAAATAATAAAGTCAATTTGGTACGGTCTGCTTTGGTATTTTGAGATCTTTGAAAGAGATATTGTGTGGCTGCGGGAGCGGGGTGGCCTGGAAGGGGGTTGTATTTATACTGTAAAGAGGGAGCCCTGACCTTTGCTGGCGGCGGCCGCTCCTTGTCGAACTTGCCGGGGTCTGGACCGCCTTTGCCGCCACAGACTTAGACTGAGACTAATGCAAGCCAGCTGAGCGGCAGGGGCCTTGACCGACCTCTCTCGCTTGGGTGGTTTCAATTTTTTTGCACAGCCCAGACATCTCAGGGACAGAACACAGCTCTCAGCCCCAGCCTCTTGCTACTCAGTGGGGGGGGGGGACCCCGGGTGGGCGATGCTATGGGTTGAATGGTGCCCCCCAAAAGATCTATTCAACTCCTAACCCCTGGTCCCTGTGAATGTGACCTTATTTAGAGATAGATGCAATTGAGGTAAGATGAGGTCATCCTGGATTAGGGTGGCACCTAACCCAATGACTGGTGCCCTTTTAAGAAGAGGGACGTTTGGGCACAGACACCCAGGGAGACTATCAGGGGAAGGGGAAGGCAGAGAGTGGATGCCAAGGGTTGCCAGCAGCCACCGGAAGCTAGGACAGAGGCATGGCTCAGATGCTCCCTTGGAGCCTCCAGAAGGACCCAACCTTGTAAATGACATCTTGATTTCAAACTTCTACCTCCAGAACTGTGACACAATACATTTTTATTCTCGAAGGCACCCAGTTTGTGGTACCTTGTTATGGCAGCCTTAGAAACGAATCCAGGTGATCTTGTTGACTTGCTGGCATTCACCACTTTTTGTTGCAACTTTGGCAGGGACAGGGTCATGGGCCCAAGGACAGCCTGGCCTCTGAACTGCAGAATTCAGGGATGCCTCCTGGCCCTGTCATTGGAAAGCTGGGTCACCCCAGGCAGAGCATGTCCCCAGTCTGAGCCTCCATCTCCATGTCTGTGCAAGGAAGATATCAAACTAGATCCATGTATCCAGACTTCATCTCCCTACCTCTGTATGATTTTCACCACATCTCTAAACCACCTGTACTTATTTTACTTAATATTTCCTGTAAATCAACTTTAGATTGACTCATGTTTAGAAAACTTAGCTTTGTCCTAAGTCATAGTATCTACAAAATCGCTGTTTTTCTTAAAAAAATTTGTCTGAGTTAAAGACTTTATATCACTACCGTAAAGAGAAAATCAATACCACTTGCCATCAGTTATGAAAATGTAAAAATAGAAAATACATAGAAAACAAATGGTTTTATTTATTTATTTATTTATTTTTTCTTTTTGCGGTATGCGGGCCTCTCACTGTTGTGGCCTCCCCCGTTGCGGAGCACAGGCTCCGGACGCGCAGGCCCAGCGGCCATGGCTCACGGGCCCAGCCGCTCCGCGGCACATGGGATCCTCCCAGACCGGGGCACGAACCCGTATCCCCTGCATCGGCAGGCGGACTCTCAACCACTGCGCCACCAGGGAGGCCCTGGATTTAGTTCTAGCTAAATACTGTTGCCTGCCAAAGCCTTCAAACCTGGGCTTGCCTCCTCTCCTGTGTCCTTGAGTGACCAAAAATACCACATGGACTTGAGTCCTCAACTAATATTATAGATAAAGCCTCAAAAAAAAAAAAATCACAGAATTCATCAAGCACAATAGGTTATGTTTATCAAGCACATACTGTGTTCCAGGCGCTATTCTGGGTAGTTCATAAATAGTCCTTTCATCTTTACAACAATCCTATAAGTAGGGACTATTATTGTCTTTCCGGCTGAAGAAGCTGAGGCACAGAAAGGTTCAGTAACTGGACTAAGGTCACACAGCCTCTAAGGTGGCAGAGCTGGAATCCAGACCTTGGCAGCTGGGCGCCAGAGGCCACACACTCATGTGATAACACTGCCTTGGCTACACTTCTTGAGGCTAAATTTAGTAGAACTCCAAGTTAAAAGTGAATAAAACAGTCACCATGCCTACTAAACTTTTGGAATCTGTATAAATGATGAGAAATTTTACCCAAAGAAAGTTCTGGTGTGAATCCCATGTCTCTGTTCAATTTCTCTACAGTGACTCTATATATTGAGAGAGTTTTTTAGAGATTCAATTAACACGACTTAAAAATGAATGGCTCTTCTTATCTTGAAAAGCCATCCCCACTGCTCACTGGCAGACAGAAGGGACTAAATATTGGCCATCTACTGTTTTGGTCTGCCTACCCGTTGCCCCTCCCCACCCTTTGCCGCAGGATGGGCATGTGACCCAGGCTGAGCCAATCACAATCTCCGACCACAGGGACTGGTTTAAGAACCACTTAGAGATCTTCTCTGGAATTTTTGGAACTGGAGCTGGGAGATAGAAGCCTCTTTTCCTGTCTCATTATGAAACTGAGAAGCTTTAAGCCCCAAGGTACAGGAGGCAGTGTGCAGCACTGTGGAACCATTTGATAGAAAGACACAGACGAAGAGTGAGAACCAGATGCCAGAGATTTGCACCTCTGGTTCCAGGTCCCTGAGGCCAGCTGCACTTGCCCTGCTCCTGTGAACCAACACATGCCTTTTAAAATCCTAAACTGCCTTGAATTGGATTTTGATAACCAGCAGAAGGGCCTTGGGTTGGCTGGCATGACTGTGGAGAACACAAAGGACCAGAGAGGCACACTAATCTGTCCACAGTCACACAGCAGTTAGTGGAAGACCAGAACCCACAACCTCTCCAGAAACATAATTTAAAACATGGCTAGGGTGTGTCCTGTGGACCCACGGCCACTCTGGATTATGCTGTTCTCCTGGCATAATTATAAATGGTGTTCTTTTTCATACTAAAAAAATGTCCAGGTTCAGGCAATAAATTAAATGGTCACTCCAAGTGTAGCACTATTAAATAAGAAGAAATGTCTTTTTTTTCTTCATTTTAACCTAGTCATTTACATTTCATTCTGGAAACCAAAGCAAGCCAAGAACTTCAGGGTTTTATCAAATTACATTTTTAATACCTTTTTTTTTTTTTTTTTTTTTTGGCTGTGCTGTGCAGCATGTGGGATCTTAGTTCCCTGACCAGGGATTGAACCCATACTCCCTGCAGTGGAAGCACGGAGTCTTAACCACTGGACTGCCAGGGAAGTCCCCTATTTTAATGCATTTAATAGATGTCCTTAAGAAGGACCAGATAGCTAAACATGGCACAATGATGTGAACACAAATATATTCTTTGTGGCTTCATCTATTAACCCAGGGGCAGCAAACGTTTCCTGTGAAGGGCCAGATGGTAGCTATTTTAGGCTTTTCAGGCCACAAGGTCTCTGTTGCAACTACTCAGCTCTGTCATTACAATTAGAAAGCAGCTGTAGGCAATACAAACATGAGTGGCTGTGGGGATATTCCAATAAAACTTTATTTATAAATACAGCTGCTTGGCTGTTCAGCTGTAATTTGCTGCCCCCTATATGAGATGGAAAAAGCTGGTAACTCCTTAAATGCCCATCATTATGTGACTCATTAAATAAATTATGGTACACTGATTCAACGGGTACGAAAAGGTCCTTCAAAAGCATGTTTGCAAAGAAAGTTCAATAAGATGAAAACTGCACACCATATTAAGAAAGCCCACAAAACCTAAATCTATTCATTCAACACAATCTTAATTTGTTCAAGACTATACATATGCTAAGTTTAAAAACTTAAATCTAGGAATTGGTGGAACCAAAGATAAAACAAAAAAGCTTAATCAAAGGGAGGGAATACAGATTATTAATACAAATTTCTTCATTGCGCTTTTATGGTATTTTTCAGTGATTCCAATGAACATATAATACTTTTAAAGTCAAGCAAAAATAAATGATTATTTAAAGAAAAATTCAGCCATCTCATCACCAAGCTATCACCAGAAAGGACCTTGGAAATCACCTTGTCCAGAGTCCCAAACTGTAGACCACGACCCATCAGTGGGAGGCAAAATCAATTTCTGTGTACTGACTAGCAAGGTTTTAAATAAAATAGAAGAGGGTTGTGTTTTGTTTCTATTAGTTTTTCTTCAGTGAAATAGAAGAGAAAATATCGGAGGGCAAAACACTCTATAAGTGTTTCTATAGTAAGAGTGAGTGGGGTTTCTTTGTTTTTTGTTTTTGCACAAACTTTGTCATGCACGCAAGTATCTGTACATTAAGTGTGTCCCGGGCTGTGATGTAGAATGTCTTTTTTAGTGTGCACTATGATCACAGAAGGTTGAAAGCCACTGATTCCTAGTCCAACTCTCTCATTTTACAGGTGGGAAAGGTGAGTCCCAGAGAGAAGGGTATGTTATCCCTGACATTGTCCCAAGCTGGGCCAAAACCGGAAGATGACTCCACCTATCCCTTTTATTTTATTTTTTAAATTTTTATTTATTTATGTATTTGGTTGCACCAGGTCTTAGTTGAGGCAAGTGGGCTCCTTAGTTGCGGCTCGCCGACTCCTTAGCTGTGGCAACGTGAACTCTTAGTCGCAGCACGCATGTGGGATCTAGTTCCCTGACCAGGGATTGAACCCCGGGCTGCCTGCATTGGGAGCTCGGAGTCTTAACCACTGCGCCACCAGCGAAGTCCCCACCTGTCCCTTTTAATAACCTCTCCCAACTTTCCTGGCCAGGGCAATCGGCCAGCCATTCCAATGTGCAATTTCAGATGTCCACATGGTGAATGACCCTGTGGCAGGTCACTTGCCATGAGAGAGGTTAAAGCCTCAGCAACAACAAACCCTAAGAATCTGGGCCTCCGAGGTCACAAGTCCCACTCCCTACCCCAAGGTGGAATCCTCCTGGGCATCCTTTTAGCCACATCCCTATTTTGGCCCCAGGGGTCTATAATGAGATCATTCAGAGAAGCCTGGAGAATTTAAAGGTCAGGCAGCTGATTGGAGCCCAAATGCAGCAGCAGCTGGGATGGCCCTGGGCTATGGTTTGGGGGTAGCACAATCATTTGAGTAGCCCCTTCTTGGAGACCACACTTTAGGGCTGGAGTAGCAGAGATGCAAGGTTTGGTGAGACCTGGAGAGGTTTGCTGAAGAGGTTGGAAGGGGGCCCTGGTTGACCCAAAGGGAGACAAAGACACGCACAGAGATGGGGATCACCGGTACAAAGTAGCAGGGGCAGCAGATATGCCCAACCACCGAAGTTCCAGCCTAGCCACTAATACTCCAGGGGAACAACCCATACTCTGGGGCAGAAAAGGTACAGAGACTATGGGCTTCAGAGGAGGTAAAAACAGTGAGATGTTGGGAACCATCTAATTGCCTGTCCAAAGAGCAATGGCTAAATACCATGATTTATCCATATGAATAATAACAACCAACACTAATGAAGTGCCCTGACTCTTCCAGGCACTGTCCTAAGCCCCATGCACAACTACCTGGCATCCAGATCCACAACAGACCAGCTACTCCTAGACTCCATTTCACAGATGAGAAAACCAAGTCTCAGAGATGTTATTTGCCTGCAGTCACACAGCCAGTAAGTGGTGATGCTGGGATTCAAACCCAGTTGCTTGGTTTTCCTCATGGAGCAGTAGGAGGCCAGAAAATAGAATAATCTGGGTATATTTGAACTGACTTTGAAAGACCTTCAAACATGTTATTTAGTGAAAAATATAAAAGGTAGTTTATAAAACAAGATGAAAAGCAAGGTATGTTTTTTAAAAAAAGGAATTTTCCAGTTGTGGGAGGAGAAATATGCATACACACGCTTGCATGTGCACACATACACACACACACATGCAAGCACAGAGAAGTTCCAGATTATACAACACTAGTGTTATTATGCGATTTAAAATAAATATATGAAAAATTACAAAGCAGTATAAGGCGGCAGGTGGATTAGGGTCTGGAGGATGATACTGCCTGCCTGGGGCATGTGGAAACTATTGACTAGGAAATGATGCTGAAAGAGAGAAACTTATGCTGAGAGAATCAGAGAAATTCTCTGCAAGCTTCCTCAGATGAGGGCGAGAGGCACAGGTAACCAGGGTGGGATATGGGCTCTGGTCCCCCTTTACTAACTGAACTTTTAGGAGCAGTAAGGATCTGATTTGCTCTAAGGGTACAAATTATGTATCCATAGCCTGGTTCCGTCCTGCCTTCAGCTTCTCTCTGAGTGAAGATGGATTTGCAGTATCTGTCTATCTGTGTCTCTCCCTTAATCAACGGCTCCCTGCCTAAGGCTGTGTATCCTCCCTTCCCTTGCTGCCCACCCCTTAACTATCCATTTCAATCCCCAGCAGAAGGCCCACTGCCCCCGGGCTGGGAGCAGACTGCTCCCTTCTTTTATCTCTGAGGAGTTGCCATGGCAGGGACTTGTACCTTGAATAAGACTCTCCATTTTGTGTGTCTGTAGTTTTTTGTTTTTTGGTTCGTTTTTGTTTTCCTTTTCTTACTCCCCTCACCTCCTACCCTTTGACCACAATTATCAGAGAGATTTATTCTGCCACATTTTCAACAGATTTTGCAGACACCGACCTTGGTGTGGGCTCAATTCCAGTTTCACTGACATATCAGAACTAAAAATGAAAACAAATGACACCAGAGGGACATATCAAAGCCCTTCTCTGGGTCTCTGTTCCTTCAGGAGTGAAAGGATAAGTTGGGATGATGCTGAAACCATGCGATTGGGACCTGAACCCATGGTCTTTTAAAATTTTTTTTCTTTTAATTTATTTTTGGCTGCGTTGGGTCTTCGTTGTTGCGCACGGGCTTTCTCTAGTTGTGGCGAGCAGGGGCTACTCTTCATTGCGGTGTATGGGCTTCTCACTGCGGTGGCTTCTCTTCTCTAGGTGTGCGGGCTTCAGTAGTTGTGGCTCGCGGGCTCTAGAGCGCAGGCTCAGTAGTTGTGGCGCACAGGCTTAGCTGCTCTGCGGCATGAGGGATCTTCCCGGGCCAGGGCTCGAACCCGTGTCTCCTGCACTGGCAGGTGGATTCTTAACCACTGCGCCACTGGGGAAGCCCCCCACGGTCTTTTTAAATTGAGATCACACATCTGGTCTCAGGACTTAATGAATCTCAGGTTCTTGATGTCTCATCGCAGAAAGAATTCAGTGAGGGACAAAGTGATAGGTAAGAAGTGGATTTATTTAGAGAGAAACACACTCCACAGAGTGTGGGCCACCTCAGAAGGTGAAAGGCCCTGAAATATGGGGTGATTAGTTTTTATGGGCTGGGTAATTTCATAGGCTAATGAGTGGAAGGATTATTACAACCATTTTGGGGAAGGGGTGGGGATTTCCAGGAATTGGGCCACCGCCCACTTTTTGGCCTTTCATGGTTAGCCTCGGAACTGTCATGGCACTGGTGGGTATGTCATTTAGCATGCTAATACATTACAATGAGTGTATAATAAGGCTCAAGGTCTACTGGAAGTCAAATCTTCCACCATCTTGGACCTAGTTGGTTCTAACCAGTTTTCGTCATGTCCTATGGCTATGTCACTCTTCTAAAGGTTGTGCCCTGCCCCCTTCCCTCTTGTTTCAATTCTAGAATGTTCTGAACAGAGTCTCCGGGACCTGGTAGGTGTTGTTACAGGCAAGTTCTGTGAATATGGGCTCCAACGTGCCTGCCCTAAAGACCCTGAGGGAGAGGAGAACCTGGGGTGGGGTGGTGGCTGGAGAGACCTTCCTCCTGGTCTCCATGCATCTTCCATGACCCCCCTATAGTCCACTCACCCCACAGTAGCCGACTGGTCTTTCTAGGATGCAAACCAGATCCCCATCCCTGTTTTAAAACCCCTGATGGCTGCCTGGTCCTCTCAAGATGAAACCCAAACACCTCCATGTGGCCACAAGGCTCTGCAAGATCTGGCCTCACCCACTTCCGACCTCATCCTCTACCCTCCTGCACTCCAGCCACTGGGCCTCCTGTCTGTCTGGAACACTCATGACCCATGAACACCTTTCTTAATTTCCAGGTACCAGCTCTACCGTCACCTCCTCAGAGACCCTGCTGTGCCCACCCCCCCAAATTAGACCCTTCTTCCCCAATTTCTCTCCGATACATCTTCCTGTTTATTTCCTCCAGAGCACTCATCACTGGCGACATGATCTTGTCATTTGCACATTACCTTGCTCACTGTCTGTCCCGGACTGAACTGTGACACCCCTCACCCCCACCCTCATTCGTACGTTGAAGTTCCAAACACAATGTTGGGAGATGGGACCTTTCGGGAGGTAATTAAGTTAAATGAGGACATAAGGGTGGGGCTCTAACCCAATGGAACTTGTCCTTAAAAGAACAGAGACACCAGAGATCTCTCCTCTCAGGCATGTGAGGAAAGGTCACGTGAGGACACCGCGAGAAGGTCGCCATCTTCAAGCCGGGAAGAGACCTCTCGCCAGAAACAATCTGCCAGCACCTCAGTCTGGGACTTCCCACTCTTCAGAACTGTGAGCAAATACACTTCTGTTGTCTAAGCCACCCAGTCTATGATATTTGGTTAAGGCAGCTAGAGCAGACTAATACAGTGTATCCTTTCCTTGGGATAAAACTTCCATAAAGGCAGGACTCGACTGTTAGCTCAGGGCTGTACGCCGGCCGGCACCTAGCACGCTGCCTGAAGCAGGGCTGGCGCTCATGAATGTTTGTTGAGTGAATGACCGATGGTCTTTCCTGCACATATAGCCACCTCTCCCCACTGCCTGTACTTGCCATTGTGTAAACCAGCGGTTGTCAAGGGCACTGTGGTACCACTAGGGGTGCTTGGAAATTGCGGGGACACAGTAGCATTTAGTAGGTACGAGACAGGAGTGCTAGACAGTCTGCAATTCATGGACTAGTCCAGGAAAATGAAGGATTTTCCAGGTCCTGCCTGACTTTTGAATATCTGACCAGACAGTCACATAGATGAAGCCCTGGCTTTAATGATCTGATCTTACAACACAGGGGTTGGCTAACTACAGTCCCAGGGCCAAATCCAGCTCACCACCTGTTTTTTTTTTTTTTTTTTTTTTGCGGTACGCGGGCCTCTCACTGTTGTGGCCTCTCCCGTTGCAGAGCACAGGCTCTGGACGTGCAGGCCCAGTGGCCATGGCTCACGGGCCCAGCCGCTCCGCGGCACGTGGGATTCTCCCGGACCAGGGCACGAACCCGTGTCCCCTGCATCGGCAGGTGGACTCCCAACCACTGTGCCACCAGGGAAGCCCACCACCTGTTTTTAAATGTAAGATTTTATTGGAAGACAGGCTTGCCCACTTATTTACATATCATGTATGGCTGCTTTCAAGCTATAATGGCAGAGTTACAAGTAATTGGGAGAGAAATCTATGGCCTGAAAAGTCTAAAATAGGTACTACCTGGCCCTTTAACCAAAAACGTTTGCTAACCCCTGTCTTAGCACATCAGTCCATTTTACCCGTAAATACAAAGGACTTTTTCCCCCTGCGTTTTAACATTCACTAAACTTTGCAGTAATGCTCCTGTAATGTGTTCAATTGCAACTGTACTGCACTATAATGTGTTCGATTATTCTTAATCGACTATTTGACGATATTCAGTTATGCTATGTAGAAAACAAGAGAAAGAGATGGGATGCAATTGGAAAATGGGCATAAGACCTAAATAGACATTTCTCCAAAGAAGACATACCGATGGCCAACACGCACATGAAAAGATGCTCCACATCACTAATTATTAGAGAAATGCAAATCAAAACTACAATGAGGTATCACCTCACACTGATCAGAATGGCCATCATTAAAAAGTCTACAAATAACAAATGCTGGAGAGGGTGTGGAGAAAAGGGAACCCTCCTACACTGTTGGCAGGAATGTAAGTTGGTGCAGCCACTATGGAAAACAGTATGGAGGTTCCTCAGAAAACTAAAAATAGAATTACCACATGATCCAGCAATCCCACTCGTGGGCATATACCCAGACAAAACTATAATTCAAAAAGATACACGCACCCTTACGTTCACAGCAGTACTATTCACAATAGCCAAGACATGGAAACAACCTAAGCGTCCATTAACAGATGAATGGATAAAGAAGATGTGGTACATTTATTCAAGGAATACTACTCAGCCATAAACAAGAATGAAATAATGCCATTTGCAGCAACATGGATGCTGCTAGAGATTACTATCACACTAAGTGAAGTAAGTCAGAAAGAGAAAGACAAATACCATATGATATCACTTATATGTGAAATCTAAAATATGGTACAAATGAACCTATCTACAAAACAGAAACAGACTCACAGACATAGAGAACAGACTTTTGGTTGCCAAGGGGGAGCGGGGAAGGGAGAGGGATGGACTGGGACTTTGGGGTTCATAGATGCAAACTATTACATTTAGAATGGATAAACAACTAGGTCCTACTGTATAGCACAGGGAACTATATCCAATCTCCTGGGATAAACCAGAATGGAAGAGAATATAAAAAAGAATGTAGGGAATTCCCTGGCAATCCAGTGGTTAGGACTCAGAGTGTCCACTGTGGGGGGCCACAGGTTTGATCCCTGGCCGGGGAACTAAGATCCCACATGCCTCATGACACGGCACCACCTCACCAAAACAAAAACAAAAACAAAAAACAAACCACTACCAAAGAAAAAAGTATAACTGAGTCACTTTGCTGTACAGCAGAAATTAGCACAACACTGTAAATCAACTATACTTCAATAAAGAAAAAAAAATTCATTTCCCCGCTCCCAAGAAAAAAAAGAGACAGGATGGATGAAATATAACAAACATTATATAAACTTAGGCGAGTAGCTTGTGAGATACGGGCAAAATTCTAAAGATGTGTTAAGAACAGAGAATAAGAAAGTTAGTGACCTTGTATGACGCATTAAAAATAGAATGAATGGAACATGTGATAAAAAGGATGGAAGAAACACAAGTGTTACTTATATAGAAAGGAGTGAAAGGAGGAGGTCAACCCTAAACAGTAAGAGGGATCTGTTTCTGCCATCTCTACGCCCACAGTTATGTCAACCCCAAATTGGCCACCCACTGATGACAACCAGTCTGTGCCACTCTGGCCCCAAGCACCCTCTGCCCTAGAAATATAGCTGAAAGTCACGGCTGCCCATCAGGGTAACCAGAGAGCTACAGTGGAAGCAGGCAGAGTTGCCCGTCTCCCGTAGAGCCGGGTGGGCTGACTCTCCAGGTAACTTTCACCTGATGAGCCCTTTGTTCAGCTTGAATTCCAGTCTCACTGACCACACACACCATCATCAGGAAGGCTGATGGGGCTGAGAGAGAGAGACGGGACGTACACAGAACCCAGGCCCCAGGCCGGGTGGCCCTTCCACCTCCTTGTACCCTGTCCTAAATGGGTCAACTCCATCTCTCTCCCCTTGTTTTTCAGTTTAAGTCGATTTAATAAACCATGTTATCTGAGCATCTTAATTTGTTCTATGAGCCTTATCCCTATGACCTCTGGGAGAACATGTCCCTGAAGGCTGTCACTGCTTCAGGGCAATTTCCCAAGGATGCCACCACTGTCAGTAGAAGAAACGCTGTCCTTTGGTTTGGATTCTACCAAGGCTTGTCTACTGTTCTGGAAGTTCATGTTGCTGACGGCCACACTGCTGGTGATGTCTGGGCTGGCCATGTAGCCCAGCTTGTCAGCCATGATCTTGTGAGGCTTCACATGGGTCTGTCTGACTATTTCATTATGTCCTCTAGTGGGGTCATGCCTGGGCAATTACATGTTCAAAAATACAGTTTACAAATTACTTTATTTTACAGTAAGGGCATTCTGCTTGACTTAAAAAGATACATGTCAGTAGGTGAAATTATGTACAGATTACATTTCAAGAGAGTGAAGGGGCTTTCTAGGACATTTGTTATAAAAAGGGGGCACTGGGTCTGATGGGGTTAGAAACCTGGATGTAAACAGCCCTGGTGTCCAGGCTGCTCTCCACTCAAAGACCTCAACTACCTTCCGAGGGAAACGGGGCTTGAAAATGAAGCTCCTTCCCTGGGCTCCAGAGAGAGACAGGCTGGGAGCTTCCTCCCGCTAACGGTCCAAATACCTCCCGTCCACACACCACAATCAATCCATCAGCAATTCCACACTCAAAATATACCCAGAATCTGACCACTTCTCCCCACCTCCACCTCGACCTGCAAGTCAAGCCTCCATCATCTCTCACCTGAACTACTGCAGTCACCTCCACACTGGTCTCCTGCTTTTCTTGCCCTTGCAGTCTACTGTCTACGTGGTGGCCGGAGGGAGCTTGTTAAAACTAAGATGTATCTTGTCACTCCCCTCCTCAAAACCCTCCATGCTCCCCATATCTGACAGTGAAACCGAGCAGGACCCCGTGGGGCTCCTGGGCACAAAAGCCTTTCTGTGTCCCCCGTTCCTTGTTTGTAGGGGACAGACTCCAGGCTCTGTGACCTTCCCTGAGTCCCAAAGGGCAGATTCAAACAGTTGCTAATCAGGGAAGGGAGGGGATGCAGAGACAAGGGAGGGGCAGCCCAGAAACAACAGTGCAGCCTTGGGGCAGGGTCCTGGTCCCACCTCAAGGGACACACATAACAGTATCTTTTGAGCTCTTTATAGAACTAAAACCCCAATAAATGGAAGATGTCAGTGCTCTTCATTCCAGAGAAGACCACCCGAGGCCAGATGAAAAGGAACCAGAGGAGCTCATGAGACCAGATTAAAGGAGTGCAGGCCCTGCACACACCCTAATCTTATCAGCATCCCCACCCTTAAACCATTGCTATAAAACTCCTCACCAAATCCTCCTGGGTTGGGACACACAGTTCTTGAGGGCAGGAGCCTGCTGTGTTCCCCTTTGCCTGGCAAAGCAAAAAAGCTATTCTTTTCTACCTCACCCGAACTTTGTCTCAGAGATTCGATTCGGTGCCAGTGCACAGAGGCTGAGTTTTCAGCATCGGTACTCAGAGCAGAAGCCAAAGTTCTCTCAGTGGTCCCACAGGGCCTTCCTGAGCAGCCCTCCCCTCCCCCCTCCCCTCCCCTCCCCCCTACTAGTTACCCTCCTCCAACTCCAGCACTAACCAGGTTACGAGTTAGTTTTTAATCACCCCTTAGAATTGCACTGTCCAATATGGCAGCCACCAGCCATATTTATGTTTACATTATAATTAATTAAAAATCAAACAAAATGGAAACTTCAGTTCCTCAGTTGCATCAGCCACATTTCAATGCTCAATAGCCACATGTGGCTAGCAGTTACCATATTGGACAACACAGATAAAGAACGTTTCCATCATCACAGAAAGGTCTGTAGGCCAGCGCTGCCTTAGTGAAGTGTTTATAAAAATCCTTCCTGATCTCAAAACTAACTCTGAATCTCTCCAGCTGTTTTCATCAGTCACCTCCGGCGGTTTTCGGAGATGTGGGTGACCAAATCAAACTTGTTCTATGACCAGAGGAAAAGACCATCCATTTAACCTCGATATGTCCTAAATCCAGCAGACTTCAGCTCAAGTGGGAGGCAGCAAGCCCGCCAACACACGTTGAAGGTGGCGAGAAGGTAACCAGCAGGGCGGAGGCACTGCATGGCACAGGATCGCTAACAGGTATTGGAAAACCTCACCCACGTCATTGTGTGCAGAAGAGTTGCTGATTCACACCAGGAAACCTGACCTCAGGCCAGGCACCTGAGGGATGCCAAGCCTGGCTCCTGTCTTGACCGACACAGTGAGACCAGGCAGACTTAGCCTGCTCAAAACTAGCTGAGCCAGGACAACCTGAAAGTTGCTGCTGCCCAGAAGAAACAGGGAAATACCTGACTTCACAGGAGGCCACTGGGTTCCAACTCAGCTATAACCACACCCACCATTCAAATCTTCTGGGGTGTGGCTCACTGGTGAAATAAATCAGAGGTGGGGACCAAGAGGAGTGATCTTTCCAGCTCCCCAGGTCATCACTTGGCTTGGAATTTTCTCCTTCCATTCCTGGTCTCATAATCTGTGGTTCAATTAAGGAAATATGGAACCAGATTACAAAATAGAGGCATAAAGAGCAGCCTGATACATGTCTGTCTGCTTCATAAGGGATTTTAAAGAGAGTGTTTAAATCCATTGCCAGTATTGAAAAAGAATGAGATTTTGACATTAAAATATAGTTTTGAGGATTATCTTGAAAAACAGAAAGATCTGGCCTCTCTGGGGTCCCATTCTAGTGTAGTAGCAATGAGCTAAAGCTGAAATAACACCCCCCAACCCCCCACCAAGTCTGATGGGTGTGTACCCTCCGACTGCCACAGCCCTTACCACTCCCTGTAACAGTACGTCTAGCTCACTTCTCTTTTATTTACAAGAATCACATCGGGGAGGAGTTTAATTCACAGAACTGTAGAATCGCTTGAAAAAGAGTAACAATTTGTTTCTGACTTGAGACAGTACACATTTCATTCAGGGTGCCATTTGATTTCTGTTTTGTTTGTTTGTTTTTGTTGCTCTGACGTTTCTTCTGGTGTTCTCTGCCACACCAAAACAAAGACAAAAACAAAACAAACACCCAGTCAAACTTGTCAGTCTTTTCATCGATGACGTCTGGATGTCTGAGTCATGGTTACAAAAGGCTTTTCCACTTCAAGATTATAAAAATTTTGTTCATTCTTGTTCTAGTACTTTTATAGTTTTACTTTTGATGTTTAAACTGTTGATCCATTTGGATTTTTTTCTGGTATATAGTAAGAGGAATGGATCTTTTTTCCCCCCTGATGGCTAACCAGTTGTTCCAGTACCATTCACTGAATACTCTGTCTTTTACCACTGACTTAAGGTGCCATCTGCCCCATGTGCTGAACTTCTGACATGTTTTGCCTCATTCTGGACTGTACGTTCTCCTCTACTAGTCAGTCTATTCAAATACCTGAACCACACTATTTTGATTATTGAAGCTTTATGTTTCAAGCTTTATGTTTCAATGGTATGCTTAGTACCTTACCACTCTTCTTTGGTACAGTTTTTCAAGTCTAATCTCCTAGTTCACAGAAAAGGAAACACAAAGTGGTCAAAGATCTGAAAAGATGCTCAACCTTGTACGACACACCTAGAAATTAGTAGCACACTGAGATACTGTTTTTCTTGTGCATCAGATTGGCAAAAACTCCAATGTTAGATTACACTGGGTTGGCAAAACATGCACTCTCAGACACTGCTGGTAGGAGTTTAAATTGATAGGATACCTATGGAGGGTAACTTGGAGATCACTACCAAATTTAAATAGGGACTTTCCCCTTGACCCTGAATTCCACTTTTGGGACCTTGCCCATCAGATATACTTGCAGAAAACCAAAATGATATACATATAGGGATATTCATAGCCATATTGGTGGTAATTGCAAAAGACTGGAAACACCCAATAAGGAAGTGGTTAAATCATTTACAGCACATCATTCAATGGAATAATAGGCATCTGTGGAAAGAATGAGGAATCACTTTCTATAGACTGACTTAGAAAGTTCCCCAAGGTATGTAGCTGACTGAAGAAAGCGAAGTGCAGACAGTGTGTATAGTATGTTATCTATGAAAACAAAAATATATACAAGTGTTTTTGCTATAATCTGAGAGGCCATACGTTGTGCAAAATTGTGCACTAAAATAACGGGGCCTATGGGAAAAAACAGGGTTGAGGCAGATTGCTCAAAAGCAATGCAACTTAGTAACCACAGCATTAACAAAAGCAATAATAATCCCAATAAAAATAATAGCACAGTGAAAAAATAAATAAGTAAATAAGTACTATACAGAGAAGTGCCACATTAAATACAGGACTTCCCCTTAAAAAGGAGGTGAACGTATCTTGATGGAAGGGGGTGTACAGACGACAGAGGTGTTGAACTATGGAAACAAGGGCAAAATGCACAAAGGTTGGGGGAAGCTGCAACATAAGTTCTTCAAAAACAGAGCACATGGCCAAATTGAGGTCAGAGGAAAAATACGGGTCACCAGAGACTGAACTGTATTACTACGAAGCTTGTTGCCTTTACCTGTGCTATGTATTTTGCATTCAGCTGCTGTTACCGTATGTGCTGGGAAAAAATGCCAACGAATCAATGCAGCAGTACCTCCAGTTCTGGCCAAGACTGAGTCCCAGGGATTGGATTTACCTTCCAATAGGAAATAGTTTAAAAACTAGATTGCCAAGACATTGGGCATCAGATATGAAAGACAATGATCCTTGAGAGAGAGGAAACAAGTGGTGACTGTAAGACTGTCCCAGTGTGGAGAGCTTCCAAGGAGGAGGACCCAGGTGGTACCCACTGATCTCTCTGAATTGAGGAGATGGAGCTGCAAGTCCAGAGAGGCCAAGGTGGTTAGAATTCGCAGAGCAGGGTACCAGAAAAGAGAGGGCTGCAGAGAGAAGGTGCGCTGAAGATTTGCAGAGCGTTCCCTGTGACAGTTCACTTGAGAACTGACTAGCACATGCCTGTGAAGAAATTAGTCAAGGCCAGGAGAGAACCACTTGATAAGATTAGAAGGAACAATCCTCAGAGCTCATAACAGAATTGGGAATAGTTCCTGTTCCCACCAGCCTAACTGGAGAACCTCATAATTCATGGGGCATTGGGAGGAATACTCAGAAAGGTTTGCCTCAGTGCTGGGAAAATCTGCTAGGTAGAGACAGCTCTAGACCAGATGCTGCTCTGCTTCCCCTGAACGAATCTTAAAGTAAGCCTTGAAAGACCCAATCTACTTCTATGTAACAACTGCATCTCGGAGCAAAGCTCAAGAATATTCACAGGAATACAAAGATATCCAGCACCCAATAAGGAAAAATTCACAGGTCTGACATCCAATCAAAACTTATCAAACATGCAAAGAAGCAGGAAAATAGAACTTATAATGAGGAGAAAAATCAATGAAAACCTTAAAATGACACAGATGACAGAATTAGTAGATAAGCACATTAAAACAGTACTGTATTCTGTCTGTTCAAGGAGCCAGAGGAGATATTGGACGTGTTAAGTAGAGACATGGAAGGTTAAAAAAAAAAAAAAAGACCCAAATCAAACTTCTAGAGCTGAAAACTATGTATAAGATGAAAAAAAAAAAAATGACTGGAGAGTAATTAACAAGCAGATTAGATACTGCAGAAGAAAAGATTAGTGAACTTGAAGACATGGGGGGGGAATATTTGAATAATGGCCAAAATTTTTCCAAATTTGATAAAAACTATAAACTCACAGATCTAAGAAGCTCAATGAACACAAAGCACTAGAATCACGGAGACTACACCAAGACCCATCAAAATTAAATTGCTTAAAACCAGTGATAAGGAGAAAATCTTAAAACAAATGCACCAAGACACCTTGGGAGTTATACTGACATCATTTCCTTGTTTATGAATCACATGAGTTAGTTCTTGTCACAGAACTATGCAATATAATAGATTGTGTTCATGATTGCTTATATTTGCAGAAGGAAATTCTGGATGGGTTCGCGAGAACCTAGTACAAGTGGTTAAGTATTGGGGATTTAGAAGCTGAATGGCTATTGGATGAGGGCGGCATAGAGATTTCTGTAGATGTTTAAAGTAGATAAATGCATAACCTGCTCAAAAATACATTGGCAGGAAGGGAATTAAGGAATGATGGCTAATGGGCATGGAGTTTCTTTTGGGGGTGATGAAAATGTTGTGGGATTAAGATAGTGGTGATGGTTGCACAACTTTGTGAATACAGTAAAATCACTGAATTTTACACTTTAAAAGGATGAATTTTATGGTATGTGAATTAATCTCATCAAAAAATAAATGAACTAAAATACAGGAAAAGAAAAAGGAATACACGCACGTTCATCATTTAAAAAATTACAGAATCAAAGAATTTTAACACAGGAATGGGCCTCATGGTCATTACATCCAGGGCTTCCCAGTGAGCAGAGAACATTAGTTTGGGCAGAGGGTCCCTGTTCAAGTCTACCTGGGAAAACTGACTACTGAATTCTCTTGGAGAGTCACAAGGTGCATCAGTCTGCAAAGGCTCTGAAAAGTCCTGGAGTGAAGACATCTAACTTCATGCTACACACTATTTACCAAATGTGTTTGATGTGTTTGACAATGACCTTCCCCAACATCTTTATTTTTCAGTGAGTATTTGTGAGCGCTAGAGCTGTGAAACACAGATCGTGAAAGTTCAGTGACTTGTCCAAAGTCGCACAGCTTGCTGGTACCAGAAATGGTGCTAGATTTCACAAGTCCAGCACAAACTGACCTCAGAGGTCTTGTGCTGAGACCATTAGCTTAGACCCTTCCACTGGACTTTTGGTTTTCCTAGACATCCTCGAATCACACATTTCCATGTTGCTCCTGAATGGCTCACATTGGGTTCCGAGGTCAGTATCAACAACCCCTGCCTTTGGTAACTACAAAAGTAACTTCCATAGAAAAAGGCGCTTCCACTGTTTTTAATGCCCCCCTTTAATGCAGATTTCACCAGAAGGGGAGTTGATGCTGATGTGGGTGGCTCAACAGCCTCAAATTGGTATTCCTCTTTCCTCTTACCAAAACTATTTCCTGAAACTAAGAGTTCAGGAAAGAGAAGCGAATTTGGGAAAAACGTAAGACCCTCAAATCTGAAACTAGGATAAAAATAACATTTTACATTTGTAGAGCACGTAGTTTGTGCCAGTGCTGTTCGAAATATTTCACACACATTAACTCATTTAATTATCACGGCACCCCACGCGTAGGTACTACTCATATCCCCATTTTACAGGGGAAGAAACCGAGGTACTAGGAAGTAACTCAGCTCAAAGTCACAAGCTGGTACATGGACTGCACAACTGGGAAGTGAACTCAGCCTGACTTCAGAGTTACTGCTTTTAACTCTCATGTTACAGAAGCAATGAAAGAAATAATAAAAAGTACACCCAGCCTTGATGGACCTCATCTGATGTGCCCATGGCCATTCCATCATCTAGTCCTCCAACAGCCCCATGGGGTCATCTCTCTTGCTATGATGCTAGTTCCACAGGTGAGGAGAGTGAGGCCCGGAGAAGCCAAGCGCCTCACCCAGGTCATGCCTGGGACACAGCCTAACTGCAACCGGGTCCAGGGCTCTTAACCCCTCCGGGGCACCAGCAAGTTCTTACACCACACTCTCAAGATGTTCTTTTCTTCTCCTTTTAATCTTTGTGGTCACTTCTGTGAACAGCACTGTTTTAGCAGAAGAAGCCAAAATGGAAGAACAAAAAAAGTCAAACCCATAAGAAATACATTTCAGCTACAAAAACTCCGGGTGAACTAAAAAAAGAAAATAAACAACCATGAAAAAGCTAAAGGAGTGCCATGAACTTCTCTCTTCTACGTTTCCTGCACATTAGGTGGGGGGCAATGCTATCTAAGCAGATACAGATCTCCAACCAGAGCCTTGTGGCAGGGGGAGAGGGCAAGATGGCTCTGCTGAAATGTTTGGAAGTTTCTGAGATCAGGTAGAGGACCCAGGGAGAGGTATCCCAGCTTACTTAATGCTTGATCTGGGACCCTACACAAGCCACTCTGCTGTGGTGCCTCAGCTTACGCATCTGTAAACGATGGAGTGGTCTCTCTCTACTCAGGTTCTTTTTGCTTCTATAAAATGATGATTTTAATTCTTAGAAAGGAAAAGGACTCAGCTTGGCTTCTGAACATGGACCAGTTTTACACCAAGTCAGTACTTTCAGGCCTAAAACTCAGTCTCAATCTCCTTCTTCATTCCCTTCTTTGTCCAAAAATCTAAGCTCAACCAATGTCTTCCATTCTGAAATGCACACAGAGTAGTTGGAGAGTTTATTTCTCCTCTGGAACAACTTGAAAAAAAAAGTTAATAGGAAGCACATGGGCCTTCTATGTGTTTGTGTTTGAAAAAAAGATACTTAAGGAGGAATATGTCAGGCTTGCAAAATGCCTGGGCTGTCTCAAGAGCAGTTTATGGCCATTAGCATTAGACTGAAGGCAGTTAATTGGGACAAAGTCCAGCTGGCACCTGGGCCATGAAGACGATAAGAAAATAACCTGGACTATTCCCGTGGTAGGGTGGGAACAGAGCAGCAGATGTTTTTCCATTTGTGAGGGGCTGATGGGGATGGAGGTGGGTCATGGGGTCTAGGCCAGGGCTCATCCACGGAGGATCATCTTCTAGATGGATCTATGAGAGTGTGGAGGGCAGGGTGGTGTTGGGGTTACGTGCCTGGGCTCTGGAGTGGAACCACCTGGCTTCAAATCCCATTGCCACAGACATGTGACGTTGGGCAAGCTACTTTACCACGTTGTGCCTCAGTTTTTCCACCTGTAAGATGGGGATAATTACAGAACCTACGTCACAGGGCTACTGGGAAGATCAAGGGGAATGGTGTATACTCAGAGCTAGGGCGGTATCTGGAGTCCTGAAGGAGTACAGGAAATAGCACTTGGAGGAAACAGCATAGGCTCTGGAATTCTACTCTGAATCCCAGCTCTCAACACTTATTGGCCCTGGGGTCCTTGGGTAAGTCACTTCCCCTCTCTGAGCCTCACCTTCATCATGGTGTAAAGCAGAGCTGATGCGGCCCACCTCCTATGGCTGCTGTAAGGACCAGAGGAGAAATAACATATTCTCTATGACCCAGTCCAGGGAGGCCTCCTGCTTTACTTTCCAGTCTCATCTCCCCTACTCACTACACCCAGATTCATGAGTCTCCTTTGGACTCTTTCAACACTGCGAGCCTTTTCCTGCCTCCGGGCATTTGCCCTTGCTGGTCCCTCTGCCTGGGCTGTCCAGGCTCCAGCTACTCACAGCCTGGCTCCTTTCCCTCACTCAGGTCTCCCTAACCACCTGGGTGGCATCCATCACCACTCCTTTCATCATGGCCCATCACACCACCCTGTTTTGGCCCTTCACACGATTTAGCACAATCTGTAACAATCGATTTACTTAATTGATCATTGTCTATCTCTTTAGAAGCCCTGAGGCAGTCAGTTCCATTTCTATAAAAAGAGCTGAAAAAAACTGGTTGAGATTGACCCAAATGCAAGTTCAAGTTCACTGTCTTCACAAGCCTTTATGATCAGGATTGTGCCATAATTCACTCCCCATTTGAGGAGGGGTCACAGCAGCTTATTCCCTTCAGTGGGACTCAGAAAGACCGCCCAGGGAGACAGAGATGACAGTCAAAGCAGAGGAGGTGGGAAGTACCATGGCGAAGAGCAGGCTTTGAGTGAGGACTGGCTTTGGGAATTCACCAGACCCCCAAGAGACTGGATGCAACTTGTTTCCCACTGCACTTGCAATAAAATCTAAGCTCCTTGCCCTGACGCTGGGCAGGTCAGGCATTCTCTCTATGACGCAGTTTCTCCTCCTATAAAATGGGAATTACGCCAGAACCAACACTTTGGAGTGTCATGAAGGTTGTATGAGATGATTAGCTACCTCTTGTGGCACGTGGTGAGTGCTTGGTCAATGTTAGCTGATGGTGTCATCAACAAACTCTGTTGCAGATCTTTACATGGAAGCTATTCCAAGGTCTGGGCATTAATGCTCATCACCCCCTTTCTTTTACGTACCCCTAAGATCACTTGCTGTCTCTTCACAACGCTTTTTCCTGAAAGGCTGCCCTTGACATCCATTTAAATTGTTTCCTTAATTAAAAAGACGAAGCGGCAATACCTGCAACTTTTTTTTTTTAAAGAAAAGTAGCATCATGCCTTAGCCCACCACCTTGTCATTGCTCTTTCAGTTTTGCATATTACTTTTCAGACTGTTGGTGGTCATTTTTACCAGCTTTCATGAAGAAAAAAATACTAGGGTGAGGATCCCCCAAATTACTGCCACCAGCCCTCTGCGCCATGCATCAGCTCCAACATGCTCCCCGTGGGGCACCAGAGAAGAGAAGGGGCCTTTGGATGGTAACAGAGTGCAGGTGGGCACAGGAGAATCCAGCAGGCCGGTTTCTTAGGGTATGTGGGGTGGGAGTCACACACTGGAGTTTCTTCCCTTTCTAAGGCTACCCAATGGGGATGCAGAGCCCAGAACTTCCTGCCTGGAATAACAGCTCCTTTACCTACTGTCCAGTATTCCCAACACCAGGCATTTCTCCGAGCCTACCATGGACTTGCCTGTCCTATCACAGTTAAAATCAAAGCCAACACCTTCCCTCAGCCCTCAAGGCCCTGCATGATTCGGCCCTGCTCTCTCCCCAAGCCTCTCACCTCTCACATCCCCCTGACCCTGCTTCCGCCCCACTGGCTCCTATTCTGTGCCTCGAACACATTAAGACACTTCCCTCCATACAGCTTTTGCAAGGGCTGTTCCCTCTGCCTGGAATGCTCTTCCCATAGGTCTGCACATGGCCGGTTCTGCCTCATACTTTGGGTCTCTGTCCAATGTCACGTCTTCAAAGAGCCTTCCCCAATGACTCTATCTAAAGTTACCTCTCCCACCTCTCCTGACCCCTCAACTACTCGTCACTCTCTATCCGAACACCACTTTTATTTGCTTCATTGCATTCAATCCCTTCTGAAATTAGCCATCTATTTGCTGCCTTGTTGACTGTCAGTCTCTCCCTCCTGCCCTGTAATTGCCATGAGGGCAGAAGTCGTATCTCCTCTGTCCACCACTGCAACTCTAGTACTTGAGATAGATCCTGGCACACAGTAGGTTCTCAATAAAACTGCTAAATAAACGAATGAACGACTGGACACCCAGCTCAGGCAATGCCTTAGAGACGGCAGGGAGGGGCCGCAGCGCCACACTCACCGTGCATCTGGTAGGTGTACGGGCTCTGTCCAGTGGGGGCGGTGCTGAAGCTGGAGCCATAGCTGAGGAATCCACTCTGGCCAGGGGAATGGTTCAAGCTGTCTTCTGTCTTGATGCCTTGGAAGGAGGAGAGAGAAGCACCAGGCACACATAATTAGGATGCTTCCTTGTCACCTGCAGAAGAGCTACTGCGTCAAGACAGCACGTGGTTTTATCAGCTTCCAGACTGGTTGCAAACTGGTGGTTTGTGAGCTGAAGTTAGCCTACACACGTGTCTTGCTTGGCCTGTGTATTTTAAAGGAAAATCTGAGAGTGGTTGTTTTTGTTTAAAAATCAGGAGATTTCTCCAAAAAATCTAGACTTATGGCTTCTCTTGAGCAATAGGATGACCTAGAAACCTCATCCCTGTGTTCCCGTGTGATGACAGGCTGCCCCCGTAGCTCCCGATTTGTGTGTTTCCCAGGTCACCACGGAGCCCATATTGTCTCTGAGACATGGAGGCTAGTTTTAAGGTACTACTTTTTCATTGCAGTTTTTTTGGTGTTTTTTGCTTGTTTGTTTTTACATCCTAGGACACGTTCAAAAGTGAGAAAGGGAAAGGCAGGCTAAGAGCGTCTCATATTTTGCACATGCAGTCAGCTTCAGGCTTCCTGCCTGGCTCTGAGGGTAGTGAGTTTACAACCCTTTACTCCAAGGACTAGCTCCATGTATGGCTTTAAAGTACATCAGGATTTGGGGTGAAGGTATTGCAGGAACCATCTCTCCTCTGTAAAGATGATGCCACTTCACCCTAAGACACATTCTCCACTCTTCTCATGGGTGGACCTGCTTATCCAAAGGCCACAGTTACAAATCTGCCTTCTGTTTCAGCCAAACTCTGACATGCTTCCCCAAGGCACAGGCACCAATTTCATGAGAAGGAATTGCTGGAGAAGGAATTGTATTGAGGGAGGAGGCTGATCCGCCAGTAGCCCATCCATTGTATTTTTATTGAAAATATAATCAACTTTGCTTACCTCTGTCTTATAGGTGTACAATAGTATTTCAATACTATTTAAATTTGCTTTTTTTTTTTTTTTTTTTTTTTTTGCGGTACGCGGGCCTCTCACTGTTGTGACCTCTTCCGTTGCGGAGCACAGGCTCCGGACGCGCAGGCTCAGCGGCCATGGCTCACGGGCCCAGCCGCTCCGCGGCATGTGGGATCTTCCCGGACCGGAGCACGAACCTGTGTCCCCTGCATCGGCAGGCAGACTCTCAACCACTGCGCCACCAGGGAAGCCCTAAATTTGCATTTTTTAAAAAGAACTCTGCTAGTTCTGGGGATGGTTTTGTAGCTATGGTTTCCCTCCTTCTCACCCATTCACCCCCATAAATAAAGAGAATGCTTAGCGAGGTAAAAATGATGGATTTTGAGTCAAGTGGTCTGCGCTGGAGTCCGGGATGGTTTGCTTCATTACTTGGTGACCTGGACAGTTTCTGCTCCAACCCCAGCCTGGAAGTCCCCTCCCTTATGAAATAAGATGCTGATCCCCACTGGCAGGATTGTTGGGAGATGAAAAGAAGGGGAAAGAATGAACATAGAAAGCTGTGGATGAGCTACTTAGAAACACGCACCTCTTTCATCTTCACAACAATCCCCTGAAACAGGCAATATTACTTGCCCTATTTTAAAGACATGGAGACTGAGGTTCAGAAAGCCAGGCCACTCGATCAGCGTCTTGTAATCAGCAGGTAACTCTGAAGTCTAGGTTTTCTTTTCCTTCTCTTGGTACCTCTCAGTAATGGGTGTGAAAGGATTTTCTGCACTAGATGGTGCTCAACTTCAGTGATGATGGTGACGAGAGCAACAAGCTGTATTTATACGGCACCTTCTTTTGCTTCATCTGCCAGGGATGGTTAACGGTGTATTCAGTACAGTGTGTCTCCTGGTGCAACTAGAGTCAAATCTAAACTCCCTGGGTGACGTGTTCCTACGTGGGCTCTGCTCACCCCTCTGACCTTTGCCTTCTCCAGGCTCCCTCCTCACTCTGCTCAAGCCGTGTTCTCAGTCACTTCACTCATTTTAGTGTCTGAATGGAAATTCAAAGTAAGGAATATCACTGCTCATGCAGCCAGTCTCCTGATCATGGATTCTAGGTCGATTCCAATTTTTTTTTTCTATCACAATTCAAGATAGAATGGACATTAGAATGTTTGTCTAGGATGGATACAAGAAGAGGAATTGCTAAGTCAGAGGGTACATACATTTTTCATTTTTAACTAGACACAGACAAAACTGCAAGAATATGTCTTTAGACTCAGGGCCTTTGCACATGCTGTTCTCTCTGCCCTGGAATGCACTTCCCTCCACCCCCTTCTTTATCGGGCTAATGCCTCCTCATCCTTGATTTCTCAGCTTAAATGTTGCTCCCCCAGAAAGGCCTTCCATGACCCGAGTCAGCCCCCTGATTACTCCCTCCAGAGCACCCAGTTTTTTCTATGTCTCTCATCACAGTTCATGGGCTTAACATCTGTTCTTTCCTTAGGCTGAGAGCTCCAGGAGGGTGGGGGCTGGGCTTGGCTTGTCCACTGTGGCATCCCCACACCTGGCTCAGTGCCAGTCACACAGCAGGTGCTCAATAAATATCTGTCGAATGAATGAATATGGAAGAAAACAAATGAAAAAATTTCACCTCTCCTTCTGTTTGCTGAAGTGGATGGATCATAAAATTCTAACCCATGAGAAAGGGGAGAGAATATGGTGGAGGCACACAAAAGGCTTAGTTCTGTAAATCAGGGTTGCCCATATTTGGTCCATGAACCAGTCACCAGCTCATGATGAGAAAGCACAGAAATTGAGAAGTAAGTATTTAGAAACTTTCATAGCAACTTGAAATTGCTATGGCATCTAAGGTCATATCTCTAGGCTTCTATTTTGTATGAGTTTTTAAAAGATTTCATTTTTCTAGTAATTATTTTTGTTGCATTTTACCAAAGAGTCAGTCCATGATGAAATAGAAATTAAAAAGCAAAAAGCCAAAAACTGGTCTTTTACCTCCAGGTGAGAAGCACTGCTCTAAGAGATTCAGTTCAAAGGAAATCTGGTGATGGTCTGGTCTGAGGACAGGCTTGTGGCATCAGCTCTCCTGCCCTCTAAGCATTTCTCATGAATATCTTTATAGCAAAGAGAACAAGGCCTCCAAAGATGCTCAAGAACTACCTACAAGTTCCACTGTCTTCAGCTCATGGGAGTACAGAAGGGAGCATGTGCATTTTCAAAGAGGTTGTCAGCCACAGAGATGCGCTGGGCATTCATTCATTCATTAATTTCACAAACATGCAAAATAATACTCTACACCTGGGGTCAGCTAACTCTGGCCCATGGGCTGAAGGTGATCTGCTACCTGTTTTTGTAGATAAAGCTTTATTGAAACACAGATACAGGCATGCCTCAGAGATATTATGGGTTCAGTTCCAGACCACCACAATAAATTGAATATTGCAATGAAGCAAGTCACATGGATTTTCTGGTTTCCTAGTGCATGTAACAGTTATCTTTACACTATACTGTAAATTAGCAACTGAATTTGTGTAATATTCTAAATCCTTTGTTGTCATTTCTATAATCTTCACAGCATCTTCACCAGGAGTAGATTCCATCTCAAGAAACCACTTTATTTGCTCATCCATAAGAAGCAACTCCTCATCCAGTTTTATCATGAGTTTGCAGAAATTTAGTCCCGTCTTCAAGGACTCCACTTCGAATTCTGGTTCTCTTGCTATTTCTGCCACATCTGCCATTACTTCATTTCCTTCACTGAAGTCTTGAACTTCTCAAAGTCATCCATTAGTGTTGGAATCAACTTCTTCCAAACTGCTATTAGTGTTGACATTTTGACCTCTTCCCATGAATCACCATCTAGACTGGTGAATGCTTTCCTGAAGGTTTTCAATTCACTTTGCCCAGATCCATCAGAGGAATCACTATCTAAACCACCAACAGCCTTACAAAATGTGTTCCTGAATAATAAGATTTGAGAGTTGAAATTACTCCTGATCCATGGGCTGCAGAGTGGACGCTGTGTTAGCAGGCATAAAAACAACATTCATCTCATTGTACATCTCCATCTTAGCTCTGGGATGACCAGGTGCATGACCAATGAGCAGTAATATCTTGAAAGGAATCTTTTTTTCTGAGAGCTAGGTCTCAACAGTGGGCTTAAAATATTCGGTAAACCATGCTGTAAATGGATGTGTTCTCATTCAGGCTTTGTTGTTCCATTTATAGAGCACAGGCAGAGTAGAGTTAGCATAATTCTTAAGGGCCCTAGGCTTTTCAGGATAGTAAATGAACATTGGCTTCAACTTAAAGTCACCAGCTGCATTAGCCCCTAACAAGAGAGTCAGACTGTCCTTTGAAGCTTTAAAGCCAGGCATTGACTTCTCCTCTCTAGCTATGAAAGTTCTAAATGGCATTTTTTCCCCCCAGGTATGTGGTAAATTAGTGTTTCCTTTGTTTTATTTTAATTACAATTTCTTTCCTACTCAGTAACATTTTCAAAGTATGATATCTACGTTAATTAAAAAAAAACAATGGAAATAAATAGCACAGACATAAAGAATAAGGATGTGTGTTTCATGGAGCATCCTAAATACCTATTTGAAAAATTTGCAGTATTTGGAATATTTTCTTATTGAATATCTTAACTGTACATATCTATCACTGAGACATTTAACTGTACATATCTCTCACTGAGACATTTATTTTAAACTAAAAAGTTCTTCCTTGTATGTAAAAGTAGTACATACCAGTCTTCATTGCATTTTTCTTTAAATATCCACAGTTGTTGTGTATATACTGTCAGAGTACAAGATTAATTATTTCTAAAAGGAATGAAACTTATGGAAAAGGAACAAAATTAACTTAGCATTCCCTTTTATTCAACTATGAGCTATGGCACAGAAAAAAACAAAACAAAACAAAAAAATAAACAAGAGAGACAGATGGATGGGTAGGGCCAAAAAAGGGAGGAGAAAGGATGGGACCAGATCCTAGTGAGCTACAAATCTCACCAGAGGGTTGATGGAAATTGAGATTGGTGGAGCAGGCCAGGAGACAGAGCTCAGTAGGAGAGGAGTTCGTAACAGAATCCAAAAGAGGGCTGGAAGTTAGGAAAGAGTAGTAGTAAATGTGATCATATGGAAAAGGGAATGGGTTCTTAAACCCGATACATAGCATCTTTTGAACATTAAAATATTTCTACAAGGATAGGTGTGTGCCTTCCACATTCCCCTCCAGACTGTTCTGAATGTGCCTGGAATTCGTATTCCACAGTTGCAGAACAAACTGCCACAAACTTAGTGGCTTAAAACAAAACTCATTTATTCACTCACAATTCTGTAGGTCAGAGGTCTGGGTGGGCTCAACTGGGTTCCATGCTTAGCGTCTCACAAGGCTGAAATCAAAGTTTTGGCCAAACTGGGCTCTTATGTGGGAGCTCTGGGGAAGCATCCATTTCCAGGCTCATTCAGATTTTTGGAAAAATCCAGTTCCTGTATTTGCAGATTTGAAATCCCTTCATCCTTGCTGGCTGTCAGCTGGGGACCATTTTTGGCTCCTGGATTCCATCTGCATTCCTTCTCACCCCCTCCATCTTCCAGTGAGTAATAATCCATCAAGTCCTTTTCATGACTTCCATCTCTCTGACTTCCTCCTTCTGTCATCAGCCATAGAAAACTTTCTGCTAAATGGCATTTTCTAATCGAAGGCTCCATCTACATTGATAATCTGTTGTCTAGTGTAGCCACCTTTATGAATTATCTTAGCTAGATCTTCTGGGTAACTTGCTGCGGCTTCTACATCAGCACTTGCTGCTTCACCTTGCACGTTTACGTTATGAAGCTGGCTTCTTTCCTTAAACCTCATGAACCCACCTCTGCTAGCTTTAAACTTTTCTTCTACAGCTTCCTCACCTCTCTCAGCCTTCACAGAATTGACGAGAGTTAGGGCCTTGTGCTGGATTAGTCTTTGGCTCAAGGGAATGTTGTGGCTGGTTTGATCTTCTATTCAGACCACTGAAACTTTCTCCTTATCAGCAATAAGGCTGTTTCACTTTCTTACCATTCATGTGATCACTGCAGTAGCACTTTTTAATGTCCTTCAAAACTTTTTCCTTTGTATTCACAACTTGGCTAACTGTTTGGTGCCAGAGGCCTAGCTTTCAGCCTGTCTTGGCTTTTGACATGCCTTCCTCACTAAGCTTAATCATTTTTAGTTTTTTCTTAATTTAAAGTGAGATATGCACGACTGTATTTTTTTCACTTGAATACTTTGAGGCCATTGTAGGGTTATTAATTGGCCTAATTTCATATTGTTGTGTGTCAGGGAATAGGGAGGCCCGAGGAGAGGAACAGAGATGGGGGAAACGGCTGGTTGGTGGGGCAGTCAGAACACACAACATTTATTGACTAAATTCGCCATCGGATACGGGCACATTTCATGGAGTCCCCAAACAATTACAATAGTAACACCAAAGACCACTGATCACCATGACAAATACAGTAATAATGCAAAGGTTCAAAATATTGCCAAATTGCCAAAATGTGACACAGAGACACGAAGTGAGCAAATGCTTCGTAAAAATGGCACCAGCAGCCTCGCTGGAAGCAGGGTTGCCACAAACCTTCAATTTGTAAAAAACGCAGTATCTGTGAAGTGTAATAAAGCAAAGTGCAATAAAACAAGGTATGGGGCCTCCCTGGTGGCGCAGTGGTTGAGAGTCCGCCTGCCGATGCAGGGGACACGGGTTCGTGCCCCGGTCTGGGAGGATCCCATATGCCGCGGAGCGGCTGGGCCCGTGAGCCATGGCCGCTGAGCCTGCGCGTCCGGAGCCTGTGCTCCGCAACGGGAGAGGCCACAACAGTGAGAGGCCCGCGTACAGCAAAAAAAAAAAACAAAAAAAAAAAAACAAAAAAAAAAAAACAAGGTATGTCTGTACACCCATTCGTTTATGTATTATCTGTGGCTGCTTTCAAGATACAGGGTAGACCTGAATAGTTCTGACAGACACTGTTCGGCCTGCAAAGCAAAAAATATTTCTTATCAGGCTCTTTACAGAAAAAGATTGCCTACCTCTATTCTTCATAAAGAAATGCAGAGCAATGATAAACAGCAAATCCAGGGGTGTGGGCATTTGACAAGAAAGGGAGGTAACCTCCCTTTATTTTTCATGTTGGATGGTCAGCTCATGGGTGTTTGTAGCGCTGCTCTTTACGCTTTTACATATGTCTTAGATGTTGCATAATAAATTGAGAAAAAAATACTCCACACTCCTGACCTCCCTGCCTCTAGTTTGCTCAACTGTGTTATTATTTCCCTGCAGCTATTTAAACAAAGGTAATAATGCTATTTGCCAAGGACCAAGGAGAAAAGTTTCCTAACAAGATTCAGCAAGGTTCGTCCAGACAGTGAGCAAACACTGCTTGCTCGGGCACAGGCATATGTGAAGGGAAAGGGCTTTTCATCCCAGCTGTCGTTACTTAGTGATGTGGACATTCCAGGTGTGTGTGTAGCAGCCTGGCTTCAGCTGTACTGACTGAACATTTCCCTTGGGCCACGCCCTGTGAGCTAAACCCTTTATAGAGATCAGGGGTTGACACAGAATGGCCCGGGGGCCATGTCTGGTCCACTGCCTCTTTATGTAAATAAAGTTTTATTAGAACATAGACACACCCATTAGTTTACATATTGTTTGGCTGCTTTCATGCTTCAATGGCAGTGTTGAGTGGCCCAGAAAGCTGAAAATATTTATGATCTGGCCCTTTACAGATAAAGGTAGCTGATCCCCAATGTAGATGATCTCATTTAAGGCAACAACAATCATTAGGAATCCAGACTTAGTATCACTCCCATTGTATGAAGGAGGAAAACTGCCCAGAGTCTGAGGATCAGCAAGGGGCAGAGGTGGGGTGTGAACCCAGAACATGTGATCTTACCACTTATGCTGTATTGTTAGGGCACAGAGCCTCTGAAAGTAACTGGGACTGTAAAATGACTTTGAACCAAATTAATTTCCACCGGGTGCCATGTTTTGTCTGGGAACAGGGCTAGTTTTCTCTTTCATGCTGAAAAATACTCCAGCTTCATGTTTCTTGGCTGTCAGCCAGGCAGGGTAACTTACGTGTGATTTTATCACAAGTCTTCTGGCACAGGAGGGACAGAAGTTAGAAGAGGTGCCCTCACCAGTTGGCCGAGGTCTGTCATAGGTAATCCCCCAGGATTTCCGGAATGTGTGCTCAGGCAGTGGAGCTCAGCAGTGAGGGGCTTAGACTCCAGATCCAGGCTGCCTGGGTGTAATTCCACCTCTGCCACCGACCAACCGGGGGACCTTGGGTGAGTTATTTATCCTCTCTGAGCCTCCATTTATTTATACCTTGAAAGAGGATAACGATGGGACTTTCCTTGGAGGGTTGAGCGGGGGTTTAAAAGAACAAGTAGACCCAGAGCCCCTAGAACTGTGGGTGGTAGCATCTCAGTGATGCAGTGTCTCAGGGAATACCCTGGGGGCCCAGTGGTTAGGACTTCATGCTTTCATCGCTGAGGGTCTGGTTTCAGTCCCTGGTCAGGGAACTAAGATCCCACAAGCTGTGTGGCGCAGCCAAAAAAAAAGCTATTTTTTTTTGAAGATGCAGCATCTCAGTGGTGCAGCATCTCAATGATGCGCATCTCAAAGATGAAGCACCTCAGTGATGCACATCTCAGTGATACAGCATCTCAATGATGGTGTCCATGACCAACGCCTGACCGGGTGCTCTGTGACTGGTCACTCCTAACTCCACAACTGCTCTTGAACATGTCTACTTCTGTCTGTTCACTGCCCCCCAGGTCTCCACCATTGCTCTCCTCCAGACTTTATCAGTCTCCCAACCTACCTTCCCGTTTCTCCTCTTGCTTCCCTCCAATCCAACCTCCCCACAGCAGCCAAAGTGATCTTCAAAAAAAACCCAGATTGTATCAGATAGCCCTGTGTTTATAAATCTGCCAGTGAGTTCCTGCTTCACTTGGAATAAAATCCTTCCCAGGCGCTAAGCCTCTGCCCACCTCGCCTACTTCATCTGTGTACTGTGTTCCAGCCACTAAGCTTCCTGGATTTGCCAAATCCATCTTCCCAGGGGTGGTCGCCTCGGCCTGGACGCCCTCCCTCCTGTGCTTACGAATAGTCATCTCTCAGTTCTCAGCTGAATCAGTTCCTCATGTAAAAGGCCTTCCCTGGTGCTGGAACCTATATTAAATCTTGCTTGTTCTTTACCCTTTCACAGCCTTCTTGTCTTCCTTTATATCACGCATCATAATTTGAAGTAACACCTACAATTTTTAAAAGTTCATGTAATTTCTTTCTTCCTCTAGGCTAGAGGTTGCAAACTTAAATGTCTTCAGGGGACAGGCAGCTAACTCAAGTGAGTAATGAGGGTGGGGGAGGACTGTGGTGAACACAGGCTAATAGGGTCAGCCCTACTCAGAGCCACCTACTCCTGACACAAAAAATGTGGGCCCAGTGCTGCCTGATCATCTGTCGTTTTTTTTAAAAGACATTAGGAATATGAACTCCTATGTAAACATTTCCCATTAAAAAATTGGCAATTAATTTTTTTTTTTTTTTTTTTTTTTGCGGTACGCGGGTCTCTTACTGTTGTGGCCTCTCCCGTTGTGGAGCACAGGCTCCGGACGCGCAGGCTCAGCGGCCATGGCTCACGGGCCCAGCCGCTCCGCGGCATGTGGGATCTTCCCGGACCGGGGCACGAACCCGTGTCCCCTGCATCGGCAGGCGGACTCTCAACCACTGCGCCACCAGGGAAGCCCCGGCAATTAATTTTTTAAATGTCAAGTATATTTTATAGGTTAAAAAAAAATCCAAGGGCCACATTATCTATCTGTTGGCCTTCACTTTCCAGCCTCTGTTCTAGACTGTGAGCTCCACAAACACAGGGCCCATTCTGCTTGTTGACCACTGTATGCCCAGCACACAACCCAATGCTGAGTGAATCAATGAATGAATGAATGAACAAAAGAACAGGGCAGAGGAAGGGAGGGAGAAGAGGGAGGAAAAAAATTCAAGATTCAGTCTCTGCACTGAAGCCACACCATCTAGTTGGCAAGACGAGATGATCTGATTAATTTAACCACTGAAGAAGCTGAGGTGTGGAGAAGCCAGGGGCAGTTGAGTCTGGGAGGAAGGCCTCCTGCCTGCAGTCCTGTTCTTTCCACTGGATACCATGGATTTGGGTGGACCGGAGAGCCATCCGTATGGATGTCTGGGCTTTCTGCCGGCCCCCTCCTCCTCTGGGGACCACCCCTTCCTCACACTCAGATCAGTTCTTTGGGGTGAGCCTGACCTGATCATTGGTGCCATGGGTGGACACGTGGCCATCCAGAGCATGCCAACTTTCTGGAACTGGAACTGTTAGGGCTGCCTTTGGCACCACAGTGGAGAGCCTGCCTGAGACGGAAGCCCACACAAAGGGAAGCAGAGAGACTAATTCCTCCTATTATCATACCTGGATCCAACCCTGCCTGAAGCTATAGCCCTAAGATTTTTCAGCTATGTTTGCAATAAACATCCTTATTTTCTTAAGTTAATTAGTATTGGATTTTTGTTGTTTGCTACCAAAAGGGCTTTGGTTGATACATCAGTTAAGATGGGAAGAAATCACATGAATAAAAGCCACAGGCGCTTCCCTGGTGGCGCAGTGGTTGAGAGTCCGCCTGCCGATGCAGGGGATACGGGTTCGTGCTCCGGTCCGGGAAGATCCCACATGCCGCGGAGCGGCTGGGCCCGTGAGCCATGGCCGCTGAGCCTGCGCGTCCGGAGCCTGTGCTCCGCAACGGGAGAGGCCACAACAGTGAGAGGCCTGTGTACCACAAAAAAAAAAAAAAAAAAAAAAAAAAAAAAAAAAAAAGCCACAGACAGTGTGATGGTTAATCTTACGTGTCAACTTGGACCACGGGGTATCTAGACATTTGGTCACACATTATACTGTGTCTGTGAGGGTGTTTCTGGATGAGATTAATTTGAATCAGTGGACTGAGTAAAGCAGATTGCCCTCCCTGATGTTGGTGGGCCCCATCCAATCAACTGGAAACCTGAATAGAACAACAGACTAAGAAGGAACTCCTTCTGTCTGAGTGCTGAGCTGGGACATTGGTCTTTTCCTGTCTTCAGACTCAAACTGAAAAATTAGCTCTTCTTGGGCTAGGGCCTGCCAACTTTTGGACTAGAACTTACAACATCAGCCCTCCTCGTTCTCAGGCCTTCAAACTCAGGCTGGAATGACATCCTCTACCATCTCCTGGGTCTTTAGCTTGCCAACTGAAGATCTAGGGACTTCTCAGCCTCCATTATCGGGTGAGCCAATTCCTATGATAAATTTCTCTCTCTGTCTCTATCTATCTATCTCAGCTCCATCCCACTGGTTCTGTTTCTCTGGAGAACACTGACGAACGCTGACAGGGACAGGTGAGCAGTGGATGGTGAGCCTAGTTCACTGAGCCTCCAGCTCTTGGCAATAGCGTTCTGACTGTCAAGGTTGTACGTCTCTTGTTTTTGCCTTCCCAGCATACATTTTTCCTTCTTCTGATACCACCACTGGGTTTTCCTTTAAGAGAACCATCCCTTCCTCATATACAATCCATATGCTTCACCCTCCGATTATCTCCCTCACCCCTACCTCCTTGCTTGTGCTAAGCATTGTCACGTGACCCAATCTGGGCCAATGAGGGTCAACACTGGATTCTGGTGGAACTACTGGGAAAGATGAGATCTCCTTCTGCTGAGAGTGCTGAGCTGAAAGCATGCAAACCTGGAGTTGACAGGTACAACCTTTGCTGTCACATGGGAAGAACCCATGTGGAGGTAAAGACAACTCAGTGGAAAACATCTGAAGATGGAGTGAGACATCTTCCTCGTGATATCATTCAAGCACCTGGATCCAGCCATACCTGCTATCAGTTGTATCCCCAAATTTACCAGTATGTGAATCATTAAATTTCCATTTTCCCTAAGCCAGCTTGGGTTGTGTCTTACTCTTGCAGTCAAAAGAGGTCTTGATATAGTCTCTAGATCTTGAACCATATATATATATATTTTTTTTTGCAGTATGTGGGCCTCTCACTGCTGTGGCCTCTCCCATTGCGGAGCACAGGCTCCGGACGCGCAGGCCCAGTGGCCATGGCTCACGGGCCCAGCCGCTCCGTGGCTGTGGGATCCTCCCGGACCAGAGCACGAACCCGTGTCCCCTGCATCGGCAGGCGGACTCTCAACCACTGCGCCACCAGGGAAGCCCTAGATCTTGAACCATATTTAAAGTGTCGGTCCTTCTCTTCTATCTCCAATCCAAAATTAGGCTGGCTGCATTTATCATTCTGCATTTCACTGAAGCAATAGGGCAAAATAAAGACCATGATGGTGGGGATCCCAGGGGGAAAGCAAGAGCTTGGTCAGGTACTCACTGTAAGAAGGGATTCCATAGGCTTGTGCTGGAGGTGGGTAAGCTGTGTAGGGGGTGGCCTGCTGGATCCCCGCACTGTACTGAGTCTGGCCGTAGGCTGCCATGGCCGTGGGATGCTGGCTGGGCAGGACACGTGGGCAAGGTCTGCATGGAAGGAGAGAAGATGAAATCTCCAAGCCCAAGCCCAACCCAGCATCCCTCCCCGCTTATTCTGGTATCACCACCACCACTATTTTCCTTTGGGGGTATTTATTCTTTTCTTTTCTTCTTCTTCTTTTTTTTTTTTTTTTTTGGCCACTTGGCTTGCAGAATCTTAGTTCCCTGACCAGGGATTGAACCTGGGCCCCGGCAGTGAAAGCACCGAGTCCTAATCACTGGACCGCCAGGGAGTTCCCTGGGTATTCTCTCTTTCCAGGGGAGAGACAGCTTACATGTTCATCAAATCCTATTTCATTTTCCTTTCCTGGGCACCAGGAAGATTACATTTCCTGTTTCCCTTGCAGTCAGATTCAACCACATGACTGGGTTCTGCCTGACAGAATGCATAAACCACTCATAGGTCTGGCCAATAAAACCATCCTCTCTCCTCTTTTGGCAGCAACTGTGGAGGGTACCAGTTGAGAGGGCGGAGCCAACACAGTTACATCCTGGATCCCTGAGTCAGCTTGTGAAGGAGAGGTGCCCTGGAGAAGTTTCATGGGATCCACATTGGACTTTATATAAGAAACAAACGTTTGTTGTGCTAAGCCACTGAGACCAAGGTTTATTGATTACTGCAGTATAGCCTATTCCACCGTGACTATCTACCCTAATTTAGACACTTCCCCAATTGATTGTAGCTTTGACAGCGTTGTCATTCAAGATGCCCTGCTCTTGGTCGTGGGGTGGGCACATCGTACAAGATCATCCAATCAGACTCTGTTCTGGGAATTTAAATCTTGGGCTGAATAATTCATTCCAACAACCACATTCTGAAGAGACTGTTTTTTAGTTCCTTCCTGTTGCCTGGATCCTAGAAGCTGTCCTACTCTTGGTCTTTCTCAAGGCCTGATTATTCCACTTTTGCTTCCATTGTGAGCTACTCCAGATCTTCCAAAAAAAGTCCTTTTGTGCTTACATCAGCTGGGGTCTATTTCTGTTACTTGCAACCAAAGAACACAAATGGATCCCTTACTCCAAGATGAATAACGGGTTCCATAACGGGCTAGGATTTAACGGGCCACTGACTAAGACATCTGGAATATAATGATTGCTAGTGATCACTGCACTCTGACCACGGGCTAGGAACTGTGTCACATGGGCCTGATATGTGCACTGATTCGCATCGGATACTGATACCAACTCTCTGGGGTAGAGGCTCTTCTAACTCCCATTTTAGAGAAGAGAAAACTGAAGCTCAGAAACCGCAAGTCACAGCTAGAAAGTGGGAAATCTGGAACTTAAACTCGTACGTCTGACTCCAGAGCCCACACTTGTAATCAAGAAGCTTTGCTGCTTCTCAGTGGCGGGCCTGGGATTGACTCAGCCCTGTATTTATTGCTGCTGTAGGGAGCAATAAATAAAGTCAAGGTAGGTTGTTATAACAGGAAGAGGACAAGATGGTTAATCTACGGATATAATTTCTTTGGCCAGTGCAGTGTTTTCTTAATTTGAAGTTGCCAATATTTTAAAACCAGAAGATTCACACACACACACACACTCTCACTCTCTCTCTCTCTCTCTCTCATTTCCCTCTTCTCTTGCAAAGCAGATGCTTTGGAAAGCCTGAGTCTGCTCTGTGTGCTGCCATCAATTCTTGGGCCTACGATATGCCAGGCACTGTCCCAATTATTGCATGTAGACTGGCTCATTTAAACCTGATAGCAATTGTGACAGCTCTTGGAGGCAGTTACTACTCCCATCCCCATTTTACAGATGAGAAAACTGAGGCAGAGAGAGATGAAGGAACCAAAAGCACACAGCTGATACACAATTTGAACCCTGGCTCCAGAGGCCACGCCCTTAACCACTCCACCTCTGTGCAACTTGACAAACTGATTCCCAAACCTGTATCTGATTCCATTTTGATTACATCACCTTAGTAAAAACCTGTTGGTTTCCAGAGCTCCTCCTACATATGAAGCCTGATGGCAGGCGTGAGACAGATGCCAAAGTTCATGGAATTATAAAAAGATGTTCTCAGGCCCTCTTTCTTTTTGACGACTACTGTGCCGAAGGGTTGGGGGACTTGTTCCAAGATGCATAAGAAACTTGTTTGAGCTGGAGACGCCAGAATCAGTACTGGAAGCCGTTTCAGCAGTCAAGATTCTTACCCTGTGAGGTGCTTGGAAACGCATCTGGAGCACTGGGACTTAGTGCTGAGCAGAGAACCTTATTTGAAAATGTTCCCAACTTATACCTGTCTTTGGAAGCAGAAGGTGGAAAGCGGAGATGATCAACTCCTGCTTCCCATCAAAACCGATGTGAAATTCTCGGATCAAACTGGGGCTCAACTGAAAAGCCAGAGAGAGGACAGTGGAGCTCTCTAACCCCAAGGCCATAAAACAAGTTAGGTAGATTTAACAGACCTCAGTTGCTACCGACAACCCCCAAAACATCTTCTGGAGGGAAAGGAAGGCTGAGAAAGTGTGTTCCTTATAAACAGCTTTTATGGTCTCATCCAGGGAGGAGCATGTCCAGCTATGGAGGAGCTGAGTATCCAGACTGAGGGCCATGCTGACCGTCCTGCCAAACCCGGGGCTTCTCACACTAGGGGGTGCAGATGGGCAGCCCCTGAGGACCCTGGGTAAGCCCTGTCCATCACTGGGCTCCCATTAACCCCTGCGCACGGCTCTGGTGGAGCATTTGTACCGTCCGCTCTATTGAGATCTCTGATCTACTGGTCTCTGTCCCCACTAGACTGGAAGCTCTCCGAGGGTGGGGACTGTGTCTCACCAATCTCGCGAGGCTCCAGTGCTCCTATGAGATTTGGTACCGAGGAGTGTTGGGTGGACGTTGGAGCAGGAAGAGGGAGGAAGGAGGGGGGAGGAGGGGGGCAGGGAGAGAAAGATGGGGCAGGAGGAAGGAAGAGGAGGGAGAGCACGAGAGAGAGAGAGGGCAGAGAGAGGGGGAGGGAGACAGAAAAGGAGAGAGAGGAAAGGAAGGAGAAAAGACAAGAGAGGGAGAGACAGAGAAGCAGGAAGGGAGAGAGGAATTGAGAAAGTCTGTGATAGGAAAGGACAGGAAGGAAAGGTGGAGAAGACTGAAAAAAAGAAGAAAGAAGAAAACAACAGCCAACACTCTCAGGAAAGTCTGTTCCAGACCCCTTTCTAAGCGCCCTTTATGTGGGGCAGGCATCATGATTGTCCCCCTTTTCCAGATGGCGAGACTGAGGCCTGGGGAGGTGGGGTCGTTTGCTCAAGGTCACTCAGGCAGTAAGAGTAGGGCTGGGATTCTTTTCTAGGGAGTCTGGTTCCAGAGCCTCTGCCCTCCAAGAAAGAGAGAGGGAGAGAGCGTGAGAGGGAGATAAAGCAAAGGTACTCACCTTGCAAAGACCTGGGACACACTCAGAGCCGATGTAGTGATGCCTGGAGGGGGAAAAAAAACATTTGAAGGGCTTGAGCTGTCAGAGCGATGTTCCCCAGAAGCTGTGACTTCAGACGCCAGGTTGAGGGGGAAGAAACTCAGAGAGTTGCTGCCAGGGACTTTCTCCACCACACAAGCTTATCTGAGGCACACCATTGTAGCACTCTCCTTCTTGAAAACCTTTTCTGGATGTGCTTTGTCTCCAGATACTAATTGAAGGACCACGTATAAAGAACCTGTAGCATCTTGAAACATCAGAGTAGAATCCCTCCCCCAACCCATTGTACAGATGGAGAAAGGAGGGCAAAGAGACAGAAAGAACGTGCTTGAGCCAGGTCACAAGACTAGCTGGCAGCTGGCGCCATTTCTACTCCTGGATGGAGACCCACTCCCTTCCTTGCCTTAAAGGCAATCCCAGAAACCTAGAAAGGCAGACACTGTTGGCTTTGATTATCCAACACCTATTTTCCTTCTTCTGACGATGTCACCTTGATATTCCTCCTCTCCCTCCCCAGTTTCAGTTCACTGGGTTCAGGTGGGGCTGGCCCCAGCACTTAGGGGAGGCACATCTTGGACTATCTCCTAGGCTCCAGCTAGAGCGTGGGGCAGGGAGATGGAAGAGGCCTGAGGTCCTGATACAATGCTCTACACTGTATCTCTGGGCACTGAGCCTCCAACCATGGTTGGGAGGCAATAATCAGGAGATGATGAAAACGTGACAGAATTTTGCTGGGAGAGACATATCCAAGAGGATAATTTTACAAACGAACAGTCTACTGGGGAGGATTTTGTGCTGTCATTTTAAGTAATACAGTGCAACATCCTCAGTGTGGAGCCCTGGCAAGTTCTAGATGCTGTGTCTACTGATTGTACCAACCTGCCGATTCACACTCCCTGGTATGTAGGGCAGTGGCTGAGCCTGTGTCCCTGTGCCTCCTGAGAAATGCCCCAAGCCCTCCAGAGCTCTGAGCCTCTCTGTAAACCAACCTGCAATTCCAACTCTAGCACTCAGTAAGTAATGAGACTTTGGGCAGACTGCCTATAGTCTCTGGGCCTCAGGGTACCCTCCTACGAAATGGGGAAAAAACACTGATCTCACAAGGATGCATGAGGATTAAATGAGATGATGATGATGATGATGATTGTATCCATCATTTACCCAGTGCTTGTTACATGCCAGGCTGTCTTCTAAATCCATTACCTGGATTATTCTAATCCGCATCATCACCCCTTGAGGAGGGTTCTCAGGAGGCGCAGGGAGTTTACATAACTCACCCAAGGCCACACAGGCCCTAAAGGGGGGAGCTGTGATTGGAGCTCAGGTGCTGGCTCCCGACTCTGGCTTCCCAACCAGGACACAGCAGCCCACGATGACAATCATCATTGTAACAGCAACCAGCACCCGCTTAGATGTTCACCGTGTGCCAGGCCTGTGTTAACTGCTTATACGCATGAACTCATTTAATCCTCATGGCAATGCTACAAGGCTGACAGTGTCATTATCCCCATTGCACTGATGAGGAAGCTGAGGGTCCAAAGGCTAAGTGCCTTGCTCAAGCCACATAGCCTGTGGACATGGGAACTGGGACTTGAACCCAAGGGCTATCTGAGTCCCAAGTCCATCTCCTTAATCACCTCCCTGGCAGAGTCACATTCTGTTCGAGTCCCAAGCCACTGGGGTGAGAGGGCGAGTCCTGAAGTCCAGCTGGTCCAGTGGGAAAGAATCTGCCTTACAATGCAGGGGATGTGGGTTCAATCCCTGGTCAGGGAGCTAAGATCTCACATGTCACGGGGCACTAATCCCGCGCCACAACTACTGAGCTCGTGTGCCTCAACTAGGGAGCCCGTATGTCGCAAACTATAGAGCCCATGTGCCCTGGAGCCTGTGCACCACAACTAGAGAAGAGAGAACCTTCACGCCACAATTAGAGAGAAGCCCGCACGCTGCAATGAAGAGCCCGCGCGCTTCAATGAAAGATCCCGCGTGCCGCAACTAAGACCCGACACAGCCAAACATAAATAAAATACAAAGATCAATAATAAATAAATCTTAAAAAAAAAAAAAGGCTGGACAGCATCAGCGTATATTGATCATAGGAAGGAGGAGTTGTGGGATACTTTTGTTCCAGTTGTAGACGTGAGAATGTGTTGTGTGTGTGCTGAATGCCTGTGTAAAAATGTATTTCTTACTATGTGTCATATTTTTAAAAAGTCGGGACAGCAGGGATCTAACGCCAAGGAAAGGTGCCGGTGCACGGTAGGTGCTCACTCACTGCTAATTTCCCTGCTCCGGGTTTCCTGCCCCAGGCAGAGCCTCCCACATCCCCTTCCTCATCCTCCCCCAGGATGGTCTCATTCTGAAAGAGCCCCAGTCTCATTACTGGTAAAAGCCCATGATCTGAGTTATGTTTAGTAATATATAAGTTACTGAATTAAACATTTTGAATATGTTTTCTTTAATAACTATGTAAATATTCATAAAAATCGAAATCTATGGAAACAGTCCTAGGGGCTCGGATTAACTCGGCATTCTAGAAATCTGAAGCAAGCATCTCCCCCTGCCCCCAACCTCTGCGCCCTGATTTGCATGTTCACCTCACTCCCCCTCCTCTGTTCCTCTGAACTGTTATGCAATCAGCCTTCCCTACCAGGGCAGTTCTCCCTCTCCTGCTGTGCAAACCTATGGTCCTCTTCCACCCCAGCAAACCCCAGGAAGACGGTGCAAGGAAGAAACAGGCATTTAGTCAGTGCTAAGAGATTTTCCTTCTGCAGACCGTGTGATTTTTGAAAAGCACAGGCTCTTTTTTTTTTTTTTTTAAACTGATATCACATTTAACTTTTTTATCCTGGGACACTTGGGAGAATTGAGAACCTGGAAAATGAATGTATTATATTATTATATATAGAATAATCTCCTTCCCTTTCGTTCCCTCCCTTTCTTCTTCCTTTTTTCGCTGGCAAGGATGGCGCAGACCTCATGGAGACTCCTGATGGTCTGTGCCAGTGTAGGGCCCCCAAGCTCCTTCCCTTCCTCAGGGACCTGGGGTGGGACTGTGTAAAGGACAACCATGCTCAGTGCTTTGCGTGCAAAGGTGGAGCAGGGACTCCCCAAGAGCAGAGAGCCTCTCTCTTCCTCTGAAGCTCTTGCTGCTGTTCAGGGCTATTAGTCCGCAGAGGTCCTGTGGACCAGGAGGCCCAGATGCAGTTGGAGCCATCCGTCATATCTGTGTACCAGGCAATGGGCCTGACAGTGATTGTGTAGGCAACACACGCTCCGCGTGAAAGGTGGAGAAGTGGGCATCATTGTTCAAGTCGCAGGAACAACCTCGTCCTCAACATAGCCCAGGATGTCTTTCGGTGATCCCCTAGATGCCCGCATCACCACTTTCTGGATGCTGTGTTTGATAGCTTTCTCCAAATGGTAAGTCAGAGCCAGACAGACACATTGAAGTGGAGACATGCGAGGCCATGCCACAGCACGTTCCATGCAGCTCAGGAATGACCTGGCTCATAGACACGGCAATGCCATTGGATGCAGGCATGATGCTCTGGACAGCAGCACAGTCATAGTACCTCAGCTTGCCAGAGGGGTAGAGAGGGCGTGGACTGTGGTCATGAGTCCCTCCATGATGCCAGTGTCACAGACCCAGAGGGCATGCTGGCAATCTAGGGGGAGTGGTCATACTTCTGGTCACTCCATCACAAACATGGAACCCTCAGCACAAGGGGCAGATGACCCTTTGACTCCAGTCCTCAAGGGAGCCCCAAGCATCTTCAGGGTGGTGAAGACACCATATGTAGTAGAAGCAGCAGCCCTTTGATACTGGTAAGAGCTGGTGCCTGGTAGATGGAGATGCCCTTCCCACTGACCACAGGCTCCTGTTCTCAACCTTGGCAGTGCCATTGAACTTGCTTGATCAACAAGATTGGGGTCAGTGGCGGAGTCATTGATGGCAACTTGTATCCATGTTGCCAGTGGTGAAAGCAGCCCTGGTGACCTGACTCAATGTAGTCAAATCTATTTATTTCAAGCTTCACCATGTGTCTCTGAGGGATGTGGCTAGCACATAAAATGGGGCAGCCGGCTCCCAAGGGAGGGGCAGAGAGCCTCCTCCATTTACTTGTGAATTTAAAACTCTAAGCCCCGCCTCCTGCCCACGTTCCAATGGGTGAAGGGAGAAGGATTAGCTACACAGATGGCCAGAGACTCAGGGTGAGCTCGTTCATTCGTTCATTCATTCATTCGTTCATTCATCCATTCACCGCCTGCCATGTGCCAGCAAAAGCAGTCAGAGTTCCTGTCCTCGTGGACCCTCCAGTTTAGTGGGGGAGATAGATGGTAAACAAATACTTAACTAGATAAGGAAAGTACTTAATTACAATGATAACAAGCTGCAAAGGAAGGAAGTGGATGATACAGAGCAGAGCGCCTGGAACATTAATATGCACAGGATTCGCCTGGGGATCTTATGAAAATGCAGACTCCAGTCTTTAGGTCAAGGAAGCTCCCAGGTGACGCTGACATGGCAGGCCCGGAAACCACACTTTGAGTCGCGAGGGTTTAGACCACAGGCTAATGAAGAACTGCCAATTACGAAAAAGTCCCAATTCTGGGTTCATAAAAATAAATCTCCATTCCAGAAGTCACAAACTCAAATGCATACTGGGGCCAAGAAGGGAATATAAATGATCTGATGTTATATGAGGAAACCAGAGCTGGGGTCTGTGTGTGTGAGTGCACACGTATTGTGTGATTGTGTGTGTGCGTGACTGTGTGATGTGACTCACCCAACGACACACACAGCTGGTTCATTCATTCATGCATTCAACAAATGCTCACCATGCACCTACTGTGGACCAGATCTACAATCTAAACCTCATAATTTGTTATCTTAATGTTGCTTCCAAAAAGAAAAGCACGTGGGCTGAAGGGGTCAGACCCAAATTCAAATCCTGACTCTGCTGCACTGTAACTGTGTGGCTCTGAGCCCGTCACTTCCCTTCTCTAAACCTCAGTTTCCACATCCACAAAATGGGGTACTATCTCATCCCTGCAGGGCTGTCGCAAGGATTACACGAGGCAGGTACCTGCGAAATGGTAACTGCTCAACACACAGGAGCTACTATTAGTCTTCTATTCTCCTGGGGCCCTTGTTTCAGCCACTTCAATTGTGAGCCCAATTTGAATGTTCACACTTTTTTTTTTTTTAACCTCTCACTGGGAGGATTAAGAAGCTAATGATTCTAAAAGCAGCAACCACTATTATATTGCCTAATTGGATCCCAGGGGCCACTTCTAACTGATCCCCCATGAGATAAGACAATTTCTAATGCAAGATGTCTTGAGGAAGGTCTTGGCTACGAAAGCTGCGTGTCTGTAAATTTCATCAGCTCATCTCCTTAGTGTGGGTGCTTTAAACAGCACTCAGACCAGGGTCAGCGACAGCAGGAGGGAGCACTGTATTAGGAGTTCAGCATGTGCGCCCCACAGGTAGAGGTCGTTCTGGGTGCTAAGGGCCCCAGGAAGCTGGCTGAGAAAGGCTTAAAAGTGGGAAAGGTGAAACTGATCTGTGGCTCCCCAGGCCAGACCTGGGCAAAGCTCTGGGCAGCCCAACCTGGCTTGGGTGAAATGAAAGAAAATCTGCCAGCCCCTGGCTAGAACCGGTGAGACTGAAACTGGAAATTGCACCATATCATGCCCAGGGCAGAGGAGGGGCAGGCAGTCTGAGTGAGGATGACAGCCCAGCTTGTTCTGCGGGGAGGTGATTTCACCTCTCCGAGGAAACACTTAATGAGATTATAGCCTCAGCCTTTGCAAAATGTGTCTGCATTTCAAACGAAAATAATATTTTCTCGATTCAGCTGTGCTTTCTTAGTTCCATAACTTTTTCCCTCCTCCTTCCAGAAGATGGGATACAATTTAAATTCAAATTTCCCTTAAATAGTAATGAACAATAGCTTGTATTTCTCAAGTGGTTCCTACAAGCCAGGCACTCTGCTAAGGACTACATGGGCCTTATATCTTCTATTCCCCATAACAACTCAACGAGGAAGTTGTTCTCTCTACTTTATAGATATGGAAAATGAGGCAAGGGGAAGTTAAAGAAACTTTACTAAGGATTCAAAGGCGATATCAATCTGAAGTTATCTGTGTTTTCTAAAGGTTACTCTATTCATCCACCACCCACCCATCACCCATCCATCTACCTACCCAACCATCCACCAACATCCATCCACTCACCCACCCACTCACCCACCTACCCACCCATAAATAATTTTTAAGGACCTACCATGAGCCAGACACTGAGCTGTCTGCTAATTAGGAACAGAAATTTAAATACATATGTAGGAATAAAAAATTGTCTTTGTCCTGGAGGAATTCACCACCTAGAGCAATGCTTCTCAACCTTGGGTGCACAGTACTGGGTGCCTTTGGAGAGCTTTAAAAAAATTTCATTGCCTGGGTCACACTTCTGACCAATTAAATCAGACTCTTTGGGGGTAAGATCTGGACATGAGCATTGAATTTTTAAAAAAACTTCCCAGGAGAGGCCCATGTGCAGACAGGTTTAAAACCAGCCCTGGAGGCTGGTTCTCAAACTTTGGTCCCTGGACTGGCAACATCAGCGTTGTCTGGGAATTGTTAGAAACGCAAAATCTTGGGCCCCACCACAAACCATTACAGAGTCAGAAATGCTGGGGATGGGGTCAACCGGTGTGCCAAAGGAACTTCCAAGGTGGTTTTGATGCACAAGAGAATTTGAGACATAAATATACATACTTAAATTATAGAAATATACGTTTACACATATGTAATGCATAGAGAAAGTCTTCATAACAGGAACACAAAACAGTGGTTACTGCTGGGGAGGGAAGATGACGACTAAGATTGGGCGGATGTGGTAAAGGGGGATTTGGCCCAATGTTCAAGTTTTTATAAGGATCATGTATTTATGTGTTACCTGGTGACCAGAAATTGGATTGTCTTAAAAAAAAGCGGGGGGGGGGAAGGGAGGGTGCTGCAGGCAGGGGACACAGCATGTGTCAAGGCTGTGAGATGTCATACCACAGGGGGCTCAGAGGGTAGCACTCATTCAATCACCCTGTCCTACAGTCCTGCAGAGCGCTCTGCCTTCTGTCTTCATTCCTCCCACAAGTATTTCTTTTTTTTTTTAATATGGCAAGTATCATTTTTAAAAACTGAAGTATAGTTGATTTACAATGTTTCAGGTGTATAGCAAAGTGATTCATATAGATATATTCTTTCTCAGATTCTTTTCCATTATAGGTTGTTACAAGACATTGAGTATAGTTCTCTGTGCTATACAGTAGGTCCTTGTTATTTATGTATTTTATATACAGTAGTGTGTATCAGTTAATTCCAAACTCCTAATTTATCCCCACCCCCCTCCCCCTTTGGTAACCATAAGTTTGTTTTCTATTGACAAGTATTTCTTAAGTACCTACTATGCGTCATGCCTTGTTCTCAGTGGTCAAGATATGTAGGCATAAAGTGGGCAAGATCTGCCTTCAGAGAACTTACATCATGGTGGGGAGGCAGACAAACAACAAGTGAATAAACACATAACTTCCGGCAGAGAGTGGGAATATGAAGAAAATATTCAACAAACCAAATACCGTGGCTGAAGGTTCTGTTGGCTCTCCCCTCAAACCTGATCCAGAATCTGGCCTGTACTCACCACTCCATCACTACCACCCCATCTAAGCCACCTTGGCCTCTCACTTGGGTTATTGTAACGCCTTCGTTACTACCCAGGCTCCCATTCTGTCCCCACCTGCCGTCCGTTCTCATGTGCAGCCTAAGGGAGCCTGTCAATCTGTAGATCAGATTGTCCCTCATCTGGTCACAACCGCACCCCTCCGCCACGGCTCCCATCTCACTCAGGGTAGAAGCCAAGTCCCTCCAATGGCTCACAAAGTCCAGCATGGTCTGACCCTGGGTATCTCTCTGACCTCAGCTCCCCGTCACTGGCCCCTTGCTCACTGGGCTCCAGCCACACCAGCCTTCCTATTGCTTCTCATGTGCTCTGGAACCGCTGCTGCCTCAGGACCTTTGCATTTGCTGTCTTCTCTGCTCCTAAGGCTCTTCTTCCCTGTGACCAAGAAGTGCCCGCCCACACCTCCTTCAGGTCTTTATTCAAGTGTTGCCTTCCCAGTGACGTCATTTCTAGCCACCCTAACAAAAACTGCAACCCCATATTGCTGCATGTCACATCCCACCCTGCTTTCCCCCCTTAGTACATATCACCATCCAACATGCTATATATTTTGATATATATATATTTTATGTGTGTGTGTGTGTGTGTGTGTGTGTGTGTGTATAAAACATGCTATATATCTATTGTTGTCATCAGACTCTTACCCTGCCAGCACCCTAGGCAGGGCTCCAAGACGCAGGGGTTTTGTGTTGTCTTCCTAGTACTTAAAACAATGACGGGCACGTGTTTGAGTGAACATTTGTTGAAAGAATGAATGAACAAATGATTACTTTTGATAGGAAAGACCTCTCTGATGAGAACTGAAGGATGAGGGGATGGTCCTGCAGAGATGGGGGGAAGCCTGGTCCAGGCAGAGGAACAACAAGTGCAAAGGCCCTAATGGCAGAATCACGCTTATGAGTTAGAGCAAAAGAAATAAGGCCAGGGGCTTCCCTGGTGGCGCAGTGGTTGAGAGTCCGCCTGCAGATGCAGCGGACACGGGTTCATGCCCCGGTCCGGGAGGATCCCACATGCCGCGGAGCGGCTAGGCCCGTGAGCCATGGCCGCTGAGCCTGTGTGTCTGGAGCCTCCGCAAGGGGAGAGGCCACAACAGTGAGAGGCCCGCGTAACGCAAAAAAAAAAAAAAAAAAAAAGAAAGAAGGCCAGGGGCTGGGTCCAGTGAGCAGAGGTGACGGGGTAGAGATGAGTCTGAGAGGCTGGCAGGGACAGGCAAGTAGAGCCCACTTCGGGACTTCCCTGGTGGCGCAGTGGTTAAGAATCTGCCTGCCAATGCAGGGGACATGGGTTCGAGCCCTGGTCCGGGAAGATCCCACATGCTGTGGAGCAACTAAGCCCGTGCGCCGCAACTACTGAGCCTGTGCTCTAGAGCCCACGAGCCACAACTACTGAGCCCACATGCCACAACTACTGAAGTCCGTGCACCTAGAGCCCATGCTCTGCAACAAGAGAAGCCACTGCAATGAGAAGCCCGTGCACCGCAATGAAGAGTAGCCCCTGCTCACCACAACTAGAGAAAGCCCACGTGCAGCAACGAAGACCCAACGCAGCCAAAAAAAAAAAAAAAAAAAAAAAGTAGAGCCTACTTGGCCAAGGGGAAGGAATTTAGATCGTATTCTATACTTTTTTAAAACACCAAGTCCTCTCCATATTTTAAGTCATTTTATCCTCCCATCAACTCTGTGAGGTTGGTGGCATAATTATTCCATTTAACAGAAGAGGCAAATGAGCCCCCAAGAGGTTAGGTCACTAGACCAGAGACTTACAACTGGTAGGAGGCAGAGCCAGAAATGCAATGGGAGCCACCGGGGGGCTTCTGGGGTCCACGTTCCCCCCACCCCAGAACCCCCCGGAGTGTAGGCCTCATGGCTCATGGCTACTGGGGTCCTCCTTGGACCTGGACCCTTGCAGACACTCAGTAACATTCACTCTGTAACAGAAGGAAGGGCCCAGGAGGAGGGAGACCAGAGGCCAGGCAGGACGGGCAGCTGAGGCTGGCACTTGAGGCCACAACCAGGGTGGAATGTCTCCTGCAGAGTCCTGGAGCTCAGTGCCCATGTCAACAATCAAGAGAAAGAAACCTGTGTGTGTGTGTGTGTGTGTGTGTGTGTGTGTGTGTGAGAGAGAGGGGGGAGGGGAGAGGGGGGGGGAGAGGGAGAGAGGGAGGGAGAGAGGGAGGGAGAGGGGGAGGGAGAGGGGGAGGGAGAGGGAGAGGGGGAGGGGAGGGAGAGGGAGAGGGGGAGGGAGAGGGAGAGAGGGAGAGGGAGAGAGGGAGAGGGAGAGGGAGAGAGGGAGAGGGAGAGGGAGAGGGAGAGAGGGAGAGGGAGAGGGAGAGAGGGAGAGGGAGAGGGAGAGGGAGAGAGGGAGGGAGAGGGAGGGAGAGGGAGGGAGAGGGAGAGAGGGAGAGAGGGAGAGGGAGAGGGAGAGGGGGAGGGGAGGGAGAGGGGGAGGGGAGGGAGGGAGAGGGGGGAGGGGAGGGAGGGGGAGGGGAGAGGGGGAGGGGAGGGAGAGGGAGAGGGGGAGGGGAGGGGAGAGGGAGAGGGGGAGGGAGAGGGAGAGAGGAGGAGTGGGAGGGGGAGGGAGAGGGGGAGGGGAGGGGAGAGGGAGAGGGGGAGGGAGAGGGGAGGGGGAGGGAGAGGGAGAGAGGAGGAGTGGGAGGGGGAGGCGGAGAGGGAGAGGGAGGGGGAGGGAGAGAGAGAGAGAGAGAGAGACCGACCGACCTGACCCTGCCAGCCTCCTGCTTGCTCTGAACTTGGAAGCAACCTCTTTCTGTCCCACTGCTCACCCCCAAAGCCTTAGCCTTGGCCTCAGATTGCCCCAGGGCAGTAAAGGGCACAGACAGCTCCAAGTCACAAAAAGGAGACAGACAATGTGTTTGTGGGTGCCACCACTGTGCGGGATGGACATCTGGGGTCTGCAGACCCTTAAGATCTTTGCAGAAAGTGATTACTGACTTTAGACGTGAGGACTCTGGAGCCAGAGTGCCTGGGTCTGATTCCTGGCCCTGCCACAAGTTGTATGACTTTAAGCTGGTTACTCAACTCCCCAAGCCTCAACTTCCACATCTGTGAAATGGGCTCATAGCCTAATAGGGGTGTAATAATTACATGAGAAACAGTACAGTGTACTGATTAGGAAAACAGACTTTGGAGTCAGACTACTTAGGTTCAAATTCTGGCTGTCGCTTAACTGTCATCTCAGACAAGTTACTTAGCCTCTCTGTGCCTCAGTTTCCTCATCTGTAAAACAGGTATCCACTTCTTAGAGTTGCAGACTCTAAAGAGTTAATACATTTTAATGCCTGACACATAGCAGGTGCCAAGAGTTTGCTTTGATAGTGATGGAGGAGGAGGAGAATTCATTTCAATTTCTATTGCTCTGAATAGTGCCTGGGACAAAGTAGTTGCTCACAAAAAATGAAGGACAAGAGGAAGTGGCAGGCACTCATCTTCTCGACAGCTGCCCCTCAGTTCCTACTAGTGGAAGCCAGGTGGGAACATGGGCCCAGCACTTCTAAAGAATTTGGCATCTCAAGAGAAACTAGAAATCCAGATGTTTATGTAAGCCCTCCCAATTTTTACAAGTTCACTTTTATTTAAAGCACAGTACAAACCAAACAAAGACATACCTGAGGGCCAGGCTTGGCAGCCAGTTTGCAATCATGGTTTTGAGTTCCCTGTGGCTATTTGATTCAATGGGATAATAAGTTTATTTACATGCCCCCAAGGTGTGCCAGGCGCTTTACATAACATTACCCCATTTGATCCTTGCAGTAAGCATCCTATGAAGTGTCATGATTCTGCCCCCATTTGGCAGGTGAGAAAGTTGAGGCTCAGGAAGGTTAAACAATTTGCCCAAGATCATTTGGCTGGGAAGCAGTGGGGTTGGGAGTCAGCCTGGGATCTTCCTCCCTCGGCAGTCTATGCCTTTTCCTGTCTCTACTGGCTCTGAAATGAAGAGTCTGTAGTTGACTGGTGCCTTCACTCAGAAGGAAAAGGATGACTGTCTTTGAACAGGGCTCAATAAATTATCTCAGACTCTCAAAGAACCCAGGGTGGCTTACACAGACGCTCCAAAGGACCAGGAGGAACGAGGGTGTGCTGGTCCCAGGAGCCCAGACCCTCCTGATGGTATTTTTAGCAGGGCCGTTCCAGCTTCATGACCAGCACACAAGACATTATTACTGCTATCTTGGTGACGGCAGTAATTATTCCCAAGAGCCTGGAGTTGCTTAAAAGCAAATTCCTTCTCATGTTATATTCAACTAGACTCACGTCTCTTTGGTTTTCCATGACAATTACATAGCACTGTGCCCCCATGAGCTGGCATCCAACACAGACAGTGAAGGAGAGACAGCTGGGAGTTTCGGAACACCAACAGCAAATCCCAAAGCTGCTCCAACAAAGGGTTAAGCCCAATGGTTAAACATAATAGCTTAATGCCTTTTGCTAAGTAACTCTGCGCTCTACCAGGAAGGCTGACAGATCCCAAACAGTGCAAACAATAGCTGGAATTGTCTAGTGAAAACTAGTCTGACTGCATCATTTGCCAATAGTTTTTTAAACAGCTTAACTCTCCTCTGCTTCCTTGACTGCAACCCAACCTGAAAGCAAAAGGCAGATGAGTTCTTGTCCCAGCGTCAAACCCCCATAAACAAGACGCCTGCTTGGATGTGGCGATGGCAGGCGAGAACTCAGAGGTCCAGCCCCAGAGCCTGCAGGGCATGCCTGGGGCCTGGGCCTGGAATACACCCAAAACTGACTAGCGTCTACGGAGGTGTCAGCATTTCTTGGAACTGGAGACCGAGACAGGACGTTCAGAACAGGAATGAGCACACTTTTACCTCTAATGACAAAACTGTTAGCAACGTACCCGAAAGTTTTGGTCCAGAGTCAAAAATCTAATTGGGTGGGAGGAGAAATTGTCGTAACGACAGTACTTGTGAGAGGATGTGTGCCGAAGGCTATCCGTCCCTTACCATAGTCCGTGGGGCGAGCGGGGATCACCACAGGGCCCACCAAAACGCACAGCAGGAGGCCTACCTTCTATGCCACTCAGAGTCCAGACATCAGCGTCGGCACAGTTAACCTTCAGTTTACCCGGACGATCGCTGTTTACAGTAAGGCTGGGAGAGATCACTAGTTCTAGCATTTCCTTGTACCTGAAAGAAAACAAAGGGAAATAGAATTTATTCATTAATTATGCATGCTTACTAATGATTCCTATTTCTTTCCCTAGGAGTATAAATATTAAAGCTGATTACCTAAACCCAGCCATCTTATAAATTCTACATCATAAAAATTCACTAAACTTTCCATCAGAGGGAAATGAGGAATTGAAATGAAGTGCTTGCTCCCCTCTGGAGAATACACCCACTTGATTAAAACTTTCCCCTCCTTCCCATTGTATTTTGTCATTAGAAAAATTTTATTTGGGTCTCTTTTAAATATCATCTGAATGAGCTGGAGCGAGCCAGGGAGACTTTCCAGTAGAGGAAGGGAGAAACAGGTAGAGAGGGAGAGGACTGGGTTCCTAAAAGCCAGAGGCATGAAGAGAAGGTGGAGTTGACTGTAGTTAAGAGAGAATGGACGTGGTGTTACACGGTGTCACTTGTACAGATGGACAAGGGCTCAAAAGGTGTCATTGATACTTAAAAAGTCCCTCTAGGCAGCAGAGCCCCACAGCCCAGCACTGCAGTCCCTACCAAGAAAGAACACACTAGCTCCTGAATTACCCATGACCTTGATAAATGCTATTGTGGGCAGGAGCAGAAAAGAATAGGGACAAGTCTCCTGGGTCATTCTCTTTTTTTCATTGAAAACTTTTCCAACTCTTGTGCTATGTCAGTACTTATTCCTCCTAAATTCCTACCCACTCAGGGAATGAGGTTTCTTTTTTTTTTTAATTTATTTTATTGAAATATAGTTGATTTACAATGTTATGTCAATTTCTGCTGCACAGCAAAGTGATTCAGTTATACATATATATATATATATACACACACACATTCTTTTTCATATTCTTTTCCATTATGGTTTATCACCGGATATTAAATATAGTTTAATATTAATATAATTTAATATTTAATAGACTGTGTTATACAATAGAACCTTGTTGTTTATCCATTCTATGTATAGTACTTTGCATCTGCTAATTCCAAACTCCCAATCCCTCCCTCCCGCATGGCAACCACAAGTCTGTTCTCTATGTCTGTGAGTCTGTTTCTAAAAGATACATGCACCCCAACATTCACTGCAGCACTGTTTACAATAGCCAAGACATGGAAACAACCTAAATGTCCATCAATAGACGAATGGCTAAAGAAGATGTGGTACATATATACAATGGAATACTACTCAGCCATAAAAAAGAATGAAATAGTGCCACTTGCAGCAACATGGATGGACCTAGAGATTATCATTCTAAGTGAAGTAAGTCAGAAAGAGAAAGACAAATACCATATGATGTCACATATAGGGAGTGAGGTTTCTGGTTAACACGCACAACATCGGACATGGTGATTTTCAAAGGACTAAACTACAACCAATAACGTGTGCCACTGATTCAAGTTGTCCTCGGCAAAAGGTTAAGTTTAATCACTGCAAATCAGTATCTAAGGTCATCCTTGGTAGGATACGTTTATCACCGTGCTAACAGAATGCAGTGTACCAACTGACATGGTTATAAACTCAGATTCCACTGTAAAACGGTTGTGGATTCAAATTCCATTTCAGTACTCAGTACCTTGACCAAGTTACCAAACTGCTCTAAGTCAGAAGTTTTCTCATTTGGACAGTGGGGATTATCAGTATCTCCCTAACAAGGTCATGGTGAAGATGACAAGAGATGAGATCTGTAAAGAAAGGACTTAGCAGGCAGCAACCTACATGTCCATTCACTACCATAGGAATGAAGAATACAGGCAGAATGGTCACACAATGGAATACAATACAGCAGTGAAAAAGACTGCTCTGGAGCTCCACTCAGCACCATGGACAGACTGCCAAACAAAGTACCAGGCAATGAGACAGAAGCGTACCCAAGGTATGATACCATTTCTGTGAAATTCAAAATATACAAATCAATATTATACACTATTTAGGGATACAGACATAAGCAATAAAAAGATAACAGTATGTATAAGAATGATAGACACCCATTTCAAGAGAATGGTTACCTAGGGATCACTGGGGGATGCAATTTGGGGAGAGGTACCCTGGGGCTTCAACTGTGCAACAATGTTGTTCAGAGGTTGACACAAACTCTGGCCCATCTAAATCCAGCTTAGCATCTGTTTTTGTGTGACCCATGAACCAAGAATGGCTTTCACATTTTTAAATGGTTGAACAAAATCCTAAGAAGGATAACATTTCACGGCCTGTGAAATTATGTGGAATTCAAATTTCAGTGTCCATTAGTAAAGTTTTCTCGGAACACAGCCCTGCTTGGTGGTTTACTGTATCATTCGTGGCTACTTTCACGCTGCAACTTCTGAGTAAAGTAGTTGCCATAGAGACCTGCAAAGCTGAAAATATTTCATATCTGGCAGAAAAAGTTTGCTACCTCCTGTTTTTTAGTCTATAAGCAAGGCGGTGGGCGTACTGCGGTCAGAGGGTTACTCTTCATCTCTGTGTGTCTGAAACACTTAATTTTTAACAAAGAAAGAAATCACTTATCCCAGGACTTGCATATAGGAAGTACTTTATCTATAGTTTTTAATCAGATGAGAAAATTCCACACAAATCAGCTTCCAGTGTTGAAGTCTTTATGTTAGCTGATGAACATTTGGGTCCTAAGTGTTCACATGTATACATGGGTTTTCTCTTTCCCCAAATGCCACAAGGCACTCCAGAAAGAGGCCTTGGTATCTCTTTCCTTTAATATGTCAAAACATATGGTATGGAGCTTGGCAAACAGCAGACGTTGAACCTATTGTCTGACTGTAGCTGCCAGAAATTTGCATTTTATCCAAACTCAGTCCCGTCATCCTTTTGGGTGTATGCAAATAGTCGAAGGTTCAAAAATACACAACGCTGTAAAAAGTTGCATTGGTCTCTAAACATCCAGATACTATGAGTACGGGTATTAGAGGCAGCAAATTGTTAGCTAAATGGCCAAATCCGGTTAAAAATAAAATGAATTGCTTTTCCTCCTCCTCAGGGTTTAAAAATATTTGAAGCATTTGCCAATATTTAAAAACAAGGCGATTTCACATAAAAATCTAGAGTTTCAGCTTCTCTTGAAAAATGGAAGAATACTGACAGGTTCCTGCATGGCAACTATCAGCTGGTTGTCCAATCTGGTCAAGGCATATGAGCTCCAGTTCACCACAGTCCCCACCACTCCCTAGTGTCTTACATTTGACCCTCTTTTTCCATTTCCTCGTATTTCCTCCTGGTCTCTACAGGCCTTTGCATTTGAGCCCCATGATTATGTGTCATCAGAAAACAAACAGCAATGTGACACTCTGGCCTCAGTCACATAGCTTCTGAGTTTACTGAGCACTGCTGTCATGCTCAAGAGCACTCAGCACATCGAAATAGCATGTGTTGATGTTACAGCAGAACAAGAAGGTGTCTGTGAGTTTTAACTCTAGGACTGAGTATTGCTACTAAAGCTTTGGTGTCTTCACCATGGACCTTGCCTAAGGTCCTTGAGGGCCAGGCCAACGTGGAGATCATCCTTACTTCCCCCACGGCACCTGATACAGAATCTTGTTCACTCTGTCATCCGATTAACATCTGTCGGAGGATGACGGGAAGGAAGGGATGGAGGAAGACAGGAACTTGGAAGGAGAGAGGGAGAGGCGAAATCTATAACTGAACAATTAGCTTCTTTAAAAAAATTTTTTTAATTCCTATTTATTTTCATTTTACACCCCGCCCTACACAATGCCTCTAATGTATTAAATATGTAAATATGTCCCCTTGTAAATGATGCTATACTGTTTATGTGACGTACGTGTGTGTGTGTGTGTGTCTGTGTCTGTGTCTGTGTGTTTGGCAGTGCCGTGAGGCGTGTGGGATCTTAGTTCCCTGACCAGGGATCGAACCTGTGCCCCCTGTACTGGAAGTGCAGAGTCTTAACCACTGGACCGCCAGGGAAGTCCTGTGACATGTGTTTTAATTTACATGAATAGTGTTATGCATGAGACCTCATTCTGTTCATGGGGATTTTTTTTCCAGTCTGCACCATGATTTTATAATGTGTATAGGTTGCTGGATGGTTATTCAGCTTGTAGCTAGAATTCCATACTGCATACTCGCTCCATTGTGTTTATGCATTGCCCTAGTGATGAACACCTAGGATGCCTTCATCTCTCAGCTACCATAAACAATGCTGCAATGAACATTTTCATTAAAAATAATATACATATATATGTAATGTGTACCTATATATGTGTGCTTACACACACAATACACATTCTTAAAACGTATAAATATTTGAGGAGGATTTCTGTGTCACTGGGTATATGTGAACTGAACTTGACCAAGTACTAGCAGATTGTTCTTTACAATTCCTGTGCTAATCCAGATTCCCACCAGAAGTGCATAAGCGTTCTAATTTCATCAATTCTTGCTAACACTTGGCATTGTCCAGCTTTCTAATTTTTGCCAAACTGTTGGATGGAAAGCAATTATCTCATAGTTGTTTTAATTTTCCTTTCTATGATTACTAGAGAGTTTGAGCATATATTCACATAATTGTGGGCCACAAGAGTTTCTAGGAACTGTCTATTCATATCTTTTATCCTTGCCCATTTTTCTACTGGTTTTTCTTTTCCCCCTTTTTTGTTGATTTGCTCTATAGAGTGCCTTGTAGAGTCTAGGTATTAGTCCATTGTTGGTTTTATTTATCTATTTTTTTTTCTTTTTGCTGGCAAAGCAAAAGACTTTATTGGAAATGGGCTCCCGGTCAGGGAGCAGTGGGTTAAGGGAACGCAGGAGAACTGCTCTCCATTGTTGGTTTTAGATGTTGTAAATTTCTTTTCTTAACCTTTCATCTGTCTGTTTTTTTAAAATATATGGTGTCTTGTAGAACAACAACAAAAAATCTTATATATTTACTCAATAATGAATGTTTTCCCTAGGTGTAGAAATGATTTCCCTAACCCCTGGATATTAAAATTTGTCTACATTTAAAACTATTGACTTGGAATTTTACCTTTTATAGTTAAACCTTTAATTAATCTGGAGTTTTCCTTTTAACATGGATTAAATTTGCATTTTCTTCCAATATTGGAGAAAATGAAAATAAGCCATTTTTCCTAATTTGTATTAAACTCTCCAATTGAATTCACCTCCCAGTTATAATGGAACTGTTTCTATTTTTGGTTCAATCTCACTATCACAATAAAAAATAAAATCTACGAAACATTGTTTTAAGGCCTTGCAGGGCAACTAAGGTAGGACTGGAGGGCCCAGGATCCCAGAGAGATGTGAGACATGTACTGAATTAAGTCTGACCTCTATTACTTTTCACCTCAAGACATTTGCCGATTTATAAGCACAGAAGAAAAAAGAAGCAGCTTTACGTTTTCCAGTCTCATTGAGTTGGGGAGACAAAAATTGGACTTCAGGATACTAAGGCAGGTAGGACCCAAGGAGCTAAGATCCTAGAGATATGAGAACCACAGGGAAGTTAGCCTGACATTGTTGACAGTCATTACCCTTGAGGCGTTTGCTGAAACCTAAGCTGGGTGGGGTAAGAGTCAAAGAGGTCAAGCAGAAAGGGGTGGCTAAGAAGGCAAGAGGGCCTCCCTGGTGGCGCAGTGGTTGAGAGTCCGCCTGCCGATGCAGGGGATACGGGTTCGTGCCCCGGTCTGGGAGGATCCCATATGCCGCGGAGCGGCTGGGCCCGTGAGCCGTGGCCGCTGGGCCTGCGCATCCGGAGCCTGTGCTCCGCAACGGGAGAGGCCACAACAGTGAGAGGCCCGCATACAGCAAAAAAAAACAAACAAACAAAAAAAAGAAGGCAAGAGACAAGCAGAGCTTTTGGCAATCTCCCAGTACTAGGGAGACAAAATTGGAGTTCATGGCCCATCAAGGATAAAAATCCTCGGGACTTCCCTGGTGGCGTAGTGGTTAAGGCTCCATGCTCCCAATGCAGGGGGCCCGGGTTCGATCCCTGGCCAGGGAACTAGATACCACATGCATGCCACAACTAAGGGTTTGCATGCCACAACTAAGGAGCCGGCTAGCCACAACTAAGGAGTCTGCCTGCCACAACTAAGACCCAGCACAACCAAATAAATAAATAAGTGAAACATTTTCCCAGCAATCAATGAAAAAAATGTTTAAAATTTATATATATATAAAAAAGGATGAGAATCCCTGGTAAACACACCAGGCTTTTAATGAAACCCCTGAAAGGTCATTCCCTTGGAGTAAAGACCAACCAAATAGATCCTGTCTTGAATCATTTTAATCCCTTATTGGATCAAAGTGATTTGCCGCTACTATCACCACCTGCCAGAAGAGCAACTTTTCTCCTGGGGAAGATGTCATCTTCCAGAGTTTCCACAATTTTTCATACACAATGTTTAGCATGTAATAAAAAATTACCAGGCATGCAAGGAGACAAAGCCAAACAATCAAAAACCAAGACAAAAGACCCAAATTCATATATAAGATTCAGATATTAGAGTAACTAAACACGGACTTCCCAGCAACCTTGATAATATGATCAAAAAAAGAGATTTACAATGGACAATGCTACTAGAGAACTAGAATCCTTAAAAAAAATCAAATGGAAATTCTAAACCTGAAAAATACAATAATTGAAATTCAGAACTCAATAGAGCAGTTGAACCACAGATTGGATATAGCAGAAGAAAAGAATGAACTTGAAGATAAGTCAGTAGACACATCTCAGAAAGAAGTTTGGAAAACAGGTTTTAAAAAAAGCATAAAGGAAACATGGGACATGGAGAAAAGGTCTAACATACATGTAATAGGGGCCACAGAGGGGAGGAGAGAGAGAACAACTTAGAAACAATATTTAATGAAAAACTGACAGAAAACCTTCCAAGACTGATGAAAGACATCAAGTCAATGGAATCAAGAAGCTCTGTGGGGCCTCCCTGGTGGCGCAGTGGTTGAGAGTCCGCCTGCCGATGCAGGGGATACGGGTTCGTGCCCCGGTCTGGGAGGATCCCATATGCCGCGGAGCGGCTGGGCCCGTGAGCCATGGCCGCTGGGCCTGCGCGTCCGGAGCCTGTGCTCCGCAACGGGAGAGGCCACAACAGTGAGAGGCCCGCATACCGCAAAAAGAAAAAAAAAAAAAAAAAAAAAAAAAAGAAGCTCTGTGAATCAGAAGCAGGATAAGTACAGAGAAAAATACTCCTGGGCATATCATAGTCAAACTATACATATGTGAGAATATATTAATATATTCAGCCAGAGGGTAAATAAGACAAATCTTTAAAGAAGGACTAATAAGACTTCTCAACAGAAATGATGGAAACTAGAAAACAATGTAATTTCACCTGCCAAGGTAGAATCCTATGTCAGCAAAAAAATCCTTCAAAAATGAAATAAACTAAAATTAAGATTATTTGCCACTTTGTAGCAAATAGACTTGCACTACAAAAGAATATTCTGGAAGCATGAAAATTCAGCAAGGGATGGAGAGTAACATAAAAGGGTAAATTCAAGAGTAGGAGAGGACTAAATGAACTTAACATGTTCTAAGGACCGTGCATTTTCCTTGAGGTGGTTACAAGTACTAATTTATAGTAAACTTTTTAAGATTTATCAAGGACACACTCTATAATCTTTAGGGTAACTGCTTAGAGAATAAAAATAATAAATATATGCCAACAAGCTAATGGAGGAGAAAATGGAATAATAAAAATACTTGATTAATCCAAAGAAGGCAAGAAAGTAGAGAAAAAGAAACGAAGAAGAGATGGAACAAATAGAAAAAAATGATAGATTTAAACTTAAATTTATCAATAATTACATTTAATGCACTAGGGTCTTTGTTAGGTAATGTAAGATCTAAAATTCAAACATACCTAGAGCAGTTCAAAGGCACCATCCTTTGGAGGCAAATAAATATATATAAGCAAAGCCAAAGCAATAGAAATGTTAGTCCTGGGAATTCCCTGGAAGTCCAGTGGTTAGGCCTCCGTATTCTCACTGCTGAGGGCCTGGGTTCGATCCCTGGTCGGGGAACTAAGATCCCACAAGCTGCGTGGTGCGGCAAAAAACAAACAAACAAACAAACAGAACCCCAAAAAGTAGTCCTTAAAATAAATACAATATATTAAAAAAAAAAAGTTAGTCCTCACACAGTAAACAGGACCATGAATTAAGAACCTGACCATTGTTTTTCCTGCTGCCAGCTATAGCTTATGGGTACTGCTATCTTGTAGAAGCAAACCATTAACAACAAAGTATAGCAACATGAATAGTTCAAGACAACTCAGGGAGAAAAATCCTTCCAAAAATTCTAACCATAGCTCCCGTTTCCCAAGCACCTATTACGTGCCAGGCAATTTCCCTAATTACTTTTACATTATCTCCTTTAATTCTCTCAACCACCCAGGGAGATATAATTATCAACTTCTATTTCCCAACAGGCCAACTAATAAACACAGATTTAGGTCTGAGCAAAGCATAGGCACGAAGGAAATGTGGATCATTCCTGTTTGGTGAACTTTTCCTGTTCTGCCATGAGGATCTAAAAAAAAAAGCTTTGTGGACTTTCCTGGTGATGCAGTGGTTAAGAATCCGCCTGCCAATGCAGGGAACATGGGTTCGAGCCCTGGTATGGGAAGATCCCACATGCCGCGGAGCAACTAAGCCCATGCGCCACAACTATTGAGACTGCGCTCTAGAGCCCGCGAGCCACAACTACTGAGCCCGCGTGCTGCAACTACTGAAGCCCGCATGCCTGGAGCCCGTGTTCTACAAGAGAGGCCACCGCAATGAGAAGCCCACACACCATAACGAAGAGTGGCCCCCACTCACCACAACTAGAGAGAGCCTGCACGCAGCAACGAAGACCCAATGCAGCTAAAAATAAAAAAATAAATAAAATTTTAAAATAAATAAATAAAAAGCTTGGTAAATTTCAGCACAGGGCGAATTCTGTGTTCTTGTTTTATGGGTCATACTGTTTTATTATTGAACTACCTGGGGTAGCAGAGGAGGGGGCGTTGATCTCTTTGGTGTTTTGAGGGCTCTGAAGGTCCTAACCTGGCCCCAATTATAGTGCTCATTTTACAGATGATAGAAATAAAAATAGCTAACACTTCAAGAGCATTTACTCTGGAGCCAGGAGCTCTTTCCATGTATTGGCTCATCTTAATCCTATGAAGTGGGCAGAGATGAGGAGACTGAGGTTCAGAAAGTGAACCGCTAGTTAGTGGTGGAGCCACATTATCACAAGCAGGTGGTCTGGCTCCAGGGTCTGTGCTCTTAACCACAGCTTGCGAGTAAAATTGGGTCAGAATTTGAACCCAGGATCCATTCAGCTCCAACACCCACTAAGCAACCTAGTAGGAGTACCAGCTCTGTCATCTGCTACATGGGTTCAAGTCCTAGCTTTGTGTCTTATGAGCTTTGTGACCTTGGGTAAGTTATTTAACTTCTCTGAGCCTCATCCAAAAAAATGGAGAAAATAGTACCCTCCCAGGCAGGTTAGCCTGCAGATTAAGTCAGAAAAGGCATGAGTGAGCGGGTGTTCAATAAAGAGTAATTACTGACATTATTTGCATTCACACAGACAAAAGCTTGAAACACACAGTTCGTTTTATGTCAGGTCGACACTGGGAAGTGCCATGAGGACCATCTGGAAACCACTGGTTCCTACTGTGGTCTGATGGGCAGAGTTCAGTTCTCTTGCAGTTTGGGGTGAGACGTCCTTTGCTTTCTCCCCCTCCTCCCCTCCTTGCAATTATCTGAAATAGGAGACCAGCTTATTCTCTTTGCAGGGGAAGTTAGAGAGAAATCAGAGTCTTTAACAGAGTCTGAGGGGAGGAGAAAGACTCAGCTTCCCTTTCATGAAGGCAGGGAAAGGAAGCAAAGGAGTGGGATTCATTTACAAAAAAAATTTTTTTTCCTGTTTTGCACTGTTGCAAAACCCCGATACCCCTGCTGCTTCAGATCCGGGCTAAGAGAAGCGAGAAGAAAGAGGCATCCGAAAGCCCCTACCCTCTGCCTTCTCTTCAGCCTGCTGCTGCCAGCGGCTTGCCATCATTTGTTACCCTTGTCACCACCCCTGTCCCCGGGGATGGAGAAGCTCTGGGGGAGCGTGGGGCTGCTGGGGGGGCCCAAGAGATGACAGCTGGAGAGTGGGGGCTGGGGGCAACTTCAAAGGCTGGGAAGGATCAAAAGCAGATGGAGGGTCCCAGGCGAGTGGGCGGCTCACCTTTCCGCACCCCCCCACCCCCGTGCCGAGTGCACTGCTACCTTGGCTGGGAACAGTGGCCCTGCCTGCTGGATGGAGAGGACAGATGGCCAGTCGACCAAGGGGCCCTCAGAGAGGAGGGCCAACTCCCAGCATCTTTCAAGGACTTAGCAATCCAAACCTGCCGACAGCAATCACAGGCTTCTGAATAGACAACAGCTGTGGCCCAAACCTGGACGTTTCTGGCCACCTACACCCCATTTGAGTTCATTCAAAATACATCTGCTAATCGTGAACTGGCTCTGCCCCCGTCTCCCCTATCGCGGGTGGGGGGTGGAGGGCCCGGCTGCTCGCACCAAAAGCCCAGATCATCCTCCCTCCTCCCTCTCCTTCAACTCTCACATCCAATCCATCACTGGGTGTTGGCAAGTTCATCTCGTAAACAACCACGGAACCCGTGAACCCTCCACCCCACGGCCATTGCCCAGGGCCGAGCCGCCACGCTCTCTGCCCTGGACAACTACCACGGCCGCCATACCTGTCTCCCTGGGGCCATTCTGGCCTCCCTCCAGCTTGTTCTCTGTAGACCAGCCAGAGGGACTTCTGACAACATAGATCTGAACATGTCCCTGTCCCCTTCACCTCATCCTTGCTTATAATCTCTGATTGTTCTAAGGACAAAGCGAAGACTTCTGAACACAGCTTTGATCCGGCTTCCTCTCACTTGCTGTCTCGTTCCAGGGTGCTGGCCTTCCTCTCACTCCACACTCCCTGTCACGAGGCCTTTGCACATGCTGTTCTCTCTGCCTGGAACACCATTCCCTCCTGCTCGCCCTTCAGAGGTCTCAGCTCTAGCATGACTTCCCCAGGCCCTTCCCGAATGCGGCCCCTTCTCCCACGGCACCTTCCGCAGACCCATGCCCCTCTCTTTCACACGCCAGTCACTATAACAGTTTTTAGACATGTTTATACATTATTTGTTGTCCATCTGTCTTCCCAACCAGACTATAACCTCCCTGATGGCAGGGATTTTATTTTGTCCACCACTACATTCCCAAAATCTCCTGCAGGGCCTGGTTCTTGATAACTATTTAGTAAGTATTTGTTGTATGATGGATGAATGTGCTGTATGAATAAATGTACTTATTCAACCAATATTTACTGACAGCCTGTTATATGTTCCAAACACTGTGTCGGTCACTGCCACTGTCACCACCCTGGATGGGACACTCATTTTTTTTTTTTGTGGTATGCGGGCCTCTCACCGTTGTGGCCTCTCCCGTTGTGGAGCACAGGCTCCGGACGCGCAGGCCCAGCAGCCACGGCTCACGGGCCCAGCCGCTCCGCGGCATATGGGATCTTCCCGGACCGGGGCACGAACCCGGGTCCCCTGCATCGGCAGGCGGACTCTCAACCACTGCGCCACCAGGGAAGCCCGGGACACTCATTTATAGGACCTGCCTGGCCTCTCCAGGAAAGGAGTTTGAGAACCCTCGTTTACTCTTCCTTCCAGTGTTAGCAATGTATGTAGGACATGGTCAGAAGTACATGGATGTTGGACGCTACTGTCCCCTAGGCCATCCCAGAGGGGAGAAGTGGTCCAAGAGCTCCTGGCCACATGATACAGGTGTTTGTTAATTATGGTTATTATACTATTAAGTTCTGCCTGGCTATCATGCCCTTGGTGTTCCTGCTCCCCTGCCCCCTTAGTTTTATTTTTTCCCCAGCTTTATTGAGATATAACTGACATATTTTGCAAGTTTAAGGCATACAGTGAGATGATTTGATACGTGTATACATTGCAAAGGGATTTTGGTAGCCCTGCTTTGAACTCAGAAAGCAGGAAGAGAAAGCAGAAATGTCCAGAGTCACAGCATGGTGGAGAAAGTCATCGCTTAAGAAAGAACAGGGCGGGAGCAGCGGGTTCCTGGCATTTTGGCCTGGCCGGGGGCGGGGGGGGCGTCTCACAGCAATAGCATCTTTTCTTTCTTTGGGGGAACTGCCTCTCCCCCACTCTCTGTCCACGTGGCTTGGGGGGGGCTAACCGACTAACAGGCCCAGAGCCTGGCAATTTGCATCTCCCATCCCTCTGTCTAGTGACTGGCTCACGGGGGGGTGGTCACATGATTCAGTGGAGCCCAATGAGAGGCCTGGGATTAACTGCTGGAGAAGAGATGCTCTTTCCCACGGGACATGAACCTTGGAAGGTGTCTATTTTACTGGCAGTGCAAGTTCACAGACCACCTTTGAGTAGCTAGTCTTAGAAGACTGTGATCCTCATTCTGACACTTGCACAGCACATCTTTGGTGTTCAGTGTGAAACTTAGAGTAGGAATAAACTGCAGACACAGTGAAATTCAGGGGCTGCCGTCACTATGGACGACTTCAGCATCTAGGGGGAAGGACGCCACATGCTGACTGGTACAGTCACAAGCCCCTCCTCCTGTCCACATCTCCATCCTCCACTCTGTCCCCTTACAGTGGGGAAGATGTTACTTAATAGAAGTTGTGGGGTTAGGCTGGGATACATAGGGAACCATCTCCCCAGATGACGAGGTACTTTCAGTCTCCTCTCCAAAGGCTATGAAGAAGGCAGATTAATAAAGTAGGAACACAGCTGACGCTAAATTCATTCACTGATTCGTTCACTGAGTCAGGCTGCCAATCATTTAGAATCACTGACTCTATTCATATGACATACCAAAAAAGCAAAGCTGTTACTCATTCACTAATTTATTTCACTTTTTTTTTTGAAGACCAGGGACTGTTCCAGGCACTGAAGATACAGTGTCAAATCAGCCAGACAAGTTCCCTGCTCTAATGAAGCTGACACTCTAGATTGGGATTTGCTCTCCAGTCTTAGGTGGCATTCATCAATGGGTGACCCCAGATGGCTGGGTTAGATCTCCCAGTCACAGAGATGTATCTCCTCCTGCTGAGAAAATAGCTCTATTACCTGTATTGCACTTTCTTATGAGACACTTTTAATGACCCAGGTAATATCTCAAAATGTGTCAATAAATTTTAGAATTTTAGATAAAATTATAGTCACCTTTGGTCACTATCTCCTATCAGCTGTATCCACAATTACTAATATAATGAATAGCTTTGCAGACCTTTTTCTAGTCATAAACACACAAAACACCCATATATACCCGTAAAGTACACAGTATATTGTTTTAGAAATGTATTTCATGAATGTGTTTTTATAATGTCATTGACCTGAACATCCTGTTCTAGGACATTTTTTTGCTCTAATAAGAAAATGTCTCGTTGTTCATCCATTTCATGACACGGAGATCTAGCTTATTCTTTTTAGCTGCTGCATAGGATTCCCAGGGCTCTGGGCCAGTCCTCAGTTCTCCCAAGTTTGGTTATAACTAATGCCACACTGCCTGGGATGGGTCTTCTGGGGTGCACATGCATGTAGTTCTCTAGGGGTGACACCCAAAGTAAAACTGCTGGGTCTGCCTTTAAAATTGTAAGGGACATTGGCAAATTGCCTCGGAGTGTCTGATCTAATTTACATTCCCAATGGCCACGCCGGGTCCTCACACCTTGTACTGTTTCCATTCCTTTATCTGAAAGCCTTTATCCAAAACGCTCTTAGGAAGACAGAGCAGTGTTTTGAATACAGGTACGCCTGCACAGCAGTCCACTCCTCAGCACCGGCTTCCAGTCATGCAGATGAAGTTCTTATGTCAGAAAGAAAAGTTTTATGTCTTACGTCAGAAAGGAAAACCAGCCTGGGTCTTGAATCTTAGCCCCAGACTAAGCTCTCTCTTTCAGGTCTGATAAATTCTCTTGCAGGTGAACTTGGTGCAGAATAAAAGCCGTCAATGGGAGAGCTTTACTATACTTCCCTCAGCCCTGATAGCACGTAAGACAAGGGCCCATTTCTTTTGAAGAATCCAGCTTTGCTTTTTATTTTGAGATCATTGCAGAGTCATAAGAAGTTGTAAAAAATATACAGAGAGATCCTGGATACCCCTCATTCAAATCCCTCCCCCTGGCCCCACGATTATATCTTCCATAACCATAGTACAGTACCAAAACCAGGATATTGACACTGGTGCAGTGTGTCTGTATCTCTGTGTCATCTTACCTCATCTGCAGGTTCATGTAACCACCATTGCAATCAGGAGAGAACTATTCCATCACCACAAAGGTCTCCCTTATGCTACCCCTTCAGAAGCACCTCCACCCTAATCCCTCCAGCACCCCTAACCCCTGGCAATCACTAATCCTTTCTCCATCTCGAAAATGTCACTTTAAGTATATTATATAAATGGAATCATACAGTATATGACCTCCTGAGATCGGCTAAAGTTCACATGACTCAAGTTCAGATGCTTGCATTTTACAATGCATTTTCCAATATTCACTAGACCCACAAGAGGCAACCTTCAAAAAAGCACCCAATGTGTGCGGTGACAACCGAGATGGGACCACACACATCCCGCTGATTTCAGCTTGGGTTCAGCACAGGCCTGGAGCAAAATGCAGAGCTTTATAGAATATTTCTCATGCAGAGCCAGAAAAAAAAAACCCAACCCACAACCAACAAAACAAGGCACAAAGCAGAACACCAGGGTACTCTTACTGTAAGGGAAGGCCTGCCCTTGCCAGGGATGGCTGGAGAACATCAAGTGCTCGGAGGCCACGGGGAGCCCCAGGACCTCCCCAACAGGCAAGCAAGCAGCAGCCGGCAGAAGGCAGCGTTTCTCGAATCGCGAAGGCATTTTGCTCTGAGTCCAGTCCCAGCCCTCAGCAGACACGACACCGACACTGCAGCCCATCACTGTTCTCTCCTTCTAACTCACCCAACCACAGACCACCGCAAGGGCCGGATCCATTTGAAGCCATGGAGAAACTGGTTCTGAGGCTACAGAGCAAGGACATTTCAATGTGAATGCAGGGGTATGGTCTGCAGATACTGCAAAAACGGGAAAAGAAACAATACTAAAAACGAAATATCAGAATACTTTAATCCTACCCAAATCCTTAGTTGTGCCCCTATGGAGCACTGACCATTACAAAACTGAAAAATACTAATTCTCATGCAGTGAACGCTGTCTAGGAACCAGGCACTGTTGCTGTTGTTTTTTTGGCTCCCACACAGCATGCAGGATCAGACCCCCAACCGGGGATTGAACCCACACCCCCTGCAGTGGAAGCATGGAGTCTTAACCACTGGACCATAAGGGAAGTCCCACCAGGCACTGTTTTGGGTTTTTTTTAATTAATTAATTAATAATCTTGGGGGGGCCGCGTTGGGTTTTCATTGCTGTGCGTGGGCTTCTCTTGTTGCGGTGCACGGGCTCTAGGTGCGCGGGCTCAGTAGTTGTGGCTTGTGGGTCTCTAGAGCGCAGGCTCAGAAGTTGTGGTGCACGGGCTTAGTTGCTCCGCGGCATGTGGGATCTTCCTGGACCAGGGTTCGAACCCGTGTCCCCTGCACTGGCAGGTGGATTCTTAACCACTGCGCCACCAGGGAAATCTCCAGGGACTGTTTTAAGTCCTTTTTCAGCTTTGAGCTCATGTTATCTTCCCAATAGCCCCTATGAGACTGGCTGAACTTAGATGCCATCTTATAGACAAGGAAAGCAAGGACAAGAAGTTTAAGTCACTTGTCTAGAATCAACTACAAGTAGCAGAGATGGATTTAAAGTCAGGATGTCTGATGCTGAATGTCGTACTCTCTCGCCATCTGCCACATCGGCAGCAGATGTCTTACAATTAATCTTCCCTAATGACGGATCTCCTCTAATTACATCATTACCCTGAAACTGAATGGGCCATGCAGTGACTCATGAGTTCTTAAATGTTTTTCTTCTTGTTTTGAGGTTAGCTCAATTTTATGCAATTTCATATAGTTAGGGGTTTTTTTCCCTCCTTTTTTGGTAAGATGGTTTCATGGTAAGGACTAGAAATTATTTTAATGAAAAATCTGAATCATATGCCAAAGCAGACAGGATGGTAAAATGAATCACTGAGCACCACTCAGATTCAACGGTTTTCAAGATTTTGCCACACACGTCTCTTCAAAGCTTTTTGGTTTTGTCTTATTTTGTTTTTTGGTGAAATTTTTAAACGAATTCTTGAAGTCTCCTCTCTCCACAGTACTTCATTTAAAAATATGGACACTTGCTATAATCACACCTAACGAAAGTCACAATACTTCCTGGTGCCATCTTGAACATAGTTCATCTTCAACCTTCCCAGTTGTCTCCACGTGCCCTTAGTTGGTTTATAAAATTCGGGATCTAAACAAAGGCCACACATCACATTTGTTTATTGTGTCTCTTACATTTATTTAAGCTAGAATAGCCTCCCCCCGCCTTTTATTTTTTAACAGACTATTGACATGTTGGAGAAGTAGGTTACTTATCTTGTAGACTATCTCATGTTCTGGATTTTTCCGTTTGCTTCCTCATGGTGTTGTTAACTTATTTCTCTTTCTACCACATTTCCCATGATTTTGCTTTAAAATGAGATTAGGTTTGGATTTGTTGGGTGGGGAACAATGCTTCAGAGCGGTGCTGAGTTCTCCCCACCGCGTCACATCAGGAGGGGCACGATGCCCAGGTGTCCCCCTTATGGTGATGCTAGTAAGGGTCAGCTGGCCTGGCTGACAACACCCTGCCTCCTCCATCACCAAGTTCCCTGCAAACCTTTCATTTAATGTTTCATCCACCGATGCTCACGGCCTGAATCAATTATTTCATTAGGGGTTTGGAAATTTTTTTTTAAACTTTTTATTTTATATTGGAGTATAGCTGATTAACGATGTTGTGATAGTTTCAGGTGCACAGCAAAGGGACTCAGCCATACATGTACATGTATCTATCCATTCTCCCCCAAACTCCCCTCCCATCTAGGCTGCCACATAACATTAAGCAGAGTTCCCTGTGCGATACAATAGGTCGGTATCATATGGTATTTCTCTTTCTCTGACTTACTTCATTCAGTATGACAATCTCTAGGTCCATCCATGTTGCTGCAAATGGCATTATTTCACTGTTTTTGATGGCTGAGTAATATTCCGTTGTATATATTGGAAATTTTAAAAATTGTATTTTGAATGAAGAGAATGACCCGAGAGTATTACAATCATATGAATACATTTGTGTAGGGTCTACATTCTTGCATATCGCTGCCACAAACCTTTCTTCACTGCCCTGTCCCATCCAGCCTGTGAGCTGGGCAGAGCCAGCAGGAACCCAGAACAGTGGGGTGACTAAGCAGACCCCCTTGGGTGCCCAGGTGCCTGGGTTCAAATCCCAGCTCTACCACTTACCAGTGGTATGGGATCTTGCTTGACTTCTCTGCCTCAATTTTCTCACCTGTCAAATGGGGATAAATGGTACCACCTGGGTCTACTGTGAGGCTGACTTACTGCTTGTACAGTTCATAGAACAGAACAGGATACAGAGTAAACTCTTTTCTCTACCCTTCCAAGTAAAGAAACTGAGAGGCCAACAAGCTAAATAAATGTCCTCAGGTCCCAGAGCTAATGACAGGGAGCTGAACAGGACACAAATCTCGGTCCACTGCATTCCACTGTGTCAATGGAATGTTCTTCCACATTTTGAAAATAATTGCAAATAATTAGGAAAAACACCTTTTGGCCATAATCAGAGTAATACCTAAATGGCTTAATATAACACCAGATCGAAGGCGCCACATGATGTGGGCCCTGAACACCCCTCCAATCTTATCTCCTGGAAGTGAGACAGGCTGGGACCTGGACCCTTTGCTGCAGTGCTTGCACCTGGACAAACATCTCCTCCAGCGACAGAGTACAAAGAAACCAAAAGGGATTAAAAATAACTGCTCAAATAACTGCACGCATGTGTAGTTGGGGCAAATTATGAACAACAAGATACAAAAAGACCAAAAACCCAACTGCCACTTCTTAGGTGCCAGGCACAAAAGCAGGGTACTTGCGCATGCACCCTGCACACAGCACCACCAGGGGGGTGGGCAGACCACCCAAGCCACGCCTCCACCTCGGCCCCTCGACCCACCCCTACCCTCATCCCATTTAAGGGACCAGCTCGCCCCCTCTCAGGGAGCCAGCAAGGGAACCTATTACTGGTTTTTGCTCCCTTGTGCTGCAGCACGAGTCCCAGTAAAGCCTTGCCTGAATTTCTCCTCTGGCCTCTTATCAATTTCTGTTGATTCAAGAGTCCAAGAACCGGGGTAGGTAACAGAAGGTCTGCTCTTCCTCCCTCTCCTGCAGGGACACTGCGCGTTTTGCTTTACTCAAGCCATCCCATGGCTTTGCACGAGTTCCTTCCGCCACACACCCTCTTCCCCAGAGCTTTCCCAGAGACTTCCTTCAGGTGTTTTCTCAAATGTCACCTCCTCAGAGATGCCCTCCCTGATCATAGTAGCAAACCCATTTCCCCATCTCTCTAACCACTCCCCACATTGTACCTGCTGACCCTGCTGTGTTCGTCTTTACAAGTCTGATTATGATCTTAACACATGCTGCCTATTCATTGGTTCACTTTCTGAGGGACTCTGTCTTGCTCACTGCTGAATCCTTGGCATCTAGTATCGTCACTGTACTTGGCACTAAACGGTCAGCAGATAAGTAGTGAATATTAAATGAAGACCCTAGAGCCTCACAGCATTATATACAATCATGCATGCATCATTTATCGATAGCTTTTTTCTATTTAATTCTTTTTTACAAAAGAAAAATCGCTCATGATAAAAGAGTTGATTAGAGCAACGTATAACGGAAAAAGATAAAGTCCTCCATAGTTCCACTCGTCTGTACTAACCATCCTCCACAGTTTGAGCGATGCCATGGCAGAGTTTGTTAGGTGATCCCCAGAATTCTTCTCTTCTTCCCTTCTTTTACAATCAAGGAATCTGTGACTCTAGGCATGGCATGCAGCCACCCAGAATGAATATCCCAGCTTTCCCTGCGGTTAGGCTGTGGTCGTGTGACTAAATTATGGCCAGGATGCAATCAAAAGTGATGCATCCAACACACAGGTAATGTCCTTAAAATAGTGGGGTGAACTTCCCCTTTTCTCCCATTCTTACTTGCTAGATTGCAATGTGATAGTCATCTTTGTTCATGAGGAAAAGGGCAGCACTTTACGGATGACGTAGCAAGATGGAAGGAGTCTGGGCTGCTGATGATCTCACAGAGCAGAGCTGCTTTGTCAGCTCAGGCTTTTTTTTGGGGGGGGTTCTCATTAGTTATCCATTTTATACTTAGTAGTGTATATATGTCAATCCCAATCTCCCAATTCATCCCATGCCCGCCCTTCCCCCTTGGTATCCATACGTTTGTTCTCTACATCTGTATGTCAGCTCAGACTTTTATATAAAAGAGAGATTAACTTCTAGACTATTTATGCCACTATGATTTCAGTTCTCTGTTACAGAGCCAAATCTGTGTCTGTCTGTCTGTCTGTTTACATTTATTTATCATCTATCCCCTATTTTCTTCAATGCATTTGTGTGTGTGTGTGTGTGTGTGTGTGTAGCAACTTTATATTATGTGGAATCCCAAACATATACAAAAATACCCAAACTCATGTAATGAATCTCTCTCTGCCCATCACCCAGCCCCCAAAACCAACTCATGGCCAATCGTGTTCTGTTTCCAACCCATCTCCTTCCCCTTTCATAGTATTTGGAAGCAAATCCCAGACAAAATATACTTTCATCTGTAAATATTATCTGTAAATGAATTTCTAAAAAAAACCCAAAACTTTTTTTGAAAACAGCCATACTACTATTATCATGCCTAGAAAAATTCCTTAATATTACTAAAACAGATATTAATTTACTTTAACAAAAAAAACTATGTAAAAAACATACTGTGGGCAATTTTCAACATCATACCCATAGAGCCACCTAATTCTTTTTAATAGCTGCACAGTATTCCAAGGAAATGATATACCAAAGTTTATTTCGTCATTCCCCAATTTATGGACGTTCATGTTATTTTCGGGGTTTTTGGCCAATGATGCAATGGACCTCTATCTATCCCAGGATTTCTCAGCTTTGGCATGCTTAAGATTTTGGGCTGGATGATTCTTTGCTGTGTGGAGCTGGTCTGTGGATTGCAGGCTATTTTGCAGCATCCTTGGCCCTTGTCCTCACCAGATAACAGTGGCACTTCCTTCCCCCAATTGTAACAACCAAACATATCTCTAGGCATTGCCAAATGTCCCCTGGGGTCAGAATCTCCCTGGTCAAGAACCACACCTCTAAATATTTATATACACACTTAAGCAAGTAGAAAGCCCTCATTTCTACAGTGGAGACCAGCAGAGCACTGGAAACAGAGGAGTTCACAAAATGGTGGCCACTTGAGAGAGACAGCCGTTCACACCCGCGCTGGATTGCAGTAACTACTTTCACTGTGCTTTCATCATGCTTACTGTGGAAACCTGGGAACTGATTTTTCACAAAAAACTCCAGTTAGTGTCTGCAAATTTATCATGTCAGCCAAAGACCCCTTGAGTTGATCCGTTTTGTTTGTCTGTTTGTGGCTGCACCACACGGCTTGTGGGATCTTAGTTCCTCGACCAGGGACTGAACCTGGGCCCTGGCAGTGAAAGCACCGAGTCCTAACCACTGGACCACCAGGGAATTCCCTGAGTTGATCTGTTTTTGAACATTGTGCTTCAGATCAGGATCCAATGGAAGAACACGAGGTACATTTTATGAAACTGGCTTAGGGATGGGAATGCCATCCTGACTTATGGTCTGGTTTTCTTTCAGTGGTAGGATTAGGTTTCAGGGACATGTGTGACCCTTTGTATCCCCTTTTCCCCTACATGTAATAAGAAGCTGTATTACCATGGTGTTTGTACACAAAAGGGGAAAGGACTTCCAAATTCTACATGCAGCCAAAACCCAAAAGCCCACCCCCTCTGCCAAGATCTGCCCCTGGTAAGGTTTAATATTCAGCCAGAACCTGCTGGGGAAAATCAAACAAACCCCCAAACGGTGCCTTGTGGGGTTGAAACAGGCTAAGGGGATGACTAAAACAGGTTCGAGGCTCCTGAGTTAGGTTGGCCCAGCTGATGATGCTTTAGCTGATAGCAGCACCAAAGAATCCTCATGATCTATAATTCCTGGGGTGGTAAAAACACAGCTATAGCAAAAAACAAAGTAAAAAATTTTAAAAAGTAAAAAAAAAAAAACTAGTAAAACAAAACAAAGGAAGACAAGGAAGAACAGGAGAAACCTTAAGGGGGAACCTAAAAAAATAGTTTTATAGATATTCACAAGGGTTTAAGTCATTTATTCATTCAAGAAATGCTGCGAGCACCTACTATGTGCCAGGTACTGATCTAACTTCCGAGCATCCACTGGCGGGGCAAGACATATGGAACCCCTGACTCCCAGAATCAACATCCTGGTAGATTTCACTGCAGACCATGGAATTCACTCTTGCTGGTAAAATCCAGCTAGCAGTTCCTGTTAGCTGAAGATAGGCCAGAGGGGCATCTGAGCCAAATCTTCACACTGAGAAAGAGCTCATTGTACACCACACACGATGTTAGTTGCTTTCCATATATCGGCTCATTTAATCCTCAAAATAAATGAGGTCAATAATATTGTCCCTCCCACCCTTCTACAGAAGAGGAAACTGAGGACCAGAAAAATTAAATAGCCTGCACAAAGTTACAGAGCTAACCAGGTGGTTGGCAGTAAAACACCTTTTAGAGCAGAGGTTCTTATTGGGGTGGGGGGAGGGGATATTGATTTTGTCCTGCAGGGGCCACTTGGCAACGTCTGGACACATTTTTGGTTGTCACAACTGCAAAGGGTACTACTGGGATCTAGTGGGTAGAGGTCAGGGATGCTGTTAAACATCCTACAAGGTACAGGATGCCCCCACAGTAAAGAAGCAAATGTCCAAATATCCAAAGTGCCAAAGAAAAACCCTGTTTTAGAAGAATGCTGTTCTGGGGTGGGGGAATAAACTTTCCAAACGAACAGATTAAAAAAACGGAGATGCAGTACAGAATGGTGGTTAAAAACAGCAGAAACACCTGGGTGTGAATTCTGGCTTACCTGTACAACCGGGCTAAGAGAGATACTGAGAGGATGAAGTGAGATAAAGTGCCTTGAAGAATGCCTGGCAAGTAGTAAGTGGTAAGTAAATGTTTTCTCACTCCACACAGAGCACCTCACAGTAAACTATACGGACGTGCTTAATGGCAATTTACGAGATGTCTGGCAACGGTGGCCCAGGAGGGTCAAGAAAGTCAAGGGCCTAGGTGAGCATTAGGTCTGCACATCTCTTGGCCTCTCCTACAGGCAGAAAATGTCACAAGCCACAGGTCCAAGCAACACACCTTACTATGACCCTATCCAGAGCAGGAAGGAAGGAAGTGTAAAAGGGGACTCCCCCCCACCCCCAAGCCCCTTTCATGTTATCAGTATCTCAGAGGACTGTATCAGCATCCTCCAGCACACATCGACTTACGTCTCATCCGGGAGAACTGGATCACGGTAAAGCGGCTTAGTCTAATCATCCTTCATCCCTCTGGCCTGAGCACATGGCCAACCAAATAAGACTGGGGGGTCTGTTGGTCCAGAAGAGGAGCAACGGTTGCTGGCTGAGCCATCATCACGGGCTGTCCTGGAGGAATCCAATACACTGGCCAAGCCAACTTCTAGATGTGTGATTTGCTTGTTTGTTTTCTCGGCCGCACCATGCGGCATGTGGGATCTTAGTTCCCCGACCAGGGATCGAATCTGCACCCTCTGCATTGGAAGTGCCAGGGAAGTCCCTGGACATGTGAAATAACTAAAAGATGTAGCTGCCCCTCCAAGTGCCAGCTGTCATTTATCAGTGCAGCCGCATTCTGCACCAGACCCATGCTGGCCACTTCAGGGGACCCTGCCACTCTCTCCCATCACGTCGCTCACTACTCTACCCTCTAGTGACACTGGCATTCCACCCTTTGTCCCTCAGAAGAAGCAAGCTCCTTGCCACCTTGGCGTCTATGCACAGCTGTTACCTCTGCCCTGGATGCTCACCCCCACCACCCCCACCTTTAGGTTTTTGCATAAATGTCACAATGTTGCTGCCACCAGGAAGCCTTCCTTGACCACCCCCTTACTGCAGTTTTCACTGCACCCTGCACTTTTCAATCATGGCATTTATTACCATTGTAATGAATATTTAGTTATATGATGCTTACCTTTCCTGCTACGTCCTATATAGCATCCATGAGCCATGTGTGGCTCTTGAGCACTTGAAATGTGGCTAGTCCAAACATACCCTGGAACTCTAAGACTCAGTACCAAGAAAGTGTAAAATAATGCATTAGTAATGGTAAAAATATTGATTATATATTAAAATGATACTAGCTTTTGATGTATTAGGTAAAATTTCACTACTAGGAAATTTCAAATTACACTTGCGGCTCGTGTTTCTAACTCGCATTACATTTACATTTCTATTTGGATGATGCTGCTTGAGACCCAACATGTTCCATGAGAACAGAGACTGTAACTAGATTGTCCCTGATCTATCCCAAGTGCTTAGGACAGTGCCTGGCACAGGATGGAGTGAATGAACGAATGAACAAAACTTAAGAGACTGTAAGAGGGTGCCTAGCTCATATCCTGGTTGTCAAGAACAGTTTGTTTGTATACTGCATTTTCAAGTTCTCCAAACATGCACCAGGTGCTATATTCATGGAATTACAATCCTTTCACTTGCCTAGTCTTGGCCAACATGGGCACCAGCTTTTGGCTGGTTACCCTGCTTCCTTAGCTGATTCTACACCCCAAGAAAAGACGAGACTTGAGAGGAATGTCTGCAGCAACCCAGCAGCCAGAGTCTCCCCAAAAAGCCAACAGACGGTGGCTCGGGGAGTCTGTCAACCTTGACAGGACAAACACAGTATAGGAAGGGCCACTCGTACTTGCAGGGGATGGCATGGCGGACGGGAGCCAAGGCAGGCAAGGCTGTGCCAACTTGGGGAAGTCAAGAGGCCACAACCAACTGTCTGGGAGGCTGAACGAGCCTAGGCCTGAACCAGCCAGGTGGGGTCACCTATCCCTGTCCTACGCCAAGGAAAACAGCTCTCCGAGACGAGACAGGAAGGAGGCAAACCAGGTCAGACTCAGGAGCTGCCCAGGCCGTGTGGCCCCTGGGGGCTGTGAGTCTGTAGCACTCTCTGAGGTTGCCCCCTCCTGCGGCCTTCATGGGCCTGGGTGCAGGGGCCCAACTGAGCCTGAAGCTCTAATCTGGGTCCACTGTTGGGCAGAGAGAAGAGATTAAGGATTTGAGGGAGCAGAAGAGAAATAAACCTCGGTGTCTTGGCCTCTTTTAAACTGGGCTTTAGGGCCTTCCCTGGTGGTCCAGTGGGTAAGACTCCGTGCTACCAATGCAGGGGGCCCAGGTTCGATCCCTAGTCAGGGAACTAGATCCCGCATGCATGCTGCAACTAAGAAGTCTGCATGCCGCAACTAAGGAGCCCGCATGCCGCAACTAAGACTCGGCACAGCCTAAATAAATAAATAAATATTAATAAATAAATAAACTGTGCTTTAGGTACTTGGGAGTGAACTGGCTACGAGCTTGAACCCCGACCCTGGCCTTGGCACTTGTATTCCTGTTTGACCTTCAACAGTAGTGACTGACAGCTCATACTTGGAAAGGGGTCACCACTGAGGCCAGAATTGGTTCGAAGTCCTTGACAATGAATGCCTAATAACAAGAGCTAACACTGGTCTGGCACGTCAGCAACCCAGAGGGCCAGAGGCAGAGGTGGGATCCAAACCCTGGTAGTTGGAGTTGCCGTTCTGTTTGCTAGTTATGTGAGTTTGAACCCCAGCCTTACTACTGACTTGCTGTATCACTTTGGGGGACTGTAATAGCACCAGTAACTATTTAGCTAGCATTCACTAGGCTCTAGCTAGTCACTGCTCTATGTGTGTTACTCACTGAATGTATTGCTCATTGAATCCTCGTGACAACCCTCAGCTATTATTCAAACTCAGGCACTTTGGCTCCCATGGACCCTGTACTGATGCTAGAGAACATAGACTCTGGAGCTGCACTGCCTGGCTGGAGTCCCAGCTGTGCAACTTGATCGTAGCTGCGACCTTATCCTCTCTGGCTCTCAGTTTCTTCATCTATAAAATAGGAATAATAATAGCACCTACCAATGGAGTTGTTGTGAGGGTATTAAATGAGCTAATACTTGAAAGCATTTAGCAGAGCGTCTAGCAAAGAGGAAGTGTTCAAAGAAGAGCCCAAGGTCCGTCATGCACACAATACCTGGGCCACAGGAAAGGTGACAAGTCAGGGTCAGGGCTCCCCAGGGAAGGCTGGGAGGCAGAACCTGAAATTCAACCTTCCAACCCTCCGGCCCCTCCACTCCCCTGGCACTTCTTGTGGGTACATGCATCCTCTTGGCAGCTACCTGCAGGCCCTCCGTGCCCGGGACACCATTCAGGTCTCATCCTCGCTTCCTGAGGACCCAGCCCAGCAGCCCCCAGGGGCGCCTCCCAGCCTCCATGGCCCACCTCCCCTGAAACCGTTCTCCATGCTCCTCGTATAAGATTTTTAAACATAAATCTGACCTTGTCACACCCCCACTAAAACCTCTTTAATGGCTCCCCATCGCCCTTGGGCTCAATTCCAAACTCACAGGGGCTAAAAACAGTGGCTTTCAAAATCGTTGAGACGCACAGTAAGAAACACATTTTACAATGCCGTGTAGTGTACACCTTTATAAAACTTGAAATAAAAGTTTCAAGAAACCACACTGACCTCATGTGCAACACACATGAATATTTTCTATTGTATTCTTTTTTCCCCCCCAGTGCCAGCTGTGGCCCACTAAACTGATTTCATGACCCACTGAGGCATTCAGACCTGCATCTGAACAACACTGGTTTCAGAACTCTCAGACCCAGGCCCTGGCAGCCCTTCAGACTCATCTCTCCCCACGCCCTCCTGGCAGCCCAAGCTCTGGTCATGCTGAACCCCCTGCATCATATTCCCTCTTGCCACTGGGCCTTTGCACATGCCGTTCCCGCTTCCTGATTGTTCATCTGGCTTAGCCAAAGGCCACCTCCTTAGGGAAGTTGCCTGCCCATCCACTGAATGTTGTCTCACTGTCACCTGTGACCCACCTTCAGACCGTCCTGAACCTTATAACCACCTTAGGTGTTTTTTTTCTTTTTAAACCAATGCCTAGTCCCAACTTCAAAGTAATTGAATCAGGCATTTCTGGGGGTGAAGCCTGAACATCAGCCTTTTAAAAAATTCTCCAGTGACTATGGAGAACCCCTAGGTCTAGCAAGTCACCCTATTTTATTTCCTCCAGAGCACTTAAGACAATCTGAACTAGTAGTTTATGTATTTGCTTATTTGTTTGCATGTTTGGGATTAAATGAACCGAGCGGAAAGAGTCTTAGGGTTCCTTCCCTTCCCAGGGGGCTGAGGACGGTGCCTGCACACATGTTGCTGACCCAATCTTAAACCAAGAAACGTGATGGAGATGAGAAGTCAGCCTTCTGAGGGTACCTCCACAGCACCTCCTAGCATATGGGCTTTCTTTCCAGTCGCTGCCAAAATGATCACTTGTTTAAACCCACAAAATACACCCCAAATCCAGCAGGCTGTGGAGGTCCCACGGCTCAGGTGGTAGGACGGTGATCAGAGAAGGTCCCAAAGCAGAGTCAGCAAAGGTTTTCTGTCAAGGGCCAGAGAGTAAATCTTCCAGGCTGTGTGGTTCACACCATCTCTGCTGCAACTGGTCAGCTCAGCCATTGTAGTTTGAAAGCAGCTCCATGTCAATGAATGGGCGTGGCTGTGTCTCAATAAAACTTTATTTACAAAAACAGGCAGTGGGTTGGATTTGGTCCTCGAGACATAGTTTGCCCATCTCTGCACTAGATATGGCTTAAGAGCTGGACCACTGGCGCCCACCCATGGGACCTTGGGCAAGTCACTTAACCTCTCTGTGCCTCAGTTCTCTCATACGTCAATGGGAATCATAAAGGGATCTAGTTCATAGGGTGGTTGAGGATTAAATAAATTAATGGGCATAAAGTGCTCCAGACAGTACCTGGCACTCAGCAAACACATCAGTAAATCTTAGCTACTCTTTTTTTTTTTTTTTTTTTTTTTGCGGCACATGGGCCTCTCACTGTTGTGGCCTCTCCCGCTGCGGAGCACAGGCTCCGGATGTGCAGGCTCAGCAGCCATGGCTCACAGGCCCAGCCGCTCCGTGGCATGTGGGATCCTCCCAGACCGGGGCACGAACCCGAGTCCCCTGCAATGGCAGGCAGACTCTCAACCACTGCGCCACCAGGGAAGCCCTAGCTACTCTTATTATTACTATCTAGAAGCAGAAACAGCCCTGAGATCAAATCCCAGCTACTCCTCTTACTAGGTGTGTCCCTTGGGCAAAGAGGTCTCTCTCAACCTCCATTTCCTCAGCTGTAAAATGGGATAATAATAGTGTCCCCCTCTGGGGTTGCTGTGGGATGAAATGAGCATATATATGCCAAGTACTTTGCCAAGTGCATAGTTAAGTGCTCAACAGCCAAAGTCAATAGTAGTACTTCCCAGAAGGATACCAAGAGAAACACTAAACAAATCAGAGCAAAACCTGGGCACATTATGGCCCTGGCTGTAAGCTCAGGCTGCTGACCTGGCCTGAATCTGGTATGTGTGGTCTGAGGGGCCCTTTTTAAAGTTGTTTTCTTGCAACCCTTTCCACACAACCCCTCCTTGAGATTTCAAAGTCAAAGAAAAACACAGGGCAGGCAGTTTCCACATTCCCCCGCCCTATCCCTCTGCATCTGGAGCTCCTGCTGACTTCAGTGGGACGGGATGCTTGGAGACTTTCAGAGAGGAGACACCCTCGACAGCGACCGGGTTCAGTAAGTGGACAGTGGGGAAGGGAGGGAATAAGAGAGAACCGTCATTCTCTGACACGTTTATATGCCAAAGTGGGGGCAGCTGAAGTTGAAGTCCGTGTGTGTGTGTGTGTGTGTGTGTGTGTGTGTGTGTGTGTGTGTGTGTGTTGGGGTACAAGTAGCAGAGTGACGGAGGAGGAGGGAGAGGACACTGTGTCAGTGAAGTTCTGCAGAGGGACGGCGCCTCCCTAGGATCAGCTAAAGCAGTGATGGGGGCGATTTTGCCTCCAGGGGACCCTGGGCAATGTCTGGACGTTTTTGGCCATCAGAACTGGGGAAGGAGTGCTACTGGCATTTAGTGGGTAGGGGCCAGGGATGCTGCTAGACACCCTACAGTACACAGGACAGTTCCCCACAGCAAAGAATTATCCAGGTCAAAATCTTGATAATGCCAAGGCTGAGAAACTCTGAGCTAAAGGGGAAGGATTTTACTGTACACAGTGATGGATGCAAATGCAATTAGATCTTTGGAATCTAAATTATGGCACAAATGAACCTATCTACAAAACAGAAACAGACTCACAGACATAGAGAACAGATTTGTGGTTGCCAAGGGGTAGAGGAGGGATGGACTGGGAGTCTGGGGTTAGTAGATGCAAACTATTACATTTAGAATGGATAAACAACAAGGTCCTACTGTATAGCACAGGGAACTATATTCAACATCCTGGGATAAACTATAATGGAAAGACTATAAAAAGAATGTGTGTGTATATATATATGTGTGTGTATATATATACATATATATATATATATATATATATATATAAACTGAGTCACTTTGCTATATAGCAGAAATTAACACAACCCTGTAAATCAACTATTCAATAAAAAAGAAAGGTCTCTGTGACTCATACCCATTTTTCACATAGTTATTCATTCAACACTTATTTCCTGAGCATCTACTATGTTTCAGGTGTTGAGGAATAAATGGGGTCCCTTATGGGAATGTTATTTTTTATTTCTATAATACTACTACCTTCACATCATCCGTCAGTGGAAAACTATATGTTCATGGTTTTCTCATAATTATAGAAAACGTGGGCTCAGATTCATCAAATATCATGAAGTTTTATTGCAACCAGGCATGTTTTATCTCCCTGACGAACTCGTCTCCTAAGTCATGACTGGAAGTTGGCTAGAAACGAAGTTGGCTTGGCTGGGCACTTGGATTTTTCTCTTCTGGGAGCAGGAGAGCCCATGGGAATGTTAGGCAGAGGAATAATTTTGGAAAACCCTACCCAGGCAGCATCGTGGCAGGTGGCATGGAGGGAGGTGTAGGGACAGGCAGGCAGATCAGTTTTGTAGATGAAAGTTCCAGATTGGGCAAAAAACATCAGCGCTACAACTAACGGCGTGATGGTGAGAATGAAATGTTGGGGTGGAGCTAGAGCAATTTCTGAGCTACTCTGACAAACCCTTCGTGATGGATGCAATGGGGTACAAGGGGGGAGGGACTGGGAGGAGGCCAGCGAGGATTCGGGGCTTCTAGCTTGAGTCATGAGTGGATGGTAGAGTTCACAGCCAACAGGAAAAACCTGGTAGGAGGGAGCAGGGAATGTGGTTTGGGACGTGCTGCAAGTTATCATGCTGATGTATTTTATTCCTAAGAGATCCTCAGAAAACTTCTTGGTGTATTAGTTTCCTGCATTAGGTCTTGAGAGCATTACAGTATCGAACAGACCAAACCACATGTTTACAATCACCAAGGTAGCATCTGTTGAGTACTTCCTCCGTACCGTAATTGCTTTACCTTAATTAAGTCATTTAATTCTTAAGGCAGAAATGCTTATGTGGGCACCAGAGTCCAGCTTTTCTTCCCTCTCAACACAGATCTAGATTATTTCCCAGCCTCCCGTGCAGTTAGATGCAGCCAATGACGGAGTTCTGGCCAATGAACCATGAGCAGAAATGTTGTGTGCAATGTATAGGTTTGGCTGGTAAAGAGTTTACCACTTGATCATTCCCTCTCTTTCTTTATCCACCTGCTGACTGGACTAGCCTCTGAGGCACTAAAGGAGGCAAAGCTAAAGGGAGCCCAGGTCCCTGGGGGACCACATGCAGAACACCAGTCTACCAGAGAACACTGTTACTGGTCTTTGAGTGAGTGAGAAATCAGCTGTGATTGTGTTAAGCCCACAGACTATAAGACTTGCTTGTTACAGCAGCTAGCATTACCTACACCAGTACAGATCATTTACCTACACAGTGGAATTTTATACAGCCACTGAGATACGCAAGAGTGATACCAATTGTCTCGGAGGCAATTCCATGAATAACACTGAGAAAAAAATATGATGCTAAACATGTGTAATATATTATTTTAAAAAACCATCAGTGATTCCTTCTGCCTCTTTTCAACCCTCAAAATAAAAAAATAAAATAAAAATAAAAAACCCAAGTAAACCCAAACTTAAGTTCATGTGTTTAGGAACACAGGAGTATAGAGAAAAATGTGGAAGACTACAAGGTCAGGGATTGGCAAACTATGGTCTGAAGGCCAAATCTGGTCTACTACCTGATGTGTAAATAAAGTTTCATTGGAACACCACCATGCCCCTTGGTTTACATATTTCTATGGCTGTTTTCGTGCTATGATAATGACAGGGTTGAGTAGTTGCAATGGAGACTGTTGAGTAGTTGCGATATTTACTATCTGGCCCTTTACAGAAGCAGTTTGCTGATCCTTGTACCAGGTGCACACATAGGAAAAATAAAGATTATGCTATATCTGCCAATGAATCTACTGACAGTATCTGATATGGAAAAATGTCCACCATATAAAAGTGGAAGGTAGGAAGGTGCAGTGTGCAAAGCTGATCCCATTTTTGTAAAAAGAAAACTATATGACTTTGTACGATGGCTTGCGTATATATTAAGACACATCTGCAAACGTACACGCCCGACAATTACCAGCGGTCCCATCGAAGAGGAAACATGGGGACTTCCTACCTTTTTTTAATATATAAAAAATATATATTAAAAAAGTTCTTTATAAAAAAAACTTTATATATTTCAGCATCATCTCAACATTTTATGATGAGCCTGTTACTTTTGTAATTAAAAATAAAACCAATACAGGAAAAAAAAAGTCACAAGAAACTTGAACCCCAAAGAGTGTGAAGCAGAAATTGTGGAGAGCAGTTCTTATACCTCCTCAGACTTCCTAAATGCCGGGCTGGGGCCTGGCTGGCACACAGTAGGTGCTCATTAAATGTATGCTGACTGCATGAGCAGATGTTGGAGAAAATCAGTAACACAGCAAAAGAACGAAAAGAAGAGAAAGAGAAGAAATCCCTACCTCCTTCTGCTCACCCAGCAGTGCCTGGAAATCAACCCAGCCCCAGGACAGGCTGGCGTTCCATTCTGACCTTTAGAATAACCAAAGGTATGGCACTGCTTCTTCCCTACCCCCAAATCAAGGCAAACAAACAAACAAACAAAAAACCTAGAAGAAGTCCTCTGTCAAACATGTTCGGCGGGCAGACCACACCAGCCAGCCTTCCCTGGGCATCACACATGCCTCACTGTAAGAACTGTGCATCATCAGAGCTCATTTCCCTTTGGATCCAGTTCAAGGGTGACATGAACTCACAGCTCTGCTCAAGGCTGAGCAGGAGACGTTGAGGAGGACGAGGTGACTCTGGGGGCCTCCTGGTGTTTGAGGGACAACACGTAAGAGCCCTTCAGTCACTCACCAGCTCGAGGAAGGAGCATCTGCTTATGTTATTGCTGTTGTAACATGGGTCACTCATCAGCATGGTATTTCTGGAAAGAGGCAGCATAAAAATCACATTAATGTGCTCCCTCAAAGGGAGCTAGCTGCCTGGAGCCTGTTGGCTACACAAATCTTTTGTCCGTAAACCACAAATTCAAAATGAGCTGGAATTTAGAGAGAAACACAGCTGTGTGGGTTGTGAGACTGCGCCTTTACCGTAAGCTCCTAAGTTTACTGATTTTATTTTTCTTAATTGTTCTCCTTCCTCCCTCCCTCCCTCCCTCTCTCTCTCTCCTTCCCTCCTTCCACAAATATATATTGAACTTTGACTATGTGCCAAGCATTGTTCTAGGGTTGGGAGATGGAAGAGTAAACAAAACAAAGTCCCAGCCCTCCAGAAGTTGACATTCTAGTGGGGGAGACAGTGAATGGGGGACACATAACTATTCTAGGCAGGGTGACCAGGAAAGGTCTCTTGGAGGAGGTGACATTTGAAGAGACACTTGATATAGATAACAAGTGATGTGAAGAGGAGGCAGGGATGAGTGACCAGGCAGAGCAGCATATGCAAAGGCCGTGAGGTGGAAATGAGCCAGGTGTGTCTGAAAAACAGAAAGAATAACAGAGCAGTGGGAATGTGGTGAGTAAGAGTAAAACAGGGGCTTCCCTGGTGGCGCGGTGGTTGAGAGTCCGCCTGCCGATGCAGGGGACACGGGTTCGTGCCCCGGTCCGGGAGGATCCCACATGCCGCGGAGCGGCTGGGCCCATGAGCCATGGCCGCTGAGCCTGCGCGTCCGGAGCCTGTGCTCTGCAACGGGAGAGGCCATAACCGTGAGAGGCCCGCATACCGCAAAAAAAAAGAGTAAAACGGATAGGAGAACACATCCAAGAAGTAGCCAGGGGCCACATCATGCAGGGCCTTGTAGGCCTTGGTAAGGCTGAGTATACTGGGAATTCGCTATAAAGTTTTGAACGAGAGTGGCATGATTCAATTTGTTATAAAGCAGAAACTAACACACCAATGTAAAGCAATTATACTCCAATAAAGATGTTAAAAAGAAAAGAGAGAGAGTGGCATGATCGTTTCTAATGGGAGCTTCTTTGTTCCAACTTTTTTACAAAATCCAAGCTTATCTATTCAAGGAACTTTGAAGCCATAGAAAAGAAAAAGGAAGGAAAAATGCTACCTGTGATCTTAGCATCTCTATCCATATAGTTCTCAACCAGGATGATTTCCCCCACCATGGGAGACTTGGCAATGACTGGAGAAATTTTTGGTTGTTACACCAGGAGGTGGTGGTGGCGGCTGCTACTAGCACCTAGTGGACAGAGGCTAGGGATGCCGCTAAACATCCTACGATGCACGGGGCAGCCCCCACCAAAAAGGATCAAATGTCAATATTGCCAAGGTTGAAAACACCTGTTCCAGGCCAATGTTTTGGGACATCTCCCCTGCCCCCAACTCTTCTAGTTCTTACATTCATTTATTTTTAATACAGTTGAGCTCCTATGGGATATTCTACATTGATGCTGCTCTTTCCACCAAACATGAAAGCGCAATCCACTGTTCCCCAAGGTTTTTTACAAATGCTATGATGGTACCATATTCCTTAGGGTTGGGTGTCATAACTGGCTTAACGTAGTGTGGAGGTTATGGACACAGCTTCTGGGCCCCTCCTACCAGGTGGGTTAACTTGGGGAGTGACTGAGCCTTGTGACCTCAGTTTCCCCATCTGTAACATGGGCTTAACATTTAACTTGCCCCAGAGGATCATCATGAAGATTAAAAGAATTAGTATATGTAAAGCATCAACCAGGGGCACATGACTAAGTAGCAGAGAAACATTAAGCTATGACGATTACTCGACTATCATCTCTTTTGCTTCTTCCAAGTTTTAAGACGAGAAATAACGTCAAAACTTTATTTCACGTTAAAATATTTCAAAAAAATAGAGTTCTGGGACTTCAAACGTCAGGTCCCTTAGAGTAGGATGATATTTGAAAATTGAATTACATGAGTTGTGCAAAACTGAAATAGAATGAAATAGAAATGTGGATGAACTTCCATTTTCTGTGCATGTAGATATAGCATGACTCCTTGACCCTCATTACTCTGGGGAAATGCCTTGAGTTTTGCATCTTGAACTCACTGGGAGGCTTCCCTGGTGGCGCAGTGGTTGAGAGTCTGCCTGCCGATGCAGGGGACATGGGTTCGTGCCCCAGTCCGGGAAGATCCCACATGCCGCGGAGCGGCTGGGCCCGTGAGCCATGGCTGCTGAGCCTGCGCGTCCGGAGCCTGTGCTCCACAACGGGAGAGGCCACGACAGTGAGAGGTCCGCGTATCGCAAAAAAAACCAAAAAACAAAAAACAAAACTCACTGGGGATGTAACCTCTTCTGTAAAAGTCTTAGGATGTCCTGCTTCTATGCCAGCAGGGCTGACCTGGAGTGAGGATCTTGTAGAGTGAGTATGGGCACCGCTGGCCCCAGGGGATCGGTGGGGCTGGACTGGCAGGACTCACACTCTGTGGAAGAAGAGCTCCAGTGGTGGCTTGGGGTGGGGCCAGCCTACGGTGGAGGCTGGGCTTCACTTTCTCTTCGTGCACAGCCTCGCCGTGACCTAACACCACCTTTAAACAAGCATGCACTGAGGACTCCCTCAATTACTGAGTGCTTGCTCTGTGCCAGGCACTTTGCACTCACAGTGGATAAAAACATGGGCTCTGGGACCAGACTGCTACGTGTACACCCGATCCAGCACTCACTAAGCCCAAGCCACTCAGCCTCTCTGTGCCATACTTTCCTCATGTGTCATATACATGTTACGATAGTACCTACTTCATAGGGAGGTTGTGAAGATTCAATAATACATGGAAATCCCTGAGGACAGCACTTGACTCTTTGTGAGCCGTCAGGAGGCGGTAAATATTACTATGACCTCCTTTGAACTTCCTAGCAACTCTATGAGGTCGGAGCTCTTCTTAGCTTCCATTGTGCAGAAGCAGAACTGAGGGAAACAGAGGTTGAGACCCTTGCCCAAAGCCACACAGTAAGCGGTGCAGCCAAGGCTGCAATCAAAGCAATCTGCTTCACCCTTAACCTCTGGGCCATACACAGACAAATGCACACAAGTCTTAAAACGGGTATCAACTTAACACTTAAACAAAAGTATCAACCGTTCGAGCCAATCTTGAGCAGCCTGTTCATTCAATAAATATTTACTGAGCACCTACTATGTGCCCGAGAGGATGTGGGGATGGAGCTACCCCACCATCTAGCTCTACATACAGTCTGAAGTTTAAGTCGCAAAAATGGAGGCGAACAAAATCAAGAGGCAGAAAGCACCTGGAATCCTGATTGCCTCACCTGAGCCCTGAACCAGCTATACTTGAATGCAGAACCAGCTATACCTGGATTCTCAGTTCCTTGAACCTATAAATGCCCTTTACTCACTAAGCCAGTCTGAACTGGGTTTTCTGTCACTTGTAACTGTAAGTCTTGACTATGAGAGTTAGGTCTGGTCCGACTTATTCTCATACTTGGAACAGTTTCTAAAGCGTTATGCCCCAATTTCACTCCTAATTTCAGTTTTTTCCATAAAAGAAACTGGGTCATCTATGTTTCTGGTATTACCTGATGGAGCACATTACAGTATATTTCCAAGCTAAACCCTTAACCCCTTAAAAACCCCTCAAATGCCAACCACAATTTAAAACCTTGTCTTTGAGATAACTAATACGGTAGTTATGAATGCTGTTCATCAAATATTCCAGGTTTGTCTGTTGGGTAGGACTATACCTCTTCATCCTATTTTAAAGTTATGGTCATGTGAGTTACTTTGGCCAAAGAAGTGTTAAAGGAAATGACAAGCAACCTTTCCGGGCAGAGGCTTGGAGAACTAGTGTGTGATGTTCTGTAGCTTCAGAGTCCCCAGAAGACCCAGGAGGGACATGGAGCAGGAGCAATAAATAAATATCTGTTGATTTAAAGTCACTCAGATTTGGGGCTATTTGTTACTACAGCAGAGTCAAGCCTATCCTGACTGATATTAATAGAATATATGAGAGTGTACGGCATGTAGTAAGAGTCAGTATTGTTTCTTGAAACTTTTATTTACATATATATTTTGTGTGGTGGTGGTGCTGGTGGGGGCTATGTCTTCTATGTGCACATGTGGTTTTTCTTTTTTATGTCATTACAAGATTGCAATAAATATGTTTCTTACTGAGAATCATCGTCAAAAGTGTTTAAAAACAGTAGTCTAGGGCCTCCCTGGTGGCACAGTGGTTGAGAGTCCGCCTGCCGATGCAGGGGATACGGGTTCATGCCCCGGTCTGGGAGGATCCCATATGCCGCGGAGCGGCTGGGCCCGTGAGCCATGGCCGCTGGGCCTGCGTGTCCGGAGCCTGTGCTCCGCAACGGGAGGGGCCACAACAGTGAGAGGCCCGCATACAGCAAAAAAAAAAAAAAAGAAAAAAAAAAAACAGTAGTCTGGAACTTCGGAAAAATTTTAGGGTCCAGAAAAGAACATCTAAAAATTTGGAGGGGAAATTCCCTGGTGGTCCAGTAGTTAGGGCTCCAATGCTTCCACTGCAGGGGGCACAGGTTGTATCCCTGGTCAGGGAACTAAGATCCCACAAGCCCTGAGGTGTGGCAATCAATACATACATACATACATACATACATACATACATACATACATACATTTGGAGGACTAGACAGGAGAACTTTGGATAAAAGGTCTAAGATGCTAAGTTTGGAGGAGTTGATTTCAATGCTCTTCATGTACATGAAAAGAAAGGGTGTTTTGCAAGCCCTTTTCCAACTCTCTAGGGCAGGGGTCAGCAAAAGTTTTCTGTGAAGGGCTAGACATTAAATATTTTAGGCTTTGGAGGCCCAGAGGTCTCTGTCACAACTACTCTGACTCTGCTGATGTAGGGAGAAGGCAGGCACAGACCATACAGAACTGAGTGAGCATGGCTGTGTTCCAATAAAACTTTAATGACAAAATAGGCATCTGGCCAGATTGACCTGTAGGCTGCAGTTTGCTGGCCCCTGCTCCAGAGCCTCAAACAACGAGGTAGAAACAGGTTGAACTGTAAGGACTTACATTTGAGATCCACAGAAGAACTAAAGATGAGTTCCTAGTGGAAGAACAAGGGCCCCATCATCTACATTAGGGGGTCAGTAAACCACCACCCCTGGGCCAAATTCTAGCTGCCTTCTGTTTTTGTAAATAAAGTTTTGTTAGTTTAGGTGTTGTCTATGGTTGCTTTCATGCCATGGCAGTAAAGTTGAGTAGTTGCAAAACAGACCATTGGACCACAAAGCCTAAAATATTTATTATCTGGCTCTTTACAGAAAATGTTTGCTGATTCCTGGCCTACACGGCCTCAAGTATGCCCAGGCTCATGTTCAAACGATGGTGTTTGGGGGCTTAGGGTGGATCCAGAGCCACATCCAGAAAAGAACTTAGAACAAAGGCAGCCCCAAGCAGAACAATATTTTTAATAAGGTAAATAGGGCAAAAGCCAAAATGAATCAAAATAACCTCTGGGCCTGCACCCTGGAGAGATTTTGACCACAGTGATGTGCAAGAAATGAGTTCACAGCTAAGACGTGCTCCATAAATGTTAAAATAACAAGAACGATACATAGTAATAAAACACAAAGCCACGCACCCTGTCTCCAAAGGCAAGACCTCCCAGCGTTTTGAGCTTAGAAGTAAGGAGGGAGCAGCCCTCACCACCAATGGCCCATCTTGGCAGAGGGTTTGATGGTCCTACAGGGACCCAACGGGCGAGGTCCAGAGGAGGAAGAAGTTCAAACACAAGCAGGCACTGGAGAAAAGCCAATCTCGACCATGAGACTCTAACTTCCACTGGGAAATGGTACCCAGATCCCAAGGTCAACACTTATTTGTGAAGCCCTCAGCGCTCAGGGTCTTCTGTGCCAGGACCACCTGGGTTCCAAGTCAGCCCTCATCCCAGGCACACAAGATCCCAAGTGCCGGACCTTAAGCCAGAGTAGGACAGCTCAGTGTCTTTCATGCTGTGAGACTCGCCAGCTGGTGTATTGATCTGATTGTTCCAGCACCTCCACCCTCTGCCGTGGAGCCTGCTAGAGGTCTGAAAAGCTAAAGCAAAACACCCAATCATCACATCAAGAGCTTGCTACAAAAGCTGACAAAGCAGAGAGGAGCAATGATGCATCCCTTCCTGCAACACGCCCAGCAGGGCCCAGCAGGCCACAGAGGTGGAAGGCAGATCCCGTCCAAAATCATCAAATGCCGAGGCGTAAGAGAGGTTGAACTCTCTGAAATGGCTTGAAGTTGGTTAAAAATAGGGAGCTTGAGCTTTCTAAAAATTCAACGGATTGGCACTCAGAGTCCAGCTGCCCAGGCTCACTCCGGCCAGTTCTTACACAGCACTTAGGAAATGGCAGGCATTGTTGTAGGCACTTTACACAGAAGATCTCATTCAATCCACAATATGATGCAGATTCTATAATTAGCCCCATTTTACTGAGGGAAATGAGGAAACTGAGGCCCAGGGAGACTAAGGCTACCCAGATAAAGGAGGAACCTTCCCACTGCTATTCCAGGGGCATATTTTTTCAAAGAACCATATTTTTTTCAAATGAATTGCCAAGAAATAGTAAATGCAGCATTATTACCTTTTATGCTCCTCTCCTTTCCTACCTGATACCTCTTCTTAGTATACAGTTAGCATCAATTAGGTAAGATTTGAGACATGCTATGGTCTGAATGTTTCTGTCTCCCACAAAGTCCATATGTTGAAATGTAACCCCCTGTGTGGTGTAATCTGGAGGTGGTGCCTTTGGGAGGTGATTAGGTCATGAGGGTGGAGCCCTCATGAATGGGATTAGCGCCCCTTTAAAAAAATCCCACAGAGTTCCCCAGCCCCTTCCAGCAGGACACAATGATAAGATTGTCGTGTATGAACCAGGTGAGCTCTTACCAGACACCAGATCTGCCTTGATCTTGGAATTCCAGCCCCCAGAACCGTGAGAAGTAAACATTTGTTGTTTAAGCCACCCAGCCTATGGTAACTTGTTATAGCAGCCCAAACTGACTAAGACAAGACATAAACATAACAAACTCTTCTGAACACTAATTTTGGGACAGGTCCTACTGGGAGCTTGACAGCAAACAGCTGGTTGGATCATCCCAACAATGCTATAGAGTAGATGCTATTTCCCCCCCCCCACCATCTCAGAGACGAAGCTGCAAGGTTCAAAAAATGCCCTTGAGATGCAGTGACACCAGTGGCTGGCAGCCCTGAGTCCTCACCAAGCACTGCCAGATGTCTGACACACACTCTGCGTTCTTCTCCTCACAGGTCCCTTACCCCAGCACTCTGAACAGCCCCTTACTCTCCCATTGCCCACATGAGGAGACTGAGGCTGCAGCTGGCCCAACGCTATGCAGCCCTTACCAACCCCTCACAGAATCAGAGATGTCCACCACTGGAAAGGGCCTTTGGGCATCTTGTCCCCAGCCCCAACCCCGGTCCTCAGGGCTGGAGTGAGAATCTCCCATCACACACACTCACCTCCCTGTTTCAGCTGTTTCTGAGGCTCCCCGGGGCCAGCCAGAGAAGCCAGAACAGGGAGGAGGCTTCTGCTTGGAAACCTGCTCAGAGAGAGTTTGGAGGCTCCAAGCTAACTCCAGGAGCTTTCAGCATCCACCCTGTTTGTTTTTGGCCCAAGCCAACTTCCTGTACTTGAGAGAAAAGGCATCTTTTATTCTTTTTTTTTCCTTAAAAAAATTTTTTTTTAAACATCTTTATTGGAGTATAATTGCTTTACAATGGTGTGATGGCATCTTTTTAAAGAGAAAGAAAAGAGGAGAGGGGGAGAGAGAGAAAAGCAAAAGATAAAAATAATGGGCTTCAAGCCGCGGGGAGGTTCTATTAACAGAAAGGCGTCTTGAGGAATTACAAGGAATTACAAACAGGCAACAACACGTGGATTAAGTTTCCCTTAAAATTCTTACAGCTTTGGAAATTAGCGAGGAGGGGGAACACCGGGGGCCAAATCGATTCTAGCTTCCTTCTACATACTCTGCTACCATCCTTTTTTGTTTAGGTATATGTCACCCTTGAAGTCCTTTGGGGATAAAAGTTTGAACTGGAAGAAATTCACGCTGAGCACAGGCAAGCTGGCCTCCAGGGTGAGCCTTCCTGCCCAAATGCTGGATCTGGGACTCTGTGCCCCCTGGTTACAACATTCATTCAACAGCTGACAACAGTTACTGGGCCCAGAGGGGGCCATGCCTCAGGCCGGGCACTTCAGTGGCTTTTTCTCCTTAAATCTCATGACAAATCTATGAGGTAAATATATATATTCTCTCCATGCTAGGAGAAAGCTGAGACTTGGAGACAGCAAGTTGTTTTTAGTCATTCAACAAACACGAGCACTTACTGTTTACTGGCACTGTGCTAAGGCCCATACACTTGGTCAGGATTTCTGTCGACACTGCTGACATTTGGGGCTGGATAATTCTCTGTTGGGGGGCTGTCCTGGGCACTGTTGAGCAGCATCCCTGGCCTTTACCCACTAGATGCTTGTAGCATCCTCTCCCCAGTTGTGACAAAGATGTCTGCAGACACTATTAAATGTCCCTTGGTGGGGAGGGGCAAAAGTCACCCCTGGTTGGGAACCACTGCCCTACGAGGATTCACTCACAGAATCCTCCCTGTGAGGCAGGTCTGTTGGGGTCCTCATTTCACAGATGGGAGAACCTGGCTTGGGGAGGTTAAGTCGCCTGCTCTTGCCCGAAGTCACACAGCTAGTGTCAGAGAGGGGACTTGAGCCCAGCGGAGAGCCCTGCTCACACTTAATTCGGCGGTAAGTACATATTCAAGGTTGCGCAGCTGGTTGTTGGAAGCCTTCGAGAGGTTGCATTTTGGAACTGTATGAACTCAACTGTTAGGTTCTCTCAACTACACGAAAAATGTCCCTAGGTCAGTGGGCTCCTCATCTTTTCTCTAAGAAGGTCCTTCTCTTACAAAATGGTGCCTTTCCTCGGCTTGTCCACTGTACCCTCCTTGGTGAGGAATGTTCTAGAAAGAATGTCAATAATAAGAAGTCTAGTAACAATTACTTCACAATTGACAAGCACTTTCATAATATGAAGAGCCAGCGTCTATTGTGTACTCACCACTATGCTCTGAGGGCTTTTAAAATATTTCCTCTAGGGGCTTCCCTGGTGGTGCAGTGGTTGAGAGTCTGCCTGCCGATGCAGGGGACGCGGGTTCGTGCCCCGGTCCGGGAAGATCCCACATGCTGCGGAGCGGCTGAGCCCGTGAGCCATGGCCGCTGAGCCTGCACGTCCGGAGCCTGTGCTCCACAATGGGAAAGGCCACAACAGTGAGAGGCCCGCGCAAAAAAAATAAAATAAAAATTTCCTCTAACCGTTATGACAAGCCTTTGAGGATCTCCATGTTACAAATGAGGAAACTGAGGCACAGAGAGGGGAAGTAACTTGCTCCAGGTCAGACAGCTGGTAGGTGGGCACTGCTACCTACCAGGATAAACTGCCTCTCCTAACAGTGCTGACTGAAGTTCTACGCACAGTGCAAATCATTTTCTCACCCTAGCCCTGGAAGATAGATAAGACGGATATCGTCACCCTATTTTAGGAATTTTAGAAGCTGAGCCCCAGAAAGATTAAAGAGCCTGCTGAGGCCACAGCTAAGGATGTGAACCTAGGAGTCTGATTCTAGAGATTGAGTCTAATTTACATCATCTCACTAAATCCTTCCACTGCCACTTTACAGAAGACATAATGTGATACTGTGCTCCAGTGTGGGGACTTGCCCAGAGCCAGGATTTGAACCTGGGCCTGTGTGATTCCAAGGCACAGGCCTTCCCACTGCACCATCTGGCACATGGTCTCCTTGCTGATGCCCCCGACCAGCTTTCTCCACCAAATACACCTTGGCAGCCAGCGGGCCTGGGGCTTTCGAAAGGTGGCATATCTTACACAGCTTCCACTGTTTATTTCATAGTTGTTTCCCCGTTTACACCAAAGGGAACCATCAGAAGTGGCCCTTCCAGGTGGTGAGACAGATGGCGAGTCAGGAGGCTGGGGAGCCGGCAGGCACATCTTTCACCTTGGGGTCACTGGCTCGCTCCGCAGGTCCCCTGAGGCGGCAGGCACCATTCCCCTCCCACAGCTGTTGGGCCTCGCCTGTGAGAGGCCTGGGGGTGCCCAGCCTGGTCTGTGGGAGACAGCTGGCCACAGCCCGCAATGCTACCAGCTGCCTGGAGCTGTCCATCCCTCCCTCAGCTGGCCTGTTGCCTTCCACTCCCAGAGTCCTTTGCCTTGACCTGGCCACCATCGCAGATCAAAGTGTTTAACCCCTCGAGGGCCAAAGGCCCACAGAGATGGGCTCAAGCCCTGGCTAGATGGGTGATCCTTTGTGCCTTTTCTTTTATATCCTTACCACCATTTGAGTTTTGTACCGGTGCCTATAAGCTATGTGACCTCAATAATTGCTATTGTTATTTTCATTTATTTTTAAAATTAGTAATAGCAGTATGTGCAGAATGATTAAGAATGTGGGCTCTGGATCCAGACACACCAATCCTGGGTCCCCACTCAGGACCAAAGTGATCTTGGGCCAATGATTTAACCTCTCGGTGCTTCTGTGTCCTTATCTGTGAAACAGTTCATTGATTTATGTTTCTGCCCACTCTGTCTAGGAAGCCATCTATCTATTTATTTATGTTTTTAAATTTGGGTGAATCCTTGAAAGGCCAGATCAAGCCTTTTCTCCTCCATGAAGATTTCTGAGATATCAGGCAGGCATATCATACTTCTTGTATATCTTCTCACAGATCTTTGAACAATATTGGGCACACACAAGATCTTTCATCTAATAACAACTATGAATGGCTACGTTTTATTGGGCATTACTATAAACCCAGTACTGTCCTAATGCTTAACATATATTACTTTACTCTTCCCTCAAACTTTATGTCTTGTTAATATATCCATTTTACAGATAAGGAAACTGAAGCTTACAGAGGGTAAGTGACTTACCCAAGATCCCAGCAGTAATAAGTGGAACAACTAGGCCTTGGTGAATTTCCTGGGGATGCGCAGGCCCATTATGCAAGGCAGGAAGTCTAGAGTTTTTGCTGCACCATCTCTTACAAATAGAGGGCAGAAAGCGAAGAGCTCTGATTTCTAAGAATATCAGTCCTGCTTTCTTATAGCGAAGTTCTGCTGCGAACGAATTAGTTTCTGTGGTAAGGATTTACAGTAAATCATTCTCTTTCCCTGGAAGATGTGTATATTAGGGCCATTTTTGGTGCAAATGACAGGAAGTTTAGCTAGTTTAAGTAAAAAAGAGAATTTATTGGCTCACGTAACTGGAAACCTGAGGAGTAGCTAGCTTCAGATATAGCTTGATCAAGGGATTTAAAAAATAGTAAAGTTATTACTTCTCTCCCTGTCTTTCTCTCTCTCTCTCTCTGTTTTGCTTTCCTCCATGTTGGCTTCATTCTCTGGCATTCTCTCCCCCAAGTTGTTGGCAAAGATAAGTTCTTGGTGTGTCCAGCCTGACCCCCTGCCAGCTCTTCAATCCCAGTACATAGTAAGATCATATTTTTCCCTAATAGTACCAGCTAAAATCCAGGAATTATTCTGATTGGCTAAGCTGGGATCATGTGACCATCTCTGAACCAATCACCATCACCACGGTGATGCTATGCACTCATTGGTCAGATCTGTGTCTTATGCTCACCATATGGGAAGGGGAGTGAGACCCTCCTGAACTGGGAGTGGGGAAGGAGTGTTTCCCAAAAGTACAATCAAAGTGATTTTATGTCAAGAAGGTGGAATGGATCTGGACTGGCAACTCACAGTCCAGTGGTAGAGAGACAGAGAGAGAGACACAGAGAGCGAGAGAGAGAGAGAGATGTGTAAGCTCCTTATGAAACTTTGGGGTAAAGATAACGTAATGAAACAACACACCACAGAACTAGAACAGAGGCAAAAGCCTGCGGCCTGAGAGTGGGTGAGGGGCTCTTCAAGGGAAATCAAAGCAAGTTACCAAAAGAAGAGGAAGCTGGCCCCAAACCTAGTCTCTCCGGGTCTGGAATGGCAGGTCTGGAAGAGACCAATTAACTGGTTTCTCTTCACAACAACCCCAAGATGTAGGTATTGGTAGTATGTCCATTATAAAGATGGGGAAATAGAGCATTTAAACAACTTGCCCAGCTGAGTAGCACTGGAACTTCAACCCAGCCAGTGGGCTGAGTCTTAACCACTATGCTGATCATCCCTCCTAAGAGAGGCAGAATCTGAACCATGTGATTTAACTTGTCCAGGAAAGAGCACTTCCCATCTTCAGATTGCCTTAAGCATCACAAGCTGATGCACTGAATTCCAGACAACCCCCACTTCTTAAAGACACGTTGACTTCCCAGTGCTCGTTCATCCCTAAATCTGACCATTTCCCTTTCCCTAACTCCCTCTCACCTCTACAATCTAAGGCAGACTCCATCTTTGAGATTTCTCTTCCATCCATCCCCTCCTCTCCATCCCAAGACCGATACACAGTTCAAGATACACCCTCATGTCTTTCTGGGATGACCCACAGGTTCTGACTGCCTCTGTGTCTCTCCAAAAGTCTGACCACTGCACTGTTTCAGACCCTTCAGAGGTGCTGTGGGGCTCACAGATGATGTTCAAACTCTCCACTATGCAAAGTGATCAGCTATCTCCCTTGTCTGCTGGTACCACCTTTGAACACTTCTCCCATTTGGGGGAATTCCCACATCACGGGCCGCAGATCCCCATAGAAGATGCCAGAAATTTGCTTTCTCAGCCTCCCGTGCAACTAGAATGCAGACATGGGACCTGTGCTCCACCAATCAGACTCACCCTCCTGAAACTTAGATTAGGAGCCGATGGCTCAAAGGAGAAGACGTGCCATCCAGAAGCCATCCAGTGTTGGCAAAGACAATGGCTTCCAGAAGCAGCCAGAGCAGATGTTCCAGCAGCCACATCCTTGCCAGGGCCTGGGAAGGATTTTCAGGGTCTGGGACCTGGTTTGGCAGTCATCATCCACTGGAGCAGGGCCCAGGTCTGGGCCAGGCACTATGTGACCACCATGCCTTTGCTTGGCCCTTCCCTCACTTCTGCTTAAACTAGCAGAAGTGGATTCTGTTATTTGCAACTAAGACCATGACGGATCCACACGATTTAACCAGCCCTGCCTGAGCTGGCTGCTACCTCTTCCTCACTCCCAGTAACACCTTGCGCCTCTCTGCCCCTTGCACTCTCTGATTCAACTACCCCAAACCTCCTTCAGTTCTGCCAGTCGGCTGGGCTTCTTCACCTCTGGGCTGTCGAGCATGCTGGTCTCACTCCCTGGAACACTTCTCGCCATTTTTTGCTGGGTCACACCTACTCATCCCTCAAGTCTCATCGTTGCTGTTACCTTCCCTTGGAAGTCTTCCCTGAGCCTTGCCCCCGACCAAACTTGGTTAGATGCCCTGTGGTCTATATGGTCTACATGGTAGGATGTCCTGGGGGACCCCCGGGGTATCCTGTACATCCTCTAGCTATGAGCAACACTTATCACACTGAACAGTTATTCCCCATATGACTGTTTGTTTCTTTTCCCCAGAGGGTGGTACTGGGCAGACTCTACAATGTCACCTATGCAGTATTCCTGACAAAATTGTTGAGCCTGAATAATCACAAGGAAACATCAAATAAATCCAAATTGAGAACATTCTACAAAATAAATGGCCTGGATTCTTCAAGAAATGCCAATGTTTTGAACAACAAAACAAAAACACACAAGTAAACAAAAAATAACTGAAAAACTGCCCCAGATTAAAAAAGACCAAAGAAACACAACTAGTAAGTAAAATGCAGGAGCCTAGACTGGACCCTAGACTAAATTTAAAAATCTGATCTAAAAGACATTATGAAGAACTTTGAATAGGAAAAGAATATTAGATGGTAGTACAGTGTTAATAATAAATATCCTGAGTATGATAATAGTATTGGAGTTGTGTAGAATCTCCTTGTAACCAGTATCTAAGATGCCCCACTGATCTCTACTTCCTGGTTTTCATACTCCTGTGAAGTCCCCTCCCACATGGTGCCAGGGCTGCTCTGTGTAACCAGTAGCATACGGCACAAGTGATGATGTATCACTTATGAGATTGGGTTATAAAAGACTGTGGCTTTCATCCTGGCTTCTTGGCAGCTCACCCCCCTCTTTTTCTCTCTCTCTCTTTCTCTCCATTTCTCTCCATCTCTCTCTGTCACTCTCCTTCTCATTGCTCACTTTGTGGGAAGCCAGCTGACATGTCATGAGCAGCCATGCAAAGAGGCCCATGTGGAGAGGGGCTGAGGCCTCCTGCCAACAGCCATGTGAGTGAGCGCAGTGATGCCTCACATGAATGCAGCCCCAGCTGAGGCCTTGATTCCAGACTAGAGACGGACCCTGAAGCAGAGGACCTAGATAAGCTCCATCCAGGTTCCTGCCCCACAACACTATGATATAATAAATATTTGTTTTATCAAGCCATTACATTTGGGGGGTAATTTGTTACACAACAATAGATAACTACGACATACACTAAAATATTTAAGGATGAAGAATTCAAGTAACTCTCAAATGGTCGAGCAAAAGTTTAGAGAGAAAGAGAGTAATAAAGCAAATGTGGCAAACTTTTAACAACTGGTGACATGTGACAGGTATCTGATATTCACTGTACCAAACTGGTAAATTTTGTCCGTTTGATATTTTCCAAATTAAAAAACTGGGGAAAAAAAGAGAAGACTATAGATTTTGGAGGCAGGCTGCTTGGGTTTGAATCTGGACTCTATTTAAGTAGCCCTTTGGGTTACTTAACCTCTCTGTGCCTCAGTTTTCTCATCTGTATATTGGGAATGCAAATAGCATCTATCATAGGATTGTGGTGATGTGGATTGATGTAGGTACAGCTCTGGTACAAATCAGGGTCTGGTTTCCCAAAGAGTCAGCTGTACTACGTCATGCTTGCTTTGTACCCTGAGCCTGGCACAGAGACCTGGCAAATAGTAAGCCCACAAGAAATATTTGTAGAATGAATGAATGAGTCAATTTTCTAACCAGTGGGTTGCAGGCTTCTTTTGGTTTTGAAGAGTTCCTCTGTTAGCCAGAAAAAGTTTCTCTGGAATTCAAGAATTCTAAAATGCTTTGCTGGAAGCATGTCCTGAAAGGTTGGATTAAAAAAGAAAAAAAAAAATCATGCATGCATTGGACTCCCAAACTAGAAAACCAAGGAGAAACAGACAATTATAGGTTTCTCTTGCAAACAACAAGGCCATTCTCTAGACTGGCTTTCCTGTGCGCCAGGCAGAAAATTACCACCAACCCCCAAACAAAAGTCTGTATAAGGTAATAGTAACCAACCCTTACCAAGTGTGTTCACTGTCCCAGGCACTGTTCTTCCTATGCCTAATAATTCCTTTAATCCTTACAACAATGCTCAAAACTAGTACTATTATTCTTCCATTGTACAGATGAGGCACAGAGAAGTGAAGTAACTTGCTTAAGGTCACACAGCTTTGGAAGTTGTGATCTCAGGCAGTCTCAGATCAAATCCATATAACTAAAAAATGTACGATGATTATAAAATCCTTATTCTCCATGAAGTTCCTCCTGTAGGTTCAGGTACATGAGTTCAACCCCAATGCCCCAACCAGCAGAGATTTTTTTCCTTCTGAAACATGAGCTAGATTTGTCTTTACTTTTAACGTACACAAAGGAATTTATTACTTTGCAGTCAAACTGCTCCAGAGCAGTGTTGTCTTTTTTCTTCACAGGGCAAGACTGTCATAAATTAAAAGGGCTCCCCATTCTGCCTGGCACTTAGCTGGGCCACTTAAAATCACTTTGGACTCTGCCCTCAACTGACCTTTCCAAACCACTTTCCAGGCATTACTCCTTCCGGGACCTGAGTGGGGTTGATCATAAGAACTTGACTCTTGTAAATGGAGCCACAAATTATTCCAGGCATGTGGGAAAAAAAAAAAAATCCCCAAGTCACAACAGTCGAAACCTGGCAACAACAGGATTGTCAGGAGGAGTGGGGGACACCCCTCTAATTATCCTGGGAGAAGTGAGTCGGGGAGAGGAACCAGCCTCATTTTCCTGTCCTGACTGAAGAGGGCTGGGGGCAAGTGTTCCTCAATTGATGTCTTTTCACCCCACCCAAGGAGCAATATTTAATACCTGTGTGATCTGGGAGAAAGGCATCTGCCTTTGTGGGAGGAAATGGTGTCCCTTTTGTCCGCAAAACCAAATGCTGTCACTTCCCCTCAAAGTACTTGATGGGAAGATGATGATACTGATAATAGCCGCTATTTAATAAGCCCTCATTATGTCATAACCTCACTTAATTATCACAATTACTCCTACTCATTAAAAATATACTACTACTACTGATATTTATTTATTTGCTGTATGTTGAGAGCATATTATGTGCCAGGAACTTTTCTAAGCACTTAACATGATTTATTTAATTCCTACAGCAGCCCTGTAAGCAGGTACTAAGATTAGCCCTGTTTTGTTGTTTTTGTTTTTTTTTTGTGGTACGCGGGCCTCTCACTTTTGTGGCCTCCCCCGTCGTGGAGCACAGGCTCCGGACGCACAGGCCCAGCGGCCATGGCTCACGGGCCCAGCCGCTCTGTGGCATGTGGGATCTTCCCGGACCGGGGCACGAACCCGTGTCCCCTGCATCGGCAGGCGGACTCCCAACCACTGCGCCACCAGGGAAGCCCTGTTTTTTTTTTCCAGATGAGGACTCTGAGGCACAGAGAGGTGACATCATTTGCCCAAGATCACAGAGCTGCTAAGTGGTTTACCTCTCCACTAAGGTGCATGATATCAAGGTCCCCACTTTCCAAGAGACTCAGATGGGTATCGGGAGGTGACGTGCCTTGAAGACAGCCATGGTAATAATAGTAATTACTAACGTCACCATTTATTGAGTATTTCTTATGTGCCAAACACTTGGCCAGCATGGTCCCATTTAATCCTCATGACAACCCCACGAGGCAGGTACTATCACTAAGCCATTTAGTGGAGGAGACCGAGGCCCGGAGAGGCGAGGCGGGTCACACAGACGGTAGTGCCCGCGGCAGCAAAGAATCAAATCTAGCCTGGGTAATTCAGTTGGTGGCAGCCTATGCAAGCAGATGCTACACAACTGTTCCCAGCAGGCTGCCCTGAACGGGCAGCACACGAGAGCCTAGAAATCGGCCTCAAGCACTCCCTCTATATAGTGCAGGTTTGCCTTTGATTACAGCTGTGATTCTGGGGAAAAGTGTTCCACACCCCAGTGAAGTCTTACCCTCTCCTGCCTGCGCTGGTGCACCAGCCTCCCCCGCCGGCCTCCCTGCCTTGAGACTCAGTGTCTCCAGTCTGGTTTCCTATCACCGCCCTTGGGTATCATGAAAACATAACCAAGGAGTTTGTTTATTCACATAGTAGGTGCTCAGCAAATTTGTGTTGGATGAATGAAGAGACTCTAAAACACAAATTGGACCATAGCCCTTTCCTCTTTGAATCACCTGACATTCAAGACCTCTGGTCACCTGGCCCCTGTTCAGTTCTCCAACCTTGTCCACCTACCCATCTCCCGGTCCATTTATTGAGCACATAAGAAATGCTCAATAAATGGTGACGTTAGTAATTACTATTATTACCATGACTGTCTTCAAGGCACGTCACCTCCCGATACCCATCTGACTCTCTTGGAAAATGGGGGCCTTGATATCATGTACCTTAGTGGAGAGGTAAACCACTTAGCGGCTCTGTGACCTTGGGCAAATGGTGTCACCTCTCTGTGCCTCAGAGTCCTCATCTGAAAAAAAAACCAGGGCTAATCTTAGTACTTGCTTACAGGGCTGCTGTAGGAATTAAATAAATCATGTTAAGCACACTCCCTGTGCTCCAAGCAGGTGAGCTCCTTTTTGTTTCCTAAACATGTCACTTTACACCTTTGGGCCTTTGCTCGTGCTGTTCCTTCTTCCTGAGATTCCCTTCCCCTCACTCCGGGTTCCCCATCTCACCTTTTGAACTCTCATTCAGTCCATGCAATCAGGCTGAAATAAACTGTCTTCTTCAAGAGTCTAGTTGACACCTGTTGATAGTACCTGCCCAGCATTCTTCTCGTCTTCTCTAACAGCATCCTGACTTTCCTCTAGAGAACTCCGCCTTCATTCTCCGTCCACATAGTTTGGATGAAGCTGACAGTCCCACAGTGCCATTTAAAGGGATGGGCACAGGTCCCAAGCCTAGACAATCAGAGCCTTACCCCAGCCCTGACCAATGTGATTGATGGACACATGCTCCAAGCCTGGTCAGTCAGAGCCTCGACCCATCCCTGGCCATCTGTGATTGGTTCAGGGATGGGCACATGACCCAATTTGGACAAGTGAGAGCCAATCTTGTGACTCTGGAGGAGCTTTTGGAAACGAGCAGCCCTGTGGGACTAAAGGGGATGCAGGAGCTGACACCAAGCTCTTCTTATCCATGTTGCTGCCTAAATCCATGTGGGCCGGTTGTCTCCTTATTGGCCATATTCATGGAGGTGTGGCCAGCCAACCAGCAGCTGCCAGCCTCTCTCAAGTCTTCCGATGTCCGTGCCCCCCCCCCATCTAAAGGGGTCTGCTTATGCCTCACCTGCCCTGAGCTAACATTTACTGAGTCCTTACCACATGCTCAGTGGTGCCAAGCACCTACCTAACACACTTCTCTTCTTAAAAGGATCCTATGAGGAAGGTACGGATCAGCCTTCCCATCCTACAGGGCCAGAAACTGAGGTTCACAGAGAGTAAGCCCCTTACCTATCCTTAAGCAGAGCTGCGGTTTAAAACCCATTCCAGGGACTTCCCTGGCGGTCCAGTGGTTAAGACTTCGCCTTCCAATGCAGGGGGTGCAGGTTTGATCCCTGGTCGGGGGGCTAAGATCCCACATGACTCCAGGCCAAAAAACCAAGACATAAAACAGAAGCAACATTGTAACAAATTCAATAAAGACTTTAAAAATGGTCCACATCAAAAAAATCTTTAAAAAAATATAAAAAATAAAACCCATTCCAGGTCCCGCACCCTGTAAAAACATCTATGATCTGCTGGCGGGAGGCGGAGGTGGTGGCACCAGGCTTGACGGATGTGGAGACAAGAAAGGTGGCCACGGGAATAAAAAGAGGGTATTCTAGGTGGGGGAAGTAGGCAGGCAAAGGCCTGGAGGTGGGAACGCAGGGGGCCATGCAACAAATCCATTTGGCTGATGTGTGGGAGGGCAGAAGTGGGCTATGGTGGGGGTAGTAGTGGGAGGGTGAAATTAAAAACAATCAAACTACTTAATCTCATCCTGCCCCCTGCAATTCCTGAGAAGTCCCCCAGCTAAACAGGCTGAGTAGCTAAGGCAGGCCTGTGGCTTTTCTGGCTGCCGAGCTGGCACCCTGAGTAAATTTCAGGGGGTAGGAGATTACAGCGCTGAGGACACAGTGTTCGAGCTATTTGTGGCCACATGAATTAATCTCTTCCATGTGCAAAGATATTTCCATAATTCTCCTGAGATTCCTATTGGTGGGGAAGGCGAATGCTTGATCAGCTTGGATGGCTTCTTCTTGGGACACTCAAGGCCCATCTGGCTACTCCTGCAGCCCGGAGGTGACTGCTCAGTGGTCAGTGAAAAATCGACCCAATTGCAACCCCAGGGCTCGACTGCAGAGAAGCAGAGTCAGCCACTTAGGCGATTGTGCCCTGATGTACGTCACTGGGGTCTGAGTTCCAGGTCAGAGTACGTGAAATGGATTTAAAAGCTCACAAATAAGAATAACAGCTCATATTCATCGATGCTGAATATCGATCTGCCAGGCACTGTTTTACTCTGTGTCATTTAATCCTCAGAACAACTCTATGAAGAGGGATTGTCATTAACCCCATTTTACAGAGAAGAAAACTGAGGCCCAGAGATGTTAAGTAACATGCCAGGGTTTCCAAGCTGGCAAGTGGATTGAATAAAGGCTTTTGGCTCCAGAGCCCGCGCTCTTGGCCACCATGCTATCAGCCGATCTTTTTTTTTTAAGACTTTTTTTTTTGGAGCAGTTTTAGGGTCACAGCAAAATTGAGCAGAAGGTACAGGGCTTTCCTAAATGTACTCTGCCCCTACGCAGGCACAGTGGCTTCTACCATCAACACTCCCCTACCAGAGTGGTACATTTTTACAATCAAAGAACACACACTGACACATCATTATCACCTGAAGTCCATACTTTACATCACGGTTCACTCTTGGTGGTGTACATTCTATGGGTTTGGACAAATGTATAATGACATGGAGGAGTTCACGGCCCTAAAGATCCCTGTGCTCCAGCTATTCATCCTTCCTTCCTCCCAACCCCTGGCAACCACGATCTTTTAACTGTCTCCTGAGTTTTGCCTTTTACACAATGTTGGAATCACAGAGCATATAATTGGCTTCTTTCACTTAGTAATATGCATCTAAGGTTCCTCCATATCTTTTCATGGCTTAATAGGTCATTTCTTTTTAGTGCTAAATCATTTTCCACAGCCTATTTATTCATTCACCTACTCAAGGACCCCTTGGGTGCTTCCCAGTTTTGGCAGTTGTGAATAAAGCTGCTATAAACATCCACGTGCACGTTTTTGTGTGGACATAAGTTTTCAACTCCTTTGGGTAAATACCAAGGAGCATGATTTCTGGATCACAGTAAGAGTATGTTTAGTTTCATAAGAAACCACCAAACTCTCTTCCAAGTGGCTGCACCATTTTGCATTCGCACCAGCAATGAATGAGAGTTCCTGTTGCATGCATCCTTGCCAGCACTTGCTGCTGTCCAGCCTACTTTTAAGATGTTAATGAAATACCTGTACCTCCTCTAAGACATCCACTGCCATTAAAAAGAAAAGATTCAATCTGCATTTTAGTGCCAGCCTGGGGTAAACCTGGGGTCAAGTCTGGGCCCAGGTCTTCATCAGCTGGTTTTCTAAGTTCCCTACTGAAATACTTCCGATTCTCAGCTCTACCACTAATAACTACATGTCCCCAGGAGAATCCCTCCCCTTCTCTCAGCCTCGGTTTTCTCAGCTATAACGTGGACATCAAGCCCACTAGCTGGAGAGGTGATTGAAGACAATATGTATGACACGCCCACTCACAGGAGGCCAGTGGTTCTCAACTAGGGGTGGTCTTGCCTCCCAGGAGGCATTTGGCAACGTCTGGAAACATCTTTGATTGTCACAACTTGAGAGGGTGGGGGATGCTCCTGGCATCCAGTGGATAGAGGCCAGGGGTGCTGTTAAGTATCCTACAGTGCTCAGTGCCCGCACATCAGAATTATCCAGCCCCAAACTGTAAGCTGAGAAACCCTGCGGTAGGCACTCCAAAGTGACCTCTATAGTGAATGTGACTACTTCTCAGGGTCATGGTGAGGACTAGATGGGTTGATATCTACCTAAGGTTCCTAGCACAGTGCCTGTCACAGGGCAGACTCTTCCAAAACAGCTTGCTTTCTCCCTCTCTGCCTCCCTCTCATCAAGGCCAAAAGGAGAAGAGAAACTTCTCCTGTTTATTAGATTCTCTTTTAATGCACATCTGTGCCTTCTCTGCAGAATTTCTCAAAATGCGCAATCTAGAAAGCAAACCACAACCTCCTTTTTTGTCCTCATCTCTCTTCCAGTTATCTTCTGGTCCTTTCTGCAGCATCACCCACCTCCCCATCCTCTCCCTCTTCTCAAACTTCACAGAAGTCTCACCCTGGGCAGAGGACAACAGAGAATTCTGTATATGAGTCTGACTTGGGTTCTCAAGTCAAATACAAAAAACCTGGCAGTCACCCTCTCTGTAGAGCAAAGCAAGTTACTTCACCTCTCTGAGCCCACCTCCTCATCTCTAAGATGGGATTAATTAAATACAACAATATATGAAAAGCTCTTAGCAGAGAATCCAAAAAATGGCAGCTACTATTGCCTTTATTTTTAAGTTTTTTAAATTTTTAATGAAAGGTCATATAATTACATACATGTAATTTACAAATTTACATAGTAACACAGAATGGATACTTAAGAGAAAACTCACCTCCAGCCCAGTTCTTAAGGGACAACCACTGTCAACTTTTTTAGCTGTTCCTTCTGGTAATTAACTCCACATTTCTAAATAATATGCTGACACGGCCATTTCTCAATGTGTCAGTTTTAAGCTTGATTTTACATGCATTCCCCCTATCCTGTTTCATCCAAATCAGAAGCATATTTTCCTTGAATCACAGAACCTTAGCAATGGAACAGACTTGGACATTATCTAATCCTGATATTTCCTGACTTTTGCATTCCACAAACTGGTAATTTTATAAAGGACACTGAAACACCCCAATATAGGAAGGGCATAGTCTCAAAGGACGATCTTTTAAATAGACATCAATTTCATCTTTTGGATTAAAACCTCACTACTCAATCCTCTTAGCCCTGACACGCAGACCAGTCAGTGTTTGTGAACCTTTGCTCAAGTCCTGCGTCCTAACTCAAAGCTGAAATCCCTGTATCATCATGCAGGCTCTGCTTAAATGCTTCTGGGGACGGTCCACTCACTACTGCACGAGACAGCCTCCTGGCAGCATCAGAAGGTCTAACTAGCGTGGAGTTGGAAATGCCCTTATAATCTTCTATCCCATGATTCTTGTTTGTCCCGGGAACTCTAAATTCCTCAAAAAAAAGGGCCTTTTCTCCATCACCCTCTCGACCCACAAGCTTACCCTCCTGCCCCACATCCTGCACTAACGACCCCTCTATCAATCTCACTCTGTTCCTTCCAGCCTCTAGATACGATTTTCCTCCTCCAAACGGTCCCCAGCTCCTTTAGCTGAGGTTCCACGGGACCACAGGATCAGGCCCCTGCGAGAGCTCGTTTCTCCAGCCCTCTCTTGCTTTCAGCTTGAAGAAAAAGCTTTCTGACTTTATTATTATTATTATTATTGTACCACTTATTTGTGATGGCAAAGCACGTCTCCAGGCCTCTCCCACCCCACCGTTCCCTGAGCCTGCTCCAAACCCTCAGGAACAATGCTTCCATTTTGCTATTTTCTCACAAGTTTCTCTCCTTATGATAGTCTGCCTTCGCTAAAAGTAGCTGTTGGCAGCAGGATCTGCATTTAAAGTAGCCTGGGTGGGAGGGCAGGGCCAGAACACAATGTGCTCTTGTTGGAGGGAAGAATTTGCTTGTAGTTCCGAGGTAGAGGCCCCCCGACATCAGCGCAGTGCTGCTTCCGGGCCACACAACCTTCTAGAACCCTTTCCATAAAGCAGTCTCTGAAAGCTGCCCCCCACCCCGCCCCTGCTCCCCCCACCGCCATCCGCATCCTGACCCAGCAGAGGAGGAAATGGAGACCCCAACGAGTCTCCATTTTGGAGACCCCAAAATTGAGATCAATTTTCCACGAGCAGATGTAACATCACCACCCCAAGCATTGGTGACTTTTCATGCCCAGTGCCATGTCCCAGGCACCACAGAAAATAGCTCTCATCCTCAAGACAGCTCCCCGAGGGCACAGGCCAGGGGACGGTGACGGATCCAGGTTCTGCAATCAGAGAAACGTGGCTTCAGACTACATCTCTGCCACTTACGGGCTGCCAAAGATTTTGAACCACTCTGAACCTCAGTCTTCTCATCTATAAAATGGGAACAACAGTACTTACCACATAGGGTTCACGTTCAAGACTAAAAGGAGACATGTAAGGTACTTGTCACAGCACCTGGCATCTAGCAGGTGCTCAATAAATAGCAGATGTTGCTACTATTCTCATCCCCATTTACGTATGACAAAAATGAAATTCACGAAACTAAGAGTGGCCCAGGCAGCACTTGAAAGATCAGAGACTCAGGCCCAGAGCAGACTCTGGCTGAGGGTTTTGGAGTTTGCATTTTCCCATTCATTCAGATTCACGCCCCTGAACTCACTGAACAGAACGGTGAAGCCAAGCAAGGGCAGTCTCTGAGCTAGATTGCCTGGGTTCAAATCCCACCTCCTCCCCTAGCCAGAGCTATGCAACCTCGGGCAAGATATTTACCCTCTAGACCTCAGTGTTCTTATCTGTAAAGTAAGAATAATTAAACTATCTACTTCGTAGAGTTGCAGGGGAGAGTAGATACACGCGGAGGGCCTAGACGGGTCACCTACCTGGTGACTCTCTCTTATTCAGTGAGAATCAGCACCAGCTTGAGATTTTCTTCTGAATTTAAAAGAATTGAAAAGTGAATGGAAATGAGATTTTTAAAAAAATCACTAAGTGATTTAATGTTATCCAAGGAACCATGGGCATAACGCTGAAAAACCACCACCGGAAGAGGTGTCCCGTGCTTTAGGTCAGTACCGGTTGAATAGCTAAGAGTGTGGGTTCTGGACAGAGAAGTGAGAATACTGCTCGGGCGCTGACTCGCTCTGGGTCTTGAGGCAACTTCACCTCCCTGACCTTCAGCTTTTTCATCTGTGACAATAAGCATGTTAATCGTGCCTGATGTCAGGGGTCTCTGAGGAGTAAAGGAAAAAACTGGCCTGAGTCCTGCTATCCAATAAATGCTACTATGATAATACATTTTTGTTGAGAGCAACTTTTTAAAGTTTTTCTTTGGAAATAATTTCAGACTTACTAGTGCAAAGAACACACGTGTATCTTTTATCCAGATGCACCTGCTGTAAGCATCTTATCCTATTTATCAGTTGTTTTACTCCATACACGTGTGCACGTGTGCACACACATCTAATTTTTTTTCTGAACCATTTAACAGTAAGTTACAGACACATGGCCCTATACTCCAAAATACTTCATTCATTCAGGGTGTATTTCCTAAGAATAAGGACTTTTTCTTACCTAATCACAGGACAATTACCATCAGTACACTGAATGCCAATATATATAGTATTTTACCTAATCCACTCTCCGCACTACAGTTTGTCAACGAACAATGTCCCTCATAGCATTTCCCCTCCTATGTAGGATCCAGTCTAGAATTAGTCTCTGCAGTTACTTGTCTTATCTCTTTGGGCTCCTTTAATCTGGCCTTCCTCTGTCTTTCACAACACTGGCATTTTAAAAGAAGAAGGTGGGTTGTTTTGGAAATAGAATGTTCCACGTTCTGGGCTCCTCTGCCATTTCCTCATGATTAGACTCGGGTTCTGCATCCTCGGCCAGACCATGACATGGGGTGACGGTGTGGCCTCTTAAGGGCACTCATCCTCCCCTCCCTGATGACATTAATACTGATCACCCAGGCAATGTGTTTTCTGATTCCTCCTGTGTACGGTAACTATTTTTCCCCTTGAAATTAATAAGCCGTTGATGGGGAGACCCTTTAAGCGCATGCAAATCTCCTGGTCCTCATCCACATCCCTACCCCAGATTTAATATCCATGGATGATTCCTGACTGAACCAATCTTTTACCATAATGGCTACAACATGATGTGTTTCTAGTCCAGCCCTCTCTCCACATTTCCCGCTGGTCCTTGTCATTGTACTGTAAACAAGAAACCTCCCTCTCCCCTGTTTATTTACTTATCCATTTATTATTGGCATAGACTCGTGGATTCATATTTTTTCAATGGTTTGTAATTCACTGTTTGATACTCTGAGTGTCCCAGCTGAAAGCCAGCTACTGTTACATTACAAAATTCACCGTTTATTTGAATATAAAACAATCCATGCCCCTAGCAAACGTTTTCAGAATGTACACAGAGTATATACAGTGAAAAACAAAAGTCTCCTCTCTCCCCATTCCATGTCACATAGGTAACTGCAGTTAACTATTTCCTCTCCCATCTTCCAGAACTTTTCTAGACATCTAAAATTACTATTAGTACTACACTTCCTATGATTCTGTGATGCAGTTAGGGTCTTCCCTGACCTTGCTCCGGCTGCTCATCAAATCACTTTACATTCTCCCCCACTGAGGTGGAGGTGCCCTGGGTATTAAAAACTGCTTTTCTGGGCCTCCCTGGTGGCGCAGTGGTTGAGAGTCCGCCTGCCGATGCAGGGGATACGGGTTCGTGCCCCGGTCTGGGAGGATCCCATATGCCGCGGAGCGGCTGGGCCCGTGAGCCATGGCCGCTGGGCCTGCGCATCCGGAGCCTGTGCTCCGCAACGGGAGAGGCCACAACAGTGAGAGGCCCGCATACCGCAAAAAAAAAAAAAAAAAAAAAAAAAAAACTGCTTTTCTTCCCCAGACTGAAAGTTGGTGAGGATGATCCAAGGGGGAAAAAAGTTAACTTGCTTCCCCTCCCCTTCTGTGCCTCAGATCCCTCATCAACAAAAATAGGCCAATGATGTCTTGTAGAAGTGAGTTCAATTGCTATGAAAAGGCTTTCAAGAGGGCTTTATAAATGAAAGGGAGTGTTACTATGATTAGAGGAAGCAGGGTAACTCGGCAAATGGAACCAACTGTATTAGTCCTAACAAGTGGAAGAAAAGTTGTTCAAGTATTTTTAAGTAAATGAAAAATAATTGAATAGAGCATGGTATCTAGCTTCAGGAATGGCTGGATCCAGGCGCTCACATGATGTCGTCAGGAATCTTTGGCCTCAATATCTTGTCTCTATTTTCCTCTGGGTTGTCTTCATTCTCAGGTAGGCCTCCTCTAAGCAAGATGGTCACACTCTACTAAGTTAGCCAGCCAGAGCAGAGAATGCACCTTTCCCCAGCAGTTCCAGCAAAGTTCCCAGGATTGGGTCCCACTCAACCTGAGTCACATACCTGTCCCTAAACCAATCCTGAGGGCTGGGGGATGGAATCCTGTGCTTGTCCAGGTCTACACCTTGAACTGGAGAGAAAAGTCTACACCTGATCACAGGTCTACACCTGGAACGGAGGAGTAAGGTAATGGCCTGAAAGTGAAGGGGGAACCAGAAAGGAAAGAAATGAAAACCAAAAGATGGCATGGCTGCTAGGCATTATCCACTACAGAGGGCTAAGAATTGACATGACAGAAAATAAATTATGGATGTCCTTTGTAAACTGTAAAGTGCTGTACAGGCACAGTAACAAGAGGTTATTGTCCAGTCCTCAGCACAGGACCTAGAACCCAGTCCCGAGGAAACACCTGGGCCTGTCTTGTCTGATCCTCTAGTCTCTAAACTCTTTGAGGACCAGGATTTTTCCCGCCCCAGGTCTCCACAGCTGCTGTCATAGTGTCCACACCCTGGAGTCTCCCCAGTTAAAAGTCGACCAAATTATTTACAATAGCCAAGACATGGAAACAACCTGTGTCCCTCGATGGACGAGTAGATCAGAAAGTCATGGTTTATATATACAATGAATATTATTCAGCCATAAAAACTGAAGAAATCCTACCATTTCAAACACATGGATGGATCTTGAAGGCATTATGCTAAGTGAAATAACTCAGAGAAAGAGGAATACTGTATGATCTCACTTATATGTGGAATCTGAAAAAACAAAAAAAACACAAAAACCCCAAACCAAACTCAGAAAAAAAGATCAGACTTGTGGTTACCAGAGGCAGAGGGTGGTGGAAGGGGGAATTGGAAGAATGTGGCCAAAATGTATAAATTCCCAGTTATAAGATAAATCAGTTCTAGGGATGTCATGTACAACACAATGACTGTAGTTAACACTGCTGTGATATACATAAGAAAGTTGTTAAGAGATTAAATCCTGAGTTCTCATTACAAGGGGAAAAGTTTCCTTTTTCCCCTTCTTTCTTTTCTTTTTATTGTATCTATATGAGAAGATGGGTGTTACCTGAACCTATAGTGGAGATCATTTCACAATATATGTAAATCAACCCATCATGCTGTACTTCTTAAACCTATACGGTGCTGCCTGTCAATTATTTCTCAATAAAACTGCAAGGAAAAAAAAGCCCGCCAAGGTTTGGCCACAGCTAGGATATGGAGAGGTGGCACCTGGGCAGCCCCCAAGCTGGCAACAAGTGACTGGGGGTCAACAGGGGGCAGAATTTCAGAGGTGAACCCTTGCTCAGCAAGTAGTTATGATTAACCTTTATGAGACAGGTCTGGATTGGTCTAGAAAAGGAAAAGAAAATCTGCATTATGCCAAAACCAAAGCAGGTGGGCAGAGCCCGTGAAGAGATGCTGTGTCACCCAGAGGCATCCCAGTGGCTCCTGTTTCCCCCAGAGGGATGGTGGGTCCTGCCTTCTCAGACAATCTGCTAAGGGCAGGCTCTGGCCATCTTGGGAGGCCTGAGGACAAGTCCTGGAGATACTGCTCTGGCTTCTGTTTTTGTGTCACTGGCGCTTGGAGTGAGGAAGACACACCTGCCCTCACTCCCGAGAAGGGGAAATGGTGAAGTGAATCTGAGGGAAGTCGGAGTGCGGGGAAGGGGGGTTCAGGGATTTCACCGACTGACTTGATAACATCTCAAGAGGAAACTGGAGGATTCCACCAACTAGAAAATCTCAAGGACAAGAAAAAAACTGGGCAACCCAACATAAAGGAGCTGCCATTTCGATTTGTCAAGTAGAGTTTAAAAACAACAAATGGGGGCTTCTCTGGTGGCGCAGTGGTTGAGAATCTGCCTGCTAATGCAGGGGACACGGGTTCGAGCCCTGGTCTGGGAGGATCCCACATGCCGCGGAGCAACTGGGCCCGTGAGCCACAACTACTGAGCCTGTGCTCCACAACAAGAGAGGCCAAGATAGTGAGAGGCCCGCGCACCGCGATGAAGAGTGGCCCCCACTTGCCGCAACTAGAGAAAGCCCTTGCACAGAAACGAAGATGCAACACAGCAAAAATAAATTAATTAATTAATAAACTCCTACCCCCAACATCTTCTTTAAAATCAGAAAACAAACAAACAAAAAAACAAGTGAGAAATTTTATAGCCATAAATATTACCTTTAAAGTGGAAAGGAAATAAAAATAATAGACCATTCTTTCTGTGTGTGTGATCCCTATTCTGAATGGTGCTTTTATATTTATTTGTTTGTTTACTTATTTATTTATATTGAAGTACAGTTGATTTACAATGTTGTATTAGTTTCTGGTGTACAGCAAAGTCAGTTATACAAATATATATTCTTTTTCAGATTCTTCTCCATTATAGGTTATTACAAGATATTGAAAATAGCTCCCTGTGCTATACAGTAGGACCCTGTTGTTTATCTGTTTTATATATAGTAGTGTGTATCTGTTAATCCCAAGCTCCTAATTTATCCCTCTCCCCTGGCTTTCCCTTTTGGTAACCGTAAGTTTGTTTTCTATGTCTAACAGACCATTCTTTTTTTTTTTTTTTGCGGTACGTGGGCCTCTCACTGTTGTGGTCTCTCCCGTTGCGGAGCACAGGCTCCGGACGCGCAGGCTCAGCAGCCATGGCTCACGGGCCCAGCCGCTCCGCGGCACGTGGGATCTTCCCAGACCGGGGCACGAACCCGTGTCCCCTGCATCGGCAGGCGGACTCTCAACCACTGCGCCACCAGGGAAGCCCAAACAGACCATTCTTTACATGGAACCAGTCCAGCTTTGTGAAACTCTCGGCATCCACCTCATTTCCCCATTTTGCTATGGGTCAGCTGTCGTGGTCCGACCCATGTACTGGTGCTTCCCCCAAAGTTCACAGCCTGAGTCATGAGTTCGGACTATAGCTCTACCATATCTTAGCTGTGAGCCCCTCTGAACCTCGATTTCCTCACCGATAAAATGGGGCCAGCAATTCCTGCCTCGCAGGCTGTCCATGCAGTCATGCGCTGTTATTTCCTGAGCATCTACTGTGTGCCTGGAACTCTCCCGGATGCTGGGAACACAACAGTGAAATGACCACACAGCCCTGGTTCAAAGGAGTCAGAGAGAACTCTGCATAAAATTAAACAACTAAGTATTTAATGACAAGTTTAAGTGCTTTGAGGAAGTACAAGGTGTTAGAAGGGTTTCCCAGCTTAGGGGTGGGCTGACCACTTGACCACTCCCGAGTATTGTGAGGACTAAATCAAACCATCACTCATGATTTTGTCACATCCACAAAATCACCTGTACTATTTACATATTTTTCCTCTAAATGGACTCTTTTCCCCCTTAAACAAATTGGGCCTCATTCTAACAAATGCTACTCATTATGTGCTTTATAGATTATCTTTATTTCTTCCTAACACACATGAAAAAGAACAGGTCAGTATTCAAAGAAAGTTCCACGGTTCACTTTGGAACGCAGAGAGAGAATCTTCACACCAAGTTCTGACACACAGCAGGCATTCTGAAAATGTGAGTCTCTTTTCTCTTGGCCAGCTCTCCTGGAATAATTATTTTAAAAACTTGGTATCCCCAACTCTTCTCTCCACGAGCCTCCCAGTATGCCCCAGAAAGAAGGAACATCAATTTCAACCCAACCTTAACGTAGCTCCCTGTTACACCATTAAAAGAGAGTTAAAACCACTTGGCTTTGAACCCTGGCTTAAATTTACAGCAAAGTCCAGAAGTGCCAGTGCCAAAGCCAGGGAAAAAAACACTTGCATCCAGTTCTATTCAGGGGAAATCCCATAAATCAAGAACACATCACATAGGCACACAGGACACATGTGTGCACACACACGCACACTCATTCAGACTCACACACGTGGTCTTTCTTGAGCAATTAAAAATTATTTAAACTTCTTAATTTGGTTTAATAGCATTTCAAGTTTCACAGAAGTGGAGCAGATTTTGGTTAAAGAAGTTTAATTCTGTCTTTAAAAAATAAGTGGAAACTATGGCCCTGGCATGGAGGGGTCACAAACATGATGCTGGCAGAAAAGGGGAAGGGAGCGTCCGTGAGTAAAGAGGGCTGGCTATTTAGACACTGATGTATTCTGTTTGCATATTAAATTCACAGAAATTTTCTTCCCTGCCACAAAGAAATAATGCTGTGTACCATTAATTTTTAAACAAGCAGCCATTTCACTTCATCTTTTGTTCCTTTGTTTTTGATATAAAGACACAAGTTCAAGAAATATTTTACTCTCCTCTTAACCCCACCATAAGAGAACCAGGAAGGGAAGCTCTATGATGGCAACTGACATTCAGCCCCACATGTCCGGGGAGATGACAGGGAGGGGTGGGGACTGTGGCAAAAGGAAGACATACTCTGGCTAAAGGGAGTGGACATTACTGAGATCCTCAACTGTCACCATGCAGGAAGGCAGACCTCATTTGGCACATCTCCCAGTGGTCGAAGAGAAGCCAGAAAGCTGGGTTTTTATATGGAATCTCCTGATTTTTAAATGCTGGCAACTCATTCAAATTAAAACACTCTCGGGCCAAAGAAAGCACATCTGTGGGGTAGAGGTGGCCACAGCCTGCCCATTTGTGACCTCTGATGAAGGAGGAAGAATAATGGCTCTGGAATAAAGAGATCTGGGTCTGGCCGAGGCCCGGAGACCAACTTAGCCTGTGGCTCTCCTCCTTGGCCTCTCCGGGCCTCAGTTTTCCCATCTGCATAATGCAAGGGCAGCCAGAGACAACATCCACACTCTGCCATCTTGGACTCTCCACCGAAGCAGTGAGTGGAAAGAGTGGCGTATGTAGGCCATGAAAGTGGGGTATAACTTGACACCCTTTCAAAAACCAGTAATTCAATGAGAAATGTTTCTCTTCCCCGGCTGAGGTTTTTGTGAGGCAGTGGGCGTGTTTTTAAAAAAACACAACACACCAAGTCAGGAATTTCATCAGGAAAACCGTGGCAGCCCCGAATGGGCTCCCATCTGGGGATCTGCTTGTGGAGAGAACAGCCTGTTCTGCCTTCAACAAATGACAACTCAAGGCAGCCGACTCTGTGGGGCTGAGGTCGGCTCCTCTGGGAGCGCTGACAGCAGTAAATGGCCGAGGACCGGCCACCTGGTGAGCACAGCAGAACCCAGACAGAGGCCTCCAACCTCCAGGATCACAAAAAGAAAGAAAGAGAGAGAGAGAGAGAGAGAGAGAGACAGAGAGAGACAGAGAGAGAGAGAGAAAGAGAGAAAGAAAGAAAGAAAGAAAGAAAGAAAGAAAGAAAGAAAGAAAGAAAGGCCAAACCACAAAGCTCTCAGGCATGACATGCTTCACAACCCCTCGTCCCCACCCCAGCTTCAGAAGGCAAGTCACCTTTAGTCTACAATTAAATCCGACTTTCTAATTCTTTCTCTCAAACCATAATGGTCCTGAGACCTTCCATTTGCCCAGTGTGGACTCTGGGCCAAGCACCTTATGTTCATTTTCTCATTTGAGAGGAACTCTCAGTGTGTCCACGGTACAGATGGAAAAACTGAGGCTCAGGCAGATAAAGCTATTCAGCAGTGGAGTCTGGATTTAAACCTATGTCCACCCCAAACCGAAGCCTTCTAAGCTACTGACTACTAATTTTTGCTAAGTGTGAGTTCTCCTGTGGAATACTAATCTTCATGGGTGAATCCAACAAATTTGTCATAGAAAGAGGCCAGCAATGGATCCACTGAGCAGAACCCACCTGTGCCTGGCATGAACCCCTGGAGAGCTCTTTCTGAACAAGGGAGAGGCTTTTGGTTCCTTGGTTAGGTCCTTTGAAGCACTTTTCTGCTTCCATTTCCTCAAAACGAAGAGGAGGAATGGGGCCGGGAGAGCTGAGAAAACATGGTGGAACAGCTGGGAGGTGGTGGGGGGGCAGGAGGTAGCTCTGGCCTGGCCAGGTTCCAGCGGGGCCATTTGGGGCATGCTGTTTAACCTCTCTGAGCCGCTGTCACATCCTCTCTAACATGGGATCATCAAAGAACCCACTTGTTAGCACGGAAGGAGAAGGTGTGCGTTTAAGCCCTTGCTCGAGCCTAGGTTCATAGAAGGTGCTGCTAACCTTGCTTCCCAACCTGCTCCTCCCCTTGTCTCCCCATCTCGGGAAACATCGGCTCCATTCTCCCAGATGCTCAGGCCAAAAACCTTGGCGTCACCTTGGATGCTTCCTATCACTTCCCAGATCCATTCCGTCAGCAAATCCCATTGGCTCCACCTTCAAAATATATACAGGATCCAACTACTTCTCCCCACCCCTGCCCCGCTGCTACCCTCCTACTCCAAGTCGCCATCACCTCTTGCTGTAACAGTCTCCCAACAGGCTTACTTGCTCTGTCTTTGCCCCCCATTCTCACGGCAGCCAGAGGGATTCTACCAGATGTAAATCGGATCCTGTCTCTCTTCTGCTTGGAGCCCTCCAGGGCCTCCCACTTCATTCAGAGTAGAAGCCAAAAATCCAACCACGGCTTAAAATGCTTACATCATCTGCCTCTGGCTACCTCTCTGACCATATGTCCTATCCCTCTCCCCCTATCTGTTCCAGCTACAGTGGACTCTGGGCTATCCCTGAACACACCAGGCACAATCCTTCTCAGGTTTTCTGGTCTTTGGCCAGAGAGTTTACAGTGAGGCCTTCCCCACCAGTGGAGTGCTGGAGACGGCCAGCACCAGCCTGCAAGAAATGCCTGTTAAATTTGTGTGAATATTGTGAGCTGGTTACTAAACCAACAGGAGCTTGAAATCAGCCATGGTGGGAGTATTTACACCATGGGAAGTGGCAAATGTTGTAAGTCAGGACCTTTTATTTCCAGAGAGCCAACTTACCAGCACGCCACTGCACTGAGCACTTTAGTTTAAATTAACATTAAATTAAAAATACCGCCCTTCCCTGCTGCACCCCAGCACTTCCTATTCCCTCCCTCCCCGCTTTATTTTTCTCCATAGCACTTAATACTCTCTGTCACACTACACGTATTTTTGCTTGTGTTCTTGTTATTGTCCATCTCTCTTCCACCAAAAACACAGCTCCATGAGAGCAAGGACTTGGTCAGTTTTGCTCTCAGCTTCCTGCCAAGTGCCTGGAACAGTGGCTGCCTCATAGCAGGTGTTCAATTAATAGGTGTTGACTGTCTGACTGGCACCTATTATTGTTAGTATGGGAAACCTAAGCATGGAAACTATTTCAGACACTGGACAGGATCTGGAGCACTGGTGAAAGGCCAAAACGAAACAAATCAGAAAAAACCCTCCACACCACATCGTACACAGTACTGGCCTAGGGAAGGCTGATTTCCCTCCCTGGACAACCATCACTGCTCCCCTGGGTTTCCATCACAGACCATCATTATGAGCTGCGGCAATGCAGTAGGCAACATACTAAACCAGTCTTGGGGAAATTCACTCTTTGAGGTGCAGCTCACAGAACCAGAGTTGGAAGAGACACCCAGAGATCATTTGGTCCCTCCCTCTGCTCTCCAACAAGGCTTGATGCCTGTCCACTCTCTGTAGCAGAACCTACTGTTTGCAAACCTTTTGAAAGTAGCAGCCACAATGGCCTCTCTCAGCTGAAAGTTAAGAAATTCTCCAAAGACTCTTTAAGATGGTTCAACCTCTCATTCACGCTGAATTCCTTCTATAACATCTTAGACAGGCCGTCGCAAGTGGCCTCAATGGTTGGCACGTTCACCTATGATTAAACCCAAGTCAGCCAACTCAGAACCTCTACTGCCAACGCTGGGCCTGCCAGCATGCAATTCAGAGCAAGAACAGTTTTTTTTCACTTACAGTAACTCTTCTTACCAAACTGGTGGTGGATGCCTGGAGTCCAGGGAACTATTTACTTCTGAAAGGGGTATGGTCCATATATGGACATGTTAAATACCCTCCTATAATGCAAGGACAGACCTCCACAAAAAGAACTGTCCAACCTCAAATGTTAATAGTGCCGAGGTTGAGAAACCTTGACTGACCCCAAAACACATGCTTTTTCTCATTTTTCTTAATACTAACGACCAACTTGATTTATACTTCATTTTCACACTTTTGATGAAGACCTAGATACAGGAAAGACTTCCCTTCCCTCTGAAATCTACTACAGGACAGCCAACAGCACCATCCCAATGGTCAATGGCAACTAATCCTGAACCCCAGTGTCAGGGAGACAATAGGGAGAGGTGGGGACTGCGCTGAACTGAGAACCCATCCATCTAAAAGAGACAGTCATTTCCCAGTTCCAGCCAATTGAAGTCCTGTGAAAATGTGGGCATAGTGTTGACAGATCTTCTGATTTTTTAATGGAAGCCAGAAATCTTCATTTTTGTGTGGAATGTACAGATTTTCAAATGTTGGCTCCAGTTTCTATTTTAAATGTTCTGCAGACCAAACAAAATGCCTTTTGGCTGCCAGTTTGCACCCTCTGTATTGCATGAGATGTTACTGCAGGGCCACTAAAGGGAACAGGAAAAAGGCAATAATGGAGTGGAGGCAATAATGAAGTGGAGGCAATAATGAAGGGCAAAGCTCAGAGGAGGAAAAGAAACACAGGCTGATCATCAGAGGCCCATAAACGTAAGCACAGTCTAGCCAGGGTCACTCTGGCCACTCCAAGTGATAGTGAGGCGTCTCTATCTTTTCCTCAGAAGTCCAATGCCTCTCCCATGCTGGGGTGGAGTGTCCCAAATATTGAGCGCTAATTTTGTACAAGACACCATGAAAAAAGATGACCCTCTCTGAACACCCTTACCTGAAATAAAAGGTCATCCTCTAGGCCTGTGGGAAAGAGCACATGGGAGGGAGAATAGCAGCACGTCTTAAAAGTGCCATCCTCAAAGGAGTGCTTGAGGAGAAAGGAGATGATACACACACAGTGTAGCACGGCACCTGGAAGACCCACACATTTCACAAATGGCACTGTAGCCCAGTAGAAGAGGGGTGGCCAAGGCATATCTAGAGGTGCATTATGCTGAAGTTTGGGGGTCCACAGGGGACCAGTCCACCCCCCACTTCCAGCCAATGTTGCTGACTTCAGTTGGGGAATCCACCTCTCTCCCACTCCATCCCAAGTACCAGAAGTGATGCAAGACGAAGGACCGAATCCTCCTGAACAGGGATTAATTAAAAGATGGGCACATCACCTACGTCTCAGCCCTTGAACCAGCCACACCTGAAACCAGATCTCCCCAGAACTTTACATTTCCCAGAGTCAGTACATTTCCTTTTTAACTTAAACCAACTCAGAAGTAAGTTTTCTATTACTTACATCCAGAAGAATCTTGACAGCTTTGTGGGCCCTTGGCAGGGTTTTTGCTTGACTCAGCTTTGGGGTGGAGAAGGCAGACTATGAATTCAGTGTTGTCAGCCTGGGCATCCCAGGTCTTAAGGGCTCTTGAACCCTCTCCTCACCCTCGCAGCCCTGCCACCCCTGACTAATTACTCAATTTTCCAATCACTTTGTGTGGAATCCTTCAAGGCCCCCCCCCACCTCCTTTTATCCCCTTTCACGTCTGTAGCCACTGGAAACTATCACCACAGTCCTTACGATGTGAACAACACAAGAAGTTCCTTGCCGTTCTAAACAGTGGCTGACAACCATTTACGAAACCTGCAAACATTTCACCACTCCTAAATCAACCCCAGATGACAAAATAATAATCATCATGAAACTAATGGAAACCCGAAAGAGGATGGATTTGGACCATGTTTGTCATTACCCATGATGAGGAGTGATCAGGAAAAAGTCTTGAGAAAGACACGAAAATGAAACAAACTGATTGCTCCTTGGATGACGTCTCAGCCCCCATCGTCATGAGATTCAAGTCCTACTTTTTCCTGGAAACAACTGGTAGCATCTCTTGGCACCCTTCTGGTCAGGAATTGGTAAAAAGAAAAGAATAGAGAGCGTGAGAGAAAGGCTCAATGTCTTGTCACTGAAATTAGACTCCCAGGGTCTACAGGGATGTTTGGAAGAGCGGTCTCAAACTGCGAGCTTGCACCTGCATGCTGGTGGTTTCTCATGATGATTTTAAAATCAGGACATTTCTCATAAAAGTCCAGATTTCGGTGTCTTTTGAAAAATCAGAACACGTGGCAAAATGGAATCAGCATTCCCCCTGGTTAATTACCCTGCTCATTTCATTAACTTCTTACCTGTCTGGCTATCTGAATTTGCAATGACTGATTTCAGACTTAGGTCCTATGTACTTTTTAAAAGTCATTTAAAAATTATGATACTATTGACTTCAGACATGTCTGATTGACACAGAATGGCTCTACCTGATGGGGCCCCTCCACCATGATTTCATCTCCGCCAGCCCCCTGTTTACTGGCCCCAGCCGTACTGGCCTCCAGGTGGCTCCCATCTGAGGGCTTTTGCCCTTGCTGTTTCTTCTTTCTAGAATATTCTTCCCCAGATATGGGCAGAGCTCACTCACTCCAGCTCTGTGCTCAGAGGCCGCCTGCTCAGGGAGCCCTCCCCTGCCCCCCTCCCCCTGCACTTTCTATCCACCTTCTCTTGATTTTTCCCCCCAGACTCATGACCATCTGACATTCTGTGTACTTTACATATTTAGGTTTTTATCTTTGGTCTTTCCCCACTCAGCTGCAGCTCCATGAAGTAGATTTTGGTTGTTTCTGTTCTCTACTGTATTTCTCGTGTCCAGAGTAGGTCCTGGTACACAGCTGGTGCTCAGTACATATTTTTGAATGAATGAATGAAATTCCGTTTTCTGCATTCAAGAGGAAATGGAGGGGGGCTGAAGTGGAGGAGGAAGGCGAAAGGAGGCAAACCCAGACAGTCTGCACACCTGGTCACTGAAAACCCAGCAGTGGCTTCTGGAGAAAAGGACATTTTCCACGACAGAAGAAAGGGAATAAGAAGAAAAATGAAATCAGAGGCTACCACGGCGTTTGAGTTTGCACAGACAAGCGGGCATGGTTTTTTTGGAAGCGTTTTTCTCTGCCTCTGACCCGTGCTGCCCAAAGTCCAACTCTTCCTGGAGGTGGGGGGAAGGGGGGGGTCCGCTCTGCCGGGCACTGGTCACGTGACAGGCAAGTCCCGCCCCCGAGGGCCGTGGTGTCCTCATCCGCGCTGATTTTAATACCGGAGGGCTGGGCGTTCCAGGCTGCCTGCTGCGGACTTGTCTCTGCAACTTCTCACGTGGGGACGAGGAAAGCCAGTGTCTCTGACCTTATCTGGAAAAACCTGAGCCATTTTCCAGCTCGAGCCCCGCATCCCTGGGAATTTCCCTTCTCTTCCACTCCAAACTGTACCCAACTGCAACTGTGCCCCACCGTGAGATATGATTTCCATAGTTACTTTTGCTCCAACAGGTAATAAACAGTATTGGACAATCAGATGTGTATCAGATGCCCTTCTACGCAGGTCATAGTTGTTAACTGTGATGATGTAGATTCATGATCCTCACTTCCTAAGTGGGGAAACTGACGTTAGAAGAACTTAAGTAAACCCAAGGTCATGAGGCTAGTAAGTAGTAGACTTGGACAGACTGGCTCTTAACCCCTGTATTATGCTGCACCTGAGGCTGATAGAATACACCAATATATCCTTGTAAAATACTGAAAAATTACAATTAAGACTGACGGTCCCTTTGTTTCCCTCTCATGCCTGTCCCTAATTAATTGTCCAGTTAAGTGAAGGTCAAAGGGAAGGAAAATTTAATTCTTTCGATGGTGGTTAAGGAGGCAGGGAGTGCAGGGGTTATGAAGACAACCTCTAGAACCATCTGCATACAAAGCCTGGCGCTACTCCTTACTCGCTGTGTGACCTCGAGCAAGTCACTTAACCTCTCTGTGCCTTACTTTCCTCCTGAAAATATGAATAGTAATAGACTTCCTTCATAGAATTGTTGTGAGGAATAAGTCAGTTGATCGCTATACTCAATCAGAACAGATCCTGTCATCGAGTAAGCACACAGAGGTCATTTTAATTAGCATCATATTCATCCAAAGGCCAGCCATTCCTCTTTCAAAGACGAAAGACAGAGACTGAATGTGTCCAGACACATGCTCTGATAGGACTTTACCGAGATTCTTGACAGGCTCATTTGTTTCACTTTATTCCCCTGAAAACTGAGCGCAGAACTGCAATTCTGGTTAGTAGAAAATTCTGTTATTTGAGGCATTTGCTGTAAGCAGCTTGCAGGGACAAGCTTTAGGAATAAAGGATTTCATTTAAATGAAGAGATCTCGGGGAAAATTTCACACATTCAGATGCGTGTTTCTCTTTCTTCATTCATGAATCCTGCCATACCCGGAGGCCACTTTTGCTATAATTACCTGGTGGACTTGATTTTTAAACCGTTTTTGTCTTATGCAGTTAAAAACATGTGAAACCATTTGTCTGAAATGCTTGCTATATCTTTTCCAAACACATAATAAGATAAAGACAGAACTCTAAAAAAAAAAATTCATTCATGTTTTAAGTTAATATGGAAAGGGTACACCACCCCCATTAAAAAGAAGATTGCCCTTCAGAGACTAGTAGATTCTTCCAGAATGTGTGAAATCCCAAGACTGCAGCTACCTGGAGAACAGGAAGGAATATTCCCCAGGCAAGTAAGCTTCACTTTCACTCTTCTCTTTGAGTACTTCTGGGGGTGGTGCAAATAAGAACCGACACTCTCTGAATGAGCAGGCCATGTCCCCATCCATCACTGTATTGAAACTCTCTAACAAACCCAATATGGATGGCATCTGCCCCATGAACTGGGGAAGAGTCTGGGGCTCTGAGAGCCCAAGTCCTCTGCCCAATGTCACACAGCCGGTAGGTGGTGGAGTGGGGAGTCCATTCCATGTGCTCCCCATCAGCTGCCTAACCTCCCTTATCTCTGCCTTTGGGCCCCACATCACAGCCTAGGACCCAGCATGGTCTGAGGAGGAGGTCATGCCCCCCCACTGGTTGCCAAGAAATGCCAGAGGTTCTTAAGAAATGTCACCTAGAGAAGGATTGCATGATCCACTGCCATTCCTTTCTCCATTTGTTGTTTTAGAAGAAGTCTATTCATTCTCAATGGAATGAGAGCCACAAAAAAAGCCACAAAAACGGGCTCACTGAGGATGAAGGATGCTACTGAAAGGTAAGAAGAGACCGTCAGTAAAGGTCAGTGGGTCACAGAGAAGTCTCTGGGATTGTCTGCGCCCTTGTCCTAGGAGGGCTGCAGGTCACGTGGTAGAACCATCCTGTGCTTTGGGTCAGAGAGACCTGGAATGTCATCGGGCAGCCACGTGACCTGTGTAAGCCTCAGTTTTCCCATCTGTTAATCGAAACACAAATGTCATGGGATTTTTTTTTTTGGGGAGAGGATTAAATGAGCTTGGTGAAAGTATCTGGCATATCACAACTCCTGGGAGAGATTTTAAAATCCACTTCTTCCCTCTCCAATTCCCCTCCCTGAATATTGAGATGATTTTGATTCAAAATTCTCAGATAAAGGCATACCTGTATGCCTTTAATTCTTCAAAGTCCCAAAAGTCTGGGGAAGTTTCATTCATTAGATAACAGCACAAGGTAGCACAGGGAACTACAGTCAATATCTTGTAATAACATATAATGGAAAAGAATCCGAAAAAGAATATATATATATACACATACATATATGTATATATATGTATAACTGAATCACTTTGCTGTACACCTGAAACTAATTCAACATTGTAAATTAACTATATTATTATTACTATAATATATAGTTAAATATATCACTACGTTAACTATATTATTATTGTATAATAACTTCAATTTAAAAAAACCATTTTAGAAAACCATCAACAGGGATAGCTAACTCTTACACCCTCTCACTACAACCCTATGCAGTAGATATTTTATCTCTGTTCTATGATATGGAAACTGAGGCATAGTTAGGGGAGACACAGCTGGGATGTGAACCAGCAGCTGAGCTCTCAGGTCTCAGCTCTCACTGATATACCACCATCTATAAAACCTGACGAAGACCAGAATTTATAGTAGCTTAGCTGGTAGAGCATATTAGATCTGGAACGTTCTGAGCAGGTACCTCTCAAAGCCGGGGTTAGCGGTGGGCCACGCGTCTTTGGCAGGATAAGGTAGCAGAGGAAAAATGAGTCATCTTTTGCTTTTCTTTTTCAATTCATTAAGGTTTGTTGGGGTGAGCAAGAACCTCATTTGTTTTCTTCCCACGACTTCCCTTTCATTTTAACGGGGAAACGTGCGTGCATTTCAAAGACCACTCAATAGCAGCGTTGAAGTCTCAGGTTCAATCACAATGTCCCCTTTGTGGCTGGGGGACTCCTTGGCCTTTAAGCTTGGGTTATAAAAATTTGGTCTGAGCCCAAAGTCTGGCTTTCATAGCATATTTTAGTTTTGTTTAATAAATATAATTTTAAATCTGTTTGGCAGTTTTAAAATGTGTTCTTTTATTTTCAAATTAAAAGTTACTAATGTTCAGTGCTTTCCTGGGGGCGGGAGTGAGGCAAGGAGTGGGTGTGATAATAACACAAGCTGCCATTTATTGAGGGCTTACTATGTGCCAGACACCCTGCTACCTCTTTTAACCCTCACAACCTCCTAATGTACAGCGACCGTCGCCTCCACTGTTTGGGAAGTTGAGTGGGGCTCAGTCCCCAACCCGAGACGGCATAGTTAGTGAGTGATGGACTTAAGGTTCAGACCAAAGTGTCTGAGTTCAGGGTCCGTGTTATTAACCACTGCCCTCCATTCTCTTGATGCTGAAAAAGGACTCCACTGACCAACAGCTTAAAGGCACATCACTGGCCCAGTATGTAATTCCCTATAACCTCAAACGTAATGACAGCTGGCTTGAGCATACTAGCTGGCTTATGAGCATTCAATGTGGGCAGGCGCTGTAGCAAAGCAAAGTGTTTTACATGTACTGCCTCATTTAACTTGTCACAATGGCCTTCTGAAGCAGTTATTATTGTCATGATGATCGTCATCCCCATTTTACAGAGGGGAAACTGAGACTCAGAGAGCTTAGGGTCATGTAAGCTTGTAAATAATACATTTAAGCTTAAATAATAATAATAATAACGACAATAATACAGTAGCCGACTCTGACATAGCTTGTACTATTTGCCATGTACTACTGCAAACACTTTATATTTATTAGCTTGATCTCCATGATAACCACCCTGTATTACAGGTGAAGAAACCGAGGCACATAAAAGTTAGGTAACTTGCCCAAAACTAAATAGTTGGTTAATGCTGAGCAAGGATTTGAACCCAAGCAGCCTGGCTCCTGGCTCACAAATCTTAGAGATCCAGGCTCTTAATCTCTAGGCTGTAAGTCAGAGCCAAGGCTTGAATGTGGAAAGATTCTCCCTTTTCCTACCTGTTCTCCCCACCACCTCTTAAGGGTAGCAGAAGGTCACTGTCTGTCTGAGGCAGGGAGTAAGCCATGGGCATTGTCCGACACAGTTCTAGGCACAGAAGCCAGTGTACTGTTCTTAACAAGTTGGGCATGGCTTCTTTGAATAAGAGTCTGCAGAGTTGGGTCTTTCTCTCCATCCTTCTGCTTGAATATTAGAAAGCTCAAGAATTCATATCTCTGCCCCCTGAAACCTCAAAGGTAAAGAAGAGGCAGGGTGATATTGGTGAAAACACCCTGGGATCCTGTCATCAGAGGTGCCAGATTGGGTCCTTCTTGCCTTTGGGTTGCCAGTAATTAGCCCAATGCCTAGAACACAGCTCGGTAAATAATGCTGAATAAATGAGGGGAAGAATGAATGCATTTGGAACTTTCCCCCATCACCATGCAACGTGTGAGGCACGTAGGAGGCACTCAATAAATAATAAATCAGTGAAATGGTATATGTAATGTCCCAAGCGCATGATCTTCCTTGTCAACAAAATCTGTCTTGTCAGATTGCAATAGCTCAGGGGTCAGCAAACGTTCTGTAGAAGGCCACGCAGTCCCTATAGTAACTACTCAACTCTGCTAGCACAGAAGGGGCCACAGACAATAGCTTAGACCAGCTAACTGCAGTGATGCAGCACCATTTCAACAGATTTCAACTCTAAACTTTAGTTATTCTACAAGGACAGGCTCAAGATTCTGTGAGAATCAGGTGATGTCTCTTATTTTGAACCCAATTTTTATACCTGACCATCACTTAATATCCTCCAAGCAAAACGATTGGAGACTGACTTGAAAATCTAGCTCTCCAGGGCAGACGTGTAGAGAAAACGTAGCTCTCGTTACATGAGCACGCGTGGAGGCTGGATATCCTAGTGGTTAGGAATCAAAACTGGGTTCAATCCTGGTTCTGACATGAGCCATATAACCTTGGATGAGTTACTTCTCCATGAGATTCAATTTTCGCATCTGTAAAATAGGGGTGATAATAATAGCACATTCCATCTAAGGCTATTTGGAGCCAGAAATATAAGTGTTTGCTTTGCACAGTGCCTGGCACATAATAAGTGTTCAATAACTATGGGCCACTCGTTATTCTCAAACAAACCTTGTGTCTTTTTAAAAAACAAAACAAAAAAACAATTCACTAAAAATAGGCACAAAGAAATGCCAGCAAAGCTGCAGGGAAAGACATTTCCAAATCAGTTTCCTAAAGACACTCAGCAAGGCATTCCAGAGCTCCCGAGGTGTCAGAAAACTCTCCACTCTAGATCAAACCACTAGCAAGTCCCCTAATCTCTCTGTTCACCCCCCATCCCCCCAAAAGCCTGCTTCTGTGTCCTTTTATCACTTTGTCTTTCTTGTGGGTGCCAGAGCAATGCTGAAGACATTCGGAGCGTTTCAGACATTTGCTGTGTTTAAGACATTCTTTCTCCCCTCCCACCCCCCTTCCCTCCACACTCCAAAATTAAAGTCTCCGGGGAGTATGGTCTCTTTAGCAAGAGGAGAACACCAGAGAGCCCCGGTGGCCCGTCACAGACCGGAGGTGAATAATCTTCTCGGCTCCATTCTTTTTCACGGCTGGATGGGGCCAAAACTTTGTTTACAACACAAGCGGCAAGTCACAACTTGTTATGCCACATGACACCCTCCAAGCCGCGAGTCACCGCTTCCCTCTACTGTACCAGTCGCACAAAAGGCCAGAGGTGCAGGAATCTGCCCCCTGTGCCCCTCCCCCCCCACCCCCTTCCCAACTGGGAAGGGCATTCAGACCTTTGCTAGGCTGACAAGTGTTTCTAGAACACCGTGAAACAAAAGTCCCCATACGTGCAAATAATACACACCCACAAAAGAAAACAACCTTTCTTGCAGCGATACCCTTTCTGTCTTTCCTATGAGGAGGTTTTCTCCCTGCGTGGAATTTCCATCAGCACTGGTGCTGACACCAAACTCGGGGATGCAGCGGACACGCTCCGCATTTCGGGGAGCTGCCCATCAACGAAGACCTAAAGGTTTGTACTTACACGTTGCACCCCACATGCCCAAAAAACATGTATGTGTTCCCAGGAACCAAAAACTTGTTCTGGAAACTACTAACACCTTAACCACTAAGTTACTACAGGAAGGGGATGGGAGGTGAAGAAATTGACCAGAAGGAATGCAAGCCATTTTTGACCTTTGGCTTCTGCATATCCAAACAACAGGAAAGAAACATCTCCTTTGGAGGAAGGGGTGCCCCGGAACCTGCTTTTTCAGTGGAGCCGTGAGAGGGAGTGATCCAAAGGAGATGGGAATTCCAGCCCTCCCCTCTCGCTTTACCCCAAGAACATCTTCGGAACCCAAATCAAATTGAGATCTTTCAACCGTGGGCTCAGAAACCCCCTTTCTGTGTCCACTTGAATCAAACACGTCAAACAGGCAGGAATTTGACTTGGCCGAGGTGAGGAGAACTGGTGGTTTTCGCCCTGTTTTGGTGACCTTCAAGGGCTTATTTATGCACTTCAAACTCATGACCTAATACATGTTGGTTTGGCTTCTCTTCTCATAATAGCAGCCTGTAAAAAGCTTTTGAGAATTCCCCGTGTTTTCTTATTTTGGGTCAAGAAAATAAAATCGATATCTAAGTAACCTTAAAAAAAAACTCAGCCTGCACAATCTAAAAATTTGGAATGTTTCCACTACGACTACGGCTATCTCTGAAAGCCTCAAGATCATCAGAGTTAAGCCCCACATTTGCCATTTTTAAGGTGAGATATTTGGTAACAGCATATGTGAGAATTAGCTAAGAGGGACTTTTTGACATAAGTCAAACAATGACATTTAAAACTCACGTTAAAGCAATTACCGTGCGGAATTTTTCCGTGTTTTTCCCATTTCTCAATCAGAAGTGTATATGTTTTCAACATAGTTTCTTGCTGTAATTTTCTTTCTTGGCAAACCACATCTTACCATGAAACCCAAAGTATGCATGCTACAGAAACAATAATGGTTGAAACAGACTCGGCCGTCTCTGGCATGATTTTTCTCTGCAAAATTAAAACATCTTTTGGCTAATATACTGTACATTTCAGTTATGAAAGACCATTCTTGGGAGATGAACAGAAAAGAAAGGGGAGCTAACAGATTCAGCTGATGCGAGACAAAAGTAAGTTGCTGTCTTTGCTGTCTCCAGACAGTAGTCAAACCCTCCAGTTCCTCATTCTTTGGGGGGGAAAATGCCGATTTTATCATTTTTTCCTTTAGTTAAAATCACAGAGAGCTGACAATTCTCCTCAGAATGATTATGAGTAGATATGTACGGATATGTTAAATCTGGGAATGCACAGATTTTAAAAATCTAACTTTACTAGATCTTCAAAAGGAAACTAGAGGGGAAAAAAATCCAGTGCCATTGAAATCACAACCCGTTTTCAAGTTATTGACACACTACTGCGGAGACTAAGTGACAAAATAATTTCTGGCCTCTTTTAAATCCTTGGTTCATTTTAAAATATGTCTAAATGGACACTACAGGGCAAAGACAATCGGCCATGTGCACATTCTCAAAACTGGTGAGAAGTAAACCTGTCTCCCTTGGCTGTCTGTTTCTCTGAGCTCCTGTTTTAAATTTCGGCATATATATGAAAGCAGAGGCAGCCTTTTGCAAAAAAGCACCAGCAGCCACATCTGCGCCCTCACTAGTATCATCGGATGGGTGATGACAGGGATGACGAAGCCCTGCTTTCTACAGACCCGGGTCTGTGTGCGGAGACCCCCTCATCCATCCCTCTAGGCTTCATCCCAAAGTGGGGGCCCTCCCGGCCCTCCCCGACCCTCAGGCCGCCTGTCCCAGATTCAGGCAACCTCCAGCCTCCCCTAACCTTCAAAGTGGCAAAGATAAATCGTTCCGGTTACCTGACTCTTGGGACCACCTGTTCCAAATTATTCTTTGCTCTCCAAATGTTTATAATCTAACCCCCAAGCAACAACCCACCCATAGCGATCCAGCACCTTCCGGTAAACTGGATTGGGACAGCCTACCGTAACATTTTAGGGCCTTGCCACTGCCGGTAAATTTATTGACTCTTTTTAGGAACTAAAATGGGTGGCGTTATAGTATTGAAGGAACAAATCAAATTAGCCCTTGTAAATAGTCGTATTCTTTTCCCTTTACACAACCATGTACAACCTCCTAAATATCATGACTCACCAGAGTCCAGATTTGTGTTTTCTAAATACTTAATATGATTTTTCTGCCATCTAAGACAACAGCAAAAAACATCAGAAAATAATCGTGTTCAGCGCATTTAAAACTATCCAAATTCAGCATCTCTCTCCAAGGGAAACGACAGCAGAAGTGTTCTCTGAGGCAAGGTTTTCATAGCCCTGTCGGCAGAGGGCTAAAGGCCTAGATTCCGGCCTCACTCACTCTTCAGCCTCTCGTAAGTCATCTGACTTGTGACTCAGTTTCTTTGTTAACAAAGTTGGCAAAATAATAATAGTAAAAAAAAATAATAATAACAATGCCTAACTCAAAATGTTGTTGTGAGAGCCATCCTGAAAATACATGTCAAGAGCTGATTTCAGGCCTGGCATGTAAATGCTCAGCTATTTTTCATCATTATTAAATACACGGATATAATTTAAGCAGAGAGACATGGCAAAGGCACCAACAGAATGAAAGTGAGCAAAAAGAAAGAAAAAAAAGCAGCAAAAAAAAAAAAAAGAAAAAATTTAAAGCCTGTGGCTTTCTTCGTCTTCTTCCTCTCAATCTACCTGGCAGGTACTCTCATATCTTGAAACTGATTTTAAATCACACGCAACAAAAAACGAGTCCTGGCCCCTCTGATGCCTTTACAGCAAGACAGTGGGTCTGAGACAGTCATTTCAAGTATTTGTCACCTGATTGAGGGGGTTTATCCTCGGATTAGAAGAGATGTTAGTTAAACACCATTAGGCCAGTTACGATCTTCAAATAGGAAGATGAAGCATTGTCTCCAGCTAATTCTCTGCTAATTGTTTCCCTACCGGAGCCTTCTTTTTGTTTTGTATGTTTGGGACTGTTTGAACAGCCACAAACGGTAGGGGGACAAAAAGTGGGCCCTCCCGAAGGCTGTTATGATATTGGGGGATGGGGGGTCAGGGAGAAAGATGGGGAGTGAGCAAGGCCTTGTGGGGAGAGGGAGTGTATGTGTGTGTTTTCTGTCAACAGGCCGTGTTTTCTCAGCTCTGGGGTTAATTCTCTGTAAAGAGATTCCTTTTGATCCAAGTCCACTGACTCCTTTTTCAGAGCAGATAGCTAGGAAAAAAAGTTTCCTTCCATCAACAAAACCCAGTCTTGGCAAGAGTCAGAAGGTTCAGCCTTTGGAGGTAACTGAATAACCAGCCACTTCACCTCCACAACACCCCCCCGCCCCCGCCCCGCCAAGATAAGGAGGACTACATCAGGAGAACGAGGTAAAAAAATCTTTGGGGGAGAAAGTTATCCTCTCCCAGAAGGAACTTGATGTCAGGCCGGAAAGCCTTGCATTTTACCTGTGCCTGGTGGAGAGGAAGCCTTTCCACCCAGTCTACACCCACACACACTCAACACTCCAACACTACACCTCAGACCTGTGGCCACTGCCTAATACTTATGGTTTTACTTCTTCCCCAAGCATTTTTATGCTAAGCAGGCCTGTCCCACAAAGACAAAACTCAACGCCGGTTGCAATGCATCTCCTTGGAGAAGATAATGCGCTGTGTGTGGTGTGCCTGGATATTGAGGGCCAGGCAAAAATCTAAGCAAGATATCTCCACTCCCTTCATTTTTTCCTGACAGCCATGGGCTCTTTCTGCCGAGAGAGAGAGGCATCTGTCATGAGCTGCTAGGAACCCCACTTATGCACCATCACGGCCTGCGATTTTATTGTACAAGGAGTTTATTGCTGGCCTAATTAGTTTCAAACTGGGCATTCTAGCTGAGGACACCTAAAAAACATCTGGTGGAAGGAGTAAGAATGAGTCCTCGTTTCAGAGCTGGTTAGGTTGGCTTTCGGCAGAACTCTGGTCTCCTGCGCCTGACACAAGTTATCTTTGGAAAAGTAACTGAAAAAATAAGGAAAGGGAAAGGAGTCGTCTTGTCCTGGGGGAACCCAAAACGTCTTCAAGTGGACGTGCCTGGATTGTGGATACCTTTTTTCAAACTGCCCGGGGTCTCAGGAGCCAGCTCAACCTAATTCAAAATATACTTAGCTACATCGTCTTTTTTTTTTTTTTTTTGCCGACGACTATTTTGCTTTCCCAACAGCAGCTAGCATTTTATCAATTTATCCGTCTGGAACAAGGCTTGTGATCTCTTACATACAATTTAAAACAGAAGTAATACCGCCTATTGGAAACAGCATGTCTTGGGTGTTTTTGCCAAACGGTAATCCCATAACAAGTCAACAAATCATATTTCTTTATGATGTGTTTAATACAACACAAAAGGCATAACAAGAAGATTCTAAAACTCCAGTGATTAAATCATCTTTTTAAAAAATCTCAGAATATTGGGATAACGACATTTTGTTGTATTTCCTTTAGTTATTTCATATTAGGAAAGATGTATGTGTTTATAGAATATTCTCATACACGCGGCCACTACACTAGGTGAGCTATTTCAAGACAGGAAAAATGCCAAGACCTTTCAGATAAAATAGTTAATCATATCGTGAAGCTAAAGTTATAAGAATGGAGCTACTAACTAACTTGGTATGGGACACATAAACTGCTTTTTTAAAAGTTCAAGTCCTTTCAAGTCTAAACACCTGGGTCGAAATCGCAAAATTTAGAATTTCCTCAAAAGGCGAGGAGACCTGGAATACAAACGTGATTTTATGCTTAGTCTAAACAAGATTCAAACCGTCACCATTTGTTACATAAATTACTTATTAACTTTTCCTAGTCTGAGGATGTCTAAATGCAAAGAAGTATAAAGTTTAAGGGGCTTAAGGTGATGGGGAGAGAAGAGTCAAAAAAAGAAACTTTCTTGGGTAAAGTTACTTGAAAGATTTTTTTCACAAAACATTATTTTAAAAAGGAGGTCCTCCTTCTCTCCCCCCGCCCCCAAAAGCGCCATAGGCTGGTAGAGCGGCTACTAGCTCATACTCTGCTAGTAGAAATTTTACTCAAGCAAGACAGAGCTCGCGAAATTAATAGATTCGGTTTGAAACACAATTGTCCGCTGGTTATAATTACCTTTGGAAGGGAGCTCCCTAACTCAAACCCAATTCAGCACTCAGATTCTCACCTGATGTTTGTAAATCATTATACCTCCGCTCTGCTTAGCCCACAACACCCAACTCCGATGTTCACTCATTTCACTGAACCTGGTAATTAAAAAGTACCTCCACCGGGGTGATTTATATCTACCTCAACGTTATATATACATATATAAAAGTAATTCTGAAGGTTACGTTGCATTTCGGGGAAAGGGGGGAGAAAAGAAAACGGTATCCATCAAAACCGCGGCATCAGTCTTGCTTTTTAAAGAGCATTCGCAACGCAGCAACACGTACGCTCGCTGTCAACTCTTAGCCCAGGCGAGGCTTCGTTTAGGGGAAGTAGGAAACTCGCACCCGTCAAAGCGCTTCACTTTCAGCAGCTGAGGATTTTGCGCGCTGAGGAATTTGCGATGCGAATGTTTTTCCCTGTCAAGCTGTCCTAATATTCCTTGAGTTTATAACCTATTTGCTTGGGGGCAGGGAATATATTTAAGGGCCAGTACGGCCGTTTAAACCTCCAGGCTGCAAGGCTAAAAAACCATTCCATTCTCCGCTTTGTCCCATTACAACAAAACCCTCGCTTCCTTCTAAACATCCTTTTGATGTTCCAAGTTTCAACTCCAACTTCAGCCAGTGCCAGGACGCGGGTTCCGGTACAAAGCCGGGAGAGCTGGACCAGCGCGGGCCAAGCGCAAACGGACTTTAAAAAAAGAAATGCAGCTAGAAAAAAGGCTCAGTGGGCCGTTCCAGCCCCATCCCGGGAATTCCAGCCATTTGCTCCACCGTTACCCCATAACCAGCGCCCGAGGGCGTGAGTTTGGCTCCCGGCGCCTCTTGGTCCGGTTAGGGAAGCGCCCCTCATCGCGAGCCACCCGGGCCATAAAACGAACCAAACGCGGAGGACCCAGGCCAGTCTACACCGCCTGCGCTCTATGCACTTGTCCCGCACGCGGGAGTGCAAAATTCAGGGTCGTCGCCTCCCGGGCGCACGGGGAAACTGAGGCCTGGAGCCCAGGACAGGCTTTCCCGAGACAGGATCTGCCCGCTGTGCCCGCTGTCCCCACTGCCCTTGTGCCTGAGGCGCCCTGGGAGCCCCGGGCGCCCCGACAGCTGCGGAGGCCGCGGCTGGCCGAGTGCGGGAGAGACGCCCCAGGCCAGGGGGTCCGGGTCAACCCCGGCCCGGCGAATCGCGGCGGGCGGCGCGGGCTGGGCGCAGTGGTTGGTACTCACCGCGCGCAGTGGAGAGGGCGCCCCGGCGTGGTGCGGTGCCGGCGGCCGGGCGGGCGCGGGTCGGACGCGGCCGGGCTGACTGCGGCGGGCACGTTGCTACCTCCGCTGCCGCCGCTGCCTCCGCCTCCTGGGCTGCCGTGGCCGCTGCCTGCGCTGGGAGGACCGGCCCCTTCCCCTCCCTCGGCCGGGCCCTCCCTCTGCCCCCGCCCGGGTCCCCACGCCGCGGCGTGGGCGCGTGGGGGCGCCGAGGCGCGACGCCGGGCTCCGCGGACGCACACCCCCGGCGGCTGGACGCGCGGTGCGGCGCTCCGGCCCTGCAGCTGCCTCCGCGCTGTTCTCTGCGCCTGCCGCCCAGCCGGACGCGCTAGCTCCAGCCGGTCCTAGAGGAGGCGAGGGCCCAGCCTCCTCCCCACCCACCGACACCCACACCTCCTCCCTCTGCAACCCAGGCATGGCCCCCGAGAAGAGAAAGACTGCTTGGAAGGGATCTCAAGGGTGACACTGAATTCATTCATTCAGCCACCTATTCATTCATCCATTCATTCATTCATCCATTCAACATATATGGAATATCTACTGCGCCAGGTACAGCTCCTCGGAGATTCAGCTAGAACAAGACAGACTAGTTTTGTGCCTTCCCGGAACTTATTCTCACATGGGGAGACAGACCGTAAACAAACAATCAAGTAAAGAATCAAGACAACTTCAGAAAGTTATTATTATGGAGGGGGAAAAATTATGTTCTGGGGCAAGGGAACAGTAATCTTGGCTGGAGTAGTCAGGGAAGACCTCACTGAGGAGGTGACATCTGTATGATGAGAAAGTGCCATTTTTGGTTATATCTGCAGGAGGAGAGTTCAAGAATCTCCTTTCACCCATTGTACAGGTAGGGGAAACTGAAGTCCCAAGGACTTAATTGGCTTACCCAAAGTCAGTGGTATAACCCCCTCCACACATACCCTCAAATTAAGGCACCCCACTTGCTTCATCCTCTCCTGGCCACCTGTTTCAATCTTCCCCATAATAAACTGTTATGAACAGAGTCTATGCAGCATTTTTCTCCCTCTCACGCACTTTCTAATATTTATGAAGCCCTGTTATGGAACACTCGGATGCCTCAATCCGAAAACAGTGTCAACCACTGCCATTTGTTAAGCTCAAGAAATACAGGGTGCCCAGATAAATGTGAGTTACAGAAAAACAAGGAATAACTTTTAGAATAAGTATGTCCTAGGTGATACATACTTATACTAAAAAAGTATTCACTTTTCTCTGAAATTTCAGTTTCACTGGATGTCCTATATTTTTCTTTGCTAAATCTGGCTGCTCTAAGCCCATCCAGTTTGCGGGACCCTTCTTATCTCCTCTGGTCCCCCAAAGAGACTGGAAGGTAGATGCTGCTAGCATGCCCGTTTTTACAAATGATCAAGTCTTAGCTCAAAGAAGGCAGAAAGTGTCTGAGCCAGGGCTGAAGTTCAGGTCCAGCTGACTCCAAAGCCCTTGCTCTAGAGATATAATATAGAGCCTTCAACTCCACTTGTGGGGTTACTGGGAAGCCAGTGAAACTTAAGCTCCTGGGCCCCTCACTTGACGCGTCTCTTTCTAAGGCCCTGACAGGGACCTAGAAATGCATTCACGGGGTCACTCGTTCATGTAAAATTTACAAAAGTCACTTACTTTTCATAGTTAGCGGCAACCAGCAGAGACCACCATCACTCTCCACGCTGATTCCCCACTGGAGCACTTGACCTTGAGTAGGGTGGTATGGGAGTGGTCGCTGGCATTTTGGGGATCCAGCCGAGGGGAAGTTGAGTTGGGAATTTGTGGTATTTTTCATCTTCTTAAAATATGCATTTGTTGTGATTTCTTAATTCAAAGAACTATTCATTTTGTACCTAATTTTGGACTCATAATTTTGTATTCTTTTTCTTAAATAAGGCCCGCAAGTTGTATAAACAGCAGGCCCCGCTCTACTGGGAGCCACCTCTGGTCAAAGCTTATTCCATCGCCTTTTGCTCCCCAAACTTCAGGCAAGCAAATGTATTCAGTGAGCACAGTTATTCGCCTCCCACAAGGAGGGTGAGGTTAGATCTCCTGCTCCTGGATGAAGATAACTCTTCTGCTTCCTAGCTGCAGGACATACGTACGTACTTAGCGTTGACTTTCTCATCTCTAAACTGGAGATAACAGTACCCATCTTGTATTATTATTGGGACAGTTTGCTGAGATCATGCTCCTGAAACACTTACCACTGTGACTGTAGCTGGCATAAGCAATTGCTCAACTGTACAAACTTCACTTCCCATAGCAGCTTTGCAAAAAGCTCTCAGCCATTATAAACTGACCATCGTAATGCTCTCCAGAGGTGTTTAATTTATCTGGGCCCATGAGCCTTCATAGAATATTGTCTAAACAGTGGCAGTAAGCAGGCTTTTTTTTCTAAAGGAAAATAATGGAATAGACTGGAATAGAAAACACCAAGTGAATTGCATGAAATCAGAGTAAGACTCTGTGTGTGTGTGTGTGTGTGTGTGTGTGTGTGTGTTTACTGGGTTAGGATGTGAAATGTGTTTCTTCTTGCAGATCATGCGCAAAACGTTGACGAACACTTATTAACCAAGAGTACTCTACGGAATACAAAGGGTTAATCTGTTTCCTTCAAGCCCCCTCACTCCTTCACCAGAATATGGCCCATTATCTCATAAATCGCAGCCACACCCCACAGCCCCCTGAGAGATAAACAGGAGGCAGGTGCTTATTAATTTCATTTTTTTCTTTCTCTTAGGGCAGTGGTCTCAACCCTGGCTTGCACATTAGAATCTCCAGGGGAGTTTTAAAAATCCCCACATGGAGGCCCTGCCCCAGACCAATTAAACCAGACTCTCTGGGGAAGGGACTGCGGCTTCAGGATTTTTTTAAAGCTCCCGGTGATTCCAAGTGTGCAGCGGAGGGTGAGAGTCCCCATGTTTGGGAGTAAAAGGACTTGACCACAGATTTGCAGCAGATGAGATAGAAACTCAGATAAGACTTAAGGCTCCCACTTCTTACTCAAGATCATTTAAAATCCAGCCCCCTTCCTGTGCAGGAGCACCCCCTTCCTGTCCCTCTTTCCCTTGATTTCTTCTTAATAAGTATTTGTTCTCATTTTATAATGACCAGAAAAATAACCCCAGACAAAATCTGAAAATGCTAAACCATAAAGCAGATTCTTTGGAGTGTAGACCACAGGCACGTCTACCCTGGAGTAAAACACTTCTTTTTTTTTTTCCCCTGGAGTCTTCCAAGTATAAATGTCCCCTGAAGCCAGAAGACCAGCTTAACTTTGAAAACGACAAACTTCACAACGTTTCCAACATGTATATACATATCCTACAAACACACATGTGTACTCTCCATGCCAAATTATGCCTTATTTCTATACACATTCCTTTCCCATCTGCAAAAACCTCCTCTACAGAAAAAGTATTCCTTTTTGTTTTAATGCACTCATTTAAACCTTGGCTCTTTCCAAAAAGGATTTGAGTTTGCATGCAAAAACATACATACATGTGGTAGGAGAATGAGAAAACAAGAAAAGCAGGTGAAGGGGAAACATGGGGAGGGAAAGAAAAGAAAGTCAAGGGTGAGATTCTCATAAATATGTAGGCCAGGAGGCCCTGAGCACTTGTTAGTGGTGGACTGAGAATTAGATGCTGAGCTTCCTGGCAGCCAATGCAAAGAGGAAAATGTGATCAATTACATCAGTGGCTTTCAAACTTTCTTGTATTCAAAAGTAAGCATATTGTGCTTACTTTGGCAGCACATATACTAAAATTGGAATGATATGGAGATTAGCATGGCCCCTGAGCAAGGATGACATGCACATTTATGAAGCATTTCACGTTTCTATACAGATCAATTAAAAAGAAAAAAAAGCAAGCATAGGGAATTCCCTAGCAATCCAGTGGTTAGGACTCTGCACTTTTGCTGCAGAGGGCCCGGGTTCAATGCCTGGTTGGGAAACTAGGATCCCACAAGCCTTGCTGCATGGCCAAAAAAAAAAAAAAAAAAAGGCAAGCATATATAGAATCACCATATGGAAAACAGAGGCGAAAAATCCCAGGCTCTGTTGAAGAGCTCATGTTTTCCATTTTTAACCCATCTACCTGCACTCACCCTTGTTGCCCTGGCTTATTTAATGAGACAGCAACCCCAGTTTGGCCTGAAAAGTCCAAGGTAATCAATGGCTAGATGACTGCTTTTCATACTGTCTCTGGAATGGATAAATGTGTCAGAATTAAAAGATAGCTTATGCTTTAGCATCAGAGGGGAAAAATGAAATAAGGCTGTGTTGTCACCTGCCTGGTAGTGAATAAACACCAGAGATTGAAAAAAAAAAAATCTCAGCCTCGTGGCTTGCACCTTTCTCCTGTGGGTACTTGTAAAGGGTTTTGAAGGAGCACCCAGAGCTCTGCAGAGTCAAGCTTGAAAGTCATGGATTTCAAAGTACTTCACTGTGTTTGTGATTCTCAAAGCCTATAAGATAGAAACCAACAGAACTACCTGAACAAGTCAGAACGCTTCCTGATATTGGTACAGGAGAGAGTGGAACTTTTGAGAGTGAAATGGGCACTATTAATAATAAAGCATGTTTGGGGTTAGCAGATGTGAACTAGTATATAGAGAATGGATAAACAACAAGGCCCTACTGTATAGTACAAGGAACTATGTTCAGTATCCTGTAATAAACAAAGGAAAAGAATATGAAAAAGTATATATATGTATAGCTGAGTCACCTTGCTGTACACCAGAAACTAACACAAATTGTAAATCAATTATATTTCAATTAAAAAAATGAAAAATCAAATCAAATAAAGCACAAACCAGGACTGTTCCAGGAAAACTGGGACAGATGGCCACCCTGCCTAAACAGGATGATTTAGATGTGTCCTGAGGACCAAAGACGTGTGAGATTAAAGCAAGTAATCACACGGGAGGCGGTAACAGACATCCATGAGTAGACCAGGGGCTGTGAGCAATCCTTCTTAAAATTATAAAATCATCAGCATAACAATTTGTGGTGTGGTTCGGGGTATCCCATCCACATTTCTGACAAGACTCCAGTCAGCCCTCTTGCCCAAATCTCTGGTTGTTATGCAACGTCATCGTCCTAAGAAAGGGTCTCCCCGAACCAGGTGGGCTGACATGATGGATTCCTACATGCATGTCGAGAGCGCTTTCCCTTGATGTCTGCAGGTTCCTATCTCTTACTCTGCTGGAATCTCTAGAACATCTGCCAGGGACCTCTTTGGCAGTCTGCTTAAGTCTAAGGAGATCTTCTCAGAAAAATGCTTCTATATAAACAAAAATGCTTATAATATAATGCACAGAGGGTGCTGGGAAACTGAATACTGATAAGAAATAATTTAATGTCTTATTTCTTATTGATAAGAAAAAAATTTACCTCACATTATTCATAAAAATTAACTCAAAATGGATCACAGCCCTAAATGGAAAGCCTAGAACCATAAACCTTCCAGAAGACAACATAGGGAGAAAATCATTGCAACTTTGCAGTAGTCAAACATTTCTTAGAACACTGAAAGTACAAACCATGAACATTGGTAAACTGAGCTTTGTCAAAATATAAAACTTATGTTCTTCAAAAGACAAAACTGAGAAAATAAAGAGCAAGCTATAGACTAGAAGAAATATAATACTTCTATCATACAGATATAAAAAATATAAGGGATATATAACAATACATGAAGAACTTTAACAACTCAATAACTTTTACAAAACAAATAACTCAGTTAAAAACTGGGAAAACTTTAGAACCAACACTTCACAGGAGAAGATATACAAATTGCCAACAGGCACAAAAATAGATGCTCAACATCATCAATCATCATGGAAATGTACATTAAAATATAATGAAATACCACTACGTATCCATTAGATTGGCTAAAATTAAAAAGACTGACTGTACCAAGTGCTGACAAGGATATGGGGCAGCTAAACTCTTATACACTGCTGGTTGAGATGTAAAATGGTGCAACCACTTTGGAAAACAATTTGGCAGTTTCTCAAAAAGTTAAATATCCCCCTACCATATGACCCAGCCATCTGACACCCAAGAGAAAGGAAAACACAAATCCACGCAAAGAATTGTATATGAATGTTAATAGTAAGTCTATCTGTAACTGCTGAGAATTGGAAACAGTGAAACTATCCATTAGCAGGTAAATGAATAAACAGATTGTGGTATATCCATACAATGGATTACTACTCAGCAATAAAAGAACATATGATACACACACAACATAGATGAATATCAAAATCTTTATGTTGAGTGAAAATGCCAGAAGCCTCACTCTCCCCAAAAAGATCCAACATATGATTCCGATTATATAAATTTCTCAAAAATGCAAACTAATTTACAGTGACAGAAAGCAAAGCAATTGTCACCTGTGGGTGGGTGTGGAGGGAAGGATGGATTACAGAGGGGCTCAAAGAAACTGTTGGGGATGTGATGGAAAAGTCCAGTGTGTGAATTGTGTTGATGGTTTCATGGTATATATACTGACATATGTGTATATATATATATATATATATATATATATATATATATATATATATATATATGTATATCAAAAATGATAACATTTAACCCTTATAATATTTCTAGTTTATTATACTTCAATTATACCTCAATAAAAATATTGAAATATTATGATGGAGTCATGTGAGTTCCTTTATTAGTACATTAAATAGTGAGATCTAGCAGCAGGCCTATAAGTTCCGTAATGTTGAAGTAATGCTGAGTATAAAGATATTTCAAGGTGTTTGCAACAGCCATAATGTGATATGGAAATACCTGTGATTTCTACTGGCAACAGAGTCAAGGTCCTGCTCATATACTATGGTTTATTGCCACATTCACATTTGAAGGGAATGCTAAATTTCACTTAGAAGTTGGTGAAAATAAAGATACATTTTTTACATCCAACTTTACAGACCCCCTGAATTCTATCCACACACCCCAAGTTAAGAAGTCTAGTTGGAAACAACCTCAGCTACCTGAGGGTAATAATCTCCCTAGAAGATAAGAAACTTTAAACCCCAGGAACATTTAGAGTTAACTATAGAAATAGCCTAAATGGGAAAGCAATTTTATCAGGAAGCATATTTTAAATGAGATAAGATTCAGAAATAAATGTGGAAATATTCAACAAGGTCAAAATGATCACATTAATATGTTTTGTTAAGAAGGAAAGTGTTCATATTTAGTAATTTACATACTTTAAGAGACTTATGTTTAAGAGACTTAGACCTTTCAGAGTAGCATATTGGTCAGACTTGTTAATTATCATTTTGAATGTAATTGAAGCATTGCTTAAATGTGCAATTTTACATCAATGTCTAAGCTTCTTTTAATTTTATTTTTTATACAGCAGGTTCTTATTAGTTATCTATTTTATACATATTAGTGTATACATGTCAATCCCAATCTCCCAGTTCATCCCACTACCACTGCCCCCACCAAAGTCTTATTAAGTTTATATGCAATCATTTAGAACACTTAAGAGAATTTAAGATTTACTATATGTGATCTGATAGATTTATAAGATTGACTGAGAAGTAGAAATGTTGAATAATTAAAGTACTTGCAAAGAAAATCCAGATTATCAAATTTAGAAATGCAGTTTCAAGTGGCTTAAGGCATTTACTTAGCTAAATTTATAAGTGGGACCAAACATTAATCCATGACTTCCTTAAAAACAACAGCTGAATTTGTTACTGTGTTCTTAGAAATGGAACAATAGATTTCAAAAAGGAAACTTAAAAACCCAAGGGGGAGAAGCTAGGTTTGGTAAATGGTAACTTTAGTAATTGAAATTTATTTCCTAGAATTTGTGTAGAGCTTATTCTGTACACAAAAACCACTCAAACACGTGTGTAGCAGTATGGATGACTGAAAATGGAATGAGCCACAGGAAATCCAGGATCCTTCTCTCATCCCATGTTTAGTTTTGACCTTAGCATCCCCCCCCATCCCCTTATTTGGGCCTCTGCCATTAAGAAATTAGCCACAAACACAAGAAAGTTCTTTTTAGTGACCTAAGGAAAAGAAAGGTCATTCATTACACTCGGATTAGGAAAAAATTTAAAATAGTGAACCACTTAATTTTTCAGAACAGTGGAATCTAAACAATAGCTACACTGGTGAACAAATGCGGATTCATTGCCAAAACCCCAGTTGGTTTGGACAGCATTTCTTCCTGGTTGCTTCAACAGAGCTGAATCGCTTGGCCTTCTCTCTCCAACAGTGTAGAAAAATCCCAAGGGGAATAAAATAGTTGTACTATAAGCATTTTTAACAATCTGCAACATTAATGGAAGTTAAATACTATATACAAACTTCCCTCCTCATAGAATTACTGGGAAGATCAAATAAAGTAATCTTTTTATAATCCCCCCAGTTGGAATGAGGACTTCTTTTTACCAGATAATTATCTTTCAGCATTTAGTAATTGCATTATTTAGGTTATCAGTTTGGCTGCTGTGACAGAAAGACATTCCCCCAAAGTGGCTTTTATATGATGCACTTTCCTTTTTCTCCCTTAAAAGTCTGAGTTGGTAGTTGATGGCTGGTTTGGAGGCTCCACAATCATCTGGGACCCAGGGTCCTTCTGTTTTGTTGCTCTGCCATCAACTAGTGGCTTCCATTTCATAGCCCAAGATGGCTGCCCTAACTCCAGTAATCACATCTGCATTCCAGCCAGCAGGAAGGAGGAAAAGAGCTGTAGGGCTCGCTCTTTTCTCCTAAAGGATCTGCCCAGAAATTGAACGCATCACCTCAATCACATTCTACTGACCAGAATTTAGTGCTCTGACTGTGTCTAGCTGCATGGGAGTTTGGGAAATGTGGATTTTATTTTTATTTAGGCAGACAGACAGTGCCAAGTTAAATACAGTTGACCCTTGAACAATGCGGGGGTTAGACGTGCTGACCGACCTGCAGTCAAAAATCTGAGTATAACTTTACAGTGGGTCATCTGTATCTGTGGTTCCACATCTGTAGATTCAACCAACTGCTGATTGTGTAGTACTATACTATGTATTTATTGAAAAAATCCATGTATATAAAAATCCATGTTGCTCAAGTGTCAGCTGTATTCTATTCCTAAGGTAGGAAGGGAGAATACATACTGAGTCTCTGCTACATTCAACATTAAATTCTACAGGTTATTGGGTTTTGTGTGCATAATGATTTCTCTTGTGAAATGTTCCTTGTAAGTTCAAATTGGTGTGACCACTGAAGAGAGAAATTTGGGAATACCAATTAAAATGTAAAGAGTAACCCAGGAACTCTATAATCCAACTCCTCTCTAGAGAAACAGGTAAAGTAGCCTACAGTGAGCATATACAAGATTTCATCAAACCTTGTTTCTAAGAGTAAGCAGATGGAGGGACTTCCCTGGTGGTCCAGTGGTTAAGACTCTGGGCTTCCAATGCAGGGGGCGTAGGTTCGATCCCTGGTTGGGGAACTAAGATCCCACATGCCGTGTGGCACCACCGAAAAAAAAAAAAAAAAAAGAGTAAGCAGATGGAAACAAAAGACAACTAAAGAGAAATGGATAAGTGCCCTGGTATATCCATATTTGACAGTGTTTTAAAAGGAGGTGAATCTGTATGTGTGGGAAATGTAATTTGTAGGATGTCATAAACAGTATGACAGTGTTTAAGTATTATAAAAAGAATAAACAGAAGATAAACAAAACTGACAAACCTTTAGGCAGACTTACCAAGAAAAAAGAGAGAGAGGGCTCAAATAAATAAAATCAGTAATGATAAATGTACACCTGATACCACAGAAACACAAAAGATCATAGGAGACTATTATGACCAATCATAGGAGACCATGATGCCAACCAATTGAACAACCTAGAAGAAATGGATAAATTCCTAGAAACATACAACCTACCAAGACTGAATCACGATGAAATAGAAAATCTGAACAGACTGATTGCTAACAAGGAGATTGAAACCGTAATCAAAAACCTCTGAACAAACAAAAGTCAAGGACCAGATGGTGAATTCCACTAAACAGTCAAAGAAGAATTAATACCAATCCTTCTCAAACTCTTCCAAAAAGTAGAAGAGGAGAGAACTCTTTCAAACACATTTTAAGAGTCCAGCATTACCTTGATACCAAAACCAGACAAGGATGCTACAGAAAAAGAAATTTACAGGCCAATATTCCTGATGAAGTTAGATGTGAAATCTTCCACAAAATATTAGCAAATGGAATCCAACAATACATTAAAAGCATCATATGCCATGATCAAGTGGGATTTTTTCCAGGGATGCAAGGATGGTTTAACACCTACAGATCAGTCAATGTGATACACCACATTAACAAAATGAAGGATAAAAATCATATGATCACTCAGTAGATGCAAAAAAAGCATTTGACAAAATTCAACATCCATTTATGATTAAAAGAAACCTCTCAATACTGTGGATATAGAGGAAATGTAGTTCAACATGATAAAGGCCATACATATATGACAAGCCCACAGCTAACATTATTCTCAGTGGTGAAAAGGTGAAAGCTATCTCTTTAAAATCAGAACAAGACAAGGATGCCCACTTTCGCCAATTTTACCCAATATAGTATTAGAGGTCATAGCCAAAGCAATTAGGCATAGATCAATAGAAGAGAGTATAGAAAGCCCAGAAATAAACCCATGCATATATGATCAATTAATTTACAACAAAGAAAACAAGAATATACAATGGGGAAAGGTTAGTCTCTTTGATAAATGGTGTTGGGAAAATTGGACAGCCACATGCAAAGCAAATGAAACTGTACTCCTACTGAAAAGTCAACATACTGAATGGGAGAAAAATAATTGTAGATCATATATCTAACAAGGTGCTAATAACCAAAATATATAAAGAACACATATAACTCAATAGCAAAAATCAAACAATTTGATTAAAAAATGGAAAGAAGATCTGAACAGACATTTTTGCAAAGGAGACATCAGATGGCCAGCGGGCACATGAAAAGATGCTCAAGATCACTAATCATCAGAGAAATGCAAATCAAAATGAAATGACATGTTACTTCATCCATGTTAGAATGGCTATTATCCAAAAGACAAGAAATAACAAGTGTCGGTGAGGATTTAGAGAAAAGGGAACCCTTGTGCACTGTTGGTGGGAACGTAAATTGGTGCAAACACTATGGAAAACAGTATGTTGGTTCCTCAAAAAATTAAAAATAGAACAACTGTATGATCCAGCAATTCCACTTCTGGATATTTATCTGAAGGAAATGAAAACATTTGAAAAGATATATGCACCCCCATGTTTGTTGCAACATTATTTACAGTAGCCAAGGTATGGAAACAACCTAAGTGTTCATTGATGGATGAATGGATAAAGAAATTGTGATATACGTATATATACAGTGGAATATTATTCAGCCATAAAAAGAAGGAAATTCTGCCATTTGCAACAACATGGATGGACCTCAATGGCATTATGCTAAGTGAAATAAGTCAGATAGAGAAAGACAAATACTGTATCATCTCTCTAACATGGACTCTAAAAACAAAACAAACAAACAAAACCCCAAAGAAAACCCAAGCTCATAGATACAGAGAACAGATTGATGGTTGCAAGAGGGGGGTGGGGCTGGGGATGCGGGTAGGTGGGAGAAATGGGTGAACTGTCTTTTTTTTAAAATTTAAATAAACTGAATTTTAAAAGTCACAGCATTATCAACCAAGTGATAGGTATGGGGGCAAAGTGGTGGTTGGGAATTGTGGGAAAAAATAAACATTTAAATCCCAAAGATCTAACAAGTGATGATAAAGGAACTGACCAATTATTATTACTATTATTTTTTTTTTTATTTTTATGGGGAGAGGGAGTGAATCGGAGCAATGAAGAGAGTCATAGTCCATGGATAGGCCACACCTAGGGCATGGTAAACTACTCTAGGTAAACCTAGAGTAGTATGTTGTAAGTTAAGTAATGAGAATTCTGCAGAAGCTGGAAATCTAATCAGAAGTTACTAGGTGAACTAGAAGTATCCAGAAATTTTTAAAAAGAGAGGGAGAAAGAATCTTGGGGAATGGTACTAAATCTTGGATGGGCATTTAATATAATTTCAATAGAATTTCAGGGTCAGGGTGACCTTGCTTAGTTGAGTGTGCTGAAGTCTGTCATCCTTAACTCTTATAACACTCAGTTATTGTAATAAACATTTTTGCAGTCACAACTTTGTCTTCTATTTCTTTTAAGGAACTGACCAATTATTAACTCTCTGTAACCATATCTGTAACCAAGAATTGCAACATGAAAATATTGACATCCTTTCTAACTAAGATGGGATAACAGGGACCAGATTTACCCTCCTGCTTTAAACAGTCAAAAACCTAGACAAAACGGAATGACAAGCGTTTAAGAGACACTGGAGGGCTTCCCTGGTGGCGCAGTGGTTGAGAGTCCGCCTGCTGATGCAGGGGACACGGGTTCGTGCCCCGGTCCGGGAGGATCCCACGTGCCGTGGAGCGGCTGGGCCCGTGAGCCATGGCTGCTGAGCCTGCGCGTCCAGAGCCTGTGCTCCGCAATGGGAGAGGCCACAACAGTGAGAGGCCCGCGTACCGCAAAAAAAAAAAAAAAAAAAAAAAAAAAAGACTGGAGATCAGATAATGAAGAACTGTATTCCTTAATAGATGGGAAACAAACAAGGTGAGCCCTACCATTGTCCCAGCTCACTACCTTGAGAGAGTTTCCAGCACAGGGAGGGAAAACACAGGCAGAGCCCAGCTGACTTCTTGAGTTGAAAGGCAGAAATGAGATTCCAGGAAGACCAATGCAAAAAAGTAAAAGAAAGAAAAAAGAAAAAACCAAAAAGAATACGTGTGAATACACAAGTACTTATAAATATCCAGAGAACTGTCCAGAAGAATTTGTATATTAGAAAGATCTGGAAAGATTTGTATCTTAAAAAAGAAAACATGTATATATTTTAAAATATAATGTATATTTTAAAAGAAAGCAATGACATAGTACTTCAATATGTAAAGTATATAATACTATATATTATAACATACATAAAACATATAATATATAATACCATATATTATAATACACATAATGTGGTATTACATATTACAGAATATGCTATTATTGATAAAATGCCAGTTGTTTTCAGAATGTCTCTCATTTAGATTAATCTGGTGTTGTCTCATTATTAGATTCAGGTTATGTATCTTTGGCAAGAATATCACAGAAGCGATGATGTGTTCTTCATAGCACACATTTTCTTTTTTTCCACATCTTTATTGGAGTATAATTGCTTTATAATGGTGTGTTAGTTTTTGCTTTATAACAAAGTGAATCAGCTATACATATACATATGTCCCCATATCTCCTGCCTCTTGCGTCTCCCTCCCATCCTCCCTATCCCACCCCTCTAGTTGGTCACAAAGCACCGAGCTGATCTCCCTGTGCTATGCGGCTGCTTCCCACTAGCTACCTATTTTACATTTGGTAGTGTATATATGTCCATGCTACTCTTTCACTTCGTCCCAGCTTACCCTTTCCCCTCCCAGTGTCCTCAAGTCCATTCTCTACATCTGCGTCTTTATTCCTGTCCTGCCCCTAGGTTCTTCAGAACCTTTTTTTTTTTTTTTTTAGATTCCATATATATGTGTTAGGATACGGTATTCGTTTTTCTTTTTCTGACTTACTTCACTCTGTATGACAGTCTCTAGGTCCATCCACCTCACTACAAATAACTCAATTTCGTTTCCTTTTATGGCTGAGTAATATTCCATTGTACATATGTGCCACATCTTCTTTATCCATTCATCTGTCGATGGATACTTAGGTTGCTTCCATGTCCTGGATATTGTAAATAGAGCTGCAATGAACATTGTGGTACATGACTCTTTTTGAATTATGGTTTTCTCAGGGTATATACCCAGTAGTAGGATCATAGCACACATTTTCAATTTGTCTGGTGATATTAACTCTGATGCTTAATTAAAGTGGTATCTGCCAGTCTTCTCCACTGTCAAGTTACTCTTTTTTTCCTTTGTAATTAATAGGTATTTTGTGGGGATAGACTTTGAGACTATGTACATATTCTGTTTCTCATCAAACTTTCAATGCATTAATTTATTTATTCATACTCTTTTCTTTGATGGGTATCATCTGTTACTATCTATTTATTTTCATGACCAGACTGTCCCAGATGCGGCCAGTGGGAGCCTCTTCATTCTGGCTTCTGTGTCCATGTGATATGTCCCCATCATTCTTTGAGTACTTCCTTCCCTTCTGGCACAAGATGCTCAGGTTCATCTTCTACTTGTTTTGATTCAGTCCTGGAATTAGCTATTTCTCCAAAAATCTTCGGTTCCTTATAGTGGAAAATAATTTTTAGAAACCAACATCTGGGTGCTAAGTGTGTCCATTGCTACTGTTGTGTCTCTGCTTTCAGGCCCCCCCAGTAGACAGAGCTATATACACATATACAGACAGACTCGTATACACACAGATGCATGTACATATATATGTATACATACAGATGCATATACACATACAGATATATCAATATTTAGGAGTGTGATAAGCTGATTCCATAATTCATCTGACAGAAGAGGAAACGTGTGACAAAAACATCTTAAAAATGAATGGCAAATTGCCTGACTAGATATCAGAACAGATAAAGGAGGTATAGTGATTAAAACTGAAAAGTGTTGGCATAAAGACACAAACAGATCAATGTAATAGAATATGAAGTCTAGGAACAAACACATGTTAATGCAAATTTGTTTTGCTCAGTGGGGAAAGTATGGATCACTCAATGCTGTTGGAACAATCAGTTTTCCATTGGGAAAGGCTAATTCTTACCTCTCTTCAGTCATTAAAACAAATTCCATGTGTAATAAAATAAAATACATATTAAACAATAAGAAAGATATTAGAAAAATAACATGGCACTGCTTCTGCAACATTACGGCAGGGAGGCCTTCCTGGAGCAAAATCAAAGAACAACAACTAAAACAAAACAAAGTAAACAAAAAGACAAGAGCTATAATGAAGAAGATTGATGAATTTGACTACAAAAATTTTAAAACTTTGTATAGCAAAAGAGATCAAATTAAAAGACAAGGGACAGTTTAGAAGAAAGATTTGCTAAATATAAAACAGAATACATTTATTAAGAGTTCCTACAAATCAGTAAGAAAAAAACAAACAACCCAGTAGACTAGTGAATAAAGAGTATGAATATGCAGTTAATAAACCATGAAGTGGAAATGGCCAATAAGCACTTTAAAAGATGCTCAACCTCATTAAAAGTCAGGACTACCCAAAATAAAACACACTGAAATATCCTTTTGTACCTGCAGGTTGGTAAACACACAAAACGATGAATAATAACCAGTTTGGCTACAGTCGTAAGCAAATGGATATGCTCATAAAGTATTGGGATATGTATATATTATTCAGCATTCACAGAGGAAAATTCAACAATAATAATATATGTATGTTTATATTTATATATACTTTAAAATTTATGTATTTATATTCTTTTGTTTTAAATTTTTATCTATTCATATAAATTTAAGGTGTGCATATCTTTTAGCTCAGAAAGTCAACTTCTATGTATCTATCTTAGAAAAAGAATCATGTAGGGGCACAAGAAAGCATATACAAGGATCTTCATCAAAGTATTATAATAGCAAAAAATTGGAAAGCGGTTAAACCAATAGGGAATTGGTTAAATAAATTAGAGTATAGAAATTATATGCAGCAGTTAAAAAGAATGAAGTAGAGGTGTATGTTCATAAACACCTAACAGGATATATTATTAAGTGAAAGGGAATTACAAAACAAATATGTAAAATATGGTCCCATTTATGTAAAAATAAAAATCCCACAATACACAACTCTCTTCCTCCTCTCTCTCTTTTGCTCCCTCCCTCCTCTGTCTCCCCCAACATATACTCTGAAAATGTACATATAAAGCTAATACCAGTGGTTCCTTAAAGGGAAGGGGATTGGTTTTAGAGGAAGGGTAGAAGATGGGTCAAGGGAAACTTCACTTTATTTGTATTCTTTTTGAAATGATTTTTAAAATGATGATAATGTATTAGTATATTATTGGGGTAATTAAAAATAAATTGTAAAATGATCATTTCAAAAAGAGAAATTATTTTAGGTTAAAATAATAATCTATGCAAATCACATAGCACAGACTTGGTACATAATAAAATGCTAGCTATCATTATTCTATTTTGAGGTATGTGATTTTTGGACAAAATCCATTTCCCAGGAGGCAGGATTCTTGGTTCTTGGCTTTATCACTGCTCCCATTTCTGATTGCAGGGGCTCCTCTGAAAAATGAAAGGGTTGGACTACAGCCTTTCTCAGCATTAAAGAAGTTCTATAATTAGACATTTGCAAAAGTCCTCATAAATGAAATCTGTATTAGTTTTCTATTGCTGTGCAGCCAATTATCATAAACTAAGTGGCTTAAAACAACGTGCATTTACTAGCTCACAATTTCTGTGGGTCAGGAGTCCAGGCACAGCTTCACTTGGTCCTCTGCACAATGTCTCATCAGGCCACAGTCAGGGTCTAGCCAGGCTACGTTTTCACCTGGAGGCTTAACAACTCGGGAAGGACCTACTCCCAATCTCATTCAAGTTGGTGGCACAATTCATTTCCTTGTGGCTGCAATGACTGAGGGCCCAGCTCCTGAAAGGCCATCAGCTGGAGGCCACCCTCAGATCCCAGAGGCTACCTGCAGTTTCCTGCCACGTGGTCCTCACCATAGGCAGTTCAGTTCATCCCAGAGAGCTCCCACTCACCCTAGAGAGTTCACACTCACCTAGGGAGATCATGAGACAGGCTGGGACCTGGGACCTGGACCCTTTGCTGCAGTGCTTGCACCTGGACAAACAGCTCCTCCAGGGACGGCGTACAAAGAAACTAACAGGACTAAAAATAACCGCACGCATGCACAGCTGGGGCAAAATATGAACAGTAAGATACAAAAAGGCCACAAACCAACAGCCACTTCTGAGGTGCCTGGAGCAAAAGCAGGGTCCTGTACAGGATCCCTGCACGCAGAACCAGCAAGGGGGTGGCCAGGCCACCTGAGCCACACCCCCAACCCCACCCACCAATCTGCCCCACCCCCTCACCCCATTTAAGGGACCAGCCCACCCTCTTCCGGAGCTAGCAAGGGCACCTGTTACTAGTTCTTCCTACCTTGTGCTGCATCTTGAGTCCCAATAAAGCCTTCCTGAATTTCTCATCTGGACTCATCAATTTCCATAGATTAAAGAGTTCAAGGATCTGGGTCAGTAACACTCACACTCACCATAGACAGCTCACACATAGCTGTTTGCTTCAAGGCCAGAATCTCTCTCTCTTACGCTAGTGCATGCTAGCAACAGGGTTCTCTCTCTCTCTCTCTCTGTCTCACACACACACACACACACACACACACACATAAAATCTTTATATACATATTTTATATATAAAATTCCTGTGAAGTTTTATATATATAAAATATATTAATTCAATAATATATGTATATACACAAAAATCACAGGAGTGACCACCTTCACCTCTGCCATATAATGAAACCTAATTAAGGGAGAGACATCCCATCACCTTTGCCAAATTCTACTGACTAGGAGCAAGTCACAAGGGCCCCCGCACAAGGGGAGGGAATTCTACAGGGCGTTAACATCAGGGAGGAGACCACGGGGACCATCTTAGAATTCCTCTGGCCACAACATCTCTAAGTTGCAATTATTAAAACGACAATCCTCTATCTTTCCACTGACAAAATTATTTAGACAGTGGAATAGGGGGAGGAAAGTGGATTTATCAGGAAGGCAGAATTTTGTTTAGACAAAACAGAGTTTTGCAGCCAAGATGACAAAGTTTAACTGCTAGAGTTTTTATTTTATGATTCAGAGCCTACTCTATACGCTAATTTAAAATCGTCCCTTCAAGCCATAGAACACTGAAAAATACATATTTAAAGAGCATGTGAAATTGAATCACCTCTAGACAATTACTTTGAAAAATTAATTCTTGCCTGATTATTTAAAAAATCTAGTCCATCATTCGGATTCCATTTTTCCCATAATTTTTTGTACAGTTATATTAAAAATCAAGGCTCTAGGTATCTCTGGCATGCTTGGAGGGCAAAGTTAAGACTGAAGGACTGAATAAAACAAGTCCCCTTTGAAATGTGCATTTAGGCAGTGATCATTTGCATGAAATTGTGTGAAGCAAGGAGGATAGGAATTAACCTGATATTCTTTCAAAAAATATGACAATACCAGCCAAGAAGCAGGCTCAGATAATAAAGACGGACAGGAGAAAGAGGAAGAACGGATCTTCCCACTGACAGTTGCATGTTAGGATTGAGTGGAAATTCCACTGCGATTATCAAGGTCTCCCTATCGGGTGCTGAATTTGCAGTGCTGGATTGTAAACTTGCATCCCAACTGTACAGGAGGGCACCATCCCATGCCAAGACAACTTTGGCCTCTCGTAAAGAGAGAAACAAACAAATCCACAAATGCTTTCAGAAGTTGGCCTCTCTTGTAGGGGAGAAAGGTTTGGCTGTTCTTCTTAGTCTTCCAGCAAATGGATGATTTGCCCCAACAGTTAAGACAAATGTTTCTGTTAGGGAGCCACTTTCCAGGCGAATAAACATCTTGAGCAGAAGTAAACATTAAGGGTGTGAGGACAGGGCAACATAAAGTACTTTCCAACTAATGTTGCCAGTGAAGTTGAAATGTAGTTATGAGTGACAGTATTCTAAAGCAGCTGATTTCAGGGTGGATTTTGTTTGTTCAGTGTTACAAAAAATTGTTTAAAAAAATTAGATGGCGGGCTTCCCTGGTGGCGCAGTGGTTGAGAGTCCGCCTGCCGATGCAGGGAACACGGGTTCGTGCCCCGGTCCGGGAGGATCCCACATGCCGCGGAGTGGCTGGGCCCGTGAGCCATGGCCGCTGAGCCTGCGCGTCCGGAGCCTGTGCTCCGCAACGGGAGAGGCCACAACAGTGAGAGGCCCGCGTACCGCAAAAAAAAAAAAAAAAAAAAAAATTAGATGGCGTCATGAATAATGAAAAAAAAATCTATAACATCTGGATTCCTGGTTTCTCCTGAAATAACTGGAACATCTATCAATAGTCAGCTTCTATTCCTGCCTAAAAGGCAGCAGCTGATGGAGCTGAGTAGTGGTTTTTTCTCACCAGGTCACCACAGTTTCCACCACTCCCTGTGTTGTCACTCCTGGACTTCTTCATTCATATATCTTTTCTCCTTGACCCTTACAGTCATTTGAACTTGCAGCCCTTAGTTTGATGCACATCTAAGCTTTCTAACTTGGCGAACATCAAGGCTGACCCTCTGATTTTACAAATGGGGAAACTGAGGCAACCACATAGTTAGGTAAAGGGTGAACTAGGTCCTGGTGTTCTGACTTCTCTAAGTGACTTCTTCCTCTGCTGTGGCCCTGTTCTGTTCCTCCACATTCATCATTAGGAGTTGAAATTCTCAAGCTTTCTCTCCAACTAGGCAACTAAAATGTGTTATTGAATTTTCTCCTTTTTTTATTGGAGAAGACTTGGTTGCTTGGCATCTATTTTAGCAGAAAGCCTGCTCTAAGGCTTTTAACTCCTCTCATTGGAATTCATAATTTAGGGCAGTGTCTCCAAGGTGGAGTAGGTCAGATGATCCATTGGGATCAAGGAAAACAACATAAGAACTTCTAAGCACACTTTTTTTTTTTAAAGCACACTTTTAAACTAAAATAATAAGAAAGGTATTCGGCTCTATTACTATTTAATATTCCATTTGGCAGTGATGCCCCCTTTGACTGTGAGTTAGATAGTCTTGGGTCCTTTAGGGGGTTTGAGACCTCCAGAGGGAAGAGCTGGAGTTTTCCAATGATAAGGGGCTGGAAGCAACATACTTTCGTTCATTCACTTATTTGTCACATGTTGAAGGTGAGTTGATTAACTTATGCTACTTAGAAATTAACGAATGCTACTTAGAAATCATTTGTGTACCCTCTCCATTCTTGGACAACTATTCATTTTCACCCTATATTTTTTGGAATATCTTTCACGTTGACAGTGGAAGTGATTATAGCAGCCCTTGAAATGGGTTTTTAGGTTTGGGGAGGAACTGAGAAATTTTCTCTTTCCCAGTCCCCCAGAGCGAATCATCTCATATTGGTAGGTTCAGACTTTCAGATCTACGCCAGTCCACCATTCACTAATTTGGTGGACACTGTGGTCTCTAACTGGGAGAATACAAATCCTGGTGCACTGTCCTGTTGCAGGCTAGCAGCCTCCTAGAGCCCTCTGGCAATAAGAGCTCAAGTGAGAGTGCCCGATACATGGATGGCATTTGATGAAGAGCCCCACTGAATGGCCTTCTGAAGTGGCTGCCCATGTAGAGGAGACAGCTGAGTGACACCAATTTGCCCCAGTCAACTGCCCCCATCAACTTACAGGACCCAGGGCAATTGTACAAATGGAGGCCCACTTGCCATATGTCTAAATATAAAAATATTAAATAAAGCATTTTCTAGCCTCCTACTTTTACAAATATACCTTACGATGACCTGGAAAGCCAGGTTCAGATGTAGAGTTCTTGAACTTCTCCATGTTCTGGCTGGGATGTCACCCAGCCCACCTCCCTTTTCCTCCTATATCTCCAGCTCCGTCCTACCACAAGAAGCTCTGTGCACACATTTGCACGTGCCAGCCCATGTGTCCTAGCTCTGACCCCCTGCCCTTGGCCTCCTCTGGGGCTGCAGGGCGTGGACCTTGCTGATGCAATCTGTTCTTGGGAGGATGGCCCTGGGGAAGAAGCTCAAACAGCCCTGGAATGAAATTCCAGGATCCAGGGTGGGGGTGTTGGGGAGATGATGTGTGGCCTCTGGGTGTGCACATCCCCTTCGCCTCGCTGACTTCTCCCCCATGGAGAGGGCACAGCTGGAGGAGGACCAGATGGGGACTCTGTGGCCACTCTAGCTGTAATTGAACCAACCCTTCCCCAAAGGCAATGAACAAGTGGCCAAAGAGATTCCTTGGGGAGAAGATGATAAGAATCATGCAGGCAGAGAAAGAGGGCAAAGTTCATATTCCTCCTACTCCTGCCGTTTGGTCAGCACACGCTTATTCAGGGCCTTCAGGGTAAGGGTGGCACTTAAAAACGAGAGAGAAAAGGATTGCTTTTTGAAAGAAAATTGGACTACAGGGAGAACACTTTGAAAACAAATGTTTGGAAATATTCTTGTTCAGGGATTACTGTTGATGTATTTACATTATTCAAAAGTATGTAAATTACCTATATAAATGCTCAAAACTGTACCCAATTTAAGGACCTGGAAATGGCATTTTCTAATATAATTTAAAATCATCCCATTGTATATAACAAAACAAAACAAAAAATAAAATCATCCCAACCTAACATTTCAGTGGATTTTAAACTCATGTGTTACAAGTGTAAAAATTCAACACTTTTCAATTTGTTTTGAAGAACAATAGCTTAACCTCATGGAAGACAGAAGTAACCAAACAGATTTCAACCAAAACCTTTGCAAAACTGGTGTATGGAATGGAAAAGATGGAAAGCATTTTTAAAAATAACTATAGCAAGTAAAACCCTTCTTCCAGTTGGAAGACATATCTTTATGAGGTTATTTTTCCTTTTTTGACAGCCATTAAAATCAAGTATTGATTTTAAAATCTAACATATAATTATAAACCAAGAAGTTAAAAATAATGAAGGCTATTAAGTCACATTGTTTTCAATATTCAAATAGTAATAATGGTTTAATGAGAGTAAAAAGATTTTTTAATGTCATTGAGTCATTTTTTTCAAAATATTATTTATTTCTTCCTTATCACTTCCTCTTACACTTTTTCTTGCATCTACTTCACCAATCACAGAATATGTTAATAGAGTAGAATATGTATATAATTTGTAAATAAATAAATAAATATTGGGGTGGTTGTTTCAAAATGTTGTGCCTGATCAGGAGTTTGAAGAGCACTGGTTTAGGATAGAATGTGATCCAGGATGAAACCACAAGTGGCCCCTTTGCCATCGACACTGGCAGGTCTACCTGAGAGTGGTTGCTTTCTTCTTATTCTTCTTAGACCTTTGCAAACAAATTATACCATCTGGTTCTGGGGGAGGGTGGGGCCAGGGTTGTTTGTTAGTCTATTGCATTCAGCACTCAGGAGCCTCTGGTTTCTATTTCATAACTGGAGTGATGCAGGCAGGCAGAGTCACAGTTTGCTTTTGTTTAAACTCTTGGTTTTTAGGACTGATCTGAGGAATCCTGTTTACTTAGTCCCAAAGAGAGAAGTCACTGCTGAGGGCAAGAGACAGCAAAAGCCACCAAGCAGTAGTGAACATGCTGGCGCTATGTGAGCAAGTGTTTGATAACAGATGTAAAAAAACTAGCAGTAATAATCACCATCAGTTATAGAATGCTTATCCAGAGCTGCGCTGCAGGCTTTATGTGTGTTCAATCCACACAATATCCCTATACAGTAAGAACTATAATTCACCCAATTTTCAATTTTGCATTTTGAAATAATTTTAGACTTTCAGAAAAATTGCAGAAATAGTACAGAGTTCCCATATACCCTTCATCCAGCTTCCCCTAATGTTAGCAATTTACATACCATAGTACAAGTATCAATTTCCAATCCCAGGAAATTCACATTGGAGCAATTCTCTTAACTAAACTACAGACCTTATTCAAATTTCACCAGTTTTCCCACTCACGTCCTTTTTCTGCCCCAAAATCCACTCCAAGAACCAACATTGCGTTTAGATGTTTTGTCTGTTAGTCTCCTCCACTCTGTGACAATTTCTCCACCTTCCTTGTTTTTCATTGCTTTTGATTGATAAGTAGTGGTCAGTTATGTCTTTCCATTTGGGTTAGTCTGGTGTTTTCTCAGGATTAGTTTGAGGTTGTTCATCTTTGGCAAGAACACTGCAGAAGTGATGCTGTATCCTCAGGGCATCTTATCAGGAGCTACACGATGTCCATATGTCTTATTACTGGTGATGTTAACCTTGATCACTTGGTCAGTGTTGTGCCTGTTGGGTTTCTCCATTGTAAAGTTATACGGTTTCCCTGTGTAATTAATAAATCTATTGGGGGGTGATACTTTGAGGCTCTGTGAGTATCCTGTTTCTCTGCAAACTTCCTCCCACTGACTTTAGCATTTGTGGGTAGATCTTGCCTGCAACAATTATTACTGTGGTGTTTGCCTAATGGGATTCACTCTCATTTCATACATGAAGCAAATGAGGCTTACAGAACTGAAGCCACTTGCCCAAGGCCACAAAACCCATGACCCTCCTCTGCTCAGAATCCTGCCATGGCCTCCACGTCAGGCAGGGGAAGAGCCAAAGCCCTGACAAGAGTCCTGAAGGCCCCCCACAATCTGGCCCCCATGATCTCCCTGACTTTATTCATAACCATTCTCCCTGTCACCCACTTCCCCTGGGCCACACTGGCTTCCTTGCTCTTCCTAGAAAATACTCCCACTTCTGGACCTTTGCACTGGTTGTTACCATAGCCTGTAACACTGCCTTCCCCCAGTATCTGCTGTGTGCACTTCTTCACTTCCTTGAGTCTTTGCTCAAATATCACCTTCTCAGTTCTCTGATGACCCTATTTATCCCACCCACAAGCCTGGCACTGTTTATCCTCCTTCCCTGCTTTCTTTCTCTCCACCTGATATGCTATTTTTACTGATGTTTTATGTACGTATGCAAATAGGTGTTATTGATTGCCTGTCAACCCTCGTAGCTGGATTCTCCATGAGGCCAGGGAGTTTGTGTGTTTGGATTACTGCTGTGTCCCCAGCGTCTAGGTTAGTGCTGAGCACATAGAAGACATTCAATAAATGACTGTTGAATGAATGAATAAGCTTTGGAATGTGAATGAAGGACTTAGGGATATTCTATTTACAGGTAGCAGAAAAACACAACTCAAACTGACTTTTCTCTAATGGGAGGTCAGAGGTTCTCCTAAGTGCAAGACTAGGGATGGAGAAGGCTCCAGAAGGATGTGTTCAGAACTCTGGTCTTACTTCTCTGTGATATTCTCAGCTCTCTGGGTCTGCTGCATGTGCTGCTCCACCAGGAATCTCTAGAATCATCTTTTTCCCTAATTCAGCTCCATTTTGCCGACTGAAGGTTTCACTCTCCAGTGGGCTTCACCAGGTGGTGGCCCCTGGCCACTGCAGGCTCACATCACCCCCACATCTGTGCTTCCAATGGAAAGAGAGGACTTCTTTTTCATAAGATTTCCAATAAAATTCTGGGACTGGAGCTCACAGGCTCAGGTTGCATTCAATGCCCATCCCTGAACCAATCACTGTGGACAGAGGGGCTAAATTCTCTGGTTGGCCAGGCCTAGGTCATATGCTCATTCTTGGTACTGGGGCTGAATCATCCCCTCCAACAACTGCTGGGACTGAAACTTGGAAAAGCGGGTTTTGGAAGGAAAACTGGGGTTTCTAAAGGAAAGGGGAATATATGCTGGCTGGGAGAAAACATAACCCTTCTGTATGTCAAATGTTATATACCCTCTCTGGTCACACCCACTGGGATTCTGCTTCTTTAGGTCTGGGGAGGGGTCCAAGCATTTGTATTTTTAGGAAGAATGCCAAGGGCATTTTGATTTACAGCCAAGATTGGGAATGACTGGTTTATGGAATTTGCTCTAACCTCCCTGGAATAAGAAGGGGGCCCATTTCACAAATGTGATTCTAAAGTTTCTCAGCTAAAAGGCATTGACAGGAGTTCACATCCATTATGTTAGAGACTGTGGTAGGGGACATATGTTACACTGTGCGCTCAGCATCCTTTCCTTCTTCCCACCTAAGGGCCATCAGTTTCATGGTCCTGCCTCTCCTACTTCAGGGCTGACCATGTTACTCAGGAGAGCAAATCAGAGTCATCCATCTCCTGGCTATTGTGATTGGTTCAAGAATGGGTACCTGACTCAAGTCAGGCCATAGAGGTTCTTTCTGGGACTTTGTTTGGAGATGTCTGGGAAGTGTTGCTCCATTTACTTATACAAGTAAGGACCATGTGAGCCCAGAATTTGACAACAGTGTTTATCTCAAAGTGGGAAAAGACCTACCCGTAAACAAACCAACCTAAAGGAGAGAAAGGGGACTAGTGATGTGTTGTTAGTGTCCTGAGTTTGGCCACGACTGAAGTTGACACAATGATTAGACTTTTAGACTTTCAGTTGCCTGGGCTAACGAATTTCCTTTGTTCTGTTTAAGTCAGTTAGGGTTGTGTTTCTGTACTGGAACCAGGGGAGTCCTGATTAACTCAGTATGAATTACAACCACCTCAACTTTAAGATGAGGTAAAGAGTGGCATAAGAAATGTCTTGCACTTTGAAGAATAAGCCATCCTATATATCTGTACAAATATTATATTCAAGTCAACCTGTATACTGAATACCTTCTAGGTACAAGGCATCTTAAAGATGAATAAGACATGGTCCAGCCCTTGAAGCCTGTAAAATGCTGTGCAGTCATTCTTAAACTTTGTGCATAAATAAATATCACCTGGGGAACTTATCCCTAGTTCTCTGGGTCTCAGTCCCAGAGACTGATTTATTAGGTCTGGGGTAGGGACCAAGAATCTGCATTTTTTCAAGTTTTCCCCACCCTTCATCTTGCAGGTGATTCAGACCTCACTTTGAAACTGATCTAGTAGGAGAGAAGGAGAGAAGAGCAACAATGAGGCAGAAAAAAAATTGAAGAAATAATGCTGAAAATTTGATGAAAATTCGATGAAAGACACAAACTCCCAGATTCAGGATGCTTAATGAATACCAAGAAGAATACAGATATGAAAGTTCATGCTGAAGTCAACCTGAAGAGCAAGTCATGAAAGCAACAAGAGAAAAACAACATATTACAACAACATATTACAAACATGGGCAACGATTGGATTAATGTTTGATGTCCCATTGGAAAACACAGAGCAGAAGAGTGAAGCCACATAATTAAAATGATGAAAGAGAGAAAAATAATTGTCAACCTAGAATTCTACATCCAGTATGAATGTATTCTACATTCATCAAGAATGAAGGATATTATCAGATAAAAGAAAACTAAAAGCATTTGTTTTGCCAGCGGTTCTGCTTGTAAGAAATGCTAATGGAAGTTCTTCAGGCCAAAGGGAAATGCTACCAAATGGAAAGTTATTGCCTTAGAAAAGAATGAAGACCATTGCAAATGTTAAACAGTATGAAGACCAAAGTCTATGTTTTTGCTATTTCTCTTTTAATTTCTTTATAATACATATCTCTGTTTAAAAAAATATTATAACACTGTCTTGGGTATAATGTATGCTGACTTAATACAGATAACAATTATAGCATGAAAGATGGGGGAATGTGGACCTATACAATTACAGTATTTCTACATTTTACATGAGGTGGCACAAGACTAATTGTAAATGGACTATGAAAAGTTGAGAATATACATTGTAAAGCAACCATTAAAAAATAATGCAAAGATGTATAGTTAAAAGTTAATGCAAAAATTAAATAGAATTATAAAACAAATTGTTATGTACTGAATTGTGTTCTCCCTCCCCTAAATTCATATGTTGAAGTCCTAATCTTCAGAACCTCAGAATGTGACTGTATTTGAAGATGGGGGTCTTTAAAGAGGTAGTGAAGTTAAAATGAGATCATTAGGGTGGACCTTAATCCAATATCACTGATGTCTACATAAGAAGAGGAAATCTGGACACAGATGGGCATAGAGGAAAAGACTATATGAAGACACAGGGAGAAGACAGCTAACTAGAGGCCCAGGAGAGAGGCTGCAGAAGAAACCAACACTTTGATCTCTTCAGACGTTTAGCCTCCAGAACTGTGAAAAAATTAATTTCTGTCATCTAAGCCACCCAGTCTGTGGTACTTTGTTATGACAGCCCAAGCAAACTAATACACTAGTTAATACTTTTTAAAAGGGAGAAGAGGAGGAATAGAGGAACAAAAAAATCAGAGGAAATTAATTGAAAATAAGCAACAAAATGACAGATCGAAGCCCAATCATAAAAAATTATATTAAATAGTAATGGTATAAACATTCTAATTAAAAGGCAGAGGGCTTCCCTGGTGGCGCAGTGGTTGAGAGTCTGCCTGCCGACGCAGGGGACACGGGTTCGTGCCCTGGTCCGGGAAGATCCCACATGCCACGGAGCGGCTAGGCCCGTGAGCTATGGCTGCTGAGCCTGCGCGTCCGGAGCCTGTGCTCTGCAACGGGAGAGGTCACAACAGTGAGAGGCCCGCGTACCACAAAAAAAAAAAAAAAAAAAAAAAGGCAGAGACTTTCAGATAAAAAAGCAAAACCCAATAATGTCCCTTCTGCAAGAGACACTCTTCACATATAAAAACACAGATAAGTCAAGTACAAAAGGGTGGAAAGATATATACAAAATCTGCCAACAGTCAGTGTAAGAAGGCAGGAATGACTATACTAATAGGAAATAAAATAGGTTTAGAGTTTTAAAAAAAAGGGAAAATTTCAAAATGATAAAAGGGTAATTTCAACAGGCAGACATAATAATTGTAAATGTGTATGTGGCTAATAATAGAGCTTCCAAATAAATGAAGCAAAAATTGACAAAATTAAAGGGAGATATAAAAGATTCTACAATTATATTGTAGCCTTTATATTCCTCTCTCAACAATTGAGAAAACAAACAATTAGCAAAGCCATAGAAGATCTGAGCAACACTATCAGTCACAATGACTTAATTTGTATTTATAGAAAATTATATCCAACTGCAGAATATAAAATTCTTCTCAAGAGCACCATAATGAACCCAACTTCAGTCTATTTACAAAGACTGAAATCATACAGGTTATGTTCCCTAATCACATAGAATTAAATATCAATAACACTAAGATATCTAGGAAAGTTCCCAAATATTTGGGGATTAAACAGAACACATTTCAAGGAAGAAGCCATGAAATAAATTAGAAAATGTTTTAAACTGAATAATAATGATAATAAAATACATAAAATTTTATGGGATCCAGTTAAAGCAGTATTTAGAGGAAAATTTGTATCTTTAAATGTTTATGTTAGAATATAAAAAAGATTTATATCTTAATTATCTAAGATTCCACTTTAAGAAATTAAGAAAACCAAATTAAAAGGAAGGAAACAATAAACAAAAATCAATGAACTAAAACAAACAATAGAGAAATCAATGAAACTAAAAGCTGGTTCTATGCAAAGGTCAATAAAATTGATAAACATTTAGCTAGACTGATCAAGAAAGAAAAAAAGGATAAAAGACTAATTTCCAGTATAAGTCATAGAAGAGGGAACATCACTACAGATCCTGAAAATAATAAAAGGGTAAGGAAGAGAATAGTATGAACACCTTTATGACATAAATTTGACAACTAGTTGAAATGAGCAAATTACTTGAAAAGCACAACTTAAAAGAATGGATGTGTGTTATACAGTAGGAAACAGCTGAACTGTCTGCTTCCAGAGCCCATGCTCCTAAGCACACCATCCATAATATAAAGTCTACTTATGAGTATTCTCATTCCTGTTTTAGTCTAACATGAAGAAATATTCTAAGTTAACTATTCAAAGGTGAAGTGAATTCCCTTTAAGGGTTTACACAGAAGCTGGGTGGCCATTGGGTGGGGGAAGGTTGTGGGAGAGAGTCAAACCTCAAAATGTCTTATTTATATCTTGCACCCCTCAAATATTGGAATCATTACTTTTACAGATGTGTGGCCAGGGGGAGGGGTCAAGTGTTGAGAAGGACCGTACATCACTCGATTGCAGCTCTTTTTAAAAAATGTTTTTAAATTAAATTAAATTAATTCATGTATTTATTTATTTATTTTGATTGCAGCTCTTGATTGTGAATCCTGGAACCCTGCTCTTGGCAATCTTGAGTAAAAGAGACTTTATGGTAAGGCTATCAGGAGCTCATGGAATTGTTGGGAAGGCTGCAGAACACAGGAGAGGAACAGGCAGGACCAAGGACACTGCAGAAGGAGGCAGGAATGAACTCACCTGTGTCTTTTAGTCACTCTGAGCTCAAATTCCAGAGAGGGAACCCCTGTTGTCCTAGCTTGGGTCCCTCCTACACCCTCTCCTAGGCCAGAGGTAGGTCTTACCTGATCAACAACACTGATGTGGTCCCTAAGACACATACAATGGGGGAAGAGAAGTCCTAGTCCTTGGACTGGCTATGGAAGGAGAGATTAGAAAATCATTTATTCATTCATTCATCCAGAAAATGTTTAATTTGTGCCTATGGGGACCAAGTTCTAGGATGGCCACCTGGGCCAGACCCAGGTAGGAAAGGTAAGAAGAGACAAATTCTGGCTGGCAGGGATCTGCGGCTAACTTTGTGCACACCCCGAGTAGGCAGTGGGGTCCAGTGGCTGCCGGATAGACTTGGGTTGGCATCTCAGCTCTGTTCCTCTCTGGTGACTTTGGACAGGTCCACTCACGGCTCTGAGCCTGTTTTCTCCTCTGTGAAATGAGAATAAGAATCCCTACCTCCAGGGCAGGAAGCTGTGTGGTAGAGCCTGAAGATTATATAACTTTGGGGGATCCTTTTCGAGAATAAGGATAGATATAGGTCTGACTGTTGCCAGTGTTACCACACAGGCCCTTAGGAGCTTTTTCCAGGGGCCTCTCTTTAACTTTAATAGCCTCAAGGTAAACCCACTTTTGCTTACTTGCAGCGTTTTTATCTTTATTTTTTTTTATGATGAAATGAAATAAGGCACGTAAAGAACTCAGTGCCGTGTCCTAGCACAGAAATGCTCGTTACCAACAGCTAACAATTAAATAGCACTTTCTGTGAGCCAGACAATGCTCTAAGCACTTAATAGAAATTAACTTGTTTAATCCTCACAGTGGACTGGGGAGTTGCAATTGACTACTCCATTTTACAGATGAGAAAATCGAGGCCCCAAGGGTTAAGTGATCTGTACCACGTCTCCCAACTTGTGAGTGATCTGGCAATCTGGCTCCAGGGTCCCGGTTCTTAACCACTTGGACTTTGTGGCTCTTGTTGAAAGGCAGGGTTTTTTTTTAAAATTACCTTTTCTTGAATATCATGAGCATGCCCCATTGCAAGAAAGTCTCTCTAAGCAAAATGAGACCTTTATCCTGTAATGTAGGTGAAAGCCCCTTTGGAACCCCAGAAGCCTGCTTTCTGAAGGCTGCACTCCTGGTGAAAGAAAACTTCTCCTCTCCCAGGGAGCTCGTGTGAAAACGCTACCCCCCAGAACACGTTACACATGACCTGCTTGCCAGAGCCCCAATTCCCCAACATTACACAGTGAACTCGGAACTCAATTAACTTCCACCTCTACTTTATATGATCTCTAATGGGAAAACCGGGGACAAATCCAGTTGTACTTCCCATGCAATTTACCTACCCGTAGAAGCAGACTTGCAGACACTGTCTTATGTGTGGAACTTGCCCCATATGGTTCTTTCCAAGGTGGGATTTGTCCTCCTATGGGGGATGGCCATGGCCCGCCTGCAGGGTGACAACTGAGGTTGCTGAAGGGTTAACTCTGCCCATTTGCTAGAAGCACTTGGGCCGTTTGCTACAAGAAGCACAGTTTTTTTAAGAAAAATTGCAGGGCATGGTGTGCAGTGGCCCTTGGTACAAGCAACCTCTTATCTCAGCTGAGGAATGAAATCACTTGAATGAATCACAGCAAAGAGCATGATGACCAGAGGATCCATCTTGTCCTGGAAAAGCATCTCCGGGTCCTTACACGAATTAGAGGAGCACATATCACCTGAATGGGTTTTGCTGGAAAACATGATTGCCAAATTGCTTTAATAGGGTTGTTTTCCAGATCTGATCTTGAAGGCAATGCTTCTCCCCTCTCTCCCCACTCTCTGCAAAGCTGTTAACTCATCACAGTTGAAGGCAATTCAGAATCTTCAGTCTCCTTCAAATCCTGCAGTGGCTTCTCACGGCCCTTGGGAGAAAGCCTCAGGTGGTTCAGACGCCCTGCAGGACCTGCTTCTGCTGGCCTGACCTCCCAGGGTCACCTCTCACATTGTCAGCTCTGATGCAGCACCTCGAGTCCTGAATGTTCCCCAGGTCCTCCAAAGCATCACAAGTTCTCTTTGGTCTTCACAGCCTCTGCCTGGAACTCTCCTTTCCTTCCTTCTTCTCCCAGAATCGGTTTTTTTTTTTTTTTTTTTTTTTTTCTGACTCAGCATAATTCCCTCTTGTGGTAAAAGCATCTCAGTCTCCTTGGGAACCCACCCTCCCCCAGATCTGTCTACATAATTTGGGTAGATGTGATCACACTACGGAAGTGGAATAGGACCCGCACCTGGCATAGATATATATACATACATACATACATACATACATATCTCTTACTGGTTCTGTTTCTCTGGAGTCCGATTAAGAGCCTGCTATTCCACAGCATTTACAAGTGCAAGCTATTGTACCAATCCAAGATTTGCAGTAATTCTTAAGAATGAAATAAAAAAAACAGCTTCTTAGGAATGAAATCCCTGAGTGAGCTGGACAATGTAGATTGACATACCCACACTCCCCTTTCTTCTCCACTGCAGGGTCTAGAAAGCTGCAAACTACATTTTCCAGCCTCTACCCCATCCCCCTTTAGAGGGCTTCCTCTAGGTTCTACCGACAGGAGGCGTTGTGGAGTTAATGGAAGGAGGGAGAGAAAAGAGACCATTTTCCCAGCTCCTGGTGATACCTCTGACAGGTGACAGTGGCAGAGTGACATGTGGCTTCTGACCCTGCCCAGGCAGCTGGTTCCCATCAGCAGCAGACTCAGAGGCACCATGCCTGTGGAATCTGGTAACCTCACATCCTCCGTTTCGTTCCTCCAGCCCGGCCAACACCTTAATAATCAATTCCCTGCATTAAATTCCCTCAGTGAAATACGAGATTGGATACTTACTGATAAAATGAACTGGTGTAACACACACTTTTGGGTTATCTACCCTAGCCCATGGTCCGCTTCACTGAGAACATCCTCCAGTGACCCACGGAAGGAATCCCGGAAGCCAAGTGTTCACCATGTGGCTCCCCCCACCCCCCTCTTTGGCCATTGTTGACTCACCTGATTGAAGACGAACGGTCAGATTTGTCCTCCAGGGAATTAGAACATGTGACCCTCAATCACTGAGTGGTCTCTGCTACTGCTCAATCTTGAAACAGGTCCAGGGCTTCCCTGGTGGCGCAGTGGTTGAGAGTCCGCCTGCCGATGCAAGGGACGCGGGTTCGTGCCCCGGTCTGGGAAGATCCCACATGCCGCGAAGCGGCTGGGCCCGTGAGCCATGGCCGCTGAGCCTGCGCGTTCGGAGATTGTACTCCGCAACGGGAGAGGCCACAGCAGTGAGAGGCCCGCGTACCGCAAAAAAAAAAAAAAAAACACTAAAAAAAAAAACAGGTCCATATGCTCAGTGCAGCAGGTCTCAGCTGGGGTGACACTGTCCTCTATGGCAATGTCTAGAGACTTTTTTTGGTTGTCACAACTTGGGAGGTGCTACTGCCATCTAGTGGCTGGAGGCCAGGGGTGCTGCTAAAAGTCCGGCAATGCACAGGACAGCCTCCACCACAAAGAATGAGCCAGCCCCAGATGTCAATAGCAAGGATACAGAAGCTAGAGGCTTGGAGGCGGCCATGCTTGCCCACATGCCTGCTGGGGAAAAAAAAAACAGCGGCAAGTGAAGGAGGAAACAATGCAGACACACCCAGGTGGTAGATATACAGGGAAATTTTATTCTCTAATTAACTGATGCCTCATGAGCCCTCTTCCACTGGAAGAAATTTACTCATCTCTATTTGGTTAAAATGTTGTCTAGTGAGATGAATGAACCACAGCTTCATGAAACAACATGGATAAATCTCAGCAATAAAATGTCACATTTGAAAAGCCAAACCCTTTAAATTACTGACAATATAATATTAGTTTTATAAAGCTCTCGCCAAGCGAATTTTTTACAAATGTTGCTTAGGGAGACATACATATTTGATAAAACTATGCCATAAAAAGTTGAAAGGTAGGGGGCTTCCCTGGTGGTGCAGTAGTTGAGAGTCCGCCTGCCGATACAGGGGACACGGGTTCGTGCCCCGGTCCGGGAAGATCCCACATGCCGCGGAGCGGCTAGGCCTGTGAGCCATGGCCGCTGAGCCTGCGCATCCGGAGCCTGTGCTCCGCAACGGGAGGGGCCACAGCAGTGAGAGGCCCGCGTACCACACACACAAAAAAAGTTGAAAGGTAAACACAAAATTGAGAACGTGGTCCCCTTGGGGCAGGGTGGAGGGAGGCAGGGTGACCGATGGGAGAAGGGAGAGTATAGGGTCAGTGGTGTTAGTAATATTTTGAGGGTTAACTTGGATACTGGGTTCACAGACTTTTGGTTTATTCTTATGCTTTATAATGTATATTTTTACATATAATTTTTTGCATGAATCAAATATTAAAGGGGCCAGGGAACTCTGGCCCACTGGCCAAATCTGCCTGTGGCCTGTTTTTGTAAGACCTTCAGGCTAGGTTTGTTTTTTATGATTTTGAAATGGTTAAGGAAAATCAAAAGACTATTTCATGACCCTTGAAAATTATATGAAATTCAAATTTCAGGGACTTCCTTGGTGGCGCAGTGGTTAAGAATCCACCTGCTAACGCAGGGGACATGGGTTCGAGCCCTGGTCTGGGAAATCCCACATGCCGCGGAGCAACTAAGCCCGTGTGTCACAACTACTGAGCCTGTGCTCTAGAGCCCGCCAGCCACAACTACTGAAGCCCGCAGGCCTAGAGCCCATGCTCCGCAACAAGAGAAGCCACCGCAATGAGAAACCCGTGCACCGCAATGAAGAGGAGCCCCCACTTGCCGCAACTAGAGAAAGCCCACATGCAGCAACAAAGACCCAACACAGGCAAAAGTAAAATAAATAAATAAATAAATAAATTAAAAAACAACAACAAATTTCAGTGTCCATAAAGTCTTATTGGAACACAGTCACGTCCATCTGTTTACAAATGCCTAAGGCTGTTTTCTGAGTACAACAGCAGAATTGAGTATTCGTGATGGAGACCGTATAGCTTGGAAAGCTTAAAATATTTACTCTCTGGCCCTTTATAGAAAAAGTTTGCTGACCCCTTAAATATTACCTTAAAGGGCTTCCCTGGTGGCGCAGTGGTTGAGAGTCCGCCTGCCGATGCAGGGGACACGGGTTTTTGCCCCGGTCCGGGAAGATCCCACATGCCGCGGAGCGGCTGGGCCCGTGAGCCATGGCCACTGAGCCGGCGCGTCCGGAGCCTGTGCTCCGCAACGGGAGAGGCCACAACAGTGAGAGGCCCGCGTACCGCAAAAAAAAAAAAAAAAAAAAAAAAATTACCTTAAAGAAGGAAAATATTTTTTAAATAAATTTATTTATTTTATTTATTTTTTACAGGCTCTAGATGTGCAGGCTTTGGTAGTTGTGGCCCACGGGCTTAGTTGCTCCACGGCACGTGGGATCTTCCCAGACCAGGGCTTGAACCCATGTACCCTGCATTGGCAGGCAGATTCTTAACCACTGTGCCACAAGGGAAGTCCCAAGAAAAAAATTTTTAAACTATTTTATAAAAAGAGTCTAATCTAGTGATTCAAATACTTCTTCTAGGTTATGCTCAGCTGTTGGGTTAATCAGGTCCCCTATTTCTGTGTCTGCTCTGCCGAGATGATCTCCAGGTGCTTGGGGGCAGGGTGAGTGCAGGTGCCCCAAAGGGAAGATGTCCTTGCATCCACAGCTTGTCCTGCTGTCATGGCTCCTTGGGTCCCTAGAGGCCCTGGGGGTCTCCACAGTGGAAGCTGATGGCTGATGTAGCAGGACATCTGTTCTTCCTCAGCTTGGCCAGAACCTGACCATTAACTTGTTCTCTGCTTAGCTTTGGGAGTCTTTGAGCCAAGCCCCTCCCCCTCTGAGTGGCTGCTGTGCCTCCCCTTTACCCCCAACCCTCATTGGCCTTCTGGCCAGGGCAGTCCACCTTCCATCCCAGGCTCTGCAGTGAGTCACGCTCCCCTCACCATCCCAGGTACCATAACACGTGTGCTAGGTTTCGACTTAGCTGCCTTCTGAGTCCCAATTTATGAAGCCACAGGGACTGCCAGGTCTCATCCTTACTATGTAGGAACCAGGAATAGCAGGGGAAAGCAAAAAGTCAAGGCTGCCCTTGGCCTCACCAACTTGCTGCTCCAAGTTCACTTCCACTGTGACATCCCTGGGTGTAGACAAGTCAGCAGGAGGAAGCCAGAGAGTTTTTCAGAGTTGTACATGGAAATTGAGGCTCCGGAGCCTCGATTTCTGAGCCTCTTCCCTCAAACTCGCCCACACCTCTCTGATGCAAGGCCCCTGTCTCCTAGCCCAAGCCCATGGCGGAAAATGAAGACGCAGACATCCTCTTTTCTCTTCTTCTCTCTGTCAAGTCATTCCTTGCCCCACCTGGTGATAATAAGTCTCCAGACTTGGATCCAAGGAAGGAAGCTGCACATAGAACGAGATTTAAAGGACAATATCCAGGTGTAACTTTTTCTGCAAATAATTGCAGAGAGGAGACACCATGTTGTCCCAGAAGGAGAGATGCCATTGTCTTCGCCCCAATGGCTTTTCATTCTTGTCTTGGACTTGCTGAGGTGGCCTGCATGTTCGGACTTTGGAGTCCATAGAACATCTCTGATTCCTTATAACAAAGTCCTTTGTTTGGTTTAGAAGGGCCCCATTGCAACTTTAATTTTCTCTTACTTTCAGTAAAGAGCCGACCTAACCCAACCCACCTCTCAAAGAATTCTGTAATGCAGTCACATCTTTTAGTAGACACGTCCTTGATGAGGGGAGGCGAGGAAAGTTCTTCCTAAGCACTAATATTTCACTGTTGATGATGTCTTTAAACACCACCCTCCCACCCCAGCACACATAGTTACTCAGACATTTGGTCCCGAATTAAAATCAGTTTCTCCCCTTCATCCTCAACTCTTCAGGGGTGTTGAGTGATTTTTAAAGTAGACAGTCTGGGAGAAATAATGAAAAAGATTAAAGTGTATTTACTCAACAGACTCACATGCAGACAGATGGAAGACAAACAAAAAGCCTGGCTCAAGGTAGCAAATCATCATGGCAGCCATCGTTTCTTCAGATGCAGCTGTGTGCCGGGGACTGAGCTGAGTTTGTGACACACTTTAGCCCATTTAATACCATCAACATGGGATCTAGCTGTTACTATTCTCATTATATAGATGAGGAAACCAGAGCAGAAAGGGGTTATATGATTTGCACAACCTGATCCTATAACTTGCGCTGGAAGAGCTCAAATTGGAACACAGGTTTGGTACCAAACCCTCAGCTCCTTAGCATGTGGCTACGTTGCAAAAAGTATACACCAGAGGTCGCAAAGTGTGGCCCGCGGGCCACCTGTTTTTGCAAAAAGTTTTCATTGGAACACAGCCACACCCATTCCCTTATGTATTGCCTGTGGCTGTTTTTGCGATTTTAACAATGGCAGACTCAAGTAATTGGAAAGAGACTGTCTGGCCTGCAAAGCCTAAAATATTTACTATCAGGCCCTTTACAGAGAAAGTTTGCTGACCCCTGGTGTATACAATATTTTATCAAGTGAAAAAAAGCAAACCACAAACTGTAACTATATGGCTCCCCCCTAAATGCAATACATGGATAATGGTTAAACAAGGCCAGGAAAAATAAACGTGTATATATGTTTAAGCAAATGGATTAAAGATGTGTTTTTTCCCCCCTGAGGGGGGGGGAGGCTTAAAGTTGTTCTAATAATAAATAAAAATTCAAATTAAGAAGTCAATTGATTGGATTTTTAAAAAAACTGAAACGAAAATTGGAACATCTCTGCTTGAGTTGGATGGTGTTTGTGAAACACACAAGTGTAGTCTCCTCGGGTTAAAACTCAGCCCTCTTGCAAGATGATCTGGCTCTCGCTAACTTGTCAGGAGAGAGAAGAATTCGGGGGCATCTCAAAAGGCAAATCATTGCAAAATGTGGGAAACACTGAGATCAAAGGCTCCTGTCTGCTGGGGAAATTTGGAAATTTTTATTGTCTTGGAATTGGACATTTTGAGTTTTCCAAGGATAACCTGGGAGCAGGGCTGCGGGGTGGGTGGTCAGGAGAAGAAATGGGTGATGAAACTGCCCAAACAGTCTTGTTCAACTACTTTCTTCTTAGACCGTTTTGCTGTAGCTTGGGGGATTGTGTGTCTAGAAAGAAAACATAGGCAACGTCGCTGGGAACACAGATTCCGCTACTGATGAGCTGGGTAACTCTGGATGTGACATTTCTATTGTTGCATTCGAAAAATGGGGAAAATAATAGGGTTAGGGTTAGCTGGGAGGAGTAAGTGGGATCATGCTTGTAAAATGCCCAGAACAAGCGTCTGGGGCACACATCTCTTTTTATTATTTTTGAACTTTGTCATTCATAGATGGATACCAATCTCAGGCCACAAACTCAGGTCAGTAATGGATGCCACATTCCTTTATGTTCTATACATCAGTATTTCACAAAGTGTATGAAAAAACTCCAATGACTTAGGTGAGAGCAGGTTTTGATGTACGGACCTGGCTTTAGATAACATTTACTCCCATGGAGAGAAATGTATCCCCTCGTCCATTCTCCGTCCTTGGGGTGCTAGTCTGCCTTAACATATAACACTGACCCGTGTTTTTTGGTAACAGAGGAAAGGGCTCAGGAAGGCAAAAATACTTACATAGAATTTATTAACATAGCTTGACCCTAATTGGATATCATTTGTCAGTTACCTGATATCTTAAAGTGATAGCTCTGTTTTGATTAGTGACATGACATTCTTTTTTTTTTTTTTTTTTTTGCGGTACACGGGCCTCTCACTGCTGTGGCCTCTCCCGCTGCGGAGCACAGGCTCCGGACACGCAGGGTCAGCGGCCCTGTCTCACGGGCCCAGCCGCTCCACAGCATGTGGGATCTTCCCAGAATGGGGCACGAACCCGTGTCCCCTGCCTCGGCAGGCGGACTCTCAACCACTGCACCACCAGGGAAGCCCGACATTCTTTTTAAGAATAACTTTGTCAAAAATGTAATATGGATTTAAAGAAAATATTAACTAAGTGTTCGAACAATTGGTTTGTTCTCATAACGTATATGAGGTGGTTGTGGTTATTATGGTAAAAACCTTGGTTGGGAGGTAGTGTTGCCAGATTTTGCAAGAATACAAGATGCTCTGTTAAATGAGAATTTTAGGTAAACGGATAACTGTTTAGTATAAGTAGGTCCCAAATATTGAGGGGAGGGTGGGGAGAGGGTGCTCAGGAGAGAGACGGAAGTAACAGCTCCCAAAAGCTTGCTCAGCTGATTTCTTCTAAGCAATATTTGGGGCATACTAATACTGAGAAATTATTTGCTATTTATCTGAAATTCATATTTAACTGGGCATCTTATAGTTATCTGGCAACTCTGCATGCAGGTGGTTTGCTAATGATTGAAATTTTAGAAATGCAGCTCTAAATCTATCTCATTTCCAGTCTGTCCTGAGCCTGGAATTGGACCTGCACCTCTGGATTGTAGGAAGATTTGAGGTTCTGGAGTTTGAGGTAGTACCAGTCACTGGTACACACTGGTTACACATGAGGGGTTCACTGTTCCAGCCCATAGGGCCCCTTTAGATACGGTGGCTCTGATGCCCCCTTCCAGGTTTGGGGCAGGAGACCTTGGCTGAAACGCAGAGCTAAAGTGACAGATGTGGAGGGTGGTGGCAGCCTCCTTGGAAACCTACCATATCCTCAGGGCACTGCCAGGGAGCCACCCCCGGGGCTCTGGAACCCACAGAATTCTCTCTCTCTTCTTTTACCCAGATTGGGGAAATCTCTTCTTAGTCTAGAAAAATCCCAATTCTCTATAAATGGGCTACGGTTTTTGGAAATAAAATCCAGGAAGCCTTGCCACAAAAATCTCCTGAAACAAGGTCTCACAGAGCCATGTGAATGGGGGAGAAGAAACATGATGGAATGCATGAAGATTCATAACGCAAATATCTGAAACAGCCAGCCTTCCAAAGGCAATTAGAAGCCACCACCAAACAACCAGAACGGAAACTCCCCATCATGTCAGAGCAGGCCACAGTTTTTTTGCCCACGTCCAGCGTGGAGTGTCTCTCTAGATGTGCCTGTCTTAGGGATGTTGCCTCCCTTTATCCCAAGAGATTGGGAGCCAGCTCACCTGAGTTAGATCACGTGTTAGCTGAGTGACCCCTGGGAAGTTTAAACTCCCTGGAACTCAAGATTCCTTATCTGTAAAATATGGCTCCAACCTTACAAACGGACTTATTATGAGCATTAAATGAGTTAATACATGTAAAGGGCTTAGAAGAGTGCCTGGCACGTGCCCAACCACTCTATTTGTGCTAGCTATTATTTTTATCTTTCGTGCCAAAATACTTTCATGTCACCTTTCCAGGGGACCCTCGATATTATTTTACCAACATGTTTAGGTCTATTAACAATAAACACATACTTGATTTTTTTTTTTACAGATTGTAAGCATTTTCGCATTCAGTAAATGGGCTAATGTACAAAATAACTCTGCTAGATGGAGATTGCTATCTCCCCATTTCACAGATGAGAAAAATGAGGCTGAGAGAGGTGTGTCAGTTATCTATTGCTGTGTGACAAATCACTCCAACACTTACTGGGATAAAACAACAACGATTTCTTCTTTCTCATGGTTCTGGTTGGATAGGCAGTTTCTCTGCTGATTGGCTGCATAGCTGGGAGATGGGTTGAGGCTTAAAGGGCCCATACAGACTCTCCCATGTCTGGATGGCTGTTGACTGGGGCACCTTGATCCTCCTCCACAGAGTGTCTCATCCCCCAGGAGGCTAGACCCACCACCTTACGTGCTGGTCTCAAAGTTCCAAGAAGGTGAAGGCAGAAACTTCAAGGCCTCTTAAGAACAAGCTCTGGAACCCCCACATCATATTGGTTGAAGCAAGTCACAAAGTCAAGCTCAAATTCAAAGGGGTGGAGAATTAGACTGCTTCTCTGGATGGGAGAAGAAGCAGTCACGTTGTAAAGGGCTGTGTATGCTGGATGGGAGCAATCTGTGGCCATTACACAGTTAACCAGGAGAGGGCTGGGAAAGACAGAAGCAGGCAGAATCTCAGGGAAAATATTTTAAAGAAGAGGCAGTGGGCTGTAATTCAGTTATAATTCCGAGACACATCTGGTGTCATTTTGTAGCCAGGGCTTGTGGTTTGCTCTGGCCTGGATGCCCGTGTTAGTCTATTCGGGCTGCTATAACAAACTACCAGAAACCGGGAGGCTTACAAACAACAGAAATTGATTTCTCATGGTTCTGGAGGCTGGAAGTCCAAGATCATGGTGCCAGCAGATACCGTGTCTGGTGAGGACCTGCTTCCTTGTTCTTAGCTAGTTCCTTTTTGATGTGACCTCACGTGACAGAAGGGGTGAGGGACCTCCGTGGGGCCTTTTCTTAAAAATTTAATTTAATTTAATTTTTATTTATTTATTTTTGGTTGCATTGGGTCTTCGTTGCTGTGCGCTGGCTTTCTCCAGTTGCAACAAGCGGGGGCTACTCTTCCTTGCGGTGCGCGGGCTTCTCAGTGCGGTGGCTTCTCCTGTTGCGGAGCACGGGCTCTAGGCGCATGGGATTCAGTAGTTGCAGCACGTGGGCTCAGTAGTTGTGGCTCGCAGGCTCTAGAGAGCAGGCTCACCAGCTGTGGCGCACGGGCTTAGTTGCTCCACGGCATGTGGGGTCTTCCCAGACCAGGGCTTGAACCCGTGTCCCCTGCATTGACAGGTGGATTCTTAACCACTGCACCACCAGGAAAGTCCCCTTGGGGCCTTTTTTATAAGGGCACTAATCCCAATCCACTCCCAAAGGCCCACATCCTAATACCATTGCCTTGGGGACTAGGATTTCAACATACAAATTTTTGGGGGATAGAAACATTCAGTCCGTAGCCATGCCTGTGTGCAGTCTCTACCCTCAAGCTGGGGTCCCTGTTGGGTGACATTCTGTGGGTTCTACTTTCTCTGTCTGGGCTGAGAACACTCCCTCTATTTCTTGAGAAGCTCTAATTTTTTAGCCTTCGAATTACCTTTTCAACGAAAACTTCTTCCTTTGACAAACTTCAGTCATTCAGTAAACACTTTGGGGGTTTCGAATACAATCTTCATGGTGACAGCTCCCTCTGTTTACCTCCAGCCCAGACTTTTCCCTGCATTCCAGACTCAGTCCCCTACCATCTACTCAACACCTGCTATTGTGTGTCTAATGGGCATTTCAAACTTCATGGTCCGAACTAACTCCTGGTCTGACCCAAGCCAACATCATCTCTCACATGGCTCACTGTATATAGAATCCTCAACTAGTCCCCCCTCCATGATCTGTTTTCAATACAGTTTCCTGAGGAGTCCTATTAAAACCTAAAACAGAACTTCCTGTTTCTCTGCACAGAACCCTCCAGCTGCTTCCCATCCCATTCAGAGTAAAAGCCAAAGTCCTTATAATGGTGCACAAACCCTGAATGGTCTTTCCTTCCCAATTCCCATCACTTCTCTGATGCATCTTATCCCACTCCCTCGGCTCTAGCAACCCTGAAGCTGCTCCTTGGAAACTGTAGGGATCTCAAGATCTTGGTCCTTGCTATTGCCTGTGCCCAAATGCTCCACCCCTGTAAGATGGCCTGATGTAAAAGCTGTGACCAGCAATCATCTTCCCCTGGGGGAATTTGAATTTGAAACTAAGCTCATTGGTTTCTTGGGAGCAATGAAAATGATGATTCCAAAATTCTTTTATTTAGTCATGAATAAAATTAAATTTCTAATCAGAAGCCACACATTTTTAATTGCAACTTAAGAAAAAGGGAAATTTTGAACTATGAATGCAAGTCCTTCAAAATACAAAGCCTTGAGCCAGCCATTACATTTGGTTATCTACATTAAGGTGAAAACTGCTGGATGCTTGTTAGTCAGACCTTGAAGACTTCAAAAGTGTTCATATAAGCAGGGTGGATGAGAAGGTTATTTTCTATCAGATTTATGCATATTCTATAACTTGTCCTCATAACATTTAATTCAACTGTATGTTTTTTTAATGTAACCTTGAGTTTGAATTTACAAACCAGCCTCCTAATATTTAACTCAATGACAATGACTTCATTGATCTTCTTAATCTCTTGGACTTGGGGAAGATAAAACCTATTTTCTTCCGGTGTAAATTACAAAGCAAGTAAAAATAAATTATGGTTATGGCAGAAGGAATTAAAATGATCTCCACTTTCCCCACCATGTTCAGTAGCATCAGTAGCGGAAAAGGCAGAAAGAGGTGGGTGATGGAGGGGCCTGATGGCCACTCCTGCTTCTGTAACTAAACCCAAGTTTTCGGGGAACACAACGGATATTGCACCAGATGGACTTGAGTTCAAGTCCCTGCTCCTGCCTTTTCCAGCCTTGTGACCTTAGGCAGATCGTTGTACTTCCTCTCTGCCTTTCTCTCCTCAACTGTAGAAACAATGTCCTCGTATCAAGGTGGTTATGGGTCTGAAATGAGATAATGCCTGTGAATTGTTTACTTAGCACAGAGTGTGGCCCAGAATTAATTGTTAAGCTCTTTCTGAAGTCATCTAATTCACCTTGGGATGTCTTTGATCCTTGAAAACATTCAAAGCCCAAAGGAGCCATGAGTCCCAGACTGGTTGGATCACTTGCCCAAGGTCCCAAAGCCAGGGAATGGTAGAGAAGGGATTTGAACCCACATATGTCTGACTCCGTCTAGTGCTCTTTCCAAGTCCATGAGTTTTTCTGGAACTTCAACTGCTCAGTAACCACCTTCATCTCACACTTTTCAGCAGATATGCACACCACCTGCAATATTATTTTCTTAAAGGATTTCTTTAAATCAATTCATTTTATTACTGCAATAAATTTATTTAATTATGAAACGTGACATCTCTACTCAGAATGGAAAACCAACATCACTGTAACACATAGACAGTAACTCATATTTTATATGTATGTACTTACATGTACATATTTTTTTAATGAAACCAGAACAATGCTGTTCAATCCCATCTAGATGCCGTGATCTGCTGAGAGCTCTGAGCCTGAAGCTGCGTCTGCCTCAATGACAAAAGGAGATTAACGAATATTAGTGTTAAAAGCATCCTCGCCCCCAAGTGAGACTTTTTCCTGGATGTATCAGAATATTTGAAAGATAATTGAACAGGGATTATTAATGCTATCACTATGTGATAGTGTTATTTAATACCATATACATATGCAGTTTGCGGCCGAAACATCATTTCCCATACTGCCGCGGGAAAATGCCTCACATTTTGCTAAACGCTGCCTTACACTGAGGAATCTCTATAAGAGGTCTTGTAGTAGACTATTTTTCAAAATTCTACAACCACCACTGATGGTACCAAATACATACCCACATTCATCACCATATCTGTATTCTTATTCATATCTATATGTGTATACAGCCTTAGCTGTATCTGGAACAATGCATAACAAAGTACCTATGATATATGCACATGTCCTACTCTAGATTACTTTCACGGTTCTCATTCCAGATACACACCCTCCTGGGAAGTAACAAAAACTGCCACTTTTATCCATTTTTACGCATGGATATTTCATTCCCGTCCCTTTCTTTTCCTTTCCTATCCTTATCTAGTTAATTTTTTAAAATGCTAACCAGAACCAGTAATAAAAATACTGAAGTTACACCAAAAAGGCAATGATAGATAAAGGATAAGAAGTTTTCTGTAGACAGAGAGAAAGAGAGAGAGAGAGAGGGAGGGAGATCTCAGTGCTTCTAAGTATTCTAATACTTACACTGTGCTTCAGGGGCCCTGGGCTCCCCCAGAGCCTTCAGGGAATCCGCCAGATCAAAACTTATTTTTGTTTTGATATAACGATAATAAGATGCTATTTGTCTTTTCCACTCTCATTCTCTCACAGGTGCCCAGTGGAGTTTTCCAGAGGTCACATGATGTATGATGATGTCATCCCCTGGTATAAACATGGACTGGGCTTGTTACTGTTCTTTGCACGTAAATTAATAAGTATTTTTAAACTTTCTCAGTTTTAATTTCTAATACGGTAAAAATCAATAGATAGAACCCACATAAACAAACGTTCTTTGGGGTCCTCTATCATTCTTAAGAGTGTACAGGGTTCATGAGGCCAACAGCCTTGAGAGCTGCTTCCTTTAAAATGATCTGTTGGATTAATGAATGAAGAATGAAGTTGTGTAGTGGGCTGAGGGAAAGAAATAAAAGTTTGTGTTGAACAGTGGTGTTCAGGGCAGGCTCCACGTGATGGAGGTAGAGCTCCACTTGGGTATTGAAAGTAGAAATGGGTTTGTTTAGTCATGGGAGGGTGGGCATCCCAGGAAGCTGGCTCCGTATGTGCAAAGGCAAGACGGTGAGAAAGGGAAAGGGGTGGATCTGGGTGGTGAGGAGACCTGCCTTGCTTGGTTGGAAGGTGCAGTTTAGAGTTGAGATCTTGGGATCAGTGTTGAAGACCCTTCCACCCCTTGGTGGTCTCTGAAGCTGACTCAGAGGCCCCCGTGGCCAGAGAAAACCAAACAGTCTGGTTTACACTCCTCAAGTCTTCCCTCCCGCTGCTCCTGGGAGCCGAGACCTCACCCACGGGTGCCCCACACTGCATGGGGAGGGAGACTCCAGTCAACCACAGAGCAGAGCAAAACCTAAACTGTTTCTTTTCTTTGGAAGGCCTCTAGAAACAGGAAGAGAGGCTGTTTTCTAGGATTTGCCAAGAATTTAGTCATTGCTTGCTGATACAAACAATTTCTCGGGTTACTCTTTGGGGTCCAGGAACATTCATGAACTGCCCTGGGTTTGAACTCTTCAACTCTGAACTTGAGTTCCCTGGGTTGTCTGCCTGGGGCTGGGGCACAGTTCTCTGGCCCTGCCTGGGTTTTCAGAGACATGGTTCAGCCACCTCTGGGGTGAGACCTCAGAGAAATTCTCATCCAGAGCTGTTGTGACAAGTAAACTGACTTCAGTCTTTCTCTGGAGTTAGATCAATGGATGCCAGGCATCCAGAAGCATGTAGCCAGATGTGTTACAGGTAAAGTAATGCACGGATGTAGAGGCAGCAGAAGAGAGTGTGCAAAATCAGAAAAGCACCATTTATTGAGCTTGGCATTTATTGTGCCATGCCCTGTCCTGAGCACTGGACATGTTTTCTCTCATCTTTAATTCTCATGACCACGTAGCAAGGTGCAGTGTAGTGCTGAAGAAGAATGTCTCTGGAGCCACCTCCCATCCTTGAATCAATCACTGTGGCTGGGTGAACAATGCTGTGATTGGCTGAGCCTCGGTCACATGCCCATCCCTGGCACTAGGGCATGGGATCGGACCTACCTAAACCACATGGACAGAGAGTAGGAGGGCGAAAGTTTTTCCCAAAGGAAAAGTCAGACTGAAGGAGCTGGAGGAAAGAGAATTCATGCTGAGAAGCCAAAATTACCTGATGTCTGCCAGGAGGATTGGAGTGGATCAATGGCTTTCTAGTCTGGGTTCAGGGGAGACGCAAAGGGAATCCCCAAATAGTCAAAACATTTTATTTATGTTAAAATCATACCTTCACATAGTTCAAAATTCAAACACTATACTCGTTTCATTCTACACCTTTTCACTCATGCCCTTCAAATAACTATTCCCCTTTCCCGGACGCAACTATGAAACCCAAGTTTTCTTGGGTACTTGTATTAGTGTCCTGTTGCTGCTGTAACAGATTGCCACACATTTAGTTGCTGAAAACAACACAAATTTATTATCTTTTAGTTCACTAAGTTGGAAGTCTGACACAGGTCTTATTGGCTAAAATCAAAGTGACATGTATTTTAATCTAAAACAATAAAAAGCAGTGTTGCAATTCAAATGTGCTATATACCTAATTTTTAACCTACTGAAAATGTACAACCTATTAATTGCCCTGGATCAAGACCATCATTTATTTTTAAGGAGATAGAATACATAGCACATAATAAAAGTAAGTATTGCTTTGTGAAACTTTTGTTTCAGCCTTTTTGTGGTTGAGAGCATATGTGTGAACTGGGTCATGATATAAAAAGTATTTTTTACTGTGAGTCACAGTAAAAAATGTAGGGAAGTTATTATTATATAGTTTAGTGGTTATGTGAGGTCAGACTGTCTGGCTCCAACCCTTACCAGCTGTGTGACCTTGAAGAACTGATAATCTCTCTGAGCCTCAGTTTCCTTGTCTCTAAAATGGGGGTAATAATTGTACCCTCACCTTATAGGATTTGTGGGAGGATCAGGAGAGCTGAAATGTGCTAAGTGCTTGGCAAATTTGATAAGCACTTGTTATTATCATCATTTTTTTTTCTTTTTTTTTTTGGTCATGCCACGTGGCTTGCGGGATCTTAGTTGACTGATCAGGGATTGAACCCAGGCCCTCGGCAGTGAAAGCATGTAGTCCTAACCACTGGACCTCCAGGGAATTCCTATCATCCTTGTTTGTATTACCTTTATTATGCCTTTAAAGGCAGAGAGGGGGCGAGGTTTTCAGGGGAGAAAGAGCAGAGGTTAGACAGGGATTTTTGTATAGACAGGAAACGTGGCCTCAGCTCAGAGGAGGGCAGGCAGTCCCGGGTGGGATGGCTGTGGGAGGTGTTCTTGTGTTAATCCAGACCAGGTGAGAGGTCACCCTGCTCTGGTGCTCAGTATTCCAGCTCCAAGTGAATGTTTGGGAGGTACCTTATTATGTGATGACACGTAAATAAGTTTGTAATCTGAGGGGGGCCAATCATTAACCCATCAGAATCCTCCAAATCTGAGCACAAATCAGTTGATCTCATTCATCCATCCAATCAGTAAGTATTTATGGAGTCCTTAACGTGGGTCAGGTCCTGTCTCAGGGATGCAGACACAGCGGAGCACCAGGAGATGGTGTCCTCGTTCCCATGGTGTGCAGGCACTAGATGGGTAGGTAATCACAGGTGTGTTGGTTGGAATTAAGGAAACGTACAGACTGTTAAGGGCAGGTAAAATGGGGGACTCTGATGTATGGGGGGCGGTGGCCACAGGGGAATTCCTGGTGGAGGTGTATATGGCCAGCTATCTGTGAGATGAGTAGAAGCAAGCAAGGTCAAGGGTTTTGGGGTGAGGAGGAGAACTTTAGGTGAATAGCAGGGGATCTGCAAAGACCTTGGTGTGAGAGGTCCAGGCCTGGCTGGATCCAGGTGCTCAGTGGATGTTCTAAGGATTTGTCCTCACTCTTTTTGACCTATTTTTCTTTCTATTGGCTTCATTCTCAGTCAGGCTTGTGGTGATAAGATGGCTTCCAGTAGCTCCAGGCTTATTTCCTGCCAGGTTAATGACTCCAGTGGAAAGAAAACTTTTCCCCTCCTATAATTCCAAACAGATTCTGAGGACTGAGTCTCATTCCACTGGCTTAAGTCATGTATCCATCCCTGAACCAATCACTGGGGCCAGGGGAATAAACTATGCTGATTGGCTCTACCTGAGTCACATGCTCAGCCTTAGAGCCAGGGCCGGAGGGTGTCTGGGCAGGGCTCAGTTCCACAAGACCACATGGCTCTGCTCTCCTCTGTTAGTTTTATTCTCAAATATGCTGTCACCAGGAGGTGGCAAAATGCACCCTGCTCTTTGTCCTTTTCTGCTTGGATGATTTCTCAAAGCAGAGAAGAGGGTGGGTACATGCCGCAATAGCATGGGCAGCACAAAGCAACTGAGAGGTAGAGTTTCAAGATGCAAGAAAATGGGAGAAGGCAAAGCTTGTAATAAGGCTTATCATTAGCTAAATCCTATCCCCTGCTTCCAAATATATATATATATATATATATATATATATTACATCTTTATTGGAGTATAATTGCTTAACAATGGTGTGTTAGTTTCTGCTTTATAACAAAATGAATCAGTTATACACATACATATGTTCCCATATCCCCTCCCTATTAGAGTCATGAAGGAAGATTGAAATTTCTGCCTGGGTCATGTTTCTTTAAATGGGACACTAACTCTTAACTACAAGGATTCATGAATGTATATGGGTTACACATAAATATAAAACTCTTCTCTTGGTTTCTTATCCTATGCCATGTGGTTACAGCCAGTAAAATGCGCCCCCCGCCCCGCCACCCCCCGCATACTCTAGGCCAGGATCAGAAAGGGTAACCCTTTTCCCAGCTTCCAGGAATGGGCACATAACTCAGGCCTGGCCATTTGGGACACTCCACCCTCTTGACCAGGTTTCAGGGATGGGCCAGTGTGAGGCATCTCCAGGATGACTCTTGGGCAAACGACATTGTTTCTACAGAATGTGCTAAGCTTTCAGAATGGAAGCCTAGAGCTGCCGGTGCAGATACGTGGGGATCTTCCTCCAAGGTAGAAAGAGTTCTCATGATATCATTTGAATACCTGGATTCAGCTTTGCCTAAACTCCATATCTAGATTTTTTGTGTGTGTGGTTACTTGAGTCCATAATATACGTCTTTCCTTTTTAAAAAATTAAATCTTTTCTGAGCTGAGTTTCTGTCCCTTGCAACTAAAAATATTCTGCTCAATGTAAAGATCATCATTGGTCTCGTCTCTCACATGCCACCATGCAGACGATGACTCTCAATCCAACTCAGTGCTTGACTTTGGATAAATTCACTTTAACAAGCCTCTTTTGAGTCCCGACTGTGTCCCAGTCTCAGAGGTAGTCCTATCAATACAGATATGAATAACACATGATCCTCTGCCCTCATGGAGACACACCCGCAGCTTATTATGGCAAACATCAGATTGTGATAAGGGGTAGAATTTCAATTTGTTCAAGGCTTTTGTGAACCATGTACTATGTACACGTGTTGAACTAACTGGTAAGGCCATAATGGTGAGCAAGATGGACATGTTTCCTGTCCCAGTGGTATGCATAATATAGGAGAGAAAACTAACAGCAAACTAGCCAATAAATTACAACATAAAATAAAATGAAATAAAAATAAAATATGATCAGTGTTCAAGTAGAAAGGCACAGTGTGCTATGGGTGTGTACAGTCTGGGCAGAGTGTTGTGTATGATGACTAATGTGATGGTGAAATTTGTGTGTCCATTTGACTGGGCCATGGCATGCCCAGATATTTGGGTGTTTTCGAATGACATTTTAGGTTGGTGGACTGAGTTTGCCCTTCCTGATGTAGGTGGGCCTCATCCAATCAGTTGAAGGCCTGAATTTGAACAAAAAGCTCACCCCTTTTCCAAGTAAGAGAGAAATTCCTCCTGCCTGAAGGCCTTTGAATTGGGACTCTTCCTTATATTTGGACTCAAACTAAAGCATCAGGTCTTTTTGGGTCTCAAGCTTGGTGGCCATCAGACTAGAAGCACACTGCTGGCTCTCCTGGTTCCCAGGTCTTCAGACTTGGACTGGGAACTAAACCATCAACTCTCCTGGGTCTCCAGCTTGCCGACTCATCCTCCAGATCTTGGGACTTGTCAGTCTCCAAAGTCACCAGGAGCCCCTTCCTTATTCTCTCTCTCTCTTTCTCTCTCTCTCTCTCTCTCTATATATATATATATGTTTTTCCAGAGAAACAGAACCAATAGGAGATATATATATCTATATCTATTGATATAATCTAATCTGTTGGTTCTATATGTCTATATAAATATACAGATAACTATACAGATATACAGTTAGGGATAGAGATTTGTCCAATAGATAGATAGATAGGTAGATAGATAGATAGATGATAGGTAGATAGATACATCTCCTATTTATTCTGTTTCCCTGGAGGAACAGACATCTGCATCTGTATCATCTACATCTGTATCATCTACATCTGTATCATCTATATCTGTATCATCTGCATCTGTATCATCTACATCTGTATCATCTACATCTCTCTGCTATTGGTTCTGTTTCTCTGGAGAACCCTGACCACTACTATTACTGCTAAGGTCTTCCTGTGTGTTAGGAATTGTGCTGGATGCTTTATAGGCTTTTTCCTGTTTTATCTACATCACCCCCCTGGGAGCGAGGCATAGTCCTCTTCACAGATAGGGAACCTGAGGCTCACCAAGGTGAAATGATTTGCCGAGGTCCCCCAGCTGTAAGTGGCAGAACTGGCATTTGCACCCAAAGTCCCTTCCCATCTCTCTGCATGTCACTACTCGGAACACAAAGCCTAACACTGGCTCTTTGGAGCGGGGAGAAGGGCGGTGGGTTGTGGAGGAGAACTACATAATTCCCCTGTGAGCCTTCTTGAAGAAAAATAAAGAAAATAATATGCCTCAGATGTGAGAGAGAAATATAATTACAAATGAAGAAGAAAGCAAAATAATTTTAAGAAAACAGTGTGGGAACTCCATGGCAAAAACATGGAAAATCTAGAGGAAATAAGCGATTTTTAATCAAAATATGAATGACCAAAACTGACTCAAAAAGTGGTCAGAAATGCTAAAAGGCAACTAACCATAGGAAAAAGTGAAGTTGTTAAACATTTACCAAAATGTTATTCACAGTGTTTCAGTGGAAATTGATGCAAAGTTTCCCCAAATCATTTATCAAAGCAAAGAACAACCTTAAGGCCAAGATTTGTCATTCCTAGTACAATTAGGAAAACCCTAGATCATATTCACTTGTGAATAGAGATGCTAAAAATCTGAATAAAATGTCAGCGAATAGAATTCAGCGGCATATTAAAAAGAATAATATATCATGAGCAATAACGTCCTTTTCAGGAGCAGGAATGGCTCATTAGAAGATCTGGCAATATAATTTATTACATCATTACATCAGCAAATTAAGTGAGGAAAACCGTTTTTATATTTAAAAAATGCTGGAATGGCATTTGATAAAATTCCACAGCTGTTTCTAGGAAAAACTCTAAGTAAAACCAAGGATAGAAAGAAACTACGTGAATAGAATAAAAATAATTACTACAAACTAACAGTTGGTATATTAAGATACCGTGAAACATGAAATCAGGCCCAGCAAAATAAGACATACAGCAGGATGGCCACTGTCTCCACCGTTATTTAAGAGTTAGTTAGTTAGCTAAAACTAATGCAATTATATAAGAAAATGGAATAAGTAGTATAAATATTCAAAGTAAAGAGGCAAAATTGTCTCTCTTGGGGGGCAGATGATATAATTGTAAGCTTAGAAAATTCAAAAGAGGTTATTTTAAAAAATAGTATTCATATGAGTATTTGATATTTGCAAATGGTAATTTATAAACTGCTTGGATATGTTCTAAAGATGAATAAATCAATAGCTTTTCTTTTTATTAGGAATGAATTTAGTGAGAAAGGAACATAAAAAATTATTTCATTCATATCAGTGATCAAAACTATAAAATATGGTGAAATTTAACAGTAAAAATACAAGGCCCATATTGAAAGGACTTTAAGACTTAATTAAAGAATAAGAAACAAAATCCTAAATAAACGGCATCCAAGGAAAGACATCCCATGTTCCTTCATGGGAAGTTAATTTCACAAAGCTTCAATCCTCCCCAAATTAATCTTTAAGTTGTAGAAAATTCTAATCCTTATCTCAACAAGGTCTTTGGGGGATGTTGATAACAATCTCCAAGACATTTTGGAAAATGAAGACTCAGGGTGGGGGTGGAGCTAGACACGCTGTCCTACCAGATCGTCTTGGGAGGATATTTCCATCTGGATCTACCCTTCTCTACTTTGTTTGGTGCCCCTGGAAGCTGATCTCTTGGCCTGTGTCCCCAGCTCCTGTGTCCTCTGACATCTGCTGGGGTTTTGGGAGTGGGAGGCACCACGAGGGTAGGGAGGTATGAAGAGATTGAAGTCAGCACACTTGTTCCCTCTCCTTCCCTGCTGGGCTGTGGTGGGTGGGTTGTGTCCTACTCGAGACCACAGTTCCTTGCAGACGGCCTTCTCCACATGACTCTACTCTCCCGATTCCAGACAACACATCTCCCAGGGGTGTGCTGGTAAGCATTGAACAACAGGCTCTGGGGACAAGGAGCTCTGATTTATAGCATTTGCCAGTTTCCTTGGTGTAAAATATTCCCACCATGGCTGATTTCAAGTTACCCATGTGGAGTCATGTGTAGCTTAAGAGAGATGCTAACAACTGGTTCTTGCCAGCCGGTGCAAGCTAGCTCCAGCATTCCTCTGCCTCCTCCCATTTCACTTTCAGGACTTGAGATAGTATCAGCTCCCCTCACACTAGCCCTGTACTGCTTTACCCCTTGTTGGCTTCCAGAAATCCTGACCATCCCTTGACAGATAGTGTATTAAACCCTTCGGTGTTCTCTTGCTTGAGTGGGCCATCTGCTTCCTCTTGAGACCCTGGCTCCTATATTACTAGAAAGCTAGTGAAAGAAAAACATAAGGATAAGCAAATAGATTTGTAGGAAACTGTAGAAACTCCAGAAATTAATCTAAGTATATATGGAAAAAAAAAGTTTTTTGGTGGCATTTCAGTTCAGCAGAAATAGGGTGTTTTATTTTAAATTGGTGCTGCCATAAGGGACTGTCCATTTGTAAGAAGGTAGGTTAGACTCTATCTCATACTATATACAAATCAATTCTAGGCGGATCAAATATCTCAATGTAAGAAAGTAACAATAACATTTGGATAATACTTGAGAATGTTTATATACACTCAGGATAGTGTGGGGAGAGATTTACAATGAAAATAACAGGCAAAGATATAATATTCCTAATCTACAAAGAGCTCCTAGAAATTGACAAGAAAAAGGTAAAACATTTCAATAGCAAACTGGACAAAGGGTATTTACAGGATGACAAATATACATGAAAATATTCTGTATTATCTAACCAAATTTTCACTATTATAAACAACACTGCAATAGATTATTCTTATATTTACATATTTGCATATGTCATTCATCCATTCAGATGACCATTCGTGTTTCTTGTGCCTCCTATATACCAGGCGTGGTTTAGGTACTGGGGAAACAGCCCTCGTGGACTTGACATTCAAGTTGTGCGGCGCAAAAAGTGAATACGTAACTAAACATGTGAAATACAATGTCTGGCAGTGAAGAAACATAAAACAGGGTAAGGGAAAGAGAATGATGGGAGATCCGGGGCAGAGGTCTGCTGCTTTAGGTAAGCTAGTCAGGGAAGGTCTTGATGATGCAGGGACATTTAAGGAGATCTGAAGGAAGAGATGGAGTGAAATCTGCATTCAAATATATAAAGAAGAAAAGAGAACTAATCTGTAGTCTTATCAACCATAGATAATTCTATTTAACATTTTGGGGTTTTCTTCAGTTATTTTCTATGTAGTTATTTTTTTTAAACATAAAATTGGAATGTATAGCACAGAGGGTTTTTTTTTTAAATTGAAGTACAGTTGATTTACAAAGTTTCAGGTGTACAGCAAAGAGATTGTTATATATATGTAATCTTTTTCAGACTATTTTCCATTATAGGTTATTACAGCACATAGGTGTTTATGTTCTTTTTTTTCTCCTCTTTACCCAGACTTTATACCGTGGGCATTTCCTCATGCCCTAAATATGTTTTTCTGATTATTTCCTTAGGATAAACTCCTGAGAGTGAAATTGCTGATTCAAAGAATATGACCATTTAACATTTTGATAATGAGCATTATACCATTTTACATTCCCACCCAGCAGTAGAGAAGAATCCCCATTTCTCTATATCTCTTTGCCAGGCTGATTACTTATTTTTTTAAGAAAGGAAAACCAATCTCATGGTGGTTTTAATTCTATTTTTGATGTTAAAGGAATTCAATAACCCTTTCATTTTTCTAAAAGGAGAAATAGGGGAGAATTTAGGAATTCATTTATTTCTTCAGGCAACAAATATTCAGAGCGTTCTTTGTGCTGGGCGTCATGTTCCTGCAGAGGAGGTCAGGGAACTGCAGAACTACGAGAGAGACTGGAGATCTGGTACAAGTCCTTGGTTTTGTGGACAAAGAAACTAAAGCACAGAGTTCAGTGATTTGCCCAAGTCACACAGTGAATTAGTTAAAGAGCTGGGTCTAGAACTTGGACCTCAAATGCTCTTTTTATGACAAAACGCTGTCTCCATAAACAAAACAAAGATCACTGCAGACTACTTAACTGGAAGGTATGATCTGGGGAGAGGGGGCTGGCAGGGAGGCTGGAGTGAGGTGAAGTGGTTTAATCAAACCTCAGTAGCTGCGGGGACTAAACTCGGGGTGCAAGCTGCAAACGTGACATCCTGCAGTTGGTCCCGAGAGTGTGGAGAGAGAAGTAAACGTCAGGAAATCAGCTCTGTCGGCCGTCTTTGTCGTTCTGAACCCCTCGCCCCCAGTCCTTCCCCCTCCCCAAACCCATTTCAGAAATCCGGTCCCATTTTTCTTGCCTCTGACCCTGGTGGCTGAAATTTCTCTCAGTACCATAAAACCCAGGGTTGTAAAATTCATATTGTAACTTTAAGAGCCACATCTGTTTTAATCATTTTTTCCCCCTGTTTTAAGAACACAACAGGATTTTAATGGCAGCAATAAAATGGAAAAGTTGAAGGAAATTATCACAGATTTGTAAAGCTATAAGGTAGGTTCCTGGGCTCATGTGAGCAGTCAAATTACAAAGAAACAACCCAATTGCTTTTATTGCAGGCAGATCTCTGGTTTAAGCATTTCTCAGTTTAATCTATTGATGAGGATTAGCATTTTATTCACTCCAGCACTCATAATGGCTTTGGTACATATTACCCCGATGGGCCAGACTGGTGAGGATCATGAATCTCAGAGATGCAGAAAAAGCCAGAGAGATGGAATGATGGGGGAAATATTGGGTCTGGCAAATCAAACAAACCTGGTTTGAATCCTGAATCCGCCATGTTTAACTGGGTCTGTGGCTTTAGGCAAAGTCCTACCTTCTCTAAGGTTTGCCTTCCTCGTCTCCATATGGGATTATACGAGCAAGTTCTGCAGTGAATACACAAGGAAATCACTCAGCATGATGCCAGGCAAACAGTAGGGCCATCACCTTGTTCTCCTTCTGATAGGTAAGCAACCTGGAGCAGCCACTGTGGCGCCCCATCTACATTCTCTTGCACTGACCTCCTCTCACCAAAGAACGCTTGCTGCAAACATTCCCACCTGCCATTCTCCACCTGAGGCTTTTTTTCTGGTTCCAGGTGCATGCTTGTTGGCCCATATGCAGGGCAAGCCAGAGTGCGGATGAGTTAATGCCCGCAGAAGCAGCCCTCACCCAATGACAGATGGGGATTGCAGGATAAATACCTGTGCTCCCTCTCTCCCGGCAGGAAGCATGTGTTTGGTGCTGCAACTCCCCCCTCCCCCCAGAGCACCCCAGTGGGATGAAGCTCTGGCTGCCTGCGGTGGTAACCTCCTTGGTTACACACTCTATACTGGCTTCCTTCTCTTCTCTGTCTTCTCTGCTGTCTTAGTCTGTTTGGGCTGCTATAAGAAAGCACCACAGACTGGGTGGCTTACAAACAATAGAAGTTGATTTCTCACAGTCCTGGAGGCTAGAAGTCTGAGATCAGGGTGCCAGTATGGTCAGGTTCTGGTAAGAACCCCTGTCTGGGGGGCAGACTGCCAACTTCTGGTTGTATCCTCACCTGTTAGAGAGAGAGAGAGAGACCTCTGGGTCCCCTTTTATAAGGGCACTAATCCCATTCCCTCATGATCTAATCACCTCCCAAATGCTCCACCTCCAAATACCATCCTATTGGAGGTTAGATTTCAACATATGGATTCGGGTGGAGGGGTGCAAACCTTCAGTCCCTAACCTTGTATGGAGAGAAGGGAGGAGGAGTAAGGAAAATGGTCCCTGGAGGCTCTAATAACCTTTAACTGTCAGTATGGGTATCTGTGCCTGGGAGCTCCTTTCCCTGAAGCTGGAAAGCTTTGCTGCCAATGGGAAGAAGTGTCCCCGATCTAACACTGCAACACCTCTGAACCAGTGACTCCCAGGAGTTAGTGTATAAGCATCCCAGCTCCCTTGCTTGTGGGGCAGAGGAACTCTGAGGCCTGTACTCTGCACTGTTTCCCAGGGTTTGTCAGAGGGATGAAGCTGTGGTCACCCAGGTGGCCGCTGGCTTGATAAGGGACGCTGTATTGGCTGTTTTCTCCCGTGTCTCCTTCCCTGCTTCCCTTTGGCTCATGCTTCTCAAATAAACTACATGCCCATGGCTGCTTCTGGGCCAACCCAAATGTCAGGTGTCTCTGATATCTGAGTGATGAGAAGTCGGTTTTGAAAATGATTGGGTAAGAGTGGAAAGAAAAGTGCTGCCTGGATCTCTTTCTTTCCTCCCTCCCTCCCTCCTTCCCTCCCTCCATTTCCTTCTTTCTTTTTTCTTTTGGGTGGTGCCATTTTTCTGAGATGTGGAAAACTAAGGGAGAATAAGGAGGAATCGAAGATCACAGGGTAGCAGATAAGAGCTCAGACTCTGGAGCCAGACTCCTGGGTTCATTTTCCAGCTTTGCCACTTACCATCTTCAGGAACTCAGGCAAGCGACTAAGCCCCACTGTGCCTCAGTTTCTTCATCTGTAAGATGGAACTAGGTAGTACAGATTAAGTATTTGGTCCTGATGAGAGCTGAATGAGTTACTACACGTAAAGCACCTAGAACAGCCCCGGCTGCCGTAAACACTGTCACCACCGCCATCATCATCAACATTATTACTATTATTACAACTACTACTGTTACTGCTTTGGATATAAGATTGAGATGCCCGGGCTTCCCTGGTGGCGCAGCGGTTGTGAGTCCGCCTGCCGATGCGGGGGACACGGGTTCGTGCCCCGGTCCGGGAAGATCCCACATGCCGCGGAGCGGCTGGGCCCGTGAGCCATGGCCGCTGAGCCTGCGCATCCGGAGCCTGTGCTCCGCAACGGGAGAGGCCACGGCAGTGAGAGGCCCGCGTACCGGAAAAAAAAAAAAAAAAAAAAAGATTGAGATGCCCGTTGACATCCAATTGTATCTGGCCCAAGTGCTCCCAACTCTCCTGGGACAAAGTGGTGAGATAATAACAGACATGAAACGGTCTTAGAAACTCTTTGTTTACCCTGCTGTCTTCCCCTCTGAGCTCCGGAGACCGTGACTAACTCGCCTTGGTCCCAGGGCTTGACTCCAGGCTGTTCAGAGCAGGGGCCCAGGGTGCCCACAGAGGGAATAAAGAATCAAAGGAACAGAGCCGCTCTTGCTGGCCACAGGTAAGGGAACATTAATGAGATTATTTCAGCAAGGGTCCTGGATCTGGTCAATTCAGGAGCTGCATTCATTGCCCCCAAGACAGCTCCAGGGTTTTTAGAGTTTGTCTGCCCCAGAGTTGAAAGGTCTTTCTGAGAATGAAGTGCCATGCGGGGCTTTGCAGATCTGTGATAAGGCAGCTCTCAGAGCCTGCGGTAACCTGACCCGGCCCAGGGTTTGGCAGCGCTGTCTGGGTTTTCCTCACCAGTGAGTGAGGACAGAAAGCCAGCCCAGGTAGGCACGCCAGCTCCTGGCTCCTCTCAGACACGGGCCAAAGGTGGAGATAATGACCCTCTGCTGAAAGCAGCTTAATCCCCGGAAAAACCGAGTCCCCTGTCAGTGGGAGTATCAATAGTTATAACCTTTTGCAAAGGCAAACTGACAATATCCAGTGCCTTCCTGACCCATACTGGAGCCGGAGGCCAGAGGAAAATGTGCATCTCTGATAAATATGTTTTTATGTAATTGTTTTCATGATTAATTTCTTTCCAGAAGTAGATTTTGAAAATATTAGTGATGAGTTTGCTTCCACTAAAGCCAGGAAAGTAAAGTTGGTACAAATTCAGTCTTGGATATAAATAAAATATTTAAACATAAAATAATGCTGTTTGTTTAATATGCCTAGTTTTCAATATTTTTTCCAACTATGTACTTTAGTATTCTCGAAAAAAGCCATCCCACTCCTGGGCATATATCAGGAGAAAACTACAATTCGAAAAGATACATGCAGCCCTATGTTCATAGCAGCATTATTAACAATAGCCAAGACATGCAAGCAACCTAAATGTCCATTGACAGATGAATGGATAAAGAAGATGTGGTACATATATACAATGGAATACCACTCAGCCACAAAAAATAATGAAATAATGTCGTTTGCAGCAACACGTATGGACCTAGAGATTATCATACTAAGTCAGAAAAAGACAAATACCATGTGACATCACTTATATGTGTAATCTAAAATATGACACAAATGAACTTATCTATGAAACAGAAACAGACTCACAGACATAGAGAACCGACTTGTGGTTGCCAAGGGGGAGGGGGTGGGGGAGGGATGGATTGGGAGTTTGGGGTTAGCAGATGAAAACTATTATATATAGAATGGATAAATAACAAGGTCCTACTGTATAGCACAGGGAACTATATTTAATATCCTGTGATAAACCATAATGGAAAATAATATGAAAAATAATGCATTTATATGTATAACAATCATTTTGCTGTACAGCAGAAATTAACACAACATAGTAAATCAACTATACTTCAATAAAATAAATTTTTAAAATATTCTGGAAAAAAATGACCATTAAAGAATACATAAAATTCTGTATATAGAGGCATACCTTTTCTTTGGCTACAGGCTCCAATATAGTTCAGTATGGCACTGCCAGATCCTGTGTGTAAAATTGATATTTTGTTCATCATAAACTGTTTTTAGCATTAATTTGGATTTTTAGAACTACTGCATTAAAATATGATTTATCTTGGTTACTGAGTTCTTTTTGGTGTCCTCTTAAATTTTGTGCCTGAGTTGATTGGCTTGATTGCCTCACCCTAGTCCCAGCCTGGGTAGAGCCTAATCCTGAAACACCACCTCCAGAACCTGAAACTACAGGAAATCTCACCGCAGGGCACAAAGATGTGCATTCAGTGGTGTTTGCTGTAACACTGGGGAACCAGCCCCAAAGCCCCTCCCAGAGGACTGCTTCAATCCGTGATGGTCCATCAGAGGATGGCATATTCTACAGCTGTTAAAAGAATATGACTGCTTTGACTTTTGTGGAACAGAAAAACATCTAAGAACTATTAAGAAAAAAACTTACAAAACAGTATCTACAATAAAGCTAATACTTCTATTTGCACTGTTTGAAATGTTTTGTGTGCATTAGCTTAATTAATCTCACAGCCTTCCTACAAGGTTATAGATGAAGAAACTGGGGCCCAGAGAAGTTAAGTAATTTTCCTAGGGACATACAACAGGGGAAAAACAGAGTCAGGTTTTTTGAATGTGGCCCGCCCCCAGAGTCCAAGACTTTAACCACTAAGTTAAATCAAATCCCATTTGATTTCGGAGTCTATGTACAGATAATGTAGAAGAAAATCATGGACCCAAACAGAAAACTGTTACTAATGGTTATTTCAGATAGAGGTGAAAGGATAGGATACTTTAGCCTTGAACCTTATATAGTTTGATAAAGTGTGAATTCTTAACAATGAGTATGTGTTATTTTTATAATAAGAAATAAGAAAAAATATTAAGTACTTATTGTGTCTTATGCTAGACACTTTCAATCCACTGTCTCATTTAACGCTTGCAATAGTCCTGTTATTATTCCATTCTACAGATGAGAAAACTGATGTTGGAAAAGGTGAAGTGATCTCACCAAGCTTGCAGAGCTCCAGAGCGACGGAGCCAGGATCCAGCCTTGGATCCCCAAAGCAGGATTACACTGAACATATTGCTTTGTGACCTGCGTTTCTTCTCTAGCATATTTTTTCACGGCTGCATGTCAGTGGTTTGCAGAAGCCACAGCCCATTTTCGAATCAATCCCCTATTGTTGGGCATTTAGGTTACCAACAGGGACTCACTCTTTGCAGCGAGGGGGGCTGGGGAGGCCACTCGGCCGGGGGCGGAGGGCGTGGCGAGGTGAAGGGACGAGGGCTTGGCTTCGTCCCACAGCCCAATGCCATTTTCTCGGTGGCCCCTTCCCCAGATTCCAAGCTTTGGGAAGAATCACCGTGCGAGGAGGGCCCTCACCCCCGCTTTCGTCCCGCCTCCCGGTCCCTGGAGGGTCCTCCGGTGCCTGCTGCCGCGGGCGGCACCATCTGCGCCGCGCAGGTGTGCCCGGCCCCCTGCCCAACCTGGGGGCTGCGAACACTGGGCCGATTGTGGGCCCCCGCGAGCCCGGCGGGCAGCTGCGCCCGGGCTGCCATCTGTGTGCGCCGGGCCGCCGGGGGAGGCCGGGGGCGGCGCGCGGAGGGGCCGCCGGGACGCGCCCTTGCCGGGCCCCATTCAAGCGTTGCCAAGGCCTAATTGATGAGAAATGGTCCCGAGCAGGTGCGAACCTGTCTCCGGAGGCGGCGGGGCGGAGGGCCAGGGCCCGGGGAGGGGCGGCTGCTTAGTGGGAGCGCAGCTGTCGAGGGTCATTACCATGGCGGTCTCCCCCGGGTATTCCAGCCTGGGGGCGGGGTGAGGGTGGAGAGAGAGCGCGCAGGGGGAAAGGTGGTGGGCTCGGGGGCGGGGAGGAGATCCGCAACCGCTTTGTCGCACCCAGAGTCTCCTCCTTAGCTCTGTGACCTCGCTTATTGTAGGAGACTGAAGCCAGGTGGGACCAGCCTCGCACCCAAGGACACCCAGCAAGTGGTAGCTCCCCAGGGACTCCTAGTCCAGTGCTGTCCGAAGGGGACCCTCAGTGATGTTGAGTGACCCCCTCCACTTCCATTTTTATTGCTACACCAGGTATGTCCCGGACATGCTGAAGCATGGTTTTGAAATTCCATCCTATTTTAAGTAGCTATTGACCACATCAACCCTTTGAAGCACCCAGCACCTTATAAGAGGCAGAACAGAAGACACACAGAGACTCAGGGAAGGGCAGGTGAAGACAGAGGCAGAGATTGGAGTGATGCTGCCCAAAGCCAGTGCATGCCGGGAGCCACCGGAAGCTGGAAGAGGCAAGGAAGGACTCTCCCCTAGAGTCTTCGGACCAAGTGTGGACCTGCCAGCTCCTTGATTTCAGATTTCTGGCTTCCAGGACTGTGGCTGAATAAATTTCTATTGTTTTAAGCCACCAAGTTTGTGGCAATTTGTTACAGTGACCCTAGGAAACAAATACACGCCTCATCACACACAAAAAGCCCCATTTGCTTTCTCTCTCTCTTTGGAACTCTGGCCTGGCCAGGACTCTGTGGAGCTTAGAGAGGGGAAGCTCAGAACATGGACCCCCTTGGAGGCAGATTTCCAGTGAAGTTAATGAAGCTTACGCTTCAGGGCCCGTTACTCACCTGGGCACCTTCTAAAACCCTGGGAAGAACCCTAACACCATGTTCACGGAGCCACATTTTTGTGAAATCTGCAAAAGTATGCTATTTTAGCTACTACCCCTTAAGACCACCTTGTTGGGGCAGCATGCTAGTGGTCTGGCCAAAGGGAAGTTTGGTTGGGATTGCATTCAGTTGGCCCCATGAGATATTTTACGTGGCTCACAGATATCTTTGTGCTTGTTTAAGTCACTGTTGTCCACCAGGTGTGAGAATGGCTTCCCAGAAAAATCCTCTCGCTCACGGTGGCCCCAGAGACGTCGTCACAACACAAGGATGGATGGCATTGACAAACTGGTTGATGAGGGTCATCAGTTAGAGGGTATTTCAGGTGAGTCACTGTGCTTGGAAAACTTGAAATGCCTTGAAATGTTTTAACTCATGTAGGAAAGAAACTTGATAGTGTTTCCCCCAAATCTGACAACCATCCTACAAAGGTATGTGTCATGGGCTGAAGTATGTCCTCCCCAAATTCCTGTGTTAAAGTTCTAACCCCCAGTACCTCAGAATGTGACTGTATTTGGAGACAGGGTCTTTAAGGAGGTAATTAAGTAAAAATGTAGTCATTAGGGTGGGTCCTAATCCAATATGACTGGTGTCCTTATAAGAGATGGAGGTTAGGACACCGACAGGCACAGAGGAAAGACCATGTGCAGATACAGGGAGAAGACGGCCATCTGCAAGGCAAGGAGAGAGGCCTCAGAAGAAACCAACCCTGCCGACACGTTGATCTCAGACTTCCAGCCTTCAGGGCTGCGAGAAAATTAATTTCTGTTGTTTAAGCCACCTAGTCTCTGCTACTTTGTTATGACAGCCCTAGAAAATTAACCCAGTATGTGACATTACCAATGACAGATTACCAAGTCAAAAGAAACTTTTCTAAAAACTGTCAATTGATTTTTTTTTTTTCTGATCAACTTTTCTGGAGGAAAGGATGGGTTACCTTTCTTTTCTCTCCGTAGAAAGTGCTATTTATAAGACGAGATGATCAAAAGGTCTGTGGTCAAAAAGGGGAAATGGTGATCAACTTTTTCTCCTACATGAGCTAGAACATTTCAAGTTTTCTTGTGAAGTGACTAATCTTAATGGTCGCTGATTGAGAATTCTCACAGTGTGCCAGGCAATTAATTAATTAAAAAATCGATATTTTCCCCTGGATTTTGTGGTGCGTGTCAGCTTTTTAAAAAGTAATTGTCATTTCTTTTTTTCTAAATATTTTTTTGTTCAAGATATTGTATTAGTAATTTTGTCTTCTCCTTAAAGAGGGCCCCTCAGATAGTATAAGTTTCAGGCCCAAGACTTTATCTGTCCCAACCCCTCCCCTCCCCATTCAGCCCCAGTGGGTCAATATTTTGGGGGACCTTCACCCCTCAGAGGGGCCCTTTTAGCCTTCAACTGCTCCAAGTCTCTCCCATTTGGGCCCTGCTTTCCCGGGAGGTGAGTGCTGAGCGCAGAAGGGAAAGATGTATAATGGATGAGATTCCAAGCATGGCTGGGCTAAAGAGGTCAATTAATTATTAAATATAGACCCGGTGGGGAGAAGTTTCATTATGGGGTCATTTAATTAAGTGGCGGGCCAGAGGGACATCCCAAGATGGGATTTCAAAGGCTCTTATATTTTCTGAGTTTGGTTCTGGACCAAGTCTGAGTGTGTGAAGAGAAAGGGAATGGCTCTTAAACCTGGAACATTTGTGTGAATCCATCCTCCCCTACACACCCCTCCCCTCATTTCCTCTCTTCCTTTCATCTGTCCTTCCTTTTTTTTCCTCCCTCCTCCCTCCCTCCCTCCCAACTTTTCCTTCCTTCACTAGTTTGATTGTATTTATTGAGCATCTGCCATGAACCATTGTTCTAAACATCGGGGCTATGGTGGTGAAAAAACAGCTTCATCGTACTGGGGGAGACAAATAGTAACTAAGTAAAGGAATCAATAAACAGGAAGGCATCCCATAGGGGGGATGGCTGAGCCAAGCTGGAAAGCAGGGTGATGGGAGAGCATCTGGTTAGGCTTGTCAAGGAGGTCCCTCTGAGGAGTCACTATCTGAGCTGAATCCTGAAGCATGACAAGGAAATGGTGAGGTGACGATTGGGCAATAGAACACTTCAGGCATAAGGAACAGGAAGTGCAAAGGTCCTGAAGTAGGACAAGCTGGTGTGCTCCAGGAACAGCCAGGACGCTGGAGTAGCTGCAACAGAGTGTGTGTGGGAAAGCCAGGTAAGGTATGAGCTTCAAGAGTGGGCAGGGGCCTAATAGATAACTGATGGACGAGGTTTTTTTTTTCAATAGGCGCTGGGGTAAACTGTCTACCACTCACTGTCTTAGGGCACTTTTCAGCTGTATGTGATAGATATCCAACTCAAGTTATCTTATTAGAAACAGGGGACTTTACTGGATCATCTATCTGGAAAAAAAAAAGAAAAAAAAAACCAGGGGGAAGTGGGTTTCAGGCATGGCTGAATCCAGTAGCCCAGAAGATGATGATATAATGAATTTCTGATTCTTTGTCTCTCTGTCAGCTGTTTCTCTTCTCAAGCAGGCTTTCCCCATGTCATGGCAAAGGTGGCTTCCAGCAGTTCCACGTTTTAATCCCCAAGCTTAGAAACCTCAGAAGAAACAGAACACCTCTTCCTAAAAACTTCCATTATTATCCTGGGTTAAAATTTTATGAAATGGCGTAGGTCAATTGGCCATTGCTCAACCAATCACTGTGGCCAGGAGTGTAGAATACTCTGATTGGCCAGGACTTGGATCAGGCGAGACATACATCCTCATAGACTAGAAGCAGGGGAGGGATGGATTTCCCAGATGATAACTGGGGTCCTAGGGCCAGAAGAAGGAATGGATTCTGGGCAGACATAACCAACGGAGGTCCGCTACATTTCTTAGTCAGTCGCTTTTTCTTTGCCGGCAAACGTCTGTTGCTCTGAAGAATCCATCAGGAGGAATTATCCCATCTTGACAATGGGCATGCATGAGCTATGAGCATTGACATAAATCCTGATCACATGGGATTAGCAGGCACGAGTTTTGCGTCAGAAAGGCAGCATGGAAAAACTAGGAAGCGCTCCGGCCCTGGGGCCCAACAAAACGGAATTCAAGGTGAAGCGCTTTGAAAGGGTCAAAGGGGGAAATTGCATGTGAACAAGAGGGAAAAACCCACCAAAAAAGAGCCTTGAATCTTGGTGTACCTAACCATGGAAACTCAAAATGTAAAAAGTAATAAAAAATGGGTAAAGCAAAAATGTTCTGGTGGGAGGGTAGTCTGATACAGCCTTTCTAAAGAGCTGACAGGTGCTGCCGAGTCCAGTTAAGTATATGCAAAAATATAGGACCCAGACATTCTTCTCCCAGGTATCAATCCAAGACAAATTCTCATGAAGGTCATTAAAGGACCTGTCTAAGGACATCATTCCAGCATTAGTGGTGGTGGTGAGGAGAGGTTACCTGGGCGTTCATTACCAGGGATGTAGATGGATAAAAGGTGGAGGCACTCTTGCAGTTCTGAGCAATGGATGAGGCATGAGCACTACACCGTGAATGGATTCTAAGAAGCTAGTCCTAGTGTGCAGTGCGAGCATTAAGAGGTACTTACCTCTTAATTACAGCACTTACCATTTACAGAAGGTAAAAGCATATAAGTACCCAAAATACTACAATTAGTATATGAGCACATGCAAACCAAAGGTACATCATGAACTTTAATCAGAAGTGGATTAAAGTGGAATTTTAGAAAATGAGTGTCAAATAGCTGTGATTTTTGTAAATGCCAGTTTTCTTGCATAACGATTATTGGAAAATTCAAAAAGAGAGAGCTCCAAAGCTTCCAGTATATGGCTGGTCTCTTCCATCTTGTCTATTCAGTGATGCATCAGGTGCTGGGGAAGGACAGGCAACCTGGCAGAGGATGCTTCTCATGTGCTACTTTTCCAAGCAAGTTCTAGAAGCTGGTGTTTCAATGCACCCTGGCATTGTCTCAAGTCAGACCATCCCTGAAGTCCACCCGGATACCCCAAGAAGGACATTCGTCAGTTCTGCCAGTCTGGAGAGTGTGGGCTCTGTCCAGGCTTCCGTGGGTCCAGTGGGGCTTTGTTTCCAGTCCTGTACTTTCTAAATTACAAAACCAAAAACAAGCAAACACCCTTATCTTACCTCGTGCGGGTAGTGAATATTGATGGCTTAGTGTTCACTTCCAAAATAATTCTCTGTGCCTGCACGTGGGTAATTTTACTTTTTATAACTAAGGAGATCATACCCTGTGTGTCTGTCAGGATCCTGCAGGAAACAGGTGGCACATTCAGTCTGGGTCATAGAGGGGAGTGCAATGAATGAAATATCTACAGAGGTGTGGGGGGCAGGGAAAGCCATGTAGAACGATGCTGTGCACCTGGGGTACCAGCCGTGGGGAGCCTTTACCTCTCCAGGCCAGAAGGGATGCAGGGAGGGAGCAGCCACCAGAACCATGATGGGATGTGTGCAGAGAAACTGTAATGCCTGGCAGGGAGCAAGAGGGGATAAAGACCCTGCCCTCACTCTGCTTCTGTGCTTTCATCTCCTGCTCGGGCTTCCCTCTGGTTGAACCCAGAGGAAGCCAGGGGAGAGGGGAGCCCCCGGATTCACTCCCAAGGGTCATCTTCCATGATGACACGTGAGAAGCATCCTGCAGGGGCAACAAAGGAGACCCGCATGACCTGCCTCCACAGACCTCCTCCTTCTGTCAGCTTGCGTGGGAGGGGGCCATGGGCTCTGCAATTTCTCAGCAAGACCCCCTCCTCCCCTCCCCTACACACCCACTGCTCACCTTTATCTGCCTCGAGACCATCAAAACTAATCTTTGACTCCCATCTCCATCAGTCACCCCAGGAAGCCCAGACCCTGACCACCCTCTCTTCCCAGGACCCTCATCTCCACGTGACTTTGTAGACGAGGCAGATCCCTGACCCCTTCCTGGTTTATTTTTCCTCATAGCACTTGTCCCCATCTGCCGTATTCTTTCTTTGACTTAGTTTTTTGTTTGTCTTCCTCAACTCGAGCACATATTTTTCTCCTCTTTGCTCTCCATTATATCTCAAATATTTAGCACAGTGCCAGACAAGCAGTAGGTGCTCAAGAAATAGCAAAGCGTCCAAACACTTCTGTGTCTTTTAAATTGGCGCAGAGTATTTTGTCATACTGGGAGAGCTATGGTACATGTAGCCATTCCCTTAAAAAGCAGATTTTAGGTAAGTTCCAGTTTTTCCCCAGGACTGACAATACAGCAGGAAACACTCCTCCCAATGCAGTTTGCCTCACACTTGTGTGACAATTTCTGAAGCATAGCATCAGAGAGGTTGCGCTTTGGGGCAGACGCTGTGCAGTTTTGAGTTCACAAAGAATAAAGAACTGGGCTTTTCTTGGTGCTTAGTACTGTTTTGAGGCAGAGACAGAATTCTCCATCCACTGAGTATCCAGCGCTTACTCAGGGGAGGACAGAGCTGTATCTAGTCCAGGCTTTGTCCTTGATGAGCTTGGAGTCTAGTTGAGAGCGTAGGGCATTCCCAGGGCATTATCTTCCCTTCTGAGCAGGCTCCCAGACAGCCAGGACTGGGGGGATTCAGAGAGGGCAGGAGTTCTGGGGGCTGGGGACATCGGGAGAACTCTCTGGTGAAAGGGCCACTAATGAGCTTCATTAATCAATTCAACAATAATTTACTGAGCATCTACTATGTGCCAGGTACCATTGTAAGCACTTGGGAAAACAGTGTCAAAAGAGTTAGAAATGACTTTTGTTCTCACAGAAGGGACAGTCTACTGAAGGGAGGTAAGTAGTCACCGAGTAAAGAAATCAACAGAGGGGAAGTTATGAAGGAAATAGAATGGGATGATGTCATGGTAACTGATGGGGTAGGCTGGCTGTGTAGACTGGGATGCTCAGGAAGTCTTTCAGGATGTGGCTTTGGAGCAAAGATATGAATGACAGGGAGTGAGCCATGGCAAGGAAAGTCTGAGGACAGAAGGACATCCTCTATGGTTGTGAGGTAGGACTCGGTTTGCAGTGATTAGGGAGCAGACCAGAGCTCACGTGGCTGGAGCAGAGGTCCCCAGGGAACCAGTCATGCAGGGCTTGGAAGTCATTACCAGGAAGTTGGATTTTATTCTAAATGCAATCATTAGTCGCTGGTGGATTTGAGGTAAGGTAGGGAGCTGACCTGATTTCTTTTTTTTTTGTTTTGTTTTTGCTCTACGCGGGCCTCTCACTGTTGTGGCCTCTCCCGTTGCGGAGCACTGGCTCCGGATGCGCAGGCTCAGCGGCCATGACTCACGGGCCCAGCCGCCCCGCGGCATGTGGGATCTTCCCGGACCGGGGCACAAACCCGTGTCCCCTGCATCGGCAGGCAGACTCTCAACCACTGCGCCACCAGGGAAGCCCTAATTTCTTTTTAAAAAGATCTTTCTGGCTGCTGTATGGAGACTGGCTTAAAACGGGGGGCAAGAATAGAAGCAAGAAGACCAATGAGATGGCAACTGCAGTAATTTAGAGATGATGGTGGTTTGGACCAGAGTGATGGCTATGGAGGTGCTGGGAGTTGGATGGGTTTGGGAAATAAGCTTTAATAAGAGCCAATAGGATTTACTGATGGAAAGGATGAGAGAAGGAAAGGATAAACTTGCGATTGTGGGACTCAGAATGGGTTGGATGTTGGGGCCATCCACAGATTTGGGGGTGTAGGCAAAACAGGGTGAAATCAAGAAATCAGTTTGCTTTGGCTCTGCCCCGAGTTGAGAAGCATTGTCTACAGCTTCCCAAATCTTTTCCTACATGAGCATCTTCACCCAGACTTATCTTCCAACAAAGCCTTGAGAGGTTGAGTCTGGACAGAGAGCTCCCCTGAGCTTCCTTTTGGATTTTGAAGATTGTTCACCAAGTTGCTTCTGGGGGTGAAACTGACAAGGTCAGGTGCACAAATGCTGTAAATAATAGAAGAGACACATTCAAAATGACAGGCATAACCAAACCAGAAAATCCTCATTTCTAACAAGATACATTAAGTATCTGTTTTTCCTCTCCACCCCAAAGATGTGCACAGCTGTCTGGCATTTGTGGATGGGCTCAGGCTGCTTAACTCCCACTTTCCTGAGGTCAGGCCTCTTTGGTGAACTTGGATGCTTGTGCCACTGCTGCCAGCAGCTTAGATCTGTCCAGCCAGTAAGAGACTTCTGGCGGGAAGAAGAAGGAGAGTTTCATTGAGGGGACATTGGAAGGGGTGTCTGATTGATCTGGGTTCAAAGGCGAACCTAGGATCCAATGCGATCTGATGGGGGACAGTAAGCTTCCTTTCTCCAGCAAGCAGAGGAAGTGGGGTGAGGTTGGCAGAGGTGGAGTTCTGGGTGGGCAACAACTGGAAGAAGAGCAAGGCATTTTTTACTTGTTTGTTGGTTTTTGGTTTTGGTGGCAGGAACAATAAGAAGTCAAAAATGAAATCATTTTCAGTGATGGATGCTTCTGGTTGACTGATTATCCAACAGCCATTCCCCCTTCTTTTTTACTCATATACCCTGATTTTTTTCCCAGGCACAGGGTCCAGTCCCAGAGGGTGAGTCAATTGATCCAAGCCAATCACCGCAACTCAGTCTTCCTTGGACAGTTGGACTAGGTGTGGACATGTGACCCAGGGTGTGTCACTGGCTATATAATGAAAGATTTTCCAGAGAGAGAGAGAGAGAGGGAGGGAAGGAGAGAGATTTGTTTCTCTTTGGAATGATGAGTGTGATGCTAGGAGCCATGGCAATCATATTATAACGAGGAGGGGAAACCCTGGAGAATCACAGAGGCACAGATTCAAAGTGCTGCCATTACTGAACTGTTGAACAAACTCTGAAACCATTTAGACTCTGAAACTTCCATTTAGACCAGAGTTTCTCAACCTCAGTGCTCAATACCCGTTTTGGAGCAGATAATTCTTTGTTGTGGAGAGCTGCCCTGTGCCTTATAGAATGTTTAGCAGCATTCCTGGTCTCCATCCACTAGATGCCAGTAGCACCCACATCTCTGTCATGACAATAAAAAAAAAGTCTGATTGAGCATGACTGCTCCTGAAATCTTGTTAAAATTATATGTCTTGAGTACTTAAGCCATTGCTGATTGGGAATTTTGGTTCTTGCAGCCTAGGCTGCAAATCAGACACAGTCCTTGTTTTCATGTAGCACACAGTCTGGTAGTGGAGACAGAATCATTCATTCATTTATTCATTCATGTTTTTGTTCATGTGTTTATTTATTTAGACAGATATTAACTGAGCACCAACTATGCTCCAGGTACTGTTCTAGGGGCAGGGATATTGCAGGGAACAGAGCAACGTTTGACCTCTCAAGAATCTGATGTTCCAGTGAGGCGGATGATAAACAAAGCATAAACAATTGGGCAAGTGGTGATATCAGCGATGAAGAAACAAAGTGGGGTGGAGATGTGGAAGGCGCCATGGAGGGGATGCTGCTTCATGTTCGTACTGACAGTCAGATGGATCTTCTGTGACAAGATGACATTTGTGTAACTCGGGAGAATGCAAGAGCCATTGACCAGGATGGGGAAAACTTTTGTGGGAGAAGCAAGTTTGGGAGCAGAAAGACATTTTTTGGGGACATGCTTATCCAAGGTGTTCATTAGCTACCCAGTGGAGGTATGGGACAGGCAGCTGGAGTTAGATTTTGCAGAAACGTGCACTCCAATGAAGTAATTCTCAAACAAATCATTCGTCTCTCTCAGAGGCTTCATAATGCTAGAAAAACTTTATCCTGCCCAGTAAAATTTTGCCATGTGGACCCCAAAAAGCCCCACTGTCAAGATTTGTTTGGGAGATGCAAAGGCAAATGCCTATCTTGTGACAGCACTTTCAGTTTCAAATATATCATTTAAATGAATGTGAAAAAAACAAAACACTGGTGAACGTGTGCTAGTGAGAAGACAAGTGAGCTTTTTTCCACGCCCCTCCTCCTCCTCTCTGCCGCTCCCTCAAAATACTTCATGAGGGCTTCCCTGGTGGCACAATGTTTGAGAGTCCGCCTGCCGATGCAGGTGACACGGGTTCGTGCCCCGGTCTGAGAAGATCCCACATGCCACGGAGCGGCTGGGCCCGTGAGCCATGGCCGCTGAGCCTGTGCGTCCTGAGCCTGTGCTCCACAACGGGAGAGGCCACAGCAGTGAGAGGCCCACGTAAAAAACTTCATGAAAGGCTGTATTTGACAAAGCTGTCAAATAAAAGCATTACAAAACAAAACAAACAAACAAAACAAAAAACTTTTTCCCTCTGTCTAAAATGCTGTTCCTTCAAGTTATTCAATAGGGTTCAGGTTCCATGTGACCTATTCAGGGACATCCCTCCATCTCGCCCCCGCCCCCGCCCCATCCCAGGTCTCCACTTTACACTCAGAGACCCTTAGTCTCCTTAGAGCCTGTGCCACAGTTGAAATTAAACAGCGAAGTTTAATGTGATGATCTGTTTCTTGCTTGTCTTTCTCAGTTCCCTTCCCAGACTACCAGCTCCATCAGGCCAAGAACTGTGTCTGTTTATATCATCACTCTATCGCCAAGGTTTTATATATTGTAGGTATTCAGGCTTATGAAATTAATGAGTGACTACATTTTTCTATTCATTCATTTACTCACCTAGCAGACACTATCAGCGCCCCCCACACCTTCCACCTGTGTCCATTTGGTCTTTATTCAGTGCACCCCAGAATGAATTTCCAGGTGCCAACACCTGCATTCTTTGCCTGAGGGCTTTCACGAGCCACTATGATGAGTTCTGCCCTGCAGGTGGTAGGTAGGAGGTCCCAAGGAATTAAGACCCCCTCCTCTCCTGGGAGCAACCCTCAACTAATGACTGATTGGAGTTTGGGAATTCCTCCCGCTTGCTCACTCCCTGGGGGAGGGTAACTAAGGTGCGTGTTCTCCATGGTTACCCCAAGCATCCTAATGGGATTAAGCTCCAATTGTCCACCGTGGAAACCTGCTTGATACCACCCGCCACGGGGTCTGTCTTCCTTCCCGTGTCACTTCCCCACTCCCTTAGGGGTGTTTCCCATTCTTCCCACATACTCTTCTCACACTTGAATCCCTGTCTCAGTGTCTGCTTCTGTGGAGACCCAACCAAAGACACTCAAAGATTCCAAGCACCAACTTGGGGCCAGAGCTGGCTCTGGTCTCCAGGAAGAGAATGACCGGGTCCTGTCAAAATGACCTTTTCCTCTGATCGGAATGGACCACAGACCATGAACAAGCACATCAGTAAATCGAAAGTCATCAGATAATGCTGATGCCACGAAGGGTTAAACAGAACCATGATTTAGAAGGTGTCTGAAGTGGGAAGGCTGTCTTAGTCCCGGTGGTCAGGCAAGGTTTTTCCGAGATGACATCTGGGGTAGACCAGGAGGATGAGGAGAAGCCAGCCACGGGAAGCTCTGAAGGAAAGGTGTTCTGGGCATAGAACACGACTAATGCAAAGGCTGGGGTTGGCATGGGAAGGGGAGAAGGGAAAGATGGGCGTGTTGGAGGAGCAGAAAGGAGCGAGTGTGATGGGGCCCACAATCAAGCAAAAGAAGTAAGGAATGAGGTCAGTGAGGTTGCAGTGGCCAGAATGAATGCACGAATGAATGAATGAATGAGCAGATGACCTAGAGCTAGAGAAATTGGAGAGGAGGCCGTCTGGGGCAGATCTATCCAGCCCCTGAAGGGAGAGGGGAAGTCCCCTGTCTAGGACGGTGGCAGGAACCGTCAGAAATGTTGCAGCTGGACCAGAAATGCTGCTTATTACTTTAATAACCACTTGGAGGTCGGGAGGCGAAGGAAGGGAGCCAGACAAGGTAAGGAGGGAGGGAGGGGGCGCCCAACTGCAGGGCCTCGGAATCTGACAGCATCTGTCACCAGGAAATCACATGTAATTACCCCAAGGGATAAAAATCCGGTTGGGGAAGCACTTAGGGCCGAGCAGAGGGGTGAGTGGGACGGACGTCTGGCCTGTCATGGTCCGCTTCCTTGTAGGTGGGGGAGAGGCCGCTCCCCTGGGATGGAGACTCCCTGGAGGCTCCTGCAGCCCTGTGTGCTGGGGGCTCGCCACTCCCAGGGGTAGGGGGTGGATCTCAGGAAGTGCCGCTTGCTGAATGAAGCTATTGTGGATTTGTGGGGAAGCCAGCTCACTCACAGGTTGCTGGGCCTGAGCGCCCACCACTGGAGCCCCGCCTTTGGACTTGAACACCTTACCAGAGTCCTGAAGAATACACACTCATGATACCCAGAAGAGCTAAGCACATTGGCACTTGCTAAAACCTTCATCCAGATGCTTGGTCAGTTGCCAGTGGAACCCACGAGGCGAGGGGACATAGGACAGGTATATTTCGATATGTCAGAGGCAGGTAACTGGTGGTGCCACAAACTTGTAAGAGGTAAAATGAGATTCAAATGGACTTAAACAAATAAGGAATGTATTGGTACTTGGAGGGTTTTTTTTTATTGTGGTAAAGTACACATAACATAAATTTAACCTTTTTAATGATTTTTAAAGTGTACAATTCAGTGGCTTTCAGTACCCTTTCACAGTGTTGTGCAACCATCCCCACTATTTATTTCCAGAGCCTTTTTATCATTCCAAAGAGAAACTCTGTACCCATTCGACAATAGCTTCCCATTCTCCCAAGAATGTACTGAGTTTTATAACTAAAAAACCTGGGGAGGGGGTGCTGGCTTCAGGCACAGCAAGTGCCCAAATGACTTCAGTCTCCATGCTGCCTCCCCTGGGTTGATTCTGAGATGGAATTTCCCTTTGGGAAGTCAAGCTCAAGTCTGACACCCTCACAATGTCAAATCCTGAGACAGAGAGAAACAAATTCCTCTGACAGTTGTTCAAGCAAAAGCTGTAGGATTCACTTGTATTGGCCTGTCTAGCTTGGCTGAAGTCATGTTGCTATGAATTGAATATTTGTGCCCTGCTTAAATTTGTATGTTAAAGCCCTGGTCCCCAATGTGATGTTATTAGGAGGTGGGGCCTTTGGGGAGGTAATTAGGTCATGAGGGTGGAGCCCTCATGGATGGGATTAGTGCTCTTATAAGAAGAGACACGGGCTTCCCTGGTGGCGCAGTGGTTGAGAGTCCACCTGCCGATGCAGGGGACGCGGGTTCATGCCCCGGTCTGGGAGGATCCCACATGCCGCGGAGCGGCTAGGCCCGTGAGCCATGGCCGCTGAGCCCGCGCATCTGGAGCCTGTGCTCCACAACGGGAGAGGCCACAACAGTGAGAGGCCCGCGTATCGCAAAAAAAAAAAAAAAAAAAAAAGGAGACACAAGAGAGCTTGCTTCCTCTCTTACTGCTCTCTGCCATGTGAGGATATGATGAGAAGACAGCTGTCAGCAAACTAGGAAGAGGGCTCTTACCTGACACTGGATCTGTTGGCACCTTGATCTTGGACTTCCCTACTTCCGGAGCTGTGACAAATAAATGCTTGTTGTTTCAGCCACCCTGTCTATGGCGTCTTGTTATAGTAGCCCGAGCAGACTATGACACATGTGATCGTCCTGAACCAATCACTCTGGCCGGGAGCACTGATTGCTTGGTTGGCTTGTGGACTTCCAGTGGGGGAGAAGGTATCTTCCCAGAGGAAAATCAGGGTTATGTTATTCGGGGAAAGCACGCTGGTCGGCAAAAATAACAAGATACTCGCTACACTCTGTGCATCAAGCCATCCTTCTGACCTGAGCTGATGACTCAAGCCAGGGCAGTGAGTGCCATCCCAGGCTTCTTGCTGCATGAATATGAACTCGGGTTGCTAAGCTAACTGAAAGCCCAAAACCACTCGAGGCCACCAGACCAAGAGGGTCACCTGGGTCTGAAGCCAACGCAAAGGAAAACAAAGCTGAGGGACGGAGAGGGGCTGTTCCTGACAACACAAGTAAGTCCCTGGGCCCAGCCGAGCTTAAGACCAGTTCTACTTCTGGATGTTATAATTACATGAGCCAACAAATCTGCTTTTTTGGCTTACGCCAGTTTGAAGTCTTATATTTTTGTCACTTGTTATCCAAAGACGATTAATGCTAGTTCATGACCACAAATCATTTAAGAAGCATGAAGTTAGATGATTTTTAAACTCCCCTCCAGCCAAACATTCTAAAAAACTTCCTTTCCAAAATTTGACAACAGAGAATTTTGGGCGATCTGGGATAGCTTGTCAGGCCAGTGAAATTTTCCTATAGTCGCCAACTCACTGTTCACCGTTGGCTGCTCCCCTTCTCCCTCTTCCTGGTCTGTCCTTTTGCCCCACCCTAGGGATGGAGGATTGGGCGGCCTGGGGCATGACAGTGGTGGTCACAGCTGGAGACTGTGATAAGGTGACATTTGAGCAAAGCCAGGAAAAGGTGAGGGAGGGAGCCGTGTGGGATTCTGGAGGACGCGTATCCCAGGGAGAAAAAAACAGCAAGTGCAAAGGTCCTGAGGCAAGCATGAGCCCGCTGTGTTCAAGAAGCCTGGTGTGGATGGAGGAGAGAGAATGAGGGGATAGAGTGGTCCAAGGTGAGTTCAGAGAGAAAATGAGGGAGAGCGCAGACCATGTGGGAAGCTGGATATTATTTTTAATATTAACATGATGTTCAGGGTCCTGTTTTTGGTCTCACAAAGTTTTTTCTATCTTTATTGGAATATAATTGACATATAACATTGTGTACGTTTAAGGTGTACAATCTGATGATCTGATCACGTATATGTTGTGACATGCTTACCAAAATGAGGTTAATTCACACATCTTTCATCCTACATAATTCCCATTTTGTTGCTGTTTTATGGTGAGAACGTTCAAGCTCTACTCTCTAAGCAGCTTTCGAGGATGCAATACACTGGTGTTGACCCCAGTCCCCATGTTGTAAGCATTACACACATTCTCCATCACGCACTCACAGGTCCACATACACCCTTCAGACCTGCACCCACATTGACCTATGGACACTTAAGCACACACACTCCCACATGCACACGTACATCCTTTGCCTGGACACACGTACTCCAACACACTCACCCACATTCTGACATGCACTCATGCACACGAGCACGCACACCCCATCGCAAACATGCATGTGCACTCACGTGTGTTCCTTTCTACTCACATCTACACGCTCACCGGCAACAGCTTACCCACACACGTCTCCACTCACACACAGCCCTGATCCCCCTCACGCCCGCCTGACACTCTCGTACACATCTCCCTGCTGACTGCTCACACTGTCCCTCACAGGCATCCTGCACAGATGCAAACACACAAACAGCCTCATTCTCATCCCCTCGCCACCATCTCCCCCTACCCCTCATTTTTCGCTCATTGGGATTCATCAATCATGGGGTCAAGACAGACATTTGAAAATCATCCTGCTGTTACATTATTTCAGGGAAAGCTGGGGGCGGGGGAAGTTTATTAAATTTGGAAGGGTTGCTTCTCTGGGGAAACTCTGAAAAAGAAAGGAAGAAAAAGAACCCTCGACTGATGATGGAAAGCCGAGCTCAGAGCAGGGGATTACGGGGATCAGCCGAGATCATCTCACTGCTTTCATTAACCCCAGAGTTTATTTTTTCCCTCTCCTTCTTGACAAGTTCACGGGAGACTGACAGCCACAGCCGACGGCTGCCAACCTGGCCTCTCGAAGCAGAGTCCCTGGTGAAGCCCCCTAGGGGCTGTGGCTGGGGGAGACCTGGGTTCTTATCAGCTCAGCCAGTGTAGTGGCTGAACAGTGTCCCTCCAAATTCGTGTCCACCCGGAACCTCAGAATGTGATCCAATTTAGAAATAGAGTCTTTATGGATGTGATTATTTAAGGGTCTCGAGATAAACTCACCCTGGAGGCACGTAAAGACAGAGGCAGAGATTGGAGGGATGCAGCTACAAGCCAAGGAACGCTGGGGCCCCCAGAAGCTGAAGAGGCAAGGGGGATCCTCCCCGAGAGCCCTCAGAGGGAGCACAGCCCCTGCCGACACCATGATTTCATATTCTGGCCTCCAGAACTGTGAGAGAATCAATTTCTTTGTTTTATGCCACCAAGTTTCTGATTTGTTCCAGCAGCCCGAGGACACTGTATAGACTTTAATTGATCTCATGGCTTGATCAAGTCTCTCACTCTGCTGGTCCTCAATTAGCTCATCTGTAAAGTGGGATGCCCTTGAACTCGATCTATTCAACAAATCTGTGTTGGGCATCTCTTATGTGCCCGGCATTGGATATATTGCAGGAAGCCAAATAGACAGGAACCCCTGCCCCCATGAAGCTGACATCCCAGAGGGTGGGAGGAAGGTAATATACGTGATAATAAGTAAAATACTGTGTATGTCAGGACGTGCAAAATCCTACGGGAAAACATAAAGTGAGGAAGGAGAGCAGAAGCACTGGTGGAAGGTGGGGGTCTGTATTGTCAAGAAAGGCCTTACTGGGCTTCCCTGGTGGCGCAGTGGTTGAGAGTCCACCTGCCGATGCAGGGGACGCGGGTTCATGCCCCGGTCCGGGAGGATCCCACGTGCCGCGGAGCGGCTGGGCCCGTGAGCCATGGCTGCTGAGCCTGCGCATCCAGAGCCTGTGCTCCGCAACGGGAGGGGCCACAGCAGTGAGAGGCCCGCGTACCGTGAGGAAAAAAAAAAAAAAAGAAAGGCCTTACTGAGAAGCTGACATTTGAGCCAGAATAGGAAGGAGATAAACTGTGTTCCAGACGGAAGGCATAGTAAATGCAAAGGCCCTGGGGCAGGAGCAAGACCTCTGTGCTCAAGAAACAGTAGTGAGGGTAGAACAGAGTGAAAGAAAGGGAAAGTGGATAAATGGTTTCTAAGTCCCCTTCCAGGGCTAGATTTCTAGAAGGCTTTGCTTCTATCTGGCTGATATAGCCAAACCTGGAACGTGTATGTCATGGGAAATTCACACAAATTACAGGGAATTTGTAAGTTTGGCTTCTCTCAGGGAGGTAGGACTGGTGAGAGTGCACAGGGCTCTTTCCTGTAGCCCGCACAAAACTTGATTCCAACATCTGGGCAGTAATAAGGGAGGAGGACAGGAGATCAGCCTAAAAGGTGACCTCTATGGCTGGACCAGACCTCAGGCTGGATCATCCAGTGGGCGGGGATCCTCTCTTGCTCTTTTGTCCCCAAAGGTAATTCTCCTCTCTGGTTTCTTTCCCTTCCGAGTCACATTTAAGGATGGAAAGTACTTAATTCTCCTGGACCCCAGAGCACACTGAGAATCCCTTGTATAAAGACAAGGATGCTGGCTTTTGCCTCAAGTGGGCCTGGGGCCAAATCCCCAGCCAGGATGACTGTGGTTCAGCGTTCAGCTCCCCTACTTGCTGGGTACATGACCCTGGGTATTTAACCTCTCTGTACCTCAGTTTCCTTTTCTGCTAATGGGGTAGTGATGGTTGCAACCTCCTGTCCAGGGTTGTTGTGAGGCTTAACTAGGGCTCCGTGCTGTTAGCCTGAATGACTATTCCTGCCTTTGTTGTTATTGAGCCCGCTCCAGTGGTCATCCTCTGGCAGCGAGGGGGTGTGAGAAGGACAAGCAGAGCACATGACACATGCTCCCAGCTCTCAGGCCCTTTGTATCAGATATGCGGCGTCACAGAGAGACAGTCACCTGCTCCTGACTCTAGGGGCGTAGGGTGGAGGAGGGCAGGCACAGGGGAAGTCCAGGAGCGGCGTTGGGGGCGGTCAACTCTCCCAAGGGTGCGAGTCTGATGTGATGGGTTATTTAAATATTTTTACATCAAGAATGTATTAGGGGGCTTCCCTGGTGGCGCAGTGGTTGAGAGTCTGCCTGCCGATGCAGGGGACACGGGTTCGTGCCCCGGTCCAGGAGGATCCCACATGCCGCGGAGTGGCTGGACCCATGAGCCATGGCCACTGGGCCTGCGCGTCCAGAGCCTGTGCTCCGCAAAGGGAGAGGCCACAACAGTAAGAGGCCCGTGTATAGCAAAAAAAAAAAAAAAAAAAAAAAGAATGTATTAGCTAATGACCTATGCTAAGGAGCTCATCAACAACATGTGGACAAAATTATCTGTTGAAGATTATATTCAGTTTGAAGATGCTGACTTGCCAGCACTTGAAATAAAAAAAGAAGCCGAAAGAATGGGTGCCAAAGATTACAGTACCTGAGCCTTTTCAAATGATGATTAGAGAGCAGAAGAAAAGAGAACATGAAATCTAAATGAGGTATTGAAATGGCACGCAAACCGCTCAAAAAACAAGAAGAATCGGAGTGTAAGAAAAACTTCCGAGCCAACCCAGTTCCTGCGTTCGTCTTTCTCCCCCTTTATCATGATATAGTCAAGCAAAATGAAGAACAGAGGAGGTCTATGAAGGAGAAGAACAAAGAAGCTCTTTTGGCCTCGCAAAAGCCGTTTAAGTATATTGCAAGGGAGGAACAGAAGCAAGCAATTTGGGAAAAGCAGCTGAAAGACTTTTTTAAGTCTAAAAAGAAAACAAACCGATTTAAAGCCAGACCTATACCTCGATCTACTTATGGTTCAACTATCAATGGCAAGTTAACAGAAGAAGAGCTCTGTAGAAACATTAGGACGCGGCAGAGAACCCAAGACTTTTTACAGAATTCATCCCCTCTGCCTTGTACTCCAGCTTGCAGAAGTTATGCTACAAGGAAGCCCAAGTGTCCTGAACAGGCTGAAAAGTCCAAGTGTAAACACAAGTTTAGGTGCCAGGCTGCTGATTCTGAAGACCTTCCTGAGAGATATCAGAAACATCACTCAGAACAGAAGTGTCCAAAACCCCTGACAGTCTGTGAACCATCTGACCTTCATGCAGCCTCACCTGCATCCACTAAAAGAGAGAAAATCTTGGCAGATATTGAAGCAGATGAAGAAAATTTTAAAGAAACATGTTGGCCTTATCTGTCTCCAAGGTGCAGGTCACCAGTAAGAAGTACAATTGCAAAGCCTGTGCCTTGTAGCTTCAACCCTCCCATGCCCATGGTGTCCTCCAGGGGAAGAGAACAAGCCACAAGAAAGAGTGAAAGGAAAGGATGGGGCTTCCCTGGTGGCGCAGTGGTTGAGAGTCTGCCTGCCGATGCAGGGGACACGGGTTCGTGCCCCAGTCCGGGAAGATCCCACATGCCGCGGAGTGGCTGGGTCCGTGAGCCATGGCCGCTAAGCCTGCGCCTCCGGAGCCTGTGCTCCGCAACGGGAGAGGCCACAACAGTGAGAGGCCCGCGTACCGCAACCAAAAAAAAAAAAAAAAAAAAAAAAAAAGGAAAGGATGAGAGACTACCGACGAGAACTAGAAGAAAGAGAAGAAAAATTAAAAAACAGGCCGCTGCCATTTGAAAGAGTTGCTCAGAAAAATGCAAGAATGGCAGCAGAAAAGCATTATTCTAACACCTTAAAAGCACCAGGAATATCTGATGAGTTTGTTTCAGAGAAAGGCCAAAGTGGAAAAATATTTGAGTACTTCAGCAATCAAAAGATGAAAAGTTTCACTGAATAAAGAAAGTTTTAATGAAGAAGAAAAAATAGAAGAGAGAGAGAATGGGGAAAAAAATTATCTTACTGATACCAACAGCCAAGATTCTTGCAAGGAAACAGGTGAAGCCGATGAAGAGAGTGGAGAAGAGAATTGTGTTGACGAATAAAACTGAATCAGTCAGCAGGGTCTCCTCTCTGTGCCCCTGCTGTTGTTGGCAGCGTCGGGGGTCAGGAGCTGCGCTTGTGGTGTTAAGGACATCTATGGGAACCCGTCTGATACGTGCAGGTCTCTTGAGCAAAGTCCTCATGTACCCTGAAAAGGCTGAATCCAGCTGATGGGTGATTTGGTCAGTTGGAGTCAGGCTTTGTCTATTCAGTTTTTAAAATCACTACCTATGGTCTGTTTGCAACTTTGATCTTACTTTAATTTTTAAAAAGTGTTTGAGAATCACAGCTGTCACAAACTGATTAGGTATAAAAATATACATTATTTCACCATTTTGGGTGGAAAAGATTGCTTAGCATTGAGAGCAGAGGGGAGTATTGGCCTTTGGTGAATTGTTTGAAAAAAATGCTCTGGAAAGAATGAATCAATAAATATTTTTAAATTGTAAAAAAAAAAAAAAAAAAAAAAGAATGTATTAGCACAGTGATTGTTCAAGAAAGATTGACTGAGCACCTTGTGAGTGCCAGGCCCCGATCTAAGTGCTGGAGACAAAGCAGCAAACAAGACGCAGTCCCTGTGTGGCACGTACAGCCTAGCTCGGAGAGACGTGGAAAAATAAATGAATACACAGACAATGAAATACACCATCTAATAGCAGGTAGAGAAATGCTATGGAAAAAAAGATGAAACAATTTAAGAGATAGAAGAATGAGATGGGGAAGAGGCAGGCGTTCTTAGCAGAACAGGGAAAGCATCGCTGGGGAATGACATCCAAATAAAGCGAGCCAGCCTTGGAGACGGTTAAGGAACGGGCTCTCCAGGCGGTGGAACCAGCAGCTGCAAAGGCCTGGAGGCAGGGCGATCCTTGTCCCATTGGAGGAACAGCAAGCAGACCGAGTGGAGTGTCGCTGGAGCTCAGTGGGTGATGGACAGTGTGGCAGGAAATGAGGCCTGGGAGAGAAAGAGTTGGGGCCAGCTCAGGTATTTTAATGGAGGAGTGAGTGAAGAGGTATTTAAATGGTGATTTCGAACAGTAATCTTTAAAATCATTACCAATAGAGCCATTTCTGGGGTCGCCTTTCCAACCCCCAGTATGGTGTCTTCCTTTCTGGGCTCTGATACTTCTCTCTGGCCCTCTCCATCCATAACTAGCCCCCTGTCCCTCACCCCCAGCTCCTTCCACAATTCTCTCTCCCACACTGGCTGGCTTTGGCAGAGACTCAGAACTCCAGCTCAGCCTGGTCAGCAGGAAGTCACCCTCGGCTCTGATTCTGAGTAGAATCCTAACCCCCGGGGCTGGGTATTTCCTTTGGTCGGATGAATAAACTCAAGAGAAGGGGGCTGTAGAGACCACTGAGGGAAGAGATCAATGGGGTCTTGTGAGCAGGGCAGGGTTAGGGAGTACCCCAAACTTCTCCACCAGAAAGAAATTGGGGTGATAAAGATGCCTCTTTGGGTTCTAAATCCACCATGTCTCTTCCCCCAGGACCTTCCTCCCTCCTTCAGGTCACCGGGACCCCGAGGCCAGGGGACATCTGGAGTCCATTAGAATGGCATCAATCCCACACGGGGATGTTTTGACTGGACCCTTGGATGGATTTCTTGTACATTAACAGTGTTTATTTTCCAATAAAGATTCTGAAGTCAAGATTGCTGCCCTGGCCTCTTCTAAGGCGGGGGAGAGGAGCCGGAAAGCCTGCCCTGCTGACCCAAGGGTCCTTGGGTCCTCCAATGAGGATGGTGGAAGCTTCGAGATGTGGTATATCACCTTGTAGGTGGTCAGAACCCAAGATTGAGCCCAACCCTCTCATGATACGTAGTCTCTGTTGTAGCTATTCAGCAGTGCCCCTGCAACACAGTCACAGACAATACAGAAACCAATCAACAGGGCTGTGTGTCGATAAAACTTTATTTGTAAAAACAGAGGGGCCACAGTTTGCTGACCTCTGCCCTGTGGTATCCCTATGCTCCCCAAAAGATCTGGGGCACGGTATGTGATCAATAAGTATTTGTGATCAATAAATATTTGCTGATTTGATGAATGATTCTTGCTGTTCAGGAGCTGTGAGACCTTGAGCAAGTCACTGTCTCTTTCTGAGTCTCCATTTCCTCATTTGTAGAACAAAGAGGTTGTACCAGATGAGTTTTGATAGTCTATGAGAGTAAACCCACGGTATTTCTGCCTTATTTTCTTATCTTAAAAAAGTGTCGTCGGGGCTTCCCTGGTGGCGCAGTGGTTGAGAGTCCGCCTGCCAATGCAGGACACACGGGTTCGAGCCCTGGTCTGGGAAGATCCCACATGCCACGGAGCAGCTGGCCCCATGAGCCACAATTACTGAGCCTGCGTGTCTGGAGCCTGTGCTCCGCAACAAAAAAGAGGCTGCGATAGGGAAAGGCCCATGCACCGCGATGAGGAGTGGCCCCCACTTGCCACAACTAGAGAAAGCCCTCGCACAGAAACGAAGACACAACACAGCCATAAATTAAAAAAAACCAAAAAAACAAAAGTGTCGTGTGTGTGCGTGTTCTTCAAGGATTTATACATTTTCTTGGTGCCCTTCTTTGATCAACTTCCTATCGCTATTTCTTTATCTAAAAGGTCTGGTCATAAATTACTGTGGATCTCTGACCTTCACAGTTCACAAGGGGACAACTGAGCCACCTTCCTGGCCTCTGGTCTATCTTCCACAGCGATGTGTTATCAGGACTTCTAGTCATAAGTGGCAAAAACGTAAGTGACTAAAGCATAAAGAAAAGTTATTGGCTCATGAAACTAAAAAGGCCATGTATAATATGGCTTCTAGCACATTCCAGCATGAAACTGTGAGGAGTCTGAGATCTCTACATTCAAACCTGGCCTTCCAGACATATTTGTCAAGGTAGGAGGAAAAATAAAATGCTTAGCTTTGTTTATACCTTTTCCATATTAGGCATGGGGTATGTGGGCCTCCATTTGTACTCTTGTCCTGGGGCCCACGGATGAGCTGAAACTGGATGAGCTGGCCCTTGGCCACTGCGGATGGCCCAAGAAAGGCTGCTCATGGCTCAGGCTGGGGGCCGGGCAGCAGGTGGCTTAGCAGCGCTCTCTAAAAAGGGACTCAAAAGAAAGTCTAAGTCTCGGGGTTATTGTGAGAAGCGAGTGAGATAACGTGAGCGAGCGGGCTTTGAGAAATCCTATACAACGTCAGGAACTATTATTATTACTGGAAGTGATTAGAGGCGGACGTGGTTTCATCACCCTCCTGAGAGATGCTGCCTGGAACCCAGAGGATTCTGGGAAATGCCTGACCCAAGGTGAACAGAGAAGGGCTGTGTGCAGACGGGAGATAAAGCAATGGGCTTAACGTGGCGGGAAATCTTAGGAGCTCCGTAAATATTTAGCTTGCCAACCAGACGTCAGCAGAGCTCTACCTGTGCTAGAAAGTTCTGGAAAAGGCAAGCCGAGTGCCCTGGTATCTAGCCTGAACCTGTCAGAAAAGAAAGGGGTCTTCTCTTTGCTGTCCTGCCCCCCCAGCCCTGGGAAATCATGATCCAGATAGAGGCTTGGAGCTGTGGGCAGAGGTATGTGGAGAATAGTGCAGACAGAGGAGAGAGGACAGATAGAGGTGGAGGAGGGGGGAGGAGAAGAGGAGAGAAGAGAGTGGCCAGAGGGAGCAGAGTGGAGATTCCAAGAACTTTAGAGCTGGAAGGGAGTCCGCAGATCCTGCTCAACCCCCCAGGAAGTGGATGCTCAGAGAGGTCGAGCAGCCTGCCCAAGGTCACACAGCTCAGCATTGGCCTCCGAAAAGACAGTCACCAAGGGAGAGTGGTCTGTGGCAAGTGAGAGATGGGGGTTGTCAGAAGACCGCAAAACTACTCCAAACAGACCCCCAGCCGCAGGACCAGCCAAGCTGGGGGTGGGGTGGAGTGGTAAGGAAGGAGGGCAGGAGCTAACAATTACAAAGCACCTGGTCCGTGCCAACCTTCACGCTGGGCCCTTTTCTGACTGATGGAGCGCTGTCCTTCGATTATTCTTGGTCCACAAACTCAGGTAATTTTTTGCTTTTTTTTATTAAGCAACTTGCCTTTGGTCTCCAGAGAACTGTAGGGAAAGCCAAACTGAGTCCTTCTTGGTGCATCCATCCAAGTCCTGTGCAAATATCCTGTGGTCTGGGAGAGCTTGAGTCATGGGAGGCCATTCTTACCCATCCACAGTCCCCTCCTGATGAGGCATCCTGTTCCCATATGGTCCCTTCGGGACAGGAAGCCCCAACCACTCACGCGAAGGTTAAGTTACAAAACCTTTGGTAAGATTAGGGCCTAAATTCCCCAGGTGGACTTCGCAGCCATCGGCTCTAAGGGGCAGAGGTCAAGGGCACAGACTCTGGAGCCAGGTCACCTGGGTTCAAATAATAGCTCTACCACTTATTAGCTGTGCAAACTTGGCAACTGGCTTAACCTCTCTGTGCCTCTCGATGAAATGGAGATAAAAAGTTATGGTGAGCAGTGAATGAGTGAAACCATTTAAGGTACTTAGGATAAGGCCTGGCATAGAGTGTGCACTCAATAAATGGCAGCTGGTACTAGCAAATGTCCCTTTTCTCTTTCTTTTTCCTTGGCCTCAGAGGACTCTGTTCTCTCTCCTCATCCTCTGGGGTACTTAGCAATGGGCAGTCCCACTGGGCTAATATGGATAAGAATACAGAGCCATTGGGAGGACCTCATGGCATGATGCACGTGAAGGGTTTAGCATGGCACTTCATATGCATTGCTACCATTTTCATATTTATTGTGATCACTGTTGTGATTCTGGTAACCTCCACAGCGGCACTCAGAAGCACCTGCCATAGTACAGGAGAAAGTGCACAGCAGAAGTGCAGGGGTAACTGGGTATATGACACTGAATGGCTGGCGCAGAGGAGGTGGAAGAGGGTAGGGAGGGAGGGGTGGGAGGCAGGGAAGGGGGTGGGGGAGGGTCTAACTCTCCTGGCCTCCCAGAGTCCGGCCCTGCCTTTGCCAGCTACTGGCCCTCCCTGGCCTCAGCTGGCCTTACCTCTTGTCAGACTGGACCCCCCAGCTGGCTTGCCTGGCCCCTGGTATCTCTCTGATCCTCTTCTCTCTACCCTCCCCTTGGACTGCTGCTTCTCACTTGACCAGATTGTCTATGACCTTGGCCAAAGCTCTTGAGCCAAACCAGATTCCAGGTTGTGGTGTTATTACACCCATTTGACAGGTCAGGAAACCCAGGCCCACACGAGGGGCCATGATTTGTCCTGGATCCCACAGTGAGGCAGGGGCAGGATGCAGACTCCAGTCTCCCACATCCCAACCCCACATTGTTTGCCCTTTCTGGCAAGAGAGGCTGCCTGGGTGATGGGTGAATGCCCAGACTCTAGACCAGTGGGCCTCACCGATGATATTGCCCTTCAGAGAACATCTGGCAATGTCTGGAGAGGTTTTTGTTGTCACACCTGGGGGACAGGGGCGCCTGTCCCCCTACAAAGAGTTATCCGGCCCCAAATGACTACAGTGCCAAAGCTGAGAAACTCTGGTCTAGATTCACATGCAGCTTTAAACCTTGCACCCATGATTTAACCCCAAGTTCCTCTAATGTAAAATGGTGATAATAACACCACCAAGCTTGTAGAATTTGGGGAGGATTAAATGACCTAATGCATGTAATGAGCCAAACCTGGTGGTTGGTGGAAAGTGAGTTTACTCTAGTAAATGGGGGTGCAGGGGTGGGGATGGAGGAACCGCGCACCACTGGGGTTGGCTCCTGACAGCGTCCCATAACTAAAACCCAGGACGTGCAAAGGAAGACCATGATCTCCCGAACCAAACCCGAGTGGCACACTTGTGTCTAACAGAATTTTGCGTTCCTCCCCACCCCCTGCCATCAGCATTTGAGAATTCGAGTGTTAATTTAAAAGGAGAAACTGCATTACCTGTTCACCACGCAGATCTGAGCTTCCATTTTAATTTGCCTTCATTATCTCTCTTTCTTATTAAGAACGGTAAATCTGTTTTGTGTTTTCATTATTCCATTAGCTGGAGGAAGCTCATCAGTAATGTGGGGGAACTGCCAACATAAATAGCACAATTTTCATGCAGGCGAGGCAATAATTGACTTAAATCGCTATTCTGTGGAGGCCGCAGCTCACAATTAGAGAAAGCGGCATGATTTCAAAACGAGTTACAATTGATTGGATTTCAGGGGAAACCAGGTTTGGAATGTGTTAATTGCATTCCGCCTAAACACCAGGTCTAAATGAAGCAGCCAGAGATTTAGGGAAATAACAAAATCTTCTCTAGAAATGGCCCCAAATTGCTTAATAGCATAGGAAAGATCTGATTAAGCTGGGAGGCTAATGGCCTGCTGTATTTCGGGGTGACGGGCTGAATTCTTACCTTAGAAGCTGCTCCAGAGAAGAAGTAACATACATCAGTCTGTCGTATGGCCTGGCTGAGTTTGGGGAGCAAATATCAGTGGCACCTCCTTCCTGTGAGAACCTAAGTCTGACTATGTGCTACCTCTGCTCAAAGCCCACCAGTGGCTTTCATCTCATTCCAGGAAAAGCTTAGTCCTTACAATGGCATGCCAGACTCTATGTGATCCGTCCTGTAAACTTGCTGGCCTCCTCACTGACCAGGGTGACCAAGGTCCTTCATTGGCCCCTGCCTATGTCTCTACTCTCATCTTGTCTCTCACTGTTTTTCCTCCCACTCAGCCACCCAGAATTACTGAAAGATCCCTGATGGTTCCACGCTCTTCTGTGCCCCAGAACCTTTGCCTATGTTGTCCCTGCCTCGCTCACCTGGTTAATTCCTAAACTGTGCACAGAGCTTACTTGGTTCATGCCCCTCTTCTCCTTTAATCCTTCCTCTTAAAGTTCCTAGAAATTCAGAGAAAAAGAATTAGTGGAAAACTTGTTTTATGTGATTAGCTACCCAAGCACCCCCCAGGTTACTGGACCTTTCCTCTCATCCCCTCTACATACAGAAATGGGAACAGACATGTTTATATACAATGATTCTGCTTCCTGGTCACAACTTATTGGTCCAAAAGTGGCCTTGGATCCAAATTGGACTAATCAGAGTTCTTCCCTGGGAATTTGGAATGTGACCTAAGGATTTGGAATGTGACCTAAGGATTTGAATCTCAGCCTGGATGCATTTTTATGTCTTTCTCTTTTGCACTCTCTTGTTCTTTCTTTATCCTTTTGCTTAATTTCCTCTTTATACATAATTTTACAAGTGTTAGTGTGCATTTTTTAGTACAGTGCTTGGTTCCCTTGTTCCTGCTTCCTCCCACTTTCACCTGCATCACCCCTGTAACCAAACATGAGGTTAACCCAGGTTAACACCCCTTAATGTATCATTTCAAAATACCCTGATTTGTCCTTCTATTTTTACCTATGTTTATATTTATGTGATACATGCAAATGTATGCACGTGGTTGGGATTTTTTCCAACTATTCTTTGTTTTACAAAAATGGGATCTGCACACTCTTTTCTGCACCTTGTTCTTTTTCTCTTATTTAAGAATATCTCATAGAAATCTGTCCAGGTCAACCGACGAAGCTCTTCATTCTTGCAAATGGTGGCATGTTGGTCTGGGTTGAGGATACACCCAAAGGAATGGCTATTATTCTCTGAGTAGAAGCAGAGAAAGTGGATCTAAAGACAGAGAAGGAAGCAGGGACTCAGAGAGAAACAGCAAGACAGATGCCTTCCGCGTTTGGGCTGGCATAGACCCCACCTGCCACGAGCCTTCAGATCCGGGAGACCCCACAGCTTCTTTATGAGAAAGTGGCCCTGTCTGGGTTTAAGCCAACTCAGTGGGTATCAATTGGTTGTAACAGAGTCTTAACTAATACAGGTGAATGAGGCCTGATGCTTTATGACTATTTGGGGCTTGTTTGTTCCTTGGGTGGTGAGAGTGGGATTAGCCAACTCCTCAGTTAATGACATGTTATCATAATTGGTCCAGACAAGTCCCAGCCCTTGACTGACTTGTTCATTTTTGTGTCTCTTCACTTTTAGTCCGTCCTCCACTTTCACCTCCTACCACTGTCAGCTGTCAGATGTGCTTTTGTCTTTTATTCTGTATTGATTATACCTAAAATATGCAAGCATTGCTTTGTGAGTATGAATTTTAAAATTATATATGTGGCATTATGGGATAGACTACTTTCCCTCTTTTCGTTTGTTTTGTTTTTCACCCCAGGCTCAGAACGCTGGATCAGTCATCCTCCTCAGCTCATCACATTATCATCCTTGGTTATGCAAGGTCCAGGTCTTGTTCTAGAAATTCATTTAGTGCCTCTCATCTCCATTCTCCACTCCCTTTCCTCCGTTTAGCATGTTTGAATGTACCCTGTTTGTATGTGTGTTTTTGCAAAACATGTGTGATTGCTTTGTGTGCCTCTAGTTCCAACTTCTGTAAATGGTATTGCAGTGTGATTTTAGACCTCCCTGTGTTGCTGTATGCACATCTGGGGCATTGTTTGTAGCTGTCTCATAATCTTCCTTGGTGTGTATCTGGTATATTTTCCTTACTGTCAAAGAATAATTCAGAGACATTTAGTTAGTTAGTTGCCTGCTGTTTAATTCTCACATGAGGAAGACACATTCATAGAGGGCTTCAAGGAACAAAGGCAAAAATGGAATTTGTAAGAGAGAGGAAAGAAAACAAACTGCAGGCAGACTGGGAACAGTGATTCTTGTTTATGAGAAAGAATCTTGCAAGAAATAGTGAATCTTGTTTATGCAGGGGCAGTGAGACATGGATTATCTGGCATCTAGTGAAGAGGTTGGTTTTTTTTTTTTCTTTTTTCTTTTCTTTTTTTTTTGGCTGTGCCACACGGCATATGGGATCTTAGTTCCCCGACTAGGGATCGAACCCGTGCCCCCTGCAGTGGAAGCATGGAGTCTTAACCACTGGACCGCCAGGGAAGTCCCGAGGTTGGTTTGAAATTGTCATTGGGCTGTCAACTAGAGGAAGCAAAGGGCCATTTTGGCTGCTCATGGATTTTCTGAAAACCTGGAGAGTATGATTGTGGAGCACCTGTGACAGGCTGTCTCTGACCTCGAGCATCTTTCCATCAGCACCTCCGTCCTGTATGGCGGGGCGGCCACCATCCTCCCACAGTCACCGGGGAGGAACACTCAGGTCCCATCTCCTCAAGCCATGCTGACACATATATCCAAACATGTGTGTCCTGTACAAGAACCTCACTCGACTATGCATTCTCAGTAGGTGTGTTATTTCCCCATGGGGGCAAGAATTGATTCTTGGGGGGGGGGCTGGAAAAATATAACTCTTTTAAAACTTTGTGCTAAAATACACATGGCACAAATTTACCATCTTAACCATTTTTAAGCATACAGTTCAGTGGCATTAAGTACATCACATTATTGCCCTACCATCACCACCATCTCCAGAACCCTCTTTATTTGGTAAAACTGAAACTGGGGGGCTTCCCTGGTGGCGCAGTGGTTGAGAGTCCGCCTGCCGATGCAGGGGACAGGGGTTCGTGCCCTGGTCCAGGAAGATCCCACATGCCACGGAGCGGCTGGGCCCGTGAGCCATGGCCGCTGAGCCTGCGCGTCCGGAGCCTGTGCTCCGCAATGGGAGAGGCCACAACAGTGAGAGGCCCACGTATCGCAAAAAAAACAAACAAACTGAAACTGAATTCCCTGGTGGTCCAGTGGTTAGAACTCCGCACTTCCACTGCAAGGGGCACGGGTTTGATCCCTGGTTGGAGAACAAAGATCCAGCAAGCTGCACGGCACAGCCCAAAAAAAAAAAAAAAACCCTGGAACTCTATACCCATTAAACAATAACTCCCCAGTTGCTCTCCCTCCAGCCCCTGGCAACTACCCTTCTACTTCCTGTCTCTATGAATTTGACAGCTCTAGGTACCTCATATAAATGGAATCATACAGCATTTGGTTTTTTGTGACTGGTTTATTTCACTTAGCATAATGTCCTCGAGGTTCATCCATGTGGTAGCCTGTGTCCGAATTCCCTTCCTCTTTAAGGCTGAGTAACGTTCCATTGTAGGTCTAGACCACATTTTGTTTATCCATTCATCTGTCAATGGATGCTTAAACATCTTAGCTCTTTTTATGTATAAAGCACAGCTATACCTACAGCATATAAACTCATATAGTATATACAGTATCCCTGTGGTATTAAAATTTCACGGGGGTAGGCACTTAGGAAAAATGCCCCAAAAGGCTCCTTAGGGAATAATAATGACTATTGACATTTGGACCAGATAATTCTCTGATGTGGATACCTGTCCTATGCATTGTAGGATGTTTAGCAGCGTCCCTGGCCTCTACCCATTAGATGCCAGTAGCACCCCCCTGCCCACAGTTATCAGAACCAAAAACATCTCCAGACATTGCTACGTGTCCCCTAGGGTACAAGACTGTCCTGGTTGAGGATCCCTGCTCCGGGCTTTCGCTGTGGGGCAGGTTGCCCTGTCCGAGAGCATGTACACACTTACGTTCTCGGAGTGCCGCCACGTGGCTTTCCGAGTGGCCATCCTCCGGCCAGCAGAGCCGAGCATCGCTGTTGGGGAGAAAGCTTTGCAGAGGAGCCTGGCCAAGGCGTACGGTGGCCCCGAGGCTGGAGGGCAGAAGCCTCACCAAGTTGGGCACAAAAAGCCAGGACTTCTTGGCACAGAGTCCCTGTGGCCTCTGGGTCACCTTTCCCAGCTGTGTGACCAGGGCCGGCCAGGGCCCTCTTCTTGTTCCTGGCTGTCAGGCTCCAGAGGGCGCCTTGAATGGATAAAGCTCAGGTGTTTCCTTCTAACAATACCCGCCACTCCTCCCCAGCCACTTTCTCACCCTTTCTGAGCACACCCGCCCTTCCACACCCCCGGGTCTTTGTAAATATACATTCATTCCTTTAATGGACAAGTATTTATTAAGCACCTCTTAGGTGCCAAGTACAGTGCTCGGCTCTGAGATACGATCGTGAATAAGACCGGCCAGCTCCCCACCCTAGCCCCACCCAAGAGATTTCAGAAGCCTGTGGGTGCTCGGACGGCTGCACCCCATCCAACTTGGGCAGTCAGGGAAGGAATTCTAGAGAAGGGACGTTGAACCTGACATCTCTGGTGTGAGTCCTACCTGCTTCCACACCCTCTGAATAACGGCGACAATTATAAGGACAATGGTGTCACCCTTGGTTGACTACTTACCATCTGCTGCCACTTCTTTTTCCACCTTCCAGTGGGTTCCTGCTCACTGGAGGAGAAGCCAGGGTCCTTGGCGACTTCTAAAGTCATACGTCATCTGCCACTGACTTCGAGTTTCTCCTAACTCATCTTCTAGCAATTTCTTTTCAGCCACTCTGCTCTTTCAAAAAATCACTTGCTGATCTTTCGAACACGTGAAGCATACTTCTGCTGCAGCGTCTCTGCACGTACGTTACAGGTCCCCTGCGACACGCCCCTTTCCTCAGCTCCATCAGGTGAGGTGCTCAATTGTCACCTCCTTGTCATTCTATCCACCATCATAATCTTTCTTGCCAATTCCTGTCTGGAAGCACTGCTTTATTTTTCCTGCTTCCTGCTCAGCCCTCTCTATCATCCCATGTTTTATGTATTTATGTGTGTATCTCGTCTGTTTGTCTCTCCCTGTAGAAATTAGAATCCAGAAGAGCCGGGATTTATGGATCATGTTCCCTGATGTACTCCCAGCATTTGCCACAAAGCCTGGCACATAGTAAGTGCTCAGGAAATGTGTCTAATCAATGAATTGCATGTCCTACTCACAAAAGCCCTAGGAGTTCAATCAATACTTCTTAAAATTTAACATGCACACAAATCACTTGGAGATCTTGTGAAAACATAGATTCTGGATCGGTGGGTCTGGGCTGGGGTCCAAGGTCCTGCATTTCTACAGACTCCCAGGATGCTCTGCTGCTGGTCCTCTGCCACATTTTGAGCATCAAGCACTCAGCTACGATGACCGGCATCTATGCTACAGATGAGTAAAACCAGCTCATAGAGGTTGATTACATCGCTAAAGGCACCCAGCTTTGAGAGGTAGGCTGGGTTTGAAGTCTGTCTGACTCCCAGATGTTAATGGATCACCCGATCATACTGCAGACCCCAAGGTGGAAAAGTGTCCCCCACGTGCTTGCAAAACTGAACTTTCCCTGAACACTGCACGTGAGAATATTGTGTGTACCAACTCAGGACCAGCACAGTGAGGCCTGTCACGTGGTGTGACCCCCAGCCTGAACTGGGATACTTTGCTCTCTCTCCATGTGCTGGGATTTGGGGTGTATGCGTGTGTGTGTGTGTGTGTGTGTGTGTGTGTGTTGGGAACCTTCCAGAGAACTTTCTTGGCTTATTGATCATGAAGGGAGCTCTCTGCAGGCCTAAACTTGCACTTGGTTGAGTGTAAGCTGGTAAACTTGATAAGCAAATTGGGGAGGAGGGGAGAGTTTGCAGCATCATCTCATCAGAAGGTCAAGGGCCTTGATCTTCTCCCTTTTATTGGTTCCCAGAACTCCATCGGAAACCCCAGAGAGGAAGGCAAAGGTGGCTTCTAGTGCAGAGCCTGCTGATTCTTTCGTGCTGTCTAAACTCAATATCGTAGAGACTTTTCAATGAGACACTCTCACATTCCCACTCAGCTCTTAACCGCTGGCTGATTCCCGAGGCCGCTGTTCCCAAATCTAACTAGCTTCACCCACGATCAAAGCACAGTCTCTCTCGCTCGGTCAGATCTGTACCACAGCCCGCCTCCCACCCTGGGACCCACCCCAGCCGCGAACCCTTGGGCCATCACTGCTTTTCCATTCCCTCCAATATCGACGCCAGCCGAGCTCTCCCCCCAGACCCGAGAACAGGATCCTGGTTCTGGTTTCTCTCACAAGCAGGCCCGTGGTTAAAGGCAGGTGAAGTCTGGAAGATTTGAGAGGTCATAAACTCAATGCCTAACGGAGCCAGGCAGGTAATGTAAATAGCAAAGGTGGGTTAGGTGGAAGGGTGGTCCTGGGAGGGCTCGGGTCAAGCTTCTAAAAAGGCAGCGGAGGCCACAGTTCCATGTGAGGGGAAGCCCTGTGTGGCCAGATCTAAACTTCTGTGTGAACACATATTCATGAGCTCTCCCGATGTTTAAAGTTTGCAGGGATCAAGTCAGCAGGTGTGACACCTAAGTTCAACCCACGAGGTCCACCAGTTTGTAATCTGGGCTTAGAAAGCTGAGGATGTGGAAGCTAAGAGAGATCTGTGTCAGTCAGCGTCTGAGGAAGAAATGGGGACATAATTAAAGAGGGTCCTTTGAAGGGAGGTTTCTATTCATTATACAAAGCTGGGCAGGGTGGAGAGAAACCGGAAGGCATAGTGCCCCTGACATAGGGGTTCTCTTGTCACCCCAAGGCCTGGAGACATGAGGGGAAGAGAAGGGATGGGAACCTGGATGGAGAGCCGTGTGCAGAAGCCACTTCGCAGGGCCATGACCTTGGGTAGGGGGAGGCAGAGTAGAGCTCCTGACCTCACTCTCACGTCTCCCTCCCATCCTGCTAAGCCTCCCTGTTGGCCAAATCCAACCGGATCCCACCCAGCTGTGGGAGCCCATTGGCAGAGTCCATGCAGGTGGGCCTCTTGGGCAGAGAGTAGGGTGGACCAAGGTGACGTCAGCTTAAGACCCCATGCCATGGTCACACCTGGCAATTACCATAGCCAAGGCCATGCCCTTTGACCAAAGGAATAGAGGCCTCTGTGTCAATGTCATCACCTCTCAGCGTTTTTGTATTATTTAGGCTTGTGTTGCCAGCCTATTCTTGACCTTCAGATGCGGCCCATTCTGTGTCTTCCCGGCTGCCACCTTGGATCCTTTTGACCTGGATTCTGATTTTTAAGGTGTTACAGAAATAGAAATGAGCTTTGATGTCCAACATCCTGAGTTCAAACATTGGCTCTGCTGCTTTCCAGCTGTGTGAGGCTTAGTGAATCAGCCAGCTTCTCTGAGCCTCAATTTGACTTCTGTAATGATGATAAGGAAAGATAAGGATCCCTTCCTTACTGGTCATTAAAGGCTTAGAGATGATGGTCAGATGGTACTAGTACAGTGCCTGCAACTTCACAGGAACTCAGTAAATTTAGATGCTATTATTTTTAACATTATTATTCCTCCTCTTTATTTGCTCCAATTTATATCTTGGTTAATATCATCTCTCTATGACCTATACTTCCACCTGGCTCCTCCCCAGCTCAGGTTGCCTTTCCTTCCAATTCACCCTGGGCTCCTTTCTCCCTGGAATGTGCTCCCAACTAGAGGGCATGGTTCCAAGCTGCAATCTCAAATCCCACTTCTAGGACAAAATTTTCTTTCTTGCAATTACTCACTTTGTCAGATTACTGACATCAATTCTCCCACTTGCAGAAATCTCCCTGATTTTGACCCAAGGAAAGAATCTGAAATCCAGCAAGAGTATAGTACATGAAGCTGTTCATTTCTGTGTTTCATCATTCTGAAAAATTAGAAACAATCACAATGTACAGGCATATGGGATGGGCTGAGCAGGATACAGGATGAGGGCATATCTTGATGGCAGATTATTTAGCCTTTAGAGGTAATATTCATGAAGAGTTTGTAATAACACAGAAAATGAATACAATATAATGAAGTGAAAAAGCGTAATTTGAAATTGGAGTTGTATACGAGGGAGCTGCATGTGCGCCCATTATATGCAAGTAAAGTCACCTATATTCTCTTAAAAAGGGGTCTCTTTCTGTTTTGCAAATAAGTTCATATGTATCTTATGCTTTTTAGATTCTACATATAAGCAATATCGTATGGTATTTGTCTTTGTCTGATAGCCTAACCCCTGTGTACAGGATGACTCCATTGCAGAAATGAAAACAAAAGCCAATATATACCAAAAAAATTTAAGCAAGTACACCAAAATACTATCAGTGGTTGACTATGAAGGAGAAGTGTGGGTGATTTTTTTTCTACCTCCTTCTTTCATTCATTGACAAATATTTACTGAGCATCTATTGAGTGCCAGACGCTATTCTATGCACTAAAAAAAAAAAAAGCAGTGCATAAAAAAATTGCAAAAATCCCTGATGGGTAGAGACAGACAACAAACACCTAAGTTAAGTAAAATATAGAGCAGGTTGGGGCTTGGCACGTGCTTGGGAGAACCAAACAGAGCCAGACAGTGGGACAGGAAGTGCTAGGTTTGGGGTGGGGGGTTTGAATTCAGGTAGGGTGATGAGAAGCCTCATTGAGAAGGTGACAGCTGATGGGGAGGAGAGGAGGGAGTGAGGATATTTGGGGAAAGAAGTTTCCAGATAGAAGGAGCAGCAAGTGCTCACATGTGTAAAAACCTGCCAGCGGCCAGTGGGACTGGAGCAGAGAGCATCAAAGCTCATTTCTTGGACGTTTGCACTTGCAGTTACCTCTGTGTGCAGTGCTTTCTCCAATTGCCCTCCTCGGGCTTTCTCCTTCTAAGTCTTGAATTTCAAAAATCAAGTGGCTTGCTGCACTTCCTATGTTCTCTCTAATGAGAGTATAGAACTTGTACCATGGAAATAAAAGCCCTTTATTATCTTTACAGGAAGAGAAAAAGAGAGAGGGAGGTAGAGAGGGAGGGAAGACACCTCTTTTCTGGCCCACGGACAGCTGACGGTTTTCTCTTCCTGATCAGTTCTGCATCTGCACAGTGGACCACTTGCCACGAGACTTGAGCATCCCTTCGAGGCGGCCTTTCCCTGGGTTATCACGTGGTCAGTGTGGGAGATGCCTCCGGTCTCAGGACTGTGGGCTGCACCCCCCTTCTCTCAGCCCCCGCCACCTGCTGCCCGTCGCCAGGAGGAGCAGCAGAGACGAATGTGAGCACCCCACATCCTCCAAGGGCACCTGGGGGTGATGCCAGCCCTGGGAAGAAATCGCCAATAAAGATCTAAGGTGCTGGGCTTCCCTGGTGGCGCAGTGGTTGAGAGTCCGCCTGCCAATGCAGGGCACACGGGTTCGTGCCCCGGTCTGGGAAGATCCCACATGCCGCGGAGCGGCTGGGCCCGTGAGCCATGGCCGCTGAGCCTGCGCATCCGGAGCCTGTGCTCCGCAACGGGAGAGGCCCCAACGGTGAAAGGCCTGCGTACCGCAAAATAGATCTAAGATGCTGATAAAGAAGGGTTAATCCGTTAACTTCACCCGAAGGGAAGAAAAATTGTTTTCAATTACTGGTAGCAGAAAACAAAATAGTGGGAAATCACAAATAACAATCTTTTTAAGGCAGCCCTGGGGCCACTTCCAGCTGACCCTGTGCATTAGCCTGGCAGGGAAATTTTTTACTCTGCTGCTCCCTCCCGTGTCCTTAATAGCGTAAAATAAAAAGATTTTAGATAAGATTTCATTCTGTGAATCAGTTGGCAAACCACATGAGGCTTCCTGGGGCATTCTGGCCTCAACTTGACGGAAATTATTATTTTTTAAATGAGAATATCGATACTGAATTGGATCCCATAGCAGAAAGCATATACAAAGGATTTCATTTCAACTGGAAATCTCCGGCTTCTTCTGTGCTTTGCTTAACCCAGTACCTGCCAGTGTCTCAAGCAAAGGATGGGAAACAAAATTCAAAATCCTTGTCATCGCTGCACAGCCAGAAAGTTCTGGCCTCTCACTAGTTTTCCACATTGGCCTCTGTTCTGTTCCTTAAACCAAACTAGGACAACCCTTGGACGTTTGCACTTGCAGTTACCTCTGTGTGCAGTGCTTTCTCCAATTGCCCTCCTCGGGCTTTCTCCTTCTCAGTCAGGAATTTCAAAAATCTTCAACTTCAAACATCACCTACTCAGGGAAGCTGGACTTAACCACAACCTTCTCCCATTGTTCACCCTCTCAGGTCCTTCGTGTCCTATCACCAACCATAATTACATGAAAATTTGTTAAATGTTTCTGCTACTTCTGCAGAGACAGGGCACGTAAATGTACAGCCATCCCTCAGTATCCTGCGTGGGGTGGGGGTGGGGGAGTGTGGATTTGGTTCCAGGACCCGCTGTGGATACCAAAATCCTCAGATGCTCAAGTCCCATAGTGAGCCCTCCATATCCACGGTTTCGCATCTGCGGATTCAACCAACCTTGGATCCGGTATTGTTTGCTATAGGCAGTTTGTTGAATCTGCGAATGTGGAACCGTAGATACGGAGGGCTGACTGTATTAGTTAATTTCAGTCTCCACTTTAGTGGTTGCCAATTGTTCTAATCAAGAATTTATTCTCCACAGGTGATCCCGTATCAAGGAATCAGAGACCACACTCCAAAGGCAATGACTTTGATGTTTGGTCAATACCAGAGACTTTGCTAATTGACACCATGAATGTTACACATAAGTGGTCATTGGTGAAAGTCGTGGCTGATGATTAGCAAAGTGGATGTTAGAATGTGTTCTCTTCAGTGACTTCAGTGCTACTCAAGGTAAGCAGATTGGAGAAAATATTTTACAGTAGCTCCCTGAGCTTGTATGAACAGGGTTTAATAATCCAGGGCTGTGCTGATACAATAGCTACAAGCCACACTGTGACTATTTCAATTTCATTGTGAACTAACCAAAGTTTAAACAAAATCGAAAATTCAGTTCAGTTCAGTTACACCAGCTAAATTTCAGCCATGTGGCTGGGGACTAGTGTATTGGACAGCACAGAATAGAAGATTCCTTTGTTGCAGAGAGTACTATTGGACAGAGTTGATCTAGGGGGTGGCACCCTTTACCATCCTAAGTCTGATCCCTAAATGGCTTTGGTTCTGAACCCCATGGATGTTAGACAAATCCTGCTGCTGGAATATTGTTCCTTTGCCCCCGTGAGCCTTTTGTGCAAAGCATTTTCTGAGCCAGACTGGCTTGTATGACTATTTTCTGCTGCCTGTTAATAAACAATAATTTGTGTAAACTGGCTCTGGTCTGAGATTTACTTTTATCAAAACCTGAATGCCAGTTGCCAGCTGCTCCATTTATTCTTGTATTCATTCAGTAAAGATGTATTGAACATCTACTATGTGCCAGACACCTTTCTGGGTGTTGGAGACATGGCAGAGAACCATACAGTTAAGTCCTTACTCTCATGCAGATTACATTTTTGGTACTGCAGGGGTGGAATAGACAACAAGGAAACCTACAAATGAATATCCTCTTGTCAGCTGGCGATAAGCATCTTGAAGACAGTCAGGCAGCCTGATGACGTAGGAGCTGGCTTGGCAGGGCAGGGGTGGAGAGAGTATTTAGTGGAGCACATAGGACACTATAGCAAAATCGCTGTCCTTGATGCTGGATTTCCTCCACTTAAATGCTCTCTGCTGTCCCCTGGACTCCCAGGCTCCCAGATATCCACTCTGGAAGGAAAGTGGAAGTCCCTTTCCCATGAACTCTACCACTAACTTGCTGTTACCTCAGCAAGGTCACTGGCCCTCCTCGGGTCTCCCTGAGTTTCCCCATCTGTAAATTGAAGGCATTAGACCTGCTGACTTTCAAACTGTGAGCTGGGACCCATTGAATGAGTCACACGGTCAAATTGGGGGTTGTGACCATCATTTAAAAAAAGGAAATAGAAAACAGCAGAGTGTGAATAGCAGAGCATGAAGAAGGGTGAGTATAGTTTCCTATAACTTTCGTGTGTCCATGTGCTGGAGCAGGTACTGGGTCGCCATGTAAGTTTTAGCTCTTGTCGTGGGCTGCCATCAAAAGAATTTGGAAAGTTCTGCACTAGATCACCTCTCCTGGCCTTCTGATTCTAGCAGACTACGAATCCAGCGTTCTTAACCCAGGGGACCAGACAATTTAACAACATGCTCACGAGCAGAGTGGAAATTGAATCGGGGAGTGTGTTCTGAGCAGACATCGCCTACACTTTTATTACTCCCAATATGCAAAAATCACATTAAGGCTATGTTTAAAAACCAGGAATATTGCAGGAGGCTTGGTATTTCCTGGGGATCTGTTCCTGCACTTCCACCCACCATTGGCCTGAAACTCTGAAATCCCTCTCTTGGGGGTACAGCCTCTCAGCCTCCCTTCCTCCCAAGCTTTCTCTCCAGATGAGTTCTTTCCATTGTCCTAATTCATTCCTTCACTCACTCACTCATTCATTCGGCCATTGAACACCTGTTTCTTGAGTGCTGCTATGGGCCACACACCGTCTTAGGTGCTGGGGATTCAGGTGGTGAACAGAACGATGAGCTCCCATTCTCATGGGGTTTATGGTTGGGTTTGGTGGCGGGTGTGGCCGGTGGAGGGTGAGACAGACAATAATCAGGACAGCAAATCAATGACGCCCTTCAGGAGCTATGATAGAAATCAACAAGATGATGGAGGCAAGGGTGACAGGAGGGGAGGGGAGGCCACTTCTGACAGGGTGACCAGGGAAGACCTCCTTAGGGAGCTGATATTTGACTTGAGACTTGAATGACCAGACGGAGTCAGGGGAGAGGGACAGTGCAACAGAGAGAGGGGACACAGAGTGCAAAGGCCATGAAGCGACCCCCACTCCTCCCACCTGGCTCCCTGACTTCCCGGTAGCTTTGTACTGACTTCATCTGCCTTTCTGCCTAGACTAGACCCATGGTGAGTCATTTTAAAGATGGAACTCAATGGCCCTGATCCCTCTCCATCCCATGGCCTTTGGGACTCTTAATATATGTTATCTTGTTAATCCTCTCAATGACCCAGCTCTTATTTATCCCCATTTTCCAGATGTAGAAACTGAGGCTCAGAGAAGACATTTGATTTGCCTAAGATCATACAATTTATATAGTGGTGGAACTGGGGTGGAAGCCAATTCAGCCTGATTTAGAAGCCCATAGAATAGGTTTCAGCTGGAACCTAGTTGCTGGTTGACAAATCCTTAGTCTCCTCTTATTGAACCCCTGTGCCTGTTGGGTTTATCTCCTTTGCCTGTTCTGATCAATTCCTCGTGGTTGCTGGAAGCTCACTGTTGAGAAGAAATGGGAAGCTGCCCCTGAGTGCAACATTCATTCACTCAAGAAAGATTTGTTAGGCCCCTACTGTGTGCCAGACCCTGTTTTAAGCATTGAGTGTTCCCTGGCAAACAAAACAGTCCTCGTGGAGCTGGCATTCCAATGAAAAGACATAAACAATAAATTAAATTAATAGGGAAATCAAAATCTATGTTAGAAGGTAAGAAGTGCAGCAAGCATGGAAAGGGGAATGCTTGTAGTTGTAGATAAAATAGTTAAACCCGATTCTTCCCATGGCCAGCTCCTCCTCAGCCTTTGAATCCCAGCTCAAGGATCACCTCCTCCAGAAAGCCTTCCTTGACTGCCTAACATTGTCTGCTGCCTTCCCACACCATCTGCCTCCCCCCCAGTTTTATTTTCTTGCCCTTATCTGACACAATCTATGTATTTGTTTATCATGTGTGCTTACCCTCATTAGAATGGAGATCCAGTGCCTAACCTGTGCCTAGCATGTAGTATGCACTCAATAAAAATATGTGGAAGAAAGGGAAGAGCTCTCAGACAATGAGGAAACAGAGGCTCAGAGAGGTGTTGTGATTTGTCTGGTCATACAGCCAATAGGCAGAGGAGCCAACTCAGCTGTGAACTTCAAGCTGTCTCAGTGACTTGAGGACAGAGGCACTAAGGCACTCAGCCTGGTCTGGCGCACACAGGGTCTCCAAAGTGCATGCTTGGACTCAGCCTAGACCTCGGGAGCCCAGCGTGGGGCTCAGGTTGATGATTCAGCTGCCTGTAATCCCACTTCCCTGCGTCCAGAGAAATGGTTAAGCCCATTTGAGAAGGGCTTAATGGTCCTTGCTAATCAGCAAACCAAGGAGTCAGCCCTCCTGGCCTCAGCCCTAGCAGGAGGCCCAGCCAAGAGCACAGGGAACCGAGGCATCTCTGCAGACAGACTGGCTGGAGGGCCTGGAACATCACAGATTGCTGGGCTCTACCCCAGAGCTTAGAGTTCACTGGGGCCCAAGAACTCACCTTTCCAACAGGGGCCCGGTTGATGCTAAAGCTGCCATCTCAGGACCTGACTTGGAGCAACACTGGACTGGAGGTTGGATGAACTGAGGCAGGGCCTGTTCCAGAGCACAGGGGACAGAACCGGGCAGGCTCAGACAAGGCCCGGCCCGGATGCCTCGGCCATTTTTGCTGGGTCCCTCCTCTGCCAGCCCTTTCTTGTTTCTTTACCATGAACAGTACCAACTGCCCTCCAGGGCTGGGAACCACTCCCTCTGGGGCCACTTGGGTTCCTGCTGATTCAAGGGAGTTTGAGACACATAAGGCTGCTAAGAATGTCTCGTGGAGGACAAGCATCCTTGGTGGCCCAACAGAGCCTCGTTCCTCCACTGAGGTGCAGCTTCTAGCAGGCCCCTAGCCTGGAATTGTCTCTGGAGCTGGGCCCTTTTGCAGATGGTCACCATCCTTGGAAGAAGAAGAGAGGTGAGTCATGGGAGACAGGATCACATATGGTGGTTAAGTTGATCCTTAAGCCTAAAAGATAGAGTTCAAAGAATCCTAGTGCTCTCACTTCCTGGTTGTGTGACCTTAGGAAGGTTACCTTATCTCTATGAGCCTCAGTTTCCTCATCTGTAAAGAAGGACAATAAGAGCTATTTTCTGTGTTAATCATCCTGTTATAGAGCATCTACTGTGGGGCGGGCAGGGTGCTGGGCACACGGCACTGAGCAAGACAGACAAACATAGCTGCCTTTGAAATCCCACTTTCTAGCGGGAGAGAGGGGAATTTTTAAAAAGAATTAAAGTAAAATATTACGATGTAAGGAGGAGATAAATGCTATGAATGTGGGAAACACTAAAGGATAAACAGTCCATTTTCTTCAAGAGAAAAAAACAAGCACACAAAAAAAGAAGGGGGAACCTATAGATTAAAAGATTTAAGGGGCAGATAAGCCATTCACAATATCTGTACTTTTTTGAATACTCCTTTGAACAAATAAACTGTAAAACTAATTTAGACTATCAGGGATATTTGAACACTGGATTTTTGGTGACACTACGGAATTATTTGTAATTTTTGAAGTGATGTTAATGGTCTCGAGGTGATATTTTTAAAAAGTCTCATTTTGGTGATATTTACAAAATGTTTACGGGTGGAATGACATGATGCCTGTGGTTTGCTTCAAAATCACCCAGTGGGGTAGGTGAGGTGGGCCATCAATGAAGGCAGCTGGACCAGGAGTTGGGGCTCAGAGGTGGGTATGTGGGGTCGATCTTACTGTTCTCTCTACTTTGCTTGGGTTTATAAGAAAATGTTTACAGAGAAAGAAAAGTCCTGCTCTGGATAAAGCTGAGATCTGTCTGCTCCCCTGACCATGGTCGTCTCTTGCTGGGCGTCTGCAGCAGCCTTCTGGCTCGTCTCCTCCTGTCTCCCCAAAGCTCCAAGGAAAAAATGTAAAGAGCACGTCACCGCTGTGCCGAAGACCCCCAGAGACATCCCGCTGCTCTTAGAATGAAGACGGGCGTCCCATCTGCGGCCTGCCGGGGCTCCCCTGGTCTGGCTGCTGCCGGCTCTCTTCTCTCCAGCGGGCCTCCAGCCCACTGCCCCTTCCCAGCCGGGTCTCCAAAGGTGCCAGGCGTGTTCCTGGCAGAAGCACTCATCTCGCTGTTCCTTCTTCGCCAGCTGACTGCTTGTGGACATCCAGCTCGAAGGTCCCATCCTCGGAGAGGCCGTCCCCGGACATCGCCCTGGTTGTTCCCCTCCCCCTCCCGCACTGCTCCGGATATGAAGGGACCCCGGGTATCGTCTGTCTTCCCAGACCTTGGCCTCCATTCCCCCCACTGTGCACAACACAGCCTGGCACACAGTAGGCGCTTAAAACCCGATTGTTGAGTGGATGCCTACACCCACACCAACGCCGCCACTCAGTGACTACAGGTGGTATGGAGAGCTTGTTAGTGGAAAAACCTTCTGTTATGACCTTAGGTGAAAATCCAGGCCACAGAATCATGCCTCTGGGGTGATTACACCTGTGTTGGAAAACTAAGAAAACAAAACGAAAAACGTAAACAACTTTGCTCGAGAAAAAGACAGAAGAAAGTACTCACTATTTAAATTTTAGCTGCCGCTGGAGGTGGGACTATGGATAGTTTCGATCTCTTTGTTCTTTTTTGTTTGGGCCGCATTTTCTTTAAGGCACGCCTATTTCCTTTATCAGGAAAAAGCTGTTAGTGGAGAGGCAGCAAAGGACATCTTGCGCCCTCTGCTGCTCATCATTGGATACTGCCGAGCAGCTCGCAGGTTCTGCCCGAAGTGGCGCATTTGGGGGTGCTCCACCGAAGCTCGGAAGCAGGTAGAAGTGGATGAGAAGAGGGATCGTGACAGACTCGGCCATCCCCTGGGAATCTCTCCAAGTTCCCTGGTGCCCTCACCGTGTGTGGAAGGTCCCCAGGACTCCAGCCCCCACCTCTCACCCCTCCTTCAACCTGAATGAGCCCCTCCACCTTCCATCCCCTGATGAGTCCAATGGTGGGAGGCACAGGAGGGTAGCAGGATCAGGCTTTCTGGGCTGAAATCTTGACCTGACCCTTCGTTCCTGTGTGTCACTGGACATAATAATTAACTGCTCTGGACCTCAGTCTCATCCATACAATGGGACAGTGATAAATCAGGGATTCTTGGCCTCAGCACTATTGACATTCTGGGCCAGATAATTCTCTCTTGTGGGCGCTGTCCTGTGCGCTGTAGGAAGTTTAGCAGCATCCCTGGCCTCTACTCACTAGATGCCAGCGGCACCCCACCCCTTAGTCACAGCAACCCAAAGGGGTTCCAGATAGTAACAAATGTCCCCTGGGGCCACAGTTTCCCCTGGTTGAGAACCACTGCACTCTTGGTTTCTATAATTACACCCAACACCTTGCTACAGTTCTCTGCTGTTAGAAGGGGGCTCAGAAAATACCAACATGAGTTACTAAAGAATAATTTGGGGATTATCTGCTCTAATAAGAAAAAGAGGGAAGAAGGCATCTAAGACTCCCTCCTCCCTGCCTGCATCCCCACCCACCCCAGCTGGCTGCTGCATGCATGCAAGGTGAGCTCACATTCCTGGCCCCCCAGAGATGTCCCCTGGCCCTGCCTGAGCCGGCCCCAGGCTGCAGAGGTGGGCTGGGCCTCCCAGACCCCCTTCGCGCTGGGCCTGTTGTGCTTGGCGCCATCCGCAGGCCTCCACAGCAAGGAGAACGTATTCAATTAACCTAGAAAAACAATAGCAGAAAGGGTCAGAGTTATTGTGAAAAAGGAAGAGTGGTGAAAAGATTCTGGCGAACAGGTCCCTGGTGGGCGTGGGTGGATAACAGAGGCCAAACAGCTTGACTAAACTGGGAGAGCCCTCAGAGGTGCGGGGGCATTGGTGTCCTCCTCCAGGGCACAGGGACAGCTAGGAAAACAAAGACTTGCTCCATTTCCTGGCCTGTGGGCCTCCCATCTTCGAGTGTGGAGGCAAGAAAAATACAGTGGGATCCAAGTCTCCCTGGGTTCCTCCCAGGCTGGAGCAGAGAAAGCCAGGAGATGGGCTCAGAGAGTGCTCGCAGGGTTGGGGGTCCGGCTAGGGGTCGGGGGAGTGGGATTCTTACCTCCGCAGTTCCTGGGGCGAGATCTTCCTATTCTCAAAGCCTGGAACCAGAGATTCGAATAGAGGAGCATTCTCACTGGAGCAGCCTCCTGCTGTGGGTGGAGGGGTGCAGGGACCCTGGCCCCAGGGAGGGTGGCCTCGGATGTTAACCATTAACAATGACTCTCAGGTCCTGAGGGCAGATTAAAGGGCCTGGCGCTGTGCCAAATGCTTTACAAAATGATCTCATTAAATCCTCAAAACCCCTTGGTGTGACTGCCTCTAGTCATCCATTTATTCATTCAGCAAATATTGGTTGAGCACCTACTATGTGCATATTTATTCAGCACCTACTGTGTGCTGGGTTCTATGCTTGGAAGTAGAGATACAACAGTGAGAAGTAAACAGATGTGGGGATGCAGAACACCTGTTGGTCTCCCACACTGCTGGTGGGAATGCAAAATTGTGCAGCCACTCTGGGAAAAGTCTGATAGTCTCTTATAGCTAAACATACCCTTACCATACGGCCTAGCAATCCCACTCCTGGGAGTTTCACCTGAGAAATGAAAACCTATGTTCTTGCAAAAACCTGTACATGAACATTTGGAACAGCTTATTCATAATCACCCAAAACTGGAAACAACCCAAATGTCCCTCACCTGGGGAATGGATAAATAAACTGGCATATCCTGACCTTTGGCCAGTCTGCAGCCTTCTGCTCTAGACTAAGAAATAGCTGAGACCAAAAGCAACTCATAATAGGGTGCTCTGAGCTTGTTAGAAATGCAGTTCTTGGGCTCTGCCAAGGAAGCATCTGGCATGTGCCTCACTCGCTTCACATAAGGCTTGTATCTTCACATGTGCTTTTGGCTGCAAGTAACCTATCATCTAGAAGGGGTGTGAACTGTATTTTATAGAAAGTGTGTCACATAACAAGTAGTCCTGAATTAGATGGTCCCAAGTTCAGTTAATTCAGCCTCAATTTTGTCAGACAGGAGGATGGGGGCCCCTGCACTCCCCCTGGGCTTTTCCTTGTGGTCACAAGATGGCGGCCACAAATCCAGACATTCTATGTTCAAACGTAGGACAGATGAAGAGAAGTTTCTCGAGGGTCTCTCTCTTATCACACAGGAAAAATCTCTCCCAGAAGCCTCTGTGAGACATGCACTTACCTTTCATTGGCCAGAACCAGGGCATCTGCCCACCTATAAACCAATGGCTGGCAAAAGGGAATGATTTAGATCAACAACAATTGTCCCCCTGGGACTGGGGATAGAGCATCTCTCCCTTCAGCACACTGCCATCTGCTCTGTGCTGGAACAAAGTGGACGTTCGCTCAGCCAGGAAGAAGGGAGAACGACAGTCTGTCTCCTGCAGGTCCCAGCATCAGCTTTTACATGTGATCTTCAAATAATGTTATACCCAAGTCACAGAGAAGTACTGCCAGAACTGATCACAGAAGCGATCATAGAAAATCATCAAACTTGGGTCCCACTATCAGACCATGTGAATTACTGTTTTAAAATAAATCCCACCCTCTCTGTCTCTGCCCACTCCCGTTAGGTTGCTGTGTGTGTGCACACATGTTAGAGGCTTGAGTTTTAAAATCTAACCTTGTAAAAGTGACTTCAATTTTGGTAACTCCATTTTGGACTTTTTTCCTTTTCTTTCTCTTTTTTCTTTCTAATTTTTCACTATAGAGAGAACTAGTTCAGGCTTCTTTTGATCTATGAGAGTCCCTGCTTGATCCTCTCAACAGCCCTGCAAGGTGGGATTTACTGTCCCCATTGCACAGATGAGAACACTGAGGTCCAGGGGTAGGAAGAGCTCCCGTGTGCAGCTCCAGCTTCGCCTGCTCTCCTCCCCACCACCTATGGAGAATGGACTCTCACCCTGATTTCCATCAGGAAACCACTCAAGAAATGAGCCCTCATATTCCATTGACAAGGTTGGTAGACTGGACCAAGATGGAGCCAAGAATCGCCCTTGTCACTTATAGGAGACCCCCAAGATGTTTTCCCACACCATGCCTGGTGGTCCAGTGGTTAAAGGGGGCGTGGGTTCAATTCCTGGTCGGGGAGCTATGATCCCACGTGCTGTGCAGTGTGGCCAAAAAATAAAATAAAATAAAATTTAGAAAAAAATAAAATAAAATGGAAAAGCCAAGGGTGTGTGCATATGTGTATTTGTACACATATATTAAAAAAAAAATTACAGCCTCCAAGGACTGTGGCTACAAAAACACTTCTTTAGTAGATAGATGTCTGGCGCACCCTTGTGTGTCTCTATGGTGTAATAACATTGCAGGGTTTTCAAACAGTACATCTTTAAAAATAGTAACAACAATAATAATGGCTGATGTGCCGAGCAATGTATTAAGAAATTTAAACCCACCATCTCAGTTTTGACATAAAGTTCTTCGTTGGAATAAGTTTTTTTGGAGTAAGTTTTATATGACTATGGTAAAAGGAAAAAGTTCACACAATACACAAATGTAGACAGTGAAAAGTTATCTGCCTCTCACCCCCATCCTCCACGATGTGAAAAGTGCCCCTAATGTCGGGCAGGGCACAACCTGCCCAGACTTGCACTGTGGCCCTGATATGGGTCTCTGTGCAAATGTATCTGTGGGATAAATTCTTAGACATAGAATTGCATGTGTATGCAGTTCTTTCCAGAGGCAGTTTGCACCATTTTGAATCAGCACTGGCACGAGGTGCAGTGACAGACATTTTTCCTATTATTTCCTTCACTTGCTAAACTATTACTGAGCACCTACTGGAGGCAAGGCATTGTGTTAAGTCCCATGAAAGATTCCAGGATGACTCGGACTCACTGAGTGACATGGACATAATCTGAAGGCTCTCCAGGGAGCAGAGAGGATGCTGCCTTACCCCTGCCTTGATGGTCTTGGTCAACTCCCTGGGGATTTCAAAGCCTGTGCCCTGCGGATCCAGAAGCTCATTTCTGAAATGTGATCCAATAAGCAACCTCACAGAGCAGCCAGTGAAACCTGATGGGAAAGCACATGGGGTCAAGACCCAGCTCTGACCTTCCAGTGTGTGACATCAGGCAAGTTTCATGTCCTTACTGACACTTGAATTTTCTTACCAATAAAATATGGATAATAATACTTACCTTGGGTGAGGGAGGTGTCAGGGAAACCGAAGTCCTTCAGAAATATTTGTTGAATGAATGGACTGATGAGAATCTTGATGTGAGTTTTGCTAAGGAGACATTTAAGATTAGGTATGTCTCAGATTAAATACTTAATCATTTCTCCTCCTGGAAGACAATTCCTCCTCTTTCTGGATCAGTCAGGTCTCTTGACTGCAAAGGACAGAAAAAATAACTTGAACTGGCTTAAAAGAACACAAAGAAATGTACCGACTCACATATCTAAAAAGTTCGTGAATGGGTCTGACTTCGGACATGAGATGCTCAAAAGATGTCATTAGGAATCTATTTCTCTCACCCTCACTCTGCCAAATTCTGTCCTGGCCTCATCCTCAACCAGGCTCTCCTTGCTAGTAGCATGAAGGCAGAAACAGCTCTAGGCTTACCTCCTATTCCCTCAGAAATCCAGTTTAAAAAGAAAAGAAAACAGTCTCTCTTACAGGATTTAAAAATTATTCCCAGTTTGCCGTATTGTTGGCTCTGATTGGCTTAAGCTTGGTCACATCCCCATTTTTCAACCAATCACTGTAGCCAGGAAGGTAGGGGATGGCATGCTCTCATTGGCCAGGCAGGAGATGGGGTGGTCCCCAAGGAGACAATCCTCAAGAGCCATCTATTGAGGGTGAGTAGAAGTGGACAGTGTCCAAACAACAGATGTCTGCTTCTGCTGCTCCATCCTTCACAAAAAATCTACTGGACTCTCTGCCTTCTTTGAATGATACCGTCAAAAAGGGACAAGAGAATTAAAAGAAAATGTAGTTCTTTTCTATATTGGAGTTGAGGCAGGCTGGAGAAAGCCACCAAAGCTTCAAGGCAGAGAGTGAGAAGTGGAACCTTAATATCCAGGCAAGTGTTGAAGGGATAAATGAATGCAACGGGGTGTGAGAACGGGGTGTGAGAATGGGGTGTGAGAACGGGGTGTGAGAACGGGTCTCTTTCTGCTTCCAGTTCGGTGGAAGCCACAAAAGCCAAGAGTAAGCCAAGCACCCACGGACAGCAAGTGCCCTCCCCTCCATCTTTGCAGGAATTGCAGAGGAGGTGGTCAAGATTGGTTTCCAGACCCTTAGCTCAGTCCCTACCCTGAGGAGGATGGAGAAGCTGACAGACAGAGAGGACTGGTTTTGGGGAGACACTGCTTTGGAGAAACTGCTTGGAGAAAATGCTGCGGCATGTCCTTACTGCCAGCACCCCAGCCCTGTGGTGGGAAAGAGGAGGTACCAGCTCTTCACCTACAGCCAAGCTGGAGAGATGCGGGGGAACTACCTGGAGAGTCTGCTCCTGTCTCCTGGACAAACCAGTGCCAGACCCAGGCCTAGACCAGTCTACAAGTTTCAGATTGTGGCTGCTCAGCCTCCACAGGATGAGGGATTACTGCCACCTGCAACAGGAAGTGGCTCCAGAGTGGGTCAAAGATGTGAATTTCTTCCAGGGGACTGGTTCTGAGCCCCACAGAAGCAGCTGGCATGGGATCGCTTGGGATTCTCAGTGGCAGGCCCACCTGGAAAGGTGAGGGATCCAAGGGGAGGTGACGGACCACGGGATGCCAAGGATCTGCGTCTGAGGAAGTGCGTTCAGATGTTCCCAGTGGGGGAATGGCCGAGAACCCACGCACGCTCCCCAGTAAGAGAAGGAATCAGCTGCAAATGCCCACTGAGTCCAGAAAGCATGATGCTGCGGCCTAACAGCGCCAGCCAAGTAAGGCCTTTCCTGCTTCTTATCTCTTCAGAGTCCGGTGAGGGGGGATGGGGAGGTGAAGGAAGAGTGAGGGAGGGGAGAGATGTAATGTGAACGAAATTGGGAATTTTGACATGACTCGACACTTTTTTTAGTATATTTATTTATTTATTTATTTTTGTCTGCGTTGGGTCTTCGTTGTTGCGCGTGGGCTTTCTCTAGTTGCGGCCAGGGGGGCCACTCTTCGTTGCGGTTGCACGGGCTTCTCATTGTAGTGGCTTCTCTTGTTGTGGAGCATGGGTTCTAGGTGCACGGGCTTCAGTAGGTGTGGCACACGGGCTTAGTTACTCTGCGGCATGTGAGATCTTCCCGGACCAGGGCTTGAACCCATGTCCCCTGCATTGGCAGGCGGATTCTTAACTACTGTGCCACCAGGGAAACCCTGGACATTTTATTATTTTTTTTTATTATTATTTTTTTTTTGCAGTACGTGGGCCTCTCACTGTTGTGGCCTCTCCCGTTGCGGAGCACAGGCTCCGGACGCGCAGGCTCAGCGGCCACGGCTCACGGGCCCAGCCGCTCCGCGGCACGTGGGACCCTCCCAGACCGGGGCACGAACCCATGTCCCCTGCATCGGCAGGCGGACTCTCAACCACTGCGCCACCAGGGAAGCCCCCTGGACATTTTAATTACTGAATTTAGACTGTTGTTACACTTGGAAATGACTAAAAGACATTTCATTGTTCTCATCATATTGTTATTTATCATGATCTAAGAGTGAACAGAAAAGCTATGGGATCTGCCCAGGTAAAGAACCCTCCCACTAACATTGCGCGGTTTAAGTGCGCGGTGGGAGGGGAAATAGAGTTGATGTTCGCACCTGCTGACTTCTCCACTTTCAATGTACCTGAACGTGTCCGCCCCACAGGCAAGTTCAAAGAGACAGTGGTGGCAGGCAGGATCATTGTATGGAATGAGGCTTCAGATCCGGTGTGAGAAAGGGTGACCCCGGAAGCCTGGAAATCTCGGGTGCTCCCATGGGGATCACACTGTAAATGTCCTCACAAAATGAACCCACGGTGGCATTAGAGAAGGTAGTATGGCTATTGATGCTTTAAATGCCATTCAGATCTGAAGATATTGGTAAAGGACAAAGAGGTGGTGATTTGGAGCAAAAATTTTGAATCTCCTGCCAAGAGTTACCTGATCTGGTTCCAACTGTCAAGGATATAGTGAGAACTTATTTTGTGCCCAGCGTTGTGCCAGAAGCATTTCAGGGAGAAGGCAGTGAATGCTGGCGTCCAAACACAGTGTCACTGCCAAATTCTTCCACCTCGCGAATTGACATCTGATTGAGAGATGACCTCAGAACGAGCTTTTTGGATTCTATCTCGGTAACCACCGACCCTGCCTGTCAAACCCAGAGATTTAGGATGGCATCAGACCCCAAATCTGGAAGAACTTAGCAACTTCACAGTGCCAGATCCAGGGGGAAAATATGCACACAGAGAAACCAGGAAAGCATAGAACGATGGGGAGAAAGAAAGAAAATGAAAACACTCTGTTTCCACTGGCAGAAATCAGTCTTTGCCAGGAAAACTGGAATGTTGACTTGGTACGCACATAATTCAATTTTCTACATGTTCAGAAGTAAAGAAAAAGAGAGACATTGGGAGAAATTGCTGATAAAATTTTAAACATTGGCAAAGGCAATATGTACATGAACTCAGCCCCATGTCAAATGCCTGATAATCTAAAAAGGTACATGCCACCACATTGACATACAGTATGATCTCAGTGATGTGAAAATACCTATCAAGATGCCTATCTCCATTTTTAACTAGCTTGAGCTCTCATCATAGGCAAAAGATTCGATGAACATATGCCAAAATACTGTTAGTAACTGGCAGGACATGGGCAGTTTTTATTTTTGATCTTTAGATGTTTCAGTGTTTTGCTATTTTTCTAACGTAAAAAAAATTTTTTTAACGATTTTTTTAAGCTAACTAGTCCCTTCATTATTGAAACAAGACACATGTACCTGAACTCACATGAATATACATGAAGCATAAAAGCTTGAAAACAGGGAGATACTCTCCTCTCCCAACACTCCCAAGCCCCACTTCCTTGAGATAACTACTGTTAAATTTTTGTGTTTCTTTTTTTTTTTTCTTTTACGTTGTTACCATGAAATATTTATACCAGGAATGAAAACCTGGGTGGGGTGTGTAGCCAACTGCGGGTTCAAAGCCACATCTAAAGAGAATGGCTGCTGTTCTGTGCCACCTGGTGGCTGGACTTCAGAATGCAGGCCCATTGTGGCCAGATCTCTTTCAAGAAAAGGCAGAAATATGGAGTTATATGTGAAACAACCCAAATTTCAAAAGTTGGCACTATCTCAAATAATTTAAAAGCAATGTCTGGGCCAAATAGAGTACATGTGAGGACCAATTTTTAGAGCATTGAGGCCTCTGTTTTAAGAAATAAACATAGAGTGCTTTTCTTAAATTATTACCCCTAAACAATGTCTAGTGATGGGAGAGATGAGGAATTTTGTTCATCTGCATTCTCTCCACTGCACCTTCTTCCTTTCATTTCCTTGTTTTTATTAGTTATATTATTACTTATATTATTATTCTATCAGTGACATTTATGACTTTATATATTATGCTCCATTTAAAAATTTGTATAAACTTTTTACAGCATCTATAAGGTAAGGAAAAAAACATTGTTCTTTAAGTCTCTGGTGCTAAGAAACATCCTTTATTCTATATCTGTAACATTCCAGGCACTTTACATTTACTCGTCCATTCACTCCTTCATTCATTCACTCCATTCATTCATTCAGTAAATATTGAGTGTCTACTTATGTGCTGTTCTAGACACAGGAAATGCAGAGGTAAACAAGACAGGCAAAATGTCTTGCCTTTGTGGAACTTATATTCTTGCAGGGGACATGGATAATAAATTAACAAATAAGTGAGCTACACAGTCTGCTGGAGAGTGAAAAGGGCCAAGGGGAAATAAGGAAGCAGGGAAGGGACAATGCGAAGTGTCAGTGTGTGCATGTACATGTACGTATGCATGTGTGTATATGCGTGTGTGCATGTGTGCATGCACATGTAAGTGGAATTTTAGCTGTGGTAGCCAGGGAAGGCCTTCCAGAGAAGACAGCTTTAGAATAACACATGGAAAGGAACTGGGCCATACAAGTATCTGTCGTGGGCACATTCCTACCACAGGGCACAGAAAGAGCCGAGGACGGGAGTCTAAGTGTACATGTGTTAGAAGTGATTGAGAAAAGATTAGGTCTGAGAGGAAAGGGTGGGCACCCCACAGAGGGCCTGAGAGGTGGTGATAAGTGCTCCACTGAGTAAGAGGGGGAATCACGGGGAGATCAGATCAGAAGAGTGACGTGGACTGACTTAGGTTTTTCTTTTTAATAAATTTATTTTATTTATTTACTTTTGGCTGTGTTGGGTCTTCGTTGTTACGCGCGGGCTTTCTCTAGTTGCGGCGAGTGGGGGCTACTCTTCGTTGTGGTGCGTGGGCTTCTCACTGTGGTGGCTTTCTTGTTGTGGAACACAGGCTCTAGGTGTGTGGGCTCAGTAGTTGTGGCACGCAGGCTCAGTAGTTGTGGCGTACGGGCTTATTTGCTCTGCGGCATGTCGGATCTTCACGGACCAGGGCTCGAACCTGTGTCCCCTGCATTGGCAGGTGGATTCTTAACCACTGTGCCACCAGGGAAGTCCCCTGACTTAGGCCGCTGTGTGGAGAACAGATGAGAAGGCAGGAACAGGAGGAAGAAGGCCAGTATCAGGCAGTTGCAATATTCCTGGTGAGAGATGGTGGTGGTGGTGGTGGCGATGGTGATGGAGGGGGTGATTAGAAAGATCGAATTCTGCAGAGCCTGCAGGATGCTCTGACTGATAGGATGTGAGAGAGAAAAAGAGGTGTCAGGGATGGCTCCAAGGTTTTAATGTGACCATTCGAAGGAGGAGGTTGCCTTTTATCTCTCTTCCTATCTAATTAGCTTCATCTGTCATCAGAGATGAGGTTAGATGGATACACACCAAGATATTAGTGATTATATTTGAGCGGTAGGGCTTGGGTCGTTTTTATTTTTCTCTATGTTTTTCAGTATTTTCTATTTTTTTTTTCTTTTTGCGGTATGCGGGCCTCTCACTGCTGTGGCCTCCCCCGTTGCGGAGCACAGGCTCCGGACGCGCAGGCCCAGCGGTCATGGCTCACGGGCCCAGCCACTCCGCGGCATATGGGATCCTCCCAGACCGGGGCACGAACCCGTATCCCCTGCATCGGCAGGCGGACTCTCAACCACTGCGCCACCAGGGAGGCCCAGTATTTTCTATTTTTGAAAGCAAAGACTGTATTATTCTTATTACCATCATCATTATTATTTTATTTTAGGGCTTACAGGCATGGCAACGGTATACTCAGTGGGTGAGGTAAAAACACTTTCTACCTGGGTGGATTCTGTATTAGTCACCATTTGCTGCGTGATAAGCAATTCCAGAATCGTAAATTAGTGTTCCTATCTCACTTTCAGATATGTGAGTTGCCTGGCACAGCCCTGCTGCAGGCTGCAGGTCAAGTTCAGGTGTGTACTAGGTTTCTCATTCTGGGGTCCAGGCTATATGGTTGTTGTTGTTACGGCAAATGTAGAAAGTTCCCAGAGAAGAGAGAGGAGACAGCTGCTGCCTCTTAACGTCAAGGCCGGAAACTGGCATCTCGTCCCTTCAGCCTATATCCTATTAGCCAGAGCAGGTCACATGGCCAAACTCAACATCAATGGTTGTTTCCATATCTTGGCTGTTGTGAATAATGCTACAGTGAACATGGTATGCAGATATCTCTTTGGGATACTGACTTCAGTTTCTTCAGATATGTATCCAGGAGTGGAATTGCTGGATCATATGATAGATCTCCTTTTAACTTTTTGAGGAACCTCAAAAGTTTTCTATAGTGGCTACACCAATTACATCCCCACCAACAGTGCATGAAGGTACCCTTTTCTATACATCCTCACCAACTTTTGTTATCTCTTCTTTTTTATTATACTTATCCTTACAGGTGTGATCTCACTGTGGTTTTGATTTGTATTTCCCTGATGATTAGTGATGTTGAGCACCTTTTCACGTACCTGTTGGCCATTTGTATGTCTTTGGGAAAAAAAAATGTCTATTCAGGTCCATCACCCTTTTTTTTTTTTTTTTTTTTTTTTGCGGTACGCGGGCCTCTCACTGCTGTGGTCTCTCCCGTTGTGGAGCACAGGCTCCGGACGCACAGGCTCAGCAGCCATGGCTCACGGGCGTAGCCGCTCCACGGCATGTGGGATCTTCCTGGACCGGGGCATGAACCTGTGTCTGCTGCATCGGCAGGCAGACTCTCAACCACTGTGCCGCCAGGGAAGCCCCATCACCCATTTTTTAATTGGATTATTTGCTTTCTTTCTATAGAATTGTTTGAGTTCTTTATATATTTTGGAGATTAACCCCTTATCAGATTTATGGTTTACAAATATTTTCTTCCATTCTGTAGGTTGTCTTTTCCACTTATTGAGTATTTCCTTTGCTGTGCAGAAGGAGCATTTGGAGGGTGAGTATGAGGTACGAGTTCCTGGGTTTCAAGTGAAACCTGTTTGTCAAGCTGTCTGACCTTTCTGCCTACGTGCAGCAGGTGTGTACATTAATCCAGCATTAGTGTGACTAACCTACAAGAGGGTGTTTGCAGGAATGGATTCTAAGGTTGGGATATGGGATCTAGATTGGACAAGAAGGAGAATGAAGCCCATGAGCTTCTTGACGGATTTTGGAAAAGCAAAATCCCTGAGGTCAGGGATCTGCATTTAGAGGTGAAAGATCTCAGTGAGGTCAGAGAATTATTGCCTTGGGGAGCATTCGAGTATTAGGAGAAAAGTTAATACATGGTGATCAGGAAATGGGATGTTTGATATAAAATATTAAGGGTGAGTAGTGTTTTTTTAAAAATTAATTAATTAATTAATTAATTTTGGGCTGTGTTGGGTCTTCATTTCTGTGCGAGGGCTTTCTCTAGTTGCGGCAAGCGGGGGCCACTCTTCATCGCGGTACGCGGGCCTCTCACTATCGCGGCCCCTCTTGTTGTGGAGCACAGGCTCCAGACGCGCAGGCTCAGTAGTTGTGGCTCACGGGCTTAGTTGCCCCACGGCATGTGGGATCCTCCCAGACCAGGGTTCGAACCCGTGTCCCCTGAATTAGCAGGCAGATTCTCAACCACTGCGCCACCAGGGAAGCCCCCTGAGTAGTGTTTGAGGTGGACCATGTTCAGGACAGAGCAGTTAAAGTGCAGCAGGAGGCCACTGGGATGGCAGGTACAGAGCCTGGCAGAGCTGTGCTGATGAGGGGTCATCCAAGCGGATGCAGGAGCTGGAGAGGAGAGGGTCATTCATCAGCCTTGCAAGCCTTGGTTTCCTAACCTGCAAAGTAGGGGTGGAGATTTCCTTTCCGGGTCTGATGACCCATGACCTCAGGCATAGGCTGTGTTTGGTTTCACGTCTCGTCTCATGGAAGGCCAGCCCCTTGGAAGCAGCAGGAAGATGCTAAGTGGGTGCACACAGCCTGTTCCTCTCCTGGAGGAACCCATCCCCCCATCCCTTCACTCCTCCTTGAAGGACACTTGTTGTGGGGACCTCGCTGGTGTCTCACTTGTTCCAGGCTGACACTGCCAACGCTCCTCTCCAGGGGGGTCTGATGTGAGAGTAACTAAGGCCCCCTGTCTCTTTCTTGGTGCTTATGACTTCCTTGATCATCTCACCATAGCACTGCATGAACCAAAGACTGAGAAGCATATCGCCCGTGGCACTGGAAATGATCTTCGATGGTTCACAAACATCATATAAATGTGCTGAATCACACCACTGTTCTTTCAATCCAGACACAATCTTAGGTTGGTGCTACTATGTAGTGAACACCTCTCTCACACTTGCTAAGCCCCCTTTTTCACCACAGAGGAGGCCTTAAGTTCAGAGCCCTCAGTAGATGACAGTATTTCGTGAGAATTCAGTGAAACTGGATTTCTTTCTACTTCTGTTATTGACATTCTTTTTTTTTTTTCTTGGTACTCACCAACATCACCAACAAAGGGTATTTGATGGCATTAAGCCTGATCGTGTCAGTCCACTGTTCAAAGTTCTGCGGTGGCTTCCTGGTACGCTTAGAAGAAAGTCTGAAATGCTTCTGCTTTCTGGAAGCTGTTCATGACCTGACCCCGGCTGACTTCCTCCTTGTCTTCTGCCATCACTCTACCCTCCACTCGCTCCTCCTTGGCATTCCTCCAAGATGGAATCTCAGTCTTACCTCAGGGCCTTTGCACATGCTGGGCCAGCTGCCTGGGATACTCTTGCCCCAGCTCCTTCCATGGCTTCCTCTAGATCATATAGATCTGTGCTCAGGTGCCACCACCTCAAAGGGGTTCTCTCTGACAATCATCACTAACCGACGCGCATCTCTCTCTCTCTTTCTCTCCTTCCTTCCTTCCTTCCTCCCTCCCCCCTCCCTCCTTTCCTTCTTTCCTCTTTCCCTCCCTCCTTCCCTCCGCTTCCTCCCCCTCTCTCTCCACTCACCCCATTGCTAGCTCTTGTTTCCAATTTATCTCTCCCACTAAAATGACCGCTCTTTGTCTTGTTCCCTGCTGTGCCCTCAGGGTCTAGAACAGTGTCCAGCACACAACAGAAACACAATAAATATGCATTTGAGTGAACAAATAAATTAATATAGTTTCCTTTTAAAATCCATCTGTTTAAGTTGAAAAGCAAATCACTTTAAAGCATTCAGTAAGTAGTCTGTGTAGTGCAATGTGAGAAACTACAGGAAGGTGCTAGGTGATGGGCACACACGTGAAAGGCTCTGCAAGAGAGTAGGATTTGGGAAAAGCTTCCCTGAAGTGATTCTGGGATTATCTGGGAGAAGGAGAGCTTCCCAGTCCCCACCCTGCAGATCAATGAACAGATCACATCACTTTTCTGGTTGGTGCTCACAATTTCTGACCACCTAGTAGGTACCCTCAAATTTTAGATCTCTCTGATGCTCTTCCGCTTTCTGAACTGCCCTCACTGTCCTCCTCACCCAGGGCCAGATGCCCCTGGAGGCTGTTGGGGCAGTTACTCAGCCATTTTTGAGCACCCGTGATGAGCCCAGCCCTGAACTAGTGATTGACAGGTGTCATCTCTGTATAGTAAGTAGTATCGTCCCCATTATACAGATGAGCAGTTACTCAAGTCACACACCTAGCTGTCCCAGGGTAATATGTTTGAGATTTCAACCATTTTCCCCTTCATGTCTCTTTCCCTTCATGTTCAGTAACACCCCTCCCACCTATTCAATTCAAGCTGCTTGGCTACTCGGCTACTTGGCTACTTGCTTTGCTCTGATTTAAGCTGGGATCCTCAAAAACCCAGAAGAAAAGACTATCTCAGAGGACATCAAGAACTGAGGCACAAACTAAAGGCTGTGATTTAGCCACAGGTGTGTTGAGTTGAGCTTAAAAAATGATTTTTTCAACTAAGAATCAATTGCCACTATTAAAAAATCAGGAAATTTTACACCAAAGTCTGAATTACTGGATTTTTTTGTTTTTGAAAATTCAGGTGGTCAGGCCACAATGGGCCCACATTCCTTCATGGCAGGCACCAGCTGGACTTGAGTGTCAGTCATCCCTGATAGAGAGGCCTGTGTTCACCTGTTTCCACAGACCTCACTACTCCCTATTGTCTTACCACAGTGGACTTCACTCACTTACATCCCCTACCTGATCTATGAGTTTATGACCCTGAACAAAAAAGAGGAGAAACCACCCTAGGACTAGAAGAGCATTCTCCTAGGCTGATAGGAAAGGAGAACTGAGAAGGTTTGGGGATCCCTGGGGAGAGAATTAGACCTGAAGGGGCCAAAAGGACAGCTGTAAGCAGTGATGGGCTGGTAAATGTTTAATGACTGCTCTCCAGGGAAAAAAATGTGTGTGTGTGTGTGTGCATGTGCGTGTGTGTGTGTAAATTTTACTGGAAAAAAGGATGTGTTTGTTGCACAAAATTGACAAATTTACAAATAATAATAAACACTTTATTGTAAATACTCTTCATTGTAAATGCCATCTAGCCAATTAATTCTCACAGAAATGTTTTTGTTGATTTTTCTGCCAACCTCTTGATTCCAAAGCCAACTGTCACTGCAATTTAGCCATGATTTAACAAAATTAGACCACGAAGAAATGCTTGACAACAATATGACCCAGCAAAGAGGTTGCTGACGTCACTGAAGCGTGGATGCAGTTCTGACATGAATGCTAGTTGAAATTTTTGTTCGTGTTAATGAATACGACGGAAGTAAAACAACAAAGACGTGTGTCCAAACTCCTTCACCAGTGACATGAGTCATCTGTTGGCTGAACTGGATAATAATCCCCTCCATTTTTTGTGCCATTCACAATGTATCGACTACGGACAGAACACACTGTTAAGTTTAATTTACATTATTAACATTGTATCCGTCACATTCTTAAGACTGGACAATCACTAAAACGACAAATCAAGCCCTGATCTGTGGTGTTCCCCAGTCCCTGTGGTGCACATACACTCCCCGTGGATCACTGAAGGCAGACCCGGCAAGGGATGGGCAGTGCCCTCACCCCACGTCCCTCATGTGATGCAATAGGTGTGAATTACCTTAAGAGCACAGAGGAGAGCAAAATGTAGTAAAATAAGGAAGTGATGAGTTTTTAGTATGTATTACCTCGGTTTTAATATAATTTATTTAAGTATAAATTTAAATAATTTAATTTTTTAGCAGCTGTGTTTAACAACGAGCTTGCAAAACTCCTGAAAATTTAACAATCAGCTCTCACAAGCCAGCTCCAACACACCACCGGATCTAAGGGAAGCATCTAGAAATGAGAGGCAAGGACTCAGGGGAGGCCAGAGTCCTGTGGGAGAGGAGCTCCTTGCTCAGTCTCCATCTGACTCACCCCTTGCGGGGCAGGGGTGACCCTTTACAACGTCCCAAAGGCGGGGACCTGGGTATTGAGGGTGAGCAGAAATCCCGTCCATCCTGCCCAGCTGAATGGGATTTTCATCCCTTTCGCCCCAGCAAAACAGACCTCTTCCAGAGCAGGGGTGCCTCTTGAAGGACCACCTAGAACTTGTGCTCTGGCACCCAGGCAAGCAGGAAGCTGAAGACTGTCTGCTAAAGCCATGGTTCCAGCATTTTCCAGATGGACTCCTCAGGAGGCCGCAGAGACCTCAATTCGGCTGTATTGGATGCCAGCCGAGCTCTGCCTGTGGCCAAAGCTCAGGGTGAACCTGGAGAGCAGAGAGTAAGTGGGGTCAGAGGGTGACGGGGCCTGGTGGCCTTCCCTGGGGGTGATGGGAGTGGATCATACATGGGATCCCCATCCCGTCCCCACCCCACTCCTACCTGACCCTTCCTGCTTCCTGCCTTAATGTGCATTTCCACCTTCTGGACCACCCAGCTGCTCCCCCCGGTCTTCCTGTGTCCACCCACGCCTCCTACAGCCGGTTCTCCTCATCACAGGACTGACCTTTCTAAGCACGAAGACCAACTCCTGTCACTCCTGCTGGGAAGTGATGTCATGCTCAGCCTCACGTCCAAGCCTCTCTCTGCAGCCGGCCTCTCCCGTGTCACCGCCCTCCAATCCCATCTTCCCATTCCACCCCGGCCACATGGGTCTCCTTCTCGCTCTTCAAAACCCCCAGCTTGTTCCCACCTCGGGGCCTTTGCTCTGGCTGTTCCTTCTGCCTAGAACACTCTCTTCCAGCTCTTGGAAAAGATGGCTTTTTCTCATTACTCAGGTCTCAGCTCAATTGCCACCTCTTCTCAGAGGCCTTTGTTGAGCATCCTTTCATTCATTCACTAGAGCTAGAGTCACTGCTGGCCTGTCATGGGCCAAGCACTGTTCTAGGCCCTGGGAATAGAGCAGTGAACATAACAGGTACACAAAAATGTCCTTCAATGTCATGAAGAGCTCACGATCAACTTGTGTCGTTAATATACCCATGGTACACTTGGACCCTAGCTAAAGAAATGGAAAGCTCCACACTGCCCCCAAATCCACTGTTCGCTCTCTGACAGTTAACCTGCCTTATTTTCCTCATGATATAAACCCCACTCTCATTTATCTTATTCATGCATTTGGGTATTCTGTAATCCATCTCTCCCCTTTGCATTAAAATGTAACTTCCTCCTCAGTCCAGAGACATGGTGTCTCTTGGTCACAGGTCTGTCCCCTGAGCCTAGTACAGTGCCTGGCTCCTAGCTGGCACTTGGAAATATTTGCTGAAAGTGAATGAACGGATTCCTGAGAAATTGGGATAAAAGATTTTTGAAAGCTCTTTTGGTGATCATATCATCCTGGGAATGGAAAGGTCTCTTCTGAACCCAAGTAACCTGATGTGAAAGGGAAAGGAACATGCTTATGGCACTCAGTGGCCACTGATGGCAAGGGGGTCTGAGCCCCTCGGTTGCTAACGTCTCTCTAAAGGAGCAGAAGAAACAGACCGTTAAGCTGCAGGTCCCCATTTCCAACAAACACATCTGCGGCATGAGGACACGAATAGAAGCAAACCCCACAACAGTGGATGGTGGCTTCATCCAGCCTCCATTCTCTCGTCTCCTTGGGGCTCTAGGTCTCCTCTGTTGCATGTGATCTTCGTAGGACTGTCAATAGAGGAGGCTTGCCCTATCCTGGCCAAGTTGGGGGTTGGGGGGTGGGCACATAAACCAGGCTTAGCCAATCAGACTTTCTCCTGGGGATGTGATTCTTGTAGGAAGCAACACAGCACTGAGAACAATTGGTGCTGGAAGGTGGGTCCCATTAGTGCTTGCTTGCAAGATCTCTGGAGCTTCCCGTGTCCCCATGCTCCCCACGGTTGAGTTTCTTTCTCTCTCTGTGGCCTCTGATATCAGGGGCCCCCTGAACGGTAAGGGCTGGAGTGATGACTCACCCAGCCAAAGTTGGCTCTGGACCCAGCCAAAGCCCCTAACTTCCTGTCTTTTCCTGAGGCTGTAGAAGATCCAGCCTGCTTTCCCCAAGGTCTGGCTCAGGCTCCTGAGTCCCCAGGTCCAGCTTAGTGTTCCCCTGAGCTGCAATTCCCTCCTGCCTCACCCTAAAGCTGGCTTCTGCCTGCCTTTCTGCCTCCTTAGCTTCTTATTCCAGAGGAGGGGTCTGGAATCTTCTCCCAAGAAAGCCGGTCTGGCAGAGATTCCAGGTGGCTCCTAGTATCTGTCCCTCCTTTATGTCTAGTAACAGCACCCTCAATGTTTAGGTGAGCACATGGCACCCAGATTGAAGACCATGTTTTTCAGCCGCCCCTGCAGGTGGATGTGGCCAAGTTCCGTCCGAAGGGTTGTAGGTGGAAGTGACGTGTGGATCTTTCAGGTTGTGTGTCCTCCTCTTCCCCTTCCCTCTTTCAGGGAGGTGGTGGCTCCAACGGGCCATGCGGAAAAGTTTATACTGAAGAGATGGCCGAGCAACAAGAGAGAAGGAGCCTGGGACCCTGGATGACCTCTTGAAGCACAGCTTCAATGCCAGCCCCAGACCCCCTATATTCAGACTATTCCAAGCAGCCAAATCTGTCTCCTAACTAATATGGCTGGACTGCTGAGGGCCCCGCAGAAGGTGTCATGCAACAAACTGGGAGTGTGTGGCTGGCAGAGAACACTCTGGGGTGGGGTGGACCAGGTTTGAAGTTTTACATGGACTCGTTCTGCATCCCTTTGGGGGCCAGGTTGGGGCTTGGCAGGAAGCTGCAGGGAGGCAAGTTCCAACTCACCATTAGAATGATTTACCATTTTAATTTGTTAGGGCCTCCCAGGAATAGAATGGGCAGTCAGACGCTGGTGACTCCCTTTACGACAAGAGGCAACGTGGGGCATTTGCCAAGGATGCTTAGGATTATGGTGGTTTCAGGTCCCTTCTGACACGCCCCCCCCCCCCCAGTACTCTTTTATTTCAACAGCCCAAGGTCCCTGGTGCTAAGATTTTGAACTCCTGTCTAGGACCTACAGACCTTATGTGATCTAGCTCCTACCCACTTGGCCAATCTGATCTTCTCTCCTCCTCCCCTCCCTCCTTGTTCTCTCTGATCCAGCTACACTGGCTTCCTTGTTGTTCATTGCATATGCCAGATACACTCCCAACCTCAGGGTCTTTGCACCTGCTGCTCCCTCTACCTGGAAGCCTCGCCCTACCTCATCTTTACGTGGCTGCCTCCGTCTCATTCACTTAAATGGTACCTACTCAGGGCATCCCTCTCTGACCACCCACTCTGATTTAGCCACAACCCTGTGCCCCTCTGTCTCCCTCTCCACCAACCAGACCCTCTCAATGTATTTTGCTCTGTTTCCTTTTCTTCCAGCTACTCATCACTAACTGAAATGCTTTCGTTGCTGCATTCATTGGCTTATTTATTTTCTGTTCCCCTCCCCTACTAGAATGGAAGTTCCGTGAGGACAAGGACCTTCTCCATCTTATTTTCAGACACATTTCCTACGGCCCAGAACACTGTGTGCCATATTAACGTCCACTGAATGAGTAGATTATGCTCACAGTTCTTTGTGTGTGATTCAAAAGGCCATGATTATAATATTTTGTTTCTCCGAGCTTCCATGACTCTAAGATTCTGTGGTTTTAGGATCTAACTATTCTAACCTCCTATGAGTCCATAATTGCATGATTTTTAAATTCCTATGAGCTGAGCTCAAAGTCAAATAAAACTCTGCTGTAGGAAGACACAAAACAACTCAAGGAAAAGAGTTCATGTATGAAGACAGGACAAAACTCACTGTATCCAGGCAGTAAGAACAACAGGAAGAGAAGAAAAACACTCTTTTGCAAAGGGAAAGTGTAATGACTAAAATCCTGAAGCAAAGTGCTCAGGGTTTGATGCCACTCTTCCCCCCAGGCCAGCCCTGGCCCCCTTACCGTCTCTTCTGGAATTGCTGATCTATCTCTGCCAACGACTGGCCTTTTGTTTCAGGGACAAATAAATAGATGAAGCCCAGGCCGAAGACAGCAGTCAGCCCGTAGAGCAGGAAGGTCCAGGACAAGCCAATGGCACCTGGAAAAAACAGGGTGGGAGTGTGGGCAGGGCACAGCCTGGGCCAACTCCTCGAACACTGAAAATCAGTTCACCCAAAGCAGATCCTCTAGATGGTAGACTTGCAGTATGACTAACACGCTGTCAGATAAAGGTATCTTAAAGCAGGAGTAGGACTGGTTGTCTCAGAGGCAGGCAAAGGGCCAGGGCCCAAATCCACCAACATCTTGGACATACACTAGCCAGAGGTGCACACTTGGCACCTGAAAATGTGCATGGAGGGAAAATGACATCCACCTCAGCAGCACAACAGCTGCGTGGGCAGCCTTGGCAAAGCTCAGCTCCGAAAAACCATCCTCAGAAATTCCATGAATTGGTTTTTCAATGAATCAAGCATTCAGCCAATTTGGCATGTGACTGGTTTGCGAGAGAAGGCAGAAGCCTCAGCTCCATCCAGAAGGCTGTGGAGGCAGAAGCACTAAGTATGTTTCAGACACCATTCTCACCTCTAACAGCCGGGGCCACACCTCCTCCGAGCAGCCACCCTTAACCGGCTTGGCCTCCACTTAGTCCTTACACCAGCAGGGAGAGTGCTGGGCTGGGAGAAGAAAGACTGGGTTCTAGACTAACTGCCTGGCTAGACTTGGGAAGGACGTATTTCCCAGTCTGTGAGATGGGGACGATAGGGATACGATACAGTTCTAATAAGCCCTCCCTCCCTCCCTCCTCCCCTCTCTCCTTCCCTCCCTCCCTCTTTCCCTCCCTTCCTTCCTTCCCTCCTTCCTCTCTCTTTCTCACTCATTCATCCCACATAAAGGGGATGCTTGAAGACTGAGGCACCAGGGAGAAGCTTGGATTCCCAAAGACTGTGTATGGGAGACAGGCATGGTGGGTGGGTTCTTCTACCAGTATTTCCCACAGTCCCCTAGGTCTCCTCCTTTGAAGAGGAAACACTTGAGTGCAGGAAATAGGAAAATAACTAAACCCTAAGAACTGCACCTTGGGGCCCCCGCAGTGAAGGAGCCCCGCCCACTTTGGCCTCGATGACCACTGGCCTTGGGTCAGGAGCATCTTCACATCTCAGAGACCCTTCCCTGGTGTTCTGGGCCTATATAATTCCCCCCTGACCCCACCACTGCCCAGACTGCGTTTGAAGGTTAGTTAAGAAGAGAAGACGTCACCCAAACTAGATCTGAGAAGACCTTCCTGCTGGCAGGTGGGCATGAGCCAGTTTAAGCTGGTTTAGAACAAAACAAAAAGGTCGTGGCTCCTGCATCGGCTGGTCTCAGACACATTCTCTCCAGGGCTGGGGTAGGCCTTTGCCTCTTATCTGGCCTGGATAATTTTACAGCATGTCTGAGGGTTCTGGATGTTGTCAGACACTTCTGAGGAGCCTCTGCACAAAGTTTTATTTGAAGAATAGTTCTGCTGCAACAAAAAAATTTAAACTCCTATGCTTTAAGAGTGGAAACTTTCAGCTACAGAGAGGAGAATGGACTTGTCTCGATGGGGGCACACTCAGGTCTCCCAAACCCCCATCCCCCCACCGCCAATCAGAGATGGCTTCCTGGACAGAGGAGAACTGGATGCTTCAGCTCTAACCCCTCTTCAGCCTCAGCTCCCAGGCTGTCAAAAAAGCCAGGCCCCCCCCGCAGCTGATGGGGCCGGGAATGAAGTAGAAAGCTCACAGGTCATATCTTCTGTTGTCTTTGCCTCCCAGCCCTCCTTTTCCTTGTTCTTAGCACCTCAATTTTCATTTGGGGAACTCTCCCCCAACTCTCAGTCCATGCAGTTGGGTGAGGCTGTCCGTCCTCCCCTTCCCCGGGTCTCCAGAGTGGGTATGTGGCCCCAGGCCTGGGCATCAGACTAGTCCAGCCCTCCAGACACAGTGATTGGTTCAGGGATGGGCACGTGATCTTGCTGAGCCAATGAGACTCAGCCCCAGGACATGAGTGAGAGCCACTGAGAAAGACATGCTCTCCTTCCCCGGGGCTGCCAAGATGAAGAGACCCGTTCGTGGTCATCTTTGCACGGAGGTGGGTCTGCCTGGGAATGAAGCCCACAGCACAGGAGGCAGAGCCAAGAGAGCATGAAAGCTGGCCCACAATTTTGTGGAAGCCTCTGGATCAGTGGTGCTTGACGCAAGCTACCCTCCTCTTTTCATGATTTAAGACAAAAATATTACCTCTTGTTCACAAACTGGTTTGCATGGGGTTTTCTGTGACTTATACCTGGACGATATGGAGGCCCAGGCTCCGTCTGGAGGCAGTTGTTTCTGGATCTTGAAGGAACGGGGCCAAGGAATTAGGTCAGAGGACTCACCGATGAGGTCAAGGAAGGAGAGGCTGATGAAGAGGTTGGCAGCCCAGTTGAAGCTGTTGCAGAAGGCAAAGGCTCGCCCTCGGATCTCCACGGGGTAAACCTCGCTGAGGACAAGCCAGGTCACTAGGACAGGAGAGCAGGGAGGACTCTTAGGCTGCAGCTGGGTTTGCCCAGAAAACTGAGGGGTTTCCTGAGACATGAGACTTTCAGTGTCCTGGGCAAACTGGGATGGTTGGTCACCCTATTCATTAAATTCCTTTCCAGCTAAACCCTTCTGAGTGAGCTATCCAGGGGCACAGTCTGGTTTTATGAGGCCTGAAGCTTAGACAATTTGGGACCTTTATAAGAAAGAAAATACTACAAACATAAGTTAGGCCTCTGCCCTCGGAAGAAGTACCTTCAGGGAAGCAAGGAGCCCTGAAGTCTGAGTTCGTTGTTCTCATGGTCAAGCCACCTCTAGTCCCTCTGAGACCCTGACAGATTCGGTCCCCAGGCTTCCCACTAGGAGAGGTGGAAGGCTCCAGAGTTACCAGCAAGAGAACTCCCACTTACCTGGTCCAAAGCCAAAGGAGAAGGCGCTTACAAACAGCATCATGCAGACCAGTGCGGTCCAGTGCAGCAGGGCATGCTCAGGGGCAGGAGAAGGGGGTGCAGCGGGCACGATGCTTAAGGCTGGCAGAGGAAGGGCAGTGGGGTCCCCAGCTCCCGGATGAGGCTTGGTTTTCTCAGACGTTGACAAGACTGGCCGCCCTGGGCTCTGGTCGGTCATTGGCCGCAGAGGCGGAGCCAAGCCACTGGGCAGGCCAGAGTCTCCAGGGAAGCCTGACAGCCGAGTGGCATTGGGCACGGCCAGGCAACTTGGGCCTGAGTCCATGGGCACAGCAAAGCTGACAAGGCCGATGCCGCTGACCGACAGGGCCATGAGGGCACAGCCAGCGAGTAACAGGGCCCTGCGGCCCACTCGGTCCACCAGCCCCATGGCGGTCAGGGTGGCTGCCACCTTCACGGCACCGAGCCCCACGGAGGCCAGCACAGCCGAGGAGGCCCCACGGAAGCCGACTGAATGGAAGATGGTGGAGGCGTAGCACAGCACGTTGGGCTGCCCTGTTAGCTGCTGGAAAAGCACCAGCCCCAGCCCCACCATGGTCCGGCCTCGCATGTTATCCCTGGTCCTGAAGAGGTCCAGGAAGGAGTATTTTGGCCTCCCCAGGCCCAGCGTCGTGGCCTCGCCTCCCTGGAGGGGGATGAGGTCCCTGTGGGCTGCAGCATCAACTGTACCAGGGGGGAGGAGGAGGAGGCTGAGGGACTGCAGGAGAGCAGGCGCAGTGGCCCAGCCAAACATATGCCTCCAGCCCCAGAGGGCACCAGCCAGCGCGTAGTTGAGTGCATAGGACAGCAGGATGCCCACGGTGATGCCTGCCTCGTAGAGGGACACCAGCACTCCCCGCTGCCGTGGCCCAACCAGCTCTGACACGTAGATACAGCAGGCCATGGAGGAGAGGGAGATGGCAAAGCCAGCCACTGAGCGGCCCAGGACCAGCCAGGTCAGGGAGCTGGCCAGGCTCAGGCTCAGGCTGCCTGCCAGCAGCACCAAGTTGCTCCCGAGGATGGCTTGCTTCCTGCCATAGCGGTCGATGAGGAAGCCCCCTACCAGGGAGGCAAGGAGAGCCCCCAGGAGCAGACTGCCCACCAGCAGCTCCTGTTCCGAGCAGCTTAGCCCAAAGTCAAGCTGAAGTGGCAGTAGAGCACCCGATATGACTGCCAGTTCATAGCCAAAGGTCAGGCCACCCAGCAAAGACACAGAGGCACACAGGGCCAGGAAGAGTGAGGGTCGGCCTGGAAAACAAAAGTGACAGGGACAGAGTCCCGAATGTTTCCTGCCAGAGCATCCATCCAACCTCCTCTCCCTCTGTCCACCCCTCCATCTCTCCATCTATTCGCTCATCCATTCATGTATCCTTCTACTACATCCATCCGTCTATTCATTTATTCATCCATCCACCCATCCATCCATCATCCATTCAACCACTTCTTGCTTTGTCCGTCCATCCTTCCATCTATCTAGTCCATCCACTCACCCATTTACCCACATACCCATGCATGCATGCATCCACCCATTCGTTCACTTCTTCCTTCATTCCATCCATCTCTCCATCTATCCATCCATTCATCCACTTCTTCCTTCATCCATTTCTCCCTCCATCCTTCCTTCTGTCCATCTACTCCACCCATTCATCCATCCATCCATCTACCCACCCACCCATCCACTCCTTTCTTCATCCATCCACTCCATTCATTCACCCATCTATTTACTAATCAATCTATCCACCCAGCCCTTCATCATTCACTCCTCCAGCCATCTATCTACTCCATCCACCACATTTTCATCCATTCATTGGCCCATTTATCTACCCCTTAATTCACCCAAACATCCACCCATTTTTGGATCCATCTATCCACCCATCTTTGTATTCCATCCCTTATTTACCCAGACACACACCCATCCATTCATGCATCCATCCAATCATTCCAAAATTTATCTGGCATCTACAACACACCAGGCAGTGTTCTTGGGGCTGGCAATACAATGGTGTTTTCAAAGATCTGACATTCTAGTAGAAAAAGGCAAATGATAAATTAATTAATATATAATATAATTTCAGGTGGTGATGGGTGTCGTTTAACAAAAAAAAAGGCAGAGAAGGGAATTCCCTGGCAGTCCAGTGTTTAAGACTCCACACTCCCACTGCAAGGGGCCCGGGTTCAATCCCTGGTCAGGGAATTAGATCCCCCATACATGCCGCAACTAAGAGTTCGCCTGCCACAACTGAGGAGCCCATGAGCCGCAACTAAGGAGCCCACATGCTACAGCTAAGGAGGCAACGAGCTGCAACTAAAGAGCCCTGGAGCCGCAACTAAGGAGCCCACCTGCCGCAACTAAGGAGCCCGTGTGCTACAACTAAGACCCGTGCAACCAAATAAATAAATATTAAAAAAATAAAACTACTTTCTGTGTATTCTTGGATTAAGTAAATGAAGAAATATATTAAGAATGATGGAAGCCACGTTTAAAAAAAGTAAAATAAAATGTGGCCAATGTGATTAAGGAACTGCGTTTTTAACTTATATTTAATTTTAATTAAGTGTGAAAAGAGCCACATGTGGCCGGCAGCTACCATATTGGCAGAGCAGTTAAACAGGTTGCTCTTAATTTTTAATTCACATACGTAAACAAATATTTCTGGAAGCGTCAGGAGCAATCCAGATGTATCTGTCTCACCCATCCCCACCTGGACCTGACAAGAACACTCATAACATTACAGCCAGATTTGTGGAGTGTTTGATCTGGACCAGGCAGTGCTTTGAGCACTTTTAGTGTGAGAGCTCATTTAATTCTCACAACTTTATTATTTATGAATGAGTAAACTGATCATCAGAGACTTGCCTAAGGTCAAGAGTAGTGAGTAGCTGTGTCTACATTCAAAGCCAGGTGGTCTGGCTCCACAATCCCTGCCCTTAACCACTCCTTTATTATACCTTGGCATAATAAGATTTCACCCTGTTCTCTTACTTATGCCTCGCTCCGTCTGTTAGGCAATCTTTGTGCAGGGGGAGGAGTTTCATGGGTGGAGGAATCACCCCCCACTTTCTGCTCACCCTTCTCCCCATCACGTCTGCCCCCCAGGGAGTAGCCTCCTTCCATTCCCTGGCTGGCCTTGTCTTTCCTCTTCATGACCTTCAGTAAATACTCTGGGGAGATTATGCTGCCCAGGTCCTGCCCCTTCTTCACCTCCCTCGGCCCCACCTCCCTCGGCTTCTGGAGTTTACTGCCAGAAGGGAAGGTTCTTCCAGGCCATGTGAGGCAATCAAGTGAAAACACAGAATTTTTCTGCCATTTCCTGGGCTCTTCTTGAGGTGAATGGGAACCCAGCCAAAGGGCTCACAGGCAAAGCTGACTGTCCACAGGTTCTGCTGGAAAATGCAGCAGGACAGGTTCAGGTCACAGTGGTAAGAGCAGAACAGCAAAAATAAAAGTGAGATCAAACAGCAATAATAACAAGTGTCACTGATGGAGTATTTCCTCTCTGCAAAAACTTTAGGTGCCTTCTCTCAATTTATCTTCGTAACAACTCTAGGTGGTACTGTTACAATTATCCCCATTTGACAGATGGGAAACCTAAGGCTCAGAGTGTTCTCACAGCTGGGAAGCAACAGCATCAGAACTCAGACGCTGACCCATCTGACTCCCAAACCCATGCACTTAAGAGCTTTGCTGGATTGACTTCAAGCAAGAAGGGCCGATTAGAGATAGGTGGGGTGTGAGAGAGAGCAGGGGTGTAGGGGGCGGATGTGGAGGGGAAATAAAGTTCTCAGGAAAATCCCAAGTCACAAAGCATGGTGAAGTGCTGACCCATGGAGCTGTGAAGGACAGCCTCAGATGAGTCAGGGCCGCTAGAAAGATGGGGGAAGAGGATTCTCTTCCTTAAGCTTTCCAAGGCTCCCACCACCTGCTCCATTAAGTCCTAACTCCTTAGCATGACCTCCCAGGCCCTTCACGAGCTGGTGGCCCCAGCCCAACTCCTTGGCCACCTCTCCTCCCCACCCCTGTCCCCACCTCTCCAACACACCCTGCAAACACTGGTTCCCGGCACACACCGTAGATTTTCATGCCGCTCTGCCGCTGCACGTGCTGGTCCCTCTCCTGCTCCACCCGTGTTTCCCAAATGCCCACTCATCCTCATCCCGGCTCACCTCCCCGAGGGGCCTCTGGTAATACACGTCTGTTATTTGGCATCAGTCTCGCCGGCTCTGTGGGGAGCTTCCCTTCCCTGTCCCGTCTTCAACTCTCAGTCTCCGGGTCTGGGGTAGAGATGACCTCCCTCCTCCACCCCCACCATCCAGCTCCAGAGGTGCGTCCATGACCCAGATCTGATCAGCCAGCCGGTTCCCTGGCCTTGGACAGTGGTGAATGTCACGTGGCTGAACCTGAGCCAGTGAGAGCCGGTCCAGTCCAGGGTGTTTGCTTCCTTGGGGTACTGAGCTGGTAGTTTACCTGCCTAGAGCGGCTGGGGGCCATCTCCCCTTGGGAGGGATTCCTGACAACACTGCCTGAGCCCCTAGATCCAACCATGCCTGAAGCCGTGGACTTTTCAGTGACCAATAAATAACCCCCCACTCTTTTTTTTTTTTTTTTTGGTTAAGCTAGTTTGAGGGAATCTCTAATTTCTGTACGTCTTCCTCAACTTTCCAAGTCATAGTTTTCACTTCCAACCAACTCTGCTTTCTCCTGCATTTGCTCACACCAAGTAATTGAATAAGTGATGTGTTTACCTTATTGAACTGAGCAGGATGGGGAGAGAGACTTACTGTCTCTGTGCCTCCAGGGCTCCAGCTCCACCCTGACACCCAAGATGGGCTCAGTAAATCTTCTACTGAGTGAACAAATGACTGAGTCAGGGTCCAGGGCGGTGTCTCCACATCCCATTCCAGGACTGTGTCAGATACATTTGAACTTAATCTACTCCTCTAGAGCAGCTGGAGGGATCCTACGATAGCCCAAGTCAGACCACATCGTTCTGCTCAGAGCCCTCCAAGGCTCCCACTTCACTCTGAAAACAAGCCAATGTCCTGAGAGTGGCCTTCAAGGCCCTGTAGGACCTGCCTCCCTTCACTGGGCTCCAGCCACACCAGCCTCCTTCCTGTTCCTCCTCACTCCAAGCCTGTCTCAACCCAAGGCTTTTTACCAGGTGTCACCTCTGCCGGGAAAGCCCTTTCCCTCCATCTCAGAGGCCCCAATCCCCCTTCCCTCTGGTCTCCGCTCAAACATCACCTTCTTATGAGACCTTCCCTGGCCCTCTACTTAAAAATGCAAACTCCCATGGCACCCAGCACTTCGTATTCACTTCTCTACTTGTTTTTCTCCGTGGTACATTTCATCATCTGAAATAACTATATGTTTTACATATTTATTGGGCTCCCCAAGCAGAATGTCAGCCCCAAAGGAACAGGAATTGTTTGTTTGTTTGTTCTCAGTTGTCTCCTGATGCTGGGGACAGTTCCTGGCATACAGTAGGCACTCAGTAAGTACTGGTTGAGTAAACAGATGATTGAATGAATGAATGAACTCAGGACATAGGGAATCCAGAGAGAAAGGATCTTGGCTCTTGAGCATCCTGGGGTTGGGGGGTGGTGCGGTCCAGGGCCTGGAAGTGGAGCAAATCCTGCCCTCCAAATTAGGGTGGCCTAGCCTGGATTTAGGAACCACTCTCCCTTTCTATGGATTGTCTGTCTAAATATAGTATGTGAAGCTGTCCCACACTGGAGGAAATCCCTCAGTTCTCTAAGCCTCTCACTGTGGAAGGCAGAGCTGCCCAGGGAGAGAATCAAGGGGCAGGTGGAGCGGAAAGAGCCCAGGTTTTGGGTGCCCATATCACCAGCTGTAAGTCCCAGGGCACCCTCAGTTGGTGACACTAGAGCGGCATTTCAACCAGTCACAATGTATTGTGTCCCTCCCCCATCAGAGACCTGCCATGTCTTCCCCTGAAACTCCAGGGAAAGACCAGGTTTGAAACTGAACCATGCAAATATCCTCACCCAGAAGGCTGGCTTCCAAATGTCCCAGCAACAGGTGATACTTATAGAGCAGTCACTATAGCCAACCTCACATCCTTTTCCAGAAGCCATACCTGTGTCAGCTGCCTTAATTCCTACAACAGCCCTGTAACACAAGCACTGGTGCCATTCCCATTTTACAGATGAGGCAACTGAGTCACAGAGAGGTAAAGACATTTGCCTATGGTTGTAAAGTGACAGAGCAGGTTCTGAACTCGGGCAGGCTGACTCCAGAATCCCAATGTTGGGTGTGATAAAAAAATAAAAGCTCATGTTAACTGACCATTTACCATGGGCAAGTGGTATATGGAGTAATTAAGTTCATATTCTCACGTCATTCACATGGCTTCCCTGTGATAGGGTGTTTTATGGGGACCGTTTTGTAGATGAGGAAACTGAAGGTCAGAGAGCTTAACTACACTGTCCCAGGTCACGATGCACCTGGGAAGTGGGGGAAGGAGGGCTGGAACCCAGGTCTTTCTGACCCCAAAATCTATACACAGGGCCACTGAGTCCCTGACCCCTAAACCAATGTCTGCCACGTAGTAGGTGGATGAATATTGACCCTTTGATGCTTCCGAATCCAGAGAGAAAAACAGAAACCTTAGTTCCCTGGAGCAACAAAGAAATTCCCCCCGCCATCTCCCCTCTAGTGAGTATCTGGAGAGTAGAGGTTTTGTCTATTTTGTGTAGGGCAGCATCCCCAGGCCTAGAACGGCGCCTGGTGGGAAGTGCTCCACGAGTGGATGAATGAATTTGCTCCCTTCGGAGCCTCCACTTCTTCATCTGCAGAATAGGAACAATTTCACTCGCCTGCTGGACGCTGTAAGGCTTAAAGCGGTCAGGAGAGGGTCTGGCCCCGAGTAAGCGCCCAGTATCAAGTAAGGAGCCCTCTCAGGTCACTTTTTTTCTGGGCAGAAAGGAGCATGGAAGGAAGTGGGCCCACGTCCCTTCCCAGCCACCAGTCAAGGCCTGCTGTCCCGGCTGCCACCCGAGTGGGCTGTATCTGGTCGGGGAGCTGCAGCTCAGGGCAAAGAGTGCGCGCGCAGGGAAAGGGTCGCCGGCCTTCCCTGCCCGTAGCGCCGATCGCGACTTACCCATGCTGAGCAGGACTCCGAGGCGAGCTGGGGGCTCTGGGGACCCGGGCGCGCATCCCCCGGCCGAGTCCCCGCCTCCGCCGCCAGACAAACTTTCCGGCCCGCCTCCAACCTCCGTCCCTCCCTCCCCGCCTGCCCGCCGGCAGCGCAGCTGCCACGTCGGCCAGCCCTGGGCCCCTGAGCCAGGAGGAGGGACAGAGGTGCGCCCTGGACGTCCCCAGTCTGGCCCAGCCTGGCTGGGACCCCACCCACCGTCATCCCCACTGCGGGGAGGACCCCACAAGTTGTCTTTCCCTGTCCTCCCCGCGGGAAGGAGACTTCCCAATCACTGTGGTCCTCTGGTCTGGCCTCAGACTAGGCCACTAGTCTGGCCTCTTCAGCCAGCATGTGTACACACACACACACACACACACACACACACACACACACACACACACACACACTCATGCATCTACACTGACTCACACATACCCACTTCAGCCACTCACTCTCCCACATTCATCTTCCATTCACTGGACACTTAGGTTTGGACACGTCCCACCTGCGTTCAGGCAGGGTCCTAGGCCTGGAGGATGGGCTGGGAGAACCAGACAGTTAATTTTGTTCCTCTGGAGTTTACTTTCTGGTGGGGGAAGAAGAAAGATAAATAACCAAAGGAGCCAGAGAAATACCAGCTAGTAGTGACAAAGGCCAAGCAGAGAATTAAACTAGGGTGCTGGATTAGGCAAGCACAGTGGCTGCTTTCGCTGGGGGTGGGCTTGGGAGGGGATCCCTGGGAAGGCTGCTCTGGGGAGGGGATTTCTGAGCTGAGACCTCAGGTTCCAGACAGAGGGAGACCAAAGGCAAAGGCCCTGCAGGAAGGAGTTTGGGGAGCATAAAAACAGAAATGAAGCCATAGTGTCTGGAGCACAGGGGTTGACAGGGAGGGTGGAGGGAGATGGGGCCTGAGGCAGGGGTTGGCAAAGCGCAGACCACTTAAGTCCTTGGGAGGCCAGGGTTAGGATGGGATTTTATTCCAACTGACACAGAAATGGGGAGTTCTAGCAGGTTATAGGGAGTAAGGGTGGAAACGGGACCACTTGGGAGGCTATTGCAAGGTGAGAGGTGAAGTTGATTTGGACTAAGGTGATAGCAGTGGGGCTGGAGAAAAGTTGGCAGATCGCAGATAGACTTGATAAGGGCTGACAGACTGGGAGAGGAGCAGTCTGGGGTGGGAAAGGAAATGTGAAGTTCTGTTTGGGCTGTGTGGGGTGGGAAAGGAAATGTGAAGTTCTGTTTGGGCTGTGTGATGTTTAAGATGCTCATTAGGCATCCATGTGGAAATAGATGGGCAGTTCCATATAAGAGCCTGGAGTTCTGGAAAGGAGCCAGGCTGGGGACACCCCCACTAATTCTCGCCATCAGGCAAAAACACAAATGCAGGCTCAGCACTCACATGGTCAGAGGCTTATCCAGCCTCTCACTGCATGTTCACATGTAAACACGTTTGTTCACATGCATCAGTAGCCACACCCTCACCCAGCAGGAATCGGGTGCCACCAACACAGATAAGCATCTCAGCAAAGAAGACAGCATCGACATGATCTTCTGAGCCAAGGGACCCATGTACAGTTCTGAAAATGTTAATAGCTGGGGCAGTTGGAAAATATGGCTCCAAAATTCTTTGTTCCTTCCTTTGAAATCTGGGTGTGCTTGTAACTGCTTTGGCCAGTAGGTTGCACAGAGTGACATCGTGTGATTTCTGAGGCTGGGTCACTGTGACACTGGTCACAGACCTGGAGCTCTGAGCTTCTAAGAAGTCTGACTACTCTGAGCCTGCCATGCTGTGAAGAAGCCCAAGGCACACAGAGAGGCCATGTGTGGATCCTCCTGTGATGGTCCTAGCCTTTGAGTCTTCCCAGCACGGGCTCCAGAGCCAGCCTTCAGATGATTCTGGCTCCCAATCCTCAAATCTTTCCAGCTGAGGCCCCAGACATGGTGGAGCAGAGACAAGCCATCCCTCTCGTTCCCAGTCTGGATTTCTGACCCACAAATTCCATGAGTATAATAAAATGGTCATTTTAAATTTGAAGTTTTGGAGTAAATTGTTATGCAGCAACGATACTGGAAACAACAGTTTAAACTATTGAGGGATAATTGATTTAAGCACTTTATGTGTATTTACAACTGCCTAATGAGTAGGGATTATTAAAATTTACCCCCATTTTATGAGTGAGGCAAAGGAAGTAAAGTAACTTGCTTGCATAATAAACAAATAAATAAAAACAATAGTGCTGGGACTTCCCTGGAGGTCCAGCGGTTAAGACTTCACCTTCCAATGCAGGGGGTGAGGGTTTGATCCCTGGTCGGGGAGCTAAGATCCCACATGCCTCGTGGCCAAAAACCCAAAACATAAAACAGAAGCAATACTGTAACAAATTCAATAAAGACTTGAAAAATGGCCCACATCAAAAAAAGTCTTAAAAAAAAATCAATAGTGCTTAAGGACACACACTAGTATACAGCTGATCTGGAAGTCAAACTTACGGGGAAAACTGGGCTCTTATCCATCACACTCTACTGCCTTTCTGGCATGGAGAAGAGCCCAAGGAGGCCCCTTGGTCATTGCCATGTGACAATTCCTCCTTCATATGAGTATCTGGAATTGTCACCAGGAGACCTGGTACAGAAAAGCCTGGGCTGTACCATTCCTGAGATAACCTATAGAAATCATATGACGAAAAAGGCATGAAGTCATTGATCTTTGATTTCTATGGCTTGCATTAAATCAGGAAGATGTTTGCATGCCTGCTGTCAGGTTCTATCTCTCCTAGAGAATAGAGAATCCCTCTTCACTGGTTGCCCCAAATGAGAAAGGAAAAGTTCTAATCGGGCATTTTGGTAGGCATCTTCAAAAATGGCTTCCCTTGAGGGTAGGCAGGACCTAGTGACCCACTTCTAACAAATAGAATACAGAAAAAATGATGATTGTTATTCTAGAGATCAGGTTATAAAAGATAGCAATTTCCGTCTTGCTCACCCTCTCCTGATCTCTTCTTACTCACTCACTCTGATGAAGCCACCTGTGTGTTGTGAACTGCCCAATGGAGAGTCCCACATGGCAAGAATTGAGGGTGGCCTCCAGGCAGTAGCCAGGGAGGAACTAAGGCCCTCATATTAACAGTCTGTGAGGAACTAAATCCTGCCACTAATCAAATAGTCATACAAACAAACAAAAAGACAATGCAAAAGAGGAGAGATTCACAGGGGCACCAGGAATTATCAAGGTTGTTTTTTCCCTCCTATGAGAAGTCAGGGAGGGCTTCCTTGAGGAAGTGACATTTGAGCTGAGAATGGAAGGATGCCTAGATGGGTCTAGGCAACAAAGAGAGGGAAGAGCACTTCTGACATGGGAAATAGCAGGTGCAAAGACCCCATGGCAGGAGGGAGCCTGGCAAGAATGAGACTGAGAGAAAGCAAACGTGTTTGAAGATCACAGAGCAGAGGGGAGTTTGGTGGGAGATGAGTCTGAAAGAGGGACATAGGGGCGCATGCAGGACCTCATGGATCTTTATCTGAAGCACAAGGAGCCACTGAAAGGTTTTAAAAAGGTTTCCTACCACAGAAGCCAGAACCAGTCTGACCATAGCAAGCCTAGGACTTGTAAAGATGTTTGCACAGTGGATTTTCCAAGGAGGGTGTTGGAGGTCGGAAGGAACGAAAAGTACCTACAAACTGAGAAGGTATCTTGAGAATAAAAAAAGAGGCAGGCAGCTCCATATAATCAATGGATCCGTTTGTTATAGGGTAACTTACAGGGTAGGAACTGGTGGACAGCAATCCACCCAGTGCATTTGCAGCTGCACTCTGAACCTTCAAGGGGCCATTGCGACAACTTTATAGTTAACCTAGGGTATGGGGGCACATGCTTGGAAACAGGAAATGTATTCCTAAGTCAAGATTTATGAATGGGTAACTAGTTCTGTAGGTACTAGGAGTACGTCAGCAAAGGTCTTCATCATTGTTTGGAGGCTAACGGAGCATAGAGGTCACCTGGACCTAAAGATCATTAAACAATATCTATTAACTACAAAGCCCTTGATGACAGAGCAAAGATTTACTATGCAGAACAGCCGTAGGTAGGGTCAGTGGAAGGACAGCAGGAACTGCACAGACTCAAGATGGCGTCAGTTATGTTAACAGCCATACAGAGGGGTTCAGACAGATTTGGTAACCATGGAGATGATCATGTGGACACTAACAATTATGATAATGAAACTACAAACCTGGGAAACTGGGCACTATAAATAGAATTGTTTCTGGGTGAGCTTTAAGTATGCTGACTGACGAAAGGTGCTGGAAACCACATTATGTCAACACAAAGGGTCTGATGATGGAAAAGGTGACCTACCCTGTGCATGAATGAACGCAGGGACTGTGGCGCTGAGGGTTGGTGTCAGTCGTAGCAACCCTCAGACCCAAGGGCCTTTCTTCAATATTTCAAACAGGGTCTCAGTGATGGGGGAAGGCAAATGCACACATGAAGAGTGTATGCAATCCACCAGGTACCCTCATGAGCAACATCTTATTTAATTTTAATAAGCTATGGCTAAAGTAAAACTAATTATCTTCTTTCTGAAGATGATGGATCTGAAACTCAGAGAAATAATGTTTGTTGCTGCATCACACAGTGTGACAGGCACTTGAGGCTGCCTCCACTATGTGTGAGAGTGAACACATATACATTAAAAAAAAATCTGGGAAGAAATGTTATATCATAGTTGACGGGGGGGGCGCAGATTGATGGCAGGGACAGGGGTTCTTCAATTTTTCTTGTGGACAAAACTGTGTATTGTAAGAATTTGTTATAGCCTGTATTAGGTTTGCAAATAAAATAAACAGTAAAAGTTTATTTGCTAATCACTCCCAGTTCGGCTTGGGTTCTGTCTCCTTTGAAAAACTCTGCAGCCTGATTATCCCCACCACCCTCTCTGACTCTCAATTATTATTATTATTTTTCTGTAAGATGGGCTTTCATCATTTAACTTTATTCCTCCTGAATGCACTCAATAAACGGTAGCTGTTACTATCCTAGCTCTAAAGACGACGTCGGACACATGGTTCATTGTCCACCAGCCACACCCGACTCTGACTAGTGTAAGCCCCTATTGGGGGGGAATTCAGGAGCCCAGGGACGAGGAGTTCCAAGAAGAGAACTCCTGGGGGTGCAGCTTCCCAGGATCCAGAAAGACTCCTGAGAAGAGCAGATTCCAAAAAAGTTTTTCCGCGAGAAGCACCGAAGCTTTCCGAAAATAGCCGAAGAGCTGGGATGCAGGGGCCAACAAAGCCGACCGCGAGAGTCACCAAGGGCTTCCGGAAAGAGCCGAGGAGTGGAAAGAGCGGTTTACCGAGAGTTGCCGAGAGTTTACGGAGATAGCCGAAGAGCGGGGAGGCGGGGCCACTAGGCTTCGAAAAGAGCCGAAAGGTTGGGAGGAGGAACCACTTTCACAAGGCGGAAGTGTCGGCGTTCGAGTGGCCGAAGAGCTCCGAGGATTTCCGAAGCTAGACGAAGCAGTTCCGACAGTTTCCGAAGAGGGCCGAGGGTCTCCGAGCGGCTATGCGGAGGCGCAAACATGGCGGAGGCAGGGCCCGTTGCGAGTGAGCTGAACGAGGGGCTATCGCCCGCGGCCGAAGCACTGGTAGCGGCCCGGGAGCGGAGCAGACGCTTCTTAAGCGGCCTAGAGCTGGTGAAGCAGGGCGCCGAGGCGCGCGTGTTCCGCGGCCGCTTTCAGGGCCGCGCGGCCGTGGTGAAGTACCGCTTCCCCAAGGGCTACCGACACCCGGCGCTGGAGGCGCGGCTCAGCCGGCGACGGACTGTTCAGGAAGCCCGGGCGCTGCTCCGCTGCCGCCGCGCAGGTGAGGCCGCCCGGCTTGGGGGCGTGGGGGACGCGGGTAAGCGGCTCCCCTGCGCTGCGGGCTGCGATTTGCCTCAGTTTCTCTGTTTGTACCTTCTGCATGGCTTTCCGTTAAGAAATGTCATCCTTTCATCCTTCTTTTCGTTCATTAACTCTTCAGAAGCCGCTTGGCCTTGCAGCGACTAGCATTTGTCCCGGAGCCATTGGCGCCAGGTTCAGTTCTAGGCTCTGACACTCTTGCTCAACATTGCGCATGACATTTAACTGTCCTGAACCTCGGTTTCCCCATTTGTACCGTCTCAGTTTTCGATCATTATCTTTTTTTTTCCTTTTAAGAAGCAGACGTAATTACAAGTACTTGCCCAGAAGCCAGGCTCTCTGGGTTCAAAATACTCCACTCCTTCATATATAGCCTTTCAGCAAAGTTATATAACCTCAGCCTCAGTTTCCTCACATGTAAAGGGAAGTCATTGTAGCTATATCCATCTCATAGGGATGTTGTGACCATTAGACAAGATGTGTATGCCATGTATTATGTTTGAACGTAGGACTGACTTGTGGCGCTCAGCAAACATTAGATTTCATTCAGCTGTTTATTTTTTCATTAAAACATTGCACCATGACTATAAACCTTGTCCTCAGATGAGAAACGTAGGCTCAGAGAAGTAACTTGCCCAAGCGACCCAGCCAGGCTCTCAGCCCGTATCCCTCTGACCCAGAAACACTGGCTTTTCACTTTTACACTTCCTACCTTTGTTTCTGTCATTGGTATTTTTTAGGTGTCTGCTGTATTCCAAGACACTGTTAGGTGCAGGGAGATCTGGAGGAAATTCAGTAGCGGACAAGCAGATGCACCTCTCCTCTGCCCTTGCTCAGATTTAACGACATTATTCACGTGTTCATATTTTCTGTTTTCACCCTCTCCAAGATCTAAGTTCTGTTAAGCAGGGATCGTGCCTGCTTTGTTTTCTGCTGTGTCCCAACAGATTTGTCTCCAGTATCTAGAAGCGTCTTGAGGGTGATTGACATTCAATGAAGATTCATTGAATCTTCAAATTCAGAGAAGTCATTGAATTATTGGGAGTATTGATCTCATGTTATAGAAGCAGAAATGGCAGCTTAGAGAAATTAATGTGACTTTAAAGTTATACAGCTAATAGGGAAGGGAGCAGGGATTTAAACTTGTCCTTCCTCTCTATAAAGATGAATCTCCAAGCCGGCACATGGCTTGGCCTCCTGCTGGTGTCCTTGTCAGGTAGAAACGGCTCTGACTGGGCTGTGCTTACCCTTCTGGTTCTTTATTTTGTTTTGTATTTTAGCAAATAAGTATGACAAATGAAGTCCAATCATAAAGGGTGGAAGGGAGGAGGGAGCTTTGGCTCTGCTCACCTTAGCTATGGGGTGGTCTTAGCACAGCCCTGCAGGGGAAACTTCCAGAGAAGTTAAGCTGTACCATTCTGCAGCATTCCTAAATCTTTTTCCCAAAATACGCAGATACACACTGTAAAAAACTGGCTCAGTCTTTGAAACTTAAGCTTACTATTAAAAAAAAAAAGTAGTATCTAATTCAATGACCCCTTATGTCTTGGTTGCAGGAATATGTGCCCCGGTTGTCTTTTTTGTGGACCATGCTTCCAACTGCTTATTCATGGAAGAAATCGAAGACTCAGTGACTGTTCGAGATTATATCGAATCCATTATGGAGACTGAAAAATCTCCCCAAAGTCTCTTTGGCTTAGCCAAGGCAATCGGACAAGTTTTGGCTCGAATGCACGATGAAGACCTCATTCATGGTGATCTCACCACGTCCAACATGCTCCTGAAACCTCCCCTGGAACAGCTGAGCATCGTGCTCATAGACTTTGGGCTGAGTTTCATTTCAGCACTTCCGGAAGATAAGGGAGTTGACCTGTACGTGCTAGAGAAAGCCTTCCTTAGTACCCATCCCAACACCGAGAGTGTGTTTGAAGCCTTTCTGAAGAGCTACTCCGCTGCCTCCAAAAAGGCCAGGCCAGTGCTTAAAAAATTAGATGAGGTGCGCCTGAGAGGGAGAAAGAGGTCCATGGTGGGGTAGAAGAATTCTGTGACGACCACAGACGGTTAAGCTGTTCACAGTAACTTTGAAGGAATGCTGTTAATATGAGATCCGACCTAAATAAAGGTGGTGGGATATTTTTAGGTGCCGTCTGTGATCATGCTTCTTAGGCATTATCATCTGCAGTTGACTGTTCTCAAGAGCTTACTCTGTACATAAGACATGTCTGGCAGAACTGGGCATTCAGAATAAATCTCAGGCTTTCTCTGCAATTGTGCCATGTACACCTCAGATCGAGGGCATGGCGTTACAAAACATTGAACCACATACTGAGAACCTTATGCTGTTTTCAGTCTTGGTGAAGCAAGGACAGAGTCTCAGTTGGTGACAGTATGTCTTTATCAGCCCTCTAACCCAGCCTTTTTTGTTGTTGTGTTCACGACAGACTCCTCTTTGAAACCAATACAGTGGGTTACAACCAGCATTTTAAGAAAGAAATGGAATCAGAGATTAGAAAATATCAGAGCACATTACATGTAGTATTGTAAGTATCGTTTTATGAAACTTGTTTGAAATGTGTATATAGACAATGGTATGTACTAGGTTTTGATGTAAAATACAGTTCTTTTTGAGCGTCATGGTAAAAAAAAAAGCTGAAAAATGCGCTTAACTCCAATTTCTCCTTTTTAAAAAAAGCAGGCTCATAGCTTTCAGGCAACTGAAATTTATGTAATTCTGTACAAGACTTTTTATTTTTGTTGCTCTGTGTTTTTATGGCTATCTTCTAATTAAGATAAGTGATTGGTATAAAGTTCCTTTTAATTTCTATAGGTAAAAAAGCCGGTTTATATCAAAGACAGTAAGTAGATTGAGCAAAGATAGTGAAGTAGCTTGGAAATGACTGAAGTTTGATAAAAACCTGGTTTAAGAGAAGGTGCAGGAAAACTGTATTAAGATGCAAAGTACCGCGAATTAGCTCACACTTATCCTTGCCCAGTTTCTTCCCCCAAAGAACTTGTGTGTGTGTTGGGAGGGAGGTAGGTATAATAAAACACTTTCCTCCTTGTAAGCTCTAACTAGCAAGTCAATATTTTGAGTGCGGGCACTGTACTGGGTACCAGGTGCAATGATGAGCGGGATGGACAAGCATTGTTCTCATGGAGTGAACATTCTGGAGCAACTTGGACTGTGTCAGTTTTGTTCACCACAGTTATCACTCTGCACACGGCAGATGCCCAGGACTGAAAAAAAACCTCCCTTTCTGGGTAGTGGTAACTGGTTGAGAGAACTGACATCATTGTTTGGTTACTACACGTCAGGCATTGAATCTAAAACAACGCTAAATTAGGTATTGTCACCATTCGATAGAGAAACGGGCTCAGAAGTGGGGGAGCTTGTCCAACATGTCACAGGTAGCAAGGGGTACTTTTCCCTGGCCCCAAAGCCCGTATGCTCTCCACTGATCCTTTAAGAAATGAGATGCATTTCAATATATGACACATATTATTATAATATGTGTTGGCATTATGTTACACGATTTTCAAATAATTCCAAGGCCACAGGAGCTGGCCATAATTTTTTTCAATGAATATTCTCAACGTGACTGAGGGCTCATTCCCCAGTTTCCTCATATACTGTACAGCTAATATGGCTGATCTCTACCTCGTGGGGAGAATGGTTGACCCATGTGTGCAGCAGATACCTAGCGCTCGCTATGTGCCAGGCACTGGAGATACGGAGGGGACACGAATCTCTCTGGAAACAAACTGAGTACTTAAGACAATTTCAGACAGTGATGAGGGCTGTAAAGCAGCGGTCCCCAACCTTTTTGCCACCAGGGACCGGTTTCGTGGAAGACAGTTTTTCCGGGGGGTTGGGGGCGCTGGTTGAGGCAGTCATGCCAGCGATGGGGAGGAATGGGGGGCAGCAGATGAAGCTTCGCTCGCTTGCCCGCCGCTCACCTCCTGCTGTGCAGCGCGGTTCCTAGCAGGCTACGGACCGGTACTGGTCCCGATCCGAGGCCCGGGGGTTGGGGACCCCGGCTGTAAAGGATGCTGAGACTCTGCGTGACCTCGAGTGGAGTGGAGGGAGAGGGGGGAGTGGTCAGGGAAAGCCTCGATGAGGTGACCTTGGGAGTAAGACGTGACGGAGAACCAGGAGATGGGGCATGGGACGCCATGTACCAGGTTGGTGAAGGAGGAGCATCCCTGAGGGACAGCAAGGCTGGTGGGGCTGGTTTGCGGCCAAGCGAGGAGGAGCAGGAAGTGAGATCAGAGAGGTGGGTAAGCGCTGGGTCATGCAGGGCCGAGTAACAAGGCTGGGTTTTTATTCTTAATGCAGCTCAGGAGGTTTTAAACCAGGAACATCTGATTTACATTGTGAAAGGATGACATTGGTAGGAAAAAAAAAAAAAAAACTGCAAGGGGCCAGAGTGGAGGCAAGAAAACAGTGAGAAGGTTAGCCTGTGATGACGGTAGACCAGGGTGGAGGCGTCGGCAGGCATGCCGCAAGCCGTGTGGCAGTCACCGGGGTATGTGACACGGCGTCCAGCGGCTGTGGGAGTGGTGGCAGCAGCAGCAGGGAAGCAAAAATGACCTCTGCAGGCATTAAGAGGGAGAGGGAGACACCGGAGGCTGGAGACACTTCACACGTGTTCCCAGCAGGAGTACTTCCTGTCTTCGTACTCAGCCCGTGGCCAGGCCAGGGAAATAAGGATTAACAAGCCTTGCTAGGGGAGCAGGGGATTCCTCTCCTAGTTCAGTGTCTCACAGAGGGCTAAGGAGCCCTCTGCGATCCCAGACCCCTCAAAGTCCACAGGGGACAGACAGCCTGTGCTTTGCACCGATGAGCCAGCGGCACCAGCAGCATGTGAATTCCCACCGGTTATAACGGATGAGGAAACGCTCTTTTTTTTTTTTTTTTTTTTCCTATTGAGGTTTTTTTTTTTTTTTCCTCCAATTCGCGCTGTCTCGACGCACGTACGTGTCACCAGCTCTTTTTTTTTTTTTTTTTTTTTTAAATTTATGGCTGTGTTGGGTCTTCGTGTCTGTGAGAGGGCTTTCTCTAGTTGTGGCAAGTGGGGGCCACTCCTCATCGCGGTGCGCAGGCCTCTCATGATCGCGGCCTCTCTCGTTGCGGAGCACAGGCTCCAGACGCGCAGGCTCAGTAATTGTGGCTCACGGGGCCAGCCGCTCCACGGCATGTGGGATCTTCCCAGACCAGGGCTCGAACCCGTGTGTCCGGCATTGGCAGGCGGACGCTCAACCACTGCGCCACCAGGGAAGCCCCAGGAAACACTCTTAACAGTGAGAAGTAGGACGTCCTAGGGTCACAATAAGTGACAGAGCTGGGATTCAAGCCCACATTTTTAACAACAGTTAACTTTATTGAGCAGTTACTAAGTTCTTTGTGTGCATTAACCCATCTTACAGAGGAGACAACTGAGGCACAGAGAAATTCAGTCTTACCCAAGGTCACACTGCTAATGAATGGCAGAGCCAGGGAAATGTGATGTGACACAGACGTGTCCAACACTGAAAAGGACACAGGCCCACATCTCCAGGGAAATTGTGGCCAGTCCGCCGGCCACAGAATGGAGTTACCCAAGCCTGGCCTACTGAGTGCCCCGTATAGGCGTGCTCTTATTAAATGATCTGAGCTGGCCAAGAGGAGATGGGACCACCTGCACTCAAGAGGCACGTGGGCTATAATCTCTGCCATAACTGAGGACGTTAGCCTGAATCCTGATCCTGGTTCCCATACAATTTTATTTACAAAAACAGGCAACTGGTTTGTGGGCCACACTTTGACGTTTTAAAATATTACATTAACATATTTGTCTCAGTTAACTGAGTTTTAGGGGCCCCCTTCAGTTTGTGCCCTAGGCAGGTGCTTCTCTTGCCTCGCCAGAGCCCTAACCCTGCCGTCACCAACTGACGCAGCCCCTGACAGTGAGTGCCCACGTCCTTACAAGGGCCTGCCCCAACCCTCTTTCTGGAACTGGGTATCTCCTCTTTTGTCTTGAATTCAGGGCCCTGTAACTCCAAAGGACTGAGTTCCCCTTTCCCCGAACCCAGTGGAGTGGCTCTCCTTCGCCACCAGAGGTCGCAAGTTACCGTCATTCTCTGTGCAAAGAAGTCAAAGAGAAACTTCCCTCCCCTTCCATCCTCTTCCACTTCCTTCTCTCCTCCCCTCCTCCTCCTCCTCCTCTGTCCTCCCCTCCGCCTCCATTGTTCTCCTTCCTCTCCTTCCCTCTCTTCTTTCTGTCTCCCTCCCTCCTTCCCTCCTCTCTCCCTTGAACTTGTTCATTTATTCACTCAGCACCTTAGCTGAGTGTCCAGATGTGGTGGGCACCATGCTTAGCACTCAGGATCCTAGTGAGCAAGACAGACCAGACGTGGGGACGTCTAGTTCCCTCCCGCCTTGATTTTGTCATCCGTTCTCTCACTCGCTCGCTCACTAGGCATTTAGCAAGCATGTTGGCTGTGTCCAGCTCAGTGCCAGATCCTGAAGAAGCTACAGTGACGAGGAAGTCCCCCTACCACTACCCCAGTGCCGCTGCAATCAATGATTTCCCCACTGCTCCCTGTCCACCACCCCCCGCCCCACTCCTGCCCCTGCATTCTTCCTCAGCAGCCAGAGACACCCTTGTAAAGCCAGAGGATGCCACTTCCCTCTTCAGAAGTGTGATGGCTTCCATCCCATGTCTCCTTGCTCACCAGCTGCATGGCTTGGGACCCCCTCACTGTACCTCTGAGCCACCGTGTCCTCATCTGTAAAATGGACTAACAGTGGTGTCTACCTCGTGGAGCTGCTGTGAGCACTCTCCTGGGTCGGAATTCCCAGGAAGCACACTCAGCGACGCAGTTTAGCATGTAGGATGTTTATTAAGGTGTCAGCCTCCAGAGAAGGGAAGCAAGGGAAGGAAGCAAGGGAGAGCGGGGGCAGAAGTGGGGCTGAGAGGCAGACCCAACCACAGCCTCAGCCAGCTTCCCCGCCCGGCGGAGCGGGGTGTCTGCAGCTACAATGGCCCTGCAGAGATGTCCCAAGTTGGGCAGAGATGGCCAGGCCTTCATAATCTCACATCACCCAGACACGAGCGGGCCACCCCTGGAAGGGTTTGGGCTTGGATGAGGCCACTCTGCTTGTGACTCGATGCCTGAAGGGGAGACAGATGAAGGCTGCCTGCTGACTACATCTGCATCCGGGGCAATCGGTCCTTCCTTGTAGAGGAGCTGGGTCTCACATCAACCGCCCCCCTAAGCATTAATGAAATAATGCACGTAGAGCGCTACTGCAGTGCGTGGCACATCGTAACAATTAGCTGCTGTTGTTATTATTATGTAATTTATATCGCTACTATTTTTAGAGACCAACAAACAGGCGATTATAATACAGCATCATTTGCTTCGCTTTATAAGCCAAGAATACACAGGTGCACATTGCCTGGCCCCAGCCCTAATCTATCTGAATCAAAAGGTCTCAGGCTGGGCTGAGAATTTTCATTTCTAACAAGTTCCCAGGTGATGCTGAGGCTGCTGTTCTGAGACCACTGCCCTAAGGGAAATCAAGGGGTTTCATGGGAAGATCAGGAAATGGATGCTGGTAGGGCAGAAACAATAGTTCTTTGCTCTACCCCTTTTACAGAAGAGGAAGCTGAGGCTCACAGATGCTAAGCACCTTGCCTAGAGTCATCAGCCTGTATGGTAGAGACTGTGCTAGACATTGTCTGTTGCCTACTAAAAGCCAGCCCCCTTATTCCTTTTGGACAGGGCCTGGATTTGTCCAGGTATGTATTAGGTGCAGATGGCTTTATCTCAGAGAAGCTCAGATTGGTCCCTGATATAGGGGTGGGCATGTGACCTTTTTCTGGCCAATAAGACACAAGAGAAAATTGCAAAGTTTGCTTTTGGGGAAAATTTTGCTTCTTACAGAAGGTGAGAGAATTCCAATCCAAGAGCATGGGATATCTTTCTGACCCCCTCTTCTCACTTTGGGTCAGCCACACGGTTCTTCCAATAGGCAGTCATGCTCCCATCTCAGGGCCGTTGTACTTGCTGTTCCCTTTGCCTGTCACACTGTTCCTCACACATCCTCACATGGCTGCTGCCTTCACTTCCTTCAATTCTCTGTCAAACACCACTTTGTCTTCCATGAGCACCCTGTATAGAAGCTAACACCCCCAGCCTCAGCCCTCCCCATCACCTCCCCAGCTTTGTCTCCGTCCCATTCACGAGCACCTGCTACCATTTATATTCACTTGCTCATTTGCTTCTTGTATGCTCTGGGGGGCAGAGGGTCCTGTTTGCTGCACTGTCTCAGCCCTTGTTTCTCTGTTGGTGCCTGGAAGGTAGTGGGTGCTCAGTAAACATTTACTGAATTGAGTTGGATTCCCTCATACAAGCCCAGCCTGCTTGTTGGAAAAAAGACCAAGGAGCCACGTGAGCCTTCCTCCCCTATGCCAAACTCACACACACACCCACACCCACCCCGCCCCCCCACCCCACCTACCCACAGTCTTCCCTGCTGGAGGCAAAGCAGAGTAGGGTCCTGGCCTGCAGCTTGGAACAAAAAACAGTCAGAACCCTGGGGGTTTGGTGCCGATCAAAGGCCTCCTGATGTTTGTAAGCCTTCGCTCTCTGCCGGGGATAGAGGGGGTTAGGGGATGGCCCAGAATCCAGAGTTAGTTGTAGCTCCAGGCCAGGAGAGTCCGGGCCCTCCCCCTTTCCCCGTAGAGAGGAAAGGCCCTGAGAGGTCAAGTTGCTTGACTCCCTCCCTCCAGGGTATCTCAAGGGGTGACTTATCCTAGCCCCAGCCTCAGCCTACCTGCTGGGACTTGCTTCAAAGCCAGTATTGCTCTTGGAGCCGTAGAGGCCTTGACCAAGATGTCACGCTGAAAGATGCTGACCGTGGTACGGGGCTCAGTGAAGGGAGTGGGGGAAGCACTGAGAGTCCCTTCCGTGCAGGTGAAGTGGAAACTGGTGCCCATACTCTCCCCTCAGGCTCTCTCCCTCTCCCTGCTTTATGTTTCTTCTTAGCACTAAGCACCATGTGATATGCTATATATGTCACTCATGCATCTTGTTATAGAGCTGCCAAAATAAAAGCTCTATGAGACCAGAGACTTCTGCTTCATTCGATCACTGCCATAGCCCCAGCACCCAGAAAGATGCCTGGTACATAGTATGCGCTCAATTCATATTTGTTGAACGAATGATATGCATGATTTTGGTCGATGTTCATAGTAATAAAATACACTTTATTTAAAGCATGTTCAACTATTCAATAGTTGATTGAAACCCTGCTACGTCCCAGGCACTGGGACTATAGCACGGTACAATCTGGACTCCTTATGCTCATGGGGCTTCATCTAGGAGGGAATAATTTCAAATGGTGAATCATGCTGTGAAGGAACAACTCAGGGGATTTTTATACAGAGGGAGTGTTGGAGAGTTGAGGAAGGCTACATTTCATTAAATTAGGTATTCACGGAGGCCCTTCTGAGGAGGTGACGTCTGAATTGAGACCTGAGTGAGGAGAAGGAACCGGCCACTATGAAGGGATGGCGGGGAAGGAGTGGGGAGGAGAGATCCAGGCAGAGGGAGCAGTCAGTGCAAGAACTTGGCATGTTCAAGGAGCAGGAAGAAGGTCACAAAGAGGGTGGCATCCAATGATTGAGGGGAAGGCAGGGGACATGGTGTTGAAGTATTAGGCAGGAGTCAGTCATTCATGTAAGTGACCAGCATAGTGCTCGGCACATAGCAAGCCCCTTAGTAACTGAGCTGATGAGTATAATCAGTGTGCATGTGTATATATATATATATATATATATATATATATATATATATATACACACACACACACACACACTTTACAGAGGTTGTAATTTGCGTATTAAAAAGGAGGGTAGTGGGCTTCCCTGGTGGCGCAGTGGTTGAGAGTCCGCCTGCCGATGCAGGGGACACGGGTTCGTGCCCCGGTCTGGGAAGATCCTACATGCCGCGGAGTGGCTGGGCCCGTGAGCCATGGCCGCTGAGCCTGCGCGTCTGGAGCCTGTGCTCGCAGCGGGAGAGGCCACAACAGTGAGAGGCCCGCGTGCCGCAAAAAAAAAAAGGGGGGGGGGTTTAGTGATGTGTATCAGTAGAATTTCAGCTCTGTTGTGCCCTGGCTGTGGGACCTTGGACAAATGTCTTAATTTCTATGAGCCTTAGTTTCCTCATCTGTCCAATGGGCATACCAGTGGGAATGAAAATAAATGGTAGTCAAACCATTCTCTGACTGTGGAAGTTCTTTAAGAATTCCCTCCCCCGACACACACAAAAGATAAAACACACCAAAAAAAAAGAAAAGAAAGAATTCCCTCCCACACTCTACTTTCTTTTCAGTGTAAAAGGGGGAAGAAACAAAGGCAGGGAGCTAATTAGTGGGTCCAGCCTTGGAGCCCCCTTGCCCCCTGTAGAGTTCTAAGTCATCCAGCTAGAGGCCTCATGTCTGCAGACTCTCCTTCCTATAAGAAGCTCTTCTCCAGGGGAGAAAAGTAATAATGGTGGTAACATTTACCAATTGCTGTGTGACAAACTGCTCCAAAACATAATGGCATAGAACAACCATTTATTGTGTTTTCAGATTATGTGGGTCAGAACTTTGGACAGGGCAACCCAGGGATGTCTTTTTTTTTTTTTTTTTTAACCGAGGGATGTCTTTGATCTACCACGCCTGGGGCCTTAGTTGAAAGGCGAAGGGCTGGAATTATCTGAAGGCTCATTCACTCATATGCCAGTTAGTTATTGCTAGTGGCTTCTTGGGAGCCTCGGTTTCTCTCCATGTGGTTTTACTGCCTGGTTTAGTTTGAACTCCAAATATGACAGCTGGGTTTCAAGGGCGAGAGTCTCAAAGAGTGAGGGAACCAGGCAGAAGCTGTACCCACTTTATGGCTCAACCTTGGAAATCACGTCACATCCATTCTGCCATGTTCTATTGGTTGGTGCATCACAAGCCCCCACCCACTTTCCAGAGGTGGGGACATAGACCCCCAGCTCTCAGTGTGAAGTATTAATCCCATTGTAAGAGGAGCATATGGGATGCACACATAGGATGGAAGATATACATTGGTGCCGTCCTTGGAAAATCTGCCACAAGCAGAATAACAATGGCCAATTGTTGCACACTTACCGTATGCGAGTACTGTGCTATACCCTCGCCTGTTAATCCTCCCAACATCCCTATGAGTTACATACAATTCTTGTTCTCATTTCAGATAAGGAAACTGAGGCCCAATGGAATTAAATGTCTTGCCCAAGTTTGCGTAACAAGCAAGTGGTACAGCCAGAATTTGAGTGTTGCTTCATCCAGTGCGGTGTGACAGGCTCAATAAGGTAATGAAAATGGATTATTGTAAGGATTAAATAAATTAATACATGTAAAGTGCTGCAAACAGTGCCTCACACATAGGTAAGTGCGGTATATGTGCTTGCTATCATTAACGCTATCATTATTATTATTACTACATTTGAGTCACCAGATTGAAACCTCTGCTCTAATAGAAGATATCTGTACTCTGAATCTCTCAGCTGGTTCCAGAAACAGGGAGCCAGTCCAGGGGTGCTGGGTGCAATATACCCTGGTCCCAGTTGCCTCCACTCAGGCTTTGGGGAATGGACTTGAGTTTCTATGATGTCAGCTGGTCCAAATCCCCAGGACTCGTTTTTCCTGTTTGGAGCACCCCATCCTCCCACACCCAGGCCTCAAATGTCCAAAGTGCTCCCTGCAGGGCCTCGCCAACCATCCAAGGCTGTCTGACACTAACCTGGCTAGAACCTTTGATGAAGCCGACTATTGGGCTGGCTTGAGGTCAGGTCTCCAACTTGAAAGGACATGGGAGAAGGTTTCGTCACAGTCTGCAAAGGGTGCATTGGGAAATAACTTGCCCTAGGGGTTTACGGGAATCATGGCAGCATGACCGGGATAGGAAGTGAGCACTGCACCTCTTCCAGGGCCTTTCTCTTGCCATCTCTTGGTTTCCCAAATTTCAGATCTTTGCATCCAATTTTTGGAATTTTGCCATAACCATGCACTTTCCATACTAAGAGTTACTTAGTATTTTTCTTTGAGTTGCTTCACATTGTAAACTTCAATAGATTTAACTTAAAAGGAGGATTGTTTTAAAATCATGGGCTTTAGTTAAAAAAAAAAAAAAAGAAAGAAATCACTTGTCCTAAGTCAAAAGTAATTAGAAGAATAAATAAAATAAAAAGAAACCAGTGCTGTCCAGTCGCAGCAAGATGTCGAAGTCTCTGGCCCTGAAATCTTCTTTGGCTGTTACAAAGAGAGTTACCAAGTGATGAGGTGTTAAAGGGACACTAACACCCAGCCGAGACCCTCTCCATGGTGTAATGAAGAGTTAAAGAAAATTGACACAGGGAATAACTTTCACTTTGTGGGATTAAATGTTATTTAAATACCATCTAGTACAACATAAAATGATCTGTGTTTCCTTACGGGTCTGCCTCTCATGTGTTGAGAAATATTCCACCATCTAATTCGGTCTCAATGACAGCTCCTTTCTGTCCCTCCCTCAGAGATATGAAGACATGTCCACAGAAAAACCTGCACACAAATGTTCATAGCAGCATTATTATAATAGCCCAAAAGTGGAAACAACTCAAATATCCATCAAGTGATGCATGGATAAATAAAATGTTTTTATGTATTTATACAATGGAACATTATTTGGCCATAAAAATGAGAGAAGTACTTATACATGCTACAGCGTGGATGAACCTTGAACAAAATCATGCTAAGTGAAAGAAGCCAGACACAAAGGACCACATATTATATGATTCCATTTATACAAAATGTCCAGAATAGGCAAATCTAGAGAGACAGAAAGTAGATCAGTGGTTATCTAGGGCTTTGGAGGTTGGGGGGAGATTGGGGGTTGGTTGAGACTGTTAATGGGTGTGGGATTTCTTTCTAGGATGATGAAAAATTTCTATAATCGATTATAGTAATGATTGCACAACTTTGTGAGTATACTAAAAACTCTTGACCTCTTGGCTTTAAATGGATGAATTGTATGCTCTGTCAGTTATATCTAAGTAAATCTGTTACTAACATAATGAAAGCAGAATCTGTCACTCTGCTTAAATCCCTGCAGTGGCTGCCCTTGTCATTCAGGGTAGAATGCAGAATCCTTACTCAGCCTTTCAAGATCCTGTGTCTTCTAGTCGCTGGCTGCCCTTCTGATCACACCTCTGTACCCAGGTCCTTGATGACTCTAAGCCAGGTCTTGCTTGCTCTTGCCTCAGAGCCATTGCACTTGGCTTTTCCTTCCTCTTGGAATGCTTCCTTCACATACTCAGAGGGTCCACTCGCCCACTTTCCTTAGGTCTCTGCTTAGCTTAAGGCCCTTAGTCACCTAGTCATCCAGGGCTTCCCTGACCACCTTATCTGAAATGGTACCCCCGCCCCCCATCACAAGCCATCTCCCTCTCCTGCCTCATTTTCCTCCATAGCACTTGTCATCTTCTCATCTTTATGCCATAATACATTTTACTCATTTGTTTATCATTTGTCTCCTCCAACTCCACCCCCACCCAACTAAATGAAAGTTCCAGGTAGGCAGAGATTTTAAATTTTTGGTCTTATTCATGATTGTATTCATAGCCTGGTATATAGTTGCCATGCAGTCAATATTTATTGAATAAAAGGGATAATGAAAGGTATGTATGATTAGCCCCAAGTTTACTGATGAGGAAAACCAAGTCTAGTGTTTAAATATTCATTTAGTAAACATTGACAGAGCAGCTACCACAGACCACGCCTGGGCCCTGGAGATATTAAGTGGCAAAATTTTGGTAGAACTCAGGAGGGCCATGAGAACCGGATTGAAGTCTCTAGATGTGAAGTTATAGAAGCCAACTCAGATTTTGCATCAGGGAAATGATTCCACCAGAATCTGACAAAAGATGGATTAGCTTTTAGGGGTGTGGGGAGTTGGAAAGCAGTGGAGTTGTTCCAAAAGTGGCTCTCAACCCCAGCTGCACATTAGAATCTGCTGGGAGCTCTTAAAAATCCTGATGTTCAGGCCACGTCCTAGACAATTAAATCAGACTCTCTAAGGGCAGTGCCTGGGCGTCAGCATTTTTAAAGCTTCCCAGGTGATTCCAAGTGCAGCCAGGGTTGAGAACCACTGTGTTAGATGGTTAGAGGAGTGTTGATGACCCTTGTTATCTGATGGTATTGAGTATTAAGAAACAGCTTCTTGAGCGCATACGCTCAAATTATTGACAACTCTCAAATATTTGAGGGGATGAGGTGTTATTTTACTTTAATGTTCACCGTAAAAGTCATATTTCTTGTATCTAATAAACACATCTAATGAAACATATCTAATAAAACACATACTCTGAGTCATTACTATGTCGTGGTTAGGCATGGGGACTCTGGAGCTAGATTACTGGGATTTGAATCCTCCTTAATAGCTGTATGTCCTTGGGTAAGCTACTCAAGCTCTCTGTACCTCAGTTTCCTCCTCTGCAAAATGGGAATATATTAGCATCTACTTCATAAGGTCATTTTTGTGTTCAGTGAGTTAAATCATATAAAGCTCTTAGAACAGGGCCTGGCACAGAGCAAGTACCCAGTGAATGTTGGCTGTTATTATTCATTAATGAATAAGATATGAAGCCAACATTCCTTGAGCATTTGACATAGATCACTAATTTGATTAAATTCTCTTGAACAGTATAAACTGCAATTATACATTTTAGTAAATCTGATTCTTTTGAATGGTTCAAGCATATTAAACAGTAGACCAGGGACTTCCTTGGTGGTACAGTGGTAAAGAACCTGCCTTCCAATGCAGGGGATGTGTGTTTGATCCCTGGTAGGGGAACTAAGATCCCACGTGCCGCGGGGCAACTAAGCCCGCGTGCCACAACTATTGAGCTCACATGCCTCAACTATTGAGCTCATGTGCCTCAATGAGAGAGCCTAGGTGCTGCAAACTACAGAAGTCATGCGCCCTGGAGCCCGCATGCCACAACCAGAGAGAGAAAACCCGCATGTCACAACTAGAGAGAAGTCCGCGCGCTGCAACTAGAGAGAAACCCGAGCAGACCGTGAGCCATGACGCAAAGATCCCGCATGCCTCAACAAAGATCCTGTGTGCTGTGACTAAGACCCGACACAGCCAAAAAAAAAATAAGGAAAATAAATAAATAAATAAAATAAATAAATAAATATAAAAAAACGAGTAGACCAAGTATATACAGATTCATTGTGGATGAAACTCATGCATACTGTTACACCAAGATAGGTTACAAAAGTGCTGACCCCGTGGACTTTAGTTTATTTCTTATTCATATTTTTAGAAAATCATAGTTTTAAAAAATTTATAGATAGAACTATAGAAATTACATAATCTGAACACCAGAGAGAAAATAGACTGAAAAAATGAACAGAGCCTCAAGAATCTGTGGGATTATAACAAATGGTCTAACATTTGTGTCATTGGAGTTCTGAAAAGAGAGGAAAAAGAGGAAGGAGCATAAAAGTATTCAAAGAAATAATGGTTGAAAACTTCTCAAATTTGGCAAAAGAATAAACCTTACAGACTCAAGAGGCTGAGTTAACTCCAAACAAGATAACTAAAAGAAACTACACCAAGGCATATAGTCAAACTTCTGAAAACTAAAGACAAAGAAAAACACCTTGCAAGCAGTGAGAGAGAGATGACATCTTACCTCTAGAGGAAAAACAATTCAAATGACAGCGAATTTCTCACCAAAATTCATGAAGTCCAGAAAAAAGTGGCGTAACATTTGTCAAGTGCTGAAAGAAAAAGTCTGTCAACTCAGAATCCTATATCCAGTGAAAATATCCTTTAGGAACAAAGGGGAAGTCAAGACCTTCTCAGATGAAGAAAACCTAAGAGATTTTGTTGCCATTGGACCTACTCTAAAAGAATGACTAAAGGAAGTTCTCTAAACCAAAAGGAAATGATAAACAAAGGAATATTTGAATATCAGGAAGGAAGAAAGAACACAGCAAGCAAAAATATAGGTAACTGCAATAAACTGTTTTCCTGTTGGGTTTTCTAAATTATGTGTAATGGTTGAGGCCAAAATTATGAGGTTGTCTGATGTGGTTCTAAATGTATGAGGAGGAAATACAAGATAATAATAATATAACAGGGTAAAGTAAAGGGACATAAAGGGAGATAAGGTATCTATACTTTACTGAAATTGGTACCAGTAGACTGTGCTGAGTTATGTACATACAATGTAATAGCTAGAATACGCACTAAGAAATCCATACTAATAAATGCACTCAAAGTCACTATGTAAAAATCAAAATGGAATTCTAAAAAATGTTCAAGTAATCCACAGGAAGGCAGGAAAAAGAAAACAGAGAAATAAGAGAGATAGAGGTAGAGATAGAGAATAGATAGAGAACATATAGAAAACAGAATGGCAGATTTAAGCCCTAATATATCAACAACTATGTTAAATGTAAATGGAATAAAAACACTAATTAAAAGACAGAGCCTAGCAGAGTGGAGTTTTTAAAAGCATGACCCAACTGTATGCTGTCTGTAAGAAACTCACTTCAAATATAATGATATATGCATATTGAAAGTAAAAGGATAAAAAAATATATATGGCAAACAGTAGTCAAAAGAAATCATAAGTGTCTATATTAATATCAAAGAAGGTAGACTTCAGAACAAAGAAAGTTCCCAGAGACATAGAGGGACATTATATAATAATGAAGGAGTCAATACACTAAAAGATTTAGCAATCTTAAATGTGTATATGCCAAGCAACAGAGCTACAAAATATGTGAAGCAAAAACTGATAGAACTGAAAAGAGAAATAGACAAATCTACATTTATAGAGACTTCAACACCCTTGACTCAATAATTGATAGAATAAGTAAACAGAGAATCAGCAAGGCTATAGAAGAACTTGACAATACCATCAAACAACAGAATCTAGTTGACGTTTATAGAACAGTCCACTCAGCAACAGCAAAATACACATTCTTTCAAGTGACTATAGAACATATAGAAAGATAGTTATGCTGGACCGTAATACAAACCTCAACAAAGTTAAAAGAACTGAAATTATACAAGGTTATGGTTCTTTGACCATAGTGGAATCAAATTAAAAATCAGTAACAGAAAGATCATAGGAAAATCTCCAAACACTTAGAAGCTAAACACCTCACTTCTAAATAATCCACGGGTCAAAGAAGACATCTCAAGGGAAAATAAAAAATACATTGAACTGAATGATAATGAAAATACACCACATAAGATTTGTGAGACACAGCTAAACCAGTGCAGAGAGGGGGAATTTTTATCATTAAATGTATACATTTGAAAAGGTGAAAAAGATCTCAAATCAATAATCTAAGCTCCCACTTCAATGTCCTAGAAAAAGAAGAGTGAGAAGCGTGGAAAAAAGAAAGATAAGCCTAGAAATCAATGAAATTAAAAACAGAAAAACAACCTCCAAGCATTGGTTCTTTGAAAAGAGGATTAAATTTAAAAATCTCTAGTAAGACTGACAAAAAGAGAGGGAAAAGATGCAAGTTACCAAATGAATGAATCAGGAATGGATGAATGAATCAAGGATATCACTATAGAACCTGCAGACATCGAAAGGGAGTACTAGAAACTCTACATGCAAACATTTAACAATTTAGATGAAACAGACCAACTCCTCAGAAAATAAAAACTACCCCAATGTACTCAGTATGAAGTAGATAATTCAAATAGCCCTATAACTATTAAGAAAATTAAATATAAAATTTTTCAAAAAATAAAAAAAAATCTATAGGCCTAGATGGTTTCACTGGGAAATAATACCAAACACTTAAACAAGAATTAACACCAATTCCATGCAATCTTTTCTAGAAAATAGAAGAGAAGGGAACAATTCCCAATTCATTTATGAGACTGGTATTATCCAGATACCAAAACCAGACAAAGGCAATAAAAAAAGAAAACTACAGACAATATCCCTCATGATTATAGATGTAAAAATCTTTAATAAAATATTAGCAAATAGAATTCAACAAAATATAAAAATAATTATACATCATGATCAAGTGGCATATTCCCCAGGGATACAAAGCTGGTTCACTACTTGAATACCAATCACTGTAATCCATCATATTAATAGGCTAAAGAAGAAAAATCATTTGATCATATTAATTGATGCCCCCTCCCAAAGCATTTGATAAAATTCAACACTCATCCATGATAAAAACTCTCAGAAAAATAAAACTAGATGGAAACTTTCTCATTTTGAAAAGGAGCATTTACAAAACACCTACAGCTAACATTATAGTTAATAGTGAAAGACTGAATGCTTTCTCCCTGAGATTGTGAATCATGCAAGAACGTCCTTTCTCAAACTCTTATTCAACCACAGTGCCTGAAGTTCTAGCCAGTGCAATAAGGCAAGAAAAGTAAATACAAGACATACAGATCTGAAAGGAAGAAATAAACCAGTTCTTGTTTGTAGATGGCATTATTGTCTATATAGAAGTCTGAAGGATTTGACAAAAAAAAAAAACCCTCCTAGAACTAATTAATGAATTGAGCAAGATTTTAGGATATAAGATAAACATACAAAACTCAATTTTATTTCTGTATACTAGCAGTGAATATATGGATCCTGAAAAAAATAGAATACCATTTACATTGCTCAAAAATGCAGTACTTATGTGCAAATCTAACAAAACATGCATAGGACTTTTAGGCTGAAAACTATAAAATGCTGATCAAAGAAGATCTAAATAAATGGAGAGACATACCACATTCATGGATTAGAAGAGCCAACAGAGTAAAGATGTCAATTATCTCCAAATCGATATGCAGGGTTAATTTTTGTAGATATAGGTAATATTATTCTAAGAATTTACATAGAAATGCAAAGAAACTACATAGAAATGTAGTTACTACATAGGAATTACATAGAAACTACATAGAAATTACATAGAAATGCAAATGAAACAATTTTGAAAAAGAAGGATAAAGTGGGAGGAATCACTGTCCCTATTTTCAAGACTTATTATACAGTTACAGTCATGAAGACTGTGTGGTATTGGTAGAGGGATAGACAGATCAATGGAACAGAATAGGGAAGCCAGAAACAGATCCACCAAATATGCCCAATTGATTTCTGACAAAAGTGCAAAAGCAATTCAATGGAATAAAGATAACTTCTTAAACAAGTGAAGCTGCAGCAATTGGTCAATGATAGGCCAAAAAAAAAAAAAAAAAAGAACCTCAATCTAAGCCTCATACCTGATATAAAAATTAACTCATGGACTTAAATATAAAACATAAAACTATAAACTATCAAACTTCTAGAAAAAAATGTGAGAAAAGTCTTCAGGATCTAGGGCTGTGCAAAGAGTTTGACACCAAAAGCGTGATCCAGAAAAGGGAAAATTTGATAAATTTGACTCCACCAAAATTACAAATGTTTGCTCTTTGAAAAGTCTGTTAAGAGGATGAAAAGCCAAGCTATAGACTGGGAGAAAATTTTTGCAGACAACGTATTTGTCAAAGGACTGGTATCTAGACTATATAAAGTACTCTCAAAACTCAACAGCAGAAAAAACAGTCCAATGAGAAAATGGGCAAACAACAGGAGGAAATAATTTCCCCCAAAGAGGATATACAGATGACAAAGAAGCATGTGAAAAGATGTTAAACATCATTAGCCGTTAAGAAAATGCAGATTAAAACCACAGTGAGATATCTCTACACCCCTATCAGAATGGCTAAAATAAAAAATACCACCCCAATGCTGGCAAGGACATGGGGAAACTGGCTCACTCATACGTGGCTAACAGAAATGTAAAACAGTGCTAACACTCCAGAGCATCACTTGGCGGTTTCTTCAAAAACAAGGGTGCAACTACCATACAATCCAGGATTGTACTCCTGTGCATTTATCCAAGAGGAACAAAAAGACTCCTCCAGGCTCCAACCCACAGATGACTGACCCACCGTGGGAGAAAATAAGAAAAACAATATCAACAGCAATAACTGCCAACAGACCTCTTGTCTAGTAGAGACCATTATTGTCATCACCCCCACTTTTTGGTTGAGAAAACTGAGGTTCAGAGGCAGTTGTCAAGGCCACGCAGCTAGTATGTGGCAGAGCCAGTACCTGAACCCACTTAGTACTAGTAAGTGATTTAATCTTCCAGTTGTCAGTATGGCCCTTTTCACGGGAAAGTAAGGAAGGGTTCAGCCAGTTGCCCCAGGCCACATAGCTGGCAAGTCAGGAGGTTTAAACCGGAGGCTACTCTGCCTTCTGGGCTGGAGTCCTGTTCCTTAGTTCTAGGGTCGAACTTTTCCTAACTTTCCCGGGTCTCTTTCGCCCAGTCCCAGGGGAGCAGGCACCACCCTTTTCCTCCGGGAGGCGCAGGGAGAGGGCGGGTCCCCAAGCGCAGTCCCCTCCCCAAACCCTCCCCCAGGCTATAAGCCGGAGCCGGGGGGCCAGGCGCGGGCAGTCCCGGACTGGCCCGCTCCGCGGGGCGATCGCGCAGATGGCGGCGCTGGCGACAGTGGCCAAGAAGGTGTGGAGCGCGCGGCGGCTGCTGGTGCTGCTGTTCGCGCCGCTCGCGCTGCTGCCGGTGGTCTTCGCCCTCCCGCCCAAGGTAACGCCTCCTTTGCCTGTGGGCCCCCCCGTTCGGCACCCTGGGCGGCCGCGCAACAGGCAGGACCCTCTCCTCCCGAGCCTCTGAGGCGGAACAGCGCTGAGGTCCCAGTCTAGACAGATTTCACTAGACCCCCTCGACCGTCCCCCCTTTACCCTGCCTTGGACCGCTGTGAACACCTCTTGCCGCAGTTCCCCTTTTCCAGCTGCTCCTTGGAGCCTGGGTCCCACCTAGCCTTCTGGCTCTTCTCACTTCTACAGGAATGATTTCTTTTTATTGAGCTCTAACTATGTGCTTGGCGCTGTGTTGCACATTTCACTTGATAATCACAAGGAACACTTGATGAATGCCAAGCTGTGTAACCTGGGGCAAGTCATTTAACCTCTCTGAACTTCAGTTTACTCATCTGTAAACATGGGGGAAACGATAATGCCAATCCACTGGGTTGTGGTGAATATTAAATGAGGCAATCTATGTAAATCTCTTAGAACTGAGCCTGATACACAGTAAGTGCCTAAGAACGCACAGGCTGGTCTTATTTCCACACGCCTTATGTGATGGGGACGGCCAAGGTTTAATAAACGCTTACCGGGAGCAAGGTGCAGTGCTAAAATTTGCTTTATGTGCATCATCATATTTAATCCAGACTGAAAGTGCCCCTCAGAGGGGGAGGATTATTTACCCCATTTTCCAGAGGAGAAAACTGAGGGTCGGAGAGAAGTGACTTGCTCACAATCACACAGCAAACAGCTGAGTGGGATTCAATCCCTGGCTTATCAGAATCCAGAAAATGACCTGTTTCTAGAATCTCAAAGAAAGTAATCCCTAGAAGATCAAAGGCTGCAGATTGAGGTCAGGAGTGTCATGATAAAAGTCACCACCAATGGGAGCTGGAAGGAGATGGTACTGCACGTCCCTGTTGGGTCCCTCACCTCTGCTCAGCCCATTTGCAGCATCATGGGAGGGCACTAGGCTCGTTAGACAAAGCTTCTACCTCCAGGAAGTTGTTTCACTATCCCTCAGTGAGATAGTAAATGTTCGTAAAAGTAAAGAGAGTGTGTAACTTAGTGGCAGATTACCCAGCACCACCAGCGGAGACCAGGGGAGCTGGGAGAAGTGTTCAGAGAGGGGTGCCTGGAGGAAGGAGCCCTCCTTGGGCCCGGGGGTGAGGACGTGATACGAAGGACATGGTGTCAGGAGATCCAGGGCAAGTTCTTTGGCGTGGAATTATCCAAGCAATTAGGCTTTCTTGACATGCAAGAGAAAAACAATGAATCCTGGTGTAAGGATTAGGTTGCTTATTCAAAAACTGGCCCACCCCAGACCACTCGTTGACTTCAGGACCTTGGACCAATCTCCTTTCTTCTTTGGGTCTCCCTTTCTTTGTCTATAAAATGGAGCGATCTCTTTGCTAGCTTCTGAGATTTGATGTGAGGGTCTGAGTAAGGAAGTTGCCTCGCTTTGTGAAGCATCACCGGTGGAAGGCTGGATGGGTCTGGGAGGTCCCAGGCGGAGCTCTGGGGAAGAAGTGATGAAACACACGGAGTCTCTCTCCTCAGCAGGGGGTTCTGAAAGCTTCTGTCTGCTCTGCCCTCTAGCAAGATTTGTGAACCCAGGGGCAGGTCCAAGTGTTACGGGGCCTGAAGCACGTACTATTTAAGGGGCTCTCTTTAAGAAAAAGCATACAGATTTACAGATACAAGATTCAGTACAGGGTTTGGGAGTGGCTCTGAAGCTTAAACTTCATTAGCTTCACAGAGAATCCACTTCCATATGATCCCCAATGTGCACATGTAACAGCGAATGCCTGACCCTCTGCGATGGTGGTGAGCCTAATAAATAAAGTGTTTCACTGAGTGCTTCACTCTTCTTATGTGCGAGGCTCCATGCTAAGAGTTTCTCAGGCATTGTCCTGTATAATGTCCACATAATCAGGGAGGCAGCTGCTGTTAGCGTCCCTATAGTACAGGTGAGGAAACAGAAGCTCAGTAGGGTTAGGTGACTTGCCCAAGGCCACACAGCCAGTACAAAGCCAGAATGCAGTGTCTGTACTTCTAACAGCTGCATTTTATACTCTTTCTTTCGTTATAATTGACTAAGAACCTCTCCTGTTTCCCTACAGATCCCTGGTGGGTACTCTTGGTGTGGCCCTAGATGTCACTACCTTTTAAAGTGGCTGATAAGCCAGGGCCTCCTCCCAGGAGGCAGGTCTGACTTCTTGGGAGATCTTAGCCTCCCTCAAAATCTCTGTTGGCACGCTCAAAGCCCCCTCCTCCATGTAATATGCATGTATTTATCATATTATATTATTATTATATCCTTGGATATTAATAACTGACATGCCTCTTAATGTACAATGTGAATAAAAGCATCCTTAGAGAATAATGAACAGAGAAAATTGCTGTTTTTATTGATCTGTGACATAAATTTAAAGCAAACAGAGTGGGTGTGCTCTGCACACATAGTTTCAAGACAATTCCTGTAATCGTAACCAGTTTTAATCCCGTGATAACCTCCCCAAACAAAGGCTGGCAGTCTAAAAAAACATTGTGCTTTCTGTGCAAATGAAGCTTCAAGGCAAGTGTCCTCCGTGTCCACCCCACCCCCAACATCAGATTGCTGCTTCTAAGCCTCCCTGACCTGGAAACTCTGGAGCCACCAATGCCGGTCATAGGGTACACCTGAGTTCCCAAAAACTTTTGCAAAATTGTAGGTATCGGGAAAGAAGTTTGAGATCCTTGGCACTGATCACTTGCCCCTCGCTGGGTTCTGTTTTTCCAGCTTGATAAGGTCTACAGGCCATTGCTGCTCTGATGTTCTAGAAGCTTGTGTGATCGAAAGGGTTGGTTCTCATACACCTGTCCCCTGGTGACTGGTGAGGGAGGCTGCAGGGAGGCTGGGGTTAATCTGAAGGGTAGAGCCAGGGGGTGGGGATGGCAGGGGATGGGAACAATTCTTACATTATGTCCTCCTGGCTTGGAACGCTGTCAGCAGGGGTGAAAAGGAGTGGGATGCCCTTCTGGAATGCAGTGGCTGCAATTTCCAGGGCCACTGGGGATCATGGCTCTTGCCATAAAGAGTGCCAGAGACGAAGGAAGTCAGGACACTGCCGGAGGGACCACCTCAAAGTTTTCCAAGAATGGGCATCTTGGGAGGTGGATATCAGAGGACCAGCCTTGGGCAGCTAGAGGGGACGGATGAGACTATTAAATCAGGCTTGCAAATCTGCACCAGTCCCATGTGTTTGCAGAGAAATCTTGCCTCCTTTCCCTTCTTACACCCACTGAAAGCAAATTTAGCTGGACTGACCATCTGGCCAAGATGAGTTCTTACAGTGGGTACTCATAGGTGACTCTTTCTAAGGATGCTTTGAGGAGGAGGAGTTTGGGGGAGGGGGTGCTCTGGGCAGGACTGCTGCAGAGTGTTCTACAGGCTGTGCACTGCACAAGGAGACCTGAGGAGGCAAAATGAGACTAAACCAACCTGCACTCCACACGCCAAGCTGTGTACTCTGGTGCAGTGCTGGATCCACCTGAGGAAGAGCCCCTTTTCCCAGTTTGCACAAAGGCGTCAAGTCTGGCTAGCAGCACACTTGTTCTGGGGCGGTAGTACATCTGTGAAGTCAGAGGCCCACTTGTTTTTGCATATGCCTAATTCTTGGGTGGGGGAAATTCAGTTGGGTGACCAGGAAAATGGTTATTTCATTCCCAGTTTTGAGTCTTTGGAATCAGAACTGGATTCTCATTCCACATCATTGCTCTGCGACCTTGGGCAAGTCATTTGGCTTCTCTGGGCCTCAGTTTCTTCATTGATACCATGCCCATAACATCACCTTCCTCCCTGGTTATTATTTGGGCCCAATGAAATCATATATTATACTTGCACCATAACTTCTTACTTTTTTATTCAACACTCAAGGTATGTTTTAACTCTCCTATTTTGCAGATGAGGAAACTGAGACTCAGGAGTAAGATGATCAAAATAGCATGGGCCTTGGAGCTGGGAAGACCTGGGTTTGGGTCTTGGTTCTGAAACTGTGAGTCAGGGAGCTTGGGTTGGAGATTTCACATTTCTGAGCCTCAGTTTCCTCACTTGTGAAGTGGGGAGAACTCACATGCTTCCCAAAGGGCTACTATGGGACTTAATTAAGAGAAGATACAGAAATTGTCCAGTGCCATGTCAAACGTGGTGGGAGTTTATAATAATAATAATTTGCTAAAATTTTTTTCCATTTGCCCCACACTGTTTTACATTCCTTTCACATTTTAGTTCATTTACTCTTCACATCAGCCTTAAGAAGTAGGAATAATGATTATCCCCATTTTTACAGATGAGGAAAGTGAGGCCCAGAGAAGGAAGGAAGTTGCCTGAAGCCTCACAGTGAGCTGTGAGTGGCAGGGTGGGGGTGAGTGCCTCCATCTCTCTCTTCTTGTCCAGTGATTCCCCCATCTCAGGCTTCCAGTCATCACTGTTTTATTCTATCGACATTTCAATTAATCTCTGAAGCCTAACTTCTAGATTAGGGATGCGAGGAAGCAGAGGTCAAGCTCCCTTATTTCCGTTCAGATTATAGTAAGCCCTGAAGAAAGGATAGGAACAGCTAATATTTATTGATTATTTACTAGAAGCTCAGGCCCCCTCTCTCCCTCTGCACTAGCCACACTGGCCTTCTTGGTGTTCCTTAAATATCCCAAGATTGCTCTCACCCCAGGGCCTTTGCACTTACTGTTCCCTCTGTCTGAACTGCTCTTCCCCCCAGGTGTCTGCAAGCCTTGCTCCCTCACTTCATTCATCTTAGTTCAAAGATGAACCTCCTCAAAGGCCTTCCCTGGCCACCCTATCTAACATAGAATACAAAAAATCCTTTACACTTTCTTCTCTGCCTTATCTTACTTCATGGTCTTCATCACTATCTGCCAATGTATTATGTATTTAAGGAACGGGCAAGTCAGAGTAAGCAGACTTAGGACTGGCTAGTTCAAATAATTTCAGTGGGCTCTGGGACATAGATATTGTCCCTAGTTCTTTGGTTCCTGCCCCTGGATGATTACGGCAGGCAGATAGTGGCCTGGAGTGAGAGAGCCCAATAAAGGAGGTGGTTGGGGGTGTGGGCTCTGGATTGGCTGGTTTACATTTGAAAAACTGATGCACAGGTGAATTGTTTACTATCTGTAGGAATTAGCCCTGGGAGAGGCAGACACTCCAGGTTTAGCAAGGTCCCAAGATGCCAGAGCATCAAATTCAGAAACTTGAAAACATGGTTGTTACAATCTCCCATACTCTTCTCTTCTCTCACTATGGTCCAGCCTCATAGGCCTTCTTTTGGTTCTTTAAACCTGCCAAGCTTGTTGCTGCCTCAGGGCCTTTGCACTTGCTGTTTGTTCTCTGCCTGGGATGCTCTTGCCCCTGATCTTCCACAGCTGGATCTGTCTGTCATTTGGGTCTTAGCTCCAAAGGCACTTCCTCCAAGGAGTCCTCCTTGATTACCTTTTCTCAAGAACACTTACTCTCCTCACCGTACAAAGCACTCTCTAAAACAACTTCCTATTTTATTTCCTTCATGGCATTCATCCCAATCTGAAGTGTTCATTATCTGTTCACTGTCTGCCTCCGCCACTAGGCTGAGAGTGATGTAAGGGCAAGACCCGTGTCTGTCTTGTTCCCTGCAGCATCCCAGTGCCTAGGACAGTGTCTGACATGTAGTAGATACTTGTTCAACTAGTGAATGAATGAATTTGCATTTGAACTCAGGTATCTCTGATTTCAGAAGACATGCACTTTCTAAAACCCCAGACTGCTACCAATTTGTGGAAGATTTGAGCTGGATTCGGTGTTTCCAGCCCTTTCGTTTTTCAGTTGGGAAGACTGAGGCCCAGAGGGCACATGGAGGGACTCTCCCAGCCCCTCCCAGCCAGGTGGTCCCAGACCCTCATCTGTGCCCCCTCCATGCTCTCCCGCCAGGTTTCACCCGTTGCCCACACAGACCCCTTGGCCTCGGAAACGCTCCTCTGAGGTCCAGCCAACTTTCCACTTTCCTGGAGCTCCTGCCAGGTGTGTAAACAGGCCAGTGCGATTCCTGGTGATGCGGCGGGGAGCAAGATCGTGTTTCCTGACCTAGCTCGGCAGGACAATGCCCTCTGGACTGATGAGCAGGATTTCAGACACCCTCAGACCTTGAAGACACAAAGTCAGCATCCTAGCTAGGCTGGACCTGGCCAGGGCCTGGAACCAGTGGCACAGGTGTGCCCGAACTGCTCTCTCCAGTGGAGATGCACCAGGGACAAGAGAGATACACAAGGCCACGCCATCTCTGGCAAGCCTCCATTTCCTCATCTCAAAAATGGGCATAATGAAACCCACCTGCTTGGAAGACTTGACAGTGCCTGACGCATAGTAGGTACTTGATAAAGAATTGCGGCTCTTTCTATTATCTGCAAAATAGGGGTACCAGGCTCTCAGCTTTATGTACTTGTCCCTGAAATTCATAGGGGGAGGGGTAGCCAATGGGAAGGAGCCTGTGCTGGGTGGGGGGGTGGAGGAAGGCAGGAGGACTGATACACAGGACAGAGGAGTGATCCCCAGTCCGATAAAGACATTGGAAAAGGTCTGGGGAGGCCAGCATGCTCCTCCTGGCCAGCCCAGTGGTTCCCCTGCCTAGTTCCTTTTGCTCTCCTCTCCTGCGGGGTCCATTCTCAGTCTGGGCTGAGAGAGGGATTTGATTTCAGCCGTATTAAGCTCTCCTACAGGAATGTGCTGGTCCCTGGGAGGCTCAGGAAGTGAATTCAAGTTTGTTGATGTCCTGGGCCACATGCCTTATTCATACTCTCTCCTCTGTCCCCCAAGAGGCCTCCTAAGAGCCATAGTCAACACCTCTCTAGCATTTATGAAGTGCCAGGCATGGTTCAAAGCACTCAGGATATGCTTGCTAGCTCGTTTATGCTCGCCCTGGCACTGTGGCTCAGGTGCTTCTATTATCCACATTCATAGATGAGGAAACCGAGTCACAGAATGGTTCAGTCACTTGCCCAAGCTCCCACGTTTTGGATGTGGCAGAGCTGGGATTCCGACTCTGGCATTCAAGCCCCAGAGTCTGTGCTTTTAGCCGCTGTGTGATGCAAGGGTGATGGACCCATTTTACAAATGAGAAGGCTGAGGCTTAGAGAGGTGAAGTCACCTGCCACCTCACGGCCATTGAATGAGTAGTGAGGCTGCCAATCGAGCCTACGTCTGCCTTGTTGAAAGCCCACACTCCTTCATGGTTCAGTGGAGGCAACGGGGAAAGGAGTGATTGTGCTGGGTGTGGTGGGGGACATTAAGAAAGGCTTCGCAGAGGAGAGACCTGTCATTCTGACACTGGAGTGGGAGTTTGGAGGTCTCAGAGGGGCCTGAATATAGGAACTAACGTGGCTGGTCAAACATGATAGGTAGGAGCTTGGATTTGGGTGCTTGGGTTCAAATCCTGGCTTTTTAATATGCTGTGTGACCTTGGGCCAGTTACTTAACTTCTCTGTGCTCAGTGTACTCATCCGTGAATGGGTATGATAATAATCAATGATGCTTGTAAAGGGCTCAACAGATGTTGCCTGCCTTCATGGATAAGTCACTGCCTGTGTCCTGGGCTCTGGGAAATCCTTTAAATCAGGGTTCTTAAGCCTTTTGCTCCCCAGGAGACATTTGGCAGTGCCTGGAGACATTTTTGATTGTCACAGCTGGAAGGAGCTGCTACCGGCATCTAGGGATGCTGCTAAACATCCTACAGTACACAGGATGGCCCCCACAACAAAGAATTCTCAGGCCCCAGATGTTAGTGGTGCTGAGGTTGAGAACCTCTGCCTTCACTGCTTTAGTTTGTTTCATCCCCCAGCAGGCTGTGAGGCAGGCACAGTCAAGTCCAATTTTCTGTCAGGGACACTGTGTCCCAGAGAGGGGAAGTGCTTGCCTGTGGACACACAGCCTGGCCACAGAAGGCCTCCCAGGGTGGAGGGGATTTGGAAATGGAGGGCGTTCCAGGCAAGACAAAACACCCCCTGGCCCTCCAGCCCCGCTCCGGGCTCTGCTGCATGGAGCTGACCCGTTCCCTCTGCCCTCTGGGCTGTCAGCGGGCGGGAACAGCCTCCTTTCCCTTGGCTGGGAGAAATAACAAGAGAGGCCCTTGTTTGCTGCCACCCACAGCCCGGATTGTCCCCTCGATTTCACATGCCGCTTGCACCTTACTCTCATGACAATCCACTTTGCTGGCTGGCTTGGGAGGCCTGGAGAGTGGGAGAAGGAAGGAAACGTCTTCCTGCTCCTTTTAGCCATTTCCTGCCCCTGTCTGGAGCCCCCTTGGATTTCTCTGGAAAGGGCTGGGACTCAGCAAAACTTCTCCTGGTGCCCGAGCAGGGCATTTTACAGCACAGAGTCCAAAAAACAGAAGTGTAGGCAGTTTCCTTAGACATGAGTCCTGGGAACGTGGTCTGCTGTGCTGACATCTGGGACTAGAATGTGGGGTCTCCAGGCCTGGGGGAGCTGGCAGAGGCCTGATGCAGGGCCCTGCCTGCGACCCAGCTCCCACCTCTTGTTGGGGAAACTGAGGCTGTCCTGAGAGGCTCTTCCTACCTCCACTAAACTGGCCATCTACCTGGGAGACCTGGCTTCCTTTCCTGCTCCTGATCTTCTGCACGATCTGGACCTCCTTCAGACCTTGGCTTTCCTCCTCTGGACAAGGGGTCTGCCCAGAATCACTGGGCTGGTTTGTCCCCCAGAATCGCTTTCTGAGGGGGAGAGGGCAACATCATGAGAGTATGAACTCTAACACCAGATTTCCTGGACTCCAGGACAGCTCCCCCACTTCCTGGCTGTGTGACCTTGGGCAAGTTGCTTAGCCTCTCTGTGCCTCAGTTTCCTCCTCTGTGAAATGAGGTGCACTAATAGGACCTACCTCAGAGGGGTGTTGTGAAGATTGGTTCAGATACCTAAAATACTCTGGGCTGCTCCTGATCATAAGAGGTATTAGGTAAATGTCTGTTGTTACTGTGGTTGGCAGTAGTAGTATTGTTATTTGCATTACAAATGAGCCCGTGGATCCCGTGGAAGTGCTTTATAGGGGATGAGACTTTCTTCTGCATCCTACTGGCTTCTTCCCTTTACTCTCTGTGTAGGTTCTTGGGTTCTCTAAGCCTCCATTTCCTCCACTGTATATGGAGTAAAGCTCATCTCCTAGGAGCTGCTGGGGAAATTAAATGAGATAGTGCTTATTCAGAGAAAAATCCCAGTGAAAGTTCCGTTTCCATTCTTTTTTTTTTTTTTAATTTATTTAATTTTTGGCTGCGTTGAGTCTTCGTTGCTGCACACGGGCTTTCTCTAGTTGTGGCGAGTAGGGGCTACTCTTCGTTGCGGTGCACAGGCTGCTCTTTGCAGTGGCTTCTCTTTGTTGTTGTGCACGGGCTCTAGGCGCACGGGCTTCAGTAGTTGTGGCACGTGAGCTCAGTAGCTGTGGCTCATGGGCTCTAGAGCACAGGCTCAGTAGTTGTGGCGCACGGGCTTAGTTGCTCCGTGGCATGTGGGATCTTCCTGGACTGGGGCTCGAACCTGTGTGCCCTGCATTGGCAGGCGGATTCCCAACCACTGCGCCACCAGGGAAGCCCTCCCTTGCCATTCTTATTCTTGCCCTGAAGCCCAGAGCCCCAAAGGCCTAAGAAGTGAGGGATTGTGGGCAGTGGAGGGTCATTGTCAAGAGGGGCTTGGAAACTCCACAGGTCAGGCCTTAACAGCAGGGGTCAGCTTTCCCATCCCCCACTGCATCAGCTCCCAGGATGCCTGGGGCAGGGCCAGCTGGACCAGAGTGGAGGTGGGATGATGGTAAACGGTAGAGAATTGAAAATGTCAGGGGCAGGGAAGACCTCAGTGCCCAGGAGAAGTTAGGCTAAGTGGTGGGCACACAGGATGCAGCCTCAGATGATCCAGGATGGATCCCTGCCAAGAACTTGCTCTGTGGAAGGAAGTAAGACACTTCCCTTGCCATCCTCAGTTTCCTCATCTGTCTCATGCACCCGCTTGCCTCATGGGGCTGTGGGGAGGAGCCAGGGAAACCAAGCACTTTGTAAACAGTGAAGTACCCTGCAAATAGTAAAGTACAAATAGGGATCCTGCCCATCTTGTTCACTAATATACCCCTAGCACTTGGCAAACAGTGTGCTTAATAAATATGTCCAGAATGAATACGGAATCAAAACAATATTTCTTTAGTGTTTCCTGTGTGCCAGACACTGTCCATAAGTGATTATTACATTTAGTTTAAAAGTATTAATTGAGCACCTACTACACGCCAGCTACTATTCTAGACGAACATGGCAATGAACCAAATAGTCACAAATCCTTATACTTAAGGAGCTGACATTTTAGAGGGGTAAACATTAAAAACAAGCAAACAAAAAAAAGCAAGCAGATAAATATGTAAGATCTATAGTATGTCAGATGTTGATAAGTGCTATGGAGAATAAAAACAGAGAAGGCAGGGAGCCTGGAATGGAGGTAAGGGCAATTTTAGAGTCAGGAAGATTTCGAGAAGGGAACATTTGAACAAATACCTGAAGGAGATGACATTGGAGCAAAGACTTGAAGGAGGTGAAGGAAGGAGCCCTGAGTGCTTATAGAGGAAGAGCATTCCAGGTGAGGGGACAGCAAGTCAAAGTTCCTGAGGTGGGAGCATGGAGGGTGTTCAAGAAATATCAAATGGTCTTCCTGGGTCCTCGTGACAGCCCTTCCAGGAGACTGACCCCTGAACCCCTGATCATAGGGAAACTAAGTTGAAGATCTTAGATGGGATTTAAAGGCAGATCCCACCATAATGCCTTCAGGCTGGATTTTACTTCAAGCAGAGAAAAGCTTTCTTCCCACAGCAGGCCTCCAAAGGTGCGGGACAGGCTGTCAGGAGAAGCGAGAGGTGGAGAAACCCTGAGCAGGCTTTTAAGCACACCCGCCACCCATGTTGGGAACTGAAGGGCCCTTTGCACAGATGGGGAGACTGAGGCCCACAGAGAAGAAGAAGCTGCCCTTCAAGGTCACACAGTCAGTTGGCCTCTTTTTCAGAAGAACATGTTCTGTCCTCCTCTGGCTGAGCCAGGCCGCTGGGGACTCCTGGGTCCCATGCAGCTGCCACCCTGCCCCCAGCTGCCTGTCTGGCTCATGAATGATTAGCGAGGCCTGGGCGGCAGTGGGGTGTGAGCTGCCCCAGGAACGCTTTTAATGAATGGCTCAAAGAACTTTAACTTGTGACAACACCTGCTAATAAGTCCAGGGGTCTAACACAGTCTGTTCCAGAGGATAGCGTGGCTGCCTCAGAGGTCTCCTGGGACAAGTCACCCCCTCCACTTCCTCCTCTTTCCCCCATTGAGTCTTGAGCCCAAATAGGCACAGGTGGCTCCTAACTGCTTTCTCAGAAGAGAGGGTAGGAGGGAGCCCTGCCTGGAAATCAGAGACTAGACATCTGCGCTGTCTCAACTCTTTCCCTCTGGGTCACCCTGGGCTACCTTCGGTCTTAACCCTCCATGCCTGTCTCCTCCTCCAGAAGGTGGGCACTAAGATCAGCCGGGCTTATCCTCAAGACTGAACAGATCCAGAGAGGATGTGAAAGGGCCTGTCAAGTGTGTTTCTGTTGAATATCTGTCCTTCCATTTCCAGAAACTACCAGAGTGTGGGAGGAACAAAAGTCACAATAAGTGTAAAAGGCTTAGCTCAGCACCTGTACACAGTGAGTCTCAGTAAATGCTGGCTGTTACCATCACTACTGTTACCTTCCTCGCTGAGCCCAGGCCCAGGGCCCAAAGGATCAGGACCACGGCCCTGAGCTCGGACCACTATGCTGAAATCACGGCTTCATCCCTTGCTAGAGATGCACGTATGGATGAAGAAGTTGCTGGACCTCTGTGTGCCTCCAGTTTCTCATTTCTAAACAGGGTTGTGAGACGAGCAGGTGAGCTAATGCAGGCAAGTCTTGGTGCCTGGTCATAGTAAGCCCTCAATGGACGGTAGCTTTATTATTCTCACCTGTCATTCACACTGAGGCAGTGTGAACTTGGGCCAGTCGCTCAAGCTCTCTGAGCCACATGTAAACTGGGAACAGCGGTCGTAGCTGCCTCGTGGGGCTGTGGGTAGAGTTGAATGAGGGAATCCACGAACCGTGCCTGGCACATAGTAAGTGCTCAATGTGGGCAGCCATCTTGAATAAAAGTGCTGCTGCTCTGAGACCATGAGGGACAGCTGCTCGGGAGACCATGGAGAGAGATGCTGCCAGCGCTGCAGGGCTTCTAAAGAAAGGCCACATCCATCTGTGTTCTCTTTGATCTCCTTCCCAGCTCTCTCAGGATGGCGTAATAAGCATCCTGATTTACGGATGAGGACGCAGAGGCTCAAAAAGGCCACCGGTCCTTCCAAAGCTTGAAGCTTGTAAGTGGTAGACCAGGATTTGCACTGGCAACTCTGTGGCTCCTAGTGGCCTTGCACCCAGAGCCTCAGTTGGCCTTACTTAACTCCCTTTTTGCAAGTAGAGGCTCATGCCTCCGTGCCTCTTGGCCTCAGCGGAGAGGGTTTCTCCTGGGTTGTCTCGTCTTGCTGGGTCCTTTGCCTGGGCCTGTGGTGTGTGCTCCAAACTCCTTTCCTTTTGGGGTCAATACCTACCTAGCATCATTGCCTTCATCCCCACATGGCAGACTGCAAGTGCTTTAGGGATCACTGAGATGAAACTTCTGATAGAAAGAGGGCAAGAAATGTGCAAAAGTAACAGATTCCATCAGCAGGAGGTAACATTTTATATATATTCCTTACTCTACCAGCACTCTGCTCCCAGCACTCAACCTACATTCACTTTATTTAATCCCCATAGCAATAACTATGAAGTTGAAATTCATATCATCATTATCATCATCCTCATTTTACAGATGAGAAAACTGAGGCACAGAGTTAGGTCACTTTTCTAGGAAGCGGTAGAGGCAGGATTCGAGCCCAGGCACCCTGGCACTGAAAGCCAAGCTCGTGACTCAGGCTCCTCTGCTTCTTGGCATCAGGTCCCGATTTCAGCCCCCGTCTCCTAGCTCCCTGTCCACTGCTCTTTCTGCTGATCCCAACAGCTCCAGCTTCTCGGGAACTGGTCATTTTCCAGGTGCTGTACCACTGTGACTCTGAGATGCCATCGTGCCTGGGTTATCTGTGAGCAAACTGAGCTCTGAGCCTGCCCAAGGCCACTCACACCAGTCATGGATGCCTGAGCCACCGTGTTTCAAGCCCTGAGTGGCCCCAGGGGTTTTGACCACTGTGTAGGCCCAGCCTTGGGCTGGGGGTGATGAGGGGATACTGAGAGGTTTAAGGCATGGCTTTGGCCTTTCTAGAGTTCAATGTACCGGGCTTCCCACAGCCCTGGCCCTGGGCACTCCTGGGGAATGGGCCTCTAGTGGGCAGCAGGAGGGCACCACTGTGGGCAGCTGGCCCTGGTCCTGCTCCCTGAAGGGCCTGGCATGGAGCCTCCAGTGCCTGCTGAGAGCCTGGTCACAGCCCAGTGCCTTGACAAAAACTCAACCCAGCAGGGAGATGGGGCACAGGAGGGAAGGTGCTGGTGGATGCAGTTTCCGGACAGCTCCTGCCCTGGGCTTGGAGAACACACCATTTCTCTTTCTTTCTTTTCCTGAGTGAGGGGGGCAGGCTTAGGGGCAATGGGGGAAAAGCTGCCGTGTGTCTGCCTGGAAATCATTCCCCAGCTCAAAAATTAACCGCCTGACATGGCACTTTCTTCTTTCTCCCCTGTCACCTCTGCGTGTTTTGCCTGCAGACTTTAATCCCCGTGGTTATGGACTGGCTGAGCCTGAGAAGCTGGGATTTCTTTGGTGGGGGGATTATAAGGCTTCCTGTAAGAAATGTCTGGGCTGGGTTGGCATGGATCAGGCTGGTCAGGGACTAAGGGGACCCCTGGCCCAATTCTTGCTCCCAGCCAGGGTCAGGACTAGGGGGAGCCAGGCAAGGCACCCCGGGAACAAAGTTTAAGGAGGGACTCACTGTCAGGGTCACGCACCTGCCTCACCCTGGTCCCAGCCCAGCTCCCAACTCCTGCTGTCTGATAAACCTCAGGGCGCAATGGTCTTTCCATGAAACCAGATAAAACAAGTCCTTACTTCTGACTTGCTGTGTGACCTCAGGCAAGCCACTTTCCTTCTCTGAGCAGTCATTGTATTAGGGGTTAAATTAGACCAGGGTTTCTCAGCCTCAGCACTGGTGACATTGATCCTATTGGGAACAAATACTGTTCTGTTGTGGGGCACTGTAGGATGTTTAGTAGCATCCCTTGCCTCTACCCACTAGATGCCACTAGCATCATCCCCTCCAATCACCCAAAAATGTCCCTTTGTCCCCTGGAGGTCAAAATCATCCCCTATTGAGAACCACTAGATTAAGTAATCTCAGGTTCATTCTGGCTCTGATATTTTAGGATTTATTTAAAGATTTAAGAACAATGTATTTGAAGCTCAGCATTTAAGAAATTAAACTTGTATTATTAAGAATAAAGTAACATTAATATATGATTTTTAATAATTATTACAACGTAACAATAGCTCATATTTGTTGAGCATTCCCACGTGTCCATCACTGGGTCAGTGCTTATTTTATATGAAATAAATCACTCTCCGAGGTAGGTACTATTATTATGTGCCTACAGCACACAGGGAAACTGAGGGTGAGGGCAGTTAAATAACTAGGTCACACAGCTAGAGTGTGGAAGGATTGAGTTTATAGCTCAGGCTTGTCTGATTCCAAAGCCCATACTATTTCTACAGTGCATGTTTATCGAAGGAAGATTAGAAAATACAGATAAGCAAAAGGAAATATAGTACTTTCTGATGACAAAATTATTAGGTGGAAGGCACTTCTGGTTTAAGTTGGTGGAGTCCAGACTTTTCTATTCCATTCACCTTTCTGAAGCAGTCTGAAAACAGCAACAAAAAGCGACAAATGGAGAAGAAAATGCCATCTCTGATGAAAGAAGGGCAGACCACAGTCCCACCCTTGGTTTCTGAAGAAGAGCTGACAATGGTGGTGGGATTTGGACCCCACTGCAGGAGGGAACCAAGAGCTTCTGCAGCCCCTGGGCAGGAGGCAGAATTCTCCAGAAGTATTTTTCAACTCTATGAGCCCTTCCTAATCCCAGCAAAGCCTGAAGCATGCACACGGGAAGGGAGAGTCGCTGAAATGCAGGTGACAGTTCAGAGTCCAGATGAACTGGATGAAGAGGCTCGAAGACCATTGGTAAGAAGCAGGATGTTAAAGTGGCAGGTGAGAGAAGGACGGGTAACGATCAACCATATGGTTGTAAGCGTTCTAATTTTCTCTCTCGGTAAGTCGAAGAGACTTACTCAAGGAGACACTGAAGAACTGTGACATTCTTGGGTCTTTACACTTAATCTTCACACTAAGTCTATTGCTTAGAGTAGAGATATATTTCAGGGCAGTGGTGGTGAGAAAGGGTTCTGAGATAATCCACAGGGCTGCTGCATAGACACCTGCTGCCCCAGCTTCCTCCTAGCCCCTCTCCCTACACTTTCTTTTAACAAAGAACTGTGTTAAGTAGCCAGCATGGGACCTACAAAAAGACTGTGTGAGAAATAAGAAGAAAGGGAACATCAAACGAAAAGTAGACAAAGAATAAATACTGGAAGAGTTGTGTAATGAAGAGAAACTAGTGAACAGACATGTCTCTGTGAAATACACAAAAAATTAAAGAAATGATGGCCTTCCTAAAATAAATCTCAAGATGAAATAAGAAATAAAAGTGTCAAAGAAGAGATAATAAAAAGTAGACGGAGATGAAAAAAAGCAGTCTTCTGGAAGTGGAGGGAGGAGAAAAGTGAAACCACTCTATTATAAAAGCTCTTTTAGAAACAGCAAAATGGAAAACATTAAAAACATAATCAAGGGCTTCCCTGGTGGCGCAGTGGTTGAGAATCTGCCTGCTAATGCAGGGGACACGGGTTCGAGCCCTGGTCTGGGAGGATCCCACATGCCGCGGAGCAACTAGGCCCGTGAGCCACGACTACTGAGCCTGCGCGTCTGGAGCCTGTGCTCCGCAACAAGAGGCCGCGATAGTGAGAGGCCCGCGCACCGCGATGAAGAGTGGCCCCCGCTTGCCACAACTAGAGAAAGCCCTCGCACAGAAACGAAGACACAACACAGCAAAAATAAAATAATTAATTAATAAAAAAAAAAACCTCCTACCCCCAACATCTTCTTTAAAAAAAAAAAAAAAACATAATCAAGGACATGTTACACAGGCTAAAGAAGATTGAACAAAATGAAGTGGGAAAGAAAGAGTAAGAAAGGATGAAAGAAAAATGATCAATAGGGGGGACAAAGGAAATCCAACTTCTGCATAATTGGTATTGCTGAAGAAGAAAGAAAAAGAAATCAAACAAGTAAAACAAAACAATGTTGGAATCTTTAATAGTACAAAACGTCTCTGAAACCAAACTAACTTAAAACATATGCAAATTTTCTGTCTCCTAGAAAAAAACTTACAGAGATTCATCAACACTGAGCTATATCATGGTAATATGAATGAACTTGAGGATTCAACCAAAAAATCTTATGGCTATCCAGGCAAAAAATATGATGAGCTGTAAGAGGGAAGACATCAGGCTGGCCTCAAATTTCTGCACAGTGAAATATCTCCTAATTCTCAGAAAAAGAAAACATAACCCCAGAATTTTACGGATATATTAACTGTGTATTCAGGGAACGTCTACTTAAAAAAAATACATATTTACTGTTGAAATTTGGAAAAGCAGAGCATATAATGAACACATTTATTCATAATCTCACTCCTAAAATAGTCTGCCTGTCAAGTACGTATTTCAAAATGCTTTCACATGCATTCATTCTAATGGGATCCTCTGTGACGTAGATCTCGGAAAATTATTATTTCCAATTTGCAGGTGAATGAACCCAGTGACTTGACACAAGAATTCAGTGGCCAAACCACTACACCCAGACTTCCTGGCCCTCAGTCCTGAATTCTCTAGAGTAGCTCTGTCCAGCAGAACTTTCTGTGGTGATGGGGATGTTCTAGATCTGCTCCAATGAGAAAGGTAGACACTAGTCTCCCATAGCTATGGAATACTTGAAATGTGACTCGTGTGACCGAGAAACTGGAATTCTAAATTTCATTTAACTTTAATTAATTCAAACTTACATAGCCACAGGTGGCCCGAAGCTACTATATTTGGACAGCCCAGCTCTAGAGATTTCCTTGGCATTCTTTTCCCTTCTGAAAAAGAAAGCTGACCACTTTCCATTTCAGCCATCTCCCAAGCACATCCACATCAAGTTCTTCCAAATTCTGGCCTCTGGGATCAATCAGCCTTCATAGTTAGGACCAGCCTTCTGGCTTCTGCCCCCTGTCTTCTCGGGCTGCAGTCTCCTTCGGGCTTGTCCACCCCTGGAGGTTTTAGCTGAGTCACTCCAGCTTCTGCTGGCAGAGGGGACAGGCTGGGGATGTGAGGGATGTTTCACCTGGAGCCACGACTCCGTCTACCCTGGGCCACCTCAGCAAGATTCCCCTTCCTGAAGCTGAGCCTCTGGACAGAACAAAGTGGCAAAGTGGCAGACTGCTGACTCTTGAGATGACCCAGAAAGTGAGCCTGCAAGATCAGACACTTACCCCCACCTCTGGACTCCAGAAGTTAAAATTCAAAGGAACAGGGTCTCGGGATCATGTGACTCTAGCCTTCTACCCTCCTTCTACCCTAATCTGCCCTTGAGGGATCAAAGGAAGATTCCATTCTGCAGACACGCAGACTGACCCTCCCTGTGTCCATGTGGCTGCTCTGAGTTCACCAAACGGGGCCCAGAGGTAGAGGTGGGTCAGACGTGCTGTGCACTGGAGTAAAATCATGGATTCACTGGACCCCACTCCCTGATCCACTATTTGGACAGGGATCCATGAGATCTTCTCTTGTGCTCTGTGTGGTCCTGAAGAGATCACTCCTCCTGTGACCTCAGTTTCTGTACCTGTAAAATGGGGATTTTAAGACGGAGCAGGGATTTTTCACAGAGCATCCTGATTCCTAGTAATCTGTGAACAACTTGACATTAGATTCCAAGTTGTGTATGTGTGAGCACTTTTCTGGGATTTTCCACTAATTAAAACCATTCAGACGAGAGGTCATAAAGTGGTGACCATGGGTCTGATGCATTTTGCAGATGTGTTTTTTAGCCCACACTTTCCTTTTAATGAGCAAATCATTTAAAATGGTGAGATTTTGCATAAAAGCACAATTTCAAGCTTCTCTTGAAAAAACAGGAGATCTGGCATCATTGGCCCCATGTTTCCCCATGACAACAGTCAGGAGCTGAGCAGCAGTTGCTGTTTCCAAGGGGCCTATATTCCCCACTTCACCACAGTCCCCACTCCTCCCTATTGCACCCATGACACTAAAGCCCAATGCCAGCTGTAATTTATCATCAAACTTGGGCATTTTTTTCCCTGCTAAAAGGATGGTTTTCTGTACCCACAGCACTGTCAGAATTGCAAATCAGACTTGAGAAAACAAGGTGATATTTCTTATGCCAGCCCACTTTGCTCATTAAATTGTCCCTTGCATTTGAGCTTGTGATGCCTGATTTAGAGTACTTAATCATTCATTTAACAAATGTCCATCGAGGCCCTGAAGAGAGAGGTGAACAAACACAGACAAGGGCCCTGTTTGTATGGAGCTTACAGTCTGGTGGGAAGAGAGCTAATGATAAGTGAACAAACAAGAAATACTTCGGCCATTGGTAAGTGCTTGACAAGAACAAGGCTGGATGGTGGAGATCAGGCCACAGACAATAGCGTGGTCTGTGAAGAGGTGACCTTTGAGATGAGGCCGAAAACAAGAAGGAGTGAGCTGGGCAGAGATCAAGGGGCCAGAGATCAAGGAGTGAGGACCAGGCGGGCCGGGCAGAGGAGACAGCAGGTGCAAAGACCTGGAGGTGGGAACGGGCTTGGCCCGCTGGATCTCTGAGAGCCCACCGCTTAGTGTCCACAGGCCAGCTCTCTGGTCCCTGCCTCCATGCCTCCTGGGAGACTTCTGCTCTCCAGAAGCCAGTTATTGTCCTCGAGGCCCGCCGCGGTGCAGGGATGGGGGTGAGGGTCAGTAGTACTAATTAATTCCTCACCAGATGTCTGGCATCCAGATGGCAATTCTGAATCCAGTTTGCCCACAGGAAGCTCAGCTGGGGCAAGGAAGCTATTTGGGGTCACCTCGGCCCTGCTGCAATCCCTAACCAGCAAGGTAATGCAACACTCTTGACCCACTCACTGCCCAAGCCCCGTGTGGGCCAAGGATCGACTTCCCAACTCCTGCCATTTCCCTCACATCACCTCCCTGGCTGACACGTGCTGTATCTGGAATCATTCCTCCACAAAGGACTGATGTTGACATCCTGGCAAGAGTACCCAGAGGGCCAGGAGGGAATAGGAGGGAGCGAGAGAAACAGAGAGAGAGGGAAAAGAGGGGAAAGAGGGAGAGGGAGAATGCATGCCTGGGACTCAAGGCCTTTGAAAGGCAACACTTGCAGCCAGAATTTACCAACACTTCTCCCCCTCCCCCCCCATTCTATAATGTGCAGAATTAATACATTGCACTAAAGAACTGGCAGGATGTCACCCCTGAAGCAGAAGTCCTTGAATATTTACAGCAGCTTTATTCATAATAATGCCAAGATGGAAACACTCCACTTTCCACCAGCAAGAAGATGTACAAAGAAAGAGTGGTATATTTACGGGATGAAATACTATGCAGTAGTAAAAAAGAATTAACTGCTGATACATGCAACTTCATGGATGAATCCACAGGCATTATACTGAGCAGAAAATCCAAAAGTACATCATTTCATTTAAGTAAAGCCCAAGAACAGGAGAAACCAATCTATAGCAATGGAAATCACAGCAGTGTTTTGGAGGGGGCATGAGGATTGACCTGAAAGGGGCTAAGGGGAACTTTCTGGGGGATGGAAATATTCTATACCTTTTTTTTTAAACTATAGTTGATTTACAATGTTCTGTTAGTTTCTGGTGTACAGCAAAGTGATTCAGTTATACGTATATACATATACATATTCTTTCCCAGGTTCTTTTCCATTATAGTTTATTATAAGATATTGAATATAGTTCCCTGGGCTATGCAGTAGGTCCTCCATTTTATATATGGTAGTTTGTATCTGCTACTCCCGAACTCTTAATTTATCCCCCCAACCTTTCCCCTTTGATAAGTCTGTGAGTCTGTTTCTGTGTTGTAAATAAGTTCATTTGTATCATTTTTTTTAGATTCCACATATAAGTGATATCATATATTTGTCTTTATCTGACTTACTTCACATAGTATAATAATCTCTACATCCATTCATGTTGCTGCATATGGCATTATTTCATTCTTTTTTATGGCTGAGTAATATTCCTTTGTATGTATATTTCTTTATTGGAAATGTTCTGTCTTGATTGGGATGGTGGTTGTATGGGTACGTACATTTGTTGAAATGCAAACTGTACACTTATAATGGACGCATTTTATTGTACGTAAACTATAGCTCATAAAGCTAATTTTTTTTAAAAAGTCATGTTTATTTTTCTCTCCAGCTATTGCTCTAAAATGTATTCAGTAGGGGACGTTCTTCCCCTATAACCTGGACTAAAACTCCTGCAGACCATGACTTTCCCCATCACTCTTGAGAAGTAACTAAAATCCTCCAGTTACTTGAATATACAAACACGATCTCTACTCAGAAAGTCAATGTTCAGTTCCAGGCAAGGATCAAAATGTGGAACTTGGTTCGAAGAAGTCTTTTTCCCTCCCCTACCTGGGTGCTCCACGGGCTGGGAGCCACTGAGAGGGAGATCCTTCTCTCCCGGACTCCCCCTTAAGTTTTTCCTCTTCCTCATGTTCTAGAGAGAGGTCTCTGACATCCAGTGTGAGAGAAGCCAGGAGGGCAGGAGGCGCCTGGGGAGCAGGTGAGTGCTTGCTGGCTCCTCTGTTCGGCTGGCTTCCCCCACTGGGGGCCTGGTACATCCTCTGACACATCGTCTTGCGAGCGTCGCAGGAGGTGGGGGAGCAGAGGGTCCCCACTCCAGAAACACTTTCCTTGTGGGACACATTTTCTCTGATAGGCTGCGCCCTTCCAGTGCCTGGTTTTCCATTGGTTTGCTGTGTGTGAACTTTTTGGGGGGTCCTAGATAGAAGCAGAAATCCTTCTTAGGCAGGATTTAAAGTGGCCCTGGTGACCCACCTCTGGTCCTCAAGGAACACTCGGGATTTTCCTCCTCACATCTTTGGAGTATTTGTCCAGCTAGGGTTGCCAGATAAAATACAGGGTGCCCAGTTCACTTTGAGTTTCAGATGAACAGTGAATAATTTTTTTAGTATAAGTATGTCCCCAAAGTTACATGGGTTATATATACTTATGCTAAAAAATTCATTCATTGCTATTCATCCGGATGCTGATTGGACATTTGGAAGTAGCCTGCTTAGCTTCTCCCCACCTCCCACTTCTGTACTGACATAATGCTAAGCAGAGGCCCGGGAACCTGCCTGTTTTATCCAGTAGGCTGCCCTTGTGACCTTGGCCAGGTTGCTTAATCACTCTGTGCATTAGTTTCCTTATCTTTTAAATGGAGATAATCACGGGACCTACTTCATAAGGCTGTTGTGACAATCACAACTAAACTGAGGTAACGCAGGGACAGTAGTTGGAATGGTGTCTGGCCCATAGTACATTCTCAGTAAATGTTGGGTCTTAGTAGTCTTACTGTGGTGGTGGTGGTTGCTATCCTATGAAGAGAGGGAGGACTATAGCTTCCAGTTAGATTATTCTCTAGAGAAAAAGAGCCAAAATGGAAAGAAGGATGAGGCTCCTGGATGGGAGAATTGGGAGGGGACATGGTGGTTATTAAAAGCACGCCCTTTGGAGACAGTGGGGCACAGAGGAGAAGAGATGGAGGGACATAGATGGCAAGGCCAGGCTTGAGAGGGGTTCTTTTGGTCTAGGAATGCGAGAGATTCCAGGGACGCTAGAGAGTTAGAGGCTGCAGGAAGGTGGCAAGGGCACCCATGGATCATGCAGAGATGCGGAGTGCAAACTCTGGAGTCAGACCGCCTTGGGTTCAAGTCCTGCCTCTGCCTCAGCAACCTCGGGCAGGTTACCTGACGTACCCTCTTTGCCTCAGTTGTCCCATCGCTAAAATGGAGCTAATAATACCTGCCTCCAAGCGTGGCTGTGGAACGGAAGGAGTTAATGCATGTAAATTACTAGGAAAAGTACCTGGCCAGCTGTAAGCACTTGTTCATTAACTCTCATTATACTCGGAGCCCTTTAAATGTTTAGGGGAAGAGAGTTTAAAGATTAGAATTTCTGTTTAGATATGCAGTTCGTGAGCAGCAACACTACCCTGGGACCGAATTACCTGGGTCATAGCTTTATATGCATGACTAAATCGATGTCATTTATAATCCCCTCTGAAAAATAATAGGACCTCTCATTAAATGAATTAATGTAAAATGCCTGGAACTTAATAAATACTCAAAACATGTTGGTGGTTTTGGTTGTCATTATTATCATAATTATTCTCCTGCATAGTGATGTGAGGCATGATAGAAAAGGCAGCTCTGAACAGAGTTCTTAGGGTTCAGATTTTCCAGGTGGCTTTTCATGCCACTGACCTCGACCATTATAATATTCTCTTTTCTTTTCTTTTCATGCCCTTGTAAGGATAACTCAGGTAGCAGGGTTACCGTGGCCTCACAAAATGAATTGGGAAATGCTGCTCTTTTCTCTATTCTCTGGAAGGGTTTGTGTAAGATGGGTACTACTTAGTCCTTAAATGTTTAGTAGAATTACCATTGAGGTCAGCAGGGCTTAGAGGGTTTTTGTTATTGCTGTTGTTTTTTGATGGGAGTTTTTAAATGATTGATTCTCTTTAATAGACAATGAAATATTCACCTTTTCTTTTTCTGATAGTTGAATAAGTTATGTTTTTCAAGAAGTTTTTCTGTTTCTTTGAGTTATCAAATTTATTGGTATAAAGTAGTTCATACTATCCATTTAGTATCCTTTCAAAGCTGTAAGATTAGATTAGTTCATGAGGGCGGTGGGGGGGGGCATGATGGAATTATAGTCCTTATAAGAAGAGAGCTTGTCTCTGCATGCCTGGCACCAAGGAAGGACCACGTGGGGACATAAGGAAAAGACAGCCGTCTGTAAGCCAGGAAGAGAGCTCTCTGCAGAACCCAAATCTGCTGACACCTGGATCTTAGATCCTCCAGTCTCCAGAACTGTGAGAAATAAATGTCTGCTGTTTAAGCCACCCAGTCTGTGGTATTTGCTTGTAGCAACCTGAGCTGATTAAGACAGACATATATTCTTCAAACTGGAATACCTATTGGTCTGTCAGGTGGTGCATAAAACAGGATAGTTGTGTCTTCCAAAGCCAGCAGCAAGTTTCCAACTCTGACAGCAAATAATTGTATATTTTTAAACAATGGATGCATTATGGAGCATGGTACCACACATGGGTTGAAGAATGTCAAGTTTGCACCAGAATGTGACCCAGATTCCTTGGGGGCTTGCCATAGATGTTCTTTTGCCTGTAGGCCCACAGAGTGACTGGAGCCCATGTACTGGCTCATGAGACCTAATGGTTACATCTTCATGAATTTTGCTAGCTAGTTGTTAAACATAGATACTATTTAAAATGAAATTTTATTAATTGGGGTTAAAAAATTATATCAAAACAAAGGTAATAGACAGTCAAAACTCATCACTTCCTAATTTTTTTACTATTATCTATGGTCTTGAGGTTATTTACATCTATACGTGCGGAGGAAAGACTGTGGAGTGTTGTGATACAGTCCATCTCTTTCCAACACTGTGCTCAGTGATGTAACTTGGTGGCTTGAAATCAGCCATGTGGGCATATTTACACCATAGAAATCAGTAAACACTACAAATCAGGGCTTAGCTCATTGTTTGGTTGCTTGTCTAGACTTAAGAAGGTAATGGGAAAAGTTAGTAATACAGATCACACTTAAAATATGTTGTCTATAGCTGTTATATTGTGACTAGAACAAAAAATGAGGGACTATTCTTCTGGTATTTGAAAACCATCATTTGATTCAGTAAAGAAGACACACCATTGGTAAGTGAGTGACGTTCTGACATGTTCCTTCATTGTGTCTGTTTTGTCTTAATAATTAATGTAAATGAAAACATAACCAACATTCATAGTGGAACTAAACTCACTGGTCAATGACATGAGTGACTTCTTAGGTGAATTGAATAATAATCAAGAACTTTTACACACACACACAAACATATACATCCACAGTCTTTTCAGAGAGCCAGTTGTTAAACATTTACCAGCACACCACTTGGGGATATTTGGTGGGTAGAGTCTGATAAGGTCATTTGAGTTTGAGAAGAACTAGCCACTGAGAATGGTCCTGTGATTGGCACTGTCAGATTTCCTGGTAAAAGTGCCTTGACTATGTCTCAGTCATTTTCATAGTCTCAACTCCCAGTCTGGTGCTTAGCACGTGGTCAGGAATAATGTTTGCTGAATGGATGATAGTGAACATGTTGTAAGCACTGTCTGAGTTGCAGAAGCACGTATTAGTTATTCAATAAATATTTTGGGTTCCTACTATGTGCCAGGCACTGTTCTTGGCTTCAGGGACACAATCCCTGCCCTCCTAGAGCTTACATTCTAGTGGAAGAGAAAACCAGTAAAGTACAAAATCTGCTTTCAGGTTAATTTTATGTCACCTTGACTAGGCTAAGAGATGCCTAGTTAGTTGGCGAAACATTATTTCTTAGTGTATCTGTGAGGATGTCTCTGGAAGAGGTTGCGTTTAAATCAGTAGACTGAGATCTGCCCTCACCAATGCGGTGGGCATCATCCAATCAGCTGAGGCCTTGAATAGAACAAAAGGGTGGAGGGAGGGCAAATTCCCTTGTGCTCGATCTGAGCCATCCACTTTCTCCTGCCCTCGGACATCGGTGCTTCCCGTTCTCGGGCTTTTGGACTCAGATTGGAACCTACACCATCAGTCCCCTGCTTCTCAGGGCTTTGACCTTGGGCTGAATTACACCACCAGCTCTCCTGGTTCTCCTGCTCACAGGTGGAAAGTCGTGAGACGTCCTGGCCTCCATACCTGTGGGAGCCAAATCCTATCACAAACCTCCTCTTACGTGTATCTAGATATGTCCTATCCATTCTCTTTCTCTGGAAAACACTGACAGATACAGGTGGCAGCAATTGGTTATATGAAGAAAAATGAAGCAGGATAAGGGGATGGAGACAAGTGGTATCACGCTTCTGCCACACAAGGAGCCAGGACATGGCCTTCTACTTAAAACCTGACTCCATCTCTAGGAAGCTGTGTGTCTTCAGAGTAGTCACTTGACCTCTCTGAGCTATGAAAACTGTCTCTAGCTGATATTCGGGTCCATTTGTGGACTCACAGGTTCCAAGCCCTAAGAAGACCTTGTTGGCCAAATTTGCTTTTTTGTGGTCTGAACCTTTGGGTTCATTGGCTTCCAGGGTGGTCCCTGAAACTCCACTGGCAGAACGTGGGCATTCCAGAAGCTTCTGTAAATGGGGTGCTGTTTATTGTGCTGCCACTTTCCTGCATCTTTGTTTGCTGTACTAGGAGTACCTGGGTTGGGTCTGCCCCTTTGTTTGCCTCTGTGGAACCCTGGAACGATGCCTTTTGGCTCCAAGCACCCATTGAGACAAAGAGGTCCTTTTCTATAACAGATGCAGCGCAGGATCTCAGCTGCCTGGGAAACCCCAGTTTGGGGTTCTAGAAACATGCCTGACACCTATCTGTGGCCTCTCTGGTTTCAGTGTTCATATCCGTAAAGCAGGGGGCTTGGCGATGGTCTGACTGTCCTCCATTGAATTCCTGGATCAGGGAGGTATTAGGTTTGCCAGGGTGGGTGGGAGGGAGGGAGTGAACAGGGGGCCCAGTAGGGAGCTCCTCATCCCACTTCTCCCAGAAAAACTCCTTTTAACTAAATTTTACTCTCAGGGTTTGTCTGTTTTATTTTGTGATTCAATATACAATTTTGCTTGGACAAAGGCCTGGAAGTTATAAATACTTATAAATCTATGATTATCTAAGATCTCTCATCCCTGATATGTAGGAATCTGCCTGGTATAGGAACCAAAAAGATGTTAGGAAATCAAAACTTAGGCAATTTTTAATCGTGGTATTTGATTCCATATTATTGCTTTTGCTTTCGATCTTTAAAGTGTGTGTCCAATAATCTGACCTCTTAAAATATTCATTTCAAGTGGTGTTGATTTGTTTTACAATTATTCTTCCCTGACCCCAACAACTCAAAACTGTGAGAACTAATAAATGAATTCAGCAAAGTAGCAGGATACAAAGTCAACACACAAAAATCAATTGCATTTCTATACAATCTAAAAAGGAAATTAAGAAAATAATTCATTTACAGTAGCATCAAAAAGGATAAAATACTTAGGAATTAACCAAGGAGGTGAAAGACATGTACAATGAAAACTACAAAACATGGCTGAAAGAAATGAAAGACATAAATACAGATCTTCCTCAACTTGCAATGGGGTTACATCCCAATAAACACATTGTAAATTAAAAATATCATAAGTCAAAAATGCATTTGATACACCTAATCTACTCAACATCATAGTTTAGCCTAGCCTACCTTAAATGTGCTCACTTACATTAGCCTACAGTTGGGCAAAAATCATCTAACACAAAGCCTATTTTATAATAAAGTGTTGAATATCTCATGTAATTTATTGAATGCCGTACTGAAATTGAAGAGCGGAATGGTTGCCTGGGTACAGAATGCTTGTAAGTATATCGGTTGTTTACCCTCATGATGGTGTGGTTGGCTGGGAGCTGAGGCTCGCTGCCACTGCCCAGCATCAGGAGAGAGGATCAGACTGCATATTGCTAGCCTGGAAAAAGATCAAACTTCAAAATTCTACTGAATGCATATCGCTTTTGCACCATCATAAAGTTTAAAAAATCGTTAAGTTGAACCATCAGAAATAGGGGACTGACTGTAAGTGGAAACATATCTTGTGTTCATGGGTTGGAAAACTTAATATTGTTAAGATATCAATACTACCCAAAGTGATCTAAAAAGTCAGTGCAATCCCTATCAAAACCCCAATGGGTTTTTTTTTTGTGTGGAAATAGAAAACCCATCCTGCAATTCATGTGGAATCTCAAGGGACCCCAAATAGCCAAAACAATCTTGAGAAAGAACAAAGCTGGAGGACTCAGGAGTTTTCCTGATTTCAAAACTTACTACAAAGCTGCAGTAATCAAAACAGTGTGGTACTGGCAAAAAGACAGATATAAGCCAATGGAACAGAATAGAAAGCCCAGAAGTAAACCCTCACTTGTATGGTCAAATGATTTTTGGAGAGGGTCCCAAGACCATTCAATGGGGAAAGGACAATCTTTTCACCAAATTATGCTGGGAAAACTGGATATTCATATGCAAAAGAATGAAGTTTGACCTTTATCTAACATCACATACAAAAATGAACTCAAAATGTGCTCATGATCTAAACATAAGACCTAAAACTATAAAAATCTAAGAAGAAAACATAAGACAAAAACTTCAGGACATTGGATTTGGCAATGATTTCTTGGATATGACACCAAAGGCACAGGCAACAAAAGAAAAAATAGACAAATGGGAAAAGAGGATTTGCCTTACAAAAATTCCCCCTGCAAGAGACTTTTTGTAGGTCTGTAAATTGCATGAGAGAATGTAAACACTGGTACAAAAGCTAAGGCACTTGGGAAATGGAAATTCTCCAGTGTTGGGCGTGTTAAGCAGAGTCTCAGGATGTGTTTTCAAGGTTTGGAAATGGATGTAGGTGTGTCTTAACAGTCTTCCCTCTCTCAGCAAGGGACAACCTCATTCTTCCATTGAGGCCAACAACTAGAATTAACCTGGGCTTCTCTCTTTGCCTTACACATCATAACAGATCCTTGGCAAAGCTATCTTAGAAATAGATCCAGAATTTGATGACTTCTCATTACCTCCACTGCTCCCATCAGACCCTAGCTGCCAGTATCTGTTGCTTGGATTATTGCCAAAGCCATCTCATTGGTCTCCCTGGACCATTGGACCTTGCCCCTTTAGATGGATTAACTAATTGTAGTGTCTGCACATAGTTTGATGCCTGTGCTGTGTAGCTGAGGATATGTTCTGTTAGGATGGAATTCAGTTCAGTGTGCTGTGGACACCGAATAAAGTCAACAAAACCTACTATGAGTAAGAAGTAAGAAGAATAAATGGCACCAGCCAGCACCAAATCCAATAAATAGTCTGTGTTCACTGGAACATGCAAGATCATTGCCTTGAGAGAATATAAGAAAGCAAGGTCAGGGCAGTAGGCAGTTTTATTTAAATAGTGACTATGGGAATAATAAGACACTATTTGTTATGGATCCTGTGGGACACTGATGTACCAGAAGATGTTACCATTACTGCTCTCTTGTTTCATCAGCAGGTGAATAGTTTCACAAGTTTTGACAAATGTACAAACCCATGTAACCACCACCCCAATCGAGGTCTAGAACATTTCTGTCACCCCAGTAGTTTCCTTTGTGCTCCTTTGCAGCTCCCCCGCCCCCGCAAAACACAAACATCCTAACCCCAGCCTTGGCAACCACAGTTCCGTTTTGTTTTGAATCTTTGAAATTGCATTGACAACCTGAACGCATAGATTCTAGCATTCAGCTGATAACAGCTGTGGGGTACTTGGTTAAGAGAGTTGGCTCTGGAGGCAGATTGTCTTGTTTGCACAACCGTTGCCTTGCTACTGACCTCCTGGAATCTCAGTTTCCCAATCCACCAAATGGTCATAATAATTATATGTACTTCACTGGGATTTTGTGAGGAATAAACAATAGCAGGTACCTACTAGCCCAATGAATATCAGTAATTATTATTACTGTTTACAGAGTGGGTACCAAGTGTTGGACATTGTGCTAAATGCTGTGTATGGATGCGGCAGTTGCTACTGGTGCTCTCTCCACATCCCTGTTGGCAATTACCACTCTGCACCTGCCAATAGCTTCTTGCAGAACCCGGGATGCTCTGCATGAACTTGTTATCTGGCTGCTGCACAGGGCAGGTCGAAGTGCTGGAGAGTTAACGCTCCCATGAGCAGCCCTCAACCAGTGATGACCAAGAGCTGGCAGGTAAATAGCCAGCTTCCTTGCCCCCCAGGGGAACTACTCTGAGGCACGATCTACACTGTCTTCTAGGGTCCCCATCAAGATTGAGCCCCAGCTGCCCTCCATAGTAACCTTCTTGTTAATACACTGTCTTGGCGTCCTTCTCTGTTTCACTTCCTCACTGCCCTTCCAGAACTTTCTGAGATTCCCTGTCGAGCAAACTACATTTCCCTCTCATGCTCATCTCAGGGTCTACCTCTAAGACAATGGGGTATTTCATTTTATTGTCAAACAATCCTATAAAATGCACAGATATAGCTTCCCCATTTTATAGTTGAGCAAAATGAGGCTCACATAGGTGACACCACCGGCTCAAAGTCTGAGCCTTGGGCACTTACCCTCTCCACTGCCTCCCCGAGGAATGGGCCCTGATGGGCCCTGCTCCAGGACCTCTTCTCCCTCTGCCACCCCAAGCTCTGCTGACCCTCCTGGGCCTGCATCTCCCCCCTGCAGGAAGGTCGCTGCCTGTTCGTCATCCTGCTCATGGCGGTGTACTGGTGCACAGAGGCCCTGCCCCTCTCGGTGACGGCCTTGCTGCCCATCATCCTCTTCCCCTTCTTGGGCATCCTGCCCTCCAACAAGGTCTGCGCCCAGTACTTCCTGGACACCAACTTCCTCTTCCTCAGCGGTCTGATCATGGCCAGCGCCATCGAGGAGTGGAACCTGCACCGGAGAATTGCCCTCAAGGTCCTGATGCTCACTGGGGTCCAACCGGCCAGGTAAGGCCAGGTAATGGGTCCAGCCCAGAGGTGACGAGGCAGAGGGACCACATCTCTTGGAGCCCAAACCCACTCTTCCTGCTCTGGTCATCCAGGGCAACAAACTCATCATGTCCCACCATCCACTTGTTTATTCATTTCTCAAATATTTAGTGAGCCGCTCTGTGTGCCAGACACAGTGCTAGACCCTTGGGCAGTTCTCGAAAGTACGCGTAAGAATCACATGGGAATCAGTTGAAATGCTGATTCCCAGACCTCACCCCCAGGGATTCCTGTCCAGTAGTTTTAGAGGGGGCCATATTAGCAGTTTGACTCAGACTACTTGGGGCTGAATCCCACCTTTCCTCCTCTGGGAGGTGACTTAGCCTCTCTTTGCCTGTAAAATGATGATACAGTAGCTTGGACCTGCACAGTAAATGCTGGCTGTTATCATCCTGGTTTTCTATTTACCAGCCAAGGTGACATGGTGGGTGGGGAGTGGATGGAAAGACGGCCTTGGAGAGGCAGGGAGGTAGGGTCCATTCCTAAGGGCCTCGGGTCCCCTAGCTAGGTTTCCAACTTTTTTTTTTTTTTGCGGTATGCGGGCCTCTCACTGTTGTGGCCTCTCCCGTTGCGGAGCACAGGCTCCAGACGCGCAGGCTCAGCGGCCATGGCTCACGGGCCCAGCCGCTCTGCGGCATGTGGGATCTTCCCAAACCGGGGCACGAACCTGCGTCCCCTGCATCGGCAGGCGGACTCTCAACCACTGCGCCACCAGGGAAGCCCTCCAACTTTTATTTTAAGATGATTGAATGGCCTTTAAAATAAGGTCATTGTTGTTCTTTTAATTTTTTTTTTTTTGCAATTTGTTGAATCTTAAGGATTCCTTCCCAGTAATGTTTTTAAATGCATAAGGCACAACACATAGGATTTAAAACAACAACCACAACGATTACAGCAAAATGCACTTATCCAAACAATTTTTTTAAACCACACAAATTTGTGATAGAATACTATATGTACTTCTTTATTAACACAATAGATGATGAGATCTAGCAACAGCTTCATAACTAATTTTGAGGCAGTTCTGAGTGTCAATGATATTCCAAGATGTCTCAACTATTATAATGTGATACGGTATAATGTGATCTTTATTGGTAACCAACTCCCCTTCTAATAGAGAAAATTTTTTTAAATTAATTAATTAATTAATTTTTGGCTGCATTGGGTCTTCATTGCTGCACATGGGCTTTCTCTAGTTGTGGTGAGCAGGGGCTACTCTTCGTTGTGGTGTGCGGGCTTCTCACTGTGGTGTCTTCTCTGTTGTGGAGCACAGGCTCTAGGCGAGCGGGCTTCAGTAGTTGTGGCTCGCGGGCTCTAGAGTACAGGCTCAGTAGTTGTAGCTCACGGGCTTAGTTGCTCCGCGACATGTGGGATCTTCCTGGACCAGGGCTCGAACCCATGTCCCCTGCATTGGCAGGTGGATTCTTAACCACTGCACCACCAGGGAAGTCCTCCCCTTCTAATAATACTGAACTTTTTTGCTTAAGTTTATCACTGAAGGAAATATTTAATTTCTATTAGATGTTAGTAAAATAGAGGTGTATTTTCCCCTATCATGTCCATTCTGAATTATATCCATGGCCCCCCTGGTTATCAATCTCTGCTTTAAAGAATTCTAAGCTGGGGAGTGACATGACCAGATTTGCATTTTTTAAAAAATTCCTCTTGGCTGCCATGTGGGGATCAGATGAAGGTGAGAAGCTGGATGCAGCCCAGGTAAGAGACTGTTCTGGGGATCCAGATGAGAGATAGTGCCACCTTGGACTAGGGTGGTGGCAGTGGAGATGGACTGAATGGATAGGTTTGAGAGCTCTTTTTGTGGTGGGAATGGGGGTGGCGATGAGGGAGAAGGAGGTTCTGAATAACTCATGATTTTCTAGCATCTGCTCTGGGCCAGGCATTCTGCTAGGCTCTATAGCTGTTTCCTCATGGAGGAACTGTCAGTCCTATGGGAGAGATTCCATCTATAGAACTGATCCCAACACAGAGCAGAATTTAATACCTAAGGGACACATGGTGCAATGTGAGCCCACATGAGAGATATAGGGTGACTTCTTGGAGGAGGTTACATTTGGCCTTGAAAAATGGATGAGGCTGCTGTCAAACATGTTTTAAAGTTACAACAATGAAAACGGTATGACACTAGTTCAGAAATAGATTTTTAAAACACAGAATAAATAATCTAGAAGAAATCTAAATCTGTGGGAAAGGGAAGGATTCAAGAAGTGGTGGGTGCTAGAATAATTTGTGTATTCTTTACAAAAAAATTCTACTTAGATCCGACTTTGTTCTATACAACTAAATAAATTCCAGGTGGATTAAGAGTTCAATGTAAAGAAAAGCAAATCACTAAACTTAGATTCCTGTTGGTGGGAGGGACCAAGCAATGGCAGGCAGGCAGGACATCAAGACATGTTTGGGAGCTGGCAAGAAGCTCAGCAGAGCCTGAGCAGGGGTGCCTGAGAGGAGTGGGAAGGGAAGGGTGGGGAGAGGAGGCTGGGAAGGCCACCTAGGGTGAAACAGTGGAGAGTCTTGGTGCCAAACCAAGACACCTTTATTCTGCAATGGGAGCTATCCAGGATTTGTGGGCAAAGGAGAGAAAATTTCAGGGTTGGTGTATCTTTAGAACTACTTTACCTTGGGCACCTGAGGTCAGTTCACTTACATACACTGAGTCAGTTTCCTTAGATCTAGAATAAGCGTGGTGAGTGGATTTGGTTTCCACTTGGTCACTAGCTTGTCCTCTCTGGGCCTTAACTTTCCATGTGTAAACAAGTGGGATACAAACCAGAGGCCCCAGTTCTAGATCTGCCTCTAACTCCCTCTGTTCCCAGGCTCATCCTAGGGATGATGATGACCACCTCCTTTCTGTCCATGTGGCTGAGCAACACGGCCTCCACTGCCATGATGCTGCCTATCGCCAGTGCCATCCTGAAGAGTCTCTTTGGCCAGGAGGTTCGTAAAGACCTCAGCTGGGAGACTGAAGAGAAAGCAGGTGAGTCTGTGGGAGGGGACTGGGAGGAACTCCCCCAAGGTGGAAGAGTGGGAGTGGGGACATCCAGAGGGTGTTGGGGAAGGCCAAGGGGATGCACTTATTGAGCACCTACTATGTGCCAAGTTTAATAATAATAACTGAGAATTCACTAAGTCAAACCATGGCACCTTTTTTTAAAATTTGCATTTATTGAGCATTTACTATGTACTAAGCAATGAGTTAAGCACTTTACGTACATTAATTCCTTGGCCTCTCAAAACAGCCGCATGAAGTAGGTACTATACAACTTGAAACAATGATAAGATTTATTTCAATGAGATTGGCAAAAATAAGAAAGCTGGAGAGTGCCCAGTGTTGGTAGGAATGGGAGCCATTGGAACTCTGTGCGCTGCTAGACAGTGTGGACAGTCAGCCTTTCTTAAGGGCATTCTACAAATATTTAATCAAATTAAGAGTGCGTATACCCTGGAACTCAGAAGTTTGGCCCTGAATGCAAGTGATAAAGGCATTCTGACACAGGTTCATGAGGAGACACATGTGACCATGTTTAGTGCAGCATTCCCTGTGGTATGCTGGTTAGGGTTCGGGTTCGGGTTAGGTTTAGGGTTGTGGTATGGCCACCATCGCCAGTAAAGGAGGAGATTGAGTGTGGTGGGTGCACGTCACTGAGCACTATGCTGCTTTTAGGAACAAAGAATTAGAGGGACATATAGTTATATAAATAAATCTCATAAAACCTAGTTGTGTTTGGAAAAGCCAGAAGGAGATATAGAACACAATATCGTTATGTAAATTAAAAATACTCACAAAAGACAAAACGTTTGCAAGAACATAAAGGAAAAGCTACACATTAAACGCATCCCAATGGTTGCTCTGGGAAGGATGGGATTGGGAAATGGGGATAAAATGGACCAAATTAATAAATAATACAAAAAGAGTGGCCTTGTGCAACAGATAGTGAGAATGTGCCATGAACTGAGGGATTGGATTCACTTATATCTCTGAAATTGTGTTCTAAAGAAAACAAAACACAAGTAGCTGCCATGTTTTTAAGTGACTAAATGAGAGCTCAGAGAGGGGAACTGACTTCTCCAAGTCACACAGCGAGCAAATGGTAGAGCCCAAGTTTGCATCCAGGCAGTCTGGCTGCAGAGCCCACTCTCTTCCCCATGAAATCAGCTGCATCAGTGAGAATTCTTTTGGCTGCAGGTAAAAGGATGCCTGTCTGCCAGTGACTTAAAGAACAAGGGTTTATTTTCCTCAAATGTCAAAAAGTCAGAGAAGGGCAGTTCCAGGGTCATTTCAGAGGCACAAGGATGTCAGGGCTGTTCACTGGTATCTCTGTGATTCCCTTGGTCTTTCCCTCATGGTTGCAAAATGGCTGCCACATCCGTCTGCTTTAAAACATCTTTCTTTACACACATGTATTTTATTTTATTTTTTTTAATGTATTTTAAAAGGAAGTTTTAAATTGGTATATATGTGGGCAGAGATTGCAGTATTAATTCTTCCTTTGTTCTTTTAGTAATAGAACCCCTACCTGGGCACATGCTTGTGCAGAGAAAAGACTGAATGTCTCAGCTTCCCTTGTGATTAGATGTGGTCATGTGACCAAGATTAGCCAATGGGGTATGAGTGGGAATGGTGTGTGCAGCTTCTGAGTACTGCCCTTCCTGCTTCCTACTCCTGCTGGTTGGGATGTGAATAGGATAGTGCAGATGAGAGATGCTACCTAGGACCCAGAGATGGGAGGTGCGTGTTGAGAGAGGGGATCCTACATCTGCTCCAGTAGCTTTGGATCATTTACTCCAGTGAACACAGCATTTTCCACGAAACCATGGGCTTTGTGTGCTAGTTATATTTTTTCGAATATGCGTGAAAATAAATATATATCTGTTAAAAATCTAAATATTGATCCATGTGCCACCTATGTTAATCTCACTTACTGTGGTATGGGTATTTCCCCATCATGCAGTAAAGGGTGTTGATTATTTTATTTCCGTGACAGCCCTGAAAGCTAGAAATGATTATAAGTACTTTACAGGCGAGGTTTAGAGAGGTGAAGAATCAATCATAGTGTTGGTAAAATAGTAGAGCCGGGATCTATGCAAGGTCAAAGTCTTCCACATGGAAGGGAAGAGATGTTCTGTAGCAGGGGTTGGCAAACTTTTTCTGTAAATGACAAGACAGTAAAATACGTTTTGCTGGCCACTTGGTCACAACTACTCAAACTCTGCCCTTGCAGGGAGAAAGCATCCATAGACAATATGTAAGTGAGTGGGCGTGACTGTGTTCCAATGAAATTTTACTTGTGGGTGCTGAAATTAAAATTTTATATAATTTTTACATCACAAAATATTATTCTTCTACCGATTTTAGCCATCCACTTAAAAATGTGAAAACCACAGCTGGCAGGCAGCAGGCCAGATTCAGCCCATGGACCATAGTCTGCAGATCCCTAGTATTCCTTAGTAGGAGCCTAGTATTGGCTTTGTCCGCTTTCAAACTGTTTCCCCTGAGTCTTGGGGCTCCAAGAGAATACCTCATAGTCACCTTGGGGTGGCAGCAAGCAGTTAACTCTGCTCTCATTTCAACCCAGCTGCCCCCACTTTACCTACTTTATACCCTGAGCTTCCAAGTAACAATCACCAATGTTTATTGAGTACTTAATTTTATGCAAGGTCTCATCTAAGGGCCTTACATCTGAATGACGTGGCGCTAGCTCTGACCTCATTTAGAGCAATGGAAATGGAGGAAGAAATTTAAAAAGTGGTTAAAGTAGTCCCCAAGGTCACATAATTCCAAAACAGCAGCTCTGGTATTTTGAATCCAGGTTGGTTGACTTTAGCGCCTGTACTCTTAACCTCTGTTGTTCTGCCTCCCATAGAAGATGTTTTTTCTAAGAGTTTAGTGGCAAAAAAAAAAAAAAAAAAGTATGAAAGCCAATTCCCTCGTTATATGAAAGAAGATGAAAAACCTGAGACTCAGGAAGGGGAAGGGACTTGCCCAAGGTCACACACAGCGTCATGCAAACTCCAGAGTCTTTTCGCTTACGCTGCAGGGTGTCAGGAGGCAGGAGACCCTGGGAGGCTGGGCCAGACCCCTGTTTTCATAGGCGGCGGGATCAGAGAGCGGAGATTAGTTAATGATCAGCCCCAAGACCTAAAATGGGTAATTCCAGTGCAAAGAGAGATGTTCTCTTTCATCCAGTTTCTGTGCTCTGTCGTGGTGGCAGGAGGTAAGGACAGGAGTGGAGGGAGTGGAGACTCTGTTTATGGGCCAGGATAGGGGCGAGGAGGCTCCTGGAGGCTTTAAGTCCCTGAGGGACACCCAGAGCAACAATAAGGGTGATGTGAGCTACCATTTCCTGAAGACCCACCCTATGCCAGACACTGTGCTGAAATTTTCATACCCATTAGCTCATTTAATCTTCATGACAGTACTATGGAGTAGATGACACCCATTTTACAGACGAAGAGACGGAGGGTCAAAGAGGCAAAATGTTTTGCACAAAGCAACATGGTGAGTTAGTTGCTGAGCTTTGTCTGAATCTGGAATCTGTGCTTACAAGCCAGAACAAGATAGAGCCTGGGGCAGGGCAGGGCTTGTTGGACAAGCCCCTGCAGATCCTCAGCCTTGGAGGGCAGCCCTGCTGCTTCTCTTCAGTTCTTTTACACACTCTGCTCCTTGCACTGCCTGGGGGACCAGGGCCACATGGGTGGTGGCTTCTCCTTCTACATGCATGTTCTCCTTAGATCCTCCACGTCAGCCCTGCAAGGGTGGCCCTATCATCATGCCCATTTTACAGAGGAGGAAACTGATGCACAGAGTGGTGAAATATTTGCCCAAAGTCCCTCAGCCAGTAAGGGGCCCACTTGGCTTTTGAATCTAAACTCTACCACTCTTCCCCCTCCTTTTTTCTGCCCAAAGAAGGCTAGGTTGCCACCCATGCCTTTCCTTTAGGAATGCCCAAGATGCTGTCATTCCAAAAGCAATCTTGTAAGCTGAGTTAAGCATTGCCCTCCTCTTCCCGCTTCATTCATGAGGCTGGGAGAGGGGGCCTCTTCCTGAGGCTCTTCTCTCATCTATAAAATGAGGACAAAACCACCCGTTTCATACATATCATTGTGAGGCTTATATGAGAAATGAGAGCCTGGCACATAGATATGGTTAATACGTGGCAGTTATACAATTGCTATTATATAAAAACCAGTGTAAGAGTTCCAGGAATTAGAAAGAGTGGGTAATAAGACCCTACACCTTGACTCAGTTTGAAGTTTCCTATGACTGCTAGTTGAGAAGGATTTGTTTATTACCTGTCTCCTCCATGGACTCCAAGTTCCATGGGAGCTTGTGTCAATCTTTCTCATTGCTGTGAACTATAGTATTGTTCACCTAGAACACTGTTTGGCACGTAGTAGATAATCAATAAGTGTGTGAAATAAATAAATAAACAAACCAGTTACTGAACTGTTCTACGCCTGTTTCCTCATATATAAAATGGGGATATTAATCCTTACCACCCAGGTAGTTGTGAGAACTCAGTAAATTAATGGATGTAAAACTGCCTATCCTGGGGACCTTTGACTTTCCCTGGGGTGCTGTTTACCTAATCTGATACAAGAACTCTTTCCTGAGAGCCTTCTGTGTGCCAGACTTCAAGAACATTTCAGTCATACCGGGGAGTTTCGATTAGAGTTAGCTATTCCAGGTCAGAGCCAGGTGGGTGCCTTTGGAGGTGGGGTGAGATTCAAGGGGTGGGGAATCAGTAGTCCTGGGAACAAGCCCGACTCTGCCATTAACCCAGTGGGTCATCCTGATCCCACGCTTCCCCCATGTCTCCGGGCCTCAGTTTCCCGAGGTGTAAAGAGGAAGGTAATAACCCCTGCCCAGCTCTCCCAGTCTGTTCTGAGGCTGCTGTAAGATTACAAATGTGAAAGTTCTCAGTTCCCCCACCCAATATAAACTCAGGGATTGTTATTATTTGAATAAGATCTTACGTAAGCACCAAGCTCCTAACCAGCCTGCGATTTCTGGACCCAGGGAAGTCAGAACCTTTGGAGACTTTGGCCTGTTTTCGTGTGGTCACTTGGGTCACTGTGGTCACAGGAAGTACAGGGATGACCCGGGATAAATGGTTAAGAGTAGCTGAGCTGCTAGGGGCTGAGTAGCACCTTGGTTTTCCAAGTTTTTTTCAACTTCATCTTCATTGGTTTTATCATCATCATTAGAAAAAAATAATGCTTGGTATCAAATTTTTTCACATTACTAATTTACATAAAGAAAAAGTGAAACTCCCTCCTTCCTAATTTTAATTGCTACAGATAATTACTGTTCATAGCCGTGTGTGTATGAATAGCTTCCGCTGCCTCATCTGTAGCACGTACAGTTTTGTATCAGGGCTCTCCAACTCCGATGCTGGCAGCAACCAGCTTCCATGGCTGAGAAAAGCGGCCAGGTGCGGACTGTGGCAAACTGGTGAGCATTCACCCCCTCTAAGGTCATGGGCAGCCACTGGAGGCTTCAGTTCCCCATCTCTAACTTCAGGGGAGTCTTCTCAACCCTGCCTGCCCAAAAGAATGACCTACAGAGCTTTTAAAAATACTGAGTCCCCAGAGCCTCTAAACCAGAACCTCCAGGGTGGGACCTGGGCATTCTCAGCAAATTCTAATGTTCATCCAGGGCTGAGGAAGGTGGCCTATTGTTATACCCGAGATGCTGGTGAGCTCTGCGGACATCTGATGCTGCGTGACAGCCATTCCCAACCCGGGTGAGAAGGGTACAGAGAGAGCTAGAGATGGGTGGGGGGTAGGGAGTCACTGGGTCAGGGTTCTTCCTGTCTGGCCATCCCCTGGGGAGCGACTTTGCCCACCAGCATCAGTGTCCTATTAACAGCCCTTCACTTCCTGCTTCAGTGCCCCGGCCTCCGGCCCCGTGTGTTGCATGTGGACATGTGTTCCCATCACGGGAGCCCTGAAGCCCTTGTCCCCATGGCCCAGGGTGAGCTGATCTGAATTTAGCCTTCAGACCCCTGCTGGTGGTCAGCAGGGCCAGCCTCAGGCACAGTAAAAATGACCTAGTCAGCCACCATGGAATGCTGCTCCCTCGTGGTACCAGCAGGAAAAGAACAGCCCAGAGTGGAGAAGGGAAGGGACTTCCCCAAGCACCCTGGTGAGACAGGGAAAGAACTGAGGCTGGAGTCTAGACCCTTCCACCCAGTCCATGTGGCCAAAGCCCCCCCAGGAATACATCTGTAGTTAAACAGGTTGAGTTTGTTATCGTTGCTGCAGTGAGGGAGAGCACACACCACGGGCGACTACAGTCAACTCAGAGGGTGCTAGAAAGCACCTCTCATAGGATTTGGGCTTTGGTTGGGTCATTTGGGATGGGGATGGGGGCTAAGGAAGCAGGGTTTGCTCTAGATTGGGTGCTGTCAGAGACTGGGGACGATTCTGTGATTAGGCAAGAAGTAACCATTTATTTAGCAAGAGAAGTGGAAGCTTGATATTTTGTGGGTGGCAAATGGCTTTGCACTTAAACGAGATTATGAGGTGTCCTTGCTCTGGCTCATTTTATCAGTCTCAGAGTGACTTTGTCTGAAGTCGGTGATGTGTAAGATTGTTTAGGTCCAACAAGAGAATGATGTGTCGTATCTGGGTCAGACCAGTTGCAGACTTCAGGGACCACTCTTTTATTCTTTCTTGGTAGTAACCCACATTTTCTAAATCCCCACGAGTGCTCAGATTCCTGTTAAATTTTTAAAATCAGGGGCTGGCAAACTTGGGCCCACCAAATCTAGCCTGCTGCCTGTTTTTCACGCAGCCTGTGAGCTAAGCATAGTTTTTATGTTTTTAAATGGTTGGATAAATCAAAAGAAGAAGATTTTGTGACGTGAAGATTATATGAAATTCAGTATCCAAAAATAAATGTTTAGTCACACTTACTCATTTCTGTATTGTCTATGGCTGCTTTCATGATATCATGGCAGATTTGAGTGGTTACAACAGAGATCATATAGCTTTTCATATTTACTACTGGCCTTGTACAGAATAAGTTTGCTAATCCCTGCTTTAAATGACGTTTTAGTTGTTCAGGTTGCTATGACAAAAATACCAGAGGCTGGGTATGTATTTCTCCCAGTTCTGGAGGCTGCGAAGTACAAGATCAAGGCGTCAGCAGATCTGGTGTCTGTTGAGGGCCTTTTTCTGGTTTGTAGACAGCCGTCTTCTCACTGTGTCCTCACATGGTGGAAGAGGCAAGGGAGCTCTGTGGGGTCTCTTTTATAAGGGCACTAATCCCATTCATGAGGGCTCCTCCCTTATGACCTAATCACCTCCCCAAAACTCCACCTGTTAATACCATCACATTGGGGATTAGGATTCAACGTGTGAATTTGGGGGGTGATGAAAACATTCTGTCTATAGCAAATAAGTCAACTCTTTAACCCTCTTGATAACCCTAGGGGAATTATTCCTTCCATTTTATGAATTAAAGATGTTCAAGGAGATCAAGGGATTTATCTAAGCCAGAGCTTCTTAACTTGGGCACTATTTGACATTTTAGGTAGGATAATTCTTTCTTGTGGGGGCTGACTTATGTCCTGTAAGATGTTTAGCAGCATCCCTGACCTCTGACCACTAGATACCAGTAGCACCCCAACTCCCCCCATCCCAGTTGCAACAACCAAAAATGTCTCCAGACATTGTCCAGTATCCCCTGGAGGCAGAATCGACCCCAGGTGGGAACCACACTGATCTAAGGTCGCAAAGCGGGTGATGGAGCTAGGACTTGAACCCTGAACCCATGTGTTCAGCTACCAGTCACATTTCCAATGCCCTGGGATGGATTGTTTTGCTCTTGGTGATGGTTTCAGCTACAGAAACTTTGAATCCCTTCAGTTGCCTCCACGACACTCCAAGGCTCCTGCAGGGAGACTGACCTATCACGCAAGGGCTTCTTTAAAAATGAAGTCAGGGCTTCCCTGGTGGTGCAGTGGTTGAGAGTCTGCCTGCCGATGCAGGGGACACGGGTTCGTGTCCCAGTCTGGGAAGATCCCACATGCCGCGGAGCGGCTGGGCCCGTGAGCCATGGCCGCTGAGCCTGCGCATCCGGAGCCTGTGCTCCGCAACGGGAGAGGCCACAACAGTGAGAGGCCCGCGTACCGCAAAAAAAAAAAAAAAAAAAAAAATGCAGTCAGATCCTGTCCTGACTCTCCTCTGCTCAAACACTCCCCTGGCTCCACTCCCATCTGGCTCAGAGGAGAAGCTAAAGTCCTTGCTGTGAGCCCCGAGACCTCTGTGTGCTCCACACCACTTCCTGCCGCCTCACTCCTGCCTCTTCTGCCACCTCTCCTCCTCCTTCGTGCCCCTCCAGCCCCACGGATCTCCTTCCTGCTTCCCAACACACCACGCACACTCTCACTTCAGGGCCTTTGCACTTGCTGTTCCTGTTGCCCCCACCCCTCTTCCCACAGCTCTTCAGATGACTGGCTCCTGTTTATCCTCGAGGTCTCAGCTCAAGTGCCATCAGCTCATATGTCTTCTCTGTTGACCTGATCACAAGAGTCCACCTGCTCCTCCTCCCCACGCTGCAGTCACTTTCCATCACATCGCCCAGTTTCATTTCCACTGTCACTGTCATCACAACTTGAAGTTTTCTTTATTTGGTTATTGTCTGTCTCCCTTTCTAGAATATAACTCTCATGGGAGCAAGGACACTGTCCTATATTATTCACTGTGTACCCCAAGCTCATAGTCAATAGTACACAGTAAGTGCTCAATAAATGCTTTTTGAAGGTATGGCAGACTGGGGTCACCCATCCCATTGCTGACCCATTACCACTTAGAGCTAGTCTTTCCCAAACATCCCTTTGACAATGACGGCTCAGGTTAGCCTAGGCTTGAGTTATGGGTTGTCAAGCAGCCTTGCAGCTAACTCCCTGCCCGTGGGCCTGAAGCCCTCTCCAAAAAGGGATGGGTGGGACAGGAGAATGGAATCTGGAGTATCTTTTTTTTTGGATCCAATGACTCGTATAGGTCAGGACCTCAGGAAGCACTCTTGATTGACTGCACAAGAATGGGACACTCCTGTCCCATTTACTACATCACACTAAAGACATCGTGTTCTTTCCTCCTAGCTGCTGTGCGGAAAAACGGCCTGCATACTGTGCCCACGGAGATGCAATTTATTGCCGGCACAGAAGAGTGAGTTCCTGGTGAAATTCACAGAGGAGCCAGTGCTTGATATAAGGAGATGATGAACAAGAATTCAATGCTCCTCCGCCTACCCCCCAATTTTTCTCCAAATGACCTAATGCCCAAGTTTCCACCATTTATAGCTTTGGCTCCAGGCTCCTTGAAAAAAGCAAATGTGGGAAGGGCAAGGGAGCACATTAAATCCCTAAAGGTCTGCTGAGGTGCAGGGTCTAGAAGGAGGGACCAGAAGAGCAGGAGGCACAAGCCACACGACAGTCGTGGAGGAGAGGGTGTACCAGGCCAAGCGGCTCCAAAGACAAAAAATATCCTGAGACACCCTTCGCACTTGTGTGACTTAGGAAGTATCTTGACACTGACAACACATTTAGTCTTTGGTGTCTTTTGTATATAGCAGTGTGGATAAGATCTGGGTGCTTAGAGCCATGCAGGCCTGGCTCTGAAGCCTGGCTTTGCCGCTCACCGGCTCTGTGATCTGGACAAGTCACTTAACCTCTCTGAACCTCAGCTAGTTTCACTTACCAACTGGACATGATATCAGAACCCACCCTGTAGGGCTGTTTTGATATTAAATGAGAACATGTAGCTAGAGCAGGTTTCTGGGCCTTCCATGCACGGATGGTAATGCTTGTTATTAATGGCATTGTTATCTCGATTTAATGGTGATGAAACAAACAGCAGGAAGTGAAGTGACTTGCTCAAGGCATTGCTGGGCATCAGTCAGGTCTGTTTCATTCATTCAACAAATCTTTATAGAGAGCTTACGGTGAGCCAGGTACTGTCAGGGGTACAGCAACAAACAGAAAAAAAACCCCTGCCCTTGTGGAGAAACAAATACACAAGTAAAATCCATGGTGTGTCAGAAGGTTGGTGAGTGCTATGCAGGCGAACAAAGCAGGAAAGCAGGCTAGGGATGGGGTTGAGGTAAAGGGCAGTTTTTAAATGGGTGGTCAGGGAAGGCCTCACTAAGAAAGTCATTCTTGAGCAAATGGCTATAGGAGGTGAAGGATCTGTGGGAACAGAGTTCTCAGCAGAAGGACCAGCAGGTGCAAAAGTCCTGAGAGTTCAAAGCAGCCAGGAAGCCAGTGTGGCTGGACCTGGGGGTCAGAGAGATTGCTTGTGTGGCAGGAAGATAATGGTAGCGGGACAGAGCATGTGGGACCTCATCGGCCATTGAGGTAGCTTTGACTTTGAATGAGGTGGGAGCTGGTGGAGGGTTCTAGCAGAGGAGGGAAATGATTTTACATGAGTTTATCTTATCCCATGGCCTGCGCTCCTTCCTGGCACCTTGTTTGGGGGCTTTGAGTCCAGCTTTGAGATATGGGTTCTATAGTTGGCCCAGCTACTCACTACCATGCAACCTGGGAACCACCTGCCCACGCAGAGCTTGTGCTGAGTCTTTTGGAAAAGAGCTGATCCCCACTCTCTGGAACTCCATGTCCACTGGATGCAGTCCCCAGCCCCATTCCGGGCCTCCGTTTCCCATCCAAACGAGGAAGGGAGTGAACAAGACGAGCCTGAGGGCCCTTTCCCTCTCTCATTCTCCTGTGAGGCTCAATCTGGTTGGGGCTCCAGGTCTGAGGGAGGCCACAGATTCCTGACCAGGCCTCTCACCCTGAAACGTCAGGCCAAGGCATCTGTCTCCAGGTGCTTCCAGCCGTTGTCTTCCTTTCAGACCCAGATCACATCCCCACTGCCCTCTGGAGAAGGGGCCCCTCATGTTAGTAATTAAGGCCTGAAGATATTTGAACTATCTTTCATTCTTTAAAAGAAATTGATTTGTTAGGCAGGGACAATTCTTAGTTTTATTTGCTTGTAAACATTTTATAATTGGACAAGTAAAAAGAAAAAAACTCTTAAACAAAAAGAAAAATGTTCTCAGTATCTCACTCCCAAAGATAGATTAGAACAGTTAAGTAAATACGACTCTAGACTGTTCCTTGATATCTCTCTATATACATAAGTGCATTTCTTTATTTAAAAAAATTGATCATGCTACATATGCCACTTTATAACGCATCATCTCACTTAATGGAGTGTAGTGGACATCTTTTCACCTCAATAAATTTGTGTCAACATCATTATCTTTTAATCATATAATTAACAATTCTTAATTTTATTTTTCCCCCAAACTCCTCAACTGTACCAGGAAAAGAACCCAGATAGTACAAATAAAAAGCCAAAGAGGAAAAAAATCCATAATTCCGTCCCCAAGAAAGGCACCAAAACAACTTTGTGTATACCATTCTAGACTTTTCTTAATATTCATATATTCATGAAATATGTGCATATTTTTAAAATAAAAAAACTAAGTAGTGCTTTTACCTACCTTTTCACTTTATATAATGGACATCTTTCATTTTAATAAACACCCATCTAAATCACCATTTTTAATAGCTGCATTGGTATTCCATCCAGAAAGAGGATCATCTTTTTTAGCCAATCCCTTTTTGATGGTTATTTAGGTTGTTTTCCATTTAAATTATATTTAATACCAATTATTACTTTAGGACAACTTCTCAGAGTAGAACACTTGAGCTGAAGGGTTGCGCATTTTTAGAGGTTTTTGGAGCCTGTGCCAATTGCCTTCTAGAAAGTTCACTTAGCTCTCCCGCCCTGGGCAGTGTGTTTCCCCATGAGGCCAGGAATTCTGAGTGTCTTCTGAATGGCTTCTCTTTGGGTTTGTTTAAAGCAAAGACTGTCCTGAGGAGGCGGAGGCTCCAACGGATCTCCAGGCTAACTCTAAGAAGGAGGAGGAATATCGCAGGAACATCTGGAAGGGCTTCCTCATCTCCATCCCCTACTCGGCCAGCATCGGGGGCACCGCCACCCTCACGGGCACGGCCCCCAACCTCATCCTGCTTGGCCAGCTCAAGAGGTAAAAGCCAGCACCGCCCCCCTCCCCAGCACTGGGGTTTCTGTTCCTTCTACTCTTCTCCTCCTCCATCCAACATTCAGGGGTGTCTGTTGAATGTCTTCTATTGGCCAGGCTCTGGGGAGCCAGCGATGCACAAACCCCAGCAAAGTCCTTACTCTGGGGCACCTCCATTCTGGCGGGAGAGACAAGCAATACAGGAAAAAGCAAAAGAATATATAACATGTGGGTGTGACGAGTTATGAAATAAAGCAGAATAACGGAGTGGAGGTGACAGGAGTGATGCTGTTTTATGTAGGTTGGTCGTGGATGTGTGATCTCTCTGATACGGTGACATTTGAGCAGAGACTTAGAAGTGAGGGGGTGAACTCTGTGGACACAGGAGGGAAGAGCATCCCAGACAGAGGGAATAGCTCGTACAAAGGTGGGACTGTCCTGGGGAACAGCACAAAGACCAGCCAGGCTGGGGTTCAGAAGGGGATAAGGTAAGAAGAGGCCAGACTAAGGCAACAATTGTAAGGACGCAGCTCTTCCTAAAAGTGAGATGGGGAGTCAGAGGAGAGCTGAGAGCCGAGGGGTGACATGATATGACATCTGCTTCTAAAACCAACCCCGGTGGGAGGTGTTGGTGTGTGGCTGTGATGTGCCGTGAGAAGCTTTGCAACCAGCCACACGGGCCAGCAGTGGAGTGGATTCTGCCAAGAAGTGAAATCTCCCCATCGCTGAAACTGTTCAAGCAGAGGCTGGGTGGCCATCTGTCAGCGCGTGAGAATCAGAGAAGGATTCGACAAGATGGCTTGTCGTTGATTCCATTATTCCAAACCTCTTAGTCTGAAGATTTTAAAAATCCTTAGAATCCTTCAAGATTCTAAGTACTTTCAGATTCCAGGATTCTGAGAGGTGGGGTTTCTAAGATTTCATTGCAGTAGAGATGCACTTAATCTATGAATGTAAGCATTTGACAAACAAACAGCAACAAAATTATTTGATATTCAACATGGCCACATGCTGGCCAGCTTCTTTATCTGGTATTCAACCAAAGAATCAAGGACTTACTGGGATGATGGAGGGAAAGCTGGTTGGATTGGTCTTCCTGAGTGGGCTTGGTGTACATAAATCAGTACTATACTTGCGGGTAGTCAAAGTTATTTTCATGAGAAAACTTAAGTACGCCCATGTCTTACCTCATGAACCAATTTTAAAACCTTAACCCTGCACCATATTCTCAGGTTCTCAAATCCTTTGATTTTAAGAGTATGATGAAAAACAGTGATTCTCAGCCATGGGTGCATTTTAGAGTCTCCAGGGAAGGTGAAAAAAAAATATGCTTGGATCTCGGTTGCAGAGATTCTGATTCAGGAGGTATGGGATGGGGGCCAGGTATCAGTATTTCCCCAGTTGATTTCAGCCCACTGCAAACCTTTGGTGTCTTTTTGTCTCCATTCTTTGAGCAAGACTTGGCTGTGAGACTGGAAAACCAGAAGCCAAGATGGCCCTGCTTCAGATGTAGGGACGATCTGGGCTGACCCTTTAGTCTCCTCCATTAGCAGGAAGCGCCAGCAAACGGGCAGTTGACTGGGAGGACAAAGCAGAGTGTTGGGTATTAGTTCTTGCTGGAGCACATCCCCAGGGCTGGACAGGAAAGACGTGGGCTCTGGGGGCCTCAGGGGCTGATCCTGAGTTGGGGGTTGGGGAGAATGGGAGGGCATTTGCTATCAGAGGGTTTTTAGGCTGCCTGTCTGCTCTGATGTGAGCAAGCCTTTGTTCCGACTTGAAAAGAAATTAGGGGGAAAATGCTGGAGCTGTAAGTAGAAGTATCAAACGTGAAGGATTTTGAGTAAAGTGCACGCAAATTACATGCAAATCATATACAACATTTAATTGCACAAGTTAGGACCTTCTGGTCAGGAAGGAGGGTATTTGAAAGGAATATGGGGTTAATGTGGGGTTCTGAATCCCCATCGGGGAACCTGGGGAGACAGGGAAATGGCCGCCCTGAATGTTCTCCTTGGTCTTTGCTCCCCAAATACAATTTTATTAGTTTATTCTGATCATGCACAATATAGACACATTATAGAACACTCAGAAAATACAGAAAAAAAATTGGAACGACGTTCAATCCCACTGTTAATATTTAGCATGCTTCCTTTAGTTTTCCTCTGTAAGTATATGTGCATCCATCGGCGTGGCTGACCTCGGCGGGCTCTCACCTCCCTCTTTTCTCCAGTTTCTTCCCACAGTGCGACGTGGTGAATTTCGGCTCCTGGTTCATCTTCGCCTTCCCTCTCATGCTGCTGTTCCTGTTGGTGGGCTGGCTCTGGATCTCCTTCCTGTATGGAGGGATAACCCTGAGGTACCCTGGGGTTTCACCTGAGCTTTGCGGCGGGATGAACCGTGCTCAGTAGCGAGTGGCTGTCCTAAGTCGTTACAGTTTCATGTCAAATGTGGTGCCTGTGGTCCTCCTCGCCTCCCAGGGATGTGGGGATCACAGGTGGTGTGGGAACCCACCTGCTAAGCCCAGGCCCTTAGTGAATGTCGCTCACCATCAATAATTACTAACAGTGTTGTTACTTAGGTAAGGTACACACTCATATCAGAGGAGCAGATGTGCCGTGTTTCCCATTTCACGGGGCCTCAATACAGGAGAGAGTCCGGGGGTCATGAGGACAAGGTATCAAATAACATCAACTCAGACAGTGAGAAAAATATTCCTTTATCGACTCATGTAGAATCCATCTGCTTATGCTGGGGAGAAAGTCTCAGTAGGGTGAGGAAAAACTTTAACTCTCTAACCTTTCCAAATTAGCCTTTTACAAAAGAAAGAGCAAGCCTCAGGCCCAGAGACTAAAGCCAGCAGTGGTATCTAGCCATTTTGCTTTGCTTTCATGTCTTTATTTTTGTGGGTACTTTCTATGTATGACAAGTGATTCTTGTTTTCTACGTATGGGAGCGATAGAAAGTTTTCCATTTAAATGCATTTCTTTAACTAAAATGCTGAGTCTAGTTGGAGGAAAATATTAAGGAGACATGAGCCCTGTGGTATGTGGCTATAGGAACGTTTGTGAAAGTAGGTTATGAATGCCTGGAGTTTGGAGAATACTAAAATAGGAGCTGCAGCTCAGGGCTGGGGTAGCAGGCATGTCATAAAGTCATTTTCTGACTCAGTCCCCTCACCTCTCTGGGCCTTAATTTTTCTCATCTGTAAAATGGGACCAGTAAGAGCTACTCTGGATCAAAGAGATGTGAAAACACCTTGAGAATAGAAAGGCTCTGATCGTGGTGTTCCTTGATCCCTCAGAGCAGAAACTCAGGGTTCAAAGCCCAGCTTAGCTGAGAGAAGCAAGCCCAGACATTGGACTCAGATAAACCAGAGTTCACATCATGGTTCTGCATGACCTTGAGCAGCTCTGGCTGAGCCTTTGCTTCTTTAATTTCTTCACTTGTAGTTGGGGGATAATAATGAGCTACAGCTAAAATAAAGTCTAAATGAGGGAGAGTGCGAAAACTGCCCAGCGCTGAGCCTGAAACAGAGCCCCTTTCTCCTGTCTGTTCCTTGGACATCTGCAATACTTGGTCTCGGAGGAGGCTGTAATGAAGGAAATGCAGGTGGAGGGAAGCCCAGTGAGAGAGGTATTTCTGGGTGGGTAGCAGGAAAGGTTCCGGCCAATCCCATGACACCACCTTCCCTTAGCAAGTATCCACCGAGCATCTGCTACGTGCCTGGTCCTGTCACACAGGTGCTGAGGATGCAGCCCCTGGGCAAGGCTGAGGCGTTCCTGCCCTTGGGGAGCTTGCAGTCTAGGTCGGGGGAGACAGACAGTGAACAACTAATCAAAGCAGAAATACCAGTCATGATTAGTGCTGGGAGGGAAATGGATGGTGAGATCTGAGGGTGCACACTAGAGGGCTCTCACCTTGCTGGGAGGGCAGGAGAGCTTCCTTGGGAAAGTGCGTTTGGAGCAGGAATAGGAAGAGTGAATAGATTAACTCAGTAAAGGGAAGAAGGAGATAGGGGTGATGAAGAGCATTCCGGGCAGATAGAGCAATGAGTGCAAAGGCCCCCAGGCCAGAGGTAGCAAGGGGTCTTCTGGAAATGAAAAAAGGTTAAAGGGACTGAGTTCAGGGTGTGAGGGAGATTTGTGGGCGATGAGGCAAAATGATCAACTGGGCAAGATTTTACCTCCCCCCACCTCCCCCCGACCCAGGGACTTTTGGCCACATCTGGAGACATTTTGGTTGTCACAGCCGAGGAAGTACTACTGGGGTCCATGGGGTAGAGGCCAGAGATGCTACGAAACATTCTACAATATACAAGTTAACCCCCTACACCAAAGAATTATCCCACCTCATGACAAAGAATGATCCTGCCCCAATACTGTCAAGAGCTCCAAGACTGAGAAACCCTGGGCTAGATCACGGACGGCCTTGTGGGACATGGATCTTCACAAAAAAGAACCGTTGTGAGTTTTTTAAAAAGCATTTATTTGTTTAATTTGGATAAGCAACACATACACACGGTTCAAAAATCAAAAACAATACAAAGAGGTATGCAGTGAGGATTCTTCCCAGCCGTGCCTTCGATTACCCAGTACATCCCTCCCAAACAGGTATCCACTTTTATTGGTTTCTCGGGTAATCTTCCAGGGTTTCCATAAGCAAATACAAGCAGATACTATATATTTTCTGGTGACTGGTCTCCCTGACAGATACCATTTTGTATAGTAACAGGTATTTTTGTAAGGTAGATTTCCATAGGAGGGAGTTCTTTTTTTTTTAATTTATTTTTGGCTGCGTTGGGTCTTTGTTGCTGCGCACAGGCTTTTCTCTAGTTGCGTCGACCAGGGGCTACTCTTCGTTGCGGTGGGCGGGCTTCTCATTGCAGTGGCTTCTCTTGTTGCGGAGCACGGGCTCTAGGCGCATGGGCTTCAATAGTTGTGGCTCAGGGACTTAGCTGCTCCGCAGCTTGTGGTATCTTCCCGGACCGGGGCTCAAACCTGTGTCCCCTGCGTTGGCAGGCGGATTCTCAACCACTGCGCCACCAGGGAAGCCCCATAGGAGGGATTTCTGGGTCAGAGAATAAACACTTTATTTTAATAGATACTGTCGAGTCATTCTCCATAGGAATTGCACTAATTTGTTCCCCAATTTACAATGTATGAGAGTGTCTGTTTCCATGCAACAAAGTGGATTTTTGCCAATCTGATCAGAGAAAAATAATTTGCATTTATTTTAGAAGTAATTTTGAGAAACTTTTTTTTTTTTTTTTTTTTTTTTTTTGCTGTACGCGGGCCTCTCACTGTTGTGGCCTCTCCCGTTGCGGAGCACAGGCTCCGGACGCACAGGCTCAGCGGCCATGGCTCACGGGCCCAGCCGCTCCGCGGCATATGGGATCCTCCCAGACCGGGGCACGAACCCGTATCCCCTGCATCGGCAGGCGGACTCTCAACCACTGCGCCACCAGGGAGGCCCGAGAAACTTTTCATATTGAGGAGCAATATGAAAACTTTTCATATATTCATGGGAGACCCTGGTATTTCCTTTCCTGTGAATTGTTCAACTGTGTGTTTATATCCTTTGTACATTAAAAAAAATTGATTGTTGGTCTTGGTTTTACTGATTTCAAGTACTCTTTCTATATTGAAAGATTAGTGCTTATTTTGAGTATGAGTTGCAAATATTTTTTCCTGATTTTTTACTTTGCTTATAGTGCTTTCTTCCATGCAGAATTTTCTAGAAACATTTTATGTAGATGAATTTATCAATCTTTTCTTATGTGTCTTCTGAATTTTCAATTACAGTTAGAAAGGTCTTCCCATTATAGGAGTTATAAAAGAATAACCCCATGTTTTCTTCTTAGTATTTTAATATTTTTTATGTTTAAATTTTTTATCTATTTGGAGCTTATCCTTAGGGTACAGTGTAAGGATCCAACCTTGGGGTACAGGTTTGGATCCAACTTTTTTTTTGTTCCAGATGGCCATCCAGTTGTCCTGATACCATTTACTGACACACAAATGTTTTTAATTTTAATGAAGTCAATTTATCTATTTTTGGTTGCTTGTGCTTTTCGTATCATGTCTAAGAAATATTTGCCTAATCTGAAGCCATGAAAATTTACCCTTATGTTTTCTTCGAAAAAATGTTACAGGTCTAGCTCTTCTTCTTTTTGGGTCTTTGATCCATTTTGAGTTAAATTTTGTATGTGGTATGAGGTAGGGGTCCACATTCATCTTTTTGCATGTGGCTATCCAGTTGTCTTAACACCATTTGATGAAAGACTATTCTTTCCCCATTGAATGGTGTTGGTACCCTTATCAAAAATCAATTGACCATAGAAATGTGGGTTTATTTCTGGACTCTCAGTTCGATTCCATTGATCTATATGTCTAACATCAATGACTGAATAGGTCACCTTTTCTACACCAAGCTGGGATACCAACTTTATCATAGATTGAATCCCCATTTATGGTTTTGTCTATTTCTGGACTTTCTATTTTATTTCCTTGGTTTGTCTGTTTATTCATGAGTCTGTTTGACCCCCTAAAGGATTTTAAGCCTGGGAACCATATGATCAGATTCACATTTTAAAAAGACTATCCAGGCTCTAGGTGGGCAGAACAGATTTTAGAAAGGGAACATAGAGGCAGGCAGACCACTCAGCAGGCTGTTGCAGAGTCTCCAAAACAGAGATAGTGAGACCTGGCCAGATGGTGGTGGGGTAGATGAGACGTCAGTTAGACTGCAGTGGCCACTCCTAACCTGCCCACTTTCTGTTTCAGGGGCTGGAGGAAGAAGAAATCTGAGATCAGAAGTGACGCAGAAAAAAGAGCTCGAGCCATGATTCAGGAGGAATTCCAGAACCTGGGGCCCATCAAGTACGTGGCACAGGGGTTCTCAGGGTGGGGAGAGAGCCAGGTACTAGACTTTCAGGAGAGCTGCCTCTTGGCTTAATCCCTGACCCCCTTGGAGACTGAGTCCCAAGGGGATTTCAGGACCAACGGCCTGGGAGCCTAGAGATGGAGGGTAGGGAGATGACTTACACAGTCAGCTCTTGCCCTGTCGCTGGGGTAGATACCCTGAGGACCAGTAAGCCTCTCAGGTTGCACTTGGAAGGGGACCCTGTCACCTTCCCGCCTAATGCACACTTTCCCTCCTGGTTCATGGAATACCCGATGCTGCCTTGGGTGGCTTCCAGAACCTTGTTTAGCGCATATTTCTCACGTAGTGAAAATAACTAAGAGTTAGCAGGCCTTCACACAAGGTCTGACTCTGCCACTAATTTCTTGTGTAGCCTTGGGCAAGGCACTAACCGTCTCTGGACCCTGCTCCCTGATCTGTGAAATGGGTGCATTGGGTAGATGTTTGCTCCAACATTTAGGGATTCTCTCTTTCTGCCTCTGTCTACCCCTCTCTCCATGTCTGTCCCTCTCTGTGTCTGTCCCCCTCTGTATGTATGACTGTTCCTCTCTCTTTGCCTACCTCTCTGTTTCTGTCAGTTTCCTTTCTCTCTGCTTTTCTGACTCTGTCTCTGTTTCACTTCTTTCTCTCTCTGGATTGTCCCTAGGAAATTCCCAGCGGGAATGAGATGAATGGTTTGTGGGGAGGGGTGCCTGATGCTCAGGAAGGACCCTAGGGCAGCATGGGAGCCCCAGGAAAGGAATCACTTACACCTGGGACACCACTCCCCTCACTTTCAGGACCACCTGGGGAGTGAACTACTTCCAGCTTTCAGAGGTAGGGCCTGGCCCAGTCACACCCAGTGGGCCCCTGCCCGAGGGCTTCCTGTGCTGTGGTCCGGCCACAGCCCACGGTCACCATGGTGTCTGCATCTCTGTGCCACAGGTTTGCCGAACAGGCCGTGTTCATCCTTTTCTGCATATTCGCCATCCTCCTCTTCTCCCGGGACCCGAAGTTCATCCCTGGCTGGGCCAGCCTCTTCACCCCTGGGTGAGACTCTGGGGACCCATGGGATGGCGTCCAACAGGGAAGACTCGGGGCTGGGCCGCCGGAGCTGAGGAGGCAGTGCAGCTGGGGAGAACTGGGCTAGGTTTCTACCTCTCATCCCATGTAATTATTAACAGTTCCTTCTTTTGCCCTCAAAAGAGTTTAGGTTTGGATGATAAAACATTTAGGGTCTCACGTGTTAAGAGCTTTGCCTTTGGAATCAGACAGAACTGGGTTCGAATGCCAGCTCCGCCACTTACAAACTGTGCAACCCTGAGCACGTCATTCATTCATTCATTCACTCAGACAACTTTTATTGAGCACCTATTTTGTGTTAAACATTATGCCAGCACCTGGGGACAGAGATAAAAACAAATAGACAACAAAATAACTGCAAATTGTAATGAGTGCTATGAAAGGAGTGAGAGGGTTATACTATAAAAGAATGGAGTGGGGGGCATTGACTTTGGATAGCTCTGGAAAGAACCAAAGTTTAGGAAGAGTAAAAATTAGAGACACACTGGGAATATCTACTAAAAGCCTGAGGTGGAAATCAACATTTGAGGAACTGAAAGAAGCCCAGTGTAACCAGGGCCTGGTGGGAGGGAGGAAAATTGGCAGACATGTGACTGGAAGGGCAGGTGAGGACCAGACCATGAAGGGTCTTGTTGGACATGCTAAGAGTTTTGGTCTTGTTTTGTTTTTTTTTTAATGGGAGATCAGTAGCAAGCTATTGGAGGGTTTTAAGGTACTTAATCTCTCTGTGCCTCAGCGTTCTCATCTGTAAAATGGTATTGTAAATAGTCCAATTCTCATTGAATTGTTCTAAGGAGCAGTGAGTTAATACATGTCAAATGATTAGAATGGCACCTAGAAAGAGCTCAATCACATGTTAGCTGTATTTATTAGGGAATGGATAGTGGGGGCAAAATATAGGTGGGGAGAACAATTAGGAACTATACCACCACCTAGATGATCCCAGCGGTCGTCAAACCAAGGCTCATGGACCAAATCTGGTCCACTGCTTGTTTTTGAATTTTTTTTAATGTTTTCAAGTGGCTAGGAGAAACATTTTGTGGCACATGAACATTATATGAAATGCAAATTTCAGTATCTACAAATAAAGTTTTATTGGAACACAGCCACACCTATTCACTTATGTATTGTCTGTGGCTGTTTTTGTATTGTGTGCCCTTTATAGGAGATGTTTACTGAACCCTGGTTGAGGACGAAAGCTTCGATGGCTTGAATGAAAGTGGTGGCAATGGAGATGGAGCAGACAAGATATATTTCAAAGTTGGAAATGATAGGACTTGCTACTGGGTGGGATTTGGGGGCTTGAGGGAAAGGAGTAGCTGCATAGATGGGTAGTTGGAGAATAACATTTCTTTAGGGGGTTGGGGGTGGCTTATCAACAGTTCCATTTTGGAGTTGTTTTAGACGTGTCAAGTCTAGAATGCCTTTCAAATACTGCAAAGGGTAGTTGGATGTGCAAGCCTGAAGCTCAGAGGAGTCAGGTTGCAGATATAAATCTGGGGGTCACCATATAAATTTCCAATTTAAATCCCTAGGAATTGATGGGCTCAGCCAGGGAAAGCATATAGGAGCATAGAGAAGACTCTGAGGAACCCCAACATTTAGGAGCTGGGTAGAGAATGATCCCATTAGAGAAAATGGAGAAGAAGCAGTCAGCGAGGTAGGGGGAAACACTGGAGCAACGGACTAGCGCAGGCCAAGAGAGGGGAGTGTTTAAGGAAAGAGTGAGTGAGCAAATGTGTCAGATTCTGGTGTGAGTTAGAACACGATTAGATGGAAGATACATCCTCTGGATTTGGCGAGCTCTGATGATTTTGATCAGCACCATCCAATAGAGATGTAATGTGAACCACAAATGTGATTTTAAATTTTTTAGTAGTCACATAAAAAAGTAAAAAAAAACCAAACAGATGAAATTAATTTGAATAATGTATTTTATTTAACACTATATCATTTCAATATGTAATCCATATAATAAATTATTGTTGAGCTATTTTACATTCTTTTTTCCACACTAAATCTTCAAAATCTTATGTGTGTTTTACACCTGCCACATTTAGTCTTGTCACATTTCAAGTGTCCACTAGACACATGTGGCTCATGGTGACCATACTGGATAGAGCAGCCCTACAAACTTCACCCTCTGAGCCTCAGACTCCCCCCACCCCTGGTAAAATGGGGGATACACGTTCCCATTTCATGAGGGTTCTTATGAGGAAGAAACAATATAATATCATGGAGCCAAAAGAAGTGGCTCTTATGACCATTCTTTAATTTTGCCAAAATGTAGGTACTTTGGGTTTTTTTTCAAATGAAAACTGGTGTTATAAATAAACATTCCAACAATAGTGAAAATCACTTAGAACCTCAGCCTCCAGTTCTGATGTATGTCTTTTTTCTGACTTAAAAAATGCCTGTCTGGGAACCATTCTACATCTTGATCGCATTGGTGGTTACAGGACCGTATACATTAGTCAAAACTCATTGAACTATATCCTTAAAATGGGTGCATTTTATGGCATGTTAATTATACCTCAATACAACTAATTTTAAAACACATGCAAACTCACTAAAAAGAAGCCTAGCAAGCACAAGAATTTTTTAAACAGAAATGTGATTACCGTAAACATAGTATTTGTTTTTTTTAACTTTTTATTGTATATTGGAGTACAGTTGATTGACGATGTTGTGATAGTTTCAGGTGTCCAGCACAGTGATTCAGTTCTACATATACATGAAACACAGTATTTGTGATCTGCTGTTTTCTTGTTGTTTAGTTACAAAATTATGCTCATTATAAAAGACTCAAACAATGCTAAATTGAAAAAGTAAAAGTTAGTTTTCCTTCATTCCCCAGAGATTATCACAATGAACAGTTTGGTGTATAACATTTCAGATACACACACACAACCCATATTAATATATACACACATACATATATGTTTACATATAACAAAAAATGGGAAAATACAGTAATACGATCATAGACAACCTGCTATTTCTGACCTACTTCATTCTTTTTAAACAGTGCATTGTAGTCTATAGAATGGGCGCATCTTAATTTATTTAACCAATTCCTTTTTGGATCGTGTCCAATACTGCAGATAAAAACTTGCTTTTTTAAAAAAATTTACAAGGTAACTTGGTTGTATTTCCATGTCAAATGTAACAATTGATAATATCTTTTATCCTTTTTTTGAACAGCTGAGGGGTATTTCATTATATATATTGTAATACACAATGTATTTAAACATGTCCCTACTAAAAATCCTCCATTTTTTCTAATCTTATCAAGAATGAACATCCCGGTACATAATCTGTGTACAAGAGCCCAATTATTTCCTGAGGATAAATTCCTAGAGGTACAACAACTGGATTAAGGGGTATTCACGTGTAAAGTTTTGAAATGTATTGCCAGCATGTGTTTCTCAACATCCTCATTAGATATTATCACCCTTTTCACGTTTTGCCTGTCTGTTAGCATGTGTTTTGATCTGTATTTCTCTATTACAGTGATATTGACCATCTTTTCCAGTTTCTTGGCTGTTTGAATACTCTTATTCCCGAATATGTGGGCTGAAAGCCCTTTTGTTGGCACTTGGCTCTGTGCTTCATTGAACTTGGAGCCAGATGTATCTGAGTTCAAGGCCATCTCCTCTACAGACTATGGTCTGGCCCTGAGCAAGTTGCTATTGCTCTTTGAGCCTCAGATTCCTCATCTGAAATGGAAGATGCCTGCCCTCAAGGGCTGTTTCTGAGACTTCTGTGGGCTTAATGTCTCCATAGGACATGTTGTGGATCCTTGGAAGGTGGTAGTGAGGTTTTGAGGGGCTGTGAGGTGGGCTCCATCTGGGCTCTGCTGGTGTGAATGGGCTGCATCTCCATGTACTAAGCTGCCCATCCCAGGAGGAAGGCAAGCAGGAGCTGAACAAATACATACAGGACTGTTACAGGAGCCCCGGTTATGGTGAGGCATGGGGGTACCATAGACCCCAGCCTTCTGTGGCTCTCAGATTCTCCCCTCTTTGATCAAGTCCCTCTTCCTAGGGCCCTTGAAATGGGAGGATAAGCATTTGTTTGGCTCAAGCAGAGTCTAAATGCCCCAGGGAGCAGTGGATAAAGAGCTTCTGCATCCGTGGGTGGTTGCATCCCTGCTGATAGCAGTGCAGAACAGAATCCGGTGGCCTCCAACAATGTTCCCTTCGACAAATCCTCATTTGCAAATCTGCCAAACCTTGGCCTGCTGAGATGCCCGGGTCACGTGCTTTGGGGCCTTGTCATTGTAGGTTTATTTCCGATGCTGTCACCGGCGTGTCCATTGTCACCATCTTGTTCTTCTTCCCGTCCCAAAAGCCATCTCTCAAGTGGTGGTTTGACGTTAAAGGTAAGGTGGGCAAGGCTGGGGTGTCGGTGGCCTGGAGCGTGGTAATCAGTGGCCTGAAGGCAGGGCCCTCCTGGGACTGACAGCCCTGTTGTGCTAATCACGTGGTGCTGCTTCTTCCCTTTCCCTGTCTGAGCATTTACCGTGTCTGGGTACTCAGTGCTGCCAGAGGTGACAGTCCAGGGCAGGGATGAGCAACTCTAGTCCATGGGCCAAATCCGGCTGGCTGGCTGTTTTTATACAGCCTGTGAGCTAAGAATAATGGCTTTCACATTCTTAAAATGGTTGAAAAGAATCAAAAGAAAAATATTTCATGACTCGTGAACATGGCATGAAATTCAAATTTGTGTCCACAAATAAAATGTTTTTAATTTCTTCAATAAGAGGTTTGCGGACATCTATTAATATTTTCTTTAGTCATATAAGAACCTATACAGTAGCCTCGACTTTGCCCAGAAAAACTCTGGGCCCAAAGCAGGAGCTGCAAGTCAGTTGCCTAAGGGCCCGGAGATGAAGACCTCGAGCTGGGTTTAAATGGATAGCCAGTGGTGGGGGAACTGAGGCAAAACTGGCTATAGGCATTCAAATTCAGCCTCAGGGAATCACTGAGCCCTCCACACCAAACTGCCTGTAGGCTGGCCTTCAGGTCACCAATCTGTGACCCCACCGGAATTCCAGCCGGTGTCTGCAGAAGAAGGTGCCAACACCTGCCACCTGTGACAGAGGCTGTGACTGGCCCATCTCCATCTGGGGCAGTGGGATGAGCTCTGGACCGGGAGTCAGGAACTAGGCGGTCGTAATCCAACTATCTTCTATTGTTGGAAAAAAATAGCGTATTACACGGGACAGCTCCAGTTTCCAGGAGGAGTGGGGTTTTGTGTGTGTGCAGTGCGGCACACGGACCAGTAGGGAGCCGATTTCCCAGGGGCGCACAGACAGTTACTGTAGCAGAGCTGGACCTGGAGGAGGCTTAGGCTGTGGCCCCTGGGGCTCTGCCACTGAACGGGATTCAGTTATTCTCTTCCTCTCTGCTTCTCTGTCTTGTGGCCAGCCGGCTTTCCTCACCATCCACTCTCGGTATCATTTCTTGGTCTGTTTCAGAGTTTCTACTGCTTCTGAGTTTTGGCATCTTGGTGGTTTCTGCTTCATCCTAGCTCCCGCTTCATTGTAACTTCTGTTCCCTTGTGGGGTAGCGCCCCCTCCCCCACAGTACCTAATCCCACTGCTCCAGCTACTTGCTGCCTCCTGTTTCTGTCTCTCGAAGCATCGAGCCCCACACACCTTCTGCTTCCTAGTAGTAGCTACTCTCTAAAGGCTTTGCTCCGTCTCCAGGTGTGTCTGATCCCTCCAGCCACCGCTCCCTCAAAGTACCTATTTCCTCACACGTTCTGCTTCCTTGGAACTCAGCCCGCTCACGGCCTCCGTATCACCCGGCCCTCTCTCTCTGTCCGCTCTTGCATCTTCAGTTATCACTTCTCTTCACCGAGTTGTCTCTCTACTTCCTACTGATGCTTCTGAGAGTCAGAAACTGCTTGGTCCAGCTTGTTCTTATAAAAGCAGATCGCCTCCTACTGTGTCACCTCATAGCCTCGTAGTTTCCTGGCCAGCCTGTGGCCTGGCTGCTCTAGATCGGGTGCCCAGCCATGGTTCTGTCACCTGTGGGTGGGCTCATAAGGCCCAGAGCTTCCACTCAGCTGGGACTGTGGGGAGGGCACTAGGGCATACATGTGCGGAATCCCAGCTCTGTTATGAATTTGCTGGGTGACCTTGAGAAAGTTCCTATACCCTGTGGGCCTTGCTTTCCCAGTTAGGAAGTGAGTGGGGCCCTTAGTCACTTTTCACCCCTGGCTTTAGCGGTTCTCTAGGACATGTCCAAACTCAAATGCCACATAACGTTTTTGTGTGCCGCTGATCAGATGCAGGAGAATGTGTTTGGTGAAACTTGGCCCTCCCTGTGCATCTCTCCCTTCACATTTTTGAAACAGAGGACAGTTTCTGTGTTACAAGGAAAACAGCAGCAGAGGATGATCGAAATTGGCAAGACCTTCAGTGTCAGAGCCTGGTGGGATCTGTGGAAAACAGCCAAGCCAATGTCCAAGTAAAGGGGGCGGCTGATACTCAGTCTCCCCTGACTGTCCCCGTGTAGGAAAGCACGACTAGTTTTGCCAGATTTGCCGATTTTTTAAGAGAAGCAAAGAATCTGGAATTTTATGAAATCTCCCTGATTTTAAACTTTGGCAACTAACACTGGAAAACGAATACTACGTGGGTCTATCCAGTAGGGTTAAAACACATCTCTAGGTTGGATCCGACCCATGGAGTGTAGCATCCTGCCTCAGCTGAGGGTTCTTTAAACTGGAGTTTTCAGTGTTGCCCAGTGGGTGGGGAGAGGGAATTCCACCCACACTGCCCATCCTTGGGCAACCAGTGGGCCCATGCAGACTTGGCTGAAATGATGCTTTCTAGTACTCAACACCCATGTCTTACAGGCAGCCTCAGAGAGTGGTCAGTCCGTTTCCATGGAGAGAAAGTGACTTGATCAAGGTCACACAGCTAGTTAAAAAGAGACAGGAGGTGGAACCCAGACATCCAAGCCAACCTTGATTTTCTTATCTTACCCACTGTCTTCCATTCTTCTACGGATCTGAGTTGCACTTGCAACTCCCTTTGTGGTCACTCAGCAAGTATTGATGCTCTGCCTACTGTGTGCCAGGCACTGTGCTTGTGGTTGACGATAATGATGATGATGACGATGCTGTTGATGATGATGACGATGCTGTTGATGATGATGGTGATGATGATGATGATGTGGATGATGTGGATGATGATGTGGATGTTGAGGAGGAGGAAGAGGAGGTGGAGGGTGTTGTTGATGAGGAGGAGGAAGATGACCACCATGTGGATGATGACAGCTTTCATTTCCTCTTTGCCCAAAAAGCTCTTCCTCCAGATATCTCCAGAGAAGCCTTCTCTGACTACACCGTTTATAAAAGCACCCCTCCTTTGCCACTCTGTCCCTTTCCTGTATTTTCTTTTTCTTCATAGCACATAAAATGTCCCAACATTATACATTTATTGATTTATCACCTGCCTCACTTATTGGAATGTAAGTTTTCCAGTGGGCGGGATTCCCTCTGTTTTCGCCACTCCCCTATCCCCAGTGTCTAGAGGAGTGCTTGACACATGGTAGGTCCCCAATATACACTTGTTAAATAAATGACCGAGGACTTGCTCTGAGCCACATCCTGTGCTGAGCCCTTTGCATATATGGGCCCGTGTCATCCTCCCAATTGGTCTCTGAGAAGGTGCTATTGCTCCCTCTTGCAGCTGAGGACACTGAGCCTCAGAGAGGTAGAGCCACTAACCCAAGTCACAGAGCCGAATGGCAGAGCCAGGGTTGAACTCTTTCTAATTCAACCTCAAAGCCTGTGCTTTCAGCTACTGCTCTAGAAGGCAGCTGGCATAACGTGAAAGTGAGAAATTTCGACAGTTAGAGGCTGCACTTATGAGAAATAGTGGCAAGGGCATGGTTGGATGGGAAAATAGTAAAGGCAATAACAGCTAACGTTAATTGCCATTCCCGGGGCTTCCCTGGTGGCACAGTGGTTGAGAGTCCGCCTGCCGATGCAGGGGACACGGGTTCGTGCCCCGGTCCGGGAAGATCCCACATGCCGTGGAGCGGCTGGGCCCGTGAGCCGTGGCCGCTGAGCCTGCGCGTCCGGAGCCTGTGCTCCGCAACGGGAAAGGCCACAACAGTGAGAGGCCCGCGTGCCGCAAAAAAAAAAAAAAAAATTGCCATTACCATATGGTGAGCAGTCTTATAAGCACTCACCACTTAACTCACTTAACCTGCATTGTGTTAAACTCACCTCAGGGCCTTCTGCCTACCCTGTCCACCCTGTAAAGTGAGTCACTTTACTTTTTCAGACCTTGGCTGTCTCTTTAATGAAATGCTATTTTATCGCCTGAAGGCAGAGGGCTGGGCCTCCTGACATCTCCAGCTGCCTCTTCTAGTTCTGGGCTTAAATCATACATTGTGTTTGGCCCAAGAATCCCCTGGCGGTGTGTGACATCGGAACCGCGTGGGTACACCCAAGGGCTGCAAATTATCTAGGGGCGGTCTTTATTAAGTAGCTTTGATTGTCTTTATTATCCAATTATTAACTTTTATTTTAGAAAACCACGGTGTAAAATTTTGAAAAACACTGAAAAGGGGAAACAAAATATCAATGGGTACTTAACCAGGAACTGTCCTGACAGAGGGCGAACTGCTGTGAATGGGCTAGACCCATCCTCCTCCAGAGAGGCCGCTGGCAGCCCGCGGTGAAGAGCGCCAGTTCAGGAGTGCTTATTTGTCACCAGGCACTGGGCTGTGTGAGTTGAATATATTATTCGACAAGTACTTATGGAGTGACTTCCAGGTGTCAGTCAGGGACACTGGGATACGGCTCCAAACTAAACAGAAACGTCGCTCCACTCACAGCTCCCTCATTGCTTCATCAGTGCCCACAAGAACCCCCAGGTACTATTATTGTGTCAGGTATTGGCTGAGGATATGGGGGCTTAGAGGCAAGGTCACGTTTCAAGGGCACACAGTGAGCCAGGGTCCAGGAGAATGCTCTCAATGCAGGGATGACAAACTATAGCCCGTGGGCCAAATCGGGCTGCCACCCACTCTGTAAATAGAATTTCATGGAAACACTGCCACACCCACGTGTGTCCGTTTTTTGTCTGTGGCACTTTCATGCTACTGTGGCAGCCTTGCTGCAACAGAGGGCTGCAAAGCCTAAATTAGTCACTCCCCAACTCGCTACAGAAGACATTTGCCGACCCCTTGTTCAAACTACTGCAGACATGGCTGCTTTAGAAGAAATACAAATCATCCTGTACTTCCGTGGAGCAAACATTCCCTTGGTTTCTATTCTCCTGCATTTCCTTCCTCTTTTTTCCCTCTCTGTGCACCTTCAGTTACAAAGAGGGCCTTTTCTCTTGTAAATGAGAAAGTAGTACTTACCCAGAGGGGCTTGTTATGAGATTTAAAGGATGTTCTGCTTGTGGACTGCCCAGTTCCACAAGATTCTCAAGCTGCATTCTGAGTAGAGCAGATGCCACAAATCAGACACCGGAGCCAGATTGTGGCTTCCTGGAGACCCCTGAGTGTCCCCACCAAGATAGGGCTGCTGGGGCCGTTATCCCCTCCTCCGGCTGACTGTCCTGAATGTGTGTTGGGTCCCCTCCCTGCCCGGAGGTCCCCTCCTAGGCTAAGTGTCTTCTCTCTGCCCAGCTCCCAACACAGAGACAGAGCCCTTGCTGACATGGAAGAAGGCTCAGGACACGGTGCCCTGGAACATCATCCTTCTCCTGGGAGGGGGCTTCGCCATGGCCAAAGGCTGTGAGGTAAGAGCAGCAGGCAGGCTGCAGCCTGGGGAGGTGAGCGCCAGTCCCGGGGCAGCCGCAGGCGCAGGAGCAGAGGCAGCAGACTACACGGGCCCCACGGGCACCACAGATTCCCCATCTGCCACATGAGGGTCATCGTAGTTAACACCTCACAGCTCCATGCTGTGCCTGGCGCTGCCCAGAAAGAGAGAAAACGGGTACGATGTAGAATCTCAAGGAGCTTGCAACGAGCGTTACACCAGTACAGCGACTAATAGCAGGACTAGAGGGTCCTGTGGGCACAGAGGAGTAACACCCGAGCAGGCTTACCCCGTAGCAGGCACTGTTCAACGTGCTTTACACATATCGCATTTAGACTTCCCAGCAAGCCTATGGGATAGATGCCATTGCTATCCCCATTCTATAGATTAGGAAACTGAGGCACAGGGGGGTAAAGTAACTTGCCTGAGGCCACACAGCTATGTACTCAGGATAAGAATCCAGGTAGTTTGGCTCTAGAGCCTATGCTCTTGACCGCTATGTTAGGTGTTGTGAATATTAATTACTTGGTGTTACTGTTAATGTGATTCTAGAGGGCTCTGTGAGCACAGGCGCAGAGCCGGGACTAGACTGAGGCGAGTGAGGCACTGACAGAGCAGAACTTCCGGAGGCACGCAGTCTCAGCACAGCCAGCCCTGCTCAGAGGAAGTGCAGCTTCAGTGTCCAACATGTATCATAACAGATTATCTCATTGAATCCTCACACTGGCTCTCAGGGTTGGGGAATATTTATTAAAAATTTTTTTTTTATTTTGGCTGGGTTGGGTCTTCGTTGTTGCACACGGGCTTTCTCTAGTTGCTGCGAGCGGGGGCTACTCTTTGTTGCGGCGTGTGGGCTTCTCATCGCGGTGGCTTCTCTTGTTGCGGAGCATGCGATCTAGGTGCGTGGGCTTCAGTAGTTGTGGCTCATGGGCTCTAGAGTGCAGGTTCAGTAGTTGAGGCGCACAGGCTTAGTTGCTCTGCAGCATGTGGGATCTTCCTGGACCAGGGCTCGAACCCATGTCCCCTGCACTGGCAGGTGGATTCTTAACCACTGCGCCACCAGGGAAGTCCTGGGAATATTTTTATACCCATTTTCCAGGTAGGAAAACCGAGGCCTGGAAAAATGAAGCAATTCTCTTAAGGTCATACAGTTGCCCTCTGCTTAAGGGGTGGGATTCGAACTCCAGTCCATCTGATTTCAGAGTCCAGCCTCCTAACGGCTCACTCTTGAGAACTTACCGAGTGCCAGGCACCTCAGGAAGCACTTTGCAAATACTGACTCTATTAATCTTCAAAGACACAGTTGAAGTAGATACTGTTGCTGTCCTCATTTCCAAGATGAGGAAATGGAGGCAACTCGAGGCTAAACAAGTTGCCTACTTTTGTGCAGCCAGAAGGCAGAGCTGGGATTTGAACCCACAGCTCATGAAGCTGGGCCCCACCCCACCCCCCTAAATTTCTCCATGTAAGCCAAGGTATGAGAGGCCACAGCCAATTAAGGGTCAATGGGAAATTAAGGTAAAGGAAACCTGAAATTACTTCTCAAATTGCTTACTTTTTAAAATTCAGTTTTGTGTTTGCATGGCAGAAATAGAGACACAGATGTAGAGAACAAAAGTATGGACACCAAGGGGGTAAAGTGGGGTGGGAGGGTGGGAATGGTGAGATGAATTGGGAGATTGGGATTGACATATATACACTAATATGTATAAAATAGATAACTAATAAGAACATGCTGTATAAAAATAAATAAATAAAATTCAAAAAAAAGAAAAGAAAATTCAGTTTTTTAAAAAATTTATTTTATTGAAGTAAAATTGATTTACAATGCTGTGTTAATTTCTGCTGTACAGCAAATTGATTGTTTTATATATATATATATATATATTTATACACACACACATTCGTTTTCAAATTCTTTTCCATTATGCCTTATTACTGGTTATTGAATATAGTTCCCTATGCTATACAGTAGGACCTTGTTGTTTATCCATTCTCTATATAATAATTTGCATCTTCTAATCCTAACCTCCCAATCCATCCCTCCACCACCCCTCTCGCCCTTGGCAACAAGTCTGTTCTCTGTGTCTGTGAGTCTGTTTCTGTTTTGTAAATAAGTTCATTTGCGTCATATTTTAGATTCCACATATAAGTGATATCATACGATATTTGTCTTTCTCTTTCTGACTTCCTTCACTTAGCATGATAATCTCTAGGTCCATCCATGTTGCTGCAAATGGCATTATAAAATTCAGTTTTAATTATCAGTTTCAAATAGTGTTACGGAAACCCAGGCTTGGGATCTGAGTACCTGGATTCACATCCAAGCTATCCTACTCCTTGCTGGGGCCCTTTAGGCAAGTTCCTTAAGCCCTCTGGGCACCAGTTTTCTCAGCTATGAATGGGCTTGAAGTTCTTACTCTATGGGGTTGTTGGGAGTAATTAAAGAAGAGAGTAAATGAAGGGATACACCGCTAATAGGAGCCAAGAGCTCCCGTGTGTTCTCTGGAAACACTCACTCCATGGTGATTGCGGGCTCAGCTTCCAGGAGGCTGACTCTGCGGCGGGGATTAGTGAGCAGGCATTAGGCTGTGTCCTGTGGAAGGGAGGGAAGGAAGCAGGAGAGGTGGGGAGACTCCGCCCCAGGAGTGGTATAACCTGGGGCAGGACAACTTCCGGTCTGAGACGTCCCTCAGGGGCTGACAGTGAAGGCCGTCTGCAGCCCGCACTCCCTGCGCCGAGACAAAAGGCCTTCAGAGCCCCGAGAGCGGAACCATCATGCTATGGACCCCACACCAAGGCTGCACTGAAGCGGGACTGGGGGGCACATCCAGCTTCTCTACATAGCTGCTCTTTTTATGTGAAATGTGTTTTTATTTTGTTCATTTTTTTCAATAAATGACACATACAAAGGTACAGACTTCAAAAGGAACAAAAGGATGGATGAGCAAAAGTACTGTTTTTGTCTCCATTTTAGGAATCCTGAGGACCAGAGAGGTTAAGTGACTCATGCTAGGGAACACAGCTCATAGGTAACAGAGCTGGGCTTTGAACTTGCATCTGTCTGACTCTTCTCACTATTCTCACTATTGCCTCCTACTGGGGATGTATCAGGGAAGGCTTCTGGGAGGAAGTGGCATGTTAGCCATGGCCTTGAGGAGGCCATGCAATGCAATGGTAGAAAGCATGGGTGGTGGACCCAGACCATCTGGGTTGGAGTTGATCTTTCACCTCTGAGCTGTGTGCCTCCATTTCCTAATCTGTAAAATGGGCATAATAATGGTGCCCATCTCATAGAGTTGTTACACTTATTAAGTGAATTAATACATGTGGAGAACTTAGAACATAGCCAGACATAGTTGTTTATTACGATTAGATATTATGGAAAAGGGGAGGTTCTTGCCTTGGGCAACTCAGTGGAAATGATGCCATTTATCGAGATGATATGAACCTCGCCTCACCCTGAGCCTGACCTGCACCCCAAAGGCTTCTCCAAGCTCAGGGAGTGGTGGACAAAGACTGGCTCTCAGTGGGCCTGGCTGCAGGACTGATGAGCATGCTGGGAGGCCAGTCTGGCTCCTGGCCCAGCCTTGGGCAGCTGGCCTCGGTTTCTGTTCAAAAAGGACTTTGTGTGACAGCTGCTCCCTCCCCCAACCCCTGCTCATACCATCCCCCCCACAGGCGGCCTGCTGCAGGAGGGACCAGAGTGCTCATGGCATGTCCTGCTTCCTAGCCCTGCCCAGTGCCCTCGCCAGGTCACAGCCAGGCCTCCTGGGGCTTAGAGGCCTTTGCACTGGGACTGGACTCCCACCTGCTGGTTCTGAAGGGCTGGAAGCAGATCCCAGTGCTTGCTCTGAGCTTGACCACTTGATGTCCTCACTGCAGGTTTCTCCCGCTGCAAAACTGCCCATATAATTAGACTCTAGTCTGATGGCTTGACTACACACGACAGCCCCTGCCTACCTTCCTGATGTCAGCTCTTAACCTCTATCCCCTCGTGGGCTCTCCTCCAGTCCCACTGGCCCCTTAATGTTCCTCAACCACATGACTCATTTGCACCCCAGGACCTTTGCATCTGCTTTCTCTCTGCCAAATGCTCTTGCCTGAGATCTCTGTGTCCTTACCCTCAGGTCTCGGCTCCAAGGTCACGTCCTCAGAGAGACCATCCCTGACCACCCTGTCTAAAGTAGCATCCGCCCTTCACAGTCACTCTCCCTCTTATCACCCCACTTATTTCCTTTACACCATACCTACCCCCCAAGTTATCCTGTTCATTTGTTTGTTTATTGCTATCTCTGTTACTAGAATGTAAGCTCCACAAGGGCAGGGACCATACCTGTCTTATCCATTGCTGTTCTAAGCATCTAGAAAAGTCCTAGTACATAACATGATCGTTTAATAAATATTTGTTGGACAAGACCTACAATATGGGCTGTTTTGAGGACTGATGACATGATGGATGGCAAGTACCTAGCAGAGGGCTGATACAGACCAGGTGTTAAAGCCAGCAGCCTATGTCAACCTCACCACTTTTCTTGTGATTATAGTTTTACTGTCTCATAGAAAAAGGTCTTATTCTGACACCTTCATTTATATCTCTTTTCATCCCTACCCACAATAAACTTATCTACAAATATATTCAGTGATACAAGCTTGGTATTAAATCAGGGTGGAACAGACCCCATAGGCAAGTAGAAACGTGTGTATTCTCCTGAATCCCTCACTTCCTGCTGGAGAGTTATCTTATTATTATTATTGTTGCTGTGGTTGTTATTTTATTGACGAGGTAGACTGATGAAGTAAGAGCCAGATCCTGGGCTCAAAATTCCAAACTTAATTGACTTATCTGGGCAAATCACAACTTCTTTGTGCCTCAGTTTCTTCAACCATAAAATATAGATAATTATACTACTTACTTCATGGAGTTGTTTCGAAGATTAATAAGTTAACATTAACAAAATACTTGGAAGAGTGCCCAGCACAGAGTGAGCACTATATTAAGTGTTTGTTAAGTTACATAAATAATAATAAGCCCTGTTCAGTACTTACTATATAGAGGGATCGTTTCTACCTGCACTCATTTAAGCCTCACCACAACCCCTTGAAGAAATCAAGGAACAGAGACGTTCATTAATTTGCCCAATGCCACACAGCTTGTAAGTATTACAGTGGTTCCAATGTTCACACATGTGCGTAAAGTCTTCCTCCTTTCCTTTAATCAAATTGACTAGCTCTCTCTACCTAAGAATTCTTACATGGAGTTGTACACACACAGCTGAGCCTATTGTGTTTTATGAGGCTTTTAAAGAGATTTTCAAGGGTTTTCTATTGAGATTTCAACTTTTTAAAAAAGAATTATTTATTATTTATTTATGGCCGCATTGGGTCTTCATGGCTGCGTTGGGTCTTCATTGCTGCGTGCGGGCTTTCTCTAGTTGCGGCGAGCGGGGCCTACTCTTCGTTGCGGTGCACGGGCTTCTCATTGCGGTGGCTTCCCTTGTTGCGGAGCCGGGCTCTAGGCGCGCGGGCTCAGTAGTCGTGGCTCACAGGCTCTAGAGCGCAGGCTCAGTAGTTGTGGCTGGCAGCTCTAGAGCGCAGGCTCAGTAGCTGTGGCGCACGGACTTAAGTTGCTCCGTGGCATGTGGGATCTTCCCGGACCAGGGATCGAACCCATGTCCCCTGCATTGGCAGGCGGATTCTTATCCACTGCGCCACGAGGGAAGTCCCAGAGATTTCAACTTTAAACATTCCACTTGTACCATAACACCCTCCTTTAAGATCTGACCCTACTATATGTCAGAGAGATCGGGGAGAGAGGACCTCGTGGAACTGGGAAAGGAGGAGGAAGAGGGGGCAGCTCAGCCTCCCCCTCCCCCCTGCGATGTGGCCTCAGGTACCTCTTGGCATCTGTGGGGGCTATAAGGAGCACAGTTTGACAATCACAGCCTGGGGCAATTTCTGAGTGTTCCGCCACCTCTGACATCTCGTGACTTGATGCCACTAATGGCAGCTGGCATGTTTTGGGCACTTGCCCGGTGCCCAAGCACTCTTCTAAGTGCTTTACAGATTAGCTCCTTTTCTCCCAACAATAACCCTCTGGGACAGGGACTGGTACATCTCAGTTTACAGAAAAGGAAGTGAGGCACAGAGAGGTTAAGTTACTTGCCCAGGATGACACAGCTAGAAAGGATTAAGGTGGGGGGACAAACTTAACCTGATTCCAGAGCCCTTGTGCTCACTCCCTGGGCCTGCTGCCTCTGACCTTGCCCGCTGTTGGCCCTGAAGTCCCTGGGAAAACCATGTGGCCGTGTGTTTCCAAGGAAACAGAGCTTCTGATTCGAAGGGAATGGGAAAGGGCAGGTGAAGCCCGTTCGAGTCCCCTTGAGAGCAGCTGGGGGATCTCCTCTCTCTGGAAGCTGCCAGGCCTCCCTCTGGCTGCGGAAGCTGAGCCAGGGCCCTGAGTGGCTGCTGGGACGCTGGCTGGAAGCCTGGCACCCAGAGGCCCGGCTACAGGGAAGCTCTTGGCTTCTCATTCATCCAATTCATTAATATTCCCTCTCTCCAGCCGCTCTCCATTTAACTGCACACACGCTGTCGGTCTCTTTGCCAGAGCTGTGGCCTCTGGGAAAAACTAGTGGACCCATTTTTCCCTGCAGCGTTCCCTGGGCCAGAGGAGGGGCTGGGGCTCGACTCTGCCATATACTATAATTTCTAAGCTATCAAACAGTGCAGATGTGGAAGCAGCACCTTAATTTTATAAGGTCTCTTCTAGGGAAAACTAGCATGTATTATTCATTCCTTGAAGGTAACTTTTAAGTCATATTGTACCGACAAATGTATTATTTTATTTATGTAAAAACAGAATACTGCATTCTAGAATCCACTATGAAAGTTTAAGTTCTGGAATAAGCAGCAAATTTTCTATTAAACACAAAAGAGCATAAATTGTCTCTGATAAACCGAAGTTTGTTGGTACCAAAAGATACTGCGTAGACATACAAGTGTATGTCTACCATAAAAGGGCTATGGTAGACATACACTTGATTCTAAATGTTAGGGGTCTAATCCAACTCTGCCCTTGATCTGCTCCTAAGCCTACAGCTTTGTTATCTTTGTTAAGAAAATGACCTACAGGCAGTGCCCTTGCAGCTTTAATGAGATATTGCTGCATGGCACCACCAGGGGGCAGCATCGAGCACAATTTTACATCAGTTTTTCCTCTTTGGGGTCTTAATGAAGGTGCATTGGATTCCGGGTTGTTAAGGATACATTTGAAGTGGTGAGGACAGAGGTGGGGGAGGGTATCATTATTAAATACTCGTAAGTACAGTAATTCCTGGAGAACTCAGCAGAGAGAGAGCTCAGAGGTAATTCTGCAGCGTTGATGGCAGGTGTAGTCTGGAGCCAGGGAGGAGACAATCTACCTTGTCTTTTCTCTGTCCTGGAGGGCAGTGGTCCGCTCTGGGCACTGCCTTTCATTAAGAGGTGCAGTGACAGTCTGGTGTATCCAGTGGAGGGTGCCCAGTGACAAGGAACTTTGCAGGAGAATGTTAGTTTACTGACGTACATGGCCCTGAGTGCAAAATACATCTTAGTCACTATTTTGGGGACCTTGAGCAAGTCACAGAAACTTTGCCAAGTTAGGGTTCCTTCTCTGTAACACAGGGAGGAAAGCTTACCTTGCTGGATGGTTGGGAAGAGTCAGGGAGGTAATGCAGGCAGGTGCCTGGCACCCTGTAAAGCCTCAATAATGGTGATTCTTATAATGAATAAAATGTTAATAATGTTCGTGTTTGTGGTACCACCACTGTAATACTCATTATAAATATCTTTATTATTGATAATCCTATTCATTGTGTTGTACTTGATATATATCTGACACATTTCCTATTATATATGATATATATCATATCTTGTATATATTATATATTTGGTATGTATTAATACATAATAATTATAAAATTAATAATGAATATTTTGTATAAATGTGTTAATATTTTTGTAATTAATAACCATCACTGGAGGAATGAGAAGATTTAGCATGGAGGGTCCAGTTCCCCTCTCCCACTCAAGTTTAGGGGTCCCACAACCAAATGGATTATTTGGAGAACCAAATGGATTATTTGAGGATCCAGGGGTTTGGGCCCTGGGCCTGTAGAGTATGGAGTCCAGAGCAGCTCAGGAAGCAGAGAAGCTGACTGAAGTCCAGGCTGGAATATGTGACCTTGAGCAGGTGACTTACCCTCTCTGAACTTCAGTCAACCCGTATGTGAAAGGGTGTAGTTGTCATCGCTGTGGCCGACCCTAACCTTCCCCCCTTGGCCCAGGCTCGGGGTGGGGGGCAGCTGTTGGAGGGCGGGGGGTGAGAAGGTGTCCTTGCTTCCTCCCCTCTGCAGGAGTCAGGGCTATCCGCATGGATTGGTGGGCAGCTGCACCCCCTGGAGAAGGTGCCGCCAGTGCTGGCCGTGCTGATCATCACTGTGGTTGTCGCCTTCTTCACAGAGTTTGCCAGCAACACGGCCACTATCATCATCTTTCTGCCTGTCCTGGCGGAGCTGGTGAGGGTCCATATAGGGTCCTGGGGCGGGAGGGAAACACCTCTCCCCAACACACGTTCAGAAATCTCTTTCTCGCTCCTGGGTGCTCCACCAGGAGCCACAGTTGGTCATCGCTCTCTTCCAAAGTGCATGAGAGTGTCAGAACCATGATATATTTTTTTAAAAAGAATACTGTTTTTTTCTTTAAGAAATGCATAAACGGGCTTCCCTGGTGGCACAGTGGTTGGGAGTCCGCCTGCCAATGCAGGGGACGTGGGTTCGTGCCCCGGTCCAGGAGGATCCCACATGCCGCGGAGTGGCGGGCTCCGTGAGCCATGGCCGCTGAGCCTGCACGTCCGGAGCCTGTGCTCCACAATGGGAGAGGCCACAACAGTGAGAGGCCCGCGTACCGCAAAAAAAAAAAAAAAAAAAAAAAAAAGAAATGCATAAACAGAGTAAATATTTTCCAAATGCACCAAATTTCCTCCTTTGGGAAAAGTAACCCATGGTGACATGGAGAGTTTTCTAGGAAAATAGGAATTGCCAAATATGGATTAAGAAGAAGTAGAAAATCTGAGTGGACAAATAACCTTAGGAGAAATTCTAATGGTAGGCAAAGCTCTAGCCTCCCTCTAAAGCAGGGTTTCTCAGCACTATTGACATTTTGGGCCAGAGAATTCTGTTATGTGAAGCTGTCCTGTGAATTGTAGGATGTTTAGCAGCATCCCTGTTCTCTACCTGCTGGATACCAAAGGCATCCCCCCTAAATTGTGACAATCCAAAATGTCTCTAGACATTGCCAAATGTCCCCTGGGGAGACAAAATTATCCCCGGTTGAGAATCACTGCTCTAAAAATCACTAGCCCCAGAGGGATGTCTGAGGTGAGAGCTAGCAAACCTTCAAGGAACAGATAGTCCCCACTTACCCCAAGTGTTCCAGAGCACAGAAAGATCGAGAAAGCTGTTCAATCAAGGTACAAGGTTAGCAAAACCCTGACACCAAAAACAGAAGGAGAGCAAAGGAAAAGAAAGCTATAACTCAATGTCACATGTAAACAAGGATGTGAATAACAAAACGGACCCACGATCATATGAATTCTACTAGTAATTTCAAAACTGATTACAGACACTCAGTATAGTTTTATATTTAAATAGACTAAAGAAGACCAAACCATATGATTATCTCAATATAGACCAAAATGATCAAATTAAATCAATGTTGTAAGTATATGCTTTGTATGCAAACAGTGATATGCCAGGCACACTATCTGAATCACTTTTTGCTTTTTATTAATTTATGCATCAATTTATAATGGATATCACACTGTATTAGCACACACAGATACACTTTATTCTTTCTCAATGACTAGAGAATATTCCATTATGAATCCATAGTTTAAGCAATCTTCTACTGATGAACACAGAGGTGGTTTCCAGCCTCTGCTATTTCCCAACAGTGCTGCCTTGGCCTCTCCTTCTCTGAGCACCGTTTTATATGTAGATACATCTAGATCTCCAGAACCGAGATCCCTGGGTGAAAGAGCATGTGCATTTACAATTTTGTAAGAGATGGACAGATTGCCCTCCCAAGTGTGGGCGTGCCATTTCCACTGCCACCAGCAGTGTGGGGTAGGGGTCCCCATAGCCTTGCTAAGTGTGATTGGATTTAATCACACCCTTCCCCAGGATCTGATGGATCTGGCAATTGAGAGAGATGGGGGTGCTCTGGGGGAGGGGAGGGAGAGCAGACCCAGTCAGGTCTGCAGGGGCAGCTTTTGCTGAAGAAGATACTAGCAAATGATTTATTCTTCTAAACGTTGCTTATCATCAAAATCAAAACATTTTACATGCAAGGGGGTGATCTTAGTGCTTTTTGAGAAAATGTATGTGCTTTGTTTTACAAAAATTCCCTAGAGGGGCCAAAAATCCTCATCTTAAAATAAAATGCTGGGCTTCCCTGGTGGCGCAGTGGTTGAGAGTCCGCCTGCCGATGCAGGGGACACGGGTTCGTGCCCTGGTCCGGGAAGATCCCACATGCCGCGGAGCGGCTGGGCCCGTGAGCCGTGGCCTCTGGGCCTGTGCATCCGGAGCCTGTGCTCCGCAACGGGAGAGGCCACAGCAGTGAGAGGCCCGCGTACTGCTAAACAAACAAACAAACAAATAAATAAAATGCTGGCAAAGTGATCAACATGAGTCACAGATGGACATGTCATTTGGGGGAGGTGATGAACCGGTGGTCTGCTAACTGAGGCCAACCCACAGACACCTTTGATCCACACAGTCTTAGAAATTTGGAAATGAGTGCCGAGGGGTGCTACCTTGAGCTCTCTTTATCTCTGAAATCCAGTGAGGCCCCAACAAAAGGCACCCAGAGGCCAGCTGTTCGGGTTGTTAGGCTGAGAGAAGGACCAGGCCGGGGACTTGAGGGTTTTTAGAGCCGCGATTCTCAAGGTGTGGTCCCTGGACCAGAAGCATCAGTATCACCTGGGGGCTTGTTAGAAATGCAAATTATTGGGGCCCCCTGCCCTAGACCTGCTGACTCAGCAACTCTGCAAGAGGTGGCGCGAGCGCTCTGGGTTTTAACAAGCCCTCCAGGTGATTCTGATACGCACTCAAGTTGGAAGAGGGAGTGTTCTAGAATAATCCCCCCAGCGCATCCTCCCTGATGAACCTGCGTGTGCTTGGAATGTCGCTAACCTAGGAATGTTCTCTCCATATCTCCCTCGGTCTGGTTCTCTTCCTGTCTGTCTGTCTCTACTTCTGCCTCTGTGTCCGTTCTGGCCGCATTTCTCTCTGTGTGTCTTTAAATCCGTCTTCCCGTTTGTTTCTCTCGTTCTCTCTCACTCGCCAATCTCTCTCCATGCATCTCTGTCTCTCCACCTGTCTCCATCTCCCGTGTGGTTTCTCTGTGTTTCTCGGTCTCGGTCTCTCCTGCCCCTGCTGGGCCCAGGCCATCCGTCTGAGGGTGCACCCCCTTTATTTGATGATCCCCGGCACAGTCGGCTGCTCCTATGCCTTCATGCTTCCAGTCTCGACACCCCCCAACTCAATCGCCTTCGCCTCTGGACACTTGCTGGTCAAAGACATGGTGAGTCTGGGCATTTTCTAGCAGAGGTCCGGGGAGGTGGGTGGATGCCAGGGGTGGGCAAGGCATCAAGGCAGGACTTGTGCTTCCCCCAACATCCCGCAATTTCTGAATAGGTCCTTCCGAGTGGGACCAGAAATATACCTTTTAGCAAACACTCTGAGATGATTCTTATGCTTAGGCAACTTCAGGAAGCACTGCCTCAGCGACTACTTTCCAGAGTTTGCTTCAGAGATGAGGGGCTTCCCCTCTCTCTGGGCACCGCCCTGTCTTCTGATTTGTTTGGCCAAGCCCTCTGTGCCCGGTGGCAGCGTCTCTAGGAGAGGAGCAGTGGACCACACCTGGGACTTAGGGCCGGGCCTCGGTGCCCAGCCTGCTGGAGAGGAGACAGAGGCCGAGGGTCGTGGCAGTGGCGGGGGACCTCCAGCTTTCGGCAGGGACCCCCGCCCCCACCCCGGGCTCCCCTGCCGAACCGGCTCCTGCCCCCTCCTCCGCCTGCTTCCTGCCACCCTTCCCCCTCCACTGGCTGCCTGGGGTGTCTGCACCGTGGGTGCTCAGGGACCTAAGCTTCAGGGTCCTAAGCTGGTGCAACTGAGAAGGGGGAATCTGCTTAACCAGTCCTCAACCCACGCAGGCTCTCCAGGCACAGAGTTCCCCCAGGACAAATGGAGACTGTGAGAGGCAGAAAGAGATCACAGAGCAAAGAGACAGCAGGGACCCAGGCAGGCAGACGTTCATCCACTGTGGGTTCATTCGCTGCACAGATATTTGCTGAGCCCATTCCATGTTCTGGGCCGGGGGTTGAGCAGTGCAGGGGAGACACAGGCCTGCCTCTAAGGAGGTTGCCTTCTATGAGGGAGACAGGAAATGAAAAGCAGAGGGTATGTTTACTGATCAAAGCAGATTATTTTCAGGTTGTGTGATCCTGGGTGGGCCAAATTCTCTGAGCCTCATTTTCCTCTTCTGTAAAATGGGAATAATGATGATGATGATAACAGCCCTCACAGGGCTGCTTTCAGGGTAAAGTACATAGCTCTGTGATGACTGCATGGCATAGTGCCTGGCACCTAGAAACCACTCAGTGAATGGGGACACTTTCAGCTCCTTGAGGGTCAGCCTAAGGCATGTAAAGATGGAAGGGTCTTGGGTATCGACCAACCTCAGTTTGTGTCTGGCTCCATCACTTGCCAGCTGTGCAGTCTTGGGTGAAGGACTTTCTGACTCTGAGCCTGGGCTTTTCCATCTGTATAATGGGCCTCGAGCAGACCCCTCCCTCACTCTGGGCTCTGAGCCTGGGCTTTTCCATCTGTATAATGGGCCTCAAGCAGACCCCTCCCTCACTCTGGGCTCTGAGCCTGGGCTTTTCCATCTGTATAATGGGCCTCGAGGAGGCCCCTCCCTCACTCTGGGCTCCGTTGCAGGTGCGGACGGGACTCCTGATGAATGTGATGGGCGTCCTGCTGCTCAGCTTGGCCATGAACACTTGGGCACAGACCATCTTCCAGCTGGGCACCTTCCCGGACTGGGCCAACATCCACCTAACCAATATCACAGCACTGCCATCCACCTTGGCCAATGACACATTTCAGACCCTCTGAGTCCCCCTCAGGTACTGTCTCTGGGCTGGGCCCTCCCAGAAGTTCGCGCCATCATCTGCTGCCAGGACCCTACAGGATGATCAAGCAATTCTTCTCTGTGATCCAGTACGCAGCAAGCAAGGGTGACTTCCAGTGGTCCACTTGGGTCCATAGTCTCGTTATCTAGGATACCTTCTCCTCTGTCATGCAGTTCAGGGTGCAGCTACCTCCCAGATCTGCTGCCTGAGCAACAAGCTCCTTTATCTCTGAGCTGTTCTGTGGTTAGGATGCAAGAAAGCCCAATTTCAGCAACGATAAGCAAATCTGGAATGGCGTTTGTCTTGAATAGGTAGGGTGGGAAGCACAGCTAGCACCCGTCACTGACTACACAAGTTACCACCTGGAGAGACCATCTTGCCTTTAGGGATCGCCTTCCTTCAAGAGACTTTGGGGCTGCTGGGTCCCAGTCCAGCTGTTCCAGCTGTTCACAGCTGGTGTGTGCTCTGCTTGGTGGGGGCCAATTCTCTGCCAGTTATTCAAATATCACCCCTGCTGATACCCAGCAGCCAGGGGTATTTTCAATCCCTGGAGACAGGGGGAGGGACAGATGACATCCTGAGGACATAGAGAACGTGCAAAGCCTCCTTGCTGCTTCTCCAGGCTCCCGAGCGCACAAGGGGAGTTCTAGACCTTTCTACTGAAGCTTATTAGGATTTTCCTGTTCAGTCTGATTCAGTGTGGCCACAGTTTCAGGGTCAGGCCAAGTCTGGGCCATGCCCTCTCACAGGTGACCCGTGGCCCCTCCAGCCAGGCCCCTTCCGCATGTGGCCCGCAGGGGCCTTCGTGGCTGCAGGCTTCTTCTTGTTCCAGGAGCTGGTCTTTACCTCCCCACCCCGACCCGAAGCGGTAAGCATGTTTGATTAGCAAAGGCCACATTTTTCAGGGGTGAGAGAAAAGTCAAAAGATAAATTGGGGCCTTGTAAGAGGTAAATGTCTCAGGCAGGGAAACACCATAATCCTCTTCTACAGACGAGGACAACTTAAGACTTCCCCTGAGCCAGTGGCTGGTGGGGCCTGTCCTAGAGGATCTGATCCCTCCTTGCTTCAAGTAGGAACATCTCGAAAAGGCACCGGCTGAGGGGCCCAGAAAGCTCACATCCCCGGCTTCCTACGCCTCTGAGGGATGAGGTTCCCCAAGCAGCTCGGGCTGGGAAGCAGCACCCAGGGACTGAACTTGTTCTTGAAACAGCACAAGTGAGTCATGGATGTTCCCCTGGGAGCAGTGGGGAGGAGGGAGAATGGGCTCCTTGTCCTTCCCGTGGGGTTACTTCAACATTTAGTCACAGTTACAGCCCGTTGGGGTGGGGCGTGCACTCCTATTGGATGGGGCAGTGGAGAAATTCATTCACAGAGAAACCCAAGGGGCTTATAACCGGATGAATCGTGATTTCAAATACTTCTGATTGAAAATTCTATAAAATAAAGAATGTTAATCAACCCTGGGCCTGGAGATTATTTGCCTTTGTGGCCATAAAAGAGCTTCAAAGCCCTAAGTTCTGGAACTGGGGGTTTCACAGAATTGACCTCACTTCCTTACTGCTCTCCCCTCTCCACTCTACTCCAGCCACATACTCAAACTCTCCTGCCTCAGGGCCTTTGCACATGCTCTTTCCGTTACCTAGAACACTTTGCTCCCAAATATATGCTTGTTTCTCACTTTATTCAGGTCTCTGCTCAAATGTCACCTCCCCAGAGAAGCTTCCCTGACCATCAGGTCTAAAATATCACCCTCATTACTTTTTATCCCCTTATCCTGCTATATTTTTCTCCTTAATATTTAGTCAGGACACTGTATTACTTACTTTCTTGTTTTTTAACTTTCTCTCCCTCTAGAAAATAAACCTATGAGAATACAAACTTTATTTTGTTCAGTGTTGTAAGTCCAGTTCCTAGAATCGTTTCTGGTCCATAGTCGTAGATGCTTAGTAAACATTTGATAAGTAAATCTATACCAGAATTTATGAGAAAGCAAACTCACTCTTCAATCTGGGGTCTGTTTAGCTCATTTCTTTATTCACTCATTCTTCCATTCATTCATTCAACAGTATTTATTTAGAATCTGTTACGTGCTAGTTCACTGTCCCGAGCCACATGGAAATTAGCCCAGGAGACAGGCAGTAGGCAGGTAAACAAATAGGTAAAGTGACTCTGGGTCATAACGTGGGCTAAGAAGAAAATGAAACTGGCCAATGTGAGAAACCTACTCAGAGGCTATGTTAGCCAGGGTGGTCAGGGAGGACTTCTCTGAGGAGGCGGCCCTGGGCTGAGACCAGTAGGAGTCAGCCATGTGCTCAAGGTGGTGTGGGAGGAAAGGAGATGGCAGGGGTGGTACAGACTCATTAGAAATTTACCAAGGACTCATCTGGAATACACAAGGAATACCCAGATGCAAGAAGAGACAAAAACAAAACACTTACCTGAGGCTGCATAACGAATCACCCCAAAGTTCAGGGCCTTAAAACACAACACATTTCTGCACTTGGTCAGAGTTCTGCAGGCCTGGTTTTGTCTCTGCTGTACATGGTGTGGCTGGGGCCACTCAGCTGGTGGTTTAGCTGGCGCTGGAAAGTCCATGATGGCTGTGGACCCTCCAGGGTCACGTGGCTTCTCCAGGAGTCCAGCCTGGACCTCTGTACATGGCAGTGGGCTTCTCAGAAGGCAAAAGCAGAAGTTACAAGTCCCCTTAAGGCGTGGGCTTGGGAGTCCAAGAACGTCAATTCTGCCACATTCTGTTGGTCACATCAGGTCACAGGGTTAGCCTGGTTCAAGGGGAGGGAAATAACTCCGCCCCTTGATGGGAGGAGTGTCATCCACATACAGGGCAGAAGATGGCTAGCCACCAACTTTGGAAGCCTTCCACCATAACATCCAAGAGAAAATTGGGTGAAAGTTACGAATATGCCGTTCTAAAAAGGGATATGTAAGTGGCCAGCGGGTTTATAAAGAGATGCTCAGACCACTTGTAATCAGGTAAGTGCAAGTTAAACCAAGGTTCAACAACATGCCAATCAGACTGGCAAAAACTGGAAAAGTGGACAGTGAGTGATGGTGAAATGGGAGGGCACAGAAACCCTTGTTTTCTGTTGGCGAGACAACAAACTATTACCATCAGCCTGGCAAGCAACTTGGCAGTAATCGGGGATTCACTGTCTGCGTTCCCTATGGCCCATCCTGTTCTTGGGCTTATATCCCAGCAAAATTATCCCATGGGTCCCTAAGGAGACAATGTAGGAAGATATTCATGCCACAGTTGTTTGAGGTACCAAGGAGCCGGAGGCCACCGAGATGACCATCACTGGGGAAGAGGGGCATTTAAATAAAACACGGAGGAAGCACCCCGTGGAAACATGGCCACAAGCAGACGTGATGAAATGTGGAGTGATAGCATGAACACGGACAGACTCCGGCACAAACGTCAAATAGAAGTGCAGGATCATGTGGGCAGAGGAGTGGAAGCTGTGGTGGTAAATGGGGGGAAAAGGTGAGTAAAACTCATTGAGCGAATAGTTCAGTAAGCCGCATTGGACAGCTGGCTCCACCCATAACATCTGTATGACCTTAAGCAGGCCCTTTACTGTTTGGACTTTGGTTTCCCCATCTGAGAGATGAGGGTCTAGTTACAAGGTGTGGGCAGGTGGTCACTTATGGAAACCACAAGAGAAAGCATAGACCCTGGTGGTGAGAGGGAGGGCTAGGCATGGAGAAGCACCTCTCAGCCCGGGGTCTGCGGGACAGCTGCTGAGCTGGAGCCGACAACTTTAGTCCAGGGACACATCCAGCCCTTGATGACGTCACAGGGAAGTAGCTGTCCTGGATCTTCCTCCCCTCTCTCTCTCTCAGCTCTCCTGCTGGGGCTCCCCAAGGGGCAAGCACAGCTGTATTGGTGAGGGTTCTCCAGAGAAACAGAAACAACAAGATGTGTACATATGGGAAGAGTTGCAGTTCAAGCCCAAAGGCAGCCTGCTAGCAGAGTTCCCTCTTGCTCAGGCGAAGCCGGCCTTTTGTTCTATTCAGGCCTTCAACTGATTAAACGAGGCCCACCACATTATGGAGAGCAATCTGCTTTATTAAAACTCCACTGATTTAAATGTAAATCTCATCTGGAAACACCCTCACAGAAAGATCCAGAATAATGTTTGATCAAATATCTGGATACCATGGCCCAACCAAGTTGACACATAAAATTAACCGTCATACCAACAGAAGCCAGAATGTAAGGGAGTCCTTTGATACAGCCAATCCAGGTCCTCCTTTATAATTTTTTGTATTAATTACATGTTAAAAGGATAATATTTTGGATGTATTAGGTAGAATAAAATATTTTATTAAAATTATTTTCACTTTTTTAATGTGACCACTAGAAATTTAAAACTTTTCTGTGTGACTCACATCATTTCTCTCAGAGAGCACTGCCTATCGGATGAGACTCTAGCCACCTTTCCACATTCTGAAGCCAACTGGATGGTGGCAACAGTCTACCCCCACAAGCTGTAAAATTCAATGACTCTAATATTCTGTGGACCTCTCACTGTGACTCTAGAACTGAAGACTTACCACTTCCTCTTCATGTTCTGTCTTATGGCTCTGAATCCTCCACCCAGAATTCCCCTCAGCAAAGCTCTTTCTATTTTTGATGATTCAGACACTCCTTCCGGATGTTGTGGGCTTAGGCTCAGGCCAGCCTTATATAGGCAGAAGTGACTGCCTGTATGTGCTGAGAAAAACCAAAAATATCTTCTGCCCTTTCCCTCCCTATGCTCACATCCTCCCAGATCCTATGCATCCACTAGGTGCCCTGGGGAAATGACCAACATGTTCCTTAACCAATCAGCTCCCTTGTGCTAGTGCAGTAACTAGGCAAATGCCAGTGTTTTCCAGGACTTTCCCCTCCTACCAGCACAATGCCCTGAAGTTTCCTGTGTGATGGGACCCAGGCCATGGGATCTGGTCCAGTGGGCATCATAGAGGCCTGTACGATCTGGTCTAAGAAGCCTGGGGCTCACTCAGGCCAAGCTATCAGTCCAGGTTGGAAAGAGCTGGCCTGGAGCATTTATATATTGTTTACTGGGCACTGAACATACATTATCACATTGAATTCTCAACCCTAAGAGGCACGTACTAGTATTCTCCTCATTATAGCAGAGTACATCCAAGTTCAGAGAGGGACAGTGTCTTTCCCAAGGTCACACAGCACAGTAAGTGGCATAGCTGGCATTTGAGTGAAGGTCTGCCACCTCCACCCCAGGGACCCTGCAGATCAGAGGAACAGCTAGACTGCTCCCTGCATCAGTCCTACTGAGGCCTCTGTCAGAACTTGTAAACTGGTGGCCTTCATGCTGGCTTTGGCCCACAGACCTACCAAGATCGGCCTGCACAATGGTCTTTCACTTTTTAAAAATCCTGGCTTTTGAAACTTGGAGGCTTCTACATAAAATTGGGAATGACTGGCATCTTTGGAAAAACTGGCCACCCTGGTAATGTTGGGCCTCATTTTCGAGGGGCTTCAACCCTTAGCTAGAGCAGAGTAGAAGCTACCCTCTTCGAAGGGCCTCCACACGGCAGTTCACCGCCGTTTCCACCGGGCCCTCCACTCCTTACCTTAGGTGGCCCCTGCAGGTGCCTGCATTTCCTGCTCTTGGTCTACTCTGTGTGCCCAGTTCTTTGCAGACTTGACAGTGGCCTGGCTTCCTAGAGGGACTTGTGATCCAGGAAGGGTGTTAAGCCCTCTGAGGACTACAGGTGTCTCATCCAATTGTGTGACTATGAGAATGCCACTTCCCTTATCTGGGCCATGGAACACGCTCCTTCAGGCCTGAGCAAGTGACCCAGGCAATGTCCTTAGAAAGGAAATGACAGGGAGTCTGGAATACTGCCTAACTGTGCCCCCCGCCCCAGTCCATCCTATAGGGTGGGGGGCTGGGGGCTCAGGAGAGGCCTCCTGGTAGAGGTGGTCCTGCTGGCAGTGATGGGGCACAGAGACACTGGAGTGTAGGGGGGAGGAGGGTCTGCTTTCCAGGAAGGGATTGGCTTTCAGGACAGCCCAGAAGTGTACCTGCAGGGCAGTGACCGGCAGAGCCCACAAACAGAGAATTCACTTTCCCTGAGTGCCTGCTCTTGGCAGTGCCAGATGCATCCCAAGGTCAACATGAATCTTGAGAATTCTTCCCTTCCCACCAGTAGGGCCCAGTGGCTGACCAGTAAACTCTGGAGCAAGGATGTGACTATAAATCGTGGCTCTACCTGTTACTAACTGAGTGGCTGGGTTAAGGGACTTAAGTCTCTGGATCTCAGTTTTCTGAACTGAAGAATGGAAATAACAGTCCCTGCCGCAAAGGGTTGTTGGAAAAAAAAGATTCAGTGAACGCCAATAGAAGCTATGTAGCAGCGTGCCTGATACTTAACAAGCGCTCGATAAATGTTAACTGTTCTTATCCTTACTCTCTTTTAAGAGGAGAAAACTGAGACAGAGAGGCGAGATCACCTGCCCAAGGTCACACAGCTAGGGAGGGACAGAACTGTGATTGGAAGACAGGTCCATGTTGGGATAAAGACAGGAAGGGAGCTGAGAGGGAGACCAGAGTCCCTGACGATTGGAAAGAGTCATAGCAGAGGTCCAATGGTCTCCTGTGGGTTTCCACCCCCTAAGAGTTAGAGATCAGGCTCTTCTGGGGGCACATAACTATGCAGGGGGAGGGAACATGAAGCTGAACTGAGTTCTAGCCCCAGCACTACCGCTAATGAGCTGTATGGCTCCTCTGAGCCTCAGTTTCCTCCTCTGTAAAATGGGACTAATTCTACCTTCCTGCTATCAGGATTAGAGACTTTGCTTGGAAAAGGCCTTTTCTCTCCTCCCACACCTTCCACTGGCTCCTGCCTGCCGGAAGAGGATGAGTCAGCTTGCCCAACCCCCTGGGAGGTGGGCCCAGGCAGGGCGGGACAAGGCCACCAGAGGCACTTAATTCAGGGCAGAAAAGCAGAAGTGACAGTTCTGGTCACTTCTGGAGGACGGAATTTCCCCCACTTCCTCTCCACTTACCTTCGCTGCCTGTGCCCGCCTGCCCAGATCCACTGCTGTTCAGGGAGCATGAGGGCCCCCCGGGAGATAGCTGAGCATCTCGTCAGGACCGGGTAGGTCTGGGGACTTGGACACTGGGGGCCACAGGCAAGAAAACAGTCAGTGGTCAGGCCTGATGGGTATGAGCTAGGTCTCAGTCTCTGCCATTCCCTGGCTGTGTGACCTTGGGTAAATCCTCACCTCTTTGAGCCTCAGTTTCCCCATCTGTGAAATGGGAGTAATAATAATGTCTACGAGACTGTTGTGAGCATTGAATGAGAAAACGCATGCTTAGGGCTTGCCATCGTGCTCGGCTCAGAGTAAGCACCCAACGAATGGCAGCTGGTTCCTTAGCATTTACAACATTCAGCACAGACCTTGGCACCCAGTATGACTTAGAATTGGTTTTCCATTCCAATATCATTCAAATGATTAGCTATCATTTTAACAGCTACCATGTTTCAAATATGAAGTATACAGTAGAAGGGAGTTTAGTCCCAAATTCAAATGTCAGCGGGACTGGGAAGACCATAATTCATCACCTCTGACCTCAAGTGGGTCCTCAGTGCCGCCCAGCATGTGTACAACTTCCTGAGTTCATTTACTCTCCCACTTTCCTGGCCACCTATGTTATAGCTTCTTCTTCGCCTTCAAATTTCCATCATCTCCTCTAGCATCCTCACCATCAGTGCTGATCTGCCTTCCTGCTACCCTGAACGAACAGAAGCAAACGTGCTACAGTACACAGATATTTATGGAGCACCCACAATACATCAGACACTATTCTAGGTACTTAGGATTTATCAGTGATCCAAAGAGACAAAGTCCCTGCCCTGGTGGAATTGAGGCTCTAGTGACAGGTATTAGCTGACATGGTACTTCGTATGTGCCATGACCCTATGAGGTACCACTTTTATGCACCATTTTACAGATGAGAAAACTGAGGCACAAAGAGGTTAATAAGCTTGACCAAGGTCACACAGATGGTGAGTGATGAAGCAGAGATTTGAACCCAAGCAGTCTGGAGGTCACGCCCTTAACTATTGCTCTGTTCTGTGTATACTGGTTGATACCGGTACATAAGTACGCACACCTTACCTGTCCATTCACCATCACCTGTAACCATTTCCTGTGCCTTCCCACCTGCTACTAAGGATGAACAGCCCCTGCTCCTTTCTAAGACCAGCCCCAGCTTCCATGCTCTCAATCTCACCCATGCCATTCACTGAAGAACATCACACCAGCGAGCCTCCCTTCATCAATGTCTCCCCTCTTGATTGGATCCCCCATCTGCAAACATGCTCAAGTTCCTCCATCTTAAATGAACTTGGCTCCATTTCCCATATCAACTACTACACCATTTCTCTGCACCTTTACTGCAAAAATGACCTGAAACCGTTGTCTGCACTCGTGCCTCATGTTCTTCTCCATCCAGCCTCCCTTGGGTCCACTCTAGTGAACAAGCCACCCAGCTGCCCTTGTGCAGGTCACCAGTGACTTCCACGTGGCTAAATCCAATGGTCATTGCTCAGCTCTCATCTTTCTTGACGCATCAGCAGCACTTGACACGTTTGCTCACTCCCTTTGTCTTGAAACATTTCATTGACTTGGCTTCCCAAGCTCCACAGTGCCTGGTTTCTTGGTCTCCTGTGCTGGTTCCTCCTCATCTCCCAACCTGTGAACCATGGAGTGCCACTAAGCTCTGTCCTCGGAGCTCTCTCCTTCTCGTCAGCACACTGTCTTAAGGAATCTCATCTACCCCATGGCTTTAAATGCCGTCTATCAATCCACAACTCCCAGCTTTATATCTCCAGCCTGCTCTCTCCTCTGAATTCCAGATTGTTTCCAATCACACATTCAGCAGCTCTGCCAAATGGCAAAATTGACACCTCAAATTTCTGACTGCCAGCTGAATTCTTCCTCTCCTTCCTCCACTCAAACCTGTTTCAACCACAGATTTCCCATCTCAGGAAACAACACCTCAGTGCTTTCAGCTGCTCAGACACAAAACCTCATTGTCATCCTGAACCTCCCTCTTTCTCTCACACTCACAACCAATCAGTCTGCCAATCATGTTGGCTCTTCCAGCAAAACGTATCCAGAGCCCAACCTCTTCTTACTATTCCTATGCTATCACTCTTCCATGGAAGCTCTATGAGGCCAGGAATTCTCCTCTGTTTTATCCATTCCTGTTTCTCCAACGGCTAGCACATAATAGTTGCTTAATAAATATTTGTTGAATGAATAAATAAGACTACAATAGAGGAGAAAAGTTCCTCAGAGATCAACTGGTCCACTCTTCCCATCCTCTAAATTATAGAGGAGACACTGAGATCCATAAAGAAGGAGTGTCCAGGGTCACACTGAGCTGACCAAGACTATGAATTCAAGTGAAAAAGCATCTCTCCCCATTTCTCTCTCTCTCATCCTCTCTCTTTCATTTGTGCTTCTCTCTCCATGACTCTTTCATTCCCTTGCACTAGTTGCCCTCACAAGACACACGCAGCCCAGGTATTCATCCTCTCATCCTCAGGAACTGCATGGAAACTAGTTCTTCCCTGACAACTCAGTGAGAATAATCCTGGGGAAGGCTCTGATTGGCTCAGCTTAGGTCATGTGGGTTTGGGGTGGGTTACTCTGATTGGCCCACCTGGGAGGAGTGCCCACCACTGTGGCTAAAGGGGTGGAGCCTGTTGGCAGTTGGCGAGTTTGTAGGGCAGGGGCATTGGGCAGACACACAATGCCCCAACCCTCCTGATAGAGGCTCCCCCTATTTCCTTGTGTGCAGGTGGAGATTCTGGTACCTGGGGCTCCACAAGGCCCTTGCCCTGCTGCAGGCCGCCTGGGTTGCCTTCTCCCAGCCTGTCCCAGCCAGCTGTGGCCAGCTGCTGACCCAGCTCCTCCTGTGTGGTTCCCTGGCCATTGCTGCCGCGGGTCTGACCTACCATGGGCTGGTGTCCCTGCTGCTTTATCCTCTAGGGCCCTCGGCCATGGTGGCCACTGTCTGTGGCCTCCTGGCCTTCCTGGGCCTGGGACTGGTGCCCCCTGCCCGCTGTCTGTTTGCACTCAGCGTGCCCACCCTGGGCACGGAGCAGGGCCGCCGCCTGCTCCTATCCTGGAGTACCGCCACCCTGGCCATTGTCGTGGTCCCCAACATCTTGGCCAACATGCACGCGGCTGGGCAGGTGCTGAGGTGTGTCACGGAGGGCTCCCTGGAGAGTCTGCTCAACACCACTCACCAGCTGCACAGAGCCTCCCAGGCTCTGGGCCCTTACGGCCAAGCAGGCAGCCAGGGCCTGACGCTCCAGGCCCAGGGCGATGGCTCCTCCTTCCGGCTCCACATGTTCAGGGTCACTCAGCAGGTCCTGGAGGACTTCTCCGGCCTGGAGTCCTTGGCCCAGGTGGCAGCACTGGGGACCCAGCGGGCAGTCACGGGGCTCTTTATGCTGGGCCTCCTGGTGGATTCAGCCTGGTACCTCCATCAGTACCTGACTGACCTGCAGTTTGATAACATCTATGCTACCTGGCAGCTGGCTCAGCAGCTGGCAGAGGTTGGGGCCACGCACCTGGTGGCCTCCCCACCAGCCTGGCTGCTGTGGGCAGCCCGGCCAAGGCTGTCCCAGGGGGAGCTGCTGAGTTGTCTCCTAAGGCTGGGGCTGCTTACCCTGCTCCTGATGGCCACAGCTGTGACAGTGGCCATGGACCACGTGGCCTTTCTCCTGGCACAGGCAGCCGTGGGCTGGGCTCAGGAGCTTCCCGCTGTGCCCGTCACGCTCACCATCAAATATGATGTAAGTGCCGTGACAGGAAGGTGGGAATAGAGTCATTTCCTTGAGGGAAAGGATAGGGTTTGTTAAACCCTTGACTCAAAATTGAATTTTACTTGCCTTCAAGTCGTGGTCCTTGGATACGCTGTGGGATCCAGGGGCTTTGGCAGATGAACCATGTAATTCTCACGACAGCCTGAGGCAGTGGCTTCTGTTTTCACTCCTTATCACAGGTGAGGATACTGATACCCAGAGATATTAAAATAATTTGCCCCCAAGGCCACTCTTCACACGTCGCAGCATATCCCAGCCTCGTTTTTCTCACTCGTACAAACTGGATCAATCCTCCTTACCCTGCAAGGTTACTGTGAGTCTTAAAATGTGGTAGAAGTATCTAGTCGGCTCCATGCCACATGGGAGATGTTTAATAAATAGTGACTATTATTAATAGCTCACATCTGTAGATAACAGACTGGAGGAAGCCTTAGGAACAGCCCACGGGCCAATCCTGCCAGCTTCCTGTTTTTATAAATTGAGTTTTATTGGACTCAAATTAGCCATGACTTTGTCTACATATTGTCTGTGGCTACTCTACAAAGTTGAATGATTGCAACAGGGATTGTATGGCCTGCAAAGCCTAAAATATTTACTATTTTAATGGTAATATATATTTACCATCTATTTACTGTTGGAAAAAAGTATGATCTCATCAAGTTTTGGGGGTTTTAATCTTTTCTTTGGCCACAGATCTTTTTCTTTTTAATGGTGAGATCTCACACAAAAGTCCATTGCGTAAAACATGCCAAAGTGTCAGACCCTGAGTTAATAATATTAATAACTAATATTTGCTGAGCACTTATTATATATCTACTAGGAAAGTGTTCTTCAAACTGAATGAGATCAATTTAATCAATTTAGGGAGTCATGGTCGCTGTTTTTTTTTTAATGGATAGAATAGGCTAGAAATGTATTTCAGAGTATATCATAGGTGATGCGGGATGTATTGTTCTATGAAAATTTTCTTCATAAAATGCATTTCTTACTGTCAGTCACAGTAAAGAAACATGTCAGGCAATGTGCTAAGTGTGTCACCTGATTTTCTGTACTTCATCAAATCTAAGATGCATTTTCTGCAAGTCACATCATCATTCTATGCATCGTTAGATAAGAAAAGGCTGCCACTTAAACCATGACACAATGCCTTCTTATCATTTAGAATTTTAATTATATTCATATAAAACAGTTCACTGATCATTTAACATAGATTTATTTTATCATTTTTCTCATGGATAACAAGAAAAATAGTGAAGTAGTTTTGTGAAGCTTTTCCTAAAACCTCCCATTCAAGCCTGACTCTTTGGAATGACTCTGGCTGAGTTGTCAGTGTCTGGTTTTTCACCTGGTCCTGTTCTCTGTGCCTTCGAGAGAGAGCAATGGTGATGCTCCACTATGTTTCCCAGCATTTTCTTCCAGACTGTGGACACTCAGTCCACAGGTTTTGCTGCTGGCACCCTCTGACCAGAAAGCATGTTACCAGTCATATTGATTTGAAGACACACCTTCATCACAAAGATGTGAAAATGTGGAAAAAAAAAAAAAGAATCCCAGAACTGATGAAATAAAATAGTTCATTTAATTGCCACTGTGATCCTGTAAGACAGGAATTACTATCACCACTGACTTACCGATGGAGACACCGGGGCTCAGAGAAGTTAGTGAACTTGCCCCAATTCATCCAGCCTGTAATTGCAGTACCACGGCTGCACTGTGACTCTGGTGGGCCCTTCTGTGGATGCCTTTCTCCAGAAAAAATATTAATGATTGCATTGGTATAATGACAAATATATTAATATTATATGGTAAAACATATTCTTCAACTTAAAAGTTTGGTTTTTAATTCTCATTTTAAAAGAAAATAAAACATTTTCATAGGCCCCTAAAAGTACTGTGGGTCCCCAGCACTGTGCTTTATGGGGAAGATGTCCGTGGGCAGAGCCAGGATCCAATCCAAGAAGTCCGGTGTCGAAGTTCAAACGGTTAACCTCTGACCTCCCTGCTTCTCTAGACCCCATCCTTCTCGTTCCAACATGCCCCATGGAAACTGTAGGGCCTAATACTTAGGAGCAGGATATTGGGACCCACCCTTGCTGGGACTGACTCCTGGGTGGGCTGCATGTAACCCATGGTGTGACCATAGATTCCCGTCTTTTTTTTTTTTTTTTTTTGGTACGCGGGCCTCTCACTGCTGTGGCCTCTCCCGTTGTGGAGCACAGGCTCCGGACGCGCAGGCTCAGCGGCCATGGCTCACGGGCCCAGCTGCTCCGCGGCATGTGGGATCCTCCCGGACGGGGGCACGAACACGTGTCCCCTGCATCGGCAGGTGGACTCTCAACCACTGCGCCACAAGGGAAGCCCAGGTTCCTGGCTTTTAAATGAGGCTCCTCATGGACTCATCCTCATAAAATTGTGCTTACTTGATGGACTAGAACATCTGAAGTTTCACTAAGGGCTCAGAAAAGAGTAAATGCCCTTAAGCATGAATTGGTTTTCTCTAAAGCGTTCCCTGCAAAAGTAATAACAATATAAATAGCATTTGTATGGTGCTTTTCATTCGTCAAAAAGCCTGTTTCAGATTCCTGATCTCAGCCGACCCTCGTCAAAACGGGCAGATTTTGCGCCCATTTTGCAGATGAGGACAGGGAAAGTTGGACCCATCCAGACCCACAAGCATCCGGATGTGGTGGGGGACAGGGAACGGCTGGGGTGTCTGTCTGCTGACTTGGCCTTTTTCTCCTTTTTGAAGGCTGCATACACCATCCTGGGCTTCATCCCTTTCCTCTTCAACCAGCCGCCTCCGGAGAGCCCCTTCCTCTCTGCCCACAACTCCTTCCAGTGGGAGCTGCGCTTCGTCGCCCCTGGCTGCCCGCTGCTGCCCCCCCGGCGCCCGCACACAGCCGCCCACCTGGCTGCAGGCGCCCTGCAGCTCGTCGCTTGCTCCACGGTCCTCCTGGAGACCTACGCCCGTCGCCTGAGGCACAGCATAGCTGCCTCCTTCTTCACGACCCAGGAGGCAAGGAGGGTCCGCCACCTTCATGCCCGGCTCCAGCGAAGATATGACAGGCACCGAGGCCAGCCGCTGGCCCCGGGCACTCCACAGGGCTCCTGAAACCTGGGCGGGCAGCAAGCACCTAGAACGGCTAGACAGACCTGCTGGATACCTGGCAGGACAGAGAGCAGTGGCGCCGAGAGGAAAGCGCTTTGGAGTTGCCCAGACCTGAGTGGTAACCTTGGCCCTTCTGCGAGCTCCCCTGTGTGACCTTGGGTAGGTCGCTTCACCTCTCTGAGCCTTGGTTTCTATATCTGCATAAGGACTGCGTAACAACAATTAGTGTGACCTACTTTGCACACGGGAATGTGTTAAGGGTGGAATATTGGGCAGGAAAGGCCTAGATAAACAGAAAAGGACGATGCGAAGTGAAGACAGGGTTCCTCCGGCCGGCGCCAGGTGTCTGTCCAGGCTTCCGTCTGCATAGGCTGCTGTACCTGGTAGATGGAGACTTTGCACCCTGACTGTGTCTAAACGCCCCTGGAACTTATTTATATGTTTCTGAATCATCTGAACTTATTTATAGTCAGTAAAATTTTCTTGATTTTATAAATAAATGTATTTATTAAATTCTAAATTAGATTGTTATTCCTTTGCTTCAAATTCCTTCAGGGTTTTCCCATCTAGGGTTGCCAAGTTTAGCAAATAAAAATACAGGCCACCTGGTCCAATTTGAATTTCAGATAAACAACGGATATGGGTTTGGTATAAGTATGTCCCGAGGCTACTTACACGAAACCCATATTTGTTGTTTATCTGAAATTCAAATTGATGGGTAATCCGTATTTTATGGCAACTCCATCCCTATGGAAGTTACAATAAAATCGCACCTCCTTACCCTGTGGGCTTGGTGTTCCCTGTTTTTCCCTCCAGGTCGTTCTCTGCCTTTCTCTCACCTGCTCTCTTTCCCAGGAGTCTGACATTTGTGGTTCTATCACCCTGGTTCCCTTGACCTCTGACTCCTGGTTGGGCTCAGCCAATGGGAGGCACTGGCAGGTGATTTAAAGTGGGAAGGGAGAGAGCGGTCAGGCTGTTCATCCCTGTGGCTTTCTGGGCACTTATTTGGCAAAGGCCACGTTCCACGCTCTGGGTGACCTTGCTCCCACCGCTACGGTTCCCCCTGCGATCCAGAGAGGCACAGCTTCCATCTACCAGGTACAGGTCTCTGGGGGTGTCACTATCATTCCCTTAACCAAGTCCCCACCTCTTTGCCTTCATTAAGTTCTCTTTAGGGAATTCCCTGGCGGTCCAGTGGTTAAGACTCCGTGCTTCCACTGCAGGGGGGCGCAGGTTCAATCCCTGGTCAGGGAACTAAGATCCTGCATGCTGTAAGGCCAAAAGAAAAACAAACAAAAAAAACAAAACCTGTCTGTCGTTATCCCTTTGAGAGCTCTTTCCTGGGTCACAACACCTTGACTGAGCCAGCCTCTTCCTCCCTCGCTATGCCCTGGCCGCATGGACTTAAGCTCCTCAGAGGCTGGTTTGCACCTCGGGGCAATGGCCTTGCTATTCCCACATCCTGGGACACTCTTCCTTCAAGTCTCGGCATGGCCGGCTTCTTTGCATCATTTGGGCATTAGCTCAAATGTCACCTCCTCAGAGAAGCCTTCCCTGATTATTCTACCTAAAACTGTCCCATCCCGCCTAGTTCTACTCTATCACAGGAGTCAGCAAGCTCCAATCTGTGGGCCAAATCGGGCTTGTTTCCATGAATAGAGTTTTATTGGACCATTGCCACACCTATTAGTTTAAGTATTGTCTCTGACTTCTTTTGCTCTGATGGGAAATTTGAGTAGTCGAGACATGGCCTAGAAAATCTGAAATATTTACTATCTGGCTCTTTAAATAAAATGTTTGCTGACCGCTGATCTATCATATTAAGTTGTTTTACCATCTTTATACATACCCGTATCAATATCCTTCATTCCATATGCATTTGTATGTTTAGCTGCCTCCTTTTTTTGTTTACTTGCTGGTGTGTTTCATGTCATCCCCACAAACATGTAAATCCCATGCTATCTGTCTGGTCCTCCACAGTTTTCCTAGCATCTAAAGCAGAACCTGAGCAAGGACTCAGTAACAATTAGTTGAACAGCCAGATATCTGGAGGTAGAATTGCTCTCTCTCTGGTCTCGGCTCCTTCCTGAAGATTTTGGGCTAGCAGAAGGGAATAGTCAGGCACTGGAAGCAGCCTGCATCAGGCCAAGTTTGTGGCCAAAGGGAAAGATACAAAGCACTAAGAAATACATCCCCTAGGGAGGGTGGGAGGGAGATGCAAGAGGGAGGGGATTTGGAGATATGTGTATACGTATAGCTGATTCACTTTGTTATACAGCAGAAGCTAACGCACCATTGTAGAGCAATCATACTCCAGTAAAAAGGTTGAAAAAAAAAAAAAAAAAGGAAAGAAAAGAAATGCATCCCCAGACAAGAGTTTCAACTTAAACAGCCAGTACGTTTGAGAGAATCACATCAGGCCCCAGGAAGCGCATCAGCTTTGCCTCCTAAGGCCAGCTCCCTCGTACCACGAATGTGGTAGACAGAATAATGCCCCCCCAAAGCTGTCCATACCCTAATCCCCAGAACCTGTGAATATGCCACCTGACATGGCCAAAGGGGTTTTGTGGATGTGATTAAGTCAAGGGTCTTGAGATGAGGAGATTACCCTGGATTTTCTGGGGGGTGTGGGGAGGCAATATAATCACAATGGTCCTTATAAGGGGGAGGAAGGAAGGTCAGAGTCAAGAGGAGGGGATGTGATGACCAGAACAGAGCTTGGAGTGATGTCATTGTGAGGAAGGGGCCCTGAGCCAAGGAATGTGGGCAGCCTGTCCTGAGCTGGCAGTGCAGCAGAAAGAGGGTCTGTGGATTCTTTGGGGCCAAACTGGCCTCCCTCCGCTGCTCCCCTCCAAATTCTGGCTAGAGTGGATCTGGGGGACCATGAATCCTGATTAATTATTGTAAAACCCTGAGTTGGTTTTTTTGTTGTTGCTTTTTTTTTTTTTTTTTTTTTTGTGGTACGCGGGCCTCTCACTGTTGTGGCCTCTCCCGTTGCGGAGCACAGGCTCCGGACGCACAGGCTCAGCGGCCATGGCTCACGGGCCCAGCCGCTCTGTGGCATGTGGGATCTTCCCGGACTGGGGCACGAACTCGTGTCCCCTGCATCAGCAGGCGGACTCTCAACCACTGCGCCACCAGGGAAGTCCCAAAGCGTTTATTTGAATGCCAGGACTCAAAGGGGACCCAGCGGCCTAGGCTCCCTACAGTCACGTGTCATTACAGGGGGAGGGCACACAGGTGGAGCTTCAACCCAGAGCATCTGATCTGTCCTTTAATGGAACTGACAATCAAAGGCACATCTCGGTGGTTGGGTTTTCAAAGGATGGAGAACAGAAGTGCTACCACCTGCCCCTTCCACCCACATGCCCCCAGCTCTGAGGTATTTTTAGGCAGTGAATCACCAGCAGCAATGAGCAGGGCCACACTCCAGCCACTTTTCCACCCACTCTCTGGAGGTGTCTGTCCTCATGCCTGAGGGGCACCCTTGGCCTCCCATGACACCCAGCCCCCATCACAGCTCCTGTTCCCACAAAGCTGCCTTGTTGTTTGCTTAGGCAGTGACTCATCCACACATGTTTTTAACTGCCCAAGTAATACATGAATCCTTGTCCTTATAAAAATTTGAACATTACAGATAATAATAGCTAGTGTTTGCTGGGTGCTTATGATGTGTGGGGAGTAGGCTAGTAAATGCTTAACAACTGGTTCTAAAAATACATTAAAAAATTATAAAAGCCCTCATTTGTGGTGTTTGCAGATTTCCATGGTGTAAACACTCCCACCATGTGATTTCAAGCGACCCACACGTTGTCACTGGAAGTGGACTTAGGAAGAGATGCTCGCAATTGGCTCTCATGAGTTGGTGTGGGTTGGCTCCAGCACACCATCAGATGTGCCCAAACTCGGTAAAAACCTCTATATACATCATCTTATTTAAACCTCACAGAAGTATATGAGATCGATGGTATTATTGTTTTCCTTCTTCTAGAGGCAAAGAAACTGAGATTCAGAGAGGTTAACTATTTTTCCCAAAGTCACACAGCTAATAAGCTGCAGAGCCAGAATTTAAACCCAGAGGGTCTGGGTCCCAGAGCCTGTGATCTTAACTGGTCTCTCAAATTAGGGTAAAGCCTCCTTTGACCACCACACTCAAATCTATTTGCCTTATTGCACCCACAGACATAACCACTATTATCAGTTGAGTGGGTACCATGCAGATATTTTTCTATATGTGTATGTATATGTAAATATGATACTATATGTACAGTTCTGAAGCTTGTTTCTTCATTCACCAATATGTCTTGGCCCTACCTCATTCTTTGTCTTTGCTGAAGGGCATTGAAATATCATGAGTTGTTTAGCAGTTCAGTGTCGGTGGATGTTTAGGTGGTTTCTAATTTTTGCTATTGTAAGCAATGCTGCAGTGGACATCCTGCTTATGACCCATTGTATATGTCAGAGGGTTTCTTTAGAATAGATGTAGAACTTCTTAAATTACATAGGAATTTTCTTACTGAATTTTCTTATTAAAGAGTATTCCAGACCTGGGTTCTGGCTCCTAGCTTTGCTAAGGTCTTGCTGTGTGGCTTTGGGTAAGTCACTTCACCTTGCTGAGACTTGATTTCCTCCTCTGTAAAATGAGAACAATTACAGTGCTCATCTACCTCAATGGATGGTAGTAAATAATATAAATCTGGCATATAGTAAGTATTCAACATATGGTACCTATTATGGTTGTTTTGTTGGGACATTAATGTCTTTTTTCATACTGGGTGGGCTGTGTCTATGGACCGAGTATTCCTTTCATGCCTACGAGAGTCCTTGCAGAATGCAATGTACAATTCCAACAGGGAAGAGGCATTAAAGGAAACCAGAAAGCCCAGTGCAAGGTGGAGAATAATAATAACAACAGTTAACACGTGTTGGGTATTTGCCATGTGCCAGGCACTGATCTTAGTGCTTATACAAATTTACATTTTGAATTTTTATAACAACTCTATGATGTATGAACTGTTATCATCTCAGTTTGACACATGAGGAAACTGAGTCACAGAGAGGCTGCCCAAGGTTACAGAGCGGGTAAGTGACAGAACCAAGATTTGAACCCAGGCAACCTGGCTCCAGAGCCCCCACACTGCCATCCAGCCTTTATCACCCAAACGAACCTAAAGTGGAATGGAACAGGATCTGAATTTGGTACAATCAGGTGTCAAGACCTACTAGGGAATTCCTGCGATTTTACGGTTCCTGGATAATATTATAGCACAGGAGTTTATTACCTCAGCCGGAGCCAAGCCTGTTAGGAAAGGAACTAAACTCATGGACTCTGAGACGTGATCATAAGCTGGAACATACCAGGCTAGCTTCTTCCTTGATGAGAAAGTTTTCTCTCCCGTATTCCCCAGAGCTGATTGAATGTATCCAGGGTCTTCTGGACAGAGCCAGTGCCAGAACTATTTGGGCAATTTAAGCTCTAGTAAGTGAACTCTTGCCACCCGCGTTTTGGTCTCTCAAGGGGTCACTGAGGACTCCAGGGGTAGGAGCACGTGTGAGCTGCTGTCCTTCCAGGTATTAAGGATGTCCGGCTCCATTGACAGATGTCCCCCTGTGGTGACTTCATTCCGGAATTTAGAAACTATGCATCTTTTGAAACACCTTCCAGTGTGTACCACCTCTAGGAGGCTTTATTTAGTCTATGCTGTCAGGGAAGTGCTGGCTGAGATCTGAAGAGTTAGGAAGGGAAGAGGAGGGGGCAGGGAGAGGCATTACAGGCGGTCAAGGGCAAAGACAGGAAGGAGCTTCAGGAGGGAGGGAGCGGGGTGAGTGAAAGAGCCGGAGGGGAGCGTGTGGCTAGGAATGCTGGGGAGAGGGGGACACGTCTAAGGCCAAACAGCTGGTTCGTGGTGGAGCCAGGATTCTAACCCAGCTCTGCCCAGCTCTGTACCTCATGCAATTACAATAGTAAACGTAGTAGAGGTTATATTAGCAGCAGCAGCAGCCGGAAACCCACAGCAAACCCACATAAGTATCTACTACACGCCTGGCACTGTTCTACATTCTTTACTGGCATTAACTCCTTCACTCCTCATGTCCACCTATGATGAAGGCAGTACTGTGTCTCCATCTCATAGAAGAAGGAACTGGGGCTCAGCGGATGAATGAATTTGCTTACAGTGTGTGGTAGCCTATCCAAGGGCTTTGGAGGTAGATTGGAGCTGGGAGGTTTCCAAAAGCTTGAGCAGGGCAGGGAAGGCTGTATAGTGGTTTTCTAGGTGGGGATGGAGTTGAAGGGAGAGCATGCACGAGGGCACAGCTTGGCGAAGCCCGGATGCTCTTTTGGGTTACTCCTCCCGCAAGCTCACAGAGAGACCCAGAACCCAGGGTTCTCCCTTGGCACCCATGCCTTTCTTTTCTCCTGTCTTACCCTGCAGGTCACCAAGATGCTGGCTGTGGTGGTGGTCCTTTTTGCTCTGCTGTGGCTGCCCTACCCCACCCTGGTGGCGTGAATTCCTTCCTGAGCCCGCCTTACCTCAACCTCGGCTTCCTTCTCTTCCCTCCTTCCTTCTCTTCCTTCCTTCTCTCAACAAAGTCCTCCTTTGCATCTATGTGAACAGTGCAGTCAACTCCATCATCTATGCCCTCATGTCCCAGCGCTGTCGGGAGGCCTTCCATGAACTATTTCAGTGCCGGCTGGCCGTGCCCCAGCTTCCGCCCCAGGAGGCCACCCCTGTTTACTATAGTGTCATCAAAGACTGTTCCCAGGACAGACTGGGCTCTTGGAAGGAACCAGGAAGTGTGATGTCCAGGCAGGGAGGGCATCCTGGCACATCAGGGCAAGGCCCACCCTCTTGCCCCTGCTGAGGTGAAGGGGTCTCCATGCATTTGGGGAAACATGGCTCTTGGAGGAGAGAGTGGTGTCCAGGGCTGTTCGGTAGAGGTGCACGGGTTGTGCACTGCACAACCCTAGGGATCACCATTAACCTTGCAGACAGCCTAGGTTTGTATATTTAGTAAAACAGTCTCCCAGTTTAAAAAATATACAAATCTGAGAGGTAGCCACAATTATTTATTATGTGAACAAATGAATAGACAATGAATAAAAACTAACTTTAATCTTAATACTCAACACCCTTTGCTGAGATCTGGCTACCGGTGTGAGGTGTAGATTGTGACTTGTTGGGAGTTCTTTGTTGGCAAGAGAAAGTATCTCTGGCTAACTAAATCCAAAAGGAATTGATTGGAGTTGGAAAGAACCATAACCAGGATAACCCCAGGGATCCACGTGGCAGGAATTGATGAGCAGTGGCTTCATGGCATCTATATCAGAATGAATCAACCCCACCTAGGCCAGGAGAAGGATGGGCAATTTATTGGACTGTCATTCAGTAGCTGTCATTGACTGTTGTATAGTTTGGGTACTGTTCCATTCCAGTGGGCACCACTCAGCAGTTTAAATGGATGGCTCCTCTGAAGTTGTGCAGTGCATAGCCTATGTGAGTGTACATGGCAGACCTTAATGGGAATAGGGTGGCTCCTCAAAGGAAAGTTGAAGTGCTTGTTATCAGAAAAAGGCAGTATGGATGTCAGAGGACCAAACAAAAACAGAAGCAAAAAAACTAACAATAGTTATCCACCACAGAAGAGTCCACCCAGGTTCACAGCAGCAGGACCCTTCTGCCAGGGCAGCAAAGTTCACCTATAGTCAACAGCCGCTGGCCCATGATAATACTGTACGTGTCTGTCTCTGTGTCTAAATTCTGCTGCTTCCCCCCCCTTTTTTTTAGTAAAGACACAGTCATATCAGATTAAGGTCCACACTAATGACCACATCTTAACTTGATCATGAAAAGACCCTATTTCCAAATAAGGCCACATCGACAGGTACTGGGGGTTAAAACTTCAGCATCTCTTAGGGGAACATGACGCCATCCTACAATCCTCCTGATAGCTCTATTAGGATAAAATTAATTATGACTTTATATTTTCTTTCTGATGTGTATGGATATCTCTCTTCTGAGTTATTTGGACAATACGACATAAGTGGGTCTTGCAAGGGTAGAAATCCCAGCATTGAATCTATGGCAGAGATAGTGAATCTCAGGCTGATTCCAGCATATAGGTGGTGCTGCAATAAACATCTGTTGAATGAATGGTTTAAAAAACAGAGGGGAAATTATTGCAAGAATAAGGGGGGAAACAGGGAAAGTGATAGGGGGATGGGGTCTGAGTTCTATAGCTTCCCAGGTCCCCAACTCCATGGCTCAATCTTGTTAGCACAGAGCTCAGGGACTGGTCCTCAGAGGTGATGAATCAGTCTGGATAGTCTAGCAGGAGGGGAGGGGAGCAATGGGAAAGGGGTGGGAGAGGAGGCGAAATGGCTGGAGGGAGGATGGGAAAGAGGCAGACCAGCAAGCAGATACTGACAATGCAATTTCCACTGTGGCCTCTTATCAATTTCTACTGATTAGACTCCAAGGACCCAGGTCCTTAACACTTAGTTACACAGTCATAGAAAACTAATACAAACACAAAGATCTTCACAGTTTTTGCCCACTGCCATAAATGCTTTTTTTTTTTTTTTTAGGAAGAGGACTATGAGGGTATTCTTAGCTTACTAGCTGAATTTCAAATGTATGCGTGTGTGTGTGTGTGTGTGTGTGTAAAGGCAGAAAGAATAGAATACACACAGATCCTCACTGAGATAAGCACTGAAGAAAATAGAATAAAAATATTACATAAATCATCACTTTTAGGTACAGGCTCATAGGTAAATTTTATCTTTGATGTTAAGTATTTTCCTTTTAAAAAATTTCCATAGTGCTGCAGTAACTTCTGCCTGTCCTCAAATCATTCCTTCTGCCATCTTGCCTTCTGTGTTAGTTTGCTAGGTCTTCAGTAGCAAGGTACCGCAAACTGGGTGGCTTAAACAACAGAAATTTATTGTCTCACAGTTCCGGAGGCTAGAAGTCTGAAATCAACTTGTCAGCAGGGTTGATTCCTCCTGAGGGAAGTGAGGGAGATTCGCCAAGCTCTCCTCCTAGCTTCTTGTAGCCTCGGGCGTTCCTTGGCTTGTAGGTTTCATTCCCTCTGTGTCTTCACATCGTCTTTTTTTATTGGAGTATAATTGCTTTATAATGTTGTGTTAGTTTCTGCTGTACAGTGAAGTGAATCAGCTATATGTATACATATATCCCCTCCCTCTTGGACCTCTCTCTCCCCCAGTCCCATCCATCTAGGTCATCACAGAGCACCGAGCTGAGCTCCCTGTTACACATCTTTTCCTTGGATATTATTGCTGTCACACAATCCTCCAGTCCTGCGCTTTCCAAGCCATAAGCTGGACAAGCCATGCAATGCTCCCCACTGATAGATTTCCTTTCAGCATGAATTCTTGGATTAGAGAATGTTTGAATTCTACGTTTGCATACATTCAAAATATTTATATGGATTCACCAAAATAGGTGAAAGCTTTGCTGTGTTGGTTACATTCTTCTGCTTGCTCCCCTATGAGATCCTTGACATATACTATAGAAGGCTTTCTCACATTTGAAATGCTCATTGGGTATACTCCCCAGTGTGTGTTCTGATGCTGAGTGGGAAAAACAGTAGGAAGAATAAGGGACTATACACCTCTGGTGTTCCTAAGAGAAGTTTAGGAGAAAGATAAGGATTTGGGAATCATTAGCATTTTGGTGGACACCTCACAGTCTGTAATCTTCGCTTCTCATCTATAGTCTTCGGTGAAATTCATACGCCCCTTTTCTTTTTGTATTAATGGCTCCTAGCAATAAAACCAAGCTGAGTAAGGACAACAGAGGCTCCTCTAAGAAGCCCTCCGTTGTGGGCGGTGGCCGCGGTGCCTTATGGGGAATGTAGTCCGGAAAAGCGTCGACCGCCCTTTGGAAAACCTGGGAAGGACGGCCCGGCGGCCTCTTCTGCGCATGTGCGGCCTCGGCTCTCTACGTGGGCGCGTCTACTTGTTCTCTTCTAGGCTTTTCCTGCGGAGGGTCCTGCAGCCTTCGGGGCGCGGCGTTCCGTGGTCACCTGCGCCTGGTGAACTGGGAGCGAAGCGGGTGGACCCACAAGTTAAATGACTGGCAGGGAGCTCCGAGCCCTCGGGGGCTGGAGGGGAAGTGGCTGGGCGGAGCTGGCTTTGGTCCGCGGAGAGTGGATGCGCGCTCTCCCCGCATCCCTCTCCAGGGAGGCCCGGAGCCGGGTTTCCCATGGTCCCGGAGAAGGGGAGCGAGGGCCGGGCTCCTGACCTGCAGGCCTCATGGCGGGCGCTCCCTGCAGCCCTTCATTGCCTGAAGAAGGTGCTCTGTGAAGGTGCAAGGTTTGTACATCCAAATGGCTAAAACCCGGTCCCCAAAGTTCCGCTGAGGCGCTTGGATCTGCAGCCTGCTGGGCTGGGTTGAAGAATACTGGAGGACGTTAGGGAAGGGAAGGAATATTTGTAGAAACAAATATGGTAATCATTATATTAGTTATTTTATACTAAGCATTTATTAAAAGAAAGATGTGAGCTTCAGTTGAGGAGAATGGCCAGGGTGTAGATATGACTGGAAAAGACTTTGGGGGGCTGGCGCTGGGGGGTGATGTCTGCAGCGCTGCATGAGGTTTTAAGAGCATGATGTTTATGTTCAGACCAGGTGCTGCCACAGAACAGCACTGCATCCCAGGGCATGTTATTTCATCCTGTTTTCTCATCTGTACAATGAGCCTAGGAATAATATTTGCCCCATAGGGTCGTTCTGAAGTAAAAAGCAAGCCCAGAATATAATACACCCTCGACACGTATCCCTTGCAATCAGTGTTACAAAGATTTTTAGGTATCTCCCTCAATCCTCCCAACCAGGCTGTGAAGTCGGCATTACTGCCCCCTGTTGGAGCACATTTTAAAACCTCATTTACAGAGAGCTAAAGTGATTTATTCTCTGGTGAATGAGTTGATTTTAAAATGAAGTCTATTTTACTCCCAGTCTCATGATCTTTGTAATATGCATTCCCCTCTGCCTACACCCATTGGATTTTTTCTGGCATGATGACTTGCCTTCTGTGTGCCCTAGAAAGCAGTTATACTGTGTATTTTGATAATCAAACCATTAGACCTATTTTTCTTAGGTCACAAGGCGTAATCGAGGCTTCTAGGCTCTTTCTGCCTCCTGCGGTATTGTCTCACTTCTCAGCAGCCTTGATTGGATTTTAGGAAAGGTCCAGCTCACCAGGCACTTGAACCTTGGGACCCCAAGTGCAGATTCCAGCTAATGGAAAAGTGGCCGCTATGCCCAGGTGGAAACAAAACCATCCCAGTGAAGGAAAAAGCAGGAAGGAAAGCAGGAAGGAAAAAGCAGAAGGCGCCAAGGACAGAAATCACACCTGGAAGAACATGTCCCTGAACTGAAATCTCTCCCTAGGATTTTAAGGCCAAGACAGAATTCCTGAAAGGAGCATATTCAAGAGTTACTAGACCAGGGGCTTCCCTGGTGGTGCAGTGGTTGGGAGTCCACCTGCCGATGCAGGGGACGCGGGTTCGTGCCCCAGTCCGGGAAGATCCCACATGCCGTGGAGTGGCTGGGCCCGTGAGCCATGGCCGCTGAGTCTGCGCGTCCAGAGCCTGTGCTCCGCAACGGGAGAGGCCACAACGGTGAGAGGCCCGCGTACTTCAAAAAAAAAAAGAGTTACTGGACCAGAATTTTCTTCTCCAGGGTGAGCAGAATCTGGGTGATCATACCATATTCACAGACCATTGATTATTGTGACTCAGCAAAGCCTCAGTTCAACTTTCAGAAGAAAGATGTGAGTTGCAATGGAAGGGAAAGGGCAGGGTACAGATTTGTCAGGAAAAGACACTTTATTGGAGGATTGGTGAGGCTGTGAGTTGGAGGCAAGGGGTACCAGGCATAGCTAAGGAGATTACTTCCTAAACACATACATGTCATTCCCTGCAATCTCCACTCTGTCTTTCTTTTTTTTTTTTTTTAAGTTTTTATTTTCATTTATTTATTTATTTTTGGCTGCACCGGGTCTTAGTTATGGCATGCATGCAGGATCTAGTTCCCTGACCAGGGATTGAACCCGGGCCCCCCTGCATTGGGAGCGCGGAGTCTTACCCACTGGCCCACCAGGGAAGTGCCCTCCACTCTCTGATTGTTCTGAGTTGCTTGAACCACGTTTCTCACCTGCTTATGTCATTTCAGCTCACCTGATGCAGTCTTGTGTCTGCCGCCACCACACTCATGAAACTGTTCTAGTAAATATTTTCAAATGCAGTGGGTATTTTCCAGTTCATGCTTTACTAAACCCTTTGTTGCATTTGACAGTCTGACCACACCCTCCTTGAAATGCATCTCTGAGAATGTCTGTGACGCCACAGACAAAGATACACTTAGAGAGTTGTCGCTTTCCCCCCATCCCATTCTACCCCATTCCTGTCACCCCCATTCTTTCCAACTGTCCCCACCTGTCCCCTGAAGGTAACCAGTTTCTTTGGTTTCTGGTCTACCCTTTTTGTATTTCCTTTTGTACACATAAGCAGACACATGTATTTTCTTACATCCCCTTTCTTACATAAAAGGTAACATACATAGATACTCTTTCTCACTTACCAATATAGCCTGGGAATCACTCCATATTGGTCCATAGAGATCTTCCCCGTTATTTATGCCTTCTAATATTGCTTTTGGTCACCACTCTTCTGAGCGTCAGAAACAAATATCCAGCTGCCCACTGGACATCTCTACTTGTATCCTTCAGACTCCAGCGTGGCATCTGAAACAGCAATGCATCAGTTTCCTATGCTCAGTTCTTTTTTTGGTTTTGTCTTGTATTCCTAATCTCAGCATATGATGCTACCAAGATAATCTGGAACAAAATAATCTGCACATTATATCTCCCATGCACAACCAATTAGTGGCCAACTCCTCTGGCTCCTCATACGTAGGATTGATTCCCTCCTTCCCACCCCTACCAGAGCTACCTGTGGTCATGTCTCACTGTGGCGTCCTAGTTTTCTTCCCCTCTAATTTGATCTTTAATCCATTTCCCATTTTTCTAGAGTTGGGGACAGCAGACATTTTCTGTAAAGGACCAGATAATAACTCCTTTTGGCTTTGCTGGCCCTATGGTCTCTGTCAGATCAACTCAGCACAGCTGCTGTAGTGTGACAGCAATGTAGATAACGTGTAAACCAATGGGCATGGCTGGATTTGGGTCTTAGTGGGTTGGATTAGGCTCACAGGCTGTAGTGTGCCGACCCCTATGCTCTGGAGCATTGCTTCCAAAATGCAAATTTGATCACATATTTTAACAGTCCTTGCTGACAAGTATCTCTTTATGGATTTCCATGATCACAACAGTGGTCGCCAAAGTGGAGGATGGAAGCACCCCAGGGATCCACTGGGCTTCTGTTCACCTCAGATTAAACGTATTCTTTCAGAGGTTGGTTTCATTCAAGGGCCTGACTGCGGACTTCACCCAGGAGGAGTGGCAGCACCTGGACCATGCTCAGAGGCTCCTGTAGAGGGATGTGATGCTGGAGAACTACAGCAACCGCATCTCAGTGGGTAAGTACAGCTTCCCTGTGTAACTACCAAGAGATGTGTTTGCTCTGTGTTGCAAAAACATGTTGAATTTCATTATTTAGCCTTGAGTGTCAGGGGAGAGAGATGATTAAACCCTTTTAGGCTATGTTAGTGTTGTACTTGTGCTCACTGCCCTCCCTCCCCCCTTCCCCCTGAATGTTCTAGCTCTAATGACCTGTTGCTGGACATCTTCATCATGCAGCTTTTGAAGCTGTCTTTCTTCATCCTTCAAGTCCCCAGTGTCCAAAGGGCTTGGTCCAAGTTCTATATCATTTTAACAGGGTATCAACGTTAGCAAACCAGATGTGATCTTCAGACTGGAGCAAGGAGAAGAACCATGGACAGTAGAGGAATTCTCAAGTCAGAGCTACTCAGGTGAGTGATAACTAAGCAGGTGGAAACCAATGGAAATGAGAGTTCTATGGTGGTTAGTGATCATAGTTGGCATTTTTGTAATGTTCCTCAGGAATCTCTTTTTATAGGCCCCAGACCTTGGGAAGTAATTGAGGACAAGTGACTGTCATGCTATAGATACTTAAAAACATTGTCCCCGAATAAATGTACTTTTTTTTTGGTTTGTTTGCTTGTTTATTTATTGTTGGCTGTGTTAGGTCTTCGTTGCTGCGTGCGGGCTTTCTCTACTTGCGGCGAGTGGGGGCTACTCTTGGTTACTGCGCGCGGGCCTCTCATTGCGGTGGCTTCTCGTTGCGGAGCACAGGCTCTAGGTGCGTGGGCTTCAGTAGTTGTGGCGCACGGGCTCAGTAGTTGTGGCTCACGGGCTCTAGAGCGCAGGCTCTGTAGCTGTGGCACAGGGGCTTAGTTGCTCTGCGGCACGTGGGATCTTCCCAGAGCAGGGCTTGAACCCATGTCCCCTGCATTGGCAGACGGATTCTTAACCACTGCACCACCAGGGAAGTCCTAAATGTACTTCTTTAAACGAAATTTATAAAGATTTTTGCTGCTAAGTCATCCGTCCCTTGTATACAGACCCTCTTTTCGCGTACTCTGAACTTTAGTTCTGTAGCATTCTCTTTTGCCTACCTGACCCCACCTTCCTTTAACATAGACTTGCTGTATATTCAGACATTCCTAGGTCAGTCTTAAAAAAATAAATCTTGCTTGATTTACACAATCTATTTGCAAATCTAGTTGCATTCCACGTTTCTCTCCATCCTTTAACTGAGAGATCAGTTTCACTCTCCATGCTCAACCCCACTGCGGGGGGACTAGGGTGAGACAACCAAGGTGCCTCAGATACAAAACTTAAGAAGACACTCACTCTTGGGGTGGTGCAGGTGCCCTAGAGGTCACGCCTACCTCACCCTAGTTCCAGCCCTGCTCAGCCCACAATCTTTCTTTGTATTCTTTGTATTTGTGCAAATTCTGAAGTTCCCATGTCGCTGGAAAAATTTGAGACTCACCCCTTCCTTCTGTGCCTCTTTGTAACTCTGACCATCTCTCTGAAGTCTGTGTCTCCTGGTCTCACTGTCTCTGAGTGCTTCTTTGAGTCTCATCTGTCTTATTCAATACTGTGTCAGACACACTTGCAGTATACTTTGAGCTTACTGTTCCTTGTGACTGTTTTCCTTTTTCCGTGGCAGAGGTACTCGTATTCTTTGCTACTTTCCTCTTCCTTTCATCCTGTTAAACAGGCTAGTGTGGGTGGGCTGGCTTTTTTTCTACTGTTTGTTTTTTTCTTTCCCCCAAATCAGTCGGAGATGTTTGTATTTGACACTTCCTTAATCCTAAAGAGCTGGGCCAGTCCACCACAACAAGGCATTTGTAAGGAACTCTCATTTCATAGCAAGTGTGTCACGGATCACAAGTTATTATTAATGGTACTCCCTCCTAGAAGCTGAAGATGCCTTAAAGGAGGACAAGGAAATCCAAGGCAAACGTTTGAGGCAAACTGTATTCTTCTGCAATAAAACACTGATTACAGAGAGAGCTACTGTATTTGGGAAAACATTTAATCTGGGCGTGAATATTGTTCCCTCAAGAAAAACACCCTACAGATATCCATGTGGAAACAATTTGAAAACTAATTCAGAAGTAATCGTTGCAAAGAAAAGCTACTTTAAAAAGGTTCCTGGGCTTCCCTGGTGGCGCAGTGGTTGAGAGTCCACCTGTCGATGCAGGGGACATGGGTTCGTGCCCCGGTCTGGGAATATCCCACATGCCACAGAGCGGCTGGGCCCGTGAGCCATGGCCGCTGAGCCTTCGTGCCTGGAGCCTGTGCTCCGCAACAGGAGAGGCCACAACAGTGAGAGGCCCGCGTACCAGAAAAAAAAAAAAAAAAAAAGGTTCCTGATGAATACAGTAGATGTGGGAAAACGCAACTTGTTTCTAAGCAAGAGAAAAGTCATTCTGGAATGAAACAATACAAATATAATCCAGTTAGGAAAGCCAGAAGTCAAAATGAAGATTTGATTCTGCACCAGAACATTCGGGCTTTGAAGCAACCTTTTGGCTATAGCAAATGTGGGAAAACCTCTTCAAGAGGGCAGTCCTCTTCACATAGAAGAGGATACATTCTGAAAGGAAACCAAGTTAATGTAATGAATGTAGGAAAACCTTTTCTAAGAAGTCCACCCTTATTGTACACAGAGATTTCATACAGGGGAGAAACCCTATATTCATAATGACTGTAGGAAAACTTTCCATGTAAAGACGAACCTTACTTGACACCAAAGAATTCATACTGGAGAGCGACCCTATGAATGAAACGAATGTGGAAAAACCTTCACTGACAAATTGGCCCTCGTCGTGCATCAGAAAATTCAGAGGGGAGAAATCCTATGAGTGTCATGAATGTGGGAAGACCTTTATTTGGAAGTCAGCCCTCACTGAACATTTCAGGTCACACACGGGAGAAACCTTATGAATGCAAAGAATGTGGGAACGCCTTCAACAAGAATCTTACCTCACTGTTCATCAGCAAACTCACAGAGGAGAGAAACCAAATGAATGTGAAGAATGTGGGAAAACCTTCTGTCATTCAGCCTTCAATGTGCATCAGAGATCTCACACAGGAGAGAAACCCTACAAATGCAGTCAGTGTGGAAAAATTTTATGTACTAAAGCAGCCCTCATGGCACATTAGATAACTCATAGAGGAGAGAAATCTTACCTATGTAACAAATGTGGGAAATTTTTCTGCCATAAGTCAACACTCACTATACATCACAGAACTCACAATAGAGAGAAACGCAGTGTGTTTAATAAATGTGGTAGAACATTCGCTGTGATGTCAAACCACAGTGAATATAAGAGAGTGCACACAAAGGGGAATCTTTATGAGTGCAATGGACGTGGACACGCCATCAACAAAAACTCACACATCAAGCATCAGAGAACTATATGGGAGAGACCATATGAATGTAGCGAGTATGGGAGAACCTACTGCCGGAAGTTGGCCCTCACTCGCCATCAGAGGACACACACAGGAGAGAGACCCTACGAGTGTAATGAATGTGGGAAAACCTTCCACCAGAAGTTCTCCTTTGTTGAATGCCAGCAAACTCACACTGGATAGAAGCCGTATGAATGTGCTGAACGTGGGAAATCCTCCTGCCATAAGTCAGCCTTCAGAGTACATTGGAGAATTCATATGGGAGAGAAACCCTAGGAATGTAACAAGTGTGGGGAAGCCTACCATCGGCTGTGGACTCTCACTGAACATCAGAAAATACACACAGGGAGAAACCCTATGAGTGTCACGGATGTGAGAAAACATTTTGCCACAAATCAAACTTCCTGCTACATCAGAAAACTCATAAGGAATGAGCTCGGAGAAAGCAGTGATCAACAAAGGAACAAATCAAGTAATTTACACAATGCTAAAACTGTCGATAGGCATAGAGGAGTGAAATTGTATAAACACAATTAATGTGAGAAAACTTTCAGCCATAAATCAAACCTCATTATCACATCAGAAAACTCACACAGGAGAGAAATAGAGCGTGTTTAATAAGTGTGTTGTAACATTCACTAGGCACCATGAAAACGTTCAACAGTTCAAACATTATGCCACGTGTGCCTCCCTTTTAAAATAAAGAGATGATGTTTAAGTTAATCTGTTCCTTTCCACATTGTTGTGTGACAGTATGAGGTTTGAGGATCTAACCTTATTTCATTCCACATCAAAACCAACTGTTCCTACGATAATTTAGTAGTTTATAATTTCCTAATTTATGGTGCTTTAAATTCTCAGATTGAACAGGTTGGGTTTTGTCTTCTAACTCTGTCTCCATAGCCTTCTAGTAATGGACCCAAATCCCTTCATCTGCAGAGGTGTTTATAAGGGGACTAACCATGGTATTCCATCCTCCTGGTTCCACATCGTGCCTGCATGATGGAGCCTCCATAAAAACCCCAACAGTACGGGGTTTGGAGAGCTTCCAGGTGGAGGTGCTGGGAGAGTGGCTCCCCCAGGAGCTCCATGCCCCTTCCCACATACCTTGCCCTATGCATGTCTTCCATCTAAATGTTCACCTGTATCCTTTATCATATCCTTTTATAATAAACTGGTAAACAGCAAGTAAACTGTTCACCTGAGTTCTGTGAGTTGCTCTAGCAAGTTAATCAAACTCTAGGAGAGGGTCACGGGAACCTCTGATTTATAGCCAACCTGTCAGAAGCACAGGTGACAACCTGGACTTGGGATTTGAAGATGGGGTGGAGGGGCAGTCTTGTGGGACTTGTACCCTTACCCTGTGGGATCTGACACTATCCCCAGGTGGGTATAGTCAGAAATGAGTTAAATTATAAGACACTCAACCAGTATCACAGAATTGCTTGGTGTGGGAAAAACCCCCACACATTTGGTGTCACGAGTGTGAATGTGGTGGTAGTGTGGGATAAAGGAGAAACACAAGAGAACTGAGCTTTTCCTGCACACAGGGGTTAAGACTTCAGTGTACCTTTTGGAGCGACTCACGTCAACCTACAACACCCTGTTGGATTCTGTCCTCAAAGGTGTGAGTGAATTTAAATAAGGAATTAATTATTAAAAGCAAACAAAGGAAGTTGTACACACTATGTTAGTGTTTAGATGACATTTTAAGCCTCTGTATAAGCATTTCTAGCTTCTATCTCCACTTATCATACCGATAATATCATATTATTTGCTTAAACAGTAGAAATATCTTATGTGTTTTAATATTAAAATCCGATAGGAAATTAAGATTTTCAGCTGAAACTTGCCAATGAGAATGTCTTGAATGGCCTAACTTTTGCATAATGCCTATCCTTTTATCCTTTTTATTTTCATATCATTAGAGACTTTTGGCTTATAATTAGTGATAGTTCCCAGGAAACATGGCAACAGATATAAGAAGAATATGTTAAACATTGCTTATTGGAATCTAGGCTTCTATTGAGTCTGGTGTTAGCAAATTTGGAATACTGGACTTTTCAGTACAAGCTGTTCTGTTCTATTAAGCTTCTTTCTGTTCTCCTTATAATATAGACTTTACAGTTAGGGGCCATGTTGGAAATTCGTAATGTTTTTAAGCACATAAAATAATTCCTGTTAAATTTGACTCTAAACCAGAATTTTAAGGACCAAAATTAGGAGTAATTGCCAAATTTTCCCCTCCTTATCCCAATAACCATTTTACATTTTTATAATTGTATTTATAACATTTATTTTGTACTCATTTTAAAACTTATTTCAGTTGGATTTTCAGCTCATATATAACTTAACAGACACATTATAGTTTTATAGGTTATTTGCAAAAAGTGAACTTATATACACACCTTTTCTTAGAGATAAAAAACACATAAGGAACAATCATGAGACAAGGGGCCACATCTGGGGATTACAACAATTTAGCTCTGTGGCAGCCACTATTATACTCTAATATCTGGGAAAGCAGAGGTCAGAAAGATGAGAAAATGACCCTCGAGGAAACAGTGTTGTCTTTCCATCACTTTATATGGATTGAGGCCAGTCCTAAAGAGACTTGTTAGACTATGCCCATCCCACTTGGCTGAACAGGGTTAAGCTGCCACCAATGATTATGGAAGCCAATTCAGGACAGTCTAAATTTCTGACACAAGGCCTGACTGTAACCAGCATTACACACCAGTATTAGCATGCACTAGAAAACTTATGATTTAGTCATCAGGGAATACAGGAAATCAACTTATTACAGATAACACTACAAGTAATAAATTCTCCAAGTCCTGAATCTAAGTCCTAGAATTGTTGCAATCTCTCCATCTCCTCTTGGTTCTCTCTAATCCAAGAATGGTGCCAGCTCTTTGGGGAGGCTGGGTGTCTCTGAGTTGTTTTCGTTTAGAACAGGAGCAGAAACTATCTTCTCACCACTGACCCAGAATCTTTGGATTTCTCATGTCTACCCTCTTAACTCTTTATCCTTTAGTTTTTTAAATAGTGACCCACTTTTCATTTTTCATTGTTCACTGGCAAAGTTTCTTCTTCTCTGAAGTTTTAATTCCAAAGAGATGGCTTTTGTTTTCCTTACTTATACTTAGATTAGGGTTGCATCCTCTCCATACAAAAGTTTATACTTTTAGAGAGCTACCTCTATTGAAAATATGATTTTATTCACCCAGTGAAAATAGATTATGAACAAACACCCTACTACACCCTTTGAGCTGCCTCTTAGCCTACTTCCCATTATAGGAACTGCCTTATTCAGTTCCACGTTTTGCTTGAGCATGTTTAACTATTTTTGCTCAAAGATTTGAGTCAATTATAATATAGAAAGTACATCCCTGGTCACATCTTCCCATTTCTTCAACATGTATTTAAATTTCTAAAATATTCCATACAGGATGAATTCATGCAGAAGAATGGGCTTTGGCTAAAACCCTTTCCACATTGATCTCTTTGGTTTAGATTTTTTATTTCTAGTAAAAGGTAAGTGATTTCTAAGTGCCTTCCTACATCTTCTATAGTCTTAGGGTTTCTTTTTATCATGAGTTTTCAGATGTCGAGAAAGTTTAGAGTTTAGACTGAAAGCTTTCCCACATTGATTACATACAAAGGGTTTCTCTCCAGTATGGATTTTCATATGCTTACTAAGGTTTGAACTATGGTTAAAAAGCTTTTGACACTCACTACATTGATAGGGTTTCTCTTTAGTATGAATTTTTTTATGTCGGTTAAGGTCAGAGTAATAGCGAAAGGTATTTTCACATCCGTCGCATGTAAAGGGCCTCTCTTCAGAATGAATTTTCTGGTGTTTAATAACATTTGACTGATGTTTAAAGGTTTTTTCACAAACATTACATTTGTAGGGTCTCTCTCCAGTATGAGTTCTTCGGTGTCGCGTTAGATCTGAGAAACGGACAAAGGTCTTTTTACAGTTATCACAGATGTAAAGTTTCTCCCCAGTGTGGATTTGTTGATGACGATTAAGATCTATGAGCTGGGTAAAGGTCTTCTCACATTCATTACATGAAAAGGGCTTCTCTCCACTATGAATTTTCTGATGTTTGTTAAGATTCGATTGGCTTTTAAAGGATTTTTCACAATCATTACATTTGTAGGGTCTCTCTCCAGTATGAACTCTTTGGTGTAAGAGAAACTGTGAATATGGATTGAAGTCCTTTCTGCAGTGATTACATGTGTAATATTTCTTTCTAGTATGAGTTTTTTGGTGGTGAATTTTTTCAGAGAAACTGTGAAAGGTCCTTCCACAAAATGTACAGACAAAGAGTTTCTTTTGTGGAGAAATTCTTTGATGCTGAGTCAGATTTGATCTCTTGCCAGCATGAAATCTCTGATGTGTAATAAGGGATGAAAGAAACCTGAAGGCCTTCTGACACACATCACACTTGTGTGGTTTCAGTCCGCTGTGTGTGCTCTGATGTTGAATAAACTTTGAAGCTCTGTTAAAGGTTTTGCCACATTGGTTGCATTCAAGGTGTTTATCCAGAATATAAATTCTTTGGACCATTGTAAATGATGCAGGATGCCTAAAGTCCTTTGCATTTTCATCGTATCTGTGGGCTTTCTCTACCTTGTGAATTCGCTGGTGTTCAGTAAGTTGCGATCTATAGCTAAAAGCCATGCTGCAGTCATCACATTCATAACGCTGAACAAAAGTAGAAGGTTTTTGATATTTTGCATGATGAGAGCTTTGCCTGAAGGTATTCATAGATTCATAAAGGGCATGGTAATTCACCAGTGATGGTTGACATGCTAATGGGAAGACAGTATGAGAAAAATAAAATTAAATCCAGGCATCACAACAAATGGGTAGCAGGGAGAGAAGGGTTCAGTGACTGAGGACTTTGGAGGGGTAGGAGGAGAAGTTGGAGTTTGTCAGGGGAAGAATGAGAGAGAAATGTTCTCCAAGTACAAGGATAATTTAAGTGATCAACGTGTATCCAGTGAAAAATTTCTTTCAACTTGAAATACTTAATATTTGTAACTGAAAAATGACTCGTTGAAATTGTAATCACCAAAACAGAAAAGTTTAAAGACTCTAAAAAGAGCCACATGAAATTCTAAGCAAGGATTAAAGTTTTATTTTCACTAAGGTCCTTTAAAATCTCTCTCTATAGATATAGCAATTTGTGAAAGTGATTATACTCTAAATACTTTGAACAACAAAACTGGGGATTTCTCTATGAGTATATATTAACCTGGTTTATCAACTTTAGTAATATTTAATATTTTACTTTATGACAGGGGTATTATTGATTGGGCCAGTGCTCTACTTGGATATTTGAGTTCTGTTTTTTTTTGTTATTGCTGAGAACATTAAGAACAATCATATATACACATCTTTGTTAATTTGTTGAAGTGTATTCTAGGCATAGATTCTTAGAAATGAAAAGGAGTCCTATTTTTTTATGTATACACACACCACACTCAAGTAAGTTCTTATATTGCATGAGCACATCTTTACTTTCTAGTATCTTGATAACCCTAGACTCTATCAAACTTATGACCCCACAGTTTGACAAAAAGATAATTTCTAGCATTTATTTTTTTGGGTAGTAAAGAAATCTAAATGAAAATGGGTTAATTGCTAGGAAATTTTTTTAATTAAAAAGGTTAATTAACAATGGATGACTAGCATGTGTTTCTTTTACTCTCATCATTCTAGATCTTAAAATGCTATTGAAGTAATTAGAAAATGTATGGCTACAGAGGAATAGTTTAAAGATATACGTGACTAATACTGTCTAAAAGACATTGCAACATAAGATGAAATCAGGTGGTAATAAAAAAGAACAAAGTGAAAATTGATTTGAAGATATAATATTTAAATAAACCTAATAGTTCACATGTATAGAAAAATCGTATGGCCAAAGACAAAGTTATACAAAGACAACACAGTAACCTGTGAAACCTGGTTGGAGAACCCAGAGGAAAAAGGACTGAAGAAATGGAATATGTAACTCAGAAGTTAGAACAGTCAGGATTAAAAGAGAAGTATCACCATCCATTAATATAAGTCCCATAAGGGAAAAAAATGCTAAAAGATTTGCCAACTTCAAATGGCTTAATATATGGGCAACTGGAATCCCTGAAAGAGATGAGAAAGGGAGATGGAAGGACCAGAAAGGAAAATATTTAAAGAAATAATGGCCAAAAAATTTCCAAACACAATGAACACTATAAACTCACAGATCTAAGAAGCCCAGCAAAGTCAAGCCTAGGAAACATGAAGAGAATCACAGCAAGGCATATCATAATCAAATTGCTCAAAGTCAGTAATAAAGAGAAAACTGTAAAATCAACCAGAGGGGGAAAAAATGCTGTGCATGAAGACAAGGATGACATCAGATTTCTCACTGGAATACTGCAAGCAAAAAAAAAAAAAGAAAAAAAAAGTAAGATCTTTAATGTTTAAAAGAAAAAGAAAACAAAAACCTATCAACCAGAATTCTATGCCCAGCTAACCCTTTAAAAAATGAAAGCAAAGGAGCTTCCCTGGTGGCACAGTGGTTAAGAATCCGCCTGCCAATGCAGGGGACATGGGTTTGATCCCTGGTCCAGGAAGATCCCGCATGCCATGGAGCAACTAAGCCCATGTGCCACAGCTACTGAGCCTGTGCTCTAGAGCCCGCAAGCCACAACTACTGAGCCCATGTGCCACAACTACTGAAACCCACGAGCCTAGAGCCTGTGCTCCACAACAAGAGAAAACACCACCATGAGAAGCCTGTGCACCACAACGAAGAGATTCCCTGCTCACCGCAACCAGAAAAAGCCTGTGCACAGCAACAAAGACCCAATGCAGCCAAAAATAAATAAATTAATTAATTAATAATAAAAATAAATTTAAAGAAATAATTTTTTAAATGAAAGCAAAAAAATCAGACATACAAAATTTGGATTTAACCAAAGGAATAACAAAAATCAATCGTAACTACATGCTAAATATGTAAGTTTGTTTAATAATGATAAAGAGGTCAGTTAATCAGGAGCATTGTTTATGCAACTACAGAGCTTCAAAATACATGATGCAAAAAGAACGTCAAAGAGAAATAAATTCACAATTATAGTTGGAAATTTCAATACCCCTCTCTCAATAATTGATTTAAGAGGTAAGCACAATATCAAATATCAATCAGCTTCCACCTTAAAATCTTAAAAGAACAAATTAAACCAAAGTAAGAAAAGAAGTAATAAAAAAAATCAAAACAGGAATCAATAAAATAGAGAACAAGAAATCAGTGCAGAAAAAAACAATAAAACATAAAGCTGGTTCTTTAAGATCAGTAAAATTGATAACCTAGCCAGACTGATCAGGAAGACAAAAGAGAGGACACAAAGTATCAATGTCAGGAATGAAAGAGGTGACATAACCACAGATTCTCTAGCCATTAAAAGAGTAGTAAGCGTATATTATGAAGACATATATAGACAACTGATTTTTTTTTTTTTAGCTAAGGTGCCAAAGGCAATGCAGTGTTTTCACTCTAGGTGAAAAGGAGTAATTAAAACTACAAGAAAGACATCCTCCAAATACAAACAAACTGGAAACAACCCAAATGCCTGTGAAAAGATGGATGGATAAGCAAATTTTGTACATCTATACAATGGATTACTTTCAGCAGTAAAGAAGAATTAACTACTGATATATGCAACAGCATGGGTGACTCAGAATAATTATGCTGAGTTAAAGAAGCCAGACAAATCAAAAACAAAAAGTGTGTACTGCATGACCCTATTTATATAAAACTCCAGAAAATGCAATCTAGAGTGACATCAGATCCGTGGTCACTTGGGGATGAGGGGGCAGGAGGGAAGGGTGAGGAGGGGAGGATTGAAGGGGACAAGGAAACCTCTGGGGATGATTACTGTGTTCACCATCTTGACTGTGGGATGGCTTCCCAGGTATATCTTTATGTCAGAACTTATCCAATTGTATACTGTAAATACGCACAGTTTAAGTCAATTATACTTCAATAAAATTTTATGAGACTGATGTACTGCCAGCTGTGCTAAGAGGGCAAACTATAAAAATGTTTTTAAAAACAAGAAATAACCTGATAATTTCCCAGAATTAAAGTGAAGAGACTGCAAATTGAAAAGCCCTATTGACCACCAAAGAAGATAGAAAAGGAAAACCCAAACCAGGTAAAAAGATCATGAGTTATAAGAACAATAGAAATGAAAATTCTAAAAGCTCCAAGAGAGAAGGTACAGGTCACCAATAACGGTAAGAGTCAGATTGATGTGAAGCTTTTCAGTGGTAGCAGTTTGGCAAAAGATAATGGAGTAATACTTTCAAAGTGTTGGCTGAGGATCCTCAAAAATTTTAATTAGGACTGTCATATGATTCAACAATCCCACTGCTGGGCATATCTCCAAGAGAAATAACATGAGTATCTTGAAGAGATAAACACTCCCATGGTCATTGCAGCATTATTCACAAGAGCCAAGATATGGCAACAACCTAAGTGTCCAGTGATAGATGAATGGGTAAATGTTGTATATATACAAAATGAAATAGTATCCAGCCATAAAAAAGGATATCCTGCCATTTGTGACAACATGGATGCACCTAGAGGACATTCTAAGTGAAATAAGCCAGACAAAGGCAAATACTGTGTAATCACACTTCTATGTGCAATCTTTAAAAAGAAAAAATAAAGGTTGAACTCATAGAAACAGAAGAACAATGATTGCCAGGGGCAGCTGTGGGTGGAAAAAATAGATGTTGGTCAAAGTGTGCAAATTTTAATTTATAACATGAATAAATTCTGGGGCCCTAATGCATAGCATTGTGACTATAGTTAATAATGTATGCTTGAAATTTCATAATATGGACAAGATCTATGGGTTATAAATAAAATAATCTAAAATACGTCAAAACATTTGAGAAAAAAATAAACGTATTAATGAATGTAAAACCAACATCTGAATAGAAAGCAGAGCAATATTCATCAATGGGAAGGAGGATGGTAGTTCTTCCCGAATTAATCTGTGCATTCAATAGCATCCTAAAATAGCTGTACTTTTCATTTTTGAAACTCAAGTATTCTCAGAGTTTATAAGAGAAGGACAGACTCTGAATAAATAGAGTTTTAACGAAAGCATCAAGGCAGAAATAGGCTCAATTTTAAAGTATTAAGTATAACGTAGAAGTATTGAGATACACTACAAATATCAATGGAAGAATCCATTCGTGGATGAGTAACTGATTTTGAACAAAAGGACCAATGGGAGTACCTCCCAAGTATCTGACCAGTTCAGCTATTCATACTCCTATCCCTTCAAAATTTTTAACCAGCACACCATTTAGTACCCTAAGACTGGAGGAACAAGGAGAGGAGTACAGGGGGAGGGATGAATGTGGGATAAAAATAAGATTTCTTTAGAAGCCCACAGGAGAGCTCTTCTCCTGTCACCTGAGGGGTCCAGCTTAGTCTGACCAGTTGGGATGTGAGCTGTGACGGCCTCCACCTGCTTGTTACTTGTTGCTTGTCAATTACCTGGGCAAGGAGCACTTGTCACCTCTCTCTCCACCATCCAGGGCTCCTTCCCTCGCCTCAAAGAGGCTATCACTTCTGCCTTATAAGTCCAGTGTCCTAAGAAAAATAAATGACCTTGACCATGCTGTGGTTATTACAGAATTCAGACCCATACTTTTGGTGATAATGAATCTCATATCACCTCAAAAATCTCTCAGGAACTGTTCTGTTTAAAAAAAAAAAAAACCCATTTACATTTTTAACAGTTCCCCAGCTATTTCTTAGGCAGACACGAGCCTCAGCGGCATGGTTTTTAAGGAAGGTGTGATGGTTTGGAGAATATGAAGCTTCCGTCATCACGAGATGAAACTGCCTATCACCACCCAGGACCAATACTTTACCGAGGAATATCAAGGTGAAATTCAGCCAAGCATTTTCAGGGACTTTGCAGATGGTCCCACGGAAGGAAAAATTCTACCCTGGGCAGTTTTAAACTAACAAAGAAAGCTCTCCTTACCCAAAAACACAAGGTGATCACAGGTATCCAGCATCACATCCCGGTACAATTCTCTGTCTTCAGGGCTCAGATGAGCCCACTGGTCCGGAGAAAAGACCACAGCCACGTCTCTAAACTTTACTGACTCCTGAAATAACAATTTATTCTTTATAGGTGTACATGCTTTCCTGTGGCCCTTGGTAGATATCTTTCAGGTTGTCCATAATAGGGAGGCAGGCAGAATATAAGGAATGAATATATATGTACATATACACGCACACACACATATACACAATGGAAACTGTAAGAAATAACTTTGTCCTTGTAGAGCCTGGAAGGCAAAATTATCTATCCTCATGAAAAAGTAACAGCTAAAGAAACATACGTTTTGTGTATGTTTGGCTGAGGAGTCAACGAAGTGAAGCTACCATCTGCAGGATTATGACTGCCAGCCTCTGATCAGACTCCCAGCCAGGTGGAATAATAAAGACACTCCTGCCCGACCATTGGACTGGGACATCGTTCTCTTCCTGCCTTCAGACTTAAACTGAAACACCACTCGAATCTCAAGCCTGCCACACTTCAGACTGGAACTAACACCATCGGCTCTCCTGGTTCTCAGCCTTTCAGACTTGGACTAGAACAAAACCGTCGGCTTTCCTGATCTCCAGCTTGTTGACTGCAGATCTTGGTACTTCTCAGCCTTCATAATTACATTATTCTCAGCCTTATAATTAGTCATTATATCTATATAATATACCAATATCTATCTATATGGATGGATATATCCTGTTGGTTCTGTTTCTCCAGAGAACCCTGATTAATACAATCACTAGTTCAATGCCACACAGTGTGGATTGATAGATATTATATGGGCTTGAGGCATCAAGGGAGACCTTCAAAAATGAAATCAGTTTGAACTGTACTTTATATGAAAGGACAGACACCTTTGGTTCTAGCCATGATGAAATAGTTGCTCAGAATTACCCTCTCACTGTGAAAGGGCGGAAAAAGCTAGATAAATATACAACCACTACTTTTACACCCCGGAAAGCAACCTATTCAAGGTTGTGATCCTTGACAGAGGAAAAGCACGTCATCCTGGCATTCTCTTTGATGGCATTTCTAGAGCCACAGTGCAGGGACATAGAACCCAAGTAGAAAGCAGTGACCTTGCTGGATGCAGGGATTGGGCATCAGAGTTTGGAGCTTCCAAAACAGCTGGGATTTGGAGGGCAGGGTGCTACACAGGGAGCCTTAAACGCTTGTGTGAAAATTTCCCTTGGGTCCTTGGCTGTCATTGGAATTGTGCCTACACGGGGCCAGGCTTGTAAGAACAGCTGCTGGGATACTGAGTCAGACAGAAGTTTTGAAGGTCATGCAGTGCTGGTAAGAAAGTGGGATTCCAGCCAGAGTGGAGAATAGGGTGATGGGGCATTTTGTTGAGGCCATGCACCTGGAGTTCTATACCCAGTGAAGATATCCTTTAAAAACTAAGGCAGATATAAATGTATCAATTTGGACTTGAAAACTGAATGACCAATGACCATAACAGAAATGGAAAACTTCTCTACCAGAAGAAATAAGTCTTGTTAATTTTTCTTGTATCAGTCTGTTATGGATTCATAGTGGTCCTCGGAAAAAGATACATGGAAGTCCTAACCCCCAGGACCTCAGAAATGTTATCTTGCTTGAAAATAGGGTTTTTACAGAAGTAATCAGGTTAAAATGAGAAACAGATGGGCCTTAATCCAATGGTTTAGGAAAGGGAAATCTGGATACAGAGGCTGACATGCACTGAGGGACAACTATGTGAAGAGACACGGGGAGAACACAACGCGAGGATAAGAGCAGAGACCAGGGTGATGCACCCACAAGCCAAGGAATGCCAAGGACTGCCAGCAACCACCAGAAGCCAGGGGAGAGGCCTGCAAAAGATACTCCCTTACAGCCCCAAACAGCCAAATGTTATTAGGCCTGTAAATTGGTATTTGGGAAGGAACTCAGAAGTAAGTGATTCACCTGTGATGTCACCTTTAGAAATGAAAGAACCATGTTTCTCCTCTTCCTCCTTCTGTTCTCAGGGCAAAACAGGCTCCAGAGAGCTCACTCCTTAAAACTGAGGGCAGAAATAAGTGAGATCAAGCACCCAAGCCCCCCGTCCCCACCCCAAATCACATACCACATACACTACCACATACCTCAGCCACATACACAGAGGAAACCAGGAACGCACAACAGCCTCCCAACCTGGGCCTGAAGTTTCCCCTCTTCTCCTGGGCCCTACAAGGAGCCCACACACGATACTGCAGTAGCTGGGATTTCAGTTATATTGGGCCTGTCCCCACGTGCCAAAGTGTGCTACTCTATTTCCCAGATCTGCAGTGAACAAAACTTCCTCTGCCTTGCAGTGAAACAGGGCGTGAACTCATCCTCTCAGAGAGGTCAGCCCCAGTACGGCCAGCAAGCCTGGCACACACCTGAGCCTGCTTATATAGAGTTCAGACCGTCACACCCAGGATCTTCTCATTTCCCAATCAAAGCCAGTCACTGCCTACAGGACTGGGATACTGGGTCAAACAGAAGTTTTGAAGGTCACACGGTGCTGGTAAGAAAGTGGGATTCCAGCCAGAGAGGAGAATGGGGTGATGGGGCATTTGGTTGAGGCCATGCACCTGGAGTTCTATACCCAGTGAAGATACCCTTTAAAAATGAAGGCAGATATAAACGTATCAATTTGGACTTGAAAATTAAAGTCATGAAGTCATTGGTCATGACCGTAACAGAAATGGAAATCTTCTGGTCCTGAGTATATTGGAAACAGGAAGGATTAGGGGATGTAGGATGGTCTGGTCAAGGTTTAGGGTGGAAATTCCCCAGTGATCTTATTCATGCCTGCTGTGTACCCCGATCATGATGTCATATAACACACTCCACTTGACACTCTTCCCACTTGGATCTTTGAGATGAGGGGTCCCATGTGGTGCCCCTCCCTCATGTGAGGCAGCTGGGGAGGAGGAGAGGCAGTTACCTGCATTTGGCAGGGAAATGGTGTCAAATAGCACCTCCACTTTCCCATGGCCCATCAGTGACGTGGAGGAATCCAGCATGTGCTGCCTGCCCCACACGGGCTGGGAACGATGGAAGGGCGTGGTCCACAGAATAATGACCGTCACCACCCCCAAGGGGGCCACATCCTGATTCCCAGAACCTGTGAATATGTTACCTTACATGGCAGAAGGGACTTTGCAGGTGTGAGATGGGGAGAGTATTCTGGAATATCCAGGCGGTCCAGATAGAATCAAAAGGGCCCCTATAGGGCTTCCCTGGTGGCGCAGTGGTTGGGAGTCCGCCTGCCGGTGCAGGGGACGCGGGTTCGTGCCCCGGTCCGGGAGGATCCCGCATGCCATGGAGCAGCTGGGTCCGTGATCCATGGCCGCTGGGCCTGCGCGTCCGGAGCCTGTGCCCTGCGATGGGAGAGGCCACAGCAGTGAGAGGCCCGCGTACCGCAAGAGAAAAAAAAAAAAAAAGGGCCCCTATAAAAAAGAGGCAGGAAGATCAGGTGATGAAGCCAAGAGCCCAGGAACGGTAAGCAGCCTCTGGAAGCTGAAAAAGGAAAGGAAACGGATCCTCCCTGGAGCCTTCCAAAGGAATGCAGTCTTGCCAATACCTTGGTTTTTTCACTGATTTCAAACCGATTTCAGACTTCTGACCCCCAGACTGTAAGATAACAGATTAGTGTTGTTTTAAGGCCTTTGTGTTTGTGGGGGGTTTTGATAGCAGCAGGGGAAACGTGCAGAGGGCCAGAGACTGAGAATGGCCTAGGTTGGGATGAGGTGGGCATAGAGGGTGGATTCATGGACCAGAGGCCGTGAAGGGGGAGGTTAGGTCCAGATGCTCACTCCCTCTAAAAGCCAGGGGGACCAAACGCTGCAGCAGGACAGAAGCCAAAACCGAAGCCCAAGCAAGGTGAGATGCCCCAGGCAGAGGCCAGCCGGATCTGGACACTGAATCTGCCGGCACCTTGATCTTGGACTTTCCAGCCTCCAGAACTGGGAGAAATGTTTGTTGTTTATAAGCCACTGAGTCTATGACATTTTGTTCTAGTAGCCCCATCAGACAGCACCCACCCCTGAGCCATCCACCTGCTCCTTCCCTTGTTTGGCCTTCATGCAGGGAACACTTAATTCAGAGGCACAATATGAGGAAAGGAAAAGAGCACATGTGGGGAGAGGATGTGCCTGAGAGCTTCTCTAAAATCAGAACCTCATTTCTCAATCAACTGACAACTTCAGAGGAGTCTGTTTTTAAGAACGAAGATGTGAAATTACCTTAGAGTCGTATAAATACATGTTTTCTGCCATCATCTGTGGCTGAGCAAATAGAGTTGGATTATACAGGAAGTAAAGGTGGTGATATTTTGCATCTACTGGGGCCGTTTTAGCCGGCTTCAGGAAGATACTGAGAACCTAGCAGGTGCTAAGTGCTTCCATACTCGTGATCTCATTTCCTGACAGTCGCCCTCTAAGGAAATCATTATTCTTATTTTGGAGACAAAGTAAGGGAGGATTCAAGATATAAGCGATTTGCCCAAGGTCACATAGCACTGAGGGGCAGCACAGGGCTTCATCCGCTGATCTGTCCGACTCTAAAAGACTGGGCTCAGGACTTCCCTGGCGGTCCAGTGGTTAAGACTCCTTGCTTCCACTGCAGGGGGCATGGGTTCGATCCCTGGTGGGGGAACTAAGATCCCTCGTGGTGTGTAGTATGGCCAAAAAATAGGGGAAAGAATTTTTTTAATTAAAAAATAAAAGACCGAGCTCTTTGGCACTCCCCTCAAGGGCATAATCTTGGGCAAAGTTCACATTTCTGAGGCTGTCCCCTCCTCACCTGGCCACATTTTTTCTTAGCCAGGCTCATCAACTCCCTGCACCCACTTATTTTTTATACTTCACGCTGCACAGTTTTTAAAAATAGATGTTATTTTCTCTTCCAAGGCTTCGCTCATGGAGCCAGGACTGTACCTTTTATCTTCCTATACAAAGCCTTTAGTTATAGCATCTAGCACTTAATATGCCCCCCAAAAAGGGGTTATTTTGAGAGTCTCCTACCACGCATCCATTGTACTAGCATGAATTATTTTTATTTCAGCATCTTGAAATCCCACTGGTGTAGGTACAATTAACTCATTTTAAGGAGTAGAAAATCCAAACAGATTAGTTTTCTAAGATCACACGGCCAGTTGTAGTACTGATGGGATGTATCCCAAAGGTCTTTGAACCCAGGGCTGGAGATCTTGACAGTTGCCACCAAATTCTCCATCATTGTAATTATAGAGGCAGAAATCGTGATAATTTGTTTAATATTAACAAGCTTTAGGGGCTTAGGTACCTAACCTTGATGTACTTCTGTTTTCTTATCTTTAAAATAAGGGTGTTGGGTTCTTTCACATTGTTTATCAGGAGCATGATACAAACATACCTGAGCTTCTGCAGTTGTGACCTGAGACTGCACAAAAAAGTGAAGACCTTTTGAGTCTCTTATTTTTTATTTTTTTTATTTTTATTTATTATTATTTTTTTTTTCTTTTTGCGGTATGCGGGCCTCTCACTGTTGTGGCCTCTCCCGTTGAGGAGCACAGGCTCCGGACGCGCAGGCCCAGCGGCCATGGCTCACGGGCCCAGCCGCTCCGCGGCATATGGGATCCTCCCAGACCGGGGCACGAACCCGCATCCCCTGCATCGGCAGGCGGACTCTCAACCACTGCGCCACCAGGGAGGCCCTTATTTTTTATTTTTAATAATTGACAATTTATTCAGATATTTATAGATTCATATGTAGTTGTAAGAAATAAGAAAGAGATCCCATGTACCATTAGATCAGTTTTCCCTGGCTCAATGGTAACATCTTGCAAAACCACAGTACAGTATCAAAACCGGGATATTGACATTGATAAAATTCTCCATTCTTTTTCAGATTTCCCCAGTTTACTTCATGTGTGTTAGTTCTATACAATTTAATCACATGTGTCGGTTCGTGTATCCACCACTATAATAATGTCAGACATTTCCATCACCACTGGGATTTCTGGTGTTGCCCTTTTATAACCACACCCACTTCCCTCCACCCCCCTCCCCAATCCCTGGCAACCGCTAATCTCAGGTGCTAAAATTTTCTCATTTCAAAAATACTATAGAAATGGAATCATATAGTATTGGCTTTTATCACTCAGCATAATTCCCTGAAGAGTCATCTAACCTGTTATATGTACCAATAATTTGCCTTTTGTTGCTGAGTAGTATTCCATGGGATGGATGTACCATAGTTTGTTTAATGATTTACCTCTTGAAGGACATCTGAGCTGTTTCCAGTTTGGGGCTATTACAGATAAAGCTATTATAAGAATTAGTATATAGGTTCTCGTGTGAGCATAAATTTTTATTTTTCTGGGATAAATGCCCAGGAGTAAAATTGCTGGGTTGTATGACAATTGCGTAGGAGAAATTGCCAAACTGTTCCAAGTGGTTATACCATTTTACGTTCCCAACAGCAATGTATGAATGATCCAGTTTCACCACAGCTCTACCAGCATTTGATGTTACTATTGTTTATTTTAGCCTTTATGATAGGTGTGTCGTGATACTTCATTGTGGTTTTAATTGGCATTTTCCTAATGGCTAATGATGTCAAACATTTTTTCATGTGCTTATCTTCTATCTGAATATCCTTTTCAGTGAAATAACCTTGACTTTTTCCTACTTTCTAATTGGACTATTTCTACTGTTGAGTTGTGAAATGTCTTTACATATTTTAAATACCAGCCCTTTGTCAGATGTGTGGTTTGCAAATATTTCCTCCCAGTCTGTAGCTCGTCTTTTCATCCTCTTTACAGGCTTTTTTTTTTTTTTTTTGCGGTACGCGGGCCTCTCACTGCTGTGGCCTCTCCCGTTGCGGAGCACAGGCTCCGGACGCGCAGGCTCAGCGGCCATGGCTCACGGGCTCAGCCACTCCGCGGCACGTGGGATCTTCCCTGACCAGGGCACTAACCCGTGTCCCCTGCATCAGCAGGCGGACTCTCAACCACTGCACCGCCAGGGAAGCCCTACAGGCTCTTTTTGCAGAACAAAACTTTTTAATTTTGATGCAGTCAGTTTATACATTTTTCCTTTTATAGATCATGCTTTTTTGGGTGTCAAGTCTAAGAATTCTTTGCCTAGTACTCAATCCTGAAGACTTTTTTCCTAAAAGTTTTATAGTTTTACATTTAAGTCCATGATTCATTTTGAATTAATTTTTGCAGAGCGTATGAAGTTGAGGTGAAGGTTTATTTTTTTGCCTGTGGATGTTCAATTGCTCCAATAGCATTTGTTGAAAAGGTTTGGTTTTATTTTAAAAGTGCGTGATGATCTTGTAACTTACTCCATGTTTATATTTTTCATAAAATCATGGCTTATATTATGTGACATAAAATAAAGTTGATCATCTAAGATGATGTGTCAAGTAAATCCTGTGGTTTTCTTTATTTGCTGCATAGGTCCACCAGTTCCTTAGGGCATGTAAATCACAATGTGAGCATAAGTGCTGGATGATATTGAGGGTTCCTGTCAGCTCTGATAATCTCTTCATGTCTCTGTCTCTCTCTGTCCCTCCCAGTCTCTATCTCTGTCTCTCACGAACTTCTCTCACTGAACTACCATTTATTGATAGGGTTGCCATGTATTCTGATTTAACCAAGGCAATAAAAGTTTATGCTGCTTGCTTATTACTTGTGCCCCTTTTCGGTCTCAAAGGTATCCTGGTTAGAGCAATAAATTATATAGTCACCTTATTTATTGAAGACCTTCTGTTAAGCACTTTACTCTTTACACACTTTACCCTTAGCCTTAACAACAGAGCTTTGATTAAGATACGCACTAGCCCCAGAATGTAAATGAAGAATTTAAGCAAGAAGATTTCAAGCATCTTGTAGAGAGGTAGGGCTTCTTATGAGACTTTAAACTCCTGTAGCTGTGGACTTTAACCAGCATAATCTAATTATTCTGGTTATTGACTCCTTCCCATCAATATACATGGTGGCAATAAGTTCTGGATACGTATAATGGTTTATTGGTGTTATAATACATGATATATTTAATGACTTATGTGATATATTCAAATTCTTATCCCTCCTTAGCAACATGTGGTTCCATATGCTTTGCAAAATTGCATTGAACATAGGACATTAACATAGCATTTTCATCAGTCTTTCTAATTGCATATGGGGTGCATCCTTCAGCTGATTTGTGTCTCTTTCACAAGATTAATCCTTGCCTTTAGCACCCCTCAGAAGTCAGAGTTTCAGATCTAGACAATGTGCAGCCAATTCCACATGACCATATCATCCAACCCAGCTTTGGAAATTAATTATCCAACCAGTTCCTCTCCATTCTGGCATAATGAGGTAGCACATCATCCTGTTAGACTCACGTTGTGTGACCTCCCCCTACCCTGTCGGAGTGTAGGCATTAATTATGTAACATGGTCACATAAATCAGATACTTACCCATGTTTCCCAACTTTTTGGCTACCCTATATATTTGTAAATGGTTTACAATGAACATTCCATAAAGGAGTAGAATTTGACCTGCCCTTTAATGGATATATCAGCAGCAGTTAGGAACATGGTCTCAATTCTTAAAAGCACAATTAAAATATGGGAAAGTGAGGAAGGAAGTGGGTGAAGAGGAAGTGATCCTGAACATGACTGTCATCAGATTGAAGGGGCTGAGCAAGCATTCACTGAATTGGATGGAACTGACCTGGAAGTGATCAAATTGCATGTTATGAGAGTTCAGTGTCAGGAACTTATAGGAAATAAAGCCTATTTCCAGCTATAGCTTATCTGTATTTGAGTATAAGATTTTTTTATATATTCTGATACAAAACAAGAGGAAATGTCTTCCTCTAATGGAAGAGTGGAAGAGACATTGAAGAATGGGGATGAAGCTGAAAATGGAGGACGGAAGATCAAATTCTGAGGGACTGACTGCCTGAGTTTACGATCTGTGAAAGAAGAGAAAACATCAGAGGGTGAAAATAGCCTGTGAAATACGGTAAAGGTTATAACCGTTCCGAAGGAGAGTTGGAAAAGGAACTGCTCAGATAAAGTTTGAAGTCTGTGATGACCTGCACATCATCTTAATCATGGAATCAAAGTTAATATTACCAAAAGTGGGACAAGCTGACATCATGTGTGTGAAACTCATCTGGGATAATTTACTGAGAAGAACATAACATCTATTATGTTATGCCAAGAAATGTATAACCTGAATTTAATTGTGGGGAAACAGTCAGACAAATCCAAATGAAGGAACACTTCAGAACAAGTCTGTCCTCTTCAAAGTTACCAATGTCATAAAAGACAAAAAAGGCTGAGGAACTAGATGAAAGAGGTCTAAATGTCATGACAACTGGATGTAAGGACTCTGAATCAGATGCTAGATCAGAAAAAAAAAAAGTTATAAAGGACATTATTGGTACAACGGGTGAAATTTGAATATGGTCTACATATTTGATAATAATAGTATATCAGTGTTCACTTTCTTGAATTTGATTTGTGGTGGTTATGTAAAAGGATGTTCCACTCTTAGAAAATATATGCTAATTTTAGGGGTGACAGTTCGTGTTTGAACTTACTCTCAAATGGTGAGGAAGATGAGAGACAGGAATTGAGAGAATGCAATTGTGGCAAAATAATAACAATTGGTGCTAAGTAAACATTTTACAGGTGTTCATTCGAAATGAATCATTCCTGCAACTTTTCTGTTAAGTTTGAAAATTTTCAAAATAAAAATGCAAAAAGAATAAGAAAATTATTACCCACTTGTTTAATGACAAGGTCAAAATAACACACCACTTTTAGGGTCCTATTTTAATAAAGGTATCACCTAACATGGTCATTTCTGGGAGAGGAGATTATGAGTACTCTCCTTTGATCAAATCTTCATTAGATTTATGTGTATCTGCCGTTTTAGCCACAGTTTTGGTGTATTACTTTTGAAATCCAGTTTTGAGTGGAGGTGGACAAATTATCCAACTCACCAAGTAAAGCAAGAGCTCTTCTGACATTCTCTAAGGAAGGGGACGCTGAGACTTATGGGAAACGGAGTCCCGAATTTGATGGATTACCGGGAGGAGAGCGCAGGGAACTGGCCCCTCACGGCTCCTTCTGCGCATGTGCAGTTCTCCTCATTGTTCGCCCGCTCCCTGGTCTCCAGCTTCGCGCGGCAGGTAATTCCGGAGCCTTCCGGTCTACGCATTGCTCAGTGAGGGGTCCTGCACGAAGGATGTGCGCTACAGGTGAGAACCTAGTTTGGAGGGTTTTTTTTGCTGAGCTTGGGGTAGGTTTTGTGCCCACACCTGGTGGAAACAAAAACTTGCGCGAATCCCACGCAGGCTGAGACCCTATATAGCACTTGTTCCTGAGTCTGGTCTGCATTTGCCGCTAAAGAAAGCCAAGTGACAGGGCAGCTTGGCTACGGACCTACAGGTTCCACGAAGAGGCTAAGGGAGAAGCGCGGGTTACTAGGTCAGAATGAAGTGCGCTGAGAAAAAGCATCCAAATGGTAACGAGCTGTTTCCAGAAGCTCCTCGAATTTACATGTGCCCTGGCCAACCATTCATTATCGAGTCAAATCCAGGACACCGGCGGGGGTGAGAATAAATTCTGATAACATTTATTATGTGCAGGCTGATTTAAGAGCCTGAATTTGAACTAAGACAAGTTCAAATTCTAGCCTGGCCACTGGGTCTCCATGGACAAAATGATGAGCCTCTAAGTCTCAGTTTCCCCATCTGCCAAAGGAAGTTATTCCAAAAACCTGTCTCAAAGTCGTTTTGAGGATTGAATTAAGATAACCTGTAAACACTCAGCAGCAGTCATTCACTAAGCACCCGGGAAATGTTAATTGCCTTTATCACTGTTCTTTTCATTAAGATTGTTGTTGGTTCTCATAGACCCCCTGGAAAGTCAGTATTACCCATCCCATTTTAACTGACAAGAAAACCAAGACTCTGGAGGGGAAGTCTCCAGGCCAGTAATTGAAGGAGCTGGGATTACAAACCTCAAACAGTTTTATTTCCAAATCCCGTGCTGGGTTTTGTCTAACAGCACATCCTTCACAGGACTAAGCAGAGTGGCACGTCCCTAAGAGCCACAGGGAAGGACCTGGAGTGTACAGGGACTGAGCCTTCTCCAGAAGCTCTGGAGATTTCTTGGTATCTGTTCAGAGCCCTTGGGTTACTGCATAATTGAGGCTTCTAGACTCTCCTCTCATTGTCCATCTGTCCTCTGCCCGCAGCAGTTTACAGACTCCCAAGCCAGATTTTCTGGCAGTGGTTCTCAAAAGAGTATGTATCAGAAACAGCTGGAGGGCTTGTTAAAACCCAATAGCTCTGTTGGGCCTCACCCCCAGAGTTTCTGGTTCAGGAGGTTTGGGGAGGGGCCCAAGAATTTGCATTTCTATCAAGTTCCCAGGTGACACTGATGCTGCTGGTTGGGGACCACTCTGAGAACTTCTGTTGTAGAGGATGATGAATTCATTGCAAGAGAGAGTTGGGACTGGGGCTGAAGATTCCAGTTGTTTGAATTTACCCTCCCCCCGCCCCAGCCAGGTACAAATTTTCCCTGGATCACACAGCTCTTGTGAGGAAAGAAGGAGGGGGTACCAGGAGCAGGACTCTCACCTGGGAGACCCTCACGCTACCCGGACACGCTCACCACAGCTGCAGGGCAGAGATCCCAGAAACAAGCAGGTTCTCTGTTTGCTGGCTTGGAAGCAATTCCTGATCCTTCTGCCCTGAGTAACACCGCCACACCAGAGGTTGTGGAGAACCATTGGTCCATGAGGTGTGGGCCAACTTTTCAAAGGGAGGGGGAATTGGGCTGAGGGTGGTGGGCAGGAGGCAGGCTTCTCAGGAAGAGGAAATTCTGAGGACGGTTGATGAGGACACGTCTGGGAGGAGGGCTAGGGAGGCACTCTCTCCACTCCTCCCAGAAACTCCTCCCGGATGCCCTTAATTCTTCAGCCCCTCTTCCAGGATTTTGCACAGCCCTCAAGCCACACCCATCATCACATAAATTTAGAGATATGCCCCCCCCATCCCTGACTTTATCCGGGTACAGGAAGAGTTTTCAGGAGTTCTGTAATCCTGCCTCAGTTGGGGGCCTGAGGAAGTAATTAGCTTGGGGTTAAATACAGGGTTTCTGGAGCCACACCGCCAGGGTTCAAAGCCCAGCTCTACAGCATTACTTTAACTTCTCAATTTCCTCTTCTATAAAATGGGATAATAATAGTACCTACAGCTTGCTCTTTAAAATTTTTTTTTAATTGAATTGCTTTATTTAGTTTGTTAATCCTTGTTAGGATTTTTGCATCTAAGTTTATACGGGGAAACAAGTGGCTAAGTTTTTCTCCACTTATCCTAAACTGACATTGGCCTCAAGAGTACAGGAGCCATACAGATTGAATTGGGGAAGTTTGTTTTTCTGTTTCTGGCATGTATTCTGTAGATTATTGTTTTTCTTGAAGGTTTGGGGAAAATTGCTTACACAAATGGACTTGGACTTCTGTAGGTGTGTGTTAAATTTTTAATTTCTGCTTTAATTTATTTTTTGTTTTGGGTTTTTTTGTTTTTTCTATTATATATATTTTTTTATTGAAGTATAGTTGATTTACAGTGTTGTGTTAGTTTCAGGTGTACAACAGTGATTCAGTTATACATATATATATTCTTTTTCAAATTCTTTTCCCATATAGGTTATTATAAAATATTGAGTATAGTTCCCTGTGCTATACAGTAAGTCCTTGTTGTTTATCTGTTTTATATACACTGGTGTGTAGATGTTATTCCCAAATTCCTCATCTTGCTCCATTTAAGGAATAAGTGAGGTACTATATGTAAAGGACTTAGAACAATATCTGTTACATAGTAAGCACTATGCAAGTATCGTTGGTATCACTAATATTATTATACCCACATTCTTATCATCTAGCTTTGTATTATTCGTAAGTGGTGGAACCAAAAGGCGCATCCAGGGCCCCTGCCTCCCCAGCCACTGTTCTGCCCACCGCATCTCAGTTAAGTCAAAACAAGTGTCTTAGTAAAACATCCTTTGAAGACACTGGAACCAAAGGAGAATAAATCCCTTTTTTAAAAAATAGACTTGTTAAAGCACCCCTATCCCTGTTGTCAGAAGTTCCTATTAATTCTTTAACTTCACAGAGTTAAAAATATCAGTAGAATTTCTATCAGGTTTTGGTTGTTGCATCATTTTATACACTTTTTAAAATGGAAATATTCAAAACATACAACAGTAAAGAAAATAATATGACTCTGTATACTTGTCACAGCTTCAGCAATGATCAACATATATATATCCTCCCTGCTACCAACATGCACACACGTATGCACGCATGCATACACTTTCCTCCTCCACCTTCTTCTACTGGATTATTATTATCTCGTTGCAGAGCACGGGCTCTAGGCGCGCGGGCTCAGTAGTTGTGGCACGCGGGCTCTAGAGCGCAGGCTCGGTAGTTGTGGTGCACGGGCTTAGCTGCTCCGGGGCAGGTGGGATCTTCCCAGACCAGGGCGTGAACCTATGTCCCCTGCCTTGGCAGGTGGATTCTTAACCAGTAAGCCACCAGGGAAACCCTCTACTGGATTATTTTACTGTAAATCCCAGACATCAAAAACTTCAGAAATGTAACAGGTTTAATAACAGCCAAAAGCACAGCATGGCATTGTTGCTATGCTATCTGGGTTTAACCAGGTCTTTCTTAGTTGGATTTTACCTTATTTTATATTTGTCTGCTATTAAATCAAAGAAGGCTATCAATTGTAAGAAACCAATAAGGAAAAAATATTTACTCTCCACAATGAAAAGCCTGCTTCTTTTAGCTCCCCCTGGTTATACCAGGGTTGCCAGAGTCCCCTCAGCATGCCTGCTCCTTCTGAAGGGTCAGAGACAATCTCCCACCATGTGACGGTCAGCTAATACATGGGGATTTCTAGGCAAGTGCTATAAGGACCTTCAAGGTTGATCATATTTCTCACAATTTCTTTGCTCTTTCCCTTTCCTTCAGCTCTGCCTTCGCAGTTCTCTAAACTTTTCCAGGAGCAGGAGAAAATGAACACAGCCCAGGTGAGTTGTTTACTTATTACTCAGTATTTTTCAGTGACATCTAAGGGTTGCTTTGCATTTTTAATAACCATGCTTTCTTGTCAATTGTCCTTCATTTTTTCGTTTCCCAATGTTTTCCTGTTTTATTATTTTACTTTCCTTCTTCTTCTACTGGTTTTGAAGGTCTACATTTTATTTTTATTCCATTATTACCTTTGATGTGTTTAACACATATGTGAACACATTTTTCTACCAACAGCAGGAATCATATTCATCTGTAGTTTCATCCAAATAAGATACACTCCTCCCTTACCTCGGGCTTTGTGGAAATGCTCTAAATATTTTTTTTCCTTTTCTCTTTACATAATAATTATGTATTCTTAGAATTCTTTGTTAACAATCGTATCACATCTTCTAGCTACTTAAACAATAATTATTTCAATTCTAATATACATTTCCCGCTTATTTTTGCTGTCCCAAGTTTGAAGATAAAGTGACAGAATTATAATAGTATAATAATCATTTATAATATTACCTACAATTTAGGGCTGCTTATTATGCTCCAGTCACTCTTAAATTCCTTACCTGGATTAGCTCATATAATTCTGATAACAGCATTAGGAGGTAGGCACTTTTATTATCCCCTTTTCACTGAAGTAAAAGTAAATAACTTCTCAAGAGCTTGTAACTGCAATCATTCTAAGGATGCATCATTAGAAATTTGGCCAGGTGGAGACCTGGAGTCCAAGTCCACTGCAAACTTTCCACCCTTTGTTGGGAGTAAGTTATCATCTGCTTGTGTTCCAACCAGCCCAAGATCTTGGAATGGGAGACCTCTTAGGCCTAAGGTTGCCAGATAAGACATAGGACGTATAAAATAAAGTAAATCTTGCATGGGACATACTTATACAAAGAATGTAATTGTTGCTTATGTGAAATTCAGATTTAACTGAGAGCCCTGTATTTTTATTTACTAAATCTGGGAACCCTACTTAGGTAGAAAGACAGTGTGAGGTGCCTTCTGCCGACCTTCTGCTCTGGCAGCCCCAGCCCATCCAGAGGACCAGCCATTCTGTCTTCAATGGCTGATTTTACTACCTGACTCCAGATGGCCTATTGTTGAACTGGGCATGGCCTGCTTCAGCATCACTGTCAATCACTGTAACAGCTCTTCTTCCAAAGTTTCAGGAATCCTCAGGCTTGGTACCCACAATATGAAGCTTTGTCCAAAAATGTAAAATCTTTTTTTTTTTTTTTTTTTGCGGTACGTGGGCCTCTCACTGTTGTGGCATCTCCCCTTGAGGAGCACAGGCTCCGTATGCGCAGGCTCAGCAGCCATGGCTCACGGGCCCAGCCGCTCCGCGGCATGTGGGATCTTCCCAGACCGGGGCACGAACCCGTGTTCCCTGCATCGGCAGCCGGACTCTCAACCACTGCGCCACCAGGGAAGCCCCCAAAATGTAAAATCTTTGCCTGCATACCCTTCATAGATAACTTCCAAAAGATGTTTCCTGTTGCGTTAGCTCCGTGCACGCTTCCCTTTCATAGTCTATAAGTCACCCACCCTCTCTGGCCGTACCAAGAACCAGTTCCTGTAGCTCTGTTTGTCCACCACGAGTTCGTATGGCATGCATTCTTTCCTAGATTCTGCTGAGTTTTTTTTTTTTTTTTGACCACTTCCTTTCTTTCTTTCTTTCTTTCTTTATTTTTAATTAGTTTCTGCTTTATAACAAAGTGAATCAGTCATACATATACATCTGTTCCTCTGCTGAGTTTTGATAGAGGCCTCTGGAGCGGTCTACAGAATCACTATGTGGTTATACGCCTTCTGAGTCTGGGTATCTGAAAGGGCCTTTATTCTGCCCCACTCCATGAATGAGTGACTGGTTATAGAATTTGGGGTTGAAATCCCTTTCCTTCAGAAGATTATAGATGATCTGCATTATCTCCTAGTGTTTGGGGAGACTGAGAAGTCGTGTGGCAGCTTGATTCTCATTCCTTTGTAGTAACCGGTTTTATTTTTTCTTCTTGCAAGTTTTTCATTATCCTTGGGCTTCAGATATTTCCACAGGCAGTGTGTCTGGCTGCCTGTCTTTTTTCAGAGCGCCTGCTTGGTAATTGGATGGATCCTATGGAGATGAAGACTGACTTGCTCTGGGACATTTTCGGTTCTTTCTGTGATTATTTCCTTCCCTCCACTCTCTTTGTTCCTGCCACGCAGAAATCCCATGATACGGTCAGTGCCTCTCCACAGTCAGCCCTCTGTGCTCCTTTACTTTCATCATTTCCATTTTTCTGTGTTTTTATTCCGTGCGTTGAGAGATTTGCTCATTTGGGTCATTTTGTTTTCAAGTCTTATCTTAAGAGTTTTTGGTTTTTTTGTTGTTGTCCTAAGTCAGCAAAAGAATATTTAATATCTGTAACCTTTTTCTGTGTACATAGCCAACTTTTCTCCTTTTAGGGAAATAAGACTCTCTTATATGATTTGCAGACACCAATGGGAATACTTAAAAATTATTCTCTTCAGTGTCTTTACTTACATTTGTGTTCATAGTCTTCAATCTTTTGGTCTTGGTACTTATCTTTCAGGCTGTTGCTTTTTACTGGCATTAAATTTGTTTAGCAGTCTTCAAATCTGTTATTGCTGATGCTTCTTTCTCAGATCGTTGTTTTCCCTCCAGCATCTGGACCCTTTGCTGTTTTCTGTGTGAAGAGAAAGGTAAAAGCCTCATTAGATCAATGTAGGCAGCTGATGTGTGAGGCTCAGCAAGGCAGAGGTCTGTTTCCTTGGCAAGATTTTCCTTTGAACGAAAGGACTGACTTGGGGCCTCTTATACGGATTATTGGGTTATGTGTACAGAACAGGCTTCACTTAGGCTCTCCAGAGAGGGACAAAGCTTGAGGGGACCCCCTTCCGCTTGCCAAGGCGGGTAGTGCCTTACCTGATGGCAGAGCATGATAGTCTGTTTCCCCAGAGTTGCCTTAAAGCAAAAGCTGTGACCGAATCGGGGGACTAAGCACAGTACCCTGCTGCTCTCTTTGGACGCAAAGTTCACGCAGACACCTACAGGCAGTTCCTTGCTTTTTTTTAAATTTAAATTTTATTTTATACTGGTGTAGAGTTGACTGACAATGTTGTGTTAGTTTCAGGTGTACAGCAAAGTGATTTAGTTATACATGTACATATATCTATTCTTTTTCAGATTCTTTTCCCATATAGGTTATTACAGAGTGTTGAGTAGAGTTCCCTGTGCTATACAGCAAGTCCTTGTTGAAGTTCCTTGCTTTTTACAGGGAATGTTCTCCTGAGTGTTAACCCTCAGCCCACCCCTCCTGGGGGTCAGGAGTGTGGCAGCCCTTCCGTGACTCACGTTCCCTGTTCTTCAGCCCAGAGCCCATCTCGGCTTCCAGCTGCAGCTGCTGCTGAACTGGGAGGTCTCTCCGGGCTCTGAACAGAACTTGAGACTTTTGCGCGTTCTATGTTTGCATTAAGGGGAGAGCACAATGCCTCCAGTATCTGCCTCCTACTCTATATCTTCCAGAGACTTCCTCTGATCTGAGAAGTATATTGGTGTTTTTATGACTCTCCCTGCTGTAGTTTTGGAGGCAGAGGAGGTTAGGTTGTGCAATCAAAGCTTTTTCTCCTCCATGAAGCATACCCTGAAAAAGCTGAGATTTAACCCCCCTCTCCCTTTGTGACCTCACTCTACCTCGTACACACATTTTTTCATGGTTCCTGTAATTTATTACTGCATGTCTATGTTTATGTAGAAAGTACCATCATTCTGTAAACTCCTTAAAGACAGGACCAGTGTCACACATACACAGTGGAATCCTACTCAGCCGTAAAAAAGAATGAAATCATGCCATTTGCAGCAACACGGATGGACCTAGAGATTATCATACTAAATGAAGTCAGAAAGAGAAAGACAAATACCATGTGATATCACTTATATGTGGAATCTAAAATATGACACAAATGAACTTATCTGCAAAACAGAAACAGACCCACAAAGAGAACAGACTTGTGGTTGCCAAGGGGGAGGGGGAGTGGGGGAGGGACGGATTGGGAGTTTGGGATTAGCAGATGAAAACTATTACTATATAGGATGGATAAGCAACAAGGTCCTACTGTATAGAACAGGGAAGTATATTAAATATCCTGTGATTAACCATAATAGAAAAGAATGAAAAATTATGTATATATATGTATAACTGAATCACTGTGCTGTACAGTAGAAATTAACACAACATTGTAAATCAACTAGACTTCAATAAAATAAATTAAAAAGACAAAACAGGACAAGTGTCTTACCTTAGCATCCTCTATGGCTAGGACAATTGTAGGCCTATAGAGGAACTCAAATTGTTTTATGAATCACCAACTAAAGATAGAAGCAGAGTATTTCTGCTATGATTTCTCTTTCTCCAACAAAATGCAGGTAGACTTCATTTTATTGTACTTTGCTTTATTGAGCTTTGCAGATAGTGCTTTTTTTTTTTTTTTTTTTTTTTACAAATTGAAGGTTTGTGGCAACCCTGCATCAGGCAAGTCTATTGGTGCCATTTTCACAACAGCATTTGCTCAGTTCGTGTCTCTGTGTCACATTTTGGCAATTCTTGCAATATTTCAAACTTTTTCATTATTACTGTATTTGTTAGGGTGATCTGTGATCAGTGATCTTTGATGTTACTATTATAATTGTTTTGGGGCACCACAAACTTTGCCCATATAAGATGGCAAACTTAATCTATAAATGTTTTGTGTGTTCTGACTGCTCCACTGACCAGCTCTTCCCCCATCTCTCTCCCTCTCCTTAGACCCCCCATCCCCTGAGATACAACACTATTGAAATTAGGCCACTTAATAGCCCTACGATGGCTTCTAAGTGTTCAAGTGAAAGGAACAGTTGAATGTTTCTCATTTAAAATCAAAAGCTAGAAATGATTAAGCTTAGCGAGGGAGGCATGTTGAAAGTTGAGACAGGCTGAAAGCTAGGCCTTTTGTGCCAAACAGTTAGCCAAGTTGTGAATGCAAAGGAAAAGTTCTTGAAGGAAATTAAAAGTGCTACTTCAGTGAACACGCAAATGATAAGAAAGCGAAACAGCCTTATTGCTGATATGGAGAAAGTTTTAGTGGTCTGGATAGAAGATCAAAGCAGCCACAACATTTCCTTAAGCCAAAGACTAATCTAGAGAAAGACCCTAACTCTCTTCAATATTATGAAGGCTGAGAGAGGTCAGGAAGCTGCTGTCTAGGACTTTCATAGCTAGAGAGGAGAAGTCAATGCCTGGCTTCAAAGGACAGGCTGACTCTCTTGTTAGTGGCTAATGCAGCTGGTGACTTGAAGTTGAAGCCAGTGCTCATTTACCATTCTGAAAATCCTAGGACCCTTAGAATTATGCTAAATCTACTCTGCCTGGGCTCTATAAATGGAACAACAAAGCCTGGATGCCAGCACATCTGTTTATAACATTGTTTCCTGAATATTTTAATCCCACTGTTGAGACCCACTGCCAAAAAAAAAAAAAAGAAGATTCCTTTCAAAATATTACTGCTCACTGACAATGCACCTGGTCACCCAGGAGCTATGATGGAGATGGACGATGAGATTAATGTTGTTCTCATGCCTGCTAACACAACATGCATTGTGCAGCTCATGGAGCAAGGAGTAATTTCTTTAAGAAGTACACTTCATAAGGCAATAGCTGGGCTTCCCTGGTGGTGCAGTGGTTAAGAATCCGCCTGCCAATGCAGGGGACACAGGTTCAAGCCCTGGTCCAGGAAGATCCCACATGCCGCAGAGCAACTAATCCCGTGCACCACAACTACTGAGCCTGCGCTCTAGAGCCCGTGAGCCACAACTACTAAACCTGCGTGCCACAACTACTGAAGCCCACGTGCCTACAGCCCGTGCTCCGCAGCAAGAGAAGCCACCGCAATGAGAAGCCTGCGCACCACAATGAAAGAGTAGCCCCCGCTCACCGCAACTAGAGAAAGCCCGCGCACAGCAACAAAGACCCAAAGCAGCCAAAAATAAATAAATTAATTAATTAATTAAAAAAAAATAAGGTGATAGCTGCAGTAGATAGGTATTCTTCTGATGGATCTGGGCAAAATAAATTGAAAACCTTTTGGAAAGCATTTACCATTCTAGATGCCACGAAGAACATTTGTGATTCATGGGAAGAAGTCAACATATCAACATTAACAAGAGTTTGGAAGAAGTTGATTCCAACCCCCAAGGATGACTTTGAGGGGTTCAAGACTTCAGTGGAGGAAGTAACTTCAGGGGTTACTTCAGGAAAGTACTTCATCTTTCCTGGGAAAGATGCTGCCAAGATTGTTGAAATGACAACAAAGGATTTAGAATATTACACATACTTAGTTGATAAAGCAGTGGCAGGGTTTAAGAGGATTGATTCCGATTTTGAAACAAGTCCTACTGTGGGTAAAATGCTATCAAACAGCATTGCATGCTAAAGAGAAATCGTTCGTGAAAGGAAGAATCAATCAATGTGGCAAAATTCATTGTTGTCTTATTTTAAGAAATTGCCATGGTCACCTCAGCTCTCGACAGCCACCACCCTGATCAGCCACCAACATCACGGCTAGACCCTCCACCAGCAAAAAGGTTACAACTTGCTGAAGGCTCGATTGTTAGCATTTTTTTAGCAATAAAGTGTTTTTAAATTAAGGCATGTACATTGCTTTTTTAGATATAATGCTATTACGTGCTTAGTAAATAGCATAAATATAATGTTTATATGCACTGAGAAACCCCCCAAAATTCGTGTGACTCGATTGCAGTAGTCTGGAACCAAACCTGCAATATCTCTGGGGTCTGCCTGTATAACATGATGGACGGTATGTGGTAGAGGACCTTTATAACATTTTCTGGTCAACTCTTTGCAGTGAATATGGTAGAATCACTACCCCCTACATATTTCTCGTGCCATCTGGTCTTGAGCACTGCAGACTGAGCAGCCTTGGGCTATTACAGGGATCGGTGTTGTTTGAGGATGTATCAGTGGACTTCACCCAGAAGGAGTGGCAGTTGCTGGACCATGCTCAGAGGCTCCTGTACAGGGATGTGATGCTGGAGAACTACGGGCACCTGGTGTCCCTGGGTAAGCCCAGCTTCCCGTGCCGCTCCCGACAGCATGCATTTCCTGTCTTAGGAACCAAGTCACTGTAGCGCATCATGCATTTTGGGTTTGAGATTTTGGATTCAAAAACCTTTTAGGGAACTTGAAAGGATATTGTATTCTCACCTCCCTAGTGAAAGGGTCCCCATCATTCTACAGCTCCTAAAGCTTCTCCCTTCTGATTCTTCAAAGGGCTTGACTCCTAAGTAACTTTGCCAAGTCCCATGTCATTTCCCACAACAGGTCACTGTGTTTCCAAACCTGAGCTGATACTCAAGTTGGAACAAGAAGAAGAACCGTGCATATTAAAGGGACAACTCCCAAGTGAGAGCCATCCAGGTGAGTTAATGAGGTCACCTGGAAGGCAGCCAGGGGAAACTGGATCCAAAGTGGCCAGTTCAGGGGGTAGTATCTTTGAAATGGGTTTTAGGAATCTCTTTTAGAGGCTCCAAACTTTTAGGAGTGACTAAAGGCAGATGACTACCATACCTTAGATATTAGGCTTCCATATATCACTCTCATATATAAATACTCTTTGTTTTCTGTTTGACTTTTATAGAGAGAGATTCGCTTGGTTTTTGCAGAATCCAGTTGCTGCCTTCCTCATCCTAGACCTTTATCTCTCTGTTTTTCTCTCTGTTCAATAATGGCCATCCTTTACGTTCCCTCCTGTGCCAAATGTTCTGTGAATATGCATTTGTTGATGGATCATTTTATTCAATAAATATTTACGAAGCACCAGCTATGCACCAGTCACGTTCTAAGTCACAGGAGATACAAAAGCGAAGTCTCTGCTCCTATCAGTAGATCCAAATAGCAGATCCATATATAACATGTCTGGTAGTAATTGGCACTCTGAGAAATTAAAGTCAGATGAAGGGGATGGAGACCGACAGGGAGTCCTTTTTCAGAAGGAAGTCAGGGAAGGCCCCTTTGAGGAGGTGGACATTTGAACAGGAGAGTAGAATGGAATCTTGAATGAAGGGATGGAGTGAGTGACGGGTTATCTGAGATTCCAGATCAAGGAACAGCAGATGCCAAGCCTCTGAGACAGGAGCGTGCCTGGTGTAGTCAGAGAACAGCAGGGAAGTTGGTGGGACTGGAGAGGGTTCAGTGAGGAGAAAGCAGCAGATGATGTCAGACAGTTAGCTAGAGGCAAAGCTTTATAGGCCTGGTAAGACTGACTTCTACTCTGAGTAAGATAGTAGGTAAGAGAAGAGGTCAGGGACTGCACCCTTGAGCATTACATTTGGAGGTCATGGAGACATAGGGCTCTAGCAAAAGAGACCAAGAAGGAGCACCCACTATGGTAGAGGGAGAATCAGGAGTCAGGGGTTTCCCAGGAGCCACGTGAAAAAAGTATTTTTTAGAAGGAAAGAGTGAATTCCCAATATGCAGATGCAAATGTAGTCAGCATTGCCTTTTTTCCCCCTGCAAATTATCCAAAGGCCACAAGGAAAAAAATTTTAATGTCAATTCCATTTTTTTAATAGGTTGGAGGCAACTGAAATCCCAAACTTTAAAAAAAGTGGAAAAACTGCCAAAAGCAATGAAAGTCAGGCTTGTTCGCAGAAATAGGAAGTATCGTAGCTGTGGAAATAGTGTTAGAATATATTATACAGACAGTATTTACTTGCCAATTTTACCACAAATGGAACTTAAAGTGTTGAGATTTTTTTTTAACAGTGGGATAGTAGCATTACTCTGAAGGATATCTAGGTTCTGAGTAGAGCTAAGGACATAATATGTGCTAAGTGAAGACCATGAGAGTGTATTTGTTGTTGGAAACACACAATTGATGGAATTAAATACCCTGGTCTGATAGGAGCTGACAATACTGTAGGCTTGTGGGATGATCAGTTGAACATGTGTTGTGAATTTAGGTATAAAAATCTAGTATAAAGCCTAAGTATGAAAATTCAATATCAGATTTTTCTTGCTAGCATATTGGCTTCTATTTGTTTTATCTGCTACAGAAAAGTCTTAAGTTTTTAAGCATACAAACAATGTTATTGCATAAAATGAAAATAGTAGAAGATAATAATAATCACTCATAGCCAAAAATTTTTAAGACAAAGATGAATAAAGGTCCTAAGACCAAGTCGAATAGCCAGGTGCTTGAGTTCTCACAAAAAAAGAGAAATCAGAGAGGAATAAAAAACGATGTGAAAGTAGAATTAAACAACAAGGTTTTACTGTATCACACAGGGAACTATATTCAATATCTTGTATTAAACTATAATGGGAAAGAATAAAAAAAAGAATATAGGTATATACATATGTACATGCATAACCGAATCACTTTGCTGTACACCTAAAATTAACACAATATTGTAAATCAACTATACTTCAGTATTTTAAAAGTGAAATTAAAAATCAGTATTGTGACAGGGCACAGTCAGTTGGTACAGTACATCAGCAGATTGAAAGAGGGAAAAGTAAAGTTGTCAATCAAGACAAATAACTATTGATTAGCTCTGATAGAATCAAATGATATGCAAACATGGCTTATTCTATATCTCTGCTCTGACCCTTCCCTTGATCACCCTTTAGACTTCCTTGTCTCCCTACTCAGTATCCCTTATCTTTGCCCCATTCTTTTAATACCCTCCATCCTCGGATCAGTTGTTTTCCTGACATCCTTTGGACTCACTTCACCACTCCTTGTGTTTTATTTCAAACTCTCTGCCCATTTTGAGGTAATTTTTGTAACAAGCCAAAGCTTCTTGTATTAATTTTCAGCTTTCTCTCCCTTTTTCTACTGCAGTATGTGTTTTTGTTTTTGTTTTCATGTACCAACTAAAAGAGTAGGATAAATATATGCTTAGGAGTTCTTTCATCCCAGGAGACTGTGTCTGAAACCTAAGAATTAACTCAACTTAGGGCATTTGTATACAAGCCTATTCCTTAAGAAATGTGTTAAGATTTATAATGTATGTTAATATTTTATATTTCTAGAAGTCCAAAGAACCAATAACATGGAAGAGATAAGCCAAGAAAATGAAGACAAGTATTTGAGGCAAGGTTCATTCATCAACAACAAAACATTGACTGAGGATAGAAATAAGACCTTCAGAGAAACACTTAATATGACCACAAATCTAGTGCCCTCAAAAAAAATATCCCATCAATGTGACCCATTTGTAACAAACTTGAAAAGTGTTTTTGAATTAGTTATTAGTAATAGAAGCAGTGTGAGAAAAAAATCTAATGATTTCAATGGATGTGGATTCCTTACTACTGTGCGTGAGAAAACCCATACAGGGAACAAGCCCGGTGAAAATGATCAAAAGGGGAAATCCCACAGACAAATTGAGGACTTTATTCAGTGTCAGAAGAATTCAGCTTTGGAGCAATGTCTTGAATATAATCATTGTGAGAAAGCTTTTCACAGAAAAACAGCCTTTGTTGCATGTAAGAGAGCTCATACAGGAGAGAAACCCTCTGAAGGTAACAAGTATGGACAAGCCTTCCTCCAAAAGTTAAAGCTTGGTGCTTGTCCAAGAACTCTTAAGGAAAGGAAACCACATGAATCCAGTAAAAATAGGAAATCCTCATGCTTGAAGTCAAAACGTGCACATCACAGAGCTCACTGTGAATGTAACAAATTGGGGAAATCTTCTGGCAAGAAGTCGAACCTTACTCAACATCAGAGAATGCACACAGGAGGAAAACCTGTTGAGTATAACAGAAGTGAGGAAGCCTTGCAGAAGTCATCCCACACTCAAAATGAGCGAACTGATACAGAAGAGAAAATCTATGACTGTAACCAGTGTGGGAAATCCTTCCACAAAAAGCCACACCTGACTCAACATCCGAGAACTCACACAACGGAAAAACCCAGTAAGTGTAATGATAGTGAGAGAGCTGTGAAAAAGGAGTCCTACCTCGCTCTAAAGCAGAGAATTAACACGAGCAAGAAAAGCTTTAAAGGTAGTAAGTGTGAGAAATCATCCCACAAGACGTTGAAACTCAGTCAACATCAGAGAACGTGCTTGGGGGAACCAAATAATGAGTGTAGTGAAAGTGAGAGCGTCTTAAGTAAGAAATCACACCTCACTCAAAATCAGAGGGCTCACAAAGGGAAGAAAACCTATGACTGTAATAAATGTGGGGACAGCTTCCCTAAGAAAACGGACCTTTCTCAACATCAGAGTATGCACACAGGAAAAAAGCCCTATGAATGTAGTGAATGTGGGAAGTCCTTCTTTGTAAAGTCCAACCTCACTGAGCATCAGAGAACTCACACAGGAGAAAAACCCTACAAATGTCGTGAATGTGGAAAATCCTTCTGCCAGAAGTCAGCCCTCACCGTACATCAGAGAACTCACACAGGAGAGAAACCCTATAAATGTAATGAATGTGGGAAAACCTTCTGTGTGAAGTCAAACCTTACTCAACATCAAAGGACCCACACAGGAGAGAAACCCTATAAATGTAATGAATGCTGGAAATCTTTCTGCGTGAAATCCAACCTCATTGTACATCAGAGAACTCATACAGGAGAGAAACCCTACAGATGTCCTGAATGTGGGAAAACCTTCTATGAAAAGTCAGCCCTCACAAAACATCAGAGAATTCACACAGGGGAAAAACCCTATGAATGTAATGAATGTAGAAAAACCTTCAGCCAGAGGTCAGCCCTCACCAAACATCAAAGAAAAAAACATAAGAAGAAAACTCCCACCAACACTCTCCACATGCAGAAGCCATCCTCTGCAGTTCATAGCCATTGAACATCAGCAGAATTATAGGACAGAACCATTTAGATGTCAACACATGTAGGAAAGTCTTTATCAATAGGTTAGAGCCAATTGGAATTAGAGAAGTAATATAGGAGTGAAATAGGAGCTCTCTATGAATGCTTTGTGTGAAAGCTCTCAAGAAGTATTCAAAAATATGGAGGGCAAATGTATTATTTTAAGGAATATGGATAAAAATGTTCTTGTGGGAAAATGTTCTTGTGGAAATAGAAGTATTTCAGATGTGATACCAAACTTGTTACAAAAAAATAATAAAATATTCAGTTCTTAATAGAATGTGAAAGTGGAGCTTTTGTCGGGAATAAGTTAAGGTCATTGGCACAGCAGTGTTAAATATATATGTGAAGACCTGAAGTATATGGATAGGTATATAGTGCATGAGTGTATTATATAACATGAATTACGTGTATGTTGGATTTACATAGGGAACCCATCTCTCTCTGAATCTCGACAATACAGTATATAAGTGAAAATTGAACAGTGACATAACGTGTGCCTCAACAATTGTACTTCTAGATACACCCTAAAACAACTGGGCATTCTAAAGGGTGTTTGGAAATACTGGGATGATTAGTTGTCGCTATGATTGAGGGTGCTTCAGGCATTTAGTGTGTGGGAGGACCAAAGATACCCAATACCCTGCACCGTGTCAGAGAAAGGACAGGAAAAGGGGCTCATCCAGGGTGCCAGCAGCTCCATCACAGGAGAACCTTACCCTAAAGAAACTCTTGCACATCTGCACCAACAAACATGTACAAGAAGGCTCATTGCAACCTTTCAGAGTTTTGTAATGACAATTGAAAAAAAGAGAAAGTAGCAAATGTCCATTAACAATAGACTAGATAAATATTGGTATGTTTATACAATGGGAATAACATACACCAATGAAAATGAACCTCAGTTATACATACCAAGATTGTTATCTTAAAACAATAATGTTTAATAAAAAAGGAAAATATAAATACCATGTTATTGCATTTATATAAAGTTCAAAAACAAAGAATTCAACACACTGTTGAGGGATACATATATAAGCAGTAAAACTACAAAGGAAAGCCAGTGGATGGTTAACACAAAATCTAGGATAGCAGTTACATCTATGGAGGAAGGAGGGGCTTACAATTAGGGAGGAAGCTTTATGTGGGAAATAGACCCACACAAATATGCCCAACTGGTTTTTTACAAAGGTGCAGAAGGAATTCAGTGGAGGAGAATAGACTTTTCAACAAATGATGCTGGAGCAGTTGGACAGCTATAGGTGAGTAAATGGACCTCAACCTCTTGAGGAGGAAAGTATGGGCTTTGGATTCAGACAAACCTGACTTTGAATGCCAGCTTTACCACTTACCACTGTGTGGTTCTGGCTTTAATAACCTTTTCTCATAAGGTTATTAAACCTTGCTGAGCCTCAAACCCAAGCCTAGAACTCATCAATGACACGTTAGGGATGCTGGGGAAATAGAAGGTAAATGAATGGGCTACATTTAATTTACTAGGGTATGTTCCCAAAATGGCCAGCAGAGGGCTCTAGTCGCACATGAAAGACTCCACCACGTCTCTGCTCTGGCTGAAAGCGGTCTGCCTTCCAATCCCCACTCTCCTTATTTCAGCCACCCATTTTCATTAACCCACATTAATGCACAGTGCTGGGGAGACATTTTTCACAGTTACGTGTGTCACTGCGTTTCTGTCAAAGAAACATACCAGATAATTTAAATTATAATACTGCTTTTTTCCTGCCTGCTTTAGTTTTTTTCTTAATGGAATAGACATGCATTCTCAACAGGGGCAATATTGCCCCCAAGGGGGTGAAAGTTTGTTCTTGGAGCCTGAAAAAATTCTTAGCTATTACAATGGTTTGTGGCCCTCAAAGGACCATATTACATAAACAGATATGCAGTATATCTGTGGTATTAAATTTTTATGGAGAGGACAATTAGGAAAAATAATATCTAAAAAGTCCCCTTGGAGGAGCTATAACTTAAAAAAATAAAGTTTGGGAAACACTGGAATAAGGGGAGATGAATCAAGAGAAGATGCCATCGTTGTACCACACCTGAAGTTAGGGACACGTAGCATAATTCTTTCTCCTATAATTTGGGGACTGCCATGGCAGTGTCCAACCTCAACAATTCCTAACTGGAGGTCTTGTCATTGTTCAGAATGTCCCTCTGTCCCTTTCCGACTCCTCCGAGAGACACCACTTTCAGTGATTCAAGAGGAGTCTCTCCTGGGAGGACTTCTTCAGAGATGCCGCATGCCCTCACCCTCCCACCGGAGTTGCCAAGATTGAGCAGAGGAGGGCCAGATGGCACAAGCAAGCTGAGTGAGTAAGCAGCCCTGACCCCCATTTCATCCACCTGTTGCCTGCTCCTTGGCTTAAACCTATGGCTGAGGGAACTCCCTGGCTGTCCAGTGGTTAGGACTCCAAGCTTCCAGTGCTGGGGGCCCAGGTTCAATCCCTGGTCAGGGAACTAAGGTCCTGCAAGCCACTTGGCACTGCCAAAAGAAAACAAAAAACCTATGGCTGCCTGCAGTGGGAAGTGGGTCCCTTATGACCAGTTGACAGAGGAGGAAGAAGCCTGAGCTTGGTATATGGAGGAGGTGCCCAATTTTGATGGTAGATGGACATATCCATCCATCATGGCCTCAAACTGAGAGCAGCATAGTTACCAGGAAGGGCTCAGAACCCTTAGGAATGAAGGTTGAAGGTCACACCACCAGGTAAGCCACCATACCCAGCAGAGGTGCCAAGGGTGAGGGGAACCTAGAATTGACAGTAGAGATTAGAGCTTTTCGGAGCAGCTGCCCCAGCTCTGCACCTACCTCTTGTTACACAAGGGAAAACAAATTTCTCATATGTTTAAACCACTGTGATTCAGCTTTCTGTTACACGCATTTCTGGCTGATGCAGTATTCCTAACAATAGCATATGCCTGGGTTTTGTTCTCTAATCCTATTTAGCACACCTTGCATTTTAATAGGACAATTCAGTCCCTTTGAGGTTGCTGTAAAAATGGATATATTTTATTTTATTCCTTCCATTTTAATTCGAGCTTACTATTTATTTGTTATTTCTGTTCCTTTTTCTTGTTTTTGCTGGCTTGATAATATGGCCATTTATTATCTCTTTTTCTTTTATTTTTTTAAAAGTATAATTTACATACAACAAATTGCACACATATTAGGTATACAGTTTAATGAGGGTTTTTTGTAGTTGTTGTTTGGGGTTTCTTTGCCTGGGCCTCATAGCTTGTGGAATCTTAGTTCCCCAACCAGGGATTGAATGCGGGCCCTTGGCAGTGAGAACATGGAGTCCTAACCACTGGACAGCCAGGGAATTCCCTCTGTTTTTCTTTTAGATTTTGGTGTTCTATAGAGCTAGCAATTACCTTTTCTTTTTCATATTCAGAAAAAAATACATAATCACAATTATATAATCTTCTATGAAAAACACCATCAATTTCTTCACATTAAGATGACTGATTGTAATTCTTTTACATCATGCTCCCCAAGCCCCAAAGAGATTTAAATGCTTTAATTTTTTTCCTCTCCACCTGCCCCTCCCCAAGTACCAGGCTGAGATCCTTCAGTATTTACAGTCACATATTATTATTAGTCTTCCTTTAGGATTCCCTTTTCCCCTCAAAAGTCTGTAGATATTATTACATCATCATTTAGTTCCAGTATTGCAGATGAGAAGTCCAGTGCCAGCCTCATTGATTTTCATTGTAAGTTACTTATTTTCCTTCTCTGGAGGTTGGTAAGCTTTATATGTATACTTGGTGTTTGGGTTTTTTTTTGGGGGGGGGTTGGAATTCAGTGACTCCTTAAAATCTTCTGATCAGGTCTTTGTTGGAAAAATTTCAGGGAAAATTTCCTCCATTGTTTTGTTTCATTATTGCCTGCCTCCCACTTCTTCCATTTGATGAATTTCCATTTTTCCAATAATAATAATTCCAATATTGAATAATTCAAATAGACAGATATTTGGTTGCCTCCATCATCCCCCCAACCTCTCTGATTTCACTTCATCATTTCCATCTCTTTAAATTTTTGATATGTGTTTTATTTCTCCATTTGGTATTCCACATCCAGTTGCACCAGTAACCTTCCTCTCCTTTGATTCATCTCCTGAAATGTTTAGTCTGAATATGAGATTTTCCTTCAATCCAGAACATGAGTGTGTGTGTGTGTGTGTGCATGCATGCATGTCACACTGTATCTGTGGCTCCTTCGGGTGTCGTTTTCATCATCAGTTTCTGTTCGGATTACCTTCTCTTTTCTCCTGTAGGTTTGTACTGGCTGTTCTCTGTGATACACCAGTTCTCTCTCTTTCTCATTTCGAAGACCCCGCAGGTACGTTGGTATTTTCCTTCGCTGGCTCCCCGGGGTGCGTGTTCAGCTGCTGGGGATCTGCGACAGGTCAGGCTCTTGAGTCATGGACCGCCCAGCAGTCTTTGCTCTTCTGGGTCAGCAGTGCTCCGGCTGGTGGGTCGCTGGTCCCAGAAGGACTCCCTCTACTCCTTAGTCTCCTCAGCTGGCATTTTCCCAGGGTAGAAAGGATTGAGCACACCGATTTACTCCCCCTCAGCTTTCTGAGCAGTGGAGCAGTGAGGCTGAAGAATACTCACAGGGGCAGGCATACAGCTCCCTCAGGAAGTTTTGGATTTGCATAAGCCAAGTGTTCCCAGATGTTACCTCTTTCCTTCTGACCATCACTCCTGGGGCCTGGGCCTCTGGTGGCCCGGCTCTCACTGAACTCAGACTAGCCCCCAGAGATCACTAGATCTTGCTTCTACCCTAAAACCTCAAAAAATGCTGGCCTCAAAAACAAAAAAGCTGCTGGCCTCAAAAAATGTTCAGTAGCTGGTTTTAAATTGAAAGATGAGGGCAGCAAGGATGTATTCAAGCAACCATTTCCCCAGAATTCAGAGGATACTTCCATATACAGTAAGTCCCCTACATACGAACCTTCAAGTTGAGAACTTTCAAAGATGCGAACGTGCGTTCCATCAGCATCAGGCGGGAGTGAAATTGCAGCTCACCCTCCATATCCTACTGCTGACGATCCTTCAGCTCTGCCATCTCCCACCTCCTCTCCCTCCTCCAGTCAGTAACTCTTCTTGCCTGTTCACTTGATGCCAGCCCCTGTATGCCAGCTGTTGTGCGGTACTACTGTACTTTTTTTTTCTGCCGAACACGGGCCTCTCACTGTTGTGGCCTCTCCCGTTGCAGAGCACAGGCTCCGGACACGCAGGCTCAACGGCCATGGCTCACGGGCCCAGCTGCTCCGCGGCATGTGGGATCTTCCCAGACCAGGGCACGAACCCGTGTTCCCTGCATCGGCAGGCGGACTCTCAACCACTGCGCCACCAGGGAAGCCCACTACTGTACTTTTCAAGGTACTGTACTGTAAGATTAAAAATGTTTTCTTTATTTTTTGTGTTTGTTTTTTACGTACTATTTGTGTGAAAAGTATTGTAAACCTATTACATTACAGTGCTGTGTAGCCAGTTGTGTTAGTTGGGTATGTAAGCTAACTTTGCTGGACTTACGAACAAATTAGTCTTATGAACTTGCTCTCAGAATGGAACTCATTTGTATGTAGGGAACTTACTGTAGTCAAAAGGCAGAGATACTATAGGCCATTTCACAGACTATAATGCAATAAAACCAGAGAACATCAACCAGAATAGCCAAAGAAAAAACAAAAACCTCACCACCACCAAGATCCCTATAGACATGAATATCCAAAATTCACTCTTTTAGCTACCATCAGGTTAGAGAGAAAATCAGAATAGAAATTATAAATTATTTTAATGAATAACAATGAGAACACAAAATATAAAAATCTTTGAAGTGTGACCAAACAGAAATTCAAAGGAAGAATTACAGATTTAAATAACTTTATTAGAAAAACAAATAAAAGATTTAAAATAATGAAGAGGTCCCAGGGAAAGATAGCAGATGGAATATTCAAGTCTAATTTTGGTCCCACTGAGACACCTATTAAAAATAGAGTAAAGGGATCTTATTTTCACCTTTATATTTTATAAAATTTCAAATCCCCAGAAAAGGCAGAAGAATGCTATGATAAACATCTCTATACGAACCATTTAGATTCACCAATTGTTATGATTTTGCTGTATTTGCTTTATTTCTCTCTTTTTATACATATATACACATTTTTTTCTGAATCACTTGAAAATAAGTTACCAATATTATGACCCTTCACTCGTAAGCATGTATCACTTAAGAATAAGGGCAATCCACAAACTCAAATAAATAAATGTTTCTTCAAATACAGAATGTACATTTTTATACATACATGAGCATTTACTAAAATTTATCATCCACTTGGCTATAAGGAAAATCTTGAAAAATTCAATAAATTAGATATTTCATAGGCTATCATCTCTGCTCATCATTCAATAAAAATGAAGTAAATAGTTTTTAAAGTCACCAAAATATGCTAACTACATGGAAATTAAGTCTAAGAAACACACTGTTTGGGAACACTTGAATCAAAGGAAAGAAAAATGAAATTACAAATTATCTAGAAAACAAAGAAATGGAGAATTCTTCATTGGAAAACTTATGGGAGATAGAAAAAATTTCAAAGGAAATTTTTTAGCCTTAAGTAACTTCATCAATAAATAGAAAGAACTTGATACTTTATATGATTCAGTTTAAGCATTGCTCAGATCCATAGCCACACCCTACACCGTACTCTTCTCCCCACCTGTCACCCCCTTACTCTCTCTGTCCCCAGGCACTGGCCTGCTTCAATGAACAGCTACCACCTTGAAAGACTGACTTGTATCTTCCCTCTTAGAGAAGAAATGAGGGCATCTTGTTCTTGTATGTGCTCCATAGGTTACAAGAGGGTGAAAGCAGATCTGAATGGTGCAAGGGGTAGAATTGCTAGCCTTAGGTTATGCGCCACCACAGATCTCTGTGGCATTCCCCTCTCAACCCCACTACTCACCAACCTCACCCCTAAATCATTTGCCTTGACTCCTAGATGGAGAGGCTCTACAGGGAACAGCAAGCTATTCCCTGGTCATTAAGCTAGGTCATGGCCTCTGCCATCAGCTGCACTACAGACTGAGGAACCCCACAGTAGCACAGACAGAAAGGGAGAGACAGACCACTATATGCAGTGGCCAGATTGGTCCAGGAGGCTCTGGCTTCCCCAGAGGCCAGGTAATACTGCCTGGATGCATCAGGTTAATGCCCTGTGGGGCAGACTTTGAACCACAGGAGATGGGGGACAGGAAGGACCCAATGGATAAATTCTTCTCACCTTCTCCTCTTGAGGGATGCTCTAAGACAGAGGAGTTCATACAACCTCTCTGAGGATGTACTGTGAGCCCAAGGAATTAGCCACACTGGTTACAAAACTGTGAGCCTCTCAGGAATGCAGCCTCTTACCTTTGCTCTCCTCCCTCCCTGCCTCACGTCTTCCTTCAACCTGGTTTCTGTTGTTCCACAAACCCGGTGAAGTGTTAGCATGTAAACTTTTGACACAGGCTCTATTTTCTGGGGAACCCAGGCTAAGACAATAGTCTCCTTGAGAAATAGAAAAAGAACAAGAAAATAAGCTGAAAAAAATGTAGGAAGAGAGAAATCATTAAGATGGAAGATATTTTTTAAATAGTAAGAAAAAATAAATCCCAAATCTCTTCTTGGAGGACAACCATCCCAGTATACCAGTCAGAGTTCTATAGTGAGTTCTATATTGCAAAAGAAGCTGATTCTGATGATTAAGGAGCAAGCAAGTTTTTAAAAGAGATATCGAGTAGCTCACAATGTCATTGTGAGGGCTGAAAAGCCAGACTCAAGGTTAAGCAATGCCCTGAACCATACCCAGTTCTGCCCGATGAGGAAACTGCTGCTGCTGTCACCACCCTCCCAAAGCCAGGACCTTGACCTTGAAACCACTGTTGGGGCTGCACTGTCAGAGCTCATTGCCTGTGCCATCTGGACCCATGGAAATGGAAACTCCATGTAGAACCTGATTCCCCGTGTAGCTCACTTCCCATTCATTCCAAGAAGGTCAAATACACACATCCTAATGGTGAGGGAGGCTGAGAATTTGAGTTCTGATGAATAATTTCTCCAAATATAAAAGGGCTATTCAAAAGATGATGGGAAGTGATGAATCAGACAGATGTCTACTCTAAGCAATAAAATAGATACACCTCTCAGGAGGCAGATAAAAGATAAGTGAAAGAGAACAAAAATGTTTAAAAAATAGTTCTGGCATGACCGATGATCTGGAATAGTGCTGTGCAATGGGAATATAATGTAAGCTGTGTATATAATTAAAATTTTTCTTTGAGCCACATTAAAAAGTAAAAAAGAAATATATGAAGTTAATTTTAATACTTTATGTAATCCAATATATCCAAAATCTTATGATTTCAACATGTAATCAATATAAAAGTTATTAAAGAGACATTTTTCTTTCTTTTTTCTTATATCAAGTCTTGGAAATCTGGTGTATATTTTAAACTTACAGCCCATTTCAATTCAGACCAGTCACATTTCAAATAACGTAATTGTCACACGCAGCTAGTGGATAGTATAGTGGATAGTGTAGGGATTGAAGAAATAAAATCAGAACCCTATTTCACATCATTTAAACAAAAATAAATTCCAAATGAGTTAAAGACAAATCTAAAAAATCAAACCATTAAAATCTTAGAACATCTGTAACACTATACCTACTTAGCCCTCAATCAGATCTTGTGACCCATCTGCAATGCAGATGGCAGATAAAGGGTTAATATCTATATATACAAAGAGCATCTGCAAATTAGTATCAGAATTAAACTGGCTAGACGCTCTCACTAGACTATTCATAGAAGAACAAATCCAAATGGTGAGTAAACCTAAAAAAATGTTCAACTTCACTAGGAGTCAGGGAAATGCAAATTACATAACAATGAGATATCACTTTACTCACATCACACTAGCAAATCAATCGGGAGCATGATAACACCTACTACAAGCTGGGAAGGGCCTCTCTTCACCACATTCCAGTAGCGATGACCTTGTTGGAGAGCAATCTGGTAATGTATATCAAAATAAAACAACTCCACATATTCTTTGACCCAGCAATTTCATGCCCAGGAATCCATCCCATTGAAATAAAAGCACCAGAATATATGTGGCTGTGGTTATTCACATCAACAATCAACATGATTGCAATAAAACCCTAAAAACAAAGTGTATACTCAGAAGAATAGTTGAATACTTTGTGGTACATTTATATCAGGACATGTTGCACAGCCATTAAAAAAGAATTTCTTAAACCTCTATCTAGTGACTTGAGGGAACTTTTATCTTTCATCTCTGCAAGATGCAGAGAAATGTACTATAAACTGCGGTTCTATTTCTGTAAGAGATATGGACAGAAATCTACATAGGTATATACATTTGCATCTGAGTTTATGAGCATGAAAAAATATAGAAGAATATAATCCATCTGCTAGCAAGGCTACCTGGGAGGAGGAAAAGCAGATGGTACAGATGGAGAGACAAACAGGAAGGGAGGAAAGAAAATATGAGAATAGGAGAAAAGTGAGAAGGGGGGTTAAAAGGAAAAAACTATTATTTCAAATAAGGACAATTTTTGTAAAAGTTATCACGTGTGTGTGAAAAGGGAAAACGTATCTCCATATAACTCTATTCTATACATCTTGTTAATCATGGTAACACCTTACATGACTTTCTGACTACTCGTTCTGTGGATTTCTAACAGGTAAGTTAAAAGTTTCTCACAAAACTGTGGATTTGTTGTTTTTTCTTGTAATTCTATCAGGTTTAGTATTATATATCTCAATTCTATGTTACTAGGCACATATAAGCACAAAGACTAAACTTATTGGTAGATTAAATATTTCATCAATATCTATTTTTGTCTTTTCAAATCATACTGATTATTTTTGCCTTGAAATCCATTTTGCCTAATGCTAAAATTGATGCTTTCCCTTTGCTGGCATTTGCCTGGAATACCTTTTTCCATCTCAGTGTTTTCAGTTTTTCTATATTGCCCTGTTTTTGCTGTCTCTTATAAAACATCACACGGTTTGACTTTTTAAACTCAAGTCAAGAGTCTTTGTCTTTTAACAGTGAATGTAATAGATTTACATTTATTATGGTTATTGATATATTTACACATGTTCTACCAATTTACCATGGCTTTTCTATTGCATATGCTGTTTTCATGCTTCTCTTTCACCCCTGCTTTTTGGTTAGTTGATGATGGAGGACATTTTGTTTGTCCTCAATTAATTTTTCTTCTGATGACTTGGAAAATATATATTCTGTTCCTATTATCTTTATATCTTTGACACACATTGTTAAGCATATTCTTAATCAACATCTAGAGTTAATTAACATCTGTATCTTCCCACTAAATAAAATGAGAATCTTAGCATGCTTTTACTTTTCTCTCCTACCTCCTTCCCAGATTTCATACCTCTCAACCCCATGTTATCATCTTAGCTTTTAGTTAATTATTATAAGTAAAGATATTTATTTAGACTTAAAAATAAACCTTTCCCAGCAGCGTGCAGAATTATAAGGCTGTCTGCAGAGATGTGAAAAATGGCAACAAGTGAAAGTATCAGCATCTTTAGTTCAGCATCCTTGGCTGTGGATTCACTTTTACCTGAGAATCCTCTGCAGGAACCATTTAAAAATGCTTGGAACTATATGTTGAATAATTATACAGAGTTCCAGATGGCAACATGAGGATCCCTCATAGTTCATGAGGTCCTTTATTTCTTGTTCTGTTTACCTGCATTTTTGTTTCAATTTATACCTTACATGAAAAAGTACAAAATTCAAAAGGATAAACCAGAAACGTGGGGAAATCAATGGAAATGTTTTAAAGTACTTCTCTTTAATCACTTTTGTATCCAGCTTCCTTTGATTTGTGGAACCTATTATTTTACAGAGTATTTCAATACTCCTTATGATTGGGAAACAATGCCAAGATGGTACATGCTTTTGGCAAGATGGTTTGGCTGAGCAGTGATTGAGGATACCTGGCACTACTTCCTGCATAGGCTCTTACACCACAAAACATTCTATAATCATATTCATAAAATTCATCATGAGTTTCAGGCTCCATTTGGAATGGAAGCTGTATATGCACATCCTCTGGAAACCCTAATTCTTGGAACTGGATTTTTTCATTGGAATCATGCTTTTATGTGATCCTGTTATTCTTCTCTGGGCCTGGGTGACCATTCGTTTGATAGAAACTGTTGATGTCCATAGTGGTTATGACATTCCTCTCAACCCTTTAAATCTCATTCCTTTCTATGCTGGTTCTCGGAGTCACGATTTCCACCACATGAACTTCATGTTTCGACATTTACATGGTGGGATAGACTTTTTGGAACAGACTCTCAATTTACTGCCTACAATGAGAAGGTGAAGGTTGAGAAAAAGACTGAATAAACATCTCACATAAACCTTCCTGAAGATACACATTTCCTGAATTGAAGCTAGTAGCTAACATTGCTTCTGGGGAGGGGAAATAAACATGTCTTGGTTGCTAAGTGATAAAAAGAACATTAACAACTTTTAATTATCTTCCTAGTGGGAACTTTTATATGTTTAAGTACAGTTTCCCTGAGGAAGCTTTAAAGGCCATGTTGCTAACCTCACAAAAAGGATTTAAGTAATGGAAGGAGTATTAATGTAGGTCTTTTCCCCAAGTTGTACTATGGGCCTGAAGCTGAAATTGGTCTTCAAACCTTTTATTTTATTTTACTTTTTAAATTTATTTTTATTTATTTATTTTTGGCTGCATTGGGTCTTTGTTGCTGAGCGAGCGGGCTTTCTCTAGTTGCAGTGAGTGGGGTCTACTCTTCGTTGTGATGCGCGGGTTTCTCATTGTGGTGGCTTCTCTTTGTTTTGGAGCATGGGCTCTAGGCGCGCGGGTTTCAGTAGTTGTAACACATGGGCTCAGTAGTTGTGGCTCGCGGGCTCTAGAGTGCAGGCTCAATAGTTGTGGTGCACAGGCTTAGTTGCTCCGTGGCGTGTGGGATCTTCCCAGACCAGGGCTCGAACCCGTGTCCCCTGCACTGGCAGGCGGATTCTTAACCACTGTGCCACCAGGGAAGCCCTCTTCAAACCTTTTAAATATATAGTGGCCATTTCAAGAACTCTTAGTAGCATTGAACTTTAAACACTTTTTTGGAATTTGCTTAAAGATCAAATGCCATGGGTTGAACCACACCAATCTGTATAGTGTGAGTGAGTGCTAACTCTGAAATAGACAGCACCGGGAATTTCTACTCTTATCTGGAGCTGACCAGTTTGGGGTGATTCTCTTTCTTTGAGAAGTCCTTTTTGATTACAATGTACTACTCTTATCTATAAATTAAGGCATTTCTGAATTGATGAAAGACTATTTTAGTCTAAAGGTTTTCAGGTTACTTGAATTTTTTAAACACTGGGCTTTATTTCTGCTACTTACCCTTTCATTTTTGTGTACCAAGTTTTCATTATACTTAAAGCTGTATCTTGAAACTTTGTGTACTGACTTGCTGTATTTGCACTTGAAGCTATTGAAACAAATGATTTTGTTTGATTAAATAAATAAATAAACCTTTCTGGTTTCCTTGCTTACCTGTGCTTCTTATATCACACATTTTCTTCCTAAATTCATTTTCTCTTTGTTGGAGTATATCTTCTACACCAGTGGGTTCTCAACCAGAGGCTATCCTGCACCCCTTCCCAATGTAGGGGTGTTTTGTATTGTCATAGTGATTGAGGAGGAATGCTACTGGCATTTAGTGGACGGCAGTGAAAGACACTAAGCAACCTGCAGTGTGTGGATCCGTCTTACACGATGAACAATTGTTCCACCCAAAAATGCCAGCAGGACCCTGTTGAGAAATGCTGTTCTGTATGGACTGTGAGTTGCAAACTTTTTTAGTCTGCTTGTGTCTTAAAATGTCTTTATGATGCCCTTACGTTTGCTTGATAGCTTGGTTGGGTAAAGAATCCTAAATTCACAGTATTTGGCCAGAGAAATTTGGAGATATCATTCTGTTGTTTTCTTGCTTACAAAGTTGCAAATGAGAAGACTGGTGATTGTATTCTCATTCCACCCTAGATAATTTTATTTCACTTCCTTTTTATCCTTGGTGTCCTGAAATTTCATCATGATGTAATTAGATGTAGGCCTTTGACAGTCTTCTTATAAATTACAGGACACAATTCCTGTGAACTGTAGAGGACCTAAACTAGGTCCTCTCAATATAAGAGCTCATGTATTTAAGTTTTAAGAAAATGGCTTGAATTATTGCCTTGCTTCAGGGATTCTCTCCTTCCTTTGTTTTCTTCTTTTATTCTGTAACTCATGTTAAGCAGACAGTGAACTTGTGCATCTCTTTCTTAATACTTTGTTCATACTTCCCATGTACTTCTTCTTTTGCACTGCATCTTGGGAGACTTCCTTAGCTTGATCTTCTGGTTCACTAACTAACTCTTCAAACTATTTTTCCCTTCAACCCATCTATTGAATTTTTATTTTTAAAAGAATTATTAGTTTTATTTTAAAAAGAAAAAACTTTTTCATTTACAAAACTTTGGGGTGCTTTTTAAAAAAATTGATGTGATAAGCTCTCTCATGTGACCAGGCTTTTCATGATACTTTTCCTATAGTCTGGTTCTATTTGCTTTCTTAACTCTGTTTCATCACCTGTTAACCAGGAGTAATAATACCTACCACTCCATTTCATTGTGATGATTAGAGTTAACATAACACGATGCCTGGTATGTAGTGAGCTAAATACCTATTGGCTGAATATACAAAGCAGAATAATAAATGTAAAATACCTGGCACATATATAGTAGGCCCTCGTTAAATGGAAGCATGTTACCATTATTATTATTATCTCTGTTAGTATTTGCTGAGACAGTGGCATTCAAGGATTTTACATTCTTGGTTTCAACCAGGTGAGAACACCGCCACATCTCCCACGCCCAGATCCACGACACGGACTGCTTTGTAACTTTGCCGAGGCACGAACTTGAACTACAAATTGGCAGGCTGGTGAGTGGGAGTGGGAATCTGCCCAGCATCTGTCTCCCAAAATGGCTTTTTATGTTTTTATTTAATATGTGAAACCAGTTAACCCTCACCACCACCCTGAAAGGCAGATGTCATTATCCCTATTTTATAGGATGATAAACCTGAAGAAATTACAAGCTCTATTCACAAGGCAGTGGTTTAGGCATCTGGGCTCGGCAGTCAGACAGATGGAGTTCTTTCTGAATCAAGAAATGGATGCTCTGAACCTCGGTTTCTTCTGTAGAGTGGGCCTTACAGGGCCTCTTGCGTCAAATCCGTTGGAATGCCACTTGTCACACATCATTCAATGCCAGCACAAAGGCCACTTCCAAGGATTAGAACCATTCGGGCTGAACTCTTGCCACATCCTACCACTTCCTCTGTTCCTTCATTCACTGGAGGCATCACGCTTTACTGGGAATCAGCTAACTTGTGGGTGCTCCTGTGCCCACCACCGGAGTGGGGACAACCGGAGAGAAATATGAAGTGACTTCCCCAAATCTTAGAAGTAAGGCTGCCCTCTGGTAAGTAAATGATAAGACAAACCAAAACACGGGCTAGAAACAGAGATATAGAATGTCACCTATTCAGTTATCAAGCTATTGTCTCTCAGCTGAAATCCAACTTTCCACACGCTGCTTTGTGGTGCTGGCGCTGGGATTCTGAGAACTGCACTGCGGCTTTGCCAGCAGCCCCCTTCTAGTCTCTGCTGAGGGGAAGGGGGAGTACTCACAGGAGCTGCAAGACTAGAAGAGGAAAAGGACCTGCTCTTCCCCATTTTTTTTTTTTTTTTTTTTTTTTGCGGTACTTGGGCCTCTCACTGTTGTAGCCTCTCCCATTGCGGAGCACAGGCTCCGGACGCGCAGGCTCAGCGGCCATGGCTCATGGGCCCAGCCGCTCCGCGGCATGTGGGATCTTCCCGGACCGGGGCACGAACCCGTGTCCCCTGCATCGGCAGACGGACTCTCAACCACTGCACCACCAGAGAAGCCCTAACCCATTTTTTAAAAAATTTATTTTATTTATTTATTTTTGGCTGCGTTGGGTCTTCGTTGCTGTGCGCGGGCTTTCCCTAGTTGTGGATAGTGGTGGCTACTCTAGTTGCGGAGCACGGGCTCTAGGCATGTGGGCTTCAGTAGTTGTAGCTCGCGGGCTCTAGAACGCAGGCTCAGTAGCTGTGGCGCAGGGGCTTAGTTGCTCTGCGACATGTGGGATCTCCCCGGACCAGGGCTTGAACTCGTGTCCCCTGCATTGGCAGGCGGACTCTTAACCACTGCACCACCAGGGAAGCTCTCCCATTTTCTTTCGTGGGATTCCTGTGAGCACCACACCAGCATCACTCATTGACCTTGGCAGTGGCCATTTCTTCCTGTAACACCCGTTGAATCCAGTTTGCAGGTTTTTAAACACTTACAGAAGGCTTCTTATGCCCCTGCAGACACCAGCACCTGCCGTGCAGCACCCCGTCGTCAAAGGTCTGCATCCCATACTCATAGCCCCTCCTCTGAGCTCAGACGCCAGCACAAGCTGCCCAGGAACCCCTCCTCAGAGGTTTCTGAAACCACGTCTAAGTTTTAATAACGCCAACGTCTTTCCTTTGTTTCTTGAGCCTTAGAGGTGGTAGATGCTTCCTGCAGTCACTGCCTCTGTGAGAACTTCGAGTTCTTTGGATCCTTTTTTAGTTATCTGCTTAACAACTTTATACCTAGTTAACAATGCTTTATATTGATTGATCTCTTTTAAATAACTGGTGTGGTTTCTAACTCCTGACTAGATAAACCCTGACTCATACATAGCCTGGAAGGGGTGGACCATCCCCCAGGCCAAGATGTGACCCTACATCTAAATGAAGACATAAAATCTCCATGGAAGTGGGTGAACTTCAAAAGAGGATTGGTCGGGCTTCCCTGGTGGCGCAGTGGTTGAGAGTCCACCTGCCGATGCAGGGGACGCAGGTTTGTGCCCCGGTCTGGGAAGATCCCACATGCCGCGGAGCGGCTGGGCCCGTGAGCCATGGCTGCTGAGCCTGTGCGTCCGGAGCCTGTGCTCCGCAACGGGAGAGGCCACAACAGTGAGAGGACCACGTACCAAAAAAAAAAAAAAAAAAAAAGAGGATTGGTCAGCCACTGAAGACTGGACCAGCGAGAGCCAGCAGCACAAACCCCAGCAGGACATCCTCAGTGACAAGAGGACAAACCATCGCCATCTGTAGCCTGGATGACTGTAAAGAGCTCTGCTGGAGGATGAGACCAGCACTCAGTACGGCAACCAGCTAGATTTAGTGCTTCCTTATGTACAGGAGCACATGGCTGCTCAGCATAGTCTCATGAGCAAAGCAAACGGTTAATCTTACATAGGTTTGGGGAAGAGTTTGCTTCGGGATTATGTTGGTTCCAAAAGCAGGAGTGGGGTGATGCCAGCCTTAGAAGCATGTTCCTTTCAGTGAATCCACTGCAGATTGGCTGGTTTTCAAAGCACAGACTGTCACTGATTGGTTGGTTTCAGAGTCAGGATCAGTGACGTGAGTTGCCCTTGACCTGTTAGGCAGGTTTAAGACCAGTTCTGTTGTTTATTGATTACTAGGACTATAGAAAAATCAGTCTTTTCCTAGGAGTGCACAGGCTTTTTAATATTCACATCCCATTTGGTCCTCCTGCTTCCATCTTTGAATCCTACCAGCCATTCTCAACACAATCTGCTCACAGCACCCAAGAGATCTTTTTGCAAAACTCAGATTGGATCGTGTCATTCCCCTGCTTCCAACCCTCTCATGGATTCCTGTTGCACGTAGAACAAAACTGAAACTCTCCACAGCAGAGCTGACAAGACCTGCATTGGCTGGCTTCTCCCTGCCCTTCTCTTCCCTTTGTTTGATCTAATGACCCAGTTCAAGTCAGGATCTCTCCTACCTCCAGGTCTTCCCACATTGCTGGCCCTTCTGCCTGGAACACTCTCCCCTTCACCCTTCACCTGGAAAACTCCTATTCATCCATCAAGTCTCAATATAATCATCACCTCCTCAGAGAGAACCTCCATGACGGTGCAGTCCTCCTGCTTTAGTTGCTGAAATGTGGGGAAATGAGCCTAATCATTCTCCTATAACATTTATCTCTGTTTATAATAACACATTTTTAAATTAATTAATTAATTAAGCTAGTTATTTGCTTGTTTGTTTGCTGTCTATCTCCCCTGCAGGGCTATGAATGCTCTGAGGGCAGAGACTGCGTTTGTTTTGCTCACCACTATACAACCAGTGGCTGGTGTACACTTAGCACTCAGCAAATATTTGTGGAAAGAACAGATAAACTCTCAAGTAGGGGAGTCTTCCTAAAATAAACAGGAGCCCCTCCACATGGTCTCCTCCGCCAGCCAGACCTCCACGGCCAGGCCCTCTAGCAAGATTAATTTTCTGACCATGGCATGTGGGATCTTAGCTCCCCGACCAGGGATCAAACCTGCGACCTCTGTAGTGGAAGCATGGAGTCTTAACCACTGGACCTCTAGGGAAGTCCCAAGAGTGGGTCTTCATTTCTTCTACCATGGCCACCTCAGCTTCTCAAGAAACAGGCACCTGCTCCAGACAAACCAGGCCAGTTCAATAACACTCATGGAGGTGTTTAGGGAGCAAAGGAAGCATCGGCCAATACAGGAACCCTCACCCCACAGCCAGGCTCTGATCTCTAGGGCTGGGCTTACAATTAGAGGGATGAAGGCAAGGGATAAGGAGTCAAAGGGGCCCTGGGGGGCTTCCCTGGTGGCGCAGTGGTTGAGAGTCCGCCTGCCGATGCAGGGGACGCGGGTTCGTGCCCCGGTCCGGGGGATCCCACGTGCTGCGGAGTGGCTGGGCCCATGAGCCATGGCCGCTGAGCCTGCGTGTCTGGAGCCTGTGCTCCGCAACGGGAGAGGCCACAGCAGTGAGAGGCCCGCGTACCGCAAAAAAAAAAAGGGGGGCCCTGGGTCAGCAAGGCTACCCCACTCTCCCCCTACACCCAACACACACACACACACACACACACACACACACACCACATCTGTTTGGCCATTAATAACAACCCCCAATGACCGAATGCCTACTCAGAGCTACAAGCAGAAACTTTACTTGGTTTTACCTCATATCCTCCCTCACCAGCCCCACGAATCAATTTCTAGTATTATCCCTATTTTACAGATGAGGATAATACATTTCAGAGAGGTCAAGCAAACTGCCTGAGGACCCACGGTAAAGATGGCAATACTCAGCCTGCATAGCCATAGCTGTCGTTAAAGTAGTGAAATTCCCACGCATTATCAGCTGGTAAATAGTAGATGCCTCAAACCCCTGAGCGTTTTCTCCACTCCCCCAGCAGCCCTGACCTCTCCCGCCACCTCTAACCCCTTCACCTCCCCACATTCCAGTAACTAAAGGGTTAAAGCAACGCGGCCCTGGAAGGGGCAGAGAAATCCTCTAGGAATCTTCTCCAGGAGCTGTCTGTTCTGGTCCGTCAGAAGTCAAGCCTCACTGGCTGCTAAGTATTTCACATTATTATTTAGGATGCTCTGCTTCTGTTGTAACTAAGATCTTCCCGCTGGAGAAGTAGATCCAGGGAGCCCAGCTTCGCGTTGGCCAGGGCCTTATCTCTGGTTTGGAGGGATGCAGTGGGCTGTAAGAGCAGTCCCCCGCCCCCTTCCCCGCCCTCACTTGAGACCAGAAAGCAGCAGATTCACCACCAAATCCTAGTATGCTTACCATTTTCTAAGAAATTATTGAGCCATTGCTGTGTGTCCGCTCTCAGTGAAGCCATTTACAGGGTACTTGCTGGGGCGGGGGCGCGGGGAGGGCGCTTCGGATCTAAAGAATGGCCATTTGGTGGTTTCCAGGGCATGGACGCCAAGGTTAGAGTCCACTTGCTCAAGCCCCAGACCTGCCACTTAAGAGCCGTAGAGCAAATGACTTAACCTCTCTGTGCTTCAGTTTCCTCATGTGAAAAATGGGAGTAAATAGTTCTGACATCAGCGGGTTGGGGTGAAGGTTCAATTAGATGCAGTATGTAAAAGTCCCTAAGAGTAAATAAAATTAATGTAAAATCCTTAAAACAGTGCCTGTCCCTACCCTAATGGTATATCGGTAAGTGGTAGCTATTAGTTCTGTTTACTAGGTGTGCTAGCCATTTTGCAAATCTCCCTGAATACACTGAATAGGGTCCCCTGATGCCCTGCCGCAACACGCGCCCGCGCGCGCGCGCGCACACGGAGCTACGGATGCTGGTAGACGATTTCCTACGCCAGCAGAGGGCTCCGGGCTCACACAAGTGGCTGGAGCAGGTCCCTGCTGGGACTGACAGCTGACAGCTCACCAGGGCCTCCACCTCTCACGCCCTGCTCCGCTTCCGCTCACACACATACAAGGTAAGCCCCCAGTTCCTGGAAGAACGATCTTCGCAAATTTAAGTTATCGTGAGTTATGTGAGCCCCCAACCTGCAAGAACTGAAGCTAGACTTGCTGTCTGCCTCCTGCCCTTTGCTTCCCACTGGAAGAACCAAGTCACCATGACTTCTCTTAATGACGCTTTAGTCGCCTGGTTTAGTCATTTTTCTTCTCTTTCTGAGGCAGAGAGATGTCAATGTTGCAGGAGAGACCCAGGTCTTGAAATTAGAATTGGATTTTAATATTGGCTTCATCACTCCACCACATAACCCTGGGCAAATGGCTAACTCTCTGTGCCTCAGTATCTTCATTTGTATAATAAAGGTAATAAGAGTATGTACTTCATAGGAATGTGAGGATCGAAGGAGATGAACTTGGGTACAAAACAGGCTGTGTGGCAAGTTTCTTTGCGTCTCTAAACCTCAGTCTTCCACATCTGTAAAATGGGCACCCTGGGGCTTCCTTGGTGACGCAGTAGTTAAGAATCCACCTGCCAATGCAGGGGACACGGGTTCGAGCCCTGGTCCGGGAAGATCCCACATGCTGCAGAGCAACTAAGCCCGTGTACCACAACTACTGAGCCTGTGCGCCACAACTACTGAGGCTGTGCGCCACAACTACTGAAGCCCGCATGCCTGGAGCCCGTGCTCCGCAACAAGAGAAGCCACCGCAACGAGAAGCCTGCACACTGCAACGAAGTGTAGGCCCCGCTCGCCGCAACAAGAGAAAAGCCTGCACACTGCAACGAAGACCCAATGCAACCAAAAATGAAATAAAAAATAATAATAATAAATAAAAGGACACCCCAGAGCTCCATTGAAAATTGGCAGTTTTTTTTTCTTTTTTATAAATTTATTTATGTATTTTTTTTTGGCTGCGTTGGGTCTTCACTGCTGCGCGCGGGCTTTCTCTAGTTGCAGCAGGTGGGCTACTCTTCGTTGTGGTGCACGGGCTTCTCATTGCGGTGGCTTCTCTTGTTGAGGATCACGGACTCTAGGCCCATGGGCTTTAGTAGTTGTGGCTCACGGGCTTAGTTGCTCCGCGGCATGTGGGATCTTCCTGCACCAGGGCTCGAACCTGTGTCCCCTACATTGGCAGGCAGATCTTAACCACTGTGCCACCAAGGAAGTCCCTAAAATTGGCAGTTTTAAATGAGATCGTGTATGTAACAGTCCCCAACATAAGTCTTGGCACATGGTAGACCCATAATAAATATGGGTTCTATTTCTTTTAGCAGATAAATGTAAGTTTTGATTTTTATGAGCCACGATATCAGAAATCCTTCTGATATGGTGGCAGGAATTGTATTTCAACAATAATTGTTTGTGAGAAGGGATATGCTTAACTTATGAGTGTTTAGGAAGATTCAAACATAGCATGAGTCAAGTTCATAGAGACCAGTTATCCATGGTGTCTTTTTATTTGATGGTGCAATACATAAGATACTGACCATGTACTATGTACTAGATATGCTCTAGGTGCTGGGAATATAGCCAGGAACAAGACTATCAACATCCCTGCTATCATGGAGTCTATAAGTAATGTGGAAGTCAGAAAACAAAGTAGTAATATGACATCAAGTGCAATAAAGGAGATTGGAGCAGGATAAGGAAACAGTGGGGTTGGAGGGGCTGGATCAGAGAAGATAGGGTGGTCAGGGAAGACTTGCCTGAGGAGGTATTAGAGCATGACCTATTGAATAAAGTGAAGAAGGGAAGCCCAGCCACTGGACTCTTGCTCCAGGGACCTTGACTCTGATCAAAGAAAGGTCTGATCTGATGGGTTTCCCTGGTGGCGCAGTGGTTGAGAGTCCGCCTGTCGATGCAGGGGATATGGGTTCGTGTCCCGGTCCGGGAAGATCCCACATGCTGTGGAGTGGCTGGGTCCATGAGCCATGGCCGCTGAGCCTGCGCGTCCGGAGCCTGTGCTCCGTAACGGGAGAGGCCACAACAGTGAGAGGCCCGCGTACCACAAAAAAAAAAAAAAAAAAAAAAAAAAAAAAAAAAAAAAGGTCTGATCAAGAAAGGGGAGAAAAGGATAGAGCTAATGCATTTTGCCTACCTAAACGCCCAAAGCATCTCCAGGCTCTGTGCTTTTCTAAGCCTAGTCCTCCAGCTTCCTGTCACCTCTGTGAATTAGCTACTAGCCTGCCAACATACTCCTTTTCTACTAAAATTAGCCAGAGTTGGTTCCTGAAACTTGCAATTAAAGAACCTGCACTGGCAAATCAGGGGGAAAAGAGACAAAGTATTGTAAAGCTAAAGTGAATGATTTATTCCGTGGATAAATGTGTACTGAGCAGGGCCAGGACTAGGGTGAAGCAAGTGAGATACCCAGGGCACAAAATTTAAGGAAGCGTTCACTCAACACCCTCCCCCCCCAAAAAATCAGTGGCTTAAAGAACAAGGATTACTTCTCTTTCACATGAGAGGATGAAGTGATCTAGAATTGTTCCAGGTCAGCAGGTAGCTCCATTCAGGGACACTGGCGCTTTCTATTTGGTGATCCTGTCACCCCCTAGCACATTATCATCATCACAAGGCCGGGAGAAGGGGTTTTGGCGGACAGCTAGCAGACTCCACGGAAGTCATTGCCCACGTGGAGCCTATTTTCCAGCAGATTCTATTCTTAGTAATAAAAGGCTGCTGGGGAAACATACTCACAGACTAGAGAACGAACTTATGGTTACCAGGGGAGGGGAGGGGGGAGAGTTAGAGAGTTTGGGATTGACATGTACACACTGCTATATTTAAAATAGATAACCAGCAAGGACCTACTGTATAGCACAGGGAACTCTACTCAATATTATGTAACAACCTAAATGGGAAAAGAATTTGAAAAAGAATAGACACATGCATATGTGTAACTGAATCACTTTGCTGTACACCTGAAACTAACACAACATTGTTAATGAACTATACTCCAATGTAAAATAAAAAGTTTAAAAAGTGATAAAAATATAAAAGGCTGCTGGGTATAAGCCCTTGGGGGTTCAGGGAGGGAGAGGTGTTTATGGGCTGCAGTAAATGGGGAAGGCAGGAAGAAGTGGGAGAATGTTCCTGAAGAGGGGAACTACAGGAGTTACCCCTGGAGCCTGGGAAAGGTAAAATGAACTTGGCCTGTCATCTTGCAATGGGGCAGGGAAAAGATCTGCTAGACAAAGGTGGAACTCTCATGCCTTCTCACAACCCAGTTTTGTAGTCAGAAGATGAATTTGGGAATGAGGAAAGCTGGACCTGAGTTCTAGTTCCTGAGTTGACCTTAGGTATACTCCCTAACTTTGCCAAGCCTTTGATTTTTCTTTGTAAAATGATGAGGATGATAACATCATCAACAATAATAATTCAGGCTTCCCTGGTGGCGCAGTGGAGAATCCGCCTGCCAATGCAGGGAACACAGGTTCGAGCCCTGGTCCAGGAAGATCCCACATTCCGTGGAGCAGCTAAGCCTGCGTGCCACAACTACTGAAGCCCGTGCCCCGCAACAAGAGAAGCCACCACAATGAGAAGCCCATGCACCACAACGAAGAGTAGCCCCCGCTCGCCGCAACTAGAGAAAGCCCGCATGCAGCAACGAAGACCCATTGCAGCCAATAAATAAATAAATAATTTAAAAAAAAATAATTCATTAATAATTAAAAAGAAGAGTATGAATAATAACAATGTTGCTGTGAGGATTCCACAAAGCAATGGTCAGTAAAAGGCTTTGGTAACCAAAGCACTGTAGACTGGGGGTGGGCAACTTACAGCCACAGGCCAACGCCTATTTATTCTGTAAATAAACCTGCATTGGAACACAGTCACCCTCATGGGTTTACATTGTCTGTGGCTGCTTTCACACTACAACAGCACAGCTGAATAGTTTTGACAGAGACTGTATAGCGAAAAGCATTCACTATCTGGATATTTATGGAAAGTTTGCTGGTGACTTCTGCAAGGGCTGTAGTGATGTTAGCTATTACTAAGCCTCAACCTCCGTAAGCACCGTTGTATTCACCAGTAAAAGAGGACTAATAAATACCATCTTCAGTTCCAAGATGTTTTGAGGATCAAATGAAACAATATATGTAAAACTGCTTTTCAGATGCTTTGCAGACTGTGAAGTGCTATATAAATGGCAGTCGTTATTTAGTGTCTTTGCTGAGTATCAGTTTCATTATTTAGTCTCTCCCTTGAGCATCTATAAAAAGGACAACAAAATACCCACCCCTCGGGGTGGTTGTAAGGATCTGTGAGACAAAATGGTTAGAGCATAGACTTTAGAATCAAACAAGCACGAGCTGGCCTCTTGCTCTGCCCATCACTAGTTGTACGATCAGGGGACCCACATAACACCTACATCATAGTTGCTGTGAGTGTAAAGGGACGTGGCACGAGTGAAGCGCTGGAGCAGTGCCCGGCCTTGTTCCGATCTGCAGGTGCAGTGACGAATACTACCTCCCACGGGTCCCTACCAACAGTACAGCTGAGCTGTACCTCTCTGCCTCTGCTCCGCGCCCACGGTCAGCCCTGGGTGCCGGTATAATTAGCTCCGGCTCGGTGGTGAGCAGCCGCGGCTGCTCAAAGCCTCTGACACGACTGTCACCTCCCACTCAGTTCTCCAAACCACAGTTATCCCACTGTTGAGTGCGTTACATGCCTGCTGGGCACCGGGCTGAGTGCCACCAGAGGACATCTGAGCCCTCAAAACCTCTGATTTATCACAAGGAACACGGACTGTGCCAAAAGAAAAGTTTCGGGGAGCGATGAGGGGATGGGGGGAAGAAATGCAGCCTCTTGCGTTTGCTGAGAAATCCCATTCTTCCAAAACCCATAGCCCGCGGCGGGGGAGACAGCCTGTGTCTTTAAGAGGCCTCCGCTAGCAGGGCGGGGACCGGCGGCTCCTCACTCCCAGCCCCAGCAGCTGGTCCCGCCCTCTTTTGAGTGACAGGCAACCAACCCAATTGAAGAAGGAGAGTTCAGCGTGACGGCGAACTGGAGCAATAGGAGCCCGGGTCGGCCTGCGTGGGGCGGGGCCCCGGGAAGGCGGGGCCGGCGGAGGCTAGTGGAGCGGCGGCTGGGAGACCTGGGCGCGGGAGCTGGGCCTAGGTCGGCTCCCTGGTGAGTGTGGGACGCGCCGGGGGTTGGGGCGCGCCAGGCCGCGGGGAGGGCGCTGGCCCGAGGGACGCAGGGCGGAGAGGCCGGGCCGGGAAGTAGGCGGAGGGCTGCGGCCTGCTTCAGCCCAGGGGCCTGGGGGGCTGGAGAGGGCCGGCCTGGGATGCACCGCGCAGGTTCGACAAGCCCCTGAGGGGTCGCGCGGCCCAAGTGGGTCCGCCGGGCCCGAGGGTCACTGGGTCCCCGACCCAGAAGGGTCGACGACCAGGCCTAGAGGAGCAGGGGCTGGGCCGGGTAGGGGTCGCGGGGTAGCGGAGGAGGAGGGTGGGAGGATGGGACCCGGGGGCGAGACGAGACGGTGCGGGGAAGGAGGGGACGGGAGAGGGACCAGATGGGAGAGGGCTTGATAGGAGCCCAAAGGGTGTTTGGGGCTGGGTGGCACCCACCCGAAGCCTCGGAGTCTCCCTTGACATCGCCACCCCCTCCTACACACACAGACACTGCTCATCACCCCGCCCCGTCGATCCGGCCGGCTCAGTGACCCCCCAGACCGTCTACTTGCATCTCCGCCGCTTCCCTCTCAGTTCAGGCCTCTCTCGCCTCTTACCTGCATTGATGCAGTGTCCATAACCGATCTGCACACAGGCACTTGCGCCGCTCCCCAGCGGGCCTCGCACCGTGGTCAGAGGGATCTTTTCCAAATACAGATCTGATCCGGACGCTCGGTTGCTTGTAACTGGCTGGCTTCCACCTCCTGCAGGGCCAGCCCCAGATCCTCACCCAAGCCCTGGAGATGGACTCCCACCGACCTCTCCTCCCTAGTCTCAGTCTACTAACCCCTCTTGCCCAATTCTCTTGTCACACTGGTCTTTTCGTGTTCCTTCTACATACCAAGCCCTGGCCCAACTCAGGGTCTTCACCCTTAGCCTTCCTGCTCCCTGGGCTTATCTTCCCCGCCTGGCTTATTCCAGTCAACTCCTCTTTATCTTTCAAATCTCCACTCAAGTATCACTTCCCCAGGAGGAGTCCCTGGTCCTCGATTCCCCCACCAAGTGAATTCCCCACTTTCATCACCCTCTGTACTTCTCCTTCACAACACTTGAAGAGCTGCAGTTTTACATTTATTTATGAAAATATTCATGTCTGTCTGTTCCCACCAGATAATTAGGTCCACAAGGAAAAAGATAGTGTCTGCTTTTGCTCCGTGTATCTCCAGCATCTTGCCCAGAGCCAGGCACTGTAAATATGTACTAAATGAATGGAGGACTTGGCTCTGGCAGGAGGAAAAGGTGTGAGTCGTCTCTGATGTCCTACACAAAAACTGTGCCAGGCTCTGTGCTAGAATAATGCTGTCCAGTGGAAAGATAATGCAATATATGTAGTTACAAAATTTTTAGTAGCCACATGAAAAAAGCAAAAAGAAACAAGCGACATTACTTTTTGTAATGTATTTTACTTAACCTAATAGATTCCGGAATGATATTATTTTGACATATACTCAATGTTAAAAACATTATTAATATTTCACATTTCTGTGTGTGCACTAAGCCTTTGAAATCTGGCCTGTGTTTTACACTTAAAGCCCATCTCAGCTCATGGTAAACACATTACAGGTGCTCAGTAGCCACACATAGGGGTGAGCAGTGCTAGAAGCTTTACGTACCTGTGGCATTTAATTGCCTTTAACCTTTTGAGATAATTATTGTTGTCTGCATTTTACTAATAAACATAATGAAGCTCCTAGAAGCTATGTTGCCTGCCAGCAGTCATCCTAAAGTTTGTGAATGGAGGAGGCAAGATGAGGACCAGGACCTCCATCTGTTCATCTGGAGTTTGGTCCTTCTGTACCCTATGCTGCCTCAAGGAGGTGCCAGGGGGGTTTGGGGGTGCAGGAAGTGGGGGCTAAACTTCTAGAAAACAATGGCACCTGTGGGTATATGCATATTCGGTTTCATCCACGCAGAGACAGTGTGTCTGGGTGCATCAGTACCACCTGCCTAGGTGGCTCAGGAACAAGTGGATTTGATGCAGTTGAAGAAAAAACCTGCAAGGCCAGTGCTTCTTGATCCAGTCACCGGAGCTCAGCACAGTCAGCACCAACTCAGCCTGGTCCCAGGACCTGGGTAGAAAAATGTACCCAGACCGCAGCATCTTGTACAGGGCCTGAGTTAACAGTCTGGCTGTTCAGTTCAACAGTTGCTCACTGAGTTGAGGTCCCCACTACCGGGAGGCCAGCACTGTTCTAGGCCATTTAGGGTGATTGGGGAGTATAGATCACAGCCCTCATCTTCAGGATGCCTACTGGGTACTTGGAAAGACAAGACCAGACCACAAAATGATTAGATGAGGTGCAGGACACCGGGCAGTGTAATGAAGAACCCGAAACAGTGGTGTGCAGAGGCTGCAGTGGCTGTCTAGGCCATGCTGGGTAATGTGTTTCCAAGTGTGGATTTGGATTCCTCTGCAGGGGTAGGGGAGTACTTCGTAGTTTGCTACAGTTCCCACATAGATGCTGCTTGGCATATTTACTTACCTGTCTGGCTGCCTAAGCAGCCAGAGTTTGTAAACCCATTAGACATACTGGTTTTAACTGAGTCACTAGAAAAGATTTGTTGAGCACCTGTTATGCGCCAGGCATTGTATAGGCCACTGCTCTGGAACTGACTTTGAAGCTCTCCAAGGATCTTCTGCTAAGAGAATAATAATAATAATAAAAATAATAATTTTATATTGATTTTCCTCCCCAATTGCCTTCACATATGTTCTCTCATTCTGTCATCAGTATACTAAAGCCTGGCAGGTAGGGCTTTTTTATGCCAGGGAAACATGGTTACAGTGCTTTTGCAACTTCTTCAAGCTCACACTGTTGGAATTCTGCTTATTCTGTGTCAGGTATTATGCTTAAATGATTTACGTATATTATCCCGCCCCATGTTCACAGCAACTTTATAGAGTAGGGTTGATTCGAATCTCCATTTAACAGATAAGGAAATTCTTAGAACTGGGATCCAAACCTAGGTCTGTTCCACTCCAGGACGCAAGGTCCTTACCTTGTTAAGTTACTCTGACTCGCTAGAAGGTCAAGGTTGGACGAGACCTCACAAAGGTCTTGTCCGACCTCCTCATGCATATCAGGACCTGAAGTCCAAAGAGGCTTGTGCTCATGGCAGAGCTGGGCAGTCAGGTCTTCTGTGCTGCAGGGGCAGGACTAACCCAGAAGGGAGGGCCGAGGCCTTCTTTGGTTCCTGACTGCTGGTGTGGCCTTGCCAGCTTCCCTGGACCTCAGTTCCCTTATCGGTAAAATGAGAGGCTTGGCCTGATTTTGCAGTGAGAACAATGCTGTGTGGTTGGGGTCAGTATTGAAGGAGTCGGGCCCCCAGCCCGGGGTTTCAGCCATAACCCAGGGCTTCTCAGCCCCGCGCACCCCATCCCCACGCAGGCTCTGCCTTCCCGCGGCAGCCGCGGTCCCGTGAAGGCAGACGGTACTTCTGGTTCATCTGTGTTTTCCACTTCAGTTTCTGTTTCAGTTCCAGAAACTGAGGCAAGTGGGCTGGAAACACAGACCCCCTTCTGCATCCATCTCGATGACTGTAGGGCTTTGTGGAGTTCTAGGCAATGGCTCGTCCTCTGTCATTAGAGTTTTTGTTCTCTTTTAGAGGCGGTCAGGTCTGGGGGCATCCTGGGGGGTATTTTTGGTGTGGAATTCTGTGGGCACAGCTGTGTGCCAGGCACGGTGGGCAGGGGAGTAGATGCGGACTCGATGAGTCCCTGCCCTCAGCTAGCAGCCCCTGAGCTGTGGCTCCCAGCCCTGGCTGCCCATTGAAATCACCTGGGGGTGGCGGGTAGGGGGGTGGTTTGCAGTGACCTGGGGTGGGCACGGAGGAGGCACAGCCAGAGCTGAGACCCACTGGTGTAGAGTCTGCACCTGGGGATCTTGTCTGAAGGCAGGTTCTGATTCAGGGGGTCTGGGCTGGAGCGGGTGGTTCTGTGTTACAGGCTCCCAGGCAGCATCGGTGGTGCTGGAGTGCAGACCACACTCTGGCACGAGGAAAGGCTGCACACAGAGAGTTGTGAATCAGTGGGACTGTGACTGTGTAAAAGACGGGAGGGCAGATGAGGGCGCACTTCATTTTGCCTGAGGGGAGAGGACCAGGAAGGCCACACAGAAGAGTGACTGTCTGAGCTGGGCCTTGAGGCTCGAGTAGAAGTTTGCCAGCTGGACCAGGTGGAGGGAGTAATGGCAGAGGCCCCAGTAAGACTTAGAGGAGCCTCATGTTCGGGGGAACAAGGTGGTCTGCTGGGACGTTCGGAGTATCTGCAAGGGCGGTCTGAAGGCCATGGTGGGCCTGGGAGGGGCTGGTGCTCTCCTGCGGAGTCTAAGCTCAGCTCTGTAAGGATAGACCTTGCAGAAGGTTTCTAAGCCGAAGTGGAGAGCTGAGTGCTTCTTAGAGTAGGTGTTACGTGAGCAGAAGCCCAAACAGTTACCCTGTTCCCACGCCCTTCCTCACTGCACTTGTGGCTCTAAGTTAGTGGCTCTTAACTACGTGTTTGGGTGAGTCTTGTGTCCAACAGATTTCAACAGAAGGGAGAAATCTCAGCTGCCATTGGTATGATGGTCCTTCTCGGCGTTTCTAGCAGTAAATGTCAGGACCTGAATCTTCGAACCCAGTTTCCCTCCCTGTACCTCAGAGTCTCACCCTCATTCAGGGGTCCGAACTAAGGGAAGTTAAGTCACTTCTCACTGCAGAAGATTTCAGAGGGAGAAGCCTCTGTTGAGATTGTGCTCTTGATTAGAAAGAGGGTGTGACCTCTGGTTGCCTTCCTGGAGCGGCGCTTTCTCTTGCAGGAAACATAAACTAAACTCACCCATGCCTCCCCCACCGAATCAAAAGCAAAAGAGCAGAACAAAAGCACCCGTCAATCCTTATCCTTAAAGGAATGAGGGGGAGAGAGTGCGGAGCTGGAACCTTCTGGCCTTCCTCCATCTGAATTCCTTACTAATGGGAAGGGATTGTCTTTCACTTCCTTTCCGCTGGGCTCTCAGAATCCAGGTCTCTGGAGCCGTCCCTGCAGGGGTGATTGATGGAGCTTTGTGGGGTAACTGTGCTGATTTTATAAGCACACCTTCCAGAAGCCACTTAAAGAAGACCCATTGGAGACACGGAAGGTCCTGTTTTTCTCTTGTTTCCCCGACTTTGCCTTTGAAAACCTGGGCTTTCATTTTCCTGCCTTAGAGTAGAATTATCTTCCCCAGATCAGTGTGTGCCTCTCTCCTGTTTGGTGACATGTAGAGCTTTCCCAATCATCTTTATGTCTGTAATACTTGAAAGGGGGTGGGAGGGTGGGATGCAGAGTCGTTTAATCAGAAGGGGTTGATTACTTCTTTGCCTTCTGGGCCTGGATGTGGAACCACCGCTCCCTCATCTTGGCTGTTCGCTCTTGAACTCTATAGTGATGCTGAACGGTAGAGCAAGAGGCTATTTATAGCCCTGAGAATTTTGCAATGTTACTGAATTGCTTCGACCTAATTTCCACTTCCTTTCTAAAGTGAAAATGAAAAGAGTGAGCAAACGAGAGCTGAAAGGGCTCCGCACAAGGAGATCCTTTATCTGGGGACTGTTACCCGGAGAATATTATTCTTCTAGTCTCCTATCTCCTGACGTTTCCATAGGGAGAAAAGCGGAGGGATGTTTTCCCCCATCTTTTAACTAGAGTCAGGGGTGCTAAATCTGATTTTCCAGTGAGACACGTCCTAATGTTAGATGTGAAAACAGTGAAAATGCTGTGGAGTTGGAAGGTGGTGGGTCGAGGAGGGAACACACAACCAGAGTGCTTCCTGCCCGTCCACTGCCGTGTGGAGCCGGCCCTGGTTTGTAGGAGTTGAGGAAGTCAGAGCTGTTGGATTTGAGCAGATGCTCATGGAACCGTAACCGTGTGCCAGGCACTGTGCCAGCCGATGAAGCTTCAGGGTTGGCCTTGCCCCGGGGGAGGAGAGAGCTGTGGGAATATAAAACTATAATGGGGTGGGACAGGAGCCGTCACAGAGCTGTGGACAGAATGCCACGAGAACACGGGCCCGTCCTGTTTCACTTTGCTAGAGAAACGGGGGTGGCGTGAGGAACTAAGACCGGTACAGAGAGGAAGTGACATCTTCAGAGCGGGGCTCTGAAGCTTGAATATGAGCTCTCCTGACAGTCGAAGGAAGGAAAAAAATGCAAAGATACAGAGGAGGAGGAGGAACATGGCCTGCCTCGTAGAAATAGCAAGTAGTCCAGGAAGGTCTGGCTAGACTGTGAAGGGCTGGGCGCCGCACAGGGGAGTGGGGGTCACCTTCTTTAGACAGTGGGCTCTGTTGTCTGTCACAATGGTGAGCTCTTGTCGTTGGTCTCTGAGCCCCGGTGTGCTTCATCTTCAGGTCCAGCGAACCCAGATCCTCCACTGAGCGCCTGCTGTGGGAATGGTGCCACCTGCTTTCACGTGGCTTTCAAGCAGCCAGACTGGCTGGGGTCAGATTCTGGCCGTGCCACTTACTAGCTGTATGACACTGAGCACAGTACTTAATTTTTCTGCGCCTCTATTTCTTTTTAAATTTTTATTTATTTATTTATTTATTTATGGCTGTGTTGGGTCTTCGTTACTGTGCACGGGCTTTCTCTAGTTGCGGCGAGTGGGGGCTACTCTTCATTGCGGTGCGCGGGCTTCTCATTGCGGTGGCTTCTCTTGTTGCAGAGCACGGGCTCTAGGCACGCGGGCTTCAGTAGTTGAGGCACGCGGGCTTCAGTAGTTGAGGCTCGCGGGCTTAGTAGTTGCGGCTCGCAGGCTCTAGGGCACAGGCTCAGTAGTTGTGGTGCATGGGCTGAGTTGCTCCGCGACATGTGGGATCTTCCTGGGCCAGGGATCGAACCCAGGTACCCTGCGTTGGCAAGCAGATTCTTAACCACTGTGCCACCAGGGAAGTCCCTCTGTTTCTTGTCTATAAAACCGGGATGATACATCACACAGGGCTGCTGTGTGGATTAAATGAATTAATATGTGTAAAGCCCTTAGAACAGTGTCCTAGCACTGTGTAAATGTTAGCTAATGTCATCATCCTCAGCAAAGGAAGTATTATGTAGAGGGAAGAGAGCCAACTTTGAAGTCCTAACACCCAGTCCTGAGACCCAGTTCTGATGTGATTCCTTTCTTTCTTTCTTTGTGGGGAAGAGGTGGGAAGGGGGCATGTGGAAGATACGTTTCTCATCCCATGTGAACTTCAGTTGCCTCGTCTACAATGGGTTGACTTCCAGGGTTTGGGTGAGCATCAGCGGTAATAATGCTACAGACGTGATCAAATGTAAAGAGGCTGTCTGCACATTACTGTTACATACAGGATGACATAAAGTCACCACAAAACTGAACTGTTGTAAACAAACCAGACTTCTCTAAGTGGGTTTTGCTCTTCATTATTTCAGCCACTGTTAATCAAGGGCCTGCTCAGTGCCATCATTTGTGCCTGTTAGGCTGCTGTCTCTTCAATACTGTTTAGAGCTCCTTCAAAGCTGGGGGGTCACCCTTAGGCTTAGGCTTTTTAGTTGCAATGAGTAGAAACGCAGGCTAGTTTAATTGAAAGGAGTTTTATTGGCAGGAAACGGGAACTTCAGGTACCCCAACTGTAGGAGGTGTAGCCATGGAGTCTGGAAAGTCTTCAGACACAGGCTTTTTTCACCTCCTTCTGGGACTTTGTGGTTTCTGGTTTCTGGCCTCCACTCATCCACACATTTCTGGATTCTTCTTGCTGAATAGCTTCCTCTGCAAGGCTCTTGGTTTTTGCTTCTTGGTATCTTTGACCTGCCGCGGTACCTGCTCTGAGGCTGACTGTGACCTTTCTGCTCCAGGGCCCATTGTCATCCATCTCCTTTAGTCTGTGTCTTTAAGCTCAAGAGAGAGAATTGGATTAGTCCAGCTAAGGTTGAGTGTTCACCTCGGTCCTGTTGGCTGTGGCATGGGTGGGGAGAGTGCCAGGACACGTGGGCTGCCTGGGCATATTGGGAAAGGGCAAAATCGCTGAGAATGGGGGCTTATAGTATCTCTGGAATAGTCCTGGTGGTTGCAAATCCCCGTGCTTTAAAATGGATATGAATTTTTGGAACATACAAGAATCACTCAGGGCTGACTTTAATAAAGAAAGGGATAGGGACTTCCCTGGTGATCCAGTGGTAAAGAATCTGCCTTCCAATGCAGGGGATGTGGGTTCGATCCCTGGTTGGGGAACTAATATCCCACATGCTGTGGGGCAACTAAGCCTGCGCGCCACAACTACTGAGCTCACATGCCTCAACGAGAGAGCCCACATGCCGCAAACTACAGAGCCCACACGCCCTGGAGCCCGTGCGCCACAACTGGAGAGAAACCTGAGCAGACTGCACAGCCTAACGAAAAGATCTGTGTGCTGCAACTAAGACCCGATACAGCCAAAAAACAAATAAGGAAAATAAGTAAATATTTTTTAAAAAGAGAGATAATCAACCTAGGAAGTGCCATGTGGTGTCACAGTAAAGTGGAACTGTAAAATAATGAACTTTGGCTTTGTTTATCTCCAAAGATAGTATCCAGAAAGGAGTTCCAGGGACCTCCCTGCCAATCCTGTGGTTAAGACTCCGCTCTTCCAATGTAGGGGACGCAGGTTCAGTCCCTGGTCAGGGAACTAAGATCCCACATGCCACACACAGAAAAAAAACAAAAAACAAACAAACAAAAACAAACAGGAGTTCCAAAAAATATGATTTGTTTCTTAGAAGCACCATTGAAATAAGGGTGTAACTTCTTTTGGGGAGGGACATGTGTACATCACCCAGACACTCAGTGATGGAGCTGTGACTAGGTCCTGAGTCCTCTGGCTCTGAGTCCAGATGCCTCAGCAGGGAAAATCATCCCGGCCCAGCGCTCTTCCTCTTGCACCTACACTGCCTACTTATTTTATTTTATTTATTTATTTTTTGCGGTACGCGGGCCTCTCACTGCTGTGGCCTCTCCTGTTGCAGAGCACAGCCTCCGGACGCGCAGGCTCAGCGGCCATGGCTCACGGGCCCAGCCGCTCCATGGCACGTGGGATCTTCCCAGACCGGGGCACGAACCCGTGTCCTCTGCATCGGCAGGCGGACTCTCAACCACTGCGCCACCAGGGAAGCCCTGCCTACTTATTTTAAAAAGAAGAAGAAACTAAACTAAATAACAAACGGTCTTAAAGGCCATATTGTGCATTTCCACATGTATGAAGTACAAAAGCAGGCAGAACAAATCCATGGTGCTGGAAATCAGAAACAAGTTGCCTCTTGGAGGGCTGGCAGGTGCGGGGTTGACTGGAAGGAGGTAGGAGGGAATTCTGGGGGGTGTGAAAATGTTCAGTGTCTTGTTTTGGGTGGTGGTTACAGGAAGGTATGTGTATTTCTATTTTGTATATATATTTATATATATACACACACATATATACACATAAGCTCTGCATTTTATTATTTGTAGATTGTATCTCAGTCAAAAAAAATGTTCTCACAACTGTACAGTCATACCTACTAATTATGGCAGATTTAGATAAGGATAGGGACTCCTGCCCTAGGCAGGATTCACGGTACCACCCCGGCTTTGCTGTGTCACTGGAGCAGGGCATCTCAACCAGGACTCCTTCTGATGGGCCCGTTTCTTTTCAGAGGTTTGTTGTGTGTCTAGGCACATAAAAATTACATGTGAGAAATTCTACCTGGAGCTGCAGAAGTTGTGGAAGCTCTCAGGGCCGTGAGACTGGCCCACTTCACCTTTAGGCTTGATTTAGCTGCAGTGAGCAGAAATTCAGGCTAGCTCAGCCGGAGGTGGGGGTGCGTTGGGGGTGGGTAGCACTGGCCAAAGTCAACTCCGTGTTCTGTCACCTTCACTGCTTGTAAGCTGGGTGAATTGGGCACCTTAACCACACTGAGTTTCAGTTTTGTTGTCTTCAAATGGAGGTAATCCTGTGCTGCCTACTTCATAAGGCTGCTGGGAGGACTCAACAGAATAAGTGATGGCACATTGAAAACCATCTCTTCTGTGCTGCCGTGTTCTGGAAGTGCTGGTATTTTTGACAGTTGACTTCTGAAGCACCCCATCCTGGTCAGGAAATGGCCAGGAAAGCTTCCCTCTTTCTGAGACCTGTGGGTTTGTAGGGGAAGGGACTTGTACCCCTGTCACCAAAGAGGTTAATACTTACAAGGCTGTGAGAAATAAAGCTGTGTTTGGGCTGAAAAGTTGATGGCCTCCACAAATACCAGCTCAGCACAACTATGCCGCATGTTCCAGAAGAGGCGGGCGGTCTCCATTAGTGAGGCATGGATTGTGGGCAAGTGGCTAAACCTAGGGGTGCAGGAGAAAGGCCTCTTTCGTGAAGAGAGAGGCCTCTCCTGAAGCTGCAGGCATGGAGTGTAAATACACATTGAAATAATCCATCAGTGGGGTGACTTCCCCTCATCAGACCTTGGAGAGAGAATGCTTTAGCTACTGCCTGGAACACCACTAAGCTCACAGAGTTGCCTAGGATACCAGTCACGTGGGCCCATCTTCCAGACTTGTGCAAAATGATTTATTTTCCTTTATTTTGGAGGGCAGTGGGTCAGAAGTACTTCTGAAGCCTTGTCCTCCGATAGTTGGGCCTTTGTGTGAGGGTGTCCTCACCCCCCTATACTTGTGCTCTCAGCAGCCCTTGCCTTTGGCAATTGGGACTAAAATAGCATTTCCTGTCCCGCTTCTCTTCTCCATTTTCTGAAGTCTGTGTCATCCCACACGGTAGAGGGTGGAGGCTCCGCGTTGTGTCCCTTTGCGGGGGGAGGAGTGGCAGCAATAAGTAGGGAGGAAGCAGCAGAGCATGTGGCCAGGCCCTGCTGACTCTGGAATCTTCCTGGGATGACTGCAGAGCAGAGCAGGCTGGCTGCTTCAGCTAACTGCTCAGCCAAGAAAAGGCTGGGTCTGTTCTGATCAGTCTCAGGGCATAAGCTTCTCCCTCTCAAGGTCCCAGGACAGGACTTTGCAGTAAATATTCTCCTCTATTCCAGGGTCCTCCTGGCCCTTCACCTGAAGTGTCACATTGGCAGATCTTGTGGCTGGCTTATCTGCAGTTGATAGATAGGTTTGTCCCTTTTCTACTTGCTGATTTAATCTAAAGAGACAAGATGTCCAAGGAAGGGTTGTGGCATGATCTAGAAGAATTCAAACCAAGGAGTTCTATATGTTTCTTTGGACACACTCTGTCTTCTGATTTTCTAAAATGTATAACAAAAGTGAAAAATGAAGGCAAACTCTGACTTTTTCCTTTTTTCTGATTCTTTTCCCCAGGCAGCTGTGTCTGTGTGTCTTGGAGAAACAGGGCCCATTGGGAACGATGCCACCACCATCAGACATCGTCAAAGTGGCCATCGAGTGGCCAGGTGCTAACGCTCAGCTCCTCGAAATCGACCAGGTAAGCTCTGGAAGGGAGCAGCAGCGATGCAAGGGGAAGGACCCAGGGAGTGTGTGGCGGGGATGTCTTTAGGGGCGGGGACCACCGGCATTAGCAGTAAGAATCAGCAACAGGAAAGCCAAGCCCTGTCCCACCCTGTGGAACGCTGGTCACCATGGCCTGGGACAGGCTTCCTCTCCGAGAAAAGCTCTCAGAGAAGAAGTCCGTGCTCAGGCCCCAGGATGACCCTGCCTGGCTGACCCTCTCATCAGGACCTTGGTACTAGCAGGCTGTGGCTCCTGGTGAAGGATCTCTCTCTCTCTCTCTCTCTCTCTCTCTCTCTCTCTCAGAAACGGCCCCTGGCGTCCATCATCAAGGAAGTTTGTGATGGGTAAGTTGAAACTGCCCCTGTTTTGGATGGTGACAGGCTAAAAACAGAGGAGCATTGCCAGACCTTGAAAGGAATTCTGCCCGAGGATCTGCAGTTAGTCGGGTCCCCAGTCCGGGGCTTTTGTGGATCGTTGTCTTACAAAGAAAGTATAGCTGGTGGGGATGTCCCTAAGACCTGTCAATCTTCAGTTTTTCCTTTAAGCCCAGGAATGCCCCCCCTGAGGTCCTGGTGGGATCTGAGACCTGCGCTGAATTATACGTGCCGCCTTTTGTCGTACCAATCTTTACAGAGGCTGAGGAGGTTACTGTTCAACATCTCAACCCAAAGCTTTGGGTTTTTTTCCCCTGTACATCAAAAAGACCACCCAATCCCTCAGTCAACTCTATTGAAAATTATTTATTTGCAGCTTCTAGACAGGCCCCCAGGCATGGCCACACAGGCTGTACTGTTTTTCTCTTACATAGGTGGTCACTGCCAAACCCGGAGTATTACACCCTCCGTTATGCAGACGGTCCCCAGCTCTACATCACCGAACAGGTTAGTACAGGGAGAAGCCAAACCAACACAGGCCTTGCTCTGGAGTGAGCCACCCCGGGGGCTGGCGCTGTTTGCCCTCCTTATATCCAGGGAGCTTCCACTTCCTGGGTCAAGAGCTGCTTCCTGGGCAGATCAGGGAGCATCAGCCCTTGTCCTCCTCTGGTGGCTGGAAAAATGTGGCTTCTGCTTCCTGAGAGGCACTTGAAAAGGATCTTAGAAATTCTTTGCCCAGAAACAATCAGGAGAAGAGGCCCTGACTGAAGAGTCTCAGTTACAGCTACTTTAAAAATGACAGAAAGTTCTTGTTGATTCAACTTGCTTGCACAATTTTAATATTTTATCTTAGCTACTCTTTTTTTCTCTTTGCTACCCAGACTCGCAGTGACATTAAGAATGGGACAATCTTACAGCTGGCTATCTCCCCGGTAGGTATTCGGCTTTCCTTAGGAATTCCTTTATTTGACAAGCGTCTGTGAGCACCTACCACGGGCCAGACTCTGTTCTAAAAAGTAAGACTTGGAGGTTAAAAAGTCAATCTTTGCTCTCACAGCCTGGTTGGGAATAAACAAACAAATATAGGGCCTCTCTCAAGGGTCCTGAAAGAAGGTTGCTTAGGGAACTCAGAAAAGGGTCCACCTAACTCAGACTGAGGATTCCCAGAAAGCCCTTCCAGAGAAGGGGGACACTTGGCTCAGATATTGAAGGATAAGCAAGAAGCAGCTGAAGAAAGAAGAAAAGGAAACGTATTCCAAGCAGAGAGATGTGCTTTGTTTAGGGGAGGCGGGAGTGATGGGTGGCCGAGGGCCTGTAGCCATCATCCAGAAGCCAGTGAAAGGTTCCTGGGCGGCCTGCTAATGGGTCGGACTTTATCCAGAAGGGAAAGATCATTATTGTGGGGACGCTGAAAGATTTTAAGCAGGAAGCTATATTATGCTTAGGTTTATATTTTATGAAGATCACTTTAGTGACAGTGTGGAAGATGGGCTTGAAAAAGGAAGGTTGATGGTAGGAGGAGTCTTCAAGAAGCCGATGAGCAGTATCAACAGCCGGTGAAGGCAGTGGCCGTGGCGATGAAACAATGGGCAGGAAAAGTATTTGCAGGTGAACTTGGCGAAGAAGGCAATACACTGGATGTGGAGGCAGTGAGAGAATACAAGCTGGCCCCCTGATTCCTGCAAGAGCAGCCCTTCTGGGTGACTAAGGAGGCACCCACAAGGGTAAAAAGAAAACAGGTGCTAGAAATGGCTTAGGAGCTGAGGGCAGGGAGAGTGTCCGGATGGAGGACGGGTTGGTCTGCAGTGAGCAGAGAGAAGGTAAACTGAGGACAGAAGAGCGGTCCATTGATCTGGGAGGTCAGCCGGCTGCTGGGGCAGCTGGGAGGCAGCCACATCGCAGTGGGTTGAGTTTAAGAGGTGACAAAGCGAGGACCTTGTGTTCGCCACGTTATCTGGAAGCTTGGTTTAAAAGGAAGTAGATAGAGAAGGTACTAGCTCAGGGATACAGAGTTGAAAAGATACGCCTTTTAAAAAGAGGTGGGGGCCTCCCTGGTGGCGCAGTGGTTGAGAGTCCGCCTGCCGATGCAGGGGATACGGGTTCGTGCCCCGGTCTGGGAGGATCCCATATGCCGCGGAGCGGCTGGGCCCGTGAGCCATGGCCGCTGGGCCTGCGCATCCGGAGCCTGTGCTCCGCAACGGGGGAGGCCACAACAGTGAGAGGCCCGCATACCGCAAAAAAAAAAAAAAAAAAAAAAAAAAAGGTGGAATGTTCACGTGTGTTAAAATCAAAAGAGTTTGACAAAAATACAGTGAAAGGTCTTCTCCCACTCCTGTCCCTCACCTTCCCAGCTGTCCTCCTCCTCTGACCCTTCACGGTTGTTAACTTCTGTTGCAGTTTTTTATGTGTCCTTGAAAATACGTTAAGATGGAAGAGAGGAAGGTTGCCAGTGCGGGAAAGAGGGGGTGAGTGACGGGGGCAGGACCTTGCTGCCCACAGGACAGGGGGTGCCCACAGCCCAGGGGAGGGATTTGCCCTGACGGCTCGGCCTGGAGCAGGACCAGTGATACGGCGGTAGCGTAGGTAGGTTTGTAGAAGGGCTGCCGGAAAACGGAGGGCGTGCTGGCCCCTGTTCTCTTGGTGAGGTGAGAGGCTGGTCCATCCGAAAGGAAGGGAGGTGTGGAGTAATAGCAGCTACGTTGGCTGAACGCCTGGAGTTCCCAGAATACTTTACATATATGGTATCACTTAATCTCGACAAACCCCATGAGATGAGTACTCTTGATAGCCCCATTTTTCAGACCAGGAAACTGAGACTCAGCCTAAATAACCTGCCAGTTGTCGACAGCTCAAAACGCAGCGCAGCTGCCTCTCAAACCCAGGTCTGGGCGACCCCAGGCCAGTGTACTTGGCACTGCCTGCTCCTGCCCTCCTCCTCAGCTCTTCTCGTCCTAAGGACTTCATTTCTCCTCCCCAAGCTCGGCTAATTTAACGTGACGGCCTGGGAGCTGCGTGCTTTTACAGAAGTGCCGAAGCATTTTACGGGCCTCGCGCGCAGCGTAGCTGACTTTCCCAGAAGCAGGAGGCACAGGAGGTGGCCTGGAAATGCTGTCTCGGGAGGAGAACTGACATTGGAGTTGGAAGGCTCTCAGTGTGATGCAGACCAGTGCTCTTCAAATCATTCCATCCTGTGACCTCTGCTCACGGCGCACACGTCCCTCACCGTGGAGGTGAGGGAGGGTTTCTGTGTCCTCGCGAGCAGCGTGCCGTTAAAGGGGAGAGACGTGGGTAGGCCCGACTCCTCTGCAGCAGCAGTACCTGGGCTCCGTCGCTTGCTTAGCACTGGAAGAAAAACGAAGACCCCCGGGGCGCTCGTGCTCTCCAGATTCTTCCACCCCAACCGAGAATGTTAAAGTAACACAGGAGAGGTAGAGAATGATGGAACGGTAAGCCGTGAGGCACGGACCATAGAGTGAGTAAGTTCAGCAACAGGAAAGACCAGTGAACATGAGAGGAGGGGCGGCCGCCGTAGTCGCAGGAAGGATGCAGGTGCTCCCATGGGAAAGGTTCACGTGCTCGGGGGAGGCTGTCACCAGCCGTCATTTTCAAAAAGCCGTTTTGAAATTAGCTGCTTTCCAGCCCCTTGGTATTCTTAGTTTCCCCAGGGTTAGCACTTTGAGGAACAGTGATACGAACTCTGAGGGAAAGTGAAAAAAACGCGTCAGGCTTATCACAGTTTCAGATTAAAGGGTCCTTAGAGGTCATCAGATTTCATTCTCCACCCACTGTAGGAACCCCTTCCATAGCACTTTGTACAGGTGCCTGTCCAGTTTTCCTTGATTGCTTCCAGTGACCGAGAGCCCAGTATTCAAGAGACAACCTCTTCCAGTCTGACGGCTTTAGTTAATATCCATAGAAAACTCTTATGGTTACCAAAGGGAAAAGGGGGTGGGGGAGGGATAAATTAGGAGTGTGGGATTAGCAGATACACACTACCGTATATAAAATAGGCAACCAACAAGGTCCTACTGTATAGCACAGGGAACTATATTCAATAATCCTGTAATAAACCGTGATAGAAAAGAATATGAAAAAGAAAATACACACACACAGAGACACGCATATATGTGTATAACACTGCTGTACACCAGAAACTAACAAAACATTGTAAATCAACTATACTTCAATTTAAAAAAAAAAAGAAAAACTCTCTGATATTGAACTAATATCTGTTTCTTTGTGACTTGCCATAGTTAGCGGATGGTCATCTCCCAGATCTCTCTTGTATTCTCTCGGTGGGAATTTTTTTATTCCATAGACTAGAGTGGTACAGAAAGGATACACATGACTGCAGACCGGTCTTGTCATACTGGTGATGCCCTGATTGATCCAATAAACATTCATTTAGCAAATCTGAAGCAGTGTGAAAAGCTACTTCTGTTTCGGGCTTGGGAGTCCACAGAAGGGCCCCTGTGAGCTATTCACAGAGCAGTAACCTGCCACAGGGAGCAGATGGCATGTGTCTTGTCCCTGGTCCCGCAGTCCCGGGCTGCACGCCAGCTGATGGAGAGGACCCAGTCATCCAACATGGAGACCCGGCTGGACGCCATGAAGGAGCTGGCCAAGCTCTCTGCGGACGTGACCTTCGCCACCGAGTTCATCAACATGGATGGCATTGTTGTGCTGACGCGGCTTGTGGAAAGCGGAACCAAGCTCTTATCCCAGTGAGTGTTGCTGAGGTCTCGTTTGGCAGCTCTCAGAGATTTACAACGCTCCGCAGGGCATCCTATGCTCCTTTCCGTTGAGTCAAATGAGCTTATTGAGCTCCTTCTGCATACAGAGCAGTGTGTGCAGCACCAGGGTCCACACAGAGGGGTATAATTCACTGTTGTGGTCCTGAATCTTCTAGTCTAGTTGGGCTCTCACAAATTCAGTAACGGTACAAAACAGTACTATGCTGAGGGACATGAAGGTCGGGGTTCTAGAAGTCGAGAGAGAGGTCAGCTCACGGCTGAAATCATTTCCAGAAAATGACTGGCCTGATGGAAATTAGAAGACTGTCCATTAGCAAGTAGAACAGGTGTCTGTGTGTCTGTTCTGAACCACACCCCTGCATCCCTCCCTCTCCAGTCACCTCCCCACTCCACACACAGGCTCCTTATACAGAGACACACATGGGCCCTCTGTGTTTACCAGAGCATATCCCCACCCATCCGCTGTCTCCCTGTCACCCATTTTCATGGGGGCAGGGGGGCGTCCAGAACTTTGCGATGCACCGCAAGTGGCTTTGTGGTACTCCAGTGCCAAGGTGAACGTGGCAGGAAACTGCCATGCCACTATCAGCAGTGAGTAAACAGATGTTTCGTTTGTCTTCTAAGCCCACAGAACCTAAGCTGGCAGAGAGGGAGTCAGAAACCTTTGAGTTGATGGATCAGCTACTGAAATTTTTAGCCAAACCGAGCAGCTAGTCTTGGGTATTTGTTTTAAGTCTTGGATTCTCCGGCTGCACGGAAATCTCGAAGCCTTTGGCTGCCGTCAGCACTGACCCGGACGTTCCGCAGTCTCCCGAGAGTGCAGGGTTGGACTGGCCTTCGTCTCCGCTTTAAAACGGAGGTGATACCTCCCTTGCCACATTGTCCTGAGGAGTACTGTGGGTGAGAATGGGTCAGAACGTGCTTTGCAAACGGAAATCTAGTTTGTAACTTATAGAGCACTGTACGGCTGTATGAAGGTTGGCGTGTATACATAGCAGAGACAGAGGGGAGAAAACATTTCAGTCCTCCTTCTGTCAGCTCTGTGGTGGGGTTTCGCATGCACTGTCACCCTGCCCTCACCACAACGCCGTGAGGTTAACGCTGTGAGAGGAACTCAGTTTCACAGAGAAAGAGACAGAAGTTTGAACAGATGAAATTTGCACAGTTAGTAAGTAGTTGAACCCAAGTTGAACCCATGGCCAGAGTTCATCCTCTTTCTCCTATGCTCTGCCGCCTCCCAGCCTAAAAGTGAACCTGGGACGTAAGGTCCCTCGGGTACCCCACCAAGTGCTGGGGTTTGACAAGGCCAAACCCAGAAGCCTTTCCTTCGGTGATTCCAGGGAAGAATCTGCTCCACACCTAGCTTAGGCGTGTGCCAGGCGCTGGCTCACGGTGGCGTTCACTGATTTCTCAGGTGGTGCTTACATTGAAATCCGTCCCTATTGTGGCTGTCTTCACACCTGTGTTCCCCAGTTCTGAATCTTTGTATTGTTTTGTGTGTGTTTTGCACATGTCTCAGCTACAGTGAGATGCTGGCATTCACCCTGACTGCCTTCTTAGAGCTCATGGACCATGGCATTGTCTCCTGGGACATGGTTTCAATCACCTTCATTAAGCAGGTGAGGCCTCCAACATTCCGTCTTTCCTCCCTCCGTCGCCAGTTGTTCTCTAGGCTTGAGGGGAGCTGCGGGCAACATAGCTGCTCCAGCAAGGGTCGGCGTTCTATCCCCGAGGCCAGGTTTTTCATCCTCAGGCTCCGGCCTTCCTGTGGCTCCTGGAAGGTGTACTTCGTTACACTCGCAGGGTTGCACTGAGGAGATGGAACTGGGCTCCCGGAACTGATGATGGCCAAAGTGGAATTGGATTGTCAGTGAGACTCGGGGTAGCGTGCAGCCAGCCAGCCAGCACCATCCCTAAGTCTTCTGACCTGCTTCCTGAGCCCTGCCTCCTCTTTGGATAAAAAAAAGAAAAAAACGTTCATTTCATTTGCCTTCTGTTTACAAATCTGCAAGGTAGCCTGTTTGATTGTCAGATGAACTCAGTGGGGGGGAGAAGATACTTCTAGTTTTATCCTCCTTTCTTCTAGAAGAAGGGGCAGTGTCACCTCAGAAAACTGAACTAAAACCAATGAACGTTATATCTGCTGACCTAGAATTACACCTGTCATTGGCTTGGGACATTGAGAACTTCCCAGTGCTGGAGATACCTAGGCACAAGTGAAATGACCATGTGTCAAAGATGTTATAATGGGGATTGAGAAAAGGGATTAGATTATAAGACTTTGAGGTCCTTTCTGTGTCCCCGAGTCTGCTGTTCTGCGTGTGTATAGGGACAAAATGTATGTCCGGAATACAGTACGTGGAGAGCAAATGAGATCCCAGCATCAGTAAAACCCTCTGCTTTTTACACTCGGCTTTTTCATGCCTGAACCCTTATTTTGAAAACAAAAGATTAAGCCCTTAGGTTTAATGAAACATAATTGAGTGGATGCTGTAATTTGAAATTGAGTTATCCATGCCTAGGGACTCCCTGGCACATTGGCCAACATAGCAGATACCATCGTCCACCTAGGGACAGCTGTCCAAATGTGGGCAGCACACCTCAGAGTAGAGTCTGGGGGCGACGGGCATCTGAAACCTAAGCCTTCAGCTCTCTCGGGCCCTGAGCTTCCTAACTGACTTGCCCTCTCTGGCTTTAGATCGCAGGGTACGTGAGCCAGCCCATGGTGGACGTGTCAATCCTGCAGAGGTCCCTGGCCATCCTGGAGAGCATGGTCTTGAACAGCCAGAGTCTGTACCAGAAGATCGCAGAGGAAATCACTGTGGGACAGCTCATCTCTCACCTCCAGGTGTAAGTAGGGGCCCTGCCCCAGCCTCCCTTCCCTGCCTGTTCTCTTCTCCCCTCTTACTCTGTTTAAGTCTTCAATCCTACTGCTTTGCTTGTATTCTGAGATGCTGATCTGCTTGTTCATTCACTCATCACCTCTTGCACACTGCTGCCAGAATTCCTCCCGTCATTCAGACCTGGTCATGTCATGCTCCCGCTTGAAATCCCCTGTAACTCTCCTTGCCTCTCAGGATAATGTGAAGTTTTTCCCAATCTTCCTGTACCACCATGGTACCAGACAGGATTAGATGCTTTCTCCTCTGTGGGCCACATAGTTTCTGTTTGTACCTATGATAATCACATTTATATAAAATACTGTATTTTTATGATCTGTCTCCCATTTTAAACTTTGAGCTCTCTGGGAACAAGGACCAATCATTTTTGTATCTGTTGTTTTGATTTAAGTAGAAGCTCAATTAGCATTTGTTGAATGAACTCTTGCCGAACTAACAGTATGCTGTTGGGGGTAGCAAGAAGTATTGTATAGGATGTGAATTCCAATCCAGGATCTACTGCAAACTAGGTCTCTGCACTCAGCAAATTACCTAATCTGTTCTGGCCTAAGTTTCCTCACCTCTAGACTGAGGTTAATCATCCCCGCCTCTCAGACTTGGGAGGATCAAAGAAGATAAAAGGTCCAGCATAGGGGCCAGCACAGGATAGGTATTCAATAAATTGAGGAGGTTTTTTGGTTTTTGCTTTTGTTTGTTTTTTAAGAAGCTTATCACATCCTAAAACATTTAACAGATAGTAAACAAAAGCCAAAGACAGATAAAGCCTTTGGAGCACTGTTTGTCTCCTCCCCATTCTTTATACTTCCCTTTCAACCATTCCACACAATTTAAGGGGACTGGACTTCCCAAAACAAGGATGGGGACACTGCTGATTCCTTCCTAACCCTTGCTTCCTTCCAGCATATGGGACATTGACAGAATGCCCTGCCGGTTCCAGGGGAAGCCAGAGCTCCCAGACCTGGTTGATTATAGCAGCCTTGTCTTCACTCAGCTATGCTCTCAGCCTGTACCTTCCCACTAGTCCAAGTAAAAAGGAAGCACAAGGAGATTTACAGCTCTGATTTCTCCTTGTCACTTCTCTAAGGAATTCTTCAGCCTCTGTTTTCATGCTCAAAAGCCAAAAAGGTTGATTGAAGTCAGGGGGACATTGTAAACTCCAGATGGAGAGTTCTGATTTTCCTGACCTCAGAGTTACCTCTATTTCTTTGTTTCTGAATTGCGAATGACCCAGTTACCTCCTTAGAGATGATAGAGGAGCGTGGCATTTCTTAGGGGTCAGTCTATGAACACTTTCAGCCCATTGCTGTCCTCAGAAGTCATGTCCTCTGCTGCTGGGCTGAGGGACAATTAGTGGCCTCTACCAGACCTCCAAGATGCCCCTGGCCAACCAGGACACCCAGCAGCCCCTCTGGAAAGAGCCACAGAATGCACTTATGATGTGGCAGGTGGAGAGCTCTTGTCAAGTGCCAGGATTACAAGATTCCAGAGAAGCATTGTAGCTATTTTATTTGTTTAAAATAAAATAGGTTCATAGTCAGAGACTTTAAAAATACAGAAAAGCACAAAAAGGAAATCATTTGCCCATTATTCCCCCTCCAGACATAACCACCACTGTTAACAGTAAATTGACTGTGCCGCTGAGGTTTTTTTCTATGCATATTTTTAAGAAAGTTGGAATCTTACTGTACATGCTATGCGTGCCTTGACTTTTTTTTATGGACTAATAGATATTGAACATTTCCCATGTCAAAGAACCTTCTGAAAGGGTAGTTCTAAATCTTTCTGTGCAGGAATTCCGTGCCGGTCTGGTGGTTAGGACTCCATGCTTCCACTGCCGAGGGTGCGGGTTCGATCCCTGGTCGGGGAATTAAGATCCCGCAAGCAGTGAGGCCTGGCCAAACATTAAAAAAAAAATATATATATATATATATATATATTTTTTTTTTTTTTTTTTTTTTCACCCCATATGCCTTTGAAAATCCAGTAACAGTTATGGACTCTCACCTAACTGGAAAAAAATATCACATAGTCAGCCAGCTATAAGGAATAATGGTTGCACCATTTCTAGGGTTCCCAGACACTGTAAGCCCATCCCTAACCCCAGGCGAAGAACCTTTATGCTAAAACAGCATTTTTAATGACGGCTTAGGATTTGAATATATATGAACAGAGTCGCTACTGTGGACATTTGCATTATTTACTGTTCTTGCTTTTTTTAATAGTACTTGGATGAAACACCTTGCCAGTAACTCACGCACAGCTCTCTGATGACTATCTTTGGATAAATTCCTGTTAGTGGAATTGCTGGGTCAGGGAGTCTGCCCACTTTTAAGCTTTTGAGGCTAAGCCTCTGATTATTATTTGATTACAGCCTGCGAGGGATTGTTTTAAACCATCTCTCAGGCTCGTCTTGCTGGTCCGTCTTCTAACCTCTCTCTGCCTTCTTTCTCCGTTGACACAGCTCCAACCAGGAGATTCAGACCTACGCCATTGCACTGATTAACGCACTCTTTCTGAAGGCTCCTGAGGACAAGCGACAGGTCTGTGGTGGCCTTTTCAAGCGTTTCATCTGGGCTCTCCCAAGAGAAGACTTACCCACCCAGTCATTTTCCCAAGAGTCCTTCCTCCTGTCCCTCTGCAGCCAGAGCCCATCTGAGCGGCTTTGCTAAGGAAGCCCCGGGGAAGAACTAGGAGGGAAGCCAGCTGGGTCCTAGGTCAGGGCAGCGGCCTGCAAACGCTTTCCCCTCAAGGACGAGTAAATACTTTTTGCCTGGTGGCCCTTGTGGTCTACGTGGCAACTATTCAACCTTGCCGCTGTAGCCAAAGCAGCCTCAAACAGTAGGCAGACAGGTGGGTGTGGCTGTCTTTCTAGACACAAACAGGCAACAGGCCTCATTCGGCCTTACTGCGACTACCCCTGGGTTAGAGGATCAGGGAGCAGGGAGAGGAGACCCTCTGGGCCTCCCTGCCGGGTCCCAGGAGACAGAAACAAACGCAATCCTTGCTTAAGGAAGCAAGAGTGGAGGGACTTAGCTTGAAGTGTCATGTTTAAAGATCCTCTGATCCAGGTTCTAAACTTTTTTCTTCCCTATCAATTAGCTGTGTGACATGATGCGAATCGCTCTGCTTCTCTAAACCCCAGTTTCCTCACCTCTAACGTGGGAGCAACAACATCTGCCCCGTTCACTTCATAAGGATGTCATGAGAAAAAGCCAGACCCCTATTTTACAAGTGAGGAAACCAGGGATCAGCTGGGTAGTGGAGCAAGGGCTGACCTAGGAGGCCAGGGCCCCGAGGCTGAGTACTTTTCCTGCCACTGCTGGGCAAGTACTCTAACCGCCCTGGGTCTCCGTTTCCCTTTCTGTAAAATGCAAGGGCCAGATTAAAGATCGCTATGAGCCCTTCCAGCACGACTGTTCTAGATTTCTCTGGTCAAAGCCCAAGTGATGTACAAAAGAAAGACTTTGTAATTCTCGGTCAGTACCGTGGGCTCAGTAAGTTGTAATTCCTGCGGGATTATGTATCAAGTTCCTGGAAGATTCTGGTGGGAGGACCAGGAGCATCTGTGGTTCTGTCTGTCCTTGTCTTTCTTGGATGGCTGGCTCTGTTCATCTCTTCCTCCCTAGTCCTGTTTTGAGTGTAAGCTGAAAGCTCATTCTTCCATCTGCTTCTCTCTGTGCTTCTTGCTTTCTGCCGGCAGGACAAGCATCTTAATCCTCTAGACCTCCCTGTCACTGTAAGTAGCACTGCCATATGGAAAGGGCCCCGCTCTTTTCCAGGTGGGGAGGTTGAAGCTGGGTGAGAATCTCATGATCTGATCTAGTTGTTCAGGGAGCTCCAAGACACAGGAAAAGGTTGTGTGCTGTAAATCTCATTTGTCAGGACACTTAGGGAAGTACCACAGATCAGAGTCGCGTAAAGGATTAAGGGGACGCCTGCGCTGAGGAATGCGGCCCAGTCTCTCCTTTGTAACCTGCCTTCACATGGGTCTGTGGCTCAGCCAGGAAGATCAGATTCAGAAATAGCCTGTGACTTTCATCTAGTTGATGCCAGATGCGTCAGATGCCAGCTTGCTGTAGCCAGGAGTAAAGGTAAATCCATGCCCTTTTGGACGCTTTCTAGATCCTAGGGATTGGAAAAGCTTTAGACAGTTGACAGAAGGGAATTTGGATACTCGTTTCTTGGTTAGAGGGAGTTCAAAGAGGTCAGCTCTATGAGGATATGAAAAAGGATGAGTGCTTCCCCCGGCACCGCAGAGAAGCCTTTGGTTGAAGGCCTTTATATTCCAGCAGCAGACCACTGTCAATTACCCACTTTGTGAGTTGTGGACAGCAAGATTTAATCGTCAGTCAGCCTCCCGTAGCTACCAGAGAAGTTTCTAGTCCACCTTCCTCCTCTACCAGTCAGTGTGTGCTCAGGGGACGCAAAGTAAAACTTAATATTCCTGGCAGCGTCAGCCATTGGAATATGGCTAGAAGTCTAGAAGCGAGAGAGAAAGGCCTTCCAGCTCTGAGAAAAATGACAACACTCACGGATATTGCCCCATAGGAGAAGTGTGACAGCTCCCTCAGGCCCATTGATTCAGAATTATCTATGAAATTAAATTAAGGCAGCAGTTTAGGAAGTGAAGTCATACTAATTAACATTGTAAGAAGTGGTGGCTGACACTGGAAGGAAGAGACAGAAGAATTAGGAAAAGCTGTCAGAAAAAAGCATAGTAATCTGGGCCCATTTTGTTTAGGGGAAAATAGCTGCACATTTCAGAAGCCCCATAGGGTATTACAGTGTCACAACACAGAATAATAACTGATGTGTTTTTTGGGGGTTTTTTTCCTGATGAAGCCAAGTCCTTGGCAGTGATTAAATTATTATAATCATTGTAGTCACTTCAGAAATACAGAAGTGTATATATTTTTAGAAGATTAGCATAAGAATGGTCAAAATAGCAGTTCTGAGAGGACCCTTAAAGCTTCATTCCCTGGAAGATTGACTTAACGTAGGATACTTTATTTCCTCAGTGAGCTAAATAAATAAAGTGTTACTGTCAAAATCTGAACCAAATAAATAAAAAAGGTGACCCTGTTGTGAAAAATCACTCCAAAGCACCCAACACCTTGTTCTCTAAACTGATCAGAAGTGAATCATAGACCACCTACTGTTTCAGAGCATCCCACCCCAGCTCCGTCTGGTGGCGTGGTGCTGGGGGTGGGTGGGCAGTGGAGGAGGATGCTGGGGCCCAAGCCCTCTTGGTTGGTTCGGAGTCAGTGTTTCATTAGAGTCCCTTCCAGCCTTGGCAGTGGTTCCAGCCTGGGATGGTGCATGTGGCTTGGGAACCATCATGCTGCTCTGTGCCCTGTGCTCGTTGTCCATCTCCTGGCATCCTTGTAACACAAGTGTCTTGTCCTGAAGCAGTCTTTGTCCCTCTTTGAAGATGGCACGGTTGATTGTACCATTGGGAAAGGAAACCCTGTTTGCATTAATGTGTACTCACGAAAGAAAATGTACAGGAATTTTTCGGAGTATAAAATACGTATTTGAAGGTCTGTGAATTTTTTTTCATTTGCCTACTTTTCATTTGAAAGGAAAAAAATTAAGGGAAAAAGCCCCAGAGCAATGACATCACCTTCCTTTTGATAGTTGTCACAGCTGCATGCCTGCCACCTTACCTTATGTTCGCTTCTTCTTCTCAATAGGATATGGCCAACGCATTCGCACAGAAGCACCTTCGGTCCATAATCCTCAATGTAAGTTCCCAGACAAGCTATATTTTGTTACTGTTACTGTTTTGTTACTATTAACTACAACTCTCACTATTATTATAGTTGTATTATTTTTATTGAAATCACTATGGAGTGGGATGGGCACTCAGAGGGACCTTACCGGTAGGTACTAAACACTTCTAAGCTGGAAAGCTTATGGTTTCTGATCCACTGTAAGCAGGGTTGTCTCTAGGAGGCTGTCCCACCAGGAATTGCAGAGCCTCTAAGGAGGTACTTAGCCAGCTATACTGTTTGTTGCCTCACAGCTCCATAAACTCTTATCCAGAGGGAATGTATTAAAATAGGCACAGGAGAGGAATTCACTCAACTAACACCAGTCATAACCCTGAGTTGCGTGGGGCGCTGGGAAGGTTGCCTGGCCTGGGAGATTGCAGAGGAGGAGCTGTCAGTCCTGCCGCGAGGGAGAGGTGTCAGGAGGCCTTAGAGGCGGGTCTTCAGGGAAGGCTGAGGATAAGCCAGCCGACCAGTCAGAAAAGGAATTCCTGCATGGGGAAGGGGGGCACCTAGGAGGAGCGTATGGTCCGGTAGAGCTTGGGGTGAGAATTTGTGACAGGCTGGAGAGGTAGCAAAGACCAGATCAGGTAGGGCCTTGCTCTTTCTCCCAAAAGCAATTGAGAGGCTTCAATCAGGATCGTGAAATAACCAGGCTGGCGTTTTAGAAAGATCACACTCCAAGATCCGTGTTTCCTGAGGGGTGTGTGAGGGAGGAGGGTAGAGCGGGAGTTGGGGGGGGGGGGTAGGGAGGCATCTGGAGGGAGGTCTCAGTCCCTGTTCTGCAGTGGGGATGTGGGCGGGGAGAGAGCTGAGGTGGGAGGTGAGGGCCGGGAAGGAGAGTCAAGGAGCTGGGTTAAAAGGAGGCCATTTTATCAGTTGTCCAAAACCAGGTGCAACTGGGAGACCCCAGTGTAGGGAACAAAATGAGAAATCGAGAGTCAAGTGTGAAAGGCTTCATAATTCTGAACATGAACTTTGGAGTCGGCAGCCCCCGCTCTGCCTTTAACCAATCTTTGATCTTGAGCAGTTCACTTAACTCCTGTGGGCTTCAGTTTGCTCATCTGGATGTGAGGACCGAATGAGCTGATATATGTACCCAGGGCTTAGCAGGGGGCCTGGCACTCGGTGAGCGCTCTGCTCACATGGGCAGTTCCTTCACCGTAAACAAGATACAGAGGAGACAGAGTTCAAGAAGTAACCGTGGGCACCTGTGAGGTGGAGCGATCCGCTGCTCTAAACAGGCAGAGCCCACCGGACTTCACCTCGCAGAATGAGCTCCTGCCTGCGGGCCATCTCCCTGGTCACGCAGCCCCGCTGCCAGCCTGGCAGGAAGGACCTGGCCAGACGCTTCCGCCCTCTGCCTGCCACACGGGTCCCCACATTCTTGTCTCCGTGTCCGAGCGGTTTTCTTGGGCGCCATCCTCTGCATGTGTGGGAGTGGGTGCCCTTCTCAGAGAACTTTAATGAATTTCGAGGCTTATTATTTACCTGAACGGGATTAGAAGTTCAGCTCACTTCTGGACAAGCCTGGTGAACAAGCAAAGATGCCATCCACTATAGAAGACAGTTCGGTGTCAGGACTCACACTGAACCCGTCTGCTAGGAGAAGGTTAACGCATGCTCACTTAAGTCCCGGGACTGAACGGAGTTGAGCCAGGGAGCCGAGGCCTCGAGGTACTTGACAGTCAAATAAGACTTCATCAGACTGGCACTGTTCTTCTTTAAGCCACTGATGACTCGAGGAATTACCCTCCCGCTGTGACATCTCTGAGATTAAGAAACGGGGATTAAAGTGAATGGAAACCAGTATCACATTAACTTTAACCCCTCTTCAGAGTGGTTTTATGAATTCTGGAGAGAGGTGAGGAGAGAGGAATAGGGAAAGACGGGTAGGGAGACATCAGAGCGGCAGAGGGAGGGGCGCAGAGAAAGGAAGAGGCTCAGAGGGAGGTGGAGGGGCAAAAGCAGCCGGGAGAGAAGACTCTGGGCTGGAAGAGACTGGAGGCGGCGAGGAGGCTGATGAGAGAGGTCACGCCGCGGAGAGGGCTCAGGGAGGAAGTGAGGGCAGGGCACACACGCTAGGGGCCGAGCAGGAGCAGCGCCGTGCCCTAGAACCTGCTGTAGTCGGGGAGGTGTGTGCAGAAAGGGTGGCCCAAGCCACGTATGGCTGTTGAACACTTGAAATGTGTCTAGCGTGGCTGGGGAACTGAATTTGTCGTTCTTTAAAGTTTCAGTTTAAATTTAAATGCCCACGTGTGGCTTGTGGCTACTGTATTGGGCCTTGCAGATCTAGGGAAAGAAAGAGACAGAGAAAGGAAGAGCTGTCTGGAGTTGCACCGGTGGGCAGAGGAAGTCTAGAGCAGCACCGTCCGGTGGAACTATGATGCGTGCCACTTGTTTCCTTTACGTGTTCTAGTAGCAGCATTGACTAAAGAAGGAACAGGGGAAATGAAGGTCAATTATATAATTCATTCAACCCGGGATATCTAAAGCACTATGACATCAACATGTAATCAATAGGAAAATTGTTAATGAGATATTTTACATCTTCTGTTTTCATACTAAGGCTCTGATATCCAGTGTGCATTTTACATTTACAGCACATCTCAATTTGGACTGGCCACATTTCAAGTGTTCACCAGCCACAGGTGGCTAGTGGCTACCAGACTGGACTGCACAGATCTAAAGAGCTTGATCCCGAACCAGAGCAGGCTCTAGAGAGAGCTGATGTAGAGTTAGAAAGCTAAGTATTTTAGAGTACAGCAGAACTTTCTGATATCTTCCACTGCTACTCTATCGTTGGATGTAGCCACTAGCCACTTGTGCCTCCTGAGCTTAAAATGTGGCTAGTGCGACCGAGGACCTGAACTTTTAACTTGAATCAATTTTAACTGACTTAGATGCATGTGGCCACATATGGCTAGTGGCTACCATACTGGACAACACAGCTCTAGAGACGAGCTAGACCGAGTAAGAGAACACGAAGGGCACAGAGGGCGGTACGTGTGGGAAACTGGGCAAGAGTCTCCTTTGGGCAAGAAAAGACCAAGAACGACAGGATTCTAGATGGTGAGTGAGACAGAGGGAGCGAGGAATGCAAGGGAGCAGGCAGGGAAGAGCAGGAGGCTACTGCGGGCGAGGGAACAGGACACCAAGAGACAGGACGGGAGCCAGCGTTGGTCAGCCCGGAGGACAGAGGGGGGAGGTGGCATGCAGAACAAGACAGACGGAGCATGAGAGGTGGAGAGGGACCTAAGGTTGGTGGGCATCAGGGAGGAGGTGGTGAGCTGAGTGGGTGGGGAGGATAGAGTTAGAGGAGGGGAGAGGGATGTGGTGTGGGGACATGGGGAGGGGGACATACCCAGAATGAGCAGAGGGAAGGGGAGGGACACCAGTAGGAGAGAAGGGGGCCGGACAGGGAGCGTTAGATGCCCCTCTTTGTGTAGGCGTCTCGAGAGGATTTTCGGAACCTCTCTACCTGGTGAGGCCATCCAAAACATTTTATTTTTCTAAGGGAAAACAAAAGAACTGTACTGTCCAGTTCTACACGCGACTCTTCACGCACACTCTGTTGTCTGGATCGATGGGAACGAGGTCCAGCCGCTGATCTCCCGCATCGTAATGTTGCTTCCCCGGCCAGGGGCGTGCACAAAAAAAAGATGGTGCCCTTGAGGCTTGCAGTGAATCACCTCTGCCTGCATCAGACCCATTCATGTTCCATCCCCTTCTGGAACTTGAAGTCCCTGTGTGGGGGAGGAAATCCTATCCCCTGCCCAGCATACTGTCTTTTCACCAGCATGGATGTGACTCTTCAGTAAAAATCAGTTCAACCCTCCGCTCCCTGCCTTTGCTCTTTCCAGCATGTGATCCGAGGGAACCGCCCAATCAAAACCGAGATGGCCCATCAGCTGTACGTCCTGCAAGTCCTGACCTTTAACCTGCTGGAAGAAAGGATGATGACCAAGATGGACCCCAATGACCAGGTAGGTTCTAAGCGGGACCAAGCTTTCCTGGCTGGCATCGTGTGCTGTTCGATGTGGTGCATTCCGCCCTGTGTACTGAGCACCTGCTGTGTGCCAGGAACTGTGCTTAGTTGTGTCAGCTTTGTGCCTCACCATGAGCCCTTTCTGCTGGGTGACTGGGCCAAGCCCACCTCTGTCCTGCGATGCTAGAGGTGATGCCTCCTCAAAGATGGATCGGGGCCAGAGTTCTGCCCGGAAAAGCTCTACCCGCTCTTTCTTTTCCTTGTTTCCCTTGATTAGCCGATTCACCTGCTGACTGTCTATTTCACCTCCCAGGCTCAAAGAGACATTATATTTGAACTGAGGAGGATTGCATTTGATGCAGAGTCTGACCCTAGCAACGTCCCCGGGAGTGGGACTGAAAAACGCAAAGCCATGTACACCAAGGACTACAAGATGCTGGGATTTACTGTGAGTTTCCCAGAGCATGGACACTGGTAGACCTTCTCCCCTGACAGGGAGTCAGAGGGCCACCCAGACAGAACCCTGACAACCCTCTCTCAGAACATGATGGTGGCCCCGGAACAGAAGACACTAAGAAGCTGGAGGGGCCTTGACACTTGGTTTGCTTTGGCCATGGCAGGTTCACAAGCTTATGTGCCACATTTGGCCCCTTGAAAAAACCCATCTGTAGGAGGGCCCAGGAGGTCGGCCAAATGAGTGGAGAGGGGATCTCTCATCAAAGCAGCTAGGTTCTTTGAAAATCTGGAGTGGATATTTTGTGATAGGCTACAGCTTGAGAATGGAGCTAATTCAGTTAAATACTTATTGGGCATCTGCTCAGCACCCAGCAGTATTTAGGCATGGGGGATGTAAGATGAATCAGCCACAGTCCAGTGGCCGTGAGCTCACGGCCTCGTAGTAGAGATGGGCACGTGACAAGAGCTACAACAGAGGCAGGTGTGACATGCGGGCGGCATATGGTGGAGGGGTGATTGGGGTCCCCCTCAGGTGAGCTTGCACGCAGGGTCTACCGAGTCTCAGATCAGGTGTGTTTATTTCTACAGAACCATATCAACCCAGCAATGGACTTTACCCAGACTCCTCCTGGAATGCTGGCCTTGGACAACATGCTGTACTTGGCGAAAGTCCATCAGGACACCTACATCCGGGTAAAGGCTGGGGAACAGCTTTCTCTGTGTTGATGCCACATCGCTTGCCTCCCTCCCTCCCTCCCTCCCTCCCTCACCCTCCCTCTTTCCCTCCTTCACCCCCCCCCACCCTCCCTCTCTCTCTTCTTCACCCTCCCTCCCTCCCTCCCTCCCTCCCTCACCCTCCCTCCCTCCCTCCTTCACCCTCCCTTTCCTCTTCCCCCCACAGATCGTCTTGGAGAACAGCAGCCGAGAAGACAAACACGAGTGCCCCTTTGGCCGCAGTGCCATTGAGCTCACCAAAATGCTCTGTGAGATCCTACAGGTTGGGGAACTGCGTAAGTCTGTGAGGCTCCCCCCTTCCTTCAGCCATTCCTTGTACTCAGGAGCCTGGTGAGACTCGAGGGTATAGAGTTAGGTGTCCATGGGACTGGACAGCCTTATTGTACTTTTTTAAAAATTACCAAGAGAGCTGTAATCCATCTACAGTTGTTTATGGGAGTCGTGGCTGTGGCTTGTTTGAGCTGGTGATTTAGCATGTTCAGTAGCTACGCCCCCATCCACTACCCGTCTTGGTCCTCAGTCTGGTTTTGTTCCTCCAGACTTTGGTGTGGAGGATCCCAGGTTTCTGGACGTGGGCTCCCAGCTTCATCCTTCCCGTTTCTCTTCTTCCACAGCAAATGAAGGGCGCAACGACTACCACCCGATGTTCTTCACCCACGACCGAGCATTCGAAGAGCTCTTTGGAATCTGCATCCAGCTGTTGAACAAGACCTGGAAGGAGATGAGGGCAACAGCCGAGGACTTCAACAAGGTCGGTGTCACAGAGCTCTGAGGCCTGTGGGCTGAGACCATCCCAGGACAGTCTGTGACAGCTGGCCAGAGCCTGGGGAATACCTGAGCTGGAGGACAGTGTGGTCTGCAGCGCTGAGTCATAAGACGGAGGCATTGAGAGCATCAGTCCCCTCTGTGGCCCTGAGCAGGTGTCTCCCTGCTGGGCCCCTCATTTGCCCAGTGGACCAGTACTGGCCCCTCCCGCCTTCCTTCGGGGGCAGGAGGATAAACATAACAGTGATAGCTGTGGGTTACTGAGCACTTACTCTGTGCAGGCACTGTGGCAGTTTCGTGAACTGCAGATGTTATAGAGACATCGGGGTGGATCCGCAGTGAAGTGCGTGTCAGGGGTACTTAGCAGTAGCCATTTCTGGATGCTTTCTGAGTCCACTCTCTGACAGTACTGCTAGACCCTCAAAAGCTATTTATCTAGGAGGTGGCTCTTTTGAAGCTGCTCATCTCATTGTAAAAAGTTTGTGAAATATAAAGAAGAAAAGGTTATCTATAATTCCCCTATCCAGCGACAATGACCATTTTTATGTTTCCCTCTAGTCTTTTTTTTATTTATTTTTATTTATTTAGTTGTGCCGGGTCTTAGTTGCAGCAGGAGGGCTCCTTAGTTGCGGCAGGCAAGCTCCTTAGTTGTGGCATGCGAACTCTTGGTTGCAGCATGCATGTGGGATCTAGCTCCCTGACCAGGGATCGAACCTGGGCCCCCCACATTGGGAGCATGGAGTCTTATCCACTGCGCCACCAGAGAAGCCCCTCTGGTCTCTTTTTTGCTATAGATTTTTCCTTCATTGGTGGGGAGCTGACTGGATGTGCAGATGGTGTCCTGCTTTTTACTTAGCTGTTGTTGTTTTAAGGGAACTATCACATGTTTTGAACACACTGCAGTGTGCCAGGCACTGTGCATCCAGATAGCGTCTCACTCATATGCTTGTGGCAACCTCTGTCGAAGATGTGTCTTCCTTTCTCTAGCTTTAAGGATGAGTAGGTGGGGCCCTGAGGATGTGAGTGACTTGCTCAGGATAAGATTAAGGCACAGAGTTGAGATCTGAACCTGCTCCTCTCTGACTCCAGAATGTATGAGAAATAAAACACTTGTCTGGACGTCCCTGGCGGTCCAGTGGTTAAGACTGTACGCTTCCCCTGTAGGGGACACGGGTTCGATCCCTGGTCAGGGAACTAAGATCCTGTATGCCCCATGGTGCAGCCAAAAAAAAAAAAATCCATTTGTCACCATTCGTCATTTGTCCTACGTAACTAAGAAGAGATAGTAGTAGAGAATCAGTGCTCTTACTCGCCCAGCGGATGCCTGTGGTACCCACCGTGCTCAGGACCACGGAGGGCAGAGCCGGCATCCGTTTATCAGACCGGGGCTGAGGCGGCCGCCTTCTTCTCTCTCAGGTTATGCAGGTAGTCCGGGAACAGATTACTCGGGCTTTGCCCTCCAAACCCAACTCTTTGGATCAGTTCAAGAGCAAACTGCGGAGCCTGAGCTACTCTGAGATTCTGCGACTACGCCAGTCCGAGAGGATGAGTCAGGATGACTTCCAGTCCCCGCCGATTGTGTAAGTGCCGTGATGGGGGAGGGTGGGGGGGCTGTATGCCAGCCCTGCCTCCCTTCAGAAGGCCTGCTGTCCCCGTGACCTTCTCCTTACTCCGGTGCATGTCCACCGCAGGGAGCTGAGGGAGAAGATCCAGCCCGAGATCCTTGAGCTGATCAAGCAGCAACGCCTGAACCGTCTCTGTGAGGGGAGCAGCTTCCGGAAGATTGGGAATCGCCGGAGGCAAGGTGAGTTGAGGGCCTGGGCACTGGGCCATCTGTTCCTACTGCCCGGAGCCGCCGCACTAGGGGGGCACCTGCCTGAGCAGTCCCTGCGGGGAGCAGGCAGGGAACGAGTCGTTTTTTGCCCCTCGTGTGCCCAGGCCTCTCCCGGAACTGTCCTTGCTCACCTGCCTGGCTTCCCTTGTGTTCCAGAGCGTTTCTGGTACTGCCGCTTGGCCCTGAACCACAAGGTCCTGCACTACGGTGACTTGGACGACAACCCTCAAGGGGAGGTGACATTTGAATCCCTGCAGGAGAAAAGTAAGTTCATTTCTCTGTTGGGGTGTCATGGTAGCTGGACTTGCTGTCAGGAGACCTGAGTTCTAGTCCTGACTGCGTCAAACTGGTAATCTGGCCTTGGGCCAGTTATTTCTCTGAACCCATTTCCCTGTTGGTCAGAGGTCATCTCCACCTGGCCTACCTCAAGGGGCTGTTTGGAGAATTCAGTGAGATCACAGGTATGGGTTTTACAGATTGTAAAGGGTGATACAAGACTAAATTGAAAGGCGGTGGTTAAGAGCTGAAGCTCTGAAGCCTGACTGCCTGGATTCACATCCTGGCTTTGCTGTTAATTCTAATTAATTACAAGTTAATTCTCCCCTCTGCCTTGGATTCTTCTGTAAAATGGGAATAATAGCCACATTTCCCTCATCAGAGGACTGAATGAGTCCTATATGTAAAACACTTAGAACAATGGCTGGCAGGGGGTAAGAGTAATTATTAGCTGCCTTTGCTCTGGTGGCCGTTGTCATCTTTATCGCCACGAAGTGGAAGTGAGGTGAGTGTCTGAGGCCCCCTTCCTTAGGCAGACAGTGCAGAAGCCCTGAACCCACCCCGAGTTAGACCTGACACAGCACAGCAGGCCAGAGTCCAGGCGAAGTGACCACGGAGCGGGGAACCCTCCCTGAGCTCATACAGCCCTGTGGGTCTGGGGGCTGGGCCGTCCCTTCCAGCACTGATGCAAGGGCCAACTTGGAGCATAAAGCTTCCAGAAACTAATTCCCCTCATTTATCAGTTCCTGTTGCAGACATTAAGGCCATTGTCACTGGGAAAGATTGTCCCCACATGAAAGAGAAAAGTGCTCTGAAACAGAACAAGGTGAGTGGAGAGGCAGCCCAGAGTCTGAGCTGCTGTCCCAGGGACACGTGGAGCGTAGTCGGTGGTGGTTGCTTTCTGGGTGCGTGACCTCTCGCCCCCGTGCTGTCTCACGTTAAGTTCATCCTGAATGTTTTGTTAAGAACAAGTTGAACGGACACCAAGATAGATAGAACCCCCATAGACGCCTCACCCAGCCTCATCAACCAGGGCAAAGTCTACCCATCCACTTGTCCCTCTTCCCTTATTACTTTGAAGAAAACCTCAAGTGTTATATCGTTTCTTCTGTAAATATTTAGAATGACTCTCTAAATCATAAGGACTCTCTTAACATAATCACAAAAATCACATATTTGCACACCTAAAAGGAAATAAAAAGTTGTTATTTAGTATCAAGTATCCCATTGATGTTTGATTTTCCACTAATTGTCTTAAAAATGTCATCGTTTCTCTATATAAAAATATGTAAGTGTTTATGTGTATTCGCATGCACACATACACACATGCACACACTCATACCCACTTTGTTTGCTAAATCAGAATCCAAATAGGGTCTCTGCACTGTGATACGTCTTTTAAGTTTCTTAATTCATAAGTTCCCCCTCCATCTTTTGCAGCTCTTTTTTTTTCCCTTCTGTTTGCAGTTTATTAGTTGAAGAAACCAGGTTGCTTGTTTGGTAGTTTCCCAGAGTCTGAAATCTGCTGATTGTCTCCCTGTGGTGTAGTTGAGCCCATTCCTCTGTCCCAGATCTGTAAATTTGGTAGAGAGATCTAGAGGCTTGATCCAGTTCAGGCTTGACCTTTTTATTTTGGCCAGACTCCTTCCTAGATGGTATTCTGTTCTATCAAGAGGCACATAATGTCTGGTTGTCTGTCTTTTTTTGTGATGTCAGCAGACTCTGGATGCTCAGTGCCTCATTTCATTAGTAAATTAAGGTTTGCAAACTAGTTATATTCTAGTGCACTCAACCCTTTTCATTTATTAGTCGAGCTACTTCTCTAAAGAGAAACTTGCCATCATCCACAGTGGTTTCCCAGTGGTACAGTTTATAAGAAGAGAGGGTAAACGCTTGATTCTTTTCTTTTATGTACCTACTTTTAAAACAAGGACTTAGTTCCCTGGTATCATCCAACAGTGACCTATTTTGTGCATGTGTTTTGCTTTGTTTTTTAGTGGTGTTGTGAACTCATGGATTTAAGCCTATTATATTTGTTTCAGTCATTACAGTTATGTTGTTGGTGCTCAAGTCGTCCCATTTTTGGCCACAATTTGTTTCTGTTGTGGTGGTTTGTTTAAACTGTTAAGACTTTCAGTTTAATTACCCAGATATATATGTAAGGTAATATACAGTCGTGGACTCTGACATTCAAAGGTTCCGAGTGTTGAGAAATGATCTTTCTCCAATCTTGGAAAGTATCACCACATCCTAGGCATGACTTAGCTGGGTTAGTGAGGGTTGATTACCGGTGCCCTCATCTCCAGCCACATTTGTGCATGAGCCCTGGGACCTTGATGACATCACACCTGAATCAGCATATTTGGTGGTGGTGCCAAGTCAGTAGGACTTTGACCAAGCTCTTGGTATGTACGGCTCAGGCCATTCCCTTGCTCCAAATAACTGAAGCCCTTTCTCCTTTAGGAGGTGCTGGAATTGGCTTTCTCCATCCTGTATGACCCCGACGAAACCTTAAACTTCATTGCACCTAATAAGTATGAGGTGAGCAGCGTGGCACTGCCTTGGGCAGCCAGGCCTTCTCTGTGCCTGCAGCTAGAGGGGAGGGGTGGGCAGAACAGAAACATCCCCCTAAAGGCAGGGGCCCCAGAGGGTGACGAAGGCTGCTGACACCAAGGGTCTGCCACGCTGGGGGTCCTTCCCCGTGAGCTGGGCTCTCCAGGTCACTCTTAGCAGCAGTGGTAGGTTGTCGTTAGAAAGACAGGATCAACTAGGGATAACTTATTTGCCTGGAGCTAGGAAAATGCTCCTCTTTTCAGTTTCCGCATGGCCACCCACCCAAGTGAGCCTGACAGATCCTCCCTCTCCAGGGCTCTGGGGCACATGTTGTATTGGATCTGACCTGGGCTTTGAAGCCAGGTGGATCTGGTCCTCTTTACATGGGGACTACAGTTTCAGCTGTAGCACTAGAAGATGCTAGATATTGAAAAGCAGCTGTGGTTGAGAGTATCCATGTCTGGTGAGCTCTGAGAGCCAGTGGAGGGAACTGGAGGTGGGGCTTCTGGAAGAGGAGACCCTTAGGCAGGGCCTGAGCTGCCAGTGGAGTTTGATTGGGAAGAAATGAAGAACTAGCAGGTGGGAGACAGGTGAGCAAAGGCAGGAAAAAGATGGAACAGGAGTTAGGGAGGGATGGGCTGAGAATTCTCTGTTATTCCCTCTTGTCATGAGACCCTCTAGTTCAGTTCTTCTAGTACTTATTTTTAACATTTATTAACGGTTGTTTTTTTTTTTTTTAACTTTTTTTGAAACAAAATTGAGATTCTACAGAGATTCCTTTTGTTTCCTGCCTTTTCACCTAATATGTGCTCCCCACCACCACCATTACAAATTTCCGGGGCAATTTCAGGTCTCTCTAAAGAGAAACTAGTTGGTGTCCCTGTTCTTAGTTCCTGTTTTGCTGTATTTATTAATTGCATTTTTAAAAATCACACTTCATATTATTTTAGGGAGTTTAAATGTAAATCCCTTATAAAAATCGAACTGTCTTTTGAGAGAGTGAACGATCACCTCCCAGTTTACCTTTGCTCTTATCCCAGGTAAGTCCTGCCTGTACTGAATAGGGCCCAAAGAGGCTGTGTGAGCCCTGTCAGCAAAGGGACTTTGGCAGGACCTCCCGCTGGCCAGGGGCCACCAGTGACATTTTGCAACTTGCTTCCCACAGTACTGCATCTGGATCGACGGCCTCAGTGCCCTTCTGGGGAAGGACATGTCCAGCGAGCTGACCAAGAGTGACCTGGACACCCTGTTGAGCATGGAGATGAAGCTGCGGCTGCTGGACCTGGAGAACATCCAGATCCCCGAGGCCCCGCCGCCAGTGCCCAAGGAGCCCAGCAGCTACGACTTTGTCTATCACTACGGCTGAACCCAGAGCCGGAGCCGACGGTACCCAGCAAGGGACTTGCGGCCCAGGAGGAAAACTCACAGTCTGGTGCCTTGTCTTTTGCTTGTACAGAATCTATAGTGACCGTGGTGGCCAGTCAATGCCAGTCACTCCTCAGACCCACCTCGGGCCACCCAGAGCTTCCTCTTGGTCCCTGTCCACTCTGAGTCGTGAAGGCAGGGTACTCTGCCGTCCCCATCACCGGGGAGCCTGGGGTCGGGCCGTGAGGAATAAACAGCAGACGCCCTTGCCTACCAGGCCAAGAAACTGCTTCTTGAGCCAGAGTTAACAATGGCCACTCACCTTTTCTTCCTGACCCTGCTCGCCAGTTGCTTGGATCCCCACGCGGGCGAGAGCTGGCCCAGGAAAGGCTGCCCCAGAGGACAGACGTGCTGGGCATGTTGAGAGCCTTGGAGAGGCTGCCTTCGGGTGACCCGGGCCTGTGTCTCAGATCTAAGTGGAAGCCTTGGCCTTTGCTCAGTAGCTGCCTTGCCCTTGCTTTTGCCATCTTCGTGAGGGCTCACCTGGCCTCGTCCAGGGCCGACGTGCTGCTGAGGTTCACCTCTGACATCTCTGGTCTCCGGAGCCACTGGATCCTCTTGCCCATGCAGTTGTCTGGGCAGATGGACGTGTCTCCCTACAAGCTCTGTCTCTCATCCTGGCAAGTCAGTGACATGCAGGCCAAGTCCCACCCTCTTAGTCTCAAGGAAGAGCCCAGATGAAGCCTGGGTCTAGACTGGTGAGGTCACTAGATTCCACTCCCCTCCCGCCACATTTATATCTTTCCCTTCCTCGGGGAGAAAGCTCCCACCTCACCTGAATTGCGGCCCCTCCGGTTTGCTTTCCTTTGGCCTTTCAGACCTCGGGAGGTTAGCCTCCCTTCCTCCCTCCCCCAGCGCTGTGGTTTCTGCCATTGGCCATGATTTCAGGGAGCCGGCTGGGGCCAGCGGAGGCCACAGCTGTGCCAGTGAGGCTTCCCTGGTGCTGCAGCACTTGTAAACCACACGCACAGCCCGTCTCCTTGGACACGCGTGGACGCAGTGGCATTCAGTATTGGTAGCCTAGCATGGTGGGTACTGCCCAATGAAGAGTGTACTATATATTTTCTTTACTATAGGCCATACTTATACAGACATGTATATATATTTATATAAGATCTACCTATCCTAGGATGGAACGTTTGAGGGAAAGTAAAATGGGAGGCCAAAAAAAGAAAAAAGGTAACACTTCCAGTTGTGAGCCAAGATTGTAACCTGAGAGTGGCCAGGAGCTTCCTGTCAGTAACCATGTTTTCAATAAATACTCTTTCATGTACAAACTGGTTCCCATTAACAGCTGTTTCTCTGTACTTGCTCCCTGCCCAAGGGAGCTTTCACCTTGACGGGTTCGTTTCACTGTGTCTGGGAGACGTTGGAGAGCTCCAGCTAGAGCCCCCAGCCGCCCTCCCAGAGCCCCTTCCTCCTCTTCAGCGACTCTGCCCCACCAGGCACATGCCTGCACACACACGTACAGACACACACACACCCCCGCTGGTTAAGGATGCTCACAGACTGTCACACCAGGACAAAGTGCTTTCTACTCAGGCCCGCCAGGTACAGCAGGGAAAGGCATACTGTACACCCCCGAGGACGTGGCCTCCCTCTCCTCCCTGCCAGGGACACAGCCAGGGAACAGCTCGAGTACTAGTGCCTGACAAAGAAGACATGTTCTTCACCCTGTGTGTGGCTGGTGCTTAGTGCCCAGCCTGCCAGCTGGTGTTCTACACTGTCTCCGTCGCTCAAACCTCAGCCTTGGTAGCTGGGAGGCTTGAATGAGGGCGGTGATGAAGTAGATACTTTATCTTGCCTCTGAAGGAGACGGGGGCGAGGACAGGCGCTTTCAAAAGGCATAGAAAGTACATGCAGCCTTGAGGACTCAGTAAAGCCAAGAGCTTGGGTACCATTGTAGGTGCTGGTAAGTGCTGAATGAACGAATGCCTGGTGATGCCAGCTGGTGGGGGCGGGGCAGCAGCAGTTTGCATAAAGAACTGCTTACACTCTGGCCTTGAGCCTTCTGTTCAGAGAGGCCAGGGAGCCCAGCTGAGTCACTTGCAAGGACTCCTGTTTGCAGCCAGCCTTAGAGCCACAGATCCAGGAGGGGCAAAAAGTCCCAATCTGGGCTTCACTCTGCAACCCTAGCCTGCCCTGGCCTAAATTCTCTCTCTCTTGACCAGCTCTGCCCCTTTTAATCCATCCTGAAAGATGAGTAAGACCTCAACTCCCTCGCTGGCACTTTGGGGACTATTGCAACTTGCCCCTTGGCTACTTTCCAACCATGGTTTTTGTTAACTCTCCTTATAAACAAGTGGACTCCAAGCCAGGCTCCAGCCTTCTCCTCGCCTCCTTATTTCCTCTTGTCTGGGATGCTCTCCCCTTACTCAACTTAATGAAATTGAGATCATTCTTATAAAGTTTTCAGGCACACGGAAGATGTTTCACAAATATTTATTATTTATTCCCTCCCATAGATCTTGTAAGTCCTAAAATTTAATGCCTCTGACATCACTCCCCAGCTGGCTTGAGCTCCCAGAAGAAAAAGCCCAGGAGAGATCCAGCTCGGTGTTTCCATGGTTGCACTGGGTTGGAATACGGTAAATACTTAATTTGTAAGTAGGTGATTGTTTTCTGGCTGCCCGCGATGCGCAGGGCTCTGCAGCAGGCACCGAGGCTCCGGACCGAGACCCTGGTTGAGCGCAGGAAACACAAACAACACCGAACGAGGTGGGGCTCGGCGTCGGGCCCCAGGGGTCTCCAGAGCAGCGGAAGCGCACGGCGCTATGCCCCGCAGACTGCACAGGAGGACCGGCCCCCGAGAGCCGCCCCGCCCCCGACACCGCCCCCTCTCGGCCCTCAGCGGCTTCCGGCAGAACTGCCCCCCCGTGGCGACGCTCGGCCTCGTACTTCCGGCAGGAGGATTCGGGCCTGGAGCTTCCGCGGCCGAGGTGAGTGGGCGGGCGGCGGCCCTTCCGCGCGCTCCCGGGGTCGGCGGGTGGACACGGGCAGGGCTGGGAGCGGGGTCTCGGCTTGGCAACGCGCGCCGCGGCTCGGGGCCCCCCGGGGAGCTCCCCATCCCGGGCCTCAGTGTCCCGGTCGTAGAGGGGCCCGGGCCTCCGCGCGCGCGCGCTCCCCCCGGCGTTTCCCGAGCACCCGCGACGTGATCCAGGCGGGCATCACGCGGACCCGGCCCTGCCCTTGGAGAGGCCGCGTCCCGCGGTGGGGTGGGAGTCGGGGATGGGCAGTGAACACGTGGACAAACAAGGAAACGTCAGGTAGTGGGAGGGGCCAGGAGGATTAGGAGGGCTCCCCCTCGCCCAGGTTGTTCAGCCAAGCACAGGTCTGTGGAGGAGTGTACCGGGCAGAAGGAACAGCAAATGCAGAGAAGGACACAGGCTTGATGTGTTGGACAAACGAGGGGCCAGCGTGGCGGGTGGGCGGGAAGGAAGATGAGGTTGCAGATATGGGCAGAGGCCAGAGGGTGGAAGGCCTTCCTCTTGGGCCTGCTGAGGAGTCGGGGTTAGCCCCCAGAGGGCCTGGTCTGCTTTCTGTGCTCAGGCCACCTCTGGGGCTGACTGGTGGACTCCAGGCTGTAGCGGGGGAGGGAAGCAGGGACGCCAGTTAGGAGCTTTCTTAACTTTGAGAAGGTGCTCCGCGTGGGCTGGCGTGGGCATGGGGACTTTCTGCAGGTGGGGGACCTGGACTGGCTCGTTGAAGGAAGGGTAGGATTTGAACGGTGGAGGGAGGGCATGGCAGTGTTGGAGCAGGAACCCCACTGGAAGCCAGAAGGTGCAAGTCGATTCACAGGAGAGTGCAGACTGCCCTGGCACGGGAGCCCTGGGGGAACCACAGGGAGGGAGTGCCAGGAGAAAGCTCCCTTAGTGCCAGCACGCCCCGTGGTTGCCTGTCGGACATCAGCAGTCGATCTCAACAGGGAGCAGTTTTGACCCCAGGTAACAGTTGGCGACACCTGGAGACATTTTTGGTTGTCACAGCTTGGGATGAGGGGGAAGGGATGCTACAGGCACCTAGTGCGCAGAGACCAGGGATCCAACGCACAGGACAGGCCTTCTCCCAACAAAGAATTATCTGGCCCCAAATATCAATAATGCCAAAGTTGGGAAACATTGGTATAGAGGAAAGAGCATGGGCCTGAAGTTCTGTTAGATGTAGGTTTGGTGCCCCCGTGCTGCACTCTCTGGCTGGGGGAGAGGAGTCTGAGTGTGAGGGCTGCCGGCAGAAGCAGAGAGGACCGTATAGGAGGCCAGTGCATTGTGTAGGGCAGGGAGCATGGTGACTCGGATGTAGTGGTGGAGGTCAGGAGATGGGACCTTATTGGGGAGATTTTTTCAAGATAGAGGGGACAGTATTAGCTGATTGAATGTGGACTGAGGGAAAGAGGAGTCAAGGGTGAGAACAAGATTTCTGGCCTGAGTAACCAGGTCATGATGCCCCAGGCTGAGGTGGGAAGAGGAGGTTTGGACGGAAGGTGGATGACTCCTGGAAAACAGGAGGCAGCCCTGGACAGGCTGTGTGCGAGACACCTGATGTTAGACGTTCAACCGAAAAGGACAAGGAGGCAGTTGGATATTCTTGTGGAGTTGAGGAGGTCGGAGAGAGGGATCCCTACTGGGGAGATGTAAGCTCACACTTCAAGGAATGGGACCACGTGAGATCGCCTCGCACAGCGGTTCTCAACCCACTGGATACAACACCTTCTTTTGGACGACAGTTATTTCGGTAACAACCCCCTTATTATCCGCAAAGGAAATCTATGGTTAATGAAAATGGCCTACACATGATTTTTTTTAAAAAAATTGACGATCCCCTAACCATAATATAAAAGAGAAATAAAAGGAAAGTAACTGATAATAAAATGTTTCAATATGTGAGTTCCTGGGCCTGCGGTACTAGAAACTACGAAGAAGCAGTGGGCGCTTTCTCCTCTGGTAGAGCCTCTGGGGGTGTGAAAGCCACAGTGCAGGTGGCTGCAGCCATGTCGCGTTGGCAGCTTGAAAACCATGCCTGCTGTGTCTGCAGATGAGGTCGTTTTTCCAAACTGGGAACTCGTGGTACCGTTTTATCAAAAACAGTTCAGTCTCCCCTCAGTGTACGTGGTATAGGTATTATTGGACATTTTAGTGCCTAGGAGACCCATGGAAAATTTGCTCTGTGTTACATGTGAAACAGAGTTGGGTTGTAAGTTCAGGGAATTATAAATAGGTCTTTCACCTCTGTGGATGTTGAAGTTATGCAGGGTGCCGAACAGTTCTTAGTTATGTGGACCGTCCTCCCATATTCCCGACTCACTAAAAGCTAGGAGAGTCTCCCCCAAACAGCACAGGTTTCCAGAGTTTCCTGAAGAGAGCCACAGCCTAGGGTGTCCTCTGGGCAAAGCCTTGTGCCAGCTCCCAGTTTGCCTTGGGGGAGAAGACACGGTAAGCCAGGTTCCAGAGTACAGAACTGAATGTGATTTCTCCTTTTTTTTTTTTTTTTTTTTTGCGTTACGCGGGCCTCTCACTGTTGCCTCTCCCGTTGCGGAGCACAGGCTCCAGACGCGCAGGCTCAGCGGCCATGGCTCATGGGCCCAGCCGCTCCGCGGCATGTGGGATCTTCCCGGACCGGGGCACGAACTCGTGTCCCCTACATCGGCAGGCGGATTCTCAACCACTGCGCCACCAGGGAAGCCCTGATTTCTCCTTTTAGAAAGGACCAGGGGTGGGGGAGGTAAGGTATGTCTGATCGGATAGTTCTAGGAAGGCTTCCAGAAGGAGGTGGCATTTCAGCAGGGGGGGAATGTCTCAGAGGAGGAGATGAGGCAGCCGGTGGGTCACACTGGTCCCAGTTCGCCTGGTCTCCCCGAGCCTGCTCTGGACACTCATTAGGCTTGGCTGGATTGATAGGGAGGCAGGGAGTGGTTCCCTCTGGCAAGACCCTCAGGCAGGCACTGCCTCCCTGGGAGTGGTTGTTAGAGGCTAGGGCGTGGGAGGTGTGGCTTTTCCGGTTCCGTTTTTGTTTTGTTTTGGTTTGGTTTTTTTTGGCATGAATTTATTTTTCTGGTAAAGGATGTAAACTATGGCACATAGACTTAGCTCAAATTCTGACTGACTGGTAGTCCACGCCCTAGTACTGACCAGTTCGTTTTCAACGCCTTAAAGCCCAGATCGGTCTTCTGAAAATCACGTGCCCTTTCTTGCATAGAGCCATCAAACCATACAGGGAACGCACAGTGTGCCAGGTGGGTGTAAGGTGACATGGACACTGTGGCTCCGGTGTGCTCGGAGCGCACAGCCCCTTGGGCGACACAGCCTCACATAAGCACGATGAAGGAAAAATAGAGAAGCCGTGGGAACAGCCTGTATCTCGGGGGGGCCCGTGGGGGGGGGCGGTGCCCCCTGAGGAGATGCCATTTGAGCTGAAGATAAGTAGGATCTGCTGAGGAAGGAATGAAGCAGGGGGCAGAGTGTTCAGCCCCCTGGGGCAGCAGGAAAGAGCGCAACGTGTTCGGGGAAAGGAAAGCCCTGTGGCAGGACAAGGACACCGAGAGTCCGGCAGGGCGGAACAGGCCTTAGCCAGGGAAGGGTTTTGGTCTTTATCGTAGGAGCCTGGGAGCTACTGAAGGGATGCAGTGTTCTCTGACATGATCAGATTTACATTTTTAAAAGGTCACTTCGGTGGAAATTCATGGAGAACAGCTTGAAGTGACAGGAGAGTGGACGTGACAGGGAGCTGTGAGTCCTGCAGTCCTGTCCGCTTCGCTCCACTCCCCGCGGGCCAGGGCTGGGGAGGACACGTGGGGTAGCCCTCCCCCTGCCAGAGCCACCGGAACGGCCTTTTCCTCTTTCTAGCCTCAGCCCTGGGGTCCGGCGAGTCGTGTACGCAGTTGATCATGGAGAGGGTCGGCTCGGGCCACCAGCCGCTTAGGTGAGGACAGAGTCTGGGGCTCAGGGGACGCTTCCCGATCATGGAGGCAGCGAGAGCGCCAGCCAGGAGACGCGCTTGTTGAAAGTCGCGGGTGCAGCTCGACTGGCCCTTCCTGCGGGCCCTGCGGGCATCTTCAGGAGAGGTCCGCCCCCACTGACCAGAGCCGGGGAGCTGCAGCTTCCACGGATGGGGAGGTGGGCCCTCGACGTGGCCTTTGTGTGGAGGGCGGTGTTGACTCTGGGGCTGGTCCTTCTCTACTACTGCTTCTCCATCGGCATCACCTTCTACAACAAGTGGCTGACCAAGGTAACGCGGGGGCCTCGCCAGCCCGGCCGGGTAGCAGATGGCTGCGGCCAGGACTACAGCGCCCCCCAGTATTTAACAGCAGGGAGGCACGGGCTTCAACTAGTCACACTGGAAGCCACTCACACCAGTGACGCGACAGGGCCACGCCAGGGATTCCCCTTAAATATTGGGTTGGAGGGGAAATCAGGAGACGGGGAGACACGGAGGATGAGCTGGGGAGACGTGGGGTTCCTAAGGCCCCTCGTACACTGCGGCGCCCTCGTGAGCTGCTGAAGCAGCGCCCCGCCACCAGGTAGAGGCGAGGAGGGAGGCAGGAGCCAGGGGGCCGGCGGCAGGTAGTAACAGCGCCGCCGTCTGTGCTCTGTGCTTGGGCTCCGTACAGAGCTTCCACTTCCCCCTCTTCATGACCATGCTGCACCTGGCCGTGATCTTCCTGTTCTCGGCCCTGTCCAGGGCCCTGGTTCAGTGCTCCAGCCACAGGGCCCGCGTGGTGCTGAGCTGGACCGACTACCTCAGAAGAGTGGCTCCCACAGGTACGTGCCCGCGGGCTGGTCCGGGGAGGGCCCTGGAGGCAGGAGGAGGGAGCTCGGGAAGCCAGAGGCCCGGACCAGAAGGAAGGAAGCCTCCGTGGCATGAAGCTTAGGCTCTGCCCTCTTCGCTCCTCTCCGCCACCTCCCACACCCGGCCGCTGCCTCTTACTCCGGCCGCGCCGCGGGGTGGGGACGGGGGGCCGTGCAGCAGTGGCCGGTCGTTCCCGCGCCCTTGAACACACACACTGAGCAGGTACCAAGGCCTGGAGACAGTAGTGAGCAGGGCACAGGGTGCCTGCCCTCGGGCGGCAGAGGGGGCGCCTGGAGGCCACAGGGCAGGGTTTCCGGAGCAGGGGCTGAGCAGGGGCTGAGTGGGCGCAGACCTGGAGGGGGAGTTGAGGGGAGGCACTCGTGTGCCTGGGTGAGGTTGCTGCGTGGGTAGGTCTGAGAGGGAACTGAAAGTGTCTCGAGAGGCTGAGGACCCAGCGTTGGTAAGAGGAAGGGGGAGAAAGGCGAACCGAGAAGGTGGCCGGGCCAGATCCTGGAGGGCCAGGTCCTCCGAGAGGAGTGTGTGTTTCATCCTGAGGGAGGCGGGAGCCACTCTGCAGAGTCTCCAGTCGGGGAGCATCAGGGTCCGATGAACACCCCTCCCTCCTCAGGGGGATGCTCCAAGTATTCAACAAGTGGGAGCCGCAGTGGCCGCAGCCAGTCAGGTGGAGGATTGCCGCCCCCTCCCCTTGGTGGGGGGGCAGGAGTTAACCCTTCAGTTGCTGGGTAGAAAGGAAGGCGGGGAGGACCCCAGAGAAAGGCAGGCCTACAGGCCGAGGCAGGGGGCACTTAGGCGCCTCACAGAGAAGTGTGCTCACCACTGGCACACCCGTACGGGCCTGCCCTGGCTGCGTGTCCGGTGGGGCCCGTGTCTCTGCAGCACTGGCAACGGCGCTTGACGTGGGCTTGTCCAACTGGAGCTTCCTCTACATCACCGTCTCACTGTGAGTACTGGCCATGCCCACCACCTCCCTGGGGGCTCACTGTCCAGCGGCGTGTCTGTGTGCCCGGCCGACGGGCCAGCCATCACACTGCCCTCTGGGACCCAACCCCCTTGCACTCTCCGCGCCTCCCTGGCGCCCAGCAGCTCGCCTGGAAGTTGCCAGCCTCTGCAGTAAGCCAGGCATGGAGGGGGTGTTGTGCCTCCCTCCCAGGCGGCCTGGGGAAGCCGGGGGCTCAGACGGAATGGTGACAGGGCAGCGGAGAAAGGGGCACGGAGGGGCTGGCGGAACAGTTATTTTCTTACCTCAGATTTTGCGCTTCGGCGAGCACAGCCTCTGCCTTCTCTCTTTCTCCCCTTCTCTCATTCTTCCTGCCTCATCCTGGTCTGCACTGAGGGGTTGGTAAATAACAGGACTCAGGAAGCTCAGTTTCTCCCTGGTGATAATCGGAGGCCTCTTAGGCATAGATTTCTTCTGATTAAAGGTCAGGTATCAGCCCAGATGACTCAGGCCGCCTTACTTTGGTCTTTGTATCCAGATTGCCCTGGTGCCCTCAAGGAAGTCAGGGTCCCCCTGACCCTTTCCAGCCCACTGATTGTGCTGTGGGTCCGCGCCCCCAGCTCCAGCGGTGTGTCATGGGTCATTTTCCCTCGCAGGTACACAATGACCAAATCCTCGGCTGTCCTCTTCATCCTGATCTTCTCTCTGATCTTCAAGCTGGAGGAGCTGGTGAGGCCCCAGCTTTTCTTGTGTTCCTCCTGCCCCCACAGATGCTAAGAATAACGAGGGGAACCCGAGCAGTGGTTTGTCACCGCGTGTGATCGAGGAGATGAGCCCAGCCCAGGTGGCGGTAACTCGCTGAGGAAAGACCTAGACACAGGGCGCTACTGAGAATACTTAGAAACTGGTATGGCAGGAGCAGGGTTCAAGGGGCAGCGGGTCCTGCAGGCTTCCCACTGTACAGCAAGAGCCCTTTGCTTCCTGGGTCCGGGGGGCCATTGGGGCCACGTGGGGACCTAGGACAGCTGTAGGGAAGCACTGCCGTATTTCAGGATCTCGGTACATGCTAGCTGGATGTCAGCCCTGATACACCGACGGGCAGGGGCTGGCCAGGACCCCAGGGCGGGGCAGGTAGAAGGGTGTCTCGCCCCAGGGGCAGCCAGGGTGGCTGCTGGCCCCCAAACTCCGGATGTGATGAACTTGAGACCCCCAAGGTGGTTGCAACTGCTCCCCATCCTTTCAGCGTGCGGCGCTGATCTTGGTGGTTCTTCTCATCGCCGGGGGCCTCTTCATGTTCACCTACAAGTCCACACAGTTCAACGCTGAGGGCTTTGCCTTGGTGCTGGGTGCCTCATTCATCGGGGGTATTCGCTGGACACTCACCCAGATGCTCATGCAGAAGGCGGAACTTGGTGAGTGAGGGGCCCAGGCACCAGGCGGGGTGGAGGCGGGCCAGGCCTGATGGCTCACCCGTGTCCCTTTCTGCAGGGCTCCAGAACCCCATCGACACCATGTTCCACCTGCAGCCACTCATGTTTCTGGGGCTCTTCCCTCTCTTTGCCGTGTTTGAAGGTACGTGGGGTCGTCCACCTCGGGGGCACCTCAGTGCAGCAAAGCTCCCATCCCCTCTCCAAGCTTATCACTGTGGTAGCTGCAGAGGTTACGGAGATCAGAGATGGTGGTCCCTTCCCTGGTAGTGCCTGGTTTGGGGGCTGGACAGACACTTAAACCAAATGGCTGGAATCCAGCACAATAAATGCTACGTAGAAAGCGCATGTAGAATACACCAGGCGGTGATGACGGTGAATGCAGACAGCCCTAAAGGTACGCCAGGGCTGTTCTGATCAATGTAAGCGCATTAACTCCTCTAATACTCCCCCAAAGCCTGTGTGCCAGTGCTGTTACTGCCCCATCGTGCAGGTGAAAGAAGCTGAGGCAGAGAGGGGTAGAGAGAGCCTTGCCCAAGGTCCCATGGCTCATAAACACACCTGAATTTGGATCCAGCAGCTGGCTCCGGCGTCTTTCCTCTTAACCATGATGCGTTCTTTCTTTTTCGAAGGAGCACAGGGTCATGCATTGCTCCAGGATGGTGGGGTGGAAAGGCAGGTCAAGGCTTCCCAGACAGTGCATTTTGGAGAATGAATGGGATTTTGACAGCCTGATGGGGGCGGGCGTCCCAGGAAGGGGGAACAGTAGGTTCAGACGTGGGGAGACGTGTGGGGGGTTGGCCTTGGCCGAGTGCACATTTCTGGGGCGAGGGAGAGGGGGAGGGGAGAGGGCGGCACACAGGAGCCCAGGCAGGTGAGCAGTCCCCTTTGGCTGGTGTCTCCCAGAGCAGAGGCAGGATGATGTGTCTAGGCTGGGGGGCTGGGGGAGGGGGAGGCAGGGGGCCCACCGCCCTCCTTTCCCCAGTGTTTTGGGACGGGTCTTCGTCCCCTATCTGTTGATCCTTCCTCCCTGAGTGCCTTCTGTCCTTGGGGTCATTACGGAGAATCCCGTCCCACACCCATTTACGTTCCAAGCAGTGAAGTGTCTCAGACCTCTCGGAGAAAATTGTTCTGCAGCTCCGCCGTCCAGGAAACTTCTGCTCTGCAGCCTCCTGTTTTCTTCCCTTTTAAAATCTCTCTCCATTCCTTCCTTATGCCCCCTGCACCAAATGCCACACTCTCCCTCCCTTCCTGGGTGTTTACACCATTCCCCATCTCTGCAAACCCTCACCCGAGAGCCCCTGGTGGTCATCACTTAGCAGAGCTGCATAGATTTAGCTCCTTTAATCTTTTCTGGTAAATTAATCCCCCAAGCGCCTTCATTACTTATGTTGCTCTTCCCCGAATTCCCTTCAATTTGCCAACGCCTTTGCAGTACTGCTGAGCCCAGCACCAGACAAGATGTCCTACCTCGGGAGGCTGTTTGCCCGGGGGGACTGTCACTCTGCATCTCTTTGGTGCTTCCCCCCAAAATCTCACAGGACTCGGCCAGTTTCCTGCTCCCACAGGTGTCCACTTGCCGAGTCTGGGGTCCAGCTTCACTCCTGCTTCTATACCGGGGGCCTTTCCTGCAGGGAAAGGAACCATTCTCTCAGATGGGCAGTGTCGGAGGGCCAAGGGTCCTCTGAAAGTCTAAGTGCAACTTGGTGCGTGGAGGCCTGTGTGGGTGTCTCTGGAACAAGGGACCATGGTTTTGTCATGTCTTTGTACACGTGTGTTTACTTTTTGAGAACTGTTCATCACATTATATTCTCCGGTCTAGTCCCAACCCTTTCATTTAATCAGTGGGGGAACTGTGGTCCAGAAAGGGGGCATGTCTCGGCTAAACCCCACAGCTATGTAACTAAATGGAGAAGGTTTGTACAGATAGAGATTCATCCCTGTTTAGAGGTGACCCACCTGAAATTAAGGTACTCCTCCAGTGGCCCAGGACATTGACAGTCCTCATGTGATGGGCTGTCCCGTCTCTCTTTGGCCCACTGGGTATCACAGCTGCCAAGGCCACATGAAGTCACCCTCCCCCACCCCTCCTCCCCCAAAGACGGGTAGGTACACGACGTATGAAAGAGCAAGGCGCTTCTGCCCGATTTCCTCTGCAGTGCCAGCCCCCTCTACTCTAGCCCAGAGGCTCAGAAGCCTCCCCATCACTCCCTATAAGGACCTCTGGCTTGTATTGCCCCGGGGCTTCCCTGGTTTCCCCAAGTCTCAGGCCACCTCTGTGGGATTCTCTGACACCTTCCGTCCCTGTGCTCAGGGCCTCAGACAGGCAGCAGGTGCAGTGAGTGTGCAGCGCAGCAGTGGCAAAGCTCACCCGGCTGCTGGGTAGGGTGAGGCCGCCCAGGCAGGCACACCCAGGACGTGGCCTCCCGCTCTCTCCTCCCATTGCTTCCAGGTCTCCATTTGTCCACATCTGAGAAAATCTTCCGTTTCCAGGACACAGGGCTGCTCCTGCGGGTACTTGGGAGCCTCTTCCTTGGCGGGATTCTCGCCTTTGGTTTGGGCTTCTCTGAGTTCCTCCTGGTCTCCAGAACCTCCAGCCTCACTCTCTCCATTGCTGGCATTTTTAAGGTACAGTCTTGGAGGTGACTCCAGCCCTGTCTTAGAGGGGAGACCCTTGAGGGTGTCCCAGCTCCTGCATCCCAGAGCCCTGCAGAGAAGGGACGGAAGTGCCTAGTTAGGGTGCTGCGCACTTTGCTGTCACCTGCACTCCTTCCGTCACCATGGCCCTGTGAGGTGGGGATGCACATCCCTGCTTCACAGATGGGGAAACACACATGAAGAGCTGCTCGTACCCAAGGATATACAGCTAGGAGGTAGCCGAGTGGGATTCAAAGCCAGGTCTGACTCCACTAGATCTGGGATGCATTTACGGTTTACCAAGAATACCAGCTCTGGTCATTTGGCAGTGGCCTGGAGCCAGGACTGAGAAGCCCCCAGTCAGACTCATTAGCGTAGAGTTCTGTGATTGATTGGCAATGTCTGCCATGGGCACAATAAGGGATGGTTTTATCACGTGTGCCTTTACTGCTGTCCAGCTGCACCCTTACCCTCTCCTCTCATCACTTCTCCCTTCCCCCGCCCTCTCTCACCCCTTCCTGCTCAGGGCCATGGACCAGGCAGACACTGATACTGGAGCAGTGTTGCCTAAAACCAGAAGCATAGGGTTCCCCGAGGGTTTTGCCAACCAAATGATGAGGCATAAGCTGTGCTTCTCAGAATGAATCATCTGACAGGTCCCATCTGCAGTCAGTGTGTACGAAAAACCCCGTGACCAATGTGTGTCCTGTAGAGCCCAGTGGGACTTCACTCCCCTGTGGCAGCAGAGGCTCTCCATCCGCAGGTGCCTTCTGGAAGGGCAGCTTCCCTCGTTCCTGTGGGCGTGGCTGTGGGCTTGCTACCCTGTGCTCCCAGCCTGGATTTGTTTGCTAATCCTGACAACCCTGTGAAAAGCACCTCCTCCTGCTGCATCTCAGTAACACAAAGGGGGAAAAAGCGTCACAGGCTGGTTCGCTGAGCTTGGGGAGGCTTCCGCCTTTGCCTTGCAGGCCAGCCTGCCCAGGCCCCGGGAGTTTTGGCAGGTCTGGCTCTACTCTGTGGGTGTGCCCGGTGCCCCTGCCCTCCACCTCCTCCTCCTGAGCACGTCCCCTTCCTGCAGGAAGTCTGCACTTTGCTGTTGGCAGCTCATCTGCTGGGCGATCAGATCAGTCTCTTGAACTGGCTGGGCTTTGCCCTCTGCCTCTCGGGAATATCCCTGCACATCGCCCTCAAAGCCCTGCATTCCAGAGGTAACCAGAGCCCGTCTCCTGATGACATTCTCCCCGTGACTCTTAGCCCCACAGGCTCCCCTCCGCCAGCCCTGCCAGGAAGAGGCAGGGGGCTCTTGACTCCCCAAAGCCGTTGCAGTCTGGTCTGCACAGTTCAGCTGCCTCTGCACCGGCTATCCCTCTCATTGAGGAAGTTTGCCTGGTGATTCGCCACCACCACTCCTCTGAGAAGTCACAGGGATCACTTCCAGGGGGTGGGTGGGGGGCTGGGGGCCTCAGCACATGCTCACATCAGGCCACACCAAGAAAGCTGGTACTGGGTCTGTAACTGGGCTTCCTCTGTCCGCAGGTGACAGCGGCCCTAAGACCCTGAAGGGGCTGGGCTCCAGCCCCGACCTGGAGCTGCTGCTCCGGACCAGCCAGCCAGAGGAAGAGGACAACGAGGAGGAGCAGGGGCACTTTGTGGCCCAGGGGCAGCAGTGACCAGCCAGGGCACCAGCTTGGAAGCAGGCTGCTCCCCAGCCTTCACACCTGCCGACAGCTTGGGGACCCGGGTGGCCCCTCCCAGCCGCTGGGGAGCAGCAGGCCGGGGTCTTCCAGGCTGGCCTCGAGAACACGTGACGACGTGGTGGCCCAGGGCAGGGAGCTGGTCAAACGGGTGAGCGCCAGGCCAGCCTCAGACCTGGCCGGAGCGGGGCCCAAGCGGTGCTGGCGTCACAGCCACTTGCCAGGCTCTGAGAGCCAAGGTGGTGATTTCAGAGGTAGAACGGGTTTGGACTGTGGGGCAGTTAGGAACAGGAGATGGAGAAGATGGGGCCTCATCGCCTGGAGAGCATCTTTTCTCAGAGAGCAGATCTATTTATAGTTTGGAAATAAAGGGTTTACGGTCCAACGGCCACCTTGTGTTGCCTGGAGGTATGGGGGCAGGCAGGTTGGCGTGGGCCTGGCCTCTCCCCTCCTTCCCCTGCCTGGGGCCTTCCTGGGGGGACTGGTCATACTCCAGGCCTCCCATGTCTCTTGTGCTCCTGTTTGAGCCCCAGTGCCCTCTCTTAGGGCCCCACCACACCTGCAGGCAGGAAAAAATAGGTACTGAGTTTCATATTCTGGGGACTTTAATGCTTTCACAGCCTGATTTGAATATTGACTCTGTCACTTACTAGCTGTGTGACCTTAAAGCAAATTACCTAACCTCTCTGTATCATGGTTTTTTCATCTGTGAAATGGGGATAATAATTATCTCAGAGTTGTTCTGAGGATCAAGTCAATATTGGTAACAGATTAAATGTCATTTAAGTATGTATTTTGAAATTTCTTTAACAGCCACAGGACCGAGGCACTAAATGAGCGGCCGTGCTAGGATTCATGGCCAGGACTGTGTGCCTACGTTCTTGTCCATGGACCATACACAGAAGGGTTATGGGACCTGGGCCTTCTGCTCACCTACCTTGGGCAAGTCGCACCACCCCTCTAGACTGCAGTCCTCTTTATAAAATGGAGAGGGAGGAGGTGAGATCCCAGCTCTGATGTGCGATGGTTCTGAGGCCTGGTCTGCTCCTGTGAGCTGTTCCCCTGCCTTGTGAGAGCTGCTGGCCCATGGTCCTTCCGGGCACAAGTGCTTTTAGACACTCACAGCAGGTGGCGCCATTGCACCATGCTTCGGCTCCTGAAACTGCCCGACCTGCCACTACTATCCAAACTCAGGCAGGGGTCATGGGAGGAGGACCCACCCTGGTGTCTTCGGGTAGAGAGACTAGGATGGGACTTGTTGTGAATTGTTCTAATCAGATCAGAGCCACACCAGCCCAGTCCATCAAGCCTAGGAGAGCGTTCATACTTTAGAAATGGGTCAGCAAACTTTCTCTGTAAAGGGCCAGATAGTAAATATTTTCCATCTGGGGGCCATATGGTCCTGTGGCAGCTGCTCAGGTCTGCTGTTGTAGCAGGAAAGCAGCCACAGACAGAGATACGGAAGCAAAAGGGCATGGCTGCGTTCCAGTGGAAGCTTGCTTATAAAACCAGGGTTCAGCTTGTCGGCTGGAGCTTGCCAGCCCCTGCTGTGGAGGAGTCCTTAACAATGACTGAGCCCCACGCTCCGTCTTACGGCTAGGGAAACTGAGGCCCAGGAGGACGCAGTGACTAGCCTGAGGTCTCCAGAGCCTCTGGCTCAGGAGGAATTAGAACCAAGGTCTCCTGCTACCAATTCAGCTTCACAATGCAGACTTCTGCAAATAGAGGTGTGACACCCAGGGCTCCCCTGAGGCGGTGTCTTACCTGGTTCCTGCACCTCTGCCCCCCTTGGATTCTGCAAGCTCAGAGGCTAGGATTAAAGGAAGCTGGCGTTCTACACCAGATGACCTGGGGAGAGCCAGCAGGCGGAAGGAGCCGGGGTCCTCCCTGCCTCTGCCAGAGAGGCTGCTTGGGATGCAGGATGCTCTGGCGGTGGGGAGAGGCTGCCAGAGCCCCACTGGCTCAGGTGGATGAGAGCTTCCTGTCTGCTCCCCCCTCCATCTCCCTCTCCTCGCGCAGGGAGCAAGGTGCTGTCTGGTGCAGTAATTATAGGGTTTAGAGCGGGGGGGCCCCCACTACCTGCATGTTGGGTTCAATGACAGCCCCTCACTTAGCAGCATTTACCAGCCAAGCCTGGAGGAGGGCTCCCTCTCCTCCTCCCCCACCCAGCCCTCCCAGTCACCTGGCCTCCAGGGCGAGACAGCCTCACCCTCAGCTTTGAGCCCTGGAAGCACCCATGCTGTCTGCAGCCATTGCATCTCAGGGCTGCAGTGTCGCCATGGCAACTTGGTGCTTGCACAGGTTGAAGGAAGCTGAGGATGTGACTTGTCTCTCCAAGGCTGTGGCATCTGTCCCCATGAAGCCTCCAGCTCCAGGGCTCCTGCTGAGGAGGGAGGAGGGGAGGAGGTGCTGACCTACAGGTTTGAGTTTTAAGTGCTTACATGCCCACCGCCTCTCCCAGGGGCCTCCAGTGGAAGGAAGGTTAATGCCCCCAGTATATGAGCGTGTCTGCAGTCGGGGGGCGTGGCGGGGGTGAGAATGAGCTGGGGTTTGCCCGTGGGAGAAAGCTGAGACATCAGGCTGGACCTAGAATACCTTCATCTTAATTCTGGTACCTCCTCTGTCAGGAGGGCTCAGGGGATCACCTCCATCTGTTTCTGCTCCGTTCTGCTGAGAAAAACCTAAACATTCCAGTGGCTTGAGAGCAGTTACGTGGCACCGAGAGAATTGTCTTCGTGGTACTTGCCACAGCCTGCTGCATCAGGGACTAGTGACAGACCGCGTGGGATCCCCACCTTGCGGTCCAGAGAGCTGAGGGTGGGGACTCCCAGATCATCCATTTGGGTCGACAGCATTCATTGAGCGCTGGCTGTGTGCCAGACACCGCCTGGCCCTGGGATAGAGACATTTGTCCTTGGAGAGGCGGCAAATGGGGCCACCATTCCTTCCAGCCCAGGGAAGCGTTGAAGCGCAGGGGATGAAGGAAATGGACATTCACCGGGCACCTCCTAGGCCTCTCACGTCGGTTTTGTAATCGCTAACAGCCCAGTGCAGTAGGAATTGATTGTACCTATTTCATAGCTGTGGAAATGAAGCTCGTAGACAGTTAAGCACAATAGTGCCTAAGAACACAGCCTCAGCACTTCACTGGACCTGGGTTCACCTCTCCCCTTGGCCCTGAGGTGAGCTGTGCGTCTTGGGCATGTCGCTGACCCCCCTGAACCTGTGTCCTATATGACTATATATATATATATGTCTCCTAACGAAGCTATTGTGAAGATGAAATGAAATTGTGTATATAAAGCAGTTAGCACATACTGGGCACATAATAATAACCATTCAGCAAATGTCAGCCAGCAGTGGGGAGGTGAGGTAACTTGCCTGGGAGACAAAGCAAGTGAGAGGAGGAGCAAGCATTGGAGTCCTGGCCTTCTGAGGTCACCATCCCTGCTGCAATGCCTGGGACAGTGGACACTTAATACATATTTGTTTCATGAAGGAGTTTCCAATAGTGGAAACTAAAGTGAGGGTTTTTCTGGGTTTTGGGGACCAGTCTAACTTCTAAATGATTTGCTCTACAAGAAAAGGCTGTCCCTCACCACCACCCATCCCTGCCAGCCTCCAGCCTCCCAGCCATCCCCTTGAGCCTCCACCCTAACCACACAGCACTGACATCAGCCAGGCCCGTTTGACCTTGCTCTGTAGTAACCAATTAGCTTGACTTCTGTTCCCATGGTTATGTACACTTCCATTGGCAACTAGTACATTTCCCCAGAAACAGGCCCACAGCCCTGGTCCTGCTGGCATCCTGCCAATGGGTTCATCTTTTTCTCCTGGATGTCTGATGAGAACTCTCCTGCTGGGCCAACAGAGGGACAGAACAGAGAAGCAGGAGAAAATGCATTCAAATGCATTCAGTAAATGTTTCTGGAGCATCTACAACACGCCCTGCCCAGTGAGAGCTGCTGGAGATACAGTAGGCATTAAGATGCTGTTGCTGTCCTCAAGGAACTTTTGCAGGGCTTTTCAATCTAATGGGTCCCCTGGGAAATATACTCAGAGGTAAAGATTAAAGTGTAAGCTGTTGTTTAGAAAATGGTCTTGGGAAAAACACCTGTGGAAGGGAGGCAAAGGAGGCAGGTCTCGGCAGAGGGAGAAGTCGAGCTTCGAGGCAGTTCTGACAAAGGCCTCAGTCAACCCCATGGGGAACTTTGGAGCTGGGATGACCCTTCAGGGTTGTCCCAAGTTGGGGTGAGAAATTCAGGCCTTTGCACTTCCACATTGATCTGTCTTGGAATTGGGCCTACCCTGGAAGGAGGCACGTTTTCTTCCAATCAAGACAATCTCCAAAGAGGGCTGACAGCTGAGGGCTGAATTCCAGCCACGCTGGGGTAGTAAGTCTCTCATTCCCTATGGGGGGATCTGAACAGCCCATCACAGCATCCAGCACACATAGGGTCCACAGTCTGGCTTCAGTGACGACCAGGGATCCCTGAAGAGGGAAGGAGCATCTGGCACTTCCAGATGGCATCTGGCACATCTGGCACTTCCAAAAATATATCATTTTTCTGGGGGAGGGTTCCTTGACCCCCAAAAGATTAAGAACCACTAGTCTAGGGAAAGCCAGACTTGTCCAAAACTTCAAAACATGATCAGAGATGCACACTATTGGTGCTCAGTGAATATGAGTGGATGGATGGATGCCACATAGAAGAATGTGTGGGAGGCAGAGAGAAGGGAGCAACCAGTTCTGCCTGGGGCAGGAGGAGAGCAAAGATTCCCAGGGGCAGCTGACCCGTTTGAAGTGAGACTTGAAGACTGAATAGGACTGGCCAAGCAGACAAAAGGAGATAGGCATACCAGACAGGGCCAAGAGCAGATCAAAGACCCAGGTATGAGCGAACATGGGGACGGTGTCTTTCAGCACCGTAGGGGTTAGTTCACCGTGGCTGGCCACAGGTGCACTTGGGTGAGAGGAGGGGTAGCGAACGTTTTCTCCTTTGAAAAGCCCACAGGTTCCAAGGAGGTATCCTGATGGGAATCGCTTCTTGAACAAGCAGGTATCTCCCCTCCCGCCACTAACACTTAACAATTGGCCCAGTCTCCAGGTGGGGGGAGGGGGAGGTCCTAAAGATAATCCCACACAAGTGAAGAGCATCTGGTCATCTACCACCTCCCTTCCCATCCTTCTTTGCTCCTGCAGTCCATTCCTGAGAGGTCAGTGTTACCAGCCATCCCACTTTCCAGTGGAGAAATGGGCTCCAGGGGCCAGGTGATTTGCCCAAGGTCACTCACCTCCCTGGCTCCCAAGCACAGCCAGGAGCCCTCTCTGCAGACTCACACCTCCCAGTGCCCTGTTTTCCACTTCTCTGCTCTGCAGCCCTCTGGTTGGAATGTGCACAGTCTCACCTGCCTCCTGGGATTCAGCCCCTCTGGTTAGTGGGGGCAGGGGACCAAGGGTCTGGCGGGGGTGGTGGGGCATTGGTGGAGGGGGATGCAGCATTCCCCCTGGCCATGTTTTGCTCTGGGAGGAATCCCCACTGAGCCAGAGCCTCCGTCCCGTTCTAGGGCTACCCCATGAATCAAACATGCCCCCGTGGTTAACTCAGTAATGCTTCTATTAATAGTTAATTATTCAATGCGCACTGGGGAAATGAGCCTCACTCAGGCCTTGTAAATTAAGGCAGTGATCTCGTGAAAGAAGCCAGTGGGAGTTCATTACCCCCTCCAGGCGCTGCACCTCCTGGCTCTCCATTTAGCGATGCTAAATAATGGGGGGCTGGGGGGGCGAGTAGGGGACAGGGACCTTCTCCGGTGGAGGTGAGAAGGGGCGGGTGAACATCCTCTGGTTTCCTCTGAGAGAAAGGGCCCCAGGAGGGTGTGGCGAAGGATCAGCTGGGAGATGTGATCCTGCACCGTGGCAGTTGTCATCGGCCTGTGTTCCTTGTCACTGCTGGGGACTCAGCGCGGCCCCCAGGGACTCGCGTCCAGGGCAGGGCCACCTGTCCCAGGTGTGGGACTCCCAGGCGGAGAGGAGCCCATCTCAGACGCTCCCATCTCTGAGCCGCAGGCCTCCCTCCTCCTCGCGGCCTTTCTCATTTCACCAGTGTCAGGCTTCCTGGGCGAGGTTTTTGTTGTGGCTGAAGCCAATTTCCCGTCCTGAATTTGCAGCTGAGCTGCATAAGGGGCTTGTTCTAACCTGGTTTGGCTTTTCTAAATTTAACTTTCTTCCATGTTTTGTTTCCCTGGAGACAGAAACCCCTCTTTATCTTCCTGGGAAATGAAAGCCAGCACCTGCTTTGAACCTACTATGTGCCAGGGCCTGTCCCCCTGGTTTATGTTGACTCATTCTGATGTTCAGCTCTGTCCTTGGGACAGTGACTCCGCCTCCCTCGGTCTCCATTTCTTCATGTGAAAATGGAGATATAATACTCCCTATGTCTGGAGTAATTGTGATGATTAAATGAAGTAATAGAGGTAAAGTACTTAGAACCCTGCTGAACACATAGTAAGATCTCTCTAAGGGGTAGCTGCTATTACTATCTTCTTCACAACTGCGCTGCCATTTTACAGATGAGCAAAGTGAGGTTTTAAATCCGTGCTTGGGCTTGTTCAAGGACGCTTGACCCAGAACTTCACGTTGCCAAAGCTCATCCCTTTCCTTCCATGGAGGCAAAATGGGGAGCCAATCTCTTCTCCAGAAAAGCACATTGGCCAAGTCCCAGGAGCCAGGAAAGATCTGCCCTTCGGTTCCTGCGTGCAGTACAGAGCCTCACCAAGGCTGAGACACTGGAGCACTGGGTCCAAACCCTGCCGTACCTGCCAGCTGTCCCATTGGCCCCTGCAGCCTCAGTTTCCACTTCGGGCAAAATGGGCTCCTGGTAGCACCTACCTCCTTGCATGGTCATAAGGATTTCTGTTTGAAAGTGCCTGACGTAGCCTTCTTTGAGAACTCTCTGCACCCGGGATAACAAAAAACCTCCCCCGCCCCGGGTTGTTGGAGGCACCCTGGAGATGATAGGCATCCGTCAAGCAGGAAAATATGAAACAGGTGAGCTTCTGGTGCTCTCCGCCACGGCCACTCAAAGGCAGGGATTTTCAGAGAGCCTCTGCGGGTTAAACACCGCCCCCGTGGATGTGATGGTCCCTGGCCTGACGAGGGTTTTCCTGGGACAGGTGATGCAGAGGGTTGGGGACAGATGGCCTCCCAAAACCCATGCCAGCTGTGAACTGCCTTGCAGGTGAAGGTCGGCTTCTCTGCTGTGACCTCCCCTCCCCCAAACTGCCAGAGCCACACATGGGCAAAGAGTCTGAGGTGGGGATTGAGGAGTACGGCTCCAGGTTCATCTGTAATATGTAGCGTCAGATTTAAATGTCACTGGTGCAGGCGGCTGACCCGGGTTCCCACACAATGGGCCGCGAGGGGCGCCTTCGCCGCCTCTTCATCTTCCTGGCGGTAGCTGACCAAAGGGAGGGAGATTTGGTTTCTTAAAAAACTAAACACTTGTTGAGCACTCTGGCGTTGCCTGGGCAACAGCCGAGGGGGGAGAGAGAAGCATCTTATTGTTGAAAGTTATTCTTGCTCTATGTCAAAGCGTTGTTCTGAAAAGACCCGAATTCTCCAAGCATCCAGGCTGGTCCTCTCTCTCAATCTCTCCCCTGGCCTGGCCGGCCGTGCCATCCCAGCTCCTGTCCGCCCTCAGCCCCCAGCTCCACTTCCAGGTCCGGGGCTGTGGGAGGGGTCCTGGCCATGCTGGACATCAGGATCCTGGAGGCAAGTTCCCTCCATACTCTGTGCGTTCACCCCCAGGCCCAGGGGGCTCGTGGAATAAACGCACAAGCAACAGGCTGGCAAGGAGAATCCCTGCTGCCCCACCGTGGGCTGCCTTTCCGGCACCCGACCTGGGATATGGACACAAGTGTGGCTCCGTGACTGAGGGGTCAGCTCACAGAAGTGCCTATACTTGATCGGGGTGGGGGTGGGGGGAGTCCTGGCCATATAATCCAGAGGTGGGCATCTTGGTCCTCAAGCCCAACCAGGGGCGAGACAAAGGTGACCTTGTGCCAGGTCATTGCTCGGGGGCCATGGCTGAGTGCAGCCGCCAGGATCCTTGGAGACGGTGTAAGTGGCACCCCGTGCCCCTCTACCCCTCTCGCGACACTGTTTCAGAATTGTTTACTCGTCTCTCTTCCTCACGAGACCGTCAGCTCCCTGACAGCAGAGCCGCATCTATTCATCTCTGTGTATTCTTGTAAGCTGCCGCAAATCCTTTCAGGAGCAAGGTAAATTCTGAAAATCCAGATGAGATGTACGTGTATTTTTAATTAAAACATGTTTACATAGTGAATACATACACATGATGCAAAATTCAAAGTTCAGAAGAATGAATACCCATGTCTCCTGCTGCCCAGTCTCCCTTCATGGGGACAGCCATGGTTTCCAGCCTCCGATGTATCCTTCCAGAGATATTCCACTCATATAGAAGCAGATGGGCATCAAATAAAATATATTAGTCACATCTCTAGCTCCTGTGTCTAGCACAGGGCCCAGTATACGGTAGATGCTTGATAAAAGTTTGTCTGATAGATGAACACACAAACAGGTGATGGATGGATGGTTGGATGGATAGATGGATGGTTAGGTGGGTGGATGGATGGATGGATGGATGGATGGATGGATGGATGGATGGATGGTTGGGTGGATGGATGGATGGTTAGGTGGATGGATGAATGGATGCATGGATGGATGGATGGATGGGTGGATGGATGGATGGATAAATGGATGGATGATTAGTTGGATGGATGGTTGGTTGGATGGATGGATGGGTGGGTGGATGGATGGATGGATGGTTGGGTGGATGGATGGATGGATAAATGGATGGATGATTAGTTGGATGGATGGTTGGATGGATGGATGGATGGTTAGGTGGATGGATGAATGGATGCATGGATGGATGGATGGGTGGATGGATGGATAGATAAATGGATGGATGATTAGTTGGATGGATGGTTGGGTGGATGGATGGATGGTTGGGTGGATGGATGGGTGCCGCTCTTGTACTGTTCGTTCCCTTTTCACCCAGATGTCTGGGTTCCCCAACAGGGAGTTCCTTGAGAGAAAGATGGAGGCCCAGCATCAGACACGTTTGGTCTGAGGGGTCCATGTTCTTCAGATGGAGACATTTAATAGGCAGTTGGATTGTGCTTGTATCAGGTAGGTGTCTTATTCGACTGCTAATAACAGAGATCCAATTACAATGGCTTGAGTCCATAAAGGTTTTCTTTTCCTCGTGATGAGAAGTTTATAGGGGTTCAGCCCTCAAGGATACCAGAGCTGAGGTCACTGTGATGTCCTTGACCTTCCTCTCGTGGTCTCAAAAAAGCTGTTGGGGGAGGGGGCTCCAACCATCATATCCAAGTTACAGGGAGGAAGAAGAGGGGCAAAAGGATGCTTCCACCTCCTCTAAGAAGCCTGTTCCTGGAGGCCCCACCAAATGACTTCTAATCATATGTCCACGGCAACCCTTAGCAGCAAAGGAGGCTGGGATGTGTGGCTTTTAAGATGGGCATGTTACTCCCCCAGATAATATTGGGGATCTATTAGCAAGGAAGAAGAGGGAGCTGGATAGAGTAGGCGACTCACAGCCCCTGCCACCCCTGCCCAGGGTGGAGACTCTGGGCCCCGGGAATGGACACAGCAGGAAGGCGCATCCCAGAAAAGGGCACAAACTAAAGCACAGAGGCATGAAAGCTCACGGCACATTCGACCTACATCCTGTGCACTCTCGCCTCAAATATCTCCGAATAGTACCACTTCTCCTGCCCCTGGTCCTGGCCACCGTCATCACCACCTGGGTGACTGCAGCAGCCTGGCACCTGGCCTCCCCACTCCCTCTTTGACCCCATGCTCAGCGCTCCGTTGCCTGCCCAGCATCCCCAGTGACCCCTGCATCCATAAATCAGAATGCATGGCTCCCTGCTTACCTCCCAGCAGCAGCCTGACTCGGAATGAAACCCCAGGTCCCCACCCAGGCCCTCACGGCTTTCCTTGACGTGGCCCCTGCCCTCCCTGTCCTCTCCCACCATCAGTCACCTTGCTCCGTCTGCGCCCCTCCCACTGCGGAGCCCTTCTCTTGCCCCCGAGGCCCGGAGTCGATTTCACTCCGAACCTTGTGGCAGCTTCTCTGCCTCCTTCAGGTTGCCACTCAAATATCACTACCCCAGAGACCCCTCCCCCAGCCCCACCCCTCTTCTACCTACCCCCCTCTCCTCACCATCACACTCTACTCCAGGACTCAACCCATTTGGGCCCACGGACCCCTGGGCCTCTGGAGAAGCCTATGGACCCCTTCCCAGAATAACGTTTTTAAATACATAGAAGATATGTAGAATTACAAAGGAAGCCTATTATGTTGAAATGCTGTTTTCAAAATATTTACAAAACAAATGCACGATACTGCGCGGTGCGTCTCGATTAACGCGTTAGGTAACAAGATCTAGCAGTACCTCTGTTAACTCCCACGAATCTGAAGCAGTGATGAGCGTCAATGATACTGTGAAACGTCTGCAACCACTGTGACGTGATAGGAAAGATCTGATTTCTGCTGGTGACAAAGTCACAGGCATTGCCAGTACTACACAGTGTGTTGCCAACACTTTCAACTGAGGAGAAATGCTATATTTCAGTGAATTTAGTGAAATAAAAATATAAATTTTACCCCTTTGATTTCACTGACCCCCCTGTATTCTGTCTGTAACTCCTTCGGAGGAGTCTGGTTGGTTTTGGTTTTGGTTTTGGTTTTCTTGAAAGCCCCTTTCTCTGCCTGACGTTACACATTTATCTGTTAACTTGCTTACTGGCAGTTCCGCCCAGGAGGGCAGGGATTTTATCTCTTCTGTTCTCTGCTGTATCTTCAGTACCTAGAACACTGCCAGGCACGTAAGTAATCAATAAGTATATATTTTAAAATAAATGAACAAGCAAGGGATGAGGCTGGAGAGACAGGGAGGCTGGAGGCAGATCTGGGGGGCCTTGAATGCCACACTCAGGACATGGCTGTGACCGGCAGTGATGGACTCACCCTGGGAGGGAGCATGGGCCTCGGAGAGATCACTGTCCCACGGCAGCCAGGCTGACAGTTGGGATGACCGGGGAGGTGAGAGATGGCCGAGGCCGCCTTCCACAGGCAGCTTTCTGGGGAGGCTTGGGCATCAACCACTTAGCATCATTCGTGAATGTCGGCAGCGACTTCACTCCCTGCCTTCCTGCCTCCTCCTTCCGTCCCCCACCCACCCCGGATGTTAAACAGGAACCCTGGAGAAGCCATGGTTTCTCAGTGTTTTCCGGGCAATAAAGATGCGCCAGACAACGGGACAGGGCCCACGGGGTTGAGGAGGTAGGCACGGGGGTGGGCAGGTGAGGAGAGGTCCCAAGGCAGCTACTGAGGGACGGGGGTCCTGGTGTGTCAGACCCTGGGGTCAAGCTGTTGAAGGGTCACCCCTCCCAGACTGTGGCTGGCTATTCAGAACCAGGGATTTTACAGCAACCTGAAAATCCAGGGAAAGACCAAATTTCTGGAATCAGCCAGCCTTCGGCCACTTGTTCCTTAATTGCACACAGTTGAACAGGTCACATAAATGCTCCACACCTCCCTCTCCACATCTCAGAATGGGGTGGGGTGAGGATTCAATGGGGAAAGTGATGGATCTAAAACAGCCAGCTCAATGCCAAGTGCGCAACAGATAACAAACGCTTGCCTTTGTCACTGTTAACCCCTCTACTGCTAGTATTCCTTAACAATCCACTTTATCACCCTGCCCATAAAGGGAGGGGGAGGATGGAGGAAGGTTACCAGAGGAAACAAGTCGGTAGTGGAGAGAAAAAGCAAGTTCTGGAGTCAAACAGATCTGGGTCCAAATCCAGCTGTGTGACTTTGGGTAAGGCGCATCACCTCTCTGAACCTGTTTTCTCATTCAGAAAACAAGGATGGTACCTTCCTCTCATAGTGCGGTGAGGATTACTGGACACGGATGATGTGTGGAGGTAAGCGCTCAATCAGCAGAGCCGCTGAATACGTGATCACAGCCTCAGCCCTGTGCCCAGTGAGGATGAGGAGACAGACAATGGTAATAATCTCCTGCTTTTGTCAAGGGGTCTACACTTTCGAAAGCACTCTTTCCCATCCATCATTTCATTGGAGCCTCACTTCAGCACCTCAGGATGAGCAGGACTGAGAGTTTGATCCACATTTGACAAACGGGGACACAAGAGCTCAAGCGGCGATGGACTCAGGGAAGCAATCTGCTCAAATGTCACACAGCCGGTGAGATTCCGGGATGGACACGAAGCCAGGTATCTCAACTCCCGTCTCTTTTCAGATCAGCCACTTAGGTATTCATCCACTCAACAGACAGTCCCTGAGCTAAGCTCCAGTGATAAGGCAGTAAGTGGGCAGACATGACTTCCACCCTCAAGGAACTTGGAGCCTGGTGGCTCAGGACACAGAGACCTTTTCCGAGGCTGCACCAATCGCAAGGAAGACCAGGTTCTGCTCAGAGACGCAGATCGGGAAGCACCCTGAGTTCAGAGTCATGGCTTTGTGTCTCCACCTTGGGCAGTGAGCAGGCCAGGAATAGAAGACTTCTCTGCCCTCAGGGATGAAATCCACTCGTTAATAAGCCCAGATACTGGGAATTCCCTGGTGGTCCTGCTTCCAGTGCAGGTTCGATCCTTGGTCGGGGAGCTAAGATCCTGCAAGCTGCACAGCGTGGCCATAAATAAATAAATAAATAAATAAATTAATTAATTAAAGCCCAGAGATTTGCACCAGGATCCCAGCATGAACAAGAGTCCTAAAATAAAGGTTGCCATAGCCAGATGCGTTCAGGAAAAGCTACACATCTCCCACCCTCTCTGAGAGTCACACTGCTTTGGCACATACTACATGCTCCTGGGAAAGTCCTGCAGAAGAGAACCCTGTTTAACACGATGCTTCCCAAACGTGCTTAACCACGTGAACAGTTTTTTTTTAGGCCGCACCTACTAACTTGGGAATTAGGAACAGGGCAGCAGAAAGAGCACCGTGTCTAGAGCCAGTTACTTGGGTTTGAAGCCCAGCCTTAGATGCGATTAGCACTTGGTAAGCTGTGGAAACATTAGAACCCAGGAGAGGGGACGTGACTTGCCCAAGGTCACTCAGCATCAGACCTACAATCCAGGTCTCCACGCATATGAGAGGCGTCCTTAGGGCATGTGCCACTTTGCTTCCCCTCTGACAGGGGCGGCCTTGACAGCCTGCTGGGTGGGTGTTATTTGGGTCTACTTGTCCATGCAGTGCCTTTGTACAGATTACAGAAAGGTGCCTCCTTCTCCTGGATCCACAAAATTCCATGTGAGGGCACATGGATGGATAAAGCATTGCATGGACTGAATTTTAGCCCCAACTTGCTTCCTTGGCCAACTATCCTTGTGCAGGTTACAACCTGTGCAACTGTACATGGCAACGCTTAGTAGCCTCTTTCTCCTCATTCCTCTTCACTCCTTCCACCCTGGTCCCCTTCGTGGGAACTGCACCCTCCCCTTAGGGTGCTGGGTTGAGGCTGGGTGAGAAAGCCCAGTTGTTGGGCTGCACGTCCCAAGCTCCAAAGTAGCATCGGCCAAAGATGCTGACTTAGCAAACTTTAATTTATCGCACAGGCCAGGGGTGCGCATGAAGCAATTAGTGAAATAATGGTTACGTCGCACTAAAAATTATTTATAGAGTCACTGTGCACACAGCTGTGATTAAATTAGACAACCAGGGGGACTTTAACTGCCAACAGAGCCGGCATCCAAGGCCTCGGTCTCCAGCTGGCTGGGGATGGGGTCGGGTCCCTTCTCCTGTCCAGTCACCCCCTGCCGGGCAAGTGAGCCAACCCTGACCCAGGCAGGGATGAGGAGGGTCTTCATGGGCAGGGGTGTGGAGAGGCATCTCCGTCCCGGATGTCCTGAGCTGCCAGGACCTTTGAACATAAACAAGTCAGGGGCTTTCACATATCTGACACTTAGCAGTCCCTGAAACTCTTTCAAAGAGAGTCTTCTGTGGACCCCCAATGACCGAAAGGAAGGTGGTCTGGGTGAATTAGAAAAGATGGGCCTGGAGACCTATGGGCTTGACATTGACCCCAACTGTGGGCCCTGAGAGCACAGAGCCAAGCTGGAAACCAGAGATCAATCCAGCCCTCTCTTTTTACAGGTGGCAAATGTGAGGGCCAGAGATTTCATCTCCCGTGTTCTCCCCACAGTGTCAGAGGCCTTTGTTCCAGCCCTGGGTCCTGGGTAAGCCTTTACCCCAATCCGTGTACCCCGTGAGAGTTAGTGTTGGACACAGGGCTTCTACAGGGGGGAACAGATATTTTGAGCGCCTGTGGCATACCGGACACTGTCTATATTTATATTTATTGCTGATTCATGTTTATCTTTATATTCTTATTTAGCTCCTTGCCACATTCCTGTAAAGTTAACAGTCTTGTCCCTCTTTACAGATGCAGAATCTGAGGTTCAGAGAGGTAAAGATATTTGCCCACAGCCACACAGCAGGGGAAGGGCAGAGCCATTTCCTTAAGGTCCATCGAACTCCAATGATGGAGCATTGTGGTGCTTTGAGTATTTGGGGGGGTGTCTCCTGGGTGCGGGGTGTGATGCTGAAACCTCGTAACAGGGTTTCCTCTACACTGGACACAAGACATGCATCATCTTGTTTCATCAGCAGCCCCTTGGGTGCACATGGGGAAACTGAGTCACAGAGCACTCCATAAAGGGCCCCCAAACGCCAAGACTGTGAGCATTGGGGTTTGTGTTCATCAACAGCCCTCCACCTCTTGCTGAGATGCAGTCGGTACACCATGTAGGAGCCACAGATCTTTGCCCAAAGGCTGGAGCTACCTGGGCAATTCCAGGATTCTCTCAGGGGGCTGAGGGTGCTGGTAGCCTAAGGGGTGGCAGCCAGGGCCAGGCGTGTGGGTTGCAGTCAGGAGACCCTGAATCCCAGCCTGGCACCAACCCAAGCCCCACATCCCTGCAGCTTCTTTCCCTCCCCGTCTGCACTAAAGATGGATGCAGAGCATTTCACAAGAGTTCTGGCCACAGTCATCCTTTAGCAGCCCGTGTCCTTTCTGAAACTCACTGGTCCTCGCTCCAAACAAGCCCCTGGAGGTGCAGATCATTGGGGTGACGGAGCAGGGCCCTGAGGCTCAAGTCTCCCTCCCCCTCCTCCTCCCTTCCAGGGCTTCCCCAGCCCCTCCCCACTCCTCTCTCCCTCACAATTCCCCGGAAAGCAGGACCAGCTCGTTCTCCAGATGTCTCCTGCCCAGGGGCACGCGCTCACGGATCTGCAGGAACCCCATGCCTGGGACCCCAAAGGAGGAGGGCTACGTGGAGTGAGGACAGAGAATTGAGAGAGGAGCTGGATGACCCTGGTGCCCCCAAGCTTCGGGCAGGTCCCCGTGCAGAGAGGAGCCTCTGACAGCACAGGACACGTTGTCCTCCGCACCGGCCCTCTATCACTGCCCAGCGTGGCTCCTCGTCCAAGTCAGGGCCGGCCTCTGGATTCGCCTGGGTGCGCTCGGTGTCCGGTCCCCTCTCCCGGGCCTGTCCTGAGTCCCGAGGCTGCTGTCTCCTCCGGCCACTTAGCATGCAGGCCGGGCTGTGCAGGCTGCAGCAACCAAATGAGATTAGCTCGCCAGCTAAAGCAAGTCCCCACTCGCACCACCCACGGCCCTGCGCGGCCCCCAGCTGTTCTGGTGAGCCTCCCACAGCCTGGTGTGCCCAGCCTGGCCTCTGCCACCTCGCCCCCACCCCCCATGCCCCATGGAATTCGGGCCAGCCAGGGGCAGGTCAAAGTGGATGAAGGGTCCTGCCCAACTTTATAGCCCCACTTCCTCTCTCTCAATAGCCCTTCTGGAGTCAGCTGGGGGAGGGGGGCAGGCAGAGGGAGACAAACAGGATTAAGGATGCTTCCTTGCTTTGTATCCCTTGCCGATTCTCCATCAGACCTCCTGGGGGGAGCGGATAGGAGATCCCAGCCACATCTCCTCCCATTAAAGCCCCGAGTGGGGGTGGGAGCGGCCGGGAGTGGGGAGCGAGCAGAGGAGGGGTCCAGTCCAGCTGCACTCCCTCTGCCTCGGCTCCCCTGGGCCGCTGGGAATCAAGCATGAAACTCTGGCCCAGCCCTGGGCCTCCCTGACCGTTCTCCTGGCCGGGGAAGGAAGAAGGGCCCAGCTCAGCCACTCAGCCCCAATCTAGCTGGAGTCCCTGCCCCCTGGGCCCCAGGAAGCTTCCAGGGGTCTGTGAAGGAAATTGGGGGAAGCCTGGGTTCCCAACCAGGCCCCCTGGGAGAGGTGAGAAATGCCTTTGATGTCAGGACTTGATGTCAGGGTGATGTCAGGGTGGAGGTGTCTCTTGAAGGGCTGAGGGTGCGGCAGGGACGGCCCCAACCAGGGCTCCTGCCGACAGCTGCAGCTGCCTCGACCATGCCCCAGGCTCACCTGGCTCTCTGCAACCATTTTCCTCCCTGTTCCCGTCTCCCCCTGTTCTCCATCTCACAGGCTACTTGCCGAGCCAGGAGTAACCCGCTCCTGAGTCCACTCCGCTCCGGAGTCCACTCCGGTGGTCCTGAGCTGCCTTGGGGCTTCCTGCCTGGCTGGGGGCCCATTGCGTTGCTCCCCTTAAGGTCTGAGATTGGCACCTGAGATTGCCGAGGATGGCAAGTCCCTGCCACCTCCCCCATCTACCTAGCCAGCCCAGGTGGATCCAGATGAGCTGAAGGGGGCCCAAGGTGAGGGAGGGGCTCCCCTCCTCCCTGGAGGGAAGAGGGAAACGCTCCCAGCACACACCTCTCTCCCCCACCTCCCTGCCCCTCCCCCTCCTTCTCATTTCCCAACTTTTCCCACCCCCTCAGCAGATTGGACAGCCAGCTCTCACCCTGCACACTTCAACTTGCACTTATTTCTACCCATCTCACCGTGCAAATCGTCAAACCTCTCCAAGCCTCAGTCTCCCCATCTGCAGAATGGGGGTGACCCCTACTATCTCAAGGGCTGCTGTGGGGCCCAAGTTAGATCACAACTGTGCACGCCCATGTGAATCATGGAGCGATCTGAGGGATTTTTCATCCTAGGTGACTGGGAATCCCCGTGCCTTCTGGGTTTGCTCCTTTTGCCCACAAAAGTCTCTCTAGGCCCTCGCCCCAGCCATGCGGATGCTCCTCAGCCTGGTTCATTTGGAGTGAGTACGGCCCCTCTGTGTTGGGGAACAGGGGTCCTTTCCAGCCTCTGGCCCTGGGCAGAGGGAGGGGGGAGCCTTGGGATGCAGGGAAGCAGAGGCAGGAGGGTGTGGATTAGAAACCCATCACAGAAATGACTTTCTTATCACGCCATGACCTGAATTGACAGGACCAACTCTGGAAATGAAATTGCCTGCCCCCCTCTCCTGCCTCCCCGCCCCACCCCTTCCATTGGCTCCTAGTTCTCTCCACACTCCAACCCGAATCTCTGGAGGCCCTGCTGGGAGAGACCAAGAGACAGAGATACAGGAGAGAAGCAAAGGTAGAGGGGAAAGTGGGGTGGGGAGCCCAGGAAACAGGAGAGGCTACAGCTGTCTGGGCAAGGGGTTGGGACCCAGTATATAACCCTCTATAGCCCCCATGGTACCTAGCAGCCCGGCCCCCAGGCCTGACGGCAAGCCAGAAGCTAAATGTTGCTTCCTCCCGGCTGAGCTGGACTGGTTCCCCCTTCCCCAGACAGCATCTCCATCTAGAGCCTGAAAGTGTAGGATTCTCTCATTCACTGGCACCTTGGCCTTCAGCCAGGCTGTGGTCCCCTCCCTCACATCCCTCTCTCCTCAGCCCCTGCTCTCCCCCTGCCATCTCTCCCTCCCCCATGTATCCACCCATCACTGGTCTGGTGCAGACTGCCTGGTCAGTCACAGGGGCCAGGGAACCCAGCAGGGGGAGGACTGCATCCCAGGATCATGTGGTCCCAGACCTTCCCCCTCTCAGCCCATTCTCCCTCCACACAAACACGCACACACACACACACACACACACACACACCTTTTTTTTCAGAATGTGTTGTTGAATCTCAAGTTCATGCATTATCAACTCCAGACACCTCTTAATCCAAGCCCCATTTTACAGGTGGGGAAACCAAGGCCCGGGCATGGAGTGGACTTGTCCAAAGTCACATGACAAGGAAATTCCTCTGTGCCCAGACAGTCCTTCTCTCCCAGAAAGTTCCCCTCTAGAAGCCCCCACTGGCCTCAAGACACTTCCCAGACTTTCCCGGTCCTCCTAGCCTCCCTGCTCACCTGGGCCTCCCAGGCCTGGCCAATTGCAGGGCCCCAAAGTTAATAAATCAAGGTGACTTTGGGGACAAGAATCGGCCTCTTTCTCCCTTGTCCCTCCCATTTACATAATCCTGGCTGGCAATATGATAATGATGTTTGTTAAAGACAGAGCACAATAAATTAATACCGTTAAGTTGTTGCTACAAAATGCAAAGTAGGTAATTTACTGCGGGGGAGGAACGGAGCCTTTAAATTGTGATGGATTAACTTTCCCAGGAGCAAACGTGTCCCCCCAGGGAGGGAGTTGGGGAGGCAGGGGCGGAGCTGGGTTGATGGTGGGGGGGCCCGCTGATTGCTACCCAGGATCTGGGCCTCAGGGGTCCAGGCCTCGATCTGAGGTCTCCACTGGATGTCAACCCCTTCCCCACTGTACAGAAGGGGAAACTGAGGCCTGCATGGGGCAGGGAGCCCACGGGGAGACAGTGGTGGTGATCAGGGACTTCCTGTGACAACCCACACTCCTCTAGAGAGGGAGGCGGTGGATGCCGCATTTGTGGGACCCTCAGGAGGAGCCCCTGTTACAGACCACCCTTTCTTGAGGGTGACTAGAGCAGTGCCCCCAGGCCTGGTCCAGCCCCAAAGATGGCTGAGCCCGCAGTCCAGCGGAGGGCTCAGCCCCAGAGGCAGCTGTGGCCCAGGCGCCAGCTCCTCCCTCCCAGGGTCCACACCATGGAAAGCAGGGAAGGATGGGGTTTCCTTAGGGCTGAGGAGGTGGGAGAAGGGGAAGGGTGCACCAGGAACTGAGGGTCAGACCCTGGCCTGATGCCCTGCCCTGCTCCCCCCAGACACTGCCCTTAGGTCCTGGGAAGGGAGGGGGCTCGAGAAGGAGGAGGGGAGGGGAATCAGGAGGGGAGCAGTTATTTCTGTCTGTGGGGGAGGGGAGGGAGTGGGATAATGGCAGTGGGGAAGGTGGGTGGTCCGTGGGAGGGGAGGGAGTGGGAGATGCTGGCAGGCCAGCTGAGAGGCCAGTGTGAACTGGGCCCACACCAGCGCCTCTCAGGGGCGGCCCCTCCTTTAAGGCTCAGGCAGCTCCTCCGTCCCCAGGAGAAGTGCTGCAGCCCCAGCTCAGGGCAGGCCGCTGGGCGGTCTCACAGACCCCGGCAGAATTCTAATTTCCCATTTATCTCTGCAGCTTCTCCATCTATATTAAAGGGGTGACGCTCTGCAGGAGGCTCCCAGGCTAATTGGATTTGGACTTCCTCTCACTCCTGGGCGAGGGAAGGGGTGGGAGGGGGGCGGGGCGGCTCCGACTTGGGGAGGGATGCTGGGGACCTGGGCTGGAGCTGGACTCAGTGTGGGTGGCTGTGATCCTGGAGTCCAGACCCCTGGTTATATCCTGACCGCTGTGTGGCCTTGAGCAAGCCTCTGCCCCTCATCTGAGATGATGATGATAATGACGACAATAATAACGACCGCAGCAACAACAACCATCACTTACACAGCCTTTCCTAGGTACCAGGCACTCTTCAAAGTGCTCTATGTGACAGCACGCCTCCAGTCTCAACAATAGCCCAGTGCGCTAAGTATGTTCCATTGTACAGATGAATAAACTGAGGCACAGAGGCATTCAGTAACCTCCCCAGAATCTGGATAGTACCCACAATGAACATTTCATGTTTGTCACATACCTGGAGTCCCAAGTTTAAAAGCCCAGTTACACCTAAATAAACTGGGTGTGTGGGGGGGTGCTCCCTGTGCCCATTTTGCAGATGGGGAAATAGAGGTCTGGTCCACAGCTGCTTTTAGCTTTAGGATTATGTCACTCTCATGAAGGCTCCCTTTCATTCCCTCCCAGGGTTCAGGGCTGGCCTTTCCAGGGTAGAAGGCTGGGTTTTCACATGGTGTATTCGGTGCCAGTGTCTGAGGTAGGGCAGGGGTCCATGTGCCCAGCACCTGCTCTCCCTCCATCCATCCTACCTCTCTCCTTCCCTGGACTCAGGTCTCAATCCTAGTATTCTTTAGGCCTGCTCAGGCCGCTTGTCCCACACAAGGGCTGAGTTGGAGGGAGGGCCTCACCTCCTGAGCACAAATTCATTCCCAGATGAACCCCAGAGGCAAATCACACCCCTCTGCAGGTCCAGAGTGGAAGGACGAAGAGGTGAGAGCGCCAAACTCCACTGGATCCTTTTCCCTAGTGACCCTAGAATGAGGTCCTTTACACGAGTTACCTCGTCTCATCTTTAAGCCAGTCCCATAAGCCATGCCGCTCGCTCACCCATTTTACAGACAAAAAAACGGAGGCTCTTGTGAAGTACTCTGTGCAAGGTCTCATGGTGAGGACCTGGTTGAGCTGGGATTCAGACCCAAGTTTGTCTGAATCCAGAAGCTGAGCTCTTAACAGCACGCTTTCCCATGCAGGGGGAGTCAGGACTCAGAAATGCCAGCGATGGAGGCCCTGCAACCAGGGCCGGAGAACAGGACTCCAGTGGAAGGGCCCCTGGGCTGGGAACCAGGGGACCTGGGTTGACATCTCTACTTGGCCCCAGACTCACTGTGTGATACTTTACTTCTCGGTTTCAATGGCAAAATGGAGATAATAATAGTGCCTACCTTATGGGGCGTTTGTATCACAGGAACTATTAAAAAAGCAAAGCACTTATCACAGTGCCTGACCCATAGTAGCTGCAGGATCAAAGCTAGCCATCATTTCCATCATGAATTCATTTCCATCATGAATTCACACCAGCCTCCCAAGACTGAGAAGCACATGGGAAAGAGCTTTGCCTGCTCCACAGTCTCAGAGATTGTCAGTGCTGGAAGCATCAAGTTCTAGGCCCTATGTTTCAGATACGGAAACTAAGGCCCAGGGTTGCAACAAGCGAGTGGCAGGGCCAGGACTCACCCCTAGGGCTCCTGGTGGCTTCCCTGCTCCAGCCAGGGGGATGGTTCTTTTTCCATTCTCCTTTTGCCCTGTGTGCCCACATCTGTCCATCCACACGTCCCTCCCGTAGGAGGCCAGCTGGATGGCTGACCCTGGCGGCCCTTTTTAGCCCAGCCACGCTGGCAGGAACCTACCTGAATAATTGCAGAGACCCCCCTCTGGAGGTGCTCTTGCTGTGTCCCCGTCCAAATGGAATTTTGCCAGGGCCTTGATAAATCTTCTTGTGGCCTCCACCCGGCCTGAGACATAGATTTCATCTTATTGAGAGGTGACACTTCTGCCCTTTGGTACCAGCTATCGATTTCAGGCGGCACCCGGAGGGGACAGCGATGAAGAACCAGGTCCTGGTAAACCCTCTTCTGCCTTCCATCCTTCCCTTAAGCACCGTGGGGCCAGCCTACTTGAGATATGGTCACCTGCCCTTCCAGAAGCAGTGCCGGGACCCCACTTCTATTCCCTGGCTCTCAGCATTTCCATGCACGCCTGCCTGACTTCCAACTGCCAACACCTGAACCTCTTTACCTGAGGTTTGCTCGGGCCTTCGGAGCCAGTTTGCTGCCCGGATGGCAGACTGGAAGAGCCATGGGACAATGTCCACGGAGTAGCTCTTAACTACTGACTCTCTGGGGGGTAGATCCTCTGAAGTATGAGTTCTATGCTGGCTCCCAGAATTCCCCAGTGGGGTTAAGCTCCACTTGCCCGCAGTGGTAATGGGCTTGATCATCCCACCTCATTGGCTGTCTCCCTTGCCCCCTCACTTGCCCACCCTCCTGCTCGTGTTTTCTGAGATGACCTCCCCAATCAACCACTTGACCTTGAATGCTTTTCTTTGGGTCTCTTTCTGCAAGAACCCAAAGTAAGACACTCACCAAACATTTTTTAGCAGCTCAAGAGGTAATGCACTGTAGTCAGCAATGGAGATACGGGAGAGGTCTGACATTTACTGAATGCCTACTATGTGCAGGGACTGTGTGTTTCTTGCTCCTGGATCAATTATTCATGCAAGCTGAATGACGTCTCTGGAACGTTTTGTCCCAGTTTTACAGATGAGGAAACAGACGCCCAGAGAGGTGAAGTCACTTGTCTAAGGTCACACAGCCGGCAAACGAGAGTCAGTGTCTAAACTCAGGCAGCCCACTCTCTTACCCACTAGACAGAGGTGTGAAATGAAGCCAGGATCCACTTCCAGGTATGACCAACAGCTCAGTTGGGAGAATTTCTCCCAAGGGCAGGGCAGGGCAGGCAGCCTTCTGCAAGGTGCTAAGGACACCACAATAAGAAGGCACAGTTCCTGCTCTCACAGGAGCTGGAGATCTGGTGGGGGAGATAAACGCATGAAAGACAATATGGCTGGGACCCCTCCCAGAATGCACTGCAACATCTGCCCTACAAGGTCTTCTTCTTATAGAATCTTGGGATATTTGTGGTAGCAGGCAGCTGAGAGATTGTGTATTTCAGCACTTTCATTTTATGGACGGGGCAACTGAAGCCCAAGAGAGACGGGGACTCGCCCAAGGCTGTCATCCAGGGCCAGGGCTCTTGTATTTGAATTCTGCTGAGCATCACCCCTTAGCCCCGACCCCCAGCCCAGCCTGTGTCTTGGTCTTACCCTGCAATTTCCCAACAGAGGATCCATTGTAAACAATTCGCAAAACTCAGAAGTCTCAATGTTAAAAAAAAAAACAAAAACAGTTGTTACTACATAAAATGTTTAAATTTCTGTACAATCTAAGGAAAAAAATATACAGATGTAGGAGAAAATATTTGCATATAGCAGGTTAAGGGTTAATAACCTTAATATACACAGAACTTTTACCAATCAATAAGGGAAAAACAGGTAATCAGAAAAAATAATGGGCAAAAGATATGAGGAGGGAACACCAGGCTAAGGAGTCGATGCCAGAGCTTTGGACTTCTGAAGATCCCAAGAGTGGTAAAACTGTTATAACTCATCAAATAAATGCTTATTCATTATTAAAAGATCCATTTGTAGTGTGGGTCGCACATTACTGCTTGTTAAACCTGTTAACGTGCTGGGAGTCCTCCCAGCTGCCTTATTTACAGTTACAATCGCAGAAGAAGGTGGCCAAATGCCAGAGCCATGGCCCCAGTGCTGGGACCCACTCCCTGCCCCCCCACTCCCAGCCCTTTGCCTGTGGTCCCTCAGTCCCAAGCAAGGTGGCCTTCGAGTGAAGTTGCCTCTGCAGCCTGGTTGGGGCACACCCAGGAGGAACATGACTGGGGAGTCAGGACGCCTGCCCCTGCTCCTGACTGTGTGATCTGGACGTCAGTTTTCCTGTCTGTAAAATGGGTGGGTTGGCACCAATGATATCAGAGGTCACTCCAACACTGATGAGCCAACATTCGGGGGGAGAGGGGAGTGGCAAGGGGAGATTTGGCACCAACCATCTTCCCTGCCCCCACCTCTATGCAGAAGAACAGATGGTGACCTAATCAACTGGAACTCAAGGAGTCCTTTTACGTGACTTAGGACAGAGATCCCACTTTACAGGTGGAAAGTCAGAGGCCCAGAGAAGAGCAGGGACTCACGTAAAGTTCCCCAGGCCCCCAGTCAGGAATAGAGCCCCAGTCCCTGGATTCCTCCTCTTTCTCCCTGAAAGGGAAGCAGAGGCCACAGACAGCTGTAGAGTTCTGCGGCTACCGGGAGTTCCCTGCCTCCCTGCCCTCATCTCCCAGCCTCCTTCTCCTCCTCCCTGATTCCATGGAAATCCCTCTCCCAGGACCATAAGCATCCTTGCAGCAGGAGAGTCTTGTCAGGTGTCAGGCCAGCAGTGTCCCCCCAGCCAGCCAGACTCCCTTTGTCTCTGCTCTGAAGACAAGCCCTGGCCCTGAGTGAGTGATGCACCCTACACTGCCCGTGGCTATTAGCCACATGGTCCTTCAGGTTAAGCATTGCCCGCTTCAGGAAGTCTCCAGAGGGGCACCTAAGTCCTATCGAACACCTGCTCTGTTTCATCGTGTGCTTGATATCCTTTATCTTGATGACTCCTCTTCCATCACTCTCAAAAGGAGCCAGTGTGTGCCCGGTGCTGGTGGTGAGGAGATCAGGACTTGGGGCCAGATTCTGCCACTTCCTGTGTGACTCCAGGCAAGCCACGTAACCTCTCTGTGTTCTTCAGTAAATGGAGCTGTCATAAGGAAATATTTAGAGAATAAATGAAAGGTATTAGCACAGTACCTAGGACACAGGGGGAGGTCAATAAAAAGTTGCTGCTATTGTCATCTGAAAAATGGGATTAATAACATCTACCTGAGCGTTCTTGAGAGGAGGTAATGACATGATGGATCTAAAGCATATGGCAAAATATCAGGGGCTCATTTAGGACCATCCTGGGGCGAGACCAAAACTGGCAGCGGTGACTCAGGCAGAGATGCTCAGCTCGTGGACAAGGGGGTCCATCAGGGTGGCCCCGAATGCTCGCCAGGGAGATGACCACCTCCTCAGCTCCCACCTGGGGCTGACCCCAGCCCTGTCCAGCCTTGGGGTGCGATCCAAGCCGGGCACGCCAGCATCAAGGCTGGATGAGAACGTGGAGCCCAAGAAGACACACATGATCAATACTAAGCCAATCTCCTACAAGATTATCCTGGCCTCTGATATCCAGTCGTAAAGAAAATCACTCAGCACGCTAGGGAGATGTGAAAAATGCCACGGATTACAGCTTGGGATGTTCCAAGTGAGAGTAAGTGAGTTCGGGATTGTTTCCTGCGGTAAATAATTCATCCACTTTAAACTTCGTTTTTTCTTACCAGTGTCTTCCCTCCCTGCCTCTCCCGCCAGCTCCCTCTCAGGCCTGATTTCTCCAAGGCTCCCACCCCACCTCTATCCAGGGCAACCCTGGACAGGAGCTCATTTGTATTAAGAGCTCCTTGCAGCCAGCGAGGAGCTCATAATACAAATGTTTGGAGGCTGTTAATGACACTCATCATCATTCTCTGCTAATTAGTAACACTGGCAAGAAAAGCTTCTTTGTGACAGAGGCTGAGGACCACCCAGGCAGGAGAGCCTAGTTGGGGTAGCCATGGGGAACGCTGGAGCTATGCTGGGGAGCCAGGCATGGGGTAGGGCACCAAGGAGGGTCAGCTTGCTGGACCGAGGGTGGTCTGGCCAGAGACAGCTCCTACCATGAAGGACTCCTTCCTCTGCTCCTATCAGATGGCTTGAGGGGGGGCTGGGACCGGGCCAGGAGGCAGGAAAAGAGGTCTGGCTAGTGATGGTCCCTTCACCACAGCTATAGGCACTTCACAGCCCTGAGTCAAAAGCATTTAAGAATGAATTTAATTACCAGGCGGCATGGGTGACGGGGGCGCGGATAGATTGGGAGTTTGGGATTGACATGTACACAGTGCTGTATTTAAAATAGATAATCAACAAGGACCTACTGTATAGCACAGGGAACTCTGCTCAATATTTTGTAATAACCTAAATGGGGAAAGAACTTGAAAAAGAGTAGATACATGTATATGTATAACTGAATCACTTTGCTGTACCCCTGAAACTAACACAACATTGTTAATCAATTGTACTCCAAACTAAATTAAAAATTTTTTTAAAAGAATCAATTTAAGAATCAATTCTGAGACCTGGGGCTCAGAATTGGCCGATGGTGGGCACCCGTGTGGAATCTCTTAACACACCAGCAGCCGGGTCTCCAGCAGATGACCGCTCAAGAAACAGAGCACAGGGAGGTGCTAGGCATATCATCTCCAGGAACTCTTAGCTTGGCGTGCGGAGATGGAGAATAACAGCCAACATTTATGGACGTTTTACTATGTGCTAAGAACTTATACAGATCCATTGATTCCTCTCAACATCCCCATGAAGTAGGTAATTTTCTGGGTTAGGGTTTGATTTTTTAATTTTTTGATAGGTACTCTTTTTTATCCCCATTTTACAGATGAGAAACCTGAGGTACAGAACGATCAAGTAATTTGTCCACTGTCACAATAAGGCAGAACCAGTAGTGAACTCAGGGAGCCTGGGTCCAAAGCTCACCTGTTTTTACCATAAAACGTCTAACAGGGAAGTAAAAAGACAGTTTTGGTTCATTGTGAACCATGCTAGAATAGGGTACATTTGGGGCTGCAGGAGCACAGAGGAAGCATGCCATGCAGTCTTGGGTGATCAGCGAAGGCTTCCATGAGGAGGTGAGGTCTGAGAGAGCCTTGAGGGGTACATAGGAGTTCACTAGGGGAGCTGGAGGTGGAAAGGAATTCCAAAAGGAGAGGGCATCGTGAGCAAAGCAAGGAGAAAAGAAAGGGCAGAATTCAAGTGGTCTAGTGATGTTTGAGGATAAGGAGTGGGGTGGGGAACCGTGAGAAACCAAGCTGAGGACACTGGAGGTGCCGGATGCTATGCAGAGCAGGAAGAGCAGCAGAGAAGAGCTGACTTTAGGATGAAGGGGGGCGTTGTAGGGAGAGACACCTGGGAGACTGGTGATGGGCCAGGAAAGGGCTGGCCAGGGATTGGAGAGGAGGAGGCCAATTCAATAAACGATTTGGAGGTGAAAGAGGGCAGAATGAGTGATGGATTGCAAGCAGAGGGAGGATAAAAGAGAGGGAGAGTCCAGGAGGTGGGACCAGCAGGCTCCAGGCAGGCAGACAGGAGACCGCCTTTCTCCCCAGGCACAGGGGAGCCCTGCCAGGCCTCTTGGGGAGGGGGCACAGCAGGCCACTTCAAGCCCAGCTTGGCTGGTAGGGGGCCCAGCCGCCAGCAGCTGATAAGGCAAGAAGTGCCCAAGCCTGAAAGACCCCCCAGCCAACTATATCTCCTCCTCTGGCACCTTAAATCCCACCTTTCCAGCTTGATTCTCTTGGGTAAAGCATTCCCTGCTCTCTGATGGGGAGATCGTATTATGCCTTGAACTCCCCTTACACAGCGTGGTAGACAAATTACATATCATCTATTTTCAGGGGCCACTTTCTGGGGTTCCCCCAGGCAGAATAAATTCTTCCCTCATCGGAGGTGCCAGAGTGCCTTTTATGCTTGCACAGCCCTGAAGATGTTAGAGTGAGTTGCTTTTATTTTTTCTCCTCTGTTCGCTGCATTAGCCTGGGAGTTCCTGGAGGGGCGAGGTGACAAGGGATCTTTTTGTTTGTGTTTTTGTAAATGAGGACAATTTTGCATGAATGCAATTTTTTAAGTGTGTCTCCCCTTCTAGAACTAACCCTCTGAAGGGGGTCTCTTGTCTTATTATATTTATCATGCAGTAACATTGACTCTTTTTTGGTGTTCAGCTTTATACATTTCAACACTTATAGATTCATGTAACCACCGTCTGAATGCACTTTGAATTCACATAAATGGTATTATGCCACAGATCCCCCACTGGTTTCTTTTTTCTTTTCTTTTCTTTTCTTTCTTTTTTTTTTGGCCGAGCCTTGCAGCTAGTGGGATCTTAGCTCCCTGGTGACCAGGGATCGAACTCAGGCCCCAGCAGTGAAAGCACCGAGTCCTAACCACTGGACTGCCAGGGAATTCCCCCCATTGGTTTCTTACTCCTTTCATTTTGTGTTTTAAAGACCCATCCATGTCTGTCACTGTGTACACGTCTCTAGCGCTAACAGCTGCCCAGACCTCTGCGCTTGTGCCCCTGGGCCCTCCTGCCCACTCCCCCGGGGACGGCACTGGGGTTGCCTCCAGCTCCCCACACCACAGACAATGTTGGCATGAGCACCCCCAGACTCGTCCCTTGTGGACATGCTGAGAATTTCCCTGGGATATACATCCAGCAGCAGAACCCCTGGGTCCTAGGGTCATCGTATAAATAACGATCTCTAAATCCCACATCACTCACAAGGGTGTCCCAGCCCATCATGGGAGATGACAGGCCATGTAGAGCCAGGATGCACCAATAAGGCTATTACAGGTGTTAAAATGTTGACACCCTTCCACTCTGGTGGCTAAATAGCTACTTCCCTGTCTTCTGAGTCTCCCAAGGGCTCAGCCCCGCTCCTTGACCTCCAGCTCCTCCTGGAGCCCCTGGCTTTTCCCAGGATCTAGCAAGTAATGGGTTATACCTCACCCAGAAAGGGCCTCCAGGGTCCTGCTCCGGTTCCCAATGTCCATTCCCCACTACTACATATTTTGAATATTATCCTTGTCCATAACCTTGTGTAGGAGAAAGAGCCTAACAAGGGCCCCAGGGGTTGAAGATCAAGTCCTCCCCAGCCAGTTTCTGGCCACACCCTCCCCTTACTGGATTCCCACAGCACAAGACCAGCACTTTAAAGATTGCTATGCCCTCCAGAAACATGCTTGCATAATCCCACAGCCACCCTGAGAGCTAGGGCATGGTTCTCCCCATTTGACAGATGAAGAAACTGAGGCCCAGAAAGTGGGAATGACTTGCCCAAGGCCACACAGTGAGTAAGGAGCAGAGCTGGGACCCAAGAGTGTTGGAAGATGGAGACGGACTCCAGCGCACTCCTGCTTTGACGGGGTCTCTATGCCACACCACACGCAGTGAAACACACACACACCCACCTCATGCATCTTTTATGCATGAGCATGGGAGAGGTGAGCTGAATTGCTGTTGACGTGCTGGCAAAATGCTAGGTTTTGTAGACATTTAATTGAACACTCATTAATTTCGATTTTGCAGTTTTCATTTTGTATTTTGGAGCTAGTCTTTTTTTCTCCTTTTTTCCTTTCGCATCTCTAAGTTTTCTGTAGGCCCTTGACAAGAAGATCAAAGGCCCTTCTGAATGCCTGAACGATCACATGTGGTACTGAGTCCTGCTAGCAGCTGGACCCCAGTCTGTCCCTCCATCTCAGTGATGGGCCCTTGGTAGATATCCAGGCTTCAGCTGATCTGGTGGATGGGGGACACAGGGGTCAGTCAACCTGGGGTCCTGCCCTCAAGGGGTCTCTGTTCTGCCTCGGAAACTCAACATTCCCAAAGGCAAATGGTCTCTAATCCCAGGAGGTGTGTGCTCAGGCTGGCCATAGGGAGTCAGCACGGTGATTCTCTGAAGCTAGCAGTTGGGGCAAGGGTGAGGGATTCCTGGTGCAGAATGGAAGTTATCGGCAGGCGGATTCTTTTTTTTTTTTTTTTTTTTTTTGCGGTACGCGGGCCTCTCACTGTTGTGGCCTCTCCCGCTGCGGAGCACAGGCTCCGGACGCGCAGGCTCAGCAGCCGTGGCTCACGGGCCCAGCCGCTCCACGGCACGCGGGATCCCCCCAGACCGGGGGTACGAACCCGCGTCCCCCGCATCGGCAGGCGGACTCTCAACCACTGCACCACCAGGGAAGCCCTAGGCAGGCTTTTTTTAAGGTAACGAGGAACAGGGAAGAGCGGGGGCCTGGGATCCCAGGATTCCAGGCCTAGAGCCCTGGTCCAGATTAATAACAGTGTCAGCCAGTATCTATTGGACACCTTCCGGGGGCCCAGGTACTGTACTCCCATCATTTTATTTAAACTTCATGATATCTGTGGGATGCAGGCAGGGCAAAATATTTCATACCCAGTACAGCATGTGTGGGTCCATCAGAACATTCACCACTGATGCTGGAGTGAGTCCTTGAGGTGCCCAGAGGAGCTGACTTTTAGTTTTTGGATTGTGGGCAGGAGAGGCATCCTAGGTGGGACTGGGGTAGTAGCCGGGAAGAGCACTGAGTCCGTTGGCTATTTACAGACCAGTATGGAAGTACTGCAATATTTTAACAAGCTCAGCTGAGTATCACTTCAGGTTATGGGTACTATTATTATCACGTCCACTTTACAGTCAAGAAACCAGGTTTGGGGAGATGCAGTGACTTGCCCCTTTAGTCAGGAGGTGCCACCTGAATTCAGACATAGATCTGGCTCATACCTTTTATCATGAGGCTCCTAGGTTTAGCATTCTGGCTATTTTCTCTTTGCCCAAAAAGCCTTGACATAGGCCTCCCGGCTGCAGCCTCCAGCTCAAAGGGCGGCAGCTGAGGCGGGAGGGAGGGAAGGGTTAACTAGGCCACACCCCCTGGGCAGTCATGGCATCACCCTCAGGCCTGGCAGCCCCTGGCACCTACCCGAGTCTTTCACCTTCACGGGCTCCAGGTTAGAGAAGCTGGAGCCAGGTCTGTCAGGGACCCAGCAGCGTGGTTTCCCTTTGACTCCCCTGGAGGCTGCCTGCTCCAAGCCCAGAATCAAAAGCAGGCAGTAGTGGCCAGTGCCTCAGCGTCCCCAGGATGGCAGCCGTGGGCTGCCCCCTTCCACCTGCTCGGCCTGGGCCGCTGCCAGGGCTCCCCTTCTGCCATATTCTTGGGGACCAGCCAGAGCAGGAGATGGGCTGAGAGAGGCTCTGGGCCACAGGGGAGAAGGGAAAACAATGTAAGGTCAGGGCATCAGGGGCTCAGACCCAGGACAGGCAGGGCGTGGGTGGGCTCCAGGAGGCTGGAGTGAGGCACCTCCAGGCCTCCAGGAGGCCTCCCAGAAGCATGGAGCTTCAACAGGGAGTTTGGGGGGGATCTCAAAGTGAGAGCTGTAGGGGACCGGTGAGAAAAAGCAACGACTTTAAAAGGAATTAGTCAGGAGGAGGTGAGAGGCCCATTCTGAAGCAAGATGAATGGGTTTCAGTTGGAGAAAATGATTCTAATTTATAATCTGCTTCTTGCTGCCGCTCGCCAATTAATTCTCTATAGATACATAAATAGGCCGTGTGTTTGCTTTGCTTCAAACATAATAAACATTATACTCTGTCCCCTTCTTTTGTGCCGGTTCCTGTCACGGCATCAGTCCCCACAGCTAATTCCTCACACCTGTCTCTGCCACTCAGGGGAGCGGGGCTGCTGAGGAGGAAGTGCCTGGCTCCAGGAAACTCATGGCACTGGGAGATAAATGACGGATCCAGAAGCTGTGGGCACCTGCAGCAAGGCTGGGCTCCCCCCTAGCTCAGGAGAGGCCTAGGCAGGCAGGGAGGGAGGGGGGGAAGGAGAGGGGTGGAGGGAGGGGAGCCCCCCAGCCTCCTATGCCACAAACTTAGGGACCATCTTCCCACTGAGGGAGGGACGGAGGGAGGAAGAGAATCAGCCATCATCACTCTCTGTCCTTCCGTCATTGGCCTCAGCTTGCTGGGCTTCAGACACATGTGCCTCCTGGCTCTTTCTCAGACACACCCAGCCAGCCTCTGCTCCTGGCTTTTGCACTTGCCCAGAAGGCTCTTTCCCTAAAAAGCCACCTCCTTTGTGTCTTTCTTCATATATCTCACCTAGCAGTGGGATATTTTCCAGACCCCGCCCGCTTCCCAAAACGGGAACCTCCTCTTTGACACTCTTGGTGCCCCTTTCTTGCTTTAAATCTCTACTAAGCACTATCTAATGTACTATTTATTTTACTAATTTATCTTATTTTTTGTCTTCCTTAATTGGAATGGAAGTCCATAAGGGCATCCCCGTGTTCACTGCTGTACCCTCCGTGCCTTGGGACATAGTAGATGCTCAGTAAATATTTATGGAAATGAATGAATGAGGTGGGGATGGGAGGGAACAGCAGACTGAAATGGTTTCTTGGTCCAGCTTATCATCTCACCTGATGACACCCTGGCAAAACCAAGGAGAGGGGAGGGGGATTGACTTGCCCAAGGTGACACAGTGGGTTAGTGGTGGAACAGGAACTAGAGTCCCTGGCCTGGACTCCTCTCTAAGGCAGCTCAGGCCAAATGAGAACATACACCTCACAATAACTCTTCCAGGCTGGATACTGGGAAAACTGAAACTCAGGGAGGTGTCATGACTTGCCCAAGGTCACAATTATTTATTTAGTGAAATGATTGTGTATCTATTGTGTGCCAGGCACTGTTCTAGGAGCAGTGACCCAGAAGGTAAGATCCCTGCCCTCACAGAACTTACAGTCCAGAGGGAGGAATGGTCATTGGACAATTTAACAAATGAATGTAAATGCCAGGAAGTCACAAGAGCTAAGAAGAAATAAATCAAGGTGACAAGACGGGTGAGGGCAGGGGTGAGGTGGAGTGGGGAGCACCATTGTACTTGAGAAGGTCAGGGAGACCCCCTAGAAGAAGGAGCCTGAGCAGAAACGCATTGGCAAGAAGACAACGTTGTGGAATAGAGCAGGGCCAGGATTTCCACTCACACGAGTCTGCTCCAAAGGGTGTGTTCTTCCTGGATCCAACTGTGTTGCCACTAAAAATGAGCATTCCGTGAGGAGTGAGGTGACAGTGAGAAGACCATAAATCAAAGCAAGAAGTACTCACTTGGAGTGGATGAGTTGGGGCCTGAAATCTGAGTGGGAGCATCCCCTGGGAGCAAGGGCTGAGGCAGGGGCCTCTCAAATAGGGGTACCCTGGGAGCAAAGGCCTGGAGGAGGGAGATGCTGAGGAAGAGCAACCTGGCTCTCGGGGAAGGTGGGGGGAGCCCTGATCTGTAGTGTTTGCCAATGTCCATGGTGTAAATAATCTCCACCTGGTCAATTTCAAGGGCTTGTAAAACTGGCTTGCAAAATTCCTGAAAAATCCAACAACTGGCTTTGATGAGTCAGTCCGAGCCCACCAGGTATCAATAAGGGGGCTGGCCAGACAACATCCACCTGGGCAAAGAGCAAGGAATTGTTTCCAAAAGTATACATGGAGCAGAGAATCCTGGACTCATAACTAGAAGGGCCCTCAGCCATCAGGAAATTATCCCCTGCCACTCCTCCTGCAATTTACAGAATAGAAAACAAAGGCCGAGAGAGAACCAGGAATTTGCCCCAAAACACAGAGAATGGGGGCCAGACACAGGACTGGGAGGAGACCTCAGACTTCTCAGGGTGACGCTCCCTCTCTGCTGCTTCTTAAGAGGATCAGGATCTATGATGACCCCATCAGGCCTGACAGTCAAAGACACCCATGTGGGGCACGAAGAGGGAAGCAACAGGGGATGTGTATCCCAGGTCCAACGGAGGACAGAAGTGGGTGAGCTTAATGACATCTGGTGGGGTGGTACTTACGTTGGGTTTTGAAGGATAAATAGGAGTTTTCCAGCAAGACAAAGGAAGAAAGGGATATCCAAGGGGGCAGGAATGGCTTCATAAAAGCTCAGAGCACAATATTTTAAAACATATACTAAAAGTATTTGGTATTACCAGAATATAAGGTTCAAGAAGGAATTAGCAAGAGATAGAGCTGGAGGGACTTCCCTGGTGGTGCAGTGGTTAAGAATCCGCCTGCCAACGCAGGGGACATGGGTTCAAGCCCTGGTCCAGGAAGATCCCACATGCTGCGGAGCAACTAAGCCCGTGCGTCACAACTACTGATCCTGTGCTCTAGAGCCTGCAAGCCACAACTACTGAGCCCGTGCACCTAGAGCCCATGCTCCGCAACAAAGGAAGCCACGGCAGTGAGAAGCCCGTGCACTGTAATGAAGAGTAGCCCCTGCTCGCCGCAGCTAGAGAGAGCCCACGCGCAGCAATGAAGACCCAACACAGCTGAAAATAATAAATAAATTTATAAAAGAGATAGAGCTGGAGAGGTGATGCCCTGTTCCCGATGCTGAAGCAGTAATGGTTGGCTTTCAGGCAGTTGCAAAGAAGCTATTTTAAGATGGGTCCTCCAGCCTTATCAGAATCAGGTGAGTGAGGTGGTACAGCAAGGGCCACTTCCTCGTGGGTGAGGGCCTGCAGGGAGGGAAGGCCAGGCTTCTCCAGTGGCGTGGCCTTCCTCCCTCTACTGGAGCTCAGCAAGTCACCCCATCGTGGGTCTCTCCCCTCAGCCCCCTGCTTATCCCCGTTCCCCTCCTGCTGGCTGCTCTTCTCCAGGCCAGGAATAGAACCTCACATCGGACAATCCTCAGTGGTGTTTAAATTTAATGGGCCCTCCTGCTTTTTTCCTCCTCAGCACCAGGGCTGGGCACTCTGCTGCAGACCTGGGGAGAGGCAGGTGAATAATTCAGGAAGAGTGGAGTGTTTGAAGCATTGGAGGGGAGTGTGTGGCAGGGCTGTCTCCCTCTCCCACCCCAGGGAAGGGGTTCAGGAGGGATGGTCCAGGTGCTCGGGCCCTGTTCTTCTCTCACTGTGTCTTTAGGGACTTTCAGGAAAGCCCAGGGGAGCCCTACTCCCATCTCCAGGCAGCCACCTGCAGCGTGGGGCCTCAGGACTGCAGACGCTGTCTAGGGCCGAAGGGAAGGGAGGGGAAGAAGGGAAAGGTGATGGGCTGCTTTCCCAGTCGGCTGCTTGGATCTGGATCCAAAGAGAAGACAAAGGACACAGTTTGTGTGGGAGGCAGAACTTTGGGGTCTAGTCCCAGACTGATGTTCCAAGTGCCAGGTCAGGGGACAGGGATGCCATCAGAGATGGAGGGCTGAGCCAGGCAGGGTAGCTGGAGAGGCCTCCCAGGGCCTGGGGGCATGTCTGCTGTCCATGGTGCTCCCGCAGGCTAGGTCTCAGTGGCTTGGACCCAGAGATGGACAAGCTCTCCTGGCCCAGAAGTTCCCCAGGCACTGGGCTCCTTCTCGCACGTCAACCCAAACTATCCCTCCGCAAACAAAGCAGGCTTTCCATTTTCTAGCTTTGGCACCTTTCCAGCCATTTTCATTCCTTCCTTCCTTCACTCATTAACAAATATTTATTGAGCATCTACTATGTGGTATCCACAGGAGTCAGCAGTGAACAAAACAGACTCAGTCTTTTTTTAAAAGAAAAAATATTTATTTATTTTTTGCTGTGTTGGGTCTTTGTTGCTGCGCGTGGGCTTTCTCTAGTTGCAGCGAGCGGGGGCTACTCTTCTTTGTGGTGCACGGGCTTCTCATTGCGGTGGCTTCTCTTGTTGCAGAGTACAGGCTCTAGGCACGCGGACTTCAGTAGTTGTGGCACGCGGGCTCAGTAGCTGTGGCTCGCGGGCTCTGGAGTGCAGGCTCAGTAGTTGTGGCGCATGGGCTTAGTTGCTCTGCAGCATGTGGGATCTTCCCGGACCAGGGCTCGAACCCATGTCCCCTGCATTGGCAGGCGGATTCTTAACCACTGCATCACCAGGGAAGTCCCCACACGCACTCTTTGAACCCTGGAGCTTGTTTTCCATCCCTGCGCTCTCTCCCTTGAGGAGAAAAGGGGAGAAGGGAGAGGGAGCCTGGCTTTAACCCCTGTTCTGTCACGGACTTGCTCTGAATCTCTGGCTGGTCACTTTCCCCCTCTAAACCTTCCCCATCTAGAGCATGCGGCTGATAAACCCACATTACCGAGTTGTTGTTCTCGTTATTAATTACAACAAACATTTATTCTAAGTCCTTACATGGATTCACTCATTCACCCAGCCCTTTGACCTAAGCACTGTTATCACCATGCCCGTTTTACCTATGAGGAAACTGAAACGTGGAGAGGTGGAGTCACTTGCCCAGGATGACACAGCCGGTAAGTGGGGTGATGGGTTTTGAATCCAGACAGTGTGGCCCCAGGATGAACGCGATGGGGTGTTTAAGTGCGCACGCAGCGAGGGTTCGGGCTCCCCTGCAGGCTCACAGCCCGCCGGCTCTCTCCCGGGCGGCGGGGCCTCCCCCCACCTCCCCCCCGCCCCGCCCCTGCGCTCCAGTCGCCCTGGTGGAGGAAGCCTGGGGTCTGTAGAGGCTCAGAGCGGCTGCGAGCCCCTCGTGAGGGGCCCTGCATCTCCGCCTGGGTCCAAGGTCCCTTCCTGGGAGGGGCTGGGGGCGCCCTGACTGCCCCCCACCAACGCCCACCGGCGGGCTGGCGGCCTCAGTCCCCGCGCTGACATTTCTTTGGTTGTTCATGTCACAAGCCCTTCAGTCTGCGCAGTTTTACAAATGTGCTGGCGAGATGAAAGGCGCCGGGAACAGCGACTGGAGAGCAAGTTCGGAAAAGCTTTTAACTTCCGGCTTCTAGAGACAAAACGCGTGGAGGGGGAGGAAAGGAGGGATGGGGTGGAGCGGAAAAATAGAGGGAGGGGAACAGAGGAAGAGAGGGGGGGAAAGGCGGAAAGGGAGGCAGGGAGGGAGGAAGGGAGGGGAGGCATTGAGAGCAGAAAAGGAGGGAGGAGAGACAGAGGGGGGAGGAAGATGGGGACAGAGAGCGCCAGGATAGGACAGGTGAAGTGGAGGCAGAGGGAGACTGAGGGAAAGGGACAAACAGAGACAGAAAAAGACAGAGAGACACAGAGAGAAAGAGGCAGAGAGAATGAGGGAGGGTGGACAGATGGAGTAGGGAGTGGATAGAGAAAGACAGACACAGAGACACAGCTAGGGGGAGAGAGAGTGAGAGAGGAGAGAGGGAAAGAACAGCCAGAGAGAAGAATAGAAGGACAGGTAGAAAGAGACAAATAAGGAGACAGACACTAAGAGAGAAAGAGTCAGGGAGACCCAGAAACACTGATGAACAGAAGGAGACAGAGGGGGCTTGAGCAGGGGAGACAACCAGACAGCGGGTGAGAAGGCAACAGGCAGACATAAAGAAATGAACAAGCAGATAGAAAGATGGAGAAGGGCTGCAGGTGAAGACAGAGAGAAGTGAGGCCCTGTGGGCTCCAGCCACGGTGTAAGGAAATGTGGAAAAGGAGACAAGAGCCAGGGAGTAGGGCAGATCCTGGAGCTGAGGGCAGTCTGCCCGCTTCCTTGACACCTGTTCAAACTCTTGAGCAGACCCTGCCATTAGGCTTTCAGGCTGGAGCAGCTGTTCTCAGTTGTGTGTGTGTCGGGGTGGTGGTGGTGATTTTGCCTCTCAGGGGAGGTTTGGCCATGTTGGGATACATTTTTGGTTGTCACATCGGGGGTGGGTAGGGGGCATTGATGGATGTGCTGGTACGAGTGAGTAGAGGCCAGGGGTGCTGCTAAGCACCCTGCAATATACAGGACAGCCTCCCGCAACAAAGAACTGTCTGACCCAAAATATCAATAGTGCCAAAGTGGAGAAACCCTGGGTTAGAGGGAGGGGAATATTTATGGACCCGGGTGACTACTCAAAAGGAAAACATGCTCAGTGTCTCAGGACAGTGTTGGAAGCGTCTGATATAAGTGAAAGGAGGACTTTTACAAACCCCCTCTCCAGAATCATTCTAGCCATTCCCCCCACCCTCTTCCACCCTTCCTTATCCCATCCCCATGCCTGGCAGTGCAGCATCTCCCTTATAAGTACACTCACCAGGCTATAATATAATCATGCACAGGTTCGGACCTCTAACTGAGCACCTACAATGCATTAGGCACGTTGCTTGCCTGGGGAGGTATGGCACACCAGTTCAGTATGTGGGCTCTGGTGTGGTTTGAATCCCAGTTCTGCCACAAACTACTTGTGTGACCTGGGGCAGGTTTAGAGTTTTTCTGTGCCTCAGTTTCCACATCTCTAAATGTGTGTGTTGATTGGTATGAGAATCAAATGAAATGATCCATGTAAAGCAATTAGCACAGGGCTTGGCACGTGGCAAGAGCTTGCTAAATGCTAACGATTGTTATTATTATTTTTTTAAATTTTATTTATTATTTATGGCTGTGTTGGCTCTTCGTTCCTGTGCGAGGGCTTTCTCTAGTTGCAGCAAGTGGGGGCCACTCTTCATCATGGTGCGTGGGCCTCTCACTATTGCGGCCTCTCTTGTTGCGGAGCACAGTCTCCAGACGCGCAGGCTCAGTAATTGTGGCTCACGGGCCTAGTTGCTCCGCGGCATGTGGGATCTTCCCAGACCAGGGCTCGAACCCGTGTCCCCTGCATTGGCAGGCGGACTCTCAACCACTGCGCCACCAGGGAAGCCCTAACGATTGTTATTATCATGTCATTTTATCTGCACAAGGATGCTGAGGGAAGTGGCTTGCCCAGTACCACACAGCCTGCTCTCAGCCCAGTGTGCTTCCTCTGTCCCACTACACAACCTCTTGCTGCCCCTGTCACACTGCAGCAGAAGTTCCTGCTTACCTTCTCCCAGGCCAGAGTGCAAGGTCAGGCCCAAGTGCCAGGCACCAACCTGATCTCGCCCCTTGCCAGCTGTGGGAGCTTGACATTTCAGCACTTGGTGCCTCTGTTTCCCCATTTGTAAAATGGGGCTCATACTAGTTAGTATCTGATAGTTGCGAGGACTTAAAAGCAAAATCATGGCATATAGGAAGTGTTCAATCATGGCTGATGGTGACCTCAGTGTGTGTCCAGAGCCTAGCGTAGTGCCTGGCCCAGAGTGGATGTTCAGAGGTTTGCTGGAGGAAGGAAGCATTAGAGCAAACCCGGGAGATCTAATAAAGAGTCATGGGGAGAGGAGAGAGATCAAAAGAAAGATGCATGAGGAGTTCATTCAATGAACTTATGGAGCACCTACTGTGTGGATGCAGGTGTGAGAGCAACACTGTCTCAGGCCAGAACAACCTGTGGACAATTAAACCGGTCTGACTCCTGAGATGAGCGGCACACAGCAGGGCCTGGAGGGAGAGGAAGGGAGAGAGGGGTAGCTGGAGCAAATGGCCAAAGTGAGTCGGTGGGGAGGGAGAGAACAGAAAGTGAGGAGATGCATCTGGAAGGACTGGCCTCCGGTCTCTGAAAGCATGAAAGAGTGGAGGCTAAGAATAGAGAGGAAAGGGGAGGAGAGAGGCGAGAGAAGGAGGGGGCAATACAAAGACAGGGCTGGGAGAGATCGGTGAAGGGGGATAAACCTAGAGAAGGACTTAAGGGAGGGAACAGGCTGGCGAGATGGAGAATAAATCTCAAAATAAATAAAAGAGTGATGGAGTTTAGTGGGAGGGGCCAGAGGGGCAGCCATGAGAGAGGTGATTTCAATCACCAGGGAGGAGAGAGGAGGACCAGGACATGGGGATGGAGGTGGAAATTAGGGAAGGAGGCAAAGGAGGAAGCAGGATGGGGTGAGGTAGAGCCCAGGTCCCTGAGGACCCACAGGACTCCAGGGGCCCTGGGGCTCCCTGCTCCCTCTTGGCCTTGAACTTCATACATCATTCTGTGTCTGGTCAGTGACAGCACGGCAGGACAGAGGCGTATGGGGGTCTTGGCTCCTCCTATCCTTCACCCCCTATCCAACAGCCCTGGGGGGGCTCCTAAGGGGACATCCAATCCAAGAAAAAGAATGGGTCTATGGAACTCATGGGTCCTAGCCCACCAGCAACAACCTCATACTGAGAGCTAAGGGGCCAGGGGTCTCCTTCATTAAGGCCTCATCCTAGAGAGATGGGACTAGAGAAAGCCATGCAGCCAGCAGAAAGAAACTGGGCCAGGCAGAAAGACCTCAGGCAGCGGGCTAGCTGGATTTGAAAGAGATTGGAAAATCCACCTGCACCGTGTTTCAGGGCAGGGGAGGGGCTGGATGGGGGTGGGGGGATTTTATTGGGAGGCTCTGGGGGCCAAGGTGGAGCTAAATTAAGGATGGGGATGTCTTGCCTGTTTACTTTGTTGGTTGTAGGATGTCCAGCATCCCATCCCCCACCCCCAAGAGGAAAAGCCCCCGGGACACTTGACCTCGCACTTCCCTGGAGATTGGGCCCCCGGCCTCAATGCGCAGCGACTGCTTCTGAAACCGGCGGGTCAGTGCCGGGGGTGGGGGGGGGCATTCTTGGCAGCCAGCCAGGGGCGGCCACTGGAGAAACCTGCCCCCACTCTCCCCTGCGCCCCCCTCCCCTGAAGCCGGCCTCCCATAGTAGTGGGAAGAAAATGTGGAACCCTGGACTCAGTAAAGTCAAGTGGTGGAGAAGGGTCGAGTCTCAAACTGGGTGTCTCCAGAGGAGCTGCCAAGCTGAGAGGGAGATGGTGCCCCTCCTGGGGGCGCTCCCTTCGCGTGGATCTGCGGTTGGAAGAAGGAGGGGTGCCGTCCCCCAGGGGTTCCTGGAACGAGGCCGCCGACGGGACTGAGAGGCCGGCCCCTCCCGGCGGGGGAGGGGCGCGATCCGGGGGCGGGGGCCGGGGCTTCCCGGCTTCGGCGTCCCGGCTGGGCGACCGCCTACGGCTCGGCGCGGCGCTGCTCTCCGGCCGGGTTGGCGCTGCATTCTCCGAGTCTCCACCAGAGGCTGCGGGAGCTGGGAAGGGATCCGTCCCTTGCACACTTCCCCCCTAGTCAGACACGCACGCTCCCTCGCTCCCGCTCGCTCACTCCCTCGCTCTCCCTCGCTCCCTCGCTCACACACACGCGCGCACACGCCGCCGCGGCTCCCCTTCTCGTGCCCGCTCTCCCTCCGGCTCCTCCGGGCGGCCGCCGGGCTCCGGACTCGCCCGCCAGCTCCGGGGCTCCCGCCCCACGCAGCGTCCCGAGGCTGCAGGACTGGGAGAGCCCCGGGCCGCTCCCCGAGGTAAGAGCGCGGGGTGCCGCGGGAGGGACGGCCGGATCGCCGCCAAAGGGAGGCTGCCCAGCCGGGAGGGAGCCCCCTGGCCGGCGGGAGCCGCCCGGCAGGCGGCGCGGGGGGGGGCGAGCCTCCCGCCGCAGGAGGAGCCCGGGTGCCCGCGCCCGGGCCCCGCGCGCCCCCTCCTCTTGGCGGGGCGGGCAGGGAGGGAGTTTCCCACGTCCAAACTTTCCCCGGCGCGGAGCCGAGCCGCCTCTCGGCCCGGAGCCAGCGGTCCCCGCCCGCCCCCCACCCCATCCGCCGCGCGCCCCGGAGCCTCCGGGACCCCGGCGGGTCGCCGGGTGGCAGCGCCGGGGGCCAAGCCCGCGCGCCGAAAGGGGCTGGAGAGGTGGCGCACAGCCTCGACACGGGGACGGGGACCCAGGCGTTCCCGGCGCCCCCCACCCTCTTCTACCAGGTTTCGGCTCCCGGGCCCCTCCCAGAGGCGGGGTCCGAGCCGGGAAATACAGCACGGCGTGAGTGTGTGCGCGGGTGTGTGTGTGTGTGTGTGTGTTTGTGTGTGTGCGTGCGTGTGTGCGCGCGCGAGGTCGTGCCGCGTCCGGGGGCACCCAGAGGCTGACTCAAGCCGCGGCAACACGCGCGGCTGCGGCCACCTCGGGAGGAGGGGGAGAGCTAGCCCACGGGGAAGCCCCGCGGCCCCACCAGCGCGACCTCTCTACCCTGGGGCCGTCGGGCCGGTGAGCGAAGGGAAGCGCTGCCCTCTTCCCTAGCATCTGGCTCCGGCCACACTGTCCCTTCAACGGAATAAGGACAGGGCCGACAGCCTCACGTCCAAAGGGAGCGTCACTTGGGACTGACCCTACGAGGGCCCGGGCGCTGATGAGGGAGTTGTGGATTGTGTGGGCGCGCTGGGTGCTGGGTGGCCCGCAGAGGGCACAGTCGGGATCCGTCTTACTAGGGCCTCCAGACTTGACCTCCCCTCTCCCTCTTCCCTGGGGCTGCCAGGCCCCTGCCCCAGCCGGGGCGTGGGGGGTGGTGGTGCTGGAGACCACCAGGCGGGGCCGCAGCAGGAGGAGCTAATCCGGAGTCCCTCAGGGTCTCCCCGAGCTGCAGGGGCACCCCCTGGTGGCGGGCAGAGAAGCCGCCGTTTGAAGCCGCCGTTTCCAACACTCGCGCTTCTGGGAACCCGCGTGTCTTCTCTACCACCCCTCTCGGCCTGGCCTAGGGTTGCCCAAACCAACTCTTTTCTGTGTCTGATTCCAGCTTTCTCTGGGTCTCTGGGTCTGGCCAAGGTGCTCGGCACCGGCAGCGGCTCATCTGAGGGTTTTACCTGCTGCCAGCCCTCTCTCGGCCCCTCCTGCGAGGTTCTGGATCTTATCCTCTTTCTCCCCCACTAGTCAGCGCCACTGCCCTACATCAGCATCACCATTGCCTTGGAACCCATAGGCTCCTCCCTAACCATCATGGCTCTCTGTCTTTCGTTAGTACCCCATATATTTGTCCATCAATGCCCACTCCGTCCCCCTTTATTACCCCTATTCAATGGTCATTTTGGGGAATCAGTCTCTACACCCATCCTTTGGTCTTTGCCCATCTATGACCATTTCTCCTCCACCCATCTTCCATCCTGCCTGCCTCAGTTTCCCTCTGCAGCAGTCACCCCCTCCCTGGCCCAGCTACTTCTCCAACCCCTATTCCTCTCCATCTCCCAGTGTCTGGGATGCTCCTCTTCCATTCCTCCTGGAAGGGCAGGCCATTGTCGACATTTTAACCCTGCTTCCTAGGGGTGTCTGCGTACCCACCTGAGACCACGCCCTCCAGTACCTGTGGGGCAGGTGCTTTGCAAAAGCAGCCAGGTCTCTCTCAACCAAGGGGCAGCTGCCTTTCCTGAGAAGCCCCCTCAGCTGGCTCCTGGCGATGAGGGACCCCCTCCCCTATTCCTGACTGTGAGCACATTAGAGACCCTTGGACCCCGCTCTTTCCCCTTTCAGAATCCCAGGTCACACCGTAAGCTATAGCCAGAGACAGAATAGGAACCCAGGTGTCCTGACTTCCAGGCCTTACCAATTCTCCTTATATGTCGGGCAGGTCTCGGGGGAGACGAAACAGTTTCCTGCCTTCACACTGCAAGCAGATCAAGAAGACCCCTGCTTAAATGAAAGAGGTGTTTAAATGAGACCCCCATGCTCCTCCGCCAGTACGCAGGGAAAGCCATTGAAATCCCTTTTGCAGAGAAGCCTAAATAACAGACACTGAGGACGCAGCTCGGCCCCTAAAGGTTCAGTGTAACCCCCGGCAAGTCCCAGCCCTTCTATAAAAAGTGTGTGCGCACGGAGGGGGTGGCTGTGATCTGCAGCCGTTTCAGTTGGTCTGGAATAATTGTGCCTAGAGGCAGGACTTCCAATTCCCCAGCCATTTCCCAAGGCTCTGCTTTTTCCGAGGCCTTCGCAGGAGCTCTGTGCTCCACGGCCCTGTGAGGAGGGCTGGGCAGAGACCCCAGGAGGGTCTGTCTCCTCCGAGGCAGCAAAGTTTGGAGCAGCTAGTTTATTTACCACATGGGCGATAGGAGTCAGCCAATTAAATCTCCGTGCCTCTCTCTGTTCTTTTTTTTGTGTGTTTTCCCCTTTTTCTTCCATCAGGGAGCTCCATTCGGAAATGCAGCCTCAGGTATTCTGAGAGAGAGAGACAGAGAGACAGAGAGACAGAGAGACAGAGAGAGAGAGAGAGAGAGAGAGAGATAGAGAGAGATTCTCGTTTATATAACTCGAGCAGCAGCCAGTGCGGCTCGGCCTGGGAGGGGGTGGGAGCTGAGGATGGAGTCAGTGTTGTTCCAGGAAAGAGACCGTAAGGAGTTGCCTTGGGCTGGGGTCTCAGGCCTGGGGGCTTCCCCATCCTGTCCTGGGGCAACCCAAACAGGGCGCTTGGGATTGGGGACAGGGAATCCACCCCTGTCCATCCAAGAGGAGACCCAGGCCTCAGGCCAATCTCAGGAAGAAAAGCTTCATGCCCCCAAAGAAGGTGGCTGTACCCTTCACGCCTCCCATCTCCCACACCCCCACGGGACTTTTCAGAGTGCCCTTAAGATGGAGCTCTTGACTAGAGGCCTTTGCTTCCTGGAATCTTGTGTTTTGTTATAGGCCTCTCTAGCGAAAGCCTAGATTTTTTTTTTTAAACTACCAAGGACAGGCTCTGACCTCAACTTTTTCATCAGGGCAATGGGCATAATTGAATTTTGTCTTTTCACCCATGGAGGAGATAAGGACTAACAAGAAACTTGTTTGCAAAATGGTCTGAGCTCTAGATATCTGCCAGAGGGCCTGTTTTTCTCATTGAGAATGATGCAGAGTGGCTGCTGGGACAACGTGGATGGAGGCATGGCTGTCGTGTACAGTTGGGTAGGTTGTTGACTGTCCAAGGGGACTCAGTACAAGAGACTAGGGGCTGAAATCCATCCTAAGCTCCACTCAACAAATCAGGTGCCCTAAAGGGAGACTGCGTCCTTCCTTTGGAGGAAGGGACACCATTCTCTAATTTGCAAAATAGGTTTCATATACCCTCTGGCCATGGCCTGTAGCACTACATGCCCCCAGAGGAGGATATTTTTTTTAATTCCCACAGAGTTGCCCAACTGGGGGTTAAGGATGTACACACTACTTACTCTTTAGCCCAGTTCTCTAACAGCGTGGACACCCTTCTGGATACGGGAGTCTGGGTCTGAACACATGGTGTGCAGGGACCTGGAGGGATTCCCTTCCTGCCCTGTGTCTCCTTCCATGCCCCATCAGCAGGCCCCCTCCTGCTGTCACATAGAGACTAAGGTGGGAGCTTCTTGCTTCCTCATCAGACCCACAGTCTTCAGCCATCCACCGCTATAGCTCCCTCTTTCGTGTAATATAAACAGCTAATTGAGAACATGGGCATTGGAGTCAGACCAGCTTGGATTTGTGACTTGCTGGCTGTGTGACTTTGGGAAAGTTACTTTGCCTCTCTGAGCCTCAGTTGCCTCCACTGTGAAATGGGGGGAAAAATGTTAATAACCTACCTTATTGGGTTGTTGTGAAGATTACATGTACATGAGTATGTATGATGCTTAGCACAGTGCCTGACACACAGGACGCTCAAACAATGAAGCAGTTGTGTTACTGTTATTATCCTGTTTGTGTCCCTTGGTTTCCGCGGGGCTGAAGGCAGCTGTTCCTGTGTTTGGTTTTGTGCATGACTTTGGCTGCCTGCACCCCTGCAGGAGGGTGAAGATGAGTCAGGACCACCAGGATCTGTCTCTGACCTCAGGATCCTTCAAGGGACTGGCCAGTGCCTGCATGTGGCTGGGGCATCAGAACACGTTCTAGATTCCCAGATTCATTTCACCCTAGTCTCTACCTCTTTTTCCTTCTCCCATCCATCCCACGACCCCTGCTCTGGCTCAGACCTCACTGGCTTTGCCTAAGCCGTTGTGGCAGCCTCCTCCCTGGCCTCCCAGCCTCTGATCCCCTCCCCACCGCAATCCCTGCTGCAGAAGAGCGATCTTTCTCCAACGCAGGTGGGATCGTGTCACTTGCTTGATTAAAACCCTCCTATGGCTCCCCATCGCCTACTGAATTAAGTCCGGACTCTGCACCGTGACATTCAAGGTCCTTGTAATCCGTCTGCATCCTCCTTTATCTCCCACCGTGCCTCCAATCCGAGACACTCCTGCATTCAGCCACACCTGCCCTTGTACCTGAATGCCCTTCCCCTGAAGATCTTTCAAAGCATTAAAGACCCAACTCAAATAGTACCTTGCATCCACCCAGCCGTCAGTCTGTCTAACAGTCCATCCATTCGTTATCCAGTTTAAAATATACTTTTACACATCCATATTAGATGTTTACTATGTGCTAAGCATTGTGCTAAATGCTAGAGATACAACGGAGAACAAGCAGACACGATCCCAGCCGATAGGGATCTGATGGTCCTGGGAAGCAGACAGCCAATTAAACAATTCTCATAAGCCATGATAAGAGCCAATGAGGGGCCAGCATTTGCTTCCAGGAGGAAGTGGTGGTTAAGCAGAGACCTGCAGGTTGATTGGCAGCTATCTAGGAGATGAAGGGGGCGGGGCAGTGGGAAGATGGGAACAGGCTCCAGGCCAAGGAGTGCAAGGTCCAGAGCTGAGAGAGACTATTGGAGGAGCTGCCAGTTCAGTTGGCTGAAATGGAGCACAGAGAGCTTGGGGTCCAGGTGTTGGGGTTACAGGAAAGGAGGCCAGTGAGGTGGGCGGAAGCCCGGTCCTGTGGGTCTAGAGAGCCACGAGGAGGAGCTTGGACTGCATCCTGAGAGCCGTGGGGAACCACTGAGGGGTTTTCAGCAGGAGAGTGGCATGATGGGATTGCCTTGAGAAGCCTCACTTTGCTGCTGGATGGAGAACGGATTGCTGGGGAAGGTGGGGTCCAGAGCTGCCAGTGGCCAGGTCTGGGGAGGAGAGGAGGATGGTGAGGTTGGAGGAGTAGAATGGGCAGGGCTGGGAGACTTGGTAGATGTGAGGGACAGGAGGAGTCCTTGTTTCTGACTTGGGAAGCTATGTGGGTCTTCAAGAGGTGGAGACCAGCTGTGGACAGTGTGTATGTGAGATGCTGGTGGGACATGCAGTGGAGATGCCTGATGGACAGTTGTGCAGAAAAGACTGGGCCACCCTGAGAGTTCTAGGCCAGAAATAGATCTTTGAAGCCACAAGGATGGATGAGATCCCTCAGAATAAGTCTGTAGAATGCAAAGAACCTTTCAAGGACAGGTACATCCCAGGAAGCCTTCTCTGATCCATCCAGGCACAGATGACTTCCATCTACACTGAGCCCCCTAGCAATTAGTTTAGGTTTTGTTTTGTTTTTCCTGTCTCCCTTGTATCATCGACTGGCTCCACAGTTCTTAACCAGGAGTGATTTTGCCCCCAGGGGACATTTGGCAATGTCTAGAGACTTTCTGGTTGTCACAGCTGGGTAAGAAGCTGCTACTGGCATCTAGTGGGTTGAAGCCAGGGATGCTGCTAAACACCCTGTGATGCACAGGACAGGCCCCACAGCAAAGAATTATGCAGCCCCAAATGTTGATAGTACAGAGGTTGAAAAACCCAGCCATGGATGAGAAGATCCTGAAGGCAGGCTCCGGGTTTTTTCCATTTTGGTCTCCCCAGGGTCTAGCATGGCATATGACATATGGCTCACTACCCTCACTGAATCAAATTTGGGCTTGAGGAGGGGGCCTCAGTCCATGCAGCAGTGAAGCCTACAATGCTTAAGTCCCAACCCTACCCAGGGTTGCCTGGCCCATCTCCAGCATCCTGGATCAGCCCACGATACAGGATGGAGGGAAGGATGAGCCAATGGGGCAAACCTGCTGAAAAGCTGCCAAAGACCCCAGAGATTGAGGGCGTGTTGCTGTGTATATTTTGCCAGCCTCATTTTTTCCTTGTCTTGTTAACTTCTGTCATTTCTTTATCTCCCAAGTGAATATATGTTATTTTTTTAACAGGCAAGTTACAGATAAACAATAGGAGAAACATGACAACCTACTGATTAAGAGCACAGGCTCTGGAGTCAGAGAAAGCCAAGTTTAAATCCTGGCTCTGCCACTTACTAACAGAGTGAGCCTCTGTTTTCTCGTCTGTAAAATGGTTTTAATGAACCTGCCTTGTAGGATTGTAGGAAAGAGTAAATGAGACGATATAGACAAAGGGTTTAGCCCAGCGCTGGGCTGGTAAGAAGTCTTCAATACAGAGTCACTACATATGTGTATGTGTGCGTAAATTTATATGTATGTATATACATGTATGTGTCTTTTTGCATATGAAAGCATTTTTAATTAGCCATGATCCACCATTTGGCTAACATTTCAGTGCATATCCTTCTTCCATACATGGGTTTTTAAAAAATAGAAATGGCATCTCGCTTTATACATAGGCCTTTGTAACCTGCTTTTTTCACTCTATAATATATTGTGAATGTCTTGCCATTTCGATAAATACGCATCCACATCATCATTTTTTAAGAGCTGCATGGTTCTCCATTGTGTGGCTGGACCGTAATTCATTCAGCCATCCCCCACAGTTGGACGTTTGGGTTGTTTCCAGTCCTTCGCGATTACAAACAATTCTGCAATGAACATCCTTGTACAAACATCTTCACGCTCTTGTCCGATGATTTCCTCGGGGACCACTTGGACATATTTGGCAGGAGGCATGTGGCCCTGACCAGATTCCTCAAGTAGAAGCCCTTGGGCCCAGCAAGGAGGCGGCTGGGGGTCCCCGGGGAAGGGAGAGGATGCCCGATGGCAGAGAACTGTTTTGGCCCCTGGAAAGCAGGTTCTGATGTTAAGACTGGGCTTCTCTATGAGCGAAACAGCCCCACCCTATCTCTCTGTTGTCACCGTGGTGCTTGCAGAGTGAGACACGGGGGGGGGGGTGCGGTGAGGAGGTGGGCTCTGTGTGTGCGTGATGGGCAGAGTGACAGATAACAGGCAGGTGGGGACACAAGGTGGAGGGGCCGCGGGCAGGCTGACGGATGGGTAGCTGAGGCGGATGGATACAGGTCAGTGGGCAGACAAGATGATGGGCAGTGACAGGCTGGAAAGATTCAGGGGACCAGACACAGGACTGTGGCCTCCCAGTGGAGCCCACAGGAGCCAGAAGCTGAAATCCTGTATTCAGGGCCATGGGGGAGTTCCTGGGAGATGCAGCCAGGCCCCGAGGCCAAGAGACTCCCAGGGATTCTTCTATCGTCCAAGCAGCTGTTTAGGATTAAGCTAGTCAGAGCTGGAAGGATCTTTAGTGTGCATGGGCCTGACCCTATTATGCAGATGAAGAACTGAAGCCCCGGGGGGAGAAGGGAACTTGCCTAGGGTCCTACAGTGTCTCAGCAACAGACTTAGCCCTTTGCCTCTAATTCAGTCCATTTTCATTTCCATTTTTTTAAATGATCCTCTCACCTGGGCTTGAAAGGAAGGGGACCAGGTTGGCAGAGAGGCAGGTTATGGCCCAGCGGGGGAGGGGGCTGGGAGGTCAGAGTGAGCCTGGTCATGAATTTCTCCATCTATCCTCCTCCCAAGGTTGTATTTCTGCTACCCTACTGTGTGCTGTTGAAAGCACAGACCCACCGGGGCTCTGCCACTTACTAGCGGAATGACCACAGATAAATTGCCCCACCCGTGCCTCAGTTTCCTTATCTGTACCTACCTCAGAGGTTTGTTGAAAGGATTACAGGAGTTAATAAAGTCCTTAGAACAATGCTGGGACCACACTAAGTGCTCCATGAGCCTTAATTACTAATATTCCACTATTTTGCCCTTATTTTTTTTCCTTTGAATTCTGTATGTGTCAGTGTGCACACTCACAGGCACCTCCACAAGCACGCTGTATCCCCTTGAAGGCAAAGAATGTGTCTTTCTCATCCTGTATCTCATCTTCACCTCTCACCACCAGGGCCCTCTAGCCAGCTGGGCACATACATAGTAGGTGCTCAATAAATGCGTCTTGAAGTGGCTCGTGGACTATATCTGGTTGAAGGGATTAGGGAAGGTTCATCAGAGGGTGGCGGCCGGCCGTGGAGCTGTGTGTTGGGGTCTAGGATGTCTTTGCAGCAGTAGAGGCGGCAGCGTGGGCATCCCAGGTGGGGGGACAGCATGAGCGAAGCGGGGAAGCTTCGTGAACGTCTGGTGACAGATCATTGCCTGCTGTGACCAGAGCACCGAGACCATAAAAGGGAGGAACGAGAGAGGCTGAGAAAGGGGGGATTCAGCAGAATTCAGAAGGGTGGGCCTCCAGGCCGGGGATGCAGGCCATGGGGAGCTATTGACTAGAGCTTTAGGAAGATCATGCTGATGGCATTGTTTTAGGATCGACTTGAAGGAAAGAGAAAGGAAGCAGCAGGCAGGGGCAGCTGAAATCGTCCCGGAGACAAGTGAGGTTGGGGCTTGAATGAGGTTGTGGAGAACAGCTGCCAGAGGGAAGAGGCACCGAGGCAATAGGATCAACACGGCTGCTGGTCGTGGAAGATGAGGGAGACAGAGAAGTAAAAAATGATGGTCTCAAGCCTGGGTGTCTGGGAGAACTGGGCTGCCGTCAACCACTTTCGGGGTCTATATGTGGGAGGTATGGGGAAAAGCTGAGATGCCAGCTAAGGTTATTCATCCATCCAGCCTCCCATATAAGCCATCCATCCACCCACCATCCAATCCATCTTCTTCCTGCCCACCCGCCTCCATTTAAACATCCATCTGCCCAGTCCACCCCTCCTTCCCCCTCCTCCACCCCTCTATCCATCCACCCTTCATCCACCACAGAGGTGCCACTGCCTTTCTTTCCATCTTCTGCTATCCATTTATCCACACTCATTCATCCATGATCCTCCAACTTATTCATCCATCCCAGTTACATTTCTTGTGAGCCTACAATGTGCCAGGCTCTGGTAAAATCTTATCACAAACCTTTAGAGATGCTTGATTGATAAGAAAGATAGTGATTAGAAAATCCAGTAGAAGGGACCAGAATTCTTTTACCTAGAAGAAAGAAATTTGAGAGGCCACCTTATGGCTCCAAAGTACAGAGGATGCCCCGAAAGAAGGTGGTCTGCAGATCAGCTGTGTTCTATTCTTGCAGCTGGAGGGACTGTGGTTAGCTTGGAGGGAGGACTGCCTTATTGATCATTACAGGTGTCTGAAGTACCTACCTGATCATGTGTTTGGCCTAAAGGGGGACACAAAATCTATAGGGGTGACTTAGAGGGGATGAGTACAGACTGGGGCATTTATGGTGCAGGTAGTGGAGAAGGACTCAGGACTTGCCTTGAAGAAAGGGAAGGGGGTGCGGAGGAGCACGGTGAGGGGAGCTTCAGGGGAAGCAGACAAACCTGTGGCTGGGATGAGCCAGGACAGAATAGGGCACCTTAGGGCTTCCCTGGTGGCGCGGTGGTTGAGAGTCTGCCTGCCGATGCAGGGGACACGGGTTCGTGCCCCGGTCCGGGAAGATCCCACATGCTGCGGAGCGGCTAGGCCCGTGAGCCATGGCTGCTGAGCCTGCGCGTCCAGAGCCTGTGCTCCGCAATGGGAGAGGCCACAACAGTGAGAGGCCCGCGGACCGCAAAAAAAAAAGAAAAAAAAATAGGGCACCTTAATTCTCAAAGCAACCCTTAGAGGAAGGGCCCCTCCATTCTCCTCACTCAGCTTCCATCCCTTCACAAGCCAACATTTCTCTCTGAGCACCCCGCCTCTTCCACAGCCCTGACCCCTCCCAAAGCCTCTTCCCCTGCCTGGATTTAGCCCTGATCCCTTCATTGAGCCCCTGTTCTCTCTTCTGAGCCTTGTTTCCTCAAGACTCCCAGTCTCACAAATCCCAGGCTCTCAGCGGAGCCCCTGGCCGGAATCCCCCACTCTCAGAGCCCTCACCTCTTCTCTGAGCCCTCGTCTCTTCGTGGAAGCCCTCTCGTCTCATGGCAGATGCCCCAGCAGAGCTCTCGCTCCCCTCTGCAAGAGCCCTAGCCCCCTGCAGAGCACACCCCCCTCCTGGAGCCGCAGATCCTCTCACAGGGCCCCATCCCCTCCTGGACACCCAGGTCCCTCGCAGAGTACCTACCACTTCACTTAGCTCCTGGCCACTTCTGCATGTACTTCCCTTGTTCTCTAACAGAATATCTGTCCCTGTTCTGAACCCTCCTCTCCTCTCTGAGGCCCCATTCCCTCATGGAGCCCTCCTGCCCGCCCGCATCTCAGGGACCAGACCTTGCTCTCCAGCCTCTGTTGACCAGCAGGCAGTGGCTTCAACTCTACAGCCATCCCTGGGGCTCTGCATCAACCCAGTCAGCCCACAAGACCCTCCCTACAGCCTGTGCAGTACCCTGGGGGGCTTTGGGGATGGAGGGACTCATAGGTGCCCAAGTGGGCTGGACTGGGGGCAGAGACCAGCAGCTTTGGCAGCTCAGCTCGATTCATGGGCGGGGAGAAGCTGGAGACTACTGCTGCTTCTGGGTTAGGAAAACAATCACAAATTAGAGAAAATGCTTTGGGAAATTGCTCTGCTGAGTGAGAGGAGGTCGCCTTGGGAGGGAGGGAAAGAGGCCCTAAGCCAGCAATGGTTCCCCGTAGCCTCGCCCATTGGCTCCAGACCATCTGCTTGGCGTTCGAGGCCCCAAGCATGGTCACCGGCCGAGTGCTGACACCCACCTGGTCCAGCTAAGCCCTTGCTCTAAGGTCCATTCTCACCTGCGGAACTTTGCTCACCTGGGCTGAACTCTTCCACCCATTTAGCATGAGCGCTTCCTTCCGGTCCTTCACGAACCATTGTTAGCTGTCTTGACTCTTTGACAGTCCCTCAAGGACAGGAGCCACGTCTTGTACTTCTACCAGACAGGCAGATGGATCCGGGCACCCGTTCTCATCTGATACGTATTGGCTGGGTGGCCTTGGGCAAGTCTCTTTGACTTTCTGAGCCTCCGTTTCCTCATCTGTAAAGAGGGACGAGTAAGACCTCCCTTGCTGAGTTGTTACTGGGAATGAATGAGGTAAGGGGCACACAGTGCCCTGCTCACTATAGGTATCAACTTAATGAAGATGACCCTCTGCATCTTATGGCCAGATCAGAACAGTGGGCCATGGGAGGCTGCATTTATCTATGAACATGCACTTATCAGCAACATCCGCAGCTGCCTTCTTTGTACCTGTCTGTCCATCATTCCGCTATGGAGAAGATACAAAAAGAGGACACATGAGCTTCAGGACAAGCACTTGGGGGGTCCTGATATAAGAAGATGAGGCAATAGATGTTGAATTTTATGAGTCTTCTGGCCATCGGGCAAGACTCAAGCCAGACCATCCTCTGTCAGGAGGAATTGGGACGGTAGCCTAGATCTTGGCTTCTGGAGCCAGACTGCCTGGGTTTGAGTCTGCACCGTCCTAGCTGCCTGACCTTGAACAAGTGACTTAACCACTTTCAGTTTCCCCGTCTGTAAAATAAGAATGATAATCACAGTTCCTGCTTCATAGGGTGTGGTGAGGACTGAAAGAGCTAATATTTGTAAAGTGCTTAGAACGGTGTCTGATACCTGCTAAACTCTAGAAAAGGGTTTGTCAAATAAAATTGATGAAGGATTCAGGGACATAGGAGTGGACAGCAGGGAAGCTCAAGCAGGATAGGAAATGGGCTTTCAGAATTGGGTTTTTGCAGAGCTAGAGTCCAGCCAGTTGCCCGTCAAATTGGCCTCTTTCTAAATAAGGAGAGCACGGGATGTTCTCTAAGTAAAAGGGCTTTTTCTGGAGATCACTGGAGAGCTTCATTTGGAGAAGGATGGGCCCAGGCACATTGCACACAGAGGCTGTCACTGCAGAGGGCAGCAGGGAAAGGGATCCAGGGTTCTCAGTAGCACCTCTGAGCCCTGGGAGTGGAGGGTGTATCCTGGGATCCGCTGCTCACCGCAGCACTGAGAAAGTACAGTGGACCAGGCATGGTCCTTGCCCTTGAGGGAATTTGGGAGAAACAGATAATTCCCGGAGTCCCTCTTCTCCTTGGGCCTCAGTTTCCTCATTTGTTCTCTTCCTTTTTACAGAGCGGTCCCTCCACCTGCCCCTCTCTTTTTTTTTTTTTTTTTTTAAATAACAAAAGTTTATTTTCTCACAGTTCTTTTTTTTTTTTTTTAATTTTTTGCTTTATAACAAATTTAATCAGTTATACATATACATATGTTTCCATATCCCCTCCCTTTTGCGTCTCCCACCCACCCTCCCTATCCCACGCCTCCAGGCGGTCACAAAGCACTGAGCTGATCTCCCTGTGCTATGCGGCTGCTTCCCACTAGCTATCTGTTTTACGTTTGGTAGTGTATATATGTCCATGCCGCTCTTTCACTTTGTCACAGCTTACCCTTCCCCCTCCCCATATCCTCAAGTCCATTCTCTAGTAGGTCTGTGTCTTTATTCCTGTCTTACCCCTATGTTCTTCATGACATTTTTTTTCTTAAATTCCATATATATGTGTTAGCATTGCCCCTCTCTTTTTATCCTCCTCCCAAGGCTCCTCCCCAAGCAGAGGATGGGAGGGACCCCCAGGGAGGAGAGAGAGTTTGTACAAACTGGGGGCATGACTGGAACTTCTGATTGGCTGGTCGGGGCCATTCTTTTCCCTGGTTGCCATAGCAGCCATTTCCTGGGGTTGTCAGTGATGAAACTCATAACATTGTTTTCAAATAATCCGTGTAATTGAAATAACAATTGAGCTGTTAACTCGTCTCTCACACTCGGGCTGGGACAGAGCCTCCTTTCCTTACACCCTCCTGCCCACCCCAGGAACCTTACACCCTCCTGCCCACCCCAGGAAGCTCTGGTCCCTCTCCATCTCCTCTCTGAGGCTCCAGCCCCTTCCTTGGGTTGGAGGAAAAAAGAGGTAAATTTATTATAAAATCCTAGAACCTCAGGCCCCCAGAGTTGAACCAGAACTTAGAAACCAGAATCCACCCCGCCATCTTTTGCAACCAGAGGCACAGAAGAGGAAGGGGCTTAACCAGGGTCACACAGGAAGGAAACAGCTGAACTAAGACATGAATGTCTGTTCTTCAGTGGAGGTTGGAGTTGATGTGTTGCATTGAGGGGTTGATAGAAGTCCACAGAACTGCCCTCTCTAGGGACTTGAGCTGGTATGAATCCTTACCTACTCCTACCCCCATTTTACAGGTGAATAATTGAGGACCTGAGAAGTTAAGCTTAATACACGTGTTTTTTATAACTTTTCAGAAAATACCTATTGAATGGGTGGATCTCGAAGAGCACAGACCACTTCTCTGTCTCTTCACTCCCCTCCCCACCAACAAGGAGCTAGGAGCTGGCTTCTTCAGTCAGAGGACTTCTTGGAAAAGGGGGTTGAGAGCGATGTGGGGACGTGTGGCTTAGAGGAAGAGGAGGATGGATTCCTGGAGGAGACAATAGGAGGAGGGAATTCCGCAGTACCGAACCGCGCCCCCCCTCCCCGCCCACCATCCTCCCCTAGTCAGAGGCTGCATATTCAGAAGCATAAACATGAGCAATGCAGATCCTTGCCCAATCCTCAGCCTGGGATGGATTGAAAAATGGAAGAAGCAAGGCCTCTTCTATTAGTAAATGTCTCCATGCACATGTGGGATTGCAGGTCTGCACAGACAGCTCCCTATTTTGGCAGCTTCACTGAGGATAAAAGCATTTAAAAAAAAAAAAAAAGGTGGGGGGGGGAGTGTCTGGTATCTGTCCAAGGTATTTGCTGGGTCCACAGACTGTGGATGGCTGGGGCAGCAGGCACTTGCTGGGACTGGGGGTGGGGACAGTTCTCTGAATGTGAGACCGGGTAACAGCAAGAGGCTGGCTTCCTTCCCTGGATTCTAGAGTGCTGGAACCGCTAAGGGTCTTGGCAACCACCTACTCCCTCCATTCATTCATTCTTACTTATTCAACATTTATTGAGCACCTACTCTGTGCCAGGCACTGTGTGGGCCATGAGGGTGTGAGAACTAGGGACACCCAGTCTCCGTCTTCAAGGGCTCTTTCAGTCTTTTGGGGAAGACACACACACACACACACACACACACACACACACACACACACCCCTTGTGGGGGAAGTGGCTTGGGCTCAGTGTTGAAGGATGAATAGGAGTTCTCCAGGTGGATAATGGGGCAACTAGCATTTCATAGGGGCAGCATAAGAAAAGAAAGGGACGTATTCATAGTTTAGAGAGTGTTGAGAAGGTCTGTGTGGCTCAAGGTTTGGCTCCAATATTGGTTCTGGAGAAGGACAGTGACTTGTCCAAAGGGCCACCTTGAGTTGGGGCACAGCTAGGGCTAAAACATGATACCTTACTTTGTCAGAGAACCAGAACCTCAGAGCTAGTTGGGTCTTTGAAAGACTCTAGTCCAAACTGCCCATTTTTCAGATGGGAAAATAGAGGATCAGGGATGTTCAGTATTGTGCTTGGGATCGCACAGTAAGGATGTAGCAGAGCTGGGATTTGAAATCTGGTCTGTTTGGTATTAAAGCCTGAACTGTGTTCAGAGAACAGAAACTGGGAGCAGGGTGAGTGCCACCTCAGCTCAGCTGGAGAGGGCTTGGGCAAGGTCAGGCTGCCCCAGCGGGACCTTTCCCTGGGGTGGGATGGGCAGCCTGGGCCAGCTCCTGTCCCATTGTTGGCACTCAACACTTGCACAGGAAGAGCATGACTCCAGCAGGAAAGCTCAGCAGCAAGTCTTCCTCTTGGCTGGAGTGAGCCTGGTCCTACTTGCAGTCCTGCCCCAACTCTCTGAGTGACCCTGGGCAAGACATTACCTCTCTCCAGGTCTTACTTTCCACAATCATCTATATCATAGGAGTATCCTCCTGGCCTTCTCTCCGGGGCAGTTGTTCTTAATGGCAAGGAGGAAGGGGGCAGGATTTGGACCCCTAGGGGACATTTGGCCGTGTCTGGAAACAGTTTGGTTGACGGGGTGCTACTGGCATCTAGTGCGTAGAGGCCAGGGATGCTGCTGAACAGCCTACCGTGTGCAGGGCAGCCCCCTGCCACAGAGAATTATCCAGTCCAGGATGTCAACTGTGCCAAGGTGGAGAGGCCCTGCAGTCCGAGCCTTGTCTGCGAAGATCAAATGAGGCCACGAGGGTGGGCACCGAGGGCTGTGCAGAGGTGCACCCCAAGCTGTAACGTAGAGAAGCAGAAGTGACCTTGATGTTGGGCAGACCTGGCTGTGTTGAGAAGTCCTTAACCTCTCTGCGCCTTCGTTGCTCCATCCGTGGAACAGAGGCAGTAATGATAGCACGTATCTCAGGAGACCGTTGAGAGGGTGTGATGAGATCACGTATGCAGATGGCAGAGGAAAATGGCAGCACGGGAAGTTGAGGGGGCCCCCACCCTGAACCCCTCTACTGCAGACGCAAATGCTGAGCCTTTAAGCTCAAACTGCAGAGCCAGCTCTGCCATGCAGAGCTAAGGGATCTTGGGCAACTTAACCACTCTGTGCCTCAATTTCTCGTCTGTAACATGGGGAAGACGATAGTACCTACCATATAGGTTTGGTGGGAAGGTTAAAAATGAGTTAACAGACGTAAAGCACTTAGAATGACACACAGTGAGTGCAATGCAAATGTTAGCCTGCTGTTGTCGTTATGTTGTTGTTGTCGTTGTCATTATTATTATTCTATGGAGTCTATCTGGAACAAGGCACTCACGCAAGTTGCAGAAGGTGCCTCAGACATTAGCTTCTCCAGGTGCCATCTCTCTACAACTTTCTGCCTGTCCCTCCCCCGCTACCCAAGCCTCCCATGGACCCAGCTTAGGGCCTCTGCAACCCTGCCAAGGCCGCTGGTCTCCCTCTCAACAGCTCCCACCCTGCTTGTCTATAGCTTCATGAATCCCACCTCCACCCTTACCCTCCTCCTTTCCTGTTGAGTCCACCAGAGCCAGAGATGGCTGTGGGAAGCTGAATCCATGGGGAGGGAGACATGGGCACCTGTGCCTCACTCTATAACTCAGTCCCCATTACACCAGCTCTCAGCCCTGAACACTCATGTCCTGACTGCTCTGGCCCACCTGGACTAGCCCCTGACTAACCCTTCAGAGAATGGATAAATTCTTTAGCGCAGGGTTTCGCAACCTCAGCACTACTGACATTTGGGGCTGGATAATTCTTTGTTGAGGAGGGCTTCTCTGTGCATCGTAGGATGTTTAAAGCATCCCTGGTCTCTACTAAGTAGAAACCAATAGCTCCCCTCCTCCAGATGCAACAACCAAAAATGAGCCCAGACATTGCCAAATGTCCCCTGGGTGGCAAAATCATCTTCGGTGGAGAATCACTGTTCTAGAAATTTGTTATAAAATGTGAGTTTCTGTCTTCTAGTATCCTGGCAGAGACGCTTTTAAAACCTAATGAATGTCCTCAGATTGGGCCCCTGATGCCACCCTCAACTTTATCCCATTTTACAACCAAAATTCGAATCCTTTGACCCACTGTCAAAACCAATTGGCCACAAGCATCAGGCCCAACTCCCAAACTCTAGGTCCTAACCCAAAACCCTGAATCTTAATCTTAAATTCAAAACTTCAACCTATTACCCAAATCCCACACCTTAATTCAAATTCTAATCCTAAACCCTTGACCTGTTCTAAAACTTCAGATTTCTTAACCTCAAACAGAATTCGAAATCCACAGGTTAAATGCATATATGTATATGTATAACATATATATATTTATATATAAATACATAAATATATATAAAACTGAATCACTTTGCTGTACACCAGAAACTAACGCAACATTGTAAATCAACTATACTTTGATTTAAAAAGAAAGAGAAATCAATCCATCAATCTATCCACAGTTTAGCCCCAATAGGAAACCTACATCTCCGGATCCTTCCAGCACCAGCTCCTAATCCCGGTCCCTGTCCCTTCTGGCCTCTGGAGATTCTCTGTTCGAGCTTCTAGCCTCCTCCCCTCCAAGGTAGCCCCAGGTCCCCAGGGAGAGACAGGAAGGGCCAGAGTAAGAAGCTCCAGAAGGCAACTCTGTCTCATAACCCCTCCCTCACACTACCCCAGGCATCCCATCTGGAAGTTCTATTATTTATTCATTTGCTTATTCAAACATTTAATGAGCACCCACTCTCCAGGCTTTGTGTTGGATACTAGAAAAACAGCAGAGAATTGGATCTATTGCTGCCTACTCTCTACTGAGGAAGAGAAAGAAATAGACAAACAAGTAGACAGAGAGTTCAAAACAGTGATTCCAGAGTCATTCGAGAAATGACCACCAAGCGCCTATTATATGCCAAGCACCATTCTAAGTGCTGGTGCTACAGCCCTGAGCACAAAAGACAAAGCTCCTACACGAGCTTCCATTAAAGGGCAAGGAGGCAGATAATACATCAGTAAATGTATGCTATATCAGACAGTGCTGAGTTCTATGGGGGCAGGGCGGGGAGAAAGCAGGACAAGGGGATAGGGGGGTCCTGAGGATGGAGGAGCTGTTCTATCTCAGGGAAAGTCTCACATTTAAGCCGACATCCAAAGGAAGGGAAAGAGTAAACCATGCAGATATCAGGGGGCAAGGGTGTTCCAGGCCAGAGGAGCAGCAAGTGCAAAGGCCCTGAGGTGGGAACATGCCTGTTACATTCAGAGAACAGCTAGAAGGTCAGTGTGGCTGGAATGGGGAGGGAGTGGGGATGGTAAGAGGAGGTCGGGAAGTAACAAGCGGCCAGATCATGCTGGGTCTTATGAACCATTTTATCCAGAGTGAGACGAGAAACCCAAGGAATTTGGAGAGGAGGAGTGTTATGATCTGATTTATGTTTTGACACCATCACTGAGAACAGTCTGTAGGGGGCAAAGGCAGAAGCAGGGGGACCAGCGAGGAGGCAGTGACCCAGGTGAGAGATGAGGGTGGCTTGGACCGGGCTGTGAACAAAGAAGGTGGTGAGAATAGTCGGATTCTGGATCTATTTTGAGGTAGCGCTGGCGGGATTTGCCGATGGATTAGATGGAGGGTGTGAGATAGAGTGAAGTCAACAAGGACTCCAAGGCTTTCGGCGGAAGCAGCTGGGATCACGGAGTTGCCAGTTACTGAAATGGGAAAGCTGGAAGAGGAGCAGCTTTAAATTGATTTTCTTTTACTATTATTTGGTGAGGGGTGGGGATAGAAGTCAGGAGTTCCACTTTAGACATGATGAGTTTGAAGTGCATTTTAGACATCCAAGTGGAGATGTTGAACAGGCAAGTGGATTTAGGAGTTGGGGTTATGGGAGAAATCTGAGTTGGATGCAGACACTTGGGCATCATCAATATATCGATGGGGTTTCAAGTTGTGGGATTGCATGTGGTGACCTAGGGAGTAGGTGTAGACAGAAAAGACGAGCAGCCCAAGGACGAAGCTCTGGGCCCCACCAGCATAGGGGGGAGATGAGGTAGAAACAGCAAAAGGGACAGTGAAATGGACAAAGTAGTGAGGTACAGGGTGCTGGGAGGGGCGTGTGATGCTGTCTTTGCTCCCGGTCCCTTTCTTTTGCAGTTGTTATCCTACCTTTTAATGAAGTCGTGAGTTAACACAGAGAAGTCGCTAACAGAGAAGGGAGTTGATACTGGGCAAAGGGAAAAGAGAAGAGAGACACCAAATCTAGAGCAGCCGGGGAAAGCTTCATGTATCGGAGGTCACACTGGAGCCTGGCTTTGAGCCATTAATAAAAAATCCCCCATCAGACAAGATTGGGGGAAAAGCATTGCAGGGAGAAGGAACAGCACGTGCAAAGGTTCAGAGGCCTATGACCACCGGGATACACAAACTGAGCTCATGGTTCCTGACCCTCCAAACCTCTATGACTCACTCCGCCTCTGTTCCCCACATCACCACTGGGTCCTCCTTGGAATCCTTCCCGACAGGTCCCTCTCCCTTACCTCCCCGGAGCACTCCTGCTGTGTCCTGAGGATTCTGCCTCCTGGAGATCTCTAGAAACAGCTCTCTCCTCTACACTCTCCCTTCCCCCACCTGGGACCGGCTCACCGTTATCAATCCCGTGGACAACAGCTGCTTCTTCCATCTCCCCGTTGCTTTCTCAGCCACCCCGTGAGGGTCCCCGCAGGGTAAGGGGCGCCCATCTGCTTTACACGCACAACAGCCTGGGTGTTTAAAAATGGGATAAGGTTGATGGCTATCCTCTGCTTCACGAGCTTTCAACAGCTTTCCATCACTATCAGGACAAAATTTAAAATTTAACAAGGCCCGCGAGGCCCTTTGTGGTGTGGCCCTCTGCCTGCTTTTCTAGCCTCGTTTCAGCCCTCCTTCCCCATCACTCCTGATGCGCCAACCTCCTGCTGCCTTTCAGGTTTCTCAACTCCTCAACCTATCCAGCCTCAGGGCCTTTACGGGTGCTGTTCCCTCCCCCACTCCACCACTTCAGTTAACACCCACTCATCCCTCCAGTCTGAGAAAATCGGACATCCTCAGGGAACCCTTCCCAGAGCCCCAGACTGGACCAGCCCCCCTGTTTGATGCTCTGCTTGCTCCCCCATAACTTTATTTAGTCATCATCATCGTTTTTGTTTTGTTTTGTTTGGACGCGACCAGGGATCAAACCTGTGCCCCCTGAAGTGGAAGCGCAGAGTCTCAACCACTGGACCACCAGGGAAGTCCCATCATCATTTGTTTTAACGCAGTCCTGAGTTAATAATGATAGTGCTAGCTAACAATTATTGAGTACTTCGTGCTCAATAATAAATGATAGTATATTACATGTTTTCCCATATTTTTAGTCATTTAATTGCTCAAACAACCCAGTGAGGTAGCTACTATTCTTTTTTTTTTTTTTTGAGGTAGCTACTATTCTTATTCCCATTCTACAGATGAAGAAACTGAGGCCCAGAAGCAGTTATTTGGGCTGTAAGATCACACAGATATCTTTAAAAAAAGTGGATATATGTACATGTATAACTGATTCACTTTGCTGTACAGCAGAAACTAACACAACATTGTAAAGCAACTAGACTCCACTAAAAATTAAAAAAAAAAAAATCACACAGATAGTGAAGGGCCAACTGGCACATGGACCCAGGCAGCCTGGCTCCAGAGCCCGCAAACGTCTGTCTTTTCTGCTTGATGTTAAACCCCATGAGATGGGGGACCATGTCTATCTCGCTCACAGCTTTGTCCCCCGCATCCTTCAGAGGGTGCCGTAAATGTTGAATGAATGAATGAATGGAGTTTAAGCAGTACAAGGTTCGTGGTGTGGGAATGCCAGCAAGGAGGCTGGAGTGATGGACAGGACGAGACATGAAAGGCCCTGTATGGCAGCCAAAGGAGTCCAGACTTGGCTCTGGTTCATGGGAACCATGGAGCTTTCTTGAGCAGTGGAGGGTGGAGCTCAGATAAGTATGTTCGAGAGAGCCCGCTGCTGGCAGTTGTTTGAGGAGAGCCAGAGGTGGGGTCCTTTCCTGCCCAGTAGCCAGGCGAGACTGGCACCTGCCCCCTCCCACTTGGCCCTATTAGCATTCCGCGTGTGGCTTGGGCTCCACAATTAACACAAAGGTACAGTCATTCGTTCTGACTGGCGGAGGTACAGTCATTCATTCTGACTGGCAGACTCCGGGGATCAGCCAATCGGGGGCTGGCTGCGCGGTGCTTCTGCTGGGAAGGCATGTCACAGCACAGCGGCCACCGAAATGAAAAGCTATTAATAATGATCCTGGAACTTCACTCCCATCAGCTGTTTGTTTAAAGGTGTTCCGTACTTGGAACTGCCTGATTTATGTGGGCAATAATGCGCCCTGGTCAGTCCGCACTTTTCAAAGAAGCGCTAATGGGGTGAGACCGAGACCCCGGGGGGGATGCTGGGGAATAAGGCTTGAAGGCCAGGCCTGGTCAGCCTCAAACCTCAACTCCCTGCCCAGCACCATCTTAAAAGGCCCTGGAGATTACAAAAAGGGAAGAGCTGAAAGAGCCAGGAGAGCTGGCTTCAAATCCCAGCCGCTACACTTGACCGACTTAAGCTGTCTCTTCCCAACGCAACCCCCTGCCCCAGCCTCAGCTTCCTCATCTGCACTTTGAGTAAAAGAACACCCAAATGGCAGAGTTGTTAGGAGCATCCGTGAGAAGCATACAATAAGGGCTCAATGACGTCTTCGTTTTCTGCCCCATCTCTTTTTTTCAATGGAAAACTTCCCCACCACCTGCCCAGTCCTCTCCAGGAAGGAGAAGCAGTCAATCCACTTCAATGTTTATCAAGGACCTACGGTTGCAATTTGATTTGAATTTCTGAAGGCCTCACAACAACAAGGAGAGACATAGTATCATGCCCATTTTAGAGATGGGAAAGCTGAGGCTCAGAGGAGGAAGAGACAAGACTAAGGTGACCCAGCTCAAAGTCCACTACAGTGTGAGTTCCAAATGGGCAGAGATTGGATCTATTTTGTCCACTGCTGAGTACCCAGCACTTTGCACAATGCCTGGCACAGAATAGAAGTACAATGATTGTTGAGTTGCAAACAAAAAGTGTCAGAACCCTGAATCTTTGACTTGGAGGCCTACTGCCCTTTCCATGTTGAATCCCAGGGGTAGACACAGTCAGAAGAGCTGGGTGCTACCCCCGACCTCCTGGGTAAGTTACGTAATGGGGACATCACATCAAATGACTCTAGGGAGGGGGTTCTCAGCTTTGGCACTATTGACATCTTGGGTTGGATAATTCTCTGTTGTGTGTGTTGGGGGGACTGTCCTGTGCACTACAGGATGTTTCACAGTGTCCCTGGCCTTCCACCCACTAGATGCCAGTAGCACCCCTCCAGCTGTGACAAGCAAAAGTGTCTCCAGACATTGCAAATGTCCCTGGGGGTCAAAATCGCCCCTGGTTGGGAACCACTGTTCTAAGAGCTTTCTCCAAACATCACACAACCTCTGCACAACAGAGGGTTATGTCGTGGAGGTCTGGCGGGGAGACGAGACTTGAACTCATGACCCAGTCATGACCCGAGAGGACATATCATATTGATATTTTCACAGAGTCACATTTTCCCACTTGGCCTGTTAGAGGGCAATTCTTCTGTTTGTCAGAGCCAATCGCCTGGCAGTTTCTGCTGATGATGCTAACCTGGTCCACACACAGAAGGTCACCTCCTTTTGTGTAAGGTGAATTTCCCAGAATGCATTGCAGCTAACACCGGGGACTGCTAGGTCCCTATTAGGGTCAGAGGTGAAGAAGAGATCTGAGGCTGTTGGGGATGAAGCCTAGGAATGACGTGGGCTGGTCTCCAGGGAGGCTCTGGAGGATCTGGAGACAAGAGAAAGCCATAGGCAGGTCAGGGGGCAGGTACAGCTTCAGCAAAGATGAGGAGGCAGGAGTGAGCAGTGGTAGGGAGTGAGGGAAAAAGTGGCCTGTACCCATTCCAGAAGGATAGACACGAGGACATCCTTCCTTCTCCAACGGGCCCCGCCTCTCACTTTCCCACCTGAGGAAGCCACCCCTTTTCCCCTGGGTACACAGTTCCTCCTAGCTCTAAGTCATTCCCTCCAAGCCTCCTTCCCACTGGGACTCATTACACAGAGGTGGCCTGGAGGGGCAGGAAAGGAGGATGCTTTGATGTGAGACACCGAGGGTTTCAAGCACAGATTGGAACTTACAGCCCTGTGGCCTTGGCCCAGCCATATGACGGAGGACGACTGACAGTCAAAATATTTAACAACTGGCACAGCACAGGCACTGACCAGTCAGAGCAGATGACACCTGGAAAAAAAACCAAAACCAAACAGTAGTGCTGGCTGAATACCATCAGGCCTGCCTCTGCACCTCAACTCCACCTCCACAGAATGGTGACACGTCTGCGCTGTGGGGCTATGGGATGAAATAGAGGAAAAGTGCCCAGCACAGCAACTTGCATACAGCAGGCAATCAATAAATATGCCTTAGCTTCCCCAGAGGATCCAGAAGGTGCTGAGGTTCCTGCAGCGGACCCTGGATGCCAGCAAAGACTTCTCTCTTTCCAGATGTTGAGGAAGCTTTCTAATGATTCCACCCCGCCTCCCCCGCTGCCCCAACCCTCCAGGGCTCAGGAGCGCAGAGGCTGGAAAGATGCATAGGGTCCAAATACATCAACTACAACCAGCGCGCTGAGGCTATGGGCCCTGGACCCTTACCCCCAGGGGTCTCCATCCTGCCCAGGGGCCCTGGAACACCAACTGTCACCTGTCCCAGGAGGACCCGGATCTGTCAGTCCATCCTGGCCCAGCCAGCCCCCCTCTCGGTGTGTTTAGGCAGCTGGTCATCATGAAATCCATTTTCTTTTTCCTTACCGTGTCTATTTTTCTAATTCTTACTTAACGAGCTCCCCTGAAAATAAGAAAATCGTTGGAACAATTTCCTTAAGTGTGAAAGATTAGTCTGAAATCGGCATTAAGGGGACTAATTACCTTCATTCTCCCACCTTTCCGACAGCCGTTTGTTAGTGGCAAGGTCTCATTCATCTGCTGCTCAGGGAAGGCCGTCAACATGTGGCTGCGATGGGATTCTCCGCTCCTGCTTTTACTCACAGGGTGCGTGCGTGCGCGTGTGTGTGCGTGTGTGTGCGTGTGTGTGTGTGAAAGAGACAAATGGGAAGTGGGCACAGACAAGAGCAGAATGTCCCATGGGGGTGGGGGGAGAGTGGGGTCCTGTTCAGGTTCAGGGGTGGGCGGGTACCTGGGGGCGGTGAAGACAGGATCCTGACACCCAAGCTCCTTCCCAGGGACCTCGATTCCCCACCGCTGACTCACTGGATGGCTTTGGGAAGTCGCTTTGTGTCTTTGGGCCCATCTTCTCATCGGTAAAACGAGAGTAGGGAATTCCCTAGCAGTCCCTTGGTTAGGACTCCGAGCTTTCACAGCGGAGGGCCGGGTTCGATCCCTGCACGGGGAATTAAGATCCCACAGGCTGCGTGGTGTGGCCAAAAAAGAAAAAAAAAAAAAAAGTAAAATGAGGGTGATTTCCCATAGCTACAGTAACAGCATTGTCGGGCTTTCATGGAGACCAGGCACTGCACAGGGGACCCGGTTAATCCTGGCTATAGCCCCAAGGGCATCCATTGTCATTAGCTCAGTGTACAGAGGAGAGAGTGGATGATGATCAGAGACATTAGGGAACATGCCCCAGGTCACGCAGACAGCGAGTTCAGAGCTGCAGGTGGAACCTGGGTCTGTCTGATTCGGGAGCTCAGGCCCTGTCCACTCTACCTGGACTCCAGACCTCCATCTGCTCCCAGAATAGCACTCCCAGAGAACACAGAGTCTGAAGACCTGGGCTCCAACCCCAAATGGAGCTTATACCAATGGTGTGACCAGAAACACCTCCAGGCATCTCTCTGAGCCTCAGTTTTCTCCTCTGTGAAATGGGGATGGTTGTCATGCTTCCCACCATAGAAGGATGTGGCGAGGCCCACATGTTGGAACTGAAACGTGAGGTGGCCGAGTGAAGGATGGCAGCGGCGAAGCTCATTTGAGGGCGGAGGACTCAGGGAGGGGCAAAGACTGGCACAAAGGCATCCTCGGAGTCTGTGGAAGCTGGGGACGAGAGCCCAGGTGTCTGCACTCCCAGCTCCCCTACACCTGCTCAGCTGCTGCCTCTCCTGTCCCCAGTGTTGAGGGGCCTCGTTTTGGAACAAGGCTGTGACCGGCAGGAAGGCAGACTGACAAATGGCGACGCCCAGAGCGAGGCAGGGATTATGGGCTCAGCGTCCAGCCTGGTACCTGGTATGGGGGAGGGGTCATCACCCACCCCCTCTTCCGGGGAAGACTCATTGGGGGAGGCGGATAAGCTCTGAGATGATGGGAACATCTTCCATTTTCCATTTAACCACCTGATATTGAATTATAAATAATTCATACACCTGCCAAACATTTGATTAAAGGAACCCAATTCGCACTGCATTTGTCAAGGGGTAAGAATTGCATTTGGTGTTTTTATTTTAATCTGTCCTTTAACTCTTTTACGAATATTTATTTATACTTGGCTGTCAGGTTTTATTCTATTTGCCCTGCTTTTATTCTGGCTGTAGCTGGCATTTTTTCCTTTCCCTTTTTATTTTGTCACCTCTGCCTAGTAGTCATGCATTTGAGAGCCCAGAAGTAATAAATAAGGAAGCGGGACTCTGTCTCTGCTCTCTCCCTGCACTCCTGCCCCACCCCTGTCTACACCCACTGTTTATGGACCCCTCTCTCCCCCGATCTTCTCCCCACCCACCCAGGCTAACCTACTGTGGGTCTCACCTGCCAAGTCCAGGGTGTCTGGTCATGTCACACACATACACACACACCTCTGTCTCCGGACCTCAGCCCATGCCATTCCCTGCCATCCGCCTTCTTTGCTACCAAGCACAGAGGAAGCCCTCTAATAATTATTTTTTTGAATGAATAAATGAAGCAACATCATTAGCAGTGTCTTTGGAGACAAAAAGGAAAGTATTGGTAGTCATCAAGTCTGGTGATGAGAATAAGCTGTCACTGTGGACTAGACAAGCTCACAACCCAGCCCTGCCACTTACCCTCTGTGTGAATGGGGGTAAAATGCTTCAGTTCCCTAGGTCTGCACTCCCCCGTCTGTAAAAGGCATACATTAAAATAGCACCCATGTCAGAGATTAATACAAGAATCAGTGCACGCGCCCAGCACATAGTAAGCATTCAAAAACTGGCAGCTGCTATTTTTATTATAAACTTCAGTCTCTCTCTCTCTCTCTCTCTCAACGCTGCCCATATTCCTACCTGCCCTTCCTGTTTGTCCCTTGAGGCTGAGTTTCGGGCGTTTGTAATATTATCCTGAATGCCGGGTGTAGGTCAACAGATGTGTCTGTGACAAACAAGAAAAAGAAAAGCGGGCCGTCCCTTTTTTGCTGGCTACCTGCTTCCGCAATAACGTTCTGTGTTTGTCGGAGGGCTTACACCAGTCGGTTTGTGAGTTGACATAAAAACTTGTTTCTGCCAAGTGATTCAGGTGAGCTGGGAATTTACTTGAGACCTTGTGGATGCTCTCTGAATACAAAGGGCCTGGGAGGCTGTATGCCCAAGAAAGCCTGTGATTTTGACAACAGGGCATTAGGGTGGGGATATGCAATTTTTTAAAAAGTTTATGAAACATATTCTCATATACATCATGTGTTTCATCTCTATCTCCTATAAAATTCTAGCATCTTTCAAAATCCATCCAGCCACCCAACTCTCCCCTGGCTTTCCCCAGTCCGCCAGGTATCTCACAGGATTAGATGGGACCTCGGGGCCCTATCTGTCACCTGAACTGTTCAGAGCTTCATCACGGGTCTCCCTGCCTCCGGGCTTGTCCCTTCCAAAGCCATACCCCACACTGAGCGTTCTTTCTGAGACCTAGCCAACCCCATCACTCTCTTGATTAAATCTTCAGTGGTTCCCACTGCCCTCAAAGTAGAGTTGAAGTTGGCCCTTGATTGTGAGTGGGGTCTGCCACCCCAGTTAGATGGTGGAGACTTCTTCTTTTGTCATCAATAATTTAATCCTATGAGAAGCCAAGCCACAGCTTCCCTGCGTGCCTACTTTATGTCATGTACTGTGCCTGGCACAGGGTTCAGGGGTGAGTCAGGCCCCTGCTTAGCGTCAGGAAAGCTGTGGGAAAAGGGAAAAAGCAGGAACCAACATTCACGGAGCACTTCCTATGTACATTTTGCCCACTGCAACCTGCAAACTAGGTAACATCTTGCAGAGCAAGGAAGTGGCTTGTTCAAGATTGCAGGCTGGGGCCTCCCTGGTGGCGCAGTGGTTGAGAGTCCGCCTGCCGATGCAGGGGATACGGGTTCGTGCCCCGGTCTGGGAGGATCCCATATGCCGCGGAGCGGCTGGGCCCGTGAGCCATGGCCGCTGGGCCTGCGCATCCGGAGCCTGTGCTCCGCAACGGGAGAGGCCACAACAGTGAGAGGCCCGCATACCGCAAAAAGAAAAAAAAAAAAAAAAAAAGATTGCAGGCTGGTAAGTGACAGACCTGGGATTCAAATCCAGGTCTCTCTGAGTCTGATATTCAAGGTCTATGTTAACACTACCTCCCAGAAACTAGTGGGTGAGGGTCTCAAGATAGAGGGCAGCCCCCAGACCATGTGGCCGAGGTCTTTGGGGCCAGCTCAGGTGGGGCTGTGGCACTTCTGGGCAGAGACTGCAGGTCCTCTTGAGAGGGGGCTCAGAGTCAGGACTCTGCCTCCACCATGATTATCCTAAGACACCAGTGGCCCGGAGACAGTTCAAAAGGCATTTTCACCCTAGAGCCTGAAGAAGTAGAAAGAGGGGCCCGTGACTTTCCTGGCAGTCCTGTGGTTAGACTCGGCGTTTCCACTGCAGGGAGCATGGTTTCCATCCCTGGTCAGGGAACTAAGATCCCACGTGCTGTGCGGCCTGGCCGGAAAAAAAAAAAAAAAAAAAAGCTGGGCCCAGGCTATGGAGCCAGACAGCCGCAGTCTGGAATCCCAGTTTTGTCCCCACATGACACACATGTGACCTGGGAAAAATCACTTCACCTCTCCGTGCCCTGGTTTCCCCCTCACTAGAACACAAATTATAATCCATCCCTCAAAGTCTCATTGAGAGGATGGAGTAAGGTCACGTGGGTAAAAACATGCTCTCTCAGCTAGAAAATAAATTATACATTTTCTGTGCACATATAATTTTTTTTTTTTTTTTTTTGGCGGTATGCGGGCCTCTCACTGTTGTGGCCTCTCCCGCTGCGGAGCACAGGCTCCGGACGCGCAGGCTCAGCGGCCATGGCTTACGGGCCCAGCCGCTCCGCGGCATGTGGGATCCTCCTGGACCGGGGCACGAACCCGTGTCCCCTGCATCGGCAGGCGGATTCGCAACCACTGCGCCACCAGGGAAGCCCTGTGCACATATAATTTGGTCCTCCAGACAATTTTGTGAAATAAGCAGGGCAGGAATTTTTTAAAGTTAATTTCTTTTAAAAACAATTTTATAAGAAATACATGAATCATTCTCTTAAAAACCAGGACACTGTTGATGAAACTAAAGTCCCCTTTATCGCCACTTCCAATCTGGTCTCTTCCCCACTTCCTTAGAAACCACTCCTGTGATGAGTTTGATTTGTATCACTGCATACCATTTTTATACTTGAGCATACATGACACGTACCTACAGAAAATAAGTAGCATTATTTTGTATTATTTTAATGTTAATGGATTCCTACTAGATATATCATCGCTCCGCGACTTGCTTTTTTCTCTCCTACGATGTGTTTGAAAGCTATCAATGTTGATAGATCTGGTTCATTCCATTTAAGTGGCTGTGTTCCGTGGTATGAAAATAGCCTATTTTATGTGTCCCCCCTTTTACCAAGAGACATGTAGAATGTTTTCTCTTTTTCCCTTATCACCATCAGTGCTTCTGTAACTATGTACGCGTCTCCTGGAGCATATGCTGGTGTTTCTCTAGCACAGATGTTGTAATAGGTCATGGCGGGGCTTATTAATAATGATGATCGTTGTCCTATACTGAGCTTTTGCTGTGTTCTAGAAGTGTCACATGCATCATCTCATTTAACCCTCACCTAAAACCTCGTGTGAGCGAAGATCTTGTCCAGTTTTCAGCTGAGAAGACTGAGGCCCAGAGACATGCAGAATTTATTCATAGCCACACAGCTGGGTTGGGGCAGAGTCTCCACCAGGCCCTGGTTTTCCTCAGCCCAGCACACACCCTGCCCCAGCAGTGGTGTCCCCCTCTGCTCATGGGGGTTAAGGGCAAGAATGTTTGGAAAAACCAACTGGGCTAGTGTGCACCCAGAACCCAGAATCCACAAGATTCCAAGTGGCAGGTGTCCTCTGGTGATAAGAAAGGTGTCCAGGCCATTTCTGGGACAGGAGGCTCAACTTGTCAGCTGGGAGGACCACCCTCCCCCCTCCTGAGTTTTCCTTAACGGGGACATCAGAGGCTGAGGCAGCAGAGGCGGGGACTGGCAGGGACATTGAACCGTGAAATTGTAGGATCCTGGAGCTGGGCCTTTGCGGAGAAACTGAGGCCCAGGGCAGGGGTAGGGAGGACTTGCTGACGGCCACACAGGCAGCCAGGGGTCGAGCAGGATCGGGAGGCTGCCGTGCCCCGTCCAATGGACCAAGCACCTGAGTCAAGGGGCCTGGAAGCCTGGGCCTGGATTAGCGGTACTTGAGATCCAAAGCCATGACTGTCCCCAGAAGGCCACAACCACGTGGGAAAGAGCAGGAGAGGTGGCCCCAGGGAGCAGAGGCCCCGCCCCTGCTCCCAGCTCCGCCCTTTCCCCTCCGGTTCCGTTTGAGGAGCCAGCCTCTCTCTGCCTGCGCTCCAGGCCCCGCTCTCCTGCTTCTGCCCTCCGTCTTCAGCGTGTCAGCCGCGCGGGCCCTATCAGCATGAGCACACTCAGCTCTCTCTCTTTTAAAAGTCCCTCCCTCCCCCGCCACGTTCCTCTGCAGCTATTGCCCGCTCCCTCCTTCCCTTCCCAGCCCCACTGATCAAGTTGCCTCCGTTTCACTCCCTCCCACTCCTCAAGCCACTCCAATCTGGCGTCGGCCCCCCTCCCCGGTACAACTCTCCCAGGGTCCCCACGGCCTCCTATACTGCGATGCTTCGGTTCCTCACCTCCGATCCCTGCGCCATCACCATCATCACCTTGGTCCTTTATCGACATTGGATGCCTGTGGCCACGGCATGCTCCGAAATCTCCCTCCTCTGACCTCCGAGACCCCTCTCTCTGCTGGTTTCTAACTGCCTCCCTGAGAGCTGCTTCTCCATCACCTTTGCCACCTCCTCTTCCCCCTGCTCCTCCATTTGTTTAAAAATACAAAAAAGTATACAGAGAAAAATGAACCAAAATGACTTGAAATTTCACCAGTTATTCCTCGTTGATGTTTTTTGAAATAGACGTGGCCTGTGAAGCACGTGTCCAGGAATATGCTGTGTCCAGAGGGTCCCTCCCCTGCCCTCCAGCCGCTCTCCAGAGGCAAACCCTGATCACCCTGTCTCATAATTCCTTCTAGAAAAATGTTTTGTTCATACTCCAGCACATACGTCTTTATATTATTTTTATTTACCCCAAAGGGATCATCCTAACACCCCATTCTGTGCTTCGGCTACCTTTTAAATCTTGGAGCTGACCTGGGCCTTTTCTCACTTCCTTTGCTCGAGCCAGGGTGGTGTCTTGGGGGGTGTGATGCCCAAATCACTTGTTGCCGGCTTTCATTTCTTCTCTGGCTTCCAGACCCACACATTCAACTGTACAGTTGGCATCTCCACTTGCGTGACACCTCACACTTTTTGTGGGTTTGGCATCTTCCTCCCTCACCCCCAGCCCTGCCACCCCCGTCTCCCCAAATGGCTCTACCACTCATCCAAGCCAGCAGCCTGGGGTCACCCCTGAAAGCCTAACGTCACCTCTGGTCTGTGTCTGGATCCTGGATGCACCACTTCGGTTGTGGAAACACCGTGTGTTTCAGGTTCCTGGTGTGTCCCATGGATTAAGAGATAGGACCTGCCAGGTGCTCAGAGGCTTCCCTGGCACACAGTACCTGCCCAAGAAATGCTGGTTGTGGTTATAGATATTATCCATGTTCCCTCCCTTTTCCGATCACCCACATCCAATCCATCACCCGTGATTGTCCATTCTCCCAGCCAGACTGGCTTAAAGGCCCTTGCTAGCTCCCCCGCAATCATCGTGGGCCCCTCCAATCTGCTCTGCTCTTAAGTGACCCCTCTGTAACCCTGATTACAGCCACTCCCCTATTTAAACCCTTCAGTGATCACCAACACGTGTAAACTCCACGGTCTCTCCCGTGGCTTAGGGCACAGCAGAGATTCAGCCGGCAGGTCCCAGCTGTGTATGACCAGTGTCTTTTCTGATTGGTTGGTGCCCTGCTGAACTGACTGTTACATATTTCCATGTGCCCCAGGTCCTGTGCGGTCCACCCCCTGCCAACCTTGCCAACCCCCTTTCTCCCGCCACTCCCCTTTCAGTTCAGGTTTCAACTGGAATAAACATCTTATGTGTCTCCAAACAGGACACACTTCGTCTCTGACCTCTGGGCCTTCTCACATGCTGTTCCCTGGGCCTGAAACCCTCTTCCCTCCTCCCCACATGGCCAATTCCTACTTACCCAACGGGTCACTCTCCAGGAAGCCGCTCCCTCATCCTGCTCCCGTAACAGCCTTTTGTAAAGTTTATCACACTCGGTGGTTTCTTGGTGATGGGACTCGGGGTTGCCTTCCATTACTGGTTTAAAATTTGTTTTTGCCTATGGTCTCTCTACCACTGAAACGCAAGCCATTTAGGGGTGAGAGATTTTTTTTACCCATTCACTGCTGTATGCTCAGCTCCTGACACAGAGAGGGCGTTTAGAAAATGTTTGTTGAATCACTTATTAATTCTTCCACTTAACAAATATTTGTTGAACTCCTTTTTGTGTCAGGTATTTTTCTATGGCCTAAGGGTACATCAGGGAGTCAAACCGACAGGAATTCCTATCCCAGCAAAGCAGATATGCTGGGGATGAGAGAGAAACAAGCAATAAGCATAATAAATAAGTAAATCATATATGAAAAGGTGATAAACACTCTGAAAAATCAGGAGGAGGAAAAGGGGGTTGGAGAGGGGCTGTAATTTCAGATGGAGTGATTGGGTTGCTTTCCACTGAAAAGATATTTGAGCAAAGATATTAAAATTGATAAGGGAGGGAGCCCTGCCGATATTTAGGGGAAGACTATTACAGGCAGAGGGAACAGCCAGTGCAAATGCTGTCAGGTGGGAACACGTCTGCGTGTTCAAGGAAAACCCAGAAGCCCAGCGGGCCTGGAGCAGAGGGAGGGAGGGACAGGGTGGGAGGGAGGATGAAATCAAAGAGGCCGTGATCACAGACCAGGCAGGGCCTTGTAGAAGCTCTGACTTTTACGCTGAGAGAAATGAGAGTCTTTTTTTTTTGACAGCTTTATTGAGGTATAATTTACATAGTATAATATTCATTCATTGTCAGCATACAATTTGATAATTTTTAGTAAATTACAGACTTGGGCAACCACTGTCACTATCAAGTTTTAGAACATTTGTTTTATCCCAGAAAGATCCTGCACTCAATCCCCATTCTCACCACCAGCCTCAGGCAACCACTAATCTGTTTTCTGTCTCTGTAGATTTGCCTTTTCTGGACATTTCACATAATCAAAACCAAACAGTATGTTTTTTTTTTTGGGGGGTCCGGCTTCTTTCATTGAGCGTAATATTTTTGAGATGCGTTCCACATGATAGCACATATCAACGGTGTGTTCCTTTTTATTGCTTAATAGTATTCCTTTATGCTGCTGTACCATACTTTGTTTCTCCATTCACCAGTTGATAGATTTTGTGTTTGTTTGTTTGTTTGTTTTGGCCACACTGCACTGCATGTGGAATCTTAGTTCCCCCACCAGGCGTCACCCCCCCCCCCCCCCCGGAGTGAAAGCGTGGAGTCTGGACCACCAGGGAAGTCCCTTGATAGACTTTTGTATTGTTTCCACTTTTTGGCTATTTTGAATCATGCTGCTCTGAGCATTTGCTTACGATCTTCATGTGGACCTATGTTTTCACTGCTCTTGGGTAGATACCTAAGAGTGGAATTGCTGGATCATATGGTAAATTTATGTTTAACTTTTTTTTTTTTTTTTTTTTTTTGTGGCTGTGTTGGGTCTTCGTTTCTGTGCGAGGGCTTTCTCTAGTTGCGGCGAGAGGGGGCCACTCTTCATCGTGGTGCGCGGGCCTCTCACTATCGCAGTGTGTGTTGCAGAGCACGGACTCCAGACGCGCAGGCTCAGTAGTTGCGGCTCACGGGCCCAGCTGCTCCGCGGCATGTGGGATCCTCCCAGACCAGGGCTCGAACCCACGTCCCCCGCACCGGCAGGCAGATTCTCAACCACTGTGACACCAGGGAAGCCCTATGTTTAACTTTTTAAGAAACTCCCAAACTGTTTCCCAAATGGGCTGCTATGTGGAGAATAGTCTACAGTGGATCAAGGGTGGAAGCTGAGAGACCAGTTGTTTAATGAACATAATTAATTAAATAAACCCACTGGATCTGAGGAGAAAGGAATTAGGACAGTCATCAGATTGGCACCAGAGACCCTCATGGAGGACCCAGGCCAGGAGACCCCGGGCTGCAAACCCAGCCTTCCCAGCTCCAGAAGGGTACAGGGAGGCCTGTCTCACACCCACCCCTTCCTCCACAGTACCCAATCCCCAGACAACTTCCATGCAGCCAAAGCGTGAAAATCCCCAGTATGGAAAAGAATCAGCATCAGGCATGACTGTTCAAAGCTATGGAGCCCTCTCCCCCCAGGGAGATGACAACATTTTCTTTGCAATTAAAATTCCTTTGAAACTGAGACCAAGGAAAATTCAGAGGAGAAAGCTTTTTAAACTAGGGGAAATACTCTTCTTAGCAATTACCATGTGTGCATTTCAACAAAAGCTGTTTCTCCTCCCTCCTCCTGCTGGCTGCAGGGAACTGTCTCTGCTGGCACTCTGGTTCCATATTCACATTGGGCCCAGAAGTCTCCCTTGGCCTTCAAAACTTTTCCCTGGCTGGTCCTTGCTTCTCTATCCACTGCCCACTCTTAGCTCCTGGATCCCTCGCACATTCCAGACTTCACTCCAGGATTTACTTACAGTGTCACTTCCTGTGAGTCCTCCTTCCCCAACCCAGTGGCTCATCTGCCAAGATGAACTTCCATCTTTGTGCTCCTTCTGGCTCTATCCTCAACCCACTGCTATTGTCCCTCCGCATCCCACAGGGATCTTCCTCGCTCTGAGCTCACAGCTCTACCTTTCTGCACAGCTCACTGCTCTGACCACAGCCCTCTGTTAGTATCTTGGCCTGGGAGTGTGATGTCCAACACATTAGAAAGAATGAGATGTTGGAGACCTGGGTTCACTGCATCCATTCAGTCAACACATATTCATCGAGTCATTACAACGTGCCGTGCATGTTGCCAAGCTCTAGGGATTAGCAATTTCTGTGTTTAGAAACAGGAGGCTAGGTTTTTTGGAACAACCCTTCAGCTGAAAAGAGCTAAGAATACTGGATAAAATAGGAAAGGCATCTTATTAAAGCATCAAAGAGCTGACAAGTAAGCTCTTTGTAAGGAATTACCAGGAATTATTAGGTCAAAACTGAAGGGAAAAGAGAAACCCAGAGAAGTTTGAGAGCACAGAATCTGTATTTGTCCTGAGGGCGTTTGCTGATCTCGGAAATTTTGAATTTGTTTTTGATGATCTCCCAACATAAAGGGAATTGAAATCAAAGTCCATGGCCCATACAAAGTGGGTAATCAAGTAGGAGACCCTCACTGAAATAAGCTGGGACTCTGGAGGGCTTCACCCTTGCAGTAAGGGTGAACCAAATGGAACCCAGCTTTGAATCATGGATTGGCAGCCTCATCCACACTATTTGGGCATTCCAGGGAACTTCATACCTTGAATTTTGTTTAAAGCAATCCCAGTATGGTAGCACCACAGCCAAATGCAAATCCTTTTTAGAAGCAAATACCTTTATTCTAGGCATGAAATTCTTCCTAAAAAAACAATAAAAGTCCAAGTATTAGGCTGGCCAAAAATTTCGTTCGGGTTTTCTGTACCATCATACCAAAACCCGAACGAACTTTTTGGCCAAACAAAAAGTTGGTTGGCCATTGTATTTTGGCCAACCAAAATACAATGGCCAACACAGAGTCAAAAATAACCAGACATGCCAGTAAGCAATGCTAATGAGCTAAGTAAGCAGTAGCGGTACAGTGTGAGCAAACAAATGACACCCCTTGCCTCATAGGGCTTACAGTCCAGCAAGGAAGACAGATATCAACACTCTTATCAAGGCCACTAACAACCTCTGCATTGCCTAGTGGAGTCACTTCTTCATCCTCAGTTTACTTTGCCTCTCAGCAGCTTTCAACACGCTGACCTCTAGTTAATGCTCTTGGTTTCCATGACACCACAGTCTCTTGGATGGCCTCCAACCTCACTGGAAGCTTCTTCTCAGTCTTTCTGTTTCCTTCTCCTCCTCTATTTCATCTCTGATGTTGGAGTGCCTCCGGGATCACTTCTGGGTCTGCTCTCTGTCTCTCCCTAAGTGATCTCATTCATTTCCTCAGCATTAGATACCACCTACATGCTCATGAATCTCAGATTTATATCCCTTCTCCTTGGAGTCCAGACTGTTCCACCCAACTGCCTGCTACTTATCTCCTCTTGCAGATCTCATCAATGTTTCAAACATAAGATACCTAAATAGGAACTCTTGCTTCCTCTCCCAACCCTTCCTTCCCTCATTTGCTCCATCACGGTAAGTGTCACACCATACAGTGTTAAGCCAGGAATCTAAGAATCATCTTGAATCCCCGGTTTGAATTAGGGTGGTAATAAAGATGATGCAAAGTGGTCAACTTAGAGAGTTATTTAGGAAGTAAAGTGAACCAGACTTAACAATTGCCCATGGGGGCTGCAGGGATGAGAGTTGTCAAACATGACTTCCAGCCTTCTGGCTTGGACCACTTGACATATAAGGATGCCATTCACTGAGATGGGGCACCCAGGAGAAGGACCAGCATGGAAGAAGAAGAATGTATGTTTGCTTTTTCACATGTTAGGTTTGAGGTCTCTCAGAGGCATCTAAGTGGAAGCATTGAGAAGCAATTGTATTTTTTATCTCTGGACTTCAGAAGGGAGGTTGAGACTAAGCTTGGGGGTCATCATAGTGTTGATGGTAATTGGAGCCATTGGCCTGGCTGAGATTGCCCAGGAAGAGATTGAGGAGTTTGAACATGGGATAGAGGCAGATATGCCTGCAAAGGAGATGCAGAAAGCATTGTTAGAGAGGTGGGAAGGAACCCAGTTGTTTAGTTTCATGTTTCAAATGCTGCTGAGAGGTCAAGTAAAATGAAGAGTGGAGAACATCCATTGGATTTAGCAAGATGGAGGTCATTGGTGACCTCTGTGAGCCGTCTTGATGTAGCGCTGGGGATGAAAGCCAGATGGCAGTGGGTTGAGAAGAGAGTGGGAGGTGAGTAAAGGAGTTCGTGAGAACACCCAGTTTGCAGAGAACTTCTGCTGTTAAGGGAAGGGGCTGAGAGGTGTCAAGAGGTGTGTGCCTATTTTTGTTTGCTTTAAGATGGAATCTTCCTGAGCACATGTAAATGCCAGGAGCCCATCAGAGACAGGTGAAGATAAGGCAGGAGGAGGGAGAATTTGTAATGTAAGGTTTCTCAGATGCCGGGAAGGTGTGAGTGGGCTTCCAAACCCAGATGAGGGGCCAGTCGTCAGACAAGAGACATTTTCTCTGTTGAAAAGAGGAAGAGAGAGGAGAGAGGAGATGTGTTCTCTCATCTATAAAATGGGGATAATAATGGTGCCCACCTCTGGGACGGGTGGGGTGGGGATTCCACGAATAGATGCTTATAATGGGCTCAGCCTGGGGTAGTAATGCGGGTGGTTAAAGCTCTACAGATAGCACTACCAAACGTGAGGTAGATAGCTAGTGGGAAGCAGCCGTATAGCACAGGGAGATCAGCTCGGTACTTTGTGACCGCCTGGAGGGGTGGGATAGGGAGGGTGGGAGGGAGACGCAAAAGGGAGGGGATATGGAAACATATGTATATGTATAACTGATTAAATTTGTTATAAAGCAAAAAAATAAAATTAAATTAAATTAAAAAAAAAAAAAAAAAAAAGCTCTACAGATAGCAGCCACTATTATTATCTTTCACTCTCAAAGCTCTGATCCACTCTCGCTTGTAGTTAATAATCATCAAACCTCAGCTGGTTATAGCACTTAACTCTTTCCAGAGGATTACTTTGATATTCATCTGTGTGAGCCTCACAACAAACCTGGGAGGATTTATTTCCCCTGTTCTACAGAAGAGAATGCTGAGGCTCAGAGAGGGGAAGTGACTTGCCTGACTGAGGTCCCACAGCTGGCAGTAGCAGAGTTGGGAGTCCAGTCCAGGTCCAACTCCCAAGCCTACTGCCCCCACGCCAGTTCCTGCCTTCTCCACAAAGAAGAACTCGTACTTAGGGTCTCGCCACTCCCCACATGCAGCCCCTACAGTATAGCCCTAAGTGTGAGCTCTGTTTTCTTCAACAGTTGCAGTGTCAGTGTCCCCTGGAGGAAGGGCTGGGGAATCCATGACTCAAATCTATAGCTTTAAACTCAGGAAGGAGAGGATTAAGGTTTGAAAAAGGTGCCGAGCTCGGCTTGCTTTCTTATTCCAGCCTGAGACAGGAGATTAGGGAAGAAAATACCCTATCTGCCAGCTCCATCGCTTGTCAGGAGAGAGAGGAAAGCGAAGCCTCCTTCAGGCCTGGCATCGGCGCTGCCTATCTGTCACCCCAGATGAGGCCCTGCTCAGAGTCTGGGGAGTGATTTGGCCAAACTGGCTTGCAGCTTTCAGCTCCAGCAGTCCCAGCATGGGTATGTAGGACCCGTGAGAAATATTCTCTCCCTGTTCCCTTCTCCCATCTGTTCCAGGCAAAGCTAGGTCATAATGAGTATTTCCACCTCTAAGTTAAGACCCAGCCCCTTGCCAAGGTGCTCAGCCTGGCCACACCTTACCTTTCTACCCTCTTCCCCACCTCCCAGTCCCACCCCCGCCCCACACTCTGGATATTCCTTCCTCCAAGACATCACCCAAGTAGTTCCCTCTGCCTGGTTATCCCTTTCCTCTTTGTTCTACATGGTGGACTGCTACTTAACCTTCAAGGAGCAATTCAAATGTCACCTGCTACAGGGAGTCCCATGTGACTTCCTTAGAGAAGGAAAACGAGCCTTTATTGAGCACCTACTATGTTCTAGTCCCTGCGTTAGGCTCAGAGATGCGTCAGATCCTGGCCTAGTCTCCAGGGGTCCAGGATTGCAGTCCAGTAGGAAGAAGTGGCAAGGCTGGAAGTCCCTGGGGATTTGGTCGGGAAGCTGCAGAGAAGGTGGGAAGTGACAGCCCCAAATGGGCAGACTCGGGGCTGGGGGAGTGCTGGCCCCAGGCCCGGTAATGCAAGTGACAGGTCAGTTTCCCTGACAAAGCAGCCACCTGTCCTTCTCCTTGGTATGTTGGCTCCTCTTGGCATCTTCTGTCTGCTCAACTGTTCACAAAAAAGCCAGGCGGAGGGCAGCAGTGGGAGCACCTGGTGAGGAGCTTGGCTCTGATGTCAGACCACCTGTGCGACCTTGGGGAAGTCACCTGACCTCTCTGTGCCTCATCCCATCCACAAAATGGCAATAGACATAGGGCCTGCCTCGTAGGGTTGTTCGAGAATTAAGTGGATTACACATGGGTGCTTAGGATGGTGGTATCAAGCACTCAGTGGATGTGAGCTATTTTATTACTATTTATTATTTTCACTGGCAGAAGATTTGGGCCCATTATCAGCTCCCCCTGTGCACTAGGGAAATCATCCTCTCTCTGAGCCTCTCTCCAACAGGAAAATGAGGAAAGTAGTGGATTTCCAGCTCTGATATTCTGGGATAGGAATGAAGGCGGGGTAGTCATTGTGAGGGGTTGGGAGAATAGAAAGACCCAGGGACAGAGCTGGGCCCTAAGCAGGGTGGAGACCAACCCCCCCCACCACCACCACCGCAGGAAGCCTACTGTGTTGGTGAGCCACAAAAGGTAAGTTTCCAGAAGGGAGCTGGCACCTGGATCACAGAGAACCTTAAATGCCAAAACAATGCTTCTGAGAGGTGACAGGGCTTGATCAATGATTTGGAGACCGTGTCTAATCATTAGACATGGGTCCTTCAGAGAGGCAGGCATCTCCCCATCCCCAGAGGAATGCGAGCAGAGGCTGAGATCTAAGAGACGTCAGATGTCATATGGGCGGGTCAAGGTCTAAGAGGGCCTGAAACCCTCTAGGAGACTACAGCCCTCCAGGAACAGTGGTTGGGGGAAGTGGCGGTGGCCATAGTATTAAGTGCCACAGCCCTGCTGCTTTGGTTTGTGACCTTGGCAAGTTGACCCCATGCTCCCTGGCCCCAGTTTGCCCATCTCTAAAATGGGGGTGATGGTAGTGTCTTGCATCATGGTTAGCGTGAGGATTAGATGGAATAGCATCAATGTGCTCCTTTATTGCTGAGGTTACTGTTGTTTCTCCGCCTTGGCCTCCAGAAGCCTATTCTGCTGTCTTGGCCTCTCATCTCTCCCATTCTAGGAGGAAGTGGCCACACTGGAGATTGGGGCTGACGAGTCTCCAGCCTGAGGCCTCCCTAAGGAGCTTGCCATGGCTACAAGCTGCCTGCAAGGAGAGGCCATAAATCCTGAGCCTGGGGTGGTAGGAGGGAAGGAACCCATGTGTGGGGTGGGAACGGGGAGCAGCTAAGCGGAATTGAATCTTGTTTAAGGAGGAGGCCCACACCTCCCCGGGCCTGTAATTTACTGCGAGGTTGACAAGATGAAAGCGGAATTTTCAGTGGCATAATCACTGGGACCTCGGGAAGCCACGGGAGACGAGCCGTGAGGCAGGTGGTGGCAGCCAGGGTCTAAGCGAGATCTGGGGCGCTGATCCCGCTGTGATCACAGCGGGCAGCAGACTGGGGGCACAGGGCTCCAAGCGGGGCCGGCCCAGCTGGCTAAGCCCAGGGCTCAGGCCACGTCTTGTCTGCTGTCATCTCCAGAGCCAAGGTCAGGCCCCGATTTTCAGCCAATTTTATGTAGTGGAACGTACCGCCCAAGACAGCTGTGACAGTGGCTGCTGACAGCCCTCAGCTGAGCCCCTTCACCAGAATTGCCCTCAGCCAAAGGGAGGTGTCTAGCTCAAGGTCACACCCCCTGGAGAGGTGGACAACTCACGTCCAATATTTGGTAGATGCATGGATTCAAAGGCCGGGCCCCTTGCCTCAACTTGGAGCATCCCAGCTCCAGAGCGCCCCATGGAAGCAGCTGGGGCCTCTGCTGTGACAGCCTCACAGTTCAAGTTCTCCCTCTGCACAGCCTTGCCTCTCTCACCCCGGCCACACTGTTCCCTTCAACTCTCCTCAATAAACCTCCCAGAAGCAAATCTCTACCCTGGAGCCTGTTTCCAGGGAAGCCGACCTAAGGCTTTCCATCACCAGGAGGCTTGTTGTAAAACAGCTTTTGTGTACAGTGTTGTAAGAGGATCACAGAACCTTCTTTTCCAGATGGGGAGACTGAGGCCCAGAGAAGCAAGAAACTTACCCAAGAACCCTTGGTGTTAGGGGCAAAAACTGGGATGCCGGACTCCCAGCCCATTAGCCCAACTCCTCCATTTTACAGATGGGCAGACTGAGGACCAGAGAGTTGGGGGATGCAATTCAGCATCTATTACAAGGAACAGGGGAGAGTGGGGTCATGGAGGCAGTATGCTAGGGTGAAAGCTCATAGCCTTGGAGCTGGATCCTAGCCACATGGTGTCTTGAGCAAGCCACCTCTTCTTAAGTACTTCTATTTTTCATCAGTAATCGGAGAGACTAAAGCCCATCTCAGGAGGAGAGGATGAGGCTCGCTTAAAATAATAAGAGCTCGCACTGGTTGTTTATTGGATGAGCCCTTCACACACATCTTGATGAATCACTGTGAAAACATGTTGCTCATAGTAGGTACATGATGGTTGATCTTTGTTACACAACTTTCTGACCACCTGGTCCAGGGGCTCCCGGGTCAGCATCAGAACCTGCTAGGGAGCTGTCCCAGACCTAGGACAGGCTCTGGGGCCAGACTTTCCTAGTTCAAGTCCTGGATCCCCACTTCCTGGCTATGACTTTGGGCAAGTTACTTCACCTCTCTGTGCCCCAATGTCTTCATCTGTAAAATAATAATAATAAAACAGACTGTGGCACAGATTAAACAAGGGAATTCATGTAAAGTGCTTAACACAGCGGTTAACAAGCACAGCTTCTTATTTTTATTTCATGAAATACACAAGTCCTGGCACGTAGAAAGGACCCTATAAATGTTGCCTATTAATATTATTATCACTATTACTGAATCAGATGCCCCGGGGACCTGGGGATATGTGGGGGGGGGTTTTGTTTTTTTTTTTTGCGGTACGCAGGCCTCTCACTGTTGTGGCCTCTCCCGTTGCGGAGCACAGGCTCCGGATGCGCAGGCTCAGTGTCCATGGCTCACAGGCCCAGCTGCTCTGTGGCATGTGGGATCTTCCTGGACCGGGGCACGAACCCGTGTCCCCTGAATCGGCAGGCGGACTCTCAACCACTGCGCCACCAGGGAAGCCCGGGGATATGTGTTTTAAGAGTCACTCTTGTTATGCTTCCAACATGACCCTGCTCCCAGCAGGTCCTCTGATGAGCCCTGGGAACCACAGTTTGACCTTCCATTGTACAGAAGCCCAGAGAGGGCGGGGACTTGCCCAGGGTCACCCAGCATGATGGGATCACAGCCAAGCTCCCACCTAGTCTGCTTGCCTTCCAGCCTGGAGAGCTTCCTTCTGTGCTGCAAAGGGACAGATCCCTTAATGTCATCTGCTTGGGTTGCAATAAAAATTAACTACCCTGAATATGTGCATCATCAACGCAGCTCCAAGACAGATAAGGGACGGAAATGAGATGTGTCACACATGCTCCTGGGGTATCCAAGCAGTCTCTTTAATGACTCCCTGGAGGGCCCTCCACTCTATGAGGACCCCCACAAGCCAGCTGGTCTCCTCTGCTATGCCCTGGGTGAGACCCATTGCTAGGTCTGGGATGGGTGCCCCAAGGGGCCTTGAGTGAGCAGAGCTGAGGATGGGGCTTCACCTTTGGCCGGCCTGGTTCCAGTCCCCCCTCCCAACTCATCTGTGCATCTTACAGGTGCATCCTGATCGGGACCACCTCGGTTCTCACCCCAGCCCAGATGGTAGTGTTTTACTGTCTGAGTGAGGGTGATGGGTGAGGACTTCTCCCCTACGGATGCTAGAATAGAAGCTGATGCACAGGGGCAAAGGACCCTGCTGTGGACTCCCAGTCTCTGTCCCTAGCGATCCTCTGCTACAGATAAACTTTAATAGACTCAGGTCTGGGGAAACCTCCCTGTGGCTGGAGCCACGTATTCCAGGAACTGGGTGGGGGAGGGAGAGACCCAGAGGGAACATCCAGGCCCCTGCTAGGATGGAGGAGCTGGGATCAGGTATGTGTGTGTGTGATATGAACAGATATAGCAGACAAAACAATGGGAGACAGACAAACAAGGAGGCAATATGGGGGAAGAAGAAGATAGAAGGGAAGGAAGAGACAGACTAGAAAGAAGAGCAGGAGAAAGGAAGAAAGCAGAGGAAAAAGGAGAATGACTAGGATGGAGATATAAATCATGGTATACTCATGCGATGGAGTACTATACAGCAGTGAAAAGGAAACACGAAAGAACAAAGATGAATCTCAAAAACACAATGCAAACAAGATGCAAAAGAGTGTATACAGCATGATTCCATCTATCTCAAGTTTAAAAACAAACTAAACTAAGACTTTAGGAAGGCATAATTAGATGATAAATCATATAAAAAGGCAACGGGCTGGTTATCGTAAAAGCCAGGGGGAAGGGAAAAAGTAGGTTATGGTCAAAAAAGGGACACAGTTGGGGGGCTTCTGAAGGGGGTCAGTTTTCAGTGTTTTGATCAAAGGGTGATCCATGGGTTTATTTTATAATTATTTGTTAAACTCTGCATTTATGTTTTGTGCACTTTTAGGTATGAATGTCGAATTTCACAATTTTAACTGATTACAAAAGTCGAGAAAGAGGAGGAGGAGAGAGAGGAGGGAGCAGCTCAGGCGTGAGAGGGAGAAGGACCTCCCGGGGCTCTGCTTGGCTGGCACCACAGCAGGGCCCTGCCCCCCATCCAGCTGCATTTGTAAAATGGAATAAATATTGACACGGCCAGGATGGTATTCAATTTGTCCTGATCACTGGGCTGCAGTGAGTTCTGACAGGGCGAGGTGTAAAACAGCAGCTCGGATGTAATTTCTACTGTCAACATGATGTACAGCAGGCTCTGCCTGCGGCACCAGCAGGCGGGCAGGGCGGGGGCAGGGCGGGGAGACAGGTGCAGGCCCCGGGCACCTGGGGTGGAGGGTCCAGGTGGCCACCCCAGGGCAGGTGAGCAGTGGCAGCTAAGGTGTGTGTGTGTGCATGTGTGTGTAGTTGTGAACGTGCATACACGTGTGTGTTCATAACTTTCATATAGGAGGTCATGCTTTAAGTAGACAGTCAGGCCTCAGGTAAGCAGTGTCAAGAGGTGTTTTGGGGGAGGGACATAGTCCATGCTTAGAGCCAGATGCAGGCCTTTCCTTCCTTCACAGCAGCCACTAAACACCTCTTTGCCCATCCTCATGCCCCTCCCTCTGCCACAACCCATTTGAATTCCACATCTACCAACTAGCTAGCTGTGTGATCTTGGGCAAGTCCCTCAACCTCTCTGAGCCACTGTCCTTTCTTCTGTAGTAGAAATTTTAAAGAGAGCTGTTGCAAGACTTCAATCAGATCCTTGATATAAAGTGTCCTGCATGGAATTTAGTGTTACCTCTTATTATTAGCTAATTGGATGGCACTGTGCCCGGCACACAGTAAAAGCTCTAAAAATGTTATCTATCATCATTCTCACTGACTCAGAATCAGCTCAGTATATGCAACCTGCCTCCCTTTCTTCCTTCTCTATTCCTTTGATCTGCCAAGGCTGTTCCCCCAAAGGAACAAAGCCTGGGACAAACCCCACTGGGTCCCATCAGCCCCTGCATTCTTATCAGAGTGAAATGAGACTGTGACGGGGGCTATTGTGAGGAATAAGCAAGGTGATACCCATAAAGTGCCAGAACAGTGCCTGGGTTTTAGTAGGTGATCAATAAATGTCACTTAAAACAAAAACCAGGGGTCATGCCCGACGTCGCTCTCCCTCATCCCCTACGTCAGACCCATCAGCAAGACTGGTCCACTTCCTAAGTATTTCATATCCGTCACCTTCTCTCCGTCCCACAACGGCCTCCCCGGTCTGAGCCACCACCAGCGTCTCTCCCCCAGACACCGCCACCATCTCCTCTTGGGGCCCCTGCTTCTGGTCCTGCACATGCGCAGTTTGTCCTTTAAGCCTCAAACCCGTGATCTCCTTCAAAACACAAGTTTGCTCACATCTCCTCTGCTAAAAACCGTTCAATGCCCTCCCATTGCTCTGAGCTAAAAATCCAAACTTCTTAAGCCCATTTGTATGTTGCCTCTCCCCGGCCCCACCCATCCCTAATGAGCACATGCCGTGCTCTGGCCCCTGAATTTTCAGGCCCTCAAATGTGGCTTTGCACATTCTGTCACCTGGGCCCCAGTATGTCTCTCTCATCCTTTACGTTTCAGCTCAAAAAACCCCTTTCTCAAGGAACTGCCCCTCCCCCACCCCACCCATCTCTAATGGGGTTGTACCCCTGTTAAATGTGGGAGTCCCCTGTACTTTCCCTCTGTGGAACCTGACCCCGTTGGTAATTGCACATTTACTTGTGAGATGATTGGATTGATGAATATCTCCTCCTTACACACACACACACACACACACACACACACACACACACGCAACAGAAGGCCACGGGGGCAGGGACTTTGATTTGTCCACTGCTACATCCTCAGCCTCCAGCACAGTGTCCGGCATAGAGTAGGTGCTCAATAAATATTTAATGAATCAATGAATGGAACAAACAGAAGGAAACGATGCCGTAGAAGGGCAGTCTCAGGGGAGATGGTGTGGCCGTAACCAGGCAACCCCACCACCTGGCCTTCCATCCATCCATCCATCCATCGATGCATCCATCCAGCCATGCATTCTTTCAGCTGTTCATTCACACGTTCAGTAGCACCCACTCTGAGCATGGCACAGAGGTGTGAGCTGAAGGGCGGAGAGCAGTGAGGGAGGTGCCCACGGCCAGCTGGCAGGATGCCGAGACCGAGACGAGAGAGAGTGTGGTTCTGAGCCACCACTCAGACAAGTGAGCTCACTGGGGTCGGGGGTGGGTGAATTGGGGGAGGCAGAAAGGCTGCCTGGAGAAGAGGGCGTGGGCCCCGAGAGGTGGGTCAGTGTTGGATGTGGGGCCACATGAGAGAAGGGTATTCCTGGCAGAGGGAACAGCAGGAGCAAAGGCCTAGAGGCACAAAAGTAGCAAACAGTGGTTGTTGCCACCTGCCCAGAGAGATGAGTACCTGAAAAGATGCAGTGACAGTAACGTAGAGGGGGGCGTCCAGATCTCACAGGGCCTTGAGTGGCTATGTGGGCAGGCTTTGGAGCCAACAGCCCAGAGTTCAGATCCCACCTCCACATCCTCCCGGTTGTATCTTGGGCAAGTTTCATGAACTCTTTGTGTCTCAGTGTCCTCATCTAAAAAATGAGGGCAAATAACAGTCCCCACCTCAAAGGACTCTGTGTGGAGTCATTGAACAGGAAAAACTCTTTGTTACTCTGCATGGTAACTAACGAATGCCAGGCCCAAGTCTGGACTTTATCTTGAAGGTGAAAGGGAGCTGGGGAAAATTTTGAAAAGAACCTTCCAGACTGAGCTGAGCTTCATGAAGGTGCGTCTGGCAGCATGCCCAGCATAGACTGGGGGCGAGACTGGGGCCCTTGGACCAGCCTTTGCAGATGGGGTGACCCTGTATATGGGGTACATATGGCCCCAGCTCTGCTCATCCCTCTCCCCTGACCTCCCACCTTTGCCACCCTGGATAATTGTCCAGCTACCAAGCCCAGAAGCTTTGGCATATCCTGACCTCCCACAAAAACACCCAGAGAGGCAGTCGCTACCCCACCAAGCAAAATAACGCTGAGATTATAGGACACGTGCATCACCCCCAAGACCCCAGGGACAGCCCACGGACTCGGCCCACACAGAACAGGCCCCCATCCAGTCACTCGCTCCACACTTACTGAGCGCCTACCACATGCAGGAAGTTGTTCTAGGTGCTGGGATACAGTGCACACACATGCTTCCCCTGCACACATCATTACTGATGCAAACGCACACACGTGCTCAGGCGCACACATGCTCATGGATGTCAAGGCAGGCCAAGGCCGTAACTGGTCTGCTCTCTTGTTTATGGTTTCACCGTGCCTTCCTTGGAGCAGGGGGCGGGGGAGCAATGAGAGGTGAGCAGAGACAGGTGACCCTGCCCAGCATCCCTCCACACCTCAACAGCTCCTGCATTACTCTGGGATGCATTCTGGCCTGGAGGGAGAGTACTGAGCTGGTAGAGATAATTTCCCCCCAGGGAGAAGGCAGCAGCCAAGCACAGAGAGATCTGGGCTCAGGATCCAGCCGGCATGGTGCCCTTGGGACTCGGGCAGGGCAGGCAGGAGCCAGGCTGCCAGACACAGTTCCCACTGGCAGACCGGGGAGCCAGGTGGGCACGGAGAAAGGACATACACATGCCAAACCAGTGTGCAGAATGGAGGGAGGGAATGAATGAATGAGCAAATGAATGAGCTGCCCCTTCCTGCATCCCCCAGGCACCAGCCTAGCCCTGGAGCCAGAGGAACTACCCTGACCCGGTACAAGTCTTCACTCTTCTTGGAACAAGGTGCACTCGTGGGCTCATAGCAGTTGTTAAATATTTATTTATTTGTTTATTTTTTGGCCACACCGTGTGGCACGTGGGATCTTAGGTCCCTGACCAGGGATCAAACCCGAGCCCCCTGTATTGGAAGCGCGGAATCTTAACCACTGGACCACCAGGGAGATCCACAGTTGTTAAATAAATGCATGAGTGAATAAATGAATGACTGAGTGGGCAGATAATTATGAACCCCTTTTACCTGGTCAGGATACTTTGTACATAATAGGGGTCCAGTAGTATTTTTCAAGTGACCAGAAATAATAATAGTAACTAGCCATCATCAGTACACTAGCTAACATGTATTGCTGAGCACCGTGGATCCCTTCACATGCATCATCTCATTTATTCCTCACACTAGAAGGTAAGCACTGTTATCCCCATTTTTCCGATAAGAAAACTGAGACTCAGAGAAATGGAGAAAATTCCCAAGATCATACATAAAGTAAAACAATGGAATTGGGACTCAAACCCTGGTCTGACTTTGGACCTCATGGCTTTAGGTCCCCTGAATGTTAAATTCTGCCCCAGAGATAGAGGCTAGGAAGATTATCAGGAATCTGGGGGAGGAGGCAGTGGGGAGGAGCCCCAGGCTGAAGTCTCCCCTGCTTTGTCCTGCCTGTGGGGTCACTGAGCCCAGCCCCTCCTCTTGGTCTTGGCAGAGTGAAGGTCTGGGAAAGAAATGTGGGATGGGTAGGATAAGAATTCCTTCTTCTGTCCCCAGGGAGACAGCCAGATGACAGAGGAAGGCCTGGCGCCACTGAGCTTGCAGTGATACAGCCTTGGCAGCGATGGTACTAGGGCACTGAGAAATCAAGAAAGGACATGCTGGTCACCCAGCCCAGATTCTGAAAGTGTACAATGTAGGCAGTGGCAGTGATGCCCACAGCAAATCAGCAAGTCTAGCAGCTCCTCAGTGAGAAGGAAAGCCATGTTGCCCAAGCAGCTCCCCAAATCTATCTGAGGCAAAATTCTCCTTAGTCCCTCCCAGACCCGCGCTCCCTGTTTGGCTCTGCCAGGTGTGTGTGGGAAGGAGCAGGGAGGGATGGAAGAAGGGATAGGCATGATCGCTGTCCTCCAGAAGCTTGCCGTCACTGCTGACACCAAACCCCAGAGGAAGACCCAGCCATAGAGGTCTGAGGGGGTTCAGGCGAGAGAGAGAATGAGAGTCTGGAGGAAGTGGGGCTGGAACTGGATCATCCAAGCCCAGAATGGATAACTTCGGTGGTTCAACAATATCATCAACGACACAGATTGTTCCATCATTTCTTAGTAGGTCCCTTTGGCCTCTTGGAGTAGCTCCCCTCATTGTCCCAAAATGGCTGCTATTGTTCTGGCCATCACCTTCTCACACATGCAGAAAATAAAAAATTTCTCCTCAAGGCATCTCTTTTTAAAGAGTAAAAAATAGGGCTTCTCTGGTGGCGCAGTGGTTGAGAGTCCGCCTGCCGATGCAGGGGCCACGGGTTCGTGCCCCGTGCCCCGGAAGATCCCACATGCCACGGAGCGGCTGGGCCCATGAGCCATGGCCGCTGAGCCTGCGTCTGGAGCCTGTGCTACGCAACGGGAGAGGCCACAGCAGTGAGAGGCCCGCGTACCGCAAAAAAAAAAAAAAGAGTAAAAGATATATATCCAGACGCTCTTCAGGAGTTATATTTCACTGGCCAGAATTATGTCACATGATACTTTCTAGACCAATCACTGGTGGGGATGGGGGAATGGCTCTTATTGGCTTAGACTAATCACTGTTCAGAGGGGAGGGGCTGTACACATGGCCAAGCTGTGGGAAAGTGGCTATCAAAAGAAAATTGAAACAAGAAAGAAGGATGGGGGAATGAATTAGCCTTTAGCAGCCAGCCCATCTTTTATATTTCCCATCGCTCTCTTTACACACCATAAAACCCAGCCAGACTGCTGAGGTAGGGGCCGGAGCTGGGGGAGCTGGCAAAACGAACCTTCAAAAATCCCTAGAGGGCCTGTGGCCCACTCACACATGTGTCTCCACCTATTCTCTTCCCAGTCTCTCCTGAATCCACTCCAGTCATGCCTGCACACCCACCACTCAACCAAAATAGCTTTTATCAGGGCCACTAATGACCTCCGTGTTGCTAAATCCAATGGTCAATTCGAAGTCCACATCTGACTTGACCTATCGGTAGGATGACCATATAATTTATCATCCAATCTGAGTGTAAAAGAGGGTATGACACTATTCATAGTTATGCCAGGACAACAGATGTAAAGTGGAACTGACACAGGCAAAGGTGGACAGACAGTCACCAGTTAATGCCTCCTTCTTCCTTTCTTCTATGGGCTTCCAAGGTGCCTCCTCTCTCCTCCCCTCCCCTCCCCCTCTCTCCCCTCTTTCTCAGCCTCCTTCGCTATTTCCTCCTCATCTCCCCGATCTCTGTGTGCTGAGGTGCAGGACCTCTTCCCTATCTACGCTCACTCCTTCATAAGCTCACTCAGTCTCAGCTCTAAATATCATCCAAATCCCCTCATCTGTATCTGCAGCCAGGACCTCGCCCCTGAGCTTCTGACTGTAAGTACAGTTGCCTGCTCAACGTCTCTGCTGGATGTCTAATAGGCATTGGATGTAGCACATCCAAGACTTGATTGTAATATGTCCAAATGAGTCCCTGATTGTCTTCCAAATCTGCTCTGCCCATGCTTGTCTGCAGCTCCGTGAAAGGACACCCCATCATTTCCGTCGCCTAGGCTCCAGATGTGGTCATGCTCGGTTCCTCTCTTTCCCTCACACCCCATTTCTGACCCATCAACATATCTTGTGATACAGCCTTATTCTCAGCACCCCCACCGCTCCCACTTGGTCCAAGCCACCTTTACTCCTCATCTGGATTACTGAAATAGATCCCTTGCCCCCTCCCAGCCCCAGCTTCTATTTTGAATACAGAAGCCAAACAACCAGAGTGATCTTTTAAAACATAAATCAGATCATGTCATTCCTCTGCTCAAACCCTCCTACTGGGTCCCATCTCACTCAGAAAAACCCAAAGGAGACCCTGCAGAGTCTGATGCCCAGCTCCACATCTCTCTGGCTTCATCTCCTGCTGCCCTCCCCCACCCCCCGCACTCACTCCATTTCAGCAACACTGGGCTCCTTGCTTTTCTCCTGCACACCAAATATGCACTGACCTCAGGACCTTTGCCCTTGCTGTTCCCTCAGCCTGGAATGCTCTTCTTCCAACTGTGTGCACAGCTCTCTCCTTCCCTCACTTCAGATCTCTGTTCAAATGTCATTTTCACTGCTGGGCCTTCCCTGACCACCTTGTATAAATTATCATTTATAATACATGATTGAGAGAGAAAGAGGGAGAAAGAAAATCCCCATCCAGCCCTTCCTGTGCCCCTTACCCTGCTTTGTTTTTCTCCATAGCACTTACCATCATCTGACATGCTATTTGTTTGTTTATCGTCTGAACCTGCTAGACGTGCCCAAGGGCAAGGACTCTGTTTCTTTTCATTGTGCTGAGAACAGAACAGAGTGGAAACTCACAAATATCTGTGGAATGAAGGAATGGGCACCAGATACACACATGCGCTGGCATCCACGATTGCAGACCTGTGCCCGCACGCACGTAGGAACCACACGCACTTACGTGGGCCCGAGGGCACATGGGTTATAGGAGGTGAGGCTGAAGAGCAGACAGGGCAAAGCCAACATTTATTGAGCAAGGTTGGGCCTCGGCTTTTCATCCCATTTGGGATTAAACAACTGTGCAGTAGGCTGAGACGTGTGGCCCAGAGAAGGCCACCAACATGCCCAAGATCTCACAGGGAGGCCCAGCAGAGCCAGATGCAGCTCCAAGGTGCCACAGCTTCTCCCCTGAAGGACTAGGAATGCCAAGACAGGGTCCTGTAGTTGGCACCCACTTGGGAAAAGCAGCTGGAGCAGGAGAGAAAGGAAGGGAGGGAGGGATGGGGCTGTGAGGGCCTCGTCCCTCAAATGACAGCACAGGATGTGCCCTGTACAAGGGGGTAGGTGGGGACTGAGATGTAGCCACCCTTGTCTTGCCAAGCGTGCCTCCTGGCACTGGGCTGCATCCACTCAGAGGGGCGTCTTTTCCCATCCCCTCAAAGGTGCCCTCCCCCAAGGGGAATCCAAGTCCTGGGTTTGAGGCCCTGCTCCATCACCAAGTATCCTATGCAACTTTGGACAACACTCTTGGACTCTGCCCCGTTCTAAAGTGGGATTTGACCTCAGACCTTTGTAGCCCTTCCACAGAGCACTCCCCCTCCTCCCCAACACCCCAAATTCCACATATCCAAATCCCTCCTGTGCTTTAACTCCAAGTGCCACCTCCTCTGTGATGCTGTCCTTACTCTGCAACCCACTATGCCTAGCCCTCCAAAGTTGAAGGACTCACATCATGAAATTCGTGATGACAGCCATGTGCCATTTCAGTCTCCCACGGTTTTTATTGTATAACGTCCCTCCTAAGATTTCTCTGCACGCTCAGAATAAAATGGACACTGCCTCCCTTCCTCCAGTCTGCCCTGTACCCGCCCTCTCCTGATGCACCTTCGACCACCTCCTTGCTCTGTACCAGCTACAGTGGCCTCCTTACTGTTCCTCAGCTTGTTCCAGCCTCTGGACCTTGGTACATGCTGTTCCCTCTGCATCGAACCTTGCTGTACCCTGCTCCTTCTCATTCTTCCAGATCGGCCAAATGTCCCTTCCTCTGAGAGATCCTCCCTGATACCCTGTCTCTAATAACACACACCCCAGTCCTTCCATCATCCTCTTCCTCCCTCTTTCCTGCTTTATATTCCTTCTTATCAATCCCCGAAACTATATTGTAGATTTCATTCCTCTGTTACCAGAAGGTCAGCTCCATGAGAGCCGGGACTTTTTTATTGCTTTGTCTCCAGTGCACAGGGGCTGGCATCAGGGAGGCACGGGTAAATATTTGTAGAAAGAGTAAATGAATAACCAGAAGAAATGCATCTCTCTCCTGTTGTATAGCTGAGCAGCTGATAGCATCTTGCTGTCTTACACAGAGAAACTGTTTTTCAAGTGTGTTGAATGAATAAATGAAATGCATCTCTGTCTCCCTGGTTACAGTAGATGCTAATGTATGATGAACGAATGAATGATTGAATCTTAGTATGTCCCCCTTTTGTAAAAGGTGTTATAAAGAAAGAAATCAAGGAAAGGAGGGAGAGAGGGAGGGAGAAAGAGCCACAACAGGGTGCCTGCAAACACTGGGGGATCTCCCCTTGTTCCCACTTCCCGTGCCAGGCCTCCCCAGAGATGGCCCCAGCCTCCCCCAAATCCTCCCTCCCACCAGCCCCTCCCCTCTGCGTCCCTGCAAGGCTGTGATGGGCCCTGAAACTGCCTGATGGAGCCTGGGGACCAGTTCCTGCAGTGCGCATGGAAGTCATAAGCTCCAGGAAATGAAGGCTTCGGAGCGGCGCCTCCTTCTCACCCATGACTCCAGCCTCGTTACAACCAGCCCAGGCCATAACGTGGGGAATCAACACTGGATCCCCAGAGGCGGCAGCACAGCTCAGGGATTGCGGAGAGGGGGCCACTTGGGTGGGGGAAGGTCCACCAACATCCCTAGGCGGTGCCTTCATCCCATGGAGTGGGCAAGGAGGGGGTGGGACAGGGGAGCTGCGGATGCTCACAGCAGGGTCGTGGGCCTTCTTGATGTCCATTAATTCAGGGTGGGTCCTACAGGGAAAGAGGGCTGGCTCAGGACTCCTCCCCTCTGCTCTTCCCCTATGGACCGTTGATATTTTCTTATTCTCATTGCCCTGAAATGCAGTTTTAACGCCCTCACCGTCACCCGCACCTCCCAACAGATGACTCCCTACCCTGGAACCCCTTCCATAAAGAAATTCTGGAGCTGACAGTGGAAAGGGCACTGGGGAGTTGAGCATCTGCAAAATGGGTATAAGACACCAACTTTCACAGTTGTTGTGACTCATGTGAGTTACTGAGTCAAAGGTAGAATTACCTGCTGTGGTCCTGGCTCACAGGAGGTAATCAACATGTCTTCTGCCCCAAAGAGTCCAGCCACTTCCTTTGTCCACAGGAGGACCTGGCTGGGGCCAGGTCAGACCCTCACAGATTCTCTGCTTAGCCACACACCTCATGTTTCCAACCTGGTTCCCCAAACTAGCCAGATCACCCTTAGCCTGGCTGCATACTCCTCTGTCAAAATGCCCATCCCTTTCTTCCCACCGATCAGATGCCCCCTCCTCCAAGAAAAGCAGCCCTGATGCCCTCCCACCCACCTGCCACTTCCAGACAGCTGTGCCCACTCCCTTCCCTGAGGCCCACAGGTGTCAGGTTGCACATCCTTTTACAGCTCTGATCACAAACAACCTGGCATTTAGGTCCTGCGTTACTGGGGGTCTTGTCTCTCACCCCACTAAACTGTGAACTTATTTAATCTTTATCTTAGCATCCAGCCCAAACCTGGCACAGAGTCAAAGCTCAGCGGAATGGAGTTGTTGAACTGAACTGAGCTTGGGGAGAGGAAAAGTGGAGACTGAGCCCCTCACCTCCGCTAATGCTTCTCAGTGCCTGAAACTCCTCCATGAAAGCAGCATTGCTGTCCCCTGTAAACACCCACATTAAGTCATTATTCATCATTATGGCTTGAGTAGGAGTTAGCCCCTCAGATCCTTTCTTGCTGAAAGCAGAATCTGATGGAGGGAGGGAATGAGAGATGGACTGATCTGGGGAGGCAGTGCTGGTCCAGGAAGGGGAAGTGTCTTTCAGACTTTGGGAAAGGAAGGTTTTTCTGGGGAGTGTGGAGACCCCAAAGGCGAGCTCAGAGGGGGTGTGACCCTGCCCAAAGCCACACAGGGAACCTCCAAGGCCCTCTGGGACTCAGGTGCCCCACCCGTGAAAGGGAGTGTGGAAGGACTCACATGAGGTCAGTGGGCCTTCTCTGGGCCCCTGGCTTGGATGGAATGACCTCACTGTGCTGCTGTGGGGAGGCAGGAGTGGTGGGTGGTGGGCTGCGTGCTGGACTCTGTGACCCCAGGAGGCCTGGGTCCTGGGAGCTTTTTTTTTTTTTAATTAGTTTCTGCTTTATAACAAAGTGAATCAGTTATACGTATACATCTGTTCCCATATCCCTTCCCTCTTGCGTCTCCCTCCCTCCCACCCTGGGAGCTCTTGAAGACCCCTTCTGGAAGGGGCAGCTTCCTCTCTAGGATGGGGGTTTTCTATGGGGTGGGCTGGGCTGGAGAGATTGTCAGCCAGGGGGCAGGGAAAGCAGCTCATAAGGTCCCTGCCCCTGTGGGCACCCGGGCTGGCCCAGAACCACCAAGAAAGGGCTGGATGCGGGGGCTGTGAGGAAAGGGGGCGTGCTGGGAGAGCGGGGGAGAGGAGAGGTGTGCGATGGGAGCGGAAAGGAAGCATCCAGGGCTGGGGGAGGGGGAGGGGGAGGGGCAGGGCTACTAAGCCGTGGGCCAAAAAGGCAGGAACCACTGTCTTGTTTGCCCCACGCTGCACAGTGCCAGGCACATGGTAGGTGTTTAATTAGTACCTAAAGGACAAAAAGGTAGACCCAACCTTCCCTGTCCCCGCAGAGAGCCTCCTCTGATGTTTTCCTGTTTTTCTCGCAGGCTCCTGGCCCGGACGGCCTCTCGTCCCCGAAGGACCCCTGCGCTCAGGGACCATGGCGCACCCCAGACTCCGGAGCTGCCAAGGCGCTGCCTGGTGATCCGGCCGCGGCGGCGCCAGGGGGGCGCGGGCGGGGATCCCGGGGGGCCGTCCATGCCCCGGATGCGGCCGCGCCCCCTCCCCCTCCAGCCGGGCGCCTCCACGGCTGGGCGGCGTTCAGGGCCGCAGGCCTGTCCGGGTGCCCCGTCGGGGGCGGCGCCCCGGCGGCCGCGCTAAGGCCACCATGTGACGCGGCGCCGCTCCGTCCTGCCACCAAGCGGCGACGCCCTGGTACCTCCCGTCCATGCTCCTGGGCCCGGGCCCCTCGCAGGCCAAGCATGAGACCGCGGCCCGACGGTCGGGGCCTCCGGGTGGAAGCGGCGCTGTCGCCCGCGATGCTGCTGCTGCTGCTGCTGATGCCGCCGCCGCCGCCGGGACCCCTGTGGGCGGCGGGCACGCCTGCGCCCTCGGCGTCCGGGGCTGCGCAGAACGGCGCGCCGGGCGCGGGCCGCGTCAAGCGCGGCTGGGTGTGGAACCAGTTCTTCGTGGTGGAAGAGTACACGGGCACCGAGCCACTGTACGTGGGCAAGGTAAAGTGGGACCCCGCACCCGCTGTCCCGCGCCCGGGACCCCGGAGACGCCCGCTGGTAGACGCAAGGGACCCCAGTTCCCCTCCCCCGCTAAATCCCAGTCCCTGCCGCCTCCTCCCAGCTGCGCCTGGTCAGGAGCAGACAATAGGGTCATCACTCTGCTCCCATGCCTACTCCGCATCCTTCTCTAGTCCCTCTTCCTTTTGCATCTTAGAGCAGAGAGTACTAGTAGGGAGGGAAACCCAGTCCATCTTGTAGCCAGATGCATCTAGAATGGAGAAACGAGTTTGCAAATCTGATCATGTCACACACAAACTGTCCCCACTGTGTTTAAAATTCTTCAGTAGCTTCCCATGCACTTGAGGTCAAATCCAGATTCCCTCCCGCTGCTTTGCCAAGATCCGACTCCTCCTCCAGCCTCATCTGCTGCCGCGCTCGCTCTGAGTTTTCGACCACAACACCCTTCTGATGCCCTTCTGATGGCCCCTCCGATGCTCCCACAGGCTCCTGCCAGCCCCGTCCCCCCTTATCTAAATTGTTTGCCTCCCTCAACTGCTCTGTCCTGCTCCGTTCTACTACTTCTGCTGCTTACTTTATCTCACACTCAGGCTTCTGCTCAAATGCCACTTCCTCAAAGAAGCTGCCCCTGACCACACTAGGCTGGGACAGACCCCTTTGCATGTGGCCATCCCTCCCTGTTATGCGCCCTCCTAGGTCCTGGTATCTTTCCTTCATAACACTTAACTATGTGTGTGTTTGTTTGATTATGCAATTAATGCATGTCTTTCCTATTAGATTGTGTGTTTTGCTCACCATAAAATCTCTGGTGCCTAGCACAGACATTGCTCACAAACTGTTCATTGAATGAATGAATGAATGAATGAAAGCTTCTTTCTCAAACTCTCTGAGTAAATGTTGCTTAACGTGGCGGAAGATCTGTGCCCTAAGCGTATAAGGAGCTGAGAAGGACTTCTGTTCATCCATTTAATCCCTGAGCCCCTCACGGGTGCAATGCTGGAGAGGCAGAGACAAGTGAGATCCAGCCTTTGCCATTTGGGGGCTCCCCAGAGTGGCAAAGACACTCTGGTACATAAAAAGCTTCACAGGTCAGCACCTGGCACTGAGTAGGCATTTAATAAGTGGTTATGTGTTGGCTGGCTTCATGGAAGTGTTTTCTAAATGCCTGAGCTGGGTTTTGATGTATGCATAGGAGTTTGGGCTGATGGGGAAGAGGGCATAGCCTATCAAAAGACATGGAGACCTGACGGAACCTGGCTTTTTCACAGACTTGTCTGCAGTTGAGATGTTGAGGTGGAGGGTGTTTATAGGGCAGGAAAAGCAGCGCAGTGCCCCGGGACAGTTCTCTGGCTTCTGCCGAGGCCAGTCAGCTTTCCAGGAAGTTTTGGTCAGCAGAGGTGAGGGGGGACCAACTGTGGAATTTCCTGTGTGCTTAAATGAGTCTGAGAATTGGGAGGCTGACCAAGCTGCTCAGTTCAAGGCTCATGGCTCAGGACCCTCGACAAGGAGGAGAGGAAAGTTTGATGTAAACCTTGTGGGTTTGTCTTGCAGGAAACCCAGATTCTCACTGGTCTAGATACAGTCACCCCTGGTCCTTAGCTACTCTCCCCTCCATACATGTGGCTGAAGTTGATCCCCACAACAGAGCAAAGTGCAGATTTGACAGAGCACAGAGAGGTTCATGTCTCTGCTCAAGGTCACCCAGCAAACTAGTGGCAGAGCCTAGGACTCCTGACTCCCAGCCAGGGCGGTGAGATGGTGGGGCTAGTAGAATGGGGTGAGGGGAGGGGGAAGGAGGAACCAGTGCCAGCTGGGCAATAGCTAATGGTGAGGTAGCTAGGGATGCAGACTTTGGAGCCAGACACGCCTGAGCTCGAGGCCCGGTTCTGCCAACGAACCCATGAACTGTATTACCTGAAACAAGTTACTTCACCTCTCTGGACCTCAGTCTCTTCGTCTGTAAAAGTGGGGCTAGGGGAGCCCACTTCCAAGGGTTGTTGAAAGGATTACAGAAGAAAACTGAGCGCAGAAAGTGTTCGGCCTGTGGCCTGGTTGTTTGTTTATTGTTGTTTTCTCATTATTCCCACGTGAAGCACTTAACCCTTAAACTGCAAGGTAGAAATCGTTCCCTTTATGGGCAAGGAACTCGAGGCGCAGAGAGGGCAGGCAGACAGTGGGCAAGTGGCTTAGCCAGGATTGGAAGCTGTGTTCTGATTCTCCAAACATCTCCAAGACCTCCAGGCCTGGGAGAGAGATTTTGGTCCAGGAAACCCCAGAAGGTCAGGGAAGGACTCTGACACATCTCCCTGAATGTCAGCTGTGGTGGTCTCAGGCACCTCAGCCCGCTTGTCTACCCGGAAGCTGGGGCTCTGAGAAGGCTTCCTCAGCCGCTCACCTCCTGAAAAGATGAGAGAAACCAGCCGCTGATTCACCACTTCCAACCTGCATCCACCTAGCCATTATCATCATGAGTCAAACGCCACCCCTATTGCCTTGAACCACAGTCTGTCGGCAATGGGGGGACCCTAGTAAGTCCCTGCCTTAGAAGATGGGGAAGCTGAGGCTAGAGGCACAGAACATCATGCCAAGGCCAGTTAGCTTTCCAGAGAGTTTTGATTAACAGAGATGGGGTGAGACCAGCACGGTGGTAGAACCAACCCCAAGGGACAAGGCTCTCCTGACACCGGGTCTGGGCCCAGTGCAATTTTTTTTTTTTTAATTTTTATTGGAGTATAGTTGATTTACAATGTTGTACAGCTATACAGCAAAGTGAGTCAGTTATACATATACATATATCTACTCTTTTTTAGATTCTTTTCCCATATAGATCATTACAGATTATTGAGTAGAGTTTCCTGTGCTGTACAGTACCATCCTATATTAAGCATCTTCTATGAGCCAAGCACTGTGCCCAGCCCTGAGGGTCTTCTCCTCACAGCGGCCTCTCGCAGCATCCCCACTGCTGTCATGACTACGTTATCTTCCCTCTCCATCATCTTCACCCAGAGCCCCTCCTTGCTTACTCTCAAGGCCACCTCCAGAAAAGCACTCCATGCAGGAAGGAGAGAGAAGTTTCCATCTCTTTGCAAACATGTGCCCAAAGCACCCTTTCTTGTGAAAGATGGTATGGTGTGTGGTTCAGGGGGGCCAACCGGAGCCAGACTGCCAGGGCTCAAATCCCAGCTCTGCTGCTGATTCCCTCTCTGACCTTGGCACATTATTTAACCTCTCTGTGCCTTAGTTTCTTTATCTGCTGAGTGAGGCTATACCTGGCACCTCCTCAAAGAGTTGCAGTGAGGATTCAATGGGTTAGCATATGTCAGGAACCTGGAGAGCACCTGGTATGGGCTCAGTAAGTATTAGCTTTTATTATGATGGGTCTCACCTGTTATTTCCACCACCTAGAGTATGCATAGATATTATGAACCCCTGCCCCCAATTCCGAAAGCCTTCTGGGCAACCTGATGTCCTCGTTTCTCACCACAAAGTAGGGGGACGTGGTTGCCAGCCCACCCCTCGCTCTAGGAACATGAGCTCGGCCTTTTAAAAAACCACCTGTCCCCTTTCCAGCCAAGTCCCACATTTGTTCAAGTGGTCGTGTGCATGCATGCACACACACACTCATACCATGCTCTCTCTCGCTCTTCAGGGAAAAAGGACTTCTCCACGGTTTCAGTTAATTCACTGCTTCCCGGTCCCCCGCCCCAGGGAGCCATAGGGAGCATCTGTCCTTGCCCAATTCCAAAGGTAGCTTAGCAACGGCACCATCAGCCGAGTGAACCCCGGGCACCCAACGGTAACCTATTTTACAACTGCTTCCTCCGTCACTCACCGCCAGGCTCCTGTCGGCACCTGCAGGAACCACTGGCCCCCGTGGTTGTCACCAGGGCCCCACACCAACAGCTCCCTCTGCTGTCCTGCCCCCCCTACTCCCCACCCCCGGCAGCCTGGCTCACCTCTTCCCCTCACCTTCTCACAACACCCACCCTCAAAGCAACCTACCAACATTTCCATACAATCTGGGTACTTGGACTAATCCCTTTTCCGAACTGTAATTTCCCCTGAGGCTTCTGTCAGCTGGATGTGGATTTTGTAGGATTTTTAATTTCTTTTTTTTTTTTAAAAGAGAGAATTATGGGGTCAGCACTTATGACCAACTCCTGTGGGCGGTGAGATCTATTTTAGATATACGGCAGGATTAAGGTGAGGAGGAGAGCAGATTTAATTAAGTTGCTAATATTTAAAGGAAATTGATGAACTCCTGGTTTAGGAGTAGCACAGGCGTGAACAAACCCCTCGTTCCAGGGGAGGCTTTTTATTTCACTTGCTTTCCGTTTAAATCCTGGACTCGTTTTATTTGTGTAGCCGCACTGTCCGTTTAATTGTCTTTAATAAGGAAAACGTACCTCTGCTCGCGTTTAATTTTGATTTAATTAGGAGGAAGTAATTAATGGCCTCGTAAATCCCATTTTCAGCCCCCCAGGATGAGAAGCCATCACTCTGATGTTTTTCATGTTGTTTATGATCCAAGGCTGGGGCTTAGGGAGGGGGAATTCCCTCAGGGGCTGTCTACACTCGATGCAGATAAAAGAACCCAAGATGTGGAGCCAGACAGGCCTCCGGCTGCCTCTTGTTAGCTGTGTGGCTTTAAGTATGGTATGGGCCCTCTCTGAGCCTCAGCTTGCCAATCTGTACAGTGGGGAGAGGATAATCTCTGAGTCACAAGATCATTATGAGCTATCAAGGAGGTAACAATAAGGGGTCTAGAAGTGTGCCCAGTGACAGACCTTCCTAGTCTAGCTCATGTGCACCTGGGATTTAACAGAGTGACTGGATCCTCAGAAATCCCAGCAGACAGTTGGAGAATTCTAATGACAGTTGTATATTTCATTATTCACGTATTCAATGTTTGGTGCTATGGCCTATCCTGGGGACCAGGGAGCAATGAACAGCCATATGCTTGATCCTCAGGGAGCTCACCGTCACACACACACACACACACACACACACACTCACACTCATCTGTCCCACTCCCCCTGTGTTTTCTCTGCATGCATTGTCAGGACAGCTAGTGTGTGCCAGGCGTGGGGAGTTCAGACAAAGACAAATCAAAGTTAGTCCCTGCCCCTGAGCCCCATGACAACTGAGGAGACAGATTGCAACACGAGGGTGTTACAGGGGAGTGTGGAGCGGAGGGGAGTGTGCATGGGACAGGGGTACAGAGCAGCGGGAGGGCAAATGGGAAGGCATCTGGGAGGGCTGCCTGAAGGAGGAAACAAGTTGAGTTTAAAGGACAAGAAGATATTGCATGATGGCCCCTGTGTCTCCAGTGGGTCAGGATTTGAGCCTATGGTTCTTGTGTCAGAAGATGGGGGAATGAACTAGGTGACCCTCAATCTCTTCTGAGACCAGGTGCCAGGAAAGGAGAGAAAACTCATCTTCACTGAGCACTTACTATGTGCCAGGAGCTCCCACATATTATCTGATGAATCTTTGGACTCTATGGGGGAGCATTATCAGTTTCATTTATAGATGAGAAAACTGAGGCTCAGAGGAGGGTAGCCTCTTGCTCAGGGCCAGGCAACAAGTGGGTGACAAAGCTGACACTGGCACCCGGCCATTCCTGAATACAAGGCCCATCACCTCTCCTGATTTGTGTCGTGAAGGCCTTTTCCAAATGATGAAATAGAGGCTCAGATTGAAAAGGCCGCCAATAACCATGGCCTGAGGGTACAGGGTGGTACAGGCCTCTCCCCCAGCCGTGAAGCTCAGTGAATGCCCTGTAGCCTACTCCATCTTCCTTTCTCCTGCTTCTTTAGCCAGAAACGTTGTAAGTGGACTAACCAGGTTCCAAAGGCTGCAGAAGGACTAACCTGCGCTTTGGAATCAAACAGAACTAAGCCCATCTCGGTCTGCTCACCTGGAAAATGGGGAGATATTTACGTATGCCACAAAATTAAATTAGATTTCTGCAGAGGCCTGCAATCCGGCACATAGTAGGCGTTCGGTAAATAAGAGCACCGTCCTTCAGCCTCAGAGCTGAGATTCTTGAGAAATACCCTCCTGGAGTAGAACCACAGGCACTTCTTCTCCACTCCAGAGCCAGGACCCAGGCAGGTGGGGCGAGCAGCCCCAACCCAGCCCAAAGCCGCAGCTCTGAGCTCTTAGCTTCTCCGCAGGCCGACCAGCCCTGTTCGGACTCTGCAGTCCCCAGAGAGTAGCCACTGCACCCCACCGTGAGCTCTGTGTCATGCTTCACAGAAGAACATCAGTGACATGACTACTGGGTTCCACTCCCTCCTCCCCCATTCTCAATGGTAGGTGATCCCTGGCCAGGGTCTGAGATAAAATGTCAAGGGCAGCAGGGACATGATAGAGACAGAAAGGGAAGGAGACAGCCACTTACAGAGTGTGTAGGTCATTACCAACACGCTCACGTTTCATCTTCACCACACCTGTGCGAGGTAGGACTTGATCTGATTTCTCAGGTGGAAAAACAGACCCAGAGGGGTAAAATTAACAAGCCATGCAGGTTGATCACAACATTAGCGAGCCATGGGATCGGGAGATTGGCTTCCTGCACTTAGCTGGGTGACAAAGCAAATGACCTCCCCTCCCTGTGCCTCAGTTTCCTCATCTGAGAAATGGGAATAATAATAATGTTTCATAGGGCGGTGATGAAGACTAATAAGATTACAGGGGTTAAGCATTCCCCCAAATGGTATCTATTGTACCACACTCCTTGGGAATGTTTACTGATTAAGTAAAAGCCCACAACAGGTCTGATTGGGAAGTGGGTGGAGGCACCCTAAAAGGGAACACGTTTGCCCTCTCCTGTCCCCAGCTCCCCTGGGCAAAGGTGGAGGAAGAGCATAAACAGCAAACAGGAGAGACAGGTCTCCTCATCCCCAGCACTGCCGATGATTCAGGGCTGATGTCTTGAGATAATTTTATTGGGGGTATTAAACTGAGTTATGAGGTTTTTACAATCCAGCCACTTATGAGAAATCTATTAACAGTAACTGGACAGGAAGAAGGCTTCACAGTGGAGCCCAGGATGGGCATTAATTGGGGCAATCTATAACAGGACAGGGACCCGGAAAGATTCCACCCAACGCCTCCATTTACTCCCTGCAATTTCTGCTGAGAATCAGCAGACTCGCCAAAAAGAGAGAGATGCCCATTAATCGACTAATGAAATATGAAAATGTTTATGGGCCATTCAATCTTCCAAATGGCACTTCTATAATCCACCTTTCAGACACAAAGTTCCACCAGTAGAATTTATACTCAGCTCCTCCTGCATGGCAGGGGGTGGGCTTTCATCCCTCTTCATGGTGACTTCATTGGCACCTGTTATCCTGCTGAGTGGGCTGGGGTACATGCTGTCCTGGCCCGAAAAGAGCCTTAGGGATTTTCTTGTTCATGCCCCATCTTTGTGGAAGCTTAGAGAGGAGCAGGGACCTGCCCAAGGTCACCAGCTTCATTGGATGCATTTTCCTCTGCTCAGAGCTGCCTCAGAGATTTGGACGTTGAAGGGTAAGGACTTGGGTGTTTCTATTTGGGAGAACAGTCCTTCTGCTGGTTCCTTGCCCAGGAGATCTCAGTGCAGTGAAAACAGCCTGGGTTCTGCAGCTGAACAGTGCCTGGATTAAATCCCAGTTATATATAGCTGACATTTAGTAATAACATAATAATAACGATAGCTACCATTTATGGGACACTTATTATGTCACAGGCAGGGCTGATTTTCAGCTAGTACAAACTGGTATAGTTGTGCCAGTTGTTAAAATAGTGAAAAAGCTCCCTACCTGTGGTAAATAGTCTTGTTTCCTCTCCCTTGCCTCAGCTTCCTCAGCCCCTCTGACCTCTCTGATCCAGCATCCAAAGGGTTCCCATCTGAACCAGCAGGGGCCCTGCTGCAGTACCACTCCATGGGCAGTGCCTCTGCCGGGCTGGCCGTTACATATTGTGTCACCTGGTGCCAGGCAGGTGCTAAGGGCTTTATGTGGACTTTATACTCAATTAGCCCTCCAGTACCTCTAGAAGGAGGTGCTATTATGACCCACACGTTAGAGAGGAGGCAGCTGAGGCCCAGAGAGGTACAGTGACTTGTGCAAGGACTCAGGGAGGTGATGCTGGAGCTGAGGCTGGACCAGGCTGCCTCTTCTGCCGCCCTGGGCTCCTCCCAGGAGGCTTGAGGGTGGAGTGAGAAAGCCCAGGCTGTGGACCAGGCTGGTTCCTCCAGCAGTCTGACCTTGAGCAAATCATCCTATTTCTCTAATCCTCAGTGGGAAAGTGAAAAAAAAAAAATCTGCAAAGTGAAGATAGCAAAACCTACTCTAGTAGGGACTTTTAAAAAAATATTTATTTTATTTGTTTTTATTTATTTAATTTTTTAGGCCGTGTCGGGTCTTAGTTGCAGTATGCGGGATCTTTCGTTGCGGCACGTGGGCTCTTCGTTGCAGCGTGCGGGCTTCTCTCTAGCTGTGGCACGCGGGTTCCAGAGTGCGTGGGCTCTGTAGTTAGTGGCCCGCGGGCTCTCTCGTTGAGGCGCGCAAGCTCAGTAGTTGCGCGGGCTTAACTGCCCTGCAGCATGTGGGAACCTAGTTCCCCCCACCAGGGATCCAACCCGCATCCCTTGCATTGGAAGGCAGATTCTTTACCACTGGACCACCAGGGAAGTCCCCTAGTAGGGATTTTTATTTTTTTAAAGAACTCTGAACCAGATAAGTATGTAAATTGCTTAGTACGCTGCCTGGCACATAGTAGGTGCTCCTCCAATTTGCATCCCCTTTCCCCCTCTGTCCCTGCACTCCCTGTCCCCAGCATGTGCCAAGCCCTGAGGCTGGCTCTCCAGGTATCAGATGAGTAAGAAAATACCTCTGGGGGCTCAGAGACTAGGGATCCTGGACCTATAACTCAGAGTGAGGTCATGGACAGCAGCTTGGAAATTTGTTAGGAATGCAAATTCTGAGGCCCCACCCCAGACCTCCTGGGTCAGAATCTGCTTTTTACCAGGATCTTCGGGTGATTTGCATGCACATTAAGATTTGAGAAGCATGGCTACAGCAATCCTACAGGCTGAACATGATAATGATGACTTGCTGTATTGCAAAGATCCTGGAGGGGAATGGTGGGGCTGGAGGTAGGGGCAGGGAGGGAATCCATAAACGCTTTTGGGAAGAGGTGGCGTCTGAACTGAGCCTCGCAGGATGAGTAGACTTTCAGTAGACAGAGAAATAAGGACAGGGCGCTCGAAGAAGCAGCAGAGAGCTGTGGAGGTGGTTCTGATTTCTTTGTAAGGGCGATAGGGAGCCATGGAAGAGTTGCAGGCGGGGGAGGATGTGTTCAGATCTGCCCCTGAGGCTGACAGCTCTGGCTGCAGAGGGGAAGGTAGATTACAGGGGCAGGGCTGGAGCAGGAAAAGCCATGGCGGGCTAGTGAAACACTCCAGACCAGACAGGGAGGCCTGGGACTGGGATGACGAGTGACTTCCCCAGCCTCAGTGTCTTCACTGAAGAATGGGTATGTCAAAGAAGAGATGTGCTTAGGCACAGGCCCCCAGTGGGACTTGGGCAGGGGGAGCGCCAAGAGGAGCTCCCACCCCAGCCTCCACCCTGCCTTCCTCCCTGCCTCCCCAGATCCACTCGGACTCAGATGAGGGTGACGGGGCCATCAAGTACACCATCTCAGGCGAGGGCGCTGGCACCATCTTCCTGATCGATGAGCTGACGGGCGACATCCACGCCATGGAGCGCCTGGACCGGGAGCAGAAAACCTTCTACACGCTGCGGGCTCAAGCTCGGGACCGTGCCACCAACCGCCTGCTGGAGCCTGAGTCGGAGTTCATCATCAAGGTGCAGGACATCAACGACAGCGAGCCCCGCTTCCTGCACGGCCCCTACATTGGCAGTGTGGCCGAGCTCTCACCCACAGGTGGGTTGCCGGCTCTGAGGGGCACGGGGAGCCAGGGAACGGGGGAAGGAGAGCTGCCAGGTTGTGAGGAGGAGCCTGCTGCGGGGAGGGGCAGGGGAGACGGGGTATAGGTGTGAGCCCAGGTGCCCACACGGACTCAGGCACAGTCCCGGGCAGTCGCAGCTGCACTTCTGGACAGAGACACACACGTGATCTCAGGCACATACACGGGCACAGTCCGTATGTGGACATGGACCTACGTGCAGACACAGAGACGTACTTGGGCATGCTTATACACCCACTCACAATCACACAGGCCAAGACCCACTTACAAGCTTGGCTGTCCACCTGTACACAGCCCGGCTCAGGCACGGCCCCATGCATGGACAGCATCGGGACAGTCACACACACGGGCATGGCTGTCCACCTGGACACGGCCCTTCCCCAGACTTCAACTCACCCAGACACAGCACAGCCCTTGGCCGCAACTCCCACACAAATGCAGGCACAACCGAACATGGGCACACCTACAACCTAAATCAACCAGAGTGGGCATAGCTGAAACAAGACCCCACCACACAACCAGACATGCCCTCACACTAGACACAGCTACATGCAACGTCACCCAGGAAACAGCCCCTCACATGGATGCAGCTTATGCACAGACACCTACCTAGACACAGGCAAAAGCCACAGCCAGACATTTTTACCGTCCTGGGGTCGGGCTTCACCAGAGCGTAGCTGCAGACAGGCATGGGCACAGCCAGACGTGACAACCTCCAGACAGCTTCCTCCACGGCCCACAGGAAGCCCCAGTACACCAAGACCCAGCCACCTGGGGACACAGGCTCACAGAGGTGGCTGAGCCCCCGGACACAGATTCAGCCGCCTCTACCCAGGTGTGGCTGCAAACACCAGGGGCACTGCACACACACAGTTGTAATAGAAAAGGCAGGACACACACCGAAACACACATCTGCAAGAAGCCTTCAGACCCAGCCATCCTCAGAAACACATCTGCACAGCAGCGGGACACTGAAAGGAAAGGTTGGACGAATCTGCCTTCTCCCACCGTAGGGCCCACAGGTAGTGGAATGACCATCAAGGCCCCACCTAGCCGAAGGCTCCTGGTAGAAGCTGGAGTCATGGTGTGAGGGGCAAGCCAGTAGCTGCCACCTTCCCCACCGCGTTAGGCTAAGTCACCTGCAAGCCAGACTGGACAGGGAGCAGTGGCCCTAGGTCCTAGAACATGTCCTGTCGCTGACATACTGTGGCCAAGGGCCTGGCACTGCCTCTCACTTGGCCTTCCCGCTCTGCAGCTACATGTCAGAGGCTGGGGGAATTTGGGTTTTTGGGGAAGAGTGCAGTCAGCCCTGGCTTCCCCAGATTGGACCAGATCTGGCAGATTGGTGGGTAGTGAGCGGGCAGCCGGTGACGGGAGAGAAGGGAGTGGACTGGAGAAAATGGTGAGCACCAAGGAATGGCGAGAGAACAGGGAATGGCGAGGGTGTGAATGTGGGTGTGGGCTGGCATTCACACATGCACAGTGCACGCGTGCCTGGTGCGCATATGCATCTCACACATGCACAGGTGTGCCCCTGCACAGCCATTAAGGCCCGTGTGTGCATGTGACGGGATATGTGTCTGTTGAACGGATTCATTCATTCATTGAACAAATATGCACAGGCACTGGGGACACAGTGAGGAGAAGGTAGACCAGCCTCCCTGCTCTCTCACAGAGGGGACATTCTGGCCAAGGAAGACAGGCAGGAAACAGGTTAACAGATCATGGGTCTGGGAAGATGACACTGAAGCAAAGACTTGAAAGAAGTGAGGGCATGGGCCCTAGGGAACAGCATTCCAGGCAGTGGGAACAGTACATGCAAAGTCCCAAGGTTGAATTCCCTCTGAGGGGAAGCAGAAAAGTGACCAGATCATGCAGCCACGTGGTCATGGTCAGGGTTTTGCCTTTTAAGCTCAGCAAGCTGGGAAGTCAGTGGAGGGGCTTGTTCAGAGGAGTGACATGATGTGACTTAATTTTAACAGGATCCTGTGGCTGTTCCATGAAGATTAGATGGGAAGGTGGGGTAAGGGCAGAAGCAGATCGCCCATTGAGAAGGATATTGCAGTTACCTAGGCAGGAAGTGATGGTGGCTTGGAACAAGGTGGTACCAGTAAGGGTAGTGAAAAGAGGTCAACTTCTGGATATATTTCAAAAGTAGAGCTGAGGGCTTCCCTGGTGGCGCAGTGGTTGAGAGTCCACCTGCCGATGCAGAGGACACGGGTTCGTGCCCTGGTACGGGAAGATCCCACATGCCACAGAGCGGCTGGGCCCATGAGCCATGGCCGCTGAGCCTGTGCGTCTGGAGCCTGTGCTCCACAACGGGAGAGGCCACAACAGTGAGAGGCCCGCGTACTGCAAAAAAAAAAAAAAAAAAAAAAAAGTAGAGCTGAAAGCATTTGCTAATAGATTGGATGTGGGGTGTGAGAGAAAGAAAATTCAAGGATGACTATCGAGATTTTGACCTGGGCAATTAAATAGATGGAATCTCCATTTACTGAGATGGGAGAAACAGTGGGAGGAACAGATTTTGGGGGGACGGAGGGCAATCAGGAGTTTGGTTTCAGACCTGTAAGTTGGAAGTATTTATTAGAAAGCCAAGGAGAGATCTTGGAAAAGGCAGTTCAGTATACAGGTTCAGCAGCAAGGTCTGAGCTAGAGAGATAAATTTGGAGGTTGTCCATGGCAAAGACCCAGGGAGTACTTAGAACTCAATTTTGCAAGTGGGGAAACTGAGGCTCAGAGCAGGAGTGATGGGTCCAAGGTCACACAGCAAGTGAGAAGTAGCTTAAACCCCTCACTTCCCAGGTCCAGCAGCCCTCACTCCTGGACTCAAACTCTGGCTGAAGGAGACGTGGCCGTCTCTCTCTTCACCCAAAACTGAACTGCATGTTTCTGCATGGAAAAGGCCAGAAAGATGACGAGAGAGATAAGGCTGGAGAAGGAAGCTGGAATCATATGCGAAGGGCTTGAGGGAAGCACATAGCCTGGGAAAGGCTTAAGCAAGGAAATAATGTGGGCAGACTTGCATTTTAGAAATCCCCCTCTGCTGTGGGGTGGAGAGTGGATGGGGATGAGGGGTCCAGAAGGAGGTGCAGCCCCATATGCGCCATGTCGGCTTGCCCATCACCACTTCACTCTCACTTCAACTCTGAGTGGTGGCAGGACTGATGTCAACATCCCCATTGAACAGATGGGAACACCAAGGCTCAGAGAGAGGAGAAGATGTACCCACAGTCACATAGCAAGTCAATGACTGAGCAAGTTGGGCTTGGCTCCCAGGCTGTTGGAGCAGCAAGGTTCTTGTGTCACTCGTGGGGAAAGTGAGATCGAGAAAAGGGCAAGGACTCCTTCAAGGTCACCCAGAGAGTGGGAGGCAGCACCAGCCCCCAGCTTCATGAGCACGGCCCCAAGGAGCCCCAGCCCTGCCTTACCTTCCTCTCCCGGTCCACTGACTCTGACATTCCACTCAGGAAAAAGTGGGGACTTAACTAGGACAAGCCAGGGGAACCCAGGAGGGGGAAAGAGGAAGCAGAAATTAAATTAGTTTGTTTCGTTTGAGCAACTTTTTGAAGGGGAAGCAAATCCGACACCCGGGTGCTTACAGAGACTCCAGGCGGCTTTGAAAATCAGTCACAATTACTGAGCCTCCTGATCTGGGCTGAGCGGGGCGGGGCCGACAAGCAGCACCAGGGTCTGGGCGGCTTCGGAGATCAGAAGGAGCAGGGACACAGCCTGGAACATGAAAGGCAGCAGCGCTCACCAATTAAACCACTCACAGCTTAAAAGGGAAGGGAGGTGTGCCGGGGGCCTCCAAGGAGCCATGCTTCTGAGGAGGGGCATGCCAGCCATGCTGAGCCTAATGCGGTGAAGCAGGTCCTGCATCTGACCGCCGGGAGGCCTGGCTCCCTGCGTGACCTTGGGAAAGTCCCTGCCCCTCTCTGGGCCCCAAATTCCCTTTTGAGCACGGAGGGGGCTCATTCATGCCCAGATGTTTACTGAGTGCCTACTCTGTGCCAGGCACTGTTCCAGGCATTGGGGATTCTTAGAAAGCCTACATCTAGAGCAAGGAGAGAGGAAAGAAATAAACAAGTCAACATATAAATGCACCCTGTGGTGTATGTGCTGTGAAGAATAAGGGAATTGGGAGTTATATTGGGGGAGTGCTATTTTAGAGGGGTCAGGGAAAGCCTTTCTTTTTTATAAGAGAACACTTAAACAAAGATCTGAAGGAACCAAGGGAATGGACAAAGGAGCTATGTGAAACAGTGGTTTTCAAAGTTTATTGTGCATCCAAGTTACCTGGAGGACTTGTTAAAACACAGATGGCTCCCCTCTCCGCCCCAGGGTTTCTGATTCAGTAGGTCTGGGCTATTAGAAATGTTTGCTTTTTTTTTTTTGCGGTACGCGGGCCTCTCACTGTTGTGGCCTCTCCTGTTGCGGAGCGCAGGCTCCGGACGCGCAGGCTCAGCGGCCGTGGCTCACGGGCCCAGCCGCTCCGCGGCATGTGGGATCTTCCCGGACCAGGGCACGAACCGTGTCCCCTGTATCGGAAGGCGGACTCTCAACCGCTGCGCCACCAGGGAAGCCCTAGAAATGTTTGCATTTTTAACAAAGATACTGTCAAAGGTGATGCTGATGTTACTGGTTCAGGGACCACACTTGGAGAACCACTAAGCTCGAGGAAGAATGTTCCAGGCAGAGGGAACAGCGAGTGCAAAGGTCCTGAGGAATAATGTGTTTGGTCATGTTTGAGGAATAGCAAGGACGTCAGTGTGGCTGCAGAGAAGAGTAAATGAGGGGGAGAGGATCCAAGGAGGTCAGAAGAGCTACCGGAAGCTGGACCACATAGGACTTTGTAGCCATTGAAAGCTTTGGTTGTACTGTGAGTGAGATAGGGAGCAGAGAAGTTATATGATCCAACGTAGATTTTTAAAAGATGATTTGCTGGCTGCCATGTTGAACATAGACTGTAGGGGTCAAGGATAGAAGAGGGAGATCAACGAGGAGACAACTGCAGTCTTGGGGGCAAGAGGTGATGGTGACTTGGATTCTGGATGTATGCTGAAGGTAGAACCAACAGGGTTTGTGAGGGATTGGATGTGGGAAGTGAGAGAGAGAGAAGACAAGGATGATGCTGAAGTTTTTGACCTGAGCAACTAGATGGATGGAGCTGCTATTGCTGAGATGGGGAATGATCCAGGAAGAGCAAGTTTGCGGCACAAAATTAAGAATTCATTACTGGACACGTTACGATTGAGATGTCTGCTAGAAATCCACATGAAGTTCTCAAGGCGACAGTTGGATCTCTGAGTCTGGAGGTCAGGAGCAAGTTCAGGACTGGAGTTACAACTCTGGAAGTCATCAGCAGAGAGAATTTAAAGCTTGAGGCTGGGTGAAATCAACAAGGGAGTGAGTTTTGGTGGAGAAGAGTTAGACTAGATAATCTCTTGATGTTAGGGGGTTAGACCCCTTCCCTAGGCTGTCACAACCCGACCAGTGGACCACAAGAGAATTTTTTTTTTTTTTTTTTGCTGTACGCGGGCCTCTCACTGTTGTGGCCTCTCCCGCCGCGGAGCACAGGCTCCGGAGGCACAGGCTCAGTGGCCATGGCTCACGGGCCTAGCCGCTCCACAGCCTGTGGGATCTTCCTGGACCGGGGCATGAACCCGCGTCCCCTGCATCGGCAGGCAGACTCTCAACCACTGTGCCACCAGGGAAGCCCCACAAGAGAATTTCACAGAGCTCCTGTGCCCGGTTCAACTCCACCTACTTATTAATGCCAACTATGTATAAGACAAAATACTTGGCACTGTTGAGGATACAAAAATGAGAAGTTCAATCCAACACACATCTGTTAGCCACTGCTTTATTCTGGGCACTGCAGGGGATATAAAGATAAGTAATTGAACTAAATCCACAAATGTTTATTAGCACCCATTATATTACAAGGCCTCCAGTGTACTTGTCTCTGGAGGGGTTGCAAAGATGAGTCACCCAACTAAGCAAACATTTATTAGCACCTACTTTATATATATATATATATATATATATATATATATATAGCCCCAAGGGGATAGAAAAATAAGCAGTTGGTTTAATTCAGTAAATACATAATAGTTCCTACTGTGTACATGTCACTTTTTTTTCTTTTTTTTCTGTACGTGTCACTTTGCTAGGTATGTGGGGATACAAAGATAAGCAAGATACTGCCACTGACCTCAAAGTGGTAGCAGATCAGTTTCATCTGTGGTGCCAACTCGGATCGACTGGTAGTGACTGTAGGGCTGTGTTGAGGAGTCTGAGGTCTCATTTGGGCTCAGCAGAAAAGAATGCCACAGTCGATTAGTGATGTCTGCTGGGAGCAAAGGAAGGAGAATGTGGTGAAGGAGAACGTATATGTGGTGGCACATATACCATAGGATGGGCATTACTGGACCATGGGATTGGGGCTCAACAGACTGTCGAAATGGGCAGGGGCCCTACCACAGCTGCTTTCCCATGTATTCCAATCCCTTCTGTGAGCAGCATCTTTAATAGATGGAAAAAGACTTTCATAGTACAGTCTGCACTTCTTGGGACATTCACTAAATAATAGCTATTGGCCAACACTGCTTTCACAAAGCTATTTCCCTTTATTCTCACAGTCCTGGGGAGTAAGCAGGGCAGGTATTTCTATCCTCATTTTACCAATGAGGAGATAAATGCAGAGAGAGATAAAGTAACTTGCCTGAGGTTCCATACTAAGAGCTGGAGCCAGAACCAGACCCAGAACCTGGAATCAGAACCTAAACTACTTGGCTCTGTGTACATGGGAGACAGTCACAACCATCGCTTTAATGTGCACAGGACTTTACAGCTTGCAAAACACTTTCACATCCCTAATCTCATTTCATCCTCCCAGGAACTCTCTTGGGTTAAGTGTTGACACCCCCATTTTACAGCTGAGGAAACTGAGGCTCAAGAGAGGAGGGGAAATAAAATCGGGAGGGCACACTGTCTGATTCCCAGGTCCCATGCTTGGAGGATGGTGGCAGAGAGGAAAGGAGGAAGGCAGGAGGCAGTGTGCTCCCCAGGGGTCTCATTTGGGGAGGGCAGTGGCTGGCTGGGAGCCTCCGATTGTCCCATCTGCAGCTGGAGAGCGTGTGGCTCAACAGCCCTCAGGCCCAAGCCAGGAATCAATCGCTGGCCTCTGCAGAGACAACTTCTAAAGATGTTTTTAATTAAAGTCCAGGAAGATCTATATGTGCAATATCTCCTTGCCTAGCAACGGCACTGGCTCTCACCACCCAGGATGGGGAGAAATGGGACAGGAGGTTTCTGGCGGAGAGAGGTGTCAGAGAAGAACAGAGGCCCTGGCCCTCAGGAGGCGGCCCCATATCTTTCTTTGTCTTTTCCATCAACAAATCACTTAGCAAACATGAGCACCCTTGCTATGCTAAGCCCTGTGCCCACGTGGCAGTGGGTACAAGGGTGACAAATCTACCATCCTGCCCTCAAGGGTCTAGCCCATAGTAGGTGCTCCGTAGATATTGGGTGACTGAATGGAACTGAATTATAAGCCAAAACTGTTTGCTTTCTGCAACTGGCAGAGGAATGCTACTGCAGAAACTTGGAATGTTGCTGTCCCGAACAAACAAGGTGACCGGACTCCTCCACAGAGGGTCCCGTTTAAATGTGGAGAGGATAGAAGAGCCTATGGGACTCCATTAGGGATAGTAGGGGAGTCCCTTCTCTCAGGGGGGCGGATGAGACCCACACACACACTCAAGTGTTGCCTGCCTGGGTGAGTCCGTGGCTACCTCTTTCTGTCCCATTCTATCTCTCTCTCTTTGTCTCTCTATATATCTCTGCCTCTCTTACCCTGATCTCTCTGTCTCTGTCCTAGTTTCTCCCTACGGGTCTGGGTACCTCTGTTTTTCTCACTTTCTCTCTGTCCATCTCTCTGCATCTCTGTCCCTCCGTCCCTTGTTTCTCTGTCTCTGACCCATTTTCTTGCTCCATCTCTCTATGCCTCCTTCTCTGTCACTTGTCTCTGGACCTGCCTCCTCCCCCTCTATCCTCCGACCTCCCCTTCCCGTGCAGCCACTTTCCTGAATCTCCTGTGTATCATTCATCTACATTAGGCTGCCTTGGGTGGGCGGCCGGAAGTGCGGTTGAGGCCAGTCCAGGAAGCTGGCATCGTAAGTGATGAGCAAAGAGGGAGTTGGGAGGGGTGTGGTGAGGGGGGAGTTTGAGAAGGGGCTTGTTTCCTGTGGTTTTTAATTTTTAATAGAAAGCATTCCATGCAGTTCCGGCAGCAGCAGGGGGTGGGACTCATGTTTCATAAATGTTTGAGAAGCTAGATGGGAGTCAAGGGTTTCCCCAGGCACAGCAGGGCGGCAAGGGGAGGTAGGGAAGAGGCAGGATGATAATAATTACCAACATCTTCATAATGATGACGCTTGGTCACCTCAGTTGAGGACTCTGTTCTTTTCCAGAGCGTTTCATCTCCTTCATCTTATTAAGGGGTATCCCTCACCCAGGAGACAGCAAGGGTAAAGTGTTGTCTCCATTTTACGGAAGGGGAACTGAGGCCCAGTCAGGCCGAGTAGTTTTCCCACCGCCACACACAGAGCCAAGGAGAGGGCTGGAAGGAGAACTTGTCTTCAATCCCTGACACCCACTCCACATGACACCACCTTCTCCCTGAGCAGCTGGAGGTCCTGGGGCCCAATTTTGAGCTTCCGTTGGATTTCACAGACAGCAAGGGTTAAAGGGACAAGAAGGGAAAGAATTCTGGCCTGGGAACCAGAGCATGCATTCCAGTTCTGGCCCCATGAAAAACCATGTCAGAAACCAGATAAACTAGAAATGAGGAGTGGGCAAGCCCCCTCCTTCCTGATACTGGTACCCACGGGTCTCCTGTGCAAGGCCAAGGACACAGACCCAGAGATCTTCTGACCATACAGAGAGAGGAGAGAGGAATGAACTCTTATTAGCACCTACTACATACCTGGCTTCACCAGACACTTAAATCCATCATCTCTAATTCCCATAGCACCTCTGAGAGGCAGAGTGGCCTCCTTTAAATTACCAGTGAGGAAACAGGTCAAACAGGGGGAAAGACTTGATTGAGGGCACAGAGTGAGGAAGTGACGGGATTTGAACCCAGGACTCTCTGATGCCAAAGTCCACCCAGTCTCCATGAAGTTGTGAGGGTCATCTCTTTGTAGGCGTGTCCAACTTCTCATGCTGATTTGGTAGCTTGTGTCATCCTTGCTGCTTCCTTCTGGGTGCCAGTCTCAGTACAGGCACAGTGAGTCCAGGAGGGTGACATGCTGGCTACAGTGTTGTGGGTTTGAATCTTTTCCTACCATTTACTAATAACCTAATCTTGGGAAAGTCACTGAGCCTCTCTGTGACTCAAGTTTGCTCACCAGTTCAATCAAAGGCTGGGTCTAGGGCTTCCCTGGTGGTGCAGTGGTTGAGAGTCTGCCTGCCGATGCAGGGGACGCGGGTTCGTGCCCCGGTCCGGGAAGATCCCACATTCCGCGGAGCAGCTAGACCCGTGAGCCATGGCCGCTGAGCCTGCGCGTCCGGAGCCTGTGCTCCGCAACGAGAGAGGCCACAACAGTGAGAGGCCCGCGTACCACAAAAAAAAAAAAAAAAAAGGCTGGGTCTAGGGCATCAGTTCTCAGTCTGGAATGCACTTTAGAATCACTGCAGGAGCTTTTAAAATCCCCTTGCCTCTGCTCCACCCCAAGAGAGCTCTATTAAATTGGTCTGGGATGGGGGCTCAGCATCAGTTTTACTTTAAAGCTCCTAAGAGATTCTAATGTGCAGCCAGGTTGAGAACCACTGGTTTCTGTGCTCTCCAAGGATCAGCCTTTTCATAGCCAACATTCCACATGGAGCCCTGGGCTCTGAGATACTGTTTACCCGAGAATCCTTTGGGCAACCCTTCCTATGCCAGCCTGGAATTAGGCCCTTGATCCTGCATAGCAGGACTGGATGGCAGCACCATGGACAGCAAATGGCTCATTCTAGCCGATCCCATCCCTGCTTCTGGAAGTCTGGACTTGAACCAGCTGCCAGAGAGCGAGAATCCTGAGCCCAGTTGCTTGCTGTTCCTCTGCTCTTCCCTCCCTCTCCTTTCTTTGACTCTTCTCTCATTTGCCTATCTACTTCTCCTACTGATCCCCTCTCCTACGACCTTATAAGGCAAGATACATGTGTGTTTTGACATCATATTGACCTGGGTTTGAATCCTGCCTCTCCTATTTCCTTGCCAGATGAATTTAGCCAAGGGCCCTCCTTGCTGCTGAACAAGGAAATCTATTTGAGTTCTCACAGCGATCCTGAGAGCTTGGTAGTAATATTACCCCCATTTCACAAATGATGAAATTGAGGCAAAAGGGGTTCATTACTAAACTTCACTCAGCCTCCATTTCCTCGTCTGCAAAGTAGAAATCTTAATAGAGCTTACTTCAAGGCTCTATTATATGAATTCCATGAGATACTATACATAAAGGGTTTATTATAGTATGTAGCACAAATAAGTTATTTAATAAACCTAATCTATCATTATCATTGAATAAGGGTATATAATAATGGGTTTCATTATTAATTTACATTGTCACCCTTCACTGTGCGTAGCAGTTTCCTCATCTGTAAAATGGAATTGATGCAGGATTGCTCTGGAGTCGGCTCATATCAGCTCATGAGAGCCAAATATTGATTTTCAGGAGTTTTATGAACCACTTGATACCACATTCATAGCTTGAAATTGGCCATGGTGAGAGTATTTACACCGTAGAAATCAGCAAACACTACGAAGCAGGGAATTCCTCCCTACCCCTCCATCCCCCAGAGCCAATGGTTAAACATTTGCCAGCATGCCACTGCATCTACGTCAGAGAATTGGTGTGAGGACTGAAGGAGAGAATGGCCGTGATGGCACATTGCAAAATGCAAACTGCTGAACTTAGGGGGATGGCACAAGGTGGTCCTACAGCAGCCACAAGCCTGGCACCCTTTTGTCTGCGGATTCTGGGGAGCTGCTGACTTGTGAAGAAGGTGGGGGGCGTGTGGGGCCTTGGGGAATCAGTGGTGAATCACTAACTCTTTGCCATCCCCACGTGTCGGCATTAACTGTAATGGCTGCAATAAAGAATCCCAGATGGGGGAAATGATTCCATCATCCCCGCGGGAGTCCCAGGGATGCAGCCAGGGATAGAGAGAGAGAGAGAGAGAGAGAGAGAGCGCGCTCATCCTTGTCCCTGGGGAGTCACTCAGCCCGACACTGTGCCTTGCCCAGGGGGTGAGGGGAACATGCAGAGGAGAGTGACAGGGAGACCCTCTCTCATAACTGTTACAACAGCTGCTATTTATTGAGCACCCACCATGAGCCTGATGCTTTATGTATCTCTCAGTTTGTCTGTGAGGGAGGCTTGATTGTGCCACTGTATACAGGCATGCAGCGTCTGCTGAGAGGACAACAACCTGTTTATTGAGTTCTTAGTATGGGATAGGCACTGTCCTCGGTGCTGAATACAGAAACCTATTTGAATTCTGAAACCAATCCCAGGAGTTTGGTGGTACTCTCACCCTCATTTCACAAATGAGGAAATTGAGGCCAAAATGGGGTTCATGACAGGCCCAAGGCCAAACTGCTAATAAGCGGCAGAGTCACTGATTGTGATTCAGTACACCAGGCCACCATCCAGAGTCACTGTGTGTGTGTGTGCTGACTCTGGCTCCCAGAGGACTTTGGCCTTAGAGAGTCCTGGGTTCAAATCCCACCACTTCCTCAGTCTGTGCCCTCAGTCGAGTCTTTTCCCCTGTTTGACCTCTTTCCTCACCTGTAATTTAGAGGGGCCCACTCTGCCTCTCAGAGATGCTATGAGAATTAGAGGTGATGGATTTAAGTGGCTGGTGAAGCTAGGCATGTAGTGAGTGCTCAATAGGGTTTATCTCTTTCTCCTCTCTCTGTTTAAGAGGAGGCGCCTAGGATCATGCCCTTGCCCCTGAATAGGAGACCCCTGAGTACCAAGCATCAGGAAGGAGGGGGCTTGCCCAAACCTCTTCCCCAGCTTCTCCAGGCAACTCTGACATGGTTGATGGGGAGCTGGAGCCGCCAAAGAGAGAGGCGCATTGCAGGGCCGGTTTAGGAGGCTGCGGGGGTGGGGTGGGAGACATGGAGAGGGAAATGAGAAATGCAGAAGAGTGAAAAATAAATACACGTGTCTGTCTGGAGTGACCGAGGGCTGGAGGTGGGAGAGGTGGGTGGCCGGCTGGGCTTAGCAGAATTGCTGCAGTAGCACTTCCAGAACCTTACTCATTAGCCAGGCGGTGAACTGGTGTCACCCCCGAGCACGCCGCCCCGCTGGCCCAGAGAGCCCAACCCCCCAAGAGGGCCCTACCCAGAACCTCAGGAGGCCTGGGCCCCATCGCCTCACCATCGGGGCACCCAGAAGAGGGCATCTCCTTGAGGTGAGGTCTGAGTCTCATCCCCCTTGGGTCCTATCCTGAGCCCCCAAGACTCCCTCTTGGGTCTTGCATCTCACACCCTCCTATCTGGAAAGGTTTGGATGGACCACACAGCTTTGCCCATCCTTCCATTCAACCCCTCCCCCACCCCTTCCATCACCCCCACCCTGTGCAGCCTCACATCCCAAGCCCTGCTTTTGTCAAATTGAACATGATGTCAAATTAGAGCCATCTCTGGGACAGGCCGAGAGGAGCTCCCAGTTTAATGAGGCAGTGTCGAAAATCAATAACTTAATTGCCGCTGTTTGATGGACTTTTATCCAATTTATACTCTCCCCAGCAGCCTACGTGCAGAGCATGAGGAGAAGTGTGTGTGTCGGGGGCGGGAACTGTCTGGGCACCCGGGAGGAGGGGCAAGGAGGGCCCCAGGACCCACAGCCAGCTACTTCCAAAGGGAAAGCTGCCTGCTGCTCTTCTGCCTGGGGCCCAAGAGACACTGGCCCCTGAGACCCAGTGAACTCGGCTGTCCTTCTGGGATGCCCACACATCCCCATGGCGGGATGGCGGCGGGGGGGATTAGGATGTGGGAGGAAGGAGGCAGAATTCCCTTGAGAAATCAGGAGGAGCTGGGATGAGTAGGACCCCTGCTTTGGGAGTAAAGTGCCTTGTTTCCAGTGTTAGCTCTAACTCTGTGATGACCTTAATTGGTGAAAATAACCATTTCCACCACCCACTGAGATACTGCTCTGAGTTCTGCATTGGGAGTTTAAAATGTGTTCCCTCATGAACCAAGGACTAGGACTGTCCCCATTTTGCTGGTGAGGAAACTGAGATGCAGAGAGGCTGTCTTCCCTTGCCAGAGTTTTACAGCTGGGAACCACCAAAGGGAGATTTGAATCCAGATCTGACTCCATGGTCATGCTCGTGCCACTGGGAAGGCCCCAGGTCTGGAAGCGGGTTGGGGCTTAATGTGGGGATGAGGACTGTGAGGGGATTGGCTTCAGTGACCTCCGGCCTAGGTCTCCTTTCCCAGCTTCTCTGGGAGTGGGGAGCGATGGGGGGAACAAGCACAGCGGCCCCAGCTGACCCCTGTCTCGCTTGGTCCCCCGGGCCCAGGCACGTCGGTGATGCAGGTGATGGCCTCGGATGCGGATGACCCCACGTATGGCAGCAGCGCTCGACTGGTGTACAGCGTGCTGGATGGCGAGCGCCACTTCACCGTGGACCCCAAGACCGGTGAGGGGCGGGGCCGGGCCGAAGGGGCGGAGCCGGGGCGGAACCAGAGGCGTGGTGCAAGGGGCGGGGCCGGAGGGGGCGGGCGGAAGTCTCTCAGCGTTCCAACCAACAGTGCTGAGGTTAGGACAGAGGACACCGAGGCATCTTTCTGGCTCCAGGAGACCCCAGGGTCGCGGAGAGGGAGGGCGGCCAGGTAGGAAGAGAGAAGGACCGAGGAGCAGAAAAAAAAATAGAGTGGGGGGCGCCTGCAAGACTGGTGCGGAAACAAAAGGGCAGGAGGCTATCACTATGGGCCCCCTGAAAGGGCTTCGGAGGTCTGGACTCAGTGGTCCCTCTTGCCATTGGAGCTAAACTGAAGCAGGCGTGTCCGCAGCCCAGACGCGGTCGGTCATGGTCATAAGTGTCGCTGGGGGCCGGGGGTAAGGGGGGACGGCCGTCGGCCCGTGAAAGGCACCTTTTCGGCAGTTACGGAGGCTGTTCAGGTGGCAGTTGTTAAGGATCTGGTGGGAAGACCGAGGCTGAGACCATTAGGGAAGGATGGCTTCTTGACTTCCTTGCCCTCCCCCCCAGCACCAAGCAATGGTGCAGCGCTCCCACGCACCGTCCCCCACGTCACTCACCTGAGTACATCTCTGAGGGGCCTCGTGAGAGTGGCAGGGAGAACAGAGGCAGGAGGCTGAGGCTCAGAGAGATGAAGTGGTTCACTCAAGGTCCCACAGCTGGGAGCGGCTGCCGATGACAAGGGCATCTCTCACTGTCCCAGGGACTGGAGAAGGCAGGGGATGAGACATCAGACACCACAGAATGTTCATCAAATGCCTTCATGGGGCTCACAGCCCAGGGGGTCAGGGGTACAGGCATCTGTGTGGGCAATTAGGATGCAAGTTTCTTGGAGGAGGGAGCAGCAATCTCTAAAGGATAAAGTGTTGGCCAGACCGAGATTCAGAGAAGGGCATTCCAGGCAGAGGGCATGGTGCAGGCAAAACTGGGAGGAGGAGAACAGCCTGAGGCATGAGGGGAATTGTAAGCAACTCAGGACTGGAGAAGAGGCTTGTTGAGAGGTAATGCAGTGAGGCTGGCAGGGGCCTGACTGCCCCCTGTAAGGCGGGCTGAAGCACTTGGATTTTATTCTAAGGGTAGTGGGGTGGGAGGGTGTTTGATGGATTTGGGTTTGGGGGTTTTGTGTGTGTTTGTTTTGTTTAGGGGGAGGGGTTGAGGATTCCAGTCTATAATTGCATTCTCTTACACATAATATCCGCATTATTTTTTTTCTCCTTGTGAAACTAAGACGTTTTAGAAAACATTCAAACATTAAAGAAATGTTTTTTAAAAGAGACGAAGGAAGGAAGGAAAAAAGGGCTTCCCACCCTCATCCCCAGTAATTGCAACCCCAAAGGTAGCCACTTGGTATATATATCCTATGAGACCTTGAACTCATTCACTTGAAAAATATAGAGGTTTTTTTTTTTTTTTTTTTTTTTTTTTTTGCGGTACACGGGTCTCTCACTGCTGTGGCCTCTCCCGTTGTGGAGCACAAGGCTCCGGACGTGCAGGCTCAGAGGCCGTGGCTCACGGGCCCAGCCGCTCCGCGGCACGCGGGATCCCCCGGACGGGGGGCACGAACCCGCGTCCCCCTCATCGGCAGGCGGACTCCCAACCACTGCGCCACCAGGGAAGCCCCCGAGTTTCTTCTTTTTTTTTAATAATACATTTCCAGGTTCAAAATTCAAAAAGTCCAAATTTGTATTTAGTGGAAATTCTTCACCCCTCTAGTCCCCCAGCCACCCAATCTGTATCCCCAAGGCAACCAATGTAATTTTCTTGTGTATCTTTCCAGAGCTATTCTGTGCAGGTACAAGAAAATAGGTACATGTATTTTTTTTTTTTTACACAAATGGTAGCTATAAACACACACTATACACACTGCTTGCCTTTTTCGCTTAACAATACATCTTGCAGATTATTCCGTATCAGTACATAAAGAGCTTCATCATTCTTTTATTTAACAGCTGTTGTGGATACACTAAAATTTATTTCGCCAGTCCCCTACTGATGGACACTTACGCTGTTCCCAATCTTTTTCTACCATGAACAGTGTTACAGTGCATAACCTCATACATAGATCATTTTGTGCTTGTGTGAATGTATCTGCAGGATAATTTTCAGGAAGTGGAGAAGCTGGGTCAAAGAGCATAGTGTGTTTGGAATCTGGATAGATAATGAGGAAATGTACCAGATTACACTCCTGAAGACCCGATTAGGAGAGAGCCTGTTTTCCTTCCCCCTCACCAACACTGTGGACTCATTGATGACTTTTAAGCAGGGAAGTGACATGCTCAGGTTTTCATTTTAACAAGATCCCTCGGGCTGCCACTGTACAGCATGGCTCAGAGGCAGGAACTGAATTCAGGGAGACCCAGGAGCCTGGAGTGCCCAGCAGAGAGCCCCGAAAGACAAAAGCCAAAGCCTGCGCCCTTTCTCAGCACCCACCCAGACTCCGTAACCTGCTTCATCTAGTTAGGGAGCCAGAGGTGATACGGGATTGGTAGAGAGGGTTAGTTGAGATACTGAGGAGGGAGAGTGAGGGATGACAGTGAGATTCTGCAAAGGGCAAACCTTGGAGGCCTGGGTGAATGTACAGGACTATATTCAGGGAGGAATCTGGGGGTTCCTAACTTTGGAACCTAGGATGGGAAGGGGCACCACCTACAGAAACAGAAGGAGGAACGTGGATTAAGAAAACTGTCTAGGGACAGAGGAATTACTGAATGTGTTCCAGGATCTGATATAGAGCTAATTAATTCCATTTTAACTATATTGGTTTTAAGATGAGAGAAGAGGAGGAAAGAAACATCTAGAATGGGCCATCTGAAATATGGGCCTAAAGCTCCAAGAATGGTTGAGGCTCTTTAAGCTTTGGTTTCCCCACGTACACAACAGAGATAATAATACTCATCTCACATGATTGTTGTGAGGATCCAATGGGAGAGTTCATTCGTTCATTCAGCAACTCTTTATTGAGTCCTGTACATGCCCAACTCTGCTGTAGGCTCTAGGAAGGCAGCAGCAGGGAAACCCAACACCCTACCCTCATGGAGCTTTTATTTAAGTAGGAAATACAGAAAATAAGCACATAAACATACAGCATAATGTGGAGTAGCAATGAGTGCTAGGAAAACACATAAACAGGGTAAGAGAGTAGACTTAGATGAAGAAATCAGGACAGGCCTTTCTGGGGAGGTGATGTTGGGACTGAGTCCTGAATGAAGTGAGGGTGTGAGCCACTTCGTATCTAGGAGAGATACTGACATGCTCAGTGCAATACGTGGTACATAAACGTAAACCAGGGTGATGATGGGGATGATGATGATGGCAATGATGATGACGATGATGATGATGAAGCCTTCGTCCATTCAACCTGAGGAGGTGAGGTCCTTAGAGTTGATCAGCTTTAAGGTGGGGAGGAAAAGACAGAACACAGAAATAAGGGAAGGGCCAGGACTGAGTCTGGGAGGTGACAGGGGTGGGCAGATGAAGCGTCAGACTCCAGAGTGAGGAGGATGGCCAAGTTCTCAGAAAGAACATCCCCCACTGCAGAGAGTCGGGAGGAGGGTGGCCAGCGGGAGGCCATGGAGCCTGGGAGAGCAGAAACAGTTCTCAAGAAGCCAGAAAGTGGGCACCAGGCAAGGTAAGTGAAGAAACACAAACAGGGTCCTTGTTTCTAGGGTCCTTCAACTTTCTCTGTTTGGAAGGGTCTTTGTAGACGTTGCCCAGGAAGGACCCGATCTTTCCTCCCCTTTCCTTCGGCCCCGTGGTAGGAGCCACCCTGGTGCCATTTCCAGCCCCAGCTTCATTTCCCCAGCCAGGAATATTCCGCTCATGCGGGTCTATATTTAGCAGCTGCTGCGAGGTACAGCCTGTTCTCGCTGTGCAGATAGCAGGGAGCAGAACCGGAACCGGGTCTGTGAGGAAGGTGTGAGGGAGGGGAAGGCGGGGCGCCACGAGGCTCGCGCCAGAGGAAGAATTACCTTGTGTGCTTTAAAAGCCAGGCCTGCCCGCAGACCCCCAACAGGGAAAACAGGGATGGCATTTGCGGGCTCATGAGGCGTCACTTGGGCTCCAGGACCCCTTCTGCAGCATTTGGAGGGGACGGCGGGGGCGGGGAGGACAACAGCTAGAACTGGGGCGACCGGTGAGGACAAGGCTGTGGGTTGCCGGGGCCAGGTTCTCATGACCAGCCCCCGCTCACCACCACCCCAGCAAGAATAGAAAGCCTCTCTCTCTCTCAGAGACTTCAAGATATCTGCTGAAAAGTCTCAATTGAGCCAGAGATGTTTGCTTTTCCTGGGAGGGAATGAAACTAACCTTTGTAAGTGCCAGATCCTGATCAGGATGATGTACTAGATCTGGTTTCTGCCTTCGTGGTGCTTTTGTTCCAACAGAGAAGCCAAATACAAAGAGACAACTACACCCAGGCTGCAAGAGGCGGGCAGAGGGTCTGTGGTTGTAGGTCAGTAAGTCAAAATGTTTATCGAACACCTACTATATGCCAGACCCTATAGATAAGATGATGGATGGACAAGACCAGCATGAATCTCAGCCCTTGTGGAACTGATTTATGAGGTCCTCAACCCAGGACTTGAGGAGGGGGAATCATCAAGGCATCTCCAAAATGTGGTACCTGCTGCTGGAAGCTTTGTCTCATTTAACCCTCTTAACAGCCCTTCCAGCTGGATTTCCCCATTTGACAGAATAGGAAACTGAGGCTCAGAGAGAGTTAAGAACTTGTCCGAGGTCAGATAACATATAAATGGTGGAAAGAAGGCTTGAATCCATACCTGTCTGACTCCAAAGTCCTTCAAAATCCCAAAGTGCCTCTTATCTGACTCTGTGTAGCCCTGGCACATAGTAAGCCCTCGGTAAGGGTCTAATAAATGGGTCAGTGAATGAATTTTCAGAGCCAGATGGTTTAAGAACAACTTCATCAGCTGATTTGGGAATTTTCCCCCAGGCCCCCCAGGAGGGCACCAGCCTCCAATATGCTTCTCCCAGCATCAGGAGTGGGAAGTGGAACAGAGTAGATAGCAAACTATGCCATCAGTTCCTGCCATCCCTGAACTGGCCTCTTAGTAAAGTGACTGTGCTGGGGAGAGGAGGGGTCTATGTCCCTGCCCTTTGAATCTGGGCCGCCATATGACTTGCTTTGGGCCAAAGCATGTAGCAGAAGTGATGTTCTGCAAATTCCCAGATTAGGCCTTAAGAGACCTTGCAGCTTTCACTCCTCTCTCCTGGAACATGGGCCTGAGACTACCATATAAGGAAGCCAGCCCAGCTCAATGGAGGATGAGAGAGGTCTGGCCAATAGCCAGGGTCAACTGCCAGGCAGGTACATGAGGCTCTCTTGGACCTTCCAGCCAGATGACCCTGCAGTGAAACGCAGCTGTGTGAGTGAGCCCCAAAGAGGGACGATTTCTCTGTTAACCTATCTACCGCTATATGACAAACCATCCCCAAACATGGTGGCTTAAACAGCACCCGATTTATTAAGTGTCACAATTCTGTGGGGTGGATGGGCAATTCTTTTGCTGGGGTCACTCCCATGGCAACAGTCAGCTGGCAGGTCAGCTAGGACAGCTGGCATGGCTGGGCCTGCCACGTGGCCTTTCATCCTGGCCTTCACAGCACAGTGGTCTCAGGGTTCCAAGAGGACAAGCCCCAGTGCACAAGGGCTTATCAAGCCTCTGCTTTTGTCACACTTGCTAATGTCCCATTAGCCAAAGCAAGTCCCACGCACGGCCAAGGCCAGAGTCAGTGTGGGAGGGGATGACCCAAGGAAGTGGATCCTAGCAGGCATAGTTCATCAGGAGTTTTCACCATAGCAACCTGTCACTGGGTGTGACCCCAGGAACAGGGTCCAGAGGCAGCATGGCCTCAGGGTACCAACCTCCTAGTTGCCCAGAGATGGCCTCTAATCACACACTCAATACGGCTTCATGACCTGTTTCCAGGTAAGAAGACTTCAGTGTCCCCAGTTCCCCTGGAGCTGGAAGTGACAGGGCAGCCAGGAGGCCGGCCACATAAGCATGGCTTCTCACCCACAGGAGTACACCTCAGCCAGACCCCTGCTCCGAGCCCCACTCAGAGTGAGGGTTGCTGAGCTTTTGGTCCACAAGCTCATAGATGTACAGCGGCCCCGATCCCATCACCAGCCTCCGCATCAGTGAGATCCTAGGTGTAAATGACACGCACAAAGCTTAGCACGTAGTAAGTGTCCAACTGGCCCGCACCCCTCCTGCCTTTCTGCCTGGCTCACACCGGGAGCCCTCTAGTCTCTGGCCCGGTGATCACTCCCCCGTCAGTCCATCTGCCTGCCCTCTCCTTCCTCCCTCCCGCCCTCTTTCCCCACCCCTTGCTGTCCGTCTGCCTCTCTGGTGTCCCTGAGAAGCTCTGTTCACGCTGCCCTTGCTGTTCTTCGTCTTGCTTTCTCCCCCTCTTTCTCTCTTTCTGTTTCTCTCCAGGTCTCTGTCTCTCTGTGGATCTCTGTCTTACTGCCTCCTCCTGCGTGTGTGTATTTCTCTCTGGCTGTACTGCTCCCCTCTTTCTTTCTCTCTTTCTCTGTCTCTGTGGGCCTCCCTTTCCCTCTCCTCCCCTCCTTTCCCTTCCTCTTCGCCTCTGAGTGCATGGCTCTCTGTCTCTTTCCCCTCTAACGCTCACTAGATTGCCCTCTGTCTGTCTCTTGCTTCTCTCTCTCTTCTTCCCTCTCTGCCACCTTCAGCCTTCTTCCTCTCCTCTCTTTTCCCTTTCTGCTCTTTCTCTCCTTCCAGCCCCCCAGGGGAGAGGACATGACAGGCCCGCATTCCCAGTACAGCTCCTGCTGTCCAGGACTGCAAACACTCAACTAAGAGACCAGCCAAGGCCTTGGGCCCCACCCTCATCCCTAGAAGGGCAACCCTCTGACAATCCCAGTGTTGTGGTGCAGCACCAGGGGGACAGGACAAGGGGCCTGCTGCGTGATTGGAAGCATGTCTTGCCTGATGAGGACTGAGACAAGCACGGGGGCTATCTCATGAGCCGAGACAGGACCACATAAACAGCATTGCTCTGTCAGAGGCCTGGGCTCTCCCCTTGTACCTGGTGGTGGTGCGGGGGGCGGATACCAGGCAGGCTGGGCAGGGACCCTCCGTCCTTACAGTGGTCCAGCAGAGCAGTCCACAGCATGGATTCTGGCCCCAGAGTGCCTGCTGGAATCCTGACTGCGCTTTCTACATGTGTGCCCTTGGGCCAGTACTTAACCTCTCTGTGCCTCCATCTCCTCATCTGTAAACTGGGTATAATCACAGCACCTTCCTCCTAGGGGTGTTGAGAAGATCAAATGAGGCAGTTCACTCAGATGCACATCAGTGTCAGGTATTGTTGTTATTGTCACATGCAATCCTCATGAGATGAAACTCTGAACCAGTGGTTCTCAACTGATTTTGTCCCCAGGGACCATTGGACAGTGTCTGGAACTAAGGTTGGGCAGGGAGGGTGCTGCTACCAGCATCTAGTGGATGGAATTATCCTGCCCAAAATGTCCATGGTACCAAGTTGGAGAATCTTGTTCTTTAGGGAGGTATTGTGATTGTCCCATTTTACAGATAAGGAAACTGAGGTTCAGAGAGGGGAAGGGATTTGCTCAAGATCACATGGTCAACAAACGGCAGATCTGGGGTTTATCCCAAGTTCATCTGCTTCCAAGTCTCCCCTGCCCTTGGAAAGACCAGTCCCGGCTGAGGAGGGGTCAAGAGGGAGCTTACTGAGGAGTCTTGAAGGCTTCTGATAGAGAGAGAGAGACACACACACACTCCAGCCTCTCCTCCCATTCCGTTGCCTTTATTGGCATCTAGAGGCTGTCTGGGGACATCAGGAGTGAGAGGTTGGGCATTATGGGGCGCATCATGGGGCTGCTGGTGCATGACTCCACCTGGCGCTCAGGCCCTGGGCACCACCTGTCACCACCTGGTGCTCGCAGGTTGGAGCGGGTCGGGGGGGTGGGGGGTGGGAGGGGGAGGCTCTGAATGGCTCATCCACTTCCCCCTCCCCCCTGGTCTCCCACTGGCAGGGAGGCAAGAAGCCCAGCCTTCCCCTGCACAGAATCAAGCTTGTGGCCGCCCCGACTCCTGCCGCCCCTCCCCCTGCTTCTGTTAACAGCTTGAAGGATTGTCTGATCAGCGATTAGCTGGTGCCTGGACAGAGAATCTAGGGCCAGGCCTGAGAGGAAGGGGCTGGGGCCCCCAGGGCAGGGGGATGATTTAATCGTGGAGGGGTGTGCCGGGGGGAATAAGTGTGTGCAGTAGCTATGCGTGTGACCTCATGTGTGTTACGTATGTAGTACGTGTGTGAGACATATCCGTGTTTGTGTGCACGTAAGTGTGACTCCATAGTGAGTGTGTCTGAGGGTGGGTGTGAGTCCAGTTCATTTTGTTAAACACTCACCGAGCTGCCACTCCGGGCCTGGCTCTGGGCTGAGCGCCACTGACCCAGAGACAAATCAGACACAGGCCAGGCTCATGCAGAGAATTATTGCAGGTTCCCCCTACATGGGAAAACCGAAGCCCCAAAAGTGGGATCGGTAGCCCAGGGGGGTCACACAGTGCCTGGTTCTAGTCCCTACGCCTCTTTTTAGTAAACCAAATAGTCTATATTCTATTGCTTTTGTGTTGCGTGTGAGTGTGTGTGTGTTTGAGAGTGTGTGTTAGTATGTGTGTATATAAATGTGTGTGTATGTGTACGAGTGTGCAAGGGTGTGTTTTAAAGTGTGTATCTGATAGTTGTGTGTATTTGTGAATCTGATAGTTGTGTGTACGTGTATGTGTGAAAGAGTAGTGTGTGTGTGAGTGTGTGTGTAGCATAGAATCTGTGTGAGTCATCTGTGAGCATATCTATAGAAGCACGTGTGTGTGTGTGTGTGTGTGTGTGTGTATGTGGTGGCTGCTGGGCCCCACACCTGCACAGCGGCCATATCCGTGTCTTCTGCATCAGCCACTTCCCACCTGAACTTGAACGAGCCCGGCCTCTACCTGGGGAGGGGTCTCCATATCAGCTGGCAGCTGGCAGCGAGGCATCCCTGGCCTCACCCTCCCTCATCCACAGGCGTGATCCGGACGGCCGTGCCTGACCTTGACCGCGAGAGCCAGGAGCGCTACGAGGTGGTGATCCAGGCCACAGACATGGCGGGCCAACTGGGCGGCCTCTCCGGCTCCACAACTGTCACCATCGTGGTCACCGACGTCAACGACAACCCGCCCCGGTTCCCGCAGAGTGAGTGAGGCCTTCCCAGAGGGAGGAGGCAGATCCGTGTGTCTGTCTGATCATCCCTCCAAGCCACCCACAGACCCCAAGCTGCCTTGTAGGCTTCCCGCCATAGAGGGACTCCCCCATCGGTCTGTGTCCGTCCATCCGAGTCACCCACTTACCCCCTGCCCCTCCAACCACGCTTCTTGCAGGGGATGGCCTCAAAGTTGTCTGATTTTCCATACATCGAAGTAACGCGGTTACCTTCCCACCCCTCACCTTGCTTCCTGCCAAGAGTGAGCCCCTGTCTGTCCACCCACCCCGACTGGCCCTTGCACACACCCCTGTCCTGCTTATTGTGCGTGTGATCTGCTACTGACTCAAGCTTGCAAAGGGACATTGGAGGTGGGAGGACAGATACAAGGATATCTTAGGGATATAGACAGAGGCTGCAGCCATGCCCAAGCCGAGTGACACCTATAATTGTGCATGGAGATGCCAAGGTCTGGAGTGACAGGTCTTATCCTTTTCCTCTGAGCCTGGAGGGCAGGATTCTGTGCTCCTGAACTAGGAGGCCTTTCCACTCTCTGCCTCCCCAGGCACAACAGGGTGGAGGCGGCTTCTCTGACTCAGCCCCCAACCTCCCCATCAGCCCAGCCAGCCCCTCTGTCCCAGGTTCAGGCTGAGCCGCGTGAGAAGCCGCCGAAGCTGGCAGAGACTAAATGCCGTGGGGAGCTGGGCTGATTCCTATCGGGCAGGTCATTACTTGAGGTCTGCTGCTCTCACATTAGGCCCCGCCACAGGGGACTGACCCCCAAGAGATAAGGGAATCCAATCCCTTAGCTGAGAGCACATCGCAGCCTAAGCGCCTCAGTCCAGACGCACAGCGGGGTGGGCAGAGCCGGCCAGCCAGCTCCACGTCGTTGCCAGGGAGCCTGGTAGGGCAGCCGCCCCCAGCCACTCCTCCAGCCCAGCCCCACTCACCGATGGGAAGCTTCAAAGCACTGTGTGGAGGGGCGGGGACCACCCAGTCTTCTGCCCAGTTGTGTGATGCTCTGTGCCAGCCCTGAGCCGGAAGGGGTGGGGCACAGCAGAGGGGCCAGGGTCCCCCAGAAGACTCCTGTTCATTCATTCACGTACTCCTTCCTTCTTTCTTTATTGTGAAATACACACACAAACAGAAGTGCGTAAAAGAGAAATGTCCAGTTCGACAAATAATGACAAAGCAAACACTCCTGTAACCACCAGCCAGGACCCCAGAAGCCCCCAAAAGCCCTTTCTCTTTTTTTTTCCCATCCAGCTATTCCTTTATTTTATTTTTTTTAACATCTGTGTTGGAGTATAATTGCTTTACAATGGTGTGTTAGTTTCTGCTGTATCACAAAGTGAATCAGCTATACGTATACATGTATCCCCATATCCCCTCCCTCTTGTGTTTCCCTCTCACCTTCCCTAACCCACCCCTCTAGGTGGTCGCAAAACACCGAGCTGATCTCCCTGTGCTATGCGGCTGCTTCCCACTAGCTATCTATTTTACATTTGATAGTGTATATATGTCCATGCCACTCTCAAGCCCTTTCTTGATCATAACTTCTCCCCGCAAACCCTCCTCTGGAGTTAACTTCCATCTGCTTTTGTGATCATCTCCTTGCTTTTCTTTTGTCTTTTCTTTTTTCTTGAAGTATAGTTGATGTATAATATTATATAAATCATAGGTGCACAATATGGTGATTTGCAAGTTTTAAAGGTTATACTCCATTTATAGTTATTACAAATTATTTGCTACATTCCCTGTGTTGTACAATATATCCGTGTAGCTTATTTTAAACCTAATAATTTGTACCTCTTAATCCCCTCCTCCTATCTTGCCCCTTCCTCCTTCCCTCTCCCCCTTGGTAACCACTGGTTTGTTCTCTATATCTGTGAGTCTGCTTCTTTTTTGTTATATTCACTAGTTCGTTATATTTTTAAATTATTTATTTATTTATTTATTTTTGGCTGTGTTGGGTCTTCGTTTCTGTGTGAGGGCTTTCTCTAGTTGCGGCGAGCGGGGGCCTCTCTTCATTGCAGTGCGCGGGCCTCTCACTATCGCGGCCTCTCTTGTTGCGGAGCACAAGCTCCAGATGCGCAGGCTCAGTAGTTGTGGCTCCTGGGCCTAGTTGCTCTGTGGCATGTGGGATCTTCCCAGACCAGGGCTCGAACCCATGTCCCCTGCATTGGCAGGCAGATTCTCAACCACTGCGCCACCAGGGAAGCCCTGTTATATTTTTTAGATTCCACATATAAGCGATATCATACAGTATTTTTCTTTTTCTGTCTGACTTATTTCACTTAGCATAATGCACTGTAAGTCCATCCATGTTGCTGCAAATGGCAAAATTTCATTCTTTTTTATGGCTGAGTAGTATTTCATTGTGTATATATATACCACATCTCCTTTATCCATTCCTTTAGGGTTGATTCACCCATGTAGGCATCACCTAACATAGTTTAATTTCATGTCTTTTAACCTTATCTAAATGGAGCCACACAATACAAATGATTTGTGTCTTGCTTTTTTTGTCTCTCAAAATTATGTTTGTGAAATCACACGTTGTTGCTTGTAGCTATAATTTATTCATTTTCACTGCTATATAGTATTCCATGATTTATCTATTCTCCTGTCAGTGGACATTTGGGTTGTTTCCAGTTTGAGGCTATTATAGAGGATCCTGCCTTGAACATTGTTGCATGTGTCCTAGTGCCATTTTGCATACATTTCTCTAGTGTACAGAGGGGCAGAATAAACTCATCTTCAATTTTACTAAGTAAAGCCAAATTGTTTTCCCCCACGAAGAAATGCATGTGTCCATCGTACCATATCCTCACCGACAGTTGGTCCTGTCAGATTCCTTCATTTGTGTTAATCTGGTGAGTGTATACTAGTATCTATGTTGCTTTTCATTCATTCACTCACTAGTCACTCACACATCTCATTTATGTGACAGCCTGGTGTTCTGCCAGGCACCGTGAATGCCTGATGAATAAGGGATGTGGTCCCTGCCTTGCCGGAGCTCACACCCCTGAGGGAGGGAGGGGGAGAGAGAGAGAGGGAGAGAGAATAAACAGAAAATGATAGGGAAATGCACTAATCCTTACAATGGGATGAGCTTGGGGGCCCTAGACACACAGGAACAGAGCCTGGAGGTCTGGGAAGCTTCCCTGTTGGAGGTAATACTCAGTGAGATTAAAAAAGAGTAGGAACAGGGGAGGTGAAGGCAGAGAGGAAAATAAAGAGAGGGAATGTCTAGAGGCAGGACAGAGCAAGTCATCCTTAAGGAATTACAAGGACTTCAGCCAGATTGAAGCTTAAGTTAGGGTAGGCGGTTGGGGGCATGAGGCTGCAGAAGTCAGCAGGGGCCAGGCAGCAAGCACCTTGCAGGGCAGGCCAAGGGGCTTGTACAACTCCATCCCAAGGGCAGCGGTGAGCTATGGCAAGGATTAACACAGGGGAGCGGCGAGGTCAGCTTGTGTTAAAGACCCCCAACCCCGGCTGTTTATGTGACAGTGAATCAGAGGCAGCCACTCCACACAAGGGTATCCAGACCAGAAGGGGTCCCAAGAGACACATCCCCATCTCCACAACCCCTGCTGGCCCATCATTTAGCAAATCACCCTCTCCTTCATCTCGGCTCTGGGAGGAGAGCAGGGAGCTGTTTGCGTCCCACCTGACCCTCATTCCTTCCGGTTTCCCCCTGCTTCCCCACCTTCTCTGGCCACAATGGTCATCTTGCCATTCTTCAAACATGCCAGGCATTGCACCCACCTCAGGGCCTTTGCACCTGCTGTTCCCTCTGTCTAGAATGCTCCTTCTGAAATATATCTGCTTGACTCACTCCCTCACCTCCCTCAGACTTTTGCAGAAATGTCATGTTTTCCTCAATTGCCCTATGTAAAACTCCACACACCTTCATCATCACTCCCATTTCCCTTCCCAGCTTTATTTTTCTCCGAAGTACCATTTGACCTACTGTTTTACTGATGTGATTGTTTAGTGTCTTTCTCCTTCCATTAAGAGGAAAGCACTGTGAGCCCTGGGATTTGGGTCTGTTTTGCTTGTTGCTGGAACCCCAGTGCGTAGAGCTGCATCTGGGACATCATAGATACTCAATAAATATGTGGAAATGAAGGAACCAATATCATTAACATCAACAGCAACAAAAAATCAGCAAGAAGCCCCACTGTTCTAATGCAATTTGTTCCATTTATTGGGTAGCTACCAGGTGCTAGGCCCTATGCTAAGCAATTGACATGCATCATCATGTGAGTTAATGGCAGGATGAACAGTGCTGTTAGGAAGGCACTGTTATTATTCCCATTCTACAGATGAGGAAAACCAAAGCTTGGGATTACACAGCTGGGACTGACTCTAGAGCCTTAGCCTTGATCACTGTGTTCGTCTGTCCCTTCACTGGGCAGATGGGGACACTGAGTCCCAAAGAGCTGCAGGCACTTTCCCAAATCAATCAGAGAATAAAGCCAGGGTGAGAATTAAAACCCTCCTCTTTGCACTGCATCCCACATTTCTGCAGAGGACGCACCTCTCCCAGCATCAGTCCTGGCCAAGCAGGGAGCGCCTTTAAGACACTGCCCTCCAAGGAGCCCATCTGAGACACCCCCCCTCCTCTCCCCTAGCACTGGTGGGAGCTGGGGGAGGGGCTGCCACTCCATCCCTGCTCACAGCTGTATCCCCTACAGAGATGTACCAGTTCAGCATTCAGGAGTCGGCCCCCATCGGCACAGCTGTGGGACGCGTGAAGGCCGAGGACTCAGACGTGGGCGAAAACACAGACATGACTTACCACCTCAGGGAGGAGAGCGGCAGCGGCGGCCACGTGTTCAAGGTCACCACAGACAGCGACACTCAGGAGGCCATCATCGTAGTGCAGAAGGTGCGGGGGCTGCCCCAGGAGGGATGGGGGAGGCAGGCCCCAGGGCAGCAGGGTCAGGGGGGCCGTTGAGTGGCCAAATATCCCCACCCCACTCCACTCCAGGGATTAAGTCTCTCCGGAAACTCTGGACCAACCTGGGAAGACGCTGATGGTGTCATTCCCATTTTACAAATGGGAAAATGAAGCACAGAGAGGTTAAGTGACTTGTCCAAGGTTGCACAGCTAGTTGTCAACAGCCAGGATTCAATCCAGATTTGAATCTGTGCTCTTCAACACTATGCTGAGCCAGTTCAAGTTCATACCAGGCCCTTCACACTCATTGTTTCCTTTAATCCTCATGTTTCCCTCTGAAGGAAATACATTATGCCCATTTTTACAAGCGAGAAAACAGAGGCTCAGAGAGGTAAAAGGGCTTGCCCAAGAGCACACCTGTAAAGGGTAGAGTGGGATTTGAACCCAGGTCTGGTGAGCCCAAAGTGCTTTCCGTCCTGAGTCTAACAGCCTCCTCACCCACTGGCCAGCCTGGGAACCAGAAGCTAAAACAGCAAAGTCAGCAACCCCTAGGGAAAGCGGACGGAGGTCAAATAAAAAAGCAAAAATCCATCTTCTGGGACTTGGTCACGGGCTTGGCAACTCAGGGCTGCGCAGGCCTTTGAGCCTGTCCGCTCCAACCCTGCTGTCCCAGGGAGGTCTAAATCCCCTGCCCTGGCCCACAAATGGTCATAGGCCTTTGTACATGCCCGGGGATGGGATGCTCACTCCCTGCCATTGCCCAGCTCTTCCTCCTCCCATTCAGCCAGAATCCGTCTCCTTAAATCTGCTCCTATCAGCCCAGGTTCTGCCCTCTGGGACCCACAGAAACATCTGCCCCCCGACGGCCCTTCATTCACTCAATAAGCAAACTCTCTACCTGGCCTTGAGGGCTTGAGGACAGAGAAAACTCCCAGTTTCTTCAACAAGGATAATAATATAATACGAATACTTACAATGAGTGTTTACAGTGTGCCAGGAGTCCTTCCACTGCTTTCCATGTATTAACTCATTTAATCCCTACAATGACCCTCTGAAGTACTATTATTGCCCATTTTATTTTTATTTATTTTTATTTTTTTTTAAATTAATTAATTTATTTTTTTTTGCTTTATAACAAATTTAATCAGTTATACATATACATATGTTCCCATATCCCCTCCCTTTTGCGTCTCCCTCCCACCCTCCCTATCCCACCCCTCCAGGCGGTCACAAAGCACCGAGCTGATCTCCCTGTGCTATGCGGCTGCTTCCCACTAGCTATCTACCTGACGTTTGGTAGTGTATATATGTCCATGCCGCTCTTTCACTTTGTCACAGCTTACCCTTCCCCCTCCCCATATCCTCAAGTCCATTCTCTAGTAGGTCTGTGTCTTTATTCCTGTCTTACCCCTATGTTCTTCATAACATTTTTTTTTCTTAAATTCCATATATATGTGTCAGCATACAGTATTTGTCTTTCTCTTTCTGACTTACTTCACTCTGTATGACAGACTCTAGGTCTATCCACCTCATTACAAATAGCTCAATTTCATTTCTTTTTATGGCTGAGTAATATTCCATTGTATATATGTGCCACATCTTCTTTACCCATTCATCCGATGATGGACACTTAGGTTGTTTCCATCTCCGTATTGCCCATTTTATAGATGAGAAACTGAGGCCCTGAGAACTTCAGACATTTGCATCCAAGGTCATGCATCTTACAGAGCAGTTGTAGGGCTATGGGTCTGGGCAGTCTGGCTCCAGGATCCACCCTTTTAAGCATTAAGTGGTTTTCAGTCTTCTGACCTCCATTTGTTCTCACTGTAAGATGAGCCCATTTCACAGATGGGGAACTGGAGGCCCAGAGAAGCCCAGCATCACACAGCAACAGAATCAGGCCCCAAGCCCAGCCTGGGGACCCCAGCACAGCATTTGCTCTCATCCACAGTGCTGCCTCTATCCTGCCCCCCTCTCCTCCCTGGCTCTTGGGCCCCCCTCCCGCCTGCTCCAGCAGTGGCGCCCGAGGTGCCCCTGTGGAGTCAGTGCTGGCTCAGGGAGCAGAACCCCCGCCTGATTGATGGCCTGGCTCCAGAGCCCATCGCTCACTCCCAGACCAGGCCCGCGCCTGCCTCCCTGCATCCTGATTTCCCAGGCAACAGGATGGAGGAAGGAGGTAGGAGGTAGCCCTTCTTTTTTTTTTGCTGCTGGAGAAGGGGGCGGGGGGTGGGAGGTTCTGACGGGAAAGGAGGGTCCTACACACAGGGCAGGTCTCCAGGAAGGTGGCCCCTGCTGCTCAGATAGCTCCCCCACCATGTAACAGAGGTGCCTGTGGTTTCACCAGAGCAATTTCTCTTTGCTCTAAGGCATTGTCCTTAGGAGGCCAGCACCCATGCAGCCATGGAGCTCGTCCATCAGAGGGTTACCCACCAGCACTCTCTGATGAGAAGCAGGGCTCAGCATGGCTTTAGCCAGATCTCTGAGGGAAGCTCTAAGGCAGCCAGGCTTATCAGGCTCAACTCACATTAGCAGCTGCCACAGGTATATACCAGGAACGTGTCATTTAACCCTCCCACCTGAGGCCCAGAGAGGCCAAACAGATTGCCCGCAGACACAGAGCCTGTCAGCAGCAGATCCAGTGCCTTTCTTCTCATGGGCCTGGGACTTGGGAGCCGACCTTGGGCAAGTTACAGAGCCTTCTGGGCCTCGATTTCCTTATGTGTAAAATGTGATGATAATAATAATACAAGCCTCTTTGGGATGTTGTAAAATAGATGAGCCACTATGTTTAGAACACTGGCACATAGTGCTTTGTAAGTTAATAAATTAATGCCCCAACCTACTGTGCTCTGTAGCAGGAAGTCTGGGTATCAGTACTTGACCCTGTGTCCCTGGACAAGACTGTCCCCAGCAGGGCCTTACTTTCTCCACTTGTAACCAGAGGGGGTTGGTCTGGGTCTTGGACAGCCGGTTCCGTGGCGCAGCCTGATACTCCAGAGGCCCTGCTGAGTCAACTGTCACCTTGGGCCAGCTCCGCCCTCGCGGGGCCCATCCCCCCTGACTTGGGATCTGTCCGCCTGGAGGTGTAGAGCAGACCCCAACCCACTCACCGGCCGTCTGCTTCCTCCCCACCAGCGCCTGGACTTCGAGTCCCAGCCCGTGCACACCGTGGTCCTGGAGGCGCTCAACAAGTTCGTGGACCCCCGCTTCGCTGACCTGGGCACGTTCCGCGACCAGGCGATCGTGCGCGTGGCCGTGACCGACGTGGACGAGCCCCCCGAGTTCCAGCAGCCCTCCGGCCTCCTGGAGGTACAGGAGGACGCGCAGGTGGGCTCCCTGGTCGGCGTGGTGACGGCGCGGGACCCCGACGCCGCCAACCGGCCCGTCCGGTGAGACCCCCGCCCGGGGCCGACGCCTGCTGCCTGCTACCCCGCCAGCGCCCTCGGACAGACGGCGGGCAGAGGGGGAGGGGGCAGGGCGGGGAGGGGAGGGGGGAACGATGGTGTGGGGGGAGGGGAGAGAGAGAGATGGACACAGAGATGGAGAGAAACAGGCCGGGAGCCAAGGAGACAAAGGAAACAGGTTAGAGAACAGTCGCAGAGAGACAAGGGACCCAGGATAAGGAGAGAGAACCAGGTGTGACAGACACAGCACAGTGACCTGGGCTCAACCTCAGTCCTCCACCAAAAAAAAAAAAAAGATAATTTCATCCTTTCAGCTTTTCAGGTCAAAAATGTTGAAAACCATCCTCGAGTTCTGTCTTTCTCTCACATCTCCCTCCAGTCCATCAGCAACCCCTGTCATCTCTGCTTTAAACACGTCAGCAGGATCGGACCGTTTCTCACCTCCTCCGCTGCCGCCACCCTGGTCCAAGCCACCTCTTTCTCCTGCCTGGATTATTACCTCCTCACTGGACTCCCTGCTGGTGTCCTCACACCTCTTCAGTCTAGAATGGGCACAGGAGCTAGACTGATCCCGTCCAAATGTAAATCAGAGCGTGGCCCTCCTCTGCTCAAAGCCTTCCAAAGGCACCTCTCGGGCCCAGGATAAAAGCCCAGACCCTCACAATGCCCCCCAGACCCTATACGGTGTGGCCTCACTGTAACCTCTGAGACATCACCTCCCACTACCCTCCTTCCCTGGTTCACTCTGCTCAGCCACACTGGCCTCCGCCCAGCTCCACAGATACACCCAGCCCGCCTCTACCCCAGGGCCTTTGCAGCTCCTGATTGCCTGGAATGTTCTCCCCCTTAATATCCCCATGGTTGGTCCTCTCACTTCCTCCAGGACTTTCCTCAAGCATCACCTTCTCAGTGCAACCTTCCCCAACCACTCTTTCTAAAATGTCAACCCCACCCCAACCTGTCCCCCCACTTCGTATCCATTTTCCTTTGTCCTTCATCACCAGCTAACCTGCTACCCATTTTCCTGATGACTTCGTTTGTACCCCCCCTAAAAGATAAACACCAGGAGGGTAGGGATGCATGTCTGTGTTCACGGCTGTATCCTCAGCACCTCATCCACTGACTTGCGCTCGGTGGACACTCCCTGACGCATGGTGAATGAATGACATGTAAAATCAGAGAAAGACTGAGAAAAGAGAGAGACTCTTGGAGGGGTGGTGAGACCAACAATGAGAGGAAGTGACCAGAGAAGGAGGAGAGCCGGTGGAAAGAGGGCAGGAGTAACTAAAGGACAGAGGGACCCACCTGGCACTGTAGGAACAGAGAGAGGAGACTTGGAGAGAAAGCCAGCAAGGGGAAGAAATAGAATCAGACAGAGAGAGAGAGAGAGTCAGAGCAGGGAGCGGGGCAGGTGGCTGGAGGGGAGGGGATGCTGCGGCACTGTCAGTGTCCCAGGAAGGGTTTGAGAGCTGCAGCGGTTAGGGAGTCCCTGACCGTGGCCCGGGTTGGAAGAATGTCAGATAGAAAGTGATCCAGAGGAGAAGGTCGGGGTGGGGCGGATGGCCATTGTTGGATGGATGGGAAAAAGAGCCTGGAGCTTCCTGCTTATTCCCTAAAACCCCTGTTATATAGTCAGTGAATGATCCCTCGGGCAACTGTGTGCCTAGCTCTGTGCTGAGCATTGGAGAAAGAGGGAAGGGAAGTTACTTTGAGGATCTCTGCATCACATAACTCCAGATGCGTAACATTCCCACCGTCATCCGTGTGAATGGCTCCGATTTGTACAGCGCACAGTCTGCAACCTTACATGGCAACCCGAGGTGAGGACACAAAGATGCCATCCCGCTTAACTACCCATGCACCTCCAGACTAGGAGCTACCCTCAGGGGTTTAGAAAGACTTCTTGGAGGAGGCAGGAATCGAACTAAGCTGGGTACCTGAGCCTGGTCAGGTATAACTATGAAGAGAAGGCCGTTCCCGGGTGCAGGCGTCTGGAGGCAGGGGAGTGGTAGGTGTGCCTGGAAAAGAGTAGACTGTGATCGCTACAGGAGGTGGAGGGAGATGAGCTAGTGAGAGAAGTCTGAAGGGCCTCAAAGGTAGGCCAAGGGGCTCAGACTGGTCCAGAGGTCCAGAATGCCTCCTGGGCTGCCTCCACCCTTCTCAAGGCCAAAACTGCCCTCCACTGCCTCTGAACTCCTCCACCGCCCTTCCATGCCTGCTATTGGTAGGTACAGTCTTTAAACATCCCCATCAGCCTTTGGCTCAGCCCAGACCTCTCCCAGGAGGGCATTACCACCCATGTTTGGCAGGAAACTCAGGCCCAGGGAGGGGAGGAGTTAAGAACCAGCAGTAGGAGCCTCATCCTTGCCTCCCAGGTCCCTGCTTCAGTCTGCCTGGCCCCCTCCTCTCCAGTACCGCTCTCCACACCCCCTCTCAGTCCTCTGCCTCCCGCCCTCCGTTGACTTCCCTTCCCCCCCTGCTTTTATCTGCACTGAAAGGGCCAACTTGGAAACCTGCTCTCACCTCTTTTCATCTCTCTCTGCTGCCTCTTCCCTGGGGCCCCTCAGATGTGGAGGCGGTGAGAAGCTTGAGACAGGTCCAATTTCATACGACAAACATTTACCCAACTCCTCCTCCATGCCCAGCCCTGAGCCAGGCCTGAGATGACTCAGCCAAGGGCAGAGCTGGAGCGGAGTGCCCAGTCCATAGGGGACAGGCATGGAAATGGGAAGCCAGAGAAGGGGTCCTCACAGGCCACACGTGCGGCCCAGAGCCCAGCTTATATTCCAGCTCCCCCAGTTCCAAAGGCCCTAGACTCAGTCAGCACCTACGCACTGAGTCATGTCACGTCAATAAGACCCAGTCCCTCCCCTCATGGAGTTTGCCGGCCATTGTGGGGGCGCAGAGAGTCAACAAGTAGCTGTTGAGACACATCAACAAATGGTGGAAAGGGATCATTGCTGATAAGAACTATGAAGAAAATAAACTATGTAATGGGATAAGGAGGATTGGGGCCACAGGGGGCTACTTTGGCTTAAGTTGTCAAGGAGCTGGCAAATGAGTTCACATCAGAATGATCAAGAGAGAGCCAACCAAACAAAGATGTGTGGAAGCGCTTTCTGGGTAGAAGGAACAGCAAGTGCAAAGGTCCAGAGGCAGGAACAAGCTTAGTGCGTTCTGGAAATGAAGTGGTATCCTGGGAGATTTTGCCTAGCATAGTAGGCACCTGGGAAATACAGAAATACAGATGTACAGAGTGATTTTTCTGAGTCGCTGCACTGGAGAGAGTGGAAGATGCCTCATACTGTGGCGTTTGGCCCTCAGAATGTAGTTAACTCATTCTACAGATGAAGAAACTGAGGGTCTGAGAGGAGAAGTGACTCTCCCAGTGTCAATCGGCCTGAAAGGGGAAGGAATGAGATTTAACCCATGATTGTCTGCTTCTTGAGTCCAGCCTCCTGCCATTTCACTCCTGCTTCTGACTCTCTTTTTAGTTAGAACTATTTCCAACCTTACACCGTGCCCTTCCCTGTGCGTGAGGCCCAGAGAGTCAGATGGGGGCGATGGGAAGGCTGGGGCCCCGTGTGAGTGAATCTAATGACAGATCTAAGCCTGAGTGGGCTGAGGCAGGGGCTAAGGACTAAGGAGCTCCAAGCAGGGGCAAGGACTCTGGGCACCAAGGAGGGATGGCCCCCGAGCAAGGATGAAGAGGACGAGGTTGGAATGGGAGGACAGCACTCCAGGGTGGAGTGGTAGTGAGGGCCTGGTGGCAGGAACAGAATCATGGAGCCAGGAGGTTAAGTTCAGGGGCAGGGAGGTCAGCTGGATGAGCTCACGTGAGGGGGGTGGGCTGGAGATGAGGTCAGCGGGGGCACTTGGGGACAAGCTGTGAAGGGCCTTGAATGTCAGATGAAGGTGTGGGACTTTATCCCTAGACAGTGGGAAGTCTTGGAAGGCTTTTGAGAGGAGGAGGAGAGGGCTCAGATGGGCCCATGTCTGGATTAGGCAGCCTTGCAGATAGACTGGCTGTTTATCAGCCCAGCCCCGGCCCTACCAGCCCCGGCCCCCTCGTGAGTCTTCCTTGAATGCCAAAAACAGGAAAGCCCACACCGGACCAGAGAGAGAGTGAACACTTCATTTCCTCCCAGCAGTCCACAGTGGGGTGCAGCAGAAAGTACATGTGCTTTAGAATCATGAATCCTAGCTCAGTTGTAGAATTGTGGGAAAATCACTGCACCCACTCCAAGCCTCAGTTTTCCCATCTCTAAAATGGGTGTCATGGTAGTTCTTGCCTCATTCGCTTATTCAAAAAATAGGCACTAAATGTCTATCATGGACCAGGTTCTACGCTCGGTGGTCCCGGGATTGGAGGGAGGATTAAGTGTTTGGTACATAATAGTTCCTCAGGAAATGAACATCACCATTTTTCTCGGTGCTCTGGACACCTGTTTCTCCCCTTCATTCTGCAACCAGAACTAACCACACACAAATTTCTAGGTGTCATGTGCAGGCTTTGAGTGTGTGCTTTAAAAGGGTTAGGGGGAGGGGAAAGAGTCGAAGACAGAATGGGGTGAGCAGAGAAGAATCCCTGGGTCAGGGGAGCAGCCCCTTTTGCATCTGAAGAGTTTCCCCCACTAGTAGCGCAGGTGGGGGCCGCATCATTCAGACTGTTGCATGTACACGTGTATGTACACGAGCCTGGACACAGGAGCACCGGGCAGCCTGGACACACATGAATCTTCAGACTTTCATATTTATCATGCCTGTGTGAGCTATATATGCACATATTTATGTGGAGAAAACCCACATGCGCACTCAAGGCAGGAAGATTTACCCTCCCCACTTCTCTCACCCTGACCTTGACAACAGCAGTGTTTTGTGCTGTTCCCAGGGTGTGGGAGCACCCACAGGTATACCTGGCTGGTCCTGAGGAGGGTGCTCTTAGTTAGATCTGGGAATCTGGACAGACAGACGTGGCTTGACCCAGGGCAAGGCACCTGGCATCTCTGAGCCTCAGTTTCTTCATGTGTAAAATGGCAGCAGCAGTAATGACTGTTATCTGCAAGGACTGGAGGAGCTCGTGCATGTGAAGCCCTTACACAGGCCTGTCACAAAGTCTTGCTGAGCAAAAAAAAATAAGAGCTAATCTGGGCTTCCCTGGTGGCGCAGTGGTTGAGAGTCCGCCTGCCGATGCAGGGGACACGGGTTCATGCCCCGGTCCGGGAAGATCCCACATGCCGCGGAGCAGCTGGGCCCGTGAGCCATAGCTGCTGAGCCTGCACGTCCGGAGCCTGTGCTCCGCAATGGGAGAGGCCACAACAGTGAGAGGCCTGTGTACCGCAAAAAAAAAAAAAAAAAAAAAAAGCTAATCCATACGTCATGTGATAGGTGCCCAGCGCTGTTAAAAGTGTTTTATTGGTGTTTTATTGGTAGTACTTGTCTAATCCTCACAACCACCCTGTGAGGTAGGTATTATTATTAGCGCCATTTCTAAGAGGGAACCAAAGACCAGAGAGGTTAAGTGACTTGCTCAGGGTCACACAGCTAGGTTTCAAACCTAGCCAGATGGCCACCAGATCCGCACTCCTGACCGTCATTCCCAGGCTTTCTTTGCACGTGTGCACACGCACACACACACACTAGCAGACACATACCCACACTCTGTCACTGCACTCTTCCACCCGCACCTGCTGCTGTTCCCCTACCTGCCCTTCAGATCCTGGCTGACGAAATGAGAAGTAGGACAGTGAGAACTGAGCAGAACCTTCTAGACCACAGATGCCTCCTGTCCTTCTCAGACCGCTGGCAATGCTGCCATGTCCATGCATGGTGCCTCCCACCCCCAGGCACACAGACCACACACTGGGTTGAAGGGTCACCTGTGTCCCCTTACCAGACATTTCAGAATGCTCATTAGAATAACAATAGTTCTCGCTCAGGGAGTCATTTTCCTGGAACCCAACTAGGCACCTATCCCCTAGCTAGGCACTTAAGCCTCCCAACCACTTGCAAGGTGGGAGTAAAATCGGTTCCATTTTGCTGAAAATTAAGGCTCAAAGATGCAGTGACTTGTCCGGGGACATCGTGGATCCAGACCCAGGGCTGAGCAGCTGCCTCTTGTACCTTCCAACTGCAACACAGCGTCACACACCAGTTTCCACCCACAACACACACACACAACTCTTGCACCTACACGTGAGGGGTACACGAGCGTCCCCCGCTGCCCCCCACGTCTGCCAGGCCACACTCCTTGCCACACACCCCGCCCTCCACCCCTCCCTCCCATTCACTCACTGGCTCCCTGAGCTGGAACAAAGCCACCTGGGCTCAGCAGCCACACTGACCTGCAGCCCCAAGTCTTTAGCTGGTTAATGGAGGCTCCCCGCGGCTCCCGCCCCACGGCCTTGGGAACAGCTGCCTCCACTTAGATTCCAGCCCCCCCCTTCCCCTCCAGGAGGGAACAAAAAAGAATAACTGGGCGGAGGAGGACAAGGAGGAGGGAGAAGAGAGCAAACAGGTCTGAGCCGAGAGGGGAGGAGAAACAAGAAGGCGGTGGGCATCCTCCCACCAGCCCGGCCTCACGCCCAGCCCTGACCAGGTGACCAGGAGCCCCAGGCTATGTCATGCCCCTGGCTCTCTCCTGGACTCACTTCTCCCACCTGTAAAATCAGGAGGAGGTCTCCACGTTCCTTCCAGCTGAGCTGACACTACTCAAGAGTCTGGTTCTACCTCCTTTGGACCCAAACATCCGACAGGCCAGGCTTGGGGCAAAGGCAACCTGAGACTCCATGCATTGCCACTTTGGATGGTTCAATGCACTAGAAAGAACTCTTTCTAGCCCATAGAAAGTGTAGAGGCCCATATTGGGGTACAGATTCCAATTCTGTGACAGTCCCTGTGCACCCTTGCGCAGGGTTATCACTAGCCCATATGGCACCTTTCGTAAATAAGAAAAAAGTCGCCTTTTGAGAAGATGCTCCCTGGGCTAGGACACATGGCTGGGCAAGCAGAACACTGGCTGGACTTCACCCCCACTTCCCCTCTTCAGGCTGGTAACTCTGTGCAGGACACAACCTGCACAACCATACTTGGCAGCCCTAAGCTTGGCAAATTTCCTCTCTGAGCCTCAGTGTCTCCATCTGCAAAATGGGGTGAGATCACATGAGCCTCAAGATGCCAGGCAGGGAAGGACGTCGCCTGTCTTGTTTGCCATTTTATCCCCAGGGCTTAGCACGTAGCAGCACAGAGAAGGCACTCAGTTAATGTTTAGGCATAAAGGAACGAAGGGAGGGATGGCTGGAGGAAAAGTAAGCTACAAACTGCTAAGTGCTATACCGGTGAGAGGAATTGTCGTCTTGGATCTGAACCTCCCCACACACTTTGACCCAGGTCAGGAGGACCCAGGCTGATCAGGGCCAAGGAGAATGTAGGCTTAGCAGCTTAGGGACAGGAAGGGGCAATAAACTAGGGACTCAGGAGATGGGCTGTAATGCCCACTACACCCACATGCCCAGGCCTTTTCAGTTTGACACGAGCCTCCACTTCCACTACAACAGTGAATATGAAAAGAATAAGGGCTGTCACCTCTGCCCAGTTCCATGAATTACCTCCTCTAACCCACACCAGTGTGAGGTGAGTATGAATCACCCTATTTTCCAGACAACCAAACAGAGGCCAAAGAGGTCCAGTGACTTGTCCAAGGTCACACAGGTGGAATAAGAAGCAGAGGATTCAAAGCCAGCTCCAGCTGCTCCCAGATCTGTGCAGTCCCACTGGACATCATTATCCCCATTCAACAGATGAGGAAACTGAGGCCCAGAGAGGTTTGGTAATGCAGCCAAGGCCCCACTGAAGGGTCATCTCAGGGCTTCGGGTTCCCACCGAGGGTGTTTCTGGTATCCTCAGTTTCCCAGCTCTGGAAGATGGGGGAAGGGCCCCTTTCCTTCTGCTGGTGGAAGGGGGGAGGGGCGCCCCGCTGGGGCGGAGCCCCGCCCCACCACGCTCCTTTGTACCCGCTTCACAAAGAGCCCTTGCTAGGCATTAGGGGCCTTCGTCGGCCGCGCAGCCTGGCGGCGCCCCCTCTAGCGTTATCAGCGCCGGGAAGCGGCGGAGAGAGCTGGCGGGGCCTCTCTGGGCCGCCGCCGCCGCCCGAGGCATGTGTTGGACACGGGCCTTTCAGGCCTGGAGCAGCCGCACAAAGGCCGGGGAAGAAGGCGGAACAAAGGGCTTTTTCACGAGGCAACGAAAAAGCCGCAGATTAGCACGGGCGTGCTCAACTGGCGGGGAGGGGCCGGCGGCCATCCTCCCAGATCCCTTCCCGCCGCCTCCGCTCAGCCCGTGTGCCCTGCCTGGGGCCTCCGGAGAGCCTCAGAGCGACAGAGCCGACCCACTCTCTCCTGCTCAAAATCCCCCTTGGCGCCCCAGGACACTCAGCCCCCTGAATTCTGCACTCTGCCTGTTCTGATGCCTCCTCCTCCCCACTCCCATTTCTGGTCGTTTTTGCACCATTTGCCATTCCCTAAGTAATTCTCACCCGTACAGCTCTCACCCGCCTGCAGCTTCTGTTCCCCCTGCCTGGAATGCCGTCCTGTCCCTTTCTCGAGCCCAGCTCTAGGGTCACCTCTTACGGAAAGATAAGAATCAAATATCCCGTGAGCGCTAACTCTATGCTGGGCCCTTTGCCTTCTTCCAGCCCTCACAACGACCGTGGGACGCAAACCATTAGCCCCATCACCCAGCTGAGGAAACTGAGGCTCAGAAAGCTCGAGGGTTGCCCATGGTCACATGGCAGGTACCCAGTGCAGCTGAGATGCAAACTCAGCTCCATTTCCACTCCTCTGCTTCTTGTGTCTCCCAGGCAGGTGGTTCCTCTTTGGGGGTAGGGTGGAGGGACATGGGCACAGGCTCCACTGGCGCCAGGGCACCTTCAATCAGCCCCGCCCTGCCTCCCTCAGGTACGCCATTGACCGCGACTCCGATTTGGACCAGATTTTTGATATCGATGCGGACACGGGCGCCATCGTAACCGGCAAGGGGCTGGACCGAGAGACTGCCGGCTGGCACAACATCACTGTGCTGGCCATGGAGGCGGGTGAGCCAGGGGGCGGGGCGAATATGGGAGGGAGGGGCGATGGCTGAGGGGTGGGGCTGGGGCGGGGCAAAGGCCAGGGAGGAGAGACCAAAGGCTGGGGGCGGGGCAAAGAGTAAGAAACTGGGCAAAGCTGGGGTGGGGGAGTGGTCAGCAAAAGCTGACCCGCAGGAACAAAGATCTGGGAAGGCTCCCAAGCCAAAAACTCAGGGCCAGTCTTGGGTCTGGCTTTCTTACCTCAGCATTTATTGAGCACCTCGTACACACCAATCCCTTTTTTAGAGGCTGGGGATACAGCCCTGAACAAGATAGAAGAACTCCTTTCTCCATGGGGTAGAGCTAGACCATCAACAAACTGAGAGAAAGGGTGTACGCATGTCAGCTGATGCTGAGTGCTAACAAGAAACTGGGAAAGAAGAAAGCAGAGGAAGGGGATCGGGAGGGGATTGTTTCTCTTAGGGGAAGGCCTCTCTGAAAAGCAGACACTTCAACAGAGAGCTCAGTAAAGTGAGGGAGTCATGCCGCCATCAGAGGAAAGAGTGTTCCAAGGAGAGGGAACAGCCAGTGCAAAGGGCCTGAGGTAGTAGTTTGCCTAGCGTTGGAGGAACAGCAAGGAGGACAGTGTGGTTGGTGAGGGGCAAAGTGGTCACAGCCGTTGCAGGGTTTTTGGACTTGACTCCAACTGAGGTGGGAGTCACTGCGGGGTGTTGAGTAGAGGAGGGAGGTTGCCTGACATGATACCTCTGGCTGCTGCATTGCGAATAGACTGGGAGCTCCGAGGCGGGGACGGGGGCGTGGCGGGGGAACAGGGGCTCAGCCAGAAGTTACATGCGACAGTGCCCAGAAGATGAGACAGTGGCCTGGCCCAGGATGATTAGTCATGTTAATGGTGAGACATGGTCAGCTTTGGGAGACAGGCTGAAGACAGAGCCCTCAGGACCTGCTGATGGGATGGTACAGAGGAGAGATAGAGAGGGGTCAAGGATGACTCCAAGGTGCTGGGCCTGAGTTTCTGGAAGAGTGTGTGTGTGTGTGTGTGTGTGTGTGTGTGTGTGTGTGTGTGTGTGTGTGAGAGAGAGAGAGAGAGAGAGAGAGAGAGAGAGAGAGATGCAATTTGGCACAGCTGGGGAGGAGTGTGAGCTGAGAGAGAAAGAGGGGGCCCTGGGACATGGAGGCCAGACAAGTCAGGCCGTGGAGGAGGAGCTAAGAGCATGGAGGGTCACGGCCGCCCAGGAGTGGGGAGAGGGCAGTTCTAGGCCTCCTCCACAACCACAGCAACGCTGCCGCTGCCGCTGCCTGGACCTGCTCTGCAAGCTCCCCGGCCCTGTCAGCTCACCAGGTCTCAGGAGCCAGCAAAGCCTCCAGGAAGCAGTGGTGACAACAGGAATACTCAGAGTCTCTGAGCCTTGGATGGGGTGGGCGCCGTTCAAACTCCCCTCTGCATACCTCGGCCCCAGGCCCCTCCTGCCCCTTTGAGGCCTCCTGGTGGCCTTCCTCCTCCTCCGCCGCCGCCTGCTGGTGCCTCCCACTTCGCAGGCCCCACCAGCCCATTCCAGCCAAGGAAGTCCCTAGGCTGAAGTTCCCTTCGTCTCTTTCAACTTCGGTTTAAAAGAAAATACAAAGCTGGCTCAAATCTCAGTGCCTGCTGCCCCGAGCCTTTGAATCCACTTCTCCACCGCATGAAAGGGAGATAATAAAGGTGGCTGGAGAGGAAGTGGTGGCTGGACTGGAAGGAAGACAGCTCTCCCTCCTTAGCTCCCCGAACCTGCCCCTTGGGCAACCATGGGGATTGGCCCAGCTGCTGGGCAGAGATGCCTCCTCTCCCTACCCACAGATACATCTCCTCTACCAGCTGTCACACCGCCCAAAGGCCCACCACTAGCAAGGCCATTCTGGGGTTAAGCATTGTGCTTCTACCCAGTGAGTCTCTTTCAGAAAGCAGCTAGAGCCACATACGAAGTCTGCAGTGCTGCCGTTTCACAGGAGAGAGCGTGTCTGGGGGACTCTCCCCCACAAACATTTTACAATGTTTACCTAATAGCTACTGAGCTGCATGCTTTCTAGCACGTACTTTATTGATCATGATCTGTTACAGAGCCGCACCCATTTTACTGATGGGAAAATGGAGGCTCAGATCATTAGGAGATTTGTCCAAGGACGTGCGGTGGCAGAACTGGGATTTGGACCAAGTTCCTGAGTTCCTGGTTTCCTCCGCAGCTTTGCTACGTGGCCTCCCTTTTCCTGGTACTCTGCTCTCGGGACTCCACCCCAACCCCCAACCCTCCCCAGCAACTGAGCTGGGGAAGGAGATGAGACTCTGTGAGGAAGGGACTGGTCGCTGGGCTAGAGATCACTCCCCTCTGAGCTGCAATTCACAACCCCTGCCCAACCCTCACCGAGGATATTACTCAATGGGAAAATGAATGGTTCCCACTTCACAGTGCTGGTGGGAGGATTAAATAGGATAATACATGGAAAGAACTTAGCCATGTACTTGGCTCTCAGTTAGTGGCATCTATCGATCTTGACTCTGTGCACTTGGCTTAAGCACCAGCTCTGTGCCAGGCCCTTTACAATGCTGTGCTCATTGAATCTTCCCACCTATCAGGTGTTGATTCTGCTGTTATCCCCAGTGTGTGGATGAGGAAACTAAGAGAGGTGAAGTCATTTGTCCAAATTCCCAGCGCAAGCCTGTCTGACTGCACAGCCCGCTGTCACCCAGATGCCCCTCAAGTCATATATCTTTGGTGCCGGGCACGAAGCCAGGAGTGTTGCAAATAATCCACCCACTCCGGCTTCTTGCCATCTCTGTGAGACAAGGACAAATTATTATCCCCACTTTACAGCCAAGGAAATAGAGGCTCAGGAAGGAACAGCGATGGCCCCCAAGTCACAGAGCAAGTCCATGCAGGGCCAGGGCTCCCAGCAGCCAGCCGGGACCCCGAGTGCAACACCCGTGCCTTCCTGCTGAAGCATCCATTTGGCTTCCTCAGAAACAGGGGATGGTGGTGGGGTCACGGTGCCCCGCCTGCTCCGGGTCTAACAAACGTGAGGTGACAAGAATCAGAGGGGAAATATTTATACACAGCAGCTGAGCTTTGCCAGCACCTCGGAGAATGCAGCACTCAGCCGGGAGCCGCCACCTGTCACACCGGATTACCTCAAAGACTCCCGAACCACTTAGTGTGCCCGGTCCCCCTCCCCAAACTTCTGAGTCATCCTTTTTGCCCTTGCAGACGCGCCTTCCACTGACATTATCTTTAACGTTTTGTAATCATGAAATATTAATGACCGTTATTGAATTTAAAGTACAATTTGTGTCTGAATCCTTCAGTGGAAAGGGCAGTTGTAAAGGGACAGTCTTCAAAGAGATGGTGGGGTGGAGGGGGAGACTTGGAAAGCCAGTGCTGGAGTGGGCGGTGCCAGGGGGCTGCATCCGGCCCCCTCTTCCAGGCCCTAAGCTGGTCTGGAGGGGTGGTCTCTAGCCGCCCCGGACAGCGAAGAGTTAACCAGATTAGCTAGAGCTTCCCCATCTGGGTCATCCCAGGCCAAGTCACGGTTTTACAACCCCCTGATTTTTTCCTTCATACCGCAAAGCACACTTTATGATTTATATATGCATTTGTGTGCGTGCTTAGTTAATCTCTCTTCCCCAGGAAACAATACCTTCCATGAGGGCAGGGTCTCATGTGTATCTGTAGCATTCACACCGGGCCTGGCACTTAGTAGGTGTGTATAAGGTGTGTATTTCCTGAATGGATAGGTAAATGGGCTTGCCCACCCAGTTAGGAAGGCAGGGCGACATGATGGAGAAAAACTGGTTCTAGTGGCATGGCTCCCAGCTGTGAGTTTGGGCAGTCGTTTCCCCTCTTCTTGCCTTAGTTTTCTCATCTATTAAATGGTACCGTATTGGATAGCTATAAGGATAATAACTGTATTGTTAACTATTAATAACAGTGGCTTTTATTTATTTGAAGCTCACAATATACCAGATATTGTGCTGAATGCTTTATATAAAGTGTCTGCTGAGGGCCGCTTGTCACCCACCTGCTCTGGGCACTGGGATCTGGTGATAAAAAGTCTTGGCCACTGACCTCAGGACTTCACAGGTGGGCAGAGAGAGACACATCAACTGTCAGTGGCAACGCAGAGTGCAAGGAAGGGGGAGGTGGGCATTCAGGAGGCGTAGCCAGGGACTTGGCCCCCTAGAGGAGAAGGCAAGAGACTTTCCCAGAGGAGGGGACATCTGAGTTGGGTCTCAAAGGCTAAGGAAAGGGGATTGGGGAGCTCCCAACAGAAAGAGCCCCACATGCTCAGGCCTGGAGGCTAGGCCGGCAGAAAGACCCCTGTCCATTCTGAGAATGGAGAGACTGGGCATGGCTAGAGGCTGGAGCCAGAGAATGGCTGGAGTAGGTGGGGTGAGGTGAGCGTGCAGAAGCTCACTGGGCCTCTACAGGAAGGACCTCAGATGTCCTGGGAGCAGCCGGACATCTCCTGGAAACGACAGGGAGCCAGTGCAGGTTTTAGAGCAGAAGAGGAAGATGGTCAGATGTGCAGTCCGCAGCATTCACTTGGGTTGGTGGGGGAGGGTGGACGGGAGGAGGGCAGCCTGGAGCAGGCAACAGAGGAGGAGGCTGTCAGGAAGGCTCGGGCTTGGACATGTGCTGAGGGTACAGGGCAGGGTGGGGACGGGCAGGAGGAAGTGCCAGGGAGGCTGACTGTGGTGCCATCTGGGGAAGAGACCTGGCAGGTCTCTCAGACCAGGGGTTGCTTCATAAGGCAGTGAGCTCCCCATCACCAGAGGTATGTAAATGAGGCCTGGGTTCCTCTTGGATTGGGTAACTCCCGGGATCCTGTGCCACCTATGTACCTAACAGATGCCACCAGGAACAAAGATTTTTGTGATGTCCATGGAGTCTCATAAGATAGCCCAGAGTATCAGGACCAGCCTAGCCCTAGGGAAGAAAACTTTCTCCCACTCCCCAATTCCAGGGCCCCTGTTTTACCCAGAAGTCCTCCCACACCCTACGGAGGACCAAACATCCCCACCCCAACAAGGTCAAACCTCCAATCTCCACGTGGACACCAAACAGATAAAGAAACAGAGAAGGGCACCCTAACCTCATGCTCCCACTGGAGGTGAGTGGGGACGGGGCAGGGAGTGCAAGGCGACCGCCCCTGGCAGCCCTGACACCCCCCACACCCCTCCCCGCGCACTCCCGCCTGCTCACCCAGCCCCCCTCGCCGTCCTGCCTGCTTGTCTTGGCCAGCTCGTAATTGGGATGATAAATCTTCCTGCCCAGCTGGCCAGCGCTAATCAGAGCCTGGTGTTTGGATGCAATTTAATTCCCTCGAGAGGAGGGAGGCGCTGAGGGGACGGTGGAGAAGAGGGTCCAGGCTTTGCTCCTCCCACCCTTGCACCACGGCAAGGAGGTACCTTCCAGCTGCCCCCCACCTCTCTGCCCCCCTTCCTCGCCCCTCTCCCCACTTCTCAATCTCCTTCCCACTCCTGCTCTTGCGACCCCACTTCTCTCTTTCTCTGTGGGCTTCTCTCTTTCTCTGTGACAGCCAAGGAGAACTTCAGAGTCCAGCTCCATTTGTTTTACGAATGAGAAAAGCTTGGTCCAGAGAGAGAGGCAGGAAGAGGCTCACACAGCTTGACTGCTCCCTAGATGGTGGGATCTGGGCGGGGGGCGGGAGCGTGAAACCCTCACAGAATTAGTCCATCCAGAGATCTCAGTCTCTCCCTGTCACCTCCACAGCATCCCAGCATAGGGGTGCCACAGACAGTGAAATCCATTCATTCGCTAAATCTTTATTAAGCACCTACTGTGTGCCATGCACAGAGGGGCTGTGGATACAGCAGCAAACACAAGAGACCAAAATTCTGCTTACTTTCTGGTGAGGGAGATAGATGATGGGCAAGTTAAGTGAGTAAAAATATAGCAGGTGTTGGATTAGGTGCCGTGGAGAAAAGTAGAGCAGGGAAGTGGGTAGCTGGTGGGATGACAAGGAACAAATTTAAATAAGGTCGTCAGGGGAGGTCTCTCTGGGAAAACATCTGGGCAAAGATCTGAAGGAGGGAAAGGAGGAAACCTGGAGCAGAGAGAAGGGGAGAGCCAGGTGAGGGATGAGGCCAGGGAGGAAGATCACAAGGGCCTTATGGGCATGTAGGTCTTGGGCTTATAGTCTGATTGCCCAGGACTAGGGCAGCCAAGGAAAGCTTCCTGGAGCAGGCAGAGACATTTGGGGCCTTGAGGCAAGTCGGATTCTGGCAGCTGAAGATGGTCAGAAAGGCAGTACCATTCGATGGTTAAAACTCCCCTTTTGGACCCAGAACCAGGTTCCATTGATGGTTCCCTGTGAGACTTCGGGCAAGTTCTTTACCCTCTCTGAGCCAGTTTCCTCATCAGCAAAACAGCAATAATTCAAATCCCTACCTCCCACGATGGTTGACAGGATGACATGAGGCAGCACAGACCCTGGCCCATGGCAGGTGCTCGATATGTGTTTGCTGGTGTCCTTCTGGCAGGAGCATATCCCTAGGAGTTCCCTAACAGGGTCGCCAGGCCAGGCCCCATCCCCCCTACACTTCCTACTGGCCTCTAGCCCTCCAAGTCCAGTTTGGTCCAGACACCAGGTTAGGAACTGCTTGGGGGTGGGGATCTTCCTTAGAAGGAATCCAGAATCTTACTATCTACAGCCTCCCCTCCCACCCCAGGACCTTTGCACATGCTGTTCCTACTGCCTGGAGCACATTTTCCTTCCCATCTCCTTCATCTGATTACTTTCTAGTTGGATCTCAGCCTAAAGGTCACCTACGCCAGGGCAAATATCCCTGCACCCCATCAGGGTAGGCACCCCTGCCTCATACTCTCACGGTCCTGGACTTTTTTCGCTCTACTTTTATCACAGTCTAGAGTGATTTCTGTCCCTGCCGCTAGACCAAGAGGCCGTGTTGGTCTTGTTCAATGTTGTGTTCTTGGTACAAAGGAGGCGCTCAAACTGTAATAGCAAAACCCAGAAGTCTCAGTTTCAAATTGCCTGGTCCAATCCCCCGTCTGTTATACATAAGGGACGCTGAGGCCCAAAGAAGGTAAGGGACCTGCCTACACAGCACAGCAGCTCTCCCGCCCAAGCCTGCTCTCTTCCCAAGGCACCCAAGGAATTGCCCACCCTCCTCTGCTCCTCGGCCCCCAAGGGCTATACCTGCCACCTCCCCGGATTAACGGTGAGCCAGCTCAGAGAGGAAGCACCGGGCTGAAGCACGTTTAATTTTAATTTAGGAATCGGTTAAGACTGCAGGCCTGCTCAGCTCTGGATTGTCAATCAGCCTTCCTCAAGGCTGCATCAATTAGTTTAAAAATATTGAATGTAATTTTGCCTGACACAACATATTGCAGCTACTGCAAAATATAATTTATTTTAGAAGAAGAAATAATTAAACTAATTTGCATGTCAGTCAGCTGAACTGAAATGCCAAGGGAGGGGCATGGGACCCATGGGGGATCCAGCCCCCGGAGACAGCATCTGCCACTGGGCATTGGGTGAGGTCAACCTGGGCCTCGGTCCGAGCAGTAGCTGCATCTGGATGGACAAATATTCAGGCAGCAGGAGGGCCCACTGGCATTGCATCTAGACCACGCACTGGACTTAGAGTCGGGAGACCTAGGACCCAACCTCAGTTCTGCCACTGACTTGCCTGTGGCTTTAGACAAAGTACTGCCCCTTTCTGGGCCTCAGTTTCTCCATCTACAAAATGGGTTTAGGGAATTCCCTGGCAGTCCAGTGGTTAGGACTCTGTGCTTTCACTGCCGGGGCCCAGGTTCGATCCCTGGTCGGGGAACTAAGATCCTGCAAGCTGTGTAGCATGGCCAAAAATTAAATTTTAAAAAATGGGTCTAACAAGACCTCCTTTATGGGTGGTTTTGAGGATCCAATGATGTCATAGATAAGAAAGTTTGTTATAAATTGGAAAGTCCTGCACAAAGAGGAAGGTTAATTAATTGATGGATTTCTTATTTTATACCAGAAACATTTAAGTTGGTAAAAATTATGCATTATTATCAATTATTACAAATGATGCTAACTGTGATCGGGAGGGGTTTGGAGGAAGCCAATCAGAGGCGCGATGCCAGGTTGGACCTCCCCCAGCACCTGCCAGTCACCCCCAGGCGGTAGTTTGCAACACTCGCTATTGATACATATTAGATTCACCTGGAGCTGTTAAAAAAACCATTAATTGGCTTCCCTGGTGGCGCAGTGGTTGAGAGTCCGCCTGCCGATGCAGGGGACGCAGGTTCGTGCCCCAGTCCGGAAAGATCCCACATGCCGCGGAGCGGCTGGGCCTGTGAGCCATGGCCGCTGAGCCTGCACGTCCAGAGCCTGTGCTCCGCAGCGGGAGAGGCCACAACAGTGAGTGGCCCGTGTACCGCAAAAAACAAACAAACAAAAAAAAACATCAATGACCAAGCCTTGGGCTTAGAACCTTTTAAAGACTTCCCAGGTGATTCTAATAGCCAAGCTGAAGACTGCCACGATGTCAAGAGCACAGGATGCTGACTTAGGGCTGGACCACAAGCTCTGAGGGGTCCAGACCAGCCCCCAATTCAGGGGTCTCTGGGATAAGCTCTGTAGGTGGCAACTTTGGCGGCGTAGAGGCACACCTCTTGGCTGCCCTACCTCTCAGATCTGCCAAATCCTCATGCCAGAAAGGATTCAGGGCCTTCCCAAGAGGTGACCCATGACATCTGAGAGGAGGAGATAGGACAACAACAGGACGGTAAGGTAAGGATGTTCTAACCAATCTTATTGTGACAAACATTGCAATATCTACATTTATTTTACACCTTAAACTTACACAGTGTTATATGTCAATTACATCTCAAAAAAGCTGGGGGAAAGAAGAGGTAGGAGTGGCCCAGCAGAACCCAGAGGAATGGTGCAATAATGGGGGTCTTACCAGCAGTGGACGCAACCCTCCAGCAGGGTGTCTGCCCACTGAGGATCTTATCCTACTCTGAGGTTCCCCTTCTGCATGGCCCCATAGGACCCTGTCTCTCCCTCCAGCCCTGTACACCGCACCCACTGCAGGGGAGGGGGTCCTTGCCACCCCCTACCCTCCTTCTGCCTCAGTGGGGAGAGAGGTGCCTTATCCTGGCAGCGGACCTCAACCGCCCCTCCTCCCCTCCTCCCCTCCTAAGCACCCACCGGCTGGCTGTTTAAGTTCTCTGGCAAAACACTCTTAAAAATAACAGCTCACCCGACATTCCCAGTCACGACTCCCATCTCCCGCCCCCAGAAAAGCCCCCTCTAATCGCTGAAGCAGCAGATCTGGGTGAGCTGAGAAGATAAGGCGCCCCTGCCTAAGGGGAGCTCCAGAGAGGAGTCGGGGTCTGAGTTAATTAAGGACTCCCCCCCTCCCCCCGCTTCCTTTCCCTGACCCCCCCAGGAGGTGGCTGCACCTGCCTCCCAATCTCCATTTCTCTTTTTATCAACACAGGAGCAGCTGCAGTCGGCATCCAGTGGGGCCCTGAGTTCAGAGAAGGAAGCAGCCGACCAGCCCCAACTTGCCCCCAAAACTCATGGGGTTCCTGGCTGCCTGAAAGCTTCCAGGCTGTCCCAAAAATAGCTCCCTGTCAGCAGGGTCAGAGACCCAGCCATCAAGTCACTGCTTGGAAGGGGGTAGTTTCCTCTCCCAGGGGATGTCCTTGATTTCACTGGCGGGTAGAACATGTCACTAATGAACTCATGGCTAAGATAGCCAAGGACAGGGCACCAGTGGGCACTCAGGGGTCTGGGTGGGGGGCTATAAAGGGCCAACATTCAGGGTGCTTCTCAGGACAGGCTCGGATGAGGTATCCCAACAGTCTAGAGTCACTGAATGTCATTGCTAAAAGGATCCTTCAAGGATATCTGTTGATTTAACAAATCCTTATGTAACACTTATGTGCTATGTACACAGTTTTAAGTGCTTTGCACCTATTAACTCAATTGTCCTCTTAACCAACCGGTTACTAGTAGCCCCATTTTGTAGGTAAGAAAACGGAGGCACAGAGAGGTCAAGTGACCTGGCATGGATCACACAGCTACTAAGTGACGGAGTTGAGATTGGAACCACTTGGCTCCCAAGTCCTTGTTCTTAATCACTATGCTCTGTTCATTTTCCAGGCATGGAAACTGATACCAGAGCGGGAAAAGTTTTACCCAAGGTCAAGCACTATGTCAGAGACAGAGCCATGCCTGAAATTCAAGACTCTTTCTGTCTAAATGTTTCCAGCCTTCATTCATTCATTCAACAAACCTATTAGAACCAACTCTATGCCACATCCCACAGTGCTGGGGACCCAGGGATTAATACAACAGAGGCCTTGACCTCAAAGACATTGCAGTTGGAGGAGTGGGGACTTTGTGGCTTTGCTGAGGACCTTGGCAAAGACCCACCTCCAGTGGACTTGTCTTGCCCTCTCATGATCAAGTCTTAAAAGTGCAGAGACAACTTCAGTTGTCAGCTGACCAATTCTTTAAACTTTCACGTTTTAGTTTCCCTTATGCAATATGGGGATAGACATTGTACCAAACCATAGGATTTCTGCAAGGATACCTGAAATAATGGATATGGATACTCCAGGAGCAATCTGTGCACTCCACAGCGATGGAATGGAGATGGCAATGTTGATTGTAGTGTTGGAGGTGGGAGTGGGGGGTGGTGATGTGATAGTGATGTGGGTGATGATGGCGGGGGTCATGGTAGTAGTGGTGGGGCTGGTAATGGAAGTTGTGGCGGAGATGGTGGGGATAGTGAATGACTGGTGATGACGATGGTGGTAATGTTGATGATGGTGGCCACAGGGGGGTGATGGTTGTGGTAAGGGTGGTGAGAGTGATGGCCTCAGTGTTTGTGATGATGGTAGAGATGAGGAGGGTGGTATTAGTCAATGCAGTGGTGGTGGCGGCAGCGATAATTCTAATGGTGATGGTAACAAAGGAGTGGTGATGGCATTGGTGATGGTGACAGTGGTGAGGATGGTGATGGTGGTACTGGTAGTTATGTTGGTAGAGGTGGCAATAATCTAATGGTGGTGACGGTTTAATGGTGGTAGTGGTACTAGTAATGGCGATGGTGATGGTGAAGGTGGTAATGGTGGAGATGACGGTGGTGGTGGTGATGGGGCGGTACTGGTGATTATGGTGATGGAGGTGGTGGTGATGACGCCGGTGGTACCAGTGCTAATGGCAGTGGTGGTGGTGGCAAGAGTGACAGTAATGGCGATGGTTACAGTGGTGATCTAATGGTGGTGGTGGTGACGACCCAGTTAGCCAAACATCCTTGGTCCTGGTCCTAATATGAGCTTGATCAACCCACAGATCTCTCAGTGTGACCTCACTGCCTACTCTTGTCCTAGCAGTAGATGGGGGGGGGGGTTTGTCTAAATCTCACACTGATGCCTCCCACCCTACGGCTGTGCTCTTGTTACAGACAATCATGCCCAGCTATCCCGGGCATCCCTAAGGATCCGAATCCTGGACGTGAACGACAATCCCCCAGAGCTGGCCACACCCTACGAGGCAGCCGTGTGTGAGGATGCCGAGCCAGGCCAGGTAGCACTGAAGGGTCGGGGACTGGGGGTCGCTGCCAGGACTGGCCAGGACCAGAGTGGGCTTGGCCTCACATCAGCTCCCTGCCCCCTCCTCACCCTTCAGCTCATCCAGACCATCAGTGTGGTAGACAGAGACGAGCCCCAGAGTGGGCACCGCTTCTACTTCCGCCTGGTGCCTGAAGCTCCCAGCAACCCTCATTTCTCTCTGCTCAACATCCAAGGTGAGTTATCTCAGAACAACCAAATCCTAGGATCCATGGAGGGAGGGGCTTAGCCTCCCCAACCCCTTCCCATATTATAGAGGTGCCCAGAGGGCCAGTGGTGGGTCCAAGATCACACAGAAAGTCTGAGCCAAGCTGGAGATGTTACCCAGCCTGCTAGCCAGACCCTGAAGAACAAGCAGGAGGTGGGTTGGCTGAGTGGAGGAGGGCTGCCCAAGGATAGAGAATGGCAGATAGAAAGATATAGAGAGGGAATACATGAGGAGTGGGGCGGTGGCCCAGCATCCAGGGTGGAAAGAGCCCCTGATCTAAGTGAAGATTGGAATGAGCCCCACGCACACACTCCCACCCCTCCGTTTAAAAAGTGCTTTATGCCACTCGCATTTCTCTTTGCATCCTCATGGTCACCTTGGGAGGTGGTTTTCTTACCCCTCCCCCCATTTTACAGGTGATGAGACTCTAAGAGGATAAGGAACCTACCCAGGGTCATATAGGGAGTCAGTGGTGAGGCTGGGACTCAAACCCACACCTATCTCCGTTCCAATGTACTTCCTGCTCGCTACCTTGAAAGCATACTGCCCCTCCCATCCTGAGCTGATCCCATGGTGAGACCCACCCCTGCAAGTTCCCCTTCAGTGAGAAGCTGAAGTCTGAACCTTTGAGGAGTAGACTGGGGGACGGGGTGGTCAATGGACTGGGAGTGAGGGACCTGGGTCCCAGCCCAGGCTCAGTTGAAGGCTTTCTATGCAACCCTAATGCCTGCCTCAGTTTCATCATCTGTAAAATGGGGCTGAAGATGCCGGCCAGGCAGCTAGGTGGTCCCAGTGAGATGTGGGTTACCGAGGTATATTGTCAGTACCTAGAACATGGCATTTCCTTCATTCAGCAATTATTTGTTGACCATTTATTGAAATACAGTCCCTACATGTCAGGCACTGTTCTAGGTCCTGAAAATGCAGCAGCATGCAAGACAAAATCCCTGCCTTCGTGGAGTTTATATTCTAGAGAGGGGAAACAGAAATTAAACAAATGAATATTATGATGGGGTTGATAAGTGGCTGGCAGGGAGGAATAATGCAATCTTCACGAGTCTGGACTTTGTTCTATTCAGTGCTGGACCCTGGGTGCCTGGCACATAGTAGGTATTCAAAAATATGTGTTAGGGAATTCCCTGGTAGTCCAGTAGTTAGGACTCCAAGCTTCCACTGCAGGGGGCACGGGTTTGATCCCTGATCGGGGAACTAAGATCCCACAAGCCACGCGGCGTGGCCAGAGAAAAACATAAAAACAAAAACATGTGTTAGACAAAACAGGAGGAAATAAAGCAAGGCAAGAGCAGAAGCTATTTTAAATAAGGTGATCTAGGAAGGCCTCTCTGAAGGAATCAATAGTGAGTAGGGATCTAAAGGAAGTGAGGGGGTGAGCCATGCAGATAACTGGACGAGGAATGATCCAAGTGCAAGAAACAGCAAGTGCAAAGACCCTGAGGTGGGAACAGGCTTGGGATGTTCAAGACCTGCATCGTTGCGGTGAGTGAGTGACAGGACTGGAGGAGATGTAGTCAGAGAGGTACTACTAGGGGCCAAATCATGTGGGTTCCTTCTGATCCTGTTCCAGGTCTGGTATCACCCCCAAGATCTTGACACCCCTTCCCTCAGTGGCTTCTGAAGCCAGACCCATCTGTATTTCCAGGAGTAATATAAAAAATATTTAACAACCAGTGCAGCTCCGATAATCAATCAGAAAGGACCCTGATCATAAGTAATCTGGAGTAGGACCATGGAGCCTCTGCCGAGCCAGGCTTTAACCCCTTAGTGACTTGGTCGTGTTAAAGTTGGGGGTGTGCTTGAGGGAGAGGCTGAGGCAGCAGGGAAGGACTTGGGGGACCCAGAGTCATGGCTATTTAAACCTTTTTGGAAGTAGTTCAATATTTTAACAACTTTAACGACTAGCGCTGCCATGATTGCTCATTATGGCAGTGGTACCCCGAGCTGAGCGCAGGAGACACAAATAGCCCTGGATTGACCTCACCAGGTTCACAATCTTTCCAACCCAAGGGGCCTGAGGTTCTGCCCCAACTGCCTCTCTTTGACGGGGGGTGGGGGCTGGGGGCTGGGTTGGCCACCAGGGCTCCCATCCAGTGTGACCACCTGCGTACGAGCCCTGGGAGCAAGGCTGGCAGCAGCGTGCTGAGGCCGGCACAGCCAGGAAAGGGCTCCTCCTCCAGTCCCCCGGCCCCTTCCCACGGTGTGCCAAGCCCCCTCCTCCTCACCATATAAATATCCCAGTTGACAAACGGCTACCTCAACCCATCTGTTTCTTTGTACAAATTTGTAGCCAGTTTGGAAACGTGATTTATAAATATTGCTTTTGCAGCCAGGATTGACACTGATGTATGTCAGACCAGATGGATGAATGCAGTGCTGGGCGCAGATCCTGCCTAGAAGTGTGGGGTAGGGGCCTGGGGTGGCCACTGGCTTCCCCAGATGAAGCCAGCTGCTGCCCAGGAGGGCAGCTGAGAGGTAAAGGGATGATGCTCAGGGATTTCCTCTTATGGGGTGAAAGAGTAGCAGGGACCAGAGCTCTCCAAACATATGGTTCCATGACCAAAGAGAGCAACCCTGAGAAACAAACATGTCCTCTCCTCGCCTCTCCTCTGTTCTTGCTTGGGAACTAGAGGCTGAGTCAGAGCCAGCCACTCATTTTTCAAATCTGTCCACTTCTCTGTGCCTCCACTACCACTATTATTTCACATCTAGAACACACAATAGCTTCCTAACTGGTCTTCCACATCCACTGTTGTATTTTAGATTAGAGGCTCCCTTGCTTAGAAGGTAGGCTTAGCAAAGGCAAGGACCATGTCTGTCTTGTTCATTGCTGTATCCTCAGGGACTAGAATAATCCTGACCTATAGAGGGTGTTTAATTAGTATTTGCTATTGAATAGATGGATGATATGTCACTAGGTCGCTTCTTTGCCCATCAATCGATGGCCTCCTATTGCCTTTAAGAAAATAACCCAATTCCTTACCATGGCCTCTAAGACTTTCTATTATGAGCCCCTGCCTCCCCCTCCAGCCTCTTCTTGACTCACTCTAGTCATCACCCTCATCCCTCCAGCCGCAAAGGACTGCTCTCAGTTCCCTGAGTTCCTATGCCTCTTCTAACCTCAGGACCTTTGCATGGACTATTCCCTCTCCTAGAATTAATTGTTCAGGGCTCACAATAATATCATTTCTTCCAAAAAGTTCTCCCTGATCTCCCAGACTGGTCAGATCCTCTGTTAGATGCTCTTCCTATAATATTCCTTCTTAGCATTCACCATCGTTTGCAATTGTAGACTAAATTGTGAGTTTATTTGATTAACCTTTGTCTCTCGCATCAGAATATAAAGCCAGATCCAGGACTATGGTTGATTTAGCTCCCCATTGGTCCCCACCCCCCCCATGACTAGCATGGTGCCAAGCACAGAGTAGTTACTCAACAAAGATTTATTGGATGGATGGATGATTCAATGGATGGTTGGAAAAGGTAGCTATGCCACCAATTCACAGGATAAATTCAGACAAGTCCCTTCTCTCTGAGCCTCAACTTCCACGTATATAAAATGGGAATAACATTACAACTCTTGGTGGTTGTGAGGATTAAACATTTCTATGTCTTTAAAGTATCTACCCAGTCCTTGATACATAAGAAGTACGCAGCCAATGCAAAGGAGTCCCACACCATTCCTTCTTTTCCTCATCTTGCTCTTGAACCTTTCTTTCCCAGGGGAAGGAGGATGTTGTCACAGCTGGGGTTGACTCACCCTTTGGCAGGAGGGCTAGAGTTCAAGCCAGAGCTTGAGGAGCTGACCCAGGACCACCAGTTACCCTAAAAGATGTGGTTCATTCAAGCATCATTCTTCAAGGCTGGCTCAGTGCCAAGGAAGAGACAGGCACACGCTACCTTAACACAGCATGACAAGTGCCGTAACAGAAGTGTGCGTGGCGCCTGCACAGTCAGAGCAGGGAGGGGGAAGCCATAAATCCTTCCTTCCCAGGGAAGCGTAGAAAGGAGGCCACAGAAAAGAGGTGACATTTAGCTGGAGCATGACGGATGAGGAATTTGCCAGGCAAGAAAGTGGAGAGGGTGTTCCAGCTAGCAGGAACTTAGTGAATAAAGACAGGGCAGCCTAGACAGAGAGGGGGCGTGGGGTGTAGCACGTGGGGGTGGGGCATGAAAAAATTAACAACCAGCATTCATGGAGCATTTCTACGTGTTAGGAACTGTTCTAAGGGTTATGTGCTAATTACATTGTTTAGTCCTCACACCTACGTGATGCTATTTTCCTCCGGATGAGGAAACTGAGATCCAGGGAAGCTAAATGAGTTTCCCAAGCTAGTAAATGACCAACTCAGCATTAGTTATTAACATTTGAACGGAAATTTTCAAAGATGTATAAAAGTAGATAAAATAACACAATGAACTCATATGTGCCCATCACGTGAGCTTTAACGCATGACCAGTCTTGTTTCAGCTGGACCTCCAGTCCACTTCACAGGTGTGCCCAAGGTCACAAGTCTGCCCTTCCAAGGGCTCTTTTTCCTGCATTGTGTTCATGGTGGGGAAGGCCAGGCAGGCGCACTGAATTGGGGGCTGCGGGGAAGAGGCTGAGTTAACTGGGACTGCAAAACTGGGGAAGGGATCCGGGCTGTCAAAGTCTGAGGTCAGGGAGACCGGCCTGAAGCCTGCGAGGGCAGAGAGAAGGACTCAGGAGGGAGGCCTGGGCCCCCAGCAGGAAGCAGGACCCCTTTTGTGGAGCTCACTGTCCAGGATGGGAGCAGCAGGCAGCTGGGCTCTGAGTACTTCTCGACTACCACATTGGCAGCCACCAGAATGACAGAGGGTCAGTGATGGCCTGGCCCATACAGGAGAGCTGTGGAGGAGTCACGAGGGTGGGGGGAGTGGGCTCGCCTACACCTCAGTCCGTGCTCTACACCCACCCCCCGAGTCCTGACTGGCACTCCCAGCACGAGGCCGAAGCAGTGCGATGAGTATGACTCATGTGAGTTCACTGTCCCCTCTGGCCATTATGCATCAAAAGGAAAGAGACCGGTGAGGTGACCTTGGTACCCCGGGGCGTCCTCATCAGGCCCCAAGGGGCATGCCCCCAGCCCTCCAGGCTCAGCTCTTAAAGAGACTCCTGACAGAAAGACGCCTCAGCCAAAGGCAGGTGCCAGCCCGTGTTCCCAGTCTTCTCTGATGACCCAGAACTTGTCAGTGCCCAGGAAGCCACAACCCAAGGACCACAGGACCCCAGGATCAGGATGCATTGGACAGCTGGGGTTGAATCTGAAAGAAAAAAAGGCTGTTGAGACAAAAGGCAAAAAAAACAAAATTTTGATATAGCCAGGGACAGGACCTTGGCACCACCGGGGACAAAATCTTGGAATAGCTGAAAACAGAATTTTGAGACAGCTGGGAATAGAAGCTTAGGACAGCTAAGGACAGAACTGAGGGCTCTATGGCTGGGGACAGGACCTTCAGGCAGCTGGGGGCAGAATTTGGGGAGAGCCGGTAACAGAATTTTAGGAGATCAGGGAATAGACCCATGGGTCAGCTGGGAGACAGTAGCTGGGGGCAAAGTGAGGCAAATCCCGAGGTGGAATTGGGAGGTGGCTGGGACGGGGGAGGCCGAACCCAAATCACACACCACTCCGTTTCTTCGAAGCAGACAATACAGCCGCGGTGCACACGCAGCACATGGGCTTCAACCGGCAGGAGCAGGACGTGTTCTTCCTGCCCATCCTGGTGGTGGACAGTGGGCCGCCCACGCTGAGCAGCACGGGGACGCTCACCATCCGCATCTGTGGCTGCGACAGCTCCGGCGCCATCCAGTCCTGCAACACCACGGCCTTTGTCGTGGCCACCTCCCTCAGCCCCGGAGCCCTCATCGCCCTCTTGGTCTGTGTCCTCATCCTGGTCGGTAAGTCCACCAAGAGCCAACCCCCCTGCCCGACTGGCCCCCATCCTTGGGCCCTGGATTTCCTGCCTGAGATGCCCCCATGGGGGTCTCACTTTCCCTCCCCATCCTAGGAAGGGCTGGCTTGATTGATGTCCAGGTTCTAACCTGCAGCTCCTACGAGAAGTCTCCTAAGTACAGAGCAGCCCTACCACCAACTCCAGAAGGTGTCAGCCCCCAGCTGAGACTAAGTTCATGCTGGCCAACCCTCTACATGGCCCAAAGGCTCCCTAATTTTTAAAAACCAAGCCTGTTTTTTAAAATTCTCTCATGTCTATTGTCCTATGTTAGTCTTTATGTAGTACTTTCAGTAAAAAAAGGGCTCTTGTGAACCTCACAACCCCTCAGCCAGATGTATCATCCCCATTTTTGAGATGACAAAACTGAGGCTCAGAGTCGTTAAGTGGCTTGCAAAAGGGGACCCAGTTAATATTCTGACTTGAAATCAGGTCTTTTCACCCTGTGTTCCCTGCTCCTTTAACTACCCTACCTGCTAGGAATCTAAACTGGGGGCAAAACTTTGGGGCAGCTGGAGTAAAATCTTAAGACACTTGGGGAGGGGGCAAAATCTACTCGGGTATCAGTTCCACCAGCAGCCAGTTGAACGCCCCCAGAGTGTCCCCAGGAAAGAGGGCAATTTTCAGGAGCTAAACTGGATTCAGGTGGCCACAATGCCACCTCTCCCTGTTAAAGCAGAGAGGCCTCACCTCAGTCCTGACTACTGGACTTCACGGAACAGCCAGAGCTGGAGGAGCTCAAGGAAGGGCCAGATGGCAGATCCCAGGTTTGCTCAGTTCCCTGGGAGATTCAGCTGCCTCCCACGCCTCACCACCCACCCCTGGGACCTGCAGAGGTCCTGGGCAGGCCCCTCCTAGCTGGTAGGCAGCCCCTCCTCTCCGCTCCCCAGCCCATGGCTCAGAAACCCTTTTTCCAGAGGATGCACTTTACAGCGGTTTCATTTTCCAAGGCAGTGCAAACAAATTTCTGCCTAATTGCCCACGAACGAAGAAAGTGCACATCAGTGCTCTAAAGGTGACGGGCGGAATCACTGATCAGGCCTGGCACATCTGTCTCCTGCCGCCCGCGCTCCCCACCATCTGCTCTCACGGGCATCCCCCTCCGCAGCTCCTGGCCTCCAGCTTCAGAAGCTGTCCATCCATCTTTCCCACTTCTCTCCTGACACCTTTCCTCCCTCCCAACCTGTCCCTAGATCCCACCTCCTTCCCTGTCATGATCCACCTTGTTAGGTCGTGAGCCAGCACCCTGCCCCATGGCCCTCACAGCTGGTCCTGGCCACTGGCCTGGCCTGAGCTGTTTGGATCTGCAAGAAGAATCCAGTGCCTGATAGGATACCCAACACATGTCTGTCCATCCATCCACCCACCTATCCATTTAATTCTCTCATTTGCTCATCGGTTCCTAATTTATCCATCCAGTGAGTACCCCCACCCATGTGCTAAATTATTCTAGGCACTGGGATTCATCAGTGAATGAAAGAGACAAAAAGCCCTGAGTAACTGGAAAGTTGGGGTTGCCATTGCTGAGACTGGGAGACTGAGGGTGGAAAGGGGGAAAGATTATTCTTTCAGATTTGGACACATTAAGTTTGCGATTCTCCTGGTCAACCCCGAGGACTTGCTGGAGAGGAAACTGGATGTACAATCTAGACTTCAGGGGAGAAGTCCAGGCTGGAGGCTGCAATATGGGAGTCGGCAGCCTCTAAATGGAATTTAAAGCCACGAGACAAGGAAAGCAACAAGAGAGGGGGTGTGGAAAAAAGACCAAGGACTGAGTCCTGGGACATCTGATGTTAAGAAGTCAGAGAGGAGAGGAGAAGAGAAGCTTGCTTATAAGGTCGAGAAGGAGTTATCAGTGAGGTGGGAGGAGGAAGAGTTGCAGAGTCCTAGAAGGCAAGTGAAGAAAACCAAAAAAAATCTGCTCATCCTTGCATCACCCAGGTCTCCATCCAATTCTTCATTCAGTCTTTCATTCAACAAGCATGGTTCTCTTGCTTACTGCATGCCAGGCACCACTCTAGGGGAACGTTCCCCAGGTCCTGGAGGGCAGTTCACAGTGTGTATTTTTTTTTTGCGGTACGCGGGCCTCTCACTGTTGTGACCTCTCCCGTTGCGGAGCACAGGCTCCGGACGCGCAGGCCCAGCAGCCATGGCTCACGGGCCCAGCCGCTCCGCTGCATGTGGGATCTTCCTGGACTGGGGCACAAACCCGTGTCCCCTGCATCGGCAGGTGGACTCTCAACCACTGCGCCACCAGGGAAGCCCACAGTGTGTATTTTGAGGTGGGGTGAGACTGACATGTTAACATGGCAGGGTCTGTGCTATGAATGAGCAGTGACTTTCAAACCTGAGCTGCCTGGGCATTACCTGCAGGCCTTATTGAAACAGACTGCTGGGCCCCACCCAGTAGATCTAGGACAGGACCTGAGAATTTGCATTTCTAACAAGTTCCCAGGAGATGCTGATGCTGGTCCAGGGTCCGAACCAGGGTGATAGAGAGGAACCCCTCATCAGGGGAGCTTGGAGGTGATATCCTGAACCCGGCCTTGAGCTCTCAGGGAAGGGCTCCTGCAGGAGATATCTGGACCACAGACCCAAAGGGCAAATAGGGTGATCAGGGCTTCTGGAGTGGACAGAGGAGGGCAAGGGTGAAAGAGAGGTCAGGGTCAAGGACATTTCACTCCCCCCAGACCTCAGCTGCCCCATTCCCATCGCCCCCCCCACCCCAGCACCCAGAGACCTCAGGGGCATGTATCTTTTCATAGAGTTAAGGATGGAGACCTCAGAGTTTGGGTCCAGCCCTCAACACCCATGAACCCTCTTAACACTGCTCTCTGTCCCCACCCCACCCCCAGTGGTGGCATAGGCTTGATTTGCACACCTCCCAAGATGGGCAGCTCACTACCTATCCAGATAGCCAGCTACGGTCTGACTGTGAGAAAGGTATTGTTGCACAGAAATCTAGGAAATTTGCATGAGCATTTAGGCTGAGCCAGCTCTGCTGGGGAGGAGGGGAAGGGTGGTCCCCGACTGCCCTGGGTGGGGCTCTGCCCTCACGCGCCCCCTTCTATCTCCTGCGCAGTGCTGGTGTTGCTGATCCTCACCCTCAGGCGCCACCACAAGAGCCACCTGAGCTCGGACGAGGACGAGGACATGCGGGACAACGTCATCAAATACAACGACGAGGGGGGCGGCGAGCAGGACACCGAAGCCTACGACATGTCGGCGCTGCGAAGCCTCTACGACTTCGGCGAGCTCAAGGGCGGCGGCGACGGCAGCGGCGGAGTGGGCCCGGGCGGGGGCGCGGGGAGCCCCCCGCAGGCCTGCCTGCCTTCGGAGCGCCACTCGCTGCCGCAGGGGCCGCCGAGCCCCGAGCCGGACTTCTCGGTGTTCAGGGACTTCATCAGCCGCAAGGTGGCGCTGGCGGACGGGGACCTGTCGGTGCCGCCCTACGACGCCTTCCAGACCTACGCCTTCGAGGGCGCGGACTCGCCCGCCGCCTCGCTCAGCTCGCTGCACAGCGGCTCATCGGGCTCCGAGCAGGACTTTGCCTATCTCAGCAGCTGGGGTCCCCGCTTCCGGCCCCTGGCCGCCCTCTACGCCGGCCACCGCCCAGAAGGCGAGGCCCCGGCCTCCTAGCCCGCCCTCCCTGCAGCCCAGGACCCAGCTGGACCCCAGGACAAAGCACGTCCCCTGCTCACCCCCTTCCCCCAACCCTCCCAGGGCGGCCGGACGGGAGGGGGACCTTGTTCGGGCAGCGGACTCCCCGACGGCATCCCTCCCCTGGGGGGCGGGGGTGGGTTGGGCAGCTTTTGCCCAGAAGTGCGGGAATTATGACCAACATCATTAAAACTGCAGCGAGAACGGGCACTGCGTGGCTCTGGGGTTAGACAGGGCGAGAGGGTGGTGTGGATCCCTCCTGGCTTAGGGGAGAAGCTGGGGGGGAGGATGCTGCAGAAGTGCTCCCCCCGGAATACCCCATCAGAGTTAAGAAGAAAGAAGGGCTGTTCATTTACTAAGCGCCTACTGTGTGCTGGGCCTGTACAAAGACCATCTTCGTCATCACACAAACCTCGAGGTGGGGCCCTGCAGGTAACAGTTGGAGAAAGCCACCCAGAGAAGTGGCTGGGACCTGTCCAAGGACACCTTGCCAGTGTACCGTGGAGCCACAGCACTTACCGGCTACCTGGCCTTGGGCAAGTTACCTCTCTTCTCTGGGCCTCAGTTTCCTCCTGTGTCAAACGAGGCAAATAGCAGAACCTACCTCGAAGAGTCTTGAGGATAAAAAGGCTCCATATGTGTCAAGTGGTTAGGACAGTGCCTGGCACATAGTAGGTGTTCAATAAATGTTAGCCTTTGATACTGTTATTATCTTTGTTGTTATTAGAAGCCCAGCGTGTCTGCCTCCCAGATCTGGGTTCTCTCCCCCTTTTCCCAACATCTCCAAGGAAGTGTTGCTCTTGCTCTGAGTCGGGGATAGGGACGTTCCCAGAAATTGAAGAGCCTTCCAGTGTCTCAGGCGACACTGGAATAGGACACCTGCATACCAAGAGAGGACAAGGTGGGCAGCTCCAGGACTTGGATGAAGTGAGAGGGTTGATGGGAGATGGAAGGGTCAGAAGCCACTGAGTGTGATGGGGACCTTATCTGTTTGTTCTGGGAACCCAGCAGTTTCCCCATCCATGGACCCAAGTTAAGAACCCCAGGGCTAAGTCACCTCTAAGAGCCTCCGGCTCTGAAACCATTTGATTATAAGATATAGGTCATTTGTCCTCCTACCCCACACCCAAGTGATTAATTCATTCTACATTGATTGGCTGTGAATTCCAGCTCCTGCTAGGTGAGCATCCTTCATCAAGGTTCTCAACTGCTGAAGCCTCAGTTTCCTCATCTGTAAAATGGGGCTAATGATAGCCCCTACCTTAAAAGATGTTAAGAGGCTTAAAGGAGATAAAGAATGTTAAGCTCCGATCCCAGTGCCTTCCTGCCACATTGAAAGTGCTCAATAAATAAATGCTCATTTGCCTTATTCTTTTACCCTCCCAGGGAGCATTCATTCATTCCCTCCACATTTGCCAAGGTCCAGTGTGACAGATCTGGAGGTAGTCATTATGTCCTGAGTGCCTTGCCCCAGTTCACAGGTGAGGAAACTGAGGTTCAGAGAGTAGTAACCCGTGCAAGGTTACACAGAGCATGAGTAGTTCCTGCCTTCCAGTAACTTCCAACCTGAGTGGGGGCAGGACGCAGGGGGCCAGAAGCAGCCAATAACAATGCATTGGGTAAGAGTTGTAGCAGAATTAACAGAAAAAGATCCTGGAAACACCGAAGAAAGATTGAATAATTTCCAGCGGAGGTGACTCCAACTGGATCTTGAAGAATGAGTATGAGATGTACGAGATGGCCAAGCAAGCAAGACATTCCAGGCAGAAAGAAGAGCATCCTCAAAGGCTGGGGGCAGGGGCGCCGCAGGAAGCATGTGGCAGCTTCAGGAGTGGTGTGTGGTCCCCAGAGCTGGACCACTGGGAGGAGGAATAGTGAGATGTGAGCAGGGAAGGCTGGTTGGAGGTGGGTTGCGCAAAGACCTTTAAGGCCAGGCTAAGAAAGGATGCTTTGTTCAACTTGACCATGTCTCCTAAAGTCCACTGAGGGATGGGGGTTAGTGTGGTTAGCCCAAGTGGGGACATATCAGGACCCTCATCCATATAGGAGCCTTAACCCACGGTTCCTGTAGCTCATGATATGAATGGGTATTGTAATGTGGGGCCCACTGGGGTGATGTGTGATCCCCTCTCTCACCCATGTGTGCCCAGCTCTCATGTACAGAATTCCAACTATTCTCAGGTTGGTTATTGCCATCTCCATTGTAGAGAGGGAAACTGAGACCCAGACCCAGAGGAGTAAAGTGACGGGCTCAAGTTCACCCAGCTGGTAGGGGACAGAGGTGGGATAACACAGGACCTCTGATTCCAAGTCTCTGTTCCTTCCACATATGCCCGTTGCCTTGACAGACTCTGACCCTGCCGAGAAGGAGATTACAGGCAGGTTATGTGTCCAGAGGGACGAACAAATACAGAGTCACAAAAACCCCTGAACATCTTGTCCAAACCCCATACATGGGGAATGACTTTCTCAAGGTCACACAGGGTTAAAGAGCTTACAGAAATAAAAAACATTATTCATCCAGAGTCACCTTCTGAGCCTCTGGCTCTTCCGTTTTCCAGCTGTGTGACTTCGGACAAGTGTGTTACCCTCTCTGTGCCTCTGTTTTCTTATCCAAAAAGTGCACCCACTACAACACCTACTCCATAGGGTTGCAGTGAGGATAAAATGCAGAAATAACCACTGACGCTTACCGAGCATTTCCCACACGCCAGGCACTGCTCTAAGCACTTCACGTGAATTAACTCTTTTAATCCCTCACCAGCCCAGCGAGGTAGCCCTCATTTTACAGGTCAGAAAGTGAGGCACAGAGAGGTTAAGTAACTTGCCAAGATCAAACAGCTAATGCGTGGAGATGCCAAGATTTAATGGGAGCGCTCTGGCCCCCAGAACCTACGCTGTCTGCAGCACTCACAGTGCCTGGCACACAGGAAGCACTGGACATGTGGCCTGGGAGTATCTGGTGTCCCCGTCTGTGCCCTGGGAGAACTTCACTCACCGCCACATTCTACAGCCTGTGGGAGTCCTCAAGCCTCCCCGAGATTTCTGCTAATACTGGGGTGGGGATGGAGGGATTGATCACGTTCCCTTAATCCCCTCTGCTTCCAGCTCCTGCACCTGCATTTGCTTCCTCCACTGGGCCCTGAGCCAACCCAGGAGTGAAATACATGAGTCCGGCCCCTTCTCTGGGTTCCACAAGGTGTCCACTAATGCCAAGCATTTCGTGAGCTTTGTACACTTTTCTGATGGTTTGGGGTCACAGACAAGGGCCTGGTTGTGGCGTACACAGACTTTAACCATCGCCTTCATTGGTTGCCACCAATTTCCCCCACGAGCTCCATTTCCTCTCCCTGTGTTACACAGAGCGCACAGCCACCCCAGCTCTAGGCCCTAATTGGGCACACCCGACTCTATCATGGAGCTCAGAAAACAAAGAGCCTTCCCTTTCCCTTTCCCGTGTCTGCCCCCCTTTCAAGGCATCTGAGAAAATGAAAAGAAAATAATTTCCCTTATATTGTCATCATCTCCATCACTGTTGTCAGCACGGGATAAAAGAGCAGTCAGGGTCATGAGCAAGAATTGATATATAATTGGCCAAGAGTTTTTTGTTTTTTTTTTTGCGGTACGCGGGCCTCTCACTGTTGTGGCCTCTCTCCCGTTGCGGAGCACAGGCTCCGGACACGCAGGCTCAGTGGCCATGGTTCACGGGCCTAGCCGCTCCACGGCATATGGGATCCTCCCGGACCGGGGCACGAACCCGTGTCCCCTGCATCAGCAGGCGGACTCCCAACCACTGCGACACCAGGGAAGCCCTGGCCAAGAGTTTTAGAACCAGGGATATTAATGACAATGACAATGATGATAGTAAGGATGATGACAGCACCCATACATGGCGCTTGCCGCATGCCAGGCACTGTTCTAAGCCCTGTATGTAATTATTACTAATACAGGTAAAACCCATGCAGGGTGGACTCTTTGTTTACTGTGTTTAGCGCTTTATTTAAGTGGCCTTGTTTAATTTTAAACAGGTGCATCATTAGCCCCGTTTTATAGATGAGGAACCCAGGGCTCACAACTGGGGAGGGGCTAGCTCTGGGATACAGAGCTTATAAGGGCCGGGACCATTTCACACGCACCCCACCACAATTCTGAGCGGAACCGGGGCAGCTCGGATTCTGAGTGGAGTTTCTGGGAGAGTGTGGGGAGGGGAGGGGCGAGAAGCAGGTGGTGAGAAGGGGAGGCACTGGAGACAGATGGCAGGGCTGGGCAGCAAGGTGGAGTCCAAGCCCGGGTCTGCGTCTCTGGTATGTCCCAACATGTGTGTGTCTGCACGTGGCTGTGGGCACGCACCGGAGAAGTGGGAAGGCAGCGCCGAGCACACAGGTCAAGCACTAACCTCCCACCTCCTGCTTCAGGCGGCTCAGAGAGCTGGCTGCTGTCACGGGGCGGCCAAGCGCTGCATCTGTCAGCCAGCCGTCAGGACTGCCCACCCCCCGGGTCACGAATCAGCAGCTCCACTTACCTCCTGCCAGCCAGCGCTCTCAGGCCAGCTCTGTCACTGGCCGCTGAGCCTCTGGAAAATGTAACCCTGTCAGCCCTCACTCGGAGGCAAGAGGGTTCACGCTTCAGTGCGTGCACAAGGGGGTACGAGCACGCCCACATACTCACGCCACCACACAACGCAGGCACGTGTGTACCTTCAGACATGTTGCTAGTTGGGTGCGCGTTGCAGACACACGCATGCTCGCAGCCATGCACATAGAGCATACCCCTGCAGGTCTGCAAATGTGGTCACGTGCCCGCACTCTATGCACGTACTAGAGGCACACTCTCACGTAGGCACTGACACTTGTACACAAAACTTGTACACAGCCTTCCATAGCTGTGTTCTCTTACATGCATGTACGTGTGTGTCCACTGTTACCCTTCCAGGAGCCAACACATTTCCTCATTCAGGCATGCACATATACACATTCATGAACATATGTGTATCTCCAGACACTCCCAGGCAGGTACAAGGTACCCATATGCGTATCCCCTCACATGTGCCTGGTCACATGAACTCATAGCTCCGTGCGTGCATTCATAATGCAAATGCACATTTGTATGCATGCACGGGAAAACATGCGTACATAGCCTCGGGAACTGTTGGTTACAATCTAAATTCAACTGCATGATGCCCAGAGATGTGTATGCACGTGTGAGCACATAGGTCTGTGTGTACGTAAGATACACAATCACTCACAAGCATCTAAACACACAGGCATCCTCCAGCAAGTGCTTGGATCTACACCAAGGACACACACACATGCAACAGTATATACCCCCGCACGTCTGCCTGCCTACGTGTGTGTACCTCCACTTTCACACCACCTGTGCTCCGGTACCTAACCACCTCTGTTCACATGCGCCTTCAGGCTGGCCCACCATGGTTCACCCAAGGCCATGCCACGTGTGTCTAACTCCACACCCAAGCATGCACACAGACAGACACGTGCCTCCGAAGCCCGTCCCCCACACGTGTGTGGGGTCAGCGCCCTGGCACGTGGGAGCACACACACCCTCTCTGGGAAGCAGCATGTCCCAGCCCCAGATTGTCAGGTGCGCTGGGGACAGCAGGAATGGTGCCCACTCACAGAGATCGCCACTCATGCAGAACTGCATCTGCCGCAAACTTCTCATCTGCTGCGCAAACGATGATTAAATGTTATTGTGCGAGGGAAAACGGCAAGGAGGGATTCATTAGCTTTATTGTCAGAAAGGACTCCATGGGCTCCAGCTCCCGTCTCCAAGGCTGGCTTAACCCCCTGTGTGCTGGGGACATTGCGCTCCGACGTGGGCTTGTGGAAAATGAAGGCCCCGGAGACAGAGATCCCAGCGTTGGGCCCACATGAGCCAGCTGGGTGCAGAGAGCACTGGGAGGGGGTCATGAGTCCAGGTGGCCGCTGCAAACTTGCCCCTCATTTGCTAGGTAGCCTTGGTCTTATCTTTTTTTTTGGTTTAGCATCATGTGCCCACATCTTTTTTTTTTTTTTTTTTTTTTTTTTTTTTCCGGTACGCGGGCCCCTCACTGTTGTGGCCTCTTCCATTGTGGAGCACAGGCTCCGGACACGCAGGCTCAGCGGCCATGGCTCACGGGCCCAGCCGTTCTGCGGCATGTGGGATCTTCCCGGACCGGGGCATGAACCCGTGTTCCCTGCATCGGCAGGTGGACTCTCAACCACTGCGCCACCAGGGAAGCCCCTTGTCATTTCATTTATCAAATAATTTCTCCCTCCTACCACGTCCCAGGAATGCAGAGATACAGAGGCCATGGTCCCTCCTGGATGCATGAGGCTTCTCAGATAGAGAAGGGCATTCCAGGCTGATGAAACAACTTAAGCAAAGACTTGAAGGCTGGGAGACGTGGTAGTAGTGCCAGGCTTATCCAGGAAACACTGGGCCTGGACAGGTCAGTTGGAGGACAGATTGTAAAGGGCCCAGTAAACCCTTCCAAAGGGCTTGGGCCTTTTCCCAAGATCAATGGAGAACCATGGAAGGTGTATGGAAAGGGTTGACAGATAAACTACAGGGTGCCCAGTGGTATTTGAATTTCAGATAAATAACAAATAGTTGTCTTAGTATCAGTATGTCCTAAATATTACACAGGCCATACTTATAATAAAACATGTATCATTGTTTATCTGAAATTCACATTTAACTGAGAATCCTGTCTTTTTATTTGCCAAATCTGTCAACACTGTGTATGGATTTGCATTTTAGGAGGATCGCCCTAGCTTGCTCTGTCCAGGGTAGAGTAGAGGGTGAGAGAAGAGAACGAGACCAGTGAAGAGATGAGGAGCTCACATTCTCACCTTCTTCTTTAATCAGAAAACCCCCAGTTTTCATCTGGGCACATGGCCCTCTATCACAAGGACCGCATTTCCCCGTCTCCCTCACAACTATGTACTGCATGGACTGAGTCATAGTCAACACAATCTAAGCAGAATTGTTCAGTGGCAGCTTCTGGCAACACCTCCTTAAAAGACTGTTGACTCATGCCTTTAGCCTCTTTTTCCTGCTCCTTTCTCCTTTCTGCTAGCTGAACATAGCTGAGATGGCTAGCACTCAAGCAGCCACCTTGGGCCGTGAAGACACACTGACCCTATGGATGCCAAAGAGTGAACTAGAAGGAGACCTGGTTCCTTTTAACCTCATGGAGCCACTGTACCAGCCCTGAACTGCCCACATCCACACTTGGTTTGTTTACATGAGAGAAAAAAAAAACTTCCAACTTGCTGAAGTTACTGTTATTTTAGTTTTCTGTCCCAAGCAGCCAAGCTTGATTCTAAGCTGATACAAGAAGCTAATACAGGAATCTCAGACAGAGAAGTTGAGGCTTAAACTGGGTCAGCAACAGTGGATTTGAGAAGCATTTAAGAGCAAGACCCAGCGGGAGTCGGCGTTTGACTGGATGTAGGGATGGAGGGTAGAGCGGGTCAAAGGCTTCAGGCTTGAGTGACAAGGACAGAGAAGCTAGTAATGGACCAGGGAACCCAGGAGATGCCTTGGATCAGGGATCACGGAAAGTCAGTTTGGCTTGGGACATGTTGATTTGAGGGGCCTGCAGGCCATGTGCTCAAGATGTGGAAATTCAGGACTGGAGCTTGGGCAAGAGGAGGGGCTCACAAGAGCTCTGCTGTCACCCTCATCCCCAGAACCGCTCAAGTCGTAAGAGCAGGAGAGGGTAGAGTGATCAGAGGGTCAAGGGTGAACTCTGAGGAAACATCAGAGGCAGGTGGAGGGAGAGGAGTCACTTGGACGTCAGTTTCTCCAGCTGTAAAATGGGAGCAGGTGAGAGGGATGACCTAACTGGTTCCAAAGTCCCTTCCTGATCTAACATTCAAGAACTAAGGTGTCGGGACTTCCCCAGTGGCGCAGTGGTTAGGAGTCTGCCTGCCAATGCAGGAGACACGGGTTCAAGCCCTGGCCCGGGAGGATCCCACATGCTGCGGAGCAGCTAAGCCCCTGTGCCACAACTGCTGAGCAACCCCCCGCTCGCCACAACTAGAGAAAGCCCGCACACAGCAACGAGGACCCAATGCAGCCAAAAATAAATAAATTAAAATAAATTAAAAAAAAATTAAGGTGTCGTCTTAGACCACTTATTTCTCCTCCCTTTGATTCAGTTTCCCCTTTGGAAAATGGGGCTAAAAATAGTACCTACCTCATGGGGTTGTTTGGAGGACCAAGTGACCCAGACCAGCGCCTAGCTCAGCCCTGGTAAGAGCAGGACACAGACGCGGGGGCTTGGCTTGGGTGAAGGAGCGGTGGGGATGAGTCCTCTTTCCTACTCCAAGCTGAGAAAGAGGCTGAAACCCTGGGGCCCCTCACTGAGACCTTTAGTGGGCACCTGCTGTATGCAGAGCACAGAGCCACATGGGGAGAGGGGGAAAATGGGGAGAAAAAGATGTGCTTGCTCTCGGAAAGGTGATAAAGCCCAGCCTTGCCAGGAGAGTTTGGATGAAGCTGAGATCTGGGAACAAGGGAGGGATTGGGAAAGGGACAGAAGTGAGGTTATCTAGTCCAGAGGAGGGGCTGATGACCTGAGGCCTTGAGGGCAGTGTGCTTAACACCAGAGGGAGCCTAGTGGATTCCACCGGGCAGAGCGAAGATGTGGGGTAGCCTGCTGATTACAGCACGGGCGCCTGTGAAATGGGTCTGCAGGAAACAGAAGAGCTAGGAGAAGCGCTTTTTTAAAAAGATATATTTATTTATTTATTTGGTTGTGCCAGGTCTTAGTTGTGGCACGCGGGATCTTTGGTGCCGTGTGTGGGATCTTCCCTGCGGCATGTGGGATCTTTAGTTGTGGCATGCGATCTCTTAGTTGTGGCATGTGGGATCTAGTCCCCTGACCAGGGATCGAACCGGGGGCCCCCCTGAGTTGGGAGCACAAACTCTTAGCCACTGGACCACCAGGGACGTCCCAGGAGAAGCGCTTTTAACGCTTCATATCCCCAGATCTGTTTGCTAGGGCTGCTGTAACAAAGCGCTAGAAGCTGGGTGGTTTAAACAACGGAAATTTATTATTTCACAGTGCTGGGGATGGATGTCAGAAATGCAGGTGCCAACAGGGTTGGTTCCTAGCATGTGGGTATGTGGGCCTAGGTGAGGCCCATGTATGTGAGGCTATGTGAGGGAAGGATCCGTGAGAGGGAGACCTCTCTCCTTGGCTCGTAGATGGCTGTCTTCTCCCCTCTATGCATGTCTGTCTCCCTGCCCAAATTTCCCCTTTTTATAAGGATACTAATCATATTGGATTAGGGGTCCACCCGACTCCAGGATGACCTCGTCTTAGCTAATCACATCTGCAATCACCCTATTTCCAAATAAGGACACATTCTGAAGTACTGCGGTTTAGGACTTCAACATATGAATTTTAGGGGGACACAATTCATCCCCCATGCCAGGCTCAGCACCAGCCATCACCAGAGACACCAGGCTCACTGGGCTCTTTAACTGGGGCTATGTGGGACTTCCACCCTTTGGTGGAAGCTTGTACAGACTGAGGGAGGAGGCCTTGGGACCCTGACCACAAGCTGGAATGGGGCATACTTTTCTCCCTTCTTCTTCTTTCTTACTGGTCTATTCACTCAGAACTTCACATTTAACCACACACACACACAAACATACACATATATACACATACTCACAGACTCTCTACTCAGAGAAAACCCCTGAGACCCTCCCACACACATGAAGGCACACACACAGAGACAGTCAGGCAGAACCCTCACACACAAAGAATCACACGCGTATATACTCATGTGCACAGCCACGGGGACACACAGAAACCACAACTCACGCACATCTTCCAGATGCGTGCTAGCAGACCCACACAGGGACAGTGACCGCCACATCGATGGACGCACAGAGACATATCTATGGCCTCCCAATACTACACGATGCAGACCTGCCTGTGCATTCTTACAGGCCATTATAGCCACACACAGACACAAAACATACGGACAAAGGCTTTCCCGTGCACACACCCACACAAGGGCTGTCTGCACACACAGGACTGTTTAATCCTACTGTGGTTGGCAGAGCCTGGCATGCACACACCATCCCTCTGGCCTCACAGCTCACCACCCACTCCCTGGTAATTGGAAGCAATTTAATCCCCCTCCTGCCCAGCCAATCGCAGTCTCCACAGAGCAGGCAGCGATCAAAATGCCCCACCATGGAGGCAGCGAGGCAGAGAGTCCCCTCCCCACTCTGGTTTCCCCATCCACCTTTGTAGTTGAGATGGGATTTACTAACCTAGACGCACGCGCGCACACGCGCACACACACACACACACACACATGCATGCTGAAGTCTTGAGACTGTATACACCACACACACAATCACGTATACACAGAAACACACAATTGCATACACACACACAACCACACATAGAAGCATAGGAGGATAGATTACACAACAGATATTAAGCCACGGTGAGATAGATGGTGTCTGTATCTACAAAGACACACGGTCTCCTGATCGGTGGTGTGAATGTGTGTACATCGTTGCAAAAGTTCTACTAATGCGTGTGAACATATAGACATAGGGTGATACCTTGAGTTGGAGGACATGTATACACAGCCATACACAGATCTCCATGGGTGCTCAGCGAACACCCTCCTGGGGTCTGAGCATGTGCACACCGAAACACAGTGACAGTAAGAAGGTACACAACACAGGGACTTCCCTGGCAGTCCAGTAGTTAAGACTCCACACTTCCATTGCAGGGGACACGGGTTCGGTCCCTGGTGGGGGAACTAAGATCCCACATGCCACGCGGTGTGGCCAAAAAAAAAAAAAAAAAAAGAAGGTACACAGCACGGAAACACAGGAGTAGGTGTACACATGCGTGCACACACACACAAAACACACAAAGCCCTCACTGGCCCACAGCGTGTCCCTCTGATTTCCCATGAAAGGGGGAGCGAAGCCCCCACCTGTCAACCGCTGTTTCTCACTCCATCATGACCGGTGAGCTGACATTCAGAGCCCGGCACTGTGATGATCGCATCTAGCTGTCATGTACTACAGATTGCACTGACATTTGGAAAATATTCCACCTCGGGACCCATTCAACTTCAAACTTTTTTCCTGGAAGAGGAGAGAAATGGCAGAGACGGGGCAGCAAGGGCCTGCCGTGTTCCGCCAAGGAGCTGCTTTCCAGCCCAGACCCCAGGAGCTGACTCCCGGCCCCTCCTCCCAGAGACCCCAGGTCACTGGCTGCCCCATCTGCATCTACCTGGGGACAGGGGGATGGGAGGAGGAATGGAGGTTCCCAAGGCAGAGACGAGGTTCCAGACCATCCAGCACGTCTTCACAGAGGGTCTGCCGGGAATCCCCCCATCAAGTGTGACCTGGCGATAGCTACCTGTCATCAGTAGAGCACCTACTAAGCACCAGGCTGTGTTCTAAGCACGTTACATGCATGACCTCATTTGCAACCGTAACAACCTTGTGAGGTAGGAACTGTCATCATCCCATTTGAATGATGATGGACCCGAAGCTCAGAGAGGTGAAGTGACTTGCCCGAAGTCACACAGCCAGGAAAGGCTGGAGCTGAGATTTGAACCCCAGTCTGTCTGGCTCCAGAACTTGCCCTTTTCCCACCTGCGCGTGGTGAACTTATGTGTCGTGGAGTCAGGCAGATGCTGAATCCTCCCCAGCCCCTCTCACTGCCTTTCCCTGTCTCTTCTTTCCCTTCTCCTCCCCTTCCTCTCTCTGCTTTCTTTCTCTCCTCTTGCATCCCTTCTCTGCCTCTCTAAGCAGAATGAGTGTTCCCAGAAGGATGGCACAGTCTGGGACAGCTTCCTGGAAGGGAGGAACAGGTCTGAGCTGCACCTAGAGACTCAGAGGACTGGATGGGTGGGATTGACATCTGCAGAATCAATGAGCAAGCCTCGCAGAAAAGCCTCTGGAAGCCACTGCCTTTGGGTGGATGGAAGGTTTGAGTCCTTCCTATGTGACAGCTACATTGAGCCAGGACTTGGATGATTGGATGGGGGAGACTGGCCTGGGGTGGTCCAGCCTTCTCTGAGGTTTTGCTCAGACTGGGCTCGGGGCAACAAGTCTATCCGAGTAAACTAACGGCAGCCAGCCATGTGCCTACCTGTACCCTAAAGAGGAGCCAGCAGAGGCCCCTGCTTAAGCGACCTGGGCAGTTGTGGTAAAAATACAGGCGGAGTGGTGGACAACAGATATTTTGAAGGCAGGGTAAAAATGACATGGTCCCAGCTAGTCCAAGAAAAGATAGAAGAAGTAAGGAGACGGTCTGGTTCTCTGATGAGCTGATTAATCTCCTTAAATAACTTGCAGTCCAACTTCCCAAAAGGCAAAGGAAAGTTAAGCTAATCTACTCTAAATGACCCCCGAGCTTCTCAGGGGTGGTAATCAATACACACACACTCTCTCTCTCTCTTCATAAGTAATTCTCAGTAATTGCAAGAAAGAGGGGGTTTTGGTGGAAAATGACATTCTAACCACAGAGAGAATCCCTGGCAAGGGGATCAATAGGCCACTAACTGGGGGGCTGGCTCCGCAGCTGGGGGGAGGCCATGAGCAGGCTACCATCACATCACACTGCAAGCTGCAGGGTCATCCTGGGCTCTGTCTGCCGGCAGGAACTTTAATTAATTGGGGAAAAGGAGACTGAATGAGATCCCAGGAGAAGCAAAGACTGGGTCCTCCCCATGCCATCACTGATGTCACTGAGAGAATGACTAGTGCTCAGCAGCAGTGCCCACCCCAGATGCCAAAGGAGTACCATGCATGCCCATTACCAGTATCCTTGGGAGTACATCAGTGCTTAGCATCAACACCCAGAGGATACCATCAGTGCTCACCAGTGATGACTCTGGGGCGCCGTCGATGTTCATCACCAGGGCCCTTGCAGGTCCATCGCCTGTATTCTCAGGAGTCCCCATCAGTATCCATCCCCAAAGCCTTTGGCTGGCATCCTCATTGATGCACAGGGATTGTATCCTTTTTGGTCATCACCGTATCTCCACTAGCCACAGTGCCAGGCGCATAGTAGGAACTCAGTAAACATCCTTTGAAGACAGGAGTAAGTGGGTGAATGTTCTTAGGAAGGACAGGAGCTTCGTTATCCTGTTCACCCCCTACCACCCTATCCTCGGGACCTTACCCCACTGCCTAGCCAAGGAGAGTGCTCCATAACTACCTGTTGCATGGATGACTGGGTGGGTAGATAAAAGGATAGATGGGTGGGTGGGTGGACGGATGGACGGATGGACGGATGGACGGATGGACGGTGGATACATGCTTGGAAGAAAGAAAGGATGACCTTGGCAGCACTGTCGGTGCCGTCTGTAACCCCAGGCAATCAGCCTCCAAGACCAGAGATCAGCACAAAGTAATCCCGAGAGAGAAGACAAGCCTGCCTGCTGCCCCACCCCTAGTGGTTCTGGGCCCCCCATGGTGGCTTCACCTGATTCCCTCCTTTGCTATGGGGCTGGGGGCAGGGATGCAGATGGACAGAGGTAGGAAGAACCTCTCACCTCCTGGCCTTCCTCTCCCCCTCCCACTCTCCAACCTGAATACAATTTTCTGGAATGTCCCCAGGTCCTGGAGGGAAAGCTCATTACCTGCAACCTGCCCATAAAAACATCCGTAGCTGCCTGCCGGCTGGGGAGCCAGTTACTCTCAGCTCAGCCCGGCAGCGGGTGGGCAGGGAGGCCGAGGTGTGCAGGCTGTGGGACCAGCTCAGCCTCTCTGGAGATGCCAGTTTTGTGTAGAAACAGCCATGACCGCTGGCAGAGCTGGCCGCCCAGTACCTCCCAGAGGGCCATTCCAGGATAGGGAATGCTCAGTCTGCCTGCCATATATTCCACGCGCATTCATTCCAAGCCCTCAACATGCTGCCTGTTATTATTATGAAAAACAACATTGGCAACCCAGGTTGGGGCCCCCTTGGTTCCAGGTACCTCCTGGCCCACCTCCCACCATGCAGCCCCGCCCACTGTCGGGCAGGGCTTTCCCACAGCACATCTGCTACACAAATCACTGCCATTGATTTCTTGGAAAGCAGCTTTAGGGATTTTGTGATTTTTATTTTTTTTTTAGTTTGATTTTAAATCCTGGTTTATTCTCAGCACCTTCAAAGAGGAAGTGGAGATTTGAAGGCAGGCTGGATCCTTCCTGCCACTTGGTTTTCCTGCTTTTTCACCCTACTTCACCCCCAAACCCAGCCCACCTCTTTTACATAACTTGTCTCTTCCCCCAAAGGGGGTGGCACCGGGACCTCTGCCCTGCCCTGAGATGGGAGGAGGGGATGGAGTGAAAGATAGTGACTTGGAGCCCAGGCACTGTCCCCTGTCCTCCTGGTGATTCCCCCCACCCAAGCCCTAGTCAGGATTTCCCCTTCCTACCCCTGGCCTTGGACTCAGGGCACTGTCCCAGGAGCCCCCTAAACTCTGCCACTTCCAGCTCTGTGGCCTTGGGCACACCATTAAAACTCTCAAGTTCTCTGTTTCTTCCTGCAAAATGGGTATAGAGGTGCCATCTCCCTGGACTGTGGAAGGACCCACGGAGATAACCAAGGCAGTGGAGGCTTTGCGAGTGCTCTGAGTCATGAGGGGCTCTCAGGGATCATCGTCTCGCTGGGAGAGGGTTTGGCTGCCTCACAGGGGCCACTGGCTACAGGTGGAGTCAGAGAGGCCTTCCCAGCTGAGTGTTTCAAGCTCAGGCTCTGGAAATGTTGCAGCTGCCACTCTGCTACGACCCAGCTGGGACCCAATGACAGCATCTTAATTTCAGCCCAAGCTTTTCTCCAGACGGACTGCTAATTAGGGCTAATGGGCAGCTCTCCCTGCTGGCTCCCACTGCGTTCTCCTCCTTTATTAAAGGGAGCCACTGAGCAGGGTCGCTGGGCTGATGCCCCAGGGCCTCATTGGTGAGTCAATCCTCTGGGTTAAACACTGCTTCCAAAGTCTCTTGGCCAGGGTGAGCTTTTCTGTTGCTTTTTTACCTGACAAATGCGAGGTGGAGGAAGGGGCAATATTCATCCAGGCAGGCAGGCAGGCAGGCAGGCAGTTCAGTGACCATGTACCCACTTCCCACTTTATGCCAGGCCTGTGGGAGGCACTGAGGCCATACAGATAAGCTGAACCCGAAGCCAGACATTCCTGAATTCAAAACTTAATTTAAGCTTGTTCTGGCTGTGTGACCTTGGGCAAGTTACTTAACCTCTCTGAACCCAAGCTCCACATTTGTAAGACAGTCCCTACTTCACAGGTGTGTTGTAACGATGAGATTAGATGCAGGAAGCTGAACACAGTGAACAGCACCACGGCCATGAGGCTGGCAGGAGTCTAAGGGATTACAAAAGGCCTTGAACACCATCTTGAGAAGCTAGAACTTCAAGCCCAGAGAACAATAAACAAGAACTATTATTCTTACCATGTCTGTCCCTGTTCAATGTTTATTAAGCACCTCCAAAGTGCTGAGAATATGATAATAGATACACTTACACAGCACTCACTATATGCCAGTCACTGTTCTAAGTCACTCATTTAATCCCCACAACAACCCTGCAAGATGAGGGTGATTATTATCCCCATTTTACAGATATAGAAACTGAGACACAGAAAGGTCTTGCCCATGACCACCTAGTCAGTATTTAGTTATCTATCGCTGTGTAACAAATTAGCCCCAAACTTAACAGCTTAAAACAATAAACATTTATTATCTCACAGTTTCTGTAGGTCGGGACTCCACAGGCACAGTTTACCTGGGTGCCCCAGGTCCTCACTGCTACTTACTGGAGGTATTAGTTCCTTGCCATGTGGGTCTCTCCATAGACCATAGGGCAATTCATAACATGGCAGCTGTCTTCCCTCATAGAGAGTGAGCAAGATAGGGTGCCCAAGATGGAAGCCTTCATCCTTTTATTACCTACTCTCAAAGGTGACATTCCATCACTTCTGCTATATTGTATCTATTAGAAGCAAGTCACTAGGCCCAGCCCACACTCAACAGGAAGGTACTCCACAAAGGCATAAATACCAGATGCCACAACCCCATCGGAGGCCATCTTAGTGGGTATCCAGTGCAGCCAGTAAATCGGGGAGCTGGGATATGAATCTAGGAAGGCTGGGTCCAGAATCCTTGTTCTAAATCCAGAATCCGGTTAATATCCCAGCTCCACAATTGTTGCCTGACAGATGAGAAATGAGACACCATCCCTGCCCTCCTGAAGCTCTCCATCTAGAGAGAGAAGCAGAAAAGTAAGAGGGTGAGATGAAAGGTACAGCAGCCTAGGAGGGTAGAGCAGATTAAGTAGGAAGCCTTCCTGAAGGAGGTGATCCCTGATCTGAGAAGCAAAAGACAAGATGGAGGGCTTCCCTGGTGGCACAGTGGTTAAGAATCTGCCTGCCAATGCAGGGGACACGGGTTTGAGCCCTGGTCCGGGAAGATCCCACATGCCCCAGAGCAACTGAGTCCACGCGCCACGACTACTGAGCCTGTGCTCTAGAACCCGCAAGCCACAACTGCTGAGCCTGTGTGCTGCAACTACTGAAGCCCGCACGCTTAGAGCCCATGCTCCACAACAAGAGAAGCCACCGCGATGAGAAGCCTGCGCACCACAAAGAAGAGTAGCCCCCTCTCACCGCAACTAGAGAAAGCCCGTGCGCAGCAACGAAGACCCAACGCAGCCATAAATTCATTGATTAATTAATTAAAAAAAGATCAAGATGGAGTTGGCTAAGCAAAGAGGGGTATGGAAAAGAATCTGGCAGCTGGAACAATTTGTGCCAAGGCTTACGTGGAAGACTGGTGCTTTGCGTGAAAGCCAATGCGTGTATGGGAAGAAGAGGAGGGGGCTGGGCTGGGAAAGCAGGAGCTGGAGAGGTAAACAGAGACCAGGGTGTAAAGGGGCAGGTAACGGAGCTTGGATATTATTCTAAAGAACTAGGGAGCCATGGAATGGTGTCCACGATAAGATTTTTTTTTAATTTTTTCAGGGCTACTGATTTTTTTTAAATTTTTATTTATTTATTTATTTTTGGCTGTGTTGGGTCTTCATTGCCGCACGAGGACTTTTCTTTAGTTGCGGCAAGCGGGGGCTACTCTTCGCTGCGGTGCGCAGGCTTCTTGTTGTGGAGCACAGGCTCTAGGTGCATGGGCTTCAGTAGTATGGCACACGGGCTCAGTAGTTGTGGTGCACGGACTTAGTTGCTCTGCAGCATGTGGGATCTCCCCAAACCAGGGCTCGAACCCGTGTCCCCTGCATTTGCAGGTGGATTCTTAACCACTGCGCCACCAGGGAAGCCCTGAGATTTTTGTTTTAAAAAGACTATCTTGAGTGGTGTGGAGAATGGAAGAGGATGGCTGGGGGCAAGGAGAGGCGTGAGGAGGTTCTTCCTTGCTTTATTCATTCATTCAGGTCATGAATATTTAGCAAGGGCCAAGTATATATACGGTTCTAGGCACTGGAGATACGGCCATCAATAACACAAGGCTATTCTCTCTTGGAAGTCACATTCTACTGGGAGAATATAATAAACTTACAAAACTAATAAATAAAAAATGAAAATTACTAAGGTGATAGGTGCTATGAATAATAATCATAAAGCAAAGTAGCATAAAAGCAAAAGTGACCACATAAGCCACATTGACCTTAAACCTGAATGACAAGAAAGAGCTGGCCATGGGAACACAGCATTCCAGGCAGAGAAACAGCTAGTGCAAAGGTCCTGAGGTGGAGTGGGTTTGGTTGGAGGCCAGTACGGCTGAAGCATACTAGCCAAGAGGGAAAAGGACAAGAAATGAGGCTGAAGAAGTAGACAGAAGCCAAAACAAGAGAGCCTGCACCTGACCCCCAGCCCTGGTAGCAGGGAAGAAAGGAAGAATCGCCGAGGGGTGATATGAAGAAGGCGCAATCCACTGGCCTTGTGCAAGCAAATCGGAGTAATGATGCTGGGCCCAGTGGACCAGGGAAGCCATGGCAAATGAGGGAGAGAAGAGAGGCTGGCCTAGCCCTGGCCCACTTTCCGAACGGGCCTCCTCCCCACGGGTCCAGCGGCAAATTAACAGTCATCCCCACGGCAGGCCCAGGCAAAGGCAGCAGATAGGCAGTATTTGCATATTTGGTTAATAAAAAGTTATGGATGTACAAAGATGGATAATTAATTACCCAGCATATTTTCCCTCTGTTCCCCCGCCCCTCCTCCACATTACCACCGTGGCCCCAATCACTTTCCTCTCCTTCTGGCTGAGTCAGCAGAATCTTTGCCTCTGCTTCTGGGGAGCAGGGCAGCCAGGTCCAATAAATATGTACTTATGAAGTGTGTACTGCGGCCCATCGGGCTTGCACAAGCGGCAGCCCCAGACTGTTCTGCCTGAAATATTTATGCCAGTACCTAGGGCCACCTTATCTATTTATTTTTATTTTTATTTATTTATTTTTTTGCGGTACGCGGGCCTCTCACTGTTGTGGCCTCTCCCGTTGCGGAGCACAGGCTCCGGACGCGCAGGCTCAGCGGCCATGGCTCACGGACCCAGCCGCTCCGCGGCATGTGGGATCTTCCCGGACCGGGGCACGAACCCGTGTCCCCTGCATCGGCAGGCGGACTCCCAACCACTGCGCCACCAGGGAAGCCCTATCTATTTATTTTTGCAAATAAATTAAATGAGCTAGTTTGATAGCTTTCAGTGTAATTATAAAAGAAATTTACACAAGATGGTTACGAGGAGGAGGGGGATCATTAAACACCCAAACCCCAAGGATATCCATTAGTTGGGACCCCCTCCCTGATTTCCTCCCCAGCTACTGCAAGAGGGCGGGGAGGTGTCCCTCCCAGGGAAAGCCAGGGTGGGGGGATTCAAATTGCTGGAGCATGAGCCCCAGGAAGGTGGGAGCGTCTGTCTGTTTCAGCCATGGACGTGGAGCATGGTAAGTGCCCAGCGAATGCTCAGAGTGAGTGGATGCCAGCTCCCCCAAGCGAAGGGGTTTCTTATTTCTGAGTCTCAGTTTCCCCATCTGTAATAACGCCTCCCTCACCAAGTTGTTCTGAGAATTCAATGAGATAATGCAAGGAAAATGCTCCCTAACCATAGCTGCCATTTATTGAGCGCTTATAATATTTCAGGAACTGTTCCGGGTACCATATTGAATCCTCTCAACAATCATTTTTCGCCAGTGGTCTAGTGGTTAGGATTTGGGGCTCTCTCTCATAACAATCATTTAAATCAGATATCAGTACTTTAAGTTTATCCCCATTTAACGATGGGGAAAGTGAGAGTTGAGCAGGTTAAATGAGTTATCCCAGCAGATCAGGGCAGGGCCCGGTTTTAAACTAGGCAGCTGGGCAGAGCCCACACCTCTGGTCAGGAGCTATGCAACCATCAAAGCTTTCTTTGAACTGGGCGGGTCTTGTATTTCAGAGTTAAAGACCTACTGCCTTCACCTACACCTGAGCGTAGCCAGGGAAACCCGGACCTGGGAAGGAAGAGAGAGCATTGTACCAGCAACCCACTGAGTAAGCCGGGGCTGGAACCCTCCTAGCACCACTGTGCTCACCTCCCCATGGGCTGAGTCATTATCTGGGTCTGATTAGCACTGATTTCGGGGGGCGGCCTGCGGGGCAGAGGAGGGAGCCCCACCCGGGGCTGGGCCTGGGGGGTGGGAGAGTACGGGCGCCGAGGTGCTGGGGATTCCTCTCAACCACCTGGTCACCTGCTTGCCAGGCCAGGGGGCTATGATCTGAGCCCTGGAGGGACGCCCCCTGAAACCCAGGGCTGGGGAAACACACTTTACTCCAAAACTGGGGAACTGAGGCTGGTTGAGGAAGCTACGGGGCGGGGGGGGGGGGCGCAAAATGCCTGAATTCTAATTCTGCCTCTACCACTTAAACTAGCTGTGTGGGAAGTTAACCTCTCTGAGCCTTGGTTTCTTCATCCACAAAATGCGAAGATAATAATAGTCCCTTCCTCCTTGAGTTTCATAAGGACAAAAGAAGGTCTGAAAGGAAGTAAGCACTCAAGAAACATACCATTATTATTACTATTATTATTATTATTTCCCGAATCCCTGAAAGTGGGAAAAGCAGTGATTTTTAAAAAAAATTTATTTTTGGCTGCGTTGGTTCTTCGTTGCTGTGCGCAGCTTTCTCTAGTTGTGGCGAGCAGGGGCCATTCTTTGTTGTGGTGGCTGGGCTTCTCATTGTGGTGGCTTCTCCTGTTGTGGAGTACGGGTGCTAGGCACGTGGGCTTCAGTAGTTGTGGCATGCGGGCTCGGTAGTTGTGGCTCGTGGGCTTAGTTGCTCCATGGCATGTGGGATCTTCCCAGACCAGGGATCGAACCCGTGTCTCCTGCATTGGCAGGCAGATTCTTAACCACTGCGCCACCAGGGAAGTCCTGAACTGTCTTTTTAACCAGTGGCTGCAGGGCTGATGGAGCCAGGAGAACGCTCTGCCCTTGGGGCTTAGAGGCAGGGTGGGGTGGCCCTTCTTCCGGCCCTGTGAAAGCCCCCACCCCACGGCCGCCCATCTTGGAGGTGGGCTGAAGAAGGAAACACCATGTGTTGATGGTCTCTCTGTGCCGGGTAAAGTCATCCAGGTGAGTCTCATTCCCAGATGAGGACACAGGTGCAGCCTGCAAGTCCTTTGCACAGGTCACCCATCAGGGGGGCGGAGCCAAAATTAGAACCTGGGTCACTCTGACCCCAAAGCCTCTGGGGCATCCAGGGCACCAGCTTGAAGCCTTCTTCGTGGCATGGGAAGTCACCTGGGCCCTGGGTGGCCCTGCCTGTCCCAGGCCCTGCCCAGGGCAGAAACTCAGCTAAAAGGATTTACTGGAAGGGGCTAATCAGGGAATCCTAGCGAGGATGCCAGACAAGAGCTAATTAAAATGCCGGCCACCATGAGTTCCCCGTTTTAATTTACCACAAATTAGCTTAAAGGGGGGGGATGGGGGCTTCCCTGGTGGCGCAGTGGTTAGGAGTCCGCCTGCCGATGCAGGGGACACGGGTTCGTGCCCCGGTCCGGGAAGATCCCACATGCCGCGGAGCGGCTGGGCCCGTGAGCCATGGCCACTGAGCCTGCGTGTCCGGAGCCTGTGCTCCGCAACGGGAGAGCCCACATCAGTGAGAGGCCCGCGTACCGCAAAAAAAAAAGGGGGGGGGGCGGATGGAAATGAAGATATTAGTTTTTTTTTTCAGAGCCAAGAGGGAAAATCCTTTGAGGATTTTATTACTTGTTTCTGTTTTTAAAAAAGCCACTGTCAGCTGAGGGATTTGGGTTCCATCTCTATCCCCCTCGGAGGCAATTTTCAGGGCCAGACTGTTAGAGTGCTGGCATGGTAACCCCTTTATAATATAAAACACCATTTCCTGAATGAGCCCTTAGCACGTGTACATTCCAACCCTCACCACCCCGCAGATCAGCATCATTGCACCTGTTTAACTGAGGCTCAGAGAGGTGAAATGATTTGCTCCAGGTCACCCAGCTGGGAAGTGGTACAGCCTGGTTCCAACAGCCATGTGCTCCCCACTGCAGCCAGGCTCTTGTTCAGCCCCAGATCCTGGTCCAAGCCTCAGACCCACTCTGGATCCTGCTTTAGGAACCAGCAGAGTTGAGGAGGGGACACAGGTGGGTTCCAGCCTGTCCTCTGCATCCTGCAGGGCCTGCCAGAGGTCATTAGTATTCCAGAGGTGCCATGGACTTCCTGACCTTCACTCAAGGTGGGGTAGTCCCAGGGGGGCAGTGATTTCTGACCCCTGACACACACACACACACACACACACAGACACAGGAACTGGGTCTCTGCCCTTCAGCACCTCGCAGCGGGGACCCAACCCATTCATCACTGTCTCCTGGCAAAGGCCAGCTCCTGCCACCACCACCCCACAGTGACTGGCTCTGGCAACCAGTGCCCTTGATCTCGCTGCAGTGTCCTCCACTCCGTGTTCCCCACCATCCTCCTGTCTACTGGAAATAATTTGTTTTGCCGATGTGGAAACAATACAAACTTAGGCTCAGCAGCAACAGCAATCCCCCCACCGTGTCTTCTACATAGGCAACAGCACCCCACCCCCAATTCCCCAAAGCCTGAGGGCACTCCCAAGCTCTCTTACAAGTTCTGGGGCAGGACTTTGGCAGAGACAGAGTTCCCACCCTTCAGGGCTGTGTATCTTTGGACAAGTGACTTAACTTCTCTGTGCCCCTGTATCTTCATCAGCAGAATAGGCATAATAAAAATCTAGTTCACTGCGCTCTAGAGCCTGCGAGCCACAACTACTGAAGCCCGCGCGCCTAGAGCCCGTGCTCCGCAACAAGAGAAGCCACCACAATGAGAAGCCCGCGCACCACAAGGGAGAGTAGCCCCCGCTCACCGCAACTAGAGAAAGCCCGTGCGCAGCGACGGAGACCCAACGCAGCCAAAATTAAAAAAAAAAAAAAAAAAAATCTAGCTCAAAAGGTTATGGCGAGTGTTCCATGAGACCACTGTCATGCCAGGCCCTGGTACACAGAAGATGCTTAATAAATGTTACCCTCTTCCCTCCAAAAACTGGGAGGTGAAAGGCCCAGCTAGGATGGGGATTCTAGATGGAAGAGGAGGCAGGAGAGGGCTGAAAACACTTTCCTTAATGGCGTCCCAAGTCCACTGAAAGGGAGATAAATGAGGCATCAGGGGCTGAGTGACAGATGAAAATAGCTCGGCTGCCTCCCTGGCCAGTAGAAAGGGCCAGGGCAGACCTGAAACTTCCCAGGTCATTGCTTCCTAAGTCATTGCCAGTGAAACAGTGCCCTGGGTGGGCACTGGGAGAGCCAGAGCCTAAGGTGACCTCAAGGTTTGGTGTGAGCTAGTTTGGGGGTGACGCCTGAATCTGAGGGTGATCCCTTGGATTCTGGTGGCAGCCCAAGGCTGGGGATGCCCAAGCTAAGGGTTAGAGTCTAGTTCAAGGAGGTGTCTAAATCTGGGGTTGTGCTGAACCCATATTTGGGGGAGGTCGGTATAGGGAGTTAACTCTGAACTTGGGGCTGGCCCTGGTTGTGAAGTTCCAGGTTTAGGAGGCTGTACATCAGCATTTGGTGTTACCACTGAGCTGAACTCCAAGTCTGTCTGTGAGCCCAAGTCTAGGAGATATCACATTTTGAAGTGAGCTCTGAATGTGGGATATGCTGAGAGTGAACCTTAAAATATTGGGGTATCTTCGAGCCCAAGTGTGTGAACTTCACATCTGAGGGATGCAGTCTGTTTAGGAGCCCTGTGTGTGAGGGTCCACACCAGCTCTGGAGGTGTGTTGAGGAAGGAGACAGGCATCCCAGGGCATGAGGAAGGAATGAGTCTTGGGGGGATCCCCGGGCAGCAAGTGAAGCCCCACCCAGTTCCCCATCCTGTGGCTCATCGTTTACCCTCTATCAGCGCACACAATCCTCAGATTTTTGGTCTCACCGTCCATTACCCATTCATATCCCCCCCCTTACCCCCATCTCTGCCCTGAACTTCTCACTCTCCAGAAACGTCTGTTCTGAACCCCAAGACTCAGGCGCCTCCACATTCCTTCCCTGGGTGAAGAGGATCAAGGGATGAGGGGGAGAGAAAACCCATCATCTCCTCCCCCGCCAACAGGGTAAATCCTCCCCAAATCACCCTTCGGGGCCTGGGAAAGGCAGATCCAATTCTTGGGGAGCTCAGAGGCCTGCTTCCTTATCTAAGCCTCTGGAACAAGCATTTTGCATTTATTCCCCCAAACGTGATGCCAAATTGTGTTCCAGCCTATGGCTCCCAGCCATCTGCAGAGAGAAATCCAGTTAGACCTTGTATAATAAGTTCCTGACAATCTTGCCGAGGATGCTGGGTCATAAAAGTCTCCTGGTTTTATCGCTGGTAACAGACACGGAGTGAAATTAAGTTGTCTTATCAAATTTAGATAATATATATCCCTCTAGAGTAGAAGGCTCCGCATGGGGCTTTCATGGTATGAGCCCAGCAGGGGGACGGGGAGGGGAGGAGTGTTCCCAGGATGTGGCACAGGGTGGTGGCCATGCTGGGGAGCCGAGCAGAACGGGCAGGCAGGAGGACAAGGTTACTGATGTCCCAGGTCCCAGTGTCAGCCAGGCCTGAATTTGAGACCTTACTCTGTCATTTCCATGCTGGGTGAACTTGGACAACTTCCTTTACTTCTCAGTTTCTTCATCTGTGAAGTGGGCATAACGATAATAGTGCCTGCCTCCTGGGTTGTTGTGAAATTTAAATGAGATGCTGCATGCAATAGGCTTAGCCCAGCGCATGGCTGGTGAGCACTTAATATGTGTTGTCTGTAATTTGGGAATGGGAGAAGGGAAACAAGGGTTGGATGCTGATATTTATATGGTCCATTCTCTTCCCATTTTATAGGTGGGGAAACTGAGATGGGAAGTAGGCAGTGGTCACACAGCAGAGTGGGTTTTCAAGTCACCTCTTCAGGACTGAGCCATCCCAACTCTCTTCCACCCCAGCTTGGGCCTCCTAAGGAGCTGAATGTTGCCACTTTTCTGCCTCTGTCTGTGGTCCCCCCATTCAGGGCTGTGCCCCAGGGAATGGATGGACATTTTTAGGGAAGCTTGGCCATCCCTTTGTTAGTGGAATGGGCTCCCAGGGCATTGCCCAGTGTCAGGCTTCCAGGCCTGCCCAGCTGGTCCTGGAAAACTTTAGTATTTCTTTCCTTTCTTTTTTTTTTTTTTTTTTTAATTTGGCCACGCCGCACAGCTTGCAGGATCTTAGTTCCCCAACCAGGGATCGAACGCAGGCCCCAGCAGTGAAAGAGCCGAGTCCAAACCACTGGACCGCCAGGGAATTCCCTGGTCCTGGAAAACTTATCCCACTGTCCCAGGAGGGGGCTGTCACACCCCAAAACCAGTGTCTGCCTGATGGAATTGACCTGCCTTTCTCCCACAGCTGGGATCTTCTCTGTGGCAACCTCACACACTGGCATTCCTCCAGTGATGGAGAGCTCACGACCTCACCAGGCAATCATTCCATTTTCCCCAGCCTGGGTGTAAGGCAACCTCAACTCATCTGACTTCTAAGCTAAGACTCATTCATTCTAAAACCACACCCTGCTATCACAACTTCCTTTCAGCACAGCCCAAGTGTATGTGAGCTTGTGTATGTTAATGGGTTTCTCTGTGTGTGTGCCACCCTGTGTGTGTGCCACACTGTGAGTTCTAAGGGGAGAGGAAACTGGACTGGTACAGCTCTGTGTTCCCAAGGGACACACAATAGGACTCAAAAAATAATAACAACAGCTCACCTTTATTGCACTTAACTGTGTGTCAGACATGAGTTACATGCATTAACTCATTTAATCACTATAATAACCCCAAGATGCTGCTACCATTATTATCTCCAACTTACAGAGAGGAAACCTGAGGCACAGAGAGGTGAGGCAACTTGCCCAAAGTCACACAGCCAGGACAAGGGAGAGCCAAGATCTGAATGCAGGCTGTGTGAGTCCAGAGCTATGACTCATCTCCCAGGTATTCCTAAAGATTATTTGGAATGAAGGAAGGAAAAGAAAACTGGAAGGGCAGACCCAGGTTTGTGTATCTATCTCTTCCAAATAGACTGGACTCCTGGAGGGCAGGAAATGTGCATCTCTCCCCCAGCACTTAACACAGTGCTTGGCAAACATTAGGTGCTTAATAAATGGTTTTTTTCTCGGTAAATTTTAAATGACTCATCATATGTATATTTTTCTCCCCCGCTATCCCAAGAGCCCTTGGATCAGGAACTGAATTATATTTATCTCTATAGAGCTGTCACTAGTCCATTCTGTGTGGATTAGAAAAAAGCAGGCATGATCCCCTGAACATGGCTTGTCAAGCTAATGGCCCACTGTGCAAAAAAAAAAAAAAGAAAGAAAAATCTTCTTCTGCCACTAGGGGTCTCAGGTTGACAAGTGGAGCCCCACTCTCCCGGGGATGAACCTTTGTGCAGCACATAACCTGAAGAACTGTGTGTGGAAACCCTGATCCGGCTCCCTGAGGCCCAGCACTGAGCCTGAACATGCAATAGGCATTGTGATTGTTTGTTGAATGACTATTTGCCAGTATTTGCCTCTCTCCTACCCTGTTTCACCCGTAGCCAGTCTGAGCCCCAGGAGAGCGATTGGTGGAAGAGCCACCAGCTGGGTGTCATGCAGCCATGGTACTGATGGGGGAGTTTGCAGACACAAGAGGGACAGACAGGGTTAGGCATAATTGGTAAATGTTTGTCTATCTAATCAGAGGGTCTTTTAATTAGCAATTTCATCCTTGCAACTGGTTTATTCTTTTCTTTCTGCGGGAAGTCAATTAAACGTAACAGATGGAAGAGAACATGGGGGTTTCCTTGTCTCCCACCATCTGTCCCATGCCACCACCACCACCACCGCACCACCCCCAGCTGCACTCACACCTCACTAGTGGAGCTGCCTGTCAGTCGCCAGAGAGGGGGCAGGGCCTCTGACCCTCAGGAAACTCTCCTTGATGCTCCTGGTCTCCCAGCTACCCGGCACATCCAGGCTGATCCTGTCTGCAAGACCTGTGGCCCCAGGTCCTGACGCGCTCTGACAGCTGGGGATCTCCCCTGCCTGCCTGCCTGGAAGCTAGTATCATGGAAGGTGTGCAGGTTTGACCTCCCACCGCAGGCCTGCCAAGGACCGCTTCCAGAGGAGACTCTTGATTAGTGCAACAAATCTTTACTGAGTGTCTGCTCTCTGCCAGGCAACGTGTCAGGCACTGGGGACATAAAACGGGCAGTCCCGGTCCCTTCAGGAATTTGCAGCCCATTGGAGAAGACATTCATTCATTCACTTATTCTCTAGATATTTATTAAGCAGCATGTGTGTGCCAAGCTCTGTGCTGGGTCTTGAGGACACAGTGATGAATCCAACCATTCCCTGACTTTAAGTAACTATTAAGCAGAGGAGACAGGCACATAAATCCATACATTTGATAAGTATTTATGGAGCTGTTCTGGCTGTTGAGTACACAGCAGTCAACAGCACAAAGTTCGTGTCCTTTCTAGTAGGGGGAGCAGGCAATAATCGGATGGATGTATAATGCCAGGGGTGACCAGAGATTTGAAGAAAAAATAAGCATAATGTTCTTTGGAATCTAACTGAGCTCTGGCATTAGAAATCCAGAGTCCTTGGCATGGCCAACAAGGGCCCTGAGCACCAGTCACCTGATCACTTTCCCTCTAAGACCATTTCTTGCCTCTCCCCGCCTCTCAGTCTACATTCCAGCCATGTCCACCTTCTGATGACTTCTCCAACCTGCTGTGCTCTGTCCTGAGGTTTTCACCTAGTCTGTTCCCTCTACCTGCCACACCCTTACCCCAATTCTTTGCCTAGCTAAGGTGCACAGCTGAAACGTCCCCTCTGTCCCCTCTGGGTCTCTCAGGCCGCGTTAGTTTCTTCCACTGTATTTCTGCAGCCCCAGCACTCCCTGAATCCCAGATTCTTCTTCCAGCTTGGCTGTTGCCAGGTATTCATCCATCTCCCTCATCCTGCCCGGGAGCCCGCTCAGGGCCCAGGCTGTGTCTTCCTTGCTCTTCTGCACTGTGTCGCCAGCACCAAGCACAGTGCCTTGCACATGCCTCAGCACCTAGCAATCCCACGGCTATTGACTGGACCGAAATAAACCAGGCAGAAAAAAGGAGAAAGACATCCCAGTCATGAGCCAAGATTTGCAAAGACAAGGCAGCGTGAAAGAGTCCCAAGAGCTTCAGAGACAGAGAGCAGCCCAGTGTGGCCAGATTCAGGAGAAGAGCAGTGTACGAAGCTGGCGTTAAGCCTTGAGTGTTAAACTACGATGTCTAGACTTTATCCTTGTAAGCCCATAAGCCAACTTCTAATTACTCACGTTCCTCTTCCATGGTTTTTGCCAGAGGTCCATGTGTTTCTGTACAACTGTTGGCTTTTTTCTTTCGATGATCACTTTTTTTTACTGTATTTTTCAATAATGGCTTTATCAAGATATAATTCACATAACATAAAATCCGCCATTTTAAAGTATACAATTCAGTGGTTTTTAGCACATTCACGGTAGTACAACCATCACCACTATCTAATTTCTGAGCATTTTCACCACCTATTATCAGTCATTTCCCATTTCCCCTCCCCCCAGAACTCCTGGCAACCACTAATCTATTTTCTGTTTCTATGGATTTGCCTATTCTGGACATTTCAGATGAATGGAATCATGCAATATGTGATGTGACCTTTGTGACTGGCTTTTTTCAATTAGCAAACTGGTGATAAGATCCATCCACGTTGTAACATGTAGCAGTACTTCCTTCCTTTTTATTGCTAAATAATATTCCATTGTATAGATATACCACATTCATCAGTTGGACATCAGAATTGTGTCTATTTTTTGGCTATTTTGAATAATGCCACTGTCAACACTCACATACAAGTTCTTGTGTGGATGTATGTTTTCGATTCTCTTGGGTATATACATAGGAATGGAATTGCCGGGCTATATGATAACCCCAACTATTTCCAAAGTGGCTGTACCATTGTACAATCCCACCAGCAATATATGAACATTCCAGTTTCTCCACATCTTTGCTAAATAACACTTGCAAAGATGGTCTGTCTTTTTCATTTTAGCCATTCTAGCAGCTAAATTCTAATGGGTTTGAAATGGCATCTCATTGTGGTTTTAATTTGCATTTCCCTAATGACTAATGATGTTAAGCATCTTTTTCATGTACTTATGGGCCATATGTATGTCACCTTTGGAGAAATGTCTATTCAAATCCCTTGCGCATTTGTAATTGTGTTGTCTTTTTATTGTTGAGTTGTAAGAGTTCTTTAAATATTCTAGATACAAGTCTCTTATAAGATCTTTTTTGGCTTTATTCTTAAAAGGAAAGTTTATATCACTATCTAAAGCAGAAAAACCAGTGAGAGCTGTCATAAATCAAAGGTGATTGTAAAAACATATATAATTCATTAATTCAAGAAACAAATACTTAATAATCATCTCCAATGACCCAGGCACCATTCTTGGCTTTGGGGATACAGCAATGAACCAGACAGGTTCCCACTAAAGTTCCTACTGAACATTTCACTAACTAAAGTTCTTGGTTTATAAGTATATAGGGAAAAGCAAAAACCAAACAAAGGAAACAGATAAAAATGCCATGTCCTGCTGTGCTTGAAGAGGCAGATGTGGTCCCGTCTGGGGGTAACCTGGCTATTGGATGGTCAGGGAAGTCCTCTCTGAGGAGGTGACCCTCAAGTGGACAGCTAAAGGAAGAGAAGTCACTGAGCCTGCAAAGATCAAGGTTGAGAGGATCCCGGACAGAGAGAATAAGGTGGAACTGAGCTCCGTGTGACCAGAACAGAGTGGGCAGGGGGGAGAGTCACAGGGGGATGAAGAGGGAGAAACAAACAGAAAAGGATCCCAGTTACATGGGTCCTTGTAAACCAGAGCAAAGAGCTTGGATTTTTTAAGCATAAGGGAATTCCCTTTGAGACTCTTAAGCAGTGGAGTGACATCATCTGATTAATGTTTTTAAAAGCCTTTCCGGCTGCTGTGAGGTGGATTGTAGGGGTGCAAGGTGGAAGCAGCAGGACCAGTGAGGAGATGACTGTAACATGCAGGTGAGGGATGGGCATGGCTTGGGCCAGGGCAAGAAGCCATAGAGGCAAGTGGCTGTTTCAGAATATGTTTTTTTTTTTTTTTCGGTGCGCGGGCCTCTCACTGTTGTGGCCTCTCCCGTTGCGGAGCACAGGCTCCGGGCGTGCAGGCTCAGTGGCCATGGCTCATGGGCCCAGCCGCTCAGTGGCATGTGGGATCCTCCCGGACCAGGGCACGAACCCGTGTCCCCTGCATCGGCAGGCAGACTCTCAACCACTGCGCCACCAGGGAAGCCCCAGAATATGTTTTGCAGGTAAAGTTGACGGGTATAGCTGATGGAATGGGTGTGGCAGGTGAGAAAGAGACAGGAACCAAGGATAAACCCCTAGAGGTTTAAGCATCTCCTGCAACAGGGCAGGCAAGAGGGGAGGCAGAGGTGTGGGGTAACTAGAGCTCCATTTTGGACTTTTAGGTAGAGATGGACATCTGAGTGGTGATGTCGAGAAGGCAGCTGGACATTTCTCTGAGTCTGAAGAGAAGTATTTGGGACTCACTGGTGGTGTTGAAGTCCACAGGACTGGATAGAGCCCCAGACAAGAAGGGGCCTGATGGTACATGAGCTTTAGAGGCCCAGCCCCAGAGGACAATCCAGGACACTGGGGAGAAGCAGCCAGTGAAGTGGATACAAAGAAGAAAGCGTGCAGTTGAGGGACCAAGAGGAGAGGCGTTTTGAGAAGAAGGAAATGGTTGGAGAAACCTAGTTCGAAAACACATCGGTGATATTGAGTTCGAACAGAGGCAATTGCTTGCTGATGGCTGAGTCTGAGCCTGATCTCCCTTTGGTAGAAGGTGTGAGAGACAAACCACCAACAACGGAGATGTCCTCCTTGGCATTGAAAGAAAACTGGGAAGTCTCAAAGGAACCCAAGATCATGCACCACCTAAGATTATCCCCCAACTCCCTGGGTTCTCCTGGCGCACTTGGAGAATCACTTCCGTGGGCAAAGGGGAGTCATCGAAGGCTGTGGATGAGGGGGTGACATGGTCAAATTAATGGGGATGGAGAATGGAATAAAGGAGGAGAAACTGGGCAGGAAAAAGCAGGGAGGGAGGGAGGAGTAACGGCCCTGAAAAGAGACATGAGGTCTGGTCTGAAGCGGAGGAGCCTAGGGATCTTCAGGTGACGTCACCTGAGCCTAACCCCTCAAAAGCCTCAGAACCAACCCCTGCATTTCCACCTTACTTTCTGTTCATCTTAAGGCCCTCCTTTCCCGCAGCTCTCTCTGATCCCCACCCCCACACCCCCATCCTTTCCCACTCTGCCACACTCCTAACACACAGTGTTAGAATTTAACCCCTCCATTTCACAGATGAGAAAACTGAAGCACAGAGAGGGCTAGCAAGGTGCCCAGGGCCACACAGTGAGGATTACAACCTAGGGGCTCTGACTCAAGTCCATACTACAGTGATGGAGGAAATGGAACCCAACCTCCTATCCCTCAAGGAAGCCCTTCGTCAGTGAGCCATTCCTTGCATACCTCCAGCGATGGGAGTTTCACCACCTCACAGGTCAGTCTGCTTTGCTGGTCAGGTTGGATCAGAAATCCCTCTTTTTCCGTCCCTACAATCTGTCTCCCTATAACTTCTCCCCACTGGTGATACAGCAGAGGGCTGGGGACTGTCATGGATGGTGGCATAAAGGTAACAGGAGGGCTCTGAGATCAAGCCAACCTGGATTAGTAGCTGTGCATTCCCTCACGGCTCTGAGCACCAGTTTCCTCATTCAGGAACCTGGCTGATGATTGAACCTGCCTCCATGTTGTGAGGATTGATTGACAGATGCCTGGTCCATTGCCAGGCCCACCGAGAGCTCTGGGTAGGTGGGAGCTGCTAGGGTCATGGTGACATCTGTTCTTTATAGTCTGTCTTGCCATCCCCGGGACCCCGGTCATCAGTCCAGGTCCTCAGCTTAGGCCCTGCTGTGGTCTGTCCCTGGCTCATACCTGGGCTCCCCCCAACCCACCGCCCACCCCGGGCTGCCTGCGGCTCAGGTGAAGCCTGCTCCCTAATCAGGGTGCCAGGCCCCCCACGCCTGCCCCCCTGCAGGGCCCTGGGCGGCTCCTCACTAATTCCTCTTCCTCAATCAGCCAGCACTCTCGTGGCCTCTCAACTGATTGCCCCTTTGTTCCCTGCCAGGCCAGGGCCACCTCCAGGGCCCAGCTCTCCCCAGACCGCCCTCTGGGCGCCCTGCCCCCCTGGCTCTGTCTCTTAGGCTGTGTCTGGACCTGCAGGCTGCTGAGGGGGCTGGGGTATGACTGGGTCACGTACAGACAAAACCACTGGGAGTGTGTGCTTGTGTACACACACACGTACACACACACACAAAAGGGAATATCAACACATGAGCGGGAAGCAAAGCACTCACGCACGCATTTTAAAAGGACATCCAGGACAAAGTGAGAGGGTGGCATGGACATATATACACTACCAAGTGTAAAACAGACAGTTAGTGGGAAGCAGCCGCAGAGCACAGGGAGATCCGCTCGGTGCTTTGTGACCACGTAGAGGGATGGGATAGGGAGGGTGGGAGGGATGGAGTTGCAAGAGGGAGGGGATATGGGGATATAGGTATATGTATAGCTGAGTCACTTTGTTATAAAGCAGAAACTAACACACCACTGTAAAGCAATTATACTCCAATAAAAATGTTTAAAAAAAAAAAAAAAAAAAAGGACATCCACATAAGCCAGGAAAACACATACACACCTTGGGAGACAAACAGGCACAAACCCCCCAGGGACCCACACACACACACAAACGCCAGCAGGTGCTCCATCCACTCCAGCCTGTGTTTCAGCTCCCGCTACCCCTCTGCTTGCAGGCCCCTCCCCACTTCTTACCTCCTTGGATAGGTTAGTTACTGCCCAAGGCCCTCAGCCTGAGCGAGCATAGATAACAGCACAAATCTCATGGCCAGAGCCAGCTGCGTCTGGTTCCACCCCCGCCCTGCGGCCCCAGGGCTGCGCTCACACACCAGGGCCCCCACCCAGCCCGAAACGATGGTCGGGCTGTCTGGACTTTACCATCCCCCAGAGTCACTGTGCCCCTTCCTGGGAAGAGGAGGTGGAGGGGAGTCCCAGGCCAAGGTGAGGGAGAGCAGGGGATGGCGCATCCTGCCCAGTGACTGCTGCAGAGCCTTGACTCTCACTGTTTCCCATGGCAAGAGCTGGCCTTGCTCAGGAGGCCGGATGGTCGCATCCCAGCCAGCTGGCTGCGTCCCCTTCCAGCTCAACGCTCAGGCTGCAGGGGGGAATCCCCTGAGAGCTGGCTGAGGTGCGGGTGGGTGGAGGCAGGAAGGCTCCGGCAGTCTGGACTTGATGAGTCCCTGCGTGACCTTCAGCCCTGGGCTCATCCCCTGGCTCAGTGGCCTAAAGGCCAGCGGTCATGCAGGGTCTTTGGGGAGGGGACCCAGACACTGCCAGCCACGGGGGAGAGAGAGGGGGCACGGGGCTTTGGGGAGCTGTTGCCTCAAACCCTTGCCCTGCTCCAAGGCTGGCATTCAGCTGGAACACACCATCCTGCTATAGGGGATGCGAACATACTGAACCACACTTGACCCTTGAACAACACGGGTTTGAACCGCATAGGTCCGCTGATACGCAGATTTGTTTTCAATCAATGCATACTATGGTACTACACGATCTGAGACTGGTTGAATCGTTGGATGCGGAATCGTGAGTATGGAAGGCCAACTCTAGTTACACATGGATTTTCCACTGCATAGAGGGTGGCCGCTCCCAAGCCCCACATTGTTCAAGGGTCAACTGTACTGCCCAACATATTGGTAACTAGGTGCTGCCCCAAGCTCGCCAAGCAGTCCCCCTCAGCACTGATGCCTTCCCTGACTCTCTCCTCATTCCCAGAAATTAAAGAGTTAACACCTGGCACAGCAGGAGGCCTCCAAGGACCTGGTCTTCCGAGGGCCCTTCTCATTGGTCCCTGCATACGATTACAGGTGGACAACTGAAGATGTGGAGCGTCACCCAGGACCATGATCCTGGCCCTGATTCTGTTGCCTCCACCCCTCTCCCTGGACCCAACCCCTCCGCCAGTCCAGCTGCCCTCTTCAGGTTGCCCTGCCTATCTCTCTGACTCTGGGAGTCTGGAAGTACCAGTGACTCAGGGCCTCATAGCGGTAGGGTCCTGCATCCAGTCTCGTGGGTAAGAGTCTTGCTGGGCAAGGGGCTTCAAAAGAGAGTTGGAAGCAGAGATGGAACAGAGCTGCCCCACCCCAGCCAAAGACCTCAATGGGAAGGAAAGTCAGGAGGATCCCCTCTCTGGGTCTCAGCCAAGCGGGGGTGGCCACGGCCCTCCCACCTGAGCCTCAGCTTCCTCTGTCCCTCGCACCCTTGCTGCCTCCACCCTACCAGAGCCTTCATCATCTGTAGATTTATTTCACGATAATTTCATTTCATCCCTGACTCCAGAAAGATGGATCGGCCAGTGAGGTGACTGGGGAATCTGGGTTGGGCTCATAAATGTACGGCCCCGCTATGAAGCCCCCATGAAGTCCCCTGCACTTAGAGAGGGTGGATGGAGAGGAGTGAGTGTGCCTGGCTATCATCCATCTCTCCTTGCCACCCTCGCTGGGGGCAGGAGAGGGGGCGGCACATTCATGGGGAAGGGGGAATTTTTAAAAAATATTTTTCTAATTTTAATTATGCTTTCTTATTTGACCTACATGCTATTTATGATTGTATTGATTAATTTTAAATTCTTTTCTTTTTTTTTTAAACCCCACATTTGTTTATTTATTTATTTTTTTGGCTGTGTTGGGTCTTCGTTTCTGTGCGAGGGCTTTCTCCAGTTGCGGCGAGCGGGGGCCTCTCACTATCGCGGCCTCTCTTGTTGCGGAGCACAGGCTCCAGACGCGCAGGCTCAGTAACTGTGGCTCACGGGCCCAGTTGCTCTGTGGCATGTGGGATCTTCCCAGACCAGGGCTCGAACCCGTGTCCCCTGCATTAGCAGGAAGATTCTCAACCACTGCACCACCAGGGAAGCCCGGAAGGGGGAATTTCCCTGCCCTAGAACTATTGAGGGTTTTCTCTCCACATTTGTTCCACACAAGGCTGATTGTCACTTGGCTGGCAGGATGACCCACCTTCCCCTGCCCCTCACCAGCCCCCAGCCGCGAGGGGAGGCTGTCTCCTGATTGGGCACTGGAGCTGGCTGGGGGGAAAGGGGACAAGAAGCAGGGGCTGTGCCCTCTCCTTCCTCTCACTGGTCAGCAGGAGGCTTTGTGCTGGGCGGGAGTGGGAGGCTCGTGAACAGCTAGCCCCATTTGGGAGGGAAAAGCTCACTCATACACACACATCTAACAAGCATACACACAGAGAGAGAATAGTAGCTCACCCACACTAACACCTGCTAGAGAAGAGATCCCAAATGCAATAGCAGAATCAAAGCCACATAAGAGAAAGGAGCACGGGATGCGGGATACCTGCTGTGCTGTGTTTCCTTGGGCCACTTACTCAACCTTTCTGAGCCTCACTTCGTTCAGCTGTAAGGATAACTATACGCCCTCAAAGGGTTGTGGTGAGGCTCAAATGAGATCATGTGTGAGAAGTGCCTGGCACATTAATGGAAGAATCATGATGACTACACACACACACACACACACACACACACACACACACACACACACACACACACACACACACACCCCTTCACTCTCCTTTCTGCATCTCCCCATAGCCTCACCTCTGACCTGCAGGAACTGCCCAGAATAGGGCCGCCCAGGGCCACATTCAGGTCTTCTTCCTTCACATCCCCCTACCACCCAGAGCAGACACTCACAGGGTGAGTGGTTTTCAGTCCTGGTAGAATCTTTGAATCACTGAGAAGCTCTTAAAAAAATACCGACGCCTGAACTATTACCATCCCACCCCCAGCCCACAGACATTTTAATTTGTCTGGAATGAGGTTTGGGTCATTCTCAGTGTTAGGAACTCAAGCTTGGTAGCTAAAGAGGGCTGAGCCCCAGCTTGGGCCCCGCTGGCTCTGATCTGGGATGAATCACTCACTTCCCCTCTCCCAGCCTCCGTGTTCCTCAGCTGCCACCCAGGAGGGCTGCCGTGAGGATTGTGGTCTTTAGCACACGGTCTGGCCCTGGTAGCCTGGGAGCAAAGGGGACCCTCCTGGGAGCCAGCTGGCTCCCCACAGCTCCAGGTGGGACTGAGGTTTCTTGCTGTCCACCTTCACCCCGGCACATCCCTCCAGGCGCTGCTGGGCCCTCCTGCCTCTCCCCACATGAAACTCTAGCCCCCTGCCTTCCTCGAGGGCCGAAGGCTCAGCATTTCATGTCCCCCAGCCCCGAGCCCCCATAGTAACCCTTCCAGGGTCCAGGATGGATCGGGCCTGCAATTAGATTCACTTGCGGTATTTGTTTCACCTCCGGATCCCCGGCTTCCCGGATGGGAGGGGGACGGGAGAGGCAGCTGGGTTCCTGATTTGATCCCAGCACTCCTGCCTAATTAGTATTCCAAGGAGAGCTGGCTCCACAGGCCCCAGGATTTGTTTGCCAGCCAGCCGGCCAGTTCCCTGTCTCCCCAGTTCAGAGTGAGTAATTCTGTCCCTCCCAGGCCCATTTAAAGGAGTGAATAATTAGTTACATTCAATTAGGCCTCTCGCTGCCACTGTGGCTCCTGCCTGCCTCACTTGAGGGGACAGGCTCACTAATGAGATGGCACATGTCTGACATGGGGCGGGGGGGGAGTGGGTGTTAAACACCAGTGACCCCCAACCCCTCCACAGGGGGCCGAAGGCTTGGAGGGAATGGGGAGGGCCAGATGCTGGGGATGAAGGCAGGAGAGGAGGGGAGAGTGAAAGAGGAAGAGGAGGGGTGGGGGAGACGCCGCGCCGCCGTAGAAGCAGGAAGGGGCTCAAGAGGAAAAGAGAGAAGTTGCCTAGATGTCCATCAATATGGAGCCCTCACTTGAGTCAAGGCTCCAGCTGGACAATGGAATCCTATGCAGCAATTAAAAAGCACGTTGTCGATCTATATTTATTGGCATGAAGAGATGTCTGCCGTACACAGCTAAGCAAAGAAGGCTGCTTACAAAACAGTGTATGTAATAACAGCCCAAGCTGAAAAAATATTTTTGGCACAGAAAACAAGTCTGGAGGGACCTGTAGCTCTCGGTTGGGGGGTGGGGAGGACTTACAGGGGGACTGATTTTCCTGTGTGTTGCTTGGATTGGGGGCGCATGGAGTGCAACGCACAGGTATGACTTTTGTGATTAGCCCAAACAATAGTACTTGTTCAAAAGAGAACCAGGGTGGGCTTTCCTGGTGTCGCAGTGGTTGGGAGTCCGCCTGCCGATGCAGGGGGCGCGGGTTCGTGCCCAGGTCCGGGAGGATCCCATATGCCACGGAGCAGCTGGGCCCGTGAGCCATGGCCGCTGGGCCTGCGCGTCCGGAGCCTGTGCTCCGCAGCGGGAGAGGCTGCAGCGGTGAGAGGCCCGCGTACCACAAAAAAAAAAAAAAAAAAAAAAAGAGAGAACCAGGTGAGACGCGAGGGCTGGGAGAAGGGAAAGGAGGTGGTCGATGGGGGAGGGGCAGAGACTGCAGAGGGTGGGAGGGGGTCCTGGAGCGAGGAGGTGGCAGGGAACTAGGTGAGCGCCAAGGCCCAGCAGGATGTGCTAGTCAGCGGGAGAGAGGCAGAGAGCCCCCAGGGACTGGGAGGGGGGACTGGAATAGAGAAGCAGCCCCCCTCCCCCGGCCGCGTCTGTCTGGGCGAAAGCTGCTCACTGATTTTACTGAGCAACACGAAGCCCCAGCAGCAACGCTGCACGTCCCAGAGGACATGCCCCCGCCATGAGCATCCCCATCCCCCAGACTCCAGGACCACAGCATGGGTGCTTTTTCCTTTTTTTTCAAATTAAAACTGTATCTCCCCACCCCAGCCGGTGGGTTTGTAATTTTCTGTGCCAGAATCACGGGGGCAGAGTCTTTTTTTTTTTTTTTTTTGCGGTACACGGGCCTCTCACTGTTGCGGCCTCTCCCATTGCGGAGCACAGGCTCCGGACACGCAGGCTCAGCGGCCATGGCTCACGGGCCCAGCCGCTCCGCGGCATATGGGATCCTCCCGGACCGGGGCACGAACCCGCGTCCCCTGCATCGGCAGGGGGACTCCCAACCACTGCGCCACCAGGGAAGCCCTCGGGCAGAGTCTTTAATAACTTCTGCTGCCCAAGGAATCGACCACAGGGCCCTGAAGGCTTAAGAGGAGAGTATGTGAGTGCATGCCTTGGGGGCTGACATGGGGGGTGTCATAGGATTAAGAGGACATATACACCCAGCTCAGCCCCAGCCCCTCAGTCCTAGAGTTTCAATGCTTTAGACCCAGTTAACCGGGGACTTCCCTGGTGGTCCAGTGGTTAAGATTCCGTGCTTCCACTGCAGGGGGTGTGGGTTCAATCCCTGGCTGGGGAACTAAGATCCCACATGCCCCGCAAAAAAAAAAAAAAAGAACGCTGAATAGAGCCAGTTAACCAGGGTCACAGGGTGGAGCCTAAGGACCCCTCTGCAGCCTCCCAGATGGGGTGCAGAGAAAAGAGACAACCTGCCTAGGACATGTTGCCTAACCTGGCTCTGGACCCTCCCAGGGCCTCAGTTTCCCCATATAGAAAACAAAAGTGTCGGACACAATGAAATTCCCAGTCTCTTTTTTTTTTTTTGCGGTACGCGGGCCTCTCTCTGCTGTGGCCTCTCCCGTTGCGGAGCACAGGCTCCAGACACGCAGGCTCAGTGGCCATGGCTCACGGGCCCAGCCTCTCCGCGGCATGTGGAATCTTCCCGGACCGGGGCACGAACCCGTGTCCCCTGCATCGGCAGGCGGACTCTCAACCACTGCGCCACCAGGGAAGCCCCCCAGTCTCTTTTAATTCCAACCCTCTGTGACATGCTTTCTTGGGTTCTCACAGAGTTGTTGCTTTTTCTTTTCTTTTTCTTTTTTTCTTTTTTTTTTATTTTTGAGATTGGTAGCATTTAAACATTGGGAGATTTCACATAGAAATCTGGATCCCTAGCAATACATAGCTCTCATCCCTGGAGGGCAACCATTAGAAGTAATCCATAGATGCTGCCCCACCAAAACGGGCAGAGCCTCGCCGCTTTGCCAGAGTCTGTGCCATCCTGACTCCTCCTGACCCTGCCTGCCTCACTTTCCAGCTCCTGTGCTCTCCGCTGAGTTTACAACTGCTGTCCTAGAGGTTAGCTGCTCCTGCCCTGGGCTTTCGCTCTGCCTGGGCGGTCACACTGTCTTTTAACGGCCTGATAACATGTGCCTGGTTTTTTTACTCACTGAGTGGGTAAGAAGCAAAGGTTTTTGGATCAACCTAGTTAGGTCCAAATCCCAGCTCTGATTCTTCCGACCTTAGCAAGTCATTTAGCCTCTGAGCCCCATCTGTAAAATGGGCGTTAGAAGAGACTGTGCCTTATGCAGGGTTGTCCTACGGACTTAGACAATGCATGTGAAGTTCTTAGGACTGTGCCTAGCACATAGTGAGCTCTCTGTCCATGTGCATTCTTAGTGCTGTCATGCACAACCCTAGCTCGGCGAGAGGCCACAGTAGGAATGCAGCTGATGCTTGTTAAAAAGAAGGAAGCAGGGCTTCCCTGGTGGCGCAGTGGTTGGGAGTCCGCCTGCCGATGCAAGGGACACGGGTTCGTGCCCGGGTCCGGGAAGATCCCACATGCCGCGGAGCGGCTGGGCCCGTGGGCCATGGCCGCTGAGCCTGCGCGTCCGGAGCCTGTGCTCCGCAACGGGAGAGGCCACAACAGTGAGAGGCCCGCGTACCGCAAAAAAAAAAAAAAAAAAAAAAAAAAAAAAAAAAAAAAAAAAAAAAGAAGAAGAAGGAAGCAGTGGAGAGGAAGACCTGGGGAACGGAGGAAGTTAGTAGAGATCGCAGGAGGCTCAAGCGGATGGATGGTGGAGGAAGGAAGTGAGAGTTGGCAAAAGCCAGACGCCAGGGTCTTCGGGCATTACTTTGGCGCCACCTTCTGGCTATTGTGAGCCTTACACCCACCCATTCATCCACAGGCCAGAGCAGACACTACAGTGTGCTGATCGCCTTATTTTTAGAATTGGCAAGATCCTTAGAACTTGAATCCCAACTCTTCATCACATCTGGGGGAAAAAAAGCTCAGAACCAGAGAGCAGCTTTCCCAAGGTCACACAGAAGGTTCCTGGCTGAGCTCCATTTAGAACCCAGAACTTGCTACAGGTGCCAGGAATAACAACCCCTTCTCTTTGTTGGGGATGCCAAGATATACAAAATTGTACCTTCTCATGCTTGACCTCTGCTGACTCTTGTGGGGGGGACCTCTCCAAAAGCAAACTCTGCAACAAGGAAAGAATGCAGGTAGTTTACTGGGGAGTTTAACCCAGGAAGCACCAGTGGGGTGGTGGAGAATGACACAGGGAAGGGAAGACAGCCATGAAGAGGGCATCTGTGGCTCGAGCCCTCTAGGGAACCTAGGAGACAGTATAGAACACACCTCAGATTTGTCCCTCCCAAGGGCAAGGAAGCCGGGTCATGTATCCTCCAACTTTCACTCCTATTTGGTTGAGAGCATTTGGGGCATTAGCTCTCCCAGGTACATCTTACCTGCCCTACACCTGCACCAAGCATGTTTTTAAAACCAAGGAGGGACTCCCTTGTGGCACAGTGGTTAGGACTCCACGCTCCCAATGCAGGGGGCCCGGGTTCGATCCCTGGTCCGGGAACTGGATCCCACGTGCATGCCACAACTGGGAGTTCGCATGCCACGACTAAGGAGCCAGCAAGCTGCAACTAAGGAGCCCGCCTGCCGCAAGTAAGACCCAACGCAACCAAATAAATAAATAACATAAAACCAAGGAAAGCCCCGAGGTAAGCAATCCCAAGTGCTTGCAATCGGAAAGCGACTGCTTATCAAGAAATGTGAATGCCAAGGGTGGTCGTTCTCAAAGTGTGATCCCTGGACCAGCAGCATCACCTGGGAAACTTGTAGAAATGCACAGTCTTGGACTCCATCCCAGACCTACTGAATCAGAAACCCTGGAGGTGGGGCCCAGCAATCTGTCTTTTAACAAGTCTTACAGGTGGTTCTGATACATGCTCAAGATTGAGAACGAAGGACCTAGGAGAGGACGAAGGAAGCACCCATAGCGTCTGCCCGTTGTATTGTCTCCATTTGCCAGATGAGAAAACTGAGACGCTAAAAGGTGAAAGTGACCTATCCAAAGCCACACAGATAATAGGTGGCAGAGATGGGTCTTTTGTCTCTTTCCACCATACTGTCATGTACAGAAGTAACACTAGCATTTTAGACTCTAGGTAGGGGATAAAGGTGAGGTCCCAGAGCTCCCCTCCCCCCACTCCACACCACCACCACTTTGCTCTGCTTTCTAAAGCAGACGTCTAGTCCTGGTGCATCCAAATGGTTCTCTTCTGGGAAGCCTGCCAAGCCGGGTGCCCCTCCCTTGGTTCTCAGCTGCCCTCACCGCCTCCACTGGGGCAAGCCCTCTCCACGCTCACCCTCCAGGCGGTAGGACATGTTGGGAAATCCAAAGCAGCTTCTCACGAAGGCGGGGTTGGAGTGAGATCCCTGGGGTAAAGCAGGCTGGCCTCATCCTCACCAGGAACCTCTGTGCTGGGGCTTTGCAATCCTCTTCCTTCCCCTTCTTGCCCTACAACCTTCCCCTCTCCCCTCCCCTGCCCTCCCCTCTGTTCCCACTCCATCTGCTGCTCCTCCTGGCTAGGCTCCCCCTCAGTTGGCACAGCAGGAAAAGAGAACAGGACGGTTTATTTTTATCCTAAGATACTGCTTAGGGGGAAGGGGGCACCATCTGACCGAGAAGCAGCAGCTCCTGTAGCAGTTGGGGGGTCAAAAGGAGGTAGAAGCCCAGGAGCTCCCTGGGAAGGGGCTACAGATGCGGGCTCCAGAGAGCAGGTGGGGCTGGGAGAAGCAGCATAGGACTAGGAGTGGGGAGCTCTGAGGGGCACCACTCGGAACGGCTGTGTGACCATAGATAAATTACTTCACCTCTCTGGGCCTCCATTTCCACCTCTGTTAAAGAGGGAGGGAGGAAAGGAGGGATGCTGGCCCCGCCTGCCCCAAAGGCTACTGTTGTGAATGTGAATCAAATGGGGAAAACCCTTTGCAAACATGATGCCAAACGTGAGTGCCTGTGGAAACCACCTTAGAAGGTCAGCAGCCTGGGGGACGTCCTTATTTATCCTCAGAAAGTGCCCTCATTCCGTGAGCCTGACAGCATGTGAAGCAGCTCATGTCACCCAGCATGTCCGCCCCCTTTTTTCTTTTTACATGTTTGATGACTTTTTAATTATATAAGCCGTCTGTGAATTCACTCTCCTTTTGGGGAAAAAACCGAAGCATTATGGGAGAGTTAGATCTTTCTTTAACCAACCCTCCCCCGGACCCTTCTTCCCCAACCAAGACATTGCAATTCTTGGAGCTGTGCATGTTCTGTGTGTCCTTCCAGAACCCCCCCGTCATACCGACATATATAACATATACTATGTTTATACACATACCTGTAGAAGATATATTGTTTTGGGTTACTTGCTTTAAAAAAAAGTTTCCATGCCCACCATTCTACAACCTGCTTTTGTTTTGTCCCCCATGACAGTGTTTTCAAGATCCTGTTGCATAAATATATTCGTTTTATTTAGCCAGTCCCCTGTTGATGGACAGTTAAGCAGCTTCCAGTTGCTCACTGTCACAAACAGTGCTGTGATGTGTATCCATGCATATGCCTCCTGGGCTCACAGAAGCCACCGCGTTACATCTGTCGGTACCGAACCGCTGGGTTGGAAGGTTTGGTGGATACCATTGTATGGCCTCCCCAAAGTTTTGTAACCATCTTTGAAATCAAGTTGGGAGATTGAATGGGCTCCAGGGCTGGGGTGAAAGGCTCCCCGAGGTGAACTGTTTCTGGACTGCAGGGGTGCAGGCAGAGGGGGGCTGTTGCCCTCACCAGCAGCAGCCCTAGGCTCTCCAGCCACGTGCCCACATGCCGGTGCCACCACGCTCCTGGGCACACACAGCCTCACTCTCGCTCCTGCACGGAGATGCGGCTCTCTTTGCCATCCTCCTGGGCGACCGGCTGACACCAGTGTAAGGTCTCCTGCACTGGAGGGGTGGAGTGGGGGCCGAGAAAATCCTCTGGATCAATCGTCTCCACAGGATCCTGCCTTTCAGCCTTAGGGTGCAGGGCCTGGGGAGACAAGGCTTGGGGTTACCCCTAGCATCTGAGCCCTTCCTTGGAAGCGATTCCACCCCTCACCCCTTCCCCCTTTCCCAAACAGAAGGTCAGTGCTCATTCCATGGGTGCGTCCTGCCCCCTGCTGGCCACACCGAGGGTGTCAAGAAGCTTTCGCCGTAGGAGCCAGTGGGGTTAAGGAAATGTCCCTCCATCACCCACCCATGGATCCCACACCAAGGCCCCAAAGATGCGGTTCCCCCGCATATCCAGTGCCAGGAAAGAAGAGCAAATGTCAGACTTTGCCAGTGGTGCTGGGGCAGCTCTGTGGGAAGGCGAGCTCAGGAGATGAAAAAGGCTGGGGCTGAGGGAGAGACGGGGAAGAGCCCTGGAGCACAGGGGAGGGGGCGAGGGAACAGACCTTGAATCAATTTTTCTGCCATACAGGCAACAAAGGATCAGTCTTTCTTTCCAGTCTGACAAAACTGAGCCGGTTCCCCAGGGTGACCTACCTTAGTCTCCTGCTTCTTGGCCATCTTTCCTAGAGAGAGAGAAAAACATATAGGATGGGGAGTCACTCAGGCCAGATCAGGAAACAGGTGACCCGTCAACTGCACCTTCTGCTGCCTCTTCCCCCATCACCTCCCCACCTGGGGACTCACTGATACAGGTAGATACCAACAGGACAGTGAACAGGATCACCATCGTGATGGGGATCACCACCAGGGCTCTCATCCGATTCTGGAAACCTGGAGAGATCAAGACTTCAGTGACGGCTCCCCACCGCCCTTCCCAAAGCTGCTGCACCTTGCTGGACTTCAGTGTCTAAACTCATCCGTATCAGAAGTTTCAAACAGGTGGTGGCCCCTGGTAAAATGTGGCCAGCAGATGTCTTTAGTGTGACCGGCACATTTTTTTTCTTTTTTGTAATATTTGCCAACATTTTTAAATTGGGAGATTGTATATTTAAAATCTGGATATCTGATTTCTCTTGCAAATTTGGAAGATCCAGCCCTAGTGGGCCAGCAGCCCACATGGCACCCATTGGCCAGAACTGAGTGGTGATAGTTGTCTCTACCGGCTCACTACACTCCCACCCCTCCCTACTCTTTGCTCAATACCAAGGCCCAGCATCATTTATGTCTGTAACATTGACTTTGTTATAGAAGAATGGAAGAGAAGGGAAAGTATTTCTTGTGCCTAAGTCTCTATTCTAAATGGGAAAATGAAAAAAAGACCAAGAGACAGGGTAAGGACTAGGGTAAGGCAAGTGAAGCACTGCCTCAGGACAAAATTTAAGGGGACACCAAAAAAACTCAATAATTGGGACTTCCCTGGTGGTCCAGTGGTTAAGACTCTGCACTCCCAATGCAGGGGGCCTGAGTTCCATCCCTGGTCAGGGAACTAAGATCCCACATGCCACAACTAAGAGCCTGCATGCCAACCTACATGCCGCAACTAAAAGACCCCACATGCCATAACTAAAGGTCCCAGATGCTGCAACTAAAGATCCTGTGTGCCATAACACAGGATCCAGTGCAGCCAAATAAATACATAAATATTTTCTTAAAAAACTCAGTAAGCAAGATAAGTCATATTTTAATGTCATGTTTTAAAAAATCATATCAGCACAGTCTGGCCCACAGGCCAGCTGCCTGTTTTTTTAAATAAAGTTTTATTGGAACCAGGGATGGGATTAGGGTGAGGCAAGTGAGACAAGGTTGTACAAATACAGGGTTGGATCCTGTCTTTATTTAAAATGTTGCTGTTCTGTTCGTTATGGATTTTTTGCATTGATTTTTTTTATATTGCGTCAAATAGTTATCTTGATTACGGCATTTTTCTGGCACTCCCTTAAATACTGTGCCCAAGGCAAGTGCCTCCCTCACCTCACTCTAGTCCCGGCCCTGCCAAGAGGAAAGTGAATTTTAAGAAAAAGAAAAGAGTGTATTTTTCTTACCCCTGACTCTTTTTACTCATTAACATGATCCTGCCTAATCCCTGTAGTTATGTGAGTCTGTGACCTGTGCTGTATGCCAACCTCCTCATTCTAAAATCAAATCTGAGGCCCTGAGGGAGTTCCCTGGTGGCCTAGAGGTTAGGATTCTGGGCTTTCACTGCTGTGGCCTGGGTTTGATCCCTGGTCAGGGAATTAAGATCCTGCAAGCCGCATGGTGCAGCCAAAAAAAAAAACCTACAGCCCTGAGAGGAAACAGAGTCACACCACGCTGGTCCTCAATGTGCAGGGTAGCAGAATAGCACTGAGGGAGCACCTCCAAAGTGCCAGAACCCATGCCAGGTACTTACACCACCCTATTAAGGGAGGTGGTAGTATCCCATTTCACAGATGAAGAAACTGAGGCTTGGGGTGGGGTGGGGGGAGCAACTTGCCCAGGCTCCACAGATAAGTGGCAGAGCTGGTTGCCACAATTCCATACTGCTCCTCCTCTTGCTTTACCTCCCCTCCCTCTTTCCCCACTGGTGCTTCCAGATGCCCCGGTCTTCCCCTCAGCTCCCCACCTTCCTAGCCTGCTGCCGGGGCCCGTTCTCCAGGACTCACCACAGACAACATTTGTCTTGTTAGTCCCTGCATGTTGTTCCACCAGGCCTTTGCTCTCACAGCTGTGTACAGACACGTGTACACACACATACACACACACAAAGAAAGAGACATTAAGTTTCCCCAACCATGCAATTTCCAACCCCAGAGGGAGACAGCCAACAACCAACAAGTCTAGGTTCACTGAGCACATATTATGTGCACCCTCCTGGGCTGGTTATTGTGGGGATGACACAGACGCTGTTCTTACGGAACTCGTGCGTGCAGAGGAAAGATGATGGTATATCTTGAAGGAGTAAGGACAGTCTCTGATGAGGGCCAAGCTTTGTGATACAGGCTCACGTGAACAGGGGATTGTTCAGGGAAGAGGAGACAGAATCCACAATGGCTGGAATGGAGGGATGATGGGGGCTTCTCAAGCTCGGCACTACTGACATTTGGGGGCCACATAATCCTTCTTCTGTGCTGGGACCTGTCCTGTACATTGTAGGATGTTTAGCAGCTTCCCTGGCCTCTCCCCACTAGATGCTAGTAGCCTTCTCCTCCCCAGCTGTGACAACCAAAATGTCTCCAGATATTGTCAAATGTCCCCTGGGGGAGAAAACTGCTCAGCTGAGAATCTCTGGTTTGAGGGTCATCCAGAAAGACTTCCCTGGGGAAGTCAGAGCTGAGTGGGCCCTTGAGGGATGTAAAATCTAGAGCATCAGTGTATTCTCTTTAAGCAGGACAACATGGTATGAGGGATTAGGTGGGTGACGAACCAGATGGTATAAGGAAACTCTGGAAAATTGGGTCTTTAGAACCAGATCACTGATAATCAGCCATGAAGGTTTCAACTGGATTCAGCTAGTGGGTCATGTCAGCATCCAACCAGATGACTTAAATTGTGAGAGGGCTTAGTTGGCCAGAGAGCTCCCAGGAGGAGAAATGACAGAAAAATGGCCAGCCAGGAGGCCACTGACAGAGTCCAAACATGAGATGACGAAGACTGGGCCAAAGTGGTCCCAGGAGGAATGGAAAGGGATGGACAGAGAAGGACATTGCAAAGGAAAAGACATCTAAAGCTGGAAAAAGAGAGAGAAGCTTCGAAGAAAGCACATACACAAGAAGAGTGCTTAAGGGTTTTCGAAGCACGTTACATGTCTTTTCCTCAAACCTTGTAAAATGAAGGTCATTCCTATTTTCTGAATGAGGACACTGAGGCTCAGATGAGGGTCACACTTCCACGCCTTCTAAGCTGAGTGAGTTTGGAACACAGTGCTCTGGTTCTATGACATAAAGGAGCCTCCCTTTCTCGTTGAACATTTATCAGTGAAGATTTATTGAGCACCTACTATGCATCAGGCACTGTTCTAGGCATAAGGGATGCATCTGTGGAATAAAAAACGTCAAGTCTCTATAGTTAAGGAGTTTACCATCTACTGGAGAAAGGCAGACAGTAAACAAATGACAAAGTATATGTGGGATGCTACTATTTGTGTGAAAAATATGTCTGCATGTGTGTGCATTTATTTGTTTGTGCATAGACTCTCTAGAAGGACACACATGGTCCAGTGGCTGCTGGATGGTTGAGGGTGAAAGGGAAGCGTATCACTAGAGGCCCTTTTGTGCCTTCTGTCCTCACGCCTGTCTTACTCGTTTTTTCAAATTAAATGTAAAAGGTTAATCAGGCGTGTGTTTAAGGCATTCCGGGCAGAAGAGGATGACGCAAGAGAACGAACAGTGTGTTGAGAGGACTGCAAGCAGCCTGATGTGGGAAGAGGTCAGGAAATGGAGCTAGAAGGTCGGAGGCCATGCACAGGAGCCAGGGTTTTATCCCAAAGGCACAGAGAGCCATGAAGCATTTTAAACAGGGAGAGCCGTGATCTAAAATGAATGGTGGAAAGTTTACTTCGCCAAAGGGATGGAGAACTAGCTGAAGGGGAGAGAGTACAGGCAGGGAAGCTGGTGAGGAGGCTAAAGCATCATCTAGACCACAGTGATGAAGCCCAAGCTAACGCGGTGACAGTGCGGATAAGTGAAAAGGAGGAGGAGTCCCAAAACATCTGGAAGGTCAGATGGACAGGACCTGGTGACTGATTCGGGGATGGGGGTAAGGGGAACCCTGGAACGGGTGCCCAGAGGCATGCTTGCGCCTTTCATAGTGGGTGTGGGGAGCAGGCAGGTGCCTGGGGGTTGTCTGCACGGAGGTATACCCTCGGCAGTCAGATATGACAGTCTGGGACCCAGGAGACAAATCTGAGCAGGAGATGTTGACTGGGAACCATCCAAGGGCAATGGTAGCTGAAGCCAAGTGTGTGGGTGAGATAGATGGTCCAGGGGAGGCGGGCAAAGTGATGGGAGAGTAGAATAAAGGCCTAGAAAACCAGTTAAGGAGGACGAAGGAGAAGCAGAGGAGGGGTACAAGGAATGGAAGAGAGGCGTCACGGTGCCCCCAAGAAGGGAGGGCTGCACCAAAGATCAGAGATCAGTGGTATCTATTACCACCAAGAGAGAGGAGGCAAGAAATGCTGAAAAGTGTCTGTCCAGTTGGCCACGAGGTCACTCTAGAAGTTCTACAGGTGTACGAGTGTGTGTGGACATGGGGAGCAGGGGCTCAAGGACAGGTAGCTGGAGAGAATGGAAGCAGGTCCCATGCCCCTCTTGGGGCAGGAAACACAAGGGATGAGTCCTTATACCTTGTCCAAGGGTGACATTTTTCAAAAGCAGATGACACACTGGAGAAGAAGCCGACCGAGCAGGGTTCACAGATGGTATCAGAAACCCCTGTAGCTGGGAGGGTGGAGGAGGAGTTAATCATCACGGCGGACCACCTGTCTGGCTCTCAAGGGAACTGACAGGCAGGCAGGACTGGAAGAGCATCCTGCTTTAAGCACTTCTTCCCCCAGCATATACCTTGCCCTGCTGCAGGCAGGCCCCAGGAAGACTTCTCCCACTGCCCTCTCAAGGCAGATCCCCATGGCAGGAGGCAGGAGGCAGGAGGCAAAGTTTCTATTTCCCACCTGCTCTGGTGGAGATATCAATGCAGGTTGGTCCCTCCCCACCAGGGCTGAGTGCCCCCTGCCCAGCCCCTCTCCTTTGGCCTTCACCCCATCTCTCCTGCCTCTAGAGCTGATTGCCAGACAGACCACTTACCGATCTGCTTGACCCCGAAGCCAGGGAGACACAAGCTGTGCGGGGTACAACTTTCGCAGGTGTGACTGGTACAGTGTTGGCCTTCAACACATGTGCAAATGGTGTCTGTTTCTGAGGTGCCCTCCCTCTGGATCTGGAGCCCTAGGTCTGTGCAGGGATGGGCAGGAAGGATGGGAACCCCTTACTGGCCATGCTTGGGGGGCCCCAGAACCCCTTACTGGCCATGCTTGGGGGGCCCCAATCCTCATACTTCCTTTTCTTTTTCTCTTAGACCCTCTTCCAAGTAGGGATGGCAATCAAATTAAGTAACAACCAAGACAACCCAGACTCTAACCAATCAGAACAGACCCTCGCTATAAAAAAAAAAAACAAAAAAAACAGAACGGCTGTGCTGTCAGGAATGAGCTGGAGTATCAGCCCAGCTCCCAAGTGCCCCTTCCCCAGCAGCCCACGCACTGGGGTTGCAGTATCTGTGCTGGTGACAGTATTTCTCTCTGTTGCGTGTGGCTAGGAATTCGCCTTTACTGCAGGGAAGGCATTCTGTGTCGGTGACCTCTGTGCAGTCGTTCACCAGTTTCTGTCCTGGAAAACATCAGGAAATGAGGTAGCTCCAGCTAACTCAATGAGTCAGACACTGAACTGAAAACTGATGAGGCTGGGTTTTAGGGAGGGAGTTTCAAAGATGACAGTCTCAGACTCTTCCAACTTTCATAGTCTGGTAAAGGACGTAGAAGAGATAGGAACCCTAGTTCTGGGTAGGCAGAGAGGGACCCCAGAACATCCTGGGGCAGGGATGGAAAACGCCAGGGGTCAAGACACAAGTTTATAATTGACACAGGGGATCTGTATCTGCCAGCAAACCAAGAGGGGTCCCACTATGGGGCTAAAGGGTTAGCATCTCACCTGGTGGGCACAAATCACAGCACCGACTGTTTGTTAGGTATTGGTTTTCTCCGCATGAAGTGGGTAGTTCTGGGTGGACCTAAAAACAAAATTGGGCAATTTGAAGGGATCTTGAAATCTCCCATATAGCCTTGGCAGACAGGTGCAAATCAGCCAGGACAGAGGTTAGAACTGAAGTGGAAGTCCAAAGCAGAAAAACGGGGCCTGCATATTATTTGTTGTGTTTGTTTTTAACTAAACTGCCAACTAGTATGATTACAAAGGCACCCAGAGAATCATTCTGGTATTTTACAAAGTTATCGCGCTGGAAACTCACAATATTCACTGAACTAAACAGATCTTCCTTTTGGCTTGACTCCTGAGTCTTTCCTCTACCCAAAAACCCAAAAGCACATGAGGACTCCAGTATCTCCCCTGGAGTCCTGAAGCTGGCTGACTCCAGCTGGTCCTAGTCCCGACGGGGGCTATATTTAGCACCTGGCCTCTTCCTTCTATTCTTTTGCTCCCCACCCTCTTCCCCTCTCCAAGCCTCATCATGTTTTCTCCCTCCAACCCCTCATCATCTGATCATCCAACCCCTCCCTCATGAAATGCAAGGATGGAGAAGCCGGAAGAATAAAATTCAACTCTTTTACTTTACACATGGTGAGACTGGGGACCAGAAAAGCTGGGTCACTTGCCCAAGGTCACACAGTGATAGAATCCAAATGAGAACTCAGGTTTCAATACTCCCTCTCTCCAACAACTTGAGTCTCATCTACACTATTTTCACTACATCCAGGTACCACCCAAGCTATTCATTACTTCTTGTTCATTTAAATACATTTTTTTCAATGTAAACCTCACATCATTGCCATGAGAGAAAAACCAGTATCACTTCTCATAAATAAAAGGCAACCCTAAAAATAAATTCAACAGAAACAAAACGATGTTATTAAACCCCAGCTGATTGCTTTGCTTGCTGACAGCCCTCTACCTCAGGCCTGCTCTTGATTTTTGTTTAAAAAGGAGGATTAGCAGGCATTTGAGAGGTATTAACTATATTCTAGCTCCAGCGACTTCCTTCTTGAAAAAATGAAAAGGATTTTAAACAGAACTGTAAAGTGAATCTATGTTGTTAATTCTATATCCTTGTGCTCCCTAAAATCATCCCACACTTTGGGAACAACCTGTGAAAAGAACACAGCTTTAGGGGTCAAATAGCTTAAGGCTCCAATCTTGACTTTGTAACACTTAACTAGTTATTTTGCCTCTCTTAGCCTCAGTTTCTACATCTCTAAAATGGGAGTAATAATACCTGCCCCACAGATTGGGTTGTGAAGATGAGAAAGAATAGATGTACATGGCCTGGCATACATAGTATCTGGAACATAGTAGGTGCTCATTGAATGGCAGCTTTAATTATCATACATATATGAGTATCTGCTTGGATGCCTAGCAAGCTGGCTAACTGGCTGGCTTCCAGGATCCTGCCTAATTGGTGGCTCTCATTCAGCCTGGGTGGGCAAATTACTTACAAAAGTGTATCTGACCCCAAATGGGGAAGGAAATAGCAAAGGCTTCTGCTCCTACCATCATATCACAACACACTATCCCATGAATGTTCTCCCCGCAAGCCTATGGACTTTCCCACCACACTCCCAGAGCAATGAAAGTCCTTTACGCCATTTTCAAACACACAAGAAATACAGCTCCTCCTCTGTAAATCTGTCAATCCCCAGTTCCCACTTCACAGCTTCGATCCTTCTGACACAAAGGAGCTTAGGACCAAGGCTTGGAGACTCTCACCATCTGAGAGGCAGGCTCAGGAATCAGGCAGATGTAGATTTATATGCAGGTTCCACCTAGCTATGAGGATTGGGGCAAGACATTTTCTCTCTCTGAGCCTCAGTTTGCTCACCTGTATAATGCGGCGTTTGAAAGAAATCAGACCTAGAGTGCATGTAAAGCTTCCTGACCCACAGGAAGCTCTCAACAAATAGCCCCAGTTACTGTTGTCACAGCCTAGTCTCCACCTGGAGCTAAAACTGGGAGTTTGTTCTTGAGAAACCAAGACCACCCTTCACCCTACCTCCCCTGGCTTTTCCTCCACTCCTCCTCCAAGAGCCCTCTTCCTGCCTCCTTTCTCCTTAAGAGCCATTACTTAGAGTGAAAATGAAAGCTCTGGGACCAAAGCAGCTTCCCCATGGAAGCTCTTCCCTTGCCGCCAACCCCCACTTCATGGGTCACTCCTGCCCTGCCTTCATGCCAGAAACTACAGCCCTTGAAAGTTAGGGGGAGACCAGGGGGGTTGGGATGAGAGTGTCGTGTACTTGGGGGATTCCCAGCCTCCAGAATGAGGAACTACAAAAATACACTTAAACTAAAAGCACGTCAAGTGTGGAACTCTGAAAATCCCGGAGATGTGCTTGGTTGGGCATATCTGAGCCGCTCTCGTGCCTAGAGAAACCCCTGCTGGTCTCCTAGCCCTTTCATGGTCCCATGAACTGTTCAGCTCCCCTGAGAGTCCCCTATGTCGTCTTAAATTCAGGAGGCAGAGACACAGCCTTGGGTATTCCTCCTAACTTGGATCACCCAGGATTTGCGGCTGGTGGTGGGAGTGTTCCAAGCTCCTTGCCTTCTCAAAGAAGCACCTGGGCCTCTACACTCATCCCTCGTTCCCACAAGATGCCCTGGAAGAAGGCAGCCCCAGCTGGCAAGGAGATGATAACCACCCACAGAGGCTGGCGTCTGTCCACAATGGGAAAGAGAAGGGAAACTAGCCAGACCCGCCCCTTCTCTTGGCTGGCCTCCCTTCCCGCTTCTGAAACCCCTCACCATCTCTTTGGGGCCAGCCTCTGAGGCAGACCTGGACTCCAGTCTTTTGACCAGATGAAGGCGTCAGGTTCCCCAAATCCCAACCCCATCTGCGCTGGCTAGGCACATTTCCTGCAGCGACCCCACTATGCGCCCTCTGTGGGCTACCTGGGACCCCAACCTGGGAGGAGAGAGAGGCAGCCCACCTCATTCAGCCCGGACCCGGGGTACCTTACCCAGCTTCCACCCACCCTCCTGTCCCCCCAAATTCAGCTTGGAAGGTCCCTTCTTTTCCCATTCCCTACTCTCTAATCTCAAATTCCCGCCTCTTGTCGGAACAGAAACTCAACTTACGGCGGTCAAAAAGCAGCCCCAGAGGAGACACTGCAGAGGCAGACGAACCATGGCGAGGTGAGAACCAGGCGGCGGGAGGAGAAAGCGCCAGGACCCGGCCTCTTCCACTTCCACTGTCCCGGCCCATGGACCCTCCCAGGAAAGGGGCGGGGTCTTAGGGGACAAATCGCGACCAGCCTCGCTGACGGGGGCGGAGCTCCAGGCGAGTCACCGCTCTGGGATTTCCCTCAGGACAGTCCGGGGTAGTCTAATTCCCCAAGGAGTTTAGGGACGCGCCTTGGGCGGGGGAGTGGGGGTGGGGGAACCGGGAGGCGTGGTTCCAAGGAGGGCCCTTCTTGAGACTCCTCCCCCCCTGGGACTACAAAGGCAGAGCTGAATTGGCCTAGGAGGCAGCCCGCTTCCTGGGGGTGGGGAGGACGCGAAGGGGGTGAAGAGAGATCCCTATGGGTGTTGGGAAGACTCCCCCCACCCCGTTCTTCCCCGTCGCCTCCGGCAATCCTGGCAGAACCGAAAGCGTCCCACACCGCGATGGAGAGGCCTGAGGAAGTTCCCAGAAAACGGAAAGGTCACAGCTGAGTGGTGGGAGGAGGGCTGGGGAGGCCTTTCATGGAAAAGAGTTTCTCACCGTACAGTTTCGCTCTCTTTCAAAGGAAATTCCCTCGCGTGGGCGCAGCGTCCCTGCCTCCCCATCCATCCATCCATCCATCCATCCATCCATCCATCCATCCATGCAGTCCCCACCAGATTGTATTCCATCCCAGTTCCCATCCACCGCCTGAAGACAGGCACTTAGAGTAGATCAGCCCAGCCTTTCGTGGGATCGTAGGACCCCCTGAGAATCTTAGGACACTGGAGACCCCCTAGTTCTGCAGAAACACACACACCCTTGTACCTATTATTTCCCCAGTTCAAACCCTCCTAGCTGTTCTTGAACCAGTGTTAACACTCTCTGCTCTGCAGCAGGAAGCACCTGGGTTCTGGCCTAGGCTCTGCTTCTGATGGGCTGAGTTTCCTTGAGCCTTAGTTTTCTTCAATGAAACCTGAGGAGTTTGAACTAGACAGTGGTTGGGGTGATGCCCCTCCAAGCTCTGAATTTCTGGACTGGGCCAAAAGGCCAAACTGCATAGATCAGGGAGGATGGGAGAGGAGAGGGCTGCTAACCCCATTCTCCTGGCTTCTGCTGCAAAGGGCACATTTGCAGACCTGCAGATTCTACCTCCGGAATCCATCGCCTCTTTTCTATCCCCCCTGCCACTACCCTAATTCAGAGGCTCAGCATCTTTCACCTGGGCTGTTGCAACAGCCTCACTCATTCAATAAGTATTTGTTGAATCTCTGCTATGTTCCAGGCAGCTTCCCCCCACCAGCCCACCACCATCCTTTCTCTCTCTCTCTTTCTCCCCCTCATTGCTCACTTTGTTGCAGTTCTCTTTTGTAGGATCTGGTCTGATCAGGGCACTTCACTGCTTAAAAACCCTGTGCTCCCCTATGCCCTCAGGATGCTCCAAATTCCTTCTCCTGTCACAGCTGAGTCTCCACTCAGGCCCACCCTCTCCTCCTACACTCACACCCTGCCATGTTCTCCATGCACGCTGGCTTCAACCATAGTTGCTGTCCCCCCACTTTCCAAACACACAGTTGTTTTTTCTGTGTCTTGCTGTTTTCTTCCTTCCTTCTCCTTCCTCGAATGAGTTTAAATTTCTCCTCCTCTTCAGTTAAGCCTCCTCTTAACTCCCTGAGACAAAGGTAGATACTCCACCCCACCTTTGCCCCTGCCCCCATGTTCCCACATCATTAGCATGCTGGATTATCACCCCCATCTGCCTGGCCCCATTTGATGGTGAGCTCCTTGAGGGCAGGACTGAATCTATGCCAGTCCTGGGCACCAATACGCATTTGCTGAATGAATAAATGAGTAACTTTTTCTTATTCTAAGCACAGCCTCCATCGGGAAGGAGATACAAAGCTGGTAGTCCCAACACAGACCTCAAGTTGATGGTCAGACACCAGTAGTCCCAGAACACTTGAAAACAAAGACCAGAGGACGTCATGAAAGCCACACAAGCATGCCTGGGATAGAGAGAGCATTAAAATATCTTTTCCCTTTTTAACCCACACTGAAAAAACAAGCACAGTTTTAATTCCTAGGGGGACTAGGGAGGGCGTTACTATAATAACTTCAGCCATTACTTATTCTTTATTTGCTTGATTCTAAAATTGGACCCTTTAAAAAACTGCCTTGGGAAGCAAGTACACAGAATTAAAACATTAATTATGTTATATAAAACATATCATAGCAGCAATTAAAGCAGCTTAAATTACTATGTGAAAGAATAAATAGTAGCCTACGGGTGGCCCCATGGGGCGAAGACCAGATGAGACAAAGGGAAGATATTTTAGTATATGCATATCCCAAGGAGACATGGGCTGGCGGGCATGGGCCCAGAGAAGGCATCGAATCTCCTTGCGCTGGAGAAGGAAAGCGAGATGGTGACTTATGGGGAGGGTGGCAATATTTCAGAGTCCCATCAAAGGGTGGAACTATGAAGGGTTCAGTGGTGGGAGTAGGGCAAAGGACATTCCAAAGAGTGGGGACCCAGGATTTTGGAATCACAGAGGAAATGGCCTTTGCAGGGAGGTGGGGGTCCCAGGGCCACGTGAATGGATGAGAAGCGTGCCTGGAGGTCAAGTCCACAGCACTGCCAGAATCCGGCTACTAGATGGTTCTAAGACGCAAACCCGATTGTGCTGCTCCCAGGTTCGAATCAACTCCCCAGAGCCCTCACTCCTTAAGCCCACAGGGCCTCAAGGCCATGGGGTTCCTGACCTGCCTCTCTAACTGTCCTCCCTGCCTTCAACTTACTCTCCAGACTGTGTTGTCATCTCTCCCTGGAAAGCCCTTTCCCACTGTCCTTTCATTGAACCAACTCTTTCTCATCCTGCAAGGCTCAACTCAGGTGCCCCTTCTCTGGAAAGCCCTCTCCATCAGCCAACCTGGGATGTGCACATCTACCTCCCTGGGCCCTCTCAGAACCCTGGAGCTGCTTGCCTAAGCAAGACTCCAGTCCTACCAAGCCACACTTCAGTTATTCTGTTTACTCACAGTACCAGTGTATTGAGGCAACTCAACTTGGTGGGATATAATAATAAAGCTTTTTTCCCTTAATCTCTGCCTTCAGCCCGGCTGTGTTGAATCTCCATTTTCCATCCTTTAATGGCATCTTGGGCAGATTGCTTTACTTTTGGATCACTTTCTGTTGTTAAACCTCCATCCTTGAGAGCTTTATTCTCAAACTCAATTTAAATCTCATTTTATCATCTCCCTTACTTATTCAAGGATTGACTTGCGCCGGGACCCCACCTGTTTGGATTAAAAGTGGAAGGGGGCACATGGCCTGGTTGGGAGACACGTCCTAGCACCCTCCCTTTATTGAAATTGGGAGGAGGGAGCAGGAACAGCCCTCTGCAACATAGCCCTCTCCCTGTTGCTTGACCCTGCTTCCCTGGCTAACCCAGGGAAGCAAGGGTCCATACGTGGTTTCTCATGGGGCGCATAAGTAAGTCTCTTAGGTAAGGGCTTCTCCATTGCAAGGTTCTCTGACAAGGAGCATCCAGCTCAGACTTGAGCTCTCCTACCGTGCCCCACCACCAGGGCGCCTGCCACTGGTGGGACCCTCTTGTTCAGCAGTCAGCCTGTTTGAGTGGGGTACCGGCAAGCCTGGCTAATTACTGCAGCATCCACTTGACCCAGAGAAACTCATACATCCTGGCCAGCTACTACACTTCCTCCCCTCTCCATCTTTCTCCCTCTCTGCTCAGATAAGCATAGCAAGTCCACTACCAAGTAGACCCCGACTGGGGAACAGCATCCCAGCATCCCCTTCTTGAAGTCACCCCTCAATATCCAGGAGGGACTCCCAATTAAAGGTGTGGAGGTGGGGATTGTCTTCTGCCATAGACACTATATTCCTCAATAAAACCAAAGAACCCCTCCCTCCCCAGGATTATCATATGGGCGAGGAAAACGAAAGCAAGGTTTTGGCTAGGGGATATAGGACAAGTTCTACCCCTTTAGTAAACCTTGGAGAGGAAGTATCTGGCTCCCATTTGGAATGCAGGGTACATAGGGCCAGTGGCTTTTACCAGCTCCTAAGTAACAGGGAACTGTCACTCAATAATGTTTGGACTGGGCCATCCCTCATACCTAACTTGATTCCTGGAAAAGAGGATCTTTGTAGCCAGAGGCCCACATGGAGCCCAGGCATATGCTGGATGCTGAACAACTGTTGAATGAATATGGGACCGTGAAATGAGACTGAAGGGATCCATTGGAATCCACCTGCTCGGTCCCACACCATCCAGGGTAACTGCCCATCTTCCCCAGATGACTGGACTCTCTAGCTGGGATTCCCAGGCCCAACAGTGGACAAAAATCTTTCCCCTCTGGGGCTTCCCTGGTGGCGCAGTGGTTGAGAGTCCGCCTGCCGATGCAGGGGACACAGGTTCGTGCCCCGGTCTGGGAGGATCCCACATGCCGTGGAGTGGCTGGGCCCGTGAGCCATGGCCACTGAGCCTGCGCATCCGGAGCCTGTGCTCCGCAACGGGAGAGGCCACAACAGTGAGAGAGCAGAGTTGGATTGGAATTTATCAAAGGGAACTAAGGAACTCAGGAAAGAACCCAACCAGAAATTAAGGAAACCCACAAGCTAGCAAAACAGACGGGTGAGCTGACAAAGAAGTTCTTTATCATGATCTGGTTAAAGCCACTCACTGCCTTGGCTGATCCTGATACCCAGACAAGGGGACCTCAGGTCTGATCCTCAGCCTTCTCAGACTCTGATGTCTGGAATAAGAGATGGATTCGGTTGGGGGAAGGGATCCAAGTTCTTTACCATGACCTTGAGATCCTGTGTGATCTGGCTTCTGCTGACCTCTCCCTCCACTTGCCCACTTGCCTGCTACACTGCAGCCATCCAGGCCTCTCAGCTCCCGCCTCAGAGCCTTTGTCCGTGCTGCTCCCTCTGCCTGAAATGTCTGTCCTTTCACGCTTCATCGGCTGGCTATCTCACCATTCAGCCCTCTGGATAAGTGGCACCTCCTCAGAGGGGCTTCCCCTGATTACCTCATCTAAAGTGAGTTCCCCCACTACCAACTCACCTTTCCCACTGCTGTCCTCTCCTGTAGTACCCGTTTTAGTCCAGGTTGCCATTGCAAGCAAAAGAAGACAGAGTTGGCGAACTTAAATAGAAGAGAGCGTTGGAAGGGTGTCAGGCAACTCGTAGAATTGATGGGAAGGCTGAAGAACCAGACTTAGGCAGGAACCGCAGGAGGCAGGACACAGTCAAGACTCTGCTACAGAACAGGTCTTACAAACCAGCTCTGTGCTAGCCCAGCTCCAAGAGCCCTCAGTGATCCTGCCTCCTGGCCTTCCTGCCCTTGGGTAGTCCCCTCCCTCATTGCGCCAGGGTTGGTCAGTGTGACCAGTAGAAACCAGGAGAAGTGATGATATGTCACTTCCAAGGTTAGTTTCTAAAACTACTGAGGCTTCAGTTGTATGTGCTCTGTTGCATATACTATACTCTCTCTCCCTCTCCTTCCTCTCTCCTTCTTTCTCCCTATCTCTCTCCCTCCCATCAGGTGCTCTGGGGAAGCCAGCTACCATGTCATGAGGATACCCAAGTAGTCTATAGAGAAACCCACATGGATGGCGAGGAACCGAAGCTTCTGGCCATCAGCCACATAAGAGAGTTTAGAAGTGGATCCTCCAGGCCCAGTCAAGCCTCAGATGACTGCAAACCCAGCTGACACCTTGACTGCAGTCTTGTGAGAGACCTCCTAATCAGAACCACCCACTTAAGCTGCTCCTGGATTGCTGGCCCACAGAAACGATGAGATAATAAATGTTTGTAAGTCACTAATTTTAGGGTAATTTCTAACACAGCAATAGTTAACTAATACAACCTCTAAATGACTCTGAAGTTGAGCATCATTCCCTCAAGGTTCAAAGTCTTGGGAAGGGACATCAGAATGGCCATCATGGCTTACACTCCGTATTCTGGTTGCCAGGAGGTAGGAAAGACTATCTGTGTCCTCTTGTTCTCCTTGGTGGGTCCTGCCCCTGTCCCATTCTCCTCAAATAAGAAGGATGTTTAGATGCTGAGCAGCCAAAACAACTTATTTGCGCTGCCACAGCCCTTCAGGACATTTACCACGAGTTGTAGTTCTTTATGTGGAAAGGCACTTTCTCCTTTCCCCTTCCTCCTCCTAAGTTTGGACATACACCAGACCCCCAAAAAAAAGAATGCAGATACTTTCTTGGCCCAGTAGTGTGAAGGAAATATCCTCAAAAGTCAAAAGCCTTCAAAAATGCCAAACCCTGAGGAAAGAGCTATTCTTCTCAGTGAATTAATAAGGGAAAGAAAATAAAGTTTGGGAATCCAGATGAAGAAATACAATTCTGCATCTTTTCATATAGCCGAAGCCCAATGAATAATCAAATCTTTCCTGCTCACGGTATATATATGAAGCAGACACTTTATTTTTGTTTTGTTTTGTTTTTTGCGGTACACGGGCCTCTCACTGTTGTGGTCTCTCCTGTTGCGGAGCACAGGCCCCGGACGCGCAGGCTCAGTGGCCATGGCTCACGGGCCCAGCCGCTCCGCGGCATGTGGGATCTTCCCGGACCAGGGCACGAACCCGTGTTCCCTGCATCAGCAGGCGGACTCTCAACCACTGCGCCACCAGGGAAGCCAGAAGCAGACACTTTTTTTTTTTTTTTTAATTTATTTATGGCTGTGTTGGGTCTTCGTTTCTGTGTGAGGGCTTTCTCTAGTTGCGGCAAGCGGGGGCCACTCTTCATCGCGGTGCACGGGCCTCTCACTATCGCGGCCTCTCTTGTTGCAGAGCACAGGCTCCAGACGCGCAGGCTCAGTAACTGTGGCTCACGGGCCCAGCCGCCCCGCAGCATGTGGGATCTTCCCAGACCAGGGCTTGAAACCATGTCCCCTGCATCGGCAGGCAGACTCTCAACCACTGCGCCACCAGGCAAGCCCCCTGAAGCAGACACTTTAAAAAGACCAAAAAGGGGAGTTCCCTGGCGGTCCAGTGGTTTAGACTCGGCGCTTTCACTGCCGTGGCCCAGGTTCAACCCCTGGTCAAGGGACACAAGCTCCCACAAGCAGAGCGGCCAAAAAAAAAAAAAAAAAAAAAGATCAAAATATTACCTATGGTCCCATCCTGAAATTAAATCAATATTTTTATTTGTACGTTTCACCTTGTTGTCCTTGTCCATATGTACCTTCAGATTTTTCTTTCCCAAGGATATCATAGGAAAATTTCCTGTTTTATATTTTCCTATAACATTATACCATATGTATTATTTTCACTTTCATAAATGCCTGTTTTTTTCTCTGTCTTTACAGCCCCCTCCCTGTAACAGCCTGTTAGGTATCTTCCTTCATATCTAAGGATATGTTTGGTTGTTTAGGGTTTTTGGGGGTTTTTTTGGGGTTTTCTTGTTTTGTTTTTTTGGCTGCTTTGGGTCTTTATTGCAGTGCGCAAGCTTCTCTTGTTGCGGAGCACAGGTTCTAGGCACACGGGCTTCAGTAGTTGTGGCGCACAGGCTTAGTTGCTCCGCGGCATGTGGGATCTTCCCAGACCAGGGATCAAACCTGTGTCTCCTGCATTGGCAGGCAGATTCTTAACCACTGCGCCACCAGGGAAGTCCTATATGTTTGTTTATTTCATAGAAAAAGAAATCTTTATCACTTTTCTGCAATCACTTTCTCACTTAACCATACATGGTGGAAATCATTCCAGGCTAGTAGACACAGATCTGAAACATTCCTTTTTTAATATCTGTGTAATATTCCATGGTGTGGACTTGTCACAATTGATTCAGCCACTCTTCTGTTGACGTACATTCAGTCTGCATCCAAGTTCTTACTACTGCAAAGCATGTTGTAACAACACACATGCTTAGGCATTGGTACTTTTATTTCTATAAAACAGATTTCTAGATATGGAATTTGTGGTTGTGTGTATTGTAAATGCTAACAGATATTTTCAAATAGTTTTTAAAAACTATATGAAGGGACCTTTACTTTCATTCTCACCATCACTAGACGTCATCATTCATTTTACTATTTGACAGTTTGATCGATGAAGAGAGATAGCTCATTGTTGCTTTAATTTACACTTTCCCAATTATTAGTGAAATTCAACACCCTATCAAAGGTTTATCAACCATTTGAATTTCCTCTTCTATAAACTAACTGTATATATCCTTTGCCCACTTTTCTACCAAATTGTCTTTTTCTTATCAATTTCATTTATTCATTTATTCATTCAACAAATATTCTTTGAGTATTTACTGTGTGTCACATGTTGAAGTTACACTACTAACTAGACAAAGTCCCGGACCTAATGAAGATGAAACTGCACAATTCGGATGGGACTTCAACCCATGGGCCAGGACTTGAACCTAGCCAGAACCCAAATTGGGACTTGAATTCACTGTCTTTTCATCGAGATCACACACCTGGTCTCAGGAGTTAATGAAGCTCAGGTTCTTTACGTCTCATTACAGAAAGAATTCAGTGAGAGACAAAGTGATAGGTAAGAAGTGGATTTATTTAGAGAGAAACATTCCATAGACAGATGTGTTCTGTCTCAAAAGGCGAGAACGGCCTTGGGAGAAACACACTCCTCAGACAGACTGTGGACCATCTTAGAAGGTGAAACGGACCGAAATATGGGATGGTTAGTTTTTATGGGCTGGGTAATTTCATAGGCTAAGGAGTAAGAGGATAATTCCAACTATTTTGGGGAAGGGGCAGAGATTTCCAGGAATTGGGCCACTGCCCACTTTTTGATCTTTGATAGTCAGCCTTGGAACTGTCATGGAGCCGGCGAGTCATTTAGCATACACTAGTGTATTACAATGAGTATATAATGAGGCTCAAGGTCTACTGGAAGTCGAATCTTCTGCCATCTTGGACCTAGTTGGTTCTAACCAGTTTATGTTGTATCCTCAACGGCTATGTCATTCTTTTAGAGGTTGTGCCCTGACCCCTTCCCTCTCAAAGAGATCTTTGTATATCAATATTAACCCTTTACTCTGTCATCCATGTTGAAAATCAGCTCAGATGTCTAATTGTACCTCCAGGCTTTCCCTGTAAACATTTTCTGGCAGACTGTTAATCATTATGGTTTCAAATTTTATGATGTAAAAATACCTAATGCCAAGCTCAACTAGCCACTAATTTGTTAAAGAGAGCACTCAGTCCAATCTCCTATGTAGCATCTTGTTGGTACCTCACTCATATGCCCTCCATATACACGTCCCTGTTCCTTACTTCAAGCACCTGTGGCCTCTGCCTGGGGGCCTTGTGTGGTTACTGGAGCTTGTTTAGCCCTTGAGCTCAAGACAGAAGTGCCAGAGTTAACGCCTTTGGGAACAACCATCTACCAATGACAAGGATTTGATGGATGAATACCTATCTCCCTCGTTCCTTAGGTGGGATAACTCAGAGGTGTATCAAGATTAAGCTCCATTGCCCACAGTGTAACCTGGTCCTTAACCCACCCTGTAATGGCTTCCTTCCCCTCCCTATTTCACTTCCCCACTCCCCCATGTGTACTTCCTGAGGCCACCTCCCAAATAAACCAGCTGTACTTAAGTCCTTGTCTCAGTTTCTGTTTCTGGGAGAATCCAACAAAGGCGGCTTCATTTGCATATGAGGAACTGGGGTAGTTAGGTGGGTAGGAATGTGGCCTCTGAAGTCAGAGGCCTGAGTCCAAAGCCAGGTTCTGCTCCTGACCATGTGACCTTGAGCACGGTCTTAAACTCTGGTTTCTCCTCTGTTAAAATCAGGGGCTTCCCTGGTGGTGCAGTGGTTAAGGATTGGCCTGCCAGGGCAGGGGACACGGGTTCGTGCCCTGGTCCGTGAAGATCCCACATGCAGCGGAGCGACTGGGTCCGTGAGCCATGGCCGCTGAGCCTGCACGTCCGGAGCCTGTGGTTCGCAACGGGAGAGGCCACAACAGTGAGAGGCCCGCGTACCACAAAAAAAAAAAAAAAAAAAATGGGCCTAATAACTCACATGGTCATCATAAGAATTTAGTTAATTATGTAATTTTCCTATAATATCCAGTAAAATATTTATATTACTCATTAATATTAGAAAACTGAGTCCTAGAGAGTATATGTACCAGGTCACACAGGAACCTGGCACTCTTCTATCCCACTTCAGAAGATTCTACTCTTGTCTTCCCATGGGCTGAGGATGTTACAGTCATGGGGTTCCACTTGTCCTGGACTTCGAATTCTCCTACACTTATAGGTAGAATTGGGTGTTTATCAGTGCTGTCCAATAGACCTTTCCAGGGTGAGGGAAACATTCTGTGTCTGTGCCATCCAATATGATAGCCACGAACTACATGTGCCTATTAAACACTTGGGAGGTGGTGAGTGCAGCCAAGGAAATGGATTTTTTATTTACTCCTAATAAATGTAAATAGTCACATATAGGTAGTGGCTACCATATTAGACAGCTCAGGTCCAGAGAATAGGGGTTGGGTGATGGTGGGAAGAATCTCTTAGTTCTTTTCTTCTTCTCCTATTTTCTCTTTCCTCCTGTCACCTTTCTTAGCCCCAGCTATTCAGCCCCCTCTTCATAGCACTCTCTGCCTTTCCCTCCTTTGTACATGTTATGTTCTATGGAAGGAAGCAGTAGGGACTGTGACAACCGTTGAATTTTCATACACCCAGCAAGGTGAAGCAAACTCCTTTGTGATCCCCATTTTGAAAGACAAGACGAATACCTGCTATAAATAAAGCTGAATAAAGATCCTTTTCTAGACAGCTTCCACTGTTCCCTGTTCCCTTACGATATTCACGCTGAGATAATTTCCAGCTTCTCAGATCCTCAACAGTTATAAAACATACCATTACCTCATTTTCATTTCATTAGATTTACAGGTCACAAGACTACTTTGATCTTTACCAAGTTCATCATTAATGGTTTCAAAGTAATGGTTCTTTCCATTTCAGCATGAGCTCAATACAGAACTTCCTACTTGTGTATTCTTTTATCTCCTGCTTCCTACTTTTAACTCTGTCTAGACAATAGCAGCTAATGCAGTTTCCCAGATGCCAGTGTGTATTTCATATCCATGAAGATGTTCCATACAGCGCTCTGTAACCCCATAGCAAAAGCAGCAAAAGTAATTTCTTTCTAAACAGTCTAATCCCAGTGGATGGCATGAAGAGGTCTGCCTGAGTCATGTATCTGATAAACCATCTGCTCTCCAAGCCTGATGGTACCTTTCATCAACTCCGCAGGGCACGGTGGGGCACATGGCCTTTGGAGCCTGACAGACATGGGTTTGAATCCTGACTCTGTTGTTTATCTGTGAGAAAAAATAACTAATCATCTCTGAGTCTCAGTTTCCTCATCTGTAAAATGGAGGAATAGGATACTTACTTGGCAGGATAGTGGAAGGACTAAGAGGATTTATATAGGAAGCAGGATATTGAAGTCATTAAAAGCATGGACTTCACCACTAGTAGAGTGTCCCGTGACCTTGGGTAATTTACCCTCCTCTCTGAGCCTCAATTTTCTCATCTATAAAATGGGAATAGTAATACCTACATACATACCTATTAGGGTGTTACAAGGATTAAATAAGGATATGTATAAAGTCCTCAGACAGTGACTGACTCACCTCTTAGTGTACCCTGAGGAGAGCTCCTCATCCCAGTCATTGACTACTTTCTTTTTTTCGGTTGAAATATAGTTGAGGTATATGTGAGAGGTGTACAATATAGCAATTCACAATTTTATAGGTTATACTCCATTTATACTTATTATAAAATATTGGTTATATTCCCTGTGTTGTACAATGTATCCTGTAGCTTCTTTTATACATAATAGTTCGTACTTCTTAATCCCCTACTCCTATATTTCCCCTCCCCCCTTCCCTCTCTCCACTGGTAACCACTGGTTTGTTCTCTATATCTGTGAGTCTGCTTCTTTTTTGTTATATTCACTGGTTTGTTGTATGCTTTAGATTCCACATATAAGTAACATCATACACTATTTGTCTTTCTCTGACTTATTTCACTTAGCATAATACCCTCCAAGTCCATCCATGTTTTTGCAAATGGCAAAATTTCATTCTTTTTAATGGTTGAGTACTATTCCATTGTATATATAAGCTGCATCTTCTTTATCCATTCACCTGCTGATGAGCAGTTAGGTTGTTCCATATCTTGGCTGTTGTAAATAATGCTGCTATGAACATTGGGGTGTGTGTATCTTTTCGAATTATTGTCTTGGTATTTTTGATGTATATCCAGGAATTGCTGGATCACATGGTAGTTCTATTTTCAGGGTTTTGTTTTTTTGTTTTTTTGGCCACGCCACGCGGCTTGTGTTCCCCAACCAGGGATTAAATCCGGGCCTTCGGCAGTGAGAGCACAGAGTCCTAACCACTGGACTGCCACGGAATTCCCAACTCTTAGTTTTTTTGAGAAACCTGCATACTGTTTTCCACAGTGGATGTACCAATTTACATTCCCTCTAACATCATATGAGGGTTTCCTCTTCTCCACATCCTCGCCAACATTTGTTTCTTGTGTTTTTTTTTTTTTTTTTGCGGTACGCAGGCCTCTCACTGTTGTGGTCTCTCCAGTTGCAGAGCACAGGCTCCGGACACGCAGGCTCAGCGGCTATGGCTCACAGGCCCAGCCGCTCCGCTGCATGTGGGATCTTCCCGGACCGGGGCACGAACCCGTGTCCCCCACATCGGCAGGCGGACCCTCAACCACTGCGCCACCAGGGAAGCCTCTCTTGTGTTCTTTTTGATGATAGGCGTTCTGACAGGTGTAATGTGAGATCTCATTGTGGTTTTGATTTGCATTTCCCTGATGATTACTGATGTTGAGCATCTTTTCATGTGCCTGTTGGCCATCTGCATTCCCTCTTTGGAAAAATGTCTATTCAGGTCTTCTGCTCATTTTTTAAAATCAGGTTGTTTTTTTAATGTTGAGTTGTATGAGCTGTTTATATATTTTGGATATTAACCCCTTATTGGTCATATCATTTGCAGATATTTTCTCCCATTCAGTAGGTTGTCTTTTCGTTTTGTTGATGGTTTCCTTTGCTGTGCAAAAGCTTTCCAGTTTAATTAGGTTCTGTTTATTTTTGCTTTTATTTCCTTTGCTTTAGGAGACAGATCAGAAAAAAACATTGCTACGATTTTTGTCTAAGAGTGATTGACTACTTTTTTTTAGATTCTTAAGTTTTTGTGTGTGTTATGGACGCCTCTGACCATCTGGAGAAGCCTAGGGACCCTTTCAGGGAAAAGTTTGAAAATGCATAACATATGATAAATGGGGCTACAAAGAAAACCCATTATACTGAAATACAGTCATGAAAATATTAAAAAGACAAATGTGTGCTATAGTACTGTATGTGCTTCTTTATTAATGGTTTAACCAATAAGATCTAGTGGCAAGTCTACAATGTCAAAGTAATGACATGTGCAAACAATAATCCAAGACAGGGCCTCCCTGGTGGCGCAGTGGTTGAGAGTCCGCCTGCCGATGCAGGGGACGCGGGTTCGTGCCCCGGTCTGGGAGGATCCCATATGCCGCGGAGCGGCTGGGCCCGTGAGCCATGGCCGCTGGGCCTGCGCGTCCGGAGCCTGTGCTCCGCAACGGGGGAGGCCACAACAGTGAGAGGCCCGCATACCGCAAAAAAAAAAAAAATAAAATAATAATAATAATAATTCAAGACATCTCTAATAACTGTGATATGAAATATCTGTGATTTCTGTTGGAGACAATATAGCAGGCTCTGCTAATACTGTTGTTTGTTGACTACATTCCTAATTGAAAGGAATGCTTAACTTCAGTAAGAAGTAAATGAAAATATGGAAGTAGGTTTTCCCCAGTTCATGAACCTCAGGTCAAGGGCCCCTGCTTTATACTTAGTACCTCTTTATCCTCAGCTGTGGGATTAGGAGGTAATCCATTGCATATCCCATTGCATAACCTCTGATTGGAAAGGTAATTTTAAGACAGAAGAGCACAGTTCTATGAGTGTGCAATAGGCTGGCAAACTACGACCAGCTAATGCTCATTGAGCAGCACATGGCAGACACTGTTCTAAGTGTTTTAGATATGTTAACTCAGCAACATTCACAATAATCCTTTGAAATAGGTCTTTTTACTATCTCTATTTGACAAAGGAGGAAACTGAGGCACAGAGAGGTTAGGTAACATGCCCAAGGTCACACAGCTAGTAAATGGTAGAGCCAGGATTTGGACCCAAGTAGTCTGAATCCATAGTTTGTTCTCCTAGCTACTATGCTATACTATCTCTCTACTCTGAATGGAGAGGGGGAGTGAGATTTAAATTAAAGCCCTCAGGATGAGTAGGAGTTAAAGAGGTGGCAGAGAAGGGAGGAGAGGGAATGGGAGGGTCAAAGGTCCTGAGGCGGAAAGAATGCTGTGAATGTAGGGCCTGAAATAACACCAATGGGGCTGCAGGTTGGAAAACAAGGGGAACAGTGGTGTAAAATGAGGCTGGATGGCAGACGGTTTCCAGATCTTGCAGGGCCTTGAAGGCAGTTTTATCGTTATCCTAAAGGACAATGGGAAGTGACAATCAGATTTCTTATAAATATGTATGTATACAAACAAACTCTAGCTGTAGAAGAGAAAGAACTGGAGGGAAGAAAAGTGGAAGCAAGGAGCCTAGTTTGGATGTAAGCTAGGAGTGATGATAGTTAGGACTGGGTGGTGGCCATAGGTACCTAGAGAAGGTACCTAGAGAAGTGGACAGATTTGAGAAAGACTTGGGGTCTGGTGCACTGAATGTGGAGACAAGGGATAACTCTGGGGCAGACTGTATTTCCCAGAGACAGCCAGAGCTATATCTCCCATCCACACACTCTTCTTTTTTTTTTTTTAACTTTTTATTTGATATTGGAGCAGAGTTGACTAACAATGTTGTGTTAGTTTCAGGTGTACAGCAAAGTGAGTCAGTTATACATATACATGGATCTATTCTTTTCCAAATTCTTTTCCCATTTAGGTTATTATAGAATATTGAGCAGAGTTCCCTGTGCTATACAGTAGGTCCTTCTTGGTTATCCATTTTAAATATAGCAGTGTGTACATGTCAATCCCAAACTCCCTAACTATCCCTTCCCCCGACCCTTCCCCCCGGTAACCATAAATTCATTCTCTAAGTCTGTGAGTCTGTTTCTGTTTTGTAAATAAGTTCATTTTGTATCATTTCTTTGCAGATTCTACATATAAGCGATATCATTTGATATTTCTCTTTCTCTGTCTGACTTACTTCACTCAGTATGACAATCTCTAGGTCCACCCATGTTGATGCAAATGGCATTATTTCATTCTTTTTAATGGCTGAGTAATATTCCATTGAATATATGTACCACATCTTCTTTATCCATTCCTCTGTCGATGGACATTTAGGTTGCTTCCATGTCTTGGCTATTGTAAACAGTGTTGCAATGAACATTGGGGTGCATGTAGCCTTTTGAACCATGTTTTTCTCCAGATATATGCCCAGGAGTGAGATTGCAGAATCATATGGTAGCTCCATTTTTAGTTTTTTAAGGAACCTCCATGCTGTTCTCCATAGTGGCTGTACCAAGTTACATAACCACCAACAGTGTAGGAGGGTTTCCTTCTCTCCACACCCTCTCCAGCCTTTATTGTTTGTGGATTTTTTTTTTTTTTTTTTGCGGTACACGGGCCTCTCACTGATGTGGCCTCTCCCATTGCGGAGCACAGGCTCCTGACACGCAGGCTCAGCGGCCATGGCTCATGGGCCTATCTGCTCTGCGGCCTGTGGGATCTTCCCGGACCAGGACACAAACCCTTGTCCCCTGCATTGGCAGGTGGACTCTCAACCATTGCACCACCGGGGAAGCCCCTGTTTGTGGATTTTTTTGATGAGAGCCATTTTGACTAGTGTGAGGTGATATCATATTTTGGTTCTGATTTGCATTTCTCTAAGAATTAGTGATGATGAACATCTTTTCATGTGCCTCTTGGCCATCTGAATGTCTTCTTTGGAGAAATGTCTATTTAGGTCTTCTGCCCACTTTTGGATTGGGTTGTTTTGATGATATTAAGCCTCTTCACACACTCTTCTTGCAGTGGGACCATGCTATTCCTCTCATGGAGAGGTGGGCCTACGTTCCTTCCCCTTGAATCTGGGCAGCCTTATGAGGCTATATGACTTCCAAGGCAATGTCATACAAGGCCATACAGCTCCTGCCTGGTTCTTTCAGCCACTCTCTCAGAGCCCTGAGCTCCATTTAAGGAGCACAAGTGCTCTGAAACCACCATGCTGTGAGGAAGCCCAAACTAGCCCATGTGGAGAGACCACGTGGAGAGGCCCTGAGACTATGTGAAGTGAGATGTCCAGCCAGCCTGCAGCGACTCCATCCCCCTGCTGTTCCAGCTGCAGCCACTCTCTGACTAACTCTGAAGCAGAACTTCTCAACCAGGCCCTTCCCAAATTCCTGATTCCCAGAGACGATGAACAAGGATAAAATGGCTGCTTTACATCACTAAGTTAGAATCTGGAACACTCAGCCTTCAGGTTTTGTCTCTACTGACTTGGCCGGTTTTCCAGTTCTAACCCTAGTAAGAGAGATTCAACATTCTCATTTGGGGTTATTTGTAAGGGACTCTGAAACATGGTAACTAGCATTTACTTATGCTATCTCTGCAATTTTAATTACCCAGCCCAGTGGTTTGCAAATCTGGGAGGGCTTTTTTAACAAAAAAATGGATTCTCAAGTTCTACCCTAGACTCGCTGAATCATAATCGCCAGGAAAGAGTGAGCCATTGACTCAGCTGAACTGTCCTACTCTCTGATATTATCCTTAAACATTTTTATGATTATTATATTTATATTCTATTTCTATACCCCAACCTATGTAGGCAAATTAGGAGATGGATCCTTTGAGAATTTCAAGGGAAGGGAGGCATTAATCAGATTCCCTGGTCATCTGAGCAGTACAAACAGCATTCAATTACCTATGTCAAAGAATTCTCTTTAAATGTTTTCACAAGTATATTTCACATGGCTCTGGAAATAAAATAACTAAATATATTCCATCTAGAGTAACAATAATTGAAATGGTGTGAATCGCCCCAAAAAGGAATATTATGAAAACAATGAATAGCCTTTAATTTAATCCTCCTATAGAAAAGAATGTTCTGTTTTATAATAAAGAAAAGATACAAAAATGGCACCTACCTGTGACATCATACATCAAAACCAATCTTAACTGAATTAAAGATTTAGTTATTTAAAAGGGGAAAGTAAATCATGGTAAAATTAGCAAAGGAAAATATATATTTATAAACTTTCTGGAGGGAGGAAAGTCAAAAGTCAAAAATGGGTCAGTTGGGCTTCCCTGGTGACACAGTGGTTGAGAGTCCGCCTGCCGATACAGGGGACACGGGTTCGTGCCCCGGTCCAGGAAGATCCCACATGCTGTCGAGCGGCTGGGCCCGTGAGCCATGGCCGCTGAGCCTGCGCGTCCGGAACCTGTGCTCCACAATGGGAGAGGCCTCAACAGTGAGAGGCACGCGTACCGCAAGAAAAACAAAAAAGGGTCAGCAAGGCTGTGTTCCTTCTGGAAGCTCTAGGAGGAAATCTGTCTTCTTGCTCTTTCCTGCTTCTAGAGGCCTCCTGCATTCCTTGGCTTATGGCCCCATTCTCCGTCTTCAAAGCCAGCAGTGCAGTGACATCTCTGATCTCTCTCTCCCACTCCCTCTCTCTATCTCTATCTCTATCTATCTCCATCTCCATCTCTATCTCTCACCCCTGCTCTGCTTTTGTCATCATATCTCCTTCTCTGACTCTGACCTTCCTACCTCCCTCTTACAAGGGCCCTTGTGATTACACTGGGCCCACCTGGATAATTGAGGACTATCTCCCCACCTGAAGATCCTTAGTCTAATGACATCTTCAAAGTCCCTGTACCATATAAGGTGACATATCCACAGGTTCCAGACATTAGGCTGTGGACATCTTTTGGAGGACATTATTCTGACTACCACAGTTGCATAGAGCTATCCTGACATAAATGGGTGTGTTGTGGAGGCCGGACTCTCTGATGACTGGGAGGGACCTTAGGGTGACTGCGCTGCATTTCTGGAGCCACCTCTTTCAATGTACAGCAGCACTTGCCAAGTGGGGGCAAAGTCATTCTGATCCGCTTTGTTGGCAGAATCTTGCTTTGAGGAGCTGTTAGCTCTGTTGGGCTCACCAGGAACTCATTATCATCCCAATAAAGTCCCCTCTACTGCCACCCCAATGTCCTGGGGAAAAGGACGCACTGACCAGCTTCCAGCAACATTTATTCCATCTGTGAACAGAGTAGGCCATGAAAAGCCAAGGGCCTCTGTTTTCTAGGGATGGTCTAACAACTGTTAGCACAAGCAAATCTATAGAAAGGCATAAACCATGATGTCATAAAATAAACCTAGATGAGATCTATGAGCTGATGAGGCCACGTGGTGAGCCAGGCATGATATGTGCCACTTCATTTAATTTAACTTACTTCATACTGACCTTACGAGGTACGTCCTATTCTTATCCCCAACTTACAGATGAAGAAAATGAGACGGGATGCAAACTATTATATACAGAATGGATAAACAACAAGGTCCTACTGTATAGCACAGGGAACTATATTCAATAGCCTGTGATAAACCATAATGGAAAAGGATACGAAAAAGAATGCATATATATACGTGTGTGTGTGTGTATATATACATATATATATACAACTGAACCACTTTGCTGTACAGTAGAAATTAATACAACATTGTAAATCAACTATACTTCAATAAAATACATTAAAAAATAAATAAATAAGAAAATGAGACATGGGAGGTTAAACAACAAGCTCAAGTTTGCCCAGCTAGAAAGTGATGAAGCAGAGTAGTGGACGTGGGACTGTCTGATTCCTCAGTCCACATTTGGGGAATCTGGGTGAAGGACGTTCAGGAATTCTTCATCTTACTTTAGCAACTCTATTGTAAGTCTGAAATTATTTGAAAAATTTCAAAATATTTCTAAGAATCATGAAGTCTAGAGCCAGAGGGTTTCGTGATGTAGTAAATGAGAATTGCACTTAACCTGCAGCCTGTCTGAGCTCTGCACATCCTCCACATCAATAGAAAAAGGCTGAGAAGTGGTCTCATGAGACAACTAGTAGAATGGGGTGGCAAGAGACTCCTCAGTTGTGGAGTGCAGTGCAACCCGGGGGGTCAAGAGTCCAAGTCACTCACCTCCAGTCTCTGTGGCCTGGGGCAAGTCATATCAGCTCTCGGTGCCTCAACTGACTCACCTGTAAGACTGACATACTAATAGTATTTACCTAGGAGAATATCTACATGACATCACAAGAGGGAAGGAATCCTCAAACAAGACACTGAACACTACAAACAGTAAAGGGAAAGATTGAAACATATGACTACATTAAAATTTTAAACTTTTTGAATGATGAGATACCATTAACAAAGTAAATCGACAAACCACAGAAAGAAGACCTAACTAACGCAAGATCAGTATCCAGAATATGTAAACAACTCCTATGGATCAATAAGAAAAACATAAATAAACCCATTAGAAAAATGGTCTGGAAATATCAACAGGCAGAAACCTGGAGAGCCTGTAAGAAAAGATGCTCAATATCACTAAATTCAAGAAAGTTAAAACTAAAACAACAAAGATATCATTTCACACCTATTGTCATAAGCAAAACTAAATGAATAAAGTCTGAAAATATTAAAAGTTGGCAAGGATATCTAGAAATGGTACTTATACATTGCTGGCAGGAGTATGTATTAACAATTCTTTGGAGAGCAATCTGGCTATAAACCTCCTAAAGCTCAAGATGTGATATACTACAAAGTCATCAGTTCCACTCCTAAGTGTGTATTCTAGAAAAGTATGACATGTATACACAAGGAGATATGTACCAATGTGTTCAGTGTAGCACTCCTTGTAATAGAAGTCTAAGTGTTCCTTAGTACAGATATAAAAACTGTGACTGATTCATACAATAAAATACTATGCAGCAAATAAAATGAATAATTTAGAGCAGTAGTTCTCAAACGTTAGGGTGCATCAGAATCACCAGAAGGGCTTGGCAAAGGGCAAATTGCTGGATCCTATCCCTAGAGTTTCTGATTCAATGGATCTTGGGTGGAGCCAAATTTTTGCATTTCTAACAAGTTCTCAATGTTACTACTGCTGCTTGCTGGTCTAGGGACCACACTTTAAGAACCACTAAACTAGCTATATGTTTCAACACAGTTAAATCTTAAAAACCTAGTCCAGTTTCCAGCAAGTTGTGAAAAGATACATAATGTATCTCTAAACACAGTAAACAATAGCATACAGATTACGGATATATATATTTTTTCTTTATAATAAAAATACAAAATATACCTGAAAATGTATAGAGAGTGATTTTCCTTAGAAGAGAGGGGAAGGAGAATCTTATTAGTGAGTAGAAAGGTATGCATTATATTATTTTATGTAGTTTAACGTATGTTTGAAATGTTAAGGAATTTTTAAAGTTTAAATTATATAGTATCAGAACAGAATAGAGAACCCAGAAATAAAAATAAAAAATTAAAAATATATAGTATCTATTACATAGAGTTGTTGTGAAGAGTAAATGAGATAATGTGAAACTTATGGGTGGGTAAAGATAGCAAGATGCAGTGGAGTCACAAACTCTCTGTCCTTGTGTATCTAACCAAAAAGTAATAATAAAAAATTAAGTTAAAGGATACCCCCCCAAAATTAAGAGAATTCAACCAATGAAAAGGGTACAATTTGGACTTCCCTGGCGGCGCAGTGGTTAAGAACCTGCCTGCCAATGCAGGAGAGACGGGGTTCGAGCCCTGCTCCGAGTAGACCCCACATGCCGTGGAGCAACTAAGCCTGCGTGCCGCGAATACTGAAGCCCGTGCTCCTCAACAAGAGAATACACCGCAATGAGAAGCATGTGCACCGCAAAGAAGAGTAGCTCCCGCTCGCCGCAACTAGAGAAAGCCCGCGAGCAGCAACAAAGACCCAGTGCAGCCCAAAGTAAATAAATAAATAATTGTTTTTTAAAAAAGAAAAGGGTACAACTTTATGGCATAAACGTCAAAAAGGGGTAATCAAGGAAAGAAACAGAAGATTCTAAACTGAGTCAGTGTGGTTTTTAACCTGACCCAGAAAAGGATATCAGGAAAGCAGGTGAATCCACAAAATCCTGAGCCTTCTCACCTAGAGTGAGTGAACAACCTGTGATAAAGGGGAAATTCCTGGGAGTAGAAGTCCCTATCTGCCTTCAGAACCTCTCAGTGGAGGCGGAAAAAACCACACAGCTTCCATTTTCCCAGGTGCCATGATGAATTATGGGAAGGATCTGAAGGCCAAACATATCTGCTCATAGGCATCAGACACACCCTGTACTATTCACAAGGAGAAAGACTAGACAAAAGAGTGGATCCCTATTTCTTTCCTTCAGTTATTTTTGTTTGTACACAAGTGTGATTATTCGCCTAATTCTATCTCTCCACTGCACAGTATCTCCAAGATAGCAGGGATGGGTCTGCCTTTGCTTATGATAGTGCCTAGCAAGTAGGTGTATAATAAATCACAGGGCCACCTAGTAGGTGTATAATAAACATTCAGTGAATAAATTAGTGAAGGAGGGAGCATATGCGTTGGTGTCAAAGAAATCTGATTTCCCATAGTGTTCAAATTTCACAGCCACCATTTTTATTTTGCACGAACTATTCACAAGAAGAAAAACTAGACCCCATGGGGTCTGGGGCATTTCCTAACTAATAAAATAGCCTACCTGATTCACATAGCCATCGGTGTGATTAATAGAGTGTATTTACAATTGTGTGAGCAAATTCTATTCCCTGTGACAAATATGTTCTACAGATTAAATGAACAATACAACACTTTACATGCTTCACGGTCAACAACTACATTCTGGGAAATTTCTTTTTGACACTGAATGAATATTCCAGAAAGAAATAAATAATTCAGAAAGAATCTGTGACTACATCACCAGAATCCTTTTGCCTCTTGTTAGTGAAACTAATAGGACACACAGCCTCTTTAAATGTGAATTTAAATAAAACATTTTCTCTACCTCTCTGCTCTCTTGTTCCTTGTGATCCGCAGATTACGGGAATATATATACTAGTCTCCAATACACATATCTATAGGTGTTGAGTGTTATGCAAGACGAAATCAAGGTATTCTAGGATTTAAATGATCTATTTCCACAGTTAGAGAGGAAAGAAAGTACTCTGAACATCAGAAGAAAGGCGGAGCCCTTTAGGGGGAGGGGACCCGGCCTGGACCCATCCTCAGCTGGGGACGCCGTTACTAGGCAACCCCTCGCGTTCTCAACCACCGCCCGAGCCACTTCCACGCCCTCATTGCTAAGGAGATCGACGCTCCAACTCAGCCCTGCCGCAAACCTGCGCGCTCTTGCGACATTGCCGCGCCTGCCGCTGCGTGCGCGCCCTCTGCCCCCACTCTCCGCCCCGGCCGCCATTGCCTCGTGCCCGCGCCGGTCGGTTGGTGGCGCCTTTGTCCTACGGCGGGCAGGTGGGCTGAGGCGGAGGCGGCAGCGGCGGGCCTAAGGCGAAGAAGCGGCCGGGAGCCCGCCCCGCTGGTAGCGGTGAGTGCCGGGAAGCGGTGGCCGTCCGCCGATGCGTGGGGCTGACGGGCAGGCGGTTGAGGGGGGCCGGGGCCGGATGGGGAGGCTGAGGCGCGAGGGCCCGCTCGACGCGCGGCCGCGGCCTCAGCTCCTCTCCGGGTGCGCGCGGGGCTGCGCATGCCCGGTGCGGGGCGCGGCCTTCTCTGGCTCCCGTCGGGCACAGGCCCGGCCAGTCGGGAGCGGCCGGAGGTGGACTCCGGGCGGGCGGCGCCGCATTGCCGCCTCGAGTCTGTGCGCGACCCGCCGATAACAGTCCTCCGGGCTCCGCTGTAGGCTAGGGCTGCACACCCCGCGCCCCCTTCTCGAAACGTGAAGTCGCTCGCCTGCGGGTCCTCAGCGAGTCGGTGGCGCAGTCGGGATTCGAACCTGGGACGAGGTGGCCGGCCTCACCGGGCGTTCCGCTGGGCGCGCGGCGCCGGGCGGCGAACCGAATGCTCTGTCCCCCACCGCCGCCGCCCGCCTCGCGGCCCCTTGACAGCATCCTCGAGGCGTCTCGTTGTTATGTGACACCCTCCCCCCATACACCCGTTTTATAACGCGGACCCGGGCCCAGAAAACGGGGAAAGCAACCGGGCTCGCGGTTACCCTGGCAACTAGCGACCGAGCCAGCGTCCCAGCCGGCTGGCTCTCTTTCTCTGGACCCCGGGCACTTTCCGCACCCGGATGACCCGCCGGGGGCTTTTTTTTAGAACGGCGTTTCCCCTGTTTCAGTCTCTCGCGTTGCACTTTTATGTCCGTGTACCCATTGTACTGCTGTTTATTTACCAGATGTTACTTTTTTCTTCTTTAAACTGACTCTTTTTTTTTCTCCTTTTTAAATATATTTGTTTAAGGTGGAAACGTAAATCACGAAGCGTATGATGGAAAGCCAGTTATTTTTCTAATGCTCATAAAGAAATAAATACTTATGTATTAAAAGAAACAGTGCGTCCTGATTCCTCCTGAAATTATTCTGCGTTCCACGCTCTGGGAAACGCTGCGCTAGGAGTATGGGGTTAATTGTGGTCCTGCGTTTAGCTCTGTGCACAAAATTGTTCCCTGAGGCATAGCGGATTCCATGAAATGCCCCAGGGTCTTCGGGGATAATAATGTTGTAAGCTTCCTCGTTGTAAACTGTTCTCGTTATTGACTTAACGCGGGATAGTCTCAGAGAACTGCAGGGACTGCGCTCAAGGGCACCCGGTGTGCCTCCTCGGTTTTCTTGTAACATCGTGGTGTGGTAGCTACCGGGCAGTTCAAAAAAGATGTTTCTTCAAACGTCCATGGATTTGGCTTTTGACAACTCTAGGTTTAATGTTTTCTGTATGAGTCAGTCTGGGTGTGAAAACTAACTTTGGTGTTGACTTTTCCAAAACAGTAAAGCCCAAGCTTTGCGCTGTGAATATTGGAAATCAATTGGCTATATGTCGACATCAGTTTCTTCCTTCATTCTGATTTCTTTGCCTTTCTTTTAGCTCATCTGTCACTCTCCAGATATTCTTTGAAACCTCTGACAGTCTTTTAACCTAAATCATAGAAACAGTGATTTTCCTTGTAGGCTGTGCTGGAGAAGGCCCAGTGGAAGGAATTTTTCTAGGCTCAGGTTGTTCAATGGCACATGCCTCTGAACACCACACTTTGAAGGAGGCATTGGTGAATTAACTTATTCATTAGTTAACCGTCTGTTCTATTTGCAGTCTGTTCATAAGCTCTGTTTTTGTGTGTGTGAGAGTAGATTGACTTTAACTCACTGAGAGAAAAGTCAGCATAGGCCATCCAAGGGTTTTTTTCCCTCAAAGGCTGTGTGAAAAATCCATATTCCTTGGGATTACTTTGTGTGAACACAGTGTAGAATTTATGGAAGGCTAAGGTAATTTTCTTCACATTTCTAAGCAGCAGTCCTGTGTGGAGAAGAAATGAGAGTTTTATTTTACTCCAGTCAGTTTCAGAACTCAGCAAATGGAGCCTCATCTACCAGTGCTCAAAGGCTAAGAATAAACATTTTTTGGAAAGGCTTTAGAAGTCTGAAGAGAAAGAGCACCTAATGGTTTGAAACTTCCTTTTAAATAACCATTGCAAGCATTCATTCTCTATGGCCTGCAGATGGCAGTGCCTTTGTACAGCTTATTATTTTTGTGCAAATTGTTGGAGTTCAGTTGTGCTTTTAAGAATGGGAAACCTTTGGAGGAAGTATATTTAATATTTTATTCTGTTCTGTTTACAGTGTTTCTTTGTTTTTGACTCTCCACACTAGGAATGAAACATCTATTCCTACTCACTATTGCTCTTGGTGGTAATGATAACATACAACCAGCAGTGCTTATGGTCACAAAGCAGGCTTACAAATACCAACTCATTTTCTCCTGCCAATCCTCTTGTGAGAATGGTAGACCAGTCTTATTGTTATATCTTTTTTGCATATGAGGAAACAGTGGCTCAGAGAGGTTATATTTCTTGCCCGAATAACATATTAGTAGAACATATTCAAGAAATTGTTGAAGGTAAAAGATTTTGTGGTCAAGCAAAATTGGGAAATGTTGAGGTAAAGCATTGTTCTTACTCCAAAGCGTCTCAGAGGCTTTAATATACTGAACATGTGCAATGTAGATGTCCAAGAGAGGAAGGTATTGTGATGCCTTTCTCTTGCTCTCCTCCCATGAACATCCTGTGGTAGTAGTGTTTCCCCAAACCGACCCCTCTTTCTTCTATTCTCGGTTTGCTCTCTGTACCTTGCCATTAACTAATGATTACCATATGTCTTTAAGACAAACACTTTTAAAGCTCTCTCAGCCTTTTTGTGCCAAAAGATTTGTCCTGTGAACAGCGTACACATTGTCCAGACTATTCAGTTACTTGAAGTAAACTATCAAGAAGTTAAAAGAGCAGTGACCAACAGAAAATTACCCTCTGTGTAATTCTCATTAATGAGAGGCATTAAGGAAAGGATCAGGGTAAGGCCACTGGCTGAAGCAGCAGCACATTAGGGGAATATGAACTGTACTGACAGCTAAATATATAATACCAGCATGCCTGCTGCTTTTTAAATGGTGGTTTTATTACCACCAGATACGAGTATTTATAGGGATGGTCATTTTCATTCTTTATCCTGTCACTAAAAAATAAAAGATAATAGGTCAACTGGACCAATTACTTTTATGTTAAGAAAATAATTCCCCTCAAAGAATCAGAACTTTTCCAGACCATAAGACGTTTTTCCCTTTATTTCATGTTCAAAACAACATTATTGTTGACCTATGCAAAGACCAACAACTTTAGGCAAAGAGCAGGGGAACTTAAGTTGCATTAGTGAACAGTTATAAAGCAGAGTGTCTTATAACTTTAGTTCTAAAAAATATCTTGAGTGGTCCCCTGGTTTGGATCTGGAATGATTGAATTACTGAAGGTTAGGTTGATTCTGCAGCTAGTGGGCAAGCTTTGAAGAACTTTGAATTATAAGTACTTTGGCTTTAAGTTGCATACTTAATCATGCAGTTGGAGATTGAGATAGTAATAACAAGTATTTAGGGTCAGAGATGATACAAGAAATTTATTTTTAATCTCTATTCAGAAATTACTTTTGATATCCAAAAGAAAAAAATAGGAAAAACATGACTTTCACTCACTTTTACAACTTAGAGTTATAAATGTATAATTGAACTTCTTTGCAGCCTTTGGTAAACTTACATTAGGACAGCATCAGAGTCACTAGAACAGCTTTTTGGAAATACAGATTCTTGGATGCAGCTCCCCACCCCAACTCCTAACTGACCGATCTTTGGAAGAGGAAGCTAGAGAATCTGCCTTTCAGAAGCCACCCGTGCAGTTTTTATTTTATGTACGTTAAAGTTTTGAGAACCCCCAATTTAGGACTTTAGAAAATGAGCTTTCACTGGAAATGGAAGGTTGAAGCAGGTTCTAGTACTAATCTATTTGTATAAGATTACTAATGGGAATTGACAGCTCTGGTTTATGGTTGAGTTTCCGTTAATGCATTTGTTTTAAGAGAGACATTAATTTTAACTATAAAATGTTTTTTGGCTTCATAGTTTGAACTAGAGGTAAGAAGAATAGTTATAATGTCTGGAGTTTTCAGTATTTTAATCCCTTCCATTCACATCAGTCAGATGCTTTCACCTTAATGAGAAGAAAGCAGACCTACCAAGATTGCATGGTCTGCTTAATAACTTAAGATTTGCTTCACTTTGCTTGTAATAGTGTGAATGTGAAATTATATGTATGTGTCCATTTTTCTCTTTGTTGCATTTAGATATGAAAGCAAAATGCCTCAGAAGTTCTAGCCCCTGCCAGCAAAACTATACTAACAGCTCTAGTTTGCAGAATTTAGAGAGAACTTTAATGGGTAGTTTGACCTTTTTTAGCCAAAGAAGCGGATAACATGCTATTAAAAAGTGGCAAGCTTGGTGGTTAATATTTTTCCTGCCAGTTTATAACTACAGAATTGGAAAAAGAAGCTTAAATTTTCAGGATACTTTTTAAATGATCAGATGAAATTGAAGGGAAGTGATGGGCTGCACACTCCTTGTGGGGGGAGGGGGCACTGACCTTATAATTGGATATTATAATTATCACCTTTAGCACTGTGGAAACTTGGGTTGATCCCATTTCCTTTGGAGGTTGCTATGTGATTATACTTTCTATACTGTTTTCAGGGATTGTATTTTTACAGATTTTAGCCATTGTGACATGTTCTTTGTAATATGTTTATGAGCTATTTCCCCTTGAACACAGGAGTTTAGAGGGGTTTCTAAATGGAGAACCTAATTATATGTTATGCATAAACTACAGGGATAAATAGATAATAGAGTAGTACTGTAGTTCCCAAATACCTGCCAAGAATCACCTGAGAAACTTGTTAAAATGCAGATTCCTAGGCTTCATCCTCAGATTCTAAAAGGTTGAGAAGGGGTCTAGGAATCTGATTTTTAAACATCTTCTCAGGTGGCGCTGATGTATCTTCATTAAAGAAATGTGATGTGGAGAATGAAAAGAATATATATGTAAACGGAGGGAGAGGGTGAGGAGTTGTTTAATGGGTATAAGAGAGTTAGTTTTGCAACGTGAAAAAGTTCTGGAGACCTGTTGCACAACTGTGTGAATATGCGTAACACTACTGAACCATACACTTAAAAATGGTTAAGATGCTAAATGTATATGATGTGTTTTTTATCACAATTCGATTTTTTTTACAATATTAGAAAAAAACGAGGAAGAGCGGTTTGTTTGTTTCTTCCTAATCAGTGGATTGTTGCTATTAAATACTGATTCCTCTGGCCATCAGTTCATTTTATATCCCTTTATTGAAGGTAAAATCATAACGTTTTAAATATTTTTCTCCCACATGGTCCCTTCAGTGTCAAACCAATGATCCTTGGAGGACATTATTATAATGGGCAGTATTTTGAATGTCTGAGGTTTAAATACATTCTTTTTTTGAATATACATACAGTAAACCTTCATTAATTCGGCTTCACTGAAACTCTGTAGTTTATGGTAGTTCAGTTCATAGCCTCCTAACGGGCCCTCTTGCCACCAGTTTCTTCCTTTGCCATGGCAAAGTTTTTTGTTATCTAGTCTACTCTGGCTTGCATCTGTAATTCCTCTCTTTTCCTGCTCCTATCCTCCCATCCCCTACATTAAACTCCTACGGTATTTCTAACTTATGTCCTTCACACCACTCCTTTCCCTTTGCATGTGCTGCAGTGACTTCTCTCTCTCTCGTAAACTTCTGCTCATTCTTCAGGACTCAGTTTAAATGTTACTTTTAGGCCTTCCCACCTCCTCCACCTCTCCCTTGCCCCCTGTTCCTCCCAGTCTTCTCTCTGCCCTGCCACACACGTACACATAGTTAGGCCTTCATTATCTCTGCCACAATCCCACTTTAAATTATATTGTGATTACCTATATACATGTGCTTCTCTCCTTTATAAGCAGTGAACTCCTTTAAGGCAGAGACTGTAGCCTTGTTGTTTCCATATGTCTTAAGACCTAGTATAGAGTGTGACACATGGTATGTATAGAAGCATTTGATGTACTGTACTTTTTAAGTTCATTAATTTAGTTCTCTAAGGATCTCTACTTGTACAGTTTACTGAAATTTTACCTGTTTTAAATACACCTGTATTTTGAATTTTTTGTAGGTACAACTTTTTTAGTAGTTTAGATTAGCTCAACCTTTGTCAATCTAAATTAGTGAGCTTTTTCTCTTAGCTGATAATCTTGAATCAATATAACTAACACAGGTAGAATATCCACTTTATCAGGTTCAGAGAAATTAAGTGACTTGACTAAATCCACCCCCACCCCCCCCAAAGTAGGACTAGAACTCAGATTTGCTGATCCCAGCCAAGTGTTCTTTTCTCAAAAGAAGTCAGAAGGGCTGAAAATTAAATGTTGACAGAGAATTTTTGTCTGAGGGGTTAAAGTGAATAGAATGTCAATAGCAAAAGCCAGAAACATTGTGGTTTGAGGTGATAGAAATCGAAGTTGTAATTGAATAAGCAGGTCCTATCCTATTGAGTGTCTTACACATCGCAGTGACCAGCATAGACTGTGCCTTTTCCAGATTCCATCAGCATTTGATAGGGAGTCCTCGCCAGCATTCAGAATGGGAATCAGGTCTTTCTGCTCCCTGTTGGAGTCAGCATAACATGTTTAAGTACTTTAGTGTTAGACACACCTGGTTTTGAGTTCTAGTTCTGCCTTTTGATCATCTTGTGACCTCAGCTAGGTCACTTAATTTCTCTAAACTTCAAATTTCCTCATTCACAAAATAGAGATCATAATAGTACTTAACTCCAAGAGTTGTAGAAAGGATTGCATGAGATAATGCACATAATGTTCTTATGCAGGCTCTTTCCCCCATTCCTGTTCCCTGGCATAATATTCTAATACCATTAAAGACATAATAATTATTTTAATTAGAAATTGAAGGAGATAATCAAATATGAGGGAATGTGTAGTTTTCAAAGTGAGCTTAAAGGATTGATTTAGAAATAGCAAGCAGGGCATTCTCTATCCCTGACTCTTTACAGTATAACTCATTATAATATCCCTGATGTTACAATATATCATCAAAGTCATCTTCATAAATATAGTTTCAATGAGAAGTCCTGTCCTTTCCCTTCCCAATTTTAGAAGTTACTGTGTGATATCCACTGTCTCATCAGTATGGTTTTCCAAGTAGCATCATCTTTGTCATCATGTATCTCCAATTTAATAATTCCTGATTGTTGGTTGGTTTTCAACTAGACCTTTTGGCAAGCTTTATTTCATTTGTAATCACTTATTGAAGTTGTAGTGAATTCCCTGGCGGTCCAGTGGTTAGGACTCTGTGCTTCAACTGCAGGGGGCCTAGGTTCGACCCCTAGTCAGGGAACTAAGGTCCTGCAAGCCCTGCGGCACAGCCAAAAAAAGAATAAGAGAAAAGAAATTGTATAGGCTTCTGGGTTACTTCAACCAGTCGTGGTACTGTCAAATGTTGTGGTTCAAAATGCACTTGTTTAGAGTAGTTCTCACTGTTTTCCATTGTGATAGGACTTGAAGTATAAAAATTGGTTTTAAGGTGAAAAGAATTATTTTACAGCGATACAATTAAAGAATAGAGCATGGGGCTTCCCTGTTGGCTCAGTGGTTAAGAATCCGCCTGCCAGTGCAGGGGACACGGGTTTGAGCCCTGGGCCGGGAAGATCCCACATGCAGCGGAGCAACTAAGCCCGTATGCCACAACTACTGAGCCTGTTGTTCTCTAGAGCCCGCGTGCCACAACTGCTGAGCCCACATGCCACAACTACCGAAGCCTGCGCACCTAGAGCCCGTGCTCCGCCACAAGAGAAGCCACTGCAATGAGAAGCCCGCGCACCGCAACAATGCAGCCAAAAGTAAATAAATTTTTAAAAAAAATAGAGCCAAAGCAGCTTCTGATACTATGAATGAAACATGCATTTTTATTTATAACGTATCTAAGAACCATTGTGTGAACCCTGTCTGGCATATTAGTCTAAAATAAAATTGTAGATTAGGCATTGTGTCTTCCTTTGGGAGTTCTTTACCCCATTCTTTTGTGATTTAAAATAGCTCTGCCACTTCCTGTATAACATTATGTTTTCCAGATTTTTTCCCCATTTTTTCCTTTTATGTAAATCTCTTCAATTGATGCTGTTTTTCTTGTCTAAAAATTCTTACCTGAGTAGTACTTTTAACTGTTTTCACCCCTTGGAAATTATAGATATTCAGGTGAAAGTTAAGCACCTTGTGGTGATGGTGGTTTTGAATGGCATTCACATTGCTAATAAATGGACAAAGTATAGAACTACCAACCAAACTGAGGTGGAAGAGACACTAAGAGACTGAGTTGGCCCGGATAACATAAAGCAGGAGGGAAAAGAAGCACCATTTCTTCCCTTTTCTATGCAGAGGAGGCATTCCACCTCTCCTTGGAGGCTCTTAAGTTACCACTGCCCTCTTGTTAATTATATCCTCTCCAATTTTGTTTCCCACCTAATGTCCAGAAAGATTCCCAAATTGTCTTTCCATCTGTTTTCCCTTCTCCTTTACATTAATATTTCTGTTTCCTTGGTGTAGATTATGTATCTCAGTAAGGATTAAGAAATAAAATAATCTAATTCAACTAATTAATACAAAAGCCTCCTTTACCAGTCCCAGTATTTTCATTTTCAGAGAGAAACTTGTTCAAATGAACCTCCAACTGATGAGTTTTCAAATTGTGTGACAGAAAATTGGGATGGGGCAAGGTTTTTTTTTCTGATTCTTTTAAGTCTTTGCTGTACCATGATAAGCTCCCTGAAGTTATTTCCACTTTGGGTAGCTTCTGTAGTCTTCCTGTATTTCTGAACTCCTAGGTTTTCCAAAAGTTCTGTGTGCGCATATGTTAGGATTTTTTCTGTATGGGAATTGGTGGTGATGATAGTTTTTCTTAACTCTCAATGAAAACCCCTCCACCTCTACCCTAACCTGAGCAGTGAGTTCTCTTAGATGGCAATGAGACTATCAAAATTTTCCAGGTCTCATTTTCTCCATATCTTACTCAAGGTGGAGGTTTAAGGAACTCTTAAATAGGAATGAATAAACAAACACTTGACATACCACACTAAAAGTTTGCTAACTCCTAAAATTAAGAAAATAGTCTAAGAATTCTCTTTTTTGCAAAAGAAACATAAGCCACACCATCGAAATATAATTCCTTTGTACTACTCCATGAAAACAGACACTAGGAGGCAAATTACAATCAGAATCGTTTAAAGATATAATCTTGAATTTTTAAATCTTTCAAATGATTGCAAAAAAATTTCACCAACTTCAAAGGAAAATATTTACCTCCTTCATTCTAACTGGAACCAGTTTTGCTCCAGAGGTGTATGGTACACGACTACTTTGGTCTCCCCAGTCCTATATGTAATGGCCCTCACAGAATTGGATATAATTATACAATGTAGTAGTCCTTTTCATATGATGAGGGCAAAATTATGTAGTATTTATAGACACCAATTAGAGTAGTACCGTAAGTTCCATACTGTCACCTAAACATTTGCCAGGTCAAGTCAATGTTTAGATGAGTTTTCTTCATTCACAAGGCCATTTAATAATACATGTAATCCTGCTGGGAAATATGGTACCTATTTATTTATTTTTAAAAAGCTATTTATTTGGTTGCTCCGGGTCTTAGTTGTGGCAAGTGGGCTCCTTAGTTGCGGCAGGCAGGCTCCTTAGTTGCGGCTTGTGGGCTCCTTAGTTGTGGCATGCATGTGGGATCTAGTTCCCTGACTAGAGATTGAACCCAGGCCTCTTGCTTCGGGAGTGTGGAGTCTTATCCACTGTGCCACTAGGGAAGTCCCCATGGTACCTGTTTAAAAGAATCTGCACACCACCAACACCACTCCCCATGTATTCCAGAGATACTTTGAAAACTACTTAAATAAAGACATTACATTTGTCTCTGAATCATAGTCACCATATATTAGAAAGCAGTACAAAGTAAGTGAGCAGACTAGGTCAGTAGGCCCTTCTAAACCTGAACTGATACTCTTCACAATTATATATAAAAGGAACTAGATACTCTCTGTAAGACCTGTCATTATACAACATGTAATTCAGGCCTTAGTGAACTTTAAGGGTTGTAACTTGTGACATGCAGTACCAAACCCGTGGTCAGGTATTACTGGCCAAGTCCTTTAGAGAACATATTTTGTTACCTTCAGTTTGGTAAAAAGCCATTCTCCTAAAGATAATGGACTTTGACTTAAAATGGAATTGAAGATCATTCTCACTTGAACAGGAACTCAAAAGTTGACAACATAGCAGGGTAAAGGCTACACAAGACCTCTTAAGTTTTGTTATTACTGTGGTCTTTCACAAGATAAGATTCTGGTTAGAATTTTTCAAACACATAATTACTATTTTAAAGCACTCTATGTGAGTGCTTAATACCATTTAATGTCATTAGATACACTGTTAACTGCTTAATATGGAACAAGGGGAATAAAATTACACTGCAGCAGAAAGCAGTTTTATTTCTCCATTTACTAAAGTATGAAATCTTTAATGTACTTATTTATCTTTAAGGCATATAAAAATTGTCAAGTGTTATCTTTGGGCATGGATTGGTACTTTAGATACTTCACCAGTTTCTACTTACATAATGGTGTTTTTATTATTCAGTTTTTGCAGAGCAGGTTTGTTTTGTTTTTAGCAGGGAGGCTTTAACTGCGCAAATTGGCTTTCTGTAAGTTTGTATGTTTCCACTGCTCTTTATCTGGTTGTGTATGCTAGGCTTCTGTAACAAAAACTTACGATGAGTGTTTTATTACCTAACCTTACTATACCAAATGCCAGTTTTTATTCTTAGGTACTTACCTATGAGGGTTATAGATGTCAACATGTCATATACTTTGTTTAGAAAATAATAAATTTCTTTCCTACATCTCATCCTGGAAGATTCTATCCAGTGGAATGCAACACAAGGCAAACTAAAAGGAGGCCCTGCTTCATGGAATATTCGAAGTTTTAAGACAGTGGATTCCAGCCATTACTTCTTTATAGCATAAAATGGAACTATTTGCCTTTGCTCTTTCCTTTCTTTTTTTTAAATTCTCTTTCTTCCTTTCTCCTCCCTCAAAAAAGAATCTTACAGCTGGTTCTCCGAGAGTTTAGAAGACAACCTTTTCCCCTTTCAGAGGGGGCAGTTGTTAGGTTTAGGCTTGGCATCGTGTTAAAGCATTGACACAATCAGTTTTACACAAATTATGTGTTAGCTAGAAAACTGAGGGACATTCCCTACGAAGCCATGACAATGTACTGCCGTAACTTAATAAAAATTGCCCAAGTGACTGTGCGTCTGCTGAATGGATTTTCTTACACCATCTGGTTGTCATTGTAGTTTTTTTGTTGTTGCTTTCATTTGAAATGTGCTGATGATCTTGTTTTTATTCCGTAGCATTGAACAGATGGGTTGATTATTCTTTTCAGATATTAATAAGGCAGCGGAAAGAAGAAATATGAATACGGCTCCATCAAGACCCAGCCCCACACGAAGGTAAAGTACCCTGAAGCAGTGAGTTACCTTGGGAGAGTTGGGCTCTGGGGAGTTAAGCCCAACTTCGTACATCAAGGGTCTTTTCTTCCCCCCAACAAATCAGAAACGCTCAAGCAAACAATAAGAACATGAACCTTGTGTGAAGGGCCTTGCTGCTTTTTTAAAACTTACATCAGGAGATGCAGAGGAAGCTTTGTGTTTTCCGTGACAAACCCAGCAAGTTCAGCTTGCAACATAAGTTGCAGGCGATTGGAAGAGGATAAACCTCTGTCTGTCCCCAGCTCCCGTGTCAATGGGAGCCTCCACAGCAGGAGGAGAGCCCGAGGGTCGTTGGTGTGTGCTGCGCTGCACTGCAGTAGGCAGCAGAGATTCAACTCTTCATTCCAAATGGCTGCTGGTCCAGACGTTAACCCAGGTTTACAGAAAGTGCTGCTTGAGAGATTGCTACTGTGCCTGTGCTGCAGATCCCCTGTGTGCTCGCATGCTTGGGTTACCTATCGATGGGGAAATAAAAAGGGCAAAAACACCCCACCTCTCAGAAGTCTCCCTTTTTCTTAGCTTTCCTGGAAATAAAAGGCATTTCCCCAGATGTTCTTCCACTATTTACAAAAGAGATGGTCCTGTTGTGTATCCTCAAGATGTGCATTAAATTGGTCCCTTCTCTTAAAGAAGAGCCTTATTAACGTTGCCATTTATACCAAAGATGAGAATATTGTATTCAAACTGTCTGGCTCCGTAAACAGCACACAAGTGGGTGTAGTGTGTGCGGTTTTGTGTGGAATGCAGACATGTATATCTCATATCTGGTGTCTCTTCATGGCCCAAGTGGATATTCAGTATGGGTTTTGCCTTTTCCCCTAAGTAAAACGCCAGTTTTCTGCAGTAAACTATGTACCTACACTATGTACCACAGGAAACTACATTCATGCGATGAACTGAACACTGCTGAGAACGATGAATCCTAGTCTGTACTGGTAGCTCCACAGGTCACTTCGGGATGTACCCAACTAGCTGGGCAGTTACACGTAACATACAGTTGTCCTGCTTTGGAACAAAAACACCTGTAGTTTGTTACCTACTTATAGGAAGGCATGGCCGCTGTGTGTTCGGTGTATATGCCCCCACTTGGATGTGAGGATATTTTCTAAGCTACCAGGATTAAATTACACGTGTCTGTTCTGCAGAGTTCAAGCAGACCCTAGAGGCAAAGTAATGCTGCTGATTTCAGTTAGATTCTTTGAGCACTCTGCCTGCACAGAGGAGTTGAGTCTGACACCACAACTATAGCTATACCACAGCCGTTAGGTGGATACCCTGGTCATCCATTGGTTTCACTGCAGAAATGAGCATATACATTGGTATTCTGTTTGTTCTCTCTTAACACCATAACGAACACCTGCAGCTTGCAGGTAAATACTGTATTGATTCATTTTGTGTGTATGTGTGACTATGCTAAAGAATATAAACGAATCCTGTAGAACTTCAGCAAATCCATATAATGTCTGCTTCCGTTGTGCTGCATCTAACCATGCTGCAGATGTTGGGCAGACCCTTCTGTGTTGCTCCTTCTTGCCCCAATAAACATGGAACACAGGTGGCTAAGAGTTTGCATCCATTGGTCAGAAATATGGGGCTCCACTGGAAGTTGTGGTTGCTAAATGACTTGAAAGGAGATATGGTGTATATCTAATTTCTAAGGAGCTCTAATGTGTGTGTTTCTGAAGTAGGTAGCTTATCAGGAGTGTGGAATTGGTCACTGTAAAACACTCCACTAGTAAAATCCTCCTCCTCTCTGTTGTCCCCATGATGCTTATGATCTCTAGGTAACATTGGTGTGTTTCCGCAGGCAAAAAAGGGGGGGTGCACATCGCAGAGTACGGAGTAGTTCCCATTTGTGCTATGGATTGAGAAGAATATTTTATGTCATTCCATTAACAATATACCTAACCAGATGCTTTTAACATTTCCAGTTGATTGTAGGTGTTCAACCTACATTGGCAATGTAGGGGAAATAACCAACTCAACAGGTTGGAATCCAATATAGCCATTTCCAGGGCAATTTATATTTTAAATTGCATTAAATTTAAAAGATTAATTTCATCCCAACCTAAAATGCCACTCCATAATTTCATCTGTAGTAGAAGAAATATTTTTATGCTTTTTTCCTTCTTTTAATACTCCCCCCAAGGAAAAACATACAAACAACATTGGAGGGGGCCTTTTAAAATGTCCTCCTTACCCGATTTACAAATATAAATACACGTTACTTCTATATACCTTTTAATATATCATCTTCCTCAGAAATAAATTCTAAAATGAGGTTGTTTGGGATGTGGATAGGGCTGTGGCTTCCCGCTTTATTTACAATCAATAGAAGGGACAGCTAGGCTAATTCAAATTCCGTTAAGAATCAGTCTTCCTTGGTGATAGTCCCTAACTGGATTCCTCAACGTGTTGCTTACCATGATTAAGTTTCATATAGTCATGCTTAGTAAGGTTCGGGGAAGAGGGATGTTCCCATTTAGTAAAATCTTTTCTGGGCCCCATCTAAAAATCTAAGCAGAGTCCCAGGTTTTTTTACATTTAATAAAAATAAAAATTTTCAAACCTTAAAGCCAGATTAATTGAACATTGTATTCAGAATAGAACACTAACATTTTGATCATTGCCCTGATCACGTATTATCTCTTAAGATACACCAATAGGGTAGAAATAAAATACAGTAAGTAGGCAAAGTGTGTGGTTAGTCTGGAAGGGGCTAATCATTTCTCTGAGGGTGAATACTGGATAGCACTGTCTTTTTGGGTGCATGCTTCCAGTCAGAACCTTGAGATAATTCCAAGCGAACCAGTATGTTGACAACAATCCAACTGCCTTCATTTGGCAACCCTAATCATTTTATGTGCCCCCAGGCATAGGGAGTGCATTATTCACAGGAAAAAAACCCACTACCTATAGCAAACATTTCCCTTAAGTTGTAACTCTGTGTCTTCAGTGTTGCTACTTTTATTAAGAGACTTGTTTTTAAGCATGTTGGCAGGACCTTTGTAACATCGTGTTTTGCTGGACTTTAACCTTGAGTGTCAAAACACCTCAGTATCTTTGGGGATTTTCACAGGATTATCACCGCTTCAAATGTCTCTGTAAGCCACGGTTCTGCTGGCTTTGCTCTCCGTTCAGTAATATGCCTCCCTAATGACTCCAGCTGTCAGAATGTGGTTCTGACAATACTGGCCCAGCCAAGCACAGAATTCTGCATCAGGGATCCCTGCTCTGGATCAGATTGCAGCCTGAATTCTCATCATTTAATCCTTGGACCGCTTCATTGGACTCCACTGTATGCACTGAGTACATTGCATAGTTACCATGCAGCTTGTCTGGCATTGGTGCTAGGCCTCAGTCCTTACCTTCCTCAGAGACTGGACCATGATTCTAGTCGTTCCTCAGTTCTCAGTTTTCATCTTCAGCTCAACACTTCGGCAATCCAGGTCTGGAACATATCCTTATGCAGACGTGGCCTCCAAGTGGTACTCTGCATTTCCTAAACCTTCCTGCATGACCTGAAAAAAAGCAAATCGAATTAACTTGTCTACATCAAGAACGCTGCAGAGAATTTCCCTATGTATTCGTGAAGGATGTTAGGCCTGGTGCCTCTTTGGTGAAAATTATCAAGGATTGGTTCATCAAAAATAGCCTAGTCATCATCAACTATATTTCAGTTCTTTAAAAAAGAAAAGAAATAAACTAACTGTAGACAAGTTTCTTATGAAGCCCGAGGTGATTTCTGTGTATCCACAGTGTTAATTCCTTTGATAACTGCTTGCTCCTTGGGTATGAGACAGCCCTAGCTCCAGGTGGGCTTCACAATTAAAGATTGCAGGCTGTGATTACCTCTGCACTAACGCTTAAAGAAGAGCTGTCAGTTCTCAGCAAGTGCCACCTCTCTCTACCAACAGAAGAGTCATATTTGTGTTTGAGAAAATCATCAGTGTGCTTCCTAGGGAGAAGCATGGGCACTTACAAAATTTGGATTTGTAATGTGTGATCTCTCATTGCACCCCATTGTCCTACCTGCACCTAATGGCAAAATTCTGTACAAGTCTGTTGTCTCTGTTTCTAGCAGCATGGAGCGCATGGTGGGGGATCAACATCACACAGCAGCCGGCCATTTAGAGAAAGGTATTTGTGGACAGTATCTGTGACAGAACAATGAAGAGCTGATGAAGGAATTTTTTTCAGGAGCAAAAAAAAAAAAAAAAAAGCTGGCCTCCCAAGGAAAATATTACTGTGAACAGAAAGAAAAAAAGGAAATACTGACAAAGAATAGGACAGAGGCCTCCCTCCCTAACCTTCTGTACAGCCAAGGCCAAAGAACACCATCCTGGGCTCGAGGTCTCAGTCTCTAGACCAAGAGAAGCTCAAAGTCCATCAGTTGTCCAAGATAATCATCTTATCAGTAAGCTGTCAAATGCCTGATGCTCTGCATACCCCTGTCATCCCCAGGAAGAGAAGCACTTCTACCAGAAGCACCTCACAGCCATGGTTTTTCCCTTCACCCATCCCTCCTTACCTCTCAGATGTTTCCAAATGGTGTGACTTTATTTCTCTCAAGGCAAAGAGTATTTGGCCTTTTCCCCCCTCCTGCTGAATAGCTGCGGAATTTGCCACAGAACTTTAGTGGTTTTTATCATTTGCCTTCAGTTTGTGGACTCTGGTTCTGACGTTTCTTTAACTACTGTTCAGTTTCTGTTTAGCCTCTAGTGACCTAGTGGTACCTGAGGGTACACCGCATTGGTCTCCAGGTAAACACCTCTGGTACCGTGGGATGGCACAGTGAACTGTCTTCTCCAGAAACGTACTTCCAACCCACTGGTGATCTGGGGTCAAGCACCTCATTCAGCAGGCTTCATCCTCGCGGCACTCTGAATCCTGCACACTGTACCACCTTTCTGTGACCCGGTTCTTGCTTTGAGAAAGATGTCGGGGCCAGAAGCAGGAGCCCTTTTGTTCTGGGGAGTTCTTTGTTTGGGTTCTAAAGTGACCGTAAAAGGTTTTTTGTTTTTGTCTCCAGAAGAGCAGCAGTCTGCCATACTGCTCATCTTTTGGAGAAAGGAAAAAAGCTTTGCCTTTTCATTTTAGAGAATTACTATCTTCTCTGTCCCTGCTTCTCCTGCTCCTTTGGTTCCTCCCCATGTGAATATCGTCTCTTCTCCATTTTTACCCAGAAGGTAATTGAGGGGAAATTTGTAGTTTTGTTGCACACAGACTTTAGATTCATTGAGGGGAGGAGAGTGCTTGTCTTCTCAGACTAGAAGCACGAACCCAGATTTTGGGAATCTAGGGTGTTATGGTCAACCTCCAGGGATAAACTCTTGACAGGTGAGTAAGGTATTTCAGTGGATTCAAAAGAATGAGCACCAAATATGGCATTTATAATTATCCTAAGTCTGTGAAAAACATACTCTGACATGGTGTTCTTATCCCTGTCCCCACCCCTGTTTTCACGAGCCCACGGCTTTATGTGTGGTCTGTGGTCTGTCAGGTTCATGATCCCTTTCAGCCTTCATTGCCAGAGAACACTTGAAATCTGATTCCACCTTTAATAACTGTTTCTAACTGCTCCCCAAGGCAGGTTTATCTGCTGATCATTAATCCAGAAATACTTTACAGTTGTCCCTTCCCATTAGATCCTGGGGATTTGCCCATATTATACACTAGATCAGATGTTACACGTGTTAGGCGGATTTATGTGACATAATAAAAGTTGAAGTAAGAATCTTGGTTAGTCTGCACTTTATTTTAATAGGAAAAATGTTTAGCTGTCCTCATTTAAATTCTCTAGTCTCCCATATGTTTGCTCCCACAAATCAGGAGTACTTGTGAGCCTTAAAACATATGACAAGGACTTTTCACAGAAGCAGAATTGGCATTTAAATTGTTTTTGCTGTGACCATGCGGATGAAGTGAAATTGAGGTTTTCTTCCAAGCTGAGGGCATCATGATGAATGCCCATATGTGTAGTCATGGTAGATGACAAAACTATGAAAAAACATGATGCCTGCTCTTGAGAGGCTTACATTTTAGTTGAACAATTCAATTCATTAAACATTTACTGAACTCTTTTCTGTGTCCTATGGATACAAAGCGTTCGGAAGAGCTTACTGTTTGGTAGGGAAGCAATGTAAACAAATAACTACAGAACAGTATGATAAGTGCAGCAGTAGAAATATGTGTGCAGAGCAAGACCCATTTAACATATTCATGGAGCGTTTGCTACATGCCAGACAATATAAACCTATGAGGTGGCTTTATCATGGAGAATGAAACTGACAGTCCTTGTCCTCATGGACTAAGAGTCTAGTAGGGCAAACAGACATTAAACAAGTAAATTGATAGTGACGTCAAATAAACAAGTAAATTGATATGTGACGTCAAATTTTGATAAATGAGTGAAAACAAAGTGCTATGAGAGGAAGTGGCCAGGATTTAGGGACAGAAGATAAACTTTTAAACTAACAGAATCAGGGAGTAAGGGATACTTAAGCCTGAGACCTGGAAAATGAGTATGGATTCGTTCCTGCTACTCAAGTAGAAGCATCAGGAAAAACCTTGACTAGTTATAGCTGAAAGGTCAGTATGGTTAAGAAAGTGGTGAACTAGGGAGAAGGTGAGACTAGGTTGGAGAAGACAGGAGCCAAGGCCAGGGAGAATCTTACTAGCCTCAGTAGAGATTTTAGACTGAATTCGAAATACTGTGGGAAACCAGTGAAGGGTTTTATGTATGTAAAAGATCACTTTAGAGTAATCTGGAGAAAGATTGGGAAACAGGCAAGAGGAGAGGTGAGGAGACTACTTTAGAAGGCTCTTGCTGTGGTTTTGGGGAGAGATGGTTTGGGATTGGCCTTCAGTGGTACCTTATAGAGGTAAAGAAACGGGCAGAATGGATATCAATTTCAGAGAAAGTTAACAGAATTTGGAAATGTGATTGGAAGAGTGGATGCGACTTTAAGGAAAGGATGACATCCAGTTTCCTGGCTTGAGCAACTGAGTAGGTAGATGAGATGGAAAAGAATGGAGGAGGAGCATATTTGTTGGAAAAGATCAAGAGTTCAGGGCAGGTTTTACGGAGGAGGTAATCCTTAAAGTGGGTCACACAAGAAGACGTTGTAAAAAGGTAAACCAGATCAAGATAAGTAATAGAAATAGTGCTCGAAGAGTTTAGCAGGAGAGATCAGCGATTACTAGAGATTAGAGATTTCTTGGAATACATGGGACATGAACTTGCCTTTGAGGATTGGGTGATACCTGAATTAGTGCAGGAAGAGCATTCCATGTTGAAAAGCCGTATGAACAGAAATACTGAGATGCATAGTGTGAGTTAAGTCATAAGAACAGCTTAAGTAGAACTAAGGAGGTTGGATCAGGAAATGGGGGAGAAATAATAAGTGCAAAGGGGCCAGATCTGTTAGGGAAGGGTGCCCAGAAGCGTGATAGCCAAGCTGCAGTTGGTAACAGGTGGAAATTCAGATGATTAATCTGGTATTTGCTGAATGAATTGAAATCTGGAAGATTGGGTTTTGATTTTGTTTTTTGGAAACTCTTGGTGGTGCCAGCATAGAAATAAGAGTTTGGATTGAACTTGGGAATCCAATGAGAATGAACAAGAAAAACAAACAGGATTCAAGTGACTTAATGGGGATAGAGAAGAAAAATCAGTTAACTTTCAAGAACTTAAACCATGGTAAATGGGAAAATGATTTTAGGCAGAAATGAAAAAGTCAGTCTGGGCCTGATTGGGTTGAATAAGAAGTTGGGGATGAGTTCCCAGTTGGGTGGAATGTCTCATGAGGAATATTGAAGCAGATGAGGCCAAACATACCTGTGACTTCAAACACTTTTTTTTCTTGTTGTTTTTTTTCTTAAACAAAAAAACACCATGGCAAAAAGGAACCAGGTTCTACATAAACCTGAGACTGAGAGAGACCACTTCTCAATAAGTATGTTAAGAAGGTACCTGACTGTATGTCTCATATTGTACTTCTTTCTTTTTTCCCCTTAATTTGATTAATCCTGCTAGATGTTTTAAGTGACGTTTTCTGTACTTTCAGGATAACGCCTTTGATCACCGTTACTTTGTATGAGATGGTGCCATTTGCTCATTTTTTCTTCCTGAGTCTTGCCCCTTATTATCACACACACACACACACACACACACACACACACACACGCACGCAACGTTCCACCCCTTTTAAAGTCTCTTTCGAACAAGTCTGATGGGAGGAAATAGGTTCTGGGGGAGGACACTTTGACTTTGAAAACCTGTTGAGATAGAGATGATAGTTTGACATGTATACAGAATACTGGATTACCCCCTGAAGCTTGATAAACACTGATCCCAGTCAGAACCTTTGACTCTGGATCATACATTCTTCCCTCAATATCCTAATCTTTTGAGATTCTAGAACCTACCAGTCTTTATTTGCTGACCAGATGGTAACTATCCTTAAAATTTTAATCATGTTCTCACTGACTGCCGTATTTTAGAGAAAAATGCTTGGCGGGTGGGGGCTTCCTCCAGTAAAGAGCTGAAAGGTTGGCTCCTTCAATTTCTTTGTCTTAGCATCTTCTTGCTACCTCCCACAGGGATCCATATGGCTTTGGAGACAGCCGAGATACAAGACGCGATCGATCCCCCATTCGAGGAAGTCCAAGAAGAGAGCCCAGGGATGGCAGAAATGGCCGGGATGCTCGAGATAGCAGAGACATGCGAGACCCCCGAGATTTGCGGGACCACAGAGAGAGCAGAGACATTCGGGATCACAGAGACAGCAGAAGTATGCGTGATGCTCGGGACATGAGGGATCCTAGAGACTTTCGTGACCTAAGAGACTCTAGGGATTTTCGAGATCACCGGGACCCCATGTACGACAACAGATACAGAGATATGAGAGACTCCCGAGATCCCATGTACAGGTACCTGTACAGCTGTTCTGCTTGGTTTTTTTGTAATAGTCTTTTTTATGTGTGTTCTGCTGAGCTAATGGAAAGCTCTGTATAGCAGTGACTTTATCAGCCCTATATTTCCAATGTCTATCAAATGGTAGATGTGCTGCTTAATAAATATTTGGTGAATGTGTGAATGACGATGAACTATGCTTAGTGAATGAATCTGGGTCTCTCCCTGTGGCCTCTGAAAGGCAACATCATGCAAATGGAAAAAAAGATGGAGTACAAATTGTTTTGGCCATGCAAAACCGCAGGGAAGATGCACAAATGGCCAATAAATACGTGAAAAGATGCTTGACATACTTAGTTATCAGAGAAATGCAAATTAAAGCCACGATGAGATACCACTTCATACCTACTAGGATGGCTATAATAATTTTTTTTTTTTTTTTTTTTTTTGCGGTACGCGGACCTCTCACCACCGTGGCCTCTCCCGTTGTGGAGCACAGGCTCCGGACGCGCAGGCCCAGCGGCCATGGCTCACGGGCCCAGCCGCTCCGCGGCATGTGGGATCTTCCCAAACCGGGGCACGAACCCGCGTCCCCTGCATCAGCAGGCGGACTCTCAACCACTGCGCCACCAGGGAAGCCCAATAATTTATTTTTAAAAAAAGTGTTGGCAAGGTGTGGAGAAACTGGAATCCTCATACATTGCTGGTGGGAATGTAAAGTAGTATGGCCACTGTGAAAAAGTTTGGCGGTTCCTCAAAAAGTTAAATATAGTAGAATTAATGATCCATCAGTTCCACTCCTGAATATATATCCAAAAGAATTGAAAAGAGGAACTCACACAGATGAATGTGAATGTACATAGCAACACTATTCACAGTAGCCAGAAGGTAGACACAATTCAAATGTCCATCAGTAGACGGATAAAAAAATGTGATATATCCATAAAACAATATTATTCAGCCATAAAAAGAAAGGTAATTCTGACACCTGCTACAACCTTGATGGTCCTTGAAAACATTATGCTACGTGAAATAAGCCAGACAGACACAAAAGACAAATACATGTTTTCACTTATATGAAGTATTTAGAAAAGGCAAATTCATAGAGACAAAGTAACAGCAAAGGGGTTTGAGTTTCTGTTCGGGGTGATGAAAAATTATTTATGTGGATTTTTTTGATTTTTTTGTTTTGGTTTTTAACCACAATTTTTCAAAAGCACAGGGAAGGAGGCTTGGGGTGGGGGCATGGAATGGTTCCTCAAAACTAATATCAATAATTACTACCAGTTATTTTGTATTTACTTTAGGCCAGGGAGCTTACTTTATGCTGAGAGCTTTCTGTACATCCTCCCAGTCATTTTGGAAGGTAGGTTAACTCAGTCCCAACCACAGAGCTGATAAGCAGTGAGTCCCAGATACTAATTTCGTTTGTCTGGTCTCAAAGTCCTATGCCTTACTGTGCTTTACTTCCTCACAGATAGCTGGGTCTTGAAGAATTCTCTGTATTTGATTTTTTCAGGATAAGACTTTTAACTTTGCGCACATTTCTTTAACTTTTCAGGAGAGAAGGCTCTTACGACCGATACCTGCGAATGGATGACTATTGCAGGAGGAAGGATGACTCTTACTTTGATCGTTACAGAGATAGCTTTGATGGACGAGGCCCTCCAGGCCCAGAAAGTCAGTCTCGTGCAAAAGGTAAAGTAGCAGAAACAGCACTTAGCACTGGTAGGACACTTTACAAAAGAAAGAGGAAGCTAATAACCAACTGGGAAGGGGCTAATGACTTGGCTGAGCAATTCACAAAAAGAAGAAATACAAATATCCTATTCATGTGTAGAGAACATTCAGCTTGAAAATCATTTTTAAAATGCGAAGTAGTACCATCATCTGGTTTAGTCATCTAACAAGAAGAAATAAATACGAAATTCCAGCAGTAAGAAAAAAAATGAACAAAAGATGGGAGCAGAAGAGATGGTTTGCTTTTTTTTTGCTCATTGACCAAGTAACTAAAACTGTTCGCATTACCTGTGTAGTACGTGGGGTCTTTTGTTTTATTTATAATTTTTACCTAACAGCATCTACTTTCTAGGTAAAGACAAACTTTTTTTTTAATAAAACCTTGATTTTCTCAATATATTCAATAAATCTAAAGATTTCTAGATTGTTTTACACCTGGTCAAGTTAGGAACCTCTTTTTTTCTTTCTTTTTTTCTTTCTCTCTCTCTCTCTCTCTCTCTCTCTCTCTCTCTCTCGCTCTCTCGCTCTCTCGCTCTCTTGCTGCGTTGGGTCTTCGTTGCTGCTCTCGGGCTTTCTCTAGTTGCGGCGAGCAGGGGTCACTCTTCGTTGTGGTGCGTGGGCTTCTCACTGCCGTGGCTTCTCTTGTTGCAGACCACGGGCTCCAGGCCCACGGACCTCAGCAGTGGTGGCATGTGGGCTAGTAGTTGTGGCTCGTGGGCTCTAGAGCACAGACTCAGTAGCTTTGGCTCACGGGCTTAGCTGATCCGCGGCATGTGGGATCCTCCTGAACCAGGGCCCGAACCCGCATCTCCTGCATTGGTAGGCGGACTCGTAACCACTGTGCCACCAGGGAAGCCCAAGAACCTCATTTTTAATTTGTTACAAAGCTTACACTTTACTGCCTGATTTTGTTTGTTTGTTTGGGGGGGTGTTGTGTGTGTTTGTTTACTGCCTGATTTTTTTTTAAACAAATTACAATTACCTGTCAATAGGGGACTTAAATAGTTGTCCCAAAAATGAAAATTAGAATAATAATGAAATACCATCTTTTACCTATCAAGTTGGAAGGAGGATTTTTTGGTTTGGTTTTTGTTTTGTTTTGTTTTTTTGATGACAGTACTCAATGTTGACTAAGATGTGGAGAAATAGCCCTAGGTGCTGCACCCCTGTGAAGGGATAAATTAGTAACAGCCTTTCTAGAGGGCATTTTGGCAGCATGTATGAGATTAAAACAACCATGCCATTTAATCCAATCATTCCATTTCAATGAATTTATAATAGTAAAAAACAATAATAAGGGTTATTTTTAGGAGGTAGTCTGGAGGATTAATTCAGAGAAGTGTGTGTGTGTGTGTGTGTGTGTGTGTGTTATGACCTTTGCCTACAAGTAGTTCAGGATTGAAAATAAGGCCTGTGACTTATTTTTATAGAAAGGCGTGGTCCATGTTTCAGTTTTCTCTGGTGTCATCCTGCAGAGCGTTTGAAACGTGAGGAACGGCGTAGAGAAGAGCTTTATCGTCAGTATTTTGAGGAAATCCAGAGACGCTTTGATGCTGAGAGGCCTGTTGATTGTTCTGTGATTGTGGTCAACAAGCAGACTAAGTAAGAACCCTTTGGATATTTTTCCTGAGTGAGGAGAAGGATCAGAAGAGAAATTCAGGTTCATTGGCAGCTGTACCCACTTAACTCGGGCTGTGTACTCTGGCATTGTTATACTGTGTTAACCAGGGTTCTTTCACTTGTAGGTGACAGAAGACCCATTGCAGACTGACTTAGGCCCAAAGGGAAATTTTTAGTTTGCTTGACTGGGAAGTTCAGGCATGGCCACATACAGGGTCACACTGTCATAAAGACTTGGTCTCTCTATTGCCATCACTCTCAGACAGGCTTTCTACTCAAAAAGGCAGAACAGCGCTGGCTCTAGACATGTATCTTCTTAGCTCAGCAAACCAGTGGAAAGAGAGCTGCTCTTTCCCATTGCTTCCACCTGAAGTCCTCAACTTGTTTCTCATTGGATTGCCCAGGCTTACATTCCCATCCCTGGACTATCACTCTGACCAGCAGTGCTGGGATGCCCTGATTGGCCAGGGCTAGGTCATGTGCCCACCCCTAGAGCTAAAAGTGGGATTAGCCCTGTGGAACCATGTGGACTGAGTGGGAAAGAGGTGCCTTCCCGAGGAAAATCAAAGAGGGGAATATATGCTGGTCAGGCAAAGCAATAAACATCCCCTTTGTGAGACAACACCGAATCCCCAGTACTTTGGAAGGCATACGTCTCTGCATTTGTCAGCCAAGAGCCAGGCATTCTTTGTGAAGTGCCGTGGCCTTGCAGAGCTGTTAGGTGACCGTGCTAGCCAAGCGAGCGTTCATAGCAGTATTTTACTCTACCTCTGTTTCACATTCTTCCCTTGAAGAAGCAGAGCAGAGGTGTAGGAGGGAGTACATAGCAGCTTGCAAGTTTGAGAGGAGCTATGTTCCCTTTCCCCAAGTGGTTAGTAAATAACTTCATGTATTTTCTAGCAGTTTGGGGTTAAAGAGCTAATTTCAAGGCAGAGACTAGGGAGATAGGTGTTGAGACACCAAGCAGCAGGCAGCATTCACAGGCTCTGGGCTGCCTTGTTTAGAAACAGATGCTGCTTTAACTTGCAGATGGCTTTTTTTTTGCCCCCCCCCTTTTGACTCGTGATAATGTCATTTTCTGAGCACCTACTCCGTACTACTACATGCTATGCACTTAAATTTTTTTAGTCTTCACAGTAATCCTGTTTCATGTGTATTCACTCATCAGATTTTTTCTGCGTGTGACAGGTGCTAGGTCCTGGAGCTGTAATGCCAATAAGCAAACACACATGGCCCCTTCCTCTTATGGAGCTTATACCCTAGTTGGACAAATGACAGAAATAAATGTATTGGTGATGTGTCTTATAAGAAATATATCAAGGATCTGATTTAGATTGAAGAGAAAGTCAAGGAAGTGATATATGAGCTGAGCCATATTAATCCTGTCTGACTGGTAAAGAAACTGAGGTTTGTAAGAGGTAAAGGGACTTGCTTAAAGCTTCAGCTTTGCAAGTAAATGTTAGTGGTAGGATCCAAGCCTGTCTTTCTAGCGTTTAAAACCCATGCTTTTCCCACTATGTTGTGCAGCCTCTACAAAGACGGACATGTGTTACAAGTCTTAAGCATCAGGATGGTGTTCAGGAATGACCATCAGACTAGAGAATCAAGAGAAGGACCTGGGTACTAAATACTGTGCTATTGGCAATTTTATGTGTAACCATTCTGAGCCAATATAGAGAAGGAATTGGTCTAGATTTTTGGAGCCTGAAGAGGGCGCTAGGGAGACACTGGTAGAGCTAGGATTTGAAGTCTTCATAGGAGCTCACACAGCTAGTTGAGGTGCCACAGTGTGCAGATTGGGAGTTGGTCAGGGAGTACTCCCCTGGATCCTGTTTGTTTCTACAGAGATTATGCTGAATCTGTGGGGCGGAAGGTTCGAGACCTAGGCATGGTAGTGGACTTGATCTTCCTCAACACAGAGGTGTCACTGTCACAAGCCTTGGAGGATGTTAGCAGGGGAGGGTCTCCCTTTGCTATTGTCATCACCCAGCAACACCAGATTCACCGCTCCTGTACAGTCAACATCATGTTTGGAACCCCACAAGGTATGGAGGCCCAAGCGGGTCAGAATTTCAGAAGTAGTCACTAGTCCATTAATTTTTTTATGCCCAGCAGGTTTTAGGTAAATGTATTTCAGCTCAAATGTAGTAGGGCCCTTTTATAAGTGCACGGCAGAGATGTGCATAGTCATTTAGTCGTCTGATATTCTTTCACTGGATACAGTTCTGGGCCTGCTGTATATGACATTATATTTAGCGCTTAGGTATATACAGTGATGTGCTGGCAAATGTTTAACAACCAGTTCTGGGGTGGGGGGGCGGTGTGGTTTATAGCATTTGCTGATTTCCATGGTGTAAATACTCCCACTGTGTTCTATATCAAGCTACCAACATGAAGTCACTTCAGGGCAAGTTGGGAAGAGATGCACACAGTCTCCTCTCACCAGTGAGGGCCAGCTCCAGCGCAGCTCTGGCACGTACTACACTGAACGCAATAGAGTCCTTGCTTTCACCAGATTTTCTAATGAGGGACAAAGCATACAACAGGCAATTGGGATACTCTGTAAGTGTGCTAGAGAAGTGGGCGGAGGGGCTGTGAGAACAGGGAGGAGGCCCAGAGTAGGTTCCTTGAAGTCCTTCCCTGAAGTAGCTTTTAGTCCTTTGCTCCCAGATTGTTGAGACTCAGCCAGCTGGTTCCCTGCTCATTGCTTGCTCTCACAGCACAAACCTTTCGCTTTTCCCACCACCCTGGGGCTGTCTTTTTGTATTTGCCCCACCAGTCTTACCCATAAGGATAGAGTGTAGAAGCCTCTCCAACGGGTCATTTGTCTTTCTGAGGAACAGTCCTCAAGACGTGTGAAGACATTTATATCAAGTGCTGAGAAGTCTTCTCACAACCCTGTAAATCGTTGCCCAGGGGTGAGGAGAGGAGGTTATTTAGGGTCACAATTTGATCTTAATCCGTAACCTTTGAACTGATGAATTAAAAAAACAGCTCTATCCTTAGGAGCACAGTAGAGAGCCAGGCTTAACAGAAGGGCTTTTTGGACCCCCATGGCCTGCCTCCTGTGGTTATTCTCCACATGGTCTTCTTGAATCTGTGAGAGACTGTCATGTTTCTTTGGTTTTTACTACACGTCTTGTGATCTAAGAATTCCCCAAAGAACTAGCTCTGTACAAGGGTGTCTGTTGCCCAGCAAAGAAATCCATTCACCTATCTTCTCAACCTTCATCCCCCTCCTCTCCCAACCTCTCCACATCCCCATCCCAAGGCTTTTTGTCACTGAAATGGTTTTCTTGCTCATTTGAGGTTAGAAAGGGCTTGGTAGAGTCCAGTAGGTGGGCACTCAAATCTGTCATGGGAGAAAATAACTCTTGTCATTCCCTCCTACAGAGCATCGCAACATGCCCCAGGCAGATGCCATGGTGCTGGTGGCCAGAAATTATGAGCGCTATAAGAACGAGTGCCGGGAGAAGGAACGCGAGGAGATTGCCAGACAGGCGGCCAAGATGGCCGATGAAGCCCTCCTCCAGGAAAGAGAGCGGGGAGGCCCTGAGGAGGGACTGCGCGGGGGGCACCCTCCAGCCATCCAGAGCCTCATCAACCTGCTGGCCGACAACAGGTACCTCACTGCTGAAGAGACTGACAAGATCATCAACTACCTTCGAGAGCGGAAGGAGCGGCTGATGAGGAGCAGCGCCGACTCTCTGCCTGGTGAGCTACGTGGCAGGGCCGAGGTGAAGTTCTGACTCTGCATTTCTCTAATCCCCAGGCTCTGTTGGGAGGGTGGCAGGCCCAGGGCTCTTGGGGTGGGCAAGGGAAATGAGCACATCCCTTGGGCTCTCCCGTGGGCCAGCCATGCTGGTGTAATGATAACTTAAGACCGGGGCTCTGAGCTCTGTAGTTAACGTGGTGGGTGGGCTAGTATGCTGGCTCCCTGGGAACCAGGGTGGACGCCCTTCTTTCTTTAAGTAGTTGTCTGGAGGGACGAAGCTGTTTTCTGGGAACAGCACGTACCATGAAGTGGCCCCTTTTGGGAAATTGATGTTATAGTCTGTGTACTGTGTGATTGATGTGATCAGTGATTGTTGTTCTTCCCTGGGCTGCTAAGCCTCCTGCCCATGGCGGGTACTTTCAACCAGGTACCTCCTCCTTCTGTCTTCTAGGCCCGATTTCCCGTCAGCCACTCGGGGCGACCTCGGGTGCCTCGCTGAAGACACAGCCAAGCTCCCAACCGCTCCAGAGCGGCCAAGTGCTCCCCTCTGCTACACCCACTCCAGCGGCACCCCCCACCTCCCAGCAAGAGCTTCAGGCCAAAATCCTCAGCCTCTTCAATAGTGGCACGGTTGCGGCCAATAGCAGCTCTGCATCCCCCTCAGTTGCTGCCGGAAACACCCAGAACCAGAATTTTTCCATAGCAGCGAACAGCCAGCCTCAGCAAAGATCACAGGCCTCTGGCAGTCAGCCTCCAAACATTTTGGGACAGGCAGGATCTGCTCGGAACATGGGCCCCAGGCCTGGGGCTCCTTCCCAAGGGCTCTTTGGCCAGCCTTCCACTCGCCTGGCACCCGCCAGCAACTTGGCTAGCCAGAGGCCCGTGTCTTCCACAGGTATCAACTTTGACAATCCAAGTGTACAGAAGGCTCTGGACACTCTGATCCAGAGTGGCCCTGCTCTCTCCCACCTGGTTAGCCAGACCACAGCACAGGTGGGGCGGCCCCAGGCCCCCATGGGATCGTACCAGAGGCATTACTGAGGCTAAATCTCAACTACCCCTGGTCCCCTCTTCCTCTGGCCTCCCACCTATTGGTTCTAAATAGAGTTATTGGGAAGATGTTCTCTGCACCTGTCCGGGCCCACATCGAATGTCATAAGTTTCTGCCACCTGCTCTCTTCTGCCCAAGGCTATGTTGCTTACCCCTTCCAGAGTCCGAGTTTATACCGCACTGGAGGTGTATTTTGGTGGTGGGGGGGTGGGGGTTTGGGGGGTTTTGTTTTTGTTTTTTTTGTGGGTTTTTTTGGTAGAAAGTAAATATCTCTGGGGTCATGGGCAGTATAGGTGTCTGGGCTCCATTTGTATTTCAGTTGTCTCTCTGTCAGCTGGACGTGGGGCGGGGAGGAAGAAGCAGCCGAGCCCCAGCTGGGTGAATTTGGGGTAGCATTTTCATGTTGAGAGCCACTGCCTTTGTTCATTCTGAACCTACCACGGGTGTCCAGCCTCGCACAGGCCCACCAGAGCTCGAGCTCCTGCCTGCAGCTCCTGTGTAGGGTTCCAGAGCAGCAGGTTGGGCTTGGTGGGCACGGTGTCCTCTTACCCCATCCCACATAATGTGGGGTCTGCTTTTTTTTTTTTTTTTTTGCGGTATGCGGGCCTCTCACTGCTGTGGCCTCTCCCGCTGCGAAGCACAGGCTCCGGACACGCAGGCCCAGCAGCCATGGCTCACGGGCCCAGCCGCTCCGCGGCACGTGGGATCCTCCTGGACCGGGGCACGAACCTGTGTCCCCTGCATCGGCAGGCGGACTCCCAACCACTGCGCCACCAGGGAAGCCCTGGGGTCTGCTTTTGAGAACTCAGAAGCCGGCTGGCTACTCAGCTACTGGAGTTGTTGAGGAGTGGCCAAGCCGGCCGCTTTTCTGCCTGACGCAGGGTTGTTGGTTTTTGGTTTTCTCTTTTTGGCTTTTATTTCAATGAAAGATCTCCCGTGGACTGCACAGCTCCAGTCACCAGCAGTTTAACACAAACTGTGAATCTGGGCCCCAGCCACTCTTACCCCCTAATATTTCTGTTAGCCTCTCCCTCACCAGTGGTAGTTTCATGGAATCGGCTCTGAGAAGGCAACTCTAGACTCTGGCAGTGAACACCCATTTTTTTCAGTGATTGCTTTGAGCGTTTGGCTCAAACATCAGGCTCTTGTTCTGTTTTCTAAGCAGCAGGAGATAGGGACCATTTTGATGTCAGACTTTTGGTAGCTGGACATGTTCTTGATACAGGAGGCTGTTATAACTTTTGAGCCAGAGTGAAGATACTAGAGGGAGGACTTCTGGCTGCTGCTCTACATGGAAACAAAGGAAGCTGCCCTCTCCCTAGGGATGGTGCTCATTAGAGCCTTGTGGATCAGTCTCAAGGGGCCCCTGGCAGAAACGAGGGAGAGCAGTGACTTCACCTGAGTCCCTGCCAGTGGCTGAGTAAACAGTGGTTTCAAAAACTCAAGGTCCCCAGATGGCAGCATTTTATGTTCTGACCTGTTTGTGTTATATAGTGTTTTTTTCCTCTTTGGAACTTTTGTGTTGTTAATAAGATGAGATGATTACTTTTTAATTAAAAGGAAAAAGTGAAAGCTGTGTTGTCTTTTCTGGGTGTGAATATCCGCAGGGCCTCTATGTGAGCATTCCCTCCCAGAGTTTGAAGGTGAGGTTCCCTGACAGCACTGACTGGTTTCGGTCTGCCAGGAGTCTGCCGTCAGGCCTCAAAACCTCTTCTAACCCTCGCTTCTCTTCTTATGCAGCTCACCTAGTACAGTTCAGAGCAAAAGCCTGCTGGTTAACTATAATGCTATGTAAACATCCTTGTTTGTGGCAGACTTGCATTATGTCAGAGACTTGTCCTCTTATTCTAGGAAAGGAAAACAGGACTTGTGAAGAGGCCATTTCTGGCCAAAGGCAAGTGGAGAGTGGAGTCTACTGTTCTGATTTTGTCTCACTTGCCGCCCTCTGTCCAGCCCATTATGCAAGGAGTTGGCAGAAGCAGAGTCACAGGTAGGAGCTCTGGAGAGCATTTAATAGAGAGCCCCATCGGGAAGTCTGGAGTGGGTGTGGTGAAGTGACTGGCGCAAGGCCTCCAGTGGATTAGGGACCAAGATGCTGACATTGCTGAGCCTGACCTAGAAGTGCTCACCATCTCATAGGAGACGTTGTGGGTGCAATGCCCCTGCTGCCAGTGCCTTTGTCCCTCTAGGACAGGGCCCCAGAACTATCAGTACACTAGGCAGCCCACCTGGAGTGGTGGTCAGTGTTTCTGATTAAGAGTCTAGGGTCCTCCTGGAGGGCCACCTTTAACGCCCCTCTTCCCACCTAGTAATTCTTCCCCCTAGAGTGTCTAAACAGCACACCTCAGGCTGTGAAGGGTATAATAAAATTATTTTTATTGCATTTTGTGCAGACGGGAGTCTAAAAAATTAATACATAAAAGCTATAAAGCATTAAATGGGAGCATTCAACAACAAAGGAAAGAACCAACCCTCTCCTTTTCATATTGGCACAGAGAACACAAGGTCAATACTGAGGCAGAATGCGGAATACTGAAACACGGAAAGTTGAAGGCAGGCCTAGTAATAGTAATAAATACTCTTGATTTGGTTTGCAACCTCTCCTATTTACAAGGGTTTTCAACTTCATTGCATTGCCCTGCACATAGGTCGTCTAAAACAAAAGCAACACCAGTTATCACTACAAAGCTATTGAAATGTTGCACTCAGGGTAAAAGTCACTTGAATGGACGGGAAACACCTAGCCACACGATGATAAAGAGAATTTGGTGGGTGACGTGTGATGACGTTCATAACGTATTGCACGTGTAGCACAGAAAACTCGGGGTTTGGTTGTGGGATGTCTGCGTTCATCAACGGAAACCGCCCTTGCCAACCAGACAGTCTAGGCCCAGGTAGTGCAACCTTGGTTCCCTAACTGATGTTAATACACCCCCTTTCCCTTCGGCCTAGCCCACCGCTTCAGCCCGGGAGTGCTCAGGCACCCAGAAGGCTAGACCCAGCTGCGTCTGTCAGAGGGAGGTTCTTTGGAGGATGAGGGTGGGGAGTGCTGGTGTCTAATACCTCCAACTTGTGATTACTACCCCCGGAAGAATCCATCCCGCCCCCTGATCAAATTTCAGAGGGGCCTTGGCCTAACCGGCAGACATCCAAACCTACCTCCAGCCACACCTGGCCCAGTCCAGGTGGCACCAGCTCCAGCTCTGCCTTGGGCTCAAAGGAAAGGAGGTGGTGAGGTCAGGAGTACCCAGTAGCCTCAGCTCTGGGAGGTGGGCAGGATGCCTAACTAGGTGCAAAGTTCAGGGCCCTGGGGCTGAAGGTACTGTACCCAGTCCCAGAGGGCGCTGGAACGAGCATGCAGTGCCTGCCCCCCTTAGTAAGGTGCCCTGGGGGAAGGGAACCCGGCCAATGCGGTTTCCCTAAGGGTAGAGGGCACCTCCAGCCGGGCTGGTGGAGCAGAAGCGCCAAGGACTGGTGTTGGAGAAGCCAAAGGCCTTGGGTCCTAGTTGGAGGAGGGCAGAGAGGCGCTAAGAACAAAGCACATGGCGACTCCAGCCCTCCCCCACGCCCAGGTGCCTGGGAGACGCAGCTAGAGGCAGCGAGGCCGGGCCCCGGGACGCGGAGAAGGCGGCTGGGTCCCCGAGGCCAGAGCTGCCAGATGGAGACAGGAGGGAACATCAGGGACAGCGCTGGGGCCTCCCCGGTGGGTCCGGCCCCCAACCCAGAACCGCCCCCGCCTCCCTCATCTGTCCCAGGGAGGAAACTCCAGGGGAAGCGATGCCCTCCAGCTCCCCGATTTCAGTCTTTGGCGAAGAGCCATGGGATAGGGGGAGCAGGCGACAAGCCGATTGAGGAGAGCCGCCTGCTCCCCCAGCGAAGGCACCGGGGCGGGGCTTCCTCGGTGGGGCGAGGGCCTCTCTCGGTTTCTCGTCCTTGAGGAGCGCCCCCTCCCCTATCCTGGCCCCAGCTTGCATAAGAGCCGATGAGAAGAGGCTGCGCCCGTCTCTGCAGCCACAGTGGAAGCTCACTCCGCTGGGAGGCTAATCCAGGAAAAGCTGGACACTTGTCTCACTTCGTCTCCGAGAAGAACTAGAGGGAAGGGTCGGAAGCCAAGGGCGCGCGGAAAGGGTGAGAAGACGTCGAGGGGGTGTCGAGGGACCACGACTCCCGCCTGGGCCTAAAGCACTTTTGCTCTCAAACTCTCGGACGTCAAGGAAAACCCAGCCTCCCGAGGCCTCCGCCTTCCCTGGGTGCCCCCAGCGGGAGAGCTCGACAGTGGCGAGAAGAGAAGTCCGTTGCGCTTCTAGTCACAGAAATATGGGGACGTTAAAAATACACGCGATGTCTCCTGTACACTATGTATAGGCTCGACCGGCCGGCGCCTGCGGCCGCGCGAAGACACGTGACGTAGACGGCGGAGCGCAGCCTCCCCACCCCGCGCCCTCCGGGCCGCCGGGGGAGGGGTGCAGAGCGAGGACGGGGCGGGGCGCGGGAAGAGAGGGAAAGGGCCGCGCGGACTACCGGGGGTCCTCAAAGCCCCAGCTCCGCTCCTCTCTGCGCCTCCTCCGACCTTTATTGCAGCGTCTCCTCCGGCGGGGCGAGGCCGGGCTTAGAAAAAGGGCAGCCGGGGCCGACAGGGCGACGCGCCAACGGGGCGCTCGGGGCTCTGGTCTCCGCGCGGGGCGGTCCTCTCCGAGTCAGCCCCGACCGACGTGGCCTCCGGGCTTCAGGCAGCGGGGAAGGGGGCCAGGGCGCGGGCACAGGGTCTGTATGTAAACGGTGACAGCGGCGGGGGGCGCGGCGAGGGCTCCGGGGCCGCGCGGGCCGGACGCGCTCGGGCCCGGGTGGCAGGTCCTGGCTCTCAGGAATAGATGGTGATGACCTCGCGGCCGCCGCCGCGGACCAGCATCACCCGGTCCAGGTGCTCGGTGAGGACCTCGAGGAACTCCATGTCTGAGCGCCCGTCAAGGAGAAAGACCGTCCCCTTCCCTCCCGATGGAATTAGGGTCGTGCGTGTTGGGCGCCAGGGGAACGCTGGGTTCGCGTCCCTGTCCGCGGTGCTGATTCCGAAGCAGACCCGGCTCAACTCTTCCTTCCCAGGGCCAGGACCTAAGTCCCCTGACGTCCACCTCCCCCTTCCTCCCAATTTTAAGCCCAGGATACAATTTTCGTCACCGTTGCGGTTGCGGGGAGGCCCAGGCATGTTGAGCAAAACAAGCTTGGCGTCCCGGGATTTCTTGACGATGACCTCGTTCAGCCGCACAGCGGTGTGCATGCGCCGCACGTTGGACTGGTTCCTGAGGGCGGGAGGGAGGGAGGGAGGGAGGAGGGCGCGTAAGGCTGGGAGAGGGGAGAGTTGGATCCAGTCGCCCTTCCAGCCCCCCCACCCCAGCACTGGGCTGCTGGGATCTAGTCCTTGCAAGCTAGGGACCACCAACCCTAGACTTCTCCAAGCTGGGCTATTCAGAGACCCCAGAGGTCAGGGGCACGAACTGAGGGTTCATGGCGGAGTGAGAAGAGGAGGGACCCTGGCCAACCTACGTGAGAAGTTAAAAATTCTGAAGCACTTACAAGTTCTCCCACTCCCTTCAGGAAACATAAGAGAAGCAAAGAGAGGAAGAAAAAGAGAGGGGTCAGAAAAAGCAGGAGAAGCTGAGGACTACTTGAGCCACCATCAACCACCCTGTGCGCAAACTGGTCCCGCTCTCCCAGCCCCCCAGGCTTTGCCTTTCCACTGCCTGCACCTGGGAGTTCTGACCCTTAGCAATCAAGCCCAATCTGAGTCCTCAGATGGGGAAACCAAGACGAGGTCTGGGCTGGGTCTTCTGACTACCAGGCCAGGACCCCTTCTGCTCATTTGCTCTGCCATGGGGAGCAAGGACCCTGTAGGCTCACCCCAGACCCTAGCCCTTAGCCCCCAGGCCCGTACGGCTTCATGTTGAAGAAGTCCTTGATGCCCTCTGAGGAGACAGGACTGGGGCCCTTGTTCTTCTCTGCCACAGATTTGTCCTTGGTCCACGTGAGATGCACTTTCTCTGGATCTGCCTCGCCCTCCCGTTCGGGCTCCTCCCCCGGGGACGGTGAGCTGCTGGGGCAGCTGGGAGCACTCTGGTCATGGATCAGCTGCACCTGAGGCATAAAAGAAGGGACAGCATGTGACTCCTTTGGAGGCCAAAGTTCCTGCTCCCACTGGCTGGAGCCGAACCAGCCCCGCTGCATACCTCCTCTTCCGGCTTCTCCTCGCTGTCACCAGCTGTCTCTTCTGGGACGTTGAGGCGGAGCCGAGTGTTGGCTGGATTCTTTCTCCGGATTGAGCCCCGAGACTCATCTGTGATGCTCTGGATCTAGGGAGTGACACATGTTGGTGCCAGCTCTGCTGGAAATCACTACCCAATGCCCTGCAAAGAGCTACCCCCAGAGCTGATGTTCAGCCAGGATGTGCACTTTCGGGACCCCTACCAGTTGTTAAACTATTGCAGTGCTTCCACATCAAACAGCTATTGCCACCACTGACCTGGCCACTCCAACCCCTCTCCAGTACTCCTGACCTCTCCACTCTCCAGCAACCAAAGGGTTAACACCTGGCCCGGCTGGGATCTACCTTAGCACTACGGTCCAGTGCCAGTTCTGACTGGTCAGAGCACATGCCATTTCTTACAATTTTACTGTCACCCACCTCCAAGATCTCTTCTGTTCCCAACCCCCAGGGTACCATAGCTCAGTTCCCCAAGGACCCCACTCCCTGGGGGTGGGGCTTTCATTCAAATGCCAGAGGGCTGGTGGTCCCACATTACCCGCACTGGGGAGATCTTACACCCATAGCCCATGAGAGCTCATCATTGTTACCCCTGAGAACCCAGTTGGAGGTTTGCCCCCAACTCTCATCATCAGCTGCATCCTGAAATATCCATCTGTTACCCACTCTCTAAGACTCTCTAAGGGTCTATCACATAATCCCTTGTCCCCCACACTGGCAGCCCACGCCCCTGAGGAATCATCATCCATACATATTTAACATCCACTATTCTCCCTTGGGCCCCAGAAGTCACATAGTGAGCGGAAGATCTGTCACGCATGCCAAAGCCCCTCTGCATCCTGGCTGGGAGGCTTGAGAGATGCAGCTGCTGTGTGTACCCCTGCTGCTGGGGAACCCAGTGCCAGAAGGTGGCAGTGCCAATGGCCAGGAGTGGGCCATCCCAAACCTGTGCACGCCCAGAGCTGGCAGCAGCTTGAGGCTCTCCGAGCCCAGCCAGGGCAACCTCACCTCCCGCTCCCGCTCATTCTTGGTTAAATGCATCTGCTTGAGGATCTGGGAACGCTGCTCCATCACCAACGTCTTCTCGTAGGTGTAAGCCGAGATGTCGCTCTCATGCTGCGGTCAGGCAGGGGTGGGGATGGGGTGGAGGAGGGGAAAGGGGGGGAACGTATGAGCTCTGAGCTTAGGCGCAAGGCCAAGGGGAGGGAGGCAGGCCCCCTTCTTTCTGACAACCTAGGGTTTCCCTATCCCATGACCTAGTTTAATCAACAGTTGTGGGAGGCAAGGACAAAGCAGAGGGCGATGCTCTTTGAAGGCAACACGGCTCATTCCCTCCTCAGCCAAGCACAGGACTGGGCGAATGAATGGGTGAATTAATGAATGAGTGGATTAATTAATTACCTGGGTGAATGGAGGGGGGGAGAAATATAAAAAGGAACACAGAGTTGAATGAATTATGTACATGGATGAATGGATGAGTGAGTGAATAAATACATTAATGGATATGTGGGTGGATTAATGAATACACAGAGAGATGGGTAAACGGATAAATAAGCTGAGAGGAATGGACAGACAAGAGGCTGTAGAATGTAAGTGTGAGGAGCATGGACTCTAGAGCCAGTCTGCTTGGGGTTGAATCCTGGCCCTGCCACTTAGTGTGTGTTCGGGGCAAATTACTTAACCTTTCTGTGCCTCAACTGCCTAATCTGTAAAATGGAAATGCTGATAATTGTGTCTATTTCATTGATTGCTGTGAGAAGTAATATACGTAAAGTACATGGTACAGTGCCTCACATGTAGTAAGCATTATTAGACATGGCTATTCTTATGAAAGAGAGAAGGGTGTATGTATGTATGTATGGATGGATGGATGGATGGATGGATGGGCTCTCGGGTGAATATGTGAGAGGCTAAAAAGTGGATGCAGGGAAGGGATCCAGCATCACAAGCTGATGGGAGTTGGGGTTCCCCATTTGGTTCTGGGGCCAAGGGGAAAGAGTCCAGAAGGGATTCCAAAATGTCAGAGGTGGCTCCTGGGGACTCACCATCTCCACCACCTCGACCTCCGCGGTGATACGTAAATGGTACAGAAATGTGGTCAAATCCTTCTTCATCTGGATGCTATTGTCGTCCATCTGGGCCACAGTGAAGATTCGCATCTTGCACTTCCGCCAAACCTGGAGGGGTGAAGGGGACCCAGAAAGGTCCAGCCCAGATGCAGTGCGGAGACCCAGGGCCAGGACGTAGACAGGACCCTGTCCCTCACCCTTCCCACGCACCTTCCCACACATACATGCAGCCCCCCAATCCTCTATCTCAGCGGCCCCTCCCTACAAAAACGCCTCTGCGTAGATGAGGGTGCCCTCATTAAAGCATGAGTTAAACATTGAAACGTTGCTCTCCTTTATAATTCAAGGACATCTGCAAGGGGAGACACCTTCAGCTCCCAGCACCTCAGAATTAAGGAGGGGATTGGAGCCTTTTCCCAGGAGCTCACGTGGAGGCTGGCCCCTTCCAGAGCCCGGAAACCCCGCCCATGGGTGTGGGCACGAGCACGCAAACACGCGGACGCTCGCTCGCGCACGCGCACCTTGTGGTGCCGCAGCAGGAATGGCAGCAGCATGAGCATCCCCCCGTCGTGCACGATCCACCAGACGTCGATGCTGCCCTCCGAGAAGCGCTCCGGGTTACCAGGAAACATGGAAACGTTCTTGGTGACCAGCAGGGCCAGGTGACCGGCCGTGGTTTCCCGGACCAGCTCTGGAGGAGACCAGAGAGATGGCCAGAAGGTAAAACAGTGACCCTGGTCCCCTTCTGGCACCCAGCACCCCACCCCATCCCGCCTTGGCCTTGGGCTGAGGAGTCAGGAAACCCCCACTTACCTGGGCCTCATCGCTTGTTTGAATTTGGGGAAGCCTCTCTGGGCCTCCGTTTCCCCACCGTTCAAGTGTTGATAACAACACCTGCCCTTTCTGATTAAGAACTCGACCACGCAGGGCTCACTTAATCCTCCCAACCGCCTTCTAACTAGGATCTACCGATAAAGCCGCCTCGGGGTTTACCAGCTGCGCGACCTTAATCTCTCTGCGCCTGTTTCACACCAATAAAATGGAGACAGCAATGCCTAGCCCTCACGGGCCTGCTGAGAGAATGAGAGAAAGCCTCCACTTGCCTGACACACAGAACACAGTCTGTAAGTGTTAGCTATTTTATTACTTAGTACCCACGACTACCAAGGCATCTGATGCTCAGAGAGGGTGAGGCACTTGTGAACAGTCACACAGCGAGGAAGGGCCAGAGGGGAGATGCAGACCCGGGCCTCAGCGACTTCAAAGCTGTAGCTCTTCCCGCTCCCTGCACTGTCTTCCTCCCAGGGTTGTGAACCCTGCTGGAGCCAAGACTGTCTCCTCCACACCTGAGTCCCCGGGCTCCCCGCACAGTGCCTGGCACATGGGAGTCTTTGAACGCCATCACCTGCATATGCCGACTCCATACCTGTTACGCCTGGGAAATGGTCCCCAGGCCCAAAGAAGGAAAACGCCCCCCACCCAGCCCTCTACCACCCCGAGCCCACAGCTTTACCAATGAAGTTCCTCCACGTCTGATGGTCTTCCTTCTGCCGCCAGTTCCGGGGCCAGCCAACGAGCACGGTGTTGTGCTGCAGCCCCCCGAGGCCCCCGGACTGAATCAGGTGGGACACGCCATCTCGCAGGTTAGAGGAGATCACTACCTGGCAGAAGCCCTTCACCTTCTCTGCCTCCATCAGGCGCCGGATGGACTGCGGGCAGGGGAGGGCTCAGAAAAGGACCAGCCTCAGGCCTCCCTAGCCCTTCCCAGCCCCTTGCAGCCTCCCTAGTCCCCATCTCTCCCCGCCATCAGCCCCCCCATTCCTGAAGCTCAGCTCTGATCATGTCGGCCTCTGGCACCCCATCACCTATGGCCACGGTTCCTCGCTGCTCAGTCAGAGCTCTTCATGTTGGGACACCACGCTTCCCACCGCCCTGCCGTTGCTCACACAGTCCCCCTGCAAGCTCTCACCCACCACCCAGAGCCCCTCCCCAGCCGACTCCGTTGTCCATGACACCCTGCCTGGCCCAGCTCAACCATCACCTTCCTCAGACACCACCCGTCCACCCAAACTACGATGAAACTGGGCCCCTCTGCATAGCCAGACAATTTGGTTTTAACAGTTTTTAAAAGTTAGCATGACGGTAAGCCTTTAAAACGCACATTCAATCTGCATGATGAGGGAAGTGTTCTTATTACACTCATTTTATAAGTAAGGAAATTGAGGCTCAGAGAAATTAAGACTTGGTTCAGGCCATACAGATAATGGATGTTACTGTAGAGGTTCAAGTCCAGGGGTCTGACTCCATCCTTCACACTCTTAACCAAGCCTCTGATGTCAAACAGAAAGGGCTCCTGGGCTTCCCTGGTGGCGCAGTGGTTGAGAATGCCCCTGCCAATGCAGGGGACACGGGTTCGAGCCCTGGTCCGGGAAGACCCCACATGCTGCGGAGCAACTAAGCCCGTGCACCACAGCTACTGAGCCTGCGCGTCTGGAGCCTGTGCTCCGCAACAAGAGAGGCCGCCACAGTGAGAGGCCCGCGCACCGCAATGAAGAGTGGTCCCCGCTTGCCACAACTGGAGAAAGCCCTCGCACAGAAACGAAGCCCCAACACAGCCAAAAATAAATAAATTAATTAAAAAGAAAAATCTTTAAAAAAAAAAAAAGGAAGTGTTCTTATTACACTCATTTTATAAGTAAGGAAATTGAGGCTCAGAGAAATTAAGACTTGGTTCAGGCCATACAGATAATGGATGTTACTGTAGAGGTTCAAGTCCAGGGGTCTGACTCCATCCTTCACACTCTTAACCAAGCCTCTGATGTCAAACAGAAAGGGCTCCTGGGCTTCCCTGGTGGCGCAGTGGTTAAGAATCCCCCTGCCAATGCAGGGAACATGGGTTCAAGCCCTGGTCCGGGAAGATCCCACATGGCGCGGAGCAACTAAACCCTTGCACCACAACTACTGAGCCTGCGCTCTAGAGCCCATGAGCCGTAACTACTGAGCCCACGTGCCACAACTACTGAAGCCCGTGCGCCTGGAGCCCGTGCTCCGCAACAAGAGAAGCCACCGCAATGAGAAGCCCACACACCGCAACGAAGAGTAGCCCCCGCTCGCCGCAACCAGAGAAAGCCCGCGCACAGCAACAAAGACCCAATGCAGCCAAAAATAAAAAAGAGAGGAAAAAAAAAGGGCTCCTATTTCTATCTCTGCCCCCGCCTGTTTAATTCAGCATGCAGTGGCTGAGAATGCACTGTGCACCGGGCCAGGCCCCAGGGGAGATGGAGAGGCACAAGACCAAACCCCGGCCCTCAAGCTGGTCACAGGCTGGTGGGGAAGATAGAACATACACAGAAGGCTCTCAAGCCCACCTGAGGTTGACAGGTGCTACGTTAGAGTTAATAACTGCAGAGCAACCTGGGGCAAATCACCTCCCTCTATGAGCCTCAGATTTCTCATCAGTCAAATGGGCATCGTGACAGCTACCTCGTCCAGGAAGAGGGTGGATGACATAACATGATGTGAGTAGAGCTTAGTATATACAGCCTGAGAGATCCTAAACACTCAGCACATTCTGTTGCTCTGCAGTTATTCAGTCTAACCTCAGACGGGTTTGAGAGCCTTCTGTGTATGTTCTCTCTTCCCCACCAGCCTGTGACCACCTTGAGGGCTGAGATTTGGTCATCTACCTCTCCACGTCCCCCGGGGCCTAGCCTGGTGCCTGGTACACAGCACATTTGCAGCCACTGCATGTTGAATTAAACGGCCCAGTGGAGGCCTCCAGCCCTGGGCCCTGACGGATCAGTGTGAACGGCCCAGTGAGGCAGAGACAGCAACTGTCTCAAGCCCCACCTCATCTCACCTCCCTCAGGCCCCCTTTCCTCTCTCCACTTGTAGCCGTGGCCCCGAGGGGAGAGAGACTGAATCGCAGACAGAACCCACTTCCTCTGTCACCCACCAGACACCTGTTAATGACGCTTAATGCAGAGCCCAGCTGCCCCAGCCCACACTGGCTGTGTACACTGTTCTGTGGACATGGACCAGGGGATGGGAACAAGAGCAGGTGACCCAGAGTAGGGACCCGGGTTCAAACCCTGACTATGCTTCCAGCCACCTTTGTGACTTCCAGCAAGCTGCTTTCCCTCTCTAGGCCTCTGTTTCTCCCTGGGCCAAACAGGGATATTCACCCTGCCAACTCCACTTGGTGTGGGGACCAGAAGAGTCCACCTATGTGAAAACGCTTTAAAAGATTTATGCTTCGGCAGGTGGAGTAGGGGTCTAGCAGTTCTAATGTGAGTGTCCGTTTTCTGTCCTTAAACAAATGACCTGACTTCTCTAAGCCTCAGTTTCCTTATCCATAAAATGGGCACTTCCAGCTCTGATCATCTTTGGTTCTGCAAGTTGGATTCTAAGGAACTCACTTGCTGAGCCCTTGGACTCCTCTTCTAAGGAAGAGGACAGAAAAGCCTGAGCCCCAGCTGATGGCAAAGGTGATAGGAGGGAAAGTGGAAAGGAGCAAGGACTGTCTTCCTGAGTGCTGCATCCTTCCGCCCTCCCCACCAGGGCCTCTACTTACCTCCTCTGCCCGCTGGGCCTGGGGATGGTTGTCCAGAAAGGTGCCCTCAAGGACAGAGCCCACAATGGTCAGGCCCTTCCCTGCCTTGAGCTGGGAGGTCAGCGAGAGCAGCTGTGGATGTACCACGTTCTGGTCTTGGTCCACACGTACCAACACCAGCAGCTGTGGCCTGAAGAGGGTGCGAGGTCACGTGATCCATCCACCACCCACCCAAGCGCCATCAACCCATACACCCATACACCACACAGTGGTGAGTTCACTAACCACCCGACCTCCTACTCCCATCCACCTACACATCCATCCATCCATTTCCTTGAGTATCAAGCCATCCAACCATCTCCCACACATCTATGCATCTACCTCACTCACCCATGTATCCATCCACCCCCCACCCATTCTATCCTTCAGTTATCCACTCACATCCATGTTAATCGACCTACACATCCTTCCACCACCATCCATTCACACATTCACCTATTCACCCAACCACCCTCCCATACATATACACATTCAGCCATCTATCCATTGATTTATCTGTTCATTTCCTTATTCATTTAGCCACTGCAGCCAGCCAGCCACCCATCAATTTAATAGCATTCTCTAAACACCTACTCTGGGCTAGACCCTGTGCTAAGCATTTGAGGATTCACAGACAAATTATGCAAAGCCCCGGTCTCTGGAAGCCCAGTTTAGTAGACATCAGCAAGGACAAGCCAACGATGTCCTAGGCATAGTTCAGAGTTCCAGGCCTTACTCTTAGCAAAACGAACCTGAGGGAGAAGAAGGAGGGGTTGGCCTTGCAGAGCAATCAGTTAGAAAGCACCCTGGGGGGCTTCCCTGGGGGCTCAGTGGTTGAGAATATGCCCGCCAATGCAGGGGACACGGGTTCGAGCCCTGGTCTGGGAAGATCCCACATGCCGCGGAGCAACTGGGCCCGTGCACCACAATTACTGAGCCTGCGCAGCTGGAGCCCGTGCTCCGCAACAAGAGAGGCCGCGATAGTGAGAGGCCTGCGCACCGCGATGAAGAGTGGCCCCCACTCGCCGCAACTGGAGAAAGCCCTCGCACAGAAACGAAGACCCAACACAGCCAAAAATAAATAAATTAATTAATTTTAAAAAAAAAAAGCACCCTGGGCTGAGAGGCAGGAGGTGAAGATTCTGGGTCCAGTTCTGCCTTCCATGACCCCTGAGACCTTCTCTAGGCCCTAACTGTCACGTAAATAAAATGGAGATTGTTATTAATCTAGAGATTTCTAAGAGGCCCTATAACTCTCAACGTGGATGATTCACCTCTCCCAGAGCAAACGCTACATGATACTACGTTTACCTGTCTGTGCGCATGCCTTGTCCCCGGAACTGTGAGCTCATTACATCCCCAGAGACAGGAAGGGGGCAGGGCAGAGATCACGCGTTCATATATTTTTTCTAATGCATGATGGAATGAGTGGATGGATGGATAGATGGTCAGGAGACGGGCATGGCGGGTGGGGTTTCAGAGAACAGATATCTGGAACTCAGCTCAGCCTCGGTGTTGTAGGTGGGAAGGGTTCAGACAAGGCTGAACACCACTCAGCAACCCCAAAACAAAGCAAGCGGGGTGGGTTAGGCCCTGCTCCCCACCTCTCCCCCCGCTGAGCCCTCACGCTTGTGCCTCCACCACTGACCTCCAGTTCTTCGTGTGCGGGGGCCCTTCCTCTAGGCGCAACAGGGCGTAGCGCGCAGCACTGAGAGACAGGCCTCGGATCCCATCGCCCCACTCCTTCTCCGCCCTGGGGCCGGGAAGGGGGATCGCAAGAGGCAGAAAGCCAAGGAGTGTCAGGGAGAGCCGTCCACCCTGAAGTGGCCACCCCAGCGCAGAGCCGTCTATCTTAGGCTCAGAAAGGAGGTCGCTCCTGCCACCTCCATTTCTCAAAGCTTCAGCCCCTCCCTCTGCTCCTGTTCCGTCTCTCCCCATCCCACCCCATCACCCTTGGCCCTCCACTCTAGTGCCATCTTCTCCCACTCCCTGCCTCATCCCCCCTACTGCCCCACCCCCGAGCACTCATCACCCCTCTCTCTCCCCTCCTCACCTCCTCCCGCCCCTCAATCTCACCCAGCCCTCCCCACTTCCCCGCGCTTACCCACGGTACTCGATATACTTGTAGATGAGCCCAGCAATGAGCATGGCCACCAAGGCATAATACCAGGAGCAGATGAACATGAGGGCCAGGCAGAGGCTCATGCCCAGGAACGAGAGTGTCCTGGACAGGGGGAGGGACAGCCGGCCTCTGAGCCCTGGTGGAGCTGTCCCTGGTGCCCGGGCTCAGACAGCAAGAGTTAGATGGGGCGGGGCATGGGCAAGACCTGGGAGGCTACAGCCAGGTCTAGGGGAAATCACACCATCATCTCCATGAGCGCCACGGGGACATGGGGCCTTCTGGATGAATGAGCAGCCACAGACAGGGCACCTCCCCTTGCCCCACCCAACTCCTAAGTCACCACACTGCCCTGTCCCAATACCTTAGACCCTGCCAGACCGCCCTGTCAGGGAGGTTCTGAGGCAGGAGTGTCTGGGGAAAGCTGGAGGTAAGATCTCCCAGGAGGAATGTGACCCCAGGGAAGAGGTGACTGGCACAGCAGTAGCACTGACACGGGAGGCAGGCAGCCTGGGTTCTGGGCCAGGTGTGCCATAGTCTTGCTGGGTGGCCTTAGGCCACCTTTCCCTATTGGAGCCTCCGTTTCCTTTTGGTAGAACAAGCATGATCATTCCTGCCCTGTCTGCCCCACAGGCCTATTGTGAAGATAAAGAGCCATCAAGGAAAACGATCAGAAGTCCAGCCCCACATAAGGAGCATCTTCCGTGCACCAAGCAGTGTAATGCTTACAAGGGCCTATGAGGTAGGTGCAGTTATTGTCCCATTTCACAGTTGAGGAAACTGAGGTTTCCTTGTCAAGACTGGAAGGTGCTGCACACTATTGACAGGAGAGGAATTCTAGCTGAGACTGTTTATACAGTGTCATGTTATTACAAGGAGACCTTCTCCGGGACTTTTCTCATGCTAGTTGTGAAAAGTGGAGTTTGGGATCCTTAGACCTGGAGGGGATGGGCTGGGGTGAGGGGGAGATGAGAGGACGGTCCTCTGGGGCAGGGATGGGGAACGGGCACCCACCAGTGGTAATAGCGAAAGCGTGGCCGCCAGTTGGGCGTCCTCAGCAGCGTCTGTACCGCACAGGCCAGGTTCACAAACATGTAGCACATCAGAAAGAACCTAGAACACAGAAAGGTCCCAGGAGAGACAGAGCTGCAAGGGGAGACAGAGACAGAAGCACAGGGAGAGAAAGGAAAGGGAGAAAGAAACTGGGGAGATGGCCGAGTCATGTTCTGGGGCTTAGGAAGAGGTTCAAAGGCCAAATCCCCTTACAACATGCCCTGATGCATGTGGGGATGAATCTCCGTATAACAAAGGACAGGTTTCTACGACAGTGGGGTTGTTAAAGTGTTTGGGTGGGCTGTCCAGGGTCACAGCTGAAGGATCCAGGTAGAGAGACCCCCAGAGCTGATGGGGAGGGCAAGAGGCCAGCACGCACATAGAGAGGATGGGGGCGACCTCGTCCAGGGATGCAATGAGGATGCCAATCTCGCAGATGCAGGCGGTGAGAAGCAAGGCCCACGTTGGCTCTCCGTTGGCTTTGCCGTGGCCGAAAACCTGGGGACAGAGCAACCATCACAGGGGCCTGAGCCCTTAAGGACTTCTTGTCTCTCTCGTCCAGTCTTGGAGACCAGTACGGCAGAGGCAGGGAGAGGATGCTGTATTTCTCATCCTTTAAATGTACCCAAGGGGATACCAGGTTTTTGCTGTATCTTGCCCACTCTGACATTGGTACCCCAGTGCAGTGCAGTTCAAATGATCCCTGAAGGGGAACAGGATGGGACACATGGAAGAGGAGCTGCAGGGGGCCAGCAAGCAGCCATGACTGAGTTCACCATAAATCTTTTTTTTTTTTAAGTACCACAGAGAGCACCTTTCTCTTACTTGCCCTTTGGCTGCCTCCCTGAGTCCCCACCCAATCACGAGGCCAAAGGAGGACCATTCATTTTTCCCCTAAGCGCAGACAACCCTGCCCAAAGACATGGCCCTGATGTTGGGCCCAAAGGCACACCCATTCTTCTTAGTGGTGGCACAGAGCAGCAGGGCCCAGAAGGCAGGTCAAGGCTTGCCATGGCCCCTGCTCCCTGGGTAGCCGCCCTGGGCAGGGGCCTGGCTAGCTGGCGTAGGGGGTGGACTGTTGTCCCCACACCCTGCCCCTGCCACTGACCTGCAGGAAGGGTACTATGCCATCGCGAGAGATGGCCTGCAGCAGGCGTGGAGCCCCCGTGAGGCTCTGCAGCCCAGCGCCGCAGGTGGAGAAGAAGGATCCGATGACAATAACCCAGGGGGACGGCCAGGCCAGGGTGCCCACCACCAGGTTGCCATTCACAGCTTCGCCAAACCTGAAATGAAGCAGCAAAGGGACAAGAGATGCTGGGTGAGCACCACCACCTGGATCTCCAAGGTCTCCCACACAAACTGCGGGACCAACCGTATGTCCACTATAAGGCTAGGCTGTGCGGGGGAGAAGGGACAGACAGAGCCCCTGATGACCTGGGCACTTTCTGTCTGTGTGACCTTGGGCAAGACATTCAACCTCTCTGTGCCTCAGTTTCTTCAGCTGTAAAGTGAGGATCATTATAAACCTGTCTCATACAGTTGGTGGGAGGAATACGGAGATAACATATGTAAAATACCTGGCACGGTGCCTGCTATGTGGTACTAATAGTGACGCTATTTTTCTTTTTTTTCTTTTTTTTTTTTGCGGTCCGCGGGCCTCTCACTATTGTGGCCCCTCCCACTGCGGAGCACAGGCTCCGGACGCGCAGGCCCAGCGGCCATGGCTCACGGGCCCAGCCGCTCCGCAGCATGTGGGATCTTCCCGGACTGGGGCACGAACCCGTGTCCCCTGCATCGGCAGGCGGACTCCCAACCACTGCGACACCAGGGAAGCCTCTTTTTTCTTTTTTTAATGATTGCTTAAAATATGGGTTGGCAAATAACAGCCCTTTGGGCTGGCTTCCTCTTTTTTTTTTGGTACGTGGGCTTCTCACTGTTGTGGCCTCTCCCGTTGTGGAGCACAGGCTCCGGACGCGCAGGCCCAGCGGCCATGGCTCACGGACCCAGCCGCTCCGCAGCATATAGGATCCTCCCGGACCGGGGCACGAACCCGTGTCCCCTGCATCGGCAGGCGGACTCTCAACCACTGCGCCACCAGGGAGGCCCGCTATTTTTTTTTTATTGAGGTATAGTTGATATTCAAGATTCTGTAAGTTTCAGGTGCACAACATGGTGATTCACAATTTTTAAAAGTTGTACTCCATTTATAGTTATTATAAAATATTTGCTGTATTCCATGTGCTGAACAATATATCCTTGTAGCTTATTTATTTTGTACGTAGTAGTTTCTACCTTTTAATCCCCTACCCTTATCTCGCCCCTCCCCCCAACAGTGATCCTAGTACGAGGTCAATTGTGTAATACTATGTCATCCTGGGCAGATATCTCAAACTATTAGAACCTCAGTGTCTCCATCTGAGAAATGGGGGTTCTGGCCTCATCATGTAGTGATGGTTTGTGGTGTGAGGATCAAGAAAAGGATTTTCTAACAACGACACTGTCTTCAAATGGAAGATATGCTGCCTCAGTAGGTAGAGAGAGCCCCGTCCCTGCAGTGTGCAAGCAAACGTGCACTCAGATGAAAGATTATGCTGAATGACCTGCCGAATCCCTTGCAGTCTTGTGGGAGGTCTACGATGAAATGAAATGAAATTAGATAAATGGAGGTTAAGTTGCCCTAAAAGCTAATAGGTGTAATATATGCAAATGGCCCATTTGGCCAGGTCACCTCCCTACTTAAAATCCTCCAGGGTTTCCCCCATTTTTTATAAAATAAAGCTCCAGTTTCCTGGTGCCAAAACCCAGGCCTCCAGGACTGGCCCTAGCCTAGGTCTCCAGCCTCATGTCCCCACTTCCTGGAAGCCAGAATGGTGCCTCGGAAACTGACTTCTGTGACAGGACCTCCTGTTTCACCCCGCTGGTTGTGTATGCACACACCCTCCAGAGGTGTGTGCTCCAGAAGCCCTGAATGCTTACAGCTACTTGTACCCCTACATGCGCGCGCACACACACACACGGCTCTTGGTCCCCTCTACCTTTGTCCGTGCTGTTCCCACTGCCTGGAGTGCCCTTCCCCCTCCTACTTTCCTAGGTAGTCTCTACCACTCAGCACGTAAAGTGGGAAGGAGAGATGAGAAGGCGTGTATAAGGCACTTCCACAGCATCTCCTCTTCCCCGACCCTCTGGGACTGGATCGCAGCCTCCATAACCCCCAGGCTTTGTTTTATCACCACCCCTACTGCTCTGCATTTCAAGTCTGCTGACAAGTATGGTGACCAGCTCCAAAGAGCTCCTTCAGAGCAAAAATCATTAGTTATTTATCTTTGTTATTTATCCCTGCCCCCAGAACCCTGGACAGTAACTAACACATAGACATCCAGGAAATAGTAAATGAATTAGTAGATTTTAAAGAAAAAGGAAAGGAAAGTATCATTATCTTAAAGGAAATCAGACACCACTCATGCTTCTTGAGTTGGAGTGACAAGAGAAAGGTGAATTATAAGAAAGTGAGTAGACAAGCAAGCCCTGTGGCCTCCCTCCCACAAGGCCCCTTGCCCAGGTTTCAACTACCCTGCCAGGCCTGTTTCCCAGAACCCGGCCCTCCATGCCCACCCCACCCCCCAGAACAGGATCCTCCCTGATCCCCTTACTTACTTGTCCCGAAGGACGACCCCCTCGATGCAGGCCCCAAACAGAACAACGGAGCTGATGTCTGCAGCAGAGATGAAGGAGAATCCCCAGGGTGGCGCGCCCCTTCCTCCCCACCCCTCCTGAGCCAGCCAGGTGAGGCAGCGGCTTCAGAAGCCCTCCGTCTAGCCCTCCACGCCCACGGTGGTCCCAGCCCAGCAGTGAAGGATACAGACAGCGGAGGTGGTGGCGATGGCCAGGATGGTGCCAGTGGGAATTGACTTCTGGGCATCCCGCAGGTCCCCAGAGCGGTTAGAACCAGCCATGATCCCTGTGAACAGAGGAGCAGCTAGGACAGGAGCCACAGGAGACCAGACAGACTGAGAAGAAAGGACATCAGCCTCAGAGTCAGGAAGCCGGGGATCTAGTCCTGGTCCACTGACTCCCATGAGAACTTGGGCATGTTACTTGGCTCCTCCGGGCCTTAATTCCCTCACCTGTCTGTCCAGTGGGGACTGAATTGTTGGCTCCTGCCTATGTAATGGGGCTGTTGGACTCAGAAATTGCCCACATCATGACTGACTCTCTCCCTACCCATCCACTCCCAGCCAGAGTCCTCCCTTTCTGAGCCCCCCCCTTCACCTGTGACTGACGGGAAGTAGATGCCAACCAGCAGGGTGAAGTAGGAGGTCATATCGCTGAAGACGTAGGGATGGTCCATGTCGACAGGGGCACCATCTGCCAGGCCCATCGAGGGCATCCCACGCCTTTCCACAATCACCCCCTTGGTCAGGTAGGAGCTCCAGAGGTTCTCTGTGGGAGAGACAGGATGCTCAAGGAGAAGACCAGACGTCAGGGTGCCAGAGCTCTGGGGCCAGGAGGTGGGGTGGGCAGAAAGAAGGGTCAAGGTCAACCACCTCTCACTCCCCCTGGACCTTATTTCCACCAACATTTCCTAAGCTCCCGTTTTGGGCCAGGTCATGTGCAGGGGCTTTGCACATGAATCAGATCTAGTCCTTGCCCTCAAATGGTCCAGTCTACTGGGGGACATAGACACACACATCTCAGACTGATTCAGTGTGTCCCAAACTGATCTCACCACCCACTCACTCCAAATGGCTCCTTTCCTATATCCCTTATTTTGGTAAATGGCACTATACCGTCAACTCAGACAGCTTGACATTGCCCTCAACTGCTCCCTTTCCCCATCTCCGTTTCAAAACCATCTCCACCTCCTGTCCCTTATTCCTCCTAAATATTTCTCAAATAGGCCCCTTCTCTCCTTTCCAGGGTTCCTCCACTTCTGCACTGAATGTCAAGTTTAGTGATAATTGCGATGAGAACAGGCAATTCCTGTGCGGAGGGCTGTCCTGTAGCACTGTACGTGTGTAGCAACATTCCTGGCCTCAGCCACCAGGTGCCAGTAATAACCCTTCAGTCGTGATGACCCAAAACGTCTCCAGACGTTGCCACTTGTCTCCTGGGGGGCAAAACACAGCCCTGGTGGAGAGCCACTGTGCCATTCCCACGGCTGTCACTCCATCACTCCAGGTAAGAAAACCACCATCTGTCACCTGGACTCAGCATCAGCCTCCTCCTAGACTCCCTGACTCGGTTCCCTCTCTGCTTTTAGCCCATCCACGTTAGCAGCCAGAGTGAACCTTCACAAGCAACAAGCTGACCCCGTCCGTCCCTTTACTCAGAACCCTTTGGTGGCTCCTCGTTGCCCTCACAATACTGTCCAGACTCTTCAACATGGCTTCCAGGGCTGACCGCAGTCAGGCTCACGCCAGCCTCTCCAACATCATTTCTTGATTGCCCCTCCTTCCTTTGTACGTTATGCCCCAGTCATACCAAATTACCTGTGGTTGGAAGGACACAATATGCTCCTCTGTGTCTGCATGCTTCTAGGCAAGCTGTTCTTCTGCCTGTAATTCCCTTATTCCCTTTGTATAACTGAAAATTTCTTATTTGTCCTTCAAAACCCTTCTCAGATGAGTCCAGGAAGCCTTGTCTCACCACCTTATACACATGACCACTCCCTCCCTTGGGAGGTCTCTGTTCATTGAATGCACACCTACACATGTCCTAATGTATTTGCTATTACATCTGTCTCTGCTATTAGACTCCTTGAGGCCAAGAACTGTGACTTATTTATGTTGTGCTCCTGGTGCTCAGTGCAGTGCCAGGCAGTTAGCAGGTACCTGGTGAATACTTGTTAAGCTGATGACTTTCTTTCCCACTAGGTGGTAAGGTAGGCAAAGGCTCCCTTTCATCTCTACCTCTCTGTGATCCCAAGGATAGAACATGGCCCAGAGTAGGTGCTCAATTAAAACTGATCGCATTTAACTGAATCCCGAGGAGTCCCTTAATCCTGTTTAAGCCACAATCCCTGCAGCATTCCCTGGACACCAGACCTCTTCCCTCCCTCAGACCTTTGATGAGGCCACTGGCAGCGCCAGGAATGCCCTGGATCTCCGTGACGTTGTTTCGGGTGAAGTACTCGTCACAGGTGGCGTTGAGGAATCGGGAGGAGCAGAAAAGGCCCCAGAGCCGTGTGGTCACCGTCTCATTTCCTTCCCAAGCCAGCTTGGCACAGACATCAAAGCCATGGCGAGACAGTGTGCGGTTCCCCAGGAGGCAGATCCTAGGGAGAGAAACAAGGGAGGAGGATGGTGAGCGACGTAACTTTGCCCTGGCTTCCCAGTAGAACCGCCGTGGGAGCACGAAAAACATAGATGCCAGGGCCCCATATCCAGAGATTCTGATTTAATTGGGATGGAGCCCAGGATCTGTGTTTTTTCAAAGCTCCCCACAAGTGATTCTTTTCTTTCCCCCAGGCCCAGGCAGTGAAAGCGCCAGGGTCCTAATCCCTGGACCGCCAGGGAGTTCCCTCCCCCCAGGTGATTCTAATAAGCAGCCACGGCAGAGAACCACTGCTTCTGGGCGATGCTGTTTCAGCACCGTGGACAGCAGTCTCCGTGTGCCGTTCTTCTGGGCAGTGGGATGTAGGGGAATGTGCCCTAGGGAGAGAGGCGGAACCAACAGGGATCTGAGCCCCGATACCCTCTCTTCTATGTCCTCTCCCATGATAGAGAAGGTGTTTAATACTAAGAGGTTGTCACATTCCAGAAGGTTGTCTCCACCCAAGAAAGGTTCCCTAACACAGACCAGTCTTCCCTTTAGAAATTGTTCCACTTGGCTCTTCCTAAGTCCACCTCACCAGCAAGCCATTGACCCTCACATGGAAAACGGTGCACACCTCCAAAAAATGTTAGCCCGTCCTAAAGAGATTTCCCTTAAACCAGGAGAGGTTTTCCCTCCCAAGGGAGTTTATTGTAAATCCACAGCCACTCTGATTCTGAGAGATGGGGGCAGGGGGGTTGGCAGAGACTAGTGTGAAGACCATGAAACCAGTCCAGGGAGGAGGAGGAGGATGCCTGAGGCTTAGGGCAGCAGCACTTACGGGAAGTTGGGTGGGTCAAAGGCAGATTTGATGACCCCGGCATAGATGGCCAGGATGGAGAGGATGACACAACCCAGGAAGACAAGGGCAAACTTGTTGACATACTTGACGCCCACAAATACCACGGTGGCCATGCAGGTGAGCACACAGGTGCCATACACACGCATATTGTTCAGCATGGCTGCTGCTTCCCCGCTGGCATCTTCTGCCTTAAAAATGGCCATAGCTGGGAAGAGGTAAGCCTGTGGGAAAGGGGTGAGGAGGTCAAGTAAGTAACCCAGTGAGAAACAACTAAGAATCACCCCAAGGAAAAAACCTGAGGTGCAGGCAGGGCTTTGGAGAAAAGATACGCATCACAGCATATTTACAGTAGTACAAGACTGGAAATGACATCCAATGATAGGGGAATAGTTAAGGAAATCATGGTCTATCCTGCAAGGACTATTATACAGTCATTAAAAGATTGTATTGCAGAAATGTTGGGAGCAATTATTAAGTTCTATTATTTTGTTATCAAGTATAGTTCTTAATGATTATTTATTGTTTTTTTATTATTTCAATAAGAAAGGCAGGTATAAATTAGACATTCATCCCTAGAGGATTGGGTAAAAAAATCATGATATTTCCAAATAGACTATGTAGCTGTTAAAAAGGACAATATAGATTTATATGAACTGACTCAAAAAGCTATCCATGTTATATTAGGTAAAAACAATCAATGTTTAAAAAGAATGTGTCTTATCTCATTTTTGTAAATATATATGTGTACTTACATGTGACTATATACACACATATGTGTATATGTATATGTCTGTCTGTGTGTAGATACATCAAAATGTTAACAGTCGTTTCCCCTGAATGGTAAAAATGTGAATAATCTTTATTCTTTTTGCACATCTGTATTTTCCATAATTTCTATACTAAATATTAATATATTTATATTCTTACAAAAGTTATTTTCACTTGTGATATTTGCAAAGAGAGTTTTGCATTATTAGAGAAATCTATAGAGTTATATTTTCTAAAGACAGAATACAATATCACAAAGAAAAACAAAAACTAGAAGGATACACCAAAATGATAATGATGATTTGCTTTAGGAGATTGTTATTTCCTTTTTTACATTCTTTGATTTTTTTTTTCCAATTTTATGCAATGGGTAGAATTGCTTTTATAATAGTTTTTTGATTTTGTAAAAGCCATAGAGGTCTATTATTCTTCTCTCATAATTTGGCTTTTTGGGTCCTTTATTCCCCATCTATCCTCCCTGCTCCTGGACTCCTCCATTCCATCCCAAACCCAGAAGCTGCAACATCTATTAGTTCTAGTTCTCTGAAGCCGAGTGGTTGGGTGGACAAGCATGGGCTTCAGGGTCAGAAAGACACAGGTTCATATCCCTTCCATACATCCCTTAAACTCTCTAAGCCTTGCTTCCCTCATCCATAAAATGGGGACATCTTCTAACTAATGCAAGTGTTGTGAGGATAAAATAAAATGATACATTGAAGGCCACGGGGCCTGGGTAGAGTAGGGCTTTGGGAAATAAATGTCAGCCCCACTTTCTATGTACCAAGGAACCCTCTTCAGCTCCCACCTCACCTCCTCCTGCAGGGGCAGGAAGAACCGAGACCAAAGTCAGCAGCCATCCACTTCGAACTCTGCCCAGGGACCTGACTTCTCATCAGTCACTGCTTCTAACAGAGCTCTTCCTCAGCTCCCTCTTCTTCTCTGCAATCCGCTAGCCATCAGCCCTCTACCACTAACATTCACAGAGTGCTTAGCACTGTCCCTGGCACACAGTAGGCAGTCATTGTGTGACATGACTTATTATTTCTTATTTCATGATTTTACGCTTCCCGACCCACCTCTGCCACTCGGTAGCTGAGTGACCTTGAGCAAGTCATTTCACCTCTCTGAGCTTATCATTTGTAAAATGGGCATCATAATACTTAAACCTCATGAGGATTCAAGCTAATGACTGTAAAGCACTTGGAACTCTGCTGAGAGCACAGTGGGTGCCTGATAAACGACAGCTGTTCAGGTTACATAATTAGTGTATCCTGTCTCCCCAACTAGACTGTGAACTCTTTCCAGACAGACCCATGTCTGATTTCCCTTGGCCTTACTTAGTGACCCGGCCTACAGGAGGCGTCCAGGGAGCATCAGTTAACTGACGGACAGCCTGGGGCCCACACCTCCTCCTTGGCCCCTCTCACCAGCAGGATTTCGATGGTGCCCAGGATGTACATGGCCCCAGCAAACGTAGTGCCCAGGTAGAAGCAGAGGCCCACAGCGCCCCCAAACTCTGGACCCAGAGACCTGGAAATCATGTAGTAGGAGCCGCCAGCTGCAGAAAAAACCCAGTATCAGCAAGAGGTTCGAGGGGCACTGGGCTGCCGCAGGGCATGAGGGAGGATCAGAGACAGTGGTGGGAAGGGGGCTGCTCTGGGCCTCCCAAGCCTTACAAGCTGTAGCCCTAGGACTGAAGGGAGACCCAGCCAGACACTGAGTGGCCTCTATAGCACTAATTCCCATGTTGCTAATTACCCCGCTAAGGAGGTCACGGCTCAGAAAATAGGATGATGGAGAGGAGGGGCTCAGGCAAAGGGAGGAGATCTTGCATTGCCCCATTCAACACCATCAGCACCTCCGTCCCCTCCCCTTCACACGGCTGCCCCCATCTGTCCCATGAAAACGCCGTAACCCAGCCCCCGAATCTGCGGTTTTGCTTCTCTGGGGTCCTGAGGGCACCCAAAGCCCAGGACACTGTCCCTCCTTCCAACTACTCAGGCCTCCCTCCCAACCATCCAGGCCCCTTCCCCTCCAAGAAGCCCCAGTCACATACCAGGCACAACACCATTGGTTGCAATTGCACTCATGGAAATGGCCGTGAGCATCGTCTGTGAGGAGGGAGATCGTCAGAGTGGCGAGTAGGGTGGGGGCCACGCCTTCTACCCCATAAACACCCGCCACACCCACAAGTCCTCTTCCACTGAGCTTGTCCTCGGTCCTGTTCCAACACCTACTCCTGCCAAGTCCTTCTTGTCCAGAAAACCCCTTCTTCACCAAGCACATGAAAGAAAAGCAAGCTATAGCATCAGAGAGCTCTGGAAAGCCCAGCTTGGCCTCTGACCAGCTGTGTGACCGGAGACAAGTCACTTCAGTTCTCTAAGCCTCAGTTTCTTCCTTTATTAAATAGGCAGGTGTACTAGCTTCAGCACTGGCTACTTAGCTTCAGCACTGGCTACTCACGCAGAGGGGGCTCAAGGGTCACGTGTGAGGAAACGTAAATGTCATGAGAAGTAGGTGTTTAGTGAACATGTGATTTTTTTTTAGAGAGGATGGGAATAATTCAGTTACAAAGCTGCTTGGGACCCATAATCCCATTTTTTGTGAGTCAAGACCTACCAAAATGTTACCTACTGTGAGACTGTAGGTGAGTTTTATGTATTAATGTACACCTATCTTTTTCATCAATGAGTCTGCGGTACCTGTGTAATTACAGCCAAGCACACACACACACAGCCAGGTGAAACCTGGTTAATAGCCATCAGGGACTAGCCTGTGAGACGCTGGAGGGACCAGTCAGACCTAATTTACTCTCAAAGATTACACGCAGTGGTTCCTATAAAAAGATCAGGTCTCATGCTTCCTCCTCCTCCCCCTCCCCGCCCAGGTCCCTGCTCAGCCCCAGCTGCCAGGCATCAGGAGAGGGGAGCGTGTCACTCACACAGGAGCAGCAGATGAAGACCATGCAGAAGGACTCCATGATGCCTGCGATGCCCACCACCCAAGTGAGTCTCAAGAAGAGGATGACACCAAAGATGTTCTGCAGGCACGGGAGGTACACGCCCATGAAGGTGCCCATGCGGGGGGCCTGCCAGGGAGGCCAGCGTCAGTTTCTGCGGCCCCCCAATCACTACCAACACCCCAGGCCCACTCCTCCTACCCCGCTCCCTCCATCCCCCACTTTCCTCTTCTCTCCATCCCCGTCCCTTCATCCCTCTTCCCTCTGATTCTCATCTCGCTCCCCTCCTCCCTTCAGGCCTCCATCACCTACCCTTCAGGCCACCCCTCCCTGTCCCCTCCATGTCTATCCCACCTCCCATCCCTTCCCCTCCCTCAGCATCCGCCTCCCATCCCTCTGTCTCCATCATGCATCCCTTCATCTGAATCCATCTTGCCTGCCCCACCCCCTCTCCCCTCCCACCCTCCCTCCTCCCTCAGCCCTTGTTCCCCGAGGCCCTCACCTGCACCGGCTTCTTTTTTCCACCCTCATTGTTTTCTGCCTCTTCGTGCTCCCTACTTCCCTGGGGCAGGTTGGTGTAGTTGGCCAGGCCACTGAGCAGGGAGGACACCATGGGGCTGGTGTCCATCTCCTCCTGTGGAGGGGGGCTCTCAGTGTGGGGAGGCTAGGCCCTGGGTGTGGGGGCGGTGCTAGACGGTAGGAGGCCAAGAGAGATGCGGACCAGGAGGGCAAACCATTGAGGCTGGGATGAGATGAGCAAGGAGGAGGAACAGGCAAGGAGAACAGGGAGGGAGGGGGTTAGGGTACGAAGGGGGAGGTGAGCTGCGGGTGGAGGCCCAGCTCCCCTAGCGACCCACCTCGAACAGGGCCATGTTCTTGCCGTCATACTCCTTCCCCTTCTCTGTGTCGGTGCTGTTGATGAAGGGGCTGCTCTCCTTGGGGTTGCCATCACCTGAGAAGGCGGAGGAGTCAGGGGCCTGGCGCCAGCTGGTTGTGGCCCACATACCTGGACGTCCAGCTGAGTGGCCACTTTAAGTCTCTGAACCTCGGTCTGCACATTGGAAAACTGGAGCTAATACCACCTCCCTTGCAGAATTTTAGTTGACAGCGCATACGAAGGGCCTGGTGCGCTCCCTGGCTCGTACCGGGTATTTAATGAACGTAGAAGTGCTCCCTTCTCTTGGGGGTCCTACTTCATTCACCAGGGCACCCTAGGCTCTCCAGCGTCCCCTCCTTGACCATAACTAGCCCATCCTGGTGTTTGGGGTGGGAGCATGCTCTTTCCTAGGGGGAAGGCAGAGAACACTGCAGCTGAGGCCCCAAGGATACTCCACCTCTTGGAAGAGTGACCCCCTTTGGCATCTCCTGTGTCCCTCATTCATCTTCAGTCAACACGTATTTACTGGATGTCTCCTGTGTGCCAGTGTGGGCATGGGCGTGGGGGAGTAAAACACAGAATAAGACACCATCCCAGCCCTTAGGGAACCCAAAGGCAGGGGAGATAAACCAGCAGCCAGGAATTTCCAACCCAGAGTGATAAGGTCCACGGTAGAATATGAAAGAAGAGCTGTGGTAACACAGGAGAAGCGTTCAGCCCAGGCTGGGAGGTCACGGAAGGCTTCCCAGAGGAAGTGACGTTTCGGCTGAGAACTGAAGGATGAGTAAGAGCTAGACTGGGAGGGAGGCGGGAGGGTGTTCCAGGCAGATAGAACAGCAGAACAGCATGTTCGATGGCCCAGAGGTGAGAGTGAGAGGAATGGGTTAGAGGAGCTGGAGGAAGCTTGACCCGGCAGGAGTCTAAGGAAGGGGTACGGTGGGGTGGGGGGCAAGGATGGGGAGTAGCATGTAAAAAAAATGAGGCTAGGAAGGTAACTCTGGGCCAGGTCCTTAAACGACTAGCCGGCCATGCTAAGGATTTTGGACTTCATCCAGAGGACAATGGGAAGCCATTGAAGAGTTTCAGGCAAAAAAATACCATGAACAGATTTGTGTTTTAGAGCAATTGCTCTGGCCTTTAGATGAAGAATACAGAAGCTAGTTAGGGACTTTCAGAAATCTGGGCAAGGGCCAATGATACCCAGACCAGAAGCAGTGTGGAACAATGAATAGACTCCAGAATAATTGGCACACATTTCTATGCCAGATATTGGAGGATGTGGGAAGGAGGAATCTAGGATAAGGCCTGGTTTCTAGCATGGGTAAATGGGTGGATATGGTGCTATTTAATAAACAGGGGAAAGAAGGAGATTGGGGGTGGGGAAGTTGCTGAATTTGATTGCTGGTGAGGCGCTATAGGACACTCAAGTGAATATGTCCAGAAGCACTTGGATGTACGGATCAGTCTGGGGCCCAGGAGAGAGGCCGGACAGGAGGAAGACATGGGAGTAGCCCATGAAAAGGCGTGTAGGAAGTGTATGAAACTGTGTGCCTGGAGGAGATAACCCAAGAAGAAAGTCTCTAGGGCCTTAAGGAGAGGGTCCTTTCAAAGAGATATAAGGGGCCCTCCACAGACACACTCCCTTGGCTCCAGCCATCACACCTTCTCAGTTTCAGGGCTGAATTCCAGCAGTAGACATGTCTCTGGACTCCGGAGAAATTCTCCAATGACCAAAACAGAAGTGAAGTTGAGGCCCTACATATTCTGAATTTCCTCTCCCCTCATCTCCTGATCCCTCTCTCTTTCCCCATCTCCCCAAATCCTCCCCATCCTCTCCTCCTGGAAACCTTCCTTCATCTCTCAGCCAGGGTCCATCCCCAGAGCATGACCTGCTATAACCAACCTCACCCCGACTCAAAATTGTGGAAGTGATGCTTCACATCCTCTAGGGAAACCCACCACCGTCTCCTGTCACCACCTCCACTTCACTCATCAAGCCAAGAACTTCTGCTCCCAACAGGGGCCTCCACCAGCTCACTCTTCTCCTCACATATGTGGGTTCCTGGGACTCGCAGACCGGTCCTCCCAGTGGGAGCCTGGCATGTAATAGGTGCTCAGGAAAAAGTCTGTGGAGGTGAATTCCCCCAGGCTCCCTTCCTGACCCCCAGCGTCTCAGAAGAGCTGTTTGGGGCCAGAGAAAAGGAGATATAAAAGTGAGGTGGGTCCCTCCTCCTTCTAAGATGCTGGCAAGATGCCTCGTGTTCTCCTGCCACACTATGGTGGTAACTAGAGAGGTTGAAGGGGGATGAGGTGAGAAGAAATTTCTTAATGGTTAAGAAAACAGGCTGGAGCCAAGGAGATTTAGGTTCCAGTCCCAACTTTGGTGGCCGTGTCGACACGTTGGGCAAGTCACTTAAACTAAGCCTCAGTTTCCTACTTTGCAAAGGGATAATAATGGTGTTTAACTCATAGGGCTGTTGTGGGGATTCAGCAAAATAATGCCTGTTGGGCGTGCCTGGCACCTAAGTGTAGCTAGTGCCGTTACTGTTACAATACGATTACTAATAGACGTGGTACCGCGTCCAGCCTGGGCTCCCTATCCCACACGCCTTCCCCAGCAGCAAGCTTTAGGGGCCCTGTCTCCTGTGGGACTGGGTGCCTCGCTCCACAGCGTCCGCTCTTAGGGGCAGGACAGCCAGACACGAGAGCCCCCCATTCCTTTCACAGCCCCTCCCCTCCTCCTTCGTGGGGGCTCGGGACGCGCGCAGGGCGGGAATGGGGGGCGTCCCGGCCCGAGACCCGGCATCTAAGCAGCCCCGCGCCGGTCTCCATGGCGACGGCGCGAGCAGAGAGCGCCGCGCGGGGCAGAGCCGGCCACGCGCCCGCAGCGGCTTATGTAACGTGACGCGCAGCGCGGAGCCAGACTCCCGGCCGGATCCCAGCCCCGAGATGAGGGCAGGGGAGGGGGCGGTTCGTAGGCTTGTCCTGGGTCCCGCCTTTCCACCCGCCGCCTGGGTGGGACGCCAAGCGCCCGGTCTCGTCTGCCAGGGCTGATTTCGTCCCCTCCCTGGAACACCGGTTGAAGGGGAGGGGTGAGCTTCATGAGTTCTCAGAGGAGCAGGACTACGAAGGGGGAACTCGTCCTGATTCCCCAGAGCCGGGAGTCAGGATGATGGGAGAGCGCCGTGCGGCGCGCACGCGAGAGGCAGGGCCAGACTGAGGCTGAGCCCTCTCGGCCCCCGCCCCCGCCCCCTGGGAGCTCTCCGCCAGAATCGGCTTTCAATTAAGCGGCGGCGGCCAGAGCTCCCGGGGAGGAAACAGGCTAGCGGCGCGGGCTAAAGAGCCTCCCCTGGGGGCCTGGGGCCAGGCCTGGGGGAATCCCCAAGCCAGACTGGGGGAGTAGGGGAAGGCGTCAGACCCCAAGAGGAAAGGAGACCTGGGGGCCAGAGACGATATCCTTGTGTCCTTTAGTCCAGAGGAGCCTTCTTACTCTGGTCATTCCCACCTCCCCGAGGTCAGGACCCAGGTCCCCTCCTACATTTCCAAGAACCTAAGTTCAGAGATGCCAGTGGTTCTCGGTCTGGTGGTCCTCCCTCAAGCCCAGTAGGTCCTTAGAGCCGCCTATCATCGTCTCCAGGCACCACTGGGAGGCCTTCTTTCTCTCTCTGGGACCCAAAATGCCAGACCCAGGTCCTGGCCACTCTAGTTCCAGATCCTGGACACTGATATCTAGGGAGAAAGTCTCCCCACGAGCCTGCTACACTCAGAGTCTGGGAAACTTATGGGGAGGGGGTAGAACTGAGGGAGTTGCTAGTTTGACTCCTGCTTCACACACACAGGCCACTTTTCTAGGCCACGTGATATCCCATGGAAATCCCATGGCGCCCAGTATAGACGCCATCCTCAGGGTAGAGAAAGCAGGGACTGGGGGATTGGACCCATACCCCGTGTCTGCGGGAGCAGAGACCCCTCCTCAGAGTGGTGACATCTGAAGGGGATCCCAGGTGGACATGGCCCCCCTTCGTTCCCTAGGAACCGCGACGGGATGCCGGGCCCTGCTGCGGACTCGACTTTGCCAAACCCCCTCCTTCCCGCAGCCTAAGCCCGCTGTGGAGGAGGGCGGCTGCGGATTGAGGTAACCTCAGGGTCACTGTGGAGATGGATGAGTTAGGCAGCCAGTAGTTCCTACCCGTACTCAGCCTCAGGGAGGAAGAAGGGGTGTCAGACAAAGGATCGGGGACCCTGGTGTCCACAGACTTCCCAAGCGGCCCCTTGGCTCTGACTTGGACCCAGGATCCGGAGGACTTCAAGGCCAGGCTGCCAGTCCCTGGAAGACCCTGCTCTTTCAGCCTTGGGCCATCCCTGGGGGAGGTCTGCGGGAGTCTCGGCCCAGAGGGTCAAGCAATGCCCATGGGAGCATTTGAGGCGCTGAGCGCAGACAGCCAGAGCGGGAGGCGCGCTAGTGCGCAAGGGACGCAGCGCCGCTGGAGGGTGGGGGCTGGGGGCGGCTGACAGCCGTGCTGGGTGGCTGAGACCGCGGTGGGGGGGAGGCGGGGGGCCCGAGAGCCCGAGGGGGTGGCTGGCCTCGCAGACCTCGGAGCAGGGAAAGCGCGGAGGAGAGCGGGAGCCGCGAACGGACTCGCTCCAAGCCCCTCGGATCCTAGCGAGTCTCCGCACCCACCGCAGCGCGTCCGCAGTGTCCGCGCCACGGCGCCAGGAATTCGGCCGCTGGGACCCCATTCCCGAAGCCTCACTGGGGAAGCTAGCAGAGCTGACTGGAAAGACTCCCCCCTGCCCCGCCCTTGAAACCACACTGCTATGCCAGGGTACCCAGAGGAAGGGGAAAGGGGGAAGAAAGGAGGGCGATCTTGCTTCCCGTCCCGAACCCACGGGAACGCGAGGGAGAAGGAGATTCCGCAAAGTAGAGCTGAAAATCCCCGGAAGGGGTACGCTTCGGTCTGAGGTCGGACCCCGGGCAGCTTTGGGGGAGGAGGCCCGGACCGCATCAAGTGACCCCTTAAGGAGACACCGCAGCCGGACGGGGGCTGTCATATGGCTCCAATCCCCCCATAGGCACCTTCCCCCCATCTTTCAGCTGGAAGTCTCAGAGCGAGGGACTGCCGCAGACTGCGCCCCCCGCAACCCCCGCGCTCTGCGCCAGGACGCCAGGGTCCCTCCTCGGGAAAAGGAGCCCTCCTCCCTCCCGTCGAGCTACACGTCAGCCCGTTCTAGCTCTTCCAGCCCCTTCCCACCGCCTCCCCCGCTTAGCTACCCCACGTCTGCCCCCGGGCCGCGGGCAATGGCAGCCCCTTGGCCCCCAGCCCTGTCCCCGGGCGCGGCGCATTCCAGCACCTCGTACAGTGCCTGGCGCATTCCAATGGAGCTGGGCTCCAGGCCGCCTTGGGCGCCCACCGCCCCGGTCAATCCCCGCCTCTCCTCTGAAGGAGGCGGCCCCCGCTCTGCCTCTAACCCCAGAGCCGCTTCCTCTCCTCGCCGCCCCCGGACCGCTGCTTACCAGGGTTGGCTCCCCCATCGCCGTCCTCGCAGTCCGTCAGGTTGTTTAGCATGGTGGCGGCGCGGCGCCGGGCCCGGGGATGGCTGCGGCGCCTCACCCGCGCCCCTCTGCCTGCCTCCGCCGCTCTCTCGCTCGCTCTAGCTCTCTCTCGCTCTCCGCTCCACGGAGGAAGAAGCTGCAGTGCCCGCCCGCCCGGCGCACACACACTCGCACACGGACACACGCTCACACCCGCGCGCGCCCCCTCTCAGCGGCGGCGCTGCTCGCCTCATCCCGTATGCAGGAGGCATGAGCCACCGGCGGGGTTTTGCGGGGGGAGCGCGGGAGGGAGAAAGAAGAGGGGACGAGGGGCGGGCAGTGCGCTCTTGGAGGCCCCCTCGCACGAAAACTGGGGGCTTGCGCGGGTGGGATGGAGAGGGTGCTGCGGGGGATGGGGACCTCGCCTCCCTTGAGCAGACGTAGCTCCGCCCGCCCCCCACTCTCCGGCGCAGGCGGGGCCGGCACGTGGGCAGGTGCCATCCCGCGCCCTAAAAATAACGGCAGGGAACTAGGTCGCGGCCGCGGGGAGGCGGCCCCGCAGCGGCTGCCTGGCCGAGGGTCATCCGCCCCCTAGAGGGAAGACGAGGGGGGCTGAGGCGGCAGGGGTAGGGCGCCATGGAATATGGGTCCCTGGAGAGCCTGTCTGCAAAGCTGGGAAGGCCAGCCCCGAAGAACGGTGGAGAACCAGACCCTCTCCCATAATCACCGTTCAAGAGGTTGGAGCTAGGGATGTGTGGAGGCCAGAGCCTTTACCCGAAGCACTGTGCTGCCCCCGTGGGGTTCAGGGTCACTGACTGAACTGTCTGGCTCACCCTGTCTTGAAATGGGAGGCATGCATCTGAGGAGTTGCAGTGAACACTTTACTGTGCTTAGACTGATGGAAGTCTTAGCATCTCACCTCCGAGGCAAATCACTGGAGCGCAAAGACAAGGACCCTCTGACTGTGGAATGACCCTGGGAAGGAGAGGTGGTGAGGAAGAGAGAAGGCAGCAGTGAGGTTTCAGGGAGTGCTGACTCCCCACTGGGGATGGTGCAGCCTTTAGGGAGGGCAGGCGGGTCGGAGGCTGGCCAGGAACAGAGTGGGGGAGGGGAGAATGAGGCCGCCTGTCGTTTGGGACCAGATTTTCTCCTGGGGCGAGAGTGTCTAATCCCCTAATCCAGGATTGCTTTCTGAGGATTCCAGAACTGACATGCTTTCTGTGTTCCTCCCCCTCCCCTCACACCAGTCCCCTAGAAGCTTGATTGTCCTGGGACCCCTCAGCACCCCTAGAATCCAGGCTTGAGCCAGGGGTGGAGAGATCTCAGGAAGCGGCATCAGAGGTTTGGACCCTTTGAGTCCCTGGAAAAACCTAAACATCCAAAGAGGGGAGCAGATCAAGGGGAAATGATTTTCAGACTCACCCAAGCCTCCAACACTAGCCCTCTAAATTCCAGGAGAGTTCCAGGGCTGGAAAGGATCGTGTCAATCATCTTAGCTAATGCACAGCTTTCATTTTACAGGTGAAAAAGCTAAGGCCCAAAGGGTGGGGGAAAGATGACTGCCTGTGGACACTATGCCAGTGAATGGCAGAACTTGGTCTAGAATCCAGTTTCCCTTATTCCAGTTTCGGACTCTTTTCCTCAACATAACCTCTTTTTAAATGGGTCCTGCCTCCAATAGAAGGGACAAGAATGCAGTCATATCCAAACTGCTCAGTGGCCTCTGATCCTTGGCTACTAAGAAAGGAACAGGGACTGGGTGGGAGATGAGCTCTCTCCCTTTTCTTGTGCTCAGACTTCAGACCTGCAGCTGGAGCGGCCTCTCAGCTTGCAATTGGAGGTGGGCCCAGAGACCTTCAAGGATCCTTAAAAAACAAAACAAAACAAAACTGTCCACACGACCAGAGGCCCAGTTCTAGGATGGGAGTTTTCAGGACCATGGACAGGGCCCACTGCTCGGATTCCGTTGTCGCATATTTGTCAGTGGCTTCAGATTGGGTCAACCACAGAGTCTTCAGCAGCTCACTGAAGGGGCCCTCTGAGGGATCCACCTGTAAGCTATCCCTGCCACTGTGTTTTATGGACGCCAGAAGGACTCTTTAGGGTGGAGAGCTAGGTATTCAGACCAGGTGTGAGAATTGGTCCTCTTGGCTTTCCCAGAGAGAAAACCACACACACACAAAAGTGCAGTGAGTTTGGATTGGTGACAGAGGTTTAAAGGGTTGCAGGTGGGTAGACCAGTGTGCAAGAATTTCTAAGCACTCCACACACCACCACCATTATGGTTTTCTGCTACTCTGTAGAGACAGGTAATATAGTAAAATATGTAGTATGTTTGTTTGAGAAGTGCTGTGAAATAAATACTGAGATTTTTCAGCAATCCCGGGTCTGGGATGTTCCCCTGAGGGTATTTCTCTTCATTTGTGGTCCGGAGCCCTGGCTGCTCAGGGACTGAGCCCGCCCATGGAGAAAAGCTAGATCCCAAGGGAGTATAGGTGAAGGAGGCAGGGGTGATCCTCTTCCCCTGGGTATCCCATCTGTCCACCCTCACCAGACCTCCTATCTCACAAGGCATCTGGGATTCAGGAGATACTGGTGCTGTCTGTCCTCTGCCCTCAAACTCTGTGTTTCCTTGGGCAAAACTGAGGTCCTCTTAGGGCCTGAGTATCTCCATCTATAAAATGAAAGGGTTAGGCTGCATAATCCATGGGCCTTCTTCCCACCCTCAAAACTCTCAGGGCTCTCTCAATTTATCTCAGACTAAAGCCAGGGAGCTCTTCATGAGGAGACAAGACCAAGTGAAGAGACAGCCGCAAGGGGAGACCCCAGTCCTTTGATTCACACCCCCCCACACACCTCTCAAGAAGACTGATCTCTATTCTGGCTTCAGGCCAACCCTCTGCAGTGAGGCTTTCAGAAAACACATTGCAGGCACCTCCTGCGCTGCCAGCCTGGCCTTGGCCAGTAAGATGACCCTCAGCTCTGAGCCCCAGGAACATGGCTGCCAGCTCAGCACCGCTCCCCCACCCAGAGCCCTTGGAAGATCTAGGGCCAGGGGAATCTTCTCATTAAAGCAACACGAGATGCAGAGCTGGGCAGGGTCTTATTTCTAAACTCTGAGTCTCTAAAATTCCTCTCCCCTCCCACCTTATGCTTCTCAGAGAGAAAAAGGATCAGGGAAGCTGCCTCCTAAATATCAGGATTTGGGAACTGGAAGGAACTTCGTAAGTTATTTTTTTTTTTTTCTTTTTGCGGTATGCGGGCCTCTCACTGTTGTGGCCTCTCCCGCTGCGGAGCACAGGCTCCGGACGCGCAGGCCCAGCGGCCATGGCTCACGGGCCCAGCCGCTCCGCGGCATATGGGATCCTCCCAGACCGGGGCACGAACCCGCATCCCCTGCATCGGCAGGCGGACTCTCAACCACTGCGCCACCAGGGAGGCCCGTAAGTTATTTTTTTAATCAGTCCTCATTTATGGGGAAATTGGAGTCTAGAAATGGAAAGGTACAAATTTTCTCCATGAGGTGAACTTGTGGCAGACTGGGGACTAGAGTCTGGCTTCCTGACCTGCAGCCCAGGGCCCCAGCCACTGAATCAGGACCAGGAGCTGACTGGAAGAAACTGGAGCCACCTGACTGGGTCCTCTTTCCATGAAAGGCAGGCACGGTATTCCTCCTTATGGCTTAATCCCTATCCATCTTTGTCTCTATATCATTAGCCCTACGGCCTAACCCACCCACCCCCAGCTCTGGCCTCATGGAGCCAAGGCCCTGAACTCCTTTCTTCACTCTTCTCTCCCCCACCTGCAGGCCCTGTCCTCCAGACCCCAGACCCTTGCAGTGAATGGACGAGTCCGGCACAGAGCACACCCCATACACACAGGGCTCGCAGCAGACACGTCAACCACCATCGTCTCCGTGGTAACCAGGGGTCTTAATTAACAGGCTGCAGCCCTGTCACCATGGAAATGGCACCCCAACAGCCCCTCATTCCTCTACAGATTCAGCCCATCTTCCCTCTTTCTCAATCAGGACCCCTTTCTCACTGTACCCCCCCCATCCCCACCCCACCTGGAGAGCTGGTGCCCACAGATCGCTCTGGTTCATTGAGAAGAGGGGAGGGGAGATGAGGGGGATGAGAGAGAGAGAGAGAGAGAGAGAGCAGCCCATCACCATGGCAACTACAGCCCCGTTCATAACCAGTTTGTTGCCATGGAGATTTCCAGGCCTCACCTTGGGCTGAGGTACTGGGCCGTGAGGTTCTGAGTCCTGGCTTGAGGAGTGGGTGACTGGAGAACTCCTTGGATAGGCTGGAGATCTCCAGATCAGGTGTTTTTACCAATAATTCAGTGTCATTCTTCCCAATTTACAGATAAAGAGACTGAAACATGAGGTTTGGGTATGGGGGAGGTAGAGAACATCACTCTTCTAGATCATCAAAGAATCTGAGCATTTTTATGGCTAGAAGAACCTGCAGGTAGCTTTCTGTTCAACTTCTTTATACTACAGATGGGGAAACTGAGGCCCAGAGAGGGGAAGCAATGTGCCCAAGGCCACACCACAGAGGCCGTGCTAGAGAGTGGATAGGCTACACTGTGGTCTTGCTCCATCCCCCGAGCATAAGTTGGCTGCCCCTTACTCCATGGGGACACATCCCAACTCCTGTTAGTCTCAACCAGGCCCAGCGCTCTTCCCAGTGCCCTGTCTTCCTCTATGAGAAACTGAGGCACAGCAGGGAGTGGTGCAAAGGGATGGGGAGTCGCTCAGAATTGTAACAGTTGGTCCCAGGTTCAATTCTGTCCAGCCAAGTCACCATCGATCTTCCCATGGTACAAATGAGGCAACTGAGGCATGTGGGCTGCCGCCCAGTGTTAGTGGTAGATTCAAGGATCACCTTCTGACTTGCTCCTTTCCTGCCCTGTAAGTCGCATTCCCACCTATAGCTGATCTCCTGGCAGCAGGAAGCACCTCCAGGGGCAAGCTCCACTCCCTGGGTCCAGAATGAAAGATAACACTTGTATGTAAATGACCTACAAACCCTCCCCCAACCGTTCCCCCACCTTCCACATGCTGCCATCTCTCCCTAAGGGGCCTGGGTGATGACAACAGGTGGGGAGAGCATCCCCCTGGGGCCAGAGCACTGGCACAAAAACAGCTGTGGGAAAGATACCAGCAGATTTTATGTTCCCCTAGGGAGCCCTTGTCCACTTCCCCACATAGTGACCTACCAAGGAGAGGTGCTGGAGGCTGTCTCAGGGCCTAAGAGATTAAAAATCCCCAAATTACTCTCAAGATGAAACTTCAGTAAACTCATGCACACAGGTACCCATCCCACAGATAGACACAGAAATACACACATCAACATGCCAATCAACACACTGGCATACAATGACACACGTAAGCACTGACTCACTGACTGCCCCACAGGTCAACAGAGCTAGCGTGGGATGCTTCTCCCTCAAGACATGCAAAGACACACACACCGCCTCTGCCACAAGCCCACAGCACTCCAGATTCACATCCAATTTGCACACACACCTGCACACCCAACACTGGGAGCTGTATTTTACTTCATTTTGCAAGGGCTTGGAAATGGGAATGGAAAGACGGAACAGTCACCTTGGGATAAGAGAGCGAGCCATCTTATTCTCAGGCCAGGGGGTGGGGAATGACAGGAGAGAAGGCAAGGTAGGGGAAGCAGGAGTCTACAGCCACTCCCCCTCTCATCTGATGAGCAGTAAGCACCTACTAAGTGCCAGGCTATGGGCTTGGTACTCGGAACACAAAGTTAAAAGGATGTGGCCCCTGCCCTTGAGATGTAGGAGACACGCAAGTAAATAATTTCCATCCATTGGGACGTGGGCTATAATAGGGCAGTGGTCGGGCAGAAGAGGAATGTCTGCCTCTGCCTGGAAGTGAGGGAACGTGAAAAAGATTTTCAGAAAAGGTTAAATGAGCTATAACTTACAGAGTGAGGAGGAGTTTCCCTGGCTAATGGAGGTGGGAGAACATGGACAGGTATACCAGGAGCAGATGAGGGAAGGGTTAGAATGACAGACTAAAGGGTTTGCCATTTATCCTACAAGCGATGGGGGGGCGGGGGGCGTTGTGTGGTGTGAACAGGATTGGAGAAAGGCAGACCAGTGAGGAGGCTGTGGTCATGGCCACGTGAGAGATGATAGAGGTTTGGACCGGGGTGATGATGACAGGAGGAGAGATGTGGCCAGATTCAGGATAAGTTTCGAAGGTGAAGTGGCCAAGACATGAGGACCAATGAGATCTGGTGGGAAGAGAAAAGGGGGCGTTGAGAATGGCTTCTAGAGCTCTGACTTTTAAATCTGTAAGAATGGTAAGGCATTCCTGAAAATGAGAAAAGGGGCAGATTATGGGAAAGATGAAGAAAGGAAAGAGCCCCCCAAAATCTGAATGACAACGTCCAGGAGGCGGTTGGTTCACGGGACTGGAGCCCTGCTGAAATACAGGCCTCAGTTTGGTCATCTATCCAATGCAGAGGTTCACCAAATAAACCCCTAAAGGGTTTTTTGGTGCTTAGTTTTGCTGGGGTCAGGGTGAGCTCACCTGCGGCTCAGCAGCGACCCCTGGCGGCCCAGGGAGGCTCTTCCTCCTCCCCGCGCTGGGGCCACTTCAAGCGAATTCTCCACGTTCCTTTCAGGCCTGAGGGGGCCCAGAGTCAGGCAGGGGACCCCTGACAAGTGGCCCCTGCGGAGAAGACTGTGTGTGCATCCAGGATGCTAATCTTCACCGAAGCCTAGAAGGATCCCTTCCCTCTTCTCTCTTCTGTACCCTGCATGTAACTTCCATTACAAGACCACTGCAGTGGGCCCTCCAGGAAGACGCCCCCAATACAGCCTGAGCTGGCTCCACCCACCGCTTGTGGAGCTGGAGTAGAAGGAGCTAAGTGAATCCCCCAGGGACGGGACTAGAGTGCCCACGGAATCCTGCCAGGATCTAGCTGCCCGGGGTCCAAATTTCTCATTCTCCTGTCTTCTTCCCGGGATCCCCAGGCGCTGTCCGCGACGCCTCCTGGGTGCCTGAGGATTGGAAACCTAGCGACCCGGACTCAAATCTCCTCCCTCCCTCAACTCCACCCCTATACTACTAGCCCAACCCCTTCGTCTCTTGTCCCGCCCTTTTCTGCCCCCAAAACGAGATAGTCCTGCCTCCACCCATTGGCTGTGGACGCACACGGCCCTCCCTTTCCCTGGTTCCACCTTCTCCCCCTCTGGTCCCGCCCCCTACCCGAGATGACCCCGCCCCTTTATTGCCCTCCGGCCCAGCACCCTGGACCCTAGCTTCTTTATAAGATCTGCCCCTTCGCCTCTAGCCCCACCCTCTTCCCTGTGTCCCCTCCCACCTCAAATGTGGTCCCTCCCTTCATCATTTCCCCTCCAGCCTTCCCCCAGTTCCCTAGGTTCCACCTCCTCTCCCTTCTCTGGCCTTCGGCTGGGACCCTCTGCCTACCAGTCCTGGTCCCACCACTCCCAACAGAAGACCCGCCCACCGTGTCCCCTCCCCTTCTCTCGCCCCGCCCCACTCCGGCAGGCCCCGCCCCCTGCGGCCTCTACCTTTGGCGTCTTCCCCTGAGAGGCGACGGAGATCGGCTGCTGAATGCCGGTGGGACTCCGAGTCAGAGTCGGTAGGCCCCGCGGGGGGCAGTGAAGTGACAGTGAACCTGCGGCTCATGGTGCGGAAAGGAGCCGGGCGGCCGCGGTACGGGCCCGGATCGCACAAGTGGCCGCAGCCGGGCTCCAGGAGGCAGAAAGAGCGTATTCCCCCATCCCCGCCGGCCGCCCCCCGGCGAACGCGGCGCCGCGCAGGGTCCTAGTGCCCTCTGTGCTGAGCCGCTGTATCTGGCCACTGCGCTTTGAGGCCCTGGGCTGTCAATACCACTGGAAGCGCTTGAGGATCCAACCTGCTGCTGAGAGCCACCCCTGCACCAGGAGCCCGGGCCCTCCTCGGCTGGGGTCTCCTAAACCCCTTGGTTTAATTCACTCATTCAGCACATCTTGATAGCGCGCCTGTGTTTGAGGCTTTGGTGCTAGGCACTGATACAGCATTGGATGAGATCGACTGGCTTCCTGCCCTCGTGTGGCTCAAATTCTAATGAGTGAGAGGAGGAGAAAGATTACAAGTGAGCAAACGCATAGACAAGATAATTTGAGACTGTGGTATATGTTAAGAAGAAAAAGTGCGGCCAAGGGGTAATGACTTAGGGGGAAGGTCTAAGAAGACCTCTCCGAAGATGTGATATTTGACCTGAGCCCTCACTGATGAGAAGGAGCCAGCTAAGCAAAGATCTGGGGGAAGAGCTCTCTAGCAGAGAAAATAGCAAGTGCAAAGGCCCTGGGGTGAAAAGAAGCCTGGACTGTTCAGGGAGCAGCAAGAAGGCCAGTGTGTCTGGAGCAGAGTGAACGGGGAGTAGAGTGATGGAGATGAGGGAGGAGAGGAGGGCAGATCGTCTGGTCTCTTGAAGGCTTCAGGGAGGAGTCTGGATTCTTTTCTGATCTACAAGGGAAGTCATGGGAAGTTTTTGAGCAGGGGAACGATGGCTGCTGGGTGAAGACTCAACTAAGGGCAGGAGTGGAAGCTGGGAGTCAATTAGGAGGCTCCTGCAACCCCCAGGTAAGTGGTGATGATAGCCGGGCTAGGGTGGTGGCAGTTGTCCAATTCCAGATACATTTTGGAAGTAGAGCCTACAGGACCTGCTGCTGGATTGGACATTGCATGTAAAGAGGAGTCAAGGAGGACTCCTAGACTCTCATGCACTGCTGGCGGAAGTATAGATGGGCAACACCACTTGGGAAAATTGTTCCATCAGCTAAAGCTGAACTTATACATACCTGTCTACTCAGCAATTCCACTCCAAGATATATGCTCCAAAGAAATGGCTGCCCACGTTCACCAGAAGACATTTACAAGAATGTTCATAGCAGCATTATTTGTAATAGGCTCTAATCAGAAACTACCCAAGTAACCATGAACAGTAAAATGGGCAAATAAGTAATGGTATGTGAATACAGTGAAAACAGTAGTGGGAATGAACAGTCTATAATTCACAAACAATATGGATATATCTCACAAATATAACACGGAATAAAAGCCAGACACAGGGACTTCCCTGGTGGCGCAGTGGTTAAGAATCCACCTGCCAATGCAGGGGACATGGGTGTGAGCCCTGTGAGCGGGAAGATCCCAAATGACGCGGAGCAGCTAAACCCGTGTGCCACAACTACTGAACCTGTGCTCTAGAGTCCACGAACCACAACTACTGAGCCCATGTGCCACTACTGCAGCCCGCGGGCCTAGAGCCCGTGCTCCGCAACAAGAGAAGCCACAGCAATGAGAAGCCCGCGCACCACAACAAGCTAGCCCCGCCCACCGCAACTAGAGAAAGCCCGCGCGCAGCAACAGACCCAACACAGCCAAAAATAAATTTTAAAAAAAATTATTTTTAAAAAAAAGCCAGACACAAAAGAGTATATACTGTAAAATACTCTTTAAATAAAGTAAAAAATAGTCAAAATCTATCTTTAAGCTGTTAGAAGTAATGGTAATAACTCTCGGGGTGAAGGGGTAGTGATTAAAAAGGCACATGAGGGGGCTTTTAGGGTGCTAAGAATGTTTTGTTTCTTGATCTGGTTGCTGGTTAGACAGTCGTGTTCAGTTTGTTGAAATGTACACTTATGACGGGTCAAGCTGTCTGAATGTTTGTTACATTAGAGCAATGGTTCTCAACTCGGGGCAGTTTTGCCCACCAGGGAACGTTTGGCAATATTCAGAGACGTTTTTGTCACAACTGGAGGAGGGTGGCACTGCATCTAGTTGGTAGAGGCCACCCGTGCCATCTAGTCCTACACCAAGACTGCCAGCCATGAGCCACAGATTCGCCATCGCCTCCCTGCACCCTGTCCCCATGTTAGGGCCCGTGATAGAGGGAGGGAGACTGACCCTGAATGGGTCTAGCCTCTGTCCATGGATCCCACTACCTCCTGGAGGAAGACATCAAACATCCTACAATGTATGGACAGTCCCCCACAACAAAGAACAATTTGATCCAAATTGTCAGTAGTGCCGAGGTTGAGATACCCTGTGCCAGAATAAGGAGTTTAACAGATTTTTTAGATTTTAAGACTGATTTTAAGACTGATCAGGTTTTAAGCTCGATTGAGGGCAGATGACGTCTTTTATTAAGGTGGTGACAACCGATGGAGGAGTATGCTTGGAAGGTGGAGCCTGAGAGCTCAGGTGGACCCCGAGAGCTCAGATGGACCTGGTATATTGAGATATCTCTGCGGCACCTAAGGATCATGCGGAGGTGGCAGTCGAACATCTGATTCTGGAGCTCGGGAGAGGATAAGGAGGGGATATAAATTTCGGAGTCTTTCTTTAGCAGAGAGATGCTGTGTAAAGCTGCGGGGCTAGACGAGATCACGGGGAATGCGTGTACACAGCGAAGACGTCCAAGGATAGAGCACAAGGGCACACCATCATTCATTTATTTATTTATTTATTTTTACATCTTTATTGGAGTGTTATTGCTTGGCAATGGTGTGTTAGTTTCTGCTTTATAACAAAGTGAATCAGTTATACATATACATACATCCCCATATCTCTTCCCTCTTGCGTCTCCCTCCCTCCCACCCTCCCTATCCCGCCCCTCCAGGCGTCCACAAAGCACCGAGCTGATCTCCCTGTGCTATGCGGCTGCTTCCCACTAGCTATCTACCTTACGTTTGGTAGTGTATATATGTCCATGCCTCTCTCGCGCTTTGTCCCAGTTTACCCTTCCCCCTCCCCATATCCTCAAGTCTATTCTCTAGTAGGTCTGTGTCTTTATTCCTGTCTTCACACCATCATTTAAAGGTTGGAAAGAGAGAGATCCAGCTAGCGAGAGGGGAGGAGAACCAGGAGGAAGGGGTGACCCAGAGACCAAGTGAAGAAACATTTCAGGAAGAGGGGCATTATCCACTGGGTCAAAAAAGCCGAGAGATGGTATGGAATGAGCCCAGAGAAGTACCCACTGTATCGGGCTACGGGAAGATCACAGGTGGCTTTGAAGAGAGTCATTTCAGTGGAGGAGTGGAGTGGGTGCCAGGTTGCAAATGACTGAGAAGAGAATGGGCGACAGTGAGTAGAAACCGTACTTTGGGGAAGTTTTCCTGTGGATGGGGGTGGGCAATAGAGAAATGGAACAGAACTGAGAGACAGGGGTCTAGAGGGATTTTAAACAAGCCATATTAAGGAACATTTGTATGCCAGTGGGAGTGGGTCATTCCTGAGTGAGAAAGGGGTGAGTTAAGAGAGAGGGGCCCCACCCACAGGAAGCTTAGGAGGAAGTTCCCTGAACCTCTCCTTACACTCCCACCGGGGCCCTGGGTGTGGAAGATGATCAAAGCTGACCAAGCCCATCACGTCCACTCACCTGCCCTGACCCTTCAGTCAAGTCCCTCTGCCATCCTGGAGGGTCAAATCCATCCTCCTCAGCCTGCCACTTCGACCTTCTCTCATCTAGCCCACACCACCATTCCTATCTCAACCATTCCAGAATCCTCTCTGCTCAAACCACATACTAGAGTTCTGAGCCATTTCTAGTTCCCCCAAATGCCCCCTTGCTTTTTCTCTCCTCCCAGCATTTACCCCAAGAGCTCACATTCCAATCCCAAGGTCACCACTCACCAGCTAGGAGACTGCAGGTCAGCTGTGTAATTCTGCGCTACGGTTACCTCATTTATAAAGCAGGGGGAGGGAGTGTTAGCAATAGTAACAGTACCTCTAAGGTAAGAGTAGCACCTGTCTCATAGGGTTGTTTTAAGGATTGGCTGTGTTAACGCACATCAAGCATGTGCAACAGTGCCCGGCACATACTCAGTGCTGTGCTAGGGCTAGTTCCTATCATCATGTATATAATCCATATTTTATTTATCCACTGCCTTGCTTCTGCGCACTTAGGTTGTTGCCAGTTTCTCATTCTATGAACAATGCTGCAATTCACATCCTTCGAGGTGTTGTTTTGTGCACACATGGGTGAAGGTTAGAGAGTAGGAACATTTTTAGGTTTAATGGTTCTTGGTAAATTATCCTCGAAGAAGATAGTCTTCCTTGCACGAGAAGAAACTCTTGCTCACCCTTCCAGATTCAGTTCAAGTTCACATGTCATCTTGGCTGGGAAATGTTTCCTGACTTCAACCACAACACGAAGAATCACACACACAAACACACACATGTGCGCGCGTGTGCCATTATTCTAGAAAAAGGGTCACACGCTGCACACTCTCCAAGTGTGACCCCACCCCTACCAGCCACAGAATCATCACCCTTGTAACTAAGCTGGACTCTCTGGGGTTGGAGCCCAGAGCCTGCATTTTAAGCAAGTTGTGAGGGCTCTCTCACGGACCCGAAAATTTGAGGACCACTGAGAGGTCGTTGAGGATAGAAACATAGTCTAACTCATTTCTCTATCCGCAGTGCCCGGCACAGGGCCTGGCTCCATGTAAGGGCTCAATAAATGTTTGATGAATGAATAATAGGTTGGCCATTTCCTCAGCTATAAAATAGGAGTAATTACATTATACCTTCCTAATAGGAAGGATTGAACGTTAATATTTATGAAGTGCTTAGAACATTGCCTGGCGCATAGTAAGCCCTCTGTTGGTTACACACATACATGCGTGCATGCATACAATACATACATTAATCTGCTCCTAAAGATTAAAGAATCTGAGTTTATTAAAAACATTCCAGGGCTTCCCTGGTGGCGCAGTGGTTGAGAGTCCGCCTGCCGATGCAGGGGACACAGGTTCCTGCCCCGGTCTGGGAAGATCCCACATGCCGCGGAGCGGCTGGGCCCGTGAGCCATGGCCACTGAGCCTGCGCGTCTGGAGCCTGTGCTCCGCAACGGGAGAGGCCACAGCAGTGAGAGGCCCGCGTACCGCAAAAAACAACAACAACAAAAAAAAAACATTCCAACGAGAAAAGGTGGGAAGAGAGGGCCCAGCCCACCTCCCCTTCTCCTTGTCCTTCAGAACAGACCCACCAGTTTGGATCCGGCAGACTGGCTCATTCCCTATCGCGATGGTGCCTGTGGGGACTCCCACTGCAGTATTGAAGCAGGCTGGGGAGCCCTAGTCCTCGGGGCACTGCAGGAGGTCAAAGGTCACGTAGCCCACATAGTCCACCTGATTCACCTCCTTCCGGGAACTCACGCGCCAGTAGAAGCGATCCTGGCAGAAGTAAGCTTTCTCTGCAAGGGAAAGGCAGGACCAAGAGGGGTGATTCCAACCTTCCCACATACACATACAGAAACAGGAGTGAGATCTTTACAGACGTCCCTCCTGCTTTCGTGATCTTTCCAAGGTTTTCATAGGACACCTGTGTCCCCCCCTGCCCCCCACAGAGATGCTGGAGGGCACAGACCTCCTTGTCCAAAGCACTGACACAGAGCCTGGCACACAGTCGATACTCAGAACAATTCATTCAACAAATCCCATTCATTCATCCAACAATATTTATCCTGCCAAGCACTGTTAGAGGCACTGGGGATACAGCAGAGGAAAAATGCAGGCATGACCTCAGTTCTTTTGGTGCTTACACCCTAGTGGGGTAAGACGGACGATTAACAAGCAAATGCATAAATAAATGAGATTGGTTTTGACAATGGAGAAAGTGATGGAGGAAATATTAAAAGCGAGCGAGCAAGTGAACAGATAATGAGGGTCAGAGAAGGCCTCTCCAAAGAGGTGGCCTTAGTGCTGAGACCTAAAGGATGAGAGGGAGGCAGCCCAGTGACAATCTGGGGAGAAAACCTTCCAGACAGAGGGGACAACTGGCACAAAAGCCGTAAGCTGGGAATGACCTTGATGTGTTCAGAGAACAGCCAGAGGCTGGTGTGAGTGGAGCAAAGGGAATGACAGGAGGAGTGGGAGGGGATGAGGAGGGGGGAGGGGGTCAGCTCAGGTCATGTTAGTTTCTTTCACCTTGGAATGGGTCTAGAGTCACCCACAAAACCATTACCCTCCACTCCTAGCCCCTCCCTACTCTCACAGAATATATTAAAGGTATTGGACAACCAGTATGGCTTGGACTAGGGTGTTTGCAGAGGAGCTTGTGAATATTTTGGCGGCTGAGTCAACAGAACTTGTCAGCTGATTGGAGGTGAGCAGTGAGAAAGAGAAAGCCAGTGTAACTCCAGCTACCACTCCCATTTTACAGATGGGGAAACTGAGGCTCTGTGAGTAGCAGTGACTTGCCCAAAGACACACAGCTAGGAACTGTCTTATTTATCACTGTATCCCCAGTGGCAGTATCCCTACTTGTAGGGGAAAGGGCTTTCAGCTGGGGAGACAGGAAATCTGGGTCCTAGTTCTGGTTGTGCTCCTGTGTCCCAGAATGATCTGGTAAGATCCCTGCCTCTATAGGGAACTCACCTGTGCTGGGGCATTTGCCTCAATCTCTACGGGCTTTTTCTTTCTCTCTCAGAATTTGACCAATCACTAAGGCAGGGGACCCTACCATAGGAGGTGTCTCAGGGAGGGACCCTCCCCCGACCCTCGTCCTCATCCCTCACCTTGGTACTGAAAGATGTCGTGCGTACTCAAGGGCACCCCGGGGAACATCTGGTCCACTGGGGTGGCGCTCCGGGGATCCACCTTCTGTGTCTTCACGTCGAACCTGCAGGACGGCAGCGAGGAGACAGTTGCTGAGCCGGCGGGCAGTCGGATGGCGCCTGGGCTCCCCCTGCCGGCGGTCCCGGGACTCTCACCTCCAGAAGCTCTGCCGGCTGAAGAGCAGCACCTTACCCTCGGCGCGCGGGAGGGCCCCGGTGACTTGGGTCACTTCCGGGCCCAGGCCCAGCTTGTCCAGACGCCTTGGGCCTAGCACCGACGAGCCTGTGTACACCCACACTTGGCGCCCTGCAGGAGAGAAGGGTCACATCGGTCTGGGGGCGGGGCACATATTCTCCTTGAATATCAAGAGGGAGAACGCAGCGAGGCCTTTCCGCGCCCGGCGTGCCCGCAGTCTGTGTGCCCAAGAAGCAGAGTCTCTCGGTACAATTGTGCCAGGGTGCGGTGAGGAGGGCTGAAATTCAGCCCCTGCTAGATTTGCTAAATTGCATCCGCCAGAAGGGGGCGTCTTTTTCTAATGCACACAAGACGTTTTATGTATTGTCCTCGGTCTCTTGGTCCTTCTAGGTTGGTGTGTGTGTGTGATTTTTTTTTGTGGGGGGGGGGGGGCGGATAGGGAAGGAAGAAAGGAGGAAACTAACCAGAGAAGAAGAAAATCTTCTTCGTGAGCGGATCCTCAAAAGCGGAGTCCAGCTTGCGGGGCAGTGCAGGCCACGTGTTCTTGATAAGAAAGGGACCCTGCAACGGGCGTCCCCCACTCTGAGAGAGTCGCCAGTACCTCCTGGATGAGAAAAGGGAACGGCTGGCACCGAACCTTGAACTCAAGGTCAGTGGGCGGGGAGACACAGGCAGGTCCCGCCTCCAAGCCCCTTCCCGAAACCTCACAGCCCCTGCCCCTCACCCATCCTTGAAGAGATGCAGGCGATTCCCGATCTCCGCGATGGCGTCGAAGATGTTCACGTTGCAGACATCGTCCGCTGGATCCAGGGACCTTGTAGGGATCGCAGAAGGGCCAGCAGTGGGAGGACCTGTGGGGCCAGCTGAAGGGGGGCCTGTGGAGCCAGCAGTGGGGCGTTCTGAGGGGGGGGCAGTGGGAGGCCCCGTGGCGCAGACCGTGGGAGGGGCGGTGGGCTGCGGTTCAGCTGTGGCAGTGGTTGGAGGCCGTGGTTCAGGTGCGGGGCGAGGACCTAAAAAGAGACACCGTATAAGACAGCCCCTGTTCCTACGGAGCGCTGTGCCCATGGACTGTCTGCTCCCCCAAAGCCTACCAGCGAGGCCCCTGGCGCTCACTCCCCCCACTCTAGATGGTGGAGCCTGCCTTTCCCCAGCCCTGGGCAGGCCGCTTCCTTTCACATACTCACCCCCATCCCCAGGCTGCTGGGAGAGAAGTGTTTTTTGAGCTCTCAACCTGAGTGCCAAACTTAATGCTAGGAGCTTTATAAACTCACATTAGGGACTTCCCTGGTGGCGCAGTGGTAAGAATTCGCCTGCCAGTGCAGGGGACACGGGTTCGAGCCCTGGCCGGCGAAGATCCCACATGCCGCGGAGCAACTAAGCCCGTGTGACACAACTACTGAGCCCGCGTGCTACAACTACTGAAGCCCGCGCACCTAGAGCCGGTGCTCTATCACAAGAGAAGCCACTGCAGTGAGAAGCCCGTGCTCGGCAACAAAGAACCAACGCAGTCAAAAATAAATAAATTTATATTTTAAAAAATTCACGTTAGCTTGTTTGATCTTCAGGGAAAAAAAGAAAACCTATGAAATAGATTCTTTAATATCCCCATTTTTTAATGACGAAATATACTGGTGATAATAATAAAAATGTCAAACACTTATATGGTGCTTACTATATGCCAAGTATTATTCTAGCTCACTTAAGCCTCCTAACAACCCCATGAGGCAGGTGTTAGCCCCACTTTACAGATGAGGAAGTTGAGGGATGAAGTAACATATCCAAAGTCATCTAGCCAGGAAGTGGCTGGACTGGCTTTTGAACCTATGTCTGTCTCACTCTAGAGTCTGGGCTCTTTATCACCATCTCCAAGCACTGACCTGGCAACAATTGTACCCATTGGCCAGGGTCTCCAGAAGATAGATGTTAGGGTCCTAACTTTCCCCTCCTCTGCATTCTCGGGGTACTCGCAGCTGGCAGAGCCCAGCCTTTCCCTCTCCTCCCTCCATCCCTGCCCCACACCCTCACCATACAGATGCTGGATGCCCTGCATGTCGTCCTTATGCAGGGGGTGCTCCTCAGTAAAGCTGTACATGGGGTACATGAGCGCCTCTGGCACAGACGAGTGATCTAAGCCCAGCGCGTGGCCAAACTCGTGCGCCGCCACAAGGAACAGGCTGTATCCTGGACGAAAGAGGGAGCCTGAGACGTGAGCCCTGAGCCGAGCTCCCAGCCCCGGCCATCCCTCCCGGACACCGCTGCCCTGGCTGAGGTCCCAGCCTGGGAATCTCAGAACCATGCCCACCTTGATCCGGGCAGAAGCCCCACTTCTTGTCTCTGTCGAAGTTGGAGGTGGTGGCGCACCAGAGCTGCCCATCACGGCGGCCCTCTCTGGTGCAGGCCGAGTACTCCTTGCCCAGGAAGATGAAGGGGAAGACGCACAGCTCCCCCGCCGAGTTGCCCTCGGTCACCGTCGCGTCAGCTGGAGAGACCCAGGGCCTCCGGTGAGCCAAGTGGGTGGGTCCAATAAAGACCCAGGGGCGGGCCAATCATGAGGCGAGAGACACTTGGAGGCCTATTTTAAAAGCTTGGTCGCGGGGTGGGGGGGGGGCGGGGGGAAGGGGCTTCCCTGGTGGCACAGTGGTTAAGAATCCGCCTGCCAATTCAGGGAACCGGGTTCGAGCCCTGGTCTGGGAAGATCCCACATGCCGCGGAGCAACTAAGCCCGTGCGCCACAACTACGGAGCCTGCGCTCTAGAGCCGCGAGCCACAACTACTGAGCCGCGTACTGCAACTACTGAAGCCCCCCGCACCTAGAGCCCATGCTCCGCAACAAGAGAAGCCACCGCAATGAGAAGCCCGCGCACCACAAGGAAGAGTAGCCCCCGCTCGCTGCAAATAGAGAAAAGCCCGCGCACAGCAAGAAAGACCCAACGTAGCCAAAAATAAAATAAATTAAAAAAAAAAAAGCGTAGGGGGCGTGGTGCCGCACACAGCCGAGACCAGGCTAGACTGGTGGGCGGGGCCGAGGATCAGAGGCCCAGGGAGAGGCTGCAAGCAGGGCTAAAAGGCGAGGCCTCCGCGAATGCGGCGGCAGCAATAGGAAGGCAGGGGGAGGAGCCGTGGTGATGGCGGCCAGAGTCACGGCTGTCCTGAGGACCGACGAGGAGTAGGACAAACTGATGGGTGGAAGAGCCACGCTCGGGGACCAACGCGGAATCAGGGGGCGAGGCTGAATCAGGTAGGTGGGGCAGAGGTACCTCGGGTCGGGCAGAAGCCATAGAGCTTGTCCTGGTCATAGCTGGCGGTGGTGGCGCACCAGCGGTAGCCGTCCGAGCGACCGTCGGTGGTACAGGCGGAGTAGGAGCGGCCCTCGAAGGTGAACGGGAAAACGCAGGGCTTGCCGTCCGCATTGCCGTCCTGGGTGTAGAGTCCTGGGAGGCCCACGCGATTACCCGAAGGCGCCACGAGTTTATTGACCCACAAGCCACCTGTGTCCTCCACCCCTCCTCGCCTCGTTTCACAACGGGGGAACGGACCCAGGACAGTGATTTGCAGGCCACACAGCACTAGCGGCAAGGCTGGGATAAAAACCCAGCGTTCTGGACCCTCGAGGAGGGTGGGTACTCACTCTCGCTGGGGCAGAAGCCGAACTGGCGGTCGGTGTCATAGTCGGCCGTGGTGCTGCACCAGAGCATGTCGTCGGAGCGGCCGTCCGTGGTGCAGGCGGAGTACGAGCGGCCCTCGAAGGTGAAAGGGAAGTGGCAGGTGGCGCCGTTTGCGTTTCCGAAGTAGGTCGGAACCACTGCAGGAAAGGGAGGACGGGGTCAGGGCGGCTGGTGATGCGCGTGAGAGGAGAAGGGAATGGGGACCGGGGCGGTTCGGGAATCTCACCGACGCCTTTGCCCAGAGACCACAACTCTTCATCGTCGAAGTGGGCGTCTCCCTGAATGCCTGGGCCGGGAGGAAAGGCGTGTGCCAGGAGCCCGTTCTTTCCATCGAAGGGATACCCATCTCCGTGCTCTGAAGAAGCAGGTGGAGAAGAGAGTTAGCCGCGTACGGTCGCGCAGGTTGTGCACTGCCCAAGGGCTCTGGACTGAGTGCGGGCTGAAATCCAGCCTAGGAGCTGCTGTCCAAGATTTGCGTCCCCGCGCTATGAGGTGTCGGTCAGCAGGGGGCGCCATAAGGGCGAGCGGCAGCCAGGGCTGCGGGGACAGGCAAGAGAAATCCGGGTCCAGGGCCCCCTCTTACTCTCTCCGAGGTCCTCCCTCCTCTATCCCCTCTCCGATTCTCCTGACTTTCCCCTTCTCGCGTTCTCACCCCTAACACCAAACTGGATGACTATGTCGGCTTCACGGCCGTACACGCGAGTGAAGGTGAGCGGCGTCACCGCGCTCCAGAGCGCGAAGGCGCGGGCAAAGGCGTCGTCGACCACCTCGCGCGGCAAGTCTTCCGAGTAGTTTTGGATCCTGCAGGGGAAAGGCAGGAGGTTAGAGGTCGGAAGTGAGAGGCGGGATCCGGAGCAGCAGCGACACCCCGTGTCTCAGCAACTTCAGATACACAGCGCTGTGTGCGCTCCACGCTTTCAGCTATAAAGCGCTTTCAGACGCATTTTTCTCTCTGGACACTCACAACGGCCCTGACAGGAGGACTCAGACTGCGAGGTCGTTTCCCATGGGGGAGCGAAGGCTCAGAGGTGGAGCCGCTTGCCCTGGGCTCACTAAATCCCTGGTTTAGTGAAACCCAGGGATGGGCCTAAGACGGGACGTGTTCACCACCGGGCGGCCTCTCCCCACTACGCCCCCCCTCGCCCCCGGGGGCCCAGCCTCGCACCAGTAGGTGATGTTGTGATGGTGCCACTTGAGGTCGCCCTCAAAGGTCTGGAATCTGCCCAGGTCTGGGACGCCACAGCGCGGGGCACGCATGGCATTCAGGGTGGTGCTGTCCAGCTCGCCCGTCTCCGGCAGGGCCAGGCGCTGCTGGAGACGCAGCAGAGGCTGACGCAGGGACTGATCATCCTCGCTCATCTCTGCCACGTGAGTGTAGCCATAGCGGTACAGATATTCCTGTGGAAGGAGGGGCAGAGACATCCCAGAGCCCTGACTTCCTTTCTCTGACCTGCTGGGTGAGGACTCCATCCCTCCAGGCTCTCAGGGACTAGCAACAAGGCGTTGTATCCAGGACTGGGTACCCTGCACCCCAGTGCCTGTGCCCACCCAAGAATCTCCCCTCCCTGTAGCCATCCTCAGCTCCTTTCCACCCCCGGATGCCCCTGGCCCATGCCTACCTCAGGGCCTCCTAGGGCTTACCCCTGTTCATCCCCAGCCCATCCCCGCTCCAGAACCCTCCAATGCCCCTTCACCACTTCCCATTGCCCATCTAAGAAACCCTCATTAGCCCATTCCTGGCAATCACTGTCCAGAGCATCCCAGTGCCCGAGCCTGGACACCTCTGTTCTCCAGAGGTGCCCATCACCCCCCAACATGCCCCTAAATATCTCCTCTGAGAGCCCATGTCCTTCCTGGGACTCCTAGCCAACCCTTCCCAACTCTAAGCTGGAGTGTGTGCCTACCTCTGCCAGCTGCCTGTCGGTGAGACTGCGTCGTAGTTCTCCCGGGAAGACCACAAATGTGGGCTGGCGTGGTCTGGGGGCAGCAGAGCAGCAGCCCAGCACCAGGAGCGCCAGGACCAAGGACTGCCAGGGGTTCATGGTGAGGGTAGCAGTGTCTGGCTGCAGCTGCCCTTGTGGGGGCTTTAAAGAGAAGCTGTCAAATGAATCAGTGACCCCGCCCCTCTCCCGACAGGCCAGGGCGAGAGCTGACTCAGGGAATGGGGTGTGTGTGTGTGTGGGGGGGGTGGGTTTGGGCAGTCCCAGCATGAGAAGGCAAAGAAAGGGCTTACACCACCTCCCCCTCTCCCTCCTGCCCACAGTCCCCATTGCCGAGTCAGGCAGGACCCCAGACCCACAGGAAACCACAGGCCCATGGGGGAAGGATTGGGTTTTGCAAACTGCAGAGCTTGCGAGAACCGTGTGAGAGCGAGGGAGGGAGGCACAGCTGGAGCACTCCCTGAGCCCTCCAGCTGAAGGCCCCAAGTGGTCAGCCTAAGAGAAAAGGATGGAACATTCCCTGAGGCTTCTTTCTGAACCTAATGATCTCCCTTCCTGGTCAGACCCCCTCCTGGGCCCCTCCCTACACTCCCAGGCTCTGTCCTCTTCTTCCTGGAAGCCTTCCTTGATTCAGCTTCCGCCTCTGCTCCACCTGAGAGCAGAAGTCATGGGCTCTGCTTGGCAGGAGTCGGGGAATTCCACGGGGACAACCCCCTGTCTTCAACAGGCTGGATAGTTCAGGATAGTAAAAGGGGGAGTTTGTGGCATCTGGAAGCCAGCAGACATGGCTTCATTCCTTCAGTGCCTTAGGCAAATGTCTTCACCACAGTGAGTTTGTTTCCTCAGCTGTAAAAAAAGCCCTCCTGAGCTTTACCCCTTTCCCATGGCCGGCTGGGTCCAGCCATCCAGGGCCAGCAGCCCCCTAAGTTGTGTGCTATGTCCCAGGCCCTGGGATATTTACTGTAGCTAAAGGCAATGAGGTTGGGGTGGGAGAGGAGGGTCTGGAGAGGTGGGGGTGTGGTGGACCAGGGCGCATCCTGTGGCAGGGGTCCTATAATTATGTGCAAATATCTGGACAGCCGGCTGCTATCTACGCTCTCTGTCCACTGGGTGTGCGTTGATTTAGATTTCCCCACTTGGGGAAACTGTGTGAAATCGTCTTCCGGTTTGTGTGGAAGAAAAGAAAAACCTGTCTCCCCCCACTCCCCACTGGTGTCAATTGAATAAATGTACATGAACTCCAAAAAATAAATAAATAAACAATAAAAATAAATTTAAAAGGGCCCTTTGTCCCTAAAGTGATGTGAGGATAAAATGAGATCAAACACATAAAATACTTAGGACAGTGTATGTTGCAAGTATTCAAGAGATGGCTGTGATAGCTTTTAATTATCTGAGCCAAGACCATGATTCTGACCTGGAATCAGGAGATGGGGTCTTGGACTCTAATCTGCTGTGTGAACTAGAGTAAATGCCTTCCCCTCTCTGGGCTTTGGACTCTTCAGCTGCAAAATAGCAGGAGGGGGGTGGGGATGATCTCCAGGAGCCCTTTCACTTCTCCAGAACTGCTCAACCCACCGCAAGCTCCAACCCCAATTATCACCCCTTATGCCCATAAGCATCTTCCTTCCCTCCCTTCTTCCCAACCAGCCAGTGTGAGGCAGGATCTATATTTGCCTTCTTCAAAGCATTATTTGGGCAGGACTACAGCAACAATTTGACAAGCTGTATTTAAACGGCTTACTATGTGCCAGGCATTTTATATGCTTATCTAATAAATCAGTCTATGAGATGGAGACAGTTAACTTCCTTTATGGGAAAATTGAAGCCCTAGAGTTCAGGAATAAACGAACATCTGTTTTGGAGTCACATAGTTCTGGTTTTCAGTCCCAGCTCTGCCATCTCCTGGCTGTGTGACCCTGGGCAAGTCAGTTCACCTCTGAACCATAATAATAATGCATTCTTTGAGATTTACTGTGTTGAGTACTGTGTTAAGTTCCCTATAAGCATCTCATTTCATCCCCACCACTCTGTGAGGTAGGTTTAAGTGCCCCTCCCATTTTTAGAAGAGGAAACGGAGATTCAGAGTGGTTAAGGAGCTTGGTTATGATCACACAGTGAGTTAATACAACAGAATCAGGACTCAAGCCTAGGGCTATCTGGTTCTGAAGCTTTTCACCTTTAGTACCGTTTACAGGAAATGAGATGACCAGGAGGTGGAGGGGGGGGAGACTTAAAACTGGGACCCTTCTCCACCAACTTCAGATCAGAGAGGAGGCTCAGGTCTTTGGGGAATCAGAGGTTAGGACAGGGGACTTGGGAACTATATTCCAGACTTGAGAGTATGGGATCATAGAGCAATATGATTTTAGAGATGGAAGCAAAGAGACCCTCCAATCGAGGGGATCTTCATCTGGTAGCAGACATGGGCTCTAGGAGAATCCATGAACCACCCACAAATTGCCATCAATTGTACAAAATGCCATATCTATGCACATATGTCACATTTCTCAAATTTAACGGTATTGATGTTTGGGGCCAGATAGTTCTCTTTTTTTGCTATCTTATTATTGTGGGATGTTGGGTAGAATCCCCAGCCTCTACCCCACGCCTGTGGCACCTCCCCCTGCCAGTTATGACAACCAGAAATGTTGCCAAACATTACCAAATGTCCCCTGGGTGGGTGGAAGGGTCACTATTACCCCCAGCTGAGAACCACTGATATATGTTGATTTTTCTATGTAAAGGGTCCAAAACTTTTATCATATACTCAAGCCATTGATAATGATCCTCAAACCCTTAAAGACCATTTACTCAAGAAATATTTGTTGAGTTTTTATGGGCCAGGCATTGTGCTAAGAATTGGGAATATAGTAGTGGCCAAAATAGGCTTTGTCCCCAAGCTCATGGAGCTGAAAGTCCAGCAGGGGAGAAATTGAATGAGTAATTAGTAATGGAGAGACAAACATCACAAGAAGGAGGTGAACTTATCTACTCCAATTACCGCCACCATGCAGATGAGGAAACTGAGGCCCAGATTGGAGAATTTACCTCTCTTAGGTCACAGAGCAAGCCAGAGACAGAGTGAGGGGGGCAGAAAGGAGTGGTAGCTAAGAGCCTGTGCTCTGGAAATCAGCTGAGAAGTTCAAGTCTCCACCTTGGCACCGACTTACTGTGTGATCTGAGTCATTGACATAACCTGTCCATGCCCCAGTTTTCCCATCTGTAAAATGGGGCGATAATAGTGCTTACCTCATGGGGCTGTGAGAATCAAATGAGTTCACAGATATAGAATGCCTGGCGCATGGTAATAAGTGCTTGCTGGAGTTGGAGTCCAAACCCTAATTGTGATTGCCTCTGGGCCAGCTGGCTGTTTTTACCAACTGGGGAGCAGGGAGAGGGCACCCCGCCAGGAACCCCAGAGCTTGATTCCTGGAGTCAATCCAACTCTCCTTTCCTCACCACCTCCCAACTTCCTCCTTTACCTCTGGCCTCCCCAACCCCCCGTGAAGGGGAACTTGGGGGAGCTCGGCTTTCAACACAGCAATGGCAGGAAGTGGTTCTGTCACCACATCCCTTCCCCACTTCCCCCAGCCCGTCCTTCCAACACCACAGTAGAGTTTAGCCAAGGCACTGGGAGAGCAGGGTATACCCCCAGGTGCGCACCCCCTCACCCTGTCCAGAGTCAGAACTTGGACTCTAAGCCCCTCATCCAGGCGGAGGCCCCATCAGGATGGGGAGGGGGCTGATCCTGGAGCCCTGAGTCACCAGCTGGATGACACAGCTCTGCAGGCTGTTATTAGTAACTCCAGGCCCCCAGACAGAGGTCAGCCTCACGGGATGAGGATTCTCTCCCCTTCTCTAGACTGGGGGAACTCCAGCCTGTTTCTCCCAAACTTGCTCAAGAGGGGAGGTGCAGCCAGGCCTGAGAGGCCCTGGCAGGATGTGAGGAAGACACTGGTGTCTGGGACAAAGCAGGATGGCAGCGTGTGCGTTGCAAGACACTGCCCGAGGGGAGAGTATCATCAAGCTCCCCCCCACCCACCCACAAGCACACCTACCATCCTAGCCCCAGGGTGTTGGCAATTCCCATGCTGACTCGCAGAGGCCCTAAAATAATAATACCATCATGCCTGCCACTATCCGTGTTGAGCTCCTTCTATAGGAAGTCATAGAATTATAGACTTTGGAATCAGACCTCCTGGGTTCAAGTTCCAGCTCCTACTGCTTCTGGCTGTGTGACCTTAAGCAAGTTACTTTGCCTCTCTCTGCCTCCATTTCCTCATCTGTAAAATGGGAATGAGAACAGTCCTTACTTCATAGTGCTGTGGAGGGATTCAATGAGATTAGACACTGCAAGTTTTTAACACATAGTAGGTACAGGGGTGGGGATGGCGCAGAATGTTAGCCATTGTGACTCTCTTACTCTAGTGCTTTCACCCGTACAAAGTAGAACTCGTGATCTCATTTAACTTTACAAATTAGGATTCATGAGCCCATTTTACAGGTGAGGAATCTGTGAGGCTCAGGGAGTTGCCCACAGTTAGCAAGGAGGAGGCCTGGGATTGCGCATGTGCCCCCAGCCACCTCAGTCAGTGATCATTCTAATAGTCAATGCCGGGGTCGGGGGGTGGTGGGGGGCACTTGACAGCTTATCCAGCGCTGTCATGTACCTCATCACCTCTGATTTGTACCTAATGGCGGATGTTCTTAACATCCTATTTGAATCTGAGCTTTCAGAATCCCTTGGTGTTCATGGGAGGCAGAGATTGGAAGCCATTTTCAAGGTGATGGACCCGAGGCCCAGAGAAGTGCTGCAAGTTGCTCACTGTCACACAGCTGATGAGTGACAGAGCTCCTGCCTAGGCCTTCTGACACCACATCTCGTGCTAAGATCAGGTCACTGGATCTGGCAAGAAGGAAGTCGATGGGGGAAGCAGCCTTGGGGGTGGAGGATGCCCAGGAGTCAGGCTAGAGGGGGTTAAAGCCTAGGAACCAACAGAGAGAACAGGTGTAGGGTATTTGACGGGGCTCCATAGGAAAAACAAAAATGGAGCGGGGTGAATAAAAGAGGGAAAAGGAATGATCAAGGTAGCTAGAAGAGTCAGAGGAACAGTCAGGCGGAGTTTCCTTTAAGGAAAAAGGCGATGATGCTGTGGAGCGAGAGGTGTGCGAATTGAGAGGGTAAGAGGATGTACCTGGGACCAGTTCCTCTGGCATCGGATTGCCCACTGACAGGTAAGGCTATGCTTGGGGTGCCAGCAAAGCAGGTGTAGCCCCCAAATACACATTTAAAAGTTTGTGTGTTTGTATTTTTTTAATTAAGGCTTTATTTTTTTTAGAGCAGTATGAAGTTCACAGGAAAACTGAAAGGGAAGCACAGAGATTTCCCATCTACCCCTACCCCGACCTGTGCATAGCCTCCTCCATTATCAACATCCCCACCCGAGTGGTACCTTTGTTACAGTCGATGAAACCTCACTGACCCATCACCATCACGCAAAGTCCATAGTTTCCGACCCACTCGTGGTGGTACCTACTCCATGGGTTTGGTCAAGTGTGTAATGCCATGCATCCATCATTATGCTATCGTACAGAGTAGTTTCACTCCCCTAAAAATCCTCTGTGCTCCACTTATTCATCCCTTCCTGCCACAAAGATTGTTTTTGATATTTGAAAAAAATATATCCTTAAAGTAGCCAGCATGGGAAAAGTCAGATCTTTGGTGAACTTCCTTATATAGTCATTTTTGGGTTTAGCGTTGTTTTACTTTGGGTGACATAGGGGGAGGGGAGCCATATTCTCAGCGCTTGCAGCCTCTAAAGGTCTAAATCTGGTGCTGTTCACAATGAGGCGGGGACGGGGGGAGGCCCTAGCCCTCAGGAAATCCCAGGTTAAACATTCAGTGGTCACTTGGAGTGGTCACTCCAGATACATGGAGAAAGAACCCTGGGGAACAGAGCAGGAGAGAAGAATCCACACAGCACACAGGGCAACTGGCAGCTTCTTTGCCCCTTTTACACACTCGAGCTGCACCCCTGCTCTTGGCCGGGCACACTTTCTCATGAATCTTCTAGTTCTGCAGTTCTCCAAGTGTGGTCCCAGGACCACCAGCAGCAAGCACCTGGGAACTGGTTAGAAATGCAAACCCTCACCTGCCCACCCACACGCCCCCCGGCCCACAACTATCGAATCAGCACCTCTGGGTGGGGTCCAGCAACCTCTGTTTTAACAAGTCTGCCAAGTGATTCCACGGCTTCGAGTTTGAGACCTCTGCTTTAGAGAGAGAGTTTTTGACCCCATTTACAGATGAGGAGACTGAAGCTCAGAGAGGTGAAGCCACTTGCCCAAGGTCACACAGCTAGTACCAAAATTAGGTGGGAATCTAGGCCTTTTGACTGTAAAGCTGATAATATAATCCTAACCCCAGTATTATAATAAGGATTGATGTTCAAATATTTAACAACTAGGCCCCCCCTCTCCGCCAGTCAGAAGTGATTCTATCCAAAGAACTCCAGGAAGCCCCTTGGGGAGTGGTGGTGGTGGTGTATGAGACCATTATTAACCCTTTCATTCCTGGATCTGCAGTCCTAGGGGTCTGGAGGAAGGGACTAGGGCTCTGGGGGCACTTAAAAGTTTCGAAGCAGCATCTGTTACCAATGGGTAGGGAACTATTTCAATATTTTGACTACTGATGCCTACCAGCTGAACCTCAGCCCTGACTCCAGTCCCCTTCCTAGGAGGGGCTCCTTCTTGTACCACCAGTGGAGGTCCTGGAGCTAAATTTAGCCCCAAAAGAACACAGGTAAAACAACTGTCTTATAAGAATACCGTTCAGCAGCGCTTCTCAAATTTGGCTGCACACTGGAGTCTCTTGGGATTTTCTTTTGACTAGCGATGCTTGGGTTTCACCCCCAGAGATTCTAACTTAATTGGTCTGGGCTATGGCCTGAGCATTGGGTTTTTTTTTTTAAAGCCCCCATGATTCTTATTTGCAGCTGGGGATGAGAGCAATGCTCTACAGAGCCCCTGAAACCTGTGAGAGACTCCAGATCAAGAGCTCCTAGTTTGCACCAGTATTTCCCAAGGCTGGGGACTTTATATATATATATATATATATATATATATATATATATATATATATATATAATATATATATAATATATATATATATATATATATTATATATATATATATATATATATATATATATATATATATATATATATATACAGGTTCTCAAGAGACTCTGATTCAGTCATCAGTGGGGCCCGGAATTGGATGTTAGCAAGCTCCCCTGGTTTCTAAATCGGTGACCCCCACAGGCTATGGTAACTGAGAGAGGCTCAGAGATTCCACCCCCCTCTTCCCCAACCCACCCCCATCATAGCTGAAGCAATTGAGAACATTTTGCCAGGAAGTATCCAGAACCAATTTCCGCAGTTCTTCCTTCCCCTGTGCTGCGGAGACATTGCTTCAAAGAACACACTCTGAAACACAGCCCAAGACACCCTCCCAGGAGAGCCGTTTTCTGGATGCTCCACTGCAGACCCCCAGGCCTGCGGATTGCCTTCCCTTCCCATTAATCCTGGGACACCCTCATTTAGATGTAATCTGCATACATTTGCATATTGAGCTCCAGCGTCCCCCTCCTTCTCCCACCCCACACCCCTGTGGCATGTTAAAGGAAAATAAAATTAATGTATTCAAAAAGCCCGCTGAGATGTGTTCAAACCTCACGCAGCGCTGGGACTTTGATACACTTGAAGCCAGGGCGATGGGATAAAGGGAAGGTGGCACAGGCTTGGTGTGGATGCAGCAGGATGGCCAGCGGAGAGGACGCAAGTTAGAAGCCTCCTGAGGTCTGGAATCACAGCCTAGCACCTGATGACAGGCAATGCGGAATTTCTCCAGGGGGAAAAGACAGGGAGCACCAGTAGACAGGGTGAAGGAGCTCCCCCTTTCAGAGGGGTGGATGAGATTCCTTCCCAGCCTAGAAGGGGCCTGGCTTGGGGACCACCGCAAAGGCCCTTCTATATCCAACCACAGGCTCCATGAAGAGCCTGCCATGTGACAGCTGGTGCCGTGGAAGGGGCTGGAATCTGATAGTCCTGGATTTGAACTGGGGTAAATGACTTTCCCTCCCTGACCCTCAGTTTCCTCATCTTTAGAATGGGAGTAATAAGCTCATTCCATGGTGATGGGAGTCATGTCCTTATTTGGTTACCCGGTGATGGACTATCTTTCCTAGGCCCCTTCTGAGGCTGGTAAGGAATCTGTTAGTGTGTGCAAGTGGCATTGCCAGCCCAGCAGCCCTGAGAATTCTCGAAGGCTGTCCCTGCCCACAGCTGACCAGCTCCCCCTACCTCCAGCTCACTTTCCTAGTCTGATCTCACATTACTGCTGGGAGGCTCCAGAAACCTTTTCTATACCTTCCTTTTTGCTTAAGTTAGCCTGAACCAGTTTTGGTTGCTTGCAGCCAAGGGTCCCCATTGACACAAGGACCATTCTCTTCCTTCTCTTCAATCTCCTGAGTGTCTTTGACTGTAAGCCCCACTAGCCTCATTTCCAAAAGCCTCTTCCAGTGCAACGTGGCCCCAATCCACTTCTCTCCAGCCTTGCTCCTCCCTTCTGGCTCCCCCCTCCTGCTTCTATTCACAGCACTCACTCCTCTCTAAGCCTCCCAATTTCCAAACCATCTGCATGTAATCCTATAGCGCTGCCCTCCCACTCTCATGTCATCCAGAGAGTTGACAATCTAGATAATCGTCTTAGATCCATCCCCTCTGTATCAGTCTGCTAGGGCTGCCATAACAAAGTACCACAGACTAGGGGGGCTTCAACAACAGAAATTTATTTTCTCATAGTCCTGGAGGCTGGCAGTTCAAGATCAGGAGTCGACAGGGTTGGTTTCTTCTGAGGCCTCTCTCCTTGGCTTGTAGATGGCCATCTTCTCCCTGTGTCTTCATATGGTCTTCCCTCTGTGCCTCTGTAAGTCCTCACTTCTTCTTCTTATAAGGATACCAGTTATACTGGATTGGTAACCTCCCTAATGACCTTGTTTTAATGTAATCACCTCTTTTTTTTTTTTGCGGTACACAGGCCTCTCACTGTTGTGGCCTCTCTCGTTGTGGAGCACAGGCTCCGGACGCGCAGGCTCAGCGGCCATGGCTCAGGGGCCCAGCTGCTCCGCAGCATGTGGGATCTTCCCGGGCCGGAGCACGAACCCGTGTCCCCTGCATCGGCAGGCGGACTCTCAACCACTGCGCCACCAGGGAAGCCCCTAATCACCTCTTTAAAGACCCTCTCTCCAAACACAGTCACACTCTGAGGTGCGGTGGGTTAGAACTTCAGCATATGAATGGGGAGGGCACAGTTCAGCCCACGACAGTCTCCATCTTCTGTACCCTCACTGCCACTGCTCCAGTTGCAGCCCTGCCACTTCTCACCTGGTAGTACAATAGCTCAGCCCCTCTTGTACCCAAGCACTGACACTCCAGATTCATCTCATTGATCAGCTGTCCCTGACCATGCTCAGAAATCTTCCATAGCTTCCTAACGTCTCCAGAATAAAGACTGAACTCCTTAGCCTGGCATCCAAAGCCCTTCGGAACCAGGCTCCAACCTGCTCTTACAATCATCATGGCAATTAAGGCCAGGACAAATGGCAATGTTGTCTAGCGCTTTGTTATTCAAAGTATAATTCATGGACCTACAGCATCAGCATCACCTGGGAGCTTGTCAGAAATGCAGACTCTCAGGCCAGGCCCCAAACCTACTGAATCAGAATCTATATCACCTGCACAGACCCCAGGCCATCTGTATTCACACTGAGCTTGATAGCTTACAGACACCAAAGGCATCCAGACCGGGACTCATAGGAGTGGGACCTGTGGTCACCTTGTTGGGTCAGAAACTTGACTTTGTCCCAACAAAACCCTCCAACTCACAGGAGTCTGGGATGCACAGCAGATGACAATTCCGAACACACAAATGAACTTGACTCTGCAAGGCTATTAACAATGCCTAACTCACAAGTATAAACAAAGGAAAAGGTTGCCGGAGATTGCTCCCTGATGGGAAAGGCAAGTTTCTCATCCCTCACTTCCATTTGGCAAACATTTATTGAGGCCCTGCTGAGTGCCAGGCTGGGCGTTGGTTGGGCAGATGGAATGAAGGGGGACTTGAGCTTTGTTCTGTAGGGGCTCACAAACCAGGAGGGAGACAGACCACAAAGACCTGCATTCAATAACCAGTGTACATGCCAAGGGCGTCCACCCACACACTCTATTCCCCTATTCCTCCAACCTCATGCTCTGGCCTCTGGGCCTTTGCACTCTCCATTCTTCCCACCCGCCCCTGCTCCATCTCAAACCCTTCCCACATCTCCCCTCTCTGCCCTCCCCCCCACCCACCCCCGTGCTGGCTAAATCTTATTCATCCTTTAGATTTCAGCTGAGATGTCATTTCTTCCAGAAAAATACTGCTGACCACCGCCCCCAGGCTGGGAAGGGGGGCTCTTCCATACTCCCATGACTCCCCTCAACCCACCACTTCCCTTATTGTGGCATTTTTCATAATTCAGAATGAATTTCCTGTTTATTCATCTATCTCCTCCCACAGGTTGAGATCATTATGAGGGCAGGACCCTTACCTGTTGTGTTCACTGTATTCGCAGATATTTTTTAAACATAGAAAAAATAATAGTAATAGTGGTCAGCTTTTTTTTGAGCTCAGGGACTGTCCTAAATACTTCTATGGATTAATTTATTTAATCTATGACTACACAGTTCAGTGGGTGCTGTTATTTTTCCCCTTTTATAGATGAAGAAATAGAGACACAGAGAAGTTAAGTAACTTGCCTAAGGTATCACAGCTATTAAGTGGAAGAGTAGGGATTCAGAGCCCGGCAGTCTGGCTCCAGAGTGTGCATATTGGAAAAGAGGGTGATTAACTCTATGGGAGAGAGGTCAGAGGTCAGGGAAGGCTTCAGCAGGAACAACACCCCAGCTGGGTTTTGAGGAGTGAATAGGAGTTTGCCATGTGGAAAAGGAGCAGGGCTTTGCAGCTTCAACAACCTCCAATCTGGGCTCCACCTGTCAGTGCAGCAGCATTTTCCTGAAGGTCAAGTGGAAGGCAGTTAACTCTCTGGATACTGTCCAAGGAGGCTTAGACAGAGTGAGTGCCTTAGGCAGCATCCAGTTTCAGCCTGAGTCACCCACGGGTGGGCGAGGCAAGTTATACAAACACTGGGGCTCCAGTCCTTCAGTCCCTGGGTGGGTGAGAAGTACACTCCCCAACCCTCTTGCCCCCAGATTTGAGGCTCATTTCCCAAACCACATCCCCATTCCTTGCAGGGATTGGAGCATCAGCTCAGAGGGAAGTTCCCGGCAAGCACACCTTCGGGCAGGTGCAGGCCCAGAGCAGACCTGGAGAGCCAGGGTGTTTCCCCAAAACCCCATTCAGGCTGTCCTGGGTCTGACCTTGCAAACTCTGGGAGCCTCCTCTGTCCCAGGAGTCCCACAACTTTTAAAGCCCCTGAACCCTTTTAAGGAACTGGATCTCAAGGGAATCACAGCATATAAGATAGTTTAAGAGGAAGTGCTGTGTGGCTCCCCATCTCTACTGACCCCGACCCTGAGAGGAGCCCTGAGCCCTGAGCCCTGATCTTAGCCCAGCCACCTCTTTTTACTGCTGAAAAAACTGAGGCCTGGAGGAGGGAAGAGATTTGCCAAGAATACAGAGCAAGTCAGGGCCAGCACCTGGATAGGAAGTCCCATCTCCTGAGCTGAACCAGCCTCTTCTCAATAAACAGCACCATCTCTCCTGTCCTTCCTGTCCTGGCCTCTTGAATGCAATCTGGAAGATTCTACCCCCCACCTTTATTCATCCCATTCATTCATTCAGCAAACCGTTACTAGGCACCCAGCTGGGCCCCTGACCTCAGGGGGTAGCAAACAGATGTGTAAGACACATTCACAGACATTTACAATCCCTTCTGACAAAGCCACATCAGAGATCGTTCATCCCTTATTCTCAGGGCCTAGCACATAGTAGGTGCTCAATAAATACGTGTGGAGCACTTAGGAAGGAGTGACATGGGGATGATGTGCTGGCAAGGTGGAAGGGCCACCTTAGACCTCAGAGCCCCTCCCTCTCCCTTCTCCCATCACTCAGCACCGTCGTGGGGATAGACAAGAGAACTCAGACCCAGGCTCTGCTTGAGCTTTGTGCTCTGGTTGGTCTACACCTTGGGCTGTCTGAACTGATAGCCATGGGGCCCAAGTCGCTGTCTTAATTAAAATGAAATAAAATTTGAAAATCCATTCCCTGGTTTCATTAGCCACATTTCTAGTGCACAAAAGCCACACGTGGCTGGTGGCAACCATGCTGAACAGCACATGTTACAGAGCATCAGCGTTATCACAAAAGTTCTTCGGGCTGTGTTGCTGGTCTAGAGCAGGGACTCTAGGACGAGTACATTTTCCAAGGTACTTGGAAACTGATGTAAGGTTGTCAACTCTTCATTCTGCCAGAAAATTTTAAAAGCAGTAACAATAATTTTTTAAAAAAGAACATGGACACTAAGAGTGACATGAAATTCTTGATCGGGTTCTCAGTTTTAAAAACCCACATTAAGGGATATTTGTGGACAACTGGAAAATTTTGAATATAGATTGCATATTGGATAATTGTATGTGGTTATATAGGAGACTACCCTTGTTCTTTGGAGATTAGGGGTGGAGTTTTAGGGGTGAAATATGAGGATGTCTGCAACTAACTTCCTTGTGGTTCAGAAAAAGAGGTATTATGTATATGTGTGTGTGTGTATATATATATATATATATATATATAGAGAGAGAGAGAGAGAGAGAGAGAGACAAAGGGAAAGCAAGTGCATCGATGTGTTAACAACTGAATGTCTAAATCTAGCTGAAGCTTAGAGGACTGTTCATTGTACTATTCCTGTAACTTTTCTGAAAGTTTGATAATTTTTCAAAATAAAAGTTGAGAGAAAAAGAAGTCAAGATAATGGTTACCCCACTGCCAGGCAGAGTATGATGGGTGTTGGAGGGCTGTGCTGATGCTCTAGTTCTTGATACGGGATGTTGGTTACATGATGGTATAGTGGGTTGAATTGTTCCTCACCCCCCTCCGCCCCCCACAAAAGATATATCTACCTGGAATCTGTAAATGTAACCTTATTTGGAAAAAGGGTCTTTGCAGATTAATTAAGTGAGGGATTTTGAGATGAGATCATTCTGGATTAGAGCAGGCCCTAAATCCAATGACTACTGTTCTTGTAAGAAAAAGGCAGAGGGAAATTTGGGACCCAGAGACACAGGGAAGAAGCCCACGTGAAGATGGAGGCAGAGAGATTGGATTGATGCTGCTACAAGCCAAGGAACTCCTGGAACCACCATAGGCTGGAAGAGGCAAGGAAGGATTCTCCCTTAGAGCCTTCAGAGCTAAGTGCATCCCTGCCAACACCTTGATTTCAGACTGAGAAACTCCAAAACTAAGAGAATAAATTTCTGTTGTTTTAAGCCACTAGGTTTGTGGTTATTTGTTACAGCAGCCCTAGGGCACGAACACCGGTGTGTTCACTTAAAGAAAATTCATCAAGCTGTACATTTAAGATCTGTGCGTGTTTCTCTACATAGAGACATGTACTTAAAAATGAAGAAATCAGAATGACTCTCTACTACCGGCATTCATTTATTTTAAAATTTTTAAAGAGGAAGTTTCATAAAGACATAATCTCAAAATAAAAGATGGGCCCATCAAACGACAGTTAACTTTATGACACTTTTTTCCTTCATTTTACTAAGCATCCGAAAACATGGCTCATGGTAGGTAAGCACCAGCTGCAGATGGGCTGTACCAGAATCACCTGGGGAGCTTTAAAAGATACAGAATCCCAGACAGAGAGGTCACCAGGACAGATAGAGAGTCCAGAAATAGAGCTGAAGACATGTGGGAATGTACTATCTGCTAAAGGTGGCATTTCACGTTAGTGGAGGAAGACAGATTATTCAATATGGTGTTGGTCCAACTGGCTAGCCACTCGGAAGAAAATAAAGCTGTATCTCTACATCCAATCACCAAAATAAATTCCAGATGGATGAAAAATTTAATTAAGAAAAAAAAAACCCTAAAAGGACTACAAGAGAATGTGAGACATTTTTTTTTCATAAGCTTCAGGTAGGAATTGCCTTCAACAAACATTCACTGAATATTAATTCTCTAACTTTGTGCTTGGTGCTAGAGATGGGGACCAGTGGAGACCCTTGTTCTCTGGGAACTCACACTAATGACGGTTGTCTAGAACAGTGGTTCCCAGGTTCTAAGATTTCACTAACCATTCATAATAATTTTAAAATTATTTGCTTTTTAATAATCTTTGAGTGGGGAAAGCATTTCTATGCAAGGTACAAAATTGCAAAGCTATTATGAGAAAGATTAATAAATTTTGGGAATTCCCTGGAGGTCCAGTGGTTAGGACTCCATGCTTCCACTACAGGGGGCACGGGTTCAACCCCTGGTTGGGGAACTAAGATCCCACAAGCAGTGCAGTGCGGCCAAGAAAAGAAAAAAGAAAAAAAGATTAATAAATTTTAATACAGAAAAATAAATGGCCAAACCCAAAATGGCCCTAAGGGGAGGGGAGGATGGAGCTAGATTGCTTAATGAATATGCGGTTTTCTTTTGAGGTGATAAAAAAATGTTTTGAAACTTGATAGAGGTGGTGGTTGCACAATATTATGAATGTATGAAACACTATTGAATTGTAAACTTTAAAATGATTCATTTTGTTATGTGAATTTTACTTCAAAAAAGATAAATAAATAAGAATACAATTTTTTTAAAGTTAACTAAAAAAAACACACCCAAATGCTCCAATGGGAAAAAAAAAATTGCAACACAAAGGGGAGACAGAATTCATATACAAAGAGTGCTTACAAATCAATAAGGGCATGGAGCAACAGACAACCTCATATATCATTGCTAAGAATGTAAATAGGTGCGAACTTTTGAGAATGTAATTTGGAAATATTTAAATGGACATACCTTTTGACCCAGAAATTTCACTGCTAAGATTTTTTTTTCTTACAAGTATACTTACATACACATTAATTGTACTATTCTTGCAACTCAAGCAAATATAGGTTCAAAGATGTTTATTGCCACACTGTTTATGATAGCAAACAATGAACCTAAGTGCCCACTAGTAGGGATTATATATGATCATATATGGCATATATGATCATATATCATATATATGATTATATATGGTACATCGATAAAGTGGAATCCTACCCAGTCATTAAAAAGAATGAGAAATAGGGCTTCCCTGGTGGCGCAGTGGTTAAGAATCTACCTGCCAATGCAGGGGACATGGGTTTGAGCCCTGGTCCCGGAAGATCCCACATGCCACAGAGCAACTAAGCCCGCGAGCCACAACTACTGAGCCCGCGAGCCACAACTACTGAAGCCCACAGGCCTAGAGTCCGTGCTCCGCAACAAGAGAAGCCACCACAACGAGAAGACCACGCACCACAACGAAGAGTAGCCCCCACTCACCACAACTAGAGGAAGCCTGAGCACAGCAATGAAGACCCAATGTAGCCAAAAATAAATAAAATAAATAAATTTAAAAAAAAAAGAGTGAGGGCTTCCCTGGTGGCGCAGTGGTTGAGAATCCGCCTGCCGATGCAGGGGACGCGGGTTCGTGCTCCGGCCCGGGAAGATCCCACATGCTGCGGAGCAGCTGGGCCCGTGAGCCATGGCCGCTGAGCCTGCGCGTCCGGAGCCTGTGCTCCGCAACGGGAGAGGCCACAACAGTGAGAGGCCCGCGTACCGCAAAAAAAAAAAAAAAAGAATGAGAAATATCTCTACGTGCTTATGGAAAACTATCCAAGACAAGAACTGCTGTGTGTTTTGGGGTGGGGTTGGGGGGTAATGTCTGCAACAGTGAGTATTATATATCCAGTGTGTGCAGATTCTTAAAACATTTCTGGATGGTACACAAGGATCCGACAACAGTGGTTACCTCTAGGAAGTCACAGTGAGATTGGCGGACAGGGAGAGAGGTTTTTGCCTGAACTTCATACCTTTTGTACTTCTCAAAATTTTTTTTACCATGAACATAGACTAGTTTTTGGATATATTACTTTTTTTCAAGCAGGTTTTTTGAAATTAATTTTATTTATTTTTGGTTGCATTGGGTGTTTGCTGCTGTGTGCAGGCTTTCTCTAGTTACAGCAAGCGGGGGCTACTCTTCGTTGTGGTGCGCGGGCTTCTCATTGCGGTGGCTTCTCTTGTTGTGGAACACGGGCTCTAGGCGTGCAGGCTTCAGTAGTTGCGGCACGTGGGCTCAGTAGTTGCAGCGTGCTGGCCCTAGGGCACGCGGGCTTCAGTTGTTGTGGCACGCGGGCTCAGTAGTTGTGGCACACGTGCTCAGTAGTTATGGCTCGCGGGCTCTAGGCACGCGGGCTCAGTAGTTGTGGCGCAAGGGGTCAGGAGTTGTGGCTCACAGGCTCTAGGCACACAGGCTCAGTAGTTGTGGCGCACGGGCTTAGTTGCTCCACGGCACGTGGGATCTTCCCAGACCAGGGATCGAACCTGTGTCCCCTGCACTGGCAGGTGGATTCCTAACCACTGCATCACCAGGGAAGTCCCTGGATATATTACTTTTTAAGGTTAATTTTAAAATTATGAAATAGTTGAGGCATAGGCAAAGTATAGATAGTAATGAAACAAACTCAGGTTCCCAGCACCCAGATTAAGTAATTTAACATGACAGATACAATTTGAAGACTCCTGCGCACTTTTCTATGATCCCACACCCCTCCTCCCTAGAGGTAACATCGTTCTAAATTTGGTGATATCAGATATACATGTTTTTATTCCCATGTATATAAAAAATCTTTTATAACTTCCATATTTATCAATAAACAATATATTATTTTGCATGCTTTTCCTTTATACAAATAGTGTTAATTTATGTAGTATGGCTCTTAGACCCAGGCAAATCTGGCCTTGGTCCTCAAGTTTTAGAGGGGTCTCCTTCTGGACCTTCTCTGTCTGTGCCCCACTCCATGAGGCAAGGCGTCCAAAGGAATGTGCACACCTGGGGCCTGTGAGCCTCTTCGAGACCACATTCAGGGTACCCAGGACCCCAGGACTTCAAGCCCAAATGGCACCGAGCCTGCCTCCAGCTTCTGTGCAGGACTCTTTCCAGGGTCCAGCCTCCTGTGGTGGGCCGTCTACCTAAGTGTGCACCCCTAGGCCAGAGGGCTGGCCAAGAACCGACTGCTGGGGAGGGGTGGAGCGGGGGAGTAAATGGGGCTGAACCTGGGCTATTGTCCCCTCACACGAAAGCTGGGGTGGGATGCAGATGGGGGCTTGGCCTTGGTTGGTATTCTTGCCTTGGACCCTCCCCACATTAAATTCTGTGCTTTTGGATGCACAGAAACATTACATTTTTTGAGCATTATCTATATTAATAGCTATAGCTCCTTTATTGATTTTCACTCCCACACAATATTACTTTTCTTTTTTTGTTTGTTTTTGACAATATTTCTTTAAAGTTTTAAAAGTTTCGGATCCCTGGCGCCTGACGCAGAAGATTCTGATGGAGGGGAGGGGCTCCATGGGCTAAAGCATCTGCCCCTTTTGGAAGCTCTGCGTGTTGCAGCTAGGCGGCCCGGTTTGGGAACCACGGGGAGGTAAGCCCCTCCTGTTATGTCCATGGCTTTGCACAGGCTAACACTGTCACTTGCTGCTGCCCCTCCTTGCGGTCCCCAAGGTCAGCCTGGACTGGCCGCTGCACAGGCCACCAGCCCAGCCGTCTGATTCCGGTCTGGGAGACGTGATGGAGGCAGCGGGCGCCCCCTGCTGGAGACAAACGCAAGCTGAACGGATGGGTTCCGCCATCCCTCCACCCCACTACGCCCCACCCCACCCCCGGCCGCGCCCCCATCGCCTACCTTTCCCTCCAACCTCTAGCGCTCATTTAAGGCCAACTCCGCTGGGATGCAACTGCCATCTCTTCTGCTTTCAAAAACGTTCACACATAAAATAGACATTCTAATAGCTCCCTTTCATGGAGCCTTTATTAGGGATAAAGGAGTGCCTTTGAGAATCTATGGGGCTCAAGTCCTGATCAATCTTCTGATCGCTGTGTGACCTCTGGCAAGTCACTGGACCTCTGAATAACTCTGAGGTTCCTCAAGAATAAAACAGGACAGTAATGTCACCTACCTCATAGGACTGCTTTGAGGATTAAAGTGGTGCCTGGCATGCAGCAAGGACTCATTACTATTAGATGCCAGACCCAGGGCTAATGATTTCTCACCGAGACAGAGAGATTACTTGTGCCAGCTGCTGCTCTGTTCTTTCTGTTGATTATATCATTTAACCATCACAACTTCATGCGGTGAGTGCACTTATATTCACCCCCACCTTACAGAGGAGGAAACTGAGGCACAGAGAGATCAAGCAACTTGCCCAACGGCTCACAGCTTGTTGGTGGTGGAGTCTTATTTGAACCCAGGCAGTTGTACTCCAGAGCCCATATCTTATTGCTACATCCTCATGGCAATCTGGGGAGGCATGTACTATGCCCATTATACAGCTGGGGACACTGAGGCTTAGAGGGGTGAAGTGACTTGCCTCAGATCACGCAACTAATTAGTAATGGAGCCCTGGCCTGGACTTGCCCCAGTTATATCTCTCTGCATTGTCTTGTGTAGTTCCATGACAACCCAGCAGGCATGGTGACCCTGTGTGACAAACGATGATGCTGAACTAAGACGGCTTGCTCAAGGTCACAGAGTCAGTTAGTAGGGAGCTTTTTCTGTTGGGGGTGGGACCAAGGACATTCTATTCAGGGGCCCAGCACCTCTGCGGCGCCCTGCTGCAGTCCCTGGACATCTCTTGTCTTTATAATCACAGCTCCTCTTCCCAGGCACCCAAGTTTAGCACTACTTGCTTCCAGGCCAGCCTCAGCACAGCTGTCAAAGTTGTGCTCTTAAGCTGTCAGCCTGAGCCTGGCCTCAGCATTGGCTCCTGGGGCTTCCTGTAGGGCTGCGGGCTCAGATTCCATCCCCCTGCCCTCTGGGAGGCAGCTGGTACCGTGGAAGGAACAGGAGTTTGGTGCCAGGTAGTCCAGGCTTCTAATCCAGTCGTGCCCCTTCATTTCTGCATGACCTTGGGTGAGTTCCATCACCTCCCTGCACTCCTATTTCATCACCTCTGAGATGGGGGTAATGATCAGTGCTTTGCAGGCTCCTGTGAGGATGAAATGCAATAAAGTGTGTACAGCATCTGGTACACAGTAGGTGCTCAATAAATGTTAGATTCCTTTGCTCCAGATCTATGTCCCCTGCTATTTATGTCCCTTCCTCACAGGCCCAGAAGTCCCAACCTTCCCTTTGAAGATGGTCCCTCAACCTGTATAAGATGTCTCTGAGCCAGGCTTGGGCTGGTGTAGAAGCCACATCCTTTGTGTTTCCTGGGGCAGAGGGGACCGGCATACAGGCACTGGCTCACAGGCAGAATAACATTACCATATGTAACTCAGCCATTGTTCAGTGGCCCATCAGAGACTGATTGAGCACCTACTATGTGCCAGGAACTGTTCTTGGTAATGGGGCAACAGTGGTAAACAAGACAAGATCCCTGTTTGATGTGTATCATTGAGAACTTACCTATTCAATGTTCAGCCCTGGGACTAAGTACCATCCATGATGCTACTAGGCCCACTTCCTGAGTACTCACACTGTTTCCCATTCATGGTTTCATTTATTCCTCACAGATTCCATCTGAAGTATTAATATCATATCTAATTTATAGGTGAGGAAACAGACGTGGAGAGTTAAGTAACACAAAGAGGGGCTGGGGGCTGACTGCAGACAGTCTGATCCCAGAGCCTGAGCTTCACTGCACTGCCATAGAGTCTCCCTCTTACCCCCAAAGTTTCTGTTGTTCCCATTTTACAGATGAGGGAACTGAGACTCAGAGGGAATGAAGGCTGTCCAAGGTCACACAACATATAAATGTAGGTGCTGGGATATTTGGAGCCAAGGTTTGGCCTGACTCCAGACCCCACGTCACCCCTACCAAGAGCTGACTCATTCTACAACCATTTTCTTCCCAGCAGAGAAACAAATCAGACCCAGGTCTGGCCTTGAGAGGCTCAATCTATTGAGGAAGCCAGTGGGTAACTGGCAGCCTTGCACTGTGGTATATGTTATGACAGTGACACATATAGGATAGTAGGGGAACTCACACTAGGGAGATAGTAACTACTGGGAAGGAGTCCTGGAAGGCTTCTTGGAGGAGGTGATGCTTAAGGTAGACATGAAAAGGTGAAGAATCATATGGAGTTGTGGAGAGGGGGGTTGCCTGACAACACATACATGACATGGCCTCTTCCTAGGTATGGGCTATTGAGGCCAATTTTTCTGTTTAATCCCAAATCCATTCTCTGCCCTTCTCCTCCACTTCCTATGGCAAACCATGTTTCCTGGGCTCCCTTGCCAACTAACTTCTGGCTCCATCCAGCCAGTGGGAAGCTTTGGTGAGAGATCAGAGAGTAAGAAGAAGGGAAAAGCTGAGGTATTTCTCCCCACCTCTCTCAGTCTTGGGGAGGGCAGGGGGAGGGAGCTGTGGTTTCAGTAGCTACAGTGTCTCCTCCGTGGTTGCCGATCCTGCTAGAAAGACCCATTGTGGTCCCCACCGCTCTCTGGGTGGCCCAGTTCCTGGTCTAGGTAGTACCATCTCCCCTCTTTGTAGTGCTAGCCCTCCGGGAGGACATGCCTTTCCTGAGTTGCTAATCTCAGGTTTGCTTGCCTCAATTTCCCTTAGTCACTCTTTCAGCTCTTCCAACAACTTTGTTTCTGATTCTCTAAATTAGATTTCCTCTTTAGAATCATCTGGCCTTCCTCTTGTTTTCCTGGCCAGACCGCTGATATTGTGTCTCTGTTTCCTTGTCTATAAAATGGAGGTTCAGGACTTCCCTGGTGGTCCAGGGGCTAAGATTCCATGCTCCCAATGCAGGGGGCCTGGGTTTGATCCCTGGTCTGGGAACTAGATCCCACACGCCGCAACTAAGAGCCCACATGCTGCAACTAAGACCTGGCACAGCCAAAAAACTAAATAAATAAATTTTTTTTTTAAAAAGGAGATTCATCCAGTCATTCAACAAATAGGTATTTGTGACTGCAAAACTGTGCTAAGTGTTGGGAATATCACAAGAAATAAAACAGATTAAAGACATGAAAGGGCTTCCCTGGTGGCGCAGTGGTTGAGAGTCCGCCTGCCGATGCAGGGGACACGGGTTCGTGCCCCAGTCCGAGAGGATCCCACATGCCGTGGAGCAGCTGGGCCCGTGAGCCATGGCCGCTGAGCCTGCGCGTCTGGAGCTTGTGCTCCGCAACAGGAGAGGCCATAGCAGTGAGAGGCCTGCATACGGCCAAAAAAAAAAAAAAAAAAAAAGACATGAAAATCCAGGTGTTGCCTACCCCTCATGTCTCTGTAATGATCAGATGAGATGTTTGCATAAATGTCACCTGCTGCCTGGGTCTCAGGAATTGCCAGCATTAGGCAAACACTATTTGGACTAGAGCCTGTTTTCTGAATCTAAGTGTTCTTGTCCTAGGGCCTTTACCCACTTCCCCTTTCTCCCTCCAATCCTGACAGAGAAAGATTTAGGACGAATAAAACAGACTTAATTTACACCATGGGAAGTCAACTTAAGGCACTCATTATCCCGAGTGGTGGTACAGTGTTAAGCTATAAATAGGTCTTTTAAGATCAGGTTTAGCTAAACCCATAGATGGCAGTGACACAGAAAGAGAAGGCAGAGATATGCCCCAGGGCACCCCCCTGAGGACTGCCTGCTCTGAGCTCTGCTGCCCTCCTGGGGCACCTAGCACAGTGGAAGGAGCACTGGACTGGGCCGGGAGTCAGGAAACGAGGGTTTCAATCCCAGCTCTACTGACCATCAAGCGCATGACCTTGTCATGTGAAATGTCCTAGTCATTTCACTGCTCCTGAGCCTCCGTTTCCTCATCTGTAACCTGGGACTATTGAGAGTACCTAGGATCTCTGGTTGTTGTGAGTACAGTTTAAAAATGCATATGAAGCACCTGGTACTTGGTAAGTGCTCAGTAAACATTTGCTAGTATGATTATTATTTGCTGCAGGAGATCTGGCCTAGAATCCCAGCCCTTTCCATTAGAACCAGGAAACTTGCTGTGTGCTTTTGAGCAAGTAATTTTCTCTCTGGGCTTCAGTTTCTTCATCTGTAAAACGGGAAAAAATAGTAACCAAACTACCTGGCTCAGGAAAAGAGAGTTAAAGGATAAACTAAGAACCAGGTAGGGAATCCCGTGGCGCTCCAGTGGTTAGGACTCCACGCTTCCACTGCAGGGGGCATGGGTTCAATCCCTGGTCGGGGATCTAAGATCTTGCAAGCTATGTGGTGAGGCCAAAAACCCCGAAAACCAAAAAAAACACAAAAAACCACAAATATATATATATATATATATATATATATATATATATATATATATATATATATATATGAACCAGGTAGTATTATTATTATAACTACACGAGAAATAGTACAGAACTAGTACAGCAATCAAAAAGTGTGTAGGTTATGGGAATTCCCTGGTGGTCCAGTAGATAGGACTCAGCACTTTCACTCCTGGGCCCCAGGTTGGATCCCCTGACTGGGGAACTGAGATCCCAAAAGCTGCTCGGTGCTGAAAAAAAAAAAAAAGTGCAGGGCTTCCCTGGTGGTGCAGTGGTTGAGAATCTGCCTGCCAATGCAGGGGACATGGGTTCGAGCCCTGGTCTGGGAAGATCCCACATGCCGCGGAGCAGCTAGCCCCGTGAGCCACAATTGCTGAGCCTGCGCGTCTGGAGCCTGTGCTCCGCAACGGGAGAGGCCGCGATAATGAGAGGCCCGCGCACCGTGATGAGGAGTGGCCCCCGCTTGCCGCAACTGGAGGAAGCCCTCACGCAGAAACGAAGACCCAACACAGCCATAAATAAATTAAAAAAAAAAAAAAAAAAGTGCAGAGGTTAGAGCCAGATTGCCTGATTTTCAATCCCAGCTCCACCCTTATTTAGATTTGTTTACTATCCTATGCCTGTTTTCTCATATTTAAAATGGAAATAATGGTGGCAACTACCTCATAGAGTAGTTATGAGGATAAAATAATGTAGGTAAAGTGCTTAGTACAGTCAGAGGCACAGAGTATCTTTTTTTTTTAATGTTTAATTTTACTTACTTTTTATACAGCAGGTTCTTATTAGTTATGCATTTTATACATATTAGTGTATACATGTCAATCCCAATCTCCCAATTCATCCCACCACCACCCTCCCCGCCACTTTTCCCCCTTGGTGTCCATATGTTTGTTCTCTACATCTGTGTCTCTATTTCTGGCACAGAATAGCTTAAGTATTATGATTACTAGGCATACGTCACATGGTACCTAAATTGCTTGAGGCTTTAGAATCAGAGAGACCTGCCTCCATATGCCATATTCTTTAGGCTGTGTGACCTTGGACAAGTCACTTCCCCTCTCTGAGTTTCAGCTTCCTCCTCTCTACATTGGAAGACTCTTAACAACCCCTGATTCCTTAAGCAACCCCTTTGCTTTCCCTGATGCAGCAAAGCACATGTGCAGTGCCTGGCATGTGGTACATGTGGTAGGTGCTCATGGAAAATGCCTTCCCTCTTCTTTTCCTCTTGGCTCCTCTCCTCAGCATTTTTCTCAATGGTCTACTTGAACGTCCTTCTGACCCAGAGCCCCTTCACTGCTTCTAGAAATCTCCCCATCAAAGCTGAGGCCAGAACTACACACGGCATGTTCTGGTGGGAAGAACACTTGATTGGCAGTCAGAAAACCAGGTTGGCTTCCTTCTCTTTGTAATGGAAGAATTCTGATATATTGTTTCAAGGAGTCATGACCTTGGGCCATGAGCTTTCCCTCTCTGGTCTTGAGCTCCATGATGAGACTATTACCTTCTGTATCATGATATTTTGCAATCTTGTGATTTGGTGGCAAAGGCCAAGGTTCGGATTAAGCCTTAGTTGGGCTGGGGATGGGATTGGGTGGTGTGCAGCTACTCCTGAGTACCCTGACATCCTTGAGGGAGGTGTCTTGTTTGGAGGCAGGATACATCCTACTCCCATGGAATGGGGGTTGGAGGTGGCTCTGTAGGGCTGAGGAATCAGGTTCATGCTGGAAAACTGCCTGGTGGGTACAAAACCAACCTGCTGCCATGCCCTTGTTTACCCAGCTTTCCAGGGCTGCTCGGCGGCCTGGTCCTGCTGAATGGGGGTGAGGGGGAACGAGGGGGCATAGCCAATCCAGAGACCTCATGCTCTATTCCCCCTAAAAACCTGCTCCTAGGAAAGGAGCAGGGAAACCCCCTCATACTCAGGTACAACAAATCATAACAGCTCAAAGCACCCTATCTTTTAAAATAGGTTTTCTTTGCAGGATTTTTTTAAGATTCTCCCCGCCCTCCCCACCCCACCCCGCCCCCCGCCAAATTTGTATTTTTCAATCGACGAAAACAACTTATGCAACACAGAGACTTCAGGACAAACCGGGGCGCCAGGTTCCTGCGCAAAATGCTAAAAAGGCTTAATTAAGCAGAGGGTGTTGCCAAAAGTGGCATTTCGGGCATCAGAAGGACGGTCATACCTTTCTGAAAGGCTGCAGACCTTTAAATACATCTACACTGAGCAGAGGAAGGCTATGGAGAATGCCTTGACTTCCCAGCTCAATTATGTAACAAATACGTGTACAGAGCTCAGTAAGGGCCCTGCACTGACTCTTCTCCATTTCCCCAACTCCAGCCATCGGGGTTTGCATTCCAAGTTCCTTTACTTGATGTGACCTTGGACCAGCCACTTCCCATCTCGGGGGCTCAGTTTCCCTATCGGTAAAACAAGGATTATATGCTCCCCTCTTCCCAGGACACGTCAAACCTAATCGGGAAGGATTTGATTGGGTTCGATGAGAGCGTAAAATAATCGGTTGAAAGCCAGGCGAAAAGACCGATAACATTTACTCCCCTCCCACCAAGCCAAAACATCCCAGTTTCAAGCTTTTCTGAGCTGTTCCGGGAAGGGCGTGGTCAGGCCACTGGGAGCCACGCCCCCGGACGTGGGGCCAGCCTTAGCCGCGCCCAGCCCTGCGGCCTAGGGAAGGGACCCAGCAGTGACGTCACGTAGCCGCTCCTATGTATTCCTCCGCCGGAGAGAAAGTAGCTCCCAACCCGTAGAGGACTCCGTCACCCATACTAGGAGACATGTAAAATCCTATATCCTCTGAGAACTCTATTATGGTTTTGAGACCTCGGGGCCACCTTCCGGCACACTGGAAGCCTGTCTTTCTCCGGGCCGGCGTAGGAAGTAGTCCCGGCCTACGGAAGGCCGATGGGTCCCTCCGCAGCGGGGGAAAGAGGATGGCGACTTCGTCGATGCCGGAGTCGGAGAGGAACGCGGCTACGAAAGCGTCAGGTGAGCGTCGGGTGGAGTCAGGTCGCCCCACTGCACCCTGCCGTGAAGTGGGGCCACACTGCGGGGATACCCGGTGGAGAGGTCCCGGGCCGGCGGGGCTGTCCGAATAGGGCCCCGGGGTCCCAGGCCCTTTAGTCGCTCTCGCACTTGCCTGAGCGGAAACCCGGAGCCGCCACAAGATGGCGTCGGGCCTGGAGCGCAGGCAGCGCCGGGGACAGCCCCGAGTCTCCAGGCCCCGGGACCGTCGCTGTCAGCCCCCTCCGCACGGGAACCAGGGGAGGGGGGAGCGAGCCGCTGACCCAGGGGGCTTGCGGGCTGTATCACCGACTCTGCACCCGGGGGGGCTCGGGGGACCGAAGGGCTGAGCCACTGAGCCCGGACAAGGCCCGTAGAGTGAACCACTTTGCGGGAATCATGGAGGGGAGGAGCAAAGGGTCAAGATTACCCGCCACTGACCACCCTCCAGGGATGGGGGAAGGACCCGAGACTGGGAGGCAAGGCTTCCTGGTCCTGTTTTCCCGAAGCTCCTCTCGCGATACACTAGAAAGCCCCGCCCCGTCGGCGACTCAGTGTTTGCATCTGCGAAATGGGCATATGGGTGCAGCTGGGTGCGCCGCGGGGACCCGGGATGAAGCCCACCTGTTCCAGCCCCCGTCACCTCTTCTCGCAGAGTAAAGGCCCCGGACCCTGGACCCCCCTGTCAGGCCGCCCCCCGAGCCGATGGAGGAGAACGAGGTGGAGAGCAGTAGCGACGCGGCCCCTGGTCCTGGCCGGCCCGAGGAGCCCTCTGAGAGCGGCTTGGGTGTGGGCACCTCGGAAGCCGTGTCGGCGGACAGCAGCGACGCCGCGGCCGCTCCGGGGCCAGCCGAGGCCGACGACTCTGGCGTGGGGCAGAGTTCGGACCGCGGCACCAGCTCTCTGGTATGGACATTGCTGGCCGGCGTGGGTGGTGGCAGGGGCCGCAGGCAGCAGTGCCTGGCGGCCAAGGGGAAGAAGCCAGCAAGGCTTGTTTATAGCTAATATTTGTTTATGGTTTAGTGTGAGTCGGGCACCATGCCAGGCCCTTAGCGTGGATTTTCTCATTTAAGTCTCATACCTTGTAAGGCACATACCACTCTTTTCCAGATCTTACAGGGGAGCAAACTGAGACACAGCGCCAGGATTCAAATCTAGGCTGTGGGCTGACCCACTGCACTACCCACTGTCCTCACTCTTTGGGATGCAGGTGACCAGGTTCAAGTCTTGGCTGTACCACTGATTCACTGGGACACCTCTTTGAACCTCGGTCGTCCGTCTTTAAAACGGAGCAGAAATACCTACTCCTGAGGGTGCTCTGTTGTGAGCAACCACCAGACATTTTCTTGGAAACGCTTTGTAAAATAGTCTCTTGGCTCTGTGATCTTAGATAAGTTACCCAAACTTTTAGCTCTCAGTTTTCTCATCTATAGAGTGGGAATAATAAGTATACTTGCCTCAATAGGTTTTTCTCTTTTTTTTTTTGAGAACTAAATGAATTAATATATGCAAAGCAATTAACACAGGGCTCAGCACATGGTAAGCAGCCAATAAGTATCAGCCATTACCGTTGTCATTGTTTGCAAGATAGTGATCATTTTCAGGACATCACATTATAGAGGTGCACAACAGTAGCCCCCACTTTGGGGTCCAGGGGTTTTATTGATTCAGCAGAGATGGACTTAGCATGTGCCCAGCTTGTGCTGGACCCAGGGGATACAGCAGGAGACGAGAGATGTGGTCCTGGCCCTTATGGAGTCTGACCTGGGAGACGTAGCATTGCAGAGTGAACCATAATGTGATGGCGGGACACAGGCGACTATAGCAGTGAGGATGGAGAGGTCCTAACTTGGCTTTGGGGGTCCGGGTCAGCTTCCCAGGAGAGGTACCAGCTGAACGGCAGTGAGGAGGCTGAGTAGGAGTTAGCCACGGTGTGATGCTAGGAAGCGTTTCAGGCAGAGGGAACAGCTTATTTGTTTTGTTTTTGTTTTGTTTTGTTTTGTTTTGTTTTGCGGTATGCGGGCCTCTCACTGCTGTGGCCTCCCCCGTTGCGGAGCACAGGCTCCGGACGCGCAGGCCCAGCGGCCATGGCCCACGGGCCCAGCCGCTCCGCGGCATATGGGATCCTCCCAGACCGGGGCACGAACCCGTATCCCCTGCATCGGCAGGCGGACTCCCAACCACTGCGCCACCAGGGAGGCCCGGGAACAGCTTATTTGAAAGCCTGACGAGAATAGCCTCACCTGGCTGTTGTGTGAGGTGTGGGAAACGTGGGGCCTTGTACCTGGCCAGAGCCAGGGACCCTGGCGCTTGTTCTTGGGGAAGCTCTGTGACTAGAGGGTTTCTCTCACTGGTCCTCAATGGGGGTGAGGGCGTGGGTGGCTCCACCTACCACGTCCTTGGGCCAGGGTAGGGGGCAGCCTGCCCTGCCCCATCCCTGGCTCCTAAACTCCCCCTTTGCCTGTTTCCCATCCCCCAGGAGGAGGTATCCGAGAGCAGCTCCAGCACAGACCCCCTGCCCCATGGCTACCTCCCTGATTCATCTTCTGTTTCCCACGGGCCAGTGGCAGGGGTGACAGGTGGCCCCCCAGCCCTGGTGCACTCCAGCGCACTCCCAGACCCCAACATGCTGGTGTCCGACTGCACGGCTTCTTCCTCAGACCTGGGCTCGGCCATTGACAAGATCATCGAGTCCACCATCGGGCCCGACCTCATCCAGAGTGAGTCAGGCCACAGGGGGCAGGAGTTGCCCCATAATGGTTTCCCTGCAGAAGCAGCTGTGCAGACTCAGGCAGATAACCTTACCCCTCTGAGTTTGTAACATGGAAACAGTAACCCTGTCTCATAGTGGTAAACGATGTGGGGATTTAATGAGATAGTACAGTATAGTTCCTGGCATGTGATAAGCACTCAGTAAATATAGGAACAGTGATACCTAATTTTGTACCGTAGTCTCTTCTAAATACTTTACCTGCAGTAGTTCATTAATCCTCTTGGTAACCCCAAAGGTAGATGCTGTTATTCTCACAGTCTGGATGAGAAAGCCAAGCCACAGAGGACGTAAACTAATGTACCCGCTGTCATCAGCAAGTGTTGGTGCATGAGCTCAGTGACTCCAGAGCGGGTGCTCATGATTTACCAAACTACTTTCCATTAATAATGATCCGTGTAAGGGTTGTAGCACCTGGAAAAGGCCTGAGATGGCCTGAAAAGCCAGTCCTCCTTTAATGGTTAAAGGTAGGCAGCTGTGGACTGGCTACTGGGCCAGCGTGTCACACACAGCAGACCTCTCAACAGCCCTGCCCTGGACGGGAAGTGGGCAATGGGGCAGCGGACTCACAGTTGCACGGGTGAGTCAGAATGAGTGTGGGCAGTGACAATTGTCATTATCAGCCGTGCATCCCCTCCTCACACCTCTGCCCAGGCTGCATCACCGTGACCAGTGCTGAGGGGAGTGGGTCCGAGACCACACGGTACCTGATCCTGCAGGGACCAGACGATGGTAAGACTCCAGGCGCCAGACCCAGGGAGCCCTGCCGTGGGCGGGGAAGTAGGACAGGGAGGCTCTGCCGTAGACTCACTGTGTGATCTTGGCAGCTTCTCCACTGCCTTGGGCCTCTCAGTTCCTCCACTGTTACTCTGGTGAGGAGTGGGGTTCTAGGATCCCTGGGCCTGCCTGGGAGGGGCAGCTGTAGCTCGTGGCCAGCCTCCCCCTCCACTTCCTCCTCTCTGATTCCCTCACCTTCCCAGGGGCCCCCATGGCATCGCCGATGTCCAGTTCCACCCTGGCCCACAGCCTGGCAGCCATCGAGGCTCTAGCCGATGGCCCCACGTCCACATCCACGTGCCTGGAGCCACCTGAGGAGGTGCAGGGTGGGCCCAGCTCCCCAGCGCAGCCACGCCTGGGTTCTGGCGCCGAGGAGCCAGACCTGCAGAGCCTGGAGGCCATGATGGAGGTGGTGGTGGTGCAGCAGTTCAAGTGCAAGATGTGCCAGTACCGGAGCAGCGCCAAGGCCACACTGTTGCGCCACATGCGGGAGCGGCACTTCTGCCCAGGTGCGTTGATGGTGGCCTGCCTGGCCGCCTGCACAGGTGGGGCTGGGGTGCCAAGAGTCAGACACGGCAAGCTTGTTGTACCGCTAGCAGCTGCCGCCGCCGGAAAAAAGGGACGTCTGCGGAAGTGGGGCGCCTCCGCCGGGACCCAGGAGGAAGAGGGCCCAGAGGAGGAAGACGACGATGACATCATAGATGCCGGCGCCATCGATGACCTGGAAGGTAGGCTACCGTGGCTCTCGGGCCTGTCACCCGCACCCACATCTGCAAATACGAGCTCCCCCTGGCCTGTAGGGAGGGCCAGGGAAGACGAACTGGTGCACACGCAGCCGTGAGTCCCTTCACCATAAGATAGAGGAGTTGGAGCTCTGGGACCAGGAGCTTTGTGTGCAGCTGTATGGGCCATGCGCTGAAAACTAGTACTGTGTCCAAGAGGGTCACATTCACATTTGTCTAGCAGAAATAGAATGCAAGCCACGTGTGTTTTTTGTCGGCATATTAAAAGTAAAAAGAAAAAGATGAATTTAAGTTCAGTCATATATTTTATTTACCCATTATGTCTAAAATATTATCATTTCAATATGCAATGATTCTAAAAAGTTATTAGTAAGTTTTACGTTCTTTTTTTCATACTAATTTTTGGAAATCTGTTGTGTATTTTATACTTAATTATGTCTCCATTTAGACTAGGCATATTTCAAGTGCTCAGTAGCCATATGTGGCTCGTGATGGAGCTAGTGGCTATCCACTCAACGGATAGCATAGTCCTACTTTGTAGACTGGAGTGACTAGACAGCTGTTTTCTAACAATGGCCGTAAAGTGTGTTGAGGAAGGAGTGCTTTTTCCTGATTCACATAAAGGTGCCATCTGAGCTAGTGGTAGGTATTAGGAAACGTACAGAGAAAGGGCTGCAGGGGCCAGAGAGTGGTGCTCACAGTGAGCCAGGGGGACATCAGGAGGGCTTCCCGGAGGAGGCATCACTGGTGGGTTTGAAGGGAGGAACAGGCAGGGATAGGGAAGTGGGCCTCTTTCCAGGGAAGCTGGCTGATGCCCCCCTTCTCTTGCTGTCCCCACAGAGGACAGCGACTATAACCCTGCTGAGGATGAGCCCCGGGGCCGGCAGCTACGACCCCAGCGCCCCACTCCCAGTACACCGAGACCCCGCAGGAGACCTGGCCGGCCCCGGAAGCTGCCTCGCCTGGAGACGTCGGATCTCCTGGAAGGTGAGACTTACTTGTGGGAGGGGCTGTGCGGTGAGGCCCAGGGGTGGCCTCGTCCCCTGCTTGCTTCCACGGAGCCCTTGCAGACGTGCTTGCAGGGCAGCACGTCTCAGACCCACCGGGGTGACCTGCAGGCCTCCTTGTAAAGGGGAAAGCTCTCCCATACCAAGCTTGAGAGTTAGGATATAGCAGCTTTCTGAAAAGGCTTTTCGGTGGTAAGCTGTCACAGCACGGAAGTTTGAGTATTTGTAACTGAACTAATAAGATAAGTTTTAAGAATTATTACTCAATGAGAATAAGTCTGAGGCCTGAGACTATGTTGGAGGAGCACGGACTTGGAGCATTACAAGCCGGGGACAGGAAGGACCCGCCGTGGGTGTGAATGCCGGCTCTGCCGCCTACCAGCTGTGTGACCTCTCGCCTCTTAGGATTGTTTTTTAAGGCTTAAATAGACAGGGAAAAAATACACGGTAGCTGTTTTTGTACATGCAGTTGTGGGTGTTGTATTTTTTAGTCTTCTTTTTCAAGTAACTTTTTACTGAGGTATATGTGTGGAATAGCACATGTATGCTAAGTGAATCAGCTTAGTGAATTCACAGCTCAATGAATTTTCATAAGGGGAACACACCTGAATAACCTGGCACCCCATTAAGAAACAAAATGTTACCCGCGTTGCCTGTAGCATACAATTTTGAATTTTTAAAACATTACATTGAAATGCTGTTAGTGTTTTTGAATAGGTAGCACATTCGGATGTTCAGACGTCAGAGGCTTTGCGAGTGTGTGCGGTGATGTCTCTAACCTTCCTCCCGTCTGCCCTCCAACTACACAGCCTCCGTTGGGAAAACCAGTGTTTAAGCGTTGCTGTTGCTCCCCAGACCTTAGAACGTTCCCATGAGGTCACTAGAGCAACAATTATATCCATTTGACAGATGGGGAAAATGAGACTCAGAGAGGGGAGTGGCTTTGCCTGAGAACACACAGCAAGTCGATGACAGAGCTTAGCCTACCCTCAGGTCTCCTGGCCGTGAGGTCGCAGCTCTCCCAGTGCTGCTCCAGACTGTCCCATTTAAGTCGTGCTGTGCTAACGGCCCGTCAGCTGCAGGAGGGGGCATATGTCCACGCTGCCCTCTAACCACGGGCTTCCTGCGTCTGTCCTGTGACCTGACGGGCCCATCAGTGGTCTGTGACAGCGTGTGAGGGGGAGGATATTTTGGCTGGCCTCTGGCACAGCTGTCCACATCTGTCCTGGTGTGTCCATGGCAGGTGTGGAAGGAGAGCCTCTGGTCAGCTCCCAGACTGGACAGAGCCCTCTGGAGCCACAAGACCTCGAGGCACCCAGCTCCTCAGGCCCGGGACGCCTGGTGGCCCTGGGCAAGGCCAACCGGCCCCCTATGGAACCCGGTGTGAGCCAGTCAGATGTGGAGAACGCAGCACCGTCCTGCCAGGACGAGCCGGACGCCCCGCCCCGCCGCCGTGGGCGACCCTCCAGGCGCTTCCTCGGCAAGAAATACCGCAAGTACGGGGGGCGAGCAGAGATGAGGGCTGGGGGCAGGGGGAAGTGGCCGGGCCCCTGGCCCAGCCAGACCTCTCCCCAACACCCTCCTGGCAGGTACTATTACAAGTCGCCCAAACCCCTCCTGCGGCCCTTCTTGTGCCGCATCTGCGGTTCCCGCTTCCTGTCCCACGAGGACCTGCGCTTCCACGTCAACTCCCACGAGGCTGGCAACCCCCAGCTCTTCAAGTGCCTGCAGTGCAGCTACCGCTCCCGCCGCTGGTCCTCGCTCAAGGTGCGGCCGAGGGAAGCGGAGGCGCGGAGGGCAGGGGGAGAAGGGACGCTGGATGGGAGACGGCCCCGAGGGGGAGTGGAGGTCACGGGCACGCGCGGTCACCCTCCTGCCCCGTGTCAGGGTGCGCGTCTGGGCCGAGGGCGCACCGTGGTAGGCCTCACGCTGCACGGTGGCATCACGTCGTCTTAGACTTGCTTCACTACCACCACACCTGGCAGATGGCAGTGCAACTGCTTTAATCGAATCCAGTGCATTAGAAAGTCTCCCAACAGGTGGCGGTAACGTGTCTCAAGAAAGGGGTTCCTTTTTATCGTCTCACGTAGCCCGAGGAGGTCATAGGTGTTGAGAGCCCCATTTTACTGACGCAGGAAACTGCAGCTTGGCTTGGCCAAAGTGAGGCGGAGCTGGCCACGGGTGGAGGTCGGGGGCGGCTCGCGCACAGGTGGCCAGAGCCCCTGTGCCTTCTGCGCACAGTGCTTCCTCCCTCAGACCCAGACCTAGAAGTTGTTCTCTGGACCCCTGCGGTAGGGGTGGGGAGTGGGGGTTGTTCCGGGGTGCAGTGGGGAGGGGGCGACTCTACGGCTGTAGGCACAGGGCGGGTGGGCAGGAAGCGAGGCTGCACCCCAGCCCCCTGTCCTTCTGCTTCTCTCCCAGGAGCACATGTTCAACCACGTGGGCAGTAAGCCCTACAAGTGTGACGAATGCAGCTACACCAGTGTTTACCGGAAGGACGTCATCCGGCACGCGGCCGTGCATAGCCGGGACCGGTCAGTGGGGGTGGGGAAGTGGAGGCCCAGGGTAACCACGGATTCCCCGTTGCTGAGCCCCTGCTCAGGGCCAGCCCCCTTTGCAGCACAGTACAGATGGGGGAAAGGCAGGGTGATTCATCCTAGATCGCTTGGCTCAGAACAGGGCAGTGTCAGGGTCTAGAGGTCCCTTATTCGGTCTCTTTGCTGCTTCGAGCTTTGTAAACTGGGGACAATCACTATTGAGGGTCTGGTCAGCGGGGGAGGGTCTGGGGTGGGCTTGGGGACAAGATGGTCTGACTCCTGTGCCTTTCTCCCCCAGGAAGAAGAGGCCAGACCCGGTGAGTCTAGGGCCCCAGGCCGGGAAGGGAGCCTGCTTGAGGGCGGCTGGGGGCTTGCGGGGGGCGGGGAGGAGGCATGGCCTCACCCTCTCTCCTCCCCTTTTCTCTCCACCCGGCCCCTTCTGTGCCTTCCCAGACCCCGAAGCTGAGCTCCTTCCCCTGCCCTGTGTGTGGCCGTGTCTACCCCATGCAGAAGAGACTCACACAGCACATGAAGACGCACAGCACCGAGAAGCCCCACATGTGTGACAAGGTGGGTGGGGCTGGGGGAAGGGGGCCCGCCTGGGGGCTCCCTCGTCTGACCCGCCTCGCCACCCCTCCCCACAGTGTGGAAAGTCCTTTAAGAAGCGCTACACCTTCAAGATGCACCTGCTCACGCACATCCAGGCCGTCGCCAACCGCAGGTACATCCCCGAGGAGGCCCCTGGGGCTGCGGTGTCCCACCGCGCCCTGTCGCTGAGCTCTCCCCGCTCCGACCACCTCCAGGTTCAAGTGCGAGTTCTGCGAGTTCGTTTGTGAGGACAAGAAGGCGCTGCTGAACCACCAGCTTTCCCACGTCAGTGACAAGCCCTTCAAGTGCAGCTTTTGCCCCTACCGCACCTTCCGAGAGGACTTCCTGCTGTCCCACGTGGCCGTCAAGCACACAGGTCAGGCCAGCCACCCCCCAACACACCGTGGCCCCCTGTCGGAGGCTCAGCTCTGTCCTCTTCCTCCCCCTCGGCAGCCCCAGCCCTTCTACTGCAGGGAATCCCCCCTGGGACTGTCACTCTAACCTCAGCTGAGATTCCAGCGCAGCCAGCTCTTCTCTGTGTGGCCCAGGGCCAGTTGCTGGCTCTCTCTGAGCCTTTCTTAGTTGTGAAAGGAGAGAATCAGAAGTACCAACCATGGGGTTGTTACAAACGTGAGTTCCATTTGTTCCCTGAGCCCTGTCTGTTCTGGGCCCTGGGGCTTGAGAGAGGTCTTACATAGGCCCTGCCCTCGACAGAGGAAGCCGCTAAAGCAGCATCGCATCTTGGCCCACAGAAGATGGACAACAAAAGTTGGTTCCTTCTCCTCCTCGGTGCCTAGCCCTCTGGCAGACACACTAGGGAAGAAGAGAGAAAGAGAGCTGGGGGGACACTTTGGGAGATGAGTCATAAGAAGTATGTGGTCACCTGACCTTGAAAATAGACACTGGGGAACGCTGTGAGCACAGGGGGAGACCTGGCTCGATTCTGTGCTGGCACACCAAGATGCACAGGGCATGGGTTTCCCTGAGCTTGGGGGCACGTCACAGGGAGTGAATCAGTTGGAGACGTTCTGGGGGTCACAGAAGGCTTCCTAGAGAGGGTGGGCAAGCCCAAGCATCCTACATATGTGCCTGCAGGCGCCAAGCCCTTTGCCTGTGAGTACTGCCACTTCAGCACGCGACACAAGAAGAACCTCCGCCTGCACGTACGGTGCCGACATGCAAGCAGCTTTGAGGAGTGGGGGCGGCGCCACCCCGAGGAGCCCCCTTCCCGCCGTCGCCCCTTCTTCTCTCTGCAACAGATTGAGGAGCTGAAGCAGCAGCATAGTGCAGCCCCTGCACCTCCGCCCAGCTCCCCAGGACCTCCTGAGGTAAGAAGCTCAGGCAGCAGACAAGGGCGTCAGGAGCGTTGGCTGCAACGCCAGTGTGATGCTCCCTCTCCCAGCCCTGGCGTCCTCACTTGCACGCTGAGCACAGCGAAATGACCCCTGCCCCTCTGGATTGTGGTGAAGAGCAGCTGAGGTCACAGATACGTCACCCCTAATCTCAGAGTAGGGGTGGCTTTCCAGTGCTAGTAACAGAGCGTGGAAATATCAGTATCTTGACTATGGTGATAGTTTACTCTTCTCTTCATGTAAAAGAAGTCCAAAGGTCAGCATCCCAGGGCTGATGTGGCAGCTCCTTGATAGATACTTTCTCAATACTTGTTCCCAGCCGTCCTAGGCATATGACTCCCATTTTTGTGATTGACTTATGGTCCCATATAGCTGCAGGAGCTCCAGCCTTCCTAGCCACATCCCAGGCAAGAAGCAGGAGGAAGGGATGGGCGAAGAGCAGAAATGATGCCCGCCATCTATCCATCTTACCTTCCTGGTGAACTTTACCAGAAGCTCCTGCTTAGCCACATGGCCACACTTTACCCAGCCGCAAGGGACACTGAGAAATATAGTCTTGTAGCTGAGTATGTTGCCTGCCCCCTCCCTTCCCGTCCCCAAAAGATGGACCACCACAATGTGCTGGTAGAACACAGAGGCTCTGGAGTCAGATAGTCTTGTGTTCAAGTCCCAGTTCTGCTACTTACTAGCTGTGGGATCCTTAACCTCAGTCAGTTCATGTGTTGCATGGAGCTGGTAAATATCTTGAAGAGTGTGAAGATGAAACAAGCCAATAGCTGTAAAGTGTCTGGCACATAGGAAGTGCTTGGTGAACGCACTTGAATCTGAGCTGCCCCCTGTCACACCTGGCCCTATTCCCACCCCACAGATCGCCCCAGAGGCAGCACCTCTCCAGTCACCTGAGACCCCCCCGCTGCTCTGTTCTGACACCCTGGGTGGTGCCACCATCATCTACCAGCAAGGTGAGTTCTGAGGGATGGTGGGAGCAGGGGCAGGGCTCGTGCCAGTGGGGGCCGGAAGCTGGGGAGGAGGGCGTTGGGTGCCAGTTTTCCAGCCATTTCTAAGGCTCAGGTCCCACCCACCCAGGAGCTGAGGAGTCGACGGCCATGGCCACACAGACAGCCTTGGACCTGCTGCTGAACATGAGCGCTCGGCGGGAGCTGGGCAGCGCGGCCCTGCAGGTGAGCACCTCCCCGGCCCGGCTGTACCCGTGGTGCCAGGTCTGCACTGGACACTGGGAGCGGAGGCTGGTGACGGAGCAGACGTGCCCTGCCCTCAGGGAGCTCCCAGTCACTGGGAGACAGGTCCACTGAAACCCAGTGGGCAGACGCAGAGGAGGGGGACCGCTGTGCCAGGGAGGCCCCGGGAGGGCAGAGGCTCTCCACTCCGCTGTCCGGAGTCACCAGCGGTCTCCGCCATGCTGAGCGGTAAGCACCGCCCGTGCCCATGAGTCTGAACTAGCTTCCCATCTAGCCTAGCACCCTCATTCCATGCCACCTCCCACAGCCCAGAGGCTCCCAAGGCTTTCCTGAGCTCCAACCTCTCACATGCTCCATGCACCTTAAGCCTAGCACATCTTCCCCCAGGTTCATCGTCTTTACTTCTCCCTCCCACTCCCCCGCGCCTCTCCAGGCTTCTCTAAGGCGGAGAGAGGTTTCTTAGCACCTCCGGTCTCCCAGCCTCTTGAAAAGGTGGAGACTGTGTTTGAGATGATGAATTCCAACAACTTGGAACAGTGACATGCTGCTGGGGGACAGAGCTCTGTGGAGGGGAGCCTGCTGTTGGACCTGGAATCTTCAGAGGGTTTAGTTTGTGGCATTTGGGGGTGTATAGAAGTTTTACATTTTTAGATAGTTCAACATATCAGGCTTTTATAGTTTTTGCCTGTGGTATCATCCTTAGAAAGGCCTCTTCCCCTCAAGATTATATAAACATCCGTTTGTATTTTCTTCTTAGGGTTTCATTTTTTACACTTAAATTTTTACTCCACCTGGAATTCACTTTTGGTGTGTGCAGAAAGGTAGGGGACTAAGTTTATTTTTTTCCCAGAAGTTGTCCAGTGCAATAAATCGAATCCTCTCGTTTTCCCCAGTGGTTCAAAACATCCCCTTTATCGTGCACTGGATTCCCCCGGGTACAGGAGTCTGTTTCTAGACAAGTTCTGCTCTATTGCTCTGTCCGCCGTTCTCATGCCAGTATCATCCATTTTGGTTGGTTGGCTTTTCTGATGACAAAAACATACGCTTGTGAAACCCAAAATGAGCATTAAGAATTGTTCTCTTCGGAAGGTGAAAGTCCTCAAGGTGCCTCCCCGCCCCTCCGATTCCGCTGTTAACAGGTTAATAAGTGTTTCTGCCGTTCTGTCCACGTGCTCACTAACACAGAGACCTCTTGATCCTTAAAATATGGGATCACACCATCCGCACTCATGGGCAGCCTAGCTTTCCTCCCCTCTGCAGCGTGTGAGGCACAGCCTAGCCACACACACGCGTCCCCTCCTTCCTGACGTCTCCACGTCATTCCGTCCTAGGGATGTTCTGAAGCTTATTTCATCAGTCCTTTACGCGTGGGTGGCTTCCTTGTCATTAACTCAAGGCAGTGCTTCAGTGCACATACATTTTCGGGTGCTCGTAAACGTGTTTTTTAGTTGGGGGGGAAAAAACGTCTCCTAGAAGTAAATAGAATCAGTGGGTCCCAAGGCGTGCCGCCTCATAAAAAGCTATGTCCGTTACATGACCACCACTAGAGTGTGCTTCCTCACAGCCTCGCCAGCGCTGGGCATCAGTCTTTATAAATCTCTTCCATGTGATGGAAGTATATGTGAGGGTCTTGGTTTATAATTTTGTGATCACAAAAGGGATCGAGTTTCTGTATGTTCATAGACCATTTTATTTCTTCTCTGACGTATGTTTGTGTCCTGTATCTATTTTTCCATTGAATTATTAGTCTCTTTCGTATAACTTTGCAAGGGCTGTTTGTATGTGTGGGAACTCCACTTTTTATCTCTTGGGTGAATTATTAAAAATACCATCTCCCCCCACCCCCCCCAGCTTCTTTGTTTTCTGATCTCATTTTATGGTTTGTTTTTCTGTAGGTTTTAACATATTCTGTCATGATTAGGAAAATCTTCCCACCCCGAGGATTATAGGAATATCCATATTTTCTTTTAATATATCTTGAGTTTTATCTGTTACGTTTCAATCTTTAAAACGTTTGAAGCAGGCTTTGGAGTAGGATGTGAGGTGGAGCTCTGACGATTGCGTTTTTTTCTTAAATAGTCTGCCGCTTTTTCCTCAACCTCAGGATTTCTTATCCTTGGCACTTTGGGCCAGATAATTCCTTGCTGAGGGGGCTGTCCTGCTCGTCTGGGATGTTTGGTAGCATCTCTGGCTTCTGCCCCCTAGGTGCCAACCAGTTGTGGCAACCTGTCTCCAGACGTTGCCCAGTGCCCTTGGGGGGCGGTAACGCTCCAGCCTGTTCTTGTTAAGTCTCTTTCCAGTTGCCAGGAACACACAGTTGGGCTCATGTGAATACGTGGTGGTGGCACTGGGTCCCGCCAGACCGTGGGTGAGCTTTGAGGCCCTGAGATAGAAAAGGGCCTTGAACGCCAGCTCCTTTGCCACAGACCCCGCTCGTAATGCCCGCTGGTGCCGTTGCAGGTGGCCGTGGTGAAGTCAGAGGATGTGGAAGCAGGGTTCGCATCCTCTGGTGGGCAGCCCTCCCCAGCAGGTGCCACTCCCCAAGTGGTAGCCCTCCACATGGCAGAGCCAGGGGCCAGCGTGGCCGCCGAGAGCCAGCTAGGCGCCCCGGACCTACAGCAGATCACCCTGGCGCCTGGGCCATTTGGCGGGGCTGGCTACAGCGTCATCACGGCACCCACCATGGAGGAGGGCACATCGGCTCCTGGCACACCTTACAGGTGAGACCTGCTGCCTGTGATAGCGCCCCCCCCCAGCCATTTATAGGTGTACTGGGGGGAGTCAGATGAGGACCCCGCCCACCCAAGCCTAGTTGGCAGGAGGTAAATCTCCTAATACACGTAAAACAATTGGGCTGTAGGGGTGTCATGTCCCTTCAGAGGTCAAGAGCCACTTAAGATGTGCCAGGCACTTGACATTCGTGAACTCACCTAAACCATTTCCGTGAGATGCATGTTTCCCTCTCTTTACAAATGAGGATGGAGGCGAAGTAACTCGCCTAAGGGCAGACAGGCTGTAGATCTGACCCTGGTCTCTGTGGTTCCAAAGCCCATGTCCTCCTTGTACGGGACGGTCCCTGAGGTCGTTTTAGGAATGAGCTCAGGCTCTTTAGCGACATTGGAGGCCCTGCAGCTGCACTTGGCTTTCTCTACACTGAGCACGTTTGGGGCAGAAATGTTTATGTTTCTCATGTTCGCTGAACCCCTGGGCAGTCTGAGGAAGCCCTGAATTCAAGTACCGGATTGTTCAGCTGGGATGGGAGTCAGGATCCCTGGGCCGGCACCTGGGCAGCCCAGTCTCTCAGCATCTGCCCTTTACCCTTGGCCCGTGGGTCCTTGCAGCCCTGCCTCCCCACTCGCCCTCTCCTCCTGCCCCACCTGGTCAGACTTGGCCTTGACCCCTGGAGCCCTTCACCTCGCCACCCCCCAGCATGCCCATCGAGGGGGCAGGGATGACCGCTTCTGAGAAGGACGATCTCTGGACGTTTGGTCGCCATTTACGCAAGAGGCAGCGGAGGTTCGGCTGGTAAAGGGAGCAGCCAGGGGTCAGCCTGCGGTGCAGTCACTCCTCAGTTGATGCCTTTCTTGGGGAAGGGGACTCCTGTGGCCCTCCATCCTCTCCTGGAACGCTGCCTCACCCCCCCCCTCTGCCCACAGCGAGGAGCCCCCCGGGGAGGCAGCCCAGGCCGTGGTTGTGAGTGACACCTTGAAAGAAGCTGGCACCCACTTCATCATGGCCGCCGATGGGACCCAGCTGCACCACATCGAGGTGAGGCTGGGGGTAGCCACCTCTACTCTCCCCATTTCTTCCTCCCTCCCTCCCTCCCTCCCCCCCCCCCCCGCCCTGAGCCTCACACTCCCCTGCCTGTCCACAGCTGACTGCAGATGGCTCCATCTCCTTCCCAAGTCCAGATGCCCTGTCCTCTGGAGCCAAGTGGCCCTTGCTGCAGTGTGGGGGGCTGCCCAGAGATGGCCCTGAGCCCCCGTCTCCAGCCAGGACCTGCCGAGTGGGGGATCCCCAGGGCTCTGCCTCCCCACCTCCTGCTGCCAGTAAAGCCCTGGGCCTGGTAGTGCCCCCCTCGCCACCGTCTGCAGCCACTGCGTCGTCAAAGAAGTTTTCCTGCAAGATTTGTGCCGAGGCCTTCCCCGGCCGAGCTGAGATGGAAAGTCACAAACGGGCCCACGCTGGGCCTAGTGCCTTCAAGTGCCCCGACTGCCCCTTCAGTGCTCGCCAGTGGCCCGAGGTCCGGGTAGGTGCCTCCGTCCCTCTGCTGGCACCCGTTTGTGTAACAAGCCTGGACTGAGCACCCCGCCAGGCCAGGTCCTCCGCTCCCCGCTGGGGCCAGAGGTGACTCAGCAAGGCCCCAGCTCTCAGGGGGCTCAGTCTGGCGGGGAGGCACACCAGGTGGTGACTAACACCCGACAGTGTCCCCGGTGTGAACTAAGTGCGCACGGCGGAGCACAGATGGGGAACGAGTCACGTGGACTTGGGGTGCTGGGGGGACGCCCCAGAGGTGACGGCTGAGCTGGGCCTGCAGGAGCAGAGGGGCGGTGGCGCGAGGCAGCTGGGGAGACTTGAGTCGTCCAGGACACTGAGGGCACAGGGTCCCAGGGGGGTGCGGGGGTCGGTGTGGAGCAGGCCAGGTTCCAGGGACCCTGTCTGTTCACGCGAAAATCATCGGTTCTCAGATCCGAGCGCGTGCTGAATCCTCACAGCGGCTCAGTGAGGGGAGCGGGGCCCAGAACCCAGAGTGTCAGAGCTGGGGGCGACCTTCAGAGGCCCCTCTTTGAGCCTGTACGTTTCACAGGGTTGACCTGAGTGTCAGCACACGCGGGGCGTTCCGAGCGGCCTCACGATGGAGCCTGTGGCTCTTCCCTTCAACACCTAGCAGTGCCAGACCTTGGTCTGGCTTGTACTTCTCGCCCAGCTCCTCCCAGATCCGCCGCGCCGGAGGCCGGGGTCCCTGGCTCCCCTGTCCGGGAGAGCCATCTGTCCTGACCCACCTGGTGCCCCGACTCCGCCCCGCCTGCAGGCCCACATGGCGCAGCACTCAAGCCTGCGGCCCCACCAGTGCGACCAGTGCAGCTTCGCTTCCAAGAACAAGAAGGATCTGCGGCGCCACGTGCTGACCCACACCAACGAGAAGCCCTTCGAGTGCCACCTCTGCGGGCAGCGGTGAGACCGGGCGCAGGCGGGCAGGGGCTGCCGGGCACGTGTGGTGGGGCCGCCCCTGAGCTGCCTTCCTTCGCCCTCAGCTTCAACCGGAACGGGCACCTCAAGTTCCACATCCAGCGGCTGCACAGTCCCGATGGGAGGAAGGCGGTGACCCCGACCGCACAGGCCCCGGCCCAGACCCCCAAGACCCCCACCCAGACCATCATCCTGAACAGTGACGAGGAGACGCTGGCCACGCTGCACAGTGAGTGGCGCCTGGGGCCCCGGGGTGGACAAAGGACTTGAGCCGCTGCCCCAGAGGGCACCCTTGGGCCAGGGCGGGGCCGGAGTGTCTCAGGTTCCCCTGGAGCCCCTGAGCGAGCGTCCACCCCTCTCTGCCCAGCTGCACTCCAGTCCAGTCACGGGGTCCTGGGCCCAGAGCGGCTACAGCAGGCACTGGGCCAGGAACACATCATTGTGGCCCAGGAACAGACAGTGACCAATCAGGTGAGAGCCTGGGCTGGGGGCTCTGCTGGCAGGTCATGGGCAGGGGTGAGGGCACACAGAAATCTGAAGCTAGAGCTGGCCTGGCCCTGACAGGAGGAAGCCACCTACATCCAAGAGATCACTACAGCAGATGGCCAGATGGTCCAGCACCTGGTGACATCTGACAACCAGGTGAGCTGCTGCCGCCACCTCAGCCCCGAGTGCCCGCCCTCCTCCCCCAACCCCCATTCCCAGGAGGGGGTTGGGGGAACAGTACTTCCCAAACTCCTCCTCCAGCTGCCATTGCTCACGGGGTGTCCCTGAACCCCCTGCTCTGCCTTCCTCGCTGAGCTCCCAAGGAGCGGGGCCCCAGCACCTGCCTCTTTTCCCCCCTTCCTCAGGTACAGTACATCATCTCCCAGGACGGAGTCCAGCACCTGCTCCCCCAGGAATACGTCGTGGTCCCAGAGGGCCATCACATCCAGGTAGGCCAGGCCTGGGACGCGGGTGAGGAGTGAGAGTCCTCTGCCCTCCTTTGAGAATCGCTGGATTGGCTTCCTCTCTCCAGGTACAGGAGGGCCAGATCACACACATCCAGTATGAACAAGGGGCGCCGTTCCTTCAGGAGTCCCAGGTAGGGCCCTTGGGGACCAGGTGGAGCCAGGGCCGTGGGCAGGGGTCCTGGTAAGGCTACATCTCATTGCCTGTTTCCTCCAGATCCAGTATGTGCCAGTGTCCCCGGGCCAGCAGCTTGTCACACAGGCCCAGCTCGAGGCTGCAGCCCACTCGGCTGTCACAGGTCTGGGGCTGGACCCTGCGGGTCTTGGGGGCCTGGGGCCCAGGCCGAGGTCCTGGGCCTCAGGCTCACCATCCTCTCCCCTCCCCTGGCAGCGGTGGCCGATGCTGCCATGGCCCAAGCCCAAGGCCTATTCGGCACGGAGGAGGCAGTGCCTGAACACATCCCGCAGCTGCAGCATCAGGGCATCGAGTACGACGTCATCACCCTGACCGATGACTGAGCCCCAGGGGCCCAACGAAGACCATGGATATTGGGGCCAGCCCTGCTCGGGGTGGGGGGCCCACTGGGACTCCCTTGCTGCTCCACCTAGGATCTCCAGATACTGAGCAGCCAGCATCCTGTAACTCCTGGGGAGCCAGACCTGTGCTGCTGGGGTTAGGGGACAGCCGTGGGCCCCAGCCAGGACATGCTGGGGGCCCCAGCCTGCAGGCAGGCTTTGGGAGAGAAATTTATTTTTGTTTGGATGGACCCACTGGTCCCTCAGTCTCAATAAAGGGACCAGAGTCCAGCCTTGGCCAGCTCACTTTGTCCATGTGCTGCTACAGCCAGAACCAGGCAAGGATTTAGGAAGGAGGAGGAGCCCACCACAGCCCACAAGGGTGGAAACAGGTGGAAGCTGCCCGGTCCCGCAGTGCATCTTGGCCTGCCTCTGTAAGTACAGCGGCCCAGTAGGGCAGACCCTCGGGGCAAAGGCCTGGTACTGGGAGAGATGGCTAAGCTGGTGAAAGCCCCACAGCACCTTCAGACCCTGCTTCCTCCCCAGCCTCGGGGGAGCACTGGCTCCTTGCCTAGAGGTCCTCAGAACATAGCCAGGTGCCTGCACAGAGGCCACACGCCCAGACCACACGCCTCTGACCTGCTCTTCCTCCTGACCCTTGACTGGAAAACATACCTGGCTGCCCACTCACTGTGCTGGCTCCAGGGCCAGCAGGCATCTAGGTTTCTGCCTGGACACAGCTACCTGCCCTCTGCTCCCCAAAGGGATCAGTGAAGCTGATATCAGCTGTGGGAGTTTGGGGCTTGCAGATTATTGATGCAGGGAGGCCTCTGGACCCTTGAGACCTCCTGGGCGTAGGCACGGGACAACAGGATGAGAAGTTAGTAAGATACCGGAGCCCTGGGTTGGGTGTGCAGGCCCAGGGCTTATGAGAAGGTGAGCCTGGACCTAGCGGGCGGTGGTCCCACAAGTTGCTCCAGGTTCCTCAGCCTTCTCTGCCCTCAAGACCCTCACACATTCTTGAGGGGGGAGGTGGTTCTGTATTTCCTTTTACAAATGAAATAAGGTGGCAACACGATGGGGGCGGGGGAAGGAAGGGAAGGCACGGGGCCTATTTACAGGGGACTTGGAGTGAGTTTTGAGGTGGGAGGCTCGGGGGATGCGGGCAGGGAGGGGAAGCCCTGGCGGAGCTGTCATCTTCCTATGTCATTGGCAGTCTGGGTCCTGCCGCCACCCCAGAAGGAGGGTCCTGGGAGCCACTCAGCCCCAAGAGGCCTGAGCGCCAGCAGTCCAGACCAGCACCCTGGGGCTCCTCCCCCCCGCAGGATGTGTTAAGTGGAGTGAGGCTCCCGGCTGGGGCCCTGCTCGCGGCCTGAGTCCCGGTCCTTGGCCTCCGAGGAGGACGACGACGAGCCGACAGAACCGTGGCTGCGGCCCGACTGCCGGTAGGCGGCGCTCAACTCCTGCAGCCGCTCGGGTGTCGGCCCCCACTTGGCAAATCCAGGGTCGTTCTGTAGGAAGAGCACGGCCGTGCTGTGGACGGCCTTGTAGTGCATTTCCTCCCTGCGGGCAGAGGCAGCGGCTCAGGGAGGGGCCCGGCCCGGCAGCCCAGCCCCCCTGCCCCGCCCGCCCAGCACCCACTTCTTGCAGACGTGCTGGGCGCCGCTGCGGTACTCGTGCTCGAAGGCCGGCAGGACCAGCTGGTGGCGCTTGAAGCGGTTCTGCTCCATGCGGGTGAGCGCCGGGGTCGGGGGTTCCCGCCACTCGGGGATGAACACGACGAAGGACAGAGGCTCTGGCGAGCTCTCGAGCAGTTTCTGTGGGAGGGGCCCACGGTGGCCATCAGGGCCCGGCCCTCCAGCGGCCGGCCATCTTGCTCGCCGCCCCCCACCCATGGCGACACACCCACCTCGAAGTGAGAGACCATGGCGTCCATGAGCTCCTCGCAGAAGGGAGGGTTGGCCTCGAAGGAACCACTCAGCGGGGAGAAGTCCAGGCAGGGCCTGGGGACAGAGGTGAGCATTTCAGGTCCCACCAGGACCCAGTCCCTCCACCAACAGACGCTGCCCCCGTGTGTAGGCAGCCACGTTGGAGAGATGGCTCTGGGCAGGCCAGAGACCCAGAGTCACCCTTAATTTGTTCTGGGACAAGGTATGGCCATCTCTGTTGAATGGATGAGGACACAGAGGCTCAGGCTTGGTGGCCCAAGTCCACTGAACTGGTTAGTGGAGGAGCTGGAGCCCCAGTCCAGTTCTGACCCCAGTGCCCCCACAGCACGAGCCACACCCAGGAATCCCCTGCTGCTGAGCTTCCCCTCTCGCCCGCACCCCAGGCCCCCGCCACGCCTCTCACTCCTCTCAGTGCCCGGAACCAGGCGCTGCTGCTCCACACCTGGGCTAATTCTCTTGAGAGCCACAGGCTGGGTGAGGGCGTGGCACAGGCTCCCCCACACTGAGCCACATGTCCAAGGTCACACAGCTGGTGAGGGGGTGGGGGCAGGGATTCCACCCAAGACTGCCCAGCTCCAAAGCCCTCAAGCCTCGGGAAGCAGCGGACCCAGGCGGGCTCTGTGCTCTGGAGGATGGCTGCCTGGACAATAGGGAACCCACCGGGCCCGGACCCTCACCCGCGGGAGCCGAAGTAGCCGTCCGTGTCGGGGAAGGCGGAGCAGTACTGGCGAAAGTAGCAGTTGAGGGGTGAGGCAAAGCACTCGAAGCTGACGCCGAAAAGTCGGTGGAGGGCCTCGAAGACGTGCACGGGCAGCGACCCCTGCAGGCCTGTCCCCTCGTAGAGGCCCACGCCGAACATCATCTGCAGAGCAGCCGCGCTCAGCCTCTGGGGCGCAGCCTCCCCCCGCTCCAGAGAAGCCCCCACTCCAGCTGCCCCAGGCCCGTACCTGGTACCGGCGGAGAAGACACCAGACTCGGGGCAGGAACCTCTCAAAGGCAGAATCGTCGATGCAGCTGTAGCGGTAAAGGAGCCACTGTAGGACAGAAAGCAGGGGGCTTCAGCAGCAGCCCTTCCCTCCCTCGTCACTGCCTCCTGCAGAGGACTCCAGGTCCAGAAAGATCAGCCCTCACATCCCCCTCCTGGGGGCACCTGCCTCCCCCATCCCCCAGCTCTTACCAGCTTGCTGAAGTAGTTGCGGCTGACCTTGACCATCTCGCCCTTATACCGGATGCAGACCACGTTATTCTCCACGTGCATTTCCACGCTGGGCATGGGAGGCGCAGACACAGCCAGCCGTACTGGGTAGCAGTACACCAGGCGGGGCTCCACCTCAGGGGCCTCCACCTCCTCTGTGGGCAGGAGAAGAGTTAGGGGCCGCCAACTCTCACCCTGGACAGCCTCAGTGCCTACCGAGGGCCAGGCACTTCACACGCGCATCCCAGCAACCAAGGGCGGTAAGTCTCACCCTGTGGAGGAGCAAACTGCAGCTCAGACAGTTCGGTAACTAAGGAAACAGCTAGGCGACTGGCAGGCGCAAGAACCGGTGGCCCACGTCAACACGCTCCGTACTGACTCGGGCCCCCGGGCCACCGTGCCTTGGGGCCTGGTAGGCAAGCTGTGGGTTTGCTGCCAGGCAGAAGTATGAGACCTGCACTGCCTTCATCATCATAGTCACAATACCTTATTTAGGGATCTTTTGGGGCCCAGCACTTTAGTTCCCACGGAATCCTCACATGCTCCTGTAGCCAGGTGACACACCTCGGTGAGGCTTGCAGAGAACGGATGTGAAAGCGGGTCCACCTAACTACTTACCCCTGGCCTGTCTCACTCTCCCTCCTCCGGCTCTCCCTTTCTCATCCCTTCTCAGTTTCCTAGAGGAGTGCTAAAACCCCAGAGCCGAAGGTCACAGCAGGTCTCGCCCCAAGCACTGCCGGGAGAAACAGGCTTCCCCAAACCAGTCAGCGGCCTTGAGGCTCAGCCTCACTTGTCCCTTCAGTCAGGGCCCGGGATACTGAGTTGATGGCGTCACAGCTGGCTCCTTGCCACCGGGCGCCCTACCTGGGATGTTGTTTTCCTTGAGAATGGCAAGGTGCTTCTCTCGGATCCGTTTGACGTACTCCAGAGAGATGTGGTAGATCTTACTGCAGATGCCCTCCACGGAGTCCTTGGCTGCGGCCGAGACGTGGGGGCCACACTGCCTCCGTAGATGCTCCAGGCGATCCTGGAGGAGACACTCCTGATCAGGGCTCTGGTGGGCTGGCTGGGGAGGGCTGTTGGATTCCAACAGTCCTCGTCCTGAAACAGGCTCTGCTACTAACTAGCTCTGTCACTTGGCAAATCCCTCAGCATCTGTGAATCTTATTCCTCAGCTGCTAAGGGAACACAAAATACTTACCTAACAGGGCACTTTGAATATTAAATGCGATCATTCCCATTAAGGGCTTGCCAAGCCCCTGGCATACAGTAAGTGTCCAATAAATGCCAGCACTTATTGTTGGGGTTACACTGGGCCAAATCCCTTGATACTTGCTGGGGAAACAGACAAACCAGGCACAATCCCTGCTTATAAGGCATTTGCAGTCTATGGGGAGAAAGACTATTGTAAAACGGGCTCTTTGGTCACTGCAGATTTGCAATTTGAGCTTTTAGCAATTTGTAAGGTTAACTGGTAGGCATTTGTAATTATGCTGAATTGCACGTGTCAAAGTGATGGGTGAAAATGAGTCACTCTGGCTAGTGAGTACACCTACCTTTGTCACTCTCTACGTGTCAAGTACACAGTTACTATCGTGAAGTGCGAAACCTTGTCTCTTGTGAAAAATGGTCCTGAAAAGAAAGCCCATTGCTAGTGCTGGTGGAGAGTTAAAAAAGTGATGGGTTTGGGCCAGAAAACAGAATTGTTTTGGACACATTAAAGTGGGCGATTGAATCTGGTGGTAGCTCTTAACTGAAATAGGGCCACACACACCCAAGAAAAGGCAGTTTGTCGATCTGTTTCCAAAAATCTAAAGGGAGGTGTTGAACATTCACTAAGTTGAAAAGGCAGCTACTTATGGTGTGTGGCCGAGCACAGGATTCTATTAAGAACGCGGACGGAAATGTTCTTTGGGAGAAAGCCAGGAGCCTAGAGGAACATCTTCACAGACGTGAGTTTGGGGGCTGATGACTGTCAAAGGTGCGCTGTACTGCACAGAAGGCTGCCGTGGGGCCCGCCCAGCCTCAGCAGGCAGAGTGGGCTTCTCGGAGACAGTGGCCACAGAGCCTTCCCACCACTGGCCTTCCGGCTGGGGCCACTCACCATATAGTCCTCCTTGGAGGCGGAGTGGTCCTTCCGCAGCCAGCTGAAGGTATCCTCCACGTTCCACTTGACCACCTTCCTGCTGTCGGGAGATGCACTCCTGCCAGTTGAGGGTACATAAAGGGGCCGGCTGTTAAGCGTCTGCTCCACCCTCCCTCCTCCTCCCATCCTATTTCCACTGGCATTTGGGCATCAACACCCAGGCTGACATCATGACCCTTGTTCTGCCTTTGGGAGCTGGCCCCACTCCTGCCACCAAGAGCAAGGACAGGGCCCTAAGAGTGGGCCAAATGGCCTGTGCCCTCCCCCACTCTGGTCAGAGCCCCCTTGTGCCAGGGTCACGAGACAGAGCCAAACCTGGACTCGATGAGCCGCCTGGCAGCCTCCGCGTATTTGAAGAGCAGACGCTTGGCTTCCTCCCGGAACTTGATTCGGGATAACCTGGGTTAGAGAGTAGGCAGACTTAGAGCCCTTCCCTACCGGCCTGGGCACACAAACCAAGTTGCCGGGGTCGGCCCCAGCTGCAGGGCTGTACCTGATGGGAATGTCATTCATGATTTCGCGAAACATGGAAGGTGACACGACCGGTTCGCAGTTGCTCGGCAACAGGGGATCAGAGCCTTTGTCCACGACCTTGCGCTCCAACATCCAGCGGTTGAAGGATTCCCGGGGGGGCTCGATGCCTGTGGGACGGGAGAGCTGATGAAGGTCTGGATTCAGTCAGTGGGCTCCACGCCAGCCAGCACAGGAGGCACGGCGTGGGCACTGGAGGCGCAACAGTAAACAAGACGGCCCGTTACGTCAGGAGCTTAGTCCTAGGCAACATTTCCCAGAGTACCCTGAGAACTGCTCGTTTTATAAAGGGTGTTACAAAGGGTAACAAAGAGGGGAGGGATGGATTCTACATTTCAGCCAAGTTAAGCAGGCTATCTACTAATTAATAAAAGCTAGTTTGTTACGCAGTTACTCCTTGTAGTAACCCTACAAGGGTGAGGTATGGGTGCTCGGGTTTTTATGCCCTTTTACAGATACATAAAAGGCTTCGAACAGTGCCTGGCAGACACTGAGCACTGGAAGCGTTGTTAACGACTGCTTTTGTTTTCGCGTTACTGATCCCAGCCACCCTTTACGTAGGCACTGTTACTGTCGCTATCTTACAGATGAGGCAACTCAAGGGCAGAGAAGTTAATCGATAAACCCGAGGTCACAGAGCCAGTGGTTAGTGGAGCCGGGACCCCTCCACGGCACACGCTCAACCACTGGGCTCCACTGTGCCATTCCCCGAGCCCCACGGGCCAAGCCCCAGCTCTTGCTAATGGTGGATGGAAGCAAAGGAGGCTGGGGCCCAGGAGGCAGTTACCCTCTCGCTGCTGGCACAGTTCCCGGTAGTGCTGGCGAAGCTTCAGGATGAGCTGGGAACGGAGCAGCTCCACCTCGGGATGTGGAGGCAGCACCTCTGACGGCCCCCGGTGCTTGATGACAGCGTTGGTCTGAATGTCGAGATCCCAGTACACCCTTGGGGCACAGACGGGAGCAATGAGGAAAGGGATGCCCTGCCTGCCACCCCACAGTCCCAGGCAGGCCGACCATCAGTGGTCGGCGCTCCCAAGCCAATCAGCAGGGACTCACTCAGTGGGTCGGAGGAGAGCTGCCTGCTGTTTATCTTCAGGGGATGTCCCCCAAATCTTCAGGGTTGGGGTTCCTGGGACGCTGGGGGAGCTGGGCACTGACGGGCCCGTGGGTGTCACAGGGATTTCAATCTGGAGCAAGAGTCAAAGGCATCAGGTCAGGAGAGCCGGCCCACGCTCCGACGCCGTGTGCACCTGGTGAGCTGCGCCCCGGGCCCCCTCCTGACCAGTCTGCCGATGCCCAGCGCTCACAGGGGACCTGACTGGGCTGCCACGGCCCAGCCAGCTCCTGAGTCCACACACACTCACCTTGGGCTTCTTCACGCCATTGCCGCTGGGCTGTTCTTCCGAGAGCTGCCGCTTTCGGGGCTTGTTCTCAGGCGGGGGGGTTTCCACCAAGCTTGAGTCTTGGGGCAGGGGGGTCGCATTCAGCCCCAAAGGGTCCGACTGGTGGAGGGAGACCAGCAGAGATGCAACCAGGGCCAGCGGCTTAGGAGTCCTGCCGCCTCCCGCCCCCGCTCCCACCCCTTGGAGCAGAGCCTAGGGGCTGGGACGCGGGCGGGCCGCGCCCCGGGGGAGGGCCGCTCGGGTCCAGTCCTGCCTGCTCCTGGGGACCGCGTGCCCCGGGGGAGGGCCTCCCCTTCCTAATTCCCTCCCCTTCGGAACAGCCAGGCTGAGCCCGACCTCACCACTGAAAAGGTGATTAAAGGACCAGTTTAACATGACGTCTGGCATGGGATCAGTGCCCAGTACATGTTAGCTGCTTTTCCTTAAGAACCAGAATGGGGGACTCCCCTGGCAGTCCGGTGGTTAGGACTCCGAGCTTTCACTGCTGAGGGCGCAGGTTCAACCCCTGGTGGGGGAACTAAAGATCCCGCAAGCTGCTCAGAGTGGCCAGAAAAAAGAAAAAAGAACTAGAATGAAAATTAGGAATAAAGGGAAAACTCAAGAGACTCTGGGAAGTCTTTTGGAGACACTGAGGGCATGCGTGTGACGGTGGGCAGCAGGGCCTGGCCCTGAAGTCCCTCAGGGGCGAGTCCTGCCCTGCCTCTTACTGGCTTGAAGTCTTGGGCCAGTCGCTTCCCCTCTCTGAGCCTGTGTCTTCATCTGCAACATGGGGGTGGATCGTGCTACGAAAGTCTGCCCCAACTGACAGCGATCCAAAAGCCCACATTCCCGCCAGACAGCCCACGCCCCCACCTCCCTGTCACGTGGACGTTCCAGTTCCCAGACAGCGCTCACCGCTTCCTACTTCACTCAGCCTACCTTCTCACCTTAAACGCTGGTTCACAGAGAAGCCTTCCCTGTCCCCTTCCCTTCCCCACACCCGCTAAGAATCCCGGCTGTACTCTGACACAATTCTTCAAGCAGGCGCTACACTGTCACCCTCCTGGCCCCTCCAGGAGACTGTGTGTCCCCTGAGCGTGAGGGGGCAGGGCCAGGTCTACCTTGTTAACCACCACATCACAGGCACAGTGCCCAACACGCAGTACGAGTTCAGCATCGTACACTATGATCATCTTTCTAGGTGTCAGACAGTCTCTCCTACTGGAGTATAGGTTCCATGAGGGCAGGATTGTGTCTGTCTTGCTTGGCATTGTGTCCCCAGGTCCTGACACAGGGCTAGGTACATAATAGCTGCTCAGGGTACTTTTGGGGAAGGCCCAGATGCCAGAAGCTGCCGAGACCCCTGCCGGAGGCTGGCACTCACAATCACATCGTGCTGGCCCAGCACGGGCATCTCCCACAGGGACTGGTTGGTGAATCGGTTGAAGTAGTAGGGACGGTTCTCCCTTCTGCTCCAGCACTTCTCCCAGCCGGCGTGCACCAGCTCCTCTGCAAGCAAGCATGGAGCCCAGCCAGGGTCAAGACTGCTCCCGGGCACCCTTCCTACCCCACCGCCCAACCACTGCCCCTCGCCAGTACCTGGGAGGTCCTGCACCAGGCGGACGGGCTTTGGAGAACAGGGCTGGCTCTGATTGGAGGTGCCTGGGGAGTGACTCAACAAGGATGCTTCCTCCCGGGGGCTGCCGTGATTCTCATTGGCCATCTCAGCACCCACACCGGACCTGCCACACAGAGGACCGAAGGGTGTCAGGGCCAGCAGGGCATGGAGGTCAGTTCCACCCCCCGGCACTGCACCCCAATTACAATCCACAAGGGTCCCAGTGACCACCTGCACGTGTGGAGAAACCAATCCAGTCCCTTCCTGGACAGCCAGCCTTGTGCCACAAGAGCCCTCAGCTCTAAGTTGCAGTTCCCTCAACTGTAAAATGGGTGCACTCCCGTTGCTCTTTTGGCCTGGAATACCCTTTCCCCGCTTCTCTGCCTGGCTTACCACTAGGTCCACATCCTCCAGGAACCCTTCCTTGACTCTCCCTTCCCCAGGCTAGGTGATCAGAGTCCTAGGATTGTAGGATTGTAGCACTCAAATAGTCTGGTCCATTAACTTGGCTTGTCTCCCCATTAGACTGTCAGAACTCCCAGGCCTCAGTACTGGGTACAGTTCAGCTCTCTCCAGTGCTCACCATGGTACCTGGACCCAGCAGGAGCTGTATTCATTCTGCCAATGTTTACAAAGCACCAACAGTGGCAGACAAGACAGAACAGAGTCTGCCCTTGAGAAGCTGTTCCCATAAGAAGAAATAGCAACTGCTCCTCTTTCCTTTTCCTATCCAGTAAAATCTAACTGGAACACAGCCCAGGAAGGGGCATGGCATCTAATTAGATGTCTTGTTCTACACTACAGAGCAGGAAGAACCATGAGGACTGAGAAGGAATACCGAGTTCAGTCCTTCATAATCCCCAGGTGAAAATACACTTGAAACACCAGCAAGAAGGTCAGCTCCTTCTGATCTGTTTTCCTAACTACCCCACCCAAAGCACACCCAGCACAAGCCTCAACGGCCAAAGTGGTTCCCCACCTGGCTGTCAGACTCCTAGGGGGCCAACTGAGATCAGCCTGGTGCTCCTAAAGTTGTTTTCAATGTCGCAACACCCAAAAGAAATCAAACGTTTACCCACAAAAAGACCACAAAGGCACATTTAAACACTGGTTATCTTTGCTGCTGAAATTTTATCAAGTGACTGTGGTCACATTGATTATCTCATGACAATCAGAAGCTCTGACGGTTGTTGGCGACATCGTAGTGATCACTGGCTTGTTGATTTTATTGTACACCCAGTCACAGACATCTTTGTTAATTTGGAAAGGGGAAAATGAACGGTTACTTCGTCTGTACAGTTTGGCAGATAAAAATGCAGGGAACAAGAGAACACACATACAACAAAAGGGGGCCAGGATAAAAGGGTCTGGAACCACTGACCAAGGGGAGCCGCCTTGGTCCTCTGGGGAAGAGGAATTCCTGGTGCCTCGGGGCGGACCCACAGGTCTCAAGGCTGAACAAGGTCCCTCTTTCTCTCACCCTCTGGGGTCTGCAACGCTAGCATGAGAGGGCTTTCTTCTCCGGCCAGATGGACCCCCTGGTCCCACAGAGGCAGTGGGGAGGCCTGCAGGAAAGCGTGCAGTGCAGGCGTGTGGGCTGGTCAGCAGTGGAGTGGACGGGAGCCCAGGGGATTCCTTGCATCAGCAACTGCAGAGCAAAGAGAAGAAAAGAGAGTCACAGACCTGTGAAATGCTGCAGAACAGGGACAACAACAAGAGGGGCAATGACACAGAGCACGTCGGGAGCCCCCAGGACACGGCGGGACACTCTGGGAGATCTGGGGATTCAGGGGATGAAAACGGTACTTCTCAAGCTTCCCAACCAACAGGTTCACACTCACGGACTTGCAGCCTGCACCGTCCCACGGGACCCTGAGTTGAAAAGGGCCCTGAGACTCGTTTAATGCTCTGCTGTCACGGTCTTCACATCTTTAATAAACTTTTAACAAGGGGCCTGTGTTTTCATTTCTACATTTGATGTCACAAATTACGTAGCTGGTCTGGCCAACCACAGTACCCCTAAGACGAAAGTGAACAACATACGTATCACAGATTGGGAGTGGGCACGGTCCCAAGCCACCCACAGTGAGGAAAAAACACATTTCGTTGAATCAGGTCTTTAATTTTTAAAATAATAATAATCCATGCCAATGCATTATATAACACAGCGTGTTCACCTTCACTGAAATATTTTCCCCAAGACATACTGTGTGATACTGATGCACCAGGTAGATGAACTATGCCGGGAGGGACAAGCAGCACAGCTTAGTGAGGCCAAATGGGGACTCTGCAGTGCTTCCAAAACCAGCTGTGCATCAGACCCACCAAGGAACTTGTTTAAAAAACCCTCAGATTCCTGTCCCTCACTCCACATCGTAGAGATGGGGAGGGGAGATACACAAGAATCTGTATTTTTAAAACACAGCCCAAGAGTGGGATTGGGAGACTGGGTGACTAATCTTCTCACTTTACACCACTTCAAACCTTTACCAACTTTTTTATGATTAAAAAGTTTTTTCATTTCCCAGGTATCTGGATGCAGCAGGTCGGTGGCCAAAACACCAACCCTGGGTTTGGACAGACCCTGGTTCCAGAAGCTTCTGCCACTTTCCAACTTAGAACCAGAATTACTACCTCTACGGTCTCGATGCGTAGAGCTTAGCACACTGTACTAAGTGCATGTTACCTCTGCAAGTAAGAGATAACTGCTATTACTAAGGAAAAGTTTTTATCCTGTGGTTTCCCGGCCCCCACGCATACCGCACCTCGACAAGGGGCCAACGGCTTAAGGATAATCAAGCGTATCTCCAGAACCAGCCAGAGGAACCCACCAGAAGGAAGAGAGTCCGACTCCAGGATTGGAGGAAGATGGGGGCGGGATCATTTCAGTAACGCACCAATCAGAATACTCCGGCCCAGTAGGGAGCAGTCGAAGGGCTTCCAAAGTGCGCAGGCGCGGGGGGCGCGCGATGAAGGGGAGGGCCCAACCCCCGCCGCGCGCGCACCTTCCCCCTACCCGCCAGCGGGGGCGGGCTGTTTGGCGCGCGCGCGCCAGCCCATCTCCCGGGCTCCGCCCCCCGCCCCGCCGCGCGCTCCCGCCCCCGGGCTGAGGCGACTCAGAGTCGGAGACCGACACAAAGGCGGTGGCGGCGGCAGCGGCGGAGGGACTCTAAAGACCGGTCCGCCCGCGCTCCCCGGACCCAACTCCCTCATCCAGGTCACCGGCCCGGCCGCCCACCAGTGGGCCTAAGATGGCGGCGGCGGCAGAGACGGGGCAAGCGGTAGCCTCGAGCGGAAAGCGCCGGAGGGGCCACCACCGCCTGGCTTCGGACCCCGGACCCTGGCGCGGCTCGCGGCGGGACTATGGCTTCCTGGGGCTCTTACCTGCCCGCAGCGGACTCGAGGGGACGCGGCTACACGTTCTGCTCGACCGCCCGTTTTGCCGCCTCCGCCTCGCCCTCCCCAACGCCGCTGCCGCCATCTTGTGTCCCGGGCCGGGACTCCGCGCTGCGCATGCGCTGGTACCGCCTCTGAGGGACCTCGCCGCTGCCGCGCCGCCATCTTGAGTGTGGCAGGACAGGCCGACTCTTTAGACCTCGCTTGCTGTGGGCCCCCTCCCCTTCCCGCCGTCCTTCCCTGCTGTTCCATGCGGGTCTAAGGAGCGGGAGGCAGCTTTGCGGGCCCTGGGGTGTGGACTGAGGCAGGAATGAACCCACAAGCACGCTTCCTGCCTCAGTTTCCCCCGCAAGCACACCCGCTGGGACCACAGGACCTCGGTGGGCGGTGCGCTGGCAGTCGGGCTGAGTATGCGCACCAGGGGGCGCGGAGCGGGTTTGGAACCTGCGGGGGCTGGGCTCAGACGCCCACCTGGGGGCGGAGCCCTGGTGACGTAATCTCTGGACGTACTGAGGACCTGGGTCTTGGCTGCGGCGCGGCTCCGCCACTTCCGGGCAGTCGCTTGTCGTCTTTGGACTATTGTCCAGAATGTTTTCCAGCCATTTCCTATATGCAGGCTGCATGCACATCGAACTTTCTCCCCTAATGAGGCTGCATAAGTTCTAAGAGCCCCTGAGTAGAAGAAACTCAAAATAGCCCTGAGAGAGATATAATAAAGATGGCTTTTGGCAAAGTTGGGAAATTATAAACTAAATGCATCAGAGGGCTTTCCAACACTGATATCAGTGGTTGCTAGTTGCAGTGCAAAACCTCACTGAGACCTCAGGCCGGCCACAAAAGTTAACCCAGCAGGAGAATGGCAGTCGCCAGGTCCTTCATGCCTGGCTGCCCGCAGGATTCTTTGGTAGGGGCGAGCAGGCAACTCACTAGCTCCACCTCCCTCTGGCCTCCCCAGTAAGCCGACCTCCCAGTGATAGCTTAGGAAGACAGGCTTGCCACCTGCTGTTCGACTTGCGCTTCCCACGTAGAGCCTGAGGCTGCAGATACCCCAGCTGGGCCGCCGCTCCTGTCCGTGGTGCCTGGTCCCAGCAGCTTGGTGGGGTTGGGGGGGTGCCAGCAAACCCGAGGCAGTAGTGCGAACAGTAATTAAGAACTAGGGTTCCCATCAGTCTGACTGGGTTCAAACGCCTCCTCCACCCTAGATGTAGATGTGTGGCCTTGAAGGAGTTGCTTACCCTCTTTAAGGTTTAGTTTCCTCTAATGGAGGATAAGGCTGCCTACCTCATCAAGGTTTGGTGAGAATTAACTGGGATGGTGCCTGTGGAAGTACTCAGCACAGCAACTGACACTAACAGATGTTAGCTCTTATCGCCTCACGGGGTTTGAGGCTTGCTCCACGTAGATCTGAGACCTCTGGAAAGAAACCAGCTCCTTGTAGGCATAGCAGGTGCCACGATCCTGCGCTCACAGTGCGTACAGTTCACCTGAGAGGCTTGACAGGCAATCAGATGCTGGGTCCCCACCTCAGACAGGGGAACGACATGTCCTGCTTTGCCTGGGACAGTCTTGATTTATGTCTGTTGTCCTGGCATAATTATTAAAATGGCTTCCTTTCTCAAAAGGGCCCTGGTTTGGACAATAAATTATATGGTCACCCTAGACTTACAGAATGCCCAGCTTTACAAGCTCACCAGCTAGTTCTTATTAACACTGGAGTGTAAAAATCATATAGTGATGGTTACATGTTCGTGCCTTCATGTTCTCAACGTATTTTTTCATTCCTTGTTCAGATTCTCTTAATTATCAAAGCATCAAACTTCCGGAGTGCCTATCCTGTTTTACCCTGTAGTCCTCTGCAAGAACCCTGAGAGTAGAAAAGATTAAATCAAATCTACACATGAGGAAACTGAAGCTGGGGGAGGGGGCAGGGGTGAAGTGATTGTCCAGGTTCACAGCCGTGAAGTAAGAGAACTGGGATTTTAAGCTCAGGGTTCTTAACACCAAAGCCTAAGGCTGATTCCTTAAAACCACACTGCTTCTCTCTCTTGTGGAGAAGGGAATCTGGACTCGGGGCAAGCGACTTGTCTGAGCTCACATAGTGGTCCTGGACATTTCCACTTCAACATCTTGTAGGTTTCTCTACCTCAGAGTGTTAAACACTGCTCTTCACTTTCTTTGCCTCCCCAAACTTGTTCTTCCCATTATATCCTCATCCCTTCTGTCTATCATCTCTACTACGTAGAGCAAGCCCCATTATTTTAAAAATCTTTTTCTTGTGAAGAACAGTACACATAAGGACTTCCCTGGTGGTCCAGTCATTAAGACTGTGCATCTCTCACTGCAGGGGGCCCGGGGTTCAATCCCTGGTCAGGGAACTAGATCCCTCATGCCGCAACTAAGACCTGGTACAGCCAAATAAATAAAAAATATTTTTAAAAAAATAGTATACATGCAGGAAGGCACACAAAACAGAAAGGTAGATGATCTGTCACAGAGTGAAAGTGGTAAATATCACTCAGGTCAAGATATTGCGAAGCACAGGGTAATCACTGTTCCCACTACTTTTGCGATAATCACTTCCATGCTTTTATAGTTTTACCACCTAAGCACGCATCCCTAAAGACTATCCCTTCATTTCACCTGTTCCTCAAACTTCATATAAATGGAATTATATGCGTTTGCCTTCTTTTGCTCAACGTTGCACGTGTAAGACCCATCTAAGTTGTTGTATGTAGCTATAGTTAATTTTCATTGCTGTATCCTGTCTTCCAATGTATACTTCTCTACTCCACTGTTGGGGGATATTGGGAGCCCCCACCCTGTACCTCTCTTCTGAATTACTACTGGTTTGGAGATCAGTCCCCAAACTGGTCTTCTGATCCTCCAGCCTTGCTTCTCTCGTGGTCCATAATCCACCATGCAGTCACGGGGATCTCTTTAAGTCTGGTCATACTGCAAATCTGACCAAGTCACCCTGGCCTTAAAACCCTTGAATGCCTCCCCACTGACTGCACAACAAAGTCCCAAACCCTTACCTTGGCTTCCAAGACTATAGTTATGAGAGCTACTATGGCAGGGCGTTTGCTAGGGGCTGCACCAAGCACTTTACATACATTCATGTTATTCACAGTCCAGACCTTCAAACCATCTCTCCTTCATCTGGTCCCAGTGATCCTTATAATTTCCCTAAATGTGCCAAGTTCTCACCTGACCCTGGGCCTTTGCACATGCTGTTTGCTCTCACTTTTCCTCCCCCTTTGCCTAATTCAGCCTTCATCTTAACTGAGATGTTGCCTCCACCAGGCAGCCTTCCCTGAACTTGCCTGAACCCAGGCTAGGCTAAGTCAGGTCTCCTCTTCTGTATTCCCCTAATGGCCTGTGCTCAGTGTTTGTCCATTTTCTCCGTCCACGAGGCTGTGGACTGCTTAAGGGCAGGGACAGGGCTTGTCACCCCTGCAGTCCCCAGACCCAGTGCTGTGCCCAAGCCTCTGTAAATATTTGTTGACCACAGACAGACCACACTGGGTTGAAGTCTTAGTGACTTTTCCAGGTATCCCCATCTCTATTCCAGGCTCTGGTTTCTGTGGTGGGAACACCAAGGCAGCACCCTTTGGGACACCAAGAAAAACATGAGTTGCACAATGTGGCAGAGCCCCTGCCAGCAGCCTGGGGTCCTGTACTCCCAAGATGGGTTTGAGCAGGTCAACCAAATATCCTGGGGCTTTCAAGCACTCCATCAACTTTTCTGTAGAAGCCTCACTAGACAGCAGATCTGGGTTGGGAGAGATGGTAAGCAGAGCTCCTCCAGAGCCAGTCCTGGACGTGAAACCGAGCAGGACCCTGTGGGGCTCCTGAGCATAGAAGCTTTTTAAACAGTTGCTAATTAGGAAAGAGAGGGGATACAGAGGCAAGGGAGGAGCAGTCAAGAAACACTAGTGATCAGGCTTCCCTGGTGGCACAGTGGTTAAGAATCTGCCTGCCAATGCAGGGGACACAGGCTCGAGCCCTGGTCCGGGAAGATCCCACATGCCGCGGAGCAACTAAGCCCGTGAGCCACAACTACTGAAGCCCGCGTGCCTAGAGCCCATGCTCCACAACAAGAGAAGCCACCGCAATGAGAAGCGCGTGCACCACAACGAAGAGTAGCCCCCGTTTGCCGCGACTAGAAAAAGCCTGCACGCAGCAACAAAGACCCAATGCAGCCAAAAATAAATAAACTAAATAAATAAATTTATAAAAACATAAAAGGTTTGACATGTTTTAAAAAAAACATTTTTTTAATTAAAATAAGAAAAAGAAAGAAACAATAGTGCAGCCTTGGGGCAGGGTCCTTGTTCCACCTCAAGGGATACACATAATATTTTTGAGGTCTTTACAGAACTAAAACCCCCAACAAATGGAAGATGTTAGGATTCTTCATTCCAGTTTAAAGGAACCAGAGAAGTTCATTAGGAGGAGACCACCTGAGGCCGGATTAAAGGAGTGCAGGCCCTGCAAGCACCCTAACCCTTATCAGCAACCTTGCCCTTGAACTACTGCTATAAAAAACTCCTCACCAAATCCTCCCAGGTTGGGACACACAATTTTGAGGGGCATGAGCCCGCTGTTTCCCCCTTTGCCTGGCAAAGCAATAAAGCTATTCTTTTCTACTTCACCCAAAACTCTGTCTCCAAGATTCAACTGGTGCATAGAGGCCGAGTTTCTGGCATCAGCGGGAGCCTGATGGACCTCTGAGGTCAGGGCCTCTGAGGACCCTGGCCTCAAATCAGGACAAAGCCATCTCCATGTTAAAGCGGAAACATAAACATACAGGCTCGGGGTGCCATATACCTTCACCTCCCTGTTCTTTCCCACTACGGCAAGAAGCTGCTGAGAGAGAACGATACATTTTAAGCCCTGAGGTCCTGGCAGTTGGGGAAGGGAGGCTCCAACATGACCCTTTTCCAGGTTGCTTTCCTCCCCACCAAGGCCAAGCCTGAGCTGCCCCGAGACCCTGTTCTGCAGTTGAAGTATCACTAAGGCAGTTTCCAAGGCGAGTGGGCCTGGCCCTAGGAAAGCTTTGGAAGCAGGCTGCCACCCAAGCTGTGGTTTCCACAGGGAGTGGCTCTCTGGCCATTCTGGGACCAGATGAGAGAAGCCAGTTAAGCCAAGAATAGATGAGGGCAGTGGGACGCCTCCTCTGGTCTCCATGGCCCAGAGAGTGTCTGATGTGGCGTGAGGCGCCCTTCCATTTCTTCACTGCCCGATATGTGTTGAGGCCTGCCCCAGAACCTTGAGACAGGCTCTTCATCTTCAGGGAGCCCACGGAGGAGTGGGGAGGCAGACACATAAATACACCGTCTGCTACAGGGAGATAAGGACTCTACTGGGACGACCAGGGGAGTAGGTGTGCAAAGGAGAAGGCTTCAGAAGAGATAACAGTGAGGTGAATTTTGCTGGAAGAATAGGATTTTCCAGGTGGGCAAGGAAGGGGGAAGGGTATGGCCAAGGCCTGGAGGTGTGAAAACGTGTGTTATGTTTGCAGAACTAGTCGGTCTGAGCGCTGCCTGTGAATGGGCCTTGGAACCCAAATCCAGTCCCTGTTCTGGGTTAGGGCCCAGCATCCCCAGGTGGTGTTTCAGTCATCTCAGGATGGGGTGGGGGGCACCTGTGGTGGTCTCCTCCACTCTCCCACCCACTCCCTCCGATGCCCATTTTTCTACTTCGGGCAGCCTGGCCAAGAGCCAGGATGTTTACACCCATACGAGCTGAGTCTACAGAATTAAATCCCAGACTTCTCCAAAAACAAGCCAGGGTGTCAGCTGGCAACTTCCTGAAAGTCTGAGATCAGAGGAAACAGTGACCTAGAGAGGGGAGGAGGAGGACACCAACGGATCCTGGGCCCCAGCTGAGGGGTTTCTAGAACACTTGGCTTCTAACCCAGAGATCTCAACCCTTTATTTGGGTATAATTTAAATATCATGAGATTTATTTGTTTCAAATAGCAATTCGGTGGTTTTTGGTAAATTTACACAGTTGTGCAACCATCACAACTCAGAACATCTCCTGCCAAAAGATCTCTTGTTCCTGTTTGCAGTCAACCCCTCTTTCCACGCCCCAGTCCCAGGTAACCACTAATCTGCTTTCTGCCTCCATAGATTTGACTTTTTCTGGACCTTTCATATAAATGGAATCATACAGGGACTTCCCTGGTGGTCCAGTGGTTAGGACTCCGCGCTTCCGCTGCAGGCGACCCGGGTTCCCTGGTCAGGGAACTAAGATCCCGCATCCTGCATAGCTGTGCGGCATGGCAAAAAAAAAAAAAAAATCATACAAACTGCAGCCTTTATGTCTTGGTTCTTTCACTTTGCAGAATATTTTTGAGATTCATCCAGGTTTTAGCATTTATCAGTAGCTCATTCTTTTTTTATTTCTGAACAGTATTCCCTTGTACAGATAGACCACATTTTGTTTATCTGTTCACCAGCTGATGGACATTTGGATTGTTTCCACTTTTTGGCTATTACGAATTGTGCTTCTGTGAACATTCATGTACAGGTGTTGTGTGAACATATGTTTTCCTTTCTGTTGAGTGAACGCCTAGAAGTGGAATTGTTGTATATATAGTACATTTATGTTTAAATTTCTAAGAAACTGCCAAATGTTTTCCAAAGCAGCTGCACCATTTTATATCCCTAGCAGCAAAGTATGAGGGTTCTGATTTCTCCATGTCCTCGCCAATACTTATTATTGTCAGTCTTTTATATTATATCATGCTGAGGAACTATTTTTTAAATTTTATTATTACTATTATTTTTTCTTTTGACCATGCCACATGGCTTGCAGGATCTTAGTTCCCCGACCAGGGATCGAACCCGTGTCCCTTGCAGTGGAAGCGAGGAGTCCTAACCACTGACCACCAGGGAAGTCCCTGCTGAGGAACTTTTTTATTTTTTATTATTAATATTTTTTTGCGGTACGCGGGCCTCTCACTGTTGTGGCCTCTCTCGTTGCGGAGCACAGGCTCTGGACACACAGGCTTAGCGGCCATGGCTCACGGGCCCAGCCACTACACGGCATGTAGGATCTTCCCGGACCGGGGCACGAACCCGTGTCCCCTGCATCAGCAGGCGGACTCTCAACCACTGCGCCACCAGGAAAGCCCTGAGGAACTTCTTGAAAACACCCACGGGGACTTCCCTGCTGGCGCTGTGGTTAAGAATCCACCTGCCAATGTAGGGGACACGGGTTCGAGCCCTGCTCCGGGAAGATCCCACATGCCGTGGAGCAACTAAGCCCGTGCGCCACAACTACCGAACCCGTGTGCCACAACTACCGAAGCCCGCATGCCTAGAGCCCGTGCTCCGCAACAAGAGAAGCCACCACAATGAGAAGCCCGCGCACTGCAACAAAGGGTAGCCCCCGCTCGCCACAACTAGAGAAAGCCCACGCAGCAACAAAGACCCAACGCAGCCATAAATAAATTAATTAATTTAAAACAAAATCCACCTCTTTAATAAAAAACAAAAACAAAAAAACACCCATGGATGCCCTGGCTCCATCCCAGACCAGCTAAATCAGAATCTTGTGGGTTGCGGCCCAGGCATATGTATTCAAAACATAACAAAACAAAGCAGAAACCTCCCTACTTGAAAAGCTACTAATGTGCAAATGGGTTGAGAACCAGTGATCTAGTTTTCGGCCTGAAGTTCTGTCTGACTTCACCGAGAGGGAGCTCAAGCTGGCCAGCAGCCCCTCCCACACCAAGAAATAGAGGGGCTTGGGGATGAGAAACAAGAAACCTCTCAAGAAGGCATGTGCAGTCCCAGAGCAGATGGGTTGTTGGAATGTGAGGTGAAGGGGCCTGGGAGTGGGTTGGGTCCAGGGGTCCAGATTTCTGTGCAGCCAGATGAGATCCTAATGGGTCACCTCCCACGACTTTAGGGATTGTTCAGGCCTCTCAAGAGATTAAGAAAATATGACATTTCTGGCTGCAGACCAGCTCCAGATAACCCCGGGGAAATGCAAGGAGGTTGGTGGTGCCAGCAGGAAGCACAGGGAGCTTAGAGGCTCAGGGGGGAATTAGGCCAGGGCTACACAATCGGTGATAAAATCTCCTCCTTTTGGAGGGTCTGCAGATGATAATAACCGCCCACTTTCCAGGTACCAGACCCTGGGCACTAGGGATACAGCTATGAATAAGTGTCAGGCTCCTACCCCCATGGAGCTGACAGTCTCCTGGAAGAAACAGACAATAAAGAATTAAACAGAAGGACAGGTAATGATGGGGAGGGGGCCTCTCAGTGGGGGTGGCATTTGAGTAGAGATCTGAGTCAGCGAAGGAAGCTAGTCATGCAAAGGTCTGTGTACAAAGATGTTTCTGGTAGAGGGAAGAGTTTGTGGAAAGCTTGAGACTGCGTGGGTTTGGTGTGTTCCAAACAGTGGTAGAAGGTGGAGTTGGAGAGGAAGGTAGGCAAGAGCTAGATCACCTAGGGTTTTTGGGGGGTCATGGCCAGAGTCCGAGTTTTATCTTGCATGCACTGGGGAGTGAATGGAGGAGGGGTTTGAGCAGGATAGTAACATGCTACGGATTTCTACTTTTTTAAAAATTAATTAATTAATTAATTAATTATTTTTTGGCTACATTGGGTCTTCGTTGCTGCGCACAGCTTTCTCTAGTTGCAGAGAGCAGGGGCTACTCTTCACTGCAGTGCATGAGCTTCTCACTGCGGTGGCTTCTCTTGTTGCAGAGCACCGGCTCTAGGCACGCGGGCTTCAGTAGTTGTGGCACGGGGGCTCAGTAGTTGTGGCTCACGGGCTCTAGAGCGCAGGCTCAGTAGTTGTGGCGCACGGGCTTAGTTGCTCCGCGGCATGCAGGATCTTCCTGGACCAGGGCTCGAACCCGTGTCCCCTGCATTGGCAGGCGGATTCTTAACCACTAAGCCACCAGGGAAGCCCCGACTTCTACTTTTTAAAGATCACTTTGGTTGGTGCAGGGAAAGTAGACCTATAGGAGCAACAGTGAGGTGGGGGGAGATGAGGCGAGTTGTCCAGAGAAAAGAGGAAAACAGCTTGGACTGGTGTTGGTGCAAATGGAGAGATGTGTGTAGATGCGGGACACCTTTTGAAGTTAGAGACACCAGGACTTGCTGACATGGGGTAGGAGGGGAAACAAAGGAGGCAAGGATGACGCCTGGGTTTTTTGTTTTGGCTGCGCCCTGACCAGGGATAGAACCCAGGCTCCTGGCAGTGGAAGTGTGGAATCCTAACCACTGGACTGCCAGGGAATTCCCATGCCTACATTTCTGACTTGAGCATCTTGATGAAGGATGGTGTCATGCCCTGAGATGGAGAACACTGGGAGAGGAGCAGAATTAGGACGAGAGGTGGGGAGGCTAAAATAGAGATCTAGCTTGGTGGAAGAGGAGGGAGGCTGGGGGGTGGGGGGACTGCAATGTCCTCATGATTCAAAGCTGGGGAGTTGGCCATCCTTGTTACATCAAAGCCTGTTTAGGTTGGGCCCCTGAGACTGTAGTATTAGAGCATCTCGGAAAAATTCAAGGCGCTGTAATGTTCAGGATGCTTCTTGCAACCTTTAGGAAGTCCCTGCAAAAACAGAGACAAGCTTAGGCCAAAGAGGTGGCCCATCCTTATTATCAAAAGGAAAAGTCATCACATCTTTTTGTCCCCTCCCTTCAGGTACTTTGAAATTGTATTACTGGCTTATGAACTCCAAACATCTAGATAGCACTGCTGTGGATCCTCCACCCTGTCCTCAAATCGCTGAGAGGGTGGGAAGCCCATGCCGAGTGACTAATGCGAGCAAGGGCAGGAGGCTTAGAGGACCATGCAGAGAGAGGCCCCCATGAATCAGAGTCAGTTCACAGGCTGCAAGAAGCATAGAAACTGGAAAGGAAGGTGCAGCACGAAGAAAACAAAGAAGAAATCAGAGAGAATGAGTGAGCTGCCCAAGGTCAACATCAGAGCTGAGCTGGAAAGGTACTGGGGACGGGGTGCAAAGGACCCAGGAGCTGGGGAAGCAGCACCCCACAAGAAGCGTTAGAATTCTTGAGTTTCAAACCTGGAAGAGCCTTCGAGGCCCAAATGGCCGGCTCCTTCCCCCGAAAAAGGAGGAAATGGGAAAGAAAAGGAGACACCAAAAGACCAGGTCTCCAAGTTTTAACAGTCACAGAAAGGCAGTCAACAGCTCCACCCTGGCTGAATCCGGAAAGCCCTGGTCCATTATTTCTCTCTGTCCATTTGGTAAATGTCTGGTTTCCATGGGGGCAGTTCTGTCCAGCTGCGTTCTGGAAACAGGTGGCTGCAGAGATGTAATCAGGGTCTCCTGATCTGACATCTGCTCCCCCCCAATGCACCCCTCCCCTCATTCCAATTGGGCCCCCATCACGTGTTCCCAGGCACAGCCACGCTGAGCAGCGCTTGCACACAGGCTGCGGGCTCGTGGGCTCAGGCAGGGTGAGAGGGAGGGGGATCATTTCCTGAGGGGATAGCTTGGGTGGGCCTTGGGGGTGGGGAAATGGTCAGAAGGGGAGATGGGCTGACGCAGCTTCTCCAAGCCATGCAAGTGTCCAAAGAAAACACAGCTGGAGACAGGGAGAGGGAGCGGGGAGCTAGGCTACCCGAGTGTTGACTTCTTGGGTAGAAATCCAACTTGGTAACCTGTGGTCAGTAGAGCCTGTGTTTATTTACTGGGACCAGTTACTTCCTCCTGCTGTACCTCAGTATCTCAATCTGCAAAACAGGGACAATACTAGCTACCTCGAGGGATGGCTGTGAGGATTAAATGGGATTATTCAAAAAGAAAGATGATAGACTGAAGTGGTGAAGAGCGTGGGCTCTGGAGCCAGACTGACTTGAGCTAATTACTTCACCTCTCCGGACTTCAGTTTCCACATCTGTAAAGTGGGGATGATGATGAGATACCTATTTTGCAGGATGTTTCGAGGTTTCAGTGAGTTCCTATTTGCAAAGCACTTTTTGTTTGTTAAACAACTGCTTGATACTAATAACCAGAGACATTTATTGAGCCCTTTGGTGTGCCAAGGACTAGATTCAGCACTTTATACCTTATGACATTAAAATCTCACTGCCACCCGTGGAGGGAGGCAGGTATTAGATCATCCCATTACAGATGTGGAAACTGAGGCTCATAAAGAGACTTACTTTTCAATTTATTCTAGAACAGGGATAGGCAAACTATACTCTTCCTTATAGTATTGTTTATGGCTTCTTTCATGCTACAGTAGTGGAGTGGAGCTGTGACAGAGATTAAAGGGCCTGCAAAGCCTAAAGTGTGTACTATCTCGCCCTTTACGGGAAAGGCTTGCTGACCTCTGCTTTAGAAAATGGCAGAAGCAGGATTTGAACCAGGTCTGCCTGGATCCAAAGTACTTAACAGCTTTGCTATTCTGGTTTTTTGCACTATCACTGTGCTGGGTGCAAAATAAAGGCTAGAAAATCATTTCTTTCCTGTCGCTTTGAGGGCTGAGAAGCCTTCTCTTATCTTCTCATATCCAGGAGTGAAAGTGGAAAGGGATTTGGGGATTCTGATCGCTCCATCTTTCAGGCCAAGCGGTGAGGACTCAGGGAAGGCTGCCAAAACTCCGCGTGGGGCTGCACGTCTGACAGCGTCACTCTGAAGTGTGAGGTCGGGGGCACAAATTGTGGGAGAGAGGGGAAATCCGTGTAACAGAGAGGGGCAGGCTGAGTAGGCAAGTCCCTGAAATCAAGGTCAGAGACTGTACCTTCTCATCTGCCAGCCCAGGTCAAGGCTATGTTTAGAGTCAGTCTGACTGAAACTCACAGAGGCGGGAGCTGGTAAAGAATCCTGGGGTGGTGTAGGTATCGCCTGCTCCCCGGGGATACTCGAGGGCTCCAAAACCAGTTCAGTTACTCAGCAAATATATACTCAGTACCTGATCTGTACCAGGCACTGTTTTAGCACTGAAATAAGTGGTGAACAAGATCCCAGCTCTGGGCTTCCCTGGTGGCGCAGTGGTTGAGAGTCCGCCTGCCGATACAGGGGACATGGGTTCACGCCCCGGTCTGAGAAGATCTCACATGCCACGGAGCGGCTGGGCCCCTGAGCCATGGCCGCTGAGCCTGCGCATCTGGAGCCTGTGCTCCGCAACGGGAGAGGCCAAAACAGTGAGAGGCCCGCGTACCGCAAAAAAAAAAAAAAGATCCCAGCTCTCACTGAGACAGACAATAAACCAATATTAAATAGGAATAAGATCTATAAAGAAAATAAACCAGGCTGATGTGATTGAGAGTTAACTCCTAGGTAGGCAGGGAAGGCCTCTCTGAAGAAGGGCCATTTAAGCCGAGACCAAAATGACAAGGAGCCAAGCCATGAGAAGATCAGAGGGAAAAGCATTCTAGGCAGAGGGAACAGCAACTACAAAGGACCTGAGCAAAGAATTTCACTTGCATGTTCAAGGAACCAAAAAGTCAGTGTGGCTGGAGCAGAAGGAAAAAGCTGAGAGTGGTGGGAAAGGAGACGGGGAAAGGTCCTTTCATGTGTCTAGAAATCAGGGCATGGAGGCAGTTTATTTCAAGTGTGGTGGAAAGCCACTGAATGATGGCTAATAATGCTAATAATTGTAGTGACTTTTTGAGCCCTTAATAAATGCCAGGTGCTTACTAAGCCCTTTACATGCATTAACTCATTTAATCCTCACAAGCAACCCTAAGAAGGAGCTACTTTGATTGTCCTCATTTTATAGATGAGGAAACAAAGGCCCAGGAAGGTTAAACCACTGGCCCAGTGTCACACTGCTACATTTAAAGTTCACTGGGGCTGCTCTGGGGACAGTGAATTACAGGGGCCAAGACCCTGTAAGAGATAACAATGATACAAAGACAGCTTGCATTCCAGTTAAGAAAACGAGAGGAAAGAAAAACTAACATTCACCAGGTTTTCTGCTTCAGCCACACTCCGGGAAGAGTGAGGGTTACTAGAGTTCAAAGGCGTATAGGCACTTCCTCTTCTGGATATCCTTAGCACTTTCTCTGTTCCCCTCCTACACCCTTTCTGCCTTGTTTGCTTGTGATCTGTGCCCCTAATCACAATAGCTAGCTAGCATTTATTGGTTAATGGTGTTAATGGTGTGCCGTTATCGTGCCCGGCACATGCACTATGCCTGTTTAATTTATTCTTGCAATAATCGAATTGTATCCATTTTAGGATGTGGAAATTGAGGCTTACAGCTGCTAAAGTAAGGGGTCCAAGGTCATACATCTAAGAATTGACAGCCTAGGATTTGAACCCTTCGAACACAGTCAAAGCACTTAACTACCGGGCTGTAAACACTCACTTCCGACCTCCCACCCTGCCATGAACAGTCTCTGGGCTCCCCAGTAGTAGCCAAGGATTGTCTTTACCTCTAGTTTCCTGCTAAAGAGGGTTCATAATAATGCCAACCTCACAGGTTGTTAAGAAGATTAAACAGGGCTTCCCTGGTGGCGCAGTGGTTAAGAATCCACCTGCCAGTGCAGGGGACACAGGTTCGAGCCCTGGCCCGCGATCCCACGCGCTGCAGAGCAACTAAGCCCATGCGCCACAACTACTGAGCCCGCGTGCCACAACTACTGAAGCCCGTGCACCTAGAGCCCGTGCTCTGCAACAAGAGAAGCCATGACAATGAGGAGTCTGCGCACCACAACGAAGAGTAGCCCCCGCTCGCCGCAACTAGATAAAGCCCCAAAGGACCCAACACAGCCAAAAACAAACAAACAAAAAATAAATAAAAGAAGATTAAACAAGTTAATCTAGATCTCAGGTGACCAACCATCCTGGTTTCCCTGGGACTGAGGGGGCTCCCTGGAAGGGAGATTTTCTGTTTCAAAATCTGGGAAAGTTCTGGGCAAATTAGGAGGAATTGGTCATCATTCCTGGATTCATGCTTTGTGCTAAATACATGTTCAACAGACATTAATCATCGTTTCTCCTTTCCACTTTCATGCATTTGATAACAAAAAGGTAGCAAGCACCCACTCTGTGCCCGTCCTAGGAGCTGGGAACACCGATAGGCAGTACACGTGCAGAGAACCTAGACCCAAAGTCTCACCAAAAATCCACAGTCCCTGGGGAAATGCCAAACCTCTCTCCAGGTGATTCCAGTGGCTTGTGTGCTGTCTTCCTGGGCTGGCAGTATTTGGATGAACCCCAGTGGGAGAGGTCCCTGGGCCCTTAAGTTCCGCAGGCAGTAACACAGAGACAGTGGGTGTGGGGTGGCCGTGGGGCTTCCCATAGTGAAACCTGGCAAAGAGAGGTACTGAGATGATTCTGGGTGGAAGGGAAGGAAAAAAACGTGCCTTGGGACTCTGTGGCTTGCCCTGGGCCTAAGAGGTAGTTCCTATTGTCACACACATTTTGCTGGATGAGGAAACTGAGGTTCAGGAACCCAAGTGAAGTGACTTGTTCAGGATCATGCAGGAGGAGGTAGGTAACAGGAATTTTAACCAAGGTCCCAGCAAAGCAGGGATTACTGGGGTTGGGCGGGCCGACTTCTGCACTTCCCTCCCTCCTGCCGGGCTTGGGTCCCCCACTTGTCTTGACAACGGCCAGGCTTGTCACGGGGCTCCGTACAGCCCTCTCCACCCTCCCGGCTGCCAGCGTCCCGCCCCATTCCCTCCCAACCCCCGAGGGAGGAGGGGAGAGTGGGAGAGAGGAGGAGGGTCGGGGAGGCCCGTCTTTATAAAGGCGGCTGGAACAGCGCTGCCCGCCAGACCCCGCCGCCTGGATCCCCTGCTTTGCCCGCCGCCCCCACGTGACCGCGCCGACCACCAGCTCCACCTTTGAGTGAGTTGGGGTGCGTCCCCATCCACCCCCAGACCCTCGCCCGGCCGCGTGGTCTACTGAACCCGGGGTGGGGAAGAGAGCCCCTGAAGGAGGGCGCTGAAACGGGGGGCACCAGGCAGAAGCCCGACGACAGGTATTTAGGACCTGGAGGAGCCGGGAGACCCGGGAGCCGGAGGTCGGGCCGGCAGCTTTCTCCCTTGGCTCCTCCGGCTCGGGGCCTAGGAGACCGCAAGCCACCCCCGAGGAATGCGCGTGCAGCCGTTCCCATGGTAACGTGCAAACCGCGCCCGCCCGCCGCAGAGGAAGAGGGAGGTTGTTGTGGGGTTGGGGCGGGATTGGTCCCCAGGAGGTCCAAACTCGTCATGCGGTGGTTGCAAAAGCGAGCCGAGGAGGTCCCCTTCCTCTCCCCCGTGCCCCAAATCCTCTGGGAGCCAGAGAGCACGTCGCATGAGCCTCAGTTTCCGCGTCTGTCAAGTGGAGGCAATGTTATTGGTTCCAAGTTCCCCGAAGAGCTATCTCAAGCTTAACGATCCCGGCCAGCCCCCTCTTTTGGTTGGTCATCCGAGGAGTGGGTTTTAGAGGCCCGGATGACTCCCGCGATCCCACCCCACCCCCAGGCCCGCTCGCCATGGCCCTCTTCGGGGCCCTGTTTCTAGCGCTGCTGGCAGGCGCTCAGGCCGAGCTCCCCGGCTGCAAGATCCGCATCACCTCCAAGGCGCTTGAGCTAGGTAAGACGTGGGGCCGGGCCGGGGCGGCTGTGGGTGGAGTCGCACCGGCAGCGGGTGCAGGAGCTAAGGGTCTCACTGCTGCTTCAGTGAAGCAGGAGGGTTTGCGCTTTCTGGAGCAAGAACTGGAGACCATCACCATTCCGGACCTGCGGGGCCGAGAGGGCCACTTCTACTACAATATCTCTGAGTAAGTGGGGGCCGAGGGGGCGGGGTCTTGGCAGGGGGCGGGGCTTAGGAAATACAAACGGAGTCTCGAAGACAGGATGGCTGAGTGTAATGTGGGCGTGGCCAACTCGAGGAGGCTGGACCTAAGACCCTGAATGAGGCCCGAAAAGATAAAGGCCTAGACTGCCTACAGAGGCGGGACCAAGGAGGTGGGCGTGGCCTAAAAATGTAGTAGGGACCGAGAAAAGTGAAGCCTAGCCTGTGGAACTGAGGCTGGCCAAAGAGCTCCAGAGAGGCGGAGTCAAGAAAATTGCCAGTGGATGAGAGTGGGATGTAGGGCACCCGGGTGGAGCTAATGGGAGAGGTCAGAGGAACCAGAGATAAAGGCCTGTGGTTTAGGATAGTGGGGACAGGGTCTAGCAATCCCAGGGTGGGGAAGGGAAGGAAGACTCCTAAGAGAGGGGGTGAAGCTCACTTTTAACACCTGGGTCATGAGAAGTTAGTCTCTGACCCACCCAAGTCCAAGTTTTCGCCACCCAAGCACAGGTTGGGTACGTGAGGGGCAATGGAAGAATTCATTCTACACACGCCAGCTTCCCCAGGCCTGGACTGGAAGAGGAGGGAATGAATTTGCTGTGGTTGGGTGGGGTCCCCTTTTCTTGGTCCTGAATCTGACCCTGAGGTCTCCTCCCACAGGGTGAAGGTCATGGAGCTGCAGCTGACATCCTCTGAGCTCCATTTCCAGCCAGAGCAGGAGCTGATGCTACAGATCAACAATGGCTCCTTGGGGCTGCGCTTCCGGAGACAGCTCCTCTACTGGTTCTTGTGAGGACCTGGCACCCTCAGGGGAGTGGAGGGCGGATCAGGAGGACTGGGGGTGCTGTGGAGCTGTGGGCAATCCTTTAGCCTTTTTTTTTTTGTTTTTTTCTGGCTGCGTTGGGTCTTCGTTGCTGCGCTCGGGCTTTCTCTAATTGCGGCGAGTGGGGGTGACTCTCTTGCGGTGCGCGGGCTTCTCATTGCGGTGGCTTCTCTTGTTGCGGAGCACGGGCTCTAGAGCGCAGGCTCAATAGTTGTGGCGCACGGGCTTAGCTGCTCCGCGGCATGTGGGACCTTCCCAGACTAGGGATCAAACCCGTGTCCCCTGCATTGGCAGGCGGATTCTTGACCACTGCGCCACCAGGGAAGTGCCCCTTATTAGCCTTTCTGAGCCTCAGTTTCTTCATCTGTACAATAGGGACAATCTTACCCAATTCATAGAATGTCTGGTATAGTGTGCAGAAGTAAATAAAGCCTTATTAAGGGCAGTCATGATGTAGGGGGGCGAGGAGGAGGGCAGTGAAGACTTGGTTAAGCTCTAAGCCGGAGTGAACATTAACCCCCCCACCCCCGCCCCCACCGCAGCTACGATGGGGGATATATCAACGCCTCCGCCGAGGGTGTGTCCATCCACACCGCTCTGCAGCTCTCCCGGGATCGCACTGGCCGGATCAAAGTGTCCAACGTCTCCTGCCAGGCCTCTGTCTCCAGAATGCACGCAGCCTTTGGGGGAACCTTCAAGTAAGCCCCGTCCCCAACCCCAGTGCACGCCATTTGAGACCCACAGCCCATCTGCCTAGTGCAACACAATGTGCAGGCTTGGGAGTCAGACTAACTGGGTCCAAATCTCAGCGCCACCACTTCCTGGCTGTGTGGCCTTGGGCAAGTCGCTGAAGCTCTGTAAGATGGGGATGGTAATAGGACGTATTTTATGAGATGTGAGGACTGTTTATCTTAATCTATATAAAAATATTTAGAACAGTACCCGACATATAGTATGGGCTAGCCACTTAGATAAGAACCATTGAGAGGACCAGCGTACACAGTGGTGAACTTGGTTGGGTGTGTACTTGCTTCTCAATAATTGGTAGCTCTTACTACTAATAACAAAAATAATAACATAGTTCCAGGTTTGGGGCTGAGAAGGGGAATTTGTGCTGGTTCTGGAAGAGGGTGGGGGAGAGAAAATGGTGGATTTATTACCTGGTGTTGGTCAATTTTTTATTTATTCAACAAAGTGTATGCCAGGCCCTGAGGATTTAAAAAGGAGCACAGAGCCTGACTGGAAGGACAAAACATTTGTCACTCGGGCCTTGAGAGAGGGACCAAGAAAGTACTCTGGGGAAGGGGGGGTTCAGAGGAGGGTAATCCGGGAGGACTGCCTGGAAGAGGAAGCATCTGCACCCAGACAGGGAAATACAGGACAGGAACATTGAGGGTGTAAGGGAGGACATGAGTAAGCATATGGAGCTGAGGATGCTCAGAGGAGATTTGAGGAACTCTGGGTAGATTCATTTGGCTGGTGGGGGACAGGGTGGAAGAGGAGGTCTTGAGAATCAGCCTGGAGAAGGGGATTTGAGCCTAAGTCATGGAAAACCTCCACTAAAGAGGTGGTAATTTAAGTCAAAGTAGGGGTATTCCCCCCACCCCCCACCATCTCTGGATGCTGTGATTTCTCCCAGACCTGGGTTGGGGGTGGGGCAGGGTCTGGATTCACCTGGCCTCTTCTCTCCTCACAGGAAGGTGTATGAATTCCTCTCCATGTTCATCACCTCAGGGATGCGCTTCCTCCTCAACCAGCAGGTGTGGGCAGTGGCGAGTGGGGGGCAGGCGGTGTTGGGGGACAGCGGGGGTGGGCGTGCCCTCTCTTTCGAACACCTTGACTCTGGCCCCCACCTCCCAGATCTGCCCCGTGCTCTACCACGCAGGGACCGTGCTTCTCAACTCCCTGCTGGACACTGTGCCTGGTGAGTTGGGACGGGTGGGACCGAGAGCTCTGGGCCCGGCCTTGGAGCTGGAGTGGGGCTGGGGAGGAGGCTGGGTGCACAGCTATCAGGTAGCACCTGAGTAGGTCCCTTCCAAGCCCTGTGATGGAACAGCCCTGGGTTCAAATGTGGCCTCTGCCTTCCTGCGTGACCCAAGGTAAGTACTCACTTCTCTCATTTGGTTTCCTTGCCTGGCTGAGGACCACTCCCCTGGTTTGCTGAGGGTTGACTGAGGCCGTGGCTGTCAAGATCCTTAATATGTGCTTGCTGTTGGGGCCTCATTTGTGTTCATCACCGGGCACTTAATAGGAGCTCAATTAACGTGAATTCTCTTTTCCTAAGCTATGAATGAGATCATCATGCCACATACAAGGGGCACAGGACAGGAAGGAGAAGGCAGGGGAAACCAATGAGAGAAGGGAATCCCTTGCTATCTTGTTTAGTGACTTTATGAAACCTATGTACTGATGGTAGTAGTAATAACGACAACAATAATAATAATAATAGGGGGTTCCCTGGCGGTCCAGTGGTTAGGACTCGGTGCTTTCCCTGCTGTGGCCCCGGGTTTAATCCCTGGTCGGGGAACTAAGATCCCGAAAGCCACCCAGTGTGGCCCGCACCCCCCCAAAAAAAACCCCAAAACAAAACAACCACACAATCCCCACAATAATAATAGCTAACATTGTTGAGCACTTTCTGCACACCGGCACTAAATGCTTTCCACGTAAAACTAATTTGATCCTCATAACAACCCTATGAGGGAAGTATTATACTCACCATTCTATGAACGAGCAGCTGAGGCCCAGAGAGCTTAAGCACCCTGCCCAGCATCACACAGCTTTGCGTGACTCAAGCCCCTCCCCGCAGTGCGCAGCGCTGTGGACGAGCTCGTTGGCATTGACTACTCCCTCCTGAAGGATCCCGTGGCCTCCGCTAGCAGTCTGGACATGGAATTCCGGGTGAGCTATCCGGCTGGTGTGTGTAACCAGACCCCCTCCTTCTCCCCTACGTTGCTGGTTTTAGTTCCCTAAAGCACAGCGCTGATGCGGCCCCTCCATTGCTGGGGATGCGGTGGCTTCCCACTGGCTACAGAATCAGGTTCAACTCCTGGGTCTGGCACTCAGCCTTGTTCATCTTGTCTGGCCCCAACTTTCTAACTTCATCCTGTTCCTCTGCAGCTACTAGTTCCAAAAAAATGCCCTTCGCTTCCTACCTCAGGGCCTTTGATCATGCCCTGTCTTCCCCCATCTTCCCTGAAGGGATTGAACATTCAGCTCTAATGCACACAATCTCATTTCAACCTCTCACAACCCTGTAAATCAGGTAGTGACGTTATACTCATTTTAGGGATGTGGAGACTTGCTCAGGGAGGCGATGGCACCTGTCCAAGGCCACTCGACTAGTATGTGGCCATTACCATTGCCCCTCCCAGTGGAGTGTACTAGAGTTTCAGAGCACAGACTCTGGAGCTAGAATGCCTGAAGGTCAGCTCCCAGCTCTGCCACTTACTAGCTGTGTGATCTTAAGCCAGGGGCTTAACCTTTCTATGCCTGTTTCCTAATACGTACATGGAAAGAATACAGTAAGAAAAGATCATCTCGGGACTTCCCTGGCGGTCCAGTGGTTAAGACTCCATGCTTCCACTGCCGGGGGCACAGGTTCGATCCCTGGTCAGGGAATTAAGATCCCACATGCCGCGTGGCAAGCCCAAACAATTAAGAAAAAAAAAGAAAAGATAATCTCATGGGATGTTATGTGGATTAAAGGAGCTGGTCTAGGTAAGGGGCACAGAAGAATCACTGTGTATGTGTAGGCAGCAGCTGCCATCATTACTACCATCTAGTCTCCAGGCCCACTCAAGTGCTACCTCCTTGAACCCTTTGCTGAGCCTCCCTTCTCCAGTCTGATGGGATCGCTCCCTTGAAGCACTCCTGCTACCCTCCTTTCCATGCTTTTTAAGAAAAGTACCTGTTGAGGGCTTCCCTGGTGGCGCAGTGGTTGAGAGTCCGCCTGCCGATGCAGGAGACACGGGTTTGTGCCCCGGTCTGGGAAGATCCCACATGCCGCGGAGCGGCTGGGCCCGTGAGCCATGGCCGCTGAGCCTGCGCGTCCAGAGCCTGTGCTCCGCAACGGGAGAGGCTACAACAGTGAGAGGCCCTCGTACCGCAAAAAAAAAAAAAAAAAAAAAAGAAAAGTACCTGTTGAGTCCCCCAAGGACAGCAACCGGGTCCAACCCCCCACCATCCCCACAGGGCCTGGAGACATCTGGGTGCTGGGCTAGTCTGCCTTGGCCCTGACCCTGATCCTCCAACCCCAGGGGGCCTTCTTTCCCCTGGCCGACGGCAACTGGAGCCTGCGCAATCGGGCGGTGGAGCCCCAGCTGCCCGAGGAAGAGCGGATGGTATACGTGGCCTTCTCTGAGTTCTTCTTCGACTCTGCCATGGAGAGCTACTTCCAGGCAGGGGCCCTGAAGCTGTCGCTGGTGGGGGACAAGGTATGCCAGGCTCTGTTTGTGGGATGGGCAAGAGGGGGCCTGTGATGGAGCTTCTGCTTTATCCCCAATTCCCCGGTCCAGGTGCCCCATGATCTGGACATGCTGCTGAGGGCCACCTACTTTGGGAACATCGTCCTGCTGGTGAGTGTCAGCGGGAGGTAGGAACCTGGCCAGGGGGGTGGGCACGCCATCCACACACCCGTGATGGGACCGGTGAGGCAAGTAGAGCCCCCAGTGGCCGCTGTGGAGTAGACAAGAAGGCCTGGCCTCCTGCCTGTGGCCACATCCGCTCACTTGGCCAAGCCTGTTTCCAGGTCTGTGAAGGGGGCTTGCTGCCCCCGCTCCGTCTCCTTCACGAAGCCATGATGAGGGTGGGCTGAGAACCCAAGCTCGGCCAGTGTAGGGGCTTTCACAGCGACTGATGTATTATCCTTTTTGCTTATCTTCCCTTGTTTAATGGGGAGTTAAAATTTTTAAAGAAGTAGTTCAGTGATCATTAAAGGACCCGTCCTTGGTTCTACCTTGTAAATGATGGAGCTGAGATTTGAACCCAGGTAGGAATCTGCGTGATTCCAAGTCACCCTGCCTCTCTCCTCTATACTATGCAACCTCCCAGAGTTGTCATGAGGATGAAATGAATTAATACATTTGGAGCAATTACAGCAACAGAGGAAGTGCTCAGTCAACACCAGCTGCTATGAATGCTATCCCTGTCATCATCACGACCGTGGCCAAGTGTTGTTAAGAGCATGGACTCTATTGCCAGACTGCCTGGGTCTGAGTCCCAGTTCTGCAACTAAATAACACAACTTGGACAAGTTGCTTAACCTCTCTGTGCCTCAATTTTCCCATCTCAAAAATGGGTGTAATTTAATACCTGCTTCACACAGTTATTATGAGGTTTAAATGAGCTAATACATGTGAAGTGTTTGGAGAAAAGTAAGCACTTGGTCACTACACTGCCTGTAGAAGAAATAGCTCAGCAGTTTCAAGAAAAGAGATATGGCAGGGAGCTTGAGTTTTTTGTTTTTTTTTTTTTGGCCACGCTATGCGGCTTGCGGGATCCTAGTTCCCCAACCAGGGATTGAACCTGGGGCCACGGCAGTGAAAGCGCCGAGTCCTAACCACTGGACTACCAGGGAATTCCCTGGGATATTTAACGCAAAGAGACTGTCCCGGAGGAGTCTGGATTGGAGATGGGTCCTGAATACTGAGAACTCAGGAAAGCAGAAAGAGAAGGAGGCATTCCTAGAATGAGACATTCCCTTGTCTGAGCAAAAGCAGAGGCTGGACACAGTTCTGGAGGGTTCCAGAAGCCAGGCCAGTCTTCCCATTTGTGTCTCTGGGCTCCCAGACGGTACAGCCACCCCCTCCTCCCCGGGGACTCAACAGGGAGGAGGACTTGACTCGTCTGGAACTTGACCTGTCTTCCCTGCTCCGTCCCCAGAGCCCGGCAGTGATCGACTCTCCGCTGAAGCTGGAGCTGCGGGTCACGGCGCCACCACGCTGCACCATCAAGCCCTCGGGCACCACCATCTCTGTCACTGCCAGTGTCACCATCGCCCTGGTCCCACCCGACCAGCCCGAGGTCAAGCTGTCCAGCATGACCATGGTACGGACACCAGGGTCGGGGCTGCGCGGGATCGGGGAGGAGGACTGTGGACACCCTTTGGGGCCGTAACATCACCCTCCCTACCTTCCTACACAGGATGCCCGTCTCAGCGCCAAGATGGCACTCCGGGGGAAGGTGCTGCGCACACAGCTGGACCTGCGCAGGTGGGCGAGCCTGTAACCTCTCTGAGCCTCAGTGTCTTCAGGATAATCACACCTGCCCAAAAATACTGGGGAGCTAAAATCCAGTCATACCTATAAGCCACTGGAGAGCTGGGGTCTTGTTAACGCATAAAAAGTGTTTCATTTTAGTGTAGTTTCTCTGCATTCTCACCACCCAGAGGCAGCCAGAGCAGGTATTATGAGAGATGACCAAGCTGGCCCAGCAAGGTTAAATGACACACCTACAGTCACACGGCAAAGTGCACGAAAACTTGGATTTTGCACATCTTAGCTTTGTGATCTTAAACAAGTCACTATCTTTCTGAGCTTCCTTTTCTTCATGCGTTAAATATAGAAAATAGTAGCACCTACTTTCCAAGGACGTGCCGTCCAATGTGGCAGACACCAGCCACATGTGGCTATTTACATTTAATTACAATTAAATAGTTCCTCAGTTGCCCATTTCTACAACCACATGTAGCTAATGGTTACTGTGTGGACAGTGCAGATACAGAACATTTTACAGAAAGTTCTATTGGACAGCGTTGTTCTGGGGAGTTAAATGAGATAACGCAGGGTAGAGGTTAAGAGTCTAGATTCTGGAGGCAGGTTCTGCAGTTTGCCAGCTATGTGACCTTATGCAAATTACTTAATCTCTCTGGGCCTCATTTGCCTCCTCTATAAAGTGCAAATTGTAATACTGCCTGTTTCTTAGGGTTGTTATGAGGTGGCATTTTAAAATAGTTTAATAATATTTAACTTTTTAACATGCATAGTATCTGGCAGGGAGTAAGCACTGAAAGTTTTGCTAAATAAATGTAAACAACACACGTAAAGCCATCAGCAGAAGTCTAGCTTATAGGAGGTACTCCACAAATAAAAAGTAGCAGACTTGAAATTAAACAAACAAACAAACGAAAAAACTGGAAAAAAAAGTAGCAGACTTGGAGAAAAGGCGACTCAGAGGGAGAAATGACTCACCCAAGGATATACACCTGGAAATTGGTAGAACCCCCTGGAAAGGTTTGTAGGTGTAACATCTAAGACTGAAACTCAGGGGCTTTGGGTGGGTAGGCCTGAGGGGCCTGGAGAAGGTGGAGCTTCCAAGGGCTCGTGCCCACTGGACCCTTCTTCTTTCCCCACAGGTTCCGAATCTACTCAAACCAGTCTGCATTAGAGTCGCTGGCAGTGAGCTGGGCATGGGGGGCGGGGGGGCCAGGGCTGGGGTTGAGGTGGGCAGCGAAGGTGAGCCCACCCTCTACGGCTGCCCTGACTTCCTCCCTCCTCCCTCCCAGCTGATCCCACTGCAGGCCCCTCTGAAGACCATGCTGCAGATCGGGGTGATGCCCATGCTCAATGGTAGGGTTGGGGGAAGTGAGGAGGGAGGGGGAAAGGACAGGGGAGCCAGGTGGGCCCAGACTGAGCTGGCTGTTCCCACCCACAGAGCGGACCTGGCGTGGGGTACAGATCCCACTCCCTGAGGGTATTGACTTTGTGCGCGAGGTGGTGACAAACCACGCGGTGAGTAGGGGTGCGATGGGGAAGGAAGGCAGAGCCTTCCCCTCCCTCTACAGCTCTCGTGTGCCCTCCGTGACCTGATCCTAGCTTCTCCCTTATCAACTGCCTCTTCTCATTTTAATCTTACATCAGATTCCTCCAGCCCTTTGCACTGGCTGTGTCCTCACCTTGGAACACTCTTCCCTGATTCTACCCTCAGTGCCTACTAATGTTTCGGGTCTTAGCTAAGAGCTCATCTCCTCCAGGAAGCCCTCCTTGACCTCCACGGGCTGTGCTCCTGCAGCCTCCGTTTCAGCACCCTTCACAGGGAGTTATAAGAACCGCTCTGCTGCTCCACCTCTCCCACTAGATTGAGGCCAGGGACTCTTGTCTCCATCTCTAAACCCTGCTCTGGGTAATGGAATGAAGAGACTCCCCTCTCTACCTCCCTGCACAGGGTTTCCTCACCATCGGGGCTGACCTCCACTTTGCCAAAGGGCTGCGAGAGGTGATTGAGAAGAACCGGCCTGCCAACACCAGGGACCCCCGAGCACCCAGTGCCCCGCCACCCTCCACGGCAGCTGTCTGAGTCCTCAACCCCGACCCTGGCAGCTGCATTCAGGACTCCACCGTCTCTCATCCCCTCCCTCACCCCGTCACAGCCTCTAGTGTCCTCTAACCCCCAGTGCCACAGAGAAGATGGGGTTTTACGCTGTACCCAATTTAATTCCATAATCACAGTCAATCCATCAATTACAATCCGTCCACCCTCCCCGTGGGCTGTCCTGAGCTCTGTTGTGTTCCTGGGATGCGATCAGTGCACTGAGGGCATTCTTTAAGCAGGGAGGGGGCCAGGCCTCACCCCAGTGAGTTATAAAGTGCAAACTCCCCCCAGACTGTATATGTGAGGCGCTGGGGCCAGGTCTGGGATGCACAGCGCTGTGGAGGGGGGTGGGGGCAGTTCTGGAGGCAGGGATCTGCCCCACAGGGGCATTTTGCATAAAGGAGGATCTCCCTTCTGGCAGGAGAGGCTGGGAAGGGCTGGATCAGGCAGTGGGGGGCTGCTCCCGTGGTCATCAGTATGGCTGCTTATTCAGGAAGCGGGAGAACATGGTGAGGGCAGCCTGGGGCTTGTCAGTGGGGACCATGTGTCCGGCACCCTGAAGGGCAAAGCTTTGTGAGATTCCTTTCCTGTACAACCCCTGCCCTTGGGTGCTTCTTTCATCCTACTGGACCCCTCTAGCCAGTGACCTTCCTGCTCCCCCCGGTCCATCTGTTTTTCCCATCTTCCCCCCGAAAACTTGCCCTTCCACGGGTCAGATGGTAAACCAGCATAAAAGGAGGTCAGGAGGAAAGGACAGGTGGGTCCCGTCCCATCCCCTCCAGCCCCCCTAGTCCTCACCAGGCCCAGGCCCTACCTTGATGGTCAGGAAGGCAATGTGGGAGAACTCCTTCACGAAGCCAGCGATCTGCTCTCCACCGTCCCCGTAGTCCACCAACCAGGGCCGGCGCTGTACCTCCATCTGCCCCACCAGGAAAGACTTAGCAGCCTGTAGCTGCCCCGTCATCTCTGCTCACGGCCACCAGCAAGACCTCAGGGGCCGGGAACTCCTCCAGGTTTGCCACCTCTGTCTGCCAGAGCCACGCTGCACTACCCCTGTACCGGCCCAACCCCAGGGCTGGGACCCCGGCCTCACCTTCTGGTTGAGGGAATCCACGAACCACTCATCTCCCATGAAATTGCAGGCCATGTCCACATCTCCGTTGTACAGCAGGATCCGGTATTTCTGAAGCAGGGCAGGGGAAAAATGGGGGGGTTGGAATAAGCCCAAACCCCAGCCCTTCCCCGGTTCAAGCCCTACCCCTCAGGGAATTCAAGAGGCCCAGCTAAATAGCATAAGCCAGGAAACGCTTGTGTTTTCTGACCACTTCCTACCTGCCCAGTGCTCTGTTACATGCTTTCCCTATGAAGGTGGTAGATACCATCAACAACCCCATTTTATGGATGGGGAAATCAAGTCTCAAGATATATGAGAAACTTGCCCAGAGTCACCAGGCTAGTAGGCTAGTAAAGGGACTTGTACTCAGGCAGTCTGACCCCAGAGCCCATGCTCGAACCACTGTGCTGTACAGAACCTGGTCCTACCCCAGCTCTGCCAGTATCTCCTAGGTGACCTTGGACAAGGCCCTCTCCCACCTCAGACCCCAGCCTGCCTCTCTGTAACACGATCTGACTAGCTCTTCTCACCCTAACGGATCCTTGGCTGATGCAGACCTCTCTGCCCCCTCCAGCAGAGCAGCATAAGGTGGGGACAGCCAGGTTCAAATCCTGACCCTGCTGACCACAGGACCTAGGGCAAGTGACTTCACTTCTTGGAGTTTCAGCTTCCCCTGTCCCGAGTGGCGCCCTGAAGGAGCCCCCGCCTCGCCACACTCCTCCAGGGTCCTGAGGCTGCTGGTGGACCCAGCTGTGCTGCCCCCACTCACCTGTGCGGCCAGCAGCTTCAGGTACTGGGAATACATGGTTTGGTAGAGACGGCGGTACTGGATATTCACCAGGAAGCTGCAGGAGCACGTGGGCAAGAAGACCAGGTCCAGGTTGGGGGAGAAGAAGGGACAATAGATCAGACACCCTTCCCTGCCCCCTCCTATTCCCAAGCTCCAGCCTAAGAGGCAGATAGCTGGGATTCAGTCCCTCCTTGGGCATGTAACCTCCCTAGGACTTATCTAGATGGGGGGGAGGGGCTGGAATTCAGAGGTCCCCAACTCTCCTCCGTTTAGAAATGTACAGGGACACTTTGTTACAATGGCTGGGGTGCAACTGGCATGAGTGCATAAGGGCTCGTGCTAACCAATCAGAATGGAACTGAGTGGCCCCTGCTGTGCCAGGCATCACCCTCTTACTTGTAGGGGTCATAGGAGATGTGGGCAGCTAGGGTGGTACTGGAGTCAGGGAGGGGCTGGGGATGGGAGTGTCTTTTTACTAAATACCATTTAAGTAATTGATATTTTAACAACCAACGTGGCTACTTAAGAATGAAGTGGCTGGGACTTCCCTGGTGGTCCAGTGGTAAAGAATCCGCCTTCCAATGCAGAGGACGTGGGTTGGATCCCTGGTCGGGGAAGTAAGATCCCACATGCCTCGGGGCAACTAAGCCAGTGCCACAACTACTGAGCTCGCACGCCTCAACGAGAGAGCCTGTATGCCGCAAACTACAGAGCCCTTGTGCCGCAACTAGAGAGAAGCCCGTGCGCTGCAACTAGAGAGAAGCCCGTGCACCGCAACGAAGACCCGACACAGCCAAGGATAAAAAAAAAAAAAAAAAAAAAAAAGAATGAAGTGGCTGGGGGAATTCCCTGGAGGTCCAGTGGTTAGGCCTCCTGAGTTTTCACTGCCAAGGGCTCGGGTTCGATCCCCGGTTGGGAACTCAAAAAAAAAAAAAAAAAAGAATGAGGTGGCTGAATATCAATGAACTTCGGGGTCAGAGACCTTGAACATCCTATTGTACAATTCACTGTCACACCCCGAACGCCCTCTGTGTCCCCATTGAGAAACCCTAGCCAGAGGATCCCTGGGAACAACAGCCCGCCACCCCCCAGGCCACAAGCGGTCATAGAAACCCACTTGCACACGTCCCAGCGGGGCAGCTGCTTGGGGACGTGGAGGGCCTTCCGCACAAGAGGGTTGTTGAGGTAGGTGGAGGCGGCTGTGGTGTTGGTGCAGGGGGGGTCCAGGCGCACCTTTCCCGCAGAACGCAGCAGTACCTGGGGGGGCACAGAGGGTCAGGATCTTCGCTTCCCTGCCCTGTCCCTCCCTACCCTGCTGGGAGGTAAGCGTGGGCCCTTGCACACCTGATGCCACATCCGCTTGAGTGGCAGGCGAGTGAAGGTGTTGCCCAGATCCTGGACCACGACAGTGTCCTTCTCGTACCTGCAAGTGAGGTCGGGGGATGAGTGCCTGAGCCTCCAGATGGGACTGGGGTTGGCCCAAGGGGCACACGGCAGGGCCCACCTTAGATGGCTGGGCACCCCCCCAGCACACGGAGCGTAGAGGTTGTAGACGTTGAGGCCGGAGCTGCCCACGATGTGGGACACTTCCTGAAGCTGCAATGACACCCCAAAAGCCACGATGCTTTACAGAATCCTGGCCTCCCCATGACCTCCCCAACAGCGCCCCAAGATTTATTGCTCTCCTGCTTCGCTTGGTCACTACCCTTTCCCCCTTCTTCACAGGCAGGGAAACTGAGGCTCAGTGGAAGGAATCTGCTAGTCCCGGGTCCAAACCCTAATGCCTCTACTTCCCAGCACTGTGACTTCAGGCAAGTGACTTCGACGTGCTTGGCCTCAGTTTCCTTATCTGGAAAATGTGCCTAATACCATCTCCCTTGAAGGAGACTCTTGAAGATGGAACAATCCACACTGCCATAGTTGAGCACAGTCTTGGCACATCGCGGGCGATGGATGAGAAGCCCTTTCCCCTCACAGGGAAGTCACAGGAAGTGGTGTGGGAACACATCCATACTCATGTGTCCCAGAGGACGTCGAATTGCTGAAGGGTGCAGGATAGGAAACAACAGGGGGATGGGGGGAGGAGTCCCCAAAGGGGATGTGGTCCCCTTCTCAGGATGGGGGCTGTCAGGGGTGACGGAGAGCAGGGGCAGAACCTCACGTTGGTCACGCATTCTGGGTCTTTGTTGTCGTAGAAGTTACACTTGTTTTGAGAGCAGCAGTGGGTCTGGAGGGAAGACCAGAGCCTGTAGGAGATGAGTGAGATTTGCTGAGGCCCATCGTGGACAGAGAAGGCAAACACCCCATCTTCTCAACCTCCCATCACGGCCTGGACCCAAGGGACCTAATCCCAGGGAACAATGACATTTATCACAGGGCATGGTATGTAGCTCCCAAACCTGGCTGCCCTGGGCCATGCTGCAGCCCTCCTTCGTCCCTTTACCCTCTGATGTCTATGCTTTGGCCTTTCAGCACCAAAACCTTTCTAGCAAACCCAGCCCCCACCTTCTGCTCATCCATCAGGGTAGGACCCGGGATATCATGTGCCTGGCTGACAGACTTGAGGTCCCATGACCTGCCGTGCCCCAGAGATTGCCCAACGGTCCCCTCCCATACCTGTTTCCCAGAAGGCCATGGTAGTAGGCAAAATAGACCAGGGAGTTGTCATTCTGCTCATAGCAGGAGAGTCCATTGCCCACAGCCAGCCCCTGTAAAACACCCAGGGCGTTAGCTCATCTGGACGGTGAGGAAGAAGAGCCTCCCTTGACCCGCACCCAGACCTTCAGCAGTCTGGAAACTGAAACCCAGGCTGCCTTGTGGGAGTGGTGGGGGGTGTGGGGGAAGGCCACTCAACGTAGTAAAGAATGGAGCCGGCAGCTTGAGGAGTAGGCTCCCTGTTGTGGAAGGCACACAGGCCAGGGAGAGGCCAGGAATGGCAGGAATGTTATGAAGAAAGACTGGGTTGGAATGGAGGCGCTGACCTCTTTGACCTTTGCTAACCACAAGGCTATGACCCCAAGATGCCTCCCTTCCTTCCTGCAGCCTCCCTGCACCTGAAGGTTCATGCTGGGGTCCTGCATGACCAACGCTGCCAGGGTGGGGATGTAGATGCCGGCATAGCTCTCTCCCGTCAGGAAAAGCCCGTTGTCCTTGTATTCCGGGAAGAGGCGGAAGAAATCTTTAAGGGCTTCAAAATTGCTCTGGGCCACCTGGGGGTGGCAGGATGGAGAGAATCGGGAAGTGTTGGTGTTTGAGCTAGAAAGAATCTCAGAGATAATGACACCAACACACCCTGTTTGTGCAACAGGATGTGACTTGTCCAAACCACACCACCTAGCACGCAACAGAGCCACGGATGGACTCCAAGGCCATGCTTTTTCTCTCCCCGCATCATGCCACCCAGCAAGGCTGGGGCACGTGGGCAGGCAGCGGACTCACCTCGGTGTCGTTGGTTGCATAAGACTTGTCATCAGAGTAGGAAAAGCCCACCCCAGCTGGGGACTCGAGGTATAACACATTGGCAATCTACAGGGGAAGTGAAAACGGGCTAAGGAAGGCTCCCCACCCCATCCCAGTGCCCAGACACCCCCACAGAACCCACAGCGGTGGTGATACCAGGTTCCAGGAATAGGGGTTGTACTCCAGAGTGGCACCATCTGGCTGGATCTGCGGAGGAAAGAGATGGCTAAGTCCCGAGAACCAGCTGAGGGTAGGGAAAGGGCCACTGTGCTGAGTACTGTACAATCGGGCAAAATGCCTGAAAGGTACTAATAGTGAAGTCAATGGTACAGATGAAGAAACTGAGGCTCAGGAAAGGCTCATTTTCAGAAGATCACAAAGTCCTTTTCTCCTTCTTCCCCGCTTCTTTCCTTTGGGAACTGTCCCCTCCCTGCCCCTTCCCAGGGGTTACTGAGCTGCTTTCCACTCACCAGGAAGGGGCCGTGCTCGGTGAGGAGGCCGTCTAGGGAGCTACAGCCCGGCCCTCCATTGAGCCACAGCACCACAGGGCTGCTCTTGGGATCCTTCTGGGACTCCACAAACCTGGGAGGGAGTCAGGCTAGGATGGGTGCAGGTGTGGGGAGGGCTCCTTCCAGCCCTCCCTGCTCCCAGGCTCCTTCAGGGGTCTTAAGAACACCCCCACCCCCCACGCCCAGGCTTCCCTGGTGGCGCAGTGGTTGAGAATCCGTCTACCAATGCAGGGGACTAAGGGTTCGATCCCTGGTCCGGGAAGATCCCACATACCGCGGAGCAAGTAAGCCCGTGAGCCACAACCAGAGAGCCTGAGACCTAGAGCCCGCGAGCCACAACTACTGAGTCCACGAGCCACAACTACTGAAGCCCGCGCGCCTAGAGCCTGTGCTCCACAACGAGAGAAGGCACTGCAATGAGAAGCCCACACACCGCAACGAAGAGTAGCCCCCGCTCGCCGCAACTAGAGAAAGACCGCGCGCAGCAATGAAGACCCAACACAGCCAAAATAAGTAAATAAATAAAATTAATTTATATTAAAAAAAAGACCCCCCCATCATCTCCCCCGGTGGGCATCGCAGTGTCCCTCCCAACCCCACCCTGGGAGGCAGGGCTGCAGACCAGTAGTGGAGGTGCTTGGAGCAGGAGCCTCTGAGGTAGCCAGAGTACTGGCGGAAAGACGGCTGCTTGGCCAGCCCTGGCAGGTACTGGATCTCGTCCTGGTCGGGGGCTGCCTCGCTTCGGGGCGCCCAGGAGAGCAGCAGCAGCAGCAGCAGGAGGAGGAATGGCGGCGACAGCGCGGCTCGGACCATCTGCGGCAGGAAGTGGGTGCCGGCTGTTTGTTTACTCGCTCGCTCGCTGCTCAGCCGCCCCTGGGGAAGAGCTGGCGGCTCATCAGCCAGGGAAGCCCCGGCCCAGTCCCAGCTCCCACCAGCTGAGCTTCCTCCGCCGCGCCGCGCCCCGCCCCGCCCCGGGGTCTCCCGGATCCCTTCCAGCCTCCGGGATCCCTTCCAGCCTCCGGATTCCCCTCACCTCTGCTCCCTCGCGTCCTTGCTCTCCCGGAGGTGTCCCGCGACGGGAAGTCATGTGTACTCCGAGTCACGTGTGCTCCAGCGTCATGTGACAGCGTTCCTTCTGCCCATCCCGCCCCCAAGTCCCTGAGCACCCGGAAGACGGAGGGGGCGGTGGCGGCGGCGGTCAAACCAGGTGAAGGTCCGTGTGGGCCTCGTAGGTCGTATCCCGGGCGCCGGCGGTCAGATGACCCAGGTGTGGATGGCCAGGATCCCCCAGCCTCCCGGGGACTCCGTTCTAAGCGGGATGGCTGAGCAAGCGGCGCTAGGACCCCTGGGCAGAGCCTCGGGGAAGGGAGTCAGGGGGGAAGTACCTTACATGGTGCCCCCCCGCGGTCACCATCTGAGCCCGCTGCCCAAAATAGCCCCCGGCGCCCGCTGGCCTGCTTCATGGCTGGGAGATGGCTGCTGCCTCCGACCCCGTGGAATTGGGTGCGCCCTGGGGACCCGCGCGCCCCGAGCCCCCTCCCACCCGCTTCCACCCGGTACACGGTGCCAACATCCGCGTGGACCCCTCCGGGACGCTGGCCACACGCGTGGAGAGCTTCGCCCACGGCGTGTGCTTCAGTCGCGAGCCGCTGGCCCCCGGCCAGGTGTTCCTGGTGGAGATCGAGGAGAAAGAGCTGGGCTGGTGCGGGCACCTGCGCCTCGGCCTGACTGCGCTGGACCCCGCCAGTCTGGCCGCCGTGCCCGAGTTTTCGCTGCCCGACCTGGTCAGCCTCGGCCACACCTGGGTCTTCGCCATCACGCGCCATCACAACCGCGTGCCCCGGGAGGGCCGCCCGGAGGTGGAGGCGCTGGCCCCCAGCTGCCCCCCAGCCCTCCTGGTGGAACCGCATCTGTGCATTGAGCAGTTTCGCATTCCCCGCGACCGCCTGGTGGGCCGCAGCCGTCCCGGGCTATACAGCCACCTCTTGGACCAGCTCTATGAGCTGAACATGCTGCCTCCGACCGCGCGCCGGAGCCGCCTGGGCGTTCTCTTCTGCCCGCGCCCCGACGGCACTGCTGACATGCATATCGTCATCAACGGCGAGGACATGGGCCCCAGCGCTCGGGGGCTGCCAGCCGCCCAGCCCCTCTACGCGGTGGTGGACGTCTTCGCCTCCACCAAGAGCGTGCGCCTGGTCCAGGTCGAGTATGGCTGTAGGTATCCCACACCCTGGGCAGCGACCCCTCCTGGCCCAGTGTCGGGACAGGAACCTGCTAGGACTCCTGAAACAGGTAGCAAGGCCTTGGTTTGTCCAGCATTATTTTAGAAGCTGGGGAATCTGGCTTCAGATTCTGCCTCTACTTGTGATCTTGGACAAGTCACTTTCCCTGGCTCTGGGCCTCAATTTACCCATCTTGGCTGTGATTGATTAGGATGCCCTCTAACTCCCTTTCTGGCTTTGCCAATATTTTCTGCATTACCCTAGGGCATGAATTCTACACCGATTTTAGATTTTGGTCCTCTTTGAGAATTATGTGCTCTTTTATTAGACAAATGCTCATCGATTTGGGCATACCAGTTTAAAGGCATCACTTTTAAACCCCATGCGAGAGCTTCTTAATCCTGAGGTCTGGTTCATGATAGCCCTGTTAAGCCTTTTATTTATCCATCTGACGACATTTCACGAATACAGTGAACGAGAACCCTCTCTGTGTCGGGCCTGTGCTGGAAGCTGGGGGTTGCACAGCTAAATCAGATGCCACCCCTGCCCCCAGAAGCTGCTAAGCGAGGGGGAAGGGAGCAGGATGGGTGCTATAATGGAAATAGGGCTGCGGAACTGGGAAAGTGTTGCAAAACAGGTGCTTATCTCAATCCTATGAATAGCCCCATGCCAGGCTGGGCCTGGAGAGTGAAGGGACTTGCCCAAGTTAATGACAAAGAGGGGACCAAGACCTAGATCTAGGTCTCAGCCTCGGCCCAACCCTCCCGTTCCCTTTGCCTTTGACAACCTTCTTTCCACAGTGCCGTCCCTGCAGACTCTGTGCCGCCTAGTGATCCAGAGAAGTGTGGTGCACCGGTTGGCCATTGATGGGCTCCACCTGCCCAAAGGACTTAAGGATTTCTGCAAGTATGAGTGAAGGCCTGCAGCCACCCTGGAGCAGGGCCATGCGAATGCATCCTGGCCCCAGAGGTGTGGCTGCCCTGAAGCTGGCCATACTGATACCAGCCAGGATGGAAATAAACACAGTCGTTGCTGATGCTGATCCTTGGAGGGTCTCCTTGCCCCTGAAGCCTGTGAGGGGCACTTCTTTTAGAATCACTGGGGGTCAGCAGGGTAGATGAGAGAATGAGAGAGCATTTTGACATCACCTAGACCAGTGGTTCCTAGCCTGACTACTCATTATCTGGGATACTTAGATTGCTGGTGCCCCAGACCCCATCTCTGGAGATTCTCATTTGGTTTGTCAAAGGATGAGGGCTAGACATTGTTTTTGTCAAAGCTCCCCTAGAGATTCTGAGGTACAGCCAGGATTGAGAAGCATTTCCCTAGAACAGAGGTCTCAAGTTTGGCACAGGTTATAACCACTTGAGGAACTCTGAAAAAATACTGCTAACTGGGATTATGATTTAATTGACCCTGGGATAAGTCTGGGCATCAGGATTTCTAAAAGCTTCCAAGAGCATGTACTGTGCAGCTCGGGATGAGAACCAGTGCCCTAGACCAAGTACTTCATTTCACAGATGGGAACCTGAAGCCCAGAGGTGGGAATGTATTTGTCCAAGGTCAGACAGCAAATGAATGCAGAGTATTCCTTTTCTCACCCTACAGGGCACAAAGCACCAGACTCCTTTAATTGTATCGCTGATCATTTGCTTCCATACAGATGATCTTATTTGACCCTCATAACTTCTGGTGAGGTAGTGGGCAGTCATTACCCCCATCTTACAGCTGAGGATGTCAAGGAACAAAACTGTCCAGGTGACTTGCCCAAGGTAAAGGCAAGAACCTAGAATGCCCAGTTCCTGGTCCAGTGCTCTTTTAACCCCATCCATTGTCATGTACATGTTCTAGAATGAACAGGTCAATGCCAGTGAGCTGGGTTCCAGGTGTAAAAGGGAGGGACTATGAGGTGACATTCTAGAAGGGCGGAGAGGGTAGGACAGAAGGCAGACGACTCTTCCCTCACAAACAGGGGCTTTAGAGCAGCCATGTCCTATTTCATGTCTCCACAAACTCATCCAGGTCTTCCGCCTTCCGGCCAAGGTGAGAGGGGGCTCCTGGAACTGGAGGGTGTACTACAACTTATCCTGAGAACCTGCTTCCTGGCTCTGGGGAGGTGGAGGTTCTGCTGGGCATTTTTGGGCTGGACCTGGAGTCAGTTCTCTTGGAAGAAAGCTATTCCAGAAGTCCTTGCCAATAGCTACCCACTTGCTCATTCATTCATTCCGCAAACACTTCTCCATCACCTGTCTGCATTAGGGACTGACTGGGGCTGTGGCTCTAAGTAAAACCTAACTCCCAACCACTGGGCAGCCCCCTTGGGCGGGTCTTAATTGCCCCTGATCCCGGTGTTCTGCTCCTGTGCCCTGCCCCTCAGGGCCTCCTCCTCAAAGAGACCAAGAATAACATTCCATCCCATTCCTGTCTCTGCAGGTGGGGCTGCTTCTCTGGGCTCATCCCTTGGCCTCTATAGTCCTGTAGAGCCAGTGGTGGTGGCCTCTGGTGGACAAGACCCACTGAGCCAGAAAGCTGAGCAGGTGACACCCGTTGCCCGGGGCCCGGCCCTGGCAGTGCCAGAAGCCAGGGGCTGCCCTGGGAGGGCTAGCTGGGAGCCACTGCGGCAGAAGTACAGCCAGTACTGCCACAAATTCCCCCACGTGAGGCAGCCGGAGAGCCGGGGCTGGGAGGATGGCTGCTCCAGAAGCAGAGCTCCCTACCTGGGTGGCCCCAGCAGGCCTGGGCCCCTGCTGCGGTGTGGGCTGTCCTCTGAGACAGGAGGGAAGGAGGCCGGCTCCCAGCCCATCTGCATCCTTACCTTGGCCATGATGATCGCTGGCATCCCCACCGTGCCTGTCCCAGGCCTACGGGAAGAGGACCTGATCCGGGCAGCTCAAGCTTTCATGATGGCCCATCCGGAGCCAGCAGGGACTGTGGAGGGGGCACGGTGGCCCTAGTGAGATCCCGGAGGGGCCAGCCTCCTGGCTCCTGCTTGTAGCAGGATGAAATAGTACCAGACACGTAGGGTGGCTTCTCCGTATGGTTTTTGGGCAGGCAGGGTTGGTGGTGTCTATGGCAGGGATGCGGATAGGGTGGTGCTTTGAGCCATTCTGACAAACACCAGCCCATCAGGGCCCAAACCCCAGGAAGTTTCCAGAAACCTCAGCCAGGCCATAGGTCTTGTCAGATTGGTTACAATGAAAATTACCAAGGTAGGAGGCCCTGCTTGGAGAGTGGAGGCTTCTTTCTGTACTGTTTTGGTACTCGATCAAAAGTTCTTGTACAAAGCCCTAGGCAATGTGACTTTTCCTCTTGCAGGACAGGTGATAGGACCACAGGCAAGGAAGGAAAATTAACTCTTACTTGAGCACCCACTGGGCATCAGGCCCATTACATGCCCACTTACCTTTAATCTTACCAGTGTTCTGGGGATCTCCATTTTTACAGATGAACAAATTTGAGTCTTAGAGAGGTGACATGACTTAAGTCACATAGCTAGTAAAAGGCAGCACCAGGCCTCAAAAATCAGACAGGGAAGATACCAGGATTTGCATGCAATGTCAGACTCCAAAGTCTGTTCTTTCCATAGTATTTCCTAAACTGCTTTCTACAAGACAAAAAACTAGACATGCTAAAACAGGCAACATTCAACTTTAATGACCTCAGGATGGGGCAGGGTGAGGGGCGGTGAGGCTGAGAGCCTGGCTGAGCCGCTGCCTCTGGGGGCCTTTTCCTCTGTGGGTGAGGTGTCATCTCATGACTGGGGAAGCTGTTACCAAGTCCCGACCCTTGATCTCCACTCAGTGTCTTATCGCTTATCTTAGAGCAGGGGTTACCTGTTTTTATAAAGCCCTTGACCTAAGAACGGTTTTTACCTTTTGAAAAGGTTGTTAAAAAGGAAAAACAACAAACAAACAAACAAACCCCGCCCCCCCACGCAACAAAAACAAAGAGCCAAGAATATACAATAGAGGCTCTACGTGGCCAGCAAGTCTAGAATATTTACTAGCGGGCCCTTTATGGGAAAGGTTGGCCGCCTCCTGTCTTAGGGAACTAGACACATCGTAGGTAGCAGGCTGCAGTGGAAGAGAAAACCTTTGTCCTTCTTCCCTGGAAGGAGGGCCCGTGGAAGTACGACTGTGTGAATGTGTGTGTGGGTGTGTGTAAGGGGGATGTGAGCAGATACTTTGCGGATGAGCACCTCTGGGCGTCGAGGGTCATCAGAGTTGGACCTGCTCATAAGGGCCGATCCAGCTGTCGGCCAGCTCGCGCAGGGTGCTGTACCGCCGTTCAAACTCCTCCTGACTGCAGTGCTGCAGGAGCTGACCCACCTCCTCCGTGAGGAGCGCCACGGCCAAGTGCTTATCCAGGGTCTCACTCCACTTGCTGCCCACGATGTCACCGAGGCTGGCAGCACAGCCTGCCATCCACTCAGCTGGCAGCATGTCTGGCTGGAGCACCTGGCGGCGGGCACTGAGCATGGTGAGGATGTGGCGGCAGGGCAGACGGAAGGCCTGGTTAAAGTAGCAGCTGCAGCTGGCCGGGGTCTGGGGCTGCACCCTATGGGTGTCCTCCAGGATCTGTATGTTCACCTTTTCGGAACCAGAGCCGATGAGGTGCATGGATTTCTGGACCACGGCAAGCTCACCCAGGCAGAGCTGGGCGGCCGGCCCCGTGCAGATGGCATTAAGGGAGTATTGGATGTGGGCTTCTACCAACTGTTCCACTTTGGGGCTTTCGGGGCTGCCATCCGAAGGGGGATGATTGTTCAGGGGACTCAGGCCCAGGCTGAAACTCGCCTTGTCTCCTGAGTTCTGCTGCAGGTATCGCAACAGGGCGGTCATGCCTTTTTCCACAGATGGGGTGGTGCCGAAGAACTGGCTGAGGACGTGGGCGGTGACCTCCAGGCCCTGGAAGTAGTGGCTGCTCTCGGCTCGGCTTCTCCAGCGGTGGGCCAGCCAGATGCGGTCGTTGAGCAGCCAGTGTGAGTGGAGCTCTGGCAGCTGGGCCGGCGGGATGCAGGTGCTCAGGAGTGTATACAATTTCCTCAGGTTTCCAGCTGTGGCCGAGCACATCGTGCTCTGCAGGGAGGTCAGGAGGACCCTCTCCACGGGCTGTTCGAGGGACAGTTGATAGAACTTGCCCTGGAAGAACTTACAGATGTGGAAGGCTGAGAGCAGGACCTCAGCTGTGGGGAACTCCATAGCGAGGGTGGGCAGCAGGAGGAAGTGGGGATCCACCAGGATGGTACAGACCCTCTCCCATGCCGAGTTAAACTTCTTGAATACCTGGAGCATCTGGGCCAAGCCTTCAGCATCCTCCTTGGCAGGAATGGCAAAGTAGACTGCCCGGGCAAGATGACCCTCCAGCTGCACCCGAGGTCCATCCACCAGGAAGGTATATAACACCTTGCCCCTTGGGTTATAGGTCCGGTGGATAAATAAGATTTCAGGAAAATGGGCAAAGACCCCCTGCATAAAGCAGCTTTGATAGTTGAGGGTGTCTAACTGAGCAGTCTTGCTAAGCTGATAGAGCAGCAGAGGTGGGCTTGGGTCCTCAACCAGGAGCTCATTCAGCATTGTCAGGGCCATGGGGGAGATGGGAGATGTCTAGATGCCAAGGTCAAAATATCTGCTCTGCGAGGCTGCTGTATGGAAGGCTCTCACTCTCTCTCAAGCTCCAACTAAGTTGAGGCTTGAGGCCGGACTGTAGTTCCCAGATCTTGCTCCACAGATGGGCCTATGGAGAGGAACAGAGGTTTAAAGGAGACGGTAGGGGCTTGGCTCTTCAATTATGCATCCAGGCAACATTTTATTGCTGATACTATGTATCAGCACTGTTCTGGGGGATATGCAATAAACATGTAAACAAACAAGGATATATCAGATAATGAAGTTTACAAAGACCACAAAACAGGGTAATAGTAAGCTGGAGGAGGGAAGGATACTTTAGCCAAAGTAACCAGTGAAGTTCTCTCTGGGGGGTGGTGGGAGGATGACTTGGAGTTGAGAGCTAATTGATAAGAAGCCAGCTTGGAAAGATTTGGTTCCATGAGTTTTAAATGAGTGTGAAAGCCAGAGCTGCCTTTCCCCCCCCCCACCCCTTAAAGAGCATTTTAAGTATTCGTATTGCACTTTATATTTACAAATTACTTCTTGGCCTCCATTCTTTCATTGGTCCTGGTATATACAAGAGAACTGCAATTGCCCCAACCTTGCTGGGTGATCTTGGGCAAGTCAGTGACCTCTCTGAGCCTCAATCCCTTCAACCATAAAACGGGGTTCACAAATGTTCATAGTCTCTTCTCCCTCTACGTAAATCCCTCTATTAACTGCAATACTATGTTCACGTTTCCTCTATTTAGCCCCCAAACCGGGTTACTGTTTCCATTTTACAGATGAGAAACTGAGGCTGAAAGAGGTTAAGTGACGTGCCCACCATTACTCTATAAGTAGCTGGAAGCTGAGTCTTTGGCTCGGGATTCTGGCTGCTTTCCACGGTACCTGAGGTTCACAAACCGGAGACGGAGAGAGGATGTGGCCTCTGACCTCTCACCTCTAACCCGGGTGGGAGGATGTGGATGTCTGACGTTCCCACTCGGAGTCTGGCCGGAGCCAGAAGAGAAGTCAACCTCCCACCCCTTTGGGAGCTGTGTCATGGTGACTGCGGTCACCAGCTGCCTCACACCTCCACCCCTTCAGAAATTACTCACCCACAACTTGGCTCCGTCGCCATTTCTCCCTATTTGACCCTGCCTCTGACTCTGACTGACCTCTGGGCTGACCAAACGCGGCGCCAGCTTCGCCGTGACTCTGGCCAATGGCCTGAGGAATTCACTTCCGGTCTTTGGCGCGCCGACCAACCGTAGCCCGACGACTCGTGGGCGGGTGCCGTTACCAGAGTTACGAGGGGCCCGGCTGGCGGCAACCAATGAAAGCCTGAAGACACTAGCATCCTGGCGAGTCTGAGCACTGAGGCTGAAACTTTGGAGCCTCACGTGTGGGAAGAGCACAGGAAGGGTGCGTTACTATGGAAACTCCCTCCGAAGCCAAAAAAAGAAAAAATAAATAGCAGTGTTTCACGGATTTTTTTCTTTTCTGGTCAAATTACAAAACCCCAGGAGGGTAGGAAGGGGTGACTATGTAATGAATGGTACAGTGTCTTCTGCCTTATGGGGAAACTGAGGGCCAGGTCTCAAATTCTGCCTCTCCAACAGGGGTCAAGGGGCCCAACTCTTGGAATTAAAGAGACCCAGATCTTGAGAGAGCTGAACTCCGGTGTTGCCCAGCCCAACCCCCTCCAGTATTTTGCAGGCGAGCTCCAGCACAGCGCTGTGACTGTTAAGGTCATCTTTTGACCTCGGTTCCCCTGAAGATGGCTCTTGGAAAGCTGGGTGGCTACCAGGCTTTAGGTGATTAAGACTGCAAACTACCAACAACAAAAGTCTGTGTTGGTGCTTAAAACTGCATTGAATCTAGAGGGTAAATTGGAATTAGAAAAGGCCAACACACTAATTTTTACAGATGAGGAAACTGGGGTCAAAGAAATTAGGGACTTGCCCACAGTCTCCCAGCAAGTTGAGGGCAGTCAAGTCTCAGACCCAGATTTCTTCCCTCCCAATCTATTTGGCTTCTTCCTGCTAGAATATGAGGCAGCCTGAAATCCAAGTTGAAGGCTTGGTTGCAGGAAGAGGGTGAAGTAAGGGGCCGATTGCTACTCATTGAATCTGAGGCGTCCGGCTCCATTTGGTTCCACAACCCCCATCCAATTCCTACTCATTGAATCTGAGGCGTCCGGCTCCATTTGGTTCCACAACCCCCATCCGATTCCTTCCCTGTTCAGGCAGAACGCATTTCCTCTGCTTCTCTGATTTTATTTAAAAAACAAAAACAAACAAAAACTTTAATATGAATAAAAATAGGTACAAATAACAAATTCTTTGTAAAGAGCAGCAACAGCCAAGGATCACCCTCCTTCCTTTTGTCCCTGAAACCAGGCTCTTCTATCAGGTCCGTTTTATCTCACCCTAACCTGGGGCAGGATTTCATCTCTATGTAGTGAATAAGATCTAAATTCAGGGGTTGAGGGAAAACGAGGGACGACCCTTCAGCATGGAGATAACTTTGGCCTTGAACAATGAATGAGGCTCCCGAGGAAAATCAAAGGTAGGGCAGAAAAGGGGTAGAATCAAAGGACTGTCACACAGTGGGGTTCGTCTTCTTCCCGTTGGAACAATTTTCCTTACCCTACCTAGGAAGACATTGGTTAAAACGCTGACACCTAGCATGTCCTGCCTGCTTTGAGCTCTCAGACTTCCAGGGAGGGTGGTCTGCGGCCCATTGCGCCAGGGCAGGTGCTTCAATCGAGAATTGTGGCTCCAGGAGGAGCGAGTCCCTCCCCTTCCTCCTGCTTTCCCCAGAGGAAAGGGAGGCGGCCCACGTCCTTGAAGTCCCCCGGCTGCTGACTGGGCTCAGGAGGCTGGCAGGAGGCCGCCCAGATGTCCACAATCTTGCGCAAGGTGGAACAGCGCTCCTCCAGCTCTGGTCCCTCACTCTGCATCAGCAGGTTCGCGAGCTCCCTGCTTAGGTCCTGAATCATGTCGTTCCGTCCTTTCTCCCCTGGCTGGCCTGCGTTCGGCATCAGGACAGGGTCCCGGAGCTCCCCGCTGGGCCCGAGGAGGTGCTGGTACCTCTTCTGCCACCGGCGGCACACCATGGCTTCGCCCACGGGCCTCTGGCTGGTGTGCAGCAGGGCCAAAATGTGCCGGCATGGCAGGTGGTACCGCTGTTGAAAGGAGCAGCTGCAGCTGCAGCCGTCCTTGCTCGCCTGGTGGGAGTCCTCTAGCAGCTGCACGTCCACGGAGCAGCCAGCCACGTCCACCAGGTGCGTGGAGTTCTGCACCACTGCCCACTCATTGTGGCATAGCTTGTAGGCCAGATCGGAGCCACTCTGGAGTAAGGAGTCTAGCATGCCGCCCTGGGAGGGCTGCCCCTGGGGCTGCTGCTGCGGCGTCTGCACCTGCTGCGGCTCTGGCTGTGCCTCTTGCATGGGCAGCCTGCTGAAGCTCCCTCCGCAGATTCCAGAAGGCTTCTTGGACTTTGGTGCCTTGCTTGCTGACCGGGCTCTCTTTAACCTGGGGGGAGCAGTGGGCAAGTTCTTCAAGCCTTTGGTGTTAAAGAAGTCTATGTAATCCACAAAGCGGAGGACGCAGTCCAGCAGGGACTGCTGTTCCCGGAAGAGGCTCGACACCTTGCTGGTGACGACGTCCAGGCTGTCCATGTACGTGTTACAGGCGTGCAGGCCCTTCCTGACGTGCATGTACCACAGCAGTTCACAGGAGAACCAGTGGGCCTGAAGGAAGCTGAAGAGCTGCTCATTGAGCAGGGCTTGGGACATCTGGCAGAGATTTTGCAGGCTGGCCTCAGAAGTGACAAACACGGCCTCCCGCAGGGCTTCTTTCATGAGCCTTTTAAAGGATGGATCTGCTGAACTACGATGCAACTTCTTCTCCAAGAGTCGGGTCGTGTGATAGATGGAGAGGAGGATGCGGGCAGCAGGGAAGATCTCCTGCAGGATGGCTCGATGAGGGAAGGACGGGTCCACGAAGACCACCTTGACCTTGGGCCAATCTGAGTTGAACTCTGTAAAGATGCTCAGCATCTTGGCCACGGAGGTGGCTGTCTCGGCCTTGAGCACCGCAAAGTGTACCACTCGCCCCTCTCGTTCCTTGCTCTCCACCAAGAAAGCGTAGAGGATGTGGCCCTGGGCATTCTCCACCCGGTGCAGCAAGAGATTCTCAGGGAAGCGGATGAAGAGGTCGCTCATCTTGCTGCTCTGGAAGCTGAGCCTGTCCAGGTCTTGGCTGCTGCCCACACTGAAGGAGGCCATGGAACCCACATCCACCTTAAGAAAGTTCTTCATCACTTTGGCTATCTTGGCCAGGTCAGAAGGAGTGATGCCCTCCTGCTCTGGCTTTGAGGGTGTTTGGACCTTATCTAAGCGAAATGATGGCTCAAACAGGGACTTCTCAGCTGTGCCAAGGTCTTTGTTGATCGTGGGCTGTGCAGGCTGGAGTTTCTTCTGAGATTTGCCAGTGGCATCTCCTCTAGGACCCGTGGTTTTGGAGTCAACGTGTATATGCTGTGTGTTGAGTTCACTGATAAATAGTCTATCCAGTTTCTCATTGTACCGCAGGAGCAGGTATGCTGGGCACATAGCCGCCGCTGCTGTTCTCTTCCTGTTTGACTGGGTCCGAATACAGACAAATTTCACCTGCACATATCTAGGGAAGGCAGAGGTGAAAATGAACAAGGTGCTGACCACCCCCTTTCTCTTACAAGTCAACGCCCTGCAGGGACTTATAGCGGCTGATACATTTCCGGGAGACCACAGTGCAATACAGGATGTAGGAAAGGTTTACGTTTTCTCTCCAGTCCCAAAGTATTCAGGTCTTTCTTCAAGACCCCATCCAACTAAAACACCCTTCATGTTCATCTACAGAAGTTCTAAGCCCCAACTCCTTTTATTTACTCTCATTTTCCCATCTGTAGTTGTCAACAATTCGATCTGAGGCAAAGATACAAGGGAAAATAGATAGCAGGCAGCAGCAGAGCTGGTTACTCACTGTTTAAAGTGGCCCCTTCATTCCTGCCTTTAGGGAGCCATTGCCTCCTCTGCCTTCTCCTCTAGGCAGCAAAAACAAGAGAGGCCTCGGGGGTTAGGGTGTATCTGGGATCTGGGTTCACCGTTGACTTAAAGAAAAATGTCCACATCCTAAGAGAGTGAGAACCCCTGGGCTAGATGATCTTTAGGATCCTGCTAGCTTTGCCATTCTAGGCTGAAAGTGCTGATTCAAAGGAGAACAGTAATTAGATTGAATATCTGCTCTTTTCCCCTTCCTATCCTCATTCAACGCATGCTTCAAGGCCCAAATCAGGCCCCACCTTCTCCAGGAAACCTTTATGGAGGCCCTCAAGCCACAGTAATTGCTCCTTACTTCAGATTCATAGCATTTATTGAAAGGAAAAGGCTTAGCAGATTTTCTGGGTAGCGGTAGTGGTTAAACAGTGGATATGCTGGAAGCTGACTCTCTGGATTTGAATCCAGGCTCTACCACTCAGAAGCTGTTTGACCTTGGGCAAGTTACTTCACCTCTCTGTGTGCAGAGTAACTGCACAACTCCTCATCATAAAATGAAACTAGGGCCTCCCTGGTGGCGCAGTGGTTGAGAGTCCGCCTGCCGATGCAGGGGATACGGGTTCGTGCCCCAGTCTGGGAGGATCCCATATGCCGCGGAGCGGCTGGGCCCGTGAGCCATGGCCGCTGGGCCTGCGCGTCCGGAGCCTGTGCTCCGCAACGGGGGAGGCCACAGCAGTGAGAGGCCCGCATACCGCAAAAAGAAAAAAAAAAAAAAGAAAAAAAAAAAAAAAAAAAAAAAAAAGAAACTAATTAGGGTTGTTATGAGAATTAAATAAGCCACAGACATAAGATTTAGCCCAGAGCCTCGTTCAGCCTTTCATTTATTCTAAATAAAAGTCATCTACTGTTACTAACAGCTCCTAAGCCTTGTGACCTTTTCTTGGGCATTTAGGCAGTGTCTTTCCAATTGGATGGGGTTGTTTTCAAGTGGCTAGAGCAAGTCAGTCCTCAGTGTATTCCAAGCACCTAACACCACTGCTGTTCCTTCAGCAGATGCTTGTCAAAGATGTGATGGATGAATGACTCAGGGACCACAGGTGGGCGGGACGGGTCACACCCCTGCCTCCTCAGAGAGTGTCCTAACCCGAAGATTGGGGAAGAGGGGGAAAAAATCTCAGCCCCTGGCATGACATGACACAGCCTGGGCATCTCACCAACCCCCTTCCAAACACTCTGGCCCAGCTGGTCCTGTTTGCTCATCCTGTGGGGCAAGCTTAGAAAAATAGGATGTCACGCCTGAAGTAACAGGGCGGAGGGGCCTGAGGCTGAAAATGCCTGCACTTGTGGTGTGCCAAGTGCCAGGGCGGCAACACCGTCCCCAGCTCAGGGCGCAGCCCAGTAGTACGGCAAGGCCAGCGAGGGGTGACCGCGGTGCAGCCTCTGCCTAACTCTTCCGCCTGTCTTCCACTGCCCCAACTGTCTTGTTTTATTGTACCCTAGAAAGACAAACTGTCTACTACTTCCCATGTTCACTACACTGTGTCTCACCTCTGTGCCTTTGCTCGGGTTGTCTTTCTGTCTGGAATGGCCTACCTATCTGTCTTCATCTCAGAGCTAACTCATCCTTCAGGACTACGTGCAACTACCATCTTTCCTAGGATGCCTCCCTCAAGCCCTCAGATTGGGCCCTACCCTTCTGCTGGCTCAACATCTTAGCATAGATCTTAGCTCATCACTTTATATTGACTTTACGTGTTCATAGTATATGCTTGTTAACCTATCTTATTTTCCAAAAAAAAGATACTGGTGAGTGCCAACCATAAAGCTCTTTCCACCTTTCCTGGTTCTATTAATGATTGCACCTCCCAGGGTGGAGACATGGGCATTCTTTTTAATTCCTCCTTCTCCATGTCTATATCCAGTGTGGTAAGTCTTTTAAATTCTTTCTTCCCACTATTACATATATTAAGGATTATTATATGCCAGGCTACATGTAAGCCCCTTACACGCATCCTTTTACACTAAGAAAAGGGTTCTATCATCCACATTTTACAGATGAGGCAACAGGCTTAAAGAGCTTCTCAAGGATGAGAATCTGGGATTTAATCCTCCAGCTAAAACTGGACGACCTGGGATTTGAACTAAGCCTGCTTGGCTACAGTCTATGTAGTTAACCATTATGCTGCCTGTCTTCTTTCAAAATACTTCTCCCTCTCTGAATTCTCATTTTTACCCTCCTCAACTTGACCCTCAATGCTTTGATTGTTCAGGTTCAATAACTTCCTTAAAGATCTCTAAACATACTCTCCTTGTTTGGTGCATGACATGCACCATGCACGTCAAACTTAAAGGTACTAGGTTAAAGCCTCTGTTATTTTTTCCTGCTTCCCTTAATCTTCTTTAATTTTAATTTTTAAATTTTTTGGCTGCGCCATGCAGCTTGCAGGATCTTAGTTCCCTGACCAGGGATTGAACCCGGGCCTTCAGCACTGAAAGTGCCAAGTCCTAACTACCGGACCGCCAGGGAATTCCCCTGCTTCCCTTAATCTCTGGTATTGAGTATAATTTACACACAGTGAAATACACAAATCTTTTGTAAGAATTCTTTGAGCACTGTAGTAATTTTAATCTGCATTTATTTCTATCTCCCAGGTGAAAGCATAGACTCTCTTCAAGACAGGGATGGGGTTTTACACTTTTCTGAATCTCCCTTAGTGCTTACATCCAAGTGTGCTCAGCCAGGATCTGGAAGAAGGGAGTCAGCCAGTCTTGCTTCCTTTCAATGTACTCTGTACATGTTTATTTCCTCTACCTGGACTGTGCCCCCCGTGTACTCCCAGTGCCTGGCACTGCACCTGGCACAGACTAGGTGTTCTGAACACACATCCTGAATGAACATTAAATGAGTGATTGCATGACACAGAAAATTCTCCTTTTAACATGAGTAGCACATTAGGAAGATCACTGGGAGAGCTCTGTCAGGTGACTTGGCTTCTATCCCAGCACTATTACTAACTATAACTTTGGACAAGTCCTTTGTTTAATTTCAAACATTTACTAAGTCCCACTATGTACCAAACACTATACTAGTGGCTTAGAAGGCTACAGAGACAAATTAGATAGTCTCTACTCTCAAAGTCTAGTGAGCAGAGAGATTATTACACAGGTGGCCAGTAAAGCCAAAACTAAGTGAATGGTTAAATAGAGGTACAAGCAATATACCTATGATTGAATAAAGAGTGATTTATCCTGACTACAGGGATTGGAACAGATCTAAAGCTTTTGATTAATTTCACATAAGATTTGGTTCCTTGTTGCATGTAAATTGCACCTTGAGCAATGAACAGAATTTTTACAGGTGGAGTCAAGCCATTTTAGACAACATAACCTGAGTTAGGAACAAGACTCTGGAGCCAGATGTGAGTTTAAATTTCAGCTTTACCACTTAGCTATGTGAACTTGGACAAGTCACTTCACTTCCTCTCAGTCTCCAATTCTTTTTTTTTTTTCTTTTTTTTTTTTGCGGTACGCGGGCCTCTCACTGTTGTGGCCTCTCCCGTTGTGAAGCACAGGCTCCAGACGCGCAGGCTCAGCGGCCATGGCTCACGGGCCCAGCCGCTCCACGGCATGTGGGATCTTCCCGGACAGGGGCACGAACCTGGTCCCCTGCATTGGCAGGCGGACTCTTAACCACTGCGCCACCAGGGAAGCCCTCAGCCTCCAATTCTTATCTATAAATATAGAAATAACAAGAGTACTGATCTATGAATAATCAGTACCTGATCCAAGAATAATCAGTACCACTAAAAGTGAATTCATTTAAAAGGCTGTGGCAGACAGAGAAAGATAACTACTGTATGATATCACTTATATGTGGAATCTAAAAAATACAACAAACTAGTGAATATAACAAAAAAGAAGTAGACTCACAGACGTAGGGAACAGACTAGTGGTTAACAGTGGGGAGAGGGAAGCGGGGAGGGAAAATATAGGGGGTAGGGGATTAACTGGTACAAACTATTATGTATAAATAAGCTACAAGGATATATTATACAACATGGGGAATATAGCCAATATTTTATAATAAGTATAAAAGGAGTAAAACCTTTGAAAATTGTAAATCACTATATTGTACACCTGTAACTTATATAATATTGTACATCAACTATTCTTCAATTAAAAAAAAAATAGGCTGTAGCAGGATCGGTTGGTGGCCAACCCAACATCCTTTAGCCCCCTCCTTCCTTCCTTCCTAACTGAAGGCCGATTACGTTCCGGTTGCCATTCCTCTCCCACGTAGCTAAGTGCTTCGGGGCTACTCTAAGCTAATTAAGGTAATCTCATTAGGAATGGCCATGGATACTGGCCCGATTCTGCACAAAGAAACATGATAGGAAATCTGCAAGAAACCAAGGCAGGCTTTTTTTTCTGGATGTGACTCCTACATTTGTGCCATGTGGCGAGCCATCCTGAGGGCAAAGCTGAGACCTGAGGATGGCAGAGTGGAAGAAGGGAAAAGCCTGGGCCGCTGAAACAATCACCTTCTCTGGGCTAAGAAATAAAGCATTTTGAGTCAGGGTTTTCGGTTAATGACAGCCAAAAAACCTTCGCCAGAAACCACATTTCACAGGAAATTAGTGGGAAAAAAAGATTTGAGCAATCTTTAAAAAAATGAGATGAAAATTATGAAAATATTATATTTAAGTTATAACGAAATTTAAGTTATAATGGCAGCTATCTGCCAATTCTTAGAATAATCAAAGAACCACTTAAAGCATCAACTTTTTTCTTGGTATATCTCCCCCAAACACTCTGCAATATGTAAGGGTCAATTTTACCAAAATATTCCTGGGCTTTATCATGTTTCCCAGGGGCCTCATTTAATTTTTTGCTATGCAAATCCTTTGCTTTTCACATCTGTACATATCATTGTCCTGCTGATTTCCCTTCTCCATTTGTCAACTGGCATAAGGCTGCAGGTGATGTAAGGATTTCTCTATCATTACTTTCAGGGACTTCACCAAGTCCTACAGCTCTTGGAAGATGTGCAATTTCAGTTTGCAATCAGTTTTATTTGCATTGTATAATTCTTATGTTTACCACATCTATTCATTTGCCAGAAACTCACTACCATAGATGTTGATGGAACCAGTAGGATAAGCAGGAAGGAATGACTAAGTAGTGACTAATTTTAAAAGTGGCTAGTTTGTTAGCAAGACTTGTGCTTTCCTACAGAGCCTTGTGATTAGTGATACATGGAAAAATGAAAACTCAGATAACAAGGGCTTAGTTCAAAGAGTGTGATGAGAATTAAACAAAACAATGTCTGTAAAGCTCTCAGCAGAGTGTCTGGAACATGTTCCAAAAAAGTATTCAAGAAAGGTAGCTATTAAACTGAACAGCAATGAGAGAGACATTGGAATACTTCACGGTTTGAAGACTATCAATCCCCCAAAGACATAACGAAAAGAAAAACACAATAGCCATATGTAAAAATATGGGAAGGGAAACTGGGCATAAAATCACAGAATCTCCCAGTCGACTGGGACTTTGGGTCATTTAGTAGTACCTCCCACAACACATTTTTCTGACTCTTAAAAATACAGGGGCTTGAACTTCCCTGGTGGCGCAGCGGTTAAGAATCCGCCTGCCAGGGACTTCCCTGGTAGCGCAGTGATTAAGAATCCGCCTGCCAATGCAGGGGACAGGGGTTCAATCGCTGGTCTAATCGCTGGTCCGGGAAGATCCCACATGCCGCGGAGCAACTAAGCCCGTGCGCCAAACTACTGAGGCTGCACTCTAGAGCCCGCAAGCCACAACTACTGAAGCCCATGCGCCTAGAGCCCGTGCTCCGCAACAAGAGAAGCCAACGCAATGAGAAGCCCGCACACCGCAACGAAGAGTAGCCCCTGCTCACCGCAACTAGAGAAAGCCCGCAGGCAGCAACGAAGACCCAATGCAGCCAAATTAATTAACTAATAATTAATTAAAATTTTAAAAAATACCGGGGCTTCCCTGGTGATCCAGTGGGTAAGACTGCACGCCCTATGCAGGGGGCCCGGGTTCCATCCCTGGTCGGGGAACTAGATCCTGCATGCCGCAAATAAGAAGCCCTCATGCTGCAACGAAGATCCTGCATGCTGCAACTAAGACGCAAGGCAGCCTAAATAAATAAATAAATATTTATTTATTTATTTATTTATTTAAGAAAAAAAAATACCTACTACTTTCCATCATGTACTACAGTTATGACTTTGGCAAATATTTACTTAGCACTATGCTTCAGCAACTACATGTATTTTATTTAATCTTCACCACATCCTTCTCATTTTACAGAGGATGAAACTGTCACGGAGATTAAAAGTCTTGCCCAAGGTCAGGGTTAAAGCCTGTCTTTCTTTTTTTTGTTCTTTTATATATATTATTATTATTATTATTATTATTATTATTTAATTTTTGGCTGTGTTGGGTCTTTGTTGCCGTGCACGGGCTTTCTCTAGTTGCCATGAGCAGGGGCTACTCTTCGTTGCGGTGCGCGGGCTTCTCGTTGCGGTGGCTTCTCTTGTTGCGGAGCACGGGCTCTAGACGCGCTGGCTTCAGTAGTTGTGGCTCGCAGGCTCTAGAGCGCAGGCTCAGTAGTTGTGGCGCATGGGCTTAGTTGCCCCGTGGCATGTGGGATCTTCCTGGACCAGGGCTCGAACTCATGTTCCCTGCATTGACAGGCAGATTCTTAACCACTGTGCCACCAGGGAAGCCTGTCTTTCTGACTTCAGAGTTCTCACTTTTTAAACTGATACGCCAGCTTCTCCTGAACTTCAAGGAATTGCGAACCCTCTTTACATCTCCCATAGCCACTCCTGTAACCTCTGCATTAGTATTTTCAAATGGTTTATTTTATTTTTTTGGCCCCACTGCATGGCATGTGGGATCTTAGATCTCCGACCAGGGAAGTGCGGAGTCTTAACCACTGGACTTCCAAGGAAGTCCCCTCAAATGGTTTTCTTTAACTCAGCTCACTTTATTTAATAAGGATCTTTATGTTTAGATATTAACATAAATACTTAATATTAAAATCATCTCACCTGACCACCAGTAGTTGCGGGAAACACTGTGCTCTGCTAAATTACCCCCTGAAGACTTTTCCCCCACCTGCCCTCCGGTCCCACAAGAAAAGAGCTCATTCCACACATCCGTACATCACTCAAAAAGCCCAAGTCAGTGTGCTCTGCACAGAGCCGGTATCCAACACATGATCCAAGAAGATCCTTTACAACATCCCACCAAGCAGTCACCCCTCTGTGCTAAAGGCCTGAGCTGCAGACATTATCATCCTCAAGGGCAGAGCCCACACTTTACTCATCTTTTTACCCCAGCTCAACGCCTGGGGGTAAACCTGTTTACCTCTTACTAGAAGTTTGTTGAATGAATCAATACTGGAATGGTGTTACAACCCAGTGGTTAAGGACGGGACTTAAGAGCCCTGGCAATAAACAAGCTCGGTCTGACCTTCAGTTCTAACACCTTGAAGCTTTCTTATAGTTTCTTGAAATCTTACCCCACTCCCTGCTTCTACTTGCCCACTCCTTTCTGCCCATTCTCATTTTTCTTGGCTGTAACTGTATGAAAAATTCGGACTTCCCTGGCTCCCAGCAGGTGATTTTGGGCGGGAGGGTGCTTTTTTTGTTACAGGTTCTCTTATTACTTTCCTCTTCCAAGTCCTGACTACCTCAGGCCCTACCCCTAGCCTTGCCTTTACTGTATCCAGCCTCTCTCCTCCCTTTTGCTCAAGAATGTGGAATCGGGCTTCCCTGGTGGCGCAGTGGTTAAGAATCTGCCTGCCAATGCCGGGGATACTGGTTCGAGCCCTGGTCCGGGAAGATCCCACATGCCGCGGAGCAACTAAGCCCGTGTGCCACAACTACTGAGCCTGCCCTCTACAGCCCGCGAGCCACAACTACTGAAGCCCGCGTGCCTAGAGCCCATGCTCCACAACAAGAGAAGCCACTGCAATGAGAAGCCCACGCGCTGCAACGAAGAGTAGCCCTCGCTCACTGCAACTAGAGAAAGCCCGCGTGCAGCAACGAAGATCCAACACAGCCAAAAATAATAAATAAAATAAATTTATTTAAAAAAAAAAAAGAATGTGGAACCAGGAGGTAACAGCCTTCAAAGAGTTACATAATGAAACTCTGAGCCTTAACATAAAGCAGAAAGGCAGAACTTTCAGTCCTCTTAACATTCAACTTCTCCTGGCTGTTTCCCCATCTGCACAAAAATATTATTGTAATGGCAATACTATTTATGGAATTTTTTTTTTTTTTTTTTTTTTGTGGTACGTGGGCCTCTCACTGTTTTGGCCTCTCCCGTTGAGGAGCACAGGCTCCAGACGTGCAGGCTCAGCGGCCATGGCTCACGGGCCCAGCCGCTCCGCGGCATGTGGGATCTTCCCTGACCGGGGCACGAACCCGCGTCCCCTGCATCGGCAGGCGGATCCTCAACCACTGCGCCACCAGGGAAGCCCTATGGAATATTTTCTATGTACTAGGCCCTGCGGTACACATTTTACATGTATTAACTCATTTAATGGAAATAAAACCTACTTCTGACAAGGAGATTCAGAGGACCAAGTCAGATAATGAGGTGAATGTGCTTTGTAAACTATGGCTGTTTTCTCCTCATCAAGAGTCTACACTGGTATTAAATGTCAGCCAACACCCCGACTCTACCCACCAGACTACAGGTCCCTGTCATTCGCCACCTGGCACTCTAGACTTTTTCTTTGGCACTCTTACTACTATTTTATTTTATTTATTTTTATTTTTTGGTTGCATTGCACAGCTTTCAGGATCTTAGTTCCCTGACCAGAAATTAAACCCGGGCCTTTGGCAGTGAAGGCACGGAGTTCTAACCACTGGACTGCCAGGAATTCCCTTTTACTACTATTTTAAAGAAATCATTATTTCTGTGATTAGAGTTTAATATTTGTCTCCCTGACTGGAGGGGAAGCTCCATGAGGGCAGGGACTCAATTTATCTTTTCAACACTGTGTCTCAGACACTAGCATGGAGAAAGTTTTCAGCTAACGATTGGTAAAAATCAATGAATTAAAGGGCTCATACAATGGAATAAGTGATGTGGAATAATCTCCAAAATACACTGACAAGTGAGAAAAGCAAAGGTGCAGAATGATGTATATAAATAGTATGCAGCCACCTCTGTTAAAAAAAAAAAAAGGATGGGGCTTCCCTGGTGGCGCAGTGGTTGAAAGTCCGCCTACCAATGCAGGGGACACGGGTTCGTGCCCCGGTCCGGGAAGATCCCACATGCCGCGGAGCGGCTAGGCCCATGAGCCATGGCCGCTGAGCCTGCGCGTCTGGAGCCTGTGCTCCACAATGGGAGAGGCTACAACAGTGAGGGGTCCGCGTACCGCAAAAAAAAAAAAAAAAAAGGATGCATATGTACACACAAGATATGTTTGTTCAGCTCATGCAGCTCAATATTAAAAAAGCAAACAACCCAATCAAAAAATGGGCAGAAGACCTAAATAGACATTTCTCCAAAGAAGACATACAGATGGCCAAGAAGCACATGAAAAGCTGCTCAGCATCACTAATTATTGGAGAAATTCAAGTCAAAACTACAATGAGGTATCACCTCACACCAGTTAGAATGGGCATCATCAGATAATCTACAAACAACAAATGCTGGAGAGGGTGTGGAGAAAAGGGAACCCTCTTGCACTGCTGGTGGGAATGTAAATTGATACAGCCACTATGGAGAACAGTATGGAGGTTCCTTAAAAAACTAAAAATAGAATTACCATATGACCCAGCAATCCCACTACTGGGCATACTACCCTGAGAGAACCATAATTCAAAAAGACACAGGCACCCCAATGTTCATTGCAGCACTATTTACAATAGCCAGGTCATGGAAGCAACCTAAATGCCCATTGGCAAACGAATGGATAAAGAAGATGTGGTACATATATACAATGGAATATTACTCAGCCATAAAAGGAACGAAATTGGGTCATTTGTAGAGACGTGGAGGGATCTAGAGACTGTCATACAGAGTGAAGTAAGCCAGAAAAAGAAAAACAAATATCGTATATTAACGCATATATGTGGAACCTAGAAAAATGGTACAGATGAACCGGTTTGCAAGGCAGAAATTGAGACAAAGATTGGTTGTAGAGAACAAATGTATGGACACCAAGGGGGAAAAGTGGCAGGGGGGGTGGTGGTGGGATGAATTGGGAGATTGGGATTGACATATATACACTAATATGTATAAAATGGATAACTAATAAGAACCTGCTGTATAAAATAATAAAATTAAGTTAAAAAAAAAGATATGTTTGTTCAGGCTCACGGCTATCTCAGGAAGATAAGAGTGGTTGTCTCTAGATAACACAGTGGAAGGGACACTGACTTTTAGACCCTTTGATGTAATTTGAAATTTTTAAAAAATTAAATGACTATATTGACCACTCAAAAACAAATCCATTTTTTAAATTGTTCAGCCTGCAAAAACAAAAATAAAACCAATCCGAACCTCTAATCTGTTAGCTGAGTCCCTTCCATTCTCTTTCGCACTGCTCCAGCATAAATCTTCCTTCCAGCCAAGCAGGTCTCCTCACTGCCTTCCAAGTACAGCACGTTAATATCTGCACTAGCTCACACACCATTTCTCCATCCAGGATGTTAACCTTCCTGTGATAGGCAGAATGGTCCCCCAAAGACGTCCACCTCCTAATCTCTAAAACCTGTGAATACGTTAGGTTACATGGCAAAGGGGGTTAAGATTGCAGATGGAATCAAGGTTGCTAATTAGCTGATTTTTTAAAGGTAAATTATCCTAGATTATCTGCACAGAGTCCTAAAAAAATGGAAGAGGGAGGCAGAAGGGGAGCCAGAGAGGGAGATGGGACGAAGCAGGGTCAGAGTGATGTGATGTGAGGACTCCACCAACCACTGTTGGCTTTGAAGATGGAGGCAGGGGACCATGAGTCAAGGAGTGTGGGCAGCTTCTAGAAGCTGGAAAAGACTCGGAAACAGATTCTCCTCTAGGGACTACAGAAAGAAATGCAGCTCTGCTGACACCTTGGTTTTAGCCCAGTCAGATCTGTGCCTGACTTCTAACCTACAGAACAGTAAGATACTAAATTTCTGTTGTTAAAACCACTGTGTTTGTGATAATTTGTTAGAGCAGCAAATACACCTCCTGACACCTCCCCATCTATGGAGCCCAGCTCAAGCCTCCCTTTCTCACTTGCTTCCCTAGCCCACTGTGATTTTTCTGAGTCCCTGCAGCACCAGTTTAGCTGAATTACACATTTAACACTTGATGATTCATTCATTCAACAATTACTTAAGGCCTGCTATGGGACAAGTTCTGTGTTAGACCCTGGAGATGATCCACCTGAAGGGTGTTTACATGTGATTATGAGGTGTCTGGACTAGATTCTATGCAAGCAGCATGGTGTTAATCAGTGAGAATGCAAAAAATAGTAAACCAGAGTCCCTCCCTGGAAGAGCTCAGCAAACCAGGGAAACCTCTCTAAACTGTGTTCCTTAACGATGTGCAAATAACTGTAACAGGCGCTGTCAGAACATAGAGCAGGAGCATCTAACCTAATCTTCAGGGAGTTAAAGGCTTCCTGGAAATTATGCTAATAACTGAAGGAAAAGTAACAATTAGCTGAGACAGAGTTTTCCACAAGTAGCCCAAAATGACCTCAGATTATACAAGAATATTTAATAGTTATTTAGAAATATATACTATCTTTTTGCCACTATACTGTTACTTCTTATATATTATTGCTTGGATTGGTTCTAAAGTTCCTTTGAATATTAGAAGAATTTCAAGAAAACTGTTAAGTAAATTGTAGTTCAGGATATACAGTACAGAGAGGATAGTATAAAAAACAACTAATGTTTGAGGAAAAGGGAGCTAAGATAAGTGGATGGGCAAGGTTATTCTAATCAGCAGACGTGGTAAGTGCAAGGACCAGGAAGCTGTGGGCTTGGGACAGGAGCTGAATGTGGAGTAAGACCCAGTGTAGATGGAGCACATGGTGCAAGATGGGGAGGTCAGAAGGGTCAGATGGTCTGGCCAGCCAGCTTAGTAACAGTCCTGGACTTAACCATGAGGGCAACGGGAGGCTACCGCACTTTATCTGGACTGTAAGCAGTTTGAAAACAGGGCATTTTGGGGTATTCTTTGGCTGCTTAGAAGGATGCTACCGGCAGAGATCAAAGTCCAAACACCTCACAATGGTACTTACAGACCTCTTACATAAACTGCAACTGACACAGTCTCCTGTCAAGCATGGCATCCCACACTGTTTCTCCAACATGCCACCTTCTTTGACAGATCTGTGCCCTCGCTCCACAGCTCCTTCTGGTCAAACCCCTCTGTGATACTTGATATTAACTATTGAACTTCTACACTAGCCCTGTGCCTTCATTCACAACGCAGCAGAAACCATTACTTCCAGTGCAAAGCCTTTCCCTTTCTTCCCAGGCATCTGTCACTTCTGCACATCTCTTTTAAAGCATTTATCACATACTAGTTGGTTTACCTAAGTCCAACTCTATGCCACCTCAAGCTCTTTGAGGGCAGGTTTAGTTACTTATTCATCTTTATGTTAGCTGTATCCAGCACAGCACTGGACTTCAGAGTGCGGGGAAAAAAACACAGCCTGCCTGTTTAGAGAGTGAGCTTTGGCCAAACGCCTCAACCCAGAGGTTTCAAACTCAGATATACTTTGACTCGCTGAGCTGGTCTATAGAGTGTGTGATTACATTTGAATTGCTTTTTTAAAAAAAGTCGACACATTCGCATAAAGCCTGGATTGCTGACTCCACTTGTCCCAAATCTGGGAACACTGGATCTTCATTTTCACATGGCAGCCATCAGCTGGAGTTAATTGGCCTGCTCGCCATTTTGCCCAGTTCACACTTCTGTTCTCCCTAGCACAAACACCTGGTGTTGGTTATTTCATCATTCCTTTCTGTATAGTTAAATTAAAAGTTAAATTTTCTTACACTGGGCTGTTTCACCTGAGTCCTTAAGGCAATTGAGTTTTCAACCCTTAGCGTAGCCTCCAAGCTTCTTTTCTCATCTGCCAAATGGAAAAAATAACATTTGCCTATAATTTTCAATACAGCCCTGTGGGGTAAAGCGTACAGAATAGAGAACGCTGCCTGGGACATGGGAAGTGTTTGAAAAACGGTTGTAAATCTCAGGAGCTCAAGAACCATTTACAGAACGAACAAACGAATGAATGAATGAACAAACTACCCAATAAATGACCAGTGTTACTGCTTTGTAAAGAGAAGACTGATGAAGAAAATTCTCGCCAAGGCGTTTTTATCTATTTGTGAAGGCCATACTTTGTGTCTGGGATACGGTAGGTGCTCAAAAAAAATGGGACAAACTGCAGCTATTATGAATTCCATAAAAGCTGTGAATGAAGGCGTGAGTGAGCGAAGGTGAAGTGGGTGGTCAAAAAGCGATGCCTGGGCTTCCCTGGTGGCGCAGTGGTTGAGAGTCCGCCTGCCGATGCAGGGGATACGGGTTCGTGCCCCGGTCCTGGAAGATCCCACATGCCGCGGAGCGGCTGGGCCCGTGAGCCATGGCCGCTGAGCCTGCGCGTCCGGAGCCTGTGCTCCGCAACAGGAGAGGCCACAACAGTGAGAGGCCCGCGTACCGAAAAAAAAAAAAAAAGCGTTGCCTATGGAGCCTTTGCGCTTTTCACCAGACACACAGCAGGTGCTCAATAAGTGCCTGTGGAATCCTCAAAGAACAGGGGCCCAGCTGCACTCCCTCCTCCTCCAGGCCGCCCTCCTGGGGACCATCCGGCCTCCTCCCCACCCTCCTGCCCCGCCCCCGCCCCCCCTTACAGGATGTCCTCGCGGATGGAGGTGCCATGGTTGAGGTTGTGGAAGCGGACGGAGACGCAGTCCCTGAGAATGAAGGAGCACCTGTTCTCCTTTTTGTAGGCGCTGAAGCACTCCTTGAAGTCCTCGTAGGTCTTGAAGCAGCTGCCTAGCTCCATGGCCGCCCCCTCTGCCCACACCAGGGGCTGCACCAAGATAAACACCAGGGGTCAGAGGTCACCTCTGAGGGTCTACCGGCTGGCGTGGGCCCAGGATGCCTTAAGGGTGGGCCCCTATTGGGTGGCCTGTTAACAGAGCTCAGGAGAACCCCTCGGCCTGAGAGAGTTACCGTGAGTTGGGGGGCGTCTTTGCTCTCTGACAGAGGGGAAATGACACTCAGCCCTTATTATCCAGTCCCGGGGCTCCGCCCCCTCACTGTTATATCCAATCACGCACGGGCTTCCCGGACTGGCACCCATTTTCTCCAATCGCTAGAGAGCAGGTGGGCACACTCACCCGAAGACTGACAGGAGCACCGACCAATCATAGCCTGCAGCCCACTTTCTCAGGGCTTGCGGGGGACTTCCGGTTACTTAGCTTTTGCTGGAGGCTGCGCGTTCTGTCTAGGTCTCCGCGTGTGCCCCCGAGCGCAGGGTCCCAGGCCGGCAGCAAGTAGGCTACATGTCGTCACCGCAAGCCCTAGAGGACGAACAGGGCGGCGGCGATCCACCCAGGGACCTCCGCAGCGTCCTGGTCACCAGCGTGCTCAACCTCGAGCTGCTGGATGAGGATCTCTTCAGGTAGCCGGCCGCATCGGGTCCGCACCCACGCATTGGGGTCAGAGGCTCCTGATCTTGCCTGCTGCCACCCCATTGCCCCTGCTCGTACCCCCCTGGACGAGGATGGGCTCTGCGCGAGATGCCTGTGCCGCGATTGGGAGGGAACTTGTGCCTGACACGGCTGCCCCGGCTTCCTCCTCGGCGCGGGGTTCTGTGCAGTCCCACCTCTGGGAGGTCCTGTCAATCTAGGCAAAAAGTGGTGACCCAAGGTATCCTTCTCAGCAGCCTCCCCTGAGGAATCATGTCCCAGGGAGAGCCAGTCCAGAAAGGGCGGTGATTTGTCCAAGGGCACAAACTTATCCGCAGCTCCTGCATATTCACTATAATTTCCTCTTACATTCCTCATCCCTCCCACCACTAGGTGGGGTCTAGTAGCTCTTTATTCATTCTGAGGCCTGAGCCAGTTTCCTTCCTGATGCCGCTTAAATTCTTGACTGTAACTGGGGATTTAATAGTTTGGGCTTCCAAGGCTCCTCCTGGCTTATTGGAAGCTATCTTAGGTATTAACTAAGCCCCACTTAAACCAATTACAAATAACTCCCTGGAGGGCTACTTGCAATGCATTATATGAAAAATGCTGGGCTGGGCAGTGGGAAGCTGGAGACCTAAATTCTTAATCCTCCACTGGGCTCATGCAATGGGCAAGACTTTTCACCTCTGGGGCCTCAGTTTCCTCATCTGTGCACTGAAGGGGTTAGATTTGAAGTCTGAGGGCCCTTCAAGCTCTAAATCTAGTTCTTTTACGAACTGGGCTGTCAAGTTGAGGGTTGTAAGTGGCAGACCTTAATGCAGTCCCCCCCGCAGCTTGTGGGGTTCATCTTGGTCTACTCAAGGGCTTGAGAGCCTTATGCCTTACCCTGGTATGGGCAATGGAAGAAACACTGGACTTGGGCTCAAACGACCCGGATACTGCTCGGGATGGCAATGGTTGAGCTGTGTGTGTGTGACCTTGCTCAAGTCAGTTTCCCTCTCTGATCCCTGTTCTCATAGTATAAAATATGGGGATTGGTTCATTATCCTTAACTGAAGTCCACAGAAGTTTGGGGCATCCTTAAGGCCTTGAAGTTGTAGGTAGAGTGGTGTTAGGATATTTGCCTGGGGAAAGGCTTTCACCAGATTCTCAAAGGATCCCAAACCCCAATCAGGTTAAGAGATCCTGCACTAGAGGCTCATTGAAAATTGTGGGATGTGGCCCAGCACCCAAGTCTTTCCTGTTTTTTCCCTCTCCCCACAGAGGAAGGCATTACTGGGTACCCTCAAACCAGCGGCTGTTTGGGGGTCAGATCGTGGGCCAGGCTTTGGTGGCTGCAGCCAAGTCTGTGAGTGAAGATGTCCACGTGCATTCCCTGCACTGTTACTTTGTTCGGAAAGGTAAACCAACCCCTCCCTTAACCCACCCCAGCACTGGTGGCCCAGCAGCCACTTCTTTCTGGCCTTGGGGAGCAGACTGAGGAGAAAGAGGGAGAGAGGTAGAGGGGTGAGGGGAGGGGAGGGGGGTGAGGGAGAGGGTTAATTGATCGCCCTTAGGGAAGCCTAGAGAGGAAGAAGGCCTGGGGCCAGGAAGAGCCTTAGACCCCATACCTCCTGAGATACTGGGTACTTGTTTCCTGGCCCACAGTGGCACAAGATTTTGGTGCTTAACTGTTCCCAGTGGGTCTTTTGTTCTTTATTCTTCATACACCTTCTGGTGCCAGTCCTGTGCTGGATCCGCAGAGGGGTGCTGAAACCTCTGCTGGGAGTTTGAGGCAGGCAGCTTAACTTGGAGAAGAGAACAGCCTGGGAAACGAGACCTTGAGTCTAGTCGGAGCTTTGCCATTGATTCACCAGGCGACCTTGAGTGAGATATAACCACCCTCCCCCACCCCTCCTTCATCCCACCTGAAAAATGCAGAAGGGGCGGGGCCAAGCAAGATCTCTGTAGCTGCTTACAGCTCTGGGATCAAATGAAGGAGGAGAAAGTAATCTTTTAAAACCCATGCTCCCAGGGCTTCCCTGGTGGCGCAGTGGTTGAGAGTCCGCCTGCCGATGCAGGGGACACGGGTTCATGCCGTGGAGCGGCTGGGCCCGTGAGCCATGGCCGCTGAGCCTGCGCGTCCGGAGCCTGTGCTCCGCAAGGGGAGAGGCCACAACAGTGAGAGGCCCGCGTACTGCAAAAAAAAAAAAAAAAAAAAAAAAAAAAAACCATGCTCCCTTTTGAGAAACATAAAAATCTCACTCCTAGGCAGATGCTCCCAATTTTAAGAGTCTCTGTCTTCTGCATGGTCCCATCAGCTGAGAAGAATTTATGAAACTTTATGATATGTGATCTGTATTAAAAAAGACAATGGGTTTCCGCCTTCATTTTACAAGTATAAAATAGTTAATAGTAAATACACCTTTTCATACTACGTTCCCATGCCCCTCACTCCCCATCCTTTTACTTCCTTTACTTCCGTGACAGTCATTGCTCTAAAGCATTTGAATACTTACCTTGGGGCGAGCCCCGTTCTCAACTTTGATGCTAGCTGGGGGCAGATGCGCCCTTTGTTCCCTCAATTTGGTTGTAAACTCCAACAAAAGTGCTGGCCTTTTGATATTGTAATCCTTCTAGCCCAGTGAGACAGTTTTGTTTCGTTTTGGGGGGTGGAGGCATTACCTGGATCTCTCTGAATCACTTTCATCATCTGGTTTCTGAAAAGAATTCTTAGTCTTTGCAGGTAAAGTATCTAGTACAGGGCCTGGCATGATGTGGGTTTTCCATAAATGGTAATTATCATTACTTTTTGATGATGAACTTATGGGAATAATTAAAATTTGCATGTTACAGTGCACAGCTATGTACATTATCTTGTTTAATCCTCTTAAGTAAACAGCATTCCTGCCACTATTCTATGTATAAGGAACCTTGGACCCAAAGAGGTTATGTAAGAAGCTCCCATAATGCTCAGGTAGGCAAAGCCAGGATTTGAACCTGAGTTGCTTTGTGTGGCTCCAAGCTCTACACTTTGTTCTCCTTCTGTGATTTTCTCTTTCCTTCTTGGGAAATAATTCCAAACCATGGGAGAGCCCATCTCAGGTTCTGGGGGAAACATCCACTTCCTTGGAAATTCTCCATCCAGGGGCAGCATGAAATGAACCGTGCCAACACTGATAATCACCAATTATTTGTGTCCCTATCTGCTTCTTGAAAGGCTACAAGACAGATGAAAATAATTGGCAGCTATTATAGAACTATTAAAATAAAAGTCAGAATTCCCTGGTGGTCCAGTGGTTAGGACTCCACGCTTTCACTGCTGAGGGCCTGGGTTCGATCCCTGGTCATGGAACTAAGATCCCGCAAGCTGTGTGGTGTGGCCAAAAGTAAATCAGTTAATTAATTTTTAGAATAAAATAAAAGTCAAGGCAGATTAGGAGTATGGGATTAACAGATACAAACTACATAAAATAGATAAGCAACAAGGATTTACTGTGTAGCACAGAGAATTATATTCAGTATCTTGTAATAACCTATAATGGAATATAGTCTGCAAAAAAATTAAGTATGGGAAAAAATAAAACATTTGGGGTAAAAAAAAAATTTTTAAGAAGGATATTAAGTTTTTTATTTTTTGGTCGGGCCACACGGCTTGTGGGACCTTTAGTTCCCAGACCAGGGATTGAACTCGTGCCCTCAGCAGTGAAGGCGCGGAGTCCTAACCACTGGACCACCAAGGAATTCCCTGGGACAAAATTTTCAAAAGTAATAATAAATAAAAGTCAAGGGCCAGGAGGCTAGTAGTAACAGGATTTGGGGGAAATAATTGTGTCAAAATACTAGGCTAAGGCATATCATTGCAGTTTTATACAAAAGTTAGTTCCGAGCTTCCTGGCAGCAAGGCAAAAAGGGAAGCTCTCTTATTAGTTTGTGATGTGACCCTCTACCAGGTACATGAAGATTTATAAACAGTTATCGTGCTCCAATGATATATAGATATATTTTTTAATTTTTTAATTGGAGTATAGTTGCTTTACAATGTTGCTAATGATATTTTTAATTAAAAGATACTGGGAGGTGGAGGTGTTCGTCCTTGGCCATTTATCATATCAATCCTCTTTCTAAAAGCCCAGTATAGAATGTCAGTTTGGGTTTTTTGTTTGTTTGTTTTTTGATTAAAAAAAGTATTTCTCGGGCTTCCCTGGTGGTGCAGTGGTTGAGAGTCCGCCTGCCGATGCAGGGGACACGGGTTCGTGCTCCAGTCTGGGAAGATCCCACATGCCGCGGAGCGGCTGGGCCCGTGAGCCATGGCCACTGAGCCTGCACTTCCAGAGCCTGTGCTCCGCAACAGGAGAGGCCACAACAGTGAGAGACCCACGTACCGCAAAAAAAAAAAAAAAAAAAAAGTATTTCTCAGGGCTTCCCTGGTGGTGCAGGGGTTGAGAATCCGCCTGCCAATGCAGGAGACATGGGTTCGAGCCCTGGTCCGGGAAGATCCCACATGCTGCGGAGCAACTAAGCCCGTGTGCCACAACTACTGAGCCTGCACTCTAGAGCCCCGAGCCACAACTACTGAAGCCTGCGCGCCTAGAGCCCGTGCTCCACAACAAGAGAAGCCACAGCAGTGAGAAGCCTGCGCACCACAATGAAGAGTAGCCTCCGCTCACCACAACTAGAGAAAAGCCCGTGCGCAGCAACGAAGACCCAACGCAGCCAAAAATAAAATTAAAAAAAAAAAGTATTTCTCTAGATAGGTAGAAGAATGTAATACAGGTGTTATCTGACTTGGTATAGGTTTAAAGCATGGAGAATCTTGAGCAGGAGTCAAAAAACATTATTCTGTAAAGGCATAGTAAATATTTTAGGTTTTGTGGGCAAAAGCAATAGCAGATAGTATGTAAACAAATGGGCTTGGCCATATTCCAAAAAATGTTATTTATAGCATCAGTTTCCCTATCTATACAGTGGTGATAAGACCCACTTTGCATAGTTAACGTGAGACCAACGTGAGAAAAGATACCTTAGCAACAATAAAAAAATTCATAAACAGAAACCTCCATTAAGTAGAGTTGGGAGACCAGAGGGGGGAGCGCTCATGCCCTGTAACAATAGCAGAGCCCGACAGGAAAAAGACTCCTTTCTGGCAGGGACTCAGCCAATGAAAAACCATGGGCTCTTTGTTTACTAGGGCCCTCCCAATTGCACTATACTATAGCCCTCCCTTTTCCCCTCTATAAAAGCATTCTCCTCTTGCTGGACGGGGACTTGCATGTGGCTCACCGTGGTAGCAGACCCCGAATTGCATTTCTCTGCTGATCCTGAAGAAACTCATCTTTGCTGGAGAAGTATCTGGCTGTCTGTTTCAGGTCCACATAACTAATGCACTCACTCCATAACTGTTATCTTGCTTCCTTCAATATACTGCAGAGCCTACCAGCTCTATTCCAAAACAAATTTTAAAGAACAGGTCTGGAACTCATTCACACTGAAAGGTAAGTCACTAGTAACTGAAAATACTGAATTTCAGCTGCAGCCCAAGGATTGGATGACGGCTTTTTTTTTTTTTTTAATAGTTCATTGATAGGGAAGGGAGGCCTCCTTCCCAGCCCCTGAAATCAGACTGCTTATGTAGCTGTCTCGTTTCTGGACTCTTGGGAAGCCCTTCTCAAAGGCCTTTGGCCTTGAGGAGCCCCCATTCTAATTAAAAATGCCCCTTTGGCATTGCTGGCTAACAGACCTAAGCAAACCCACTGGGCTTCAGGGCTTCATAGGCGTGTTTATTGCTGTTGAATGAGCCCCCAGTGCCTGGCGGGCTCCCCATTTGGATGGGGTGGAGAAAGCAATGCTTCTCTAGACCTGCTTCTTTCATCTCAAAGTTGAAAATCATCCCCAAGACATCTTACCACCTAGATGTCAGGGTTCTCCAAGGTTGGTCTGACTCAGACTAAAGGACTTCAGGGACACCAGGAAGACTCTCTCTAAAAACCCTCTCCGACCTGTTCATTGAGGGTTAATAGTCCTCACGCTGGGGCCAGTGTCTCATCCTGCCTTGTGAGCACAGATAGCGAAGGAGAAGGGTCAGGTGACTTCCATTTGCATTAAGGATGAAGGGACTGACAGCGGGCTTTTCCTGGGAGAATGAATTATCAGACAGTGGCCAAACCATATATAAAAATAGAACTCTGAGCCACAACTGGTAGCAACTAGCACAGGAAGCCAACCTACTATCTACAAGTCAGGCTTGGAGAAAGTCAGACCACCATTTCTAGCAGCCAGTCCAGGAAGCCAAACCATAGTCCCTGTAATGATCATCCCCTAATGGCCAGGACTTGATGAATAACTGAGAGCTTCCCTAAGTTTTGCCCCTGCTTCCAACTTAGGACTAACTGGGGAAAGCCAAACATGCACCCCTCACCAATTACACAGGCTGCCTGCTTCTAGTTAGCCTGCCTATCGCCATGCCAGCAGCCTCCAAGCAGGGCATACCTGAAACCTTTTTTTTCACTATAAAGCTTTCCCGCTCCTCTGTCTGTCTCTGAGTCTCTGCCAGGCGGAAGTGATTGTGGCTGACTCCCTTGATGCACTAAACTCTGAATAAATAACCTTTGCTTGTTCTAAAAAAAAAAAAAAAAAAAAAAAGAAAGGAAGAAAAGAAAAACAAAACAGGCAGCAGGCCAGATTTGCTGACCCCTGATCTAGAAGAATGGTACCGGGTTCATGACAAGATCCCAGTCACAGAGGGAACAAGACAAAAGCTGAGAGCATTTTATTAAACAAACACAGAGCACTTACTACGTGCCAGATATTATTCTGAATACTTTACGACTCTGAACTAATTTAATCCTCATTAAAATCCTGAGAGGTATGAACACTATGATGATCCCCATTTCACAGACGCGTTAACTGCTCAAAGAGGTTAAGTGACTTTCCCAAGGTCACAGAGCTGGTGAGTGTCAGAGCCGGGCTTTGAATGCAGGGAATCTGGCAGTGTCCCTTTTGTCCTGTGCTATTGACAGAGAGGATCTCCACCTGCACCGGGAGCATCCCAGTGACAGGGTCTAGGGTTCTCTCCCCAGTACCTGGGCTTCATCAGGCCTCAGTCAGTAGCTACCAAGCAGAGAAGGAATGGAGAACAAGCAACAGAGGGGCCTGTCCAGCCATGGTGATGGTGAGAGGGCCTACGGGGTTCAGTTGGGCTCACCATGTGCTGTGTGCCCTTTGCCTGCCGCAGGGGACCCGAAGGTGCCGGTTCTGTACCAGGTGGAACGGACGCGAACAGGGGTGAGCTTCTCCGTGCGCTCTGTGAAGGCTGTGCAACACGGTAGGCCCATCTTCATCTGCCAGGCCTCCTTCCAGAAGACCCAGCCCAGCCCTGTGCAGCACCAGTTCTCCATGCCTACCGTGCCCCCGCCGGAAGAGCTGCTTGGCCACGAGGCCCTCATTAACCAGTATTTAAGGTGAGAGACCTCAAGGTCCCAGGACAGTGTTCAAACTGCAGTCGCCACCTGTTAGCAGGCCACGGAGTCCTTTAGTTGATCTCGGCCAGCATTTTAAAAAGCTGGACTAGGGAATTCCCTGGCAGTCCAGTGGTTAGGGCTCTGTGCTTCTACTGCAGGGGGCACGGGTTCGATCCCTGGTTGGGGAACTAAGATCCCACGAGCCATGAGGCAGGGCCGGGGTGGGGGCGGGGCGCGGGGAAGCTGGACTAGAAAAGAAGATACTAGAGTGTATTGCCTGTAGTGAGGGCAGGCATCCTTTTGTGAAACATTAGTTCACTTGTGTGTGAGAGCAGGTGTGCCCGTGGGTGGGTGTTGTTGGGTCATGGTGTGAAATGCAGGGCGTCCTGCTCAGCTCGTTCAGGTACTGTTACAGCTTTCCTACTGTTTAAACACTGAAATACTTCTATAACTGTTGGTAAATACCTCCCCAGTCCCTGAGTGGTCCCCCTTCACTTCCAGGGTCACCCATGACCCAGCAGCCTAGGAGTTAATGCCTGCCAGGGGTGAGGGTCCCTGCTGCAGAGCTGTGGCCCTGCTGCCTTTGCCTTAGTGCATGTTAAGTATTTTGAATGTCACCTGGTAAAATAGGTTTCTTACCTGAATCACAGCTAATACAGTTGGAAAAATGCTGGCGCAGTGGAAGGAGCTCTGGGTCCTGACACAGGACAAGTCACGTGGATTTGTTACGGCAAGTCCATGTGCCCAACTTGCACAGTGAGGCCAAACCAACCGGAACATCGGAGTTTGGAGCAGAGAAAGGTTTATTCCAAGGCCATGCAAGGAGATGGGTGGCTCACGCTCTAAAAAACCCCAAGCTCCCTGAAGGGCTCTAGAGCGCAGGCTCAATAGTTGTGGCACATGGGCCTAGGTGCTCCGCAGCATGTGGGATCTTCCCAGACCAGGGATCAAACCCACGTCCCCTGCATTGGCAGATGGATTCTTAACCACTGTGCCACCAGGGAAGTCCCTCCTGGAGGGTTTTGGCAAAGCATTTTTAAAAGCCAGGTAAAGGAGGAGGGTCGCAGGATTATGTGATCAGCTCATGCACAATTGGTGAGGTAAGAGGGCAGTATCACAGGGGTTAACACTGTTAGTCCTCAGGCTCCAGGAGGCCTGGGGCCATGTCCTCATGGTCATCAAGTAGTTAACATCTTTCATTTGGCTGGGGGGTGTGGTTAGCATCTGTAAAACAGCTCAGGAAATGTGCATCACATACTGTTATCTAGGTACTTCAGAGAATAAAGCAGAGGATATGGGGGAAGGGCCTGTCCCAGGAAGGCCCCATAGGGTCCTGCTCGGTTACAGTTCCCCTCTTCAATCTTGAGGAGAACAGGTTTTGAACAATAAAAGGAATAAAGGTTCAGGTAAGGAGGTTAATCGTAAACTTGACAGAGGTATCCACAGGGTCCTGCTCGGTTATAGACTGGGGCCAGGGCTCCACCTCTATTAGAGCCCACCTGCTGTGTAGCTTTGCTCAACTCCCCAGCCTCTCAGAGCCCTGCTTCTTCATCTAAAACATGGGAATGGCTGTTTTTGCCCTGCAGACTTCACAGCTGTATCGTAAGGAGAGCCCTGCTGCCTTGTGCAGCAGTCAGGGCTGTCAGCCCGGTGATGGAACAGATGTGCATCTGCACCTAGGAAAAGCCTGGGTTCACATCTAGACTGTCCCTGCCAGCCGTGTGAGTTCGGCAAGTTGCTTTTCCACTCTGAGCCTGTGTCCTCCGTTGTAAAATGGTGCCAATCAGAATTTCTACCTAATAAGGCTGTTGTGAGGATTACACAGGACAACAAGGCCCGCCGTGAGTGCTCAGTAAATTGTAGTTACATCACTCTTGACAGAGAGGAATAAGCATGGAGCCTGGTATGCGGTCAGAGCTCCACAATGTTTGAGAAATGAAAGGAGGACATTTTTCTTAAAGGTCCCTGAATCTAGAGTTGTGTGTCCCATAAGGAAGCCGCTAACCACAGGTGGCTGTGTTAAGTTAATTAACGTTAAATAGAATTAATTCAGTTCTGGTCCTGGGTCACACTGGCCACATTTCAAGCCCTCAACAGCTACATGTAGCTCGTGGCTACCACAGCGGACAGTGCAGCTACAGACCATACCTTCATCACAGAAGGTTCTGTCAGACAGGGCTCGAAAGGATAGGGATGGAAATGGAAATCCCGGGGAAGAGCCTAGGGGCACAAGGGGTGGTCCTTACTGTGGCAAAGGGGCTTCCCTGGAAATGGGCTCCGCTCCCTGGAACACAGCGTTCCCGGTTGCTCAGGGTGAGGTAAGTCAGTCCAAGTAGGGCAGCCTGTTTCCTGAGTGTTAGAATAGAGAAGTGGTCAAGAGTGTGAACCAAGGAGCCAGACTGGCTGGGTCCGAACCCCGCGCCCCTCCACTTCCTGAGCAGGCTACCTGCACCCTCTGTGCTTGCTTCACGTATCAGATGGCAGTGAGAACAGCATGGATCTCACAGAGGTATTGACGGGTGAGTTCATGTGTGTGAAATGCCTGGAACGGGGCCTGTCACAGGGTACACCGCATGACTAGATGATGTGTTGGCTTCATATGCCTTATCTTGTCTCCTTCACAGTATTTACTATGAGGTAGGTGACTGTCATTATCCACATTTTGCAGATGGGAAAAAGGCTGACCGATGACTAACTTGCACCAGGCCACAGGGCTCATAAGTGGCAAAGAAAGGATGCAAATCTATCCTATCTTGCCTGCCAGAGGGGAGGGGAGCTTTGGGGATAAGTCAGGAATCCCTGTGGAGGAATGAGAGGGGTCAGAAGAGGCGGCTCAGAGGACAGGCTCCCCATCTTCCTGGGTCTCCCCGTACCTCTCCCCTTTACTTTCAGGGACCCTAACCTTCAAGAGAAGTACCGAGTGGGGCTGAACCGAATTGCTGCCCGGGAGGTGCCCATTGAGATCAAGCTGGTAAACCTACCCACTCTGAGCCAGCCGCAGAGCATGGAGCCCAAACAGATGTTCTGGGTGCGAGCCCGGGGCTACATTGGTAAGAGGACCCCATGGCCTGAAAGGAAACGCTCTCCAGGGGCCTAGACCTGTACCTCATTTGCCCTTTGTGGCCTTGGGCATGTCACTTCCCCACTCTGGGCCTGTTTACTTATCTGCATGATGGGGAGGTTGGCTCAGCCCTTTGCATGGGGAGAACGGGCAGGTGACTGTAATCCTAATGTTGCCCCTTTCTGGGGAAGGCAAGGCACCTTGCCGAGATTCTTCCCCAGGTCCCCTGCTAAGCATCAGGTGCCTTTGTGCAAATTGGAAGAAGACCCTTCGGGGGTCCACGGTGGAAGACTTGGGGACGGAAGACTGGATTTCAATCCTCACTTGCACCTGACCCCTCCCATCCCTGTCTCCCTTATCGCCCATCACACACACACACCTTGGGCCAGGTGCCCTTGGGCAGTGAACAGTCTGCACACCTATGCACGGCAGCCCCTTTCTCCCTACCTCCCTTCAGGTCCTGAGCTGTAAAGCCCAGGAGCCCAGGGCTGATGGGGCCGGAATCTGTTGCAGGGGAGGGCGACATGAAGATGCACTGCTGCGTGGCAGCCTATATCTCGGACTATGCCTTCCTGGGCACAGCGCTGCTGCCCCACCAGGGGCAGCACAAGGTGCACTTCATGGTCTCCTTGGATCACTCCATGTGGTTCCACGCCCCTTTCCGAGCTGACCACTGGATGCTCTATGAGTGTGAGAGCCCCTGGGCCGGTGAGTGTGGGACCATGGGGGGATGAGGGTGCTGACCCTGGGAGGGCAGGGAGCCTGCTTTCTTGGGTGATGCCGTCCCCCACCCACTTTCTATGGAGCACCACACAGATCACTCACTTCCTCTTCTGCTTCCCTAGGCTGTGGTATCCTTGTCTTCAAAATGACAGGGTGAGGCCTGAGGATGGGACACCTGCTCAGCTCTTCATTTCTGTAACAAGCTGGGAATATGATTCAATTTATCTCAGAGACTCAGTTCTAGTCCCAGAACCACTTCAGATTCCCTGTGTGATCTTGGGCAAGTCCCATCTCCTCTCTGAGCCTGTTTCCCCATCTAAACAAATAGGGTTGCATTAAAACAGAGGTATCCAAAGCTGGTGGCGCATCAGACCACCACCTGGGGGAGCTTTTTCAGAACACTCTCAGATTCCATCCCTAAGATTCTGACTCTGCAGATCTTGGATGAGATCCAGGAAACTATTTTTAAGAAGCTCCCGGGACTTCCCTGGCGGTCCAGTGGTGAAGACTCCGTGCTTTCACTGCAGGGGGCACAGGTTTGATCCCTGCTTGGGGAACTAAGATCCCGCATGCTGCACGGCGCAGCCAAAAAATTAAAAAAAAAAAAAAAGCTCTCTCAGTGATTCTCACAACTAACCTGGTTGAGGGTCAGGGCACTCAGCATTCTCTAAGGGCCCCACTGCTTGGATACTCCTTATAGTGTTGAGAGAAACCCAGACTCGTTCATCAGTGCCTAGTCTCAGAGCCCTGGGTTCCTTTCCAAGGAAGTGCATTTCAAACAAAGAAAAGCCTTGCTTGGTGAAACAAGGACAAAACTTGAGGGACTTCTTATGCTCAGGGAAGGGGGGCTCTCAGGCATCAACAGCATCACAATAAAGGAGCCACCACTTGACGTTAGGGCTCCTGGGTTCACGTTTGGCCTGAGCCTTCAGGCCAAGTCCCTGAGCCTCTCTGGACTTGACTGGCATCATCTGGAACATGGGACAAGGCCTACGTGAGCTGTTCTGCATATAAGAGAAACCAGCAGTTCCCTTCCTAAATAATCAGACTAAGGCCCTGGGCTAGCAAGGGAGAATCTCCACATGGGGAGGGGGATGGCCAGGTCTCATGGCTCCACGTCCTGTCCTCCGAGCCCCTTTGTCCCTGTGGGGATGGAGGTGGGTTTTTTTTTTTGTTGGTTGGTTGGTTTGAATGAATTACCAGCCTGGAGGGCCTGGTTTGATTTATTACAAAGGGAACTGATGGGGGCTTCCCTGGTGGCACAGTGATTGAGAGTCCGCCTGCCGAGGCAGGGGACACCGGTTCGTGCCCCGGTCCGGGAAGATCCCACATGCCGCGGAGAGGCTGGGCCCGTGAGCCGTGGCCGCTGAGCCTGCGCGTCCGGAGCCTGTGCTCCGCAACGGGAGAGGCCACAACAGTGAGAGGCCCACGTACCGGGGTGGGGGGGAAAGGGAACTGATGGGTTTCCTCACACAGGTGGCCAGAAGTGGGGCAGATCTGGTTAGCTGAGCTACCGAACCACACTGTTCTCAGAACGTCTCCCCTTGGGATTTTTTTGAGGAAGCCGGCAGATACATGAAAGTGCTTTTAAACCATCAAGTGGGATTCCCATGGGAGGAGTTACCCCCGATGACCAACCATAATAGGCTCCTAAAAGGGTGCTTGGCGATTGGGAGTGCCCACAACACTGAGTGTACCCTGGCACGGGGTGGCCCAACCTGAGTTGTACGTTTTTCAAGGAGGGCATTTGGCTGGGTGGAAGGAAACAGAAGGCCGTTCTCTCCCTTATCTTTGCAGGTGGCTCCCGGGGCCTAGTTCATGGGCGGCTGTGGCGTCGGGATGGGGTCCTGGCTATGTCCTGTGCCCAGGAGGGCGTGATCCGAGTGAAGCCCCGGGACTCAAAGAGCAAGCTGTAGCTAGAGGTACCAGCTTGGTCTGGGACTTCAAGGATCTCCCTTGTCCCCCGACTCCTGAGGCAGGAGTTATCCAGGGCTGGGCCTTTCGTGCTGAACATGGAATAAAGAGACTTCTACCAGTGGAGCTGCTGGCCTTTAATCCCCCTGGGCCGGAACTGCAGCCCTCCCTCCAGCCATCAACCCCAGGACTCCTGGGCCAGAGTCCCTGGCCCTTAGCCAGGCTGGCTTGGAGGCCCAAGGAAAAGGGACCATTGACCCTGACCTGGGGCACAGCCCCCAGATAGTCATAAGCTTGAGAGGCTGCACCAGGCTTTCTCCCTGCACCATCCTAGCCAAAGCTTGTCCTGAGCCCAGCTCCACAGAAGAAGCACATTTCTTCACTCTGCTACAAATCCTTTGTGGAACTTCTAGGGGTTCCCAGCACCCCTGGTCACCTCCCAAATGCTGTCTGTGTCCTCATCCGCCCCTACCCCACTTCCCATACTGGGGCAGTGCCTCTCCCCACAGTGGCCTTAAGTCTAGGTGTAGTTAGTCCAGCACCTCCTTGATGAGTAGTTCTTTGAGACTGGGGGGTGGCGTGGGCGTCAGGCCTGCCTCTTGCAGGGCCTGGAGCCGGGCCTCTGATTGGTGTTTGTCCAGGCCCAGGTGCCAGGAGAGCCGCACGTGGGCCTCCAGAAAGGGTGCCAGAAAAGGGTGAGGGCTCTTGTCCCCCAGCAGCTGTAGGGCCTTCTCACAGCATGCCCGGGCCTCCCCAGGGTCCTCCAGCTCCTGGTGGCACACAGCCAGCCCCGCCAGGGTCAGCAGAGGGCGATCTGGGCCTGAGGGGACACCCAGCTGGGCCTGCAGCTGCCAGGCGTTGGCCCAGAGCGCCAGGGCCTCGCGGTAGAGGCCAGTGCAGGTGAGGCTCTGCGCCCGCCGCAGCTCCGGCAGCACAAAGAAGTCTTGCAGGTCCGGGGCCTGGCGCAGATCAGGGACTGCCTGGAGGTGGCCCAAAAACTGCTCGAAGGCCCGGCTGCGGCGGGCGATGGTCTCTGCGGTAAAGTTCCGGCGCAGGCGCTTGCGGGGGAAGGAGATGGCAGCCATGGGGCCCCGGAACTGCCGCTGCAGGTTTCGGTGCAACCGCTCAAAGTCCGAGTATCGGCGGGAGATGTGGGCTGGCTGGCGGCCCGGTGGCCCTGGGCCCCTCACGGCGAGGGTGTAGAGCTGCGGGGGAGGGTGGGGGTCAGGGCAGGTGCAGGGTGTCCCCGGGACCCTTCCCTCTCACTTCCAGCTCTCTTCCCCCACCTCTTCCCTTCACCCCCGAGGCTGCTAGGGAGCCCAGTCTCATCTTACCTGAGGCTCATCTGAAATGACCCAGGCCCAAGGCAGCATGGGGAGAAAAAGACAGAGATGAGCTTCAGCGCCTGGTCCAGCCGCCCCCTCTGCCCCTCCTAGGGAGTACTCCCTTCCCATAGGGCAGTGAGCTCTTCTAACAGCCCCTCTGGAAAACCAGCCAAGGGCCGAAACCCAGGCCCATCTCTTGGGCCTCTAGAGCTAACTAACCTTTAGGATCACCTTGGAGCTTTATTCCACTCTGGATACCTAGCCCTACATCCCTGGCCAGGTTATTCCAATCCAGACCCAGAACACAGTTTTTCAGACAGCCCCAGTAGCGACCAGTGTGAAAAGTGCACTGGGACCCAAGTTCTAACCTCAGGTCAGGTGCTCCCTCACTATGGGATGTCAGGCAGGGCAGTCCCCTTCTTGGGTCCGCTTCCGACTCTAGTGAATGGAGCGCTGGCCCAGCTCACTGTTTACTTAAGTGTGGGACGTGTGCAAACGTTGGTACCTGGGCGGTTTAGGGGGTATGTACTGGAGTAAATAACACTGAATCAGAGGCAGGAGGCGATGCCCCCACTAATTCTCTGTGAACCTTTCTGACTGCACGTTGAGAAGCTCTCAGTTTGGTTTTAAAAAGCCCTTTTCATCTCCATTTTTAGAAAAGAGCCAGAAAGAGACTCTCGGGTCAGGGCCTTCTTCAGACAGCAGCATCCAGGCAGGGCTTAATGACACTGTCACTGCTTTTATTTTTATGGTTATCTTCTCTTTATGGCAAGTGAGCCTTTCCATATACAGTTGCGCTATAAAGTCTTTTAAACTTATTTTTTAAAAAATAGGTTTATTTGAAGAGAAACGTGAAGCACAGAATGGTACATGTAGCATTTAGATAGGACAAGAACTGTGAGGGTGCTGGAGGTTTGGGAAACACTGAACAAGATGACCACTAAGCTTCCCCCCAGGTCCGAGAACCCAAATATGGATTAATCTGTAATCATGCTGAGCTAACAGGTCTAAAGGGGGGATTAGCAAGCGTTCGATGTTGAAAGCATACTAACACCAAACCGAGATTTTCCTCTCGAATTTGTTCTGTGAAACTGCCAATATCCTAGCCACCCCTGGTCAGTTAGGTTTGCCTGCTCTATCCTTCCCTTGAAGATTCACAGTGTACATTAATATTCAGGATTAAAAAGTTTAACAATAAAGAAGCTTATTTTACTCTCGTTCAACTCTGCATTCCCAAAACATATTGCATATTGACTGTAAAAACTTTTTTTTTTTTTTAAAGAACAGTTATTGATATTCCAGGGAACCAATTTTCTGCTGAACACATTTCAGGAAGCACTGGTCTATAGTGACCCCTTATGCTCATCTAGCTTTTATTTTCATTTGTAATTTCTGGACAAAAACCCATTTTAGATCCATTATCTGATCCTTATACTGTCCCACTGAGATAGGTAATAAGAGTCACTCCATTAACGGAGCACCTACCCTGCACCACGTGCTGTGCCTGGCTCTTCACATCTACTATTTTATCATCACAACAGCACTGCCAGGAAGCCATCCTTACCTCCGTCTGACAGCTCAGGAAGCAGGCCCCAAGGGGGGCAAAGGGCTCAAAGACCTCCCTTAAGTCACACAGCTGGTAAATGGCCCAGCTGGGACTCAAACCCAGGCTGACCTAATTCCAAAGCCTGTGCTCTTAACCCCCAGGAGATGTTAAAGCAGGATGTAGGGTCCCCATCGAACAAAGAGAAGATTCGTTTCCCCAGACCTGGGCCAGGCCAAACTTGGCTCTATCCTGTCATTCTCTTCCCAGAGTTGCCCGCATACTTCCCTGTCTCCCAGCTGCTACTAGATAACTGATCCTTGCCGCCCCTTTCCTGTGCATGACCCCCAGCCAGGACTTTTGCCACTTAAGATCTGATCATCGGAGTCAATCCCTGCTCAAATGGGAGCAGTCGCCCCATGGGCGTGGCCCTTTTTTCACTAAGAGCTGCAGAGAGGGGTGGAGAAGCCCAGATGTGGGACAGGGCTCCAGGCCCCCCTCCTGCTGAGTCAGAAATGGAGGAGGGTGGTGAAGAGGAGGGAAGTGAGAGGCAGGGAGCTGCTGCTGCCATGACCAGCCAGGTCAGGCTGGGTTTCACGACCGGGACCACCGAATTCGCCATGTGTTTCTCCTTTCCACAGCCAGGAAATCAGGGCCTCCCCCCCGGCACTGATCTTCACCCCAGCCCTACCCATCCCATAAATCCAGTCCTTGGGACAAACTTATTCTGTACAGGTGTGGGTGCTGGAGAACTGACTTTCCTGGGTGGTAAAGAGGCTACAACAGGCCCTAGAGGCCAGACATTTTCAACCCAAAGCTAAGTAATAATAATAGAACTACCATTTTATCGAGCACTTCATGATGCCAGGTGCAACGCTCAGGGCTTTCTATGCACTGTCTCATTCGATTTCTGCGACAATCCTGGGCATTATCCCCTTGTTCAGATGAGGAAACAGGGTCGTCAAAGTTTCACAATTCACCCAAAGTCAAACGACTGGTAGTAACTGGGATCCAAAACCCATTTTTCTAACCACTAACCAATGCAACTTGGATCTCAAGTCTGACTCAGATAATATTCTTCCTTGTGTATCTTGCATCTTGCAACGATTTGCAAAACCCAGGGAGCAGGGGACACGCACACTAGTTCTTAGTCTCAGAACCAGGACTGGATAGGTCCATAGTCCCTCAAAAAAAGTTTTAAGTCATTTGCCTGAGGATTTGCTCAAGTTACATCCCCTTTCTGGCTTCAGTTTCCCCATCTGTAAAATGGGGCAGCCATTTATAACTAGATCCCCCAGGAAGCTGGCGTTTTCCCTACTTTCTCTTAGCCAGACTTCTAGACTCACAGCCCAGGGATTCCTGGACCCTCACTCACCACGTACTTGGAGGGCGGGTCCTTGACCACGTTGGCGCTGGTCACTTCAAAGAGCAGCCGCTGGGGTACCAGGGTGTTCCGGGACTTCTTCCAGAAATCTTGCAACTGCCGTGTCAGGAGCTGACTGCCCCGCTGCCCATCAGGTGGGGGACTCCGTTCTGCCTGAGCACAGGATGGGCCTGGGGCCAGGTTCCACATAAATTACATGCCCTGACCTCATTCATCCTCCCAACAAATGACAAAGGATTTATCCTCATTTGACATAAATGGAAACGGAGGGCCAGAGAGGGGGCCTGGTGCCAAACACCTGCCCGGCAGACAGTAGATGTTAAATAAATATCTCCACCCCCAAAAGATTGCTAGCACATTACTACCATTTGTATCCCAGACCCTGTACACATCATGCCCTAAACCGCCCGGGATGGGAGGGATTTCCCCTATTTGACACTTGGCTGAGAGAGGTGTTGCGACTCTCTCAAGGTCACACAGCCAAGAGGTAGCTGGGGCACTTAAAGAAGTGTCTGCGTTTCGGCTGGATCAGCTCGGGAACGCGGCTGGGGTGGAGGCCTAATCGAGCCCCAGGGTTCCCGCCTCCATCCTCCCGCACTCGCCTGCGTCTTCTCCCGCCGCCCGGTCCCCATCGGGCAGCGGGTCGGGGTCAGCCTCCTCGTCGTCCTCGTCGTCCTGGTCCTCGTCGTCCTCGGCACTGGTGAAGCTCAGGGTGCCGCTGAGGCGGGACGACAGGCCCTCGGCGTCGTCGTCCTCCAGTTCCGAGCTCTCCGGGAACTGCTCGGCCTCGGGGCCGGCCGCTGCCTCCCCGGGGCCGTCGCCGGTCAGGGCGTGCCGCAGCCGGTGCAGGAGCCGCGAGGCCATGGCACCCCGGGGGGAGCTCGCGACGCTGGGTCCCGGGCTGGGGAGGGAGGCGGACCCCAGCCCCGCGCGAGGAGGGGGCGGGGCGGGGCCGGGATTGGGGGAGGGAGGGGCGCCGCGGAGGCCCCGCCCTTGCCTGTGGAGGGTCCCGCGACTCTCCCGGCTCCTCTTTCACCCCCTGGCGCGGGTCTGCCTCCTGCGCCCCGAGGTGCACTCTGGGGCGCCCCGCTCCCCCGGGTTCTCGTGCAGCCCGCGGTGCCTGGACGAGGGCAACCGGGCTCCGCCGCGTTCCGCCGGGCCCAGGCCGCTCCGGCCCCTTCCTGCCGCCGCCCCGCCTCCGGCCCCGCCTGCTCCCTGAGGCGCCCGGGAGTCCCGGGCCCTTCGCTCCATGAGGGATTTGGGAATCCTGGGTAGGCCTGGGCAAGCCCCCGGCCCCCTAAGGGATCGTCCCCAATCCGGAGGGGCCTACACCCTCCTTGAATCCTCCCAACCCTCCGGAGACCCAGGCTGGCCCCAATCTATCCCCTAATTTTTACCCAGCACTCTAACTTTCCAAAGTCATTACGCGGCAGTAGGAAACCGAGGCCAAGAGAAGCCGAGTGATCTGGGATGAAATCTGACCTCCGACCTCGAGTAGCCTAGGTTTTCTCATATGTAAAACAGGAACAATTAATACGAATTTAAGTACGAATTTTGCACAGAGGAGGGACTAAGAGGATAATAAGTTACACAATGATCATTGTTTCTACAGTGTTCACAAGCTTTTACAATCTCATTTGAACCTGCCTCACACGTAGGACATAGGCAAACGGGGAAAACTGAGACCCAGAGAGGCTGAGTTACTTTCCCCAAGTCATACAGCTTGCCAGAGGTTTCTGAGTGTAAGGCCCTGCAGCCCAGGTCTCCTGAGTTCCACATCCTGTTCTTTTCGCACGCTGCAGGCCTGGTAATCTCAGCAAATCCCCTAGTGAGCTGTGTTTTTATTTTTTATCCAGAGGGCAGCAGTAGGTCAAGAATTTATTGTCCCTTCCCGTCAAAAGGCCTAGCTATCAGTCCCTAGCAGGGCAGATATTGCTAGTTATACAATCAAACAAGTAAAATCTCTGATGGTAGCTCCTCCCCTTTTTAAAGGGCACAGGAGAGAGGGGTGTGGGAATAGCTTTGAATGGAACACATACTGCCTGCCCTCCCTCTGTGCAGAAGGGGCAGGGCTCTCATTTCTTTTTTTTTTTTTTTTGCGGTATGTGGGCCTCTCACTGTTGTGGCCTCTCCCGCTGCAGAGCATAGGCTCCGGACGCGCAGGCTCAGCGGCCATGGCTCACGGGCCCAGCCGCTCCGCGGCATGTGGGATCCTCCCGGACCGGGGCACAAACCCGCGTCCCCTGCATCGGCAGGCGGACTCCCAACCACTGGGCCACCAGGGAAGCCCAGGGCTCTCATTTCTTGAAGTTCCACTGTATCCTCCAACCTGTTCTAGGCACTTTACAAGGGGTCACATCTCACCCTCACAACATCCTGGGGAGGAGGCTGTTAGTGGACAAGAATGGTCCATTTTCAAGATGAAGAAACTGAGGCAAATAGACTTTCCCCAAATCCACAGCTAGGAAATAGGAGGGCTGTGATTTAAGGCCAAGTCTGTGTAATCTTAAAGCTTTAATGACTCTTCATTCAGCTTCCCAGCAGGGTGTTGGCGCAACAAAGACACACCTCATTTGTTCATTCATTCAGCACTCACCCATTCACCAAACATTGGGTGAATCTTAACCTGTACTTTGTCAAATGCCTCACAAGTCTGGGTACAAAGCAGGTGTTCACAAAACCACGGGTTGTCAGAGCCATGAGGGTCTGGAGGAGGGTTGCTCCGAAATCTGGTCTAGCACCTCCATTTTACAGATGGGTAGTCTGAAGCTCAGTGAAGGAAAGTTACCCTGGGCCACACACACGGGGCCAGAACTAGGAGATCTTTTGAGGTCTTGTATTCTCCACTACTCTTAGTCTCTGTATGGATCTCTCCCCACAGCCTCCCTGAGAGGTGGTCATCAAACTCCTGTTTGCATACATTCAGTAACAGGAGGCTCATTACCTTATGAGGCTGCCCAGTCCCATTATTATTCAACCACCACTGTTAGAAAGGTCCTCCTTATATTGAACCAGATGTCATTCTGTTCACTTATTCTTCCAAAGATCATATTATTTTTTGAACACTGGCTAAGTGCCAAGTGCTGGGTGCTGGGGAATGCACTGGCAGGCAGGTAACAGTCTCTGGTCCGTGGAACTTAGAACAGGTCGTGATCCCATGGCATGTTCAGTGCTATGACTGAGGAAAATACTGGAGACCACCTTGGACTCCTTTGGCCTGGGTACAGGGGAGGAAGGATCCTGGAGGAAGTATTGTTAAAGCCGAGAAAGAGGATAGGGAAGTAGGCAGGTGAACAAGGGGAAGATGGGAGTTTCTGGCAGAAAAAAAACCAGCATGTGCAAGGACCCGGGAACTTTAAAGGGTGGCGTTTGGAGCTTTATTTTAGTCTGAACAGAGAAGAGCGGCATGCAAGGTGGGAGAGGAAAGGGGATGAGAATGGAAGGGTGAGTGGGACCTTGCTTGGTCACACTGAGTTTGGACCTTATCTATTTCCCTGAATAACTGAAAGAACAAATTAATGAACAAAGGATTGCTGCAAGTTCCACATTCTCTGTTCCAAAGGGATTAAGTGGTTCCAATGTTTGTGTCCAAATTGGCATCCCCTGGGGAGCATGGCCCCTTGGGCCTGTGCCTGGCTGGGGGAGGCCTTATTTAGCCTGGCCTGGCTCCACTGAGATTTCCTTGGGAATATCTATGTATAGGGCAAGAGGGCAGCCCAGCTGCCACTGTCCATCTGACTTCCTTGGTGTCCAGCCCCCTTTCACTAGCCCCAGACCCTGTGTTTAGTCATCTCCGGGCTCTTTTTGTTGACTTAGCTACCGTCCATAAATGTTGTCTGTCCCCCGCAACACCCCGTGTGGACCCTGTACGTTCTCGGGGTGGGCTCGCCTCGGACTTGACTTGATCTGGCCACTCCTTCACTCTCCAGATGGCCAGCTGAGCTCCTCCAGACTTCTTCCTCAAGCTCTAGCAAGGGGCCAGCTGCCCCTGCACCTACTTAGAGAAACTTCCCCCGGTCCCCCTTCCCCCCCAAAAAAGTGAATCCCCCAAACCCTTTCCCTGGAGAAGGTAAGCTTGAGAGAAGAATCTTCTTTCACTGTTTCTTTCTCCTCCAAGTGCACACCCTGTTTCCTGGACCCCTCTATACGTTTCTCCTTCTAGACGGGTCCCCTGAGGACAGTCTGCCCCAACTTCCCCTCAGTCAGTATGAATAAGAATCCCCAACATGACTATAGACCTTTATGATTTACAAAGCTCCCGGTGAAAAGGGAATAATCATAGTTGCTACCTCACAGGATGAGTACTGGATGAGATCATGTGGTTAAAATGCTTAGCACAGTGTGTGGCAAGTCACAGAGGTTCAATAACTGTGGCTGTCACTTTCCCCTCCTCCTATCCCCCGCCCCTTACCCTGATTCAAAGACAAAACATTCCACTTGCCAAGCACTGACCCTATGTAGTTGCACAAGCTTGGTGACATATACCTGTGCTCCCGTTTACCATGGTTTCTCTGTGAGGGAGGTTATGACTCTCCCCATCTCACAGATAAGGAAACTGAAGCTCAGAGTGGCATCGCCACCTGCCCAAGTGTGCACAGCTTGTAGAGACAGGAATTGGATCCTGGGCTTTGGACGTCAAGGCTTGTGCTCTGGCATTCCACCATGCTGCCTCACTTTTCTCTATCCTAATCATCCTCACCCATCTTGGAGCAAGTGTGCTTCTTGAGGGGGCACTCACTAAGGCGGTGGAGCGGGGCGGGTTCTCCTCACAAGAATCTAGGACGTCAAGGCCTGCCACCTGCTCGGAGGCTTAAATTTCTCTGCAAGGGCCCTTGGCTAAATTAGGTAATGGGCTAGGACTCTGACAGGGGGGTGCTCACTGACCCCAGGATCTGATTGGCCAGGGCATCCGGTCCTGGGGAGCAGGGAAGTGGGAGGAGAGGATTCCCCTACAAATCCTAGGGGCTAGAGAGGGCCAGGGCATCTTTGGCTGGTGGAGTGCAGAGGAGGTGACCTGCAGCAGAGGAGTCCTGGTGACACGCAACCATGGTAAGGATAAGGGACTTCATCCTTTTACTTGCAGGAGCACTTCTGGGCATCTTTCAGGCCAGATCTGGGTGCTCTGTGGGGCAGTAACTCGGATGTTTGAAGATGGAATATGAAAGCTCCTGGAACCCTGGTGTCTGGGAGGAAGGTTGGGAAGAAGGCCTCGGACTTGTCTTGGAAGGGGAGAGTTGGGACGTTCCAGGGGTTGAGCCTCCAGGCTTGCTGGTTCCCTGAGACCTTCTGAGGCTTCTAGCCATGTCGGTCAGAGAACTGTGAGTGGGTCTTAGCTTGTCACCCTGATGGTGGAGAGGGAGTCACCCAGCAAGCCAGTGAGCAGTGGGGGTGGGCTGGAAGCCTTGCCAAACCCTCTTCCTGCCAGTGCGAGAAGGAAACCTCCTCTGGAAGATGGGAAGCCTGCAGGGCCTCAGACCAGTTCAGGGGCAGGAGCCCAAGAGCTCCAAGGGGATGAGAAGGGGCCGAAGATGACAGAGCAGAGTTAGAGAGATGTCAGCCTCCCAGAGAGGGGTTATGATTTGAGGCTGTCCTTTTCCTCTGAGATCGTCCTCCCCACTTCACTTCAAGGAGTAACTAGACCCTGGACGACAGCTGCTGTTGCCCAGTTCCTGACTAAAAATAACCTGCCCTTTTGGCACAGGCAAGGAGGAGGGGAGGGGGAGGGGAGGAGGAGGGCGACAAGGAGGACAGCCAGCAGCCAGCCAGCTGAAGAGCTCCTTGGACGCCTCAGCCCTTCTTCGCTGCCAGCCTCAGTCCCAAGTCCCCTCGCTAGCTGGCTGGGCTTGGACGTGTTGGAAGCTCCTTCGAGCCATCTTACCATCACCTGCACAAGGCCCACATCATACTCCGTCCAGCAGGAGTGGCATTTACTCCAATGACTGAATCGTCGCAAGGAAGCTTACAACCTCTGTCTCTGCAAGTTCTTGGAGGGAGGGATGATGTGTCTGACTTCTTGGGGGTCCCAGTGCCCGGTCTGTGGCCTGACACTTGGTCGGTGCTCAGTAACTTTGCCTTGCATTATCGTTTATTTGACAACAAACATTTATTGAGCACCTGTTAAAGTACCAGGCATTGCGAGGAGGCAGGGAAAACTGGAAAATGATGTTGGACTCGTTCTGGCACTTTACAAAGCCTTCTCACACCCCTGATTTCAGCTCATCCCTGAAAAACTGCTAAGAAGAGATGAGGGGATGGGGGTACATTTAGTGACTTGCCCAAGATTACTGGGGGGTTCCTGAATTGACCTCTGATTGACAAGCAAGAAGGGTATAATCCTTAGTTCTTTCTTCTTTTTGGCTGAGCTGCACAGCTTGTGGGATCTTAGTTCCCCAACTAGGGATTGAACCCAGGTCTTCGGCAGTGAAAGCACAGAGTCCTAACCACTGGACCGCGAGGGAATTCCCCTAGCTAGTTCTTCAAAAGCGGGGTTGGGTGCTGTGGGAGCACGCGGTGGGGGGGGGGCAAGTTTGGAGCTCTTTTCTCCGGAGGACTAAGGGGCACTTACAGAAACGGGGGTGCAGAAGAATGGGGTTAAGTCAGGTATGCGCTCCAGGGCTTCCCCTTCTGCTCTTTGATGGTCTGTGTTTCCTGCAGACGGACCAGCAGGCTGAGGCCCGGTCCTACCTCAGCGAGGAGATGATCGCTGGTGAGTGGGGGTGGGCGGGCAGTCCGTTGGGTGGCTGTGTGCTGGGCAATGATTGGTGTCTAGGCAGGCAGGGAGGGTGGACGTGAGGCTGACGGTCCAGCCAGGCTCACCTTAGCCCTCGGCTCTCCTTGCCCTGGCAGAGTTCAAGGCCGCCTTCGACATGTTTGACGCCGATGGTGGCGGGGACATCAGCGTCAAGGAGTTGGGCACGGTGATGAGGATGCTGGGCCAGACACCCACCAAAGAGGAGCTGGACGCCATCATCGAGGAGGTGGATGAGGACGGTGAGCGGGTGGCCCTCCGAGGGATGGGATGGTGGTGGAGAGGAGCTGGCAGCCAGGGCTCAGGCTCCCTCACCACCTGCTTCCCTCAGGCAGCGGCACCATCGACTTCGAGGAGTTCTTGGTCATGATGGTGCGCCAGATGAAAGAGGACGCCAAGGGGAAGAGTGAGGAGGAGCTGGCTGAGTGTTTCCGCATCTTTGACAGGTGCATTGGGGGCCTGGGAGCCGAGCGAGGCGCAGAGCCGGCGGAGTCTGGCCAGCAGGGCACGAAGGTTCTCGGGGTGGGGATGTAGGAGGGGGCGTCCGGCGTGGCCCGGGCGGGTCGCCCCTGCCCGTCCTGAACTCCGCCCTGGCCCTCCGCCTGAAGGAACGCAGACGGCTACATCGATGCTGAGGAACTGGCTGAGATTTTCCGGGCCTCCGGGGAGCACGTGACGGACGAGGAGCTCGAATCCCTGATGAAGGACGGGGACAAGAACAACGACGGCCGCATTGACTTCGACGGTGAGGGTCTGGGGAGCGCGAGGAGCGGAAGAGCGAACCAGGCTGGAGAGCCCGGAGCGTGGCACCCACGCGGGAGTCCCTAGCCTTGAAGGCGGGGCGGGGCGGGGCCAAGCTCCTCCCCACTCCCTGCGGGCGGGTAGGGGGGACCTCCGGGAGGTTTTGTGCAATTTATCTACAAAAGATAAGGCACGCCCTCTGCGAGGCTGGAGCCTGGCCAGACCTCGCTCGCCCCTAGGGGACCCCTGACCGCCTCTCCATCTCCTTCCCCGCAGAGTTCCTGAAGATGATGGAGGGCGTGCAGTAAGAAGTCGGCCCTCCGCTCCGCGGAGACCGCGCGTCCTTAGGGCGTGGGGACGTCATCGCCACCCGGTCCCACTCCCGGCCCCGGGAGGGAGGCGCGGCCCCTTCTGGGAATGTGTCTAGAAGGAATAAAAGGAAACATTGCAAAGCGCGTGGCCTGAGTGAGGGGAGGACCGGGATGGATCGGGTGTCGGGGGCCGCCTGGCTGGGCCGCTGTCCAGGGCGCCACCCCGGTTGGAGCCACCCGAGCGTCCTCGGGTCCGAACGCAGCGGGACGCGGAAGGCCGCTGGGTCGCGGGAGCCCGAGGTGGCACTCGATGCCCTCGAAAGTTTAGCGACGGTCTATCTGCAGCTGACGCTAGGTGTGGCAACTTGGTCGAGGGGCTGGGTGGCTCCTGGCGCTTCCAGGGTCCCCATTGCTTCTAGAATCAAATCCTAATTCCTTCCCCTCCTTCCCACAGTTACCCCTTCCCTCGAGGGGTTCCAGTCTCACTGGGCAATCGATCCTTCTTGCTGTGGAAGTGGGGTGCACATTTAAGCCCTCCAACCTTTGCTCATGCTGTTCTCTCTCCTTGGAATGCCCTTCTTCCTCTTCAAGTCTTGGCAAATCCTTCAACACAGCTCAAATGCCATCTCCAAGATACAAAGACGCAGCTCAGATACCATCTTGTCCTCCCTTGATCCCTGCCCTGACTAGCTGCACTCTGGCGCCCACACCTCTTTTGTAAACAACTCAATTACAGCCGGCGTTGGGTCAAAGCTAATTAAGGGCAGTGGTAGTTTGGCTTTCCTCACGCTCAGTTTGAATCCTCACGGCCGGTGACAAACCACTCTCTGCTTCCTTTCCTAATCTGTAAAACGGACAGTGATAGTACTTACCTCACAGGGCTGTGAGAATAAATTAATGTGTGCAAAGTGCTTAGAACAGAGCCTGGCACGGAGTCAGCATGTAATACATGCTATTAGGAATATCATTATCATCTTGAAACATTGAACTCTTTTAGTCATTGTTGCAGCCCTCCCTCTCCAACTCCCTGTTCTCTTCTCCCCTTTCTGGCTTATTCACGTTTCCTGGATTGTATTTCCAGCCAGGAGCATTGCTCGCGTGTAGTAATCATCCCTATGAGTGCCTACTGTGTGCTGTGCAGGTATTGTCTCATTTATCCTCACAACCCCAGGGGCAGATGCCCTTATTTCCATTTTACGGTTGAGGAAACTCAGGCAGAGTGGGGTGAATTACCCAGACAAGTAGATAACAACCTAGATGATATGGCTGTGTGGTGGAAACAGGAGCAAGACCATCTACCTGTTGACAATTCTACCAGGGCGTCCTGAGTGCTTCAAACTGGCCCTGCCTTAAACTAGTAAATCTCCCTCCTCCATCTCCTTCTCCTGTGTTGCCCACCTCAGGGTTGAGACCCAGGTCACAAATTCTGAAGCTCATTTTTCACCTCTAATTTACTTACTATGCCCTGCTACTTTGTCTCCTTACCACTTCATCCCTCCTCTCCAAGCCCACTCAGCATCATAACTCAGGCCATTATCATTGCCATTCACTCTCTAGACAGATGGCAGCCAGAAGGATCTTTCCAAAACCAAATCTGACCACGTCAGTGCCCTGCTCAAGGCTTCATTAACTGCTGGTTACCTCCCTCGCAGCCCAATCTCCTTCTCCAGAGAGAGCCCTCCTTGACCCTCCTCATCTTCATTAGGCGCCCCACCTCTGAGCTTTCACAGCAACATGTGAGCCTAGCACCCAGCTCCCCCCCACCCAACCCCATGCCGCGCAGCTTGCGGGATCTCAGTTCCCGGACCAGGAATTGAACCCGGGCCTTGGGCAGTGAAAGCCGAGAATCCTAACCACTAGATTGCCAGGGAATTCCCACACCCAGCTTTTATTGAGTGCTTACTATGTGCCAGACACTGTTCTACGGTTCTTCATCTATCCTGTGAGGTAGCTACTAATATTTCCATTTTACAGAGAGGTTAAATATAAGTGCCCAAGTGTATACGAGTAACACAGGGGTGGATCAGGAATTCTAACACAGCTCTTCTACCTTAACCACCACTTATTCTACACCACTGACATGCCTATCTACTCCCTAAACGTCACCCTCCCTGAGGACAGGACTGTGTCCTCTCCCTGCCTCATCCCCAGCCCCCAACATAGGGCCTTTACCTTGTGGGCACTCAACTCAACCACTGTACTGAATGAATGCGAATAATGATCATCACACCTTCTAATACTGACTGCACTGGTGTTAGAAACCTAAGTCAAATTGACTTACACCAAAAAGGGATTTGTTGGTTCATGACACCGGGATGCCAACACATGAACCGGAGGCCAGAGTTTCAGTCATCTCTCAGCTATTTGTCTCTGCTTGGCTTTCTTTTATCTTCAGCCGTCTCCACCAGCAGCCCAGGCTGACTCCCTCCTCTTTTAGCAATCCTAGTAGTAAAATAATTTTACTTTCTCGCAGGGATTAATTCCAGGAAACACCCTGATTGGTTCCGAACGACAGTGTAGAGAGTTGGGTCTCTGTGACTGACACAGATAGGTCATGTGACCATCTGGGGGAGTCAGACACCATGGTCCGGGAAACCACAGAGAGGCTTCCTAAGGAAGGCAAAGATACATCCACTTTGGCCAGCATTTATTAAGAACTAAGTGTCAGGTTCTGAGCTCTGCTCATCTCAGACATCCTCCAGCCTGGTGTTTGTCTTCTTTTTTTTTTTGGCCTCGTGGCAAGGCATGGGGGATCTTAGTTCCCCGACCAGGAATCGAACACCCACCCCTTGCAGTGGAAGTGAGGAGTCTTAACCACTGGACTGCCAGGGAAGTCCCAGCCTCGTGATTTTCAATTTGAGAGAGCATCAGAGAATCACCTGGAGAGCTTACTGGGGCCAAGAATTTACATTTCTAACCAGTAGCAGGTTAAAAGTGGAAGGACCACACCTCAAGAACACTGCTCTATACCTTTAACTAGAGCACAGCAATGACACCACCTGGGAGCTGATTAGAAATGCAGAGCCTCAGGCCCCACCCAGACCAACTGAATCAAAATTTGTATTTGAATAAGATCCCAGGCAGATTTATTTTTTTAATTTATGTTTGGCTGCCCTGGGTCTTCCTTGCTGCGCGCGGGCGTTCTCTAGTTGCAGCGAGCAGGGGCTACTCTTCATTGCGGTGCGAGTACTTCTCATTGTGGTGGCTCCTCCTGATGCGGAGCACAGGCTCTAGGCACGTGGGCTTCAGTAGTTGTGGCACGCGGGCTCAATAGTTGTGGCTCTCAGGCTCTAGAGCGCAGGCTCAGTAGTTGTGGTGCACGGGCTTAGTTGCTCTGCGACAGGTGGGATCTTCCCGGACCAGGGCTCGAAACCCTGTCCCCTGCATTGGTAGGCGGATTCTTAACCATCCAGGAAGTCCCCGCCCAGGCAGATTCACATGCACAGTAGATTGAGCAACACTGGTCCATGCCCCAGGGAGGGAGCCGACAGCGGTCTGAGATGAAGGGAAGGGACCGATGAGAGGACATCCAAGTTCTAGTCCCAGGCCTGACAACTCCAATCCAATTCCACATGTGGCTGCTTGCTGGGGGCACAGGGGTCCGGGCTAGCCGGAGTAGGAGGAAAGTGTGGGTGAGAACCTTCCCGATGACCTCCTTGCTGTCTTCTCCCCCTCCCCCCAGGCCTGCACAACCAGCTGCAGGTAGAGCTGACCAGGTTGGGCGAGTAGCCAATACTCAGGCCTTGTTGGAGCGCACCTGGGTGTGTCACCTAGATCTTCCTGCAGGCCCTGGGCTGGGCCCAGCACCTCAGCCTACCTGGACCCAGCTGGTTGGCACAGGGGTTTCCTCCCAGGGGCCCAAAGGCCTGTGGCAGGCCAGTGGAAAGATGGCCCAAGGGGCCGGGGGCTGGCTGAGTCAGTGGTGCAGCAGAGAGGGGAACTGCTGGTGGAGATGAAGCAGGAGGTGAACGTGTCCCTGTGGAGCATGGAGCCATCTATGGGAGACCTGGGGCAAGGGGTGAGTTTTGACCTCAGTCCAGAAGGCTTCCCCTGGCTGTCTCCGCAGTCCCTGGGCCTGCTGTAGGGTCACCTGAATGTCCTCTTGCTCCTTTTTCAGGGTCAAACATCTACAGTCAGAAAGTAGGTGGCTGATACCCCCCTCCAACACACACACACTCTCTCTCACTCTCTCGCTCTCTCCAGCTCTAGCTGTTTCAGCCTAATGTCTGGTTCAGCCTCATCTGCAACACACCTGGGACAACTCCTATATTTGCTAACATTCTTGGTGCATGTCACCACACCACAGAAATTGGCATTTTGTTATTGTTTTTTATTTTTTTAATTAATTTTCATCTATCTATCTATCTATCCGTCTATCTATCTATATTTTTGGCTGCACTGCACGGCTTATGGGATCTCAGTTCCCCGACCAGGGATTGAACCTGGGCCATGGAAGTGAAAGCGCTGAATCCTACCCACTAGACCGCCAGGGAACGCCCAGAAATCGGCATTTTGTGACACCCATTCTATAGATGAGGAAACAGATGCAGAGCCATAAAACAACTAAAGTCGCAACGGAGCAAATCCTGTCACCCCACTGCGCAGCCCTACAGCCTACCCGCTGCTCCTACTCCCTGGGTGGAGGGGCAGGGCAGGAACCCAGATCCTACACCTGACCTCTGACGATCCTGCGCACTTCCAACCCTAGGGGAACTACAAGACAGCTACTTGTTAAAAAACCCCCAAATGTATTTATTTAATATACTCATCACAAGGGCTTAACCAGACACTTAATTTAAAAAACAGAAACAAAACAAAAATGACACCACAGATAAGATACAGGGTCCTGTACAGAAATCGAGGAAAGGACAGACCATCTAAGGGAAAAAATATAAAAAGACAACAGAAGGAGAGCTGCACATCCTGGGTCAGGGCTCTTGGCTGGAGACCTGCTTTGAGTACGTTTCTTGCAGGTACTTCTTAAAGGCTGGAAGAGAACAGGCAGGTCTCAGTGAGTGATGAGCACAGGGGTTAAGGTGGATAAGAGGGCAGCAAGGATATAAATGTGGGAGGAGTTTGGGGAGGGGCTTCCCAGCACAACAGATTGACCCTCTGCTGCCCACCCAGCCAGGACTCCTGGACGGGCTCTGTTTCCAGGGAGGCTGGGGAGGGGACTAGGGGCCCTTAGCGAGCAAGTCATTTGCACAAAGCTTTGCCTTCTACTTAAAAAGCCTCCCCAACGTACATTAATGTGGAAAGGGTTGGTTCTTCCTGATTCTATAGCAAACAGGCAAACCAGAAACACCAAGGCAGAGGTGGAACTGGGTTACCTGCCCCCCAAGGACATACTCCCAAGTCACTGGAATCCTTCTGTTGTTTGAGGGAGGCTTTGAAGGTTGGGGAGGGATGGCCTGGTGCCCTGAGAAGGACAAAGGACTCACCTGTGGGGTTTTTCCAGAGCTCAGCGGCATGTGTATTCAAAGGGCTATCGATGTTGGGTTCTGCAGGTGGAGAGAAAGAGGACGGTCAGGTGCGGGTAGAAGAGGCCGCCAGCCGGGGGGAGTTCTGACAGGTTCCCAGGTTGCAGGGGAGGGGCCGGTCTCGGCAGTCACCTCCGAGCAGGCTCTGGATGGAGAGCAGGATGGTCCTGACGTCGTACAGGGCGGACCACTTGTCTTTCAGGATGTCCAGGCAGATGTTACCCTGGGTGTCCACGTTGGGGTGGTAGCAGGGTGTGAGGAACTTGACCGTGGGTGCGTTGTAAGGGTAGCCACTGGGGAACTCCAGGGACAGTTTATACCTCAGGTCTTCATATACCTGGAGAAAGAGATTCAGGGAGTAACCCTTCCACCCTGAGCCTCAGTTCCCAGCCCAAGCCCCACATAAGGGACTTGCCAGGACCCCCGAGCTTGTCTGGGACTTGACAGAAGAGAAAGCATTAAACTGGTCTGGTACTTTCTCTCATATCTGGTCATTGGGGTCATCAGTGATCCTTTGGTCTAAGGCCCACTGGCCTTAAGTCCTCAATTGTCCTTCATTCTTTTCCTTGCTGTCTGGCCCCCTGTCAGCATCTAAGATGGAGAGCCCTGCCTTAAACACAGCCTCTTACTATAGAGAGGGAGATCAGGGCCACAGGCTCAGGGCACAGGGGAGTGTCCCGTCAGCCAAAAGACTTGAAGCAGACCAGGCACTTGGATTTCACCTCCCACCTCCCCCCAGACTCAGCTAAGTCACACTCACCTACCCCAACCCTATACTTACGGTGCCAGCTGCTCCATGGATGGTCCCCACCCATTTGAAAAGGTTGTCTGATTCAGGGAAGGCAGAAATTCCTTTATCACCAGACATCTGGGGAGGAAACACAACACGTGCTGGGCTGAAGCGTACGCTCCTGGGGGGCCAGTGGGTGAACCCTTTCTCCTTAATCTCATCACATTTTGATCCAAAATAAAGCAACCAGGCCAAATTGATAGGCTTTCCTGAGGAAATGGCTGTATCCTCAGGGCTCAGCATGCCTCTCCGGGGAGTACTGGGATGATGGAGGTTCATCGCCAAGCTAAGAAGGGAGGGGTTGTGCAGGGAAGCAGGAGGCAGCTCTGTAGCCACAGTGCTGGCTGCTGGGAATTCAACTCAACATGCTACTGAGTGCTGGTTACATACGAAGCCCAGAGACTTTTCACGGACTGGGAACATAAACAATATGGTCATTGAAGGATTTGACTTGAATATCCAGGGTTAACGTAGAAGAGATCGTCCAGGAAGGAAGCATTCTGAGGTACGACAGGATTAGAAATATTAAGAAGGATGGAGAGCTGGGTGTGGATAAACCTTAGGGCAGGGAAGAAGGACCAGGCAGGGCAGGGGGAGGGCCCTGTATGAGAGCTGTATTTCAGGGATAACTTTATTGTGGCAGGATGGGACTGGGAGTAGAGACTCTCCGGAGAAAAGGTGTGTAGGTGAGGTGGATTAGCTTCTTCCCAGAAGAGAACAAGCTGGACTCATCTTTTTACCCCCATGTCTATCACAGAGCCTGATGTAGGAGAGGAGGCTACTGATAAGTGACTGGGAGGTGGGAGGGCGGACCAACTGGTTGGGGCTCTGGGCATCAGTCACTCACCATGAGCGTCATCAGCTCCTGCTGTAGCCTGCAAAAAGAGCACTCTGGGTCACCTGGGAGTCTGGATGGGTCAGGGCTCCAGGTGGTGCATCTCCTCCCACCCCAATCTTTCTGGAGCAGCTCTCACGGAGGCCTCCCTCTACCCTGAAGTCGGACTCAGCTGGGGGCACGGTCACCCCCAGTTCCACAAGAGGGTCGTAGTGAGTCCTCCTCACCCTCCCTAATTCCAGGCTCCCACAGGACGGCTCTGGCTTATTCTTAACCTCGTCTGCTTCTCTGGCGTCTCTCTCCGTGCCGGATCTCAATTTCTCCCCTCCTTCCTTCCCCCTCCCCCGCCGTCCTCCAGCCAAGACACCGAAGGTCCCCGGAGCATCTTCATCTTGGTTCACCGACGGAGGACCTGGCAACGGCCATACCCCTTCCGTCCTCCTTCGGGAGGGTCTCTAAGAGCAGTCGAGCTCCTGGCGTGTCCCTCTACCTCCCATATCTCACCCGTTCCAGGAGGAGGTGGGGGTCCCGGAAGTCTTCGCTCTCGGCACCGAAGGCCCAGGCTGTGCCAGGCCTGGCGATTGTTACCTCCGCACCACTCACCTCTTGCCCACGGGGCCCCGAGCGGCGCCCCCGCTGGGCTCGGCTCCTTTACGGGCGGCAGCAACGCTGGCGGCAGCTGGGTCGCGGTTCTGGGAAGCCATCCGGGTGGCGCTGAGAAGGGAGACAGGAACTCAGACTACACTGAGACCGCGGCAGCAACTGCGGGTTCCCGGGCCCTTCCGCCTGCGTTTGAATTGTAACCCTCCGGCAGCGCTGGCCTATCAGCGGCTCGCTTGGGTTTGATCCAGCCAATGGGGCGCGCCAGAGCACTCTGTCACCGGGCAACTGCTAGAACCACCCACCAGCGTACCACTATTGGGCGGCGGGATGCTGCTTCTGATGGGCGATTGGCAGAAGAGGCTGTCATTAATTAGCGAAGCTGTAGCGGATTGGCCGCCTTTGGAAAACTCCGACCATTAAAGGGCTTAGAAAAAGTCCACGTGGGATGAATCCTTTTAGGTCAAACGCCTGGCTACTGTCGGGAACACCCAGCACGACCGGCCAGGATCCCTTACTCCCAGGGGAAGGGAGAGTCTCCAGTCTTGGGGCCTTGGTACTCTTCCCTCAAACCGGAAACCCCAGCTCCTCCACCTGTTATTATGTCCTGGGGACTTTGGTTGGGGCTTTAAGAGCCTGAACATTCAGGCGAGGGGAAAAACTAGAGGCTGATAGCCAGGGCCAGGGACTCCTCATTGGAAAACAGGTTCATCGGCTGCCTCTCCAATGGTTTGCTGTGTTCCCTTGAGCACATAATTTAGTGTTTTAACCTGTAAAATGGGGGTAATAAAAGCCACCCTTGTATTTTTTTTCTGCTTTGTCATCAACCTCCCATGGTGCCAGCCATCACCACATCCTGCTACTTCCATACCTTAGTTGGGTGATGAAATAGAAATAAAGGGACAGGGAAGACTGGCAAGGTACATGGTGTCCCCAGCTTCGTCTCACAAAGCAGATACGCATGGGGCACTGGGCTTCCTGGGGATAATGTGGGGTGGGGGAAGGGTGCCTGGTCCTTTTTCCCTACACCCACTTCCTCTAGAGCCCTTGATATTTTGTCAGCATGCACAGGCAGACCTCACAGCAGGCTCACCATCTGTGTTTATTACAAACTGTTTAATTGCTTCTTATCCCAATAACTTTACAAATATAGAACCACATGCCAGTCTGGGGGTGTTCTGCAGTGAGTCACTACAAACTAGCCCAGGCATGGCTTTAATGCCTCTGAGGTCCATCTAAGAGTAGTCCCAGCAGTGGCCTCAGCCATGTGGGTAAGAGGGCCTTGGAGGAGGGCTGCCAACTGTAGCCAGGGGACCTGGCTTCAGGTCTGCAGAGGTGCTTCAACAGCACGATGCTCATTCTCTGTCCGGAGTGTCTCCATGTACTTCCGCATCTTCTCAACCATCCAGGAGGGCAGGACAAAGGATTTCAGCTCCTCTAACTTCAGGTCCAGGCATCCTCTGGAAGAGACATTGAGGAGGAGAGTTGGAGCAAGGGAGGATGTAGGTCCAGGCTCATCCCAGGGGAGGGGAGGGCAGGTTTTACCTGTAGTCATCGCTGGCAGCGAGGTCCCGGATGTCCTCCTCAATGAGGAGGTAGGCCTGGGGCAGGAGCAAAGGAGAGTCATCACTGCCTCTGATTCATTTCAGTCCAACTCGATTAATACTTTATTAAACATCTCCTTAATGTAAGGGCTGGAAGGTGGGGGCGTGTAGTCATAGTTTATAATTTAGCAAGGGAGAGTAAGTAGGGAGAGGCTGTCTGGGGAATAGTTTCTTGAGACAATCTTCCACTCAAGCAGAAAATTTATGGGTGGGAGAGTGGGGAATGATGATTAATTTACTTATAGCCGTCGTCCCTTTTACAAAGGGACCCTGAGGTGGCTTAAAATGAAAGGGCCAGAAGTAGAAAAATATACATGGAAATAGGAAATTAGGAGGAAGCCATATGTGAACTCTGGAACTAAGATAATTTGGTTTTGAACTTCGTGGCAAAAGGGAAAACATGATAAACCGCACTGCTGTCCATTAACTGGGCTGTGTTGTCTGGGGGCCTGCAGAACTGCTGTAGCACAATGCCATGGTCTGCAGCAAGAGAGCCCTCTTGTGAGCCTACCATGTGGCGGATGCTGTCCATCACATGAGACAGTCTTCTGTGGGAGACATTTCTTTCCAGTCTTAGGGTCAGGAATAACTGTGTGTCCCTTGAGACATTTGACTGTCTTCATCTTAGGGGCACTGTGAACTATGTGACACATCAGTTGTCCTTGAGTGGGGCCTGCAGCTGAAAACCTATAGACTTGCACTGGTCTCCTGGGCTGGCAATTTAAAAAATCCCTTTTTAAAAACTAGTCTTTCTTGTGGCTTAATTTTATTTTTTATTTTTTGCAGTACGCGGGCCTCTCACTGTTGTGGCCTCTCCCGTTGCGGAGCACAGGCTCCGGACGCACAGGCTCAGCAGCCATGGCTCACGGGCCCAGCCGCCCCGCGGCATGTGGGATCTTCCCAGACCGGGACACGAACCCACGTCCCCTGCATCAGCAGGCGGACTCTCAACCACTGTGCCACCAGGGAAGCCCTGGCTTAATTTTAGATCCTGCCTTGCCTTTCTATCCTATTTCTTATTTATGTATGTGAGAATGGTAAGTTTCCTGAAATCTTTTTTGAAAGAGTGTAGCATATAGTAGAAAATAAAATAAAAGATAGCTTTCATTGCCAGAAAGGAGATGGCATACTTGTTTGTGAGGCCGTTGAATTCTTTTTGAAAAAATAAATTTAATTATTTATTTATTCTTGGTTGCGTTGGCTCTTCATTGCTTCTCACTGGCTCTCTCTAGTTGTGGAGAGCAGGGGCTACTCTTCATTGTGGTACGTGGGCTTCTCGTTGCAGTGGCTTCTCTTGTTGCGGAGCACAGGCTCTAGGTGCGCGGGCTCAGTAGTTGTGGCTCGCGGGCTTAGCTGCTCCGCGGCATGTGGGATCTTCCCAGACCAGAGCTGGAAGTTGTGTCCCCTGCATTGGCAGGTGGATTCTTAACCACTAGCCACCAGGGAAGTGCCGAGGCCGTTGAATTCTAATAGGAGCAGTCCCAGCGGTGGGACTAAGTGAGTCTTCAGGTGGGGGAGGGGGCATGTGATGGACAAATCCCTCCATGATAGTTTTAGAGCACAGGCAACAATATTTTTCCTAAGGTTGTTGCTTGATTTGAGCTAAGAACTCTTTAAGTAGAAGTGATTCTGGAAAGAGCTGCCACGTGTGGCAAGCAAGTTTTACTGCATGTGCTAATTCCTTCTGACAAGGGGTGCGGCCTGGAGCACAGTGCTGAGAAGAGATTCCATAGCTGATTCTGGTGGAAGAGTTGTGATGGAGGAGTGAAATCTGTCAATGGGCAGCACATGATGGGAAAGCAGTGTTCAGGACGCCTTGTACCTGCCATTCTTACATACAGCTCATATGATCTACATATGAGGGTGCTGTGGAAGGGAATGGGGAGGTGTGTGGGAGACCTGGGGTCAGGCGAGGGAAGCCAGGGATTACAGTCTGGTCTTCAGCATGAAGGAATGGGCCCTCTCTACTCTTACAAGTCTCCTTTCTCACATTTGTTGGGCACGGAGTCTCTCAGATTTGGGGGTAAGCTGCCACCAATAGCCCTGGTCCCTGGGCAGGGTGGGTCTCTGGCAGTGGCACGTGTGGCAATACTTACCATCTTCCCCCCTGTTGCCCGCATGTGATGCTGCTCGGCCAGCCAGTGCTTGTCCTGGGGGTCAGCCGCATACTGTGAGGGATGAAGTCACGGGGGAAGATGTTAGCCTGGTGTGATGGGCTTTTCTCATTTGGTCCAGAGCATACTCTTGGCCCTTGAGCAGTTCTTAGCAACAAGACCTCGTCCTAGCCTGGTGGATGTAGAGGGTTCACCAACCTCTTCAGAGCAAGCAGGGCTGAGCCCAGGAGGAGGCCAGGGTAGGGGACCAAATTCCCCGAGGTTTAGTACACTTCTCATTCCTGCCCCTTTCTTTTTTTTCAAAATTTCAACTTTTTTTTTTTGACTGCGCCACGCAGCATGGAGGATTTTAGTTCCCTGACTGGGGATTGAACCCGCACCCTCTGATTGGAAGTGCGGAGTCTTAACCACTAGACCGCCATGGAAATCTGAAAAAATTTTTAAATTTTAAAATTTTGGCCATGCCACGCGGCTTGCGGGATCTCAGTTCCCCGACCAGGGATTGAACCCAGGCCATTGCAGTGAAAGTGCTGAGTCCTAACCACCAGACCAGCAAGGAACTCCCCCCTTTCCTTTCTCAAAACACAGCACTTCTGGCAACTGGTCAGACCGTGACTATTATTTTAGAGCTGTACTCCTCTTTGAAGAAATGATCTGAGGTGGCTTACAACAACTATTATGGTGATCAAATTTTCTAAAACAAAAATCAGGACACTTCATGCCTGGAGGAGGTAGAATAGCATCATGGTTAAGAACTTAGCTGTGGGGTTCAGAGCTCAGCCCACAGGGAATGCGTGTTGTAGGGAAGGTTGCAGGTGAGCATGTGAAGGTGGCCAATGTGGCCTGGTGGGCTTTTAGGGGGCGGCAGTTTAAAAAAAAAAAAGAAAGAAAGAAAAAGAAAGAAAAGAATTTGGTTTAGAAATTCTGGTTTCTGCTAATTATCAGGTGGTGTAAATGTAGGTGATGATTTCCTTGAGACAGTTTCTTTTTTTTTAAGTTTTTAAAAAATTAGTTAATTAATTAATTAATTAATTTTTGTCTGTGTTGTGTCTTTGTTGCTGCACGCGGGCTTTCTCTAGTTGTGGCGAGCGGGGGCTTACTCTTCGTTGCGATGCGTGGGCTTCTCATTGCCGTGGCTTCTCATTGTGGAGCACAGGCTCTAGGCGTGTGGGCTTCAGTAGTTGTGGCACGTGGGCTCAGTAGTTGTGGCGCATGGGCTTAGTTGCTCCGGGGCATGAGGGATCTTCCCAGGCCAGGGCTCAAACCCGTGTCTCCCCCATTGGCAGATGGATTCTTAATCATTGCGCCACCAGGGAAGTCCCAAGACTCAGTTTCTTCATTTGTAAAACAGAGAGTATTAACGCTTATCTTATAGGGTTGTTGTTAAGAATAAAGGAGATAGTGCATAAAAGGTGGTAAATATAGTACGTGACACATAAGTGCCCAATAAAGGTAGGTTTTATAAAACAGGCAGATCATTTGAAATGGAGACCAAGCTGGGAAATCTGTATGGTTACACAGATTTAATTATTTAAATCTGTAGTTTAATTAGTTCACTTCCCAAGTAATATAAATATTAATCAAAAATTTGAAAGTGTGTACTTCCTGACCCAGCAATCCCATTTCCAGGGATTTATCCTTCACAGTCATCCACACATGCACGCAGGGATGTCTGGTGCAGCACTGTTTACAACAGCAAAACTGTCAGAAAACACTTCAACATCTATAAGTAAGGGAGCAATGAAATGAATGATAGAAAATCTATTCTTTGAATTCTAGACAGCTGTTAGAAGTAAAATGAGGGAGACTTAATAATGTGGACAGATCGCTAAGATATTATTCCCTAGATCTGTAGTGGCCAGCACACTTTTTCTGTAAATATTGGGTTGGCCAGGGACTTCCCTGGTGGTCCAGCAGTTAAGAATCTGCCTTCTAATGCAGGGGTCGTGGGTTCGATCCCTGGTCAGGGAACTAAGATCCCATATGCTGTGGGGCAACTAAGCCCACGTGCCACAACTACAGAGGCCATGCACTCTGGACCCCGCATGCCACAACTAGAGAGAAGCCCGCGTGCCGCAACTAAGACCCAACTCAGCCAAAAATAAATAAATAAATAAATATTAAAAAAAAAAAAATTGGGTTGGCCAAAAAGTTCATTTAGGTTTTTCTGTAAGATGTTACAGAAAAACCCAAACGAATTTTTTGGCCAACCCAATATTTTAGGCTTTGGTGGCCACATACATCTTTGTCACATAATCTTCATTTTCCTTTTTCTTTTTTTTTTTTAATCACCCTTTAAAAATGTCACCACTCAGCATTGGACAAAAACAGGCTACAGGTTGGATTTGGCCCACAGACTATAGCTTGCCCTGCGTTAGAATGTAAGCTCTATGAGGGCAAGGCGTTGTCTGTGTCTGTTTGGTCCACTACTGTATCTCTGGCAGTTTGAGAATGCTCAGCACTCAATATTTTTTCAGTGAATGAATGAACTTTGGGGGTGAAAAGAAAAATCAGAATATATATAGTATGAGCCCAATAACACAAACAAAATATCACTAAAGGACAAGGACACACACACACTCACACACATATAGACAGGAGACTGAAGGATGCTACCATGTTACTGGGGGTGACCCCTAGGGGAGGAGAGTCAGATTCAAGGGTTAAGAGGAGCTTTGTGTTTTGCTTCCTATTAGCTTCAGTGTATTGTTTGAATCTTTTTACAACAAGAATGGGTTTACATATTATTTCTATTAACAAAAGTTAAAAAGGAAAAGAAAATTTGAATAACGTCTTTAGAAGGACAGAAAAATGGGCAAAGATATATAGACAGTTTACAAAAGAAGCACAAATAGACTGTAAATGGATGAAAAGATGATTATCATTAATAAAGAATTAAAAGTAAAACAACAAAAATATTTTCCCTCCACTTATTAGCCTGGAAAGATTACAATGAGAGATAGCATCCACTGGCAATGACAGTGTGGGTTGGGAGTTTATTAAAAATGATGGGTCTAAGAATTGGGAATGTATGCTGGTAATGATGCCCATTTATTGAGCCCTTGCTAGGCCAGGCACTGTCTGGGAGCTTTACTGTGCTTTCTCTCTCTCTCTCTTTTTTTTTTTTTTTACAGAGGAAGTCAGTTGTGTTTTTCTTGAAGTACAGTTGATTTACAGTATTGTATTAGTTTCGAGTGTACAACATGATTCAATATTTTTATACCTTATACTCTAGCTTACCAAAAATGGCTACATTTTACTGCATTCGCTCTTAATTCTACCAACCCTAAACGGCTGGTTTGCATCATTCTGATTTTATAGATGACAAAACGGTCTCAGAAATGTGGAGCCACTTGCCCAAGGTCACACAGCTAGTAAGTAATGGAACCAGGACTGAAATGATACTCTTAACCATTGTGCAACCGGAATTGGAAGTAGGTCCAAGAGCATATCCATTTGGCAGATGATGCAAGCAAGGGTCTTGGAAGATGCAGATCTTACAGAACAGTCAGGCGGAGGAAAGGGTAGAGGAGGAAGGCCATCAAAGGGAACAGCAGGAGTGAAGACACTAAGAGAGGAAAATGAAGTAGCAGCAAGCACAGCCAACTGTCCAGGTGTTGGGAATCCCACAACGTAAGACTGAAAAAATAGAGGAAGTAGGTATGTCCTCTGAAGAACGTGAACTTGCACAGAATGTAGTAGACAGAGCCCATGATTCTGGGACCCCAAGGAGCTGCGTAGTTCTGACAAGGGGCACTAAGCCTTGCACACAGGCGCAAAAAAAAACATAACTTGAAAACATGCGCATTACTTTTTTTCTAATATATTTGGATGCTTTTGTGACTGATAAAATACAAATTCATTTAAGAGGGTGAATTCATACCCCCCCACCCCCAAGATTTTCTTGAACAGTGGACACCAAAGCATAGCTCAGGAGAGGAGTCCTGTCTTTGAAAAAGGTTAGAACTGCTACCTTGCTCCAATTTCTTTATCTTATAGACAGCTGAATACAGCAGTGGTTAAGATCTCAAGCTTTGCAGAAGACAGAATCCTAACTCGCCACTTACTAGCTGAGCAATTTTGGGCAAGTCACTTAGCCTTCCTCAATCTTTCTTTTTGTTTTATTTTAATTTGTAAAATAAGGATAACAATACCTATCTTAAAGGACAGTTCCAAGAGATAATGTAAGTGTAGCACCTAAAACCGTGTTTGGTACACAATAAACATACGAGGAAAGTCACTATTACCACTGAGGCACAGAGGTGCTGAGTAAATTACCAAAGGTAAAGGTTAAGGGCAGAGGGGCACAAGAACCCAGATGTCCTGACTCCCTGATCAGTGTTTACTCCCAGTGCCACCTACTCCACGGCACTGGTCTGCCTGACTCCCAGCACTCACCTACCTTAAAGAGATGTGGGTGCTTGATGTAGATTCTCCCTCTGGTGCCCCCCATCCCGAGGGCCCTGCAAAGTAACAGAGGAGTGGTAAGGATCCCAGCAGTTGTGGTCCTAGTGGTGGGCCCCCGAGCTCCCCTCTCCCTCAGCACCAAAACTCTTTAGACTTACTTGTTGGCTCGAGATCCCAACACAAAGGTGGTAGATTCATTCAGCCGAGCTGGGTCCCACTGTGCAAAAAAGAGAGAGGCTGGTGAGGCTGAGGTTTATCTGGTGGACGGGACAGAAACTCTCCTCCCTGGCCCTCCCCTACCACCACCCTTGTCCACTGTTCATCAAACAGCTGCTTCAAGAAACCAAGTACTTTTAATATGCTGGGTCCTCCGCTCCATACGGGGGGGCGGGGGTGGCGTGGAGGGGTGGAGGGTGAAGGAACGCATTGGAGATAGTCTCTGTTCTCCAGGGGCCACAGACGTAGGTACAGATGATGATACCATCATGAGCTGGGCAGTGACACAGATGAGTGCAAGGCATGATGGGAGCCAAAGCGGGGGTAACAGGACGGCTTCCTTGAAGGGGTAATTCCCAAGTTGGTTCTGACAGGGAGAGCACAAGCTGGACAGAGTAGAGGGGAGGGAGGAGGGGCAGCGTGAACAAAGGCAGGTGAGAGCTGGGTTGGCTTGTTGGAGAAACCACAGCACTTGTCTTGCTAAAAGGCAGAGAGCAAATCAGGGAGCGGCAATTGATGAGGCTGGAGAGGAAAGCGGAGAGGGGCTGGGGACCCTTGTACACTATGTGGACGGCTTTTCATTCTGCTCATTCTGTCGGTGATGGGGAGTCACTGAAGGCCTCTAGACAGGGAGAGCCGGATCTGTGCTCAAGATAGCTCGCTCTTCTGCAACGTGGTTAACGGGCGTGAAGTGGCGAGGCTACAGGCTGGGCGGGCAGTTTAGAGGCAGTTGTAATTAGAGCAGTTCTGAAAGATGAAGGCTGGAGCTAGGATGGCAACAGGATGAAAAAGAGGGAACAGGAAGTGTGAGAAACGTATTTAGGAGGTAGAATCATCTGGGACTTGACTGGATGTCTGGAGGAAGAGGAAACGAAGAGGCAAAGATGACTCAAGTAGAAAAGGTCGAAGCAGGTCTGGGGGAAAGGTTGATTTCAATTTTGGATATGCTGAGTTTGAAATTCTATGGAGATTCCAGGCCGAGAGCTCTAGCAGACAGTAGGATATACAAGCTTCAAACTAGAGAGAGAGAGGTGTGGGACAAAGAGGTAAGGCAACTTCAGCACATACTGGTCCCCGAAACCATACGAGTGGATGCTTTAGATCACCCAGAGAGAAACTTTAGGTGGACAAGTGGGCAATGGAGAGAATTCTGGGGAATGCCCACTTGCATGGGTCACTGCTGAGGAAGGACTTACCAGAGAGAGAGAAGGGGTGTCTGGAGTGGAAAAGAAAGGTCTAGGAGACTCTAAGGGAGCAGAGTTGAAGAAGCAAGGTGTGGTCACTGGTGGAAGCAGAGGGCCAGTACAATAAGGGGTGGGCCGTTTCTACTGGACACAGCTGCAACCCGGACAGTGGAGCTTTCACCTACCTTACTGGGCTTCCATGTATGATTTTAGTAGAAGAAAGGATTCTACTCTTTAAAAAGCTTGCAAACAACTGTTCTGGAGCCAACAGAGTTAAGAGCACAGACTGGTGTCCATGGACCTTGGCTGGGTTTGACACTTGGCTCTGCCACTTACGCAGTACGTGACTTTGGGCAACTCTGTGGTCCTTAGTGTCTTCAGGTGTATCAAGTGTATAAGATAACCAGATAAAATAATATAATTTCTGCCTAGGAGGTAGGAAAGAGAGCTCCTGAACCATAGAAGGGTAACAGAATCTATCTCATAAGGTTGTTATAAAGATTAAATGAGGGAATCCATACAAAAGATTTAGGGCAGTGCCTATGACATGTTAAGTACTGTATAAATATTAGTGACAACTAGCTTTTACAGGGAGAAGGCTTCAGCAAAGACCAAGCCCTCTCTCTGTTTTGCCCCTAATTTCAGTCCTTACTTGGGATGCTTCTGGAAGGCCAGAATTGGGAGGTGGGGTGGGAGGTGAAAATGGCTCTGGAATGGCATGCACATGTCCTTCACCACCCCCAGCCCCTTTCCCTCAAGGTGGAGCCCAGAGCCTGGACTGGGTCTCCTTGGGATAGCAGTCACTGCCATGCTCACATAATCATACCTTAGGGCCTTCCCGACGAATTGGTTCACAGGATTTTGGTTTCCATCTGATTGGAGGGAATGAAGAAAGGTGAATTCTCCAAGATCAGGCCTAGGACTGGAAGATGGTTTGCTGCTGCTGGTGGGAGCTCTGCATACACTCTCACTCTAGCCCTGGGTGGACTGCTTCCTGGTGCTCATTAGAGGAGGTGCAAAGGGAAAAAAGTACAGGGACTAGGAGCCATTCGAGGACTCACTCTGCTATCACCTAGCCGTGGGGGCAAGTCAAGGAACCTCTCTGGGCTGTAGTTTTCTCATCTGTCAGGAGGAGATAACAGCAGCAACTCCCTATCTCGTGTTAGTGAGGAATGAACTTGCTCCGGGCAGGGGACAAATCTAAGGTATGAGGATTACGCTAGCCCGTCTCCTAAGTCGGTGCTTTCAAACTATCTCCATCTCTCTTAGCCAGACCAGTGTGGCTTCCCTGCCTCCCCACCACGCCGTGTGGGCTTGCGGGATCTCAGTTCCCCGACTAGGGACTGAACCCAGGTCATGGCAGTGAAAGCCCAGAATCCTAACCACTAGGCCACCAGGGAATTCCCAGACCAGTGTGGCTTTATCTGTTTTGCATATTAGGCTCCCACGTAAAGCTCTGTTTGAAAAAAAGATTCTGTTGCTTCAAAAGTCTTTGAAAATGACCATCCTGGAGGCAATGTAGTACAGTTTTGCCCTTTATTAGCTGTCTGACTTTGGGCAAGTAATTCTGTTTCCTTATCTGCAAAATTAATTATACCTTCCTTAGGGCGTGGCTGTAAGGATTAAAAGATCAAGTATATATAAGGTATTTAGACCAGTTATGGCATATTACAAGCATTCAATACACACTACCAATAAAAAACCTCTGGTGTTTAATGAAGCTGTGCTGAACTGTTCTGGGGTAAAAACAGGATACGGCATCCTCCTCACTGCCTTCTTTCCCCACCCCTCAGACTAGAGAGCGCTCCTCCACGGGGACCTGGCACAAATGGATCTGATTTTGCCAGGCAGAGAACTCTGGCCTCTTTTCCTCCCAGCCCACTCCCTCCCAGCTCCTCCCTTTGGCTCTGTCGTCCCCTACTCACGCCATGCCTGCGGCTGCGCGGTCATTTGACAGGACGTGTCCTGGAGGTCGTCCCTTCCTCTGCCATAAAGAACAGGTGTCAGTGGCCTGACCCTGTGGAAGCCCCCGCCCCACTGGCAGGTCCAGGGCCACCTGAAGGAGATGGTTTCCCAAGGAGACCAAATGACGCCTGAGGGTGAACAGGGAGGGTGACTGTTCCCAGGGCGCCTGCCTCTCATGCTAGAAAGGCCCAAAGGTGTGCTGAGGAAGCCCACTCCCTGCTGGAGCTGCAGGCCCTTTCCCCAGCCAGAAAACCAGGAGACGGTTTACCTTTTTGGGAACGGGGCTTCCTCTGTGGGCACACTCCTCTTCTGCCTGCCGGCCACGCTGCAGGAGAAGGGAAAGGAGTCAGTGGGAGGCCAGTGGCCGGGAACTGCGGGTCCCCTGGGGCTGCAGAAGACAGAGCCCCTGGACCACACCCTCCAGCCCCTCCCTGAGCCGGGACTCCAGCATGATGCTATTTAGACCTGGTCCCACAAATGGGTGGTCCGTGGAGCCTCCCCTAGGCCACAGAGTTCACCTGTCTCCCATTCTGACCGGTCTCCCCCTCCAAGACCTGAGGACACAGTGACTCTAACCTTTATCCCTGGAAGTTCATGGGTCAATCTGGGTATTGCTCTTTCTCCATCTGAAAACAGTAGTTTAGCCTGAAGAGACAAGACCAAGTGTTAACAGTCACTATTTTGGTGGGTAAGCCTCTCTGCCCCCATTTTTATAGACACAACTTCAAACTGGGTTAAAACTCTTTCATGGTCAGTACAAAGGGACACTAAGATATGCATACAAATAGATACCTTTTTTAAAAAACTTGAATAATTCATGACCATTGTTGAAAAATTAGAAAAATGTAAATAAGCAAAATTAAAAAAAAATCAAATCTGAAACCTCAGTACCCACAGAATACTATTAACATTTCAATGTAAATTCTTCCTCACTTTTTTCCATGTAAACATATGCTATATATTTTTTCTAACTAAACGCACTGATATTAAACAAATTCCTCAGTAAGCTGCCGTTTTTCGCTTAATAAATATTGAGTGCCTAGTACGTAAGTGCTGGAGACACAGCAGTAAATAGCACAAGCAAGGGCCTTGCTCTGTGGAGCTCATATTCTGTGGGTGATCTGGATGATAAGCAAATAAACAAACATATAAACAAGGTGATTTCGAATCATGAAGTTTTCTCTGAGAAGGAAAAACCCTAGCTAGGCAGATGTGATGGAGAATCACCAGAGGGGAGGGCTACTTTGAGTAGGTGGTCAGGGAAGGCCTTGCTGAGAAGGGAGCCTCTGAGCTGAGATGTGAAGGAGGAGCCATGTACAGAAAAGGCTGAGCAGAAGCGTGTTTCCGCCGCAGGAAGAGTGCAAAAGCCCTAAAGTGGGAACAGACATGGCTCATTTGAAGAGGAGGATGGCCTCTAAGTAATGGGAGAAGGAGAGAGTGGTGAGCGAGGGGTGTGGGGAGGCTGGCAGGGCCTTGCAGGCCTGTGCAGAGTCAGGATCACGTGACCTCTCGGAGCAGCATTTGACAGCCCTGAGAGCTCTCTCCTTCCGGAAACAGTCTTCTACTGGCTCCTGTGGCCACACGCCCTGGTTTTCCTCCTACTTCTCTGGCCACCTTTTTTTGTTTTTTAATTATAAATTAATTTATGTTATTTATTTTCATTTTTGGCTGTGTTGGGTCTCCGTTGCTTCATGCAGGCTTTCTCTAGTTGCGGTGAGCGGGGAGCTACTCTTCCTTGCGGTGTGCGGGCTTCTCATTGCAGTGGCTTCTCTTGTTGCCAAGCACGGGCTCTAGGCATATGGGCTTCAGTAGTTGTGGCACGCAAGCTCAGTAGTTGCGGTGCACGGGCTTAGTTGCTCTGTGGCATGTGGGATCTTCCCGGACCAGGGATCGAACCCATGTCCCTTGCATTGGCAGGCGGATTCTTAACCACTGCGCCACCAGGGAAGGGAAGGGAAGCCCTCTGGCCACTCCTTCTTAGCCTTCTTTGCTGGCTCCTCCTCTTCAATCTGGTTCTTTTCATTAGATATTCTGTCTGCTCTCATTTATGCTCATGGCTTCAGTTAACATCTATCAACTTATGTCTCCCTAATTTTCTATCTTCAGTGGTAGCCTCTCCTTTGAGTTCCAGATTTATGTAACAGTCTGCCCCATGTCTATGTGTAGATGTCTCAAATTTGCGAAGTCGAAAACTGAACTCATGATCTTCTCCTCCAAGCTTTGTCCCTTTTCAGTGAAGAGTGCACAAATCTCAGTGTGTAATTTTGCACACATCTGTGTGGTAATTTAATTCAGACCTGTATTGCCTAACTAGGCTGTAGGTTCTATGAGAGCAGGAACCCTGCCTGTTCATTTGCCATGTTCATTCATTCAATCATTCAATAAACAATGTACACATATGAAGAGTCATATTCTAGGTCTGGGAATACAGTGGTGAATGAGATCAGGCCTCAACTGCTGTAAAGCTCAAGATTTTAGCAGAGGTTGAGGATGGGAGGGAGGTAGAAAATAAACATGTGTACTATTAATAATTTCAGATTGAAATAAATGGCAGAATAAACAAGTAAGGTGATAGAGATTAAATGGAGGTGGGAAGGGAGTAAGATGGCAGCGGGGTGGGGGGCACTACTTTAGATGGTGTGGCCAAGGAAGGCCTCTCTGATGAGGTGATATTTAAGCTAAATCTAAAGAAAAGAAGGAACCAGCTTCGTAAAGAGTTAAGGGTATGCCAGGCAGTGAGAACAGCATGCCTCGCCATGAGAACAGCAAGTGCAAAGGCCCCGAGCTAAGTGTGCTGGAGAAGCAGAAAGGATTCCTATACAGCTAGAATGTAGTCAGTGAGGGGGAGGTGGGATGAGATAAGTTAAAGAAGTAGGCAGGAGAGGTCTAGGTAGGGCTCTGTGGGTCATGGTAAGGCATTAGGGTTTATTCTGCCAGCAATGGGAAATCACTGGAGGGTTTTAAAGAGGAGAGTGACACAATCTGATTCATCTTTAAAAAGATGGGTCTGGCTGCTGTGAGGATGGAGTGGAGGAAGGCAAGAGGGAAAGTAGCTCAGGGCTGAGATATACATTTGGAAATCATCGCCAGTTAAATTGGCTTCAAAGCCACAGGACTAGATGAAATCACCTGGAACAAGAGGCAGCCACAGAAGAGATGGGATTTGTGAACAAAGCAAAACAAAGAGCGCTGTTCAAGCGCTACAAGAGTTAAGTCGTAACCCACTGCAAGTAGACAGTGCACCCTGAGAGAAATTCAGGATGAAAAACAGGATGAGGCACTCTGTGCTTTGGATAAATAGGCCCTTAGACAGTTAGATGCATATCTCAGGGAGAATCTCAATGACCCCAGATTCTTGCATCTTCCCATACATAGAAAAGCAGCAAAATCATTAACTTATGATGTCTGTTCTTTGTCATCAGCAGTAATCCTTCACCAAGACGTATGCTTGACTGCAGCCCCCCCCCCCAAATCATATATAAACTACCTCTTCGGAGCAGTTCCCTCAGAGCCACTGAGAGGCTGTCTCTAGGTACAGTCCTCAGTTAAGTCCCTGAATAAAACTTAACTTGCAACTCTTATGTTGTGTGTTTGCCGTGTTTTTCTTTAAGTCGACAGGTCTGAGGACTGAACTTGGGAATGCGTCGAGTTAGTAGCAGAGAAGAGCTGGCTGAGGAAAGTGAGGAGGAGTGACCGATGAGGCTGGAGCAAAGTCAAGGCACTGGAGCCAAGAGAGGAGTGCTCCAAGAGACATGAAATGATCCACTGTGACGAATGCCACCAAGAAGTTGAGTAAGCTGAGCAACATGGAGGTTACTGGTGACCCTGATATAAGAGGGGTTTCCGTGAATTGGTGGGGACTGAAGCCAAAACAAAGTGAGTGAAAGAATGAATGGAATAAACAAAAGAAAAACAAAAGAAAAAAAATCAAAGGAAAAGAACCAAACCAAACTCCCCCAAAACAGGGAATTCCCCGGCGGTCCAGTGGTTAGGACCCCATGCTCTCACTGCCAAGGGCCCTGGTTCAATCAGCTGTGCCGCGCGGCTTAGGCGGGGGGGGGGGATGACAAAAAAAAAACAACTGAAAGAACTAATGGAATGAATGGGAGGTGACAGAGTAGAGTCAGGGATAGCAACCTTTTCTAAAGTCTGGCTACAAAAGGGAACAGAGAAATAGTGTGGCCTCTGAAGGGGACTGTGGGTTCAAGCGTGGTCTGTTTCGTTCTCCATTGTAGTCCCAGTGTCCCAGTGAATGAACACACATGTGTATAAACATACGTAGGGGAAAAAATGGTAAACACATCAAAATGTTAATAGAAGTTATTGTTGGCAGTAAGATTATGAGAAATTTTAATTTTCTTCTTTGTAATTTATATTTTCTAATTTTAATATAACACCAGCAGCAAGTAACATTTATTGAGTCTTTGTTACTGATCTAAATGCTTTAAGAGTATTGCCACATTTAATTCTCACAACAATCCTATGAGGTAGAGCCTCTATCTCCACTTTGCAGATGAGAAATCTGACGTTTAGTGAGGTGAGGCAACTTGCCTAAGGTCACACAGCCAGTCAGTGCTGAAGCCAGGACTCAAATCTGCGCAGTCAGAATCAAGAGAAAACTTGCATCCTTAGCTACTATGCCACATTTTGCTTAGTGAATGTGTACTACTTGCATAAATAAAACAAAGAAATAACAACAACTACCTTGCAAAACAAAATCAATCAAAAACCCCAAGGCCACGTGCCATAGATAAGATCAGCCATTTCTCCCTAAGAAACAGCTGTAAAGAGGTAGTGAAGGAGATTAGGAAATACCACTGAGATGGGCAAGATGGGGTTTCAAAAGTGAAAACAAGCCAATCAAGTCTTAATCCCACTAAAACCAAGAAATAGTCTAGTCTGATTCCATCAGGTCCAGTCTGAAGAATATTTTACTGTAACAAGAAGTTCTGCATGCAGTTTAGACACAGAACTTCGACGTATCCTGGCCCCGTGAAAGTGAGGCTCTGTTGTGAGGCAGCAATATGTACCACACAGTGAATGTCACTGCCACGTATTTAGTATCTAGTATGCTTTGTACGTAGCCATTCGGTGTTGGTGGTTTATGTGTATCATCGCATTTAATCCTCACAGCAAAACAGTGGTCTTAGTCCAAAATCTAGAAATGAGGAAACTGAGGGTCAGAAAGGTTAAAAGACTTCTTCAAAATTTCTTTCTTTTTTTTTTTGGCCATGCCTCGTGGCTTTTGGGACCTCAGTTCCCCGACCAGGGACTGAACCCAGGCCCTTGGCAGTGAAAGCGTGGAGTCCTAACCACTGGACTGTCAGGGAATTCCCCCAAATTTCTCGATTCGTCTGGTTTTAAGTTAGACTTTGGGCTTTCTACCTTCCTGTGCTCTGATTCCATGTGTTCTGACCACACAGTTACATCAGTACTGGAAGCGGGGAACTCTGGAAGGTGGATGTGGGGACTCAGAAGCCTGGAAAGGTATGAACATTCAGCGAGTGGAGGTTATGCCCAATTCACTTTAACTCCATCTTCACCTTTCACTGGGACTCCTGAACGGTCTCATAAATTTCCCTTTCAATCTCCATGGCAGATTCCCAAGCTAATCTCCTCATGGCAGCCAGAGTGATCTTGAATATATAAATTTCATTAGGTAGCTCTTCTGCTTAAAATTCCACACCTATAACTTGGTTTTCAGTGCTGTGCCATCCTCTCCAATCTCTGAAAACCAACAACACTGGCTTCTTTCTTTCTCCACTCTGCCCTGCCCCTGGGCTCGGCACCCTCTAGTGTACTCTCTCATCACCTCCTATGCTTATAGCATTTATAACAGTTTCTGATTATGGACCTATTGTACGATTACTGGAGTAATGTCAAGGGCTCTGGGGCAATGACTGTGTTCATATTGCACAGCCCTGCTGGGGCCTGGCAAATAGTAGGCCCTCAACACATATTAGGTGAAGAGATAAATTCAAGAAAGCATTTCAGGATGCAAATGAGAGTGAAGGTTTTATCAATTTAATATTGATTCAGCTCAAACTTATGAGTGTTAGCAAACTGCCATGTTTTATTATCAGCACATGTCACAACTGATGATAACATATTACAGTCCCAGAGTGAGTTAATGAAATGGCCTCTTATGAATTTGATTAGCTTAAATTTAATAGTCTATGAGAACCAGATCAGCTTTCACTGCCCTCACAGGATGGAGCTCTGCTTTTTCAAAGCTGAGGTCTAGGCCCTGGTCTTGCTCATTTCTGAGGCTGTGCCTGAGTAGCTAGTCAGCCAACCTCCCGGAAGATGTTACTCTCTCATCTCACGATAATTACCCTCATGGGACTGGACTCAAGCCTGCCCTTGTGGCTATGGTTATGAAGAAATTTCCATCTCTGACAGCTAATGGTTCCACAGTCAAGCACAGAATCTGGGGGATGCTGACAATTCCTATTAATAACAGCAGCTGACACATGCAAACTGGTTCACTACTATCTTGAGAACACAGCCATTTCTAGACCTGATGTCATGACTCCTGACCACCTTGAGAGGCAGGGAGGCAGAAAGGGTGACAGTTCTCATGATACCAAAAGGGGCTGCGATTACTTGAAGGATCAAACACCAAGCACTTGCAGAGGCGAGCCAGACCTTAGCTATTCTATCTCTCGCTTGTTCCAAGCCACAGTTTCTTCATCTGTAAACTAGGGATGGAAACATGCCTTCTGTACAGGTTTCTTCTGAGATGTAAATGAACTAACGCAGGTGAAAGCATCTACCACAGTAGCTGGCATCTAGTAGCTACCTCCCTTCCCTTCGGTCAGCAAAGCTCTAAGCCCTATCTAGATGTAAGTAGCTCCAAATACCACTGATGATGGGACCACATTTCTTTGCTGAGCCCTGAGGGCTAAACCCTGTGCCTTCATCTCTTTTCCTCTTTGATCTCACCTGCTCCAGGCAGCTCCGACAGGCCTCCTGGATCAGCTGCTCTGCATCCACTTCTTCCCCGACATTGTCTCGGACGTTCAGTGCGGCCTTCTGGAAGAACTAGGAAGAGGTACAATAGAAGACAAGGTCAGAAGTCCTGCCAATCTGCATCAATTTGAAGGGAACGGAATATAAAACAGAAGCTTTCCTCCTACCCTCAGAAAGAAAGGAAAGGTGATTATGAACGTGGCGTTGAGATCAGCCAGACTTAGATTCATATCCCAGGCTCTGCTTCCCCACTCCATACGCTCTTAAGGAGGAGAACCATCATGGAGGTGCTGTAAAACTCCTCTGGCAAAGCAATAAAGCTATTCTTTTTTTTTTTTTTTGGCTGTGCCACATGGCTTGCGGGATCTTAGTTCCCTGATCAGGGACTAAACCTATGCCTTGGGCAGTGAAAGTGCAGAGTTCTAACCACTGGACCGCCAGGGAATTCCCTAGGAGAATATATTTTTGACACGAAAAGGTATTCATGATATTTTGTCAAGTGAAGGAAGCAAGTTATAAAATAGTCTGGGATAGTGTGAGCCTATTTATGTAAAACAGCAAAAAAGCAAACTGTAGAACTGTAAGAATATATAAAGTAAAAGAACTGTAAGAATATATTAGAGTAAAAGCGGTGATATGATTTTTTTTCTTTTTTTGCTTATCTATCTTCTCAATTTCTATAATGTACATGTCTTACTTCCACAGAAGAAAAAACAACCACACCACTGCCTGAGATGAACAGGTCAGGGAGGCCAGAAAAGACTCAGAGAGTGGAAAAGCCTAATTGAATTCTGACTTCGCCCAGTCTGAAAGAAACATCTGTAGACTGGGAGGGGTGAGACTTGGCCAGGGCCCCAGGATGTCAGCAGTCCCAGCTGGCTGGGGAAAGGAAAGGCAGAAGGCTCCTCCATTGGGTAAGAGGGACAGCTTGAGCCTGAAAACACCAAGGGACAAGGTGACATGAGGTCCCAAACCAAGACACCTGGAGCACGTTTGTAACAACAGTCCATGTCTCCAGAAGAAAGTGTTGGTTCTCTCTGGTGAACAGAAAAATTCTGGAATCTATAATGCATGCTCCTCCTGTGGGAGACAACTATGGGGAAGTACTATCATTTTATGGTCAGAATTTTATATATATGCCTTTGTTGTTAACATCAAACCAAGGAGAAGAGTGTGAAAGCACTGGATTAGAGACCTCAAGAGTTTAGGAGGAAAATTCTACAGGCAAAATTAAATGAAATGATCAGATGAGTTTGACTTCAAAACAAAAAACTGGAGATTAATACTGGTGGTTCAATACCGACTACTGACTATGTGCAAGCTAGTTAAAATAATCTGGATACTTTAGAACCAGCCTGTGAGGTGGGCAGGGCAACAAATATGTAGGGGTGAGTGTAAGCTACCTCCAGACATGAGAATGAAATTCAGTCATGAACAAGGAATTCTCAAACACGACTGGTAGAAATGTAAAATGGCACAAACTTTCTGGAGAGAGGGACTTCCTTGGCGGTCCAGTGGTTATGACTCGTGCCTTCACTGCAGGGGGCACGGGTTTGATCCCTGGTTGGGGAACTAAGATTCCACTGTGTGGCGTGTGGCCAAAAAAAACAAAACCAAAAACAAACAAAAGCAACACAACAAGAACAACAACAAAATTTTCTTGAGGGAAAAATGTTTCCGATTTTACCCACCAATGCCATCTTTAGAAGTTTATCCCCCAGAAATACTCTCATAGGTTAACAAAGATATACATTCCAAGTGCTCAATGTAGCATTGTTTGTAATAGACAAAAACTATTAGTAATCTGAATGTTCTAGGGACTAGCTCATTAAATTGTGGTACATCCATACAATAGATTACTGTGCAGATATTATAAAAGAATCAGGGTGAGCTATTATGTACTGACCTAGAAACATGACCAAAATATATTGTTAAATGAAAAAACTGGATTGCAGAACAGTGTGTGTAAAATGATCCTACGTATTCTTTTTTTTTTTGGCTGCACTGTGCGGCTTGTAGGATCTTAGCTCCCCAACCAGGGACTGAACCTGGGCCACAACAGTGAAAGTGCCGAGTCCTAACCACTGGACCGCCAGGAAATTCCCTGATCCTATGTATTTTTTAAACATGAGTGAGTGTGCATGCACACACACGCACACACACAAATAAATATAGGAGACTATGTCATTGTTAACAGTTTGGTATTCTGGGAGGTGAGTTTTAGTGACTTTGGTTTTTACTTTTATTCAATCAATGAATACTAATACGTACCACCTAGTCCACAATTTTGCTATATTTGCTATCATGTATCCATTTACGCATTCTATTTATCCACCCATAAATCCATTTCCTAAGCTATATTATTAGAATATTCTTTTTAAAGGGGCATGCATTTAGTAATAACAGGAATAAATGAATAAAATTCACAATGTCTTGGATAAAATCAGCCATTCCTAGAAGCTATTTTTCTAAACATTTTTAAGAAAATGGGTAGCTGAGATTTGGAACATCATTAAACATAGTGATCAGATGAGGTCGATCAAGAGCCTGGATTTACCTGAAGCTGTGATGTAATCAAGTCATTTGTACCTTGTCTAAAAACAAGTGTGGGGCTTCCCTGGTGGCGCAGTGGTTGGGAGTCTGCCTGCCAGTGCAGAGGACACATGTTCGATCCCTGGTCCAGAAGGATCCCACATGCCGCGGAGTGGCTAGGCCTGTGAGCCACAACTGCTGGGCCCGTGTACCACAACTACTGGAACCCGTGCACCGCAACAGAAGAGGCCACCGCAGTGAGAAGACTGCACACCACACAGAGGAGTGGCCCCCCGCTCGCCGCAACTGGAGAAAGCCTGCACGCAGCAATGAAGACCCAACGCAGCAAAAATAAAATAAAATTAAAAAATAAAAACAAGTGTGGCAAGGACTTATCTTTGCAGACTATGTGAAGCCGCAAATTGTGTTTATCCAGCATTTGTTCAGGAGAGAAAGTTCCTGAATCATGGCATCCACTACCGGGACAAGCAACAAGGAAAGTGCTTTGGAGGTAGACAATCCTGGATTGAATGCTGGTCTAGCCTTTTCCTAGGGGCTTAACCTCTTTATTTTTGCACATGTAGAGGTGCAGAAGTATGAGAATACTTGGTGCATTCTGGGATGTGCAGAAGTCAGGGGCAGGAATAACTAGGTATATAGGGGAGTATGGCTGATCACAGGGGACCATATGTGCCATGTTAAGGAATTTGGATTTCACTCAGAAAAAAATGGAAAGTCGTGGAGGGATTTTAAATAGGGGAGTGACACCATTGGGTTTACATTTGAGAGATCACTGGCAGCTGTATGGAGGGTGGACTGAAAGAGGGAAAGAACAGAGGCAGTTAGGGATTACAGTGGGAGCCTGAATGAGAAGTAATGAAGGCCGGAACCAAGGCAGAGGCGAGGAATAAGGGTATGCTGGTCAGATTGTGGGGTGGAAGGTGCAGGACCCTGCTACTGGATATGGAAGATGGAGCAGAGGGCGGAGCCACTGGACTCTGGTTTCTAAGTGAAAGATGGTCCCATTCAAACCTGTCCAAAACTGAGCTCCTGATTTCCCCTGCTTGTCCCCATCTTCCTCATATCAAGTTAATGGCAATCCTATCTTTACAGTTGCCCCTGGCAAATGACTCCGGAGTTGTTTACTTCTTTTTCTTTTACCCGGCACATCTGAATCATTAGTAAATCCTGTTGCTACCTTGAAAACACATACGGAATCTGATTCTTTCCCAGCACCTTTACTGCTAACACCCAAGCCACTATCATCTCAAGCCTCCTAACTGGTCCTCCTGAAATCTATTCACTTTACAACTGTCAGAGCGACTTTTTAAAAGTGTTCAGATCATGAACTCGGCTCAAAACTCTCCAAAAGCCTCTATTTTACTTGTAATAAAACCCAAAGTCCTGTCGACTGGAAAATAAACACACAACCTGAAAGTTGAGAGTTATGTTTTATTCAGCGGACAAAACTGAGGACTTAAGCTTGGGACACAGCATCTCAGACAGCTCTGAGGGATTGCTCCAAAGAGGCAAGTGGGGGGAGCCAGGATATATAGGAGTTTTTGCAACAAAGACCACGGAGTCGGAACATCAAAAGATTACTTTTAAATAAAGAAAACCAGGGCTTCCCTGGTGGCGCAGTGGTTGAGAGTCCGCCTGCCGATGCAAGGGACACGGGTTCGTGCCCCGGTCTGGGAAGTTCCCACATGCCGCAGAGCGGCTGGGCCCGTGAGCCATGGCCGCTGAGCCTGCGCGTCCGGAGCCTGTGCTCCGCAGCGGGAGAGGCCACAACAGTGAGAGGCCCGCGTACCAAAAAAAAAATAAATAAAAAAAAAAATAAAGAAAACCAGACACCTCAAATTAAGGAATTTAGCACTTTTCTATGCATGGGAAGATGCAAGAGTCCAGGCTCAATGAAATTATTCCTTTGATGTGCACCTCAGCTATCTGGGACCAGTATCCTGTGCTTTCTCATCCTGAGTCTCCTCAAGGTGCATGGTCAGGGGTGGCTGCAGCAGTTGACCGCTAGATGGAGGGCATCCTGTTTCTATCCTGAGTTCCCTCATGGCTCAACATCAGGGTGGCTGTAATGTGATGGCTTGATGGCTGCAACATCCTTTATTTCCTGATGTGGCAAGCAATAAATTTCATTCACAGTCCCCACCACAGCTTTAAAGTTCTGCCTGAGCTGAGTCTGTTACCTGTCTGGTCACCTCTCCTTCTCCTCTCCTTCTGGCTCTGCTGGCTCCAGCCACTCTGTTGCTGTGAATGTGCCAAGCATGCTTCTGCCTCCGGTCCTTTGCCCTTGTTCCCTCTGCCTGGGTTGCTTTCCCTCCAGGTATCTGCACGACTTGTTCTTTCCTCACTTTATTTGGGTCTCTGCTCAAACGTCCTCTTATCAGAGGGCTCTCCTAGCCACAAGCTATGAAATAGCATCCCTGTTCCCTATAGGTCACTCTCTTCCCGTTCTCTCTGGCCTTCCCTGACAAAGTACACATTTATTTGAAGAAGGTAAGGACACTGTCCATTTTGTTCACTGCTACATCCCTAAGTGCCTAGCATAGTGCTTGCATTATGGTAGGTGCTCAGTAAATACTTTTTTTTTTTTTTTTTTTTTTTTGGTGGTACGCGGGCCTCTCACTGTTGTGGCCTCTCCCGTTGCAGAGCACAGGCTCCGGACGCCCAGGCTCAGCGGCCATGGCTCACGGGCCCAGCCGCTCCGCGGCACATGGGATCTTCCCGGACCGGGGCACGAACCCATGTCCCCTGCATCGGCAGGCGGACTCTCAACCACTGCGCCACCAGGGAAGCCCCAGTAAATACTTTTTGAATGAATGAATAAACATAAGAGGAGAAGGTTTAGGAAGAAAAACAAGAGAGTTCCGTCCTGGGCTTCCCTGGTGGCACGGTGGTTGAGAGTCCGCCTGTCGATGCAGGGGACACGGGTTCGTGCCCCGGTCCGGGAGGATCCCACATGCCGCGGAGCGGCTGGGCCCGTGAGCCATGGCCGCTGAGCCTGCGCGTCCAGAGCCTATGCTCCGCAACGGGAGAGGCCACAACAGTGAGAGGCCCACGTACCGCAAAAAAAAAAAAAGAGTTCAGTCCTGAATATGCTGGGATTGAAGCATCCATGGGACATCCAGGTAGAGCCATGTATAAGTTTATTAATAGATCTTGAAAAGAATTTTAAATAGTAATAATGGTGATATTATTAAACAAGTAATAAAAACACCTGCATTCCAAGCACAGTGCTGAGCACCTTACACTTAAGTCACTTCATCCTCACAACAGCTTGGCCAAATGTAATGGAGCAGGACCCTAGGGGGCCTTCCAGGGAGCAGACCCCTCCCTCATGTCCTCTGCTTTAGCTCCTCCCTCAAGTACCTAGATAACAGTATCTGAGGCATATTTCCTGAATTGTCTTATAGATGCTAAATCCACCAGCAAAGGGAAGAAATGAACTACATGATTAATATGAGCACATAGCCCCCAGAGCCTAAGGATTAATAATATTAACCCCTGTGACACCACCCTGTTACCTCACCATCAACCAATCAGAGAATTGTGCACGAGCTGATCACATACCCTGGGATGCCCCTCCCTCACTCTGCCTTTAAAAATGCTTTGCTGAAACCCATCAGGGACTTTGGGTGTTTTGAGCACTAGCTGTCCTGGACTCCTTGCTTGGTGCCCTGCAATAAACGCTGCACTTTCCTTCACCACAACCCAGGACAGTAGATTGGCTTCACTGCACGTGGGCAAGCAGTAAGACCCGAGTTTGGTTTGGTAACAAGAAGAGGAATTCAAATTACCCCCAAAGAGGAAACACATTCTTGGGGGGTTCAGAATTGGAAAACTTTCGATTATCTGTGTGTACTAGAAAGAGAGACTGTGATGCAGGAAAGGACTGCCCATGAGTCTTTATTCCTGTTAATTTTTTATCTTTGTGTCCTTCTCACCTTCATGTACTTGTTGAAGACAGTCTGGATCTCCTCATTGATGCTAGGCTGCAGGACAGCTCGGAGGAGATCCATGGAGATGGCAGGATCTGTGAAACTGCATTCAGGAAGGAGACACAGTCAGGAGGCATGTCCCAAACATATCCTTACCCACTCTGCGCAGCCAATTATTGAGATAGGACCCTTTAATGACAATAACATATGGCTTTTACAGAAAACTAGCTACGTGCCCAGGTGCTCCGCAAACCACAAAGATGCAGGACTTTATTTCATACTCATAACTCTATGGAACGGCATTATTTTTAAAGTGTTTTAGAAGTATAATACTTAACACAGAAAAAGTCTATATACTTTAACAAACAGTTTTAGTGAACATCCTTTTAATCACTACTCAGGTCAAGAAACATACATAACCAGCATCCCAAAGACCCATCTTGTGCTCTCTCCACTCCCTGAGATGGATACTATTAGCCCCACATTGTTTTAACTTCCATGCTATTCTGCCTCTTTGGAGCCTTCAAACACAGAGCCTGTGAATGTGAGGGACCTTGGGCATTGTTGAATCAACATGCCCCCTCTTTTGAGTTCAGAAGGGAAATGACTTGCTCAAGGTCACACAGAGTTACAGAATCTGAATCTCCTCTTTCTATTGGCCGATGATGTCTTTCTCAGCTCTGTGCCGTGGGGACCCAAAAGCTGCCTCCCAAGCCAGTGCCTGGGAGGGGAAGTCCCACCCAAGGCCAGCCTTACCTTGTTGTCATCTGTGAGCGGCGGCCCCTCCGCTGTACCTGCCGGTGCTTTATCATTATGTTCCAAGGGTTCTGTGGAGACCAAGGGAGCAGATGTCACCGAGGTCCGTGACGCTGGGGTGAGGTGGAGGGTGGGTTAATACCTAGACATCCCTGCTTCTCAGGTGCTTTCACCGTCTCTCCCCGCTTGGGGTAGGGGGGAGGGCAATGGTTGGAAGGCCCTGCCAGGGAAGAGGAACCGAGGAAGAGCTTCCTGCCTCCAAGTCCCAACCCCACTTTTTCAGGAACGGGTGGAGGAAAGGAATCAGTGTCCACCGAGGGCCTACTCTGTTCCAGATGATGCGCTGGGCGCTTTACCCGCATTTATATCCTTTCCCACAACAACTTTACGAGGCAGGGACTAGTCATCTCCATTTTCGAGAAGAGAAAACTGGCGCTCAGGGGCTTGACAGGGCCGGCCCACGTCACCTAGCTAGGAGGGCGGCACCACTATACGAAGCCGGGTCGTCGGACTTCGATAACGCCAACCCCTCGGCAGCACCAGCCGCCGCGTTCTCTCGCCCGCGGGCCAGGGTCCCAGGAGAGAGCCCTGTCGGGCCCGAGCCCAGGCCTGGCCGGGGCTTCCCCGGGGGCGCCCTCACCGTGAGAACCATCTGCCCCGAGTCTCCCAGCTCGGGGTCGCCCCTCTCTGCCCTGCCGGGTCCCCGCGGCTGCTCGGCGTCGCCAGTGGCTCCCATGTCGCCCCCGGCCCCCACAAGCTCAGCCCGACTCTGACACCGGTCGGGAAGTCTCTATGTGACGTCATAGGAGCGCGCTGCCCGCAGGCTACGGAAGCGCGACGCAGCGAGCGGCAGGGTTACCAGGGGAACCGAATCGCCGCGTCTCGCGGGGTCCCAGACGCTTAGAGGCCCTGTGTGTAGGTTAGCCAGGCTCCCTCTCGGGAGCGGCCGCTCCTCGGGTGTAAACGGCGGGTGTTCAGTCAAGGATCTTTCTCTGGCTGGGCCAAGGCCCGTGGAGAAGTGCGGGGCAGGAGGAGGGGAGCAGGTTTCCTCGGGCTGGTGTTGGGGAGCGGAGGGGAGCGTTTGGTACCGAGGCGTCTGCAGTTGTCTCTGGAAAACTAGATTTTAATATGCCTGGCACTCAGCCCCCGGAATTGGATGGGCCCAATGCGAGGACTCCGAAACCCGACAAGGGGGGGGTCTGGCCCATGCCATCCCACTCACCCAGTGGCTTCTCCAGGCCTTGACCCCAGGGATTGCCTCTTGGCGTCTGAGGGCATCTGAAGGCATCTGAATGAAGATTCTGGGCTTCTCTCCCCAGATGCGTGATACTGGGATGGGCTGGGGATGCAGGGATTAACAGCTGTGGAGTTCCCCAGAGCCCCTTTAGCTCTGCATTAGAGATAAGACGTCCCTGAATAGAATAGGATCTACTTATGGGTGGTAGATAAAGTTACTTTTATCAGGTCATAATACGGGGTAGTAGAAGGTGCATGAGTTTTGCAGTTAGAATGATCTGAGTTCAAATCCATTATGATATGGTGGTTAACACTGACTATGGGATTGGACCGCTTACCTTTGTTCTCCTACTTATTAGCTGTGAACGACATTTCTTTCTGTGCCTCATTTTCCCCATCTGTAGAATGGGGATAATAGTACCTAACTCATAGGGTTGCAATGAGAATTAAGTGAGTTAATTCATGTAAAGTACTTAGAATCTTGGCAGTAGTAAACCCTCAAACAATGTTATCTGTCATTACTATTATTAAATTCCAGCAGCCACCACTTACTAGCTTAATGACCTTGGCTAATTTTCCCTCTGAACTAGTTTTCTTACTTCTGCAAGATTATTGTGAGGCATAAAATAAATAATGTGTATAAAACACATGTTAGGTCATCAATAAATGTTAATTATCTCCACGCTCCAATATCAGCCTTAATAAGGCAACTTTCTGGCACCAAGCTCTTTGTCCCTATTAAGGAGGTTTTTACCCTTTAACCTTATTAGGCTAAGCAATGCCAGTGGACACTGTTAGGTATCATGGTTGACCAAAGGAATAGATAAAGAAAAATAAAAAGAAATATAGGAAGAAGAGCTAAAGAAAGGGAGTATATATGACCTAGGTTACTACTTGAGTTATAGCAACTGTTCTTTTGGGTTTTGTCCACTAACCTTCATATAGTCCAAGAATGCCCTGTATGGGCTAGAGAGACCAAGATGTAGGTTTTTGGTGCATTTATATTAGTTCTGAACAAATCCAAACACTGCTTTTCTGTAGTTTTTGGATAGTTTCTAAGCAGTCTGTTCCATTCTCTGTTTTCTAGGTTGCTAGGATGGACAGGAGCCACAGTGCATTTTATTAGCTTTGGTTCTTTTCTTTAGTTGTGCCTCTAGTCCTTTCCTCTCTCATTACAGCTGTAGCTGTGTCCTTCCAAAACCCTCTAGGGCTCTCTTTGATCCTTTATCCAATGGCCATCCCTCCATTTTCTCAGCTGCCCATTAGATTCCTCATCATTGTCCAGGGATGTTGTGTATATTGCAGAGTTTGATCATTCCTATCACGTGTGTCTTTTGGTAGTGCCAGGAATTTTCCCACACACCAGCAACCAGTCACTTTTCTTCTTGTCGGGAGAAGACCTCGTTGGGGATTATTGCGAAAGGGAAAACTTTGTGGCTGGCCTTAGACCAATCCCCTAGTCTTGCCCTTCCCTCCGTTGATGTATTGATACAAGGCAAGGTGTACACGTCTGGCCTGAACTGAGTTCTCATCTCTACCCTCAGCATCATCATCATGTCGAGCTGCCTCTTCCTCCTGAAGGCACTTCTTGCTCTTGGGTCCGTGGCATCCTGGGTGACTGCAGGAGAGCATGGTGAGCTATCATTTGGGATCCCTGGCTAACAGCAATAGAAAACGACTAGAGGAGAAGTCATCCCCTGCCTCCTCCCAGAGTGAGGGTCCTCATTTGGGGAGATGGTCTTCTCTGTAGAACAGAACTGGACGCATAGATTCTTGGGACAGCCAGGATAGGTCTTCCTGGCTTTCTCTGTTCTCTCTGGACAAGGAGATAGCACTTCCAGTCTGGCTTACTAGAGGTTCTTGCTTTTCCCGAGGACTCTCACCCTAGGGTGAGAATAGGATCGCCCCAAGCTTTCTGTCTCTCTCTCTGCAGAGTGGCTGGTCCATGTGTGGTGCTGGGTGCACGTTAGCGGCTGTGTGGGAGAAGGGGAAAGTGGTTGCAGAAATATTTTGTTTTAAATTTATTTATTTAATTTATTTATTTTTGGCTGCGTTGGATCTTCGTTGCCGTGCGCGGGCTTTCTCTAGTTGCGGCGAGCAGGGTCTACTCTTCGTTGCGGTGTGTGGGCTTTTCACTGCAGTGGCTTCTCTTGTTGCAGAGCACGGGCTCTAGGCTCGCGGGCTCAGTAGTTGTGGCTTGCGGACTCTAGAGCGCAGGCTCAGTAGTTGTGGCGCATGGGCTTAGTTGCTCCACGGCATGTGGGAATCTTCCTGGACCAGGGCTTGAACCCATGTCCCCTGCATTGGCAGGCGGATTCTTAACCACTGCGCAACCAGGGAAGCCCCAGAAATATTTTTGACAGGAATTTTGGAGAGACTAAAAGTCCCCAAAGTACATTTGGTTTCCATTCCCTGTTTCTTGAGGCCTCGCCAGTTACCCCAATCTCAAGTGATAACTTTTGCAGTGAAAGAAGGAAAATACCCTCGCAATAAGAACCCATGCAAAGAGCCATACCAGGGGATGAATCCTGTCTGGCTAGGCAGAAGCACTGCAGCGCAGGCTGTGGTCGGCTCTGTTGAGGAGGCATCCCTAAGGGTATGTTGGCTTGAGAGGCGAGATCCAAGTCTCCTTTCCGATCTTGCCTCTGGGCTAGATAGACCCAGAGAGCTTCCTATCTCCTAGGTTGGCTCTTGAAATTTAGCTTACCTCTTTTTTCCCCTTTTGGGGGTCTCTTCTCCTTTAATCACTCGTGTCCCCAGTTCTTTGCGTTCTGTCAGGAGAGAACAGGCCATTGATTATCTGCATCTTTTACTTTGAACTCAGGGTTCCTGTTAAGGCTGGCCTCCTTCCAGCCAAACCTCCCCAGGTAGCAGGCCCCTTCCCTGTACCCAGTGGCGTTGTCTGCGCCTGGTTTCAGCAGCTCCCTTGGGCAGCCTGCCCGTAAGGGAGAACAGAGTGTTGTACTCTTTGCCAGGACTCTGGAGGGCCAGCTCTGGAACCAGAGCCTGGGAATCTGTCTCACGCGGGTCACTCACTGTCAACTTGTCAGGCCTGGTACAATCTCCACAGTGTTTGAAGGTGATGGCTGAATTGCAGGGGCTGAGGGTGAGGCTGGCAGCCAGGCAAGGCAGCTTGGTGAGCTGCCCTGGGCCCTGGCCAGCCCAGATGGGGCTTCCTCTTTCCTTGGAGCTTAGCAGGTTAGAGTAATTGATCTCTCTGCACCTCCCCCAGAGCCCACTGGCTGAGTGGGGTTCCTCGTCTGGTGGGAAGTAATATTTCTGCTGGGATATTAGCTAACTACTTTTCTACAGTTCCAGTCCCGGAGGAGGGCTGGCCCACTCACCCAGCGGGACTCGTTGCTACAGCCCACTGCACAGGGAATTCCGCTTCCTGGGCTATGCATAATCTCTGCTTTCATTAAGCTCTGATTTGCCAGAAGCTTACCATATCCTGTCCTGTCTGTTTGGTAACTTGGAGGAATGTCAGGGTGTCTGAGGGCACAGGGCAGACCCTGGGACCTGCTCCCCTGAGGCAGTTCGGGTCTGAGCATGGGTCTGAACCGGGCTCCTCTGCTTGCTGGCTCTGTGGCCTTAGACAAGTCCTTTCATCTCTTTGAACCTCATTTTTTATCATCCTTAAAATGGAGATAAGGGTATTTATCTCACAGAGTGATAATGCAGTGTCCATTTGGGCTGCTATAACAGAATACCATAGACTGGGTGGCTTATAGACAACAGAAATTTATTTCTTACAATTCTGGAGGCTGGGAAGTCCAAGATCAAGGTCTAGCAGGTTCAGTGTCTGGGAGGGCCTGCTTCCTGGTTTGTAGACTGCCATCTTTTTGCTGTGACCTCACGTGGCAGGAGGGCAGTAAGGGCCACTAGTATTCATGAGGGCTCCAGTCTCCTGACTTAATCACCTCCCAAAGACCCCACTTCCAAATACCCTCACTTTGGAGATTAGGTTTCAACATATGAATTTTCGGAGAATACAAATATTCAGTCTACAGCATGCAGTTGAGAAGACATGCACATAAGAAACTTGTACAAAACCTGCCAAATAATGCCTGACAGCTCATATAGTTATGCCCAGCACCTCGCTGTTCAGGTTTCCTCCCAACTATCTGAGGTCTGGCCTGTCTATTCACTTGCTCACTTATAAATGGATTCAATACATATTGAGTGTCGACCCTACCTGCCATTTGGGCATCATGGGGTAAGCATGGTAGACACGGCCCTGGCTCTCATGGAGCTCACCCTCTGATGTGAGACAGAGTAAATAATCATAATCGAGCAATAATAGCCACCAGTCGTGATGAGTGTGCAATGAAGGGAAAGAAAAGAGAGGGAAAGAGGAGGTGTCATTTTAAGTTGGAGAACGAGAAGGAGCTGGCCATTGGGTGGAGTGCCATGAAGAGGGAACTGCAGGGGCAAAAGCAGTAGAGTAGGGCAGGGCTTACTATTTTAAGGAGGTGAAAGGTCAGTGTGGCTGGAGAAAAGAGATGGAGAAGGAAGGTTGTTCCAGTTGAGGCAGAGTCCAAGCCTTGGGGGAGCCTCCGAGACCTCTGTCTAAGGCGTTATTGTAAGTGCAATGGGAGGCTGTTAAAGGGAGCTGTAAAAGCAGGAGAGGCCTGATCCAGTTTTCATTTTTAAAAGGCTACTCTGGGCTTCCTTGGTGGCGCAGTGGTTGAGAGTCCGCTTGCCGATGCAGGGGACACGGGTTCGTGCCCCGGTCTGGGAAGATCCCACATGGCGCGGAGCGGCTGGGCCCGTGAGCCATGGCCGCTGAGCCTGCGCGTCCGGAGCCTGTGCTCCGCAACGGGAGAGGCCACAACAGTGAGAGGCCCGCGTACCGCAAAAAAAAAAAAAAGAAAAGGCTACTCTGCTGGTGTCTGAAGAATGGATGGGGCGAGTGTAGAAGATGGCAGGCCAGTTGAGAGGCCAATATGCCAGGCTGGGTTGGGGGTGATCATGGCTCAGACCAGGGTGGTGACAGTGCAGACCTGGAAGAGTGGCAGACTTGAAGTACTTCTGAGGGTGAGGCTGACAGGCCCTGGGAAAGAAGTTAGCAGATGTGGGTGCTGAGGAAAAGGAAGTGTCAAAAAGGGTGGTGAGTGTCTGGCTGGAGCTGTTGGGTGATGGTGGTGGTCTTTACTGAGAAGGGGACAACTTTGGGAGGAGGAGGAGGAGGTTTTGGAGTGATGATTCAGATTATGGCCTAAGAGTTGTCCCCTCTGGCTCCCTCATGGCCCCCCTCCCACTGCATGAAAGTTGAACCCTCCTGATCCCCCAAGACCCTCTGTTTTGCTTATTCCGACATGTGCATTATTATTATTTTAAAAAAACACTTATTTATTTATTTATTTATTTTTTGGTTGTGTTGGGTCTTAGTTGTGGCAGGCGGGCTTCTTAGTTGCGGCTTGCCGGATCCTTAGTTGTGGCATGCAAACTCTTAGTTGCGGCATGCATGTGGGATCTAGTTCCCAGACCAGGGATTGAACCGGGGCCCCCTGCACTGGGAGTGTGGAGCCTTTTTAAATACATTTATTTATTATTTATTTATTTATTTTTGGCTGCATTGGGTCTTTGTTGCTGCAGGCAGGTTTTCTCTAGTTGCACTGAGTGGGGGCTACTCTTCCTTGCGGTATGCAGGCTTCTCATTGCAGTGGCTTCTCTTGTTGCAGAGCACAGGCTCTAGGTGCGCGGGCTTCATTAGTTGTGGCCAGGGCTCCTGGACCAGGGCTCAAACTCGTGTCCCCTTCATTGGCAGGCAGATTCTTAACCACTGAACTACCAGGGAAGACCTGGAGCACAGAGTCATAACCACTGCGCCACCAGGGAAGTCCCACGACATGTACATTGTATCCTTCGTATGCATTGATGGCATGGGCTCCCTGTGTGTTTGGGTCCTCTTTTTCTGAAACCTCACTGCTGGTTGTACAGCTAAGAGTTGACACAGCAGGCCCAAGACTGATATTCTCAGAAAGGCCTGCTCACAAGATTGGCCTTGGTGGGCTTCTGGGAATTTGGATTTTGAGATGGTTCCTGCCACCGTAACTAATAAGAGTGGTATGAGCTAGGCAGAGAACACCCATGTGACCAGCCCCCAGGAAGAACCCTAAGTCTCCAGTGAGCTTCCCTGGTAGATCCCACTTCACATGTATTGTCACAATTCCATACTGGAGGAATGAAGTCATCCTGTGTGACTCCCCTGGGAGAGGACTCTTGGAAGCTTGTGCCTGGCTTCCTCCATACTTCAACTTGTGTACCTCTTCCCTTTGATGATTTTGCTTTGTATTTTTGTGCTGTCGTAAATTATGGCCATGGGTACAACTGTATGCCGAGTCCTGTGAGTCCTAGTGAATCACCAAAACTAGGAGTGGTCTTGGGGGGTTCAAGACACACTAGTTTATTTATAAGTTTTCCTAACCCCTAAAACTGTCTACCACTGGGTCTTTTGGCAGAACTGAGCTGAGCCCCAATGCTTGGTGATTTGATTTTGGGTGATCGTTGCGGAGTGCAGGGGATCACCATGATGTGGGTTAAAGGGCACTGGACCTAGTATCAGAGCTGGGGGTTTGGGACCCAATTCTGTGACCTGACCTCAGGCCAATCCTTCCCCCTTCTGGGTGTCTGTCTATTTACAAGAGAAGAGGAGGGCTTCCCTGGTGGCGCAGTGGTTGAGAGTCCGCCTGCCGATGCAGGGGACACAGGTTCGTGCCCTGGTCCGGGAAGATCCCACGTGCCACGGAGTGGCTGGGTCTGTGAGCCATGGCCGCTGAGCCTGCGCATCCGGAGCCTGTGCTCCGCAATGGGAGAAGCCACAACAGTGGGAGGCCCGCGTACCGCACAAAAAAAAAAAAAAGAGAGAGAAGAGGAGTAGGTTTGAAGGCTCAGAGGGCCCTTCTTGGCTTAAGAAGTTTTGAAATTTCACTTTTCTGCCAGCAGCTGGTGTTCTTCCCTAGTGGAAGCTGGGGCAACGGTAAAGACTAAGTGTGAGTATTTCCTAGGCTTCAGCTTTTTATTTTACTTTTCTGGTGATAGCTTGGGATCTTGGGATAGGGGCATATCTGGAGGCTAGGGATCACCATCCCTGTTCTGGCTATCATTCCTATTTCTCATCCTGATTCCTGCTAAGATACCTGTGAGGTGACAGGAAACCATGTGTTATGAGGAACTGAGCTTACCTAGCCTGGCAAAGCTAAGACAGTGAAAGGCAGAGGATGGCTAAAGAGATGGCATGAGCCATGTTTTTGCCAGGTCTCTGGGGATAGGAAAAGGACCAATGGATAGAAACAGATTTCAGCTGAGTATAAAGAAGGACTTCCTTATACGTAAGGCTGTCTAGCTTAAGTATAAGGATGGCGTAGTCTGGCTTGGAGGTTTTGAAGCCCCCTTAATTCCCGCTGTTCAAGCTGAGAGTAGGGGATTGTTTGGCAGGGATTCAAGCATCAGATAGGGTATTAGACTGGGTGGCTCTGCTGGGCACTGGTCTGAGGGGATGTGCTGTGACCCTCAGGGCTTCAGCATATCTTCCGAGGGTCCCTTCATTGCTTCTAATATTTGACAAAACCCCAGGGACCTCAAGGAAGCCTGGCCTGGGAGAGGGTAGGGCTTTGGTCTCTATGCCTGGTCCTGAGGATGAGGGCAGAGGTAGCAGGGTGCTCCTGGCACTGGTTACCTCAGAGTCGGGCCCGGAAAAATGGTGAAATCTGGGAAGTGTGGTATTCTAGGCCTCCACTCTAGGGCACACGGTATGACTTGGTGAGTTTATTTTGCTGTGTTTTTCCCTACCAGGGAGTTTTTTTTTTTTTTTTTTTGTGGTACGCGGGCCTCTCACTGTTGTGGCCTCTCCCGTTGTGGAGCACAGGCTCCGGACGTGCAGGCTCAGCGGCCATGGTTCACGGGCCCAGCTGCTCCGCGGCATGTGGGATCTTCCTGGACCGGGGCACGAATCCGTGTCCCCTGCATCGGCAGGCGGACTCTCAACCACTGCGCCACCAGGGAAGCCCCAGGGAGATTTTTTTTAATGCCCAGGCTTCTCAACCGTGGGGTAAAAGGCTTTGTTCCTTGTTAAATGGATTTTAGTGTTTGTCAAACAGGTGGGGAGGTGTGGGGAGATAAATCTGGTGGTTACAGTGACCATATTTTCTGAATAAAAAATATCAAGACCCATAGTTGTGACACAAGCGGACAGTGGCAAAAAATACTTGAAATAGGGGCTATTCTGAAAAATCCTAGGATGCCAGGTTATTATATCTTGATTGTTTAGCTGCATGTATTCTCTTGGAGTCCAACACTTGCTTTTTCCATCATGTCAGAGTTCCCGGAGCCAGCTGTGTCCAATCGTATGTACATGTCCATTCTCAGAGGCACTGGGCCAGTCCTGTCTTGGTTTTCTACAAAGCTTGAATTGCCTGTCATTTTCCCCTCCATTTAAAAAACTTGAAATAAACACTGAGAGGAATGAGTCATGGTGAGTGGGTTTGGTTTGGATGTGACTTCTTGGGTGTGCCTGTCCCCATGGACCTGGCCTGTTGCCCACATGTCTTAAGGATGGTGTAGTAGAAAGAGTGCTTCATTGCAAACCAAGAAGCTGAGTTTTGTCCTGCTTTGCCGCTGACTCACTCTGCAGTCCTGGGCCAACCCCTTCTCTTCTCTGAGTTTCATTATCTTCTTAGGGGCTGAGAAAGGGCACATCAAGAATGTGTTTGGGGCTTCCCTGGTGGCGCAGTGGTTGAGAGTCCGCCTGCTGATGCAGGGGACACGGGTTCGTGCCCCGGTCCGGGAAGATCCCACATGCCGCGGAGCAGCTGGGCCCGTGAGCCATGGCCGCTGAGCCTGCGCGTCCGGAGCCTGTGCTCCGCAGCAGGAGAGACCACAGCAGTGAGAAGCCCGCGTACCGCAAAAAAAAAAAAAAAAAAAAAAAAAAAAAGAATGTGTTTGGCTACATGAAGCAGAAAATGAAACCAACAGGGATTCTTCTTTCTCACGTAACAAGAAGTCCTGAAGTCAGCGCCAGGGCTGGTGTGGTGGCTCCACGATGAAGCAATTTCTCTCTCTCTCCTTTGCAATTCTTGACTTTGTCTTCATACTGGTTGCCTCCTGGTTGCAAGAAGGCTGCTTTGATTCCTTGTCTGTCTTTGGACTGGAAGAAGAAAGAAATGAGAGGGCAGTTTGACAGTTGTATTCCCTGAACCAACAATGCACAAGTTTTCCCAGGTTATATCTTAGTTTGTGGTCACCCCTAGTTACAAGGGAATATGGGGGAAGCAAATCATTTTAGCTGACTGGGCTCACTGCCTCTCAGAACAAGCCTGGGATTCTATTCACAAGTGCTTCAGTTATTTATTGCCACCTAACAAACCATCCCCAAACTTAGCGACTTAACACAGTGCATTCTTTTTTTTTTTCCCCCAAAGCCCCAATCCTGAAGTCATCGACATTAACACAGTGTATTCTTTCTCACAGTTGTGTGGCTTTGTAGGTTGGCTGGGCTTAGCGGGGCAGTTCTTATACCCAGTGGCACAGCTGAGGTCCTTCATGCAGCTGGGAGCTCCCTGGCAAGTTCCATTGTGGCTGCAATGTCCAGGATGGCCTCTCCTCCTCCAGGTTCTCTCTCTGGAGGCGTCTCATTATCCCGCAGCCTAGCCCAAGCTGCTTTACAGCATGGTGGCTGGTTTCCAGGAGGGAGTGTTCAAGCCCCAGTATGCAAGTGTTGCTCAAGCCTCTGCTTGCATCATGCTTGGCTAGTGTCCTGTTGGTCAAAGCAAGTCACCCAGTCAAGCCCAGAGACAGTATGGGAGGGGGCTGCCCAAGAGCATGTATTCCAGCAGCCAGCAGTGTTGCTGTCGACCACAGAAAGCAAGGAGGGAGGATGAATATGGGGGTGGCAGCTAGTGCGTTTGCCACAGCGTGTTAGACTTCAACAGTGCTTTTCAGTCTGTGAGTCTGGATATCTGTTTAGTATTTTGTGGTCAGCATTAAAAAAGAAAAAAGAAATAGAATATAAAGTATCGCATTGCATATACATGTATGCACGTAAATATGTACATTTTACATATAAATAGGTATAAAATACACACGGGACTCAATGGAAAATGTATTTTGTACTCAGAGTCCCAATAAAAATAACTGGAAACACTGGGCTTGAACACCTCTGGGCTCCAATGCTCTGATTTTATGGCAGAGTTTGGCGGTGAATGTCCTGCCGACCCCCTTCCGTGTGAAGAGCTGTGTGATGGGGACGCATCCTGTCCTCAGGAACATAAGTGCTGCAGCACCGGCTGTGGCCATGCCTGCCGTGGAGACATTAAGGGAGGTATGTCGGCTCTTTGGGGAAGACTTGAGTGCTCCTGGGGTCCCAGGGTTGGCTTGGGAGGGAGCCCTCTGTGGCCTTCTTCTCTTTCTCTTCATGGGAGGAGTCAGAGTTCTCATCTTTCCAGTCCTCCTAGCCGTTCAACCCAAAGCAACCCTCCTCCAAGGACCAAGGGGCCCATGTTGGCATTGAAAGAACTAGAGGAAGGCAGTGGGTGTTAGTAGGAAGCCCAAGCAAAGGGGGAGAGGGTGGTGCTCTGGGAGCCTTGCTCCTTCTGCATCCCACCCAGCCCCAGCCCCAAACCCACAGAGGTATCAAGTCCCAAGGTACCTCTAGGGAACTCCCTGTGGGACACCATTTGGAAATCATTAGTCCAGATGCTCTCTTGGGGCCCTGCAGGGGCTCGGATCCTTGAACTTCAAGGTTTTCCAGCCAGATCTTTGGTTAAGATCTAGTTAGAATCAGGGATGGATTCATCTGGAGCCTCTAAGTCCCAGATGGGAACTTGGAGTCATTGGAGCCAACCCTCCTGTCTCTATACCTATGCCCGTTTATCCCACAGGGCGGGGTGGTGACTGTCCAAAAATTTTGGTGGGCCTGTGCGTTGTCAGCTGCATGGTGGATGAGAACTGCCCAGCTGGGGAAAAGTGCTGCAAGTCAGGCTGTGGCCGTTTCTGTGTCCCGCCAATCCTGCCACCCCAGCTGGCCCTGAACCCCAACCGGACCATCAGGCCTAATTTTGAATTAGGTGAGTACAGCCCATTGTTATCAATAACAATGGCCTTAACAGCTATGTACAGAGTACTGGCTTAGGTGCTGGGTGGGGACTCCACAAGGGCAAAGACAGTTTTTGCCCTGGAGAGTCTAGTTGGAGAGAAAGATTCTATGTCACAGATCAGAGCCCTTGTATAGGCAGTATGAGTGTATAGGTGATGAGAGTAAGTGTGGCTCCTTGGGAAGGTCCTTCTCCTAGAAGTAGGGTTTGATCTGGGCCCTAAAGCCTAGGCAGGATGTGACCAAGGGAGGAGAGCCCAGAGAACATGCTGCATGGGTGGTCTGGTGACGGTCAGCAAAGGCACGGAGCAGGTAATGTATGTGACGTGTTTGGGGAGCTGGGATGGGGGTGGTGAGAGACTGCGTAAGGGAACAGACAGGCTGTTTTTTGAACAGGAAATGTAAGGTTGGTCAATGAATGAAAAGAGTCTTCCATGCCAGTTTAGACTGGATTGTCTGGGAAGCAGGGAGCCATTTAAGGCCTTTGAGAGCAATCTTTGCCAAACTTCTCCAGGGTGGAAGGGAAAAAAACATGTTGAGGAGCTGGAGCCAGGAGGGCACAGTTGTGACCTGATGTTTCTTCTACTTGCAGAGAGCCCAGTGCCCTAGCTGTCCTGATGTGTCCTGAGTTTCTTTGGTGACTCCAGGGGGCTTGTCCTGGTAACCAGGAGAGGATGATGTCCTGGGGCTTGTGACACCCCCAGGGACTTTCATTGCCCTCTCTGCTCTGTTTCTGTTCTTGCTGCTGTCCTGAGCGTAGGAAACCCAGCCCTGGGCTTCGGCAGTGGGTGTGTGGTGCTTCTTTTCCCCAATAAAGGCTGATGCTGACCCTCTTGTCTGTGCTCTTTGAGGGCTAAGATGAGGAAAGAGACCAAGGGGGTCTGAACGTGGCTGTGGGATTATGGGACTGACTTATTTAGGAAGCATAGGGGATCCCTTCTTTCTGAGAACACTGCAAATGGATGCTGGTTGGGCGTGGCCAGGGGGGGAGAAGGATGGAAGCCGAACCCGGGGTGACTTGCCACAGGCTTGTCCAGGAGTGGGACAGTCAAGCCTCTTTCTGGACTTGCTGACCTTTCTTCTGTTGGAGAATATGAGTTGGGAATGGAACTGGGGTGAGTGGCTAGTGTTTTGAGTCACTTGGATGGTCCCACCTTGGCTCACCTTCCTTGGGGGCCAGCCCTTGGCTCCAAGACAGGTGTTTTGTCCCCTCCACGTAACTTTGCTGTAGGGAGGGATGTCTTTAGGTTCTTGGGACCAAGATAATTTAAAAATATATATATTTTCAGCTCCATGAAAATAACTAACCAGTTACCTCTTGTTGGACATTAACATTTTTACACATATAAAAATCATGCCCTACTTTTGTAGATAAATCTGGGTAAATTCTTAGTGGTAGAATTCTAGTTTCTTAAATAGAGCCTGGCAAAAAACAAGCTCTCAGTAAATATTTGTTGAATGAATGAAAGAATGAATGTAATTCCCAAGTCTATCCCATTAGGAGTTTGTTGGGCTGCAATTAATAGAGAACCTAACTAATAGTGGCTCAGCCAATAAAGACATTTAATTTTCTCACATCAGAGTCTGGAGAGAGGCAGTGAGGCTGGTTCAGTAGCTGGACCGAAACACTGATGGCCAGAGTTATTTTTTCCGTCTCCACCATCCCCAGTGTGTTGGCTTTTGTTCTTGTGCCGGTCACCTCGTGGGTGTGGGATGGTTGCTGCAGCTCTAGATGTCACAACAGGAAGATGTGTGTAGAGGGCAGTGGTGAAAAGACCTTTACAGCAAACCATGCTTTCTTTTTCTTGACGGAGAGTGGCTTCCCCAGAAGCCACGGCCTTCCCAGGCTTCCCTTGTCATCTCATTGGCTGGAGCTGCAAGGAAGGCCTGGAAAGCAAATGTCTGCAAACGCTAATGGGAAAATGACCTAAGATCTTAAATTAATCCTGCTTCATCCCTGAGGCTGAGGCAGGTGACCACGTGGCTATAAAAATCGAGGTTCTAGAATGGATAAACAACAAGGTCCTACTGTATAGCACAGGGAACTATATTCAATATCCTATGATAAATCATAATGGAAAAGAATATGAAAAAAGAATGTATATATATATATGTATATATAAATGAATCACTTTGCTGTACAGCAGAAATTAACACAACCTTGTAAATCAACTATACTTCCAAAAAAAAAAAAAATTGATGGGACTTCCCTGGTGGCACAGTCGTTTAGAATCCGCCTGTCAATGCAGGGGACGAGGGTTCGATCCCTGGTCTGGGGAAGATCCCACATGCTGCGGATTTACTAAGCCCATGTGCCACAACTACTGAGCCTGTGCTCTAGAGCCCGCGAGCCATAACTACTGGGCCCATGTGCCCAAATTACTGAAGCCCGCACGCTCTAGGGCCCGCATGCTGCAACTACTGAGCCTGGGTGCTGCAGCTACTGAAGCCCGAGCGCCTAGTGCCCGTGCTCCGCAACAAGAGAAGCCACTGCAATGAGAGGCCTGTGCACTGCAACGAAGAGTAGCCCCCGCTCGCCACAACTAGAGAAAGCCCACCTGCAGCAACGAAGACCCGATGCAGCCAAAAAAAGTAAAATAAAATACACAACTTAAAAAAAAAGTGCTGAGAATTAAAAAAAAAAAATCGAGCTTCTATTAGCAAGAAGGAAGGAGGAAATGCTTTTGGGATAGGTAGGTAATGAACTGTGTGTACCATACTGGGTCAAAGGACGTATGCATTTAAAATTCGGACAGAAATTTCTAAGTAGGCAGGGCTTTTGTAACAAGAAAAAAAAAAGGTATCACTGCTCATGTTGAATATTGCAGAAATGCTTTTATAATTCCCAACTTTAATGGAAAAAGGTGAAGTATAAATTTTTTAAAAAGTTCTCACCACTGCTGGGTTTTTGTGCCCCCTTTTCCTCCTCTGTTTTCATACTGGCTTGTGGTATTCTGGTTTCTGCTGGTTTAGAACATTCATCTCTTGGAGCAGGGGAGACATACGACAGCGTTGCCTGATCTGAAAAAGAATGGCTTGCGTGAGACTCGGGGTGGTCGTCCTAGGGACACCCATGCCTCCCGGCTCACATTGCAGGGAGCTGGGAAGGACTGGGATCTGTGATGGGCTGAGGAACATTTTAGCCAATCCCTCTTCCATTGTTTTGCTTATCATTATTTATTTGATAAGCAATGTTTATTTGTTAAATATTGTTTATTAAAACAATCAAAATAATATTATACATGCATCTAGTTGGAAATATCAATATGGAAGAGTTTTCAATGAAAGATAATCTGGGGATCTTAAAATACTGTAGGATAATTTTCTGCAGGGTGGGGAGCAGGACTGGAGAGGGAGGTGTGAGCTCCAGGGGCAGCTCAGGCTGAGCACTGGGAGAGGGGTCCCTTCCAGATCTTTCCTTCTCATCTGGGGCAGCCCATCCTGTCCGCATGGGAGCTGCTGACCTGCCTACAGGTAGCAAGTTCCTGAGAGAGAGAGGAAGATAGAAAGGGGAGGGAGGGAGGGAGAGAGAGAGAGAGAGAGAGAGAGAGGAGGAGGAAAGGGCTGAAGGGCTGAATTTGAACTTGGAGCTGGAGGTCAAGGGCTGAGAGGAGGCCAAATTCCAGTCTCACACCCTACAACACCCCACCCCTCCCCACTGCGCGCCTCCAAGACCTTTCTGGGCAGCTTTTCCTACTGTTGTACCTTAAACCAAAGAAGCCATCAGAACCTTTCCTTCCTGCGAGTGTAAGGCCTCTGTGGACCCTGGTCCTACTCCCTAAACTTGCACCCTGAAATTAGCTTCTGACCTGGTAGAAAAGCCACACACCTCCCCTTCCCTAATTCTCAGCTTCCTGCTGGTTCACCTTGGGAACTTCCTGGGTGAAATTTGAAACCAGCCCCTTACCCTGGAGGGCACAGAGAAGGCAGGGAGAGAGAGAAGAAAGAGGCAGACCACTCCGGATTGGTCGGTGGCAGTTTTAACCAGCAAGGGAACTTACGTGTTTGTTTTGGGGCGGGCTCAAGACCAGCCAATCTCTGCACCCGCCTCCAGAAGCTTAAAAGTTTACAGGGAAGCCTTAGCCTGATTCAGCCGTGTACACCGTGCAGATGGTCTTCTCAACAGCATCCCTCTCTTAAGGCTGCATCCTTGGAACACCTCCCACTGTGGGAACTGTGGGCAGAAGGTACATTCCAAGCACGGAGGAGGGGGTGAGGAGCCTCCGATTGCCCGGGTCCCATGCACGGGGCAACCGGCGGTCACGTCCTCGCGATGACCTCCTCTAATAAATCCTCACCCTGGGCAGGATTTTCTGAGGTCCTGACACTTGCCAGTCCTCAAGTATGGGTTGACCAAGACCTGTGAGTCTTGGTCTTCTTTGACCAGAGACAGTGAGTCTTGCAAGTCTTCCCTTCTCCATCCCCTTCCTGACCATCTGGCGGTAGAAGTCCCTAGCTCCACAGGTGCCCTGAGCCCTGACAGCACCACGAACCCCTGCATCCTCTCCCTGTCGTCCTCCTGGATCTCACTGCTGTCTGGTGGGGCTCAGTGTAATTGGGGAGTGGTGCACGTGGGATGAGAGGGGCAGGAGGCTCAACCCATGCCCCAGGCAAGGGGCCCTCTTGTCACAGAGATCAGTGCAGAGAAGGTCAGCCTCATTTAGATTCACAAGCATCAGTGAAGAATGAAGAAACCCCCCATAGGAGTTCACAGGGAACTTTTTGAGCACCATGTCCCAGGCGCCAAGCTAAGAACTTTCCATGCACAATCTCATTTCATCCTCATAGTGGCCTTGAGAAGTCCCATGTTCTTCAGATGAAGAAACTGAGTCAGAAGTTTATTTTTTTATTTTTTATTTAAAAAATTTTTATTTTATTGAAGTATAGTTGATTTACAATGTTGTGTTAATTTCTACTGTATAGCAAAGTGATTCAGGTATACATATACACACATTCTTTTTCATATTCTTTTCCATTATGGTTTACCACAGGATATGGAATATAGTTCCCTGTGCTATACAGTAGGACCTTGTTGTTTATCCATTCTCTATATAATCATTTACATCTGCTAACCCCAAACTCCCAATCCAACCCTCCCTCACCTTCCTCCCCCTTGGCAACCACAAGCCTGTTCTCTATGTCTGTGAGTCTATTTCTGTTTCGTAGATAGGTTCGTTTGTGTCGTATTTTCCATTCCACATATAAGTGATATCATATGGTATTTGTCTTTCTCTTTCTAGAGAGTCAGAAAGTTTAAGTAACTTGCCCGAAGTCCCAGAGTAAGTCAGAGGGCTAGTTTGAACCTTGGTCTGTTTGACCTCAAAATTCTAATAAATTATTTTTTTTATATTTACTTATTTATTTATTTTGGCTGCATGGGGTCTTAGTTGCGGCATGTGGTTATCTTTGTTGCGGCATGTGGGCTTCTTAGTTGCAGCATGTGGACTCTTAGTTGCGGCATGCATGCGGGATCTAGTTCCCAGACCAGGGATCGAACCGCGGGCCCCCTGCTTTGGGAGCACGGAGTCTTACCCACTGGACCACCAGACAAGTCCTTCTTCTAATTTTAATATTCTACTTTCTCTAAGTATAAAGTAGTGGTAGGCTAGTGGTTTGGGATCCACTGCGATAGTTTGAGAAGTAAGAAAAAGAGGGACCAGCAAGGATAACTCTGCATCATACTTTCCCTTTCATACTTCCTCGTTTATACCCTGTCATCATGTCCTTATATACTGACTGTCAGACCATCAGGTAACAGCTCTTAAATTGTTTTCTTCTAGTGACAACCTGGACCCCAGCTCCCGTCTGGACCAGGACACCAGCGCACTCGGGACAGGGAAATTGTTACCGAGTCCAAGCTCGCCCTGCGAGCTGCACGACAGGCCAGTGAATGGAGACGAGGTGTTGAGGGAAGGAATACCAAGCCTACTGGCAGACCAAGGAGATGGCAGACTAGCGTCTCCGATAAATCATTTTATCAGGGTTTGGATGCCAGTTTCTTTTATAGCACAGAGAGGGGGAGGAGATGAGGAAGTAAAGTAAAAAGGCCATAAATTTTGCAAGTATCCCTGGAATGGCCAGCCTTGGTGAGGGGATGTGTTAATTTCTTCTTTCTTGCAGCCATCCACAGGTGGGCAGGGTTCCCTGAGGCAGGCCATTATGTCTGATTATAGTAACAACGCAAAGCAAAGTTTAAAGTCAAAGAAACAGATCGAACATGGAGTCCTATTTAGCTCTTCCTCTTAAAAAATGAAATGGAGTTTGTGAGGGTGTCTCATCCAGACACTGAAGATGAGGTGTAGGGTACTCAGTGAGGGGTCAAGACCTATTTGGAGTGGTAGTGGGGCTCAGATGCTCCTCCTCTGGGACCCCAGGCTTAGCTGCGCTTTGGGGGCTGGGAGTTTTGAGTGGAATTCCTTGTTGGTGCTTTTATTCTCAGAGCCACCAGAGGGCAGCAGAGGTCGTCATAGATCATTTCCAGGCAGGAGAAACGTTATTCTGAGTTCGTCCCAGCTTTTTCAATGCACTTTGAGAAAAAGTTACATAGCTGGGTCTATACTCCAGATCCCTACTGAATTACGTGTAATAAAGCAAGACCTAACATTATGGCCTTCCTTTTCATATGATGTGGAATGCTTCTGCACTTTTGGTAACATTTATCTTGACATTATCCATTATGTTGTATCAATGTTTCTTGTACCAAAGTCACAGGGCAAATTCCTTGTGGAGCTCAAGATCAGGAGTTTCCCTCTCATGATAAGCTGTTATGAGAATGGGAAATAATTTATTGGACATCTCTTATGTTGCTATCGAGAGATGATGTTTCGTTTTGGCTACCAGGAAGCCAAGAGCCTGTTTTTTTTTGTGTGTGTTGTTGTTTGTTTGTTTTTAATTGGAGTAGGGCTGCTTTACAATGTTGTATTAGTTTCTACTGTATAGCAAAGTGAATCAGCTATACGTATACATATATCCCCTGTGTTTTGGATTTCCTTCCCATGTAGGTCACCACAGAGCATTGAGTAGAGTTCCCTGTGCTAGGCAGTAGGTTCTCATTAGTTATTTTATTTTATTTTTTTTGCGGTACGCGGGCCTCTCACAGTTGTGGCCTCTCCTGTTGCAGAGCGCAGGCTCCGGACGTGCAGGCTCGGCGGCCATGGCTCATGGGCCCAGCTGCTCCGTGGCATGTGGGATCTAACCGGACCGGGGCATGAACCCGTGTCCACTGCATCAGCAGGCGGACTCTCAACCACTGCGCCACCAGGGGAGCACTTAGTAGTTATTTTAAAAGTGCTCCTCAGGGGATTCTAGTAGGTGATCTGGTTTGGGGATCTCTGAATTAGAAGTTTGTGAAAATGAAACCGAGCAGGACCCTGTGGGGCTTTCTGGGCACGGAAGCCTTTCTGTGTCCCCCCATTTCTTGGTAATAGGCTTCAGCCTCCATGACCTTCCCTGAGTCCCAAAGGGCAGGTTCAAACAGTTGCTAATCAGGGAAGGGAGGGGATGCAGAGATGAGGGAAGAGCAGCCCAGAAACAACAGTGCAGCCTTGGGGCAGGTTCCCAGTTCTGCCTCAAGGGACACACATAACAATACCTTTGAGCTCTTCTGCAGAACTAAAACCCCCAACAAATGGAAGATAAACTACTTGATGAGGCATTCTTCATTCCAGAGAGAAGGTCATAGTTTGATAACCTCGAGAACCAGAAAAGCTCATCAGGAGACCAGAGACCTGAGACCAGATTAAACAGGCCCTTCACACACCCTGATCCTTATCAGCAACTCACTCCTCACCAAATTCCCCTCCCCGCCTTTGCCTGGCAAAACAATAAAGCTATTCTTTTCTACTTCACCCAAAACTCTGTTTCCAAGATTCCCTTTGGCATCAGTTCGAAGAGGCCAAGTTTTCAGCATCAAAAGCCCCTCTCAGCTACAAGGATCTGTGAGCCCAATTCAATAAACTTTTCTTTTCCTTTTTTTTTTTTTTGGCTGTGCAGTGCGGCAAGCCAGATTTTAGTTCCCTGACCAGGGATCAAACCCCTGCCCCGCTGCAGTGGAAGCATGGAGTCTTAACCACTGGACTGCCAGGGAAGTCCCATCCTAATTCAGTAATCTGAAATGTTCACCCAGCCTTTACCATTCTCTTGTTTTTCTTCTTCAGCTTTCCCATATGTTCAGAGCTGTTTATATGCTTGGGGTCATGAGTCTTTTTTGTTATTCCTTTTCTCCTCCCCCTCCCCCTTCCTTCATCTCTTCCTTTTCCAGTTTATTATCTTTTGAAAAAACTGAATAATCATTGTTGAGATATCCAAACAATACAGAAAAGTTCAAAGAGGAAGATCTCCTGGCCCACAGATAACCTTCACGCGTTGATATGGGTAGCAATCAGGGGAAGTGCCCGTGGTTCTGTAATATAGGCGTTTGTCATTCAACAGTATGTCACAGAGAGACGTGATTTTTTTTTTTTTTTTTAGTTTCTGCTTTATAACAAAGTGAATCAGTTATACATATACATCTGTTCCCATATCCCTTCCCTCTTGCGTCTCCCTCCCTCCCACCCTCCCTATCCCATCCCTCCAGGCAGGCGGTCACAAAGCACCGAGCTGATCTCCCTGTGCTATGCGGCTGCTTCCCACTAGCTATCTACCTTACGTTTGGTAGTGTATATATGTCCATGCCTCTCTCTCGCTTTGTCACAGCTTACCCTTCCCCCTCCCCATGTCCTCAAGTCCATTCTCAAGTAGGTCTGTGTCTTTATTCCTGTTTTACCCCTAGGTTCTTCATGACATTTTTTTTTTCTTAAATTCCATATATATGTGTTAGCATATGGTATTTGTCTTTCTCTTTCTGACTTACTTCACTCTGTATGACAGACTTGCTCATGCTTTAAGTGCATATTTAGCCTAGCAACTGAGTGAGCCTGCCTTGCCCTGGAATGAAGCCCTCATCCAACTGGGTAGTTGTGTGTTAAGGTTCTTGGTTACCAGCAACAGAAAGATGCTGGCTAACTCATGCAAATGGGAGTGTGCTGGAACAATATTGGAGCTCACATGATTCATGGGAAGCTGGGCCATCATGGTTGGAACTGATGCACCCTGGAGGGTCAAGAGGGAGAAAGCATCATCTAGGCAGGAAGGTCATCTAGGTTGGGTCCCAGTGGCACTACTGTCGGCAGTTTGGTAGGCATGGCTGGCCTTGCTCTGGTTGGTTGCCAGGCCCTTCCTTGTGGAGGCTGCCAGCCCACTTGTAAGTGGGGCTGGGTCCTGGGACAGCTGGCTTCCTGATCCAGGGGGTCCCAGGGCCAGTGCCTGCCTGCTGGTGGGTGGAGGGGCCCCTGCAGAGAGGAAGGAGTCCAAACTGGTGTTTGCCAGCACCAGTGTCCTCGTGGTAGACTGAGCTCCAAAAAATGGCTGCTGCCAGTGTCTATATCCCCGGGGAGGGAATCCCAGTGGCTTCCTACCTTCTCTCCAGGAGGCTTTCCAAGATCAGCAAGTGGGTCTGACCTCGGCTTCCTTCAAATTACTGCCTCTGCACTGGGACTCTGAGCATTTGAGATTTTGTGCCCTTTAAGAAAGGAGTCTGGGCTTCCCTTGTGGCGCAGTGGTTGAGAGTCCGCCTGCCGATGCAGGGGACACGGGTTCGTGCCCCGGTCCGGGAGGATCCCACATACCGCGGAGCAGTTGGGCCCGTGAGCCATGGCCGCTGAGGCTGTGCGTCCAGAGCCCGTGCTCCGCAACGGGAGAGCCCACAGCAGTGAGAGGCCCGCGTATCGGGGGGGAAAAAAAAAAGAGTGGAGTCTGTGTTTCCTTCAACCCTCTGGCTTTCCTGTATACAAGTCTTACTGGCCTTCAAAGCCAGACAGTTCTGGGGGTTCATCTTCCCGATGCAGGACCCCCAGGCTGGGGAGATTGATTTGGGGCTCAGATGCTTTGCTCCTTGGGGGAAACCTCTGTAATTGTGATTATCCTCCTGTTTGTGGGTTGCCTACCTGGCAGTGTGGGTCTTGACTATACCGTGACTCCGCCCCTCCGACCCATCTCATTGTGCTTCCTCCTTTCATCGTGGAAAATCTTTTCTGTTAATCTTTAGGCCATTCTCAGAGATAGTTGCTCAGTAAATAGTTGTGATTTTGGTGTGCCAGTGGGAGGAGGTGAGCTCAGGGTCTTCCTATTCTGCCACCTTGGCCACACCCTCCCCAAACCTTCACCCTCATTTGTGATGACCAACTATCCCCAGATATTGACACGTGTCCTCTGGGGGAAAAATGGCCCCTGGTTGAGAACTTAGATCCTAACTGATGTGCTGTCCCTTTGTGGTGAGATGTGTAGAGAAAAGATGTTTCCTAGACTTCTGACTTGCGTTGTGGTTAGCAGGCACCTGGAACCAACCCTCATAAGACACTAGAATGGAGGAAGAGAATTCCCTGGAAGGAAATAGGCTGCTACTAGGAAAGAGAAAGGGATACTAAACAGCTTGCTTGAAGTCCTTAGGGCCATAAAGATCACTGTTAAGAGCCTTTCACATTTTATGGGTCCAAGTCATAGATGACTGCTGCAGGAGAAGCTTTCATTCTAAGAACTAATGTCAGGGAATTCCCTGGTGGTCCAGTGGGTAAGACTGTGCTCCCAGTGCAGGGGGCCCGGGTTTGATCCCTGGTCGGGAAACTAAATCCTGCACGCATGCTGCAACTAAAAGTCCACGTGACACAATGAAGATCTCGTGTGCTGCAACTAAGACCCGGTGCAGCCAACATAAATAAGTAAATAATAAATAAATAAACATTAAAAAAAAAGGAAGTTATGTCAGGGACTCCCTTGAGGGTCCAGTGGTTAAGACTCCATGCTTCCACTGCATGGGGCATGGGTTCGATCCCTGGTTGGGGAACCTAAGATCCCACATAACACGTGGCCAAAAGAAAAAAAAGAAAGAAAAGAAGTTATGTCAGCTAGATCTCCTTTCCTGACAGCTTCCTGATTTTTCACAGGTTAGTACTTGTGAAATGAGAATATACGTGGCCAAGTGGTCTTTTTGTGTGTGTGTGTGTGTGGGAATTCCCCCAAGGGGTCTTGTTAACATGCAAATTCCACCGTTCTCAGCTTGGGCCCAGGGTCTGCATTTCTAACAAGCTCCCAGGGAGTGCTGGTGCTGCTGGCTTTTTTTTTTTTTAAATTGTCCTTCTTATATTCTTTTTTTTCCCCCACCCATTTAATTAAAAAAAATTCACAAAAGTCATTCTTTGGAATACCAGAATATAGTTCTGAGAGACTTTCAAGGAAATGATACTTGAGTCTTTATATAACACTGTGTTTCACAATAGTCAGAGGGAAGAAAGTCTTCAGAATCCATGAATGGGCACCAGGTAGGTTATACCCATGATGTCAGGCCTGGAACAATATTTTATATGGACTCAGAACTGTCGGGATACTAGAGTCTGACTCACAACACCCAGAGGCTACTTTCTTGTTTCATTTGTCCTTTTCTGCACAGGAGTAATTCCTGGGTGAGGGGCTATGGTGACATCACTAACCTATGCTTTCTTCCAACTGCTGAGGTTTCTCCAATGCTGTTCCCATAGTCCAGAGGCAGGGGTTCAGCACATCCACATGTGGCTTTACCCTAAGCTATAGTTCCCTCTACTGTTTATGGCCCGTAGCCTATTGACCTGCTCTACTCATATCTCTGAACTCATTTGTGAGGCTGGGTCCTCGATGAGACTATGAATAAGGCAGTTAGGGCAAAGGGGAATGATCCTCTATACTCTGACAGTAGAGGTTCAGCTTGGTTTAAGACTTGTACATCCCAGCTCTAAAGTCACAATTTCTGTACTGCTGGCCCTTGGGGCACCAGAGATATTTCCCTGCATATGAGCATTGTTGGGGGTTGGATGCTCATTGATTGGGGGCAGAGGAAATAATTTAATGATGACTGTTTTCATGCCACCTACATGGAAATCCACTGGGGTCAGTGACAAAATACAGAAACAAGCTCAGTTTTGGAAGGTCATGCCAAGGAGACAGCAATACTGATTGCCTTTGTACAGACTGACTCATTACATGGGTAGGTTGGTACCTCAGAGAGGTCACTTGTTTATGTTGGAGGAATCTGGGATGGGAGAGATGAGTGAATTTAGATCAGGGCCGACATACAGGAATTTTTCAGTTAAAATTTTATATATCTAATCAGCATGAAAGACAAAGCTGGGCAAGGAAATTAGTAAGAATTCTGAATTCAAAAACCTTCAAGCAATATAGTCCAATTTATTTACTCAGAATAATTTGGGCATAATTCTTCATGAAGAATATTTCTTTTTCCTTGTTTCTTCCTTCTGTCGTATTAAGCTGATTTTCCTTAACTTCTGTCACTGTTAACAAATAAACAAATTTAGTGATTCATACAGCCATTGGAAGAATCCATAGGTCCTTTACACGTTAGCAGAACTTCATAGCTGTTTTTAATACTAATAATCTCTCCTGATCCATACATCTATCTGTAAAAGATTAGTGAGCAAATATAGTGCGAGACCCTGAGGAGAGACAAGTTAATAAAGTGATGTTTCTGCTCTGGAACGTGTCTATAGTTTAGCCATTCACTATAGATATTGAACTGTGGTATTTGTCTTCGCCTACTCTCCACACTCCCATAACTTCTCTTTTAACTGTGCAACCATATGGTGCTGGACAGGATCTCTAAGACCTGAGCCCATCATGGTAGTAGTGACATGCTGGGGGAAGAACTCAGAGGGTCTGGATCTGTGTCATTTTTCTAAGTGAGCTTAGCAGGTCATTAACTTCCCTGGGCCTCAATTTTGACAATTTCAAAAGAGTTTCGTTGGACTAAATGACTTGAGACATTGAAATTTGTGCCTATGACTGACTGTCCCCAACCCAAGTATAATGTCTTGTCACCTTGCTCCATTTCTCCTGACCTCTCACTTGATTTTTCTGGAAAAACCATGGTTCCAGGACTTCCCTGGCGGCACTGTGTGCTCCCAATGCAGGGGGCCGGGGTTTGATCCCTGATCAGGGAACTAGATCCCACACGCATGACGCAACTAAGAGTACGTATGCCACAACTAAGGGGCTGGCGAGCTGCAACTAAGGAGCCTGCCTGCTGCAACTAAGACACAGCGCAACCAAATAAATAAATAAATAAATAAATAAAATTAAAAAAAGATGTGTGAGTGGTCCAAAAATGGTGTATGCTGTTAGTAAGGAGACTGCTGAGTATACACCAAGCTTTAACGTGCAGGCTGGTAAATGCCAAAACACAGTTACCCAGCAAGAAGTGCCTTCAAACTTCCTTCCTGATTCAAAAATCTGAGGTCTTGGGACTTCCCTGGTGGTCCAGTGGGTAAGAGTCTGCACTCCCAATGCAGGGGGTCCGGGTTTGATCCCTGGTCAGGGAATTAGATCCCACATGCATGCTGCAACTAAGAGTTCACATGCCACAACTAAGGAGCCAATGAGCCGCAACTAAGGAGCCCTCCAGCTGCAACTGAGACCCAGCAGAACGAAATAAATAAATTAATTTAAAAAAACCCCCACAAACCATCGTTCCTAGTATTTGGTGTCGTTGGAATTGAAGGAGCGGGTGGCTGAGAGATCTACCTTTCAGGAAGACAAAATTTTTCACAGAAATATTTTTGTTTAAAGTTGTTTCTGTTGCCTCTGCAGCCAGTGAACATGAAGGGCTCGCACATGTATGTCAAGGTGTTGTAGTGGTATCTGGTCAAAGTTAACTTACAGGTGCCGGCCATTGGAGGGTAGTTGCAGACATCTGCGCAGGAGAATGCCAGAGTCAGGTTATCTTTTCTATGGCCAAGTTGGCATTCTTCTCACAGACTCAGCCTACTAATGCTCATCAACCCACAGGAATCTGCCTGATCCTTGAACACTGGGAGATTTCCTTGAGCATAAATTTTGCTGTGTATGTGATATGGGGCAATGATTCTATCTAGTTGGAGCCTGGGTCTGTGACTCAGATACACAGCTGGAGGACTACCTTCTCCAGGTAGCTCTACTACCTTAGAGATGAAAGCAGGAAAGACCCGAGGCTTTCTCCATTTATCACAGTACTCCTTCTGGATTTTAAATCTATCTCACTTCCTGATTCTCCACATGCTTTCCCATGTCACCAGAGGTGAACGTCTCACCTGCTCCCCCAGGGACACAGGTCAGAGCCCTGACTTTCACCTACATAGTGTCTCTGCAAACATACAAGCTAAAAAGGCCTTTGACCCTCTCCATCTACTCCAGAAGGGTAGGCTTAAAATGCCCAGTCTGGCAGAAGATATTCCTCTCCTCCACCAGAGTCTGTGTCCTCCTCCATCCAGCCTCCTTTTGGTCTACCCATTCATACTCACCTTGTCTCACTGAGACCATGGAGATCAGTGGTTAGAGCAGGAGCAATGATGACCATATTGGAGACAAAGAAGGAGTTAATATCAGTCTTCTGGAAGTTCAACTACAGCCCTTAACCACAATGAGGAATTTGCTCTGTTTACCCTGAATATTTCATGCATGCCCATCAGAATGTGAATCGAGCAAATTAATTTAAATAAGTAGAATGTGAGTGCCCTAAGTCTGTGAATGATGGCTCCTGCTTCCCTGTATCTGTGGAATATAACACAGTGGTCCTGTACGTATGTGTTAAATAGATTGAAACACACCTAATATACACATACACACACACACACACACACACACTCTCACTCACACACATGTATCCCACCAATAAAGGAATTTCCTGGACACTCCAGATATCGACCCAATTTTCATAATCTCCACTCCTCTTACACTGAAATCTCTTGGAAAAAACTTAAGTCGATTGTATTTTCTGTCTTCCTCCTTCTCCCGTCCTCAAGCGGAACTCAGTGTAACTCCCAAAATCAGATGCTCTAGAGCCATACGGTTTGAGGTAGAAGGAGGACTTGATTCCTGCTTATCAGCAGCAACAGCCTCTGGGCTGCCTAGACCCCCTTCTCCTTCACAGTGTCCTCCTGGATGTCCCCTCCTATTTTGCCTTACTTCCAAGATATCCACTTTCACACAATTGTCTTCTGAGAGCTGGAGGAAAGATGAAACCTGCAAGTGTATGGAGGGCCATGGAAAAGATGAGGCACCGAGAAAAGTGAATCCATTCAGACTTCATGGTGTTGCCGATAGTAGATTAGGAGAGTCCTGGACTGGGCTGATATTATATATTGGGGGCAGAGCTCCTTCTCTTGAGAGGAGTTGAACCCATCTCTCTGATTCCATCTCCTTGGGGCCCATGCCTGGGCAGGGTTTTGGTGCATCCAGAATTAGCCTAGTGAGCAGGACAGTCAGTGCTTGGGTACCCAGCCATGTAGCTTGCAAGGTCATGGTTTGTCAAAGCTCTGTGGTGAACCTCAGCCTCCCAATCTCACCTCCACATCAAGGGATCATGATGACTCATGGCTCAGGACGTCAGCATCACATCAATATCTCAATAATGAACAGTTGTAAATGAATTATTATCCGTGCTTTAATATATAAATGTAAACATTGGAAAACCAGTTAATGTAGCCTTGAACTTAAACTGGAAGGAAAATAGCAAAATAAATATAAAATAAGATATTGATGAGGATAGTAATTGAAATGAATGAATTAGAAAAAAAGAAACACTAAAACTGCCCCAAAAATGAAAAGTTTGTACTTTAAAAGCACCATTAAAATGACAAAACTTTGACAATCATGGTTAAGAAAAACAGAGAAGAAATAAACATCTTCAATAAAAAGAATGTGAAAAGGATAGAACTCAAACATGGAGGAGACGAAAAATTTACTAGGAAATGTTTTGTGTGTGTTTTTATGGTTAAAAGTATAAAAACCTCCATAAAATGAAATTACTCAAACGGACTCAGTACATAGGAAAATGCCTAACTTCATTTGTAAACACGCATGCAGTTAAATGCCGATTTTACTGGTGAGATGAATGATTATACTGGTAAGTTTGATCAAACATTTGTTCATCATTTTCTGTATCTTTTAAACCCCTTACTAGAAAAATATTTAAAAATTACAGAAAAATAAAAAGGTATCTGTCCCTCTCAATTTCTTTTTTAAATAAATGTCTATTTTTATTTATTTTATTTAAAAAATTTTAATATTTGAAATCTATAGATGGTTTATTTTATTTTATTTTTTGGCCACGCCAGGCAGCATGCAGGATCTTAGTTCCCAGATCAGGGATTGAACCCGTGCCCCCTGCATTAGGAGTGTGGAGTCTTAACCACTGGACCACCAGGGAAGCCGTTCCCTATCAACTTCTTTATTGACTTGGAGAAAGTAAAGAAAGTCACTTCTCTCAATCCCTCCCTTTAATCTCCAACTTTTCCCCATATGCTTAGAAACCTATTTCTAGGTTTCAGTGTTTTTTGCTCCTCCAAATGCTAGAATTACCATTTTGAGGGTAAATTATGTTTTAGTCATCTACTACCCATGCCTCCCAAGGTGGGAACAAATCAGTCAGTATATTTTTTACAGGAAATGGAATGCCAATTAATTCATTAAGTGGGTTTCATTAAGAGAGCTTCTATCTTAGTTTAAAAAAACCAAAGACATAATTGAAATCATACTATGCAGATGCATCTGGGACTTTTTTTTTTGGCTGTGTTGGGTCTTCATTGCGGTGCACGGGCTTCTCATTGCGGTGGCTTCTCCTGTTGTGGAGCCCGGGCTCTAAGCCTGTGGGCTTCAGTAGTTGTGGCTCGTGGGTTCTAGAGTACAGGCTTACTAATAGTGGCGCATGTGATTAGTTGCCCTGCAGCATGTGGGATCTTCCCCGGCCAGGGCTTGAACCCGTGTCCCCTGCATTGGCAGGCAGATTCTTAACCACTGCACTGCCAGGGAAGTCCCTGAAGATTCTTTTTTAGTGGAAGACAATTTTGTCTTACCTTTCCTGTCCTTAATATCCACTTTGTTGCCACACAGCACAGTGGGGGTGTTTTACACACTCCTACGAGATCTCCATGCCAGTTAAGCACATTCTTGTAAGTAACTCTTGATGTTACATCCAACCTTATAATGCACACTGGGCTTAGATATAATAGCCATCTCTCAGTCCACCAAATTTCTTCTGCCCAACTGACCATACATTGAACTTAATGGATGCTCTGCTGGTATGGAACACAAGGGGATGGACCTCAACACCCAAGGTAGCTACATACTTCTCAAATTCACCAGTCAAATGATGTTTCATGAAAATAGTTTTTCCAGTAACACCATCACCAACCAGTATAAGTTTGAACTGAACTTGGGGTTCTCCTTGGGCAGTCATTGTGATATTCCAGAAGCATCTCTGTGCCCCATCTTAACATAATATTTTTAAGGTTCATCCATGTTGTAACATGTATCAGTACTTCATTCCTTTTTATTGCTAAATAATATTCCATTGTATGAATATAGCACATTTTGTTTACCCATTCATCAACTGATGGACATTGGTTTATTTCCATTTTTTGGCAATTATGAATAAAACTTTTTTTTTTTTGGCTGACTGCAGGGCTTGCGGGATCTTAGTTCCCCAACCAGGCATCAAACCCGTGCCCCCTGCAGTGGAAGCGTGGAATCGTAACCACTGGACCTCTAGGGAATTCCCTCCACTTTCTTGATAGTGATTTGATGAAGACCAATGTATCTATTTTTTCTTTTGTCACTTGTACTTTTAGTGTCATTCTAACAAACCATTGCCTAACCCAAGGTGACAAATATTTGCCTCTGTGTGTTTTCTTCTAAGAGTTTTATAGTTTTGGCTCTTACATTTAGGCCTTTGATCCATTTTGTGTTAGTTATTGTATATGATGTGAGGTAGAGGTCCAATTTTACTCTTTTGCATGTGTATATCCTATCGTCCCAGCACCACGTGTTGAAAAAACTACTGAGTTCCCCATTGAATTATCTTGGCCCCTTTGTTGGAAATCAATTGATCAAAAATGTAAGAATTTATTTCTGGGTCCTCAATTTTATTCAGTTGACCATATCAGGAGAAAATAGGGTTAATGTATCACAATAGGGTAAGTGAAGCAAACACCGAATTGCATAATACCACTGTATTAAGCAGTAAAGTTTAATAGAAGATAAAAAGCTTGAAATGTAGAAACATGAGGTGAGGCCTAGTCAGGCCTACCCACCCCCCCCAGCTTTACTGAAGTACAGTTGATAAATAAAAATTATATTTAAGGTGTGCAACATGATGTTTTGATATACGTATACACTGTGAAGTGATAGCAAATTAACATATCCATCACCTCATATAATTACCATTTGTGTGTGTGTGTGTGTGTGTTGTGAGAATATTTAAGATCTACCTAGTAGAAGCTAAACTCTTGATGTCTATTCCTCACTGTTGGGCCAGGAGTCTGGAGGTGCCTTGCTCCATGGTTCCAACATCTTTGTTTAACTTACTAACTAGCCCAGCTCCCAATAAGGAGAAGGAAAACTGAATGCGAGAGGGTCTAGGCTATAACGAATTGAATAAATATCCCCCAGGCTGCTGGAAACCTTGGTGTTTTGCATGGAGTATCTCCGTTATCACGTGCAGTGAAAGTCCTTCATTGCATGTCTCTGGGGGAAGAAAGTGAGATGTTCCATTTCAGTGGAAAGCATACAGCACAAAATTTTAGATGAAAGAGGTGTGAGGCAGAAAACAATGAGGGTCATTAAATTTCCTTTATTTTTTTTCCATTGCATTTTCTGTTCTGTCTAGTAGAAAACTAACAATTGAAAGTTCTTGAGAAATGCTTGAGACACTCATGTACCCAGTAGCATTCCATTAGAGGGAAGGACTTTGTATCGGACCAGGCAATTTCATTGCAGTTATATTTCACTTCCGGCTAAGCCTCTTTTTTCTGTGGTGTCACAGCTTCCTTAACCCACATTTATGGGCTCAATTGGAATTCTCTTTCACCTGGTAAATCAGGAAAAGAAGGATTATATTTTTATCTAAAGTGAATGAGCCTGACTATCAGGGGGGATATGGTTAATGCTTCACCGAAGGGACTCTGAAGCCCTAGAGCATGTATTGTACATCATCTGAGGTGGTAAAGGTTCATGGAAGTTAGAAAGCATGAAAGCCTGAAAGATGGAAAAATTAAAAACTACCCAGGAAGTCCCACCATGAGCTCATATTTCTTCTGTCTAGAATGTTACTTTGGGTTACCCGAAGTGTAAAGAGCCCAGTTAAACAGAGGTTCTGGCCAAAGGTGGGGCAATATGGAATGTACAATATTTGAAGGAGGAATGTTTTTAAAACAAGTTACAGCCTTATAAGATACAGCACAAATATGCTACCTATTTTTCCTTGCTTGTATTATAGAATTAAATGAAATTCCCTCTTTTCCATTTTACTTACTGTTTTATTTAAGATATGTTGGTTGATGTTGAAACTTGCCATTTGATACACTGGTTGCAGAATTTCGTGGCAGGATTCAGGTAGTGCTAAAAGAGAAGGGACTTTACCTGTAAAGCCCTAGCTCTGAAGGTAGTTGAGGTAGTGAACGGGACTTCCGATGGTCTCTTTTTGGGTTGTGTTAAATGCTTTTGGCTATTTTAATCATAAGCCTTAAAAAGTTTATGAATGGAAAACAGTGCATATGAGTTAAAGAGTCAAGGGGTAGAATGTAGTGAATATTTTTGGTTTTGTCCACTATCCTCCATCTGGTAATAGCACCCCAATTTTTCTTTGCAGAACTTTCCCTCCACATATTGGACTCTCAATCATGGTGTCCTTTCTTTCCTACAAGTGTGGGCAGGAAGAACTCATGAATGGGAGAGTGGGGAGCTGTGAATATTTGGGTAAGAGTCAGAGAATCTAGGCTTTTAATGTTCAAGGATTTTGGTTCATATTGGGCAATTTTTTTTTTTTAATTCTTTGGCCTTGCCACGCAGCACGTGGAATCTTAGTTCCCTGATCAGGGATCGAACCCACGCCCGCTGCATTGGAAGCATGGAGTCTTAACCACTGGACCGCCAGGGAAGTCCTGGGCAAATCTTAATTCTGTTATCTTATTGGTGCCAGGATATTTTCTTTTTGCTAAGGGGATAAATTATTATTTTGTACTTGGACATTATGAGAGAGAAAAGATTAAAACATTTTAGCTTGTAATGCATAGACTATATCAATTCTGTTATATATATTATGACTCCACATCTCCATGTGATTAATAATATATATTCTATGTGGCAACAAATATAAGCAACCTTGATATGGATCTAGGTGGAACATTATTTTTGAAAAGTGTTAAACTTATGTTTTAAAATTTCTGATAACCTTTAAATGTTTTTGCATACTTGAGTTCTAGAGTGTCATTATGATCCAGTCCTGTGTTGATAACGTAATCAATATACAATTAGTTTCTCTGCTATGCTAGGTCATATATTGTTAGAGGAAGCCAAATGAGGCATAATTCCTTTTTTTTAAGGCTTTCGTAATTAAACTGTATAAAAGACTTGGAATCTGATTTAATAGTCAGTGGGTAGAGGCTAAGTATCTTGTGTGGGCTGGAGTACATTCTCCACAGCATGGAGAAAGATCAGGGCCGAAGGCTCGAGTAAAAGGTATCTGAAGGTTCTGGTTCCATGGTTCCAGCAAGGTCAACATCTTTGCTTCTCCTGATCACCAACTCCATTGTCATTATTAGGACAAGCTAAATAGTGGCAGGGCTGGGTGGGAGAGGCCCTAGGCTATGATGAAGGAATAAATATATTCCAGAGTGCTGAATGCGTTGTATTTTTCCCCTATGTGTTCAGAAGAAGAGCTACCTGATGGCACCATTATTTAAATATTGGGTTCCCAAAGTTCCTGTATGGTCATGTGCAAGCATGGGAGTGAATGTTCAGAACTGCAGGTCCTCAGGGAGAGAAGATGAAATGTTCCATTTCAGTGTGTGAGGTCTAAGACACTGGGTGAAAATGTTATGGGGTGGAAAACAGTGAGGGTCATTAACTCCCTGCTTTGTCTGGATAAAACTTTTAAAAGAAGGATGCTTGAGAAAAGCTTGGAGTACCTAGTAAACCCATTAGAAGTCTATTTAAATTAGGAAGGAGTCTACATTAAACCAGTTATGACATGGCCCAAAGGCACAAGTAAATTTTATGAGAAAGCAAATTACACTCTCAAACCATGAAATATACTCTTCTTGTTGTGTTGTGTTGTGTTGTCAAGGTATTTGAAATCCACACTTATGGTTTCTTCAGGAATTCTCAAAGACCAGATGACTAATGGTGATAAAAGGGTCTGATTTGCACAGTCCTTCAGTGTATGTGTTTTAGGACTGATTGAAAACAACTGCTTCAACATTTATAGCTCCATTACCCTGAAGGACAGCGAGGAATGAAAATTTTCCAAGTGGCAAGAGCTTGAGGAAATATCTGTCCTTGTCCACTTTACCTGGAAGCAAAGACAACCTAATTCATGGATTTATGGGAAGTTGTAATGGTCTGCTTGTATTACGAGGATAGTGGAATCAGTAAGATTAAAAATTGGTGAGAACAGGGACTTCCCTGGTGGTGCAGTGGTTAAGAATCTGCCTGCCAATGCAGGAGACACGGGTTCAAGCCCTAGTCCAGGAAGATCCCACATGTTCCGGAGTGACTAAGCCCGGGTACCACAACTACTGAGCCTGTGCTCTAGACCCTGCAAGCCACAACTACTGAGTCTGCGTGCCACAACTACTGAAGCCTGTGTGATCTAGATCCTGTGCTCCGTAACAGGAGAAGCCACCACAGTGAGAAGCACCGCAACGAAGAGTAGCCACCGCTTGCCTGCGATGAGAGAAAGCCTGCATGCAGCAACAAAGACCCAATGCAGCCAAAAAATAAATTAATTAGTTAATTAAAAAAAATTTGGCCAGAGAGGAAAAAAATGTATATTTATCTACAAGAGATACGTATCTTGTTCATCTTGCAGTTATTTTACTTCTTGGATATTTATATTCATATCTTTCACCAAATTTGGGAAGTTTTCAGTCATATTTTGTCAAATATTCTTTCCTTCTTTTCTGTCTCACTTCTCCTTCTGGGACTCCCACAATGAGTATGTTGATACAGGTGTTTTTTCTTTCTGTTCTTGAGACTTGATAATTTCCATTGTCTTATGTTCAGGTTCACTGCTTTTTTCTTTTGCCTGCTTAAATCTGCCTTTGAATCCCTCTAATGAATTTTTCATTTCAGTTATTGTACTTTTCAGCTCCATAATTTCTTTTCTGTTTGTTTTTAGTTAAAAAAATATCTTTATTGATATTTCCATTTTATTCATACATTTTCCTTACTTTCTTCATGTTAGTTCTTTGAGCATCTTTAAGACAGTTGTTTTAAAATCTTTATCTAGTAGATCTTCTATCAGATCTTCTTCAGGGACAGTTTTGGTTGATTTATTTTTTAAAATTTGAATGGTCCATACTTTCATATTTCTTTGTATGCCTTGTGCTTTTTTTTTTTTTTTTGGTGAAAATTGGACATTTGAATTTAATAATGTGGTAACTCTGGAAATCAGATTCTCCCCCTTCTCCAGGGAGTGGTTTTATTTTGTTACTGTTTTTGTACTTTTTCTTTTTCTTTTTTTCTTTTTTTTTTTTTTTTGATTGCCTTAGGTTGTCCTTGTGATCAGCCTGAAATGTAAACTTAAGATATTCTCACATCTTTTCTGAGCCCTTTCCTGGACATGCATGCTCACTTTCTAATTTTTCCTATATATGTAGTTATTTTTTAAATGTCCTAATCTTTTTTTTTTTTTTTTTTGCGGTACGCGGGCCTCTCACTGTTGTGGCCTCTCCTTTGAACTTAAGACAGTAATATTCCATGACTATATAGTAATAATGATAATAGCTACCATTTACTGAACATTCAGAAAGTAGGGATTTAAAGAGAGGGATCTAGAGTCATACTTGGTGGGTCCAAATTCTGGTTCTACCACTTAGTAGTCAAGTTACTTAAATTCCATGTGCTTCAGTTTCCTCATCTGAAAAATGGGGATATTAATAGAATATACCTCATTGAACAATTATGGGGATTAAATGAGATAATCCATTTAAAACGTTCAGAAGAGTGCTCGGCTTATGGTAGACACTTAACTACTATATATATAACTATAATGTTAGTTAATATTACTGTGCATCCGTGACAATGATTATAGCTTTACACACTTTGTCTTATTTCTTCCTCACCACTCTGTAAGGCTAAAGTGATTTTACAAATGAAGAAAACAAAGTTCAGAGAGGGTAACTGGTAAATCAAGAGTTAGAATTTAAAAACCCAATGGTCTGACTGCTAGGGTGCACAATATTTATCACTGCACAATAGCACCCCCCAGAGGAACTCCCAAACACTGTCTCCTCAAGCAGCCCAAAATGACCCCACTGGCTTAGACCCGTGGCTTTCAATGGACGATTTTGCCTTCCAGGGGGACACTTACAGCGTCTGGAGACCTTTTTGGTTGTTACAATTGGGGAGTGTTACTGGCATCTAGTGGGTAGAGGCCAGGGATTCTGCTAAATGTCCTACAATTCACAGGACAGCCTCCACCACCCATCAAATAATTATCCAGCCCAAATGCCTCTAGTGCCTAGGTTGAGAAATCCTGCCTTAGGGGATGGGACTAGGTAGAGAGTGAGGGGTGGTCAGAAGGGAGGATGGTGCAGGCAGTGCTGGGAAATAACTGAAATTCCCTGAGGAAAAGGACTCCTGGGGCTGAGCAAAGTGAAGCCAAAGTTCCCTGACTCCCCGGAATTGCCTTGGGTCTGGAGAAGGGTGGGCACTATGACTTGTAAGACTCATGGTTATAAGTCCCTTCCCTAGAGAGATGCCCCAGAATCCAAGATAACTGTGAATTCAAAGAAAGGGATGAATGTTCGAAGGACAAAATATGTCCAAGGCATGAGAAGTGTTGCTTCTTCAGCTGCGGAAGAAAATGCTTCAACCTCCAACAAGGTAAGGTTGAGAGTCTCAGAGTAACCAACCCCTCTACCCATACCTCAACTTCTGCCCCTCTGCGCTGGCATTGTCCCTGGTTCACTAAGGGCTGGTCTCTGAGCAAGATTGCTGGACTTGGGAGACTTGAAATTCAGATTGATCACTGCCCCTAATATGATGTATGACAGTAGGGAGTATCTTCATCTTGTTTGGGCCTCAGTTTCCTTGAACAAAAGATAGGTGTAGGGGTGGGATTGAACCAGATAGCCTCTTGGTTCCTTTTCACTCTTCTTTTTATTTTTTTTCTTTTTCTTTTTTTTTTTCACTCCTATGATTTTCTTAGTCCCCAAGGGGCCATTGCTGGCCCACCATATATCAACATTGTTGCTGCAAGTGATAATTAAGATATTTGTATTTCTAACAAATGCAAAAAATAGCTTTTTGCTCCAGATTGACTGCCTCTCTGCCTATACAAATCCAACTTAGCACTAGGAAGACTTCCCTGACCACTCCAGACTAGAGGGTTCGTCCTTTGCTGATGTAATCTTAACTCCATGCCCAACTCCCTGGGCTTCAAAAAGACTATCAAAGATTCTTTTTTTTTAAATTGTAGTTATTTACAATGTTTCAGGTGTACGACAAATATATGTGTATATATATATATATATATATATATATATATATATATATATATAATCTTTTTCAGTTTCTTTTCTATTATAGGTCATTACAAGATACTGAATATAGTTATATATGTGCTATGCAGTAAGTCCTTGTTGTTTATCTATTTTATATACAGTAAGGTGTATCTGTGAATCCCAAACTCCTCATTTATCCCTCCCCCTCCTTTCCCTTTTGGTGACTGTAAGTTTGTATTCTATGTCTGTGAATCTATTAAGACTATCAAAGATTTTTTATGCATCAGTTAAATATTTGTCGATTGTCTCGGAGACCCATAATAGGATTTGACGAGTGTGGTCAGGGATGTTGAGGAAATCTTCCTTGAGAAAGCAGACCTGGAGTTGAGTTCAGAAGGATGTAGCAAATTTAGGGAAAAAATGGGTGGAAGGGCTTTCCAGGCACAGGGAATGTACATGTACAAAGGCTCGATGGTAGGGCCTAGGTACTCCAGAGAGCAAGAGCAAGTATGAGCATGGTGCAAGGAAAAATGATTCTTGGTAGGTAGGGTGTGATGGGTGAGGGTCTTGCCTTGATCTTAAGATCAATGGACATTCACTGAGTCAGGTGGGGACATGGTGTGGCTTTTACTATGCCTACAGAGCAGGAATGGAGTGGCTTAAAGGATTTCAGGATGAAAGAAAATGGTAGCTTGGACTAGATAGGTAGCTGAGGGGATGGAGAAGGGTAGGATATGTTTGAGAGGCATTTAGGAGGTGAAGTAAACAGGACTTGACAATGGAGCAGAGTGGACAGGCAGGAGGATAGTAAATTGTTCACTTGCCTATCATTGAGGACTTCTGAAACCAGACTTCCTGAGTTCAAATCTTAGCTCCAGTTTGTACCAGCCTATTTATCTTGGGCAAATTAATAACTTTCCCTTGTGGTGCCTCATATAACAAAAAGACTAATGTTAAAGGTTATTTGAAAGGTCAAATATGTTGATGCACGTGAAGTGCTCAGAGCAACGCCTGGCATGTAATAGCCACATGATACATATTAGCTCACATTATTCATCGTCCATGACTGGGAGCTCCTATATAACAGAGGCCGTGCCTTTTCTGTGTCTCTTTAAGCATCTAGCACATAGTAGGTGCTCAATGAATAACTTATTCAGTTCAGTCAGGATGTATTTTGTTTTATCCTCAACATTTGCAAAATCCTATACTGTGTCCGACCACTTGCTGGGAATGGGGTTCCAAGATGAAATCAGACACAATCCCTGCTCACTAGAAGCTCACAACATCACAGATGAGACCAAAGACGTAAACAAATGACAAACATGCACACAAGACTCAGAAGCACGGTAGAAAAATGCAGGATCGATTTAGGCACTTGTGAGGGTGTGGTGTGTAGAATGGAGTCCGAGACACCACAGTGGAGTTGATGTCTGGGAAAGGTTTTGAAGGGAGAATAAGAGTGTCATTAATGAATAACAGAGGGGTGGCAGAGGGAATGTGGAGAGAATGGTGTGGAGGTGTGGGGTGGCATGGTGGGTTGAAGATTGTGGGAGCTTCTAGCTCAAAAGGGGACTGTAGGGGAGGAAGCCAGAGCCCCAAATAGGAGCCCGATCATGAAGGGTCTGTGGGTCATGGAAGGCTTGGTCATGAAATCAAGGTCTTAGCTGTGTAATAACATGATCAGCTTTGTCTCAGATCTACCAGGTCCTTCTCTCTGGTGGGCGGTATGAAGGACTGATTGGAGCAGCCAAGGATTGAGGCAGGAAGATCAGTTTGAAGCTAACTCAACAGCCCAGGCATGAGCCACTGAGACTTAAGTTAAAGAGACGGGCAGACAGGTGAGCTATGAGAAGGTAAAAATCAGTGGGACTTAACTATTTAGCTGTGGGGATTGACCCTTGGGGAACTTATATAGTTTAGTTAGCACCTGTATTAGTTTGCTAGGGCTGCTGTAACAAAGCACCACAAACTGGGTGGCTTTAACAACAGAAATATATTGTTTCACAGTTCTGCAGGCTAGAAGTCCAAGGTCAAGTGTTGGTAAGGTTGGTTCTTTGTCAGGTGGTGAAGGAGAATCTGTTCATGCCTCTCCCCTAACTTCTGGTACTTTACTGGCAATCTTGGGCGTTCCCTGCCTTGGAGATCTCTCTCTCTCTGTTTTTTTTTTTTTTTTTTTTAATTTATTTTATTTTTAGCTTGCGTTGGGTCTTCGTTACTGTGCACAGGCTTTCTCTAGGTGCAGCGAGCTGGGGCACTCTTCTTTGCTGTGCGTGGGCTTCTCATTTTCGTGGCTTCTCTTGTTGCAGAGCACGGACTCTAGGCTCGCGGGCTTCAGTAGTTGTGGTGCACGGGCTTAGCTGCTCTGCGGCATGTGGGATCTTCCTGGACCAGGGCTCGAACCCGTGTCCCCTGCATTGGCAGGCAGATTCTTAATCACTTCACCAGCAGGGAAGCCCTGGAGATCTCTTATCTTTATGTTCACATGGTGTCCTCCCTGGGTTTGGGTGTCTGTGTCTGAATTTACCCTTTTTATTTGTTTGTTATATTTAAAAATTTTTACTGGAGTATAGTTGATTTACAGTGTTGTGTTAATTTCTGGTGTACAGTAAAGTGAAAGAGTTTTACATATATATATATATATATATATATATATATCCACTATTTTTAAGCTTCTTTTTCCATATAGGTCATTACAGAATACTGAGTAGAGTTCCCTGTGCTATACAGTAGGTCCTTATTAGTTATCTATTTGACTTTACCCTTTTTAAAGGACACCAGTCATATTGGATTAGGGGCCCACCCCATTCCAGTATGACCTCATCTTAACTAATTACATCTGCCACAATCCTATTTCCAAATAGGGTCCCATTCTGAGACACTGAGGGTTAGAACTTCAACATATGAACTTGAGGGGGAGGGGGACTCAACCCATAACAGGACAGAAGCTAACTGCAGGAAAAAAAGGGGCTTGACCATCTGAAAAACTACTCCCTGCCTTCCCTGCATGGACTTGCCCTTGACTCTGATCCCATATTCTCTTTCCTTGGCATGGTTTGGAGGGCAGAGTAAGTGGCTTATAATTTGGCATTTTCAAGGCACTCCGTATCTTTTATCCATTCAGGATGTATTTATTGAGCAGCTACTCTCCGCCAGGCACTGTGCTAGGAGCTGCACATTCAGATACAATCAAGGAACTCACAACTTAGAGGGCCACAAGGGTGGTCTTACTTGCACCTCAGGACAGCCCTGTGCAATAAGCAGGGTGGGATTTTGCATTCCCATTTTACAGAAGGGGAAGTCAAGGACAAGACAGGTAACGTGGGAGGTTGATGTGCACACACCGAATTAGGAACAGAGCCATGAAACCGGAGGCTCCTCACTCTCAGGGGAGACACTGAGTCCAGTGACTAGAAGGGAAGGGGGAGACTGATGTTCCCTGGGGATGCAGACACCCAAACAGCTCCACTTTGGGGTTGCCCTGCAAATGTGCAAAGACATCAGTGGAGCTGGGCTCCTGAGATGTGAAAAGGTGAAAGGAACCTGTTCAGTTTCATCTGGACGATAAAGGTTGCTTTTTTTTTTTTTTTTTTTTTTGGCATGGGCACTCTAAATTCTCAACTCTGGGGTCTCCCTGCAGACATATGCAGTATGCCCAAAGAACCTGGCCCCTGCCTGGCTTTTTTCCGTCGTTGGTGGTATGATAAGACAAATAATACCTGCTCCAGCTTCATCTATGGCAGCTGCAAAGGAAACAATAACAACTTCCAATCCCAAGCCATATGCCAGAGCACCTGCCCCCCAAAAAGGTGAGTCCCAGGGGCTCCAGTCTCCCATCCTCTCCAGGGCCACGCTGGGGGGTCTGGGTGTTGCTTGGTCCATTCTTGGATGGTTACATCCTTGACAGACGAGGTACTGACAGGACCAGCTCCGATCAGGAGGTAAGAATGCACCTTGCAGAGGGCTGGACAGTGGCTTTCCAGGAACCGAGGTTGGGAAGGGACGTGGTTGTGAATAAAAGCTGGCATGTATGAGAGGTGGGGGAGGATGCAGATGTGGTGAAATCCCAGAGGCCAGCTTCAGAGAGGTCACAGGACATCCAGCCTAATGCCAGACAGGTTCACCAAGCACCCCTTCCAGGCCATCAGTTTCCTCTCACAATACTCTTTGCCAGCAGCTCACTCCCATCCACATCCCATTTTTCCTTTAAGGAGATTTAGAGCTTCCCAGAGCAAACCCACTTCCTCTTAATCTCCTGTGAAAAGATGTACAAACATAACTTCAAGATTAGTTCTGAAGATGAGCTGAGCCCAAGACGCTCAGCTCGTCCTGTCCTTCATTCTCAACAGGCTCTAATTTCTGAATGCGTAAGGATACCTTGGAGCCACCACCAGGATTTGGCTCAGGACCCAAGGCTCTCCCTGTGTGCCTGATAAACGCTCCAGGCTGGCTTCCACCCCTTCACTCCCAGTGTTCCAGGGCCTTAGCTCTTCCCCAGACTGAACCCTGGGATCTCTCTCCCCTTTCTCCATCTCAGCTTCTTTTTAGACATAATATCCTTCTGTTTTGATCCCATCTCTATGCTTCCTTCCTTTATGTCCAACTTCTAGAACCCCTTGTTTATACCTGTGTAGCTCCCATTTTCCCCAATAAAACACTCTGTTTAGTCCTGTGCCTCTGAGACTGAATAATTCACATCTGTTGGCACATCACACTTCGCAGAGAGTAAAGGGTCATTGAGGTTTCTGGTGACACCATTAAAGGGAATGAAGACAATCAGAACCTGGAGAGTTGAGAGTTCCATGGATGTTGTTATCCTCCTCTGTTTCTTCAAAACAGCGTAAGACCCTTTTAAGACAAGGGCCCATGGGTGTTGCTTTAGTCTGGATCCCCTAGAAAACAATCCTAGGAGAAGGGCATGGGTGGAAGTATAATAGTTGATTTGGGAGATTTCTTAAGAAACACAAGTTGAGGAGTGGGATAAGTGATACAAGAGGAGAGGAGTTGATTATGAGTTGGTTACCACAGTGGGAAACTGCAGCTTAATCCCACTGGGCACCTTCTAAAGAACCATGTAAAACCCGTCTCCAAATTTTCTTCATCCATCTCCACTGATGGGGAAGCTGAGGTGTTTAGCCATTGATTCCCATCCCCTACTGGTTATGTGGGGTTGTTAAATCCCTTGCTCTTCCAGACTGTTCTGCACTCAAGCTGAGCAAGCTTCCCAGGGAGCCAGAGAAAACTCAGAGCAGAGAAGTAGAGACTCCGACACTTGAAGTGGGAAGCTATCAGTGTACGCTGGATATTATTCAGCCATAAAAAGGAATGAAGCACTAATACATGCTACACTGTGGATGAACCTAAAACACATTCCGCTAAGTGAAAGAAGCCACACATGAAAGGTCATATACTATAAGATGAGACCAACGCAGACAAATAAATTAAATAAATAAATAAATAAATAAATTTATTAAAAAACAGAAAGAAAATAAAGGTAAAATGATGACTTTCCCATATAAATGGGAGAACAAAGAATTTGATGCTACCAGACCTGATCCTTAAGGCTGAAAGGAGGTGATACTACATGGGAATTTGGATTTGCAGAAAAGAATGAAGAATATCAGAATTGATAAAAATGCAGGTAAATATAAAAGTGCGGGGGGCTTCCCTGGTGGCGCAGTGGTTGAGAATCCGCCTGCCAATGCAGGGGACACGGGTTCGAGCCCTGGTCCGGGAAGATCCCACATGCCGCGGAGCAACTAAGCCCGTGCGCCACAACTACAGAGCCTGTGCTCTAGAGCCCGTACTCCAGAGCCCGTGCTCCACAACGAGAGAAGCCACCACAATGAGAAGCCTGCGCACTGCAACGAAGAGTAGACCCCACTCGCCGCAACAAGAGAAAGCCCGCGCGCAGTAATGAAGACCCAACATAGCCAAAAGTAAATTAAAAAAAAGTGTGTATGTGCTCTTCTCTTAATTTCTTTATAAAGGATAAGATTGTTTAAGGCGATAGTTATAACACTGTATTGTTAGGTTTAAAACATACATAAATGTAAGATATGTTGCAAAAGCACAAAAGATGGGAGCAGGAAATGGAGCTATACTGGTACAAAATTGCTATATTTTACTGGAATTAGGTCAATAGATACACATCGAATTCTATCTCCCACCCTAAGCCCAGGATCTCTAAGATCTCTCTGCCACCCCAAACACAACTCTATGAGTTCCTTTCTTCCTCTACCAGACTCCATTTCCAGAAAGAATAAAGCCCAGAAGTGAACAGGCATTGAGTTCATGGAGAATTGATGGTTTCTCTGGGGTTTGAAAAGTGCTGGAGGGGAGTGTCCTTTCTGAGGGGCAGAGATCCTTGGCAGGGTAGTGGTAGAATGATACAGTATAATGGTTTAACAAAGGCTTGGGTCAGAGAAACGTAAGTTAAATCCCAGTCTGGCCATTTATGAACTAAATAAACTTGGGCAGGTCTCATAACTTCCCTGGGTCATGGTTTCCTCATCTGTGAAAAAGGCAAAACAATAAAATCTGAGCCATAGAGCTTGTGTGAAGATCACACAAGATGATTTATGTAATGTGCATAGCATACTGCCTGGTATGTAAGCGACATTTCATAAACAGAAAAGATTACTATTAGTACAAACGGTGCAAAATGCAGGCCTTGCTTCATGATGTCAACTACTCAGATGCAAACCTTCTAGGGTTACAGCTCCCAGGAAAAGCGTCAGCCTGGAGCTGTGGCAATTTCTTATGTCTCACGGAGAATTTCAGGCTCCTGAGTTCTGGAGATATTTTCTCCACTTCTCTGAAGACCCTATTTATATTCAAGCTCTTTGGCAAAAAATACTAAAAATTATCCTCTGATAAAAATTCCACTTGTCTTTCTGAAGACATAAATTGACTCTGCTCTTAAAAGTGATCAAGCTTGTTTTCCCCCTCTGGTCATTTATTTTGAACATAAATAAGGTGAAAATAGAAATAAACTCTCCCGGTATATGTGTGTTTTTGGTAAACGTATTTGTTATACGTACTAGCGAGTCTTCTCTCTAAGTCCCCGTTTCTGTTTTGTTTATTATGTTGGGATGATAACAATATCTATCCCAAGGACTTTTCGTAAGAATGTAATGAGTCAAGGCAGAAAATTCCCTGACATGTAGCTGGTACTCAAGTGATGTTAGTCTCCTTCCACCTTCTAGACAAGATAAACATAATGTGGAGGTTATAATCTGAATGGGGCGACTTTACTTTTTCAAAATTCCACCCTTATTTACTTCCCCTATCCCTACACTACCCAAAATCATCAGGTCTCAGTCAAAAGTAATTTAATTAATTATTTACACACACACATACACACAGTTGGCATAGAGTTCGTAAGACTCCTTTTTTATATTAGAGACAGATACTACCAAATATTTATTCACAATAGTTGTAGAGATCAGTGAAATGATAGGAAGTTAATATAAGCATTTACAGGCTTCCCTGGTGGCGCAGTGGTTGAAGGTGCGCCTGCCGATGCAGGGGACGCGGGTTTGTGCCCTGGTCCGGGAAGATCCCACATGCCGCAGAGTGGCTGGGCCCGTGAGCCACGGCCGCTGAGCCTGCGCGTCCGGAGCCTGTGCCCCGCAGCGGGAGAGGCCACAACAGTGAGAGGCCCGCATACCGCAAAAAAAAAAAAAAATATATATATATATATATATATGTATATATATAAGCATTTACTATGTCATCAGAAGTAATCAATTAATTTTTAAATTTTTTTAAATTGAAGTTGATTAGTAAGACTCCTTTGATGAGTCTAAGTACTAGAATACTAGCAAGAGCTTCCTGCTAGCTTCTCTAATGTGCTTTTAATAAATCTTACACTAGCCCTCCATCTTCTGGAATTACGGTAAGCATGATGCCCAAATCACCTGAGGAAGGGCTAAGTTACTGAGTCACAGCCAGAGATCTCCCAGGGCAACCTGGTACAGAGTGCCTGCTTGGGAAAGGCCAGTGCCTTGCACAAGGCTTGTTCAGCCAAGTAAGTGCAGGCACACCTCATTAAGCACCGCTCTCACTTTGTGGAGTTCATATCATGCTGCCAATGTTGGAATATTTTTATAATTAAAAAGTGTTTATATTCATAACTCTTGTTTTTTGTGGGGGGCAGAAAAACAACATGGGTTTATTTTAAGGCAAGTACAACAATTAAGACCACGTAAGACAAACACAGGTCAAGTTAAATTTTTAGTGTTTTTTTTTTTTTTCTTTTAGGAATGCTGGGGGAGGAATCTACTATACAACACCATCACACTTTGTAAATAAAAAGTATCAGAGGGTTTCCCTTCCCTGGTGGCGCAGTGGTTGAGAATCTGCCTGCTAATGCAGGGGACATGGGTTCGAGCCCTGGGCTGGGAGGATCCCACATGCCGCGGAGCAACTAGGCCCGTGAGCCACAACTACTGAGCCTGCGCGTCTGGAACCTGGGCTCCGCAACAAGAGAGGCTGCGATAGTGAGAGGCCCGCGCACTGCGATGAAGAGTGGTCCCCGCTTGCCACAACTAGAGAAAGCCCTCGCACAGAAACGAAGACCCAACACAGCAAAAATAAATTTAAAAAATTAAAAAGTATCAGATACTTGACTTCTTTATCCGCCAACAACAACAAAAAATAAATTATTTTCTTGTTTTGTAAAAGACCTACAACCGGGAAAAGAATTATATCTCATAATTGTACAGGGGGGAAACCCCACATGAGTTTCTTGAATTTTCACTTTGGCAGTTAGAAATGGTCGGGCAAGATGAGAAATGATCCAGTGAACTCAACTTTAAATATTATATTAATGGCTCTGAAAAACAAAAAAAAAAAATAGCCTGATTACAAATCCACACATTTGTACAGCACGGTTAGAGAAATTTAAAATTACACACAGCACATACATAATCTATAGAGACCCCCATAGGTCTATGGGGGTCTCTACAGAGAGTCATTACTGGGTCGCTACGGGATTTGGTCCATAAGCTATAATTTTTGAAACCCCGAGTGGAGCAGTGAGCACAGCCATCCTGGAAGGGGAGGGGGATTTTAAAATCGTTATTCATTTCGTTGGGCCGCGTCCCTGTACTGGGGCCTCTTGGGATCTCAGAAACGGGGCGGCGAATTAAAGTCACCTGCAGCTTCGCGGAGGGCTGAGGCTGGCGCGCGCGCGCTCTCTGCTCCCGGGTTTGCGGGAAAAGCGGTGGGCAAGTTTGGGTTCTTTTTGCGTCTCTGCAGCCTGAACTGTTTGAGAGGGTCGCGTCTGCTAGGCGAAGCCGGTGCGGGCCAGGGCAGAGGAGGGCCAGGGCAGAGGAGGGCCGGGGCGGCTGACTATTTCGTGCAGTCATAGGAATATGGAGCTGCGTGGCGGTAGAGAGGAGGCGTACATCTGCAGGGCAGCGGACAGCTCGCGTTGCTGCTCACCCGGAGTTCCCCGAGCGTCGAGTTCTCAATCCCCAGCCGGTGCGAGTTGAACTTCTCCCTGACGTTAGGGAAAGTCTGCTGCTGGGCTGCGAAAGTGTGGCCGGAGAGGTGGTTCAGGTTCCCGCTGTGGTTCAGATTCCAGGACGCCGCCTGGGCCGCGGCGCCGGCTGGGGCTGGGGAGCCGGCGGGGGCGGCGGCGCCTGCGGGTGGTGGTGGCCGTGATGCTGGTGGTGATGGCCGGCGGCGGCGAGCGCGCCCTCCTGGCCGGCGGCGAGGTTGAGGGCGCTCAGGGGTGATGTGGGGCCGCTCGGGTGGTCCGAGAGGGCCTCGTCCAGCGCGGCGGGGGGGACGGGGGGGACACCCATGTGAGCCGGCCGCTCGGCCCCGGTGTACAGGTTCCTGGCGCGCACGCTGCAGTGGTAGCCCCCGGCGCCTGCAGCCTCCAGGCTCTGCGCTCACTGCCGGCCGTAGGCAGCGGGAGGCGTAGGGCAGAGCCAGCGGGGGCACCACCAGGCCCGCGCGCCCGGCCTATATTCATAACTCTTATGAAGGTTTTCCTAACCTTGGCACTATTGACATTTGAGGGCAGATAATTCTTTCTGGTGAGGACGTCCTGTGCATTGCAGAAGGTTTAACAACATCCCTGGCCTCTACCAGTAGGTGTCCCCCCACTCCTAAGTTGTGTCACTCAAAAATGTCTCTAGACGCTGTCCCTAGGGGGCCAGAATTGCTCCCACCCAGATGAAAACTGCTTTTCTGATTTTTTTTGGCCGGGCCGTGCTGCTTGTGTTCCTGACCAGGGATCGAACCCGGGCCCGTGAAAGCACAGAGTCCTAACCACTGCACCACCAGGGAATTCCCGAAAACTGCTTTTCTGAATTACGTATTAAGAGGCCAGTTCTCACTCTAGAAGAGGGAGCACTGTAGTAAAGCTCTCAGCCAAGGGCACCCATAGGCAATCCTGCCTTTCTTCTGCCTGAATGGCAAATGTCAGTCTGTACTTCCGGGGAGCCTCCTTCTTTTATTTTTTTCTGATGAACTGATTTGACCTCCTAAGAGAGCTAAGGAAAGAATACCAGGAATAATGCTGGTAGACCCACCAAAGTGCAAAAGGAGATGGACCCACAGAGATGTGGAAATGCAGGCTTTGGAGGAGCCTTCAAGGAAATAAAGTGAAAATCTGCAGGTGATCAGAGGGTTGACCAACCACTGTGTGAACTATAGTTGGGAGAAGCAGTGGCCAAGGAATGAGGATCGTGGCTGCAGGGAATTTAAAAAGAAGGAAGAGTTACCACTAATGTGCAAAGATGGGTAACACATTTGTGTAGAGACCAAATGTGGTGCTGATCCAGTTAACACTCCTGTTTCCAAAAAGGCATCATGCCACACACACACACCTGCAAGTGGCATATACCTGTTGCACATTTCCAATGTATGAAGCATTTGTTTATTCATTGAACACTTGCACCAGTTCTGGGAAATATGCTAAACCAGCATAATTAATCTCAATTTATAGATGAGAAAACTGAGGCTCAGAGAGGTTAAATGACTTGCCCACATCAGGAACACCTGGACTCAAAAGTACAACCTCAGACTTTGAATCTGAGGCTCACTAAAAGCCCACCAAAGCATACTGGCTTTGTCTTCCAAAAGATCAGATCTCTGGAGGATCCGTGAAAGCAGGTCGGTGGGGAATATGCTGGACCCTGGTGATTGCGGTGATTCTCTAGACAGAATGATTCTCTAAACCAAAAAAAGTTGGGTCCTCCTTCTACACAGCAATGTGTGTGTTGTTCCCACAATTCTTTAGGAACCCCCAGATGCCGGGGAGGCAGCATCTAAGACTATGCCTGGCATGCTGTGGGAACTCAGTATGTGTTTGTTGAATGAATGAGTGATACAAGTTTATTGGAGCTGAACAGACAAGGGTCCCTGTCCTGGTTCTGAAATTCACTCTCCATGTGATAATGGTCAAGATAGCTTAAACTCTCCTCACTTACAAAATGGGGGTTCTAAGCCTTGCAGGGATCCTGTGTGGATTCAAGGGAGGTAATGAATGAAGAGTATTTTAAATGGTGCTTGGAAAGGTAGAGGCATTCAACAAATGGTGGCTGCTGTTTTTTTATTGTTTAAGGGGCTCACACCGTGAAGTGTAGTAAAGTGGCCTCTGATAAATTCAGATCAGATAAGGCCAAAGGAGAAAGACAGAGCTGTGCTTTGGATGGACACTCTGTTCCAAGGGTGGATCAGCCTCATGAACAGCAGAAGTTAGGGATGAAAGAGCTGGATGTGGGGTCAGGCTCCTCCTCCTTGGTCCCATTTCTCCCTAAAATGCCGGCCCCAGGCTGGGCCACTTGCTGGGTGGCACCATGCAGCTCTGGGTCTCTCTCTCACTTCTCCTGCTCTTCACCTTCTGCCAAGAGCTTCGATCAGAATTAAGACAAGGTTGGTATGGAACATGGGAGCTCCAAGAATAGCCTGGGAATAGGGCCAGGGGCCCAGCAGCACAAAGAAAGTCTTGGCCCAACACCTTCTAGCATGACATTAGGAAAGGCATTTCACCTCTCGGACCTTAGTTTCTTCATGTAAAGTTGGAAGTCCTAATATCTACTTTGAAGAGTAATTGCAAGGATAAAGCTAGTCACATAACAGGAACATAAAAGGAGAGTTCAAGAAACTTGTAATCCTGCCTCAGAGGATCTCATGGCATTTTTTTCCCCATTAACAAATATTTACTGAGAACTCAGAGTCAGGCCTGTGTTAGGTATGTAGACTGCAGAAAAGCGTATGATGAGATCCCTGTTCTCAGAGTCTTCTTGGCGAAGGAAGGGAAAGAGTGGTTGAGAGCAGCTCCTGTTATTGATGCTTTTCTATTTATCAGGCTTTTCATTGGTTACCTCTCACCCTTCAGTAAGCCTAAAATGTGCATATGACATGCCCATTTACAGTGAAGGAAACTGAGTGCCAAAGATACAGGTGATTTGTCCAGGCTCACACGGCTGGAAAATGATGGAGTCAAGTTTCAACCCTGCTCTCAGATTGAAGTCAGTCCTCCTCTCACTATCGGATATCGACTCCAGAATGACAGTGAGACAGGGGATGGAAGCCTGAGAGACCTTACTCATCAAATCCTAGACAATCAGATCCGGAATTGTGCTCAGAGATGGTGGAGTTCAGCTCCCTAATTTTACATATGAAAAGACGGGAATTTGGAGAAGTTAAGTTGATACAACATCACACAGCAGTAAGTGGCAGGGCTAAGATTTGTATCCACTTGAATTGGAGTCTCAAGTCTCGGGGTTTTCACCACATCAGGTTACTCCCAGGAGTGAAAATCTCAACTTCTGTGCAGATGGAGAAGGCCCTGGCTGGGTGGGCCAGGTGGGCTGGATGGGAAGAAATACACAGCTCAGCTAATATTATGGGCAGCCTCGCATTTGTGGTCACGGCCATCCCAGCCCCCTAGCATATGGGACTCACAAGCGGAAGGTGATGGGGCCTCTCTCAAACCACTTTGTTTCTTTAGGCAAAGCTGTCTCCGCAAATGTATGCAAACTTCCTATGGAGAATGGCCTTTGTCGAGGCTCGATCCTGTGCTGATTTTACAACTGGAGAACTTATGAATGTGAGCTTTTTTCTTATGGAGGTTGTAATGGCAATGGCAACAACTTTTTGAGGAAAGAAGCATGTGAGAAAGCCTGCAAGAACACCTGACTTTCTAGTAAGAACACAGCCCTCCCTGGAGTCAGAGTTGCTCTAGGGCAATAGAAGTTATTTTTGTGAACAAGAGATGCATTCCTCCACTTCAAATTTATTCTCCCTGCATTGTTCTTATTTTTTTTTATTTTTTATTTTTTTGTGGTACGTGGGCCTCTCACTGTTGTGGCCTCTCTCGTTGTGGAGCACAGGCTCCGGACGCACAGGCTTAGCGGCCATGGCTCACGGGCCCAGCCGCTCCGCGGTATGTGGGATCTTCCCAGACCGGGGCACGAACCTGTGTCCCCTGCATCGGCAGGCGGACTCTCAACCACTGCGCCACCAGGGAAGCCCCCTGCCTTGTTCTTTAAATCACCCATCTCTGTGCCCGAAATTCTACAAATATCACCAACATGTTTAAAATCTCAAGACTTTATTTATAAAATACGTACATACATACAAATATACTTGGGGAACTAAGAGTTGAGTCATTCACACTTAGTATGAACTACTGCTTAGTGAACTGGAGGATAAAGGTTTTGGAGGAGGGAGGGTGAATTTGAAAACTTGGGGCATGGTATTGGAAGGGCCCACATTGAACAAGGAAGTAGACCTTTGGGGGTAAAAATTCAATTAAAATTTAACTATAGGGATAAGGTTCAATTATCATCTCAAAATAACATTCCTCTGCATACGCCTTTATTTACTTTCTCCCTCCCTCTCTCTCTATGTGTGTGTGTGTGTGTGTGTGTGTGTGTGTAAATTGTATAGTACTTTCTATCAGGATATTTATGTAGCATTTTATTATAAACATTTAAACATTTTCCCAGATCAGTGAATATTCTTCAGTGTCATTGTTAATGGCTATATAATATTCTAAACTATTTACAAAGCACTGTAATTTACTTAGCCAATCATCTGTTGTTGAATGTGTGCTTCCAATTTTTCATCATTGTAAAATAACACAAGGTTAAACATAAGCATGGTTTTTAAACACCTTTGAAAAATAACATCCTGAGTGACATCAGAAAGGTGGCTGAATAAGATGTCCCTCTGCCTAATTATTTGGCATCCATCCGTGGGCAAAAATGCCTTTGTGGCAGCTTTGAGATCCAGCTAGGAGATTGTGAAATCCAGTGCAGTCCAAGACCCAGGAGAACCATTTGAGAAGGCAGGCCCACACCCAGGTGGTTGACTCACCTATCATGGTCCCAACTATAGACCCAGAAACAGCTCCATACCCCTGAGGACTTGGCTACAGCCCCATTTAGCTTGGTCCTCTCCCCAGCACCATGTGCCAAGGGACCCATATGCATGACCATATGTCATGCTCCCCCAGGCGTCAGGTTAACAGGCATAGAGAAGTCAGTGAGTGCTGAAATGGCTTGTGAACAGCCTCCAGCCCCGCTGAGCCGTTGCCTAGGAGCCCCTGGACGTAAGCCCACCAAACTAGCTCAGACTGTAGATTCTGAAAGTGCCCTGAAACGGAGTCTAGCTCATCCCACCCATAGGCCCCAGACAGTCCCGCTGGCACAGGGACCCAGCAGAAGGCACTCCTATCTGTGCCCCTGGAGATCCTGAAAGGCCTTAGACTGAGTTCCTGCCCCTTCCAGCCACAGATTTTGAGCAGTCTTGCTGGCACAGGGACCTGGCAGGGAGACACATCTGTACCTTGGGAGATACAGAAAGGGCCCTAGACTTGGCTCCAGCCCTTCCAGCCACGGTCAGGGAGCAGTGCAGCCCAGCTAGGGACCTAGCAGGAGACACACTCATCCGTGCCTGTGGAACCAGGGCTACAAACCTCAATCTTGGCTGTTGAAACTGAAATAGCCCCGGGGCTTTGTTCCAGTCCCTCTCAGCCATGGTCCAGGGCCAGTCTCGCCCACCCAGGGACTCATCTTGTGACCAGGCAGCAGCCCTCCCAGGGACCTGGTGGGAGCCACACCTATCTCGCACCTGGTAATAGGCTCACTGACTGAGGACCTGACCTTGGACCCTGAAGCAGACCCCTGTCCCAGCACCTCCCTACTGAACAAGGTAGTAGAGGCAGTCCCACCCACCCAGGGACCAGATGGAATCCATGCCCACCTGAGCCCCTGATAACAAGCATGTCAATCACAGACCCCATGGCAGACCCAGCAACAGCCTCAAAACCGGTTCCAATCCAGCACAACTGTGATTCTGGTGGTAGTCCTAGTAGCCTGGGGAAGTTGTAGAAAGTTCTTACATGCCAAAACCAGTCTTTCAAGACTGGAAGAGGAGTTTGCTCCTTCAAACGCACAGACACCAACACAGGGCCGCACGAATCACGAAGAATCAGAGAAACGTGGCACGACCAAAAGAACTAATAAAGCTCCAGTAACCGGCTCCAAAGAAACGGAGATCTACAATCTGCCTGCCAAAGATTTCAAAACAATCATCTTAAAGAAACTCATAGAAACACAAGAGAATATAGGTAGAAAAGTAACGAAAATCAGGGTCTTTTACAAGGATGCAATCTAGGTGTTGTCGACCGGCTGAACTGCATTGTCATCTGAGGTTCAACTGGGGAAGGATCCACTTCCAAGTTCACTCACGTGGTTGTTGGCGGGGTTTAGTTCCTCGAAGGCTATTGGCCAGGGACCACCTTCAGTTCCTTGACAAGTGGGCCTCTCCAGGGGGCAGCTCACCACATGACAATGGGCTTCATCAGAGCAAGCAGTGGCAAGAACCAGGACGAGTGCTGGCAAGATAGAAGTCACAGTCTTTTGTACCTTAATCTTGGAAGTGACACCCCATCACTTTTCATTACATCACTGCTCGTTAGAGACAAGTCAGTAGGTCCAGTCCACACTCAAGGAAGGGACTACACAAGGACATGAATCCTAGGAAGTGGGGATCACTGGGCCACCTTAGCAGTCTGACTGCCACAGGGAGGAGCTTGGCCGGAGTCACACAGCAGTGACTGCTTAAAGGCTCGGTTCTTGGGTCTCCTTCCTCTCCCTCCTTCTTCCCTGATATTTGCTCACAGGTGAAAGCTGAAAGCTCATAGTGCCTGGTCCCTATGAGTACAAATACCCAAGAGGTCTTACATCACCAAATCTGGATTCTGAGAAATGTTGTGTTATAAAAGTTGCTTAGACGAAAAGAAAAACAGAAACTACCAGAAAGAAGAAACTACCAGAAGGCCAATCGGTGCCAGATAAGCTGCAGAAGCACTGGAAATACCACTCTTGACATAGTGTTGAGAGCTCATTCAATTTCTTAATCCATATATGCTGGAGGAAAATCTTCCAAATGAGCAAGCTCCTCAAGCCTTTAAAAAACTTTCTGGGAATAATGAAAGTGAACAACTTAGGAGCATACATTAATACAGATTTATAACCTGCTTTTACCAGTTAACAATATTGGGTGAAGATTTTCCTATATCATTAAATATTCTGCAACATAATTCTAAAAGGGATAGAGCTTTCTGGGTATCGCTGGATCATAATTTATTTAAGCAAGTCTTCTCTGATTAAATGTTGAGATTTATGGTATCTCAATAAGTAATGTTGCAAGTAAATCACTGTGAGCATTTCTGTCTGTTTAGTTAGGATAGATTATAAGCAGTGGAATCTCTAGGTCAAAGAGGACATGCATTTTAAAAGCTTTCAATACATAATACCTTCTATTAAAATTCTCATAATTGCCACTTATGAAACACTTAATGATATGCCAGGAACCAAGTTAAGTGCTTTACACACATGATCTCATTTAATATTTCCAACAGCCTAAAGAGGAAGATTCTATTAATATCTGTATCTTACAAATGAGGAAGTTGAAAGTCAAGAAGATAAATTACTGGCCCCAAATAACAAACTGGCAAGGAGTGAAGCTGGTGTTTGAATCAAAGTGTGACTCTAGGACCCATATTCCTTTTTTTTTTGGCGGTACGCGGGCCTCTCACTGTTGTGGCCTCTCCCGTTGCGGAACATAGGCTCCGGACGCGCAGGCTCAGCGGCCATGGCTCACAGGCCCAGCCGCTCCGCAGCATGTGGGATCTTCCCGGACCGGGGCACGAACCCGTGTCCCCTGCATCGGCAGGCGGACTCTCAACCACTGCGCCACCAGGGAAGCCCTAGGACCCATATTCTTAATCAGTTTGCAATCATTAAAGTTCAGCTCTACTGAGCAGCCCAGTCTTAGCTTACCTCTCCATCCTATAAAATCCCCTGACATCTCCATGTGGACCACACAGAGATATTCTGGGCCTGCCTGCTTCTACCTTCTCATGGTCATATTTTGTGGGCCCTTGAAAGTTGGGATCTTGCCTTACACATTTCTACATCGAGCCAAGAAAAGTGATGTGTACAAAGTAAATACTCCACAAGTACCTGTTGATTAGTTTCGTGGAAATTACACCGTGGAGGAAGGGAGGGACCCAGGATTTACTGGGTTGGCCAAAAAGTTCGTTCAGGTTTTCTGTACTTGGAGATAATGACCCGAACAAACTTTTTGGCCAACCAATATTTTTCAGTTTTTTTTTGTTTTCTGTTTTTAATTTTATTTATCTATCTATCTATCATCTATCTATCTAGATATTTATTCTTGGCTGTGCTGGGTCTTCATTGCTGTGCACGGGCTTTCTCTAGTTGCGGTGAGCGGGGGCTACTCTTCGTTGTGGAGCAGGTGCTCTAGGCGAGCGGGCTTCAGTAGTTGTGGCACTCGGGCTCAGTAGTTGTGCCTTGTGGGCTGTAGAGCACAGGCTCAGTAATTGTGGCGCACAGGTTTAGTTGCTTCGAGGCATGTGGGATCTTCCCGAACCAGGGCTCGAACCCGTGTCCCCTGCATTGGCAGGCAGATTCTTAACCACTGTGCCACCAGGGAAGTCCTGCGCTACAGGTTCTTGGCTGCTCCTCCCTTGTCTCTGTATCCCCTGCCTTCCCTGATTAGCAACTGTTTGAATCTGCCCTTTGGGTCTCAGAGAAGGTCACGGAAGCTGGAGTCTGTCCCCTACAAACAAGGAACGGGGGACACAGAGAGGCTTCCATGCCCAAGAGCCCCTACAGGGTCCTGCTCTGTTTCATTACGTGTTCACTCCCTATGGCATTTCAGGGAAGGCCATGGCGGCCACATGGCACCCACATTTTCATTTAGCCCTGTGCCTCATAAATTAGGTAGCCGGTCCTGTCTGTAGATTAGATGATAGCACAGTGTCAATGTTAATTTACTGAATTTGATTATTGTACTGTGGTTATTTAAGAGAATGCCTTTATTTCAGGAACTTCACTGAAGTACTTAGGATGTCTGCAACACACTTTCACATGCTTTAGAAAAACATAATATGTGGTGTGTGTGTGTGGAGAGAGAGAGAGAAAGAAAGATGAAAGTAAATGTGGTAAAATGTAAGCATTTGATGAATATGGGTAAAGAGTATGCAGGAAATCTTGGCACTATTCTTGCAACTTTTCTTTAAGTCTGAAGTCATGTCAAAATTAAAAGTTGAAAGAATAAATCAAGCATAAAAAAGGAAAAAGTCAAGGAGAAATCACTGCAACCACATCAGATCTACTAGGAGAGTGGGATATGGTGTCCCCTAGACAAATGGAAAAGAGATAACAGGGAAACCTTACAAGTGTACCACAGCTGAACTAGATGAGACCAATGGAGAACTGTCCTTGTGATAAGCATGAACATGCCTAATTTGTACATTAATACGTTGAGAGGTTAATGCTATTTCAAACCATAGTCTCTGGCCCTACAACAGAGATCATGAGTGGGCCAATCTAGAAAATTCTATGCTCCAAATCACTCAGCCCGCCCAGGCATCTGCCCCAGAGTCTGTGTATATTGCTACCTGGAGGTTGGTTAAAGGGGGTCCTGTGGGCACCATCCAGGCCACTTGGAGCTCTGCCTGTGGAGTGAGGTACCAACCTCCCATCAGCAAGGGGTTGTTGTTTTCAGATTGATCGCAAAGGTCGGCTGCCTTCCATTGTCTATTCCCCTGGTAGTGCCAAGAGTCTAACCATAATCCTAAACCTAACCCTAGCCCATAATAAACCACAGGCTTTGGATTGTTCATCTGGTGAAAAATCCCCAGAGGGCTGTCCAAGATGTGAGGGCTACAAATAATGGGGTTTCAGTAGCTCTAGAGGGTCCCATCTTTTTATGTAATGAACTCACCCCAGTAAACCCGGTTTGGCTGGGCCCTGGGCCCAGGCCCAGGGGTTGATACCCCAGCTGTGGGGGGTATGCAGAGACTTCTCGGTCTAGGACCTCTATGCTCTGCAGGCAGGGCCTACTGATGCTATGCTGTTCTGTGCCTCAGGGGGGCGCTGAAGCTCCCACCAGGTACCATCTTTAAGGGCTAAACAAACCAGACCCTCACCAACAGATTGCAGCACTGAATGGGGAGCTAACGAGTTGTCAGCCGTCACTCTGTTTTCCTCACCCTCACAGTTTTGCCATCAACTTGTAGTAGAATGATCAAGTGGGTAAACGTGATCATGGGGCAAGAAAGGGAGTATTTGTTGTGTTTGCAACATGATTATTTCACGAGTTAGTTTTTGGAAGCTGCATCAATGGACAGGACACATGGAACCACACAGCAGTCACAGGAGCCACCATAGCTGGTGCAGCCCTAGCTCCCGGGGCATTAGGGCTGGCAGTTTGGGGGTCTCAAACATATTAGTAGATGAAGAGGCAAAAAAAAGTCATTCCTCCTACGTCCTGTTGGGCAGCCTAACTGCCCTCCCTGCTTCACATTGCCCCCAGAGTCTATTCTTAATATAACAGCCAGAAGGATCTTTTCCAAACATAGGTCAGATGACATCATCGCTCTGCTCAAACCCCTCCTAGGGCTCCTAAATGCCTCAGAATAAAAGGCAGAGTCCTGGGCTTCCCTGGTGGCGCACTGGTTGAGAGTCCACCTGCTGATGCAGGGGACACGGGTTCGTGACCCGGTCCGGGAAGATCCCACGTGCCGCGGAGCGGCTGGGCCCGTGAGCCATGTTCACTGAGCCTGTGCATCCAGAGCCTGTGCTCCGCAACAGGAGAGGCCACAGCAATGAGAGGCCCAAAAAAAAGGGCAGAGTCCTTGTAGTGACCACAGGGACCTCCATGATCTGAGCCCACACTACTTCTCTGACTGCATCTCCCTTTGTGCTCCTGACCCCTCAGCACTCCAGCCATGATCCTCAAGCACTCTGACCTCAGGTCCTTAGCCCTAGAAGCTTCCCATGGATTCCGTGTGGCTCATGTCCTTCTTCACTCAGCTCATGACTTGAATGACACCTTAGGAAAGACCTTCCCTGCATGCCCTCTGCAAAGCAACAACCCCCTACCTCTTATCCCATGCCCTGGACCCAGTAGTCCTCTTACCCAACTTTATAGTTCGCCATAATCTTTGTACCACCTGATATGTTAAACCTGTGTTGGTTCATTCACTTAGTGACTATTTCCCCCACCCTATACACGTGCACACACACACACACACCTCACCTCCTTGATGTCAAATCCCCACCACCTAGGACAGAACACATAGTAAGTGCTCAAAAAAGGTTTCCTGCATGAGGAATGCCTCTGCTTACGCTGTTCCACGGGCAGGGCTGTCCTCTGCTGGTCTGGCTTTAGAACTTCATTTTTCAAGCTCCGGTTCCCTCATGTGTAACTTCCTATTATGCCTCGAAAAACCAACCTGCACTTTGCTGAAGAACAGATGTTTGTTTCTACAGGGTTTTACCGTACACAGCCCTCTGGACTGGAGATGGGGTTTGGAGGCAACAGCGAAGCAGCGTGTTGCCAGAGATGGGAGAAAGTAAGCGCAGGAAGAGACCCTGCCCTGAGCCCCGGAAAGGCAGCAGTTTACCAAGTTTCTGGCCCTGGGAGCCGTCCTCCTAGCCCAAACTAGCATGGCTGTGGTCTGGCTACAGAACACATAGCCCATCAAGATGCTGTCCACACATAGGCTCCTGGAAAGGAGGAGAGCGTTTTGTGGCATGGTGCTGATGGAAGAAATAATGGCATGCGAACAAAGGCATACCTCTGCCATCCCTGAGTTAGACTAGGCCCTGCCCAGGGCTCTCTTTCAGAAGGCAGAGCTGGGGAAAGCAAGGAGAAAGTGGAAGGGGTGGTACCCACACACTTAGTCCCTAACGACTCTACCCAGCCTACCACTTTGTTTTTGCTTAGAAGGGTTGGGGAGACTGGAGCCTGGACAGGGATAGTGATTGGAAAAGGGAAAGCTAGGAGAAAAGTGATATTGCCACCCACCTACCTCCAAAGGCAGCCTTATGCAGTGAGCACCCCCATTCTCATACAGGAGACTCGTTCCCACCTACCCCCAGGGGGATGGATGGACAGCCAGGTTCTTTGCTGGTTCATGGCCTGGGGCAGAGACCCACAGGAGGATGAGAAAGATAAGGCTGGCCAAACACCAAGCCACCCAGCCTTCTGTCTCCACACAAACCCACTCAAGCTGCCTTGACCTCTCACATTCCACGGTGGGTGGAGGAGCAGGGAAGGACCTGTCCTGGGGGCCAGAGTCTCTGCCATTACTTCGTTGCTTTACCTCCTTCTCACCCCAAAAGGCTGGGCATCCCCTCCCCACCCCACCTCAGGGATTAATGTGAAAAATCACTGCAGTAGAACCAGCATGGGACTCTGGTGTCATCAGATGACTCAGGTTCAAATCTAAGCCTGTAAAAGGTTGAAAGCAACCTAAATAGTCACCAGTGTAAGTGTGGTTAAATAAACTTCGTACATCCAAACAATTGAATACTATACAGCCAGAAAAATGAATGAAATCTTTTATGCTGAGTGATCTTCAAGATATATGAAGTGAAAAAAAGCCAAGTACAGCACAATGTGTATAGTGTACTACAATTCTGTAAAAAGGTGGGATAGATGAGAATTTTATATCTACATGTCCCTAGAGAGATGGAGATAGATGATAGAAAGAAGAGGAATAGAGAGGAAGAGGGGAGGTGAGAAGGAGAGGGAGAGAAAAAGTAGGCATAGAAAGAAGGGAGAGAAGGGGGGGAATAAAGAGAGGGGATACAGAGAGAAGAAAGGATAGAGGGAGTGAGCTGGAGCTCTATCTTGGGAAGAAGACACAAGAAACTGATGGCATTCGTTTCCTCTGTAGAAAACCGAGTGGCTGCAGGTGCAGGAAGAGGGTCAAGGGTGAGAGATGTTTCACTGCGTATTCTTTTTTTACCTTTTGAATATTGATCCATGTGAATATTATTTATACAAAATAACGGTTTGATTTTTAAAAAGCAGCTACAGCGAAGGACCCTGGCTTTGCCACCTTCTTTCTGTGTGGCCCCAAGCAAGTGACTTGGTGGAGTCCCCGTCTGTAACACAGGACTGTCATCACCTACTCTGAGGGTTGTTGGGGATCCAGAAGATCTCACAAGTGAATCTCCCAGCCCTGTGTCTGGCACACAGTACACGCTGCTGCTGTTGTCAGAACCCCCGGCAACGAATCCCAGTGACTTTGGAAGGATTCCAGCATCTCTCTGAGCCCCAGTTCTCTCCTCCAAAACCCTGGGAGAATAACCAACAACCGCATAGGGCTGGTGGGCGGACTCACCCAGCAAAGTGCCAGCGCACACAGATGAGCCCTGAGTTTATGTTCGTTGTGTCAGAGCTGATCTCAGACTTTGTGCCTGGATGATCTGGTTGCACCCTGCACCCCCATGCCCGCACCTCCACCCAGAGTCGTGGGAGGAATGAGCCAGAATAATAAGAACAGAGGCCACAGCCCCATCGGTGCTGGAAGTGGTCACTTTATTGGTTGGAAAAGAAGCAGCTGTGGCCGCTCAGGAGGGAGCACAGAGGCCAGGAAGGGAGGAGGGCAGCTGGGCTGGAGCCAGACAGGGCCAGGCAGACACTTCCACTCCCCTACTCCTCAGGCTGGTGGCTGGAGGTGGAGGAAGAAAATCACAATAATACCGTCAACAACAGTATCCATGATACTGGACAAGAATGCCTGCAGCTTAAATTCTGGGCCAAAGCTCCCCCTACCCCATCACATCCCCCCTTAGCTCCCTACCTCCGCCCCCAGGAAAGCCTCACCATCTTGAGGCCCTGGGGCTCTGCCTGCACTTTTTGGAAGGTCCTAGTCTCATCTCTTCTGCTTCTGACCATCCCCAGACACACCTGGGTGTACCATGGTCCCCACTGACCATTGTGACCTTCCTGAGGGGCCACTGTCATTTATGTCCCTAAGAATCCTTCCACCACTAGGAAGTTCCCCCATGCCCCTATTCCTTTGGCTAAGCTGGGTTAGCTGATCAAAAAGATCTTATTATCTTATTTATCCCATTTTATAAGCAAAATATTTGCAGTTCAGGGAGGTGAAAAAGGCTAGTTAAGTGTCACAGCTGAAATCTGAGCCCAGGTCTTCCTGAAAGCAAAGCCAGCCCATGCAGCTGACACTGATGGAGACAAGAGGTGGAGAGCTCTGGTCCCTGGGGAGGCCGTGGTTTTTTCTCTCTCTCTCTCTCTCTCAGGCACTGAATTAACAACCTTGGGGCCTTGGGCACGTCCTCCCCTCTCTCTGGGTCTCAGTCTTCACATCTGGGCAATAGGTTCCATCACTGACCTGCCGGTCCCTTGGCTGAGAGCTTATCAAAAGTATTGCAAGATCAACAATGAGGTTTCAACCAAAGGGCCCTTCCAGGTTCTTGCTTGTCCGGTTCCCTCTGTCTGAAACAGCCTCCCCACTGCTGTACTTCACCAAAGTACCGACCTTTCATTCATCCTTCAGGATTGGCTCAGAGCCCCTTCTGGGACGCCTGCTCCCTCCTTTCCCCACCCCCACCTGGGTGAGGCTTTCCTCTTCTATGTCCCCGTCACACCCAGCCCTTCCCTCCATTGCAACAGCGACGACAGGCACTGGGGGCGTCTGTCCGTCTGTCTGCCTCAGCCACTGGGCTGCAAGCTCGGTGAGGAAGGGCGGTGGTCACCTTCCATCCCAGAACCTGGCACAGAGGTGGCGGCACAGTGCTGGATCCTGCAATGGCCTGACGATGCACGTTCTTTGGTTTTGCTTCTCTTTATTTTCTTACACTTGCTTTATGACTTAATATTGTTTTATTTTTCATTATATGTGGGGAAAGAGAGGCTGCACAATCTTTTCCTTCCAGGGTCAGAGCCCCCCCAGGTGGCTGAATGTAGCCCTGCCTGCCACAGAATAAGTGCTCAACACACTCGAAAGGGGCATTTGAGAAACGGAACTGAAATGAACTGATCTCTATCAGCTCCGTCCTGAAAAGCCAAGCTTTTTGGCCAGAGTAAAGATCAATTCTTCTGCCTCGCACTGGCCTATGCAAAGAGCTTCCTACTTCCCCAACCCATGCAGCCACCACCCGCCCTCCCAGGACACAGCTGCTCCTCCAGCCACTGACTTATTTACGTGGGTGTTAAGGGGAAAAGGAGTAAATCTTCTCACAGCCCAATTCATCAGCAAATATTGTCCCATCTACCTTCACATAGGTCCCACTTACGTCACCTGGTCCATCATCTCCCACCTGGCCTCTTGCAGGAGCCTCCTCGCTGGTCTCCCTGCTTCTGCCACTGTCCCCTAGGGCCTCCACACAGCACCCTCAGCAATCTTTGCAAATCTAAGTCAGAGCGTGTCCATTCCCAAGGGCCCGACATTTCTGGGTCAAGACCATGGGTCAAGACCAAAGTCCTTACATGGTCTATCAGGTCCCCCCCGCTTACCACCTACCTCTCGGACCCTCTCCTCTATTGCTCTCTCCTTGATCAGCAGGCTGCAGCCTTCTGGCTTTTCCTGAAACTCACCAGGGAGGCTACTGCGTTACACCTGCTGCCCCCGGGCCGTAACATTCTCCCTGATATGCTCGCGGCCCCCTCCATCATTTCCATCAAGTCTGTTCATATGCTGCCTTCTGGGAGGTCCCAGGAAAAAATTGCAGTACTGCTCCCTGCCGCCCCCCATCCCCACTCCTTATCCCCACTCTGTTTTCTTTTTCTCCAGGCCATTTATTTCCCGCTGACATTTCACAGAGTATACTTGCATATTTATTTTGTTTATCATTCACTAAGCATATAAAACCATCAGAAAGAAATTTGTGTCCGATTTGTTCACACATGGAGCATCCCCAGCACCTAGAGCAGTGCTTGGCATGTGATGGACGCTCAGTGAATCTGTTGAGTGGATGAAAGTAAATCAAAGGACAGAGAAGGGAACAGCAGTGTGTTAGCTCAGGTTCTCCTTTTCAGCCTCCTGCAGGTGTCATCACATCTGGGCATCAATGCACCCCTCCCCCCAGGCCACCTACCTCAGAAGACAGGTGTGACACAGGACACCTTCCCGCAACCATTGTGGCAGCATTTCAACAGACCAGGACACTGGCTATCCACCTGGCACTGGTCCAGGCAGAGGCCGAGCTGGGGGAAGGCGATGTCCACCTGAGGGCAGGAACCCTTCTTTTCTGGGTGGAAAAAGGGGTGGGGGGGTGGGCAGAGGGGAAGCAGGGAGCTGAACACGTCTCCACAGCACGACCACCCACCTGGATTCACAAACAAGAGAGCTGTCTGCCTAAGTGGATCTTGGGGGCTGGAGTGGATCTCAGGGGACCTTGGGAGATCACCTGCAACCTCCCTTCCTCTGCTCTCTCCCTGAGTGGTTTGGGATCATAGGGCCCTAGTTTGAGTCCCAGATCTGCCTTTTCCTAACTTTGTGACCTGGGGCCAGAAATCTCCCAGAGCCCCATGTCTTCAGGTGTCACATGAGATCTGTGCTGCCCATGTCATGGGGCTGCTGTGGAAGCAGTGGAGGCAACAGACATATATTCCTTCTCCCTGCACAAAGTCCTTGTAATAAGAATAATAATGAGTAAGGACGGCAGTTAACACTTAGCTGCTTCCATGTGCCAGGCGTTATCCTAAGCATTTGACGTATATTAACTCATCTAATCCTCACGATAATCCTAAAACAGGGTGCAAGGAACTGTTACTATTTCCTCATGTTGCAGATGAGGAAACTGAGGTACCAAGAAGCTAAGTAATTTGCCTAAGGTCATACAGGGTAGAGACAGGATATGAACCCAGGAATCTGGCTTCAGGTCTGTGCGCCATGCACTCTGCTGCTTTGTAAGCTGTAAAGTGCAGTGCACGTGTGAGGGGTTATACACCCACAATCTCTTCACTCACTCCCATCTATTCACTCCCAGTTACCATCATCTAGCACCAAGGCCCCCATACAACCTCACTCATCCACACCCAGACAAGCATTCTTCCACTAACACACACACAAACAGATAACACCACAGAGATGTGCTGATTACAAAGCCCTTAGTGTAAATTCATTTTCTCCTTTAAACCTCCACATCAACTCTCTCTTCTGTAGGTGATATTTCTACCCCAATCCTACTACAGAGGAGGAAAATTAGACCCAGAGATGTGAAGGCATCACCCAACAGCATACTGCTGATCCTAAGTAAAACCAAGACCTGAGCCCAACCTTCCAATGTCCACACACACACACACACACACCCTGTGCTCCACTTCCAGGGTCAAGGAGAAGGGAGCTGGCTCAATGCCCAGAAGCCCCAGGAGCAAGCCCAGCCAAATGTCAGATGGGCACACAGCTGGGTGATGAGCTGCAGAGGACAGGAGGGGCCGTCTTCCTCGCACAAAGTCACCCTTTCCCTTGAGAAGGGCGGGAGCTCTCAATACCGAGCTGCCCCCGGACAGAAAGGCATCAGGAGCGGGGTTCTCACAAAACAAGCCACTGTGTGTGCAGGGTCTACTCTCTCCTGAGACATTTCACATGTATGATTTCATTTAGCCTCATGTCGACCCTACAACATCTGGGATTCTCATCCCATTTTGCCAGCGAGAAAGCAGAGGCTCGGAGAGGTGAAGCGACTTGCTCAGGACCCACAACCAGCTGATGGCACGACTAGGATTCTAGCTCAGGAGGCCCTCTGGTCCTGCCCCTCCTCCTGCCTCAGTCTGTCCATCTGAGACCAGGGAACAGCAGAGACTCCCCCTAACAGCAGGGACTCCTCTTTCCCCCCACCTCCTCTCTCATGTGTCTGTCTTTCTCTCCCAGTGTCCTCCTCTCCTGGGCCTCCTCCCTCTGGTCCAGGTTAGAGGCCCCCAGACCCAGAAGCCCCCGAGGGGCCTGTCCTCCCTCCACCTCCCACCTCCCTGCTCATGAGTGACTGAGTCTCTAGTTTCAAACCTTCCCGGCCCCTGTGGGCATCTTCAGAGAAATCACAAGGTGGGAGCATCACAGAGGATTTTTTTCTGGATAAAGACAAGTGATCCCAGCACCTTGGGATCCAAGTCCTATCCCGGCTTCTAGCCCTCAGTCTTTCCCTCTGAAAAATGAGAAGCTTGGATTTCACAGCTTCCTGCTCTGATAGGAGCCCCCATGGCCTGCTGGACAGTCTTGAGCTCCAGCAAGTGCTTTTTATGACAGGCCAGCTTCACACACTTTCTCTCTCTCACTCAATCCTTAGAGTGGAAGAGTGTTTTAAAGATGAAGAAGTGGGAGAGGTGCTCTGGGAGGGGTCCTGACATTCTTCAAACCACTCAGGCAGAAAGGAACCCCCTGCGTTATGACTCCTGCCCAGCCAGAGATGGCAATGTGACCTTGGACAAGAACCTTGCTCTCTTTCGTAGCTCACATCCACATCTTTAAGATGAGCTGGGTGCTCTCCTAAACCTGGAAAGTCTCCATCTGGACAGAGGAATTCGGGGAGTCCTGCCAGCAGGCGTCCTAAGTCCTTCCTCCTGGGTTGGGGAGGCCCCAGGGTAGGGACGCTAATGGGGAGGAACGCCCCAGACCTTGCGGCCCAGCCCATTGGGCAGCCCTAGGCTGCCCCGCGGCTAAACCCAGCCAGGAGGAAAATCCGAACCAGGTCCCCTGATCTCAGAGAACAATGTTCCGGAACAACGTCCCCGCGGTGCGTCCCGGAAGTCCGTCATGCCCCAGAGCAATGAATCCGGCTAGCAGTGGGGGACCTCCCTTCCCCCTGGCTGCACTTCAGCGACGCCTAGGTCTCGCCAGAGCCGTGGGAAGGAGAGCACGGGCTGATCTGGTTCCATCCGCCTCGACCTGGTCGGGGACCCCTGGGTCGGTCGCGCCCCAGATCCCGGAACAGAACTGGGCACTCCCTCCCCCTCCCAACCCCCGCTGCCCCGCCCCGCCCCGCGTGGGTCCCCCGGCGTTACCATTGGGCATCTGGCAGACGGTGGCGCAGCCGGCCCGGCAGCACTTGAGATTGTCCGCGCATTCCCCATCCGAGAGGCACTCCTGCGTGCAGTTCAGGTCCACCTCTAGCGCGGGGCACACGCCTGATTTCTCTGCTCCTGTGCCTGGGAGGCCTGATTTCTCTGCTCCTGTGCCTGGGAGGCCTGATTTCTCTGCTCCTGTGCCTGGGAGGCCTGATTTCTCTGCTCCTGTGCCTGGGAGGCAGACGCGCAGTGGGGGACTCAGTCCCGCTCTCAGAGGATGCCCGCCTCCTGTCTGACGGCCCCAAATCTCAATCTCCCGGGAATTCTGAGTCTCAGTCCCTGCTCCCCACATCCCACTACAGCCTTGAGAGAGCCCCACCTCCAGGGCCGGGGTCCCCGATACCTGGGACGACAGGAGTGACCAAACTCGTGGCTTCTGAGCCCTCAATTCTTAGGGGACCCCCGCACAACTAAGCGTCTAGGAGCTTCCCATGTCCAGGCACAGGGTCCCCGCCTCTCCACTGTCAGCAAAGAGTGTCCCCATCTCCCCCCCCGCGCATATGTCAGCCTTCAGTGTCTCCCCACCTCCAGCACATTGGACCCCACATCTAAAGCTCCAAGGGTCACCACTTTTAGGCACCAGGGATCCCCGCATTTTAGTCTTCATGGGACTCCCCACTTCCACCCCGGGAATCCTCACTTCTCCGTCCCCAGAGAGGCTAAGCTTCTGCCGGGCTCCTTCCCGGCGCTCCTGGTTCGGCCCCTTTGGGCGCCAGGCCTCTCCCCGCCCCACTCACCTGTGACCGGGGGGAGACCCAGCAGCAGGCCAAGGAGGAGGGCGGCGACGAGCAGACCGAGGCGGCAGGTAGGCATGGTGCTCGCCGGGGCGGGAGTGAGGCGCCGCCCGGAAGGGGGGATTTAACCGCTTTCCTGGGGGGCGTGGGGTAGGGGCGGGGCCGAAGCCGTCCGGGTAGAGGGCTCAGCGGACAAGGCAGGCGGGCCGGCTGCAACCTCTCGCCGTTTCACAATCCCCCAGGATCAGGTGTCACTCTGGCCCCAGTGGGAACCAGGAACCTAAGCTGCTTCCAGGCCGGTGCAGCTCGACTAGCTGCAGCTGGACCCTTGTCCACTCCTGCTTCCCCACCTCCCTCCTGGGGCCTGTGGGCGGGGCAGCAGGAGGCCAAGGGCTAGACTCAGGGATTCCCATTCCGAGACTCAGGGCTCTCCCGGTAATGCCCGCTGTCGGTAAAGGAGGGGGAAAGGCCAGGACCCACAGGGAGGAGCCTGAGGATGAAGTGGTTGGGTTTGGGGTCAGCAGATCAGAGTGCAGATTGCTCTTTAGAGATTCATGGTGGAGCTGTTGTGTGGGGATACAGAGCACATAGTAGGAGCTGCAGGAAAAATGAGTCATGAACGAACCGACTGGACACAAGAAACTGAGGCCAAAGAAGGTGAAAGACCTATTAACATCTAGAGCCATTTCATGTGTGTTCCTCGCTCCCTCTCTTTTCCACACCAACACTCTCTCAGGGCTCACTGCGTGCAGTGCTGTGTCCAGTGTCTCACGGAGTCATGGATCTTCCCAGACACCTGTGAACAGACAGATATTGCTGTCCTCAGCTGTGCCTGACAGATGGACTGGATGTGCAGAGGGGGTACCCTCCCACCCAAGGTCCCATGAGAATCTTAGAGACAAGGTTTGATCCCAAGTCTCCATCCCTCCAAGCCCTTATTTCTTCCATTCCATCCTAAATGTACGTTCTTTGTGACACATCTAGGGCACACAGTTGGTGTAGAGAAAGTAATTAAAGGAGTCTTCGGCCCTGGCCTTGGGGTGACAGGGTCTGGGTTTGACTCCCACCCACTTCCACCACCTCCCAGCTGAGGGACCTTGAATGAATCACTTCCCTGTTCTGAGCTGCCACACTGTCATCTCCAAAGATGTGTGAGTGGTCCAAAGATGGTGTCTCCTGTTAGTAAGGAGACTGCTGAGTATACACCAAGCTTTAACGTGCAGGCTGGTAAATGCCAAAACACAGTTACCCAGCAAGAAGAACCTTCAAACATCCTTCCTGATCCAAAATCTGAGGTCAGTAAACTCCAGGAAGTCTTTGCTGCTAGAGGGCAGAAGGGGTCAGGGGCAGTGACCATTGGGTTTATAGGTGAGTCGGACTTGGCGACAGAAGCACATCCAGCCACTGTCCCCACAGATGGGTCCCGGGGGAAAGAGGTGAGAATGCCTCCCCAGTTCCCATGTTCAGCCTGGGGACTGGAGACAGGTGCTGGCTGGGAGGGGCCAGGGCTGTTTACTCTGAGCACAGGGAACAGTCCACAGCCATGACGCAGGAGCCAGGTAGGGGCACAGCCCAGGGCGGCTCCTGGAACGCAGTCTAGGGCAGCAGGGGACACTTTGATGAGCAAATGGTCTCAGCCTGTGGACCCAGCTGCCTACTGGACCTTCAGCCTCAGGCACTGCTCTCCACAGCCTTCTTCTGGCACCTAGCCAGCTCCCCAGGCCAGGAAACTGCTTGGCCTCACCCCTCCCCAGCCCTCTTGGGCTCTCCTGGGGATTGACTCTCTCTGACAGAAATGGGGATTAGTCTGAGGCCAAGAGGACGGGGCGGGGCACACGGATAGAGGATAAGGTTTCATAGGCCAGTGATGTTTAGCTTTTGGGATGCTAGCCTGCGTGCTAGGTATATTCATATAGTTTGCTTCTACATAAAATGTAAAAAGGGCAGAGGCTTTTTTTTTTTTTTTTTTTTTGCGGTACTCGGGCCTCCCACTGTTGTGGCCTCTCCCGTTGCGGAGCACAGGCTCCGGACGCGCAGGCTCAGCGGCCATGGCTCACGGGCCCAGCCGCTCCGCGGCATGTGGGATCCTCCCAGACCGGGGCACGAACCCTCATCCCCTGCACCGGCAGGCGGACTCTCAACCACTGCGCCACCAGGGAGGCCCGGCAGAGGCTTTAAAGCCAAATACATTCAGATCCAAATCAGGGGTTGGCTACTTCCTGGCTCTGTGACTTATAACAGCACCTCACTTTTTGGAGTTACATCTTCTTCTTCCTTAAAAGGGGTATCATGAAGGAATTCCCTGGCGGTCCAGTTGTTAGGACTCCGCGCTTTCACTGCTGAGGGCCCAGGTTCAATCCCTGGTCAGGGAACTAGGCTCCTACAAGCTGTGCAGCGAGGCCAGAAAAAGGGGCGGGAGGAGTATCATGAGAAGTGTTTTGTAGGGTTCGTTTAAGGTTTAAAGGGAAAAGCATAAACCAGAGGTTGCAAACCTGGCTAGAATATTGTATTGTTAGCCCACAGAGTACATTTTAAAAGTTTGAATTAGTTGCTAAATTTAAGAATGGGGGATTTCACATGCAAGTAAAATTCTAGCCTCTTTCAGAGAAAGGAAACGATCTGGGAACACAGTCTTGCAACATTCCATGGCAACCGTCTACTAGAACCGTGGGCCTCAAACCTGAGCAAGTATCAGAATCACTTAGATGACTTGTTCAAACACAGTTCTGAGAGCTCTACCTCCAGAGTTTTGATTCAGTAGGAGGGGGGAGGAACGTGAGAATCAGCAACTAACAGGTTTCTGGCGCTGCTCAAGGGACCACACTTTGAAAACCACGAATAAGCTAAGTAGAGCTCCTCTCTTGTTATAAAGAGGAGCGATGTCTCCAGTTTCCATAATCCCCACCATCCCCACCATTGTCCCCCCTGTCCCCACTCCGCGCCAAATACTTTCATCCACATCACTCGCCTGGCCTGGAAGGAATTTAAAATTGTGACCTCTTGGGTGGGCTCACAGTAGGTGTTCAGTAAAAGGTAACTTGTTTTTATTGAACAATCTTATAACACACTTAATAATTAGGTATTATTCTCATTTTACAGATGAGGAAACTGAAGTGCAGCTAAGAGAAAGTGACTTGCTGAAGGAAACAGCAGTAAATCAGAAGGAAGACGCTTGCAAAGCCTTTTAGTTGTGTGGCTGCAGTTATTTCAGTGTTACACACACATACACACACACACAGAACTCTATCTGAGGTTAGCATAGATGATGCATCAAAAAATTTGAACGTGACTTCATGAGTGTAAAATCATATTTATCAAGGAAGAAAGGAAAGAAGAAAAGGTTGAAACAGGAAGTGATATGAGTCAGCTGCAGACATGCCTGCTCTTAGATGACTGTAAACAAGTGAACATTGAAGATTTGAGAAATTCCCAGGAATGAACAGGGTGTCTTTAACCATACAATGGGGCTTTGTCCTCTTGGGCTGTTGGACCCATTCAAACTTCCTTCACTCCAAGGAAACCTCTCTCTCTGAGTGTATTGGCTCTTTTGTTGTTTTGTCAGCTAGCATTCTTTTGTCCTTTTTCTGATAACAGTAGCCTGATTTTGATTTGGGAAATGACTCTTCCTCCACCCATGACAGGTGGGGCTGGAGGGGACTGCCAGTCAGAGTTCCTGCCCTACCGCCAGACCAGGAGTGGCCAATCAGATGCTCTCCCTGGAATTTTAATCCTGACCAATGAATGACAAAAGTTCTGAAAATGTATGGCACTCATTCAAAAGTGGCCTGAGAAGACCTTGGCTCTGTCTTGTTTACCATCCTTTCCAAGCATGGTTCTTTTAGCACTACCTTCAGTTTCGTGAGCTAAGCTAAATCAGCGCTATAGGTTGCCAACAGAAGATTCCAGTGGGGTGTAACTTAAGGGTACAGTTAGGAAGGGAGAATGCTTTCCTACACACCTTTTCTGGAAATGGTGGTTCATTTCCAGTCTCAGTATGAAGAGATTCTTCTCCTTCTGTGGAAATATTTTTCCAGTGAGATTTATATTCAGGATTCAAGATCCCTTCCTATCCTTTTAGTATGTGAGGTTATATGAGTGAATATATTTTCTAAACTGAAAAGCACTAGACAAATGGAAGGACTCTTTATTTTATTTTATTTTATTTTTGGCTGTGTCAGGCCTTAGTTGCGGCATGTGGGCTCCTTGTTGAGGCACACGGGCTTCTCTCTAGTTGTGGCGTGTGGGCACAGTTGTTGCGTCATGCGGGTCCCAGAGTGCATGGGCTCTGTAGTTGTGGCGCATGGGCTTTCTAGTTGTGGCCCACGTGCTCAGTAGTTGTGGCACATGGGCTTAGTTACCCCATGGCATGTGGGACCTTAGTTCCCCAACCAGGTATTGAACCCACGGCCCCTGCATTGGAACGTGGATTCTTAGCCATTGGACCACCAGGGAAGTCCCAGAAGGACCCTTTATGATCACTTGCTGCGACAGACACTCTTCTTTCTGCATCCCTCATCCAAGCAAGAATTTTAAGGGGAACTTAATTAACACATCACATTTTTTTTTTTTTTGCGGTACGCGGGCCTCTCACTGTTGTAGCCTCTCCCGTTGCGGAGCACAGGCTCCGGATGCGCAGGCTCAGTGGCCATGGCTCACGGGCCCAGCCGCTCCGCGGTATATGGGATCTTCCCGGACCGGGGCACGAACCCGTGTCCCCTGCATCAGCAGGTGGACTCTCAACCACTGTGCCACCAGGGAAGCCCAACACATCACTTTAATGAAGATTTATAGCTTCCCTTGCTGCTACCAATGAAAGAAGATGCCTTCAACAACTAGTATTAGGTTTATATAACTAAAGCATTTGTATAGCATATTGATCTAATTTTAAGTCTGGTTCAAAATTGGCATATGTGCTCCTCTCATTAAATAAGATAAGCCTCAAAGCTCTTGCATATCTCTTTGTTTTTTCTTTTTTTTCTTTTTTTTTGGCTGTATGCGGGCCTCTCACTCTTGTGGCCTCTCCCGTTGTGGAGCACAGGCTCCGGACGTGCAGGCTCAGTGACCATTGCCCACGGGCCCAGCCGCTCCGCGGCATGTGGGATCTTCCCAGACCGGGGCACGAACCCGCGTCCCCTGCATTGGCAAGCAGACTCTCAACCACTTCGCCACCAGGGAAGCCCTCTCTTTGTTTTTTCATTCTCAACTTTAGCCCATCTTTCCCCCATGGTTTTTCAGAATCGTTTCCATTCTATGGAAATCTCCAGAGCCACACTTGGCTTCTACCTTAGCCAATGACCTATCTCCTTCAGTCCCTTCCATGGAAATTTCTTCCAAATTCCATCCTTGTTAGTGAGTATATTTCTGAGGGAACCCTGTGAAGAGGAGAATCCCTTCTTTTCCAAGGTGGACTCTTCCACCAGGGGTTTCTTTCCATTCCATACTCCCTGTCTTCTCATTCCCCTTCATCTTCATGTGTTCCCTCCCCAAGGGATGGAAGTCTCCATTATCTCTAAGGAAGAAATAAAAATAAACCACAAACAAACAAACCAACAAACAAAAAAGGAAGGGAGAATGGGTGACCACTACATGCCCACACTGTTGTCACAAATTCCTTCTCTGCCTCCGATAGCCAGACTCGGTTTCTGTTGCTCGCAACCAGCAAGATCTGATGCCTTTACCAGGGTCACCATCAGATTCCCCATTTCCACATCCAATGGCCTTTTCTCAGCCCTCATCCTCCTCTAACTCACAGGTAAAGTCCTCATGGCATAAATGCAAATCAAATTCTTTATACCAAAAATTTTTTTCTGCATCATCTAACTTTAAAAACTATGAACAGCAGAGCTTTCCTATTTGAGTACTTTGAGTCCCACCTCTTGAATCACCAGGGCCTTAGAGGACACAACTTGCAAACCTCTTTTAGAGGACAGTCTTTGAAGTCAGAGAGTCTTGGGTTCAAATCCCACTCCTGCCAGTATTGGTTATGTGACCTTGGAGAAGAGGTTAATCCCAGATCTATCATTTCCCAGCTCTGTGACCTTGGCAAAGTCATTTAACCCTTCCAAGCTTCAGTTTATTCATTTATAACATGAAATAGTACTTCTAGCCTCATAAGGTGAACATGAACTAAGATAATTTTTTTTTTTTTTTTGCAGTACGTGGGCCTCTCACTGTTGAGGCCTCTCCTGTTGCGGAGCACAGGCTCTGGACGCGCAGGCTCAGCGGCCATGGCTCACGGGCCCAGCCGCTCCGCGGCATGTGGGATCTTCCTGGACTGGGGCCCGAACCCGTGTCCCCTGCATCGGCAGGTGGACTCTCAACCACTGTACCACCAGGGAAGCCCTAAGATAATTTTTTTAAAAAGCAACCAAGATAGCGCCAACACATGATCAATAGCTGTTTTCAAAATGCCCCGTAGATGCTCTGAGCTCTGTCTACCTGAACCTGCTTCATCCCAGTGGCTCCAAGGATGTCATCTACCTTCACGCTCTGACAGCTCAGGTTCTGGACCAAAGACACTTTGTGCCTGCCCTCCCAGCAGTTCAGGGTGCCTGAAAGTATTTTGTCTTTGCCTGGGAAAGTCAGGCATTATGGTTTCTCTGCCTGGTCTCCACAGGGAGAGAAACTGTAACAGACTCTCCCAGGTATCTACCCAACGGCCTTTCCTCTTTCTTCCTTCCTGAGAAAGAAAGCTCGATGTTGTGTGTGGCAACAAATTCTCTCCTAAAACTAGCCGTTAAATAAATACCTGAGAAATCTGTCAGTATAAGGCTATCTATGTGCTCTTAGGATGGAGATCAATAATAAATATTTAGCACTTTAAGAGTAAACAAAGTAAGAATCAAACATGAAATTCTAGGAAACTGACTCCAGTGAAATCTGATCATGAGTAAATAAAGAGCATATGCCAAAACACAGAGTTAAAAGAAACATATAATCCATGATGTAAAGTAGTTGAAAGAAAGAAATAAAAGAGAAATGAAGGAAAGAAAGAACCTCCCTCTTTCTCCCTTCAACATCCCTTCCCAGGGTTTATCTAATCTCATCCCCCATATAGTCATGAGAGGTGGGCAGGGTAGATTTCATCATGCCCACTTTATAGAGGAGAAAACGGATGCTGAATTGGCATCCCGAGTCCAGGGAGCACAACACAGGACAGGCAGGGGCAGGGTGCACGCACAGCCAGTACTCCAAGAATTAATGTGGAATGCTTCACAAAATCATCCTAGATCGGAGCATCCTTGTAAACCAGATTTTTACAGTGGTTGTTATTCATCTGCATTATTACACAGTACCAGGCACCAGCCTCCATTGTAAATGGACCCACCTCCAGGGTCCCATGGGGAGGCAAGAGCAGAGCTGTATTCTTCCTATTATTGTTATTCTGCACACTCCCTGATTATGTCATCGACTCCTCTTATACCATTTTCTATCAGGTGAATAATCTCAGATATCCGTCTCCAACATGGACCTCTCTCCATTCTTAGTGTGTTACATTCTCTCCTGTTGGCCAGTGGCCTTTTAAAAATTAAATCAGATCATGATATTCCCCTGCTCCAAGTCCTCTAGAGGATTCCCACTGCACCTGGAATCACAATCTAGATGCCCTACAATGGCCTGTGAGCAAATCCCTGCCTACTTCCCTCATACTTTCTCCTACTGCAGAGGCCTTTCTGTTCCCCACCTCATCGAGCTTGTTCCTACCCTGGTGCCTTTGCACTCACTTTTCTTTCTTCATCCCCTGGCCACTCACATGGCTCCTTCCCTCCTTCCATTCACAACCACCTGCCTTAAGTAGCCCTGCTTTGCTTTGCCCTGCACTCTGCATGATTTTCTGCCTAGCAGTGATTTTTATGTGAAACATATCTTGTTCATTATCATTGAGTGTGTATCCACCATCTACAATGTCAGTTCCCACAGAGCGGGGAGCTGTGTGTTCACTGCTGTGACCCAAAGCCTAGGACAGTGCCTGGCACACATGGCAGGCACTCAAACAGGACATGGCTATTCAGTCCTTCCTGGGTGCAGGCACTATTCTAAAGTCTTTACATGGAGTCACCCCCTTGGTCCTTACTACTGACCAAAGAGGTAGGTGCCATTATTACGACTCGCATTGTGCAGAGAACTCAGACGATGACAGAAGTGAGGTGACTTGGCCACATGGCTAGGAAGTTGGCAGAGCCAGAGTTTGAAGCCATGGAGTCTGGTCTGAGCTTTCGATCACCACATATTCTATCCCTAATCAGTGTTTCCTTAACGTGTGCCTGGATAAGTCAATGTCTACTCAACATCTTCCCATAAATGTTCTACAGGCACCATGGACTCAACATTGACCAAACTGAACTCTTCGCCCTCCCTGCAAGGACTTGCTTCGCCTCCATTCTCCCAGGAAGCTGCCTGCTGTCCGTGCTGCTTCCCTTTCCTCACCCCCAGGAGCAATCTCGTAGCAAAGCCTGTTGGTTGTTCCTCCTCACTGCCTCCTCTGCAGCCTCTGCTCTCTGCTGAGTCCAGGACACTCCTGTTTCCCCTCTGGACACTTGTCACTGAAACAGGAGGAGAGGGGGCAGTGTACAACCTTTAAAAGAATGACATAGTCATAGGACATGACGAAAACTGGTTAGACACAACTAGGTCCAAGATGGCAGAAGATTCGACTCCGAGTAGACCTTGAGCCTCGTTATATGCTCATTGTAATACATTAGCATATGCCAAATGACACACCCACCAGCTCCATGACAGTTCCAAGGCCGACCATCAAAGGTCAAAAAGTGGGCGGTGGGGCTTCCCTGGTGGCGCAGTGGTTGAGAGTCCTCCTGCCAATGCAGGGGACACGGGTTCGTGCCCCGGTCCAGGAAGATCCCACATGCCGCGGAGCAGCTGGGCCCGTGAGCCATGGCCACTGGGCCTGCGCGTCCGGAGCCTGTGCTCCACAACGGGAGAGGCCACAACAGTGAGAGGCCATCGTACTGCAAAAAAAAAAAAAAAAAAAAAAAGTGGGCGGTGGCCCAATTCCTGGAAATCTCTTCCCCTTCCCCCAAATAGTTGGAATAATCCTCCCACTTTGGAATTACCCAGCCCATAAAAACTAACCACATCATATTTCGGGGGCTTTTGCCTCCTGAGATGACCCACACTCTGTCTGTAGAGTGTGCTTCTCCCAAGGCCGTTCTCGCATTTTGAGATAGACCGCACTCTGCCTATGGAATGTGTGTCTCTCTAAATAAATCCACTTCTTATCTATCACTTTGTCTCTCACTGAATTCTTTCTGTGATGAGACTTAAAAAAAACTGAGCTTCATTAAGTCCTGAGACCAGGCATGTGATTTCAATGAAAAGACCATGGGTTCAAGTCCCAATCTGGGTCACACGGTTTCATCATGACCCCACTGCCTCGGCCCCGCCCCTCCTCTCCATCCTCCACCAGGGTCTCCTAAGATGTCCAGGTCCTTCCTGTGGCCTCAGGTAAAGCCCCAAACTCTTAGCTCGTCTCACAGGGCCCCTCAGGTCTGGTCCTTCAAGTCTACACCCAGTGCCATCTCGTCCCATCCTCCCACTCATTCTCACACACCTTCTCCTCCTCCTCATCCATCTCTTGCTTTTCCATGTGCTGAGAACACTTTCCCCACCTTCCTCCCAGGACTCTTGCTCATCCCTCAGGCCTCAGCTGAAAGTTCACTTCCTCAGGGCATCCCTCCATCCAACTCCCACCACCTGCACACTTGCCCAGCCCCCTGCTAACCCTCCCTTCACACCCTGTGCATCACATTCCTTAGTAATCACTTGTTCAATATCTCACATAATTTCCTGCTAGAAAATAGAGTATAAGAGAGCAGAGGGCTTCCGTGGTGGCGCAGTGGTTGAGAGTCCGCCTGCTGATGCAGGGGACGTGGGTTCGTGCCCCGGTCCGGGAGGATCCCACATGCCGTGGAGCAGCTGGGCCCGTGAGCCATGGCCGCTGAGCCTGTGCATCCGGAGCCTGTGCTCCACAACCGGAGAGGCCACAACAGTGAGAGGCCCACGTACCGCAAAAAAAAAAAAAAAGAAAAAAGAGAGCAGAGACTGTGTCTGTCCTGTGTTCTCTAGGAGCTCAGTAAATATTTTCTAGTAATTATTCATATTAACTGATGATTTATTAACCCACTTTGTGTACACACACACACGCATACACACACAGAGTCTTTTAAAAACCAGCTACTGGGATTTCCCTGGTGGTCCAGTGGTTAACATCCCATGCTTCCAGTGCAGGGGATGTGGATTTGATCCCGGTCGGGGAACTAAGATCCCACATGCTGTCCTGAATGGCCTAAATAAACCACTAATAAATAAATTTTAAAAAACCAGGTACCAAAAGAGTGGGGAGGGTCTGTTGGGATTCAGGAAGAGGCCACTGGGGGCAGACGGTGCCTTCCTTAAAGAGTGGTTCCTAAGGTCTGGTTCCTTGGGGCTTTAATCCCAAGGAGAACCAGCAGAAGCCCCCAAGTTCCCCCTACATTTCTGAGAGACCAGAGGGTCATTTAAAGGGCTGGGTGGGGTGGGCATGAGCCTGGATCTGGGTGAGGCCTGTCACTGAAGCAAGAGGGATTTAGATTCAGTGGGAGGAAGAATGGGACAAATTTGGAAGAGGTCTTTGACGTTCCTTGGACAATGGGGGAGATTCCTGAGGGCGGACTTCTAGGGGATGACACTACCAAAAAAAATGTTTTTTGCTCCTTTCTTTAATGTAGCTGACAGCACATTTAAAAAGCAGTCAGGAGCCAAGAAAACTAAAACTCTATATCTATACAATTCGCTTTGGTCTGTGGTATTCAAAGCACTTCAGCATCATAATCAACATAGCTCTTAAAAACACCCAAAGGAGTGAATTTCTTAAGGCAGATACCATCACCCTATTTTGCAAAGAAAGAAACTGTGGTTCAGAGAGGTGAAGGGACTTGCCCAAGGTCACACAACAACATTCAGAGTTACTGAAGCCAATCACTTCTATCTAGAACCAAGTACTTTTCCATTACACTGCAATTAATTAATATTTATTAATTATAATTAAACAACTTATCTTTTAATAGTATTTCTATTACCCTTATCAGAGCTGCCATTCATTAAAGGGTTACTCTGCCAGGCACTTACACAAACATTCTACTAATATTATATCCTTAATTCTCACCATAATTCTATGAGAAGTTTTGAGAAAGAGAAAAGCAGCCCCTGAAATCTGGAAGCCGACTTGGCACTCACAGTTGGCCTTATGTTCCCTTGCTGAACATAAGTATTTCACAGAATATCAACATCAGGCAAGGCCATTCTGTGTCAGTGATGGATCAAGACAAAGATAGGATACTCTGTAATCATGTTTGAATACAGAAAAAATAAACTAAATTATACAAGTCACCAAATGGCCAAGCATCCCCTATCCTGCCTAATATAAGTGACTGCTGCTTCTTGACCCAATACAGCTCTAACCTCTATCTAGTTCTCCCTTCTCAGATTAAGATACCAATTCATAGAACTGCCCCCTTCCTGACATCATCCATTCAGAGCAAAGCCATCTTCCTGAAACCCTCCCTAAAATCACCTAACACAAGCCCACATCCTGTAAGTCCTTTCTAACATCCTCTTAATGAGAGCCATATGGCTCCCCAAGGTGGGGGAGTTCTCCCTTGCTGCAGTGAGTAATAAACCCAACTTGTTCAGCTAGGAACGGAAGTGTTTCCAGTGGTCTGTGGTTGGAAACATTAACAAGTATAAGCATTATCCTTATTTTATATTTAAAGAAAGTAAAGCTCAGAGATGTTGAGAAATTGTCCCAAGACCATCAGGTAGTAAGTAACAGAATCAGTTCTGCCTTCTTATTTAACTACCTGTGCTGTTTAGGGTCTCTATGCCTCAGTTTCCTCATCTGTAGTGAGGCAGTTAGGCTCTGCTCTTCAAAGGCCCATCCATCCCACATCTTCCTAGAGGCAGGGGCATGAAAACATTGTCAAAGTGGCTCTATCTGGGACAGCTGGGACCTCCTTTTTTTTTTTTTTTTTTTGCGGTACACGGGCCTCTCACTGTTGTGGCCTCTCCCGTTGCGGAGCACGGGCTCTGGACACGCAGGCTCAGCGGCCATGGCTCACGGGCCCAGCCGCTCCGCGGCATGTGGGATCTTCCCGGACCGGGGCACAAACCCGGGGGCAGGCGGACTCTCAACCACTGCTCCACCAGGGAAGCCCAGCCTTCCCCAATTTTGCTCCCACCACCAATCCCTCCTTCATTCCAACATCCACTCACCTATGTCACTCACCTCTGATGGGTCTGTTTCTTAGGGACGATAAAGGCAGCTGCCTCACTCCCCTCAGGAGCTGGGACTCGCAGAATGGACCAGGAAACTCGAGCTTTAGGACAAGGGCTCTCATGCAAATGAGGTGCTTCCCTCACGTCTCCTGGGTATCTCCTCTTCCTCTGCTCTCTAGCGAGGGGACTCCCAGGTCCATCTCTGTTCAGTGTTGAGTGGACTTTGACGAACTTTGGGGTCTCGTCATGATGCTCAACAGCAACTTGGAAACCGGTACAGACTCCAGTCTGGGAAATGGATGAAAGTAGAATCTTTGTTCTCATCTCTGCCTCTTTGTCTACCCCAAAGTTCATGTTTCTCCTCTTCTCTCTACCTGATAGAATCCAATTCACCCTTCCAAACTCAGCTCAAGCCTTGCCTCTTCCGGGAGGCTGATCTTGACCTCTCAGGTGACAGCCAGGGCCTCCACCTTGGCTTCCACAGCATGTATGTTTCTGAAACTCTATGTCTGCCTTCTAGGCTGGGCAGGGAGCTCTTTGCAGGTCAAGACTCTCCTGGTCCAGAGATACTCTAAGTGGGGCGCACTGGGGGACAGGAGAAAACATCTACAAATTTCTACTTATTTCTCTCTAGCCTACCCTTTATTAAAATTTATATTATTGGGACTTCCCTGATGGTCCAGTGGTTAGGACTCTGCACTTCCAGTTCCGGGGGCATGGGTTCGATCCCGGGTTGGGGAACTAAGATTCCACATGCCGTGTGGTGTGGCCAAAAAAAAAAAAAAAAAAAACCATATAGTTGAATACTTCAGGTGTACATACTAGTGCAGCAAGGTGCATATAATTGTAATATAGAGATGGGATTTGAACACTCAGAATATTTACTGATGTGGGTGTGAGTGATCACATAGATTTTGAAGCTACTCACAGAGATTTGGTCATTACTGTTTCCCTGGTTCCTATCACAAAACAGACACTAAATATCAGTACATGTTAGAGTGATGAATGAACGAAAGAATGAGTAATGTTGCCTGGATTTAGTCTCTTATAATGTCTCATAGTTCTTAGCTGGGTGACACTGGGCAAGATACTTCCCTTTCTTAGGCCCTAAATTCCTCACCTATGAAATAAGCACTTTGGATCAGTTTCTGTCCCACATGCCTTCCAGCATTAATTCTTCTAGGTGAGGTTGGAGTCACTCCTCCAGTGGAGGACAGCATAATTTAGTCAGTAATTATCCTAGCAAGTGTTTAAATTGCACTAATTACATGCCAGGCTCTCTGGTCTAAGGGCTCAGCATGTCCTAATTCATTTATCGGCACAACAACCCCATGCAGGAAGAAGACAGGTGCAGAGAGGTTAAGAAACTTGTTCAAAGCCACATGGTGTGGCAGATGTACACCCACCTGACCACTGACCACTGCCACCCTCAGTGTTGCTGGCTGACTTCCAACTGCCAGTGTCTGCAGCTCTTTGCCTGAGGGATTTCTTAGAGGCACACAAGAAGCCTGTGCACAGAGGAAGCCAGAAGTCCCCAACCAATGAATGACAGGGAGTTGGTATATCAGTGCTCTTTTACCTCTTAAGGGAGGCAACCACAAGGAAGGTGTTGACCCCATCTGGCCCATCCCCCATGGGAACTCATCACTAGCAATGCCAGTGGGCTTGCTCACTCAATGTTATTTGGCTGCCTTTCCTGCCCTTTCTTACCCGCCCCCATCTTACCCAAAAAACTACTTTCCCTCCGCTTCTTAGGAACTGCAAATTAAGGCAGATCCAGGCTCTGGATCTTTACAGACTGGCTGGGGAGTTGGACTCTTAACTATCTTCCTCCCTGCAAAGGACAAAAGCTTTGGGGCAGTCTGCTAGGCTGTCATGGTTAGGGTCCTGCCATTTATTCACTGTGATGGGTTCAACTGTGTCCCCCATCAAAAAAGAGATGGTGTAGTCCTAACCCCACCAACTCAGGATGTGAGCTTACTTGGAAATAGGATCTTTAGTGTGGTGATTAAGTTAAGAGTTCATTAGGGTGGGCCCCCATCCAATATGACTGGTGTCCTGATAAAAAGGGCAAAGTAGGTCACAGACAGGGAGAATGCCATGTGAAGCCTGGACTTATGCTGCCACAAGCCAGGCCTTCCAGGAGCTGGGAGAATGACCTGGACTAGATCATTCTCTAGAGCCTTCAGAAGGAGCATGTCCCTGCTGACACCCTGATCTCAGACTTCCAGCCTCCAGAAGTGGAAGAGAATAAAAATAAATAAATAAACCACTCAGTTCATGGTGCTTTGTTACAGTAACTCCAGGAAACCAACTCACATCTCCATACCTCCATTTCATCTTCAAAGGATTCTCAGAAGATTAAATGAAATAATGCCAGAAATATGCTAAGCACAGGGCCTGGCATATGGCAAGCACTCGCTAAATGGATAGATGCTTTTCTTTAACTGAAGTAGCAATCCCCACCCTACCACAGGACCTCAGGGAAGGAGGTTCCTTGGGCAAGTGGACAGTTGAGTCTCATGCTCCTACCTTTCTCCTTCTGAGAGTCCAGGAGAACAACCTGCCCCCAAATTTGACCTGGTCCAAGAAGTGAAGAACGAAAGCTTTCATGTTGAGGTGTCTGTCACCCAGGTTTTTGTGTAGCTTGGGGTGGCTGTTAAGAGGTAGATGGTGCTGTAATGGGTTTGCTTCCTATACCTGGCAGGGCCCAGTCTGAGGACAGGAAAAGGGGAGGTGCCGGCTGCTCTGCAGAATAATGAGAAGGACCACCATGTCCGTGGACCCTATTGGTGAAGGTTCTTACTTGCAAACAACAGCATCCACTCCAGTTAGTTTAATTAGGAAAAGAACTTATTAAATATAAGATTTAAGCCACAGACAGAAAAATACTCAACATCACTGTGCGGAAAAGGGGTTTCTTTATTGAAAAATCCTCTGCCACCACTGATGCTCACAACTGGATGCCAGGACTTCCATCGCTGCCCCCTCCAAGGAGTGCAGTGATGGTGGAGGGTGGGATGAAGGTGAGGACAGAGGCAGGGTTCTGCTGAGGAGGGTGGGTCTGAGAAGGAAGCAGAGGAGGAGGCTCAACTCTTTCAGAAGTCAGAGCCCAGCCCTGTGTGGGGCCTCCCAGGACTTCACCATCTCAGGGGAGCCCAGCTGCCCGTCTCTCTGCAAGAAGAAAGGAACTTGTTGATTGTCATCACTGAAGCCCCTGACCTTGATAGTCTACACCCTGACAGAGCCTTGACCATCGCAGAAATGAGCAAGCACAGAACTCCTGACACTAGGATGACCCACAAGAAAAAAAAACAGTTTGCCAAGCCTAGGTGGGGCACTCAGGAACACTGCAGACCCACTGTGCAGGGTGGCTGCCTCAGCGTTCCCATCTGAAAAAGGAGAGGAGATGAGTGGCTTAGATGATCTAGAGGGCGATTCCAGTTGTGACCTTCTGCCAAGCTGGTGCCTGGAGGATGTGCTCAGTCTGTGGTTCACAGGACACGGCAGCCACTTGTCTTGGGCAGCAGTGAGGGGGAAAAGACACTGTGCAGGTGTGAATGGTGTGTGGCCCCCTGAGCTCCACCTCCTTCCCCAGACCTTCCCCTCCCATCCTGCCCTGCCCCCTTTCTTACCCCGGACCCTGCTGCGGCCACCACAGGTGCTGATGCATTCCTCCTTATCCACGAAGTTGTTCTGCTTCCTTCTGCATCCACCATAAACAAAGGTCTCGCAGAGCCCAGACTTGGCGTTGTAGAAGTATCTGATGAACAGGGCCCTGCAGGGACCCGTGTAGGGAGGCTCCATGCAGAAGGCAGGGCGCTGGGCTGCAAGGACTGAGACAGGCTCTGGGTCAGTTATGAGAATGGTGATCACAGCTCGGGTCTACAGGGGTAGACCAGAGATGAAACCACCAGTGTCGTGAAATAGAATGATGGGGCTGGGGGTGGGGCATTAGCAGAACTTGAAATGTGAAACCTCCATTTAATGGTCTGCATTCTGAGGCATTATTATTTATTGTTGTTAGGTGTGAGGATGACATGGTGATGACGTAAAAAACCAGACACCCTTCATGAAGTATTTATGGAATGACTGGCATGATGCCTTAGAGTAGCTTTAAAAAACTCTGGGGCATGGGCTTCCCTGGTGGCGCAGTGGTTGAGAGTCTGCCTGCCGATGCAGGGGACGCGGGTTCGTGCCCCGGTCCGGGAAGATCCCACATTCCGCGGAGCAGCTAGACCCGTGAGCCGTGGCCGCTAAGCCTGCGCGTCCGGAGCCTGTGCTCCGCAACGGGAGAGGCCACAACAGTGAGAGGCCCACATACCACAAAAAACAAAAAATAAAAAAACCAAAACTCTGGGGGAAAAAAGGACATACAATATCCTCCATATGTTGATAATTGCTGAAAGTGAACAATGTGTACATCGGGTTTACTATATAATCTTCTGTACTTTTGAGTATGGTTGACATTTTCCACTATTAAAAAAAGTGTGAAAGAATCATGCTGTAATGGAGAAAGGCTTAGAAAAACATACAGTATATTTACTTTGGCTATCTCAAGGGGGCGGGAATACTAGAATTTTGAGGAGTGTGATATGGTGATTTATAATAAGAAATATATATTTGGTCTTTGTTCCATCCTGGCACAGAGCTTCTAAAACACTTGGAATTTCCTAAGTGAGGAGAGCAGTAAAGGTGTCTTCAGTTATGTGAAGAGGGTGACTTTTGGAAAGCCCCTAGGTAACCCAAGGATGGGGACTGGTTGCCAGGGGAAACAAGTGCCTGATCAGATGGTTGAACTCTCACCCCGATACTCCAAAGCGCCTACCTCCAGGGAGAAGAGAGTGGGTGGAAGTTTATCAGTCACCAACCGTTAATGATTTAATCAATCATGATTATGTAATGAAGCCTCCCATAAAACGCAAAAGCATTGAATTTGGAGAGTTTCCTGGTTGGCAAACAGGAGCAGATTTGGGGAGTGTGTGCTGATGAGAGAGAGCATGGAGGCTCTGTGCCCTTTCCCCTTACCTTGCCTTATGCAGCCTTTCCATGGGGTTGTCCTGAGCTATATCCTTTTATGATAAACTGTTAATCTTGTAAGTAAAACGTTTCCCTGAGTCTGTGTTGCTCTAGCAAATTAATTTAACTCCACGGCGTTTGTGGGAACCTCTGATATGTAGTTGTTGGTCAGAAGCATGAGTGACAAGCTGGACTTGTAATTGGCATCTGAAGATGGAAGGAGACCTGTGGGACACAGTCCTTAACCTGTGGAATCTGACACTATTTCCAGGTTCCTAGCCTTAGAACGGGTATGATGGTAGGAAAGCCAGTCAGTGTTCCCTGAGGATTCGAGAATTGCTTGGTGGTTTGGAAAACCAAACACATAGCAAGAAGAGGAGTCTTAAAACTTTCCTTACACATCTTTATATCCTCTCAAGTTCTTATGAGCATATATTCCTTTTGCAATTATGAAAGAAGAAATATTTAAAATAAAATATACCACAATTTTTATAATGAGTAAACTTATATTGTAGAAGAATATGTATTGACATCAGAAAATGGTGGCAGCCTATTGTGGAGGAAAAGAAGCACTCCATCCAGTGACATATTAGTTTTGTAAAGCTTAAAACTCCTGCCGTGAAGATATGAGTGTCAATCCCTTTTTTAGCAACAGATCCCTTCTTTCAAAGAAAAACTTATAAAAAGAAACCTGGGTGTTGGGTTGGAGCCCCATCCTCAGCCCTCTCACTACCTACCCCCAGCCATTCTCTCACCCCTTCCTACCCCAGTACCCCCAAATCTCAAGGAACATCTAGTGCAAATCCCTGGACTATATTCTTTAAGATCTTAGAGGACACACTCTTTGGCTGTGTGACCTTAGGGAAGACAAGTAACCACTCTGAGCCACAGAATCCTAATCATAGAAATGAGCATAATAATCTCAACCTTAGGGACTTGTTGAGAGGATTACAGATGATGTCCGTCAAGTAACTGGCAATCGATCAATACTCAATAAATATTAGTTATTAGAGTAATTGTTAGATGTACTCATTCAATTTTAATTTAATGTTCCAGGGCAGTGTCCAAGCTAAAAATCACCTCTGGACACAATTGCCCATTAAAGCCCTTCAACCCATCCACACCAATGCACAACAGACGAGTCCCCAGGGACCACCCTGGACATCAACACAGTCAGGTTTTCCAACATTGGGACATATGATGCTTCTTTTCTGGAGTCTCAGATTAAGTAAATGGCTTCCTTTTAGAACTGTAGTATATCAAGAACACATTTCTACGTAATGTTTTAAAATGTGCATTGGTCAGAAATTGGAAGAATAATTATATATTTTAAACATAAGTTGTCAAAATGTAAAATATCTTGATGAACATTTAAGATAGGAACTCAAATTCTCTGAATTATTCAATGTGTCTATTCAGCCACAGAATTCTCGATCCCTTCAATTATCCAAAAAGAAAACCCTGTGAAACACAGGCTAATCACATAAATGTCCAGAGAGCAGAGGGAAAGCTCTCATTTATGAGAAAACCTTGGCATCGATTAGAAAGTTGCTTTCTTAAACATAAGGAATGTCAATTCTCTATTTAAAAGCAGAATTTCCTCTTTGAAGCAGAAAATTACATCTGATAGAAGATAATATTTTCATTTGAACTTGCAATCAGGAATGAGGCATATTCAGGTCTCAACGTAAAGGTCTTGGTCTCAGCCGAGCAGGGCCAGGATTAGAGTGAAGCAAACAGGCAGGTGCAGGGTCACATCCTGTCTTTATTTAAAACATTCACATTGAGTGCATGGTGGATTTTTGCATTAATTTTTGATGTTTTACACTATTGCAATAAATTATGATTTATCTGCATTATAAGGTTTTTTAGCCTCCCTTTAAATTTTGGGCTGGAGGTGAGTGCCTCTCATCTCGCCCCATTCCCAGCCCTGCCACGGAGGTGGAGCATGTCCTCTCTGGAGGCTGAGGAGGTAAGGAAAGGGAAGGCTGCGCTTCCAGAGGACACGGGGCTGCACTGTTCCCTCCTCATCTCTGGATGAGCAAGTCAATTAGTTCCTGTACATGAGGACCTCAGAGTAGAAGGATGTATCTGTAATCTTTGGGTTGCAGGATTTGGAAATCTTGATTTGCTTTTTTATGTTTTTCTTTATTGTCTAAGTTTTAGATAATGAACACATACTACTGCATTTATGTATCAGGTAACAGCAAAGGAAAGATAATTAACTGTTTAATTAAGGAACAGAATTATCATCTACAGAGCAACTCATTCATGTTATTCAAGAGAACTGGGATCGACCCAGGGAACAACATAGGTACACACTCCAACGTGGCTCACTTGGACCACAGCAGCAGCCTGCCCATGGGCCTCTGCCTCTGCCCTTGGCCCCCTAGAGGCCACTCTCCACACTGCAGCCGCACGGATCCTTTTACAACTTGAGTCCTAACCCATTGCTCCCGTCACCAATCCCTCAGTGACTCCCCATCTCTCTCAGAGTCAAATTCGGATTCTTATAAAGTCCTACAAAGCTGGTCAGGACCTGCCCCCATGGCCTCCCTGCCTCATCCCCTTCCTCTCCCCTCCCCTTCACCCACTCAGCTCCAGCCACCCTGGTCCTGACTGAGGCTCAAACACACCAGGCACGTTTTTCTGCAGCCTCTGCTCAACGCCTCCTTATCACAGAGGGTTTCACTGACCCTCTACAGAAAAGCACAGCCTCCTTTACCCCCATCACTCTCTACCTTCAAGACACTTGCCATGACCTGGTATACTATTTCCAGCTAGTCAATTGTCTGTCTTCCTTCTAGAGGGCACTGGTTCTTGTGCTATGTTTTATTCACAGCTGCGTCCCCATACCAAGAACAGTGGCTTGTAGGGGCTTGATAAATATTTGTCAAATGAATGAATCTCCCATTTCATGCTCATGCCAAGTGCACCGACCCTGAGTAGAATGAATATAATTAAATTCTTGTTAGTTAAATGTCTATTTGATGAGGGGGCATTGAAACTGAGCAGGACCCTGTGGGGTTCTGGGCACAAAAGTCTTTCTGTGTTGCCCTGCACCTCCATTTCTTATTTGCAGGAAAAAGGCTTCAGCCTCCTAGACCTTCCAGAATACCAAACGGCAGATTCAAACAGTTGCTAATCAGGGATGTGAGGGAATGCAGAAACAAAGGAGGAGCAGTCAAGAAACAATAGTGTCAGGGCTTCCCTGGTGGCGCAGTGGTTGGGAGTCTGCCTGCCAATGCAGGGGACGCGGGTTCGTGCCCCGGTCCGGGAGGATCCCACATGCCGCAGAGCGGCTGGGCCCGTGAGCCATGGCCACTGAGCCTGGGCGTCCGGAGCCTGTGCTCCGCAGCGGGAGAGGCCACAACGGTCAGAGGCCCGCGTACCGCAAAAAAAAAAAAAGAAAGAAAGAAACAATAGTGTCCAGGTTCCTCCAGAAGGAATATACTTATCAATATCTTTGAGTTCTTCTGCAGGCCCCCGCCCAGGTGGAGGATGGTAACTTCTGGCTGAGCACAATGATTCCTGGAACACTGCCCCGTTACCTCACCACCAACCAATCAGAAGAAAGTCACACACCCTGCAGCTCTCATTCCAAATTTTGCCTATAAAAACTCTTCCCTCCCCGAAAACCATGGGGGAGTTTGGGGTTTTTAAGGCATGAGCCAGCCTAGTCTCCTTGCATGGCCCTGCAATAGACCTTTCTCTGCTTCAAACTCACATGTTTCGGTTTGTTTGGCCTCACTGTGCGTCAGGCACACAAATGTGCATTCGGTATCAGCACGCCTGGATAATTATGAATCTAGCTCTAATATTCTGTATCCTGAGAGGATAATAAAATAATAGTCAGACATGGGGGTAAGGGGAAGGGCCTTGAGTTTTTACTAATATTCTAACAGCCTGGGAGAAGCACAGCCTTGACCCCAAGAGCAAAGTCACAGAAGTGTTGCATTTCTTACAATAATAATGAGAAATAATGTCATTATTGACCCCTAAATATTTTTTCTTGAAGGAAGGAGGTAGGTAGACAAATCTTTTCAGACTAAGACATCTTGGTGGAAAAGGGAAATTATTGGGCATGAAATGTGAAAAAACTCTACATTCATGATGGATAATGCCTTGTAAGAACTTGTTTGATAGTTATCTCTTGTACAGGCGGGGAAATTGCAGAAAAGTGACTGACCTCAGGTCCCAGAGCAGGTGAGTAGTAAGGTCAGGTCAGTATATGATCCTGTTACAACCCATTTGATGAAGCACCTGACATCTGCAGGGAACTCTTAAAATATAGATAACTGGTAAGAATTTCTGGGAGCACTGCCCCCCACTTTTACTCCCCTGTACCTGAGCCTCATCCCAGCCACCAAAGCCCAGGGATGTATGAGTCTGGATTTCTTCCCTGACACCAAATATGTGGTGTCTCTACCAACACCCACCAATTCTCCAATGCCAACAGGGCAGCCCCCAAGTCAACTCACTTCAGACACTAACTCCGTGGAGTTAATGCCGACCCCAGCGATTGAAGGCTCAATGCCATCAGGTAGCCACCACTTCAAATGATAGCTACATGTCCCTGGGTCACACATACTTCTGACCAACTGGCTATAAATCTGGGGGCTCTGGGACCCCACTTTCAACTTTCAATAACGTACTAGAACGACTCACAGAACTCAGGAAAGTCCTTTACTGACAGTTCTGGGTTATTATTGATAGAAAGGATAAAACTCAGGGACAGTTGAATGGAGGAGATACATAGGGCAAAGGGGGGTTGAGGGGTGCAGAGCCTCCATACCCTCTCAGGATAGTCCCCCCATCACATCACCTTGAATGTTCACCACCCTGGAAGCTCTCCGATTCCCAAAGTTTAGGGTTTTTTTTTTATTGAGGTTTCAATAGGTAAGCAATTTGATTGAATCATTGGCCACTGGTGGCTGAACACGCCCTCAGTACCCTCCCCTTTCCCCAGAGTTGCTGGGGGTTGAGGGTTCTAACTCTCTAATCACCAAATGGGATTTTTCTGGAGTCCAGCCCCATCCTGAAGCTATCTGAGGTCACTTTCATTACCATACAAAAGACAGTAAATTCCAAGGGTTTCAGGAGGCCTGTGCTTGGAACCAGGAGAAAGATCAAATATTGACCTTTTTATTACACTGCAGTGAGGTTAGGGACACAGCAGAGACCAGGAATAGAGAGTTTCAGAGATGGGGTCCCCGGTCTTGTAGAGTTAGGCAGGATCATTTGTTTTAAAGCTGAAAGTGTAATGATTTCTTTTTCAGAGTCATGAAGTGTCCCTGGAGTTTACGCTGCCCAACTTCCCAGGAGAAATCCAGAGCAGACTGGCAGCACCAAGCCCACCCCTGCTCCCCAGCCCCTTCCACGGACTCCCCTCACTCCCCCCTCCCCCCAGCCTGTAGAGGAGAGGTGGGTCAGGACTTACCTTGGATCTGGTTGCTGGTTTCACCCCGCGGGGTGCCGGCCACCGCGGTGCCGGCCACCGGGGTGCCGTCCACCAGGGTGCCCAGGAGGACGAGAAGAGCGGTGGAGAGGCAGAACCGGCTCATGTTCGTGGCCTTGCAGGAGGGCTTCTGAGGGAAGCTGGGGGCTGACGGAGCTTTTCATATCCCAGCTGAGGGGTGGGACAGGCAATGAGGAGGGGAGTGAGGAAGGGGTGGAGCTGGGCTCAGTCCTGTTTATTGCGTAATCTCCCCACCTAACGTGCTTCTGCCTGGTGGGGCCAAATACCCAGTAACAGCGCTTCTCAGACTTGACTCTCCCTGTGGGTCTTGTGGAAGTAAATACACATTCTGATCCCCCAGGTCTGGGTGACGTCTGAGAAGCTGCATTCCTAACAGGCTCACCATTACAGGTGTGTCCCCAGTCCCAGTTTCCCCTCCTATGAGATGGTCCACAGGACCACAATTTGATAGCAAGCCTGGAGGAGACTCACCGGGGTGGAGGAGAAGGGTAGCAGGTGCAGAGAAAAGCTGCCTTTCCCACGCACCTTGGGAAGTAGATCAGAGAAGCCAAGGTCGGGAAGAGCTGGATCTCAGAAAGCCCCGCGTTCTCTGCCACGAACCTGCGCCTCTGCCTAATTCTCTGCCTTCACCTTAATTCTTTGCAATGATCACACACTGGTAGCCTATGACAAGTACAAGTCACTGGCCTACTTTTGCAGAAACAAACATGAGTCTCTCCCCATCCCCTGAGGATGAAGTGATAGATTAGATCTCCACGTGCTGGCACCACACCACGCTGTGTGCACAAGTTTCTAGGCTTGGAACGACCATGTTGCCCCCGCCCAGTTACTACCGAGACCCTCGGGTCTGGATGTGAGTGAATTGCCAGGACCCTCAGACCAGTGGCAAGCACCCTTGGGAGAGGAAAACCTCGATTCTTATCTTATGCTGGAGAAAAACTTACCTGGGATGTCGGACCCCGTGGCATTATAACTGCATGTTTCACCATGAGGGGGAATGGATTACGTGCTCCCCCTCAAAATAAACCACATGGTGTGTTGGTTATTTTGAGCTGAAGACATTCAAGGCCCAAAAGACTCAGGAAGAGACGATCACTATTCCCTTAACTGCCTAAAGGATTTAGATAGAGGGCCTGTATCAGGAAGAGAGCTAATCCCAGACAACTTTTAGTATCAGTAACACTTATCTACCTGCCCAGCATGTCAAACATTTGTTAATCAGATATCTGCTTCTCTCATCTTCCTGGAATTTATCTTCCTCCCCTTGGAGCCCCAATCCTCACTTCCTTCTCCTTCACTCAGGATGGCATATAAGCCTCAATTGCCTGACTATCTTTGGTCCCAGGTCTTTGGGGATGCTGTACGTATGAAATTTGTTTTTCTCCTGTTCATCTGTCTTATGTCTAGTTTGTCTTACCAAACAAGCCAAGGAACCTAGAAGGGAAGCAAGGAAAGGTTTCCTCCCCAACAACAGTAGGAGGACCTGGGTTTGGCAAATTACTTAGTGTTCCTGGGCCTTGGTGCCCTCACCTGTAAAATGTTTATAAAATCAACTCCATTTCTTTGGGATGCTGTGAATGCATCTGAGACTAATGAATAGAGAATGCTCAGCTCTGTGCCCCTGGGTGGTAAATACTCAAAGATTCAGGTCTCCTCTTGTGATCATCAATATGACACCCAACTCCCAGTAGGAATGTCTGGATCTGACCTCAGGCCTGTGTTGAAATAAATATCTAGATTCAAGATGAACCACTCCGGCCTGGGGTGCCATGTCAGCAAACCAAAACCTAACTCTGGGTCCTTGTAAATGCTCTGCAGTTCTCTGGACCCTTGGGGATGGAGACTTCCCACTTCATGAAGTGTGAAATAAAGTCAGTATCACCTAAATTGTCTTCTTTAATCATTTTAAACAAGGGAAGTGCCTGCTTTCCCTCTGGGGTCTGGGGCTTCCCAAACTGAGGTCAGCCGTGCAGGCAGTATACGCCCATGTGACTGACCACAGTAAAAACCGGACTCCCAGGCAGGAGCGAGCTTCCCTGGTTGGCAACTGCTCGGACACATTGGGCTGAGGGAAGCAAGCAGATTCTTTGTGACTGGACAGGGAAGAGACATGTGGAAACTTGTGCCTGTGTCCTTCCAGCTTCACCCCGTGCATTTTTCCCCTTTGTTGATTTGACTCTGTATCAATTTCCTGTAAACCTAAATATTATACCTTAGTGTCCCGTGAGTCTTTTTATGAATTAAACCTGAGTGTGGTCTTGGGGATTCCAAACACAGGTAGTTTCCATTGTTATCTCCAAATAGAAACTATATCCACAGAAGTTAAATAACTTGTCTGAGATCACACAGATAGCAAAAGGCAAAGCTGGAAATTAAATCTCTCCTGTAGACATGCTTTTAACAAATACTGGATGACAAGTGAAGATAATCTAACATAACTGATGTCTCAAATAGAAAACTCAACAACTGGAACAGAAAATTTATTTCAAGACGTAATACAAGAAAACTTCCTTAAAAAAATCTGTAGATTGAATAAACATTCCATGATCCAGTAAAAAAAAGAAAAAATGATGCAGAATGGTACCAAAATATCCTTGTTCAGTTACTGAAACTCAAAGATAAGCAAAGAGGTTTTAGGCATTCCGGTACAAAGAAGTAACCTTTAAGGGAGAAAAATATTTAGACCATTTCATAGCAACACTCCATGGCAGAATTCAGTGGACATGTCCACAATTATTCTAGGAAAAGAAAGCCAGCCTTCTCGCTTTTCCTGAAACTTACCAGAGATGCTCCCATTTTGCACCTGCTGCCCCCTCTAGCTGTAACACTCTCCCCTGATGACCTCATGTCTCCCTCTGGCATTTGCACAACTCTCTTGTTCATAAGCTGCCTTCTTGGTGGTGCCCTCACTCGTGGTCCCAGGTAGAAACTGCAACACCATTCCCTGCCCCCTTCCTCCACCCTCGTACTCCTTATGCCCCTTCTGTTTTCTTTTTTCTCCAGGACCCTGTTCTCCCTCTAACATCCACAGAATATACTTGCTTATTTATTTTGTTTATTGTCCAGTAGTGCATAAACCCCCTAGAGAGAATTTTTTGTCTGATTTGTTCACTCACAGAGCATCTTAACACCTAGAGCAGTGCATGGCAAGTGATAGAGACTCAGTGAATAGTTGTTGAGCGGATGAAAGTAAATCAATGGGCAGATACATAAACAGCAGTGTGTTAGCTCAGGTTCTCCTTTTCAACCTCCTGCAGATGTCATCACATCTGGGTATCAGTGTGCTTCCCCGAACCCCCAGCAACCTCAGAAGACAGGTGTGACACAGGACACGTTCCCACAAACATTGTGGGAGCATCTCAATTGGCCAGACACGTGCTGTTTACCTGGCAGTGGTTCAGGCAGAGGCTGAGCTGGGGGCAGGCAATGTCCAGCTTGGAGCAAGAAACCTGCTTTTCTGGGTCGAAAAAGGAGTAAGGGGCGCAGGCAGAGGGGAAGCAGGGAGATGAACGCTTCAGAGGATGACCTCCCACCACCCTTCACCTGGTTTCACAAACAGAAGAGCTGCCTACTTGAGTGGATTTCAGGGGAGCAAGAAGATTGCCTGCAAACCTCTCCCCTCTGCTCTCTCCACCAACAGTTTTGAGATAATTGGACCCCAGTTTCAGTCCCAGCTCTGCCTTTTCCTAACTTTTCGACCTGGGGCCAGAAATGTCCCAGAGCCCCGTGTCTTCAGGTGCCACATGAGATCCATGCTGCCCATGTCATGGGGTTGCTGTGGAAGCAGTGGAGGCAACAGACGTACATTCCTTCTCCCTGCACAAAGTCCTTTGTTGCAATAATTACTACAGTTAATGCTTACTTAGCCTCTTCTATGTGCCAGGCATATAACATTTGACGTATATTAACTCATCTAATTCTCACAGTAATCCTAAAAGAAAAGGAGAGGAATTGTTAATATTTCCTTATGTAACAGATGAGGAAACCAAGGCATTAAGAGAGTAAGTAATTTGCCTAAAGTCACACAAGGTAGAGACAGGATTTGAACCCAGGAATCCGGCTTCAGCATCTGTGTACCATGCACTCTGCTGCTTTGTAAGTGGTAAAGTGCAGTGCTGGCGTGATGGCTTACACACCCACAATCCCTTCACTCACTCCCAAAAATTCACTCCCAGTGACAGCCATGTAGCACCAAGCCACCCCCCCAATCACTCGTCCACACACAGACATGCATTCTTCCACTAACACACACACACACACACACACACACTCTCACACACACACACACCCTTTGCTCCACTTCCAGGGTCAAGGAGAAGGGAGCTGGCTCAATGCCCAGTAGCCCCAGGAGCAAGCCCAGCCAAATGTCAAACGGGCACACAGCTGGGTGATGAGCTGCAGAGGACAGGAGGGGCTGTCTTCCTGGCACGAAGACACCCTTTCCCTTGAGAAGGGCGGGAGCTCTCAATACTGAGCTGCCCCAGGACAGAAAGGCATCGGGAGCGGGGTTCTCACAAAACAAGCCACTGTGTGTGGAGGACCTACTCTCTCCTGAGACATTTCACGTGTATGATTTCATTTAGCCTCATGTCGACCCTACAACATCTGGGATTCTCATCCCATTTTGCCAGCGAGAAAGCAGAGGCTCGGAGAGGTGAAGCGACTTGCTAAGGACCCACAACCAGCTGATGGCACGACTAGGATTCTAGCTCAGGAGGCCCTCTGGTCCTGCCCCTCTTCCTGTCCCAGTCTGTCCATTTGACACCAGGGAAGAGCAGAGACTCCCCCTAACAGCAGGGACTCCTCTTTTCCCCCACCTCCTCTCTCATGTGTCTGTCTTTCTCTCCCAGTGTCCTCCTCTCCTGGGCCTCCTCCCTCTGGTCCAGGTTAGAGGCCCTCAGACCCAGGAGCCCCCGAGGGGCCTGTCCTCCCTCCACCACCCACCTCCCTGCTCATGAGTGACTGAGGTCTCTGATTACAAACATTCCCTGCCCCTGCGGGGATCTTCAGAGAAATCACAAGGAGAGAACATCACAGGGGCTGTATTTGGATAAAGAACAGTAATCATAATACCTTGGGACCCCCAGTCATATGCCAGCTTCTAGTCCTCAGTTTTTCCCTCTGAAAAATGAGAAGCTTGAATTCCATGCTCTCTAAGGCCCCTTCCTGCTCCGATGGGAGCTCCCATGGCCTGCTGGGCAGTCTTGAGCTCTAGCAGGTACTTTTCATGAGACCCAAGCTTCACATACTTTCTCTCACTCAATCCTTAGAGTGGAAGAGAGTGTTTTAAAGATGAAGAAGTGGAAGGGGTGCTCAGGGAGGGGTCCTGATTTCTTCAACCACTCAGGCAAAAGCTGCACCTCCTTGTTTAGACTCCTATGCAGCCAGGGATGGCGGCGTGACTTTGGGCAACAACGTTTCTCTCTCAGATGTTCACTCCACATCTTTAAGATGCTCTTTTAAATCTGTAAAGTCTATTTCCATCTGGACAGAGGAATCCAGGGAGTCTTGCCAGGCCAGGCACCCCAAGTCTTACCCCCAGGGCTGGGGGAGACCCCAGGGGAAGAATGCTGATAAGGATGCACTCCCCAGGCTTTGGGATCCAGCTCTCTCACTAGGACGGCCCTGCAGCTGCAACTGGCAGGGGAGGTCCCCTGACCTCTGAGAACAATGTCCCCGCAGTGTGTCCTGGAAGTGGGTCCTTTTCTAGGAAGGACCAGCCTGGAGTGGGGATGCCTCTCTTTATCCCTGCTGAGCTTCAGCGATGACTTTGTCTCGGGGCTGTGGGAGGGAGAGCCCCGGGCGGAACTCCTTCCATCCGCCTTGACCTGGCCAGGGACTCCTGGGTCGGGAGCATCCCTGCTACTGAACCGGGAGCTGCAGTCACTCCAGCCCCCATCCCGCGTGGGTCCCCCGGGGTTACCACTGGGCATCTGGCAGACGGTGGCGCAGCCGGCCCGGCAGCACTTGAGATTGTCCGCGCATTCCCCATCCGAGAGGCACTCCTGCGTGCAGTTCAGGTCCACCTCTAGCGCGGGGCACACGCCTGATTTCTCTGCTCCTGTGCCTGGGAGGCGGACGCGCAGTGGGGGACTCAGTTTCGCTCTCAGAGGATGCCTGCCTCCTGTCTGACGGCCCCAAATCTCAATCTCCCGGGAGGAATTGAGAAATCTCAATCTCCCGGGAGGAATTGAGAAATCTCAGTCTCTGGCCCTGGCGCCCCCTACGGCCTTCAGAGAGCCCCACCTCTAGGCAGGGGTCCCCAACACTTGGGAGGGCTGGGGTGACCCAACCCTTGGCTTCAGAGCCCTCAGTCCCTAGGGGACCCCCGCACGGATACCCACACCGCACAGCTGAGCTTTGGAGCTTGGGCAGAGTTCCCCTCCTATCACTGTGTCTCCAGCCTCAGCGTAGAGTCTCTCCCCAGATTTCAGCTTTCGTGTCTCCCCACCTCCAGCACATTGGACCTCACACCTGCCAGTCCGAGGGTCACCACCTTTAGGCACCAGGGATCCCCGCATTTTTGTCTTCATTGGTCTCCCCATTTCCACGCCAGGAATCTTCACTTCTCTGTCCCCAGAGAGGCTAAGCCTCTGCTGGCTCCATCCTGGGGCTCCTGGTTCGGCCCCTTTTTGGAACAGGCCTCTCCCCGCCCCACTCACCTGGGGCCAGAGGAGGAGGAGGAGCAGCAGCAGGCCAAGGAGGAGGGTGGCAATAAGGTGACCGAGGTAGCGGCAGGCAGGCCTGGTGCAGGAGTGAGGCACCTCCGGATGGGGAGGCTTAACCGTGTGCCTGGAGGCGTGAGGTGTTGGCGGGGCCCAGCTGGCTTGGGTAGAGGACTCAACAGGCACCTGGGGCAGGATGCCACCTCCTGTCATTTCACAATCCCCCAGGATCAGGTGTCACTCTGGTCCCAGTGGGAACCAGGAACGGGGTGCAGCTCCACCAGCTGCAGCTGGACCCTTGTCCACTCCTGCTTCCCCACCTCCCTCCTGGGGCTCCTGGGCAGGGCAGCAGGAGGCCAAGGGCTAGACTCAGGGATTCCCATTCCGAGACTCAGGGCTCTCCCGGTAATGCCCGCTGTCGGTAAAGGAGGGGGAAAGGCCAGGACCCACAGGGAGGAGCCTGAGGATGAAGTGGTTGGGTTTGGGGTCAGCAGATCAGAGTGCAGATTGCTCTTTAGAGATTCATGGTGGAGCTGTTGTGTGGGGATACAGAGCACATAGTAGGAGCTGCAGGAAAAATGAGTCATGAACGAACCGACTGGACACAAGAAACTGAGGCCAAAGAAGGTGAAAGACCTATTAACATCTAGAGCCATTTCATGTGTGTTCCTCGCTCCCTCTCTTTTCCACACCAACACTCTCTCAGGGCTCACTGCGTGCAGTGCTGTGTCCAGTGTCTCACGGAGTCATGGATCTTCCCAGACACCTGTGAACAGACAGATATTGCTGTCCTCAGCTGTGCCTGACAGATGGACTGGATGTGCAGAGGGGGTACCCTCCCACCCAAGGTCCCATGAGAATCTTAGAGACAAGGTTTGATCCCAAGTCTCCATCCCTCCAAGCCCTTATTTCTTCCATTCCATCCTAAATGTACGTTCTTTGTGACACATCTAGGGCACACAGTTGGTGTAGAGAAAGTAATTAAAGGAGTCTTCGGCCCTGGCCTTGGGGTGACAGGGTCTGGGTTTGACTCCCACCCACTTCCACCACCTCCCAGCTGAGGGACCTTGAATGAATCACTTCCCTGTTCTGAGCTGCCACACTGTCATCTCCAAAGATGTGTGAGTGGTCCAAAGATGGTGTCTCCTGTTAGTAAGGAGACTGCTGAGTATACACCAAGCTTTAACGTGCAGGCTGGTAAATGCCAAAACACAGTTACCCAGCAAGAAGAACCTTCAAACATCCTTCCTGATCCAAAATCTGAGGTCAGTAAACTCCAGGAAGTCTTTGCTGCTAGAGGGCAGAAGGGGTCAGGGGCAGTGACCATTGGGTTTATAGGTGAGTCGGACTTGGCGACAGAAGCACATCCAGCCACTGTCCCCACAGATGGGTCCCAGGGGAAAGAGGTGAGAATGCCTCCCCAGTTCCCATGTTCAGCCTGGGGACTGGAGACAGGTGCTGGCTGGGAGGGGCCAGGGCTGTTTACTCTGAGCACAGGGAACAGTCCACAGCCATGACGCAGGAGCCAGGTAGGGGCACAGCCCAGGGCGGCTCCTGGAACGCAGTCTAGGGCAGCAGGGGACACTTTGATGAGCAAATGGTCTTAGCCTGTGGACCCAGCTGCCTACTGGACCTTCAGCCTCAGGCACTGCTCTCCACAGCCTTCTTCTGGCATCTAGCCAGCTCCCCAGGCCAGGAAACTCCTTGGCCTCACCCCTCCCCAGCACTCTTGGGCCCCCCTGCAGGCTGACTGTGTCTTACAGGAATGTGGATTAGTCTGAGTCAGAAGGATAGGGTAGGGCTGAAGTTTGGAGAAGAAAGTTTATTAGGTCAGTGGCCAGAGGCAAGCAAAAGCCTGTTAGCTTTGTGTGATGTTAGGCTCTGTGCTAGGTACATTCATATATTTTTGCTTCTGCACAAAAAATAAAAAGAACAGAGCCTTTAAAACCAAATACATTCAGATCCGGATCAGGGGTTGGCTACTCCCTGTCTATGGGACCTGGAGCAACACCTCACTTTTCAGACCTACGTCTTCTTCCTTAAAAGTGGTACCCTGATAACTGTTTTGTAAGCTTATTTTAAGGATTAAAGGGAAGAGCATAAACCAGAGGTTGGAAATCAGGCTAAAATATTGTAATGTTAGCCCACATAGTACATTTAAAAATTTTGAAATACTTGCCAAGATTTAAGATTGGGGGATTTCACATAAAAGTAAATTTCTAGCGTCTGTTGGAAAAAGTAAACAATTTGGTAACCCAGTCATGCAAACTCCCATGGCAAAGTTCAACTAGAGAAGTGGGTCTCAAATCTCAGCCAGCATCAAATCACTTAGAGGGCTTGCTAAAACACAGATTTCGAGAATCCCACCCTCCAGAGCTCTTATTCAGTAGGACTGGCGCGAAACGTGAGAATCTGCATTTACAGGTTTCCAGGGATGCTAATGGGGCTGCTCAAGGGACCACACTTTGAAAACCATGAGCTACGCTAAGTAGAGCTGCTCTCTTGTTATAAGGAGGAGCGATCTCTCCAGTTTCCATAATCCCCACCATAACCTATTGTCTCCCCTGACCCCAATCCCACTCCAAGTACTTCCATCCTCATTGCTCATCTGACTTGGAAGGTGTTTAAAATTGTGACCTCTGACGTGGGCTCACAGTAGGTGTTTAATAAAAGGTAACTTATTATTTAACAATCTTATGCATTAGGTGTTATTTTTCCCATTTTTACAGATGAAGAAACTGAAGTTCATCTAGGCAAAGTGACTCACTGGAGGAAACAAGGCAGAAAAGCAGAGTGAAGACCTCGCCAAAGCAAGTCATGTGGTCCCAGTTATTTAAATGCTACACACACACACCTATCTGAGATTAGCACAGATGATGCATCAAAAATTTTGAACATGATTTCCTAAGTGTAAAATCATGTTTATCATGAAGAAAAGGAGGAAAGGAAATAGAAAGGAAAGAAGGAAAGTTTTGTAATGGGAGGTGATATGAGTCAGCTGCAGACATGCCCACTCTAAGGTGACCGTGATCAAGGGAACATTGAAGATCTGAGAAAGTCTCAGGAAAAACACAGTGTCTTTTACCATACAATAGGGCTTTGTTCACTTGGGATTTTGACCCATTCAAACTCCCTTCTCTCCATGGAAACCACTCTCTCTCTGAGTGTAAGGGCTATTCTCCTGTTTTGGCACCTAGCATCCATTTGTCCTTTTACTGATAATAGTAGCCTGATATTTGATTTGGGGGATGACTCTTTCTCCACCCAGAACAAGAGGGGTTGAGGGGCTCATCAATCAGAGTTCCTGACTTACTCCCAGACCAGGAATGGCCAATCAGATGCTCTCCTTGGAATTTTAATCTTGAGCAGTGAATGATGAAACCTGAAAATGCATGGAGCTCATTCAGAGGTGGCCTGAGAAGACCTTGGTTCTGCCTTGTTTACCATTCTTTCCAAGCTGGGTTCTTTTTAGCACTCCCTTCAGTTCCAAAAGATAAACTAAATCAGCGTTATTGGTTACAAGCAAAAGACTCCAACAGGATCTCACTTAAGGGTACAAGCAGGAAGAGTGAAGGGATGCCCACTACATCCCCACACCATTCTAACCAATTCCTTCTCTGCTTCCAATAGCCAGACTCAGTTTCTGTTGCTCACAGCCAGGGAGATTTGATGCCTTTACCAGGGTCACCATCAAGTTCCTCATTTCCAAATCCAGTGACCTTTTCCCAGCCCTCAGCCTCCTCTAACTCACAGGTTGGGTCCTATGGCATAAATGCAAAGTCTTCACAGAAAAAAAATTTTCTACATCCTCTCAGTGCAAAAAACTATGAAAAGGAGAGCATCCATATGTGATGTAACTTGAGTCCCCTCTTGTGAATCTACAGAGTCTGTGATGGTTGCTCTCAAACCTCTTTTAGAGGTCAGTCTTTAGATTTTTTTTTTTTTTTTTTGTGGTACACGGGCCTCTCACTGCTGTGGCCTCTCCCGTGGCAGAGCACAGGCTCCTAACATGCAGGCCCAGCGGCCACGGCTCACGGGCCCAGCCGCTCTGCGGCACTCGGGATCTTCCTGGACCGGGGCACGAACCCATGTCCCCTGCATCGGCAGGCGGACCCTCAACCACTGTGCCACCAGGGAAGCCCTAGAGGTCAGTCTTTAAAGTCAGAGAGTCTTGAGTTCGAAACCCAACTCCTGCCATTATTGGTTATGTGACCTTTGAAAAGAAATTAATCCCAGCTCTATCATTTCCTAGCTCAGTGACATTGGCAAAGTTATTTTATCCTTCTAAGCTTTAGTTTCTTCATCAATAACATGAAATAATACTTCTACCCTCTCTGGTGGCGCAGTGGTTAAGAATCCGCCTGCCAATGCAGGGAACACGGGTTTGAGCCGTGGTACGGGAAGATCCCACATGCTGTGGAGCAACTAAGCCCTTTCGCCACAACTACTGAGCCTGCGGTCTAGAGCCTGCGAGCCACACTACTGAGCCCATGTGCCTGGAGCCTGTGCTCCGCAACAAGAGAAGCCACCGCATGAGAAGCCCACACACTGCAACGAAGAGTAGCCCCCACTGGCTGCAACTAGAGAAACCTGGCACGCAGCAATGAAGACCCAACGCAGCCATAAATAAAAATATAAATAAATAAAAAAAATTACTTCTACCCTCATAAAGTCCACATGGATTAGGAGACAATTTTTTTTCAAAGCATCAAGACGGCACCAACTCGTGATCAACAGCTGTTTTCAAAATGACCCGTAGATGCTCTGAGCTCTGTTTACCTGGCCCTGCTTCATCCCAGTGGCTCCAAGGATGTCATCTACCTTCACGCTCTGGCAGCTCAGGTTCTGGACCAAAGACACTTTGTGCCTGCCCTCCCAGCAGTTCAGGGTGCCTGAAAGTATTTTGTCTTTGCCTGGGAAAGTCAGGCATTATGGTTTCTCTGCCTGGTCTCCACAGGGAGAGAAACTGTAACAGACTCTCCCAGGTATCTACCCAACGGCCTTTCCTCTTTCTTCCTTCCTGAGAAAGAAAGCTCGATGTTGTGTGTGGCAACAAACTCTCTCCTAAAAAGAGCCATTAAATATATACCCGAGAAATCTGTCAGTATAAGGCTGTCTATGTGCTCTTAGGATGGAGATCAATAATAAATATTTAGCACTTTAAGAGTAAACAAAGTAAGAATCAAACATGAAATTCTAGGAAACTGACTCCAATGAAATCTGATAATGAGTAAATAAAGAGCATATGCCAAAACACAGAGTTAAAAGAAACATATAATCCATGATGTGAAGTAGTTGAAAGAAAGAAATAAAAGAGAAATGAAGGAAAGAAAGAACCTCCCTTTCTCCCTTCAACATCCCTTCCCAGGGTTTATCTAATCTCATCCTCCATATAGTCATGAGAGGTGGGCAGGGTAGATTTCATCATGCCCACTTTATAGAGGAGAAAACAGAGGCTGAATTGGCATCCCGAGTCCAGGGAGCACAACACAGGACAGGCAGGGGCAGAGTGCACGCACAGCCAGTACTCCAAGAATTAATGTGGAATGCTTCACAAAATCATCTTAGATCGGAGCATCCTTGTAAACCAGATTTTTACAGTGGTTGTTATTCATCTGCATTATTACACAGTACCAGGCACCAGCCTCCCTTGTAAATGGACCCGCCTCCAGGGTCGACCCACCTCCAGGGTCCCATGGGGAGGCAAGAGCAGAGCTGTATTCTTCCTATTATTGTTATTCTGCACACTCCCTGGTTACGTCATCCACTCCTCTTATACCATTTTCCATTAGGTGAATAATCTCAGATCTCCATCTCCGACTGACCTCCTCCATTCTTGGCATGTTACACATTCTCCGGTGGACAGTGAGTGGCCTTTTAAAAGTAAATCAGATCCCGATATTCCTCTGTTTCAAGTCCTCTAGAGGATTCCTCCCATCCCAACTCCCACCACCTCCACACTTAGCCAAGTCCCCTGCTAACTCTCCCATCACACCCCAGTGCTTGCTTCTCACTAAGGGACATTGCATTTCTCACTAATCACTTGTTAAGTATCTCACACGATTTCTAGTAAACTGAACTCATGAGAGCGGAGATTGTGTCTGTCCTGTGTATTATAGATGCTTCGTAAAGATTTTATATTAATTGTTTATATTAACTAAGGCACACATAGACACGGGGACACACACACTTATTTTTTATTTATTTATTGGTTACGCTGCAGCTTGCAGGAATCTTAGTTCCCTGACCAGGGATTGAACCCTCTCCCCCTGCACTGGAAGTGCAGAATCTTAACCACTAGACCGCCAGGGAATTCCCCACAGACGCACTTTTAAAAACCAAAACCTAGGAGTTCAATTTTGCCACATCACAGTAGAGGTGGTACGTGCAACTTCCACCGAAGGTCGCACTTCCTCATACTGCCACCAGGGGGCAGGCAGTGCCTTCCTTAAAGAATTGTTCCTAATGTCTGAGGAGCAGGTTACTTGATCCCAAAGAGAATCAGCAGAAGTCCCCGCTTCCGGCCTACAGTTTTGAGAGACCAGAGGGTCAAATAAAGGGCGTGGGGTGGGCAAGGGACTGGACCTAGCTGGGATCTACCTCTGCAGCAAGAGGGCTTTAGGTTACCTTGGAAGAAGAAAGGGACCTTTTTAGGAAGCCGACTGTGATACTCCTTGGTCACTGAGGAACTTCCTGAGGGGGGTTTATGAAAGGTGACACTACAAACACAATGCTATATACTCCTTGCTTTAATGCAGTGGACGGCACTTTTAAAAAGCAGTCAGAAGGCAAGGAAACTAAAATCCTACGTGCTTTTAGGCAAGTGCTTTGGTCTGTGGTGTGTTCAAAGCACTTCAGCACCATAATCAATGTAGTCCTCACAAAGCAACAAACTGTGAATTTCTTAAGGGAGAAGAATTTTCTTTATTTTGCAAAGAAAGAACCTTTGGCTCAGAGAGATGAAGGGACTTTCCCAAGATCACACAGCATCATCCAGAGCTGCTGAAGCCAATGTCTTCTAATTAGTACCAAGTTCTTTCCCATTAAACTGTTATAAATTAATAATTATTAATAATAATTAAATAACTTATCATTAATAGTATTACTATTACTGTTTTCAGAACTGTCATTCATTGAGGGGTTACTTTGCCAGGCACTTGTGCAAAGCATTTTATGAATATCATATCCTTTTATTTATTTTCATTTATTTATTTATTTAAAATTTTTATTTATTTTTTGGCTGCACTGTGCGGCTTGCGGGATCTTAGTTCCCCAACCAGGGATCGAACCTGTGCCCCCTGCAGTGGAAGCATGGAGTCCTAACCACTGGGCCGCCAGGGAAGTCCTTCATATCCTTTTAGTTCTCACCATAATGCTATGAGGTTGATAAAGAAAGAGAAAGCAACCTCTGGCTTCCAGGAGCTCACCTGGCACCACAGTTGGTCTTATGTTCCCTTGTTGAACATAAATATTTCGCAAAACATTAACAGCAGACAAAGTCATTCTGTGTCCATGATGGATTAAGACAAAAAGTGGACACCCTGTAATCATGCTTGAACACAGACAAAATGAGCTATATTATACAGGCCACCAAAATGACCAAGCATCCCCCTATCCTGCCTAATATGAATGACTGCTGCTTCTTTACCAAACCTAGCTCTAACCTTTATCTAGTTGTCCCTTCTTACAGTTAAGATAGTCATAGAACTTCCCCCCTTCCTGACAGCATCCAGCCAGAGCAAAGCCAGCTTGCTGAAACCCTCCCTAAAATCACCTAACACAAGCCCACATCCTGTAAGTCTTTTCTAACATTCTCTTAATGAGACACCATGTGGTTCCCAAGGGTGACTGTTGTTTCTTGCTGTAGTGAGTAATAAGCCCAACTCATCCAACTAGGAACAAGAGTGTTTCTAGTGCTCTGTGGCTGTAAACATTGACAGGTACAAGCATTATCCTTATTTTAGAATGAAAGAAAGTAAAACTCAGAGACATTGAGAAATTTGCCCAAGAGGACGAGGTAGTGAGTAACAGAACGAGCACCACCTATGTCCTCATTTATTTAACTGCTATGATTTTTGAGGTCCCTATTCCTTAATTTCCTTGTATGTAATAAGACAGACTCTGTTCTCCAAAGGTGCCCCATTCCACATCTTCCCAGAGGCAGGACCATGAAACACTGTCCAAGTGGCTCTACTTGGGAGAGCTGGCACCTCCCTTTGAGGACTCACTAGATTCTGAACAAGTCATTTATCACAGTGCCTTGCAGCTGGGAAGGTCTAATATGAAATTGAAATACGGTGCATCCTGGGAAATACCTACATTAGTCTTGGACCCCTGCCCACCCTCTACATCCTGCCCTGCCTTTCAGCCATCCTCTTTTGCTTGTTCATATTTCCACATATCCAGTTGCCACAGCTCTTGCCCAACTGGGGGAGGGAAGTTGGGAAGGTGACTTGGGTGCTCTGACCCTACGGACCACCCTCCTATTCTTACACCAACGTCTCTCCTTCATCCCAGTGAGTGAGCACCTCATGAAGGTAGCTACCATCCTATTAGCCTCTGTATAAATTGTAGGGAGTGAAAAAGATGGATTCCCTCAAATTGAGTCCTGAGAATCTGAAAGCTTGTGGAGGGGACTTAACAAAATTTTGCACAAGGAATTGAAAGACACTTTGTGTACAGGGGTTACTTTTTGATTGCCATCTCCCAAAGTCTGTATGCTCTCTTAGGACAAAGACAGTAGAACTGGTCAGAAGGTTTCTTGGGAGCAGACTGAGCACCAATGTGGAAAGCCAGGGCCTAGGGGCCTTTCCATGTAACTCTTATGGTTAAATGGGAAGAGTGTACTATTGATGAATTCTGTGAGCTGGCACCTGATGCCCAAGAGAAAATGAGGTTCCCATGGCGGGGTGTATAAAAACTGAGGCTGGGTGACTAACTGTCTTCTATGAAATGTTAGCACTTATTCAGTAGCCTTCTCCAACGTATTTTCCAACACAAAATTTCTCCTCTGTCCAAACATCCACTCACCTATGTCACTCAGGTCTGATGGGTCTGTTCCTGAGAGATGATAAATGTGACTATCTCACTCCCCTCAGGAGCTGAGATTAGCAGAAGAAAGCAGGAATCTCAAGCTTTGGGGCCAGGGCTCCCATGTAAATAAGCTGATTCCCCCTACTCTGCCAGGTAACTCCTCTCCCCTACTCTGTACAGAGAGGACTCCCAGGTCCATCTGTGTTCAGGGTTGGGTGGACTTTGAGGAACAAGTTGGGGTCTCCTCATGATGCTCAAAGGCTACTTGGAAATTGATACAGACTCCGACCTGGGACATGGATGGAAGTAGAATCTTTGTTCTCATCTCCACCTCTTTGTCTGGCCTCAAAGCTCATTTCACCCTCACTGTACCTGGTAGGATCCAACTCACCCTTCCAAACTCAGCTCAGATATCGCCTCTTCAGGGAAGCTGGCCTTAACCTCTTCAGGTGACAGCCAGGGCCTCCACCTTGGTTCCCACAGTAGCCCCAGGAAACTAATCCTCTAGCTAAGTGACATCTCCGTGCTCCCATTTCCTCCCTCCCAGGATTCTTAGGATGATTAAATGAAATCATGCAGGCAAAATGCGACCACAGAGCCTGGCGCATGGCCAGAGCTTACTAAAGGGTAGTTGCCCTACTTTAACTGAAGTAAGAAGCCCCCCTCCACACGTGACCTCAGGGAAGGAGGTTCCTCAGAAAAGTGGACAACTGAGTCTCATGCTCCTTCCTTCCTCCTTCAGAGAGCCCAGGAGAGCAACCTGCACCCAAATTTGACCTGGTCCAAGACGTAAAGAAAGTTTTCATGTTGAGGTGTCTCTCACCCGGGTTTTAGTGTAGCTTGGGGTGGCCATTCAGGGGTAGATGGTGCTGTAATGGGTTTGCTTCCTATACCTGGCAGGGCCCAGTCTGAGGACAGGAAAAGCGGAGGTGCCCGCTGCTCTGCAGAATAGTGAGAAGGACCACCATTTCCATGGACCCTATTGGTGAAGGTTCTTAGGGGCAAACCACAGAATCCAGTTAGTGTAACTGGAATATGAATTTATTGAAATATAAGCCAGACTATTTGAAGCCACAGACAGGAAATTTGCAACATCAGGGAATTCCGTGGCCATCTAGTGGTTAGGACTCCACGCTTTCACTGCCGAGGGCCCTGGTTCAATCCCTGGTCAGGGAACTAAGATCCAACAAGCCTCACAGCATGGCTTAAAAAAAAAAATTGAGGGAATTGGATGCCAGAAATTCCACCTAGGGTACCCATAAGGAGAGCAGTGATGGTCGGGTGGGGGATGAAGGTGAGGATGCAGTGAGGATGAGGGTTACGACAAGAATCCTGGCTTCAAACTGTAGGTTCTATAGTTACTCAGGTTGTGAGGAATGTGCTCCTAAATTCATTCCTTCCTTCCTCAAGTAATTATGGACGGTCTCCTTTGTGACAGGAACTGTGCTAAATGCTAGGGATAAAGGGAAGACTTGTTCTCCTGGTGCTTAGAGCTGACTGGATGAGACTGAACTAAAGCAAGTAGACCCATGTTGGGAAGGAAAGAGGCAGGGTTCTGCTGAGGAGCGGGGGGATGAGACGGACTCAGAGGAGACCACACTGTTTCAGAAGCAGCCACAGCCCAGCCCTGTGTGCATCCTCCTCGGACTTCAGAATCTCAGGGGAGCACAGTTCATATGTTCTCTGCAAAAAGAAGGAGTTTGCTGACTGACATCATTGAAGTCCAAGGCCTGAACACTGTATGTCCTGACAGGTCCTACCTGGACCATCCCAGAAATGAGCAACCACAATCCTCCCAGGGCCAGGATGATTAACAAGAAGGAAGTGAGTTTTCCAAGCCTAGGTGGGGAGCTCAGGAGCTCTGCAGACCTACTCTGTAGGGTGGCTGACTCAGTGTTCCTATCTGAAAAAGGGGAGCATGTGAGGAAGCTCAGATTCTCATGACAGGGCTTCTAGGCATGACCTTCTGCCAAGCTGGCCCATGGAGGATGTGCTCAGTGTGTGGTTTCACAGGACACTGCAGTCACTTCTCCTGGGAGGCAGTGAGGAGGAAAGACACGGTGGCGTGAGGTGTGTGGCCCCCTGAGCTCCACCTCTTCCCTCAGCCCTTCCCCTTCCACCCTGTCCTGCCCCCTGTGCTACCAGAGAAGGGGATAATAGCAACGTGCAGTCCTCCTCCTTCTCAAAGTTGTTCTTCTTCCATTTGTAGCCACCAAATATAAAGGGCTCGCAGAGCTGAGAACAGGCACTGAAGAACTACCTAATTATCATGGCCCTGCAGGGACCCCGGTAGGGAGGCTCCAGGCAGAAGTCAGGTCGCAGGGCTTCAGGGATGGAGGGGCTCTGGGTCAGCTGTGAGGCTGGTCATCACAGCTCAGTCTACAAGGTCAACAACTGAACCCACCAGTTTGTTTGCAATAGAGAATGGTGGGGTGTCGGGGTGTGAAATGTGAATATTCGGGGGGGACAGGGCATGGATTTTGAGTCAATCACCATGGCTAATGATTTAATATTCATGATTGGAAGATGAAGCAGCCATAAAAACCTTTATGCTTCTTTATTCTCTAGTCTGTGGCTTGTTTTTTCATCTTCTTTAACAGTATCTTTAAAAAAAAATTATTGAAGTAGAGTTGATCTACAATGTTGTATTGATTTCTTCTGGACAGCAAAGTGACTCAGTTATACATACATACTCTTTTTCTTATTCTTTTCCATTATGTTTTGTCAAAACCTCTACGGAGCAAGTCATTCATGTTATTCAAAAGAACTGACATAGACCCAGGAAACAACAGAGGTTCGACAACGCTCCATCATGGCTCACCTGCACCCCTGCAGCAGCCTGCTCATGGGCCTCTGTCTCTGCCCTTGGCCCCCTAGAGGCCACTCTCTTCACTGCAGCCGCAGGGACCCTGTTACAACTTTTGAGTCCTATCCCACTGCTCCCATGACCAAGCCCTCAGTGACTCTCCAGCTCTCCGAGTCAAGTACTGATTCTTATAAAGTCCTACAAGACTCCTCACGACCTGCCCCATGGCCACTCTGGCCTCATCCCCTTCCTCTCCTCTCCCCTTCACCCACTCAGCTCCAGCCACCCTGGTCCTGGCTGCTGCTCAAACACACCAGGAACATTTTTTGTTTTGCAGCCTCTTCTCAACGCCTCCTTAACACAGAGGGTTTCGCTGACCAGTTTACAGAAAGAGCACAGCCTCCTTTATTCCCATCACTCTCTTTCTTCAAAACACTTGTCATGACCTATACCATGGCGTAGTATTTACCCTTTATCTATTTTCTGTTTCCCTCCTAGAAAGCAAGTTATTTTGCTCTATTTTGTCTACAGCTATTTTCCCACACCAAGAACAATGTTTTGTAGGGTCTTGAGAAATATTTGTTAAGGGATTGAACGTCTCATTTCATACTCATGAGAATTGCACAGTCATTGCTTAGAGTGGGTATTATAAAATTTGTTAGTGAAATGCCTTTTAATGATGGGGAACATCTACATAATTATCAATCTAGCTCTAGATTTTATATCTTGGTAGGATCATAAAATAATAGTTAAACAGGAGGACAAGAGAAAGGACCTTGAGTTTTTACTAATGTTGTACCAGCCTGGGAAAAAAAACCCAGCCTTGGCCCCATGTTCTGTGAGCAACTCACAGAAGCGTTGTGTTTCTCACCCTCCCTGCAGTTGCCTCGGGGAGAGCAGAAGCTCAACTCAGTGGTCCCATGTCCTTTTGATTAATTTTTTTGGGGGGGGCCTTACCGTGCAGCTTGTGGGATCGTAGTTCCCTGACCAGGGATCAAACCCATGCCCCCTACAGAGGAAGTGCAGATTCTTAACCACTGGACAACCAGGAAAGTCCCTCTGATTAATTTTTGTAATAGAGAAATCATCATTATTTGACACCTAAATATTTTTTCTTGTCCAAAGGAAGTAGGTAGACATATTTTTTCAGATTAAGACGTCTTGGTGGAAAATGGACATCATTGTCCCAGAAATGTGTTTAAACTCTTTATATCTGGGATTGGTAATCCTTACAGAGAACCGGTCAGTGTAACATGGTCCCCCTGGTCAGGTGGAGAAACTGCAGATGACTTGCCCCAGGTCACACAGCATGTGTGTGCTAGGGTCAGGACCACCATGTCGCAATGAGGTGATAAAGCAGGGGTCCCCAACCCCTGGGATGCGGATCGGTACCGGTTCTTGGCCTGTTAGGAAATGGGCCACACAGCAGGGGGTGAGCAGAGGGCGAGCGAGGGAAGCTTCATCTGCTGCCCCCCATCGCCCCCCATCGCCCCCCATCGCCCCCATCACCCCCATCGCTCCCCATCGGCCCCCATCACCCCCCATCGTCCCCCATCGCCCCCATCGCCCCTCATCGCCCCCCATCGGCCCCCATCGCCCCCCATCGCCCTCTATCGCTCCCCATCGCTCCCCATCGCCCCCCATTGCCCCCATCGCCCCTATTGCCTCCATCACCCCCCGTGGCCCCCCTCACCCCCACCGCTCCCCATTGCTCCCCATCGCCCCCCATCGCCCCCCGTCGCCCCCCATCACCCCCCATCACCCCCTATCGCTCCCCATCGTTCCCCATGGCTCGCAGTGCGTCTCAACCATCCCCCAGCCCCCTCCTTCCATGGAAAAATTGTCTTCCACAAAACCGCTCCCTGGTGTCAAAAAGGTTAGAGACCGCTGTGATAAAGTACCGGATTGTGCCAAAGTCCTTAACATGCAGATAGATAACTGGTAAGAGTTTCTGGATGCAGTGTCACACGTTCATTACTCCCCTGTCCCCATGACTCACCACAGCCACCAAATCACAGGGAAGAGTGGGTGTGGGTTTTTTCTATGAACGAAGTAAGTCCAGTCTTCACCAACACCAGCCAATTCTCCAAACCACTCAAGCATCCCACAAGTCAATTCATTTCTGACACTAAGGTCCCACTATTTGAGGACACAGTCTCCCAAGAATACCCCACTTATAACATCAACCCCAGGGTCACCCATACGTGTGACCAACTGGCTGTAAATTCAGAGGTTCCATGACCCCACCTACCATATTCAGTAACCATTAGAACAACTCACAAAACTCAGGAAAGCCCTTTACTTACCGTCCCCAGTTACTGTAAAGGATAAAGCTCAGGGACAGCCCTATGGAGGAGATGCGTAGGGCAAAGGGGGAGTTGGGGGTGCCGAGCCTCCATGCCCTCTCAGAACACCCCCCTCACAATCCCTTGATGTGTTCACCTCCCCTGAAGCCCTCTGAAACCAGTGTTTATGGGTTTTAATTGAGGGTTTGAGGTTGGCAATTTGATTGAATCGTTGGCCATGGGTGACTGAACCCTACCTCAGTACACTTTCCTCTCCCCAGAGGGGCTGCGGGTTGAAGGTTCTAACCCTCTAATCACCAGGTGGGATCTTCCAGAGTCCAGTCCCATCCAGAAGCTATCTAGGGTCCCATCCCTGACTCATCTCATGACCTTCGATGTAAGTAAATTCCAAGAGTTTCAGGAGGCCTGGGCCATGAACTAGGACAAGGATCAGATGTGAATCTTTTCTTTACATTAAAGTGAGGTTCAGGGACAAGGCAGTGACCAGGAACAGAGGGTCTCAGAGATGGGGTCCTTGGTCTGGTACGGTTCAGTGGGCTCCTTTTTTTAAAAGCTGAAACATAATGATTCCTTTTGAGAGTCATGAAATGTCCCTGGAGTTCCAACTGCCCAGCTTCCCAGGAGAAATCCAGAGAAGCTGTCAGCACCCACCCCACCCCTGCTCCCCAGCCCCTCCCATGGACTCCCCTCATCCCCCCAACCCCTCAGCCTGTAGAGGAGAGGTGAGCAAGGACTTACCCTGGACCTGGTTGCTGGTTTCACTCCCTGGGGTGCCGGCCACCAGGGTGCCCAGGAGGACGAGAAGGGCTGCAGAGAGGCAGAGAGCCAGCTCATGTTCGTGGCCTTGCAGGAGGGCTTCTGAGGAAAGCTGGGGGCTGACGGAGCTTTTCACACCCCAGCTGAGGGGTGGGACAGGGGATAAGGAGGGGAGTGAGGAAGGGGAGGATCTGGGGTCAGTGCTGTTCATGCGCATCTCCCCACATAACCAGGCTTCCTGCCTCTGCCTGCTGGGGCCAAATGCCCAGTAACAGCGCTTCTCAAACTTGACTCTGCCTGTGGGTCTTGTGGAAACACAGACTGTGATTCCACAGGTGGAATATTTGTCTGATTTGTTCCTCACGGAGTGTCCCAGCACCTAGAGCAGTGCATGGCATGTGATGGCCGGTCAGTGGGTGGATGAGAGCAAATCAAAGGACAGATAAGTGAATAGCAGTGTGTTAGCTCAGGTCCTCATTTTCAACCTCCTGCAGGTGTCATCACATCTGGGCACCAATGCCCCATCCCCACCTAACTCAGAAGACAACTGTGATACAGGACACCTTCCTGCAACCATTGTGGCAGCGTCTCAACTGCCTGGAGGCATGGTGTTCACCTGGCACTGGTCCAGGCAGAGGCTGAGCTGGAGGACGGCCTTCTGGATCTGGGGCAGAGATCCTGCTTTTCTGGGTAGAAAAAGGAGTAGGGGGCGTGGGCAGAGGGGAAGGAGGGAGCTGAAAACGTGTCCACCGCATGACATCCCACCACCCCTCACCTGGTTTCGCCAACAGGGGAGCTGCCTGCCTGAGTGAATCTCAGGGGCTGGAGTGGATCTCAGGGGAACTTGGAAGATCGCCTGCAAGTCACCCCCCACTCTGGTCTCTCTACCAGTGGTTTTGGGATCAGAGGACCTAAGTTTATGTCCCACCTCTCCCTTTTCCTAACTTTGTGACCCGGGGCCAGAAATCTCCCAGAGCCCCAGTGTCATCAGGTGCCACATGAGGTCCGTGCTGCCCACGCCGTGAGGTTGCTGTAGAAGCAGTGGAGGCAACAGACATATATTCCTTCTCCCTGCAAAGTCAAAGTCCTTGTAATAAGAACAATAGTGAGCTATATGACAGTTAACACTTAGCTCCTTTGACCAGGGGGTCAAATAATGGCAACGTGGGCGGGGGGAAAGGGTAGGACCGGGATAAGGTCAGTCACTGAAGCAAGAGGGCTTTCGGTTACCTCTGACGAAGAAGGAGACCCATTTGGAAGAGAGACTGTGGCTCTCCTCTGGCACTGGGGGAACTTCCTGAGGGCGGACTTCTAGAAGGGGACACTGCAACAATCAATGCCATTTGTCCTTTCTTTTCTACAGTCGACAGCACATGTAAAAAGCAGTCCGGAGCTAAGGAAACTAAAACTCTATGTGCTTCTAGACTCTTTGCTTTGGTAAGTGGTGTGCAAAGAACTTTAGCAGCCTAATCAACATGGTCCTCAAAAGGGCCCAAACCTGGGGATTTCTTAAGGCAGATACCATCATCCTCTTTTACAAAGAAAGAATCTGTGGCTCAGAGAGGTGAAGTGACTTGCCCAAGATCACACAGCAACACAGTGAGTTATTGAAGCCAAACTCTTCTCATGAATACCAACTCATTTTCCCATTACACTGTTATAAATGAATAATTATTAATAATCATTAAATAACTTACATATTTATAGTGTTACTCTTACCATTATCTGATCACACATTCACTAAAAGTTTACTCTGCCAATACTTGTACGAAGCATTTAACAAATATATGTTTTTAATTCTCATCCTAACATTATGAGATTGATAGAGAAAGAGAAAAGCAACCTCTGAGTTCTAAGATCTGAGCTGACATTACAGTGGGCCTTATGTTCTCCTCCTCAACAGAAATATTTCAGAAACCTTCAACATCAGACAAGGCCATTCTGTGTCCATGAAAGATCAAGACAAAAATAGGACATTCAGTAATGATGTTTGAACACTGACAAAATGAGCTACATTATACAAACCACCAAAATATCCAAGCATCCCCCTATACGGAGTGACTGCTACTTCTTTACCAAGTACAGCTCTAACCTCTATCTAGTCTTCCCTTCTTAGAGTTAAGATAAAGATACCCATTCAGAGAGCTGCCCCACTTCCTGACAGCTTCCATCCAGAGCAGAGCCAGCTTCCTGAAACACCGCCCCCAAATCACCTAACACAAGCCCACCTCCTATAAATCCTTCCTAAAATCCACTTAAGGAGAAGCCCTATAGTTCCCCAGGGTGTGTAATAAACACGATTCATTCAGCTAGGAACAGGAGTGTTTCAGGTGGTTTGTGGCTGGAGATATTGACAGGTATAAGCATTATCCTTCTTTATTATAGAAGGAAAGTGAAGCTCAGAGATGTTGAGAAATTTGCCCAAGACTTCAAAGTAGTGAGGACACAGCAGCTCTGTTAGTGTTCTCTTATTTAATAAGCCCTGCTATTTGAAGGCTCTAGGCCTCAATTATCTCATCTGTAGTGAGGTATTTAGGTTCTGCTCTACTAGGGTGCCTCCAGCTCACGTCGTCCCAGAGGCAGTGGCATGAAAATATTGTCAAACTGGTTCCACTTGGGAGAGCAGGGACCTCCCTTCGGTGGGGACCCACTGGAATCTGAACAAGTTATCCCATAATCCCTTGCACCTGAAAGGTCTTATAATAAACTAGAAGAGAGGTGCATCCTGGGAAATACCTCCCTGAGCCATGGACCCCTGCCCACCATCTACTCCTACCCTCTCCTCTCAGTCATCTTCATTCACTAGCTCATATTTCCACAGTATCTGATTTCCTTGTTCTTGCCCAAATGGGGGAAGCTAGCCGGAGGATGAGTTGGGAGCTCTGACCTTACTGACCAGCCTCTTCTTCTGACACTAACCTCTCTCCTCCAACCCAGTGATGGGGCACCTCCTGAGGGTGGGTGCCATCCTATCAACATCTGCATAAACTGTCGGAAGTGAAAAAGAGGGATTCCCCGAACTTTGAGGCCTAAGAATCTGAAGCTGATGGCAGGGACTCAGCAAATACTGCATAAAAATCTAAAAGACACTTTTTTTTTTTGCCGCACATATGGCATGTGGGATCTTAGTTCCCCAACCAAAGATTGAAACTGTGCCCCCTACAGTGGAAGCGTGGAGTCTTAACCACTGGATCCCTAAAAGACACTTTGTGGGAGACAGGGGAACCGCTTTGATTGCCATGTCCACGTCTCTGTAGAACCGTCTTAGGACAAAAACCTAGAATGGGTCAATTGTGTTATTGAAAGTAGAGTCAAGACCGAAGTGACAAAGTAGGGTCAGAAGGAAGGGGGGGAGCTGTTATTGGTTCAATGGGACAAAGGGGTGTTCTAATGATGAATGCTGCCAGCTGGCACCTGCTGCCCAAGTGATAGTGGACTCCCCATTAGATGAGATATCAAAACCGAGGCTGCCTGATAGGTAACTTCAGTAAAATTCTGGCTTTTAGTTATTCAGAAGCCTTCCCCAGTTCTTTTTCCAGCACCGAGTCCCTCCTTTATACAAACATCTACACACCTATGTCATTCAGCTCTGATGGGTCTGTTTCTTAGCGATGGCAAAGGTGGCTGCCTCAGTCCCCTCAGGAGCTGGGACTCGCAGAAGGGAGCAGGAAACTCAAACTATTGGGCCAGGGCTCTTGTGTAAATGACGTGGGTCCCCCATGCCCTGTGATGCTCCCGCCTTGTAATTTCTCTGAAGATGCCCGCAGGGGCCGGGAAGGTTTGTAATTAGAGGCCTCATCGGGGGCAGCTTCTGGGTCGGAGGCCTCTAACCTGGACCAGGTTAGAGAAAGCCAGAGGACACTGGGAGAGAAAGCCAGCGGCAGATGGACACATGAGAGAAGAGGGGGGAGAAAAGAGGAGTCCCTGCTGTTGGGAGGAGTCTCTGCTGTTCCCTGGTCTCAGATGGACAGACTGGGACAGGAAGAGGGGCAGGACCAGAGGGCCTCCTGAGCTAGAATCCTAGTCGTGCCATCAGCTGGTTGTGGGTCCTGAGCAAGTCGCTTCACCTCTCTGAGCCTCTGCTTTCTCGCGGGCAAAATGGGATGAGAATCCCAGATGTTGTAGGGTCGACATGATGCTAAATGAAATCATACATGTGAAATGTCTCAGGAGAGAGTAGGCCCTCCACACACAGTGGCTTGTTTTGTGAGAACCCCGCTCCTGATGCCTTTCTGTCCAGGGGCAGCTCGGTATTGAGAGCTCCCGCCCTTCTCAAGGGAAAGGGTGACTTTGTGCGAGGAAGACAGCCCCTCCTGTCCTCTGCAGCTCATCACCCAGCTGTGTGCCTCTTTGACACTTGGCTGGGCTTGCTTCTGGGGCTTCTGGGCATTGAGCCCAGCTCCCTTCTCCTTGACCCTGGAAGTGGAGCACAGGGTGTGTGTGTGTGTGTGTGTGTGTGTGTGTGTGTTAGCGGAAGAATGCGTGTCTGTGTGTGGATGAGTTGGGGGGGTTGGTGCTACATGGTGGGAAGTGGAAGTGAGTGAAGAGACTGGAGGTGTATAAGCCATCACACCAGCACTGTACTTTACAGCTTACAAAGCAGCAGAGTGCATGACACACAGACCTGAAGCCAGATTCCTGGGTTCAAATCCTGTCTCTACCCTGTATGACCTTAGGCAAATTACTTAACTTCTTATTACCTCAGTTTCCTCATCTGTAACATGAGGAAATAGTAACAGTTCCTTGTCCCCTGTTTTAGGATTATTTTGAGGATTAGATGAGTTAATATAGGTCAAGAAGGAACTAACTGTTGTCATTACTTATTATCCTTATTACAAGCACCGACTTTGCAGGGGGAAGGAGTATATGTCTGTTGCCTCCACTGCTTCCACAGCAACCGCACGACGTGGGCAGCAGGGATCTCCTGTGGCACCTGAAGACACGGGGCTCTGGGAAATCTCTGGCCCCAGGTCACAAAGTTAGGAAAAGGCAGGGCTGGGAAGCAAACTGAGTTCCTCTGAACCCAAAACCACTGGGGGAGAGCAGGAGAAGGGGGGCTTGCAGGTGGTCTTCCTAGCTCCCCACAGATCCACTCCGGCCCCTGAGGTCCGCTCAGGCAGGCAGCTCTCCTGTTGGTGTAACCAGGTGCGGGGTGGTAAGTGGTCGTGCTGTGGAGGCGTGTTCGGCTCCCTGCTTCCCCTCTACCCACGCCCCTCCTTCTTTTTTCTACCCAGAAAATCAGGGTTTGTGCCCCGGATGGAGATAGTCTTCCCCCAGCTCACCGTCCTCTGGAGCAGTGCCAGGTAAAGAGCTTTTATCCATCCAGTTGAGACGCTGCCACCATGGTTGCAGGAAGCAGTCCTGTGTCACAGCTGTCTTCCGAGGTAGGTGGGGTTAAGGTGAGGGGTGAATAATTTTAAAATATTTTTATTTATTATTAATTAATTATATTAAATTATATATATAAATATAATTTATATATATTATTAAATATAAATATATAAAATTTATGTATAATATATATAATTTATATAAATATTAATATAATATATTAAATATAAATATATTAATATATTAATTTTAAATAATTATAATTAATTATTTAAAATAAAATAAATAATTTTAAATAATTAAAAAAAATTATTTATTTATTTTTGGCTGCATTGGGTCTTCGTTGCTGCGCACAAGCTTTCTATAGTTGTGGCGAGCGGCGACTACTCTTCATTGGGGTGCATGGGCTTCTCATTGCGGTGGCTTCTCCGGTTGTGGAACACGGGCTCTAGGTGCACAAGCTTCAGTAGTTGTGGCACGCAGGCTCAGTAGTTGTGGTACAGGGGCTTAGTTGCTTCGCGGTATCTGGAATATTCCCGGACCAGGGATCGAACCTGTGTCCCCTGCATTGGCAGGCGGATTCCTAACCATTGCACCATCAGGGAAGTCTGGATGAAGGGCATGGTTGCCCAGATGTGATGGCACCTATAGGAGGCTGCAGAGGAGGACCTGAGCTAACACACTGCTATTCACTTATCTGTCCTTTGATTTGCTCTCATTGACCCACTGACCGGCCATCACATGCCATGCACTGCTCTAGGTGCTGGGATGCTCCGTGAGGAACAAATCAGACAAATATTCCACCTGTGGAATCACAGTCTGTGTTTTCACGAGACCCACAGGCAGAGTCAAGTTTGAGAAATGCTGTTACTGGGCATTTGGCCCCAGCAGGCAGAGGCAGGAAGCCTGGTTATGTGGGGAGATGCGCATGAACAGCACTGACCCCAGATCTTCCCCTTCCTCACTCCCCTCCTTATTCCCTGTCCCACCCCTCAGCTGGGGTGTGAAAAGCTCCGTCAGCCCCCAGCTTTCCTCAGAAGCCCTCCTGCAAGGCCACGACCATGAGCCGGCTCTCTGCCTCTCCATCACCCTTCTCGTCCTCCTGGGCACCCTGTTGGCTGGCACCCTGGAAGGTGAAACCAGCAACCAGGTCCAGGGTAAGTCCCGACTCACCTCTCCTCTACAGGCTTGGGGTGTGGGTGGAGGGAATGAGGGGAGTCCATGGGAGGGGCTGGGGAGCAGGGGTGGGGTGGGTGCTGACAGCCTCTCTGGATTTCTCCTGGGAAGTTGGGCAGTTGGAACTCCAGGGACATTTCATGACTCTCAAAAGGAATCATTATGTTTCAGCTTTTAAAAAAAGGAACCCACTGAACCGTACCAGACCAGGGACCCCATCTCTGAGACCCTCTGTTCCTGGTCACTGCCTTGTCCCTGAACCTCACTTTAATGTAAAGAAAAGATTCACATCTGATCCTTGTCCTAGTTCATGGCCCAGGCCTCCTGAAACTCTTGGAATTTACTGTCTTCGAAGGTCATGAGAGGAGTCAGGGATGGGACCCTAGATAGCTTCTGGATGGGACCGGACTCTGGAAGATCCCACCTGGTGATTAGAGGGTTTGAACCTTCAACCCGCAGCCCCTCTGGGGAGAGGAGAGTGTACTGAGGTAGGGTTCAGTCACCCACGGCCAACGATTCAATCAAATTGCCAACCTCAAACCCTCAATTAAAACCCATAAACACTGGGTTCAGAGGGCTTCAGGGGAGGTGAACGCATCAAGGGATTGTTGTGGGGGGGTGTTCTGAGAGGGCATGGAGGCTCGGCACACCTCTACTTCCCGTTTGCCCTATGCATCTCCTCCATAGGGCTGTCCCGGAGTCTTATCTTTTATAATAACTGGGGACAGTAAGTAAAGGGCTTTCCTGAGTTCTGTGAGTTGTTCTAATGATTACTGAATATGGGAGGTGGGGTCATGGAACCTCTGAATTCATAATTTATAGCCAGTTGGTCATGTGTATGGGTGACCCCGGGACTTGTGTTGGCACCTGAAGTGGGGGCCGTCCTCAGGGACTGAGCCCTCAACCTGTGGGGTGTGGGGTCCCTCTGCAGATTTAATGTCAGAAGTGAATTGACTTGTGGGCCACCCAGTGGGTGTTGTTAGGGACACCACATATTTGCAGTCAGGGACAAAACCCGGACACACTCTTCTCTATAATTTGTGGCTGGAGTGAGGTCTGGGGACAGGGGACTATTGTATGTGGGAGAGTGCACTCAGAAGTCCTTACCAGTCATCTGTAGTTTCCTCACCTGAACATGACCATGTCACATGACTTCTTTGAAAGGGTTACCAACCATGAGTATAAAGAATTTACCCATTTCATGGTCAATGATGGCCATTTTCCATCAAAATTTCTTAGTCTGAAAGACTTGTCTACCTATGTTTCCTCACCAAGGCCCCCAAAAGAAATTTATGGGTCAAATAATGAGCGGGCTTCCCTGGTGGCACAGTGGTTGAGAGTCTGCCTGCCGATGCAGGGGCCACGGGTTCGTGACCCGGTCCGGGAAGATCCCACATGCCGCGGAGCGGCTGGGCCCGTGAGCCATGGCCACTGAGCCTGTGCGTCCGGAGCCTGTGCTCTGCAGCGGGAGAGGCCACAACAGTGAGAAGCCCGCATACAGCAAAAAAAAAAATAATAATAATAATGATCATTTCTCTATTACTAAATTAATCAGAAAGTTCAGTGACGGCTAAACTTCTTCCCTTCCTTAGGCAACTTCAGGGAGAGCAAGAAGTGCAGCACTTCCGTGAGTTTGCTCGTGGGGAGAAGACTGTTTTCTCCAGGCTGGTACAGTATTAGTCAAAACTCTAGGTCCTTCCCCTTGCCCCCCTTCAGACTATTATTTTATTTTCTTATCAGGATATAGAATGTTAGAGGTAGACTCATAATTATATAGACATGCCCCATCATCAAATAGACTAACAGGAATTTTACTATATGCAGTCTCTTCAATGATGGTGCACTTGGCATGAGTATGAAATGGGAGATTCATTCCCTTGACAAATAGTTATCAAATATTTATGCTTTTTATCCCTAAAAAGCATAGGTCATGTTGTAGGGAAGCAGCTGTAAACAAAACATAGTAAAATAATCTGCTTTCTAAGAGAACGACAGACTATAAAGAAAGGGGAAAATATTATGGCAGGTCTTGCTAAGCGTTTTGAAGAAAGAGTGATGGGGATACAGGAGGCTGTGCTTTTCTGTAGAGGGTCAGTGAAACCCTCTGTGATAAGGAGGCGTTGAGCAGAGGCTGCAGAAAAACGTGCCTAGTGTGTTTGAGCCTCAGTCAGGACCAGGGTGGCTGGAGCTGAGTGGGTGAAGGGGAGGGGAGAGGAAGGGGATGAGGCAGAGAGGCCATGGGGGCAGGTCCTGACCAGCCTTTATATGAATCAGAATTTGACTCTGAGAGAGATGGGGCATCACTGAGGGACTGGTTATGTGACCAATGGGATAGGACTCAGGTTATAACAGAATCCCTGTGGCTGCAGTGTGGGAGTGGCCTCAAGGGGTCAAGGGCAGAGACAGGCCATGGGCAGGCTGCTGCAGTGGTCCAGGTGAGCCTTGATGGAGCAAGCACCTATGTTTCCTGGGTAGATCCCAGTTCTCTTGAATAACGTGTATGACTTGCTCTGTTGAGGTTTCTATGGAGGCTTCATCACAAATCATGAGTCATTAAATCTTTAGCCATTTGTGATTGATTCAGCCTCGAACCCCTCTCCCCTCCCTGAGGTGTGGGGGCAGGGAAAGGGGGAAAGTGGGAATGAAAATTCCCACCCCCTAATGAGGCACTTGATTCCCCTGGCAACCAATCCCCATTCTTGGCTTAGGTTGGGGCTTTACAAAAGTCACCTCTCTCACATGATAAAAATGTCCCTTTTTGCTCTCATCTCTTAGAAAATTCCAACAGTTTTAGGAGCTCTGTGCCAGAAATGGGATGAAGACGAAATTAATATTTTTATATGTCACAATATCAAAATTCCGTCAATAGTCCATTTTTCCAGTCCCCATGAGCAAATCAATGTAAACACACTGGTGTGTTTTCTTCCACGCCTTTCTCCATGACATCATGATTCCTTCACATTTTCTTTTTTAATGGTGTAGACTTGCAACTACACCCCAGGTACCGAGAATAGTATTATAAAACCTATGGACCCATTGTGAAGGAATTATGCAGGAGCAAAACTCGTCATGACTGCAGTGACTGTAGAGCCTGGGATTTGAAGCCAGGATTCTTGCCTAATCTTCTTCCTCACTGCATCCTCACCTTCATTCTCCACCCCACCATCACTGCTCTCCTTGTGCTGGCAAATGTAGAATTTGTGGCATCCAGTTCTCAGCATCGGTGGTGGGAGTGGTCTTTTCACTAAAGAAGCCCCTTTCCCCACAGTGATGTTGAACATCTATGTCTTCAAACAGTCTGGCCTTATGTTTAAATCAATTCATATTATAATTAAACCAACTACAGTGGATTCTGTTATTTGCAACTAAAACCTTAACCAGTAGGTTTCATGGAAATGCTGGTCCTTCTCACTCTTCTGCAGAGCAGCGGGCACCTCCCCATTTCCTGCCCTCAGACTGGGCCCTACCAGGTATAGGAAGCCAACCCCTTATGGTGACATCTACCTCTTAATGGCCACCCCAGTATACACAAAAAACTGGGTGACAGACACCTCAGCATGAACGCTTTTGTCCTTTACTTCTTCGGCCAGGTCAAACTTAGGGGCAGGTTATTTTCCTGGATTCTCAGAAGGAGAAAGGAAGGAGCATAGGGCTCAAGGAACCCCCTTCCCTGTCATCATGTGCGGGGAGGGGCTTCCTACTCCAGCTCAAGGAGATCAAGCTCACGTTTAGTGGACAGTGGCCATTTGTCAGGCTCTGTGCTTGTCATATTCCCCAAATTATATTCTTCCCCCTCCTTTCCACTTTGGTAACCATAAGTTTGTTTTCTAGGTTGGCGAGTCCATTTCTTTTTTTGTTTTTTGTTGGTTTGTTTTGTTTCTCTGTTTGGTCACACCGTGCAGCACGTGGGATCTTAGTTCCCTGACCAGGGATCGAACACAAGTTCCCTGCCGTGGAAGCACAGAGTCTTAAAAACTGGATGGCTAGGGAAATCCTGGGAGTCCATTTCTATTTTCACGCCACGCTTCTTAAGCCAGTCCTCTGTTGATGGGCACTTGCATTGTTTACATGTCTTGGCTATTGTAAACAGGGCTTCTATGAACATTGAGGTGCATGTATGTTTTCAAATTAAAGTTTTCATTTTTCCAGATATATACGCAGGAGAGGAATTGCTGGATCATATAGTAGTTCTTTTTTTTTTTCCTAGCATTCTTTCTTTTATTTATTTATTTATTTTTAATTAATTTATTTTATTTATTCATTTTTGGCTGCGTTGGGTCTTCGTTGCTGTGCAAGGGCTTTCTCTAGCTGTGGTGAGTGGGGGTTACTCTTCGTTGCGGTGCGTGGGCTTCTCATGGCGGTGGCTTCTCTTGCTGTGGAGCACAACTCTAGGCACGTGGGCTTCAGTAGTTTTGGCATGTGGGCTCAATAATTGTGACTTGCGGACTCTAGAGTGCAGGCTCAGTAGTTGTGGTACACCGGCTTAGTTGCTCTGCAGCATGTGGGATCTTCCCGGACCGGGGCACGAACCCATGTCCCCTGCATCGGCAGGCGGACTCTCAACCACTGCACCACCAGGGAAGCCCCTTCTTCCCTTTCTTGATAAATATGATTTTACACTCGTGAAGTCGTGTCCACAATCTTTGATGCATCATCTATGTTAATATCAGATAGATTGGCCTGTGTGTTGTTTATGTGTTTGTGTATTTATACCATTGAAATTAGCGGGGCCACATGACTGACATGTTTTGGCAGTTCTTCCTTGTGATTTTCAGCTGTTTTTCGTCCAGCAAGTCACTTTCCCCTAGATGAACTTCAGTTTCTTCATCTGTACAATAGGAATAATAATACTTACTTCATAAGATTGTTAAATAAGAACAAGCTACCTTTTACTGAACACTTACTGTGAGCCCACCCCACAGGTCACAATTTTAAATTCATTCCAGATCAGTTGAGTGCTGAGGATGGAGGTATTTGGAGTGGGGCTGGGGCGGCAATAAGGAATGGTGGGGATCATGGAAACTGGAGAGAACACTCCCCTCGTGAGAAGAGGGCAGCTCTACTTAGCTTAGCTCCTGGTTTTCAAACTGTGATCCCTTGAGCAGCACCGTCAGCAGCTCTGGAAACCTGTTAGGTGCAGATACTCAGGTCCCACCCCTGTCCTACTGATCAAAACTCTGGGGGTGGGATCTCAAACGTGTGTTTGAACAACTGGCTAAGTGATTCTGATGCTCACTCAAGTTTGAGACTCACAGCTCTTGTTAAATTGCAGGACTGTGTAGCCAGATCGTTTACTTTTCCCAACAATACTAGAAATTTACTTTTTTAAGAATCCCCCACTGTTCAATCTTGGCAAATGTTTCAAATTGTAAATTGCACTGTATGGGCTAACAATACTTATATTCTAGCCAGATGTGAACCTCTGCTTTATGCTTTTCCTTTTAATCCTTAAAATAATCCTTAAAACAACAGTATTCATGACACCACTTTTAAGGAGGAAGACTACGTGGTTCCAGAGAGTGAGGTGCTGTTATACCACGTAGCCAGAAAGTGGCCACTCATGATTTGGATATGAACGTACGTCTCACAGGGCACAGCATCACAAAAAGATAAACATCATCTGCCTGCCAGGTGCATTCCATCCACTTCTGGAAATGGCCTTAGATAGAATGGAATCCAAGCTTCTCATTTTTCAGAGGGAAAAACTGAGGACTAGAAGCAGAGATATAGCCTGGTGTCCCGCAGTGTTGGATTCACTGGTCTTTATCCAGAATACAACCCCTGTGATGTTCCCGCCTTGTGATTTCTCTGAAGATGACCCCAGGGGCCGGGAAGGTTTGAAACTAAAGACTCAGTCACTCATGAGCAGGGAGGTGGGTGGTGAAGGGAGGACAGGCCCCTCGGGGGCTTCTGGGTCTGGGGGCCTCTAACCTGGACCAGAGGGAGGAGGCCCAGGAGAGGAGGACACTGGGAGAGAAAGACAGACACATGAGAGAGGAGGGGGGAGAAAAGAGGAGTCCCTGCTGTTGGGAGGAGTGTCTGCTGTTCCCTGGTCTCAGATGGACAGACTGGGACAGGAAGAGGGGCAGGACCAGAGGGCCTCCTGAGCTAGAATCCTAGTCGTGCCATCAGCTGGTTGTGGGTCCTGAGCAAGTCGCTTCACCTCTCTGAGCCTCTGCTTTCTCGCTGGCAAAATGGGATGAGAATCCCAGATGTTGTAGGGTCGACATGAGGCTAAATGAAATCATACATGTGAAATGTCTCAGGAGAGAGTAGACCCTGCACACACAGTGGCTTGTTTTGTGAGAACCCCGCTCCCGATGCCTTTCTGTCCGGGGGCAGCTCGGTATTGAGAGCTCCCGCCCTTCTCAAGGGAAAGGGTGTCTTTGTGCGAGGAAGACAGCCCCTCCTGTCCTCTGCAGCTCATCACCCAGCTGTGTGCCTCTTTGACACTTGGCTGGGCTTGCCCCTGGGGCTTCTGGGCATTGAGCCAGCTCCCTTCTCCTTGACCCTGGAAGTGGAGCACAGGGTGTGTGTATGTGTGTGTGTGTGTGTGTGTGTGTGTGTGTTAATGGCAGATTGCTTGAATATGTGTGGACGAGTGAGTTGAGGGGGCATTGGTGCTACATGGTTGTAACTGGGAGTGAATATATGGGAGTGAGTGAAGAGATTGTGGGTGTGGTGTGTAAGCCCTCACATGTGCACTATAGTTTCAGCTTACAAAGCAGCAGAGTGCATGGTGCACAGACTCTGAAGCCAGATCCCTGGGTTCAGATACTCTCTCTATACTCTATATCTTTAGGCAAATTATTTCTTGTTATCTCAGGTTCCTCCTCTGTAGCATGAGGAAATATCAAAAATTCCTCATCACCTCTTTTAAGATTTTTGAGGATTAGATGAGTTAATATATGTCAAGTAGTTAGGATAATGTCTGACACATAGAAGACGCTAAGTTTTATCTGCTGTAATGACTTATTATTATTATTATTATTATTATTATTATTACAAAGGACTTTGACTTCTCAGGGAGAAGAATATATGTCTATTGCCTCCACTTCTTCCACAGAAACGCATGATGTTGGCAGCATTGACCTCATGTGACACTTGAAAACACAGGACTCTGGGAGATTTAAGTCTTCAGGGCACAAAGTTAGGAAAAGGCAGAGCTGGTACCCAAACTGAGGTGCTATGGTTCCAAAACCACTGGGGGAGAGAGCAGGAGGATGGAGGCTATTGCAGGCGATCTTCCAAGCTCCCCTGAGGTCCACTCAGGCAGGCAGCTCTCCTGTTTCTGAAACCAGGTGAGGGGCAGTGGGAAGTCGTGCTGTGGAGACGTGCTCAGCTCCCTGCTTCCCCTCGGCCCACGCCCCTTCCTCCTTTTTCTACTGGGAAAACAGGGTTGCTGCCCCAGGAGGGCTTCTGCCTGAGCCAGTGCCAGGTAAACAGCAAGTGTCCATCCAGTTGAGAAGCTGTGGCAAAGGTTTCAGGAAGGTGTCCTGTGTCACACCTGTCTTCTCAGTTAGGCAGTGGTAGGGGTGGAGGTGAAGTGCATAATTCCCAGCTGTAATGAAACCTGCAGGAGTTGCAAAGGAGGACCTGAGCTAACACACTGCTGTTCACTTATCCGTCCTTTGATTTGCTCTCATCCACTCACTGACCATCCATCACCTGCCACGCACTGCTCTAGGTGCTGGGATGCTCCCTGAGTCAACATATTGGACAAAATTCCACCCGTGGAATCACAATCTGTGTTTCCATGAGACCCACAGGCAGAGTCAAGTCTGAGAAGCGCTGTTACTGGGCATTTGGCTCCAGCAGGCAGAAGCAGGTTAGGTGGGGAGATTACGCAATAAACAGGACTGAGCCCAGCTCCACCCCTTCCTCACTCCCCTCCTCATTGCCTGTCCCACCCCTCAGCTGGGAGATGAAAAGCTCTGTCAGCCCCCAGCTTCCCTCAGAAGCCCTCCTGCAAGGCCACGAACATGAGCCGGCTCTGCCTGTCCATCGCTCTTCTGGTCCTCCTGGGCACCCTGGTGGACGGCACCCCCGGGGGTAAACACAAGAGCCATGCCAGAGGTGAGTGCCGGCTCACCTCTCCTCTATAGGCTGGGGAGGGATGAGGGGAGTCCATGGAAGGGGCTGGAGAGCAGGAGTGGGGGGCGGCTGCTGACAGCCTCTCTGGATTTCTCCTGGGAAGTTGGGTAGTTTTAACTCCAGGGACATTTCATGACTCTCAATAGGGAAAAAATTAAAAGTCAAATTAAAAAATATATATCCCGCCTACCTCTACCAGATCAGGGATCCCACCTCTGAGACTCTCTGTTCCTGGTCAGTGCCGTGCTCCTGAACTTCACTGTAGTGAGATCAATATTTGATCCTTGTCCTGATCCTGAACAGACCTCCTGAACTCCTGGAATTTACTGGGTTTTTTTTATGGTAATGAGGTGAGTAAAGGAAGGCCACGGAGAGACCGGTAGGATGGGGCTGGTCTCCAAAAAAACCCAGTCATGTGTTTAGAGGTTACAAGTTTCAACAGCCCGCATCCCAGCATCTCTGGGGAGATGGGAGGGTATTGAAACGGAGATCAATCACCAATGGCCGATGACTCAATCAATATGCCTATTATTGACACCTCAGTAAAAATCCATAAATCTTGGGGTTCAGAGAGCTTTCGGGGTGGTGAGCACATGGAGGTGCTGTGGGGGGGTGCGCTCCACTAGGGCACGGGGCCTCCGCACACCTCTTCTCCCCCTTTGCCCTGCGCATCTCCTCCATTTCGCTGTCCCTGAGCTTTATCCTTTATAATAACCTGGGAAGGGTAAGTAAAGGGTTTTCCTGAGTTCTGTCTCCACTTCTATTGGTTAGTGAACATGGAGGTGGGGTCATGGAACCTCTGCTTTTTAGCCAGTCGGTCACAAGCATGAGTGACTCCGGATCACATGGCTGGCATTTGTAGTGAGGACAGTCTTGAGCTCTCAACCTGTGGGATCTGCACTAATTCCATGGATTTAGTATCAGAAGTAAATTGCCTTCTGGGTTGCCCAGTGGGTGTTTAGGGAATTGTTTGGTGTTGGTAGAGACACCACATATCTGGTGTCAGGGAAAAACCAGACTCAGTCTTCCCTGTGATTTGGGGGCTCCAGTGAGGCTTGGGACAGGGGAATAATGAAAGTTGGACACTGCAGCCAGAAACTCTTACCAGTTACCTGTACTTTCAGAATTCCTGGCAGAATCAGGTAGTTTATCTAATGGGTTGTGACATGATAGTATCTTGTCCTGACCCTATCACCCACATGCCATGTGTCCTGGGGCAAGTCTTCTGCAGTTTCCTCACTTGAAAACGGGAACCACGTTACATGGGTTTTCAAACAGCTTACCAGTCATGAATTTAGAGTTTAAACACATTTCATGGCCAATTTTGTCCATTTTCCACCAAGATGTGTTAAATTGAAAAAATTTCTCTACATACCTCCTTCAGGAAAGAAAAAATATTTAGGTGTCAAATAATTATTCCTCTAGGATTAAAATTAATCAGAAAGACATGGGACCACTGAGCAGAACAACTGCAGGGAAAGCAAGAAACACAACGCTTGTGTGAGTTGGCTCCTGGGACCAAGGCTGATACAATCTTAGTAAAGTCTCAAGGACCTTTCCCTTGTCCCCTTTTGACTATTATTTTATTACCCTTCAGGATATAGAATGAGAGGTGGATTGATAATTATGTAGACCTGTCCCATCATCAAGTAGACTTTGCACTAACAGGAATTCCATTATATCCATTCTATTCAATGACTGTGCACTTGGCATGAGCATGAAATGGAAGATTTGTTCCCTGGCCATATATTTATTAAGTCCCTACAGGCTTGGTTTTTGGTGTGGGGAAAGAGCTGTAGACAGAATATGGAAAAATACCTTTCCTTCTCAGAGTGAGACCAACAATAGCAAAAGGGAAATACTCTGCTAGGTTATGAGTTTTTGAAGGTAGAGAGTGATGGGGATAAAGGAGGCTGTGCTCTTTCTGTAGACTGATCAGCGAAACCCTCTGTGATAAGGGGACGTTGGAGCAGAGACTGCAGAAAGAACATGCCTGGTGTGAACCAGCAGCAGCAATTACCAGGGTGGCTGGAGCTGAGTGGGTGGGAGGGGAGGAGAGGGGAAGGGATGAGACCAAAGAGGCCATGGGGACAGGTCCTGACCAGCCTTGTAGGATGAGAATCGGAGTTTGACTCTGAGAGAGATGGGGAGTCACTGAGGGACTGGTCATGGGAGCAATGGGATAGGATCCCTGTGGCTGCAGTGCGGAGAGTGGCCTCTAGGGGACCAAGGGCAGAGACAGAGGCCCAGGGAGCAGGCTGCTGCAGGGGTCCAGGTGAGCAATGATGGAACGAGTACCTATGTTGTTCCCTGGGTCGATGCCAGTCCTTTTGAATAACATGAATCTCTTCCTCTGTTGAGGTTTCTATGGAGGCTTCATTATCTAGTCATGATGCATTAAATCATTAGCCATTGGTGATTATTCAACCTCCAGCTCCTCTCCGATCCCTGAGGTTGGGGGTCGGGCTGAACTGTGGATGGGAGGCCATGAGGGAGAGGGTAGGAATGAAAGTTGCAACCCTCCTGTCAGGCAGTGGTTTCCCCTGGCAACCAGAGCCCATTCTGGGGTACTAGGGTCTTCCCAAAAGTCAACTACTTCACATAACAAAAGACAATTTTATTGCTTTCAGCACTTAAGAAATAGCAAGGTTTGTAAGAACTCTGTGCCAGGTAAGTACAAAGAACAAATATATATATATATATATGTTGCTTATTATAAGTCACAGTATCAATATAGTGTTAATATTCAATTTATAGAGTCCCTGTGAGGCAACAAAAGAGAACACCCTGGTATGTTTTCTTCATGCCTTTGTCCATTACAGCCTGATTCCTTCACACTTTTTTATTAATGGTGGAAACTTTTTACCATACAAGTAAGTGCAGAGAATAGTATTATAAAACCCAGGTACCAGCTCCAATAATTACTGACATATGACGAATATTTTTTACCTTGTCTGCCGTTTTTTATTCTTTTTTGGTAGAGTGTTTTGAAGCTAATTAAAGGCATCATACCAATTAATCTTAAAATACTTCATGATGGAGATATAAATTTGTGCATGATTACCATATCATGTCACACCTAGGAACATTAATAATAATATCCCAGAAAGCAGGTTGTCAAATGGCCTTTTCAATTTGACCAGCTCCCAGAACCCTAACATTCTCTATTGCAGACAAACTGGTGGTTTCAGTTGTTGACATTGTAGACCAAGCTGCGATGATGGCCCTCATAACTGACCCACAGCCCCTCCCATCCCAGCAGGTTCTCAGCCTGCCTTCTGCCTGGAGCCTCATTACACGGGTCCCTGCGGGGCCTGGAAGGTCAGGTACTTCTACAACGCCAAGTCTGGACAGTGCGACATCTTTGTATATGGCGGCTGCTTTGCGAAGAAGAACAACTTCCTGACAGAAGAGGACTGCATGAAGACCTGCGGTGGTCATGTGGGGACGCACGGGTAAGAAAGGGGGCAGGACAGGGTGGGAGGGGAAGGGCTGAGCAAAAGAGCTGGAGCTCAGGGGGCCACCCACCATTCACACCTGCACAGTATCTTTCCCCTTCGCTGCCTCCCAGGAGAAGTGGCTGCAGTGTCCTGTGAAACCACACACTGAGTACATCCTCCACTGGCCAGCTTGGCAGAAGGTCACCCCTAGAAGCCCCGTCATGAGAACCTGAGCTTCCTCACAAGCTCCCCTTTTCTCAGATGGGAACACTGAGTCAGCCACCCTACAGAGCATGTCCGAAGTTCTCCTGAGCACCCCACCTAGGCTTGAAAAACTCACTTCTTTCTTTTTGGTCATTCTGGTCCTGGGTGGACAGTGGTTGCATATTTCTGGGAAAGCCTAGGATCTGTCAAGGTCACCGGTGTCCAGGTCTGGGGCTTCAGAGATGTCAATCAGCAAGTTCCTTTCTTTTTGCAGAGGACCTGCGAACTTTACCACCCAGAATCTCTGAAGTCCGAGGAGGAGCCACGCGGGGCTGGGCTGTGGCTGCTTCTGAAACACTGTGGTCTCTTCTGAGCCCGTCTCATCCCCCCGCTCCTCAGCAGAACCCTGGCTCTCTCCTTCCCAACATGGGTCTACTTGCCTTAGTTCTGTCTCATCCAGTGGATTCTAAGCACCATGAGAGCAAGTCTTCCCTTTATCCCTGGCACTTAGCACAGGTCCTGGCATAAAGGAGACGGTCCATAATTATTTGAGGAAGGAAGGAATGAATTTAGGAGCACATTCCTCATGTCAGCATTCTTGTCTCAAGCCACATCCTCACTGCATCCTTACCTTCATCCCCCACCCCACCATCACTGCTCTTCTTGTGGGTGGCCAAGGTGGAAATTCTGGCATCCAGTTCTCAGCATCAGTGGTGGCAGAGGTCTTTTCAATAAAGAAGTCCCTTTCCCTCACAGTGATGTTGTACATTTTCCTTCTGTGGCTTCAAACAGTCTTGCTTATATTTCAATAAATTCATATTCAAATTAAACTAACTGGAGTGGATTCTGTGGTTTGCCCCTAAGAACCTTCACCACTAGGGTCCACGGAGATGCTGGTCCTTCTCACTGTTCTGCAGAGCAGCGGGCACCTCCCCTTTTCCTGTCCTCAGACTGGGCCCTGCCAGGTATAGGAAGCACACCCATTACAGCACCATCTACCTCTTAATGGCCACCCCAAGCTACACAAAAACCCGGGTGAGAGACACCTCAACATGAAAGCCTACTTTCTTTACTTCTTGGGCCAGGTCAAATTTGGGTGTAGATGTTGTTCTCCTGGACTCTCAGAAGAACAAAGAAAGGAGCATGAGACTCAGTTGTCCATTTGCAGTAGGAATCCCCTTGCCTGAGGTCACATGTGGGGAGGGGGCTTCTTACTTCAGTTAAAGAAGGGCAACTACCCTTTTAGTGTGCCTGGCTCTGTGCTAGCATTTTGCCTGCATTCTTCTATTAATCATCCTAAGAATCCTTCAAGGGAGGAAATGGTGACACGGAGATGTCACTGAGCTGCTGTATGAGTTTCGTAACACAGCAGGTCCCAGCTCTCCCAAGTAGAGCGACTTTGACAAGGTTTTCATGCTCCTGCCTCTGGGAGGATGTGGGATGGAGGCACCTTTGGAGAACCGAGAGTATCTGCTTCACTACAGACGAGGAAAGTGAGGCATGGGGACCACAACAAGCATAGTATTTAAATAAAGACGAACGCAGATGGTGCTGATTCTGTTACTTACTTTCTTATAGTCTTGGGCAAATTTCCCAACATCTCTGAGCTTTACTTTCTTTAATTATAAAATAAGGATAATGCTTGTACTTTTTAACTAACCAGAGACGACTAGAAACACTCCCTTTCCTAGTTGAACTAGTTGGGTTTATTATTCACTGCAGCAAGGAATAGGAATCACCTTTGAAGACAATATGATGTCTCAGTAAGAGAAAGTTAGATAGAACTTATAGGATGTGGGCTTGTGTTAGGTGATTTGGTTGGCGGGGGGGTGTGTTTCAGGAAGCTGACTCTGCTCTGGATGGATGCTCTCAGGAAGTGGGGCAGTTCTCTGAATGGGTATCTTAACTCTAAGAAGGGAAGACTAGATAGAGGTTAGAGCTGTACTTGTTAAAGAAGTAGCAGTCACTCAATACAGGGGGATGCTTGGAAAATTTGGTGGTTTGTATAATTTACCTCTTTTTTGATACTGTGACTTATAATATTGATACTGTGACTTATAATAATATAGTGTCACAGTATCAACTATATTGACACTGTGACACTATATCGATACTGTGACTTCTAATTTGTTCTTTGTACTTACCTGGCACAGAGTTCTTACAAACCTTGCTATTTCTTAAGTGCTGAAAGCAATAAAATTGTCTTTTGTTATGTGAAGTAGTTGACTTTTGGGAAGACCCTAGTACCCCAGAATGGGCTCTGGTTGCCAGGGGAAACCACTGCCTGACAGGAGGGTTGCAACTTTCATTCCTACCCTCTCCCTCATGGCCTCCCATCCACAGTTCAGCCCGACCCCCAACCTCAGGGATCGGAGAGGAGCTGGAGGTTGAATAATCACCAATGGCTAATGATTTAATGCATCATGACTAGATAATGAAGCCTCCATAGAAACCTCAACAGAGGAAGAGATTCATGTTATTCAAAAGGACTGGCATCGACCCAGGGAACAACATAGGTACTCGTTCCATCATTGCTCACCTGGACCCCTGCAGCAGCCTGCTCCCTGGGCCTCTGTCTCTGCCCTTGGTCCCCTAGAGGCCACTCTCCGCACTGCAGCCACAGGGATCCTATCCCATTGCTCCCATGACCAGTCCCTCAGTGACTCCCCATCTCTCTCAGAGTCAAACTCCGATTCTCATCCTACAAGGCTGGTCAGGACCTGTCCCCATGGCCTCTTTGGTCTCATCCCTTCCCCTCTCCTCCCCTCCCACCCACTCAGCTCCAGCCACCCTGGTAATTGCTGCTGCTGGTTCACACCAGGCATGTTCTTTCTGCAGTCTCTGCTCCAACGTCCCCTTATCACAGAGGGTTTCGCTGATCAGTCTACAGAAAGAGCACAGCCTCCTTTATCCCCATCACTCTCTACCTTCAAAAACTCATAACCTAGCAGAGTATTTCCCTTTTGCTATTGTTGGTCTCACTCTGAGAAGGAAAGGTATTTTTCCATATTCTGTCTACAGCTCTTTCCCCACACCAAAAACCAAGCCTGTAGGGACTTAATAAATATATGGCCAGGGAACAAATCTTCCATTTCATGCTCATGCCAAGTGCACAGTCATTGAATAGAATGGATATAATGGAATTCCTGTTAGTGCAAAGTCTACTTGATGATGGGACAGGTCTACATAATTATCAATCCACCTCTCATTCTATATCCTGAAGGGTAATAAAATAATAGTCAAAAGGGGACAAGGGAAAGGTCCTTGAGACTTTACTAAGATTGTATCAGCCTTGGTCCCAGGAGCCAACTCACACAAGCGTTGTGTTTCTTGCTTTCCCTGCAGTTGTTCTGCTCAGTGGTCCCATGTCTTTCTGATTAATTTTAATCCTAGAGGAATCATCATTATTTGACACCTAAATATTTTTTCTTGCCCAAAGAAAGTAGATAGAGACGTTTTTTTTCAGATTCACACATCTTGGTGGAAAATGGACAAAGTTGGCAATGAAATGTGAGTAAACTCTTTCAATGCATGACTGGTAAGCTGTTCCAACAACCCAAGTAATATGTATCCCCTTTCAGGTGAGGAAACTGCAGATGACTTGTCCGAGGACACACAGCATGTGGGTGATAGGGTCAGGACAACCTACCATCATGTCACAACCCATTAGATATACTACCTGATTCTGCCAGGAATTCCGAAAATACAGGTAACTTGGTAAGGGTTTTCTGGGTGCAGTGTCCCAGGTTCATTACTCCCCTATCCCCAAGCCTTACCTGAGCCCCGAAATCACAGGGAAGAGGGAGTCTGCATTTTTCCCTGATACCAAGTATGTGGTGTCTCCACCATCATGAACCAATTCCCCAATAACCAGTAGCCATCCCACAAATCAATTTAGTTCTTTTTTTAAAAAATATGTATGTGTGTATGTATGTATTCGGCTGTGGCAGGTCTTAGCTGGAGCTCATGGGATCTTCGTGGCCACGTGCAGGATCTTAGTTGCCCGGTGTGGGATGTTCGTTGCTGCATGCAAGATCTTGGTTGAGGCGTTCAGGGTCTTTGTTGAGGCATGTGGAATCTTTGTTGCAGCTTGCTGGATCTTCATTACGCATGCGGGATCTTTGTTGCGGCATGCAAGATCTTTAGTTGCGATGTGAGGGAACTTTAAGTGGAGCATGGGAACTCTTATTTCTGGCATGTAGGATCTGATTCCATGACGAAGGACCGAACCCAGGAGCCCTGCATTGGAAGGGGGGAGTGTTAGCCGGTGGACCACCAGGGAAGTCCCTCAATTTACTTCTGATACTAAATCGGTGGAGTTACTGCAGATCCCACAGGTTGAGGACTCAAGACTGTCCTCACTTCAAATGCGAGCCATGTGGTCCAGAGTCACTCATGCTTGTGACCGACTGGCTAAAAATCGGAGGCTCCATGACCCCACGTCCATGTTCACTAACCAATAGAAGTGGAGACAGAACTCAGGAAAACCCTTACTTACCGTTCTCATGTTATTATAAAGGATAAAGCTCAGGGACAGCGAAATGGAGGAGATGCGCAGGGCAAAGGGGGAGAAGAGGTGTGCGGAGGCCCTGTGCCCTAGTGGAGCGCACCCCCTCACAGCACCTCCATGTGCTCACCGCCCCGAAAGCTCTCTGAATCCCAAGATTTATGGATTTTTACTGAGGTGTCAATAATAGGCATATTGATTGAATCATCGGCCATTGGTGATTGATCTCCATCTCAATACCCTCCCCTCTCCCCAGAGGTGCTGGGATGCAGGCTGTTGAAAGTTCTAACCTCTAAACACGTGTTTGAGTGTTTTTGAAGGCCAGACTGAAAGTCTCTCGGATCGCTTTCCTTGACTCATCTCGTGACCTGTGAAAGAGAGTAAATCCAAGCATTTCAGGAGGTCTGTTCTAGGAACCAGGACAAGGATCAAATTGACCTTTTTATTACACTACACTGAAGTTCAAGGACACAGCACTGACCAGGAATAGAGAGTCTCAGAGATCGGATCCCTGATCCAGTAAATTTGGTGGGATATATAGTTTTTTAATTTTAACTTTAATTTTTTTCCTATTGAGAGTCATGAAATGTCCCTGGAGTTAAAACGGCCCAACTTCCCAGGAGAAATCCAGACAGGCTGTCAGCACTCACCCCACCCCTGCTCCCCAGCCCCTTCCATGGACTCCCCTCATCCCTCCCCAGCCTATAGAGGAGAGGTGAGCTGGGACTTACCTCTGGCATGGCTCTTGTGTTTACCCCCCGGGGTGCCAGCCACCAGGGTGCCCAGGAGGACGAGAAGGGCGGTGGACAGGCAGAGCCGGCTCATGTTCGTGGCCTTGCAGGAGGGCTTCTGAGGAAAGCTGGGGGCTGACGGAGCTTTTCATATCCCAGCTGAGGGGTGGGACAGGCAATGAGGAGGGGAGTGAGGAAGGGGTGGAGCTGGGCTCAGTCCTGTTTATTGCGTAATCTCCCCACCTAACCTGCTTCTGCCTGCTGGAGCCAAATGCCCAGTAACAGCACTTCTCAGACTTGACTCTGCCTGTGGGTCTCATGGAAACACAGACTGTGATTCCACGGGTGGAATTTTGTCCAATAGGTTGACTCAGGGAGCATCGCAGCACCTAGAGCAGTGCGTGGCAGGTGATGGACGGTCAGTGGGTGGATGAGAGCAAATCAAAGGACGGATAAGTGAACAGCTGCATGTTAGCTCCGGTCCTCCTACTCAGCCTCCTGCAGGTGCCATCACATCTGGGCATCAATGTCTGGCCCCCACAAGGACTACCCCAACCTACCTCAGAAGACAGGTGTGACACAGAAAAACTTCATGCAACCATTGCCACAGCTTCTCAACTGGGTGTATGCTTGCTGTTTACCAGGCTTTGGTCCAGGCAGAAGCTAAGCTATAGGGAAAGACCCTGTCCACCTGGGGATGCAACCCTCTTTTCTGGGTAGAAAAAGGAGGAAGGGGCGTGGGAAGAGGGGAAGCAGGGAGCTGGGCACGTCTCCACAGCACGACCTCCCACCGCCCCTCACCTGGTTTCAGAAACAGGAGAGCTGCCTCCCTGAGTGGACCTCAGGGGAGCTTGGAAGATCGCCTGCAATAGCCTCCATCCTCCTGATCTCTCCGCCAGTGGTTTTGGCATTCTTGGACCTCAGTTTTGGTCCCAGCTCTGTCTTTTCCTAACTTTGTGCCAGGGGACTTAAACCTCCCAGAGCCCCAGTGTCATCAGGTGTCACCTGAGATCCGTGCTGCCCACATCACAGAGTTGCTGTGGAAGCAGTGGAGGCAACAGACATAAATTCCTTCTCCCTGCAACGTCAAAGTCCTTGTAATGAAAATAATAGTGAGTAATGACAGCAGAAAAAACGTAGCTTCTTCTATATGTCAGGCGTTATCCTAAGCACTTGCGATATACTAACTCATCTAATCCTCAAAAATCCTGAAAGAGGGGAGAGAAACTTTTGGTATTTTCTCATGTTACAGAGGAGGAACCTGAGGTAACAAGAAATAAAGCACTTTGCCTAAAGTCATAGAGTGTAGAGAGGGGAATCTGGTCCAGTTGAACTAGTTGGGTTTACTACTCGCTGCAGCAAGGAACGGGAATCACCTTGGAAAACAACATGATGTCTCATTAAAAGAATGTTAGAAAGAATTTATAGGATGTGGGCGTGTGTTAGGTGATTTGGGGGCGGTGTTTCAGGAAGCAGGCTCTGCTCTGGATGGTTGCTGTCAGGAAGTGGGGCGGCTCTCTGAATGGGTATCTTAACTCTAAGAAGGGAAGACTAGTTAGAGGTTAGAGCTGTACTTGGTAAAGAAGTAGCAGTCACTCAGTATAGGAGGATGCTTGGATATTTTGGTGGTTTGTATAATTTACCTCACTTTGTCAGTGTTCAAACATCATTACTGAATGTGCTAGTTTTGTCTTGATCTTTCATGGACACAGAATGGCCTTGTCTGATGTTGAAGGTTTCTGAAATATTTCTGTTGAGGAGAACACAAGGTGCACTGTGATGCCAGGTCAGGTCTTGGAACTCAGAGGTTGCTTTTCTCTTTCTCTATCAATCTCATAATGTTGTGGTGAGAATTAGAAAGATATATTTGTTAAATGCTTTGTGCATGTATTGGCAGAGTAAGCTTTTAATGAATATCAGATCTGATAACAGTAAGAGTAACACTATAAATATTTAAGTTATTTAATTATTATTAATGATTATTAATCTATAACAGTGTAATGGGAAAACGAGTTGGTATTCATGAAAAGAGTTTGGCATCAATAACTCACTGTGTTGCGTGTGATCTTGGGCAAGTCACTCCACCTCTCTGAGCCACAGATTCTTTCTTTGTAAAAGAGGATGATGGTATCTGCCTTAAGAAAACCCCAGGATTGGGCCCTTTCGAGGACCATGTTGATTAGGCTGCTAAAGTTCTTTGCACACCACTTACCAAAGCAAAGAGTCTAGAAGCACATAGAGTTTTAGTTTCCTTAGCTCCTGACTGCTTTTTACATGTGCTGTCGACTGTAGAAAAGAAAGGACAAATGGCATTGATTGTTGCAGTGTCCCCTTCTAGAAGTCCGCCCTCAGGAAGTTCCCCCAGTGCCAGAGGAGAGCCACAGTCTCTCTTCCAAATGGGTCTCCTTCTTCGTCAGAGGTAACCGAAAGCCCTCTTGCTTCAGTGACAGACCTTACCCCGGTCCTGCCCTTTCCCCCTGCCACGTTGCCGTTAATTGACCCCCTGGTCAAAGGAGCTAAGTGTTAACTGTCATATAGCTCACTATTGTTCTTATTACAAGGACTTTGACGTTGCAGGGAGAAGGAATATGTCTGTTGCTTCCACAGCAACCTCACGACGTGGGCAGCATGGGTCTCATGTGGCACCTGATGACACTGGGCTCTGGGAGATTTCTGGCCCCGGGTCACAAAGTTAGGAAAAGGGAGATGTGAGATGCAAACTGAGGTCCTCCAATCTCAAAACCACTGGTGGAGAGACCAGAATGGGAAGAGAAATGTTGCGGGCGATCTTCCAAGTTCCCCTGAGACCCACTCCAGCCCCTGAGGTCCGCTCAGGCAGGCAGCTCTCCTGTTGGTGTAACCAGGTGCAGGGTGGTAAGTGGTCGTGCTGTGGAGACGTGTTCAGCTCCCTGCTTCCCCTCTGCCCACGCCCCTTACATTTTTTCTACCCAGAAAATCAGGGTTTGTCCCCCAGATGGAGAGAGTCTTCACCCAGCTCACCATTCTCCTGGACCAGTGCCAGGTAAAGAGCTTGTGTCCATAGAGTTGAGATGCTGCTTCAAGGGATGCAGGAAGCGGCCCTGTGTTACACCTGTCTTCTGAGGTAGTGGGGGTGGAAGGGAGTGAAGGGCATGGATCCCCTGATGTGATGACACTTGCAGGAGGTTGAAAATGAGGACCTGAGCTAACACACTGCTGCTCATTTCTGTCCTTTGATTTGCTCTCATTGACCCACTGACAGGCCATCACATGCCATGCACTGCTCTAGGTGCTGGGACGCTCCGTGAGGAACAAATCAGACAAATATTCCACCTGTGGAACCACAGTCTGTGTTTCCACAAGACCCACAGGCAGAGTCAAGTTTGAGAAGTGCTGTTACTGGGCATTTGGCCCCAGCAGGCAGAAGCAGGAAGCCTGGTTATGTGGGGAGATTTCCAGGAACAGCACTGACCCCAGATCATCCCCTCCTCACTCCCCACCTTCTCGCCGGTTCCCACCCCTCAGGTGGGGTGTCAGAAGCTGTGTCAGCCCCCTGCTTTACTCAGAAGCCCTCCTGAAAGGTCACGAAGGTGAGTCAGCTCAGCCTTTCTGCAGCCCTTCTAGTCTTCCTGGGCACCCTGTTGGCCGGCACCCCAGGGAGTGAAACCAGCAAACAGGCCCAGGGTAAGTCCCAGCTCACCTCTCCTCTACAGGCTGAGGGGTTGGGGGGATGAGGGGAGTCCATGGAAGGGGCTGGGGAGCAGGGGTGGGGTGGGTGCTGACAGCCTCTCTGGATTTCTCCTGGGAAGTTGGGCAGTTGGAACTCCAGGGACATTTCATGACTCTCAAAAGGAATCACTATGTTTCAGCTTTTAATAAAAGTATCCCACCTAACTCCACCAGACCAGGGACCCCACCTCTGAGACTATTCCTGGTCACTGCCTTGTCCCTGAAACTCACTGTAGTGTAATGGAAAGATGCATATTTGATCCTTGTCCTGGTTCCTAAAACAAACCTCCTGAAAGTCTTGTAATTTACTGACTTCGTAGGTCATGAGATGAGTCAGGGATGGGACCCTAGATAGCTTCTGGATGGGACCAGACTCCAGAAGATCCCACCTGGTGATTAGAGGGTTAGAACCTTCAACCCGCAGCCCCTCTGGGGAGAGGAGAGTGTACTGAGGTAGAGTTCAGTCACCCACGGCCAACGATTCAATCAAATTGCCTACCTCAAACCCTCAATTAAAACCCATAAACATTAGGCTCAGAGGGCTTCAGGGGAGGTGAACACATCAAGGGATTGTGGGGGGGGGTTGTTCTGAGAGGGCATAGAGGCTCGTCACCCCCACCTCCCCCTTTGCCCTATGTATCTCCTCCATAGGGCTGTCCCTGAGTCTTATCTTTTATAATAACTTGGGACATTGAGTAAAAGGCTTTGCTTAGTTTTGTGAGTGGTTCTAATAAATTATTGAATATGGGAGGTGGGGTCATGGAACCCCTGAATTTATAATTTATTGCCAGTTGGTCATGTGTATGGGTGACCCCGGGCCTTGTGATTGGCACTTGAAGTAGGGGCCGTCCTCAGGGACTGAGCCCTCAACCTGTGGGTTGTGGGATCCCTCTGCAGATTTAATGTCAGAAGTGAATTGACTTGTGGGCCGCCCAGTGGGTGTTGGTAGGGACACCACATATTTGCAGTCAGGGACAAAACCCGGACACACTCTTCTCTATAATATGCAGCTGGGATGAGGTTTGGGGACAGGGGACTATTGTATGTGGGTGGGAAAGCATACTCAGAAGTCCTGGTTATGTGCTTTTCAGAATTCCTGGCAGAATCAGGTACTTTATTAAATGGGTTGTGATATGGTAGTATCTTTTCCTATCCTACCACCCACATATCATGTGTCCTGGGGCAAGTCTTCTGCGGTTTCCTTACCTGAACAGCAGGACCATGTTACATGAGTTTTTTGAAAGGATTACCAGTCATGAGTATAAAGAGCCTCCCCATTTCATGGTCAGTGATGTCCATTTTCCACCTAAATATCTTAGTTGGAAAGACTTGTCTGCCTGCATTTCTTCACCACCCTCCCAAAAGAAACTTATGTCAAATAATTATCATTTCTTTATTATGAAATTAATCAGAAAGTTGAGTGACAACTAACTTCTTCCCTTTCTGAGGCAACTGCAGGGAGAGCAAGAAATGCAGTACTTCTGTGTTTTTGCACGTGGGGCCCAGACTTTTTTCCAGGCTGGTACCATATTAGTCAAAACTCTAGGCCCTTCCCCTTGCCCCCCAACAGACTACTATTTTATTTTCCTTTTAGGATATACAATGTTAGAGGTTGTTTCATAATTATATAGACATGCCCCATCACCAAATAGACATTTCACTAACAAGAATGTTACTATTTCCAGTTTCTTCAATGACTGTGCACTTGGCATGAGTATGAAATGGGAAATTCATTCCTTAGACAAATATTTATCAAATATTTATGCTTTTTGTTCCTAAAACACATCGTTCTTAGTGTAGGGAAACAGCTGTAAACAAAATATAGTAAAACAATCTGACTTCTAGGAGGGAGACAGACAATAAAGAAAGGGGAAAATCCTATGCCAGGTTGAGATGAGTATTTTGAAGAAAGAGAGCGATGCGGGTAAAGGAGGCTGTGCTCCTTCTGTAGACTGGTCAGTGAAACCCTCTGTGATAAGGAGGCATTGAGAAGAGGCTGCAAAAAAAAAAAAACGTGCCTCCTGTGTTTGAGCAGCAGCAAGGACCAGGGTGGCTGGAGCTGAATGGGTGAAGGGGAGGGGAGAGGAAGGGGATGAGGCAGAGAGGCCATGGGGGTAAGTCGTGAGGAGCCTTGTAGGACTTTATAAGAATCCAAATTTGATTGTGAGACAGCTGGGGAGTCACTGAGGGATTGGTGATGGGAGCAATGGGATAGGTCTCAGGGTTCTATCAGGGTCTCTGTGGCTGCAGTGCAGAGAGTGGCCTCTAGGGGACCAAGGGAAGAGACAGAGGTCCATGGGCAGGCTGCTGCTGTGGTCCAGGTGAGCCACGATGGAGTGTGTACCTATGTTGTTCCCTGGAATGATCTCAGTTCTCTTGAATCATATGAATGACTTGCTCTGTTGAGATTTCTATGGAGGTTTCATCACAGATCATGATTCCTTAAATCTTTACCCATTTGTGATTGATTCAACCTTCAACCCCTCTCCTGAGGCTGACGTGTGGGGACAGAAAAAGGTGGAAGGGTGGGTATGAAAATTCCCATCCCCTAATGAGGCAGTTGTTTCCCCTGGCAACCAGTCCCCATTTTTGGTTTAGGTTGGGGCTTTACGAAAGTCAACCCCCTCACATGATAAAAGACTCCTTTTTCATTCTCATCTCTTAGGAAATTCCAACGGTTTTAGGAGTTCTGTGCCAGGAATGGGATGAAGACGAAATTCAAATTTTTATATAAGTCACAATGTCAATCTTCCCTCAATATTCCATTATTCCAGCCCACATGAGTTAATCAGTGTAAACACGCTGGTGTGTTTTCTTCCATGCCTTTCTCCATTACAGCATGATTCCTTCACACCTTTTTCTTAAATTTATTTATTTATTTATTTATTTTTGGCTGCATTGGGTCTTTGTTGCTGCGTGGGCTTTCTCTAGTTTCGGCAAGCGGGGGCTACTCTTCGTTGTGGTGCGCGGGCTTCTCATTGCGGTGGTTTCTCTCTTTGCGGAGCATGGGTTCTAGGCACGTGGGTTTCAGTAGTTGTGGCACATGGGCTCAGTAGTTGTGGCTCACGGGGTCTAGAACGCAGGCTCAGTAGGTGGTGCACGGGTTTAGCTGCTCTGCGACATGTGGGAACTTCCTGGACCAGGGATCGAACCTATGTCCCCTGCAGTGTCAGGCAGATTCTTAACCACTGTGCCACCAGGGAAGTCCTCAACACTTTCTTTTTTTTTTTTTTTTTTTTTTTTTTTTTTTTTTTTTTTTTTTCCGTACGCGGGCCTCTCACTGTTGTGGCCTCTCCCGTTGCGGAGCACAGGCTCCGGATGCGCAGGCTCAGCGGCCATGGCTCACGGGCCCAGCCGCTCCGCGGCATATGGGATCCTCCCAGACCGGGGCACGAACCCGTATCCCCTGCATCGGCAGGCGGACTCTCAACCACTGCGCCACCAGGGAGGCCCTCAACACTTTCTTTTTAATGGTGGCAACTTTCAACCACACACACAAGTATGAGAATAGTATTAGAAAACCCATGGACCCATTGCCCAGCTCCAATAACTGACCACACGTGGAGAATTTTCTTAATATACATCCTCCATTTTTGTTGTTCTTTGAACCTAATCAGTGGCATCATGCCAACTAATCTATAATATTCATTAAGGGTATGTAATTATTTACAATATTACCCAGTCATTGTCATGCCTAAAAACGTTAATGATAACGTCCTGGAAAGCAGGGCATCAAATGTCCTTTTCACATTTCACATTCTGGCACCCTTACTACTCTCTACTGCAAACAAACTGGTGGTTTCAGTTGTTGACCTCGTAGAGCAAGCGGTGATGACCATACTCCTATCTGACCCAGAGGCCCTCCCATCCCTGCAGACTGTCTTCGGCCTAGAGCCTCCATACACGGGTCCCTGCAAGGTCAAAATCATCAGGTACTTCCTGTACTTCAGGTACTTCCACGACACCAAGTCCGGGTTCTGCGAGACCTTTGTATATGGTGGCTGCAATGCTAAGAACAACAACTTCAAGATGGGGGAGGACTGCGTGAGGACCTGCGCTGGGACCATCGGGCCCTGGAGTAAGACAGGGGGCAGGGCACGTGGGACGGGAAGGGCTGGGGAGAGAGGTGGAACTCAGGGGGTCCCACACCCCTCACACCCCCACAGTGACTTATTTCCTCTCTGCCTCCCAGGAGAAGTGGCAGCAATGTCCTTTGAAACCATGGACTGAGCAAGTCCTCCATGGCCCAGCTTGGCAGAAGGTCACCCCTAGAAACCCCGTCTTCATAATCTGAGCCTCTTCCCCTTTTCTCAGAAGGGAACACTGAGTCAGCCACTCTACAGAGCAAGTTTGCAGTGTTCCTGCGCATCCCGGCTAGGCGTGGAAAACTCACCTCCTTCTTTTTGTTCATTCCGGTCCTGGGAGGACTGTGGTTGCTCATTTCTAGGATGGTCTAGGACCTATCAGGGTGTACAGTGTCCAGATCTGGGGCATCAGAGAGGTCAAGCAGCAAGTTTATTTCCTTTTGCAGAGGACCTGTAAACTGCTGCTGAAGTCCGAGGAGGACCCACCCAGGGCTGGGCTGTGGCTGCGTCTGAAGTAGTTCACCTCCTCCTCTTCCATCTAATCCCCACCTTCCTCAGCAGAAATCTGCCTCTTTCCTTCCCCCCATGGGTCGACTTGCTTTAGCTCTGTATCATCAAGTTGGCTCTAAGTACCGTGAGAGCAAGTCTTCTCTTTATCCCTCGCACGTCGCACACAGCCTGACACAAAAGAGACAGTCCATAAATATTTGAAGAAGGAAGGAAGGAACGCAGGAGCAAAGCTCCTCATGACTGGAGTGACTGTAGAGCCTGGGATTTGAATTCACGATTCTTATCCTAATTTTCTTCCTCACTGCATCCTCACCTTCATCCTCCACCCCCCCATCTCTGCTCTCCTTGTGCTGGCAAAAGTAAAATTTGTGGCATCCTGTTCTCAGCACTGGTGGTGGGAGAGGTCTTTCATCTAAGGAAGACCCTCTGCCACATTGATGTTGAACATCTGTGGCTTCAAACAGTCTGGCCTTATATTTTAAAAAATTCATATTCTAATTCAACTAACTGGAGTGGGTTCTGTTGTTGCAGCTAAGAACCTTAACGCATAGGTTCCATGGAAATGGTGGTCCTTCTCATTCTTCTGCAGAGCAGCCGGTGCCTCCCCATTTTCTGCCCTCAGACATGCAAGGAATAAGAAGCCAGCCCCTTATAGTGGCATCTGTCTCTTAATGGCCACCCCAATATACACCAAAAAATGCTTACAGACACCTCAACAAGATTGCTTTTACCCTTTACTTCTTGGGCCACGTCAAACTTTGGGGCAGGTTATTTTCCTGGATTCTCAGAAGAAAAAGGAAGGAGCATGAGGCTCAATTTTCCACTAGTCCAAGGAAACCCCTTCTCTGTCGTCTTGTGTGGGAAGGTGGCTTTCAAATCCAGCTAATGAGGATCAAGCTCACCTTTAATGAGCACATGCCATTTGTCAGGCTCTGTGTTTGTCATTTTCCCAAATCCTCCCCCCTTCTTTCCTCTTTGATAACCATAAGTTTGTTTTCTATGACTGTGAGTCTATTTCTATTTTCATACCACATTTCTTACGCCAGTCGTCTGTTAATGGGCACTTACAACGCACACGTCTTGGCTACTGTAAACAGGGCTTCTCTGAACATTGAGGTGGAGGTATCTTTTCAAACTAAAGTTATCTTTTCTCCAGATATATACCCACGAGTGGGCTTGCTGGATCATGCTGTAGTTCTGTTTTTAGTTTTGTAAGTAACCTCCATACTGTTTTCAATGGAGAGTGCACACCATCAGTGTACAAGGGTTCCCTTTTCTCCACACTCTCTCCAGCATTCATTATTTGTAGACTTCTCAATGATAGCCATTTTGACTGGTATGATATGATACCTCATTGTGGTTTTGATTTTCATTGCTGTACTCTAATATTTAACAATGTCAACATCTCTTTTTGTGCCTCTGGCCATCTGTAGGTCTTCTTTGGAGAACTGTCTATTTAGGTCTTCTGCCCATTTTTTTATTGGATTTTCTGTTTTTTCAATATTGAGTTGCATGAATTATTTGTATACTTTGATATTAAGCCCTTGTTCCTTGCATGTTTTGCAAATATTTTCTCTCATTCAGTAGGTTTTCTTGCTGTTCTGTTGATGATTTCCTTTGCTGGGCAAGAGCTTTTAAGTTTGATGAGGTTCCATTTATTTATATTTGCTTTTATTTCTTTTGGCATGGGAGACTGATCCATAAAAATATTGCTGTGATTTATATCCAAAAATGTTTTGCCCTTGTTCTTTTCTAGGAGTTTTATGGTGTCATGTCTTATATTTAGGTCTTTAATCCATTTTGAGTTTATTTTTGTATATGGTGTGAGGGAGTGTTCTAATTTCATTGATTTACATGTAGCTGTTCAGCTTTCCCAACAACATTTCTTGAAGACACTGTCTTTTCTCCATTGTATATTCTTGCCTCCTTTGTTGTACATAAATTGACCTTAGGGCATGTGTTTATGTCAGGGCTCTCTATTCTGTTCCATTGGTCTATATATCTGTTTTCTGGCAATATCACACTGTTTTGATTACTATAGCTTTGTAGTATACTCTATGGTCTGCATGGGTGATGACTTAAGCTTTGTTTTTTTCCCTCAAGAGTAGTTTGGCAATTCTGGGTCTTTTGCGGTTGTATATAAATTTTAGGATTATTTGTGCTAGATCTGTGAAAACTGTCTTGAGTATTTTGATAGGATTTGTCCTTTTAATCCTTGTTTTCCAGTTGTTTTTGTAGTTCTTCTCTGTTCATTTCTTCTTTTGGTTTTTCTGTTTGTGGTTTGATGATTTTCTTTCAGTATGCTTGAGATCCTTTGTTTTTAGTTTTTGTGACTCTACTGTATGTGTTTGATTTGTGGTAACCATGGAGTTCAAGTACGTTGAACCATAACAATACCTCCTTGCTTTAAACTGAAAGTCATTCAAGTTCAAACACATTGTAAAAGATCTACATTTTTACACTCCCGTTCTCCACATTTTGTGATTTTGATGCCCTACTTTACATTTTCATGCCGATCCTTTCACTGTTTATTTCTTATCATTGCTTTTACAATTTTTTGTTTTTTAAACTATGTACAGTTTTATCTAAATGATCTTTAATTCTTCGATATATTTGTCATTTTTATTGTGATTTTCCCTTTCCTATAGATTCTTCTAGCCTCAGTTTTCATACCACCTCGAACACTGGTTTGTTCCATTGAACCAGAAGGATTCCCTCTCCCCTCTGGCTCTGCCATTCAAAACTGTTCTAGACTCTGCTCCCAAGAAACCTGTTGGCCAATTCTGCTGCCTTTGTCCTAAAACAGTCCTACAGACACTGGGAGATGGGAATCAAGGAAGGACCCCTCTCTCCCACCAAGTGTCTTTTAGGTTCTTGGAAAACATTTGCTAAGTTTCCACCACCAGCTTCAGATACTCAAAACTGAATGTTGGGGGAAGCCCTTATTTGCAGCTCTCTACATTTTATGCTGAGGCTGCTGGAATTGTTGGCACCCTCACAAGGTGCCCTCTAATCTGGTTGGAGGAAAGAATTTAGCTTAAAAAGAGGAGGATGATCACTAGGATCAAGGCTCCCGGGTCACCCTCCCAACTTACTTCCCCCAGTTGGGCAAGATCTGTGGCAATCAGCTAGTGTGGACATTTAAACAACTGAATGAGGGTGGCTGAAAGGAGGGGGTAGGAGGTAGGTGGTGGGCAGGAATCCAAGACTCTTCGAGGTATTTCCCAAGATGTACCACAGGTCATTATTAGACCTTCCCAGCTGCAAGGCATTGTGGGAATGACTTATGCATAATCTAGTGGTCCCGAGTCAAAGGGATGTCACAACTTCCTTATTAGAGCAACTTTAACGCTGTTTTCATACTCCTGGCTCTGGGAAGAAGTGAACTGGAGGAACCTTAGGACAGCAGAGCCTAACTGCCTCAATACAGATGAGGAAATTGAGGCATAGAAAACCCAAAAAACAGAGGTAGTGTAATAAACCAGAACACAGATAGAGCTGGTTCTGTTGCCCAATACCTTGTAGTGTTGGGCAAATATCTCAATGTCTCTGACTTTTACATTCCTTAATTATACAATAAGGAAAAAGGCTTATACCTGTCAATGTTTCCAACCACAGACCACTAGAAACTGTCCCCTTCCAAGCTGAGCGAGTTGGGTTTATTACTCACTGTAGCAAGGGACAGTGAATTATATGGCATCTCATTAAGAGGATGTTTGAAGGACTTACAGGATGTGGGTTTCCATGAGGTTATTTGCAGGAGACTTTCAGGAAGCTGGCTTTGCTCAGGATGGATGCTGTCAGGAAGTGGGGCAGTTCTATGATCAGGTGTCTTCATCTTATTCTGAAGTGAGCTTTCAGCTGAGAACTGAGGAGGTACAACCAACGGACTTTGCTATGAGATTGCTCACAGGGAGTGAGAAAAAGGTAGAATGAAGGACAACACTCAGCCTTCTGGGGGAAGGTAGGGGAAGCAAGTCTTTAGAAGGAAGGACAATAAATTCAGTTTGGTCAACGTTGAGTCTATGGTGCTTGCAGAACACATAGGCAAATAGGTTGAGTAGACGTTGATTCGTTCATTCACTTGTTCATGAAATGTTTATTAGGTATAAAATATGTGATGACTGAAACCTTTGTTCAGAGTCCATGGCTTCAACCTCTGGCTCTGCCAATTTACTAGGTGTGTGGTCTAATCAGTTTGCTACTGCTTTACATCTGTGAGCGCAGATAAACTTTGAACGGTATCCACAGAGAGGGAGTCATCCTTCCATTTACATAGGAGGAACCTGAGGTTCAGAGAAAGTGGGGATTGCTAGTACCTCAGAGGGTGAAAGTAGCAATGTGAGTTCCCTGTCCTGATGTGCTGGTAAAAGTCACTGAGTCGATGAGAATGTCTAAGTAACTGAGAGAGGTAGAATTAATAATGTAAAACACCCACCACTACTACTGACAACCTACTATGTACCAAGCCCTGCACATACATCTTCATCTCTAAACATCGCAACAATCTTAATACTTTTTTTTCCATTTTAAAGACATTCAAGCTGAAGCTCAGAGGTTTCATCCCTTCTCCAAGGTCACATAACCAATACTGGCAGGTGCTGGGATTCAAACTCAACACTCTCTGTCTCCTATGATTTTCCTTGAAAGAGGTTTAAAAGCTGCGCCTTCAAAAGCCCCGATGATTCACCAGAGGAGACTCAAAGTTCTTCAAATAGATAGCTCTGCCCTTCATCATTTTTTTATGCTGCGACCAAGTGGAAACCAATTTTGGTAAAGAATGTTGTTCGCATTTATGCCATGAGGGCCTTAGCTGTGAGTTAGAGGAGGATGAGGGCTGAGAAAAGGCCACTGGATTTTAAAATGAGGAACTTGGTAGTGACCCTGGTGAAGGCATCAGATTTCACTTGTTGTGAGCAACAGAAACTGACTCTGGCTATTGGAAGCAGAGAAGGAATTTGTGACAATGGTGTGGGGATGTAGTGGGCATCCATCCTCCCTTCCTGATTGTACCCTTAAGTGAGATCCTTTTGGACTCTTCTGTTGGCACCCAAAGCACTAATTGATTTAGTTCAGCTCAAGGACTTAAGGTAGTGCTAAAAGATCCCAACTTGGAAAGGATGGTAAGCAAGGAAGAATTAAGGTCTTCCCAGGCCACCTCTGAATAACCACCATTTTTAGGTCTTTTGGGATTCATTGATTATGATTAAATTCCAGGGAGAGCATCTGATTGGCCACTCTGTCTGGGGGTAGGGCAGGCACTTTGATTGACACCCAATCCCATCAGTCCTGGGTGGAGGAAGAGTCATTCCTCAAGCAAAATCAGGCTACTGTATCAGGAAAAGGACAAAGAGACGCTAGGTGACAAAACAACAAAATAGCTCCTATCCTCAGAGAGAGACGCTTCCGTGGAGAGAAGGGAGTTCGAATGGGTCCAACAGGCCAAGAGGGGAATGCTCCATTGTATGTTGAAAAGTACCCTGTTTGTTCCTGGGAATTTCTCAGATCTTAAATGTTCACTTGTTTACAGTCATCTTAGAGTGGGCATGTCTACAGCTGACTCATGTCTCCTCCTATTTTAACCTTTCCTTTTCCCTTTCTATTTCTTTTCTTCCTTTTTTTTTTTTTTTTTTTTTTTTTGCGTTAAGCGGGCCTCTCACTGTTGTGGCCTCTCCCGTTGCGGAGCACAGGCTCCGGACGCGCAGGCTCAGCAGCCATGGCTCACAGGCCCAGCCGCTCCACGGCATGTGGCATCTTCCCGGACCGGGGCACAGACCCGTGTCCCTTGCATCGGCAGGCGGACTCTCAACCACTGCACCACCAGGGAAGCCCTCTTCCTTTTTTGATAAATATAATTTTACTCTCATGAAGTCATGTCCACAATCTTTGATGCATCATCTATGTTAATATCAGATACATTTGACTGTGTGTTGTTTGTGTGTTTGTGTATTTGTAACATTGAAATAACCGGGGCCACATGACTTATAGTTTTTGGCAAGTGTCTTCTTTCTTCTGTTTTTCCTCCAGCAAGTCACTTTCCCTTAGCTGAATTTCAGTTGCTTCATCTGTAAAGTAGGAATAATAATACTTACTTCAGAAGATTGTTAAATAAGAACAAGCTACCTTTTACTGAACACTTACTGTGAGCCCACCCCAGGGGTCACAATTTTGAATTCCTTCCAGGCCAGGTGATTGATGTGGATGGAAGTATTTGGAGTGGGAGTGGGGCTGGGGGGACAATAAGGAATGGTGGGGATTAGGGAAACTGGAGAGAGCACTGCCCTCATGAGAAGAGAGCAGCTCTACTTAGCTTAGTTCATGGTTTTCAAAGTGTGGTCCCTTGAGGAGCACCAGCAGCAGGCCCCAGAAACCTGTTTGATGCAGATACTCAGGTCCCACCCCTGTCCTACTGATCAGAACTCTGCGGGGGGAGATTTCAAATCTGTGTTTGAACGCCTGGCTAAGTGATTCTGATTTTCACTCAAGTTTGAGACTCACAGCTCTTGTTAAATTGCAGGACTGTGTTGCCAAATCATTTACCTTCCCAACAATGCTAGAAATTCTCTTTTATATGAAATCACCCACTGTTAAATCTTGGCAAATGTTTCAAAACTATAAAATGTACTGTTTGGCTAAAAATGCTTATATATTCTAGCCAGATTGAAAGCTCTGGTTTATGCTTTTCCTTTCAATTCTTAAAATAATCCTAAAAAAACCCAGGACTTATGACACCTCTTTTAAGAAGGAAGACTAAGGGACTCCCCTGGCGGTCCAGTGGTTAAGTCTCTGCGCTTCCAATGTAGGGGGTGCGGGTTAGATCCCTGATTGGGGAACTATATCCCACGTGCTGTGCGACCAGGCCAAATAAATATATAAAATTTAACATAAGGAAGGAGGAAGACTATGTACCTCCAAAGAGTGAGGTGCTGTTATACCACGTAGCCAGAAAGTGGCCACCCATGTCTTGGATATGAACGTACCTCTCACAGAGCACAGCATCACAAACAGATAAACATCTTCTGCCTGCCCAGGGTGCATTCCATCCATTTCACAAAGGGGCCCTAGATACCATGGAGTCCAAGATTCTCATTTTTCAGAGGGAAAAACTGAGGACTAGAAGCAGAGATATGACCTTGTGTCCCACAGTGTTGGAATCACTGGTCTTTATCCAGAATACAACCCCTGTGATGTTCCCGTCTTGTTATTTCTCTGAAGGTGCCCCCAGGGGCCGGGAAGGTTTGAAACTAGAGACTCACTCACTCATGAGCATGGAGGTCGGTGGTGAAGGGAGGACAGGCCCCTCGGGGGCCCCTGAGTCTGGGGGCCTCTAACCTGGACCAGAGGGAGGAGGCCCAGGAGAGGAGGACACTGGGAGAGAAAGACAGACACATGAGAGAAGAGGGGGGAGAAAAGAGGAGTCCCTGCTGTTGGGAGGAGTGTCTGCTGTTCCCTGGTCTCAGATGGACAGACTGAGGCAGGAAGAGGGGCAGGACCAGAGGGCCTCCTGAGCTAGAATCCTAGTCGTGCCATCAGCTGGTTGTGGGCCCTGAGCAAGTCGCTTTACCTCTCCGAGCCTCTGCTTTCTCGCTGGCAAAATGGGATGAGAATCCCAGATGTTGTAGGGTCGACATGAGGCTAAATGAAATCATACATGTGAAATGTCTCAGGAGAGAGTAGACCCTGCACACACAGTGGCTTGTTTTGTGAGAACCCCGCTCCCGATGCCTTTCTGTCCGGGGGCAGCTCGGTATTGAGAGCTCCCGCCCTTCTCAAGGGAAAGGGTGTCTTTGTGCGAGGAAGACAGCCCCTCCTGTCCTCTGCAGCTCATCACCCAGCTGTGTGCCTCTTTGACACTTGGCTGGGCTTGCTTCTGGGGCTTCTGGGCATTGAGCCCAGCTCCCTTCTCCTTGACCCTGGAAGTGGAGCACAGGGTGTGTGTGTGTGTGTGTATGTGTGTGTGTGTGTGTGTATGTTAGTGGAAGAATGCTTGTCTGTGTGTAGATGAGTGAGGGGGTGTGGGGCTTGGTGCTACATGTTTGTAACTGGGAGTGAACATATGGGAGTGAGTGAAGAGATTGGGGGTGTGTAAGCCCTGACACATGCACTATAGTTTACAGCTTACAATGCAGCAGAGTGCACGTGCACAGACTCTGAAGCCAGATCCCTGGGTTCAAATCCTCTCTCTACAAGGTATGACTTTAGGCAAATTATTTCTCATTACCGCAGGTTCCTCCTCTATAACATGAGGAAATACCAACAGTTTCTTTCCCCTCTTTCAGGATTTTTGAGGATTAGATGAGTTAATATGTGTCAAGTGCTTAGGATAACGCCTGACACATAGAAGAAGCTACGTTTTTTCTGCTGTCATTACTCATTATTATTCTTATTACAAGGACTTTGACTTTACAGGAAGAAGGAATTTATGTCTGTTGCCTCCACTGCTTCCACAGCAACCCTGTGATGTGGGCAGCACAGGTATCAGGTGACACCTGATGACAGTGGGGCTCTGGGAGGTTTAAGTCCTCAGGCAGAAAGTTAGGAAAAGACAGAGCTGGCACCCAAACTGAGGTCTAAAAATGCCAAAACCACTGGCGGAGAGATCAGGAGGATGGAGGCTATTGCAGGCGATCTTCCAAGCTCCCCTGAGGTCCACTCAGGGAGGCAGCTCTCCTGTTTCTGAAACCAGGTGAGGGGTGGTGGGAGGTCGTGCTGTGGAGATGTGCTCAGCTCCCTGCTTCCCCTCTCCCCACACCCCTTCCTCCTTTTTCTACCCAGAAAACACGGTTGCTTCCCCAGAGGACACGCCTTCCTCCAGTTCAGCTTCAGCCTGGACCGCAGTGCCAAGTAAACAGCAAGGGTCCATCCAGTTGAGAAGCTGTGGCAGCGGTTACAGGATGGTGTCCTGCGTCACACCTGTCTTCTGAGTTAGGTAGGGGTAGGGGTGCGGGTGACAGGTATTGATGCTGAGATGGGATGACACCTGCAGGAGCTGAAAAGAAGGACCTGAGCTAACACAGTTCTGATCACTTATCTGTCCTTTAATTTGCTCTCATTCCCCCACTGACCGTCCATCACCTGCCACGCACTGCTCTAGGTGCTGGGATGCTCCCTGAGTCAACCTATTGGACAAAATTCCACCCGTGGAATCACAATCTGTGTTTCCACGAGACCCACAGGCAGAGTCAAGTCTGAGAAGCGCTGTTACTGGGCATTTGGCTCCAGCAGGCAGAAGCAGGTTAGGTGGGGAGATTACGCAATAAACAGGACTGAGCCCAGCTCCACCCCTTCCTCACTCCCCTCCTCATTGCCTGTCCCACCCCTCAGCTGGGATATGAAAAGCTCCGTCAGCCCCCAGCTTCCCTCAGAAGCCCTCCTGCAAGGCCACGAACATGAGCCGGCTCGGCCTGTCCATCGCTCTTCTGGTCCTCCTGGGCACCCTGGTGGCCTGCACCTCAGGGGGTAAACACAAGAGCCATGCCAGAGGTAAGTCCCAGCTCACCTCTCCTCTACAGGCTGGGGAGGGATGAGGGGAGTCCATGGAAGGGGCTGGGGAGCAGGGGTGGGGTGGGTGCTGACAGCCTCTCTGGATTTCTCCTGGGAAGTTGGGTAGTTTTAACTCCAGGGACATTTCATGACTCTCAATAGGAAAAAAATTAAAAGTCAAAAATTTTAAATATATATCCCGCCTACCTCTACCAGATCAGGGATCCCATCTCTGAGACTCTCTATTCCTGGTCAGTGCCGTGTCCCTGAACTTCAGTGTAGTGTAATAAAAAGATCAATATTTGATCCTTGTCCTGGTTCCTGGAACAGACCTCCTGAAACTCCTGGAATTTACTGTCTTTTTTATGGTAATGAGGTGAGTAAAGGAATGGGACCCGGGAGACCTTCAGGGTGGGGCTGGTCTCCAGAAAAACCCACTCATGTGTTTAGAGGCTAAAATTTTCATCACCCCACATCCCAGCACCTCTGGGGAGAGGGGAGGGTATTGAGATGGAGATCAATCACCAATGGCCAATAATATGCCTATTATTGACACCTCAGTAAAAATCCATAAATCTTGGGGTTCAGAGAGCTTTCGGGGTGGTGAGCACATGGAGGTGCTGTGGGGAGGTGCGCTCCACTAGGGCACAGGGCCTCCGCACACCTCTTCTCCCCCTTTGCCCTGCGCATCTCCTCCATTTCGCTGTCCCTGAGCTTTATCCTTTATAATAACATGAGAACGGTAAGTAAAGGGTTTTCCTGATTTTGGTCACCGCTTCTATTGGTTATTGAACATGGAGGTGGGGTCATGGAACGTCTGATTTTTAGCCAGTCGGTTACAAGTGTAACTCGGGATCACGTGGCTGGCATTTGAAGTAAGGACAGTCTTGAGCCCTCAACCTGTGAGATCTGCACTAACTCCACAGATTTAGTGTCAGAAGTGAATTGACTTGTGGGTTGTCCAGTGGATGTTTGGGGAATTGGTTAATGGTGGTAGAGACACCACATATTTTGCGTCAGGGAAAAACCCAGACTCACTCTTCCCTGTGATTCGGGGGCTTAGGTGAGACTCAGAGATAGGGGAGTAATGAACATGGGACACTGCACCCAGAAACTCTTACCAGTTATCTGTATTTTCAGAATTCCTGGCAGAATCAGGTAGTTTATCAAATAGGTTGTGATATGATAGTATCTTGTCCTGACCTTACGACCCACATGCTGTGTGTCTTGGGGCAAGTCTTCTGCAGTTTCCTCACTGAACAGGGGAACTATGTTACATGGGTTCTTTGAACAGCTTACCAGTCATGAATTTAAAGAGTTTAATCACATTTTACGGCCAATTTTGTCCGTTTTCCACCAAGATATTTTAATCTGAAAAAATTTCTCTACCCACCTCCTTTGGGCAAGAAAAAATATTTAGGTGTCAAATAATGATTATTCCTTTAGTATTAAAATTAATCAGAAAGATGTGGGACCACTGAGCTGAGCAACTGCAGGGAAAGCAAGAAACACAACGCTTGTGTGAGTTGGCTCCTGGGACCAAGGCTGATACAATCTTAGCAAAGGCTCAAGTCCCTTTCCCTTGTCCCGCCAACCTTTTAAAAAAAATATTTATTTATTTGGCTGTACCAGGTCTTAGCTGCAGCATGCAGGATCTTATTTGCAGCATGCGGGCATGCAGAATCTTTAGTTGTAGCATTCAAACTCTTAGTTGCAGCATGTGGGATCTAGTTCCCTGACCAGGGATTGAACCCGGACCCCTGCATTGGGAGCAGAGTCTTAACCACTGGACCACCAAGGAAGTCCCTCCTTTGTCCCCTTTTGACTATTTTTTTTTTTTTTTTTTTTTTTCTTTTTGCGGTATGCGGGCCTCTCACCGTTGTGGCCTCTCCCGTTGCGGAGCACAGGCTCCGGATGCGCAGGCCCAGCGGCCATGGCTCACGGGCCCAGCCGCTCCGCGGCATATGGGATCCTCCCAGACCGGGGCACGAACCCGTATCCCCTGCATCGGCAGGCGGACTCTCAACCACCGCGCCACCAGGGAGGCCCTTGACTATTATTTTATTATCCTTTTAAGATACAGAATGTTAAAGGTAGATTGATAATTATGTAGACCTGCCCCGTCATCAAGTAGACTCTGCACTAACAGGAATTCAGTTATATCCATTCTATTCAGTGATTGTGCACTTGGCGTGAGCATGAAATGGGAAATTTGTTCCCTTGCCATATATTTATTAAGTCCCTACAAAGCATGGTTCTTGGTGTGGGGAAAGAACTGTAGACAAAATATGGTAAAATACCTTGCCTTCTAGGAGGGAGACAGACAATAGCAAAAGGGGGGAATACTCTGCTAGGTTATGAGTGTTTTGAAGGTAGAGTGATGGGGATAAAGGAGGCTGTGCTCTTTCTGTAGACTGATCAGCGAAACCCTCTGTGATAAGGGGACGTTGGAGCAGAGGCTGCAGAAAGAACGTGCCTGATGTGTTGGCGCAGCAACAATTACCAGGGTGGCTGGAGCTGAGTGGGTGGTGGGGTACGTGGAAGGAGATGAGGCAGAGAGGCCATGGGGGCAAGTAGGACTTTATAAGAATCAGGATTTGACTCACAGAGATGGGGAGTCACTGAGAGATTGGTCGTGGGAGCAATGGGGTAGGACTCAAGTCGTAACAGGATCCCTGCGGCTGCAGTGTGCAGAATGGCCTCTAGGGGGCGAAGGGCAGCGACAGAGAGGCCCAGGGAGCAGGCTGTTGCAGGGGTCCAGGTGAGCAATGATGGAACGTGTCCCTATGTTGTTCCCTGGATCGATACCAGTCCTTTTGAATAACATGAATGTCTTGCTGTGTTTAGGTTGCTATGGAGGCTTCATTACCTAGTCATGATGCATTAAATCATTAGCCATTGGTGATTATTCAACCTCCAGCTCCTCTCCAATCTCTGAGGTTTGGGGTTGGGGGACTGTGGATGGAAGGCCTTGGAGGAGAGTAGGAATGAAAGTTGCAACTTTCCTGTCAGGCAGTGGTTTCCCCTGGCAACCAGAGCCCACTCTGGGGTTACTAGTTTCTTCCCAAAAGTCACCTACTTCACATAACAAAAGACACCGTTATTGCTCTCAACATTTAAGAAATACCAAGGTTTTTAGGAACTTCCCTGGTGCTCCCAATACAGGGGGCCCAGGTTCGATCCCTGGTTGGGGAACTAGATCCTGCATGCATGCTGCACCTAAGAGTTTGCATACCACAGCTAAGAAGTCCGCATGCTGCAACTAAAAGATCCTGCATGCTGCAACTAAGACCCGGTGCAGCCAGAATAAATAAATATAAAACAAAACAAACAAACAAAAAATTCTTTAAAAAGAAAAAGAAATACCAAGGTTTTTAGAAACTCCGTGCCAGGAAAATGACAAAGGACAAATGTATATATTTCTTATTATAAATCACAATATCAATATAGTGCCAATATTCAATCTATACAGTCCCCATGAGGTAAAAAAAGTGAATACCCTGGTATGTTTTCTTCATGCCTTTGTCCATTACAGCCTGATTCCTTCACACTTTTTTATTAATGGTTGAAACCTTTTACCTTACAAGTAAGTGCAGAGAATAATATTATAAAACCCAGGTACCAGCTCCAATAATTATTGATATATGGAGAATATTTTTTACCTGTGTCCTCCTTTTTTTTGGTAGAGTTTTTTTTTCCCCAACTTTATTGAGATATAATTGACATGGGTAGAGTTTTTTTGTTTATTTGTTTTTGGCTGCGTTGGGTCTTCATTGCTGCGTGTGGGCTTTCTCTAGTTGTGGTGAGCGGGGCTGCTCTTTGTTGCGGTGTGCGGGCTTCTCATTGTGGTGGCTTCTCTTGTTGTGGAGCACAGGCTCTAGGCGCACAGGCTTCAGTAGCTGTGGCTGGCGGGCTCTAGATCTTAGGCTCAGTAGCGCACGGGCTTAGCTGCTCCGCCGCATGTGGTATCTTCCCAGACCAGGGCTTGAACCCGTGCCCCCTGCACTGGCAGGCGGACTCTTAACCACTGTGCCACCAGGGAAGTCCCAACATGGGTAGTTTTTGAAGCTAATCAAAAGCATCATACCAATTAACCTTAAATACTTCATGAAGGAGATATAAACTTTTACCTGATTACCATATCATGGTCACGCTTAGCAACATTAATAATAATGTCCCAGAAAGCAGGTTGTCAATGGCCTTTTCAATTTGACCAGCCCCCAGAACGCTAACATTCTCTATCGCAAATCGGTGGTTTCAGTTGTTGACCTTGTAGACCGAGCTGTGATAACCACCCTCATAACTGACCCAGAGCCCCTCCCATTCCAGCAGCTTCTCGGCCTGCCTTCTGCCTGGAGCCTCGTTACACAGGTCCCTGCAGGGCCCGGAAGATCAGGTACTTCTACAACGCCAAGTCCGGGCACTGCGACATCTTTGTATATGGCGGCTGCTTTGCGAAGAAGAACAACTTCCTGACAGTAGAGGACTGTGTGAAGACCTGCGGTGGTTCTGTGGGGATCCGGGGGTAAGAAAGGGGCAGGGCAGGGTGGGAGGGGAAGGGCTGGGGAAAGAGAAGGGGCTCAGGGGGCCACCCACCATTCACACCTGCACAGTATCTTTCCTTCTCGCTGCCTCCCAGGAGAAGTGGCTGCAGTGTCCTGTGAAACCGCAAACTGAGCACATCCTCCATAGGCCAGCTTGTCAGAAGGTCACCCTAGAAGCCCCGTCATGATAACCTGAGCCTCCTCACATGCTCCCCTTTTCTCAGATGGGAACACTGAGTCAGCTACCCTACAGAGCAGGTCTGCAGAGCTCTTGAACTCGCCACCTAGGCTTGGAAACTCACTTCCTTCTTGTTGGTCATTCCGGTTCTGGAGTGGACTTTGACTGCATATTTCTGGGAGAGTCTAGGATCTGTCAAGATGAGCGGTGTCCAGGTCTGGGGCTTCAGAGATGTCAATCAGCAAGTTCCTTTCTTTTTGCAGAGGACCTGTGAACTGTGCTCCCCCGAAACTCTGAACTCAAGGAGGACGCACACAGGGCTGGGCTGTGGCTGCTTCTGAAACAGTGTGATCTCCTCTGAGTCTGTCTCAACCCCACCCTCCTCAGCAGAACCCTGGCTCTCTCCTTCCCCCATGGGCCTACTTGCTTTAGCTTTGTCTCATCCAGTCAGCTCTAAGCACCATGAGAACAAGTCTTCCCTTTATCCCTAGCGCTTAGCACGGTTCCTGGCACGAAGGAGACAGTCCATAATTACTAGAGGAAGGAAAGAATGAATGCAGATGCCCATTCCTCACAGTGGGAGAGGTCTTTTCAATAAAGAAACCCCTTTCCCTCACAGTGATGTTGCACATTTTCCTATCTGTGGCTTCAAACTGTCTGTCTTATATTCCAATAAATTCATATTCAAATTAAACTAACTGGTGTGGATTCTGTTGTTTGCAACTAAGAACCTTAACCAATAGGGTCCATGGAAATGGTGGTCCTTCTCACTATTCTGCAGAGCAGTTGTCACCTCCTTTTTTCCTGTCCTCAGACTGGGCCCTACCAGGTATAGGAAGCAAACCCATTATAGCGCCATCTACCTCTTAATGGCCACCCCAAGCTACACAAAAATCCGTGGGACAGACACCTCAACATGAAAGCTTTCATTCCTTACTTCTTGGGCCAGGTCAAATTTGGGTGTACGTTGCTCTCCTGGACTCTCAGAAGAAGAAAAGAAGAAGCATGTGGCTTAATTGTCCATTTTTCCAAGGAATCCCCCTGCCTGAGGTCACACGTGGGGAGGGGAATTCTTACTACAGTTAAGGAAGGGCAAGTACCCTTTTTGTGCGCCAGGCTCTGTGCTAGCATTTTGCCTGCATTCTTCGATTAATCGTCCTAAGAATCCTTCAAGGGAGGAAATGGCGACATAGCGATGTCACTTAACTGCTGTATGAGTTTCCTAACACAGGAGGTCCAAGCTCTCCCAAATAGAGTGACTTTGACAATGTTTTCATATTCCTGACTCTGGGAAGATGTGGGATGGAGGTACCTTTGGAGAACAGAGAGTATCTGGTTCACTACAGATGAGGAAATTGAGTCACTGGGACCACCAAAAGTGTAGTATTTAAATAAACAAGGATACAGATTGGTGCTGGTTCTGTTACTCACTTCTTTGTAGTCTTGGGCAAATTTCTCAACATCTCTGAGCTTTACATTCTTTAATTATAAAATAAGGAGAATGCTTTTACTTGCTAATGTCTCTAGACAGAGACCACTAAAATCACTCCCGTTCCTAGTTGAACTAGTTGGGTTTATTACTCACTGCAGCAAGGAATAGGAATCACCTTGGAAAACAATATGGTATCTTATTAAGAGAATGTTAGAAAGAACTTACAGGATGTGGGCTTGTGTTGGGTGATTTTTGGGGAGAGTTTCAGGAAGCTGGCTTTCCTCTGGATGTATGCTGTCAGGAAGTGGGGCAGTTCTCCGAATGGGTATCTTTATCTTAACTCTAAGAAGGGGAGACTAGAAAGAAGTTAGAGCTGTATTTGGTAAAGCAGCATCAGTCACTTATATGAGGCAGAATAGGGGGATGCTTGGTTATTTGAGTGGCTTGTATAAGTTAGCTGGTTTTGTCTGTGTTTAAACATGATTACAGAGTGTCCTATTTTTTTCATGATATATCATGGTCCCAGGATGGCCTTGTTTGATGTTGATGTGTTGTGAAATGTTTACATTCATCAGGAGAACTTAAGGCCAGTGATGGTGCCAGGTCAGCCCCCGAATCAGAGGTTGCTTTTCTCCTTCTCTATCAATCTCAGAGAATTATGGTGAGAATTAAGAGGATGTGATATTTGTAAAATGCTTTGCACAAGTGTTGAGACTAAGCCCTCAATGAATGACTGTTCTGATAACAATAATGGTAGTAAATAAGTTGCAAATTGTAACAAATAATTTATTTAATATATTAATAATTATTATTTTATAACAGTATAATGGAAAAGGACTTATTACTAATTAGAAGAATTTGACTTCAGTAGGTGTGGATATTGCTGTGTGATCTTGGGCAAGTCCCTTCACCTCTCTGAGCCACAGTTTCTTTCTTTGCAAAATAAGATGCTGGTATCTGCCTTAAGAAAAACATGGGTACTTTGGGAACTACATTGATTATGGTGCTGAAGATCTTTGAACACTTCTGACCAACCCACTTTTAAAAAAAATTATGTATAATTGATTTACAATGTTGTGCCAGTCTCTGCTGTGCAGCAAAGTGACTCAGTTATACACACATAGACATTCTTTTTTTATATTCTTTTCCATTATGGTGTATCACAGGATATAATATAGTTCCCTGTGCTATACAGTAGGACCTTGTTGTTTATCCATTCTAAATGTAATAGTTTGCATCTACCAACCACAAACTCCCAGTCTATCCCTCTCCTTCCCCCGCCAACCCCTTGGCAACTACAAGTCTGTTCTCTCTATGAGTCTGTTTCTGTTTTGTAGATAGGTTCATTTGTGTCATATTTTAGATTCCACTTATAAATGATATCATATGGTATTTGTCTTTCTCTTTCTGACTCACTTCACTTAGTGTGATAATCTCTAGGTCCATCCACGTTGTTGCAAATGCCATTATTTCATTCTTTTTATGGCTGAGTAATATTCCATTGTATATATGTACCACATTTTTTTATCCATTCATTCGTCAGTGAACATTTAGGTTGTTTCCATGTTTTGGCTATTGTGAACAGTGCTGCTATGAACATAGGTGTGCATTTTTTTAAAGTCTTTTTGGCTATAGTCTTTTCTTTTTTTGATAAATTTATTTATTTTATTTATTTTTGGCTGTGTTGGGTCTTCATTGCTGCACGTGGGCTTTCTCTGGTTGCAGGGAGCAGAGGCTACTCTTCGTTGTGACATGCAGGCTTCTCATTGCAGTGGCTTCTTTTGTTGTGGAGCATGGGCTCTAGACGCGCGGGCTTCAGTAGTTGTGGCTCACAGGCTCTAGAGCTCAGGCTCAGTAGTTGTGGCTCACGGGCTTAGTTGCTCCATGGCATGTGGGATCTTGCCGGACCAGGGATCGAACCCATGTCCCCTGCATTGGCAAGCAGATTCTTAACTGCTGTGCCACTAGGGAAGTCCCTGAATGTATTTGAATTATAGTTTTATCTGGGTATATTCCCAGGAGTGGGATCGCTGGGTCGTATGGTAGTTCTATTTTTAGTTTTTTAAGGAACCTCCATACTTTTTTCCGTAGTGGCTGCACGGACTTACATTCCCACCAACAATATAGGAGGGTTCCCTTTTCTCCACACCTTCTCCAGCATTTGTTATTTGTAGACTTTTTAATGAAGGCCATTCTGACCAGTGTGAGGTGGTACCTCATTGTAGTTTTGATTTGCATTTACAAAGATGCAAGCCTTTGTTTGTTGCATCATTAGCAAATATTTTCTCCCACTCTGTAGGTTGTCCTTTTGGGTTTTTTTTTTTTTTTTTATGGCTTCCTTTGCTGTGCAAAAACTTGTACGTTTGATCAGGTCCCATTTGCTTATTTTTGTTTTAATTTCTATTGTCTTGGGAGACGGACCTAAGAAAACGTTTGTACGATTTATGTCAGAATGTTTTGCCTATGCTCTCTTCTAGGAGTTTTATGGTATCATGTCTTATGTTTAAGTCTTTAAGCCATTTTGAGTTTATTTTTGTGCATGCAGACCAACACATTTTTTTTTAACATCTTCATTGGAGTATAATTGCTTTACAATGCTGTGTTAGTTTCTTCTGTATAACAAAGTGAATCAGCTATATGTATACATATATCCCCATATCCCCTCCCTCTTGCGTCTCCCTCCCACCCTCCCTATCCCACCCCTCTGGGACGAAGTGAGAGAGTGGCATGGACATATATACACTACCAAATGTAAAATACGTAGCTAGTGGGAAGTAGCCGCATAGCACAGGGAGATCAGCTCAGTGCTCTGTGACCAACCCGTTTTTAAAAGCACATGGAGTATTAGTTTCCTTCGTTCCTGGCTGCTTTTAGATTTCTTTTTTCTTTTTCTTTCTTTCTTTTTTTTTTTTTTTTTTGATGCAGACCATTTTTAAAGTATTTATTGAATTTGTTACAGTATTGCTTCTGTTTTATGTTTTGGTTTCTTGGCCCCGAGGCATGTGGGATGTTAGCTTCCCAACCAGGGAGGCAAAGTCTTAACCACTGGACCACCAGGGAAGCCCCCTGACTGCTTTTTTTTTTTTTTTTTTTTTAGTTTCTGCTTTATAACAAAGTGAATCAGTCATACATATACATCTGTTCCCACATCCCTTCCCTCATGCATCTCCCTCCCTCCCACCCTCCCCATCCCACCCCTCCAGGCGGTCACAAAGCACCGAGCTGATCTCCCTGTGCTCTGCGGCTGCTTCCCACTATCTATCTACCTTACGTTTGGTAGTGTATATATGTCCATGCCTCTTTTTCGCTTTCCCCTGACTGCTTTTAAAGTGTGCCGTCCACTGCATTTTAAAAAAAAGAACAAATAGAATTTGGGGGGATGTCACCTTTCATAAGTCCCCTCAGGAAATTCCTCAGTGTCCAAGGAGTGTCACTGTTTCCTGAAATGGTCCCTTTCTTCCTCAGAGGTCACCTAAAGCCCTTTTGCTTCAGTGATAGATCCCACCCAGTTCCAGTTCCTTGCCCACCCCATCCTACCCTTTATTTGACGCTCTGGTGTCTCAGAAATGTAGGTGGGATTGGGGGCTTCTGCTGATTCTCTTTGGGATCAAGTCACTTGTTCCTCAGCCATTAGGAACCACACTTTAAGGAAGGCCCTGCCTGCCCCCTGGAGGCAGCATGAGGAAGTGCGACCTCCACCTGAAGCTGCACACACCCCCTTCCCTGTGAGGCAGGAATATTGAAGTCTTTTGGTAGCTGCCTTTAAAAGCTGTTGTTGTGCGTACACGATGTGGGTTTATAAATCATAGGTTAACATAAGTAATTAATTTAAAATATTTATTCAGCTACTGAAGTACACAAAGCTGACTCAGTCTCTTCTCTCCTGTAGTCCATTTTCCAGCAAGAAATTCTGAGATAATGTGCAAATAAGAAATGTGGTCACGGGACTTCCCTGGTGGCGCAGTGGTTAAGAATCCGCCTGCCACTAGAAAAATGGTACAGATGAACCGGTTTGCAGGGCAGTAATAGAGACACAGATGTAGAGAACAAACGTATGGACACCAAGGGGGGAAAGCGGCAGGGTGGGGGTGGTGGTGGAATGAACTGGGAGATTGGGATTGACATATGTACACTAATATGTATAAAATAGATAACTAATAAGAACCTGCTGTATAAAAAATAAATTTAATTTAATTTAAAATTTAAAAAAAAGAAAAAAGAATCCGCCTGCCAATGTAAGGGACACGGGTTTGAGCCCTGGTCTGGGAACTAAAATCCCACATGCCGCGGAGCAACTAAGCCCGTGCGCCACAACTACTGAAGCACACTCGCCTACAGCCCGTGCTCCACAACAAGAGAAGCCACTGCAATGAGAAGCCCGTGCACAGCAACAAAGAGTAGCCCCCACTCGCCGCAACTAGAGAAAGCCCGCACGCAGGAACAAAGACCCAATGCAGCCAAAAATAAATTAATTAATTAATTTTAAAAAAAGAAAGAAACGTGATCACTTTATTGAGAAGAAAGCACAGGGTATGGAGGGAGGGTTAGCAGGGGGCTGGACAAGTGTGGAGGTGGTGGGAGTTGGATGGAGGGACGCCCTGAGGAAGTGAACTTTCAGCTGAGGCCTGAGGGATGAGCAAGAGCCCTGAGAGGAAGGTGGGGAAAGTGTTCTCAGCACATGGAAAGGCAAGAGATGGATGAGGAGGAGGAGAAGGTGTGTGAGAATGAGTGGGAGGATGGGACGAGATGGCACTGGGTGTAGACTTGAAGGACCAGGCCTGAGGAGCCCTGTGAGACGAGTTAAGAGTTTGGGGCTTTACCCAAGGCCACAGGAAGGACCTGGACATCTTAGGAGACCCTGGTGGAGGATGGAGAGGAGGGGCGGGGCCGAGGCAGTGGGGTCATGATGAAACCGTGTGACCCAGATTGGGACTTGAACCCATGGTCTTTTCATTGAAATCACACACCTGGTCTCAGGACTTAATGAAGCTAGTTTCTTTAAGTCTCATCACAGAAAGAATTCAGTGAGAGACAAAGTGATAGATAAGAAGTGGATTTATTTAGAGAGACACACATTCCATAGACAGAGTGCAGGTCTATCTCAAAATGCGAGAACGGCCTTGGGAGAAGCACACTCTACAGACAGAGTGTGGGTCATCTCAGGAGGCAAAAGGCCCCGAAATATGGTGTGGTTAGTTTTTATGGGCTGGGTAATCCAAAGTGGGAGGATTATTCCAACTATCTGGGGGAAGGGGTAGAGATTTCCAGGAATTGGGCCACCGCCCACTTTTTGACCTTTGATGGTCAGCCTTGGAACTGTCATGGAGCTGGTGAGTGTGTCATTTGGCATATGCTAATGTATTACAATGAGCGTATAACGAGGCTCAAGGTCTACTCGGAGTCGAATCTTCTGCCATCTTGGACCTAGTTGTGTCTAACCAGTTTTCGTCATGTCCTATGACTATGTCATTCTTTTAAAGGTTGTACACTGCCCCCTTTCCTCCTGTTTCAGTGACAAGTGTCCAGAGGGGAAACAGGAGTGGCCTGGACTCAGCAGAGAGCAGAGGCTGCAGAGGAGGCAGTGAGGAGGAACAACCAACAGGCTTTGCTATGAGATTGCTCCTGGGGGCGAGGAAAGGGAAGCAGCACGGACAGCAGGCAGCTTCCTGGGAGAAGGGAGGCGAAGCAAGTCCTTGCGGGGAGGGCGAAGAGTTCAGTTTGGTCAATGTTGAGTCCGTGGCGCCAGTAAAACACTTAAGCAAAAACTTTCTCCTCCATCCGTGTGCCCCGCCCTATCCACTTGGCTTCAGAAAATCCACATTCTTGTAAAAGAGATCAAGTCAGCAGGGGAGCCCAAGAGTGCTGGGGAGGGGTGAGGCCGGGCAGTTTCCTGGCTTGGGGAGCTGGCTAGGTGCCAGAAGAAATCCGTGGGCAGCAGTGCCTGAGGCTGACGGTCCAGTAGGCAGCTGGGTCCACAGGCTGAGACCATTTGCTCATCAAAGTGTCCCCTGCTGCCCTAGACTGCGTTCCAGGAGCCGCCCTGGGCTGTGCCCCTACCTGGCTCCTGCGTCATGGCTGTGGACTGTTCCCTGTGCTCAGAGTAAACAGCCCTGGCCCCTCCCAGCCAGCACCTGTCTCCAGTCCCCAGGCTGAACATGGGAATTGGGGAGGCATTCTCACCTCTTTCCCCCGGGACCCATCTGTGGGGACAGTGGCTGGATGTGCTTCTGTCGCCAACTCTTACTCACCTGTCATCCCAATGGTCACTGCCCCCGCCCCCTTGTACCCTCCAGCAGCAAAGACCTCCTGGGGCTTACAGACCTTAGATTTTGGTTTTTGTCTGTTTGTTTGTAATCTTTATTTATTTATTTATTTATTTATTTATTTATTTATTTATTTTGGCTGAGCCGGGTCTTAGTTGCAGCATTCAAACTCTTAGTTTCGGCATGCGGGATTTAGTGTCCCGACCAGGGATCAAACCCGGGCCCCCTGCATTGGGAGCATGGAGTCTTACCCACTGGACCACCAGGAAAGTCCCCAGACCTCAGATTTTTGGGTCAGAAAGTAAGTTTGAAGGCACTTCTTGCTGGGTAACTGTGTTTTGGCATTTACCAGCCTTCATGTTAAAGCTTGGTGTATACTCAGCAGTCTCCTTACTAACAGGAGACACCATTTCTGGACCACTCACACATCTTTCTTTTTTTTTTTTAAAATTAATTAATTATTTATTTATTTGGTTGAGCCGGGTCTTAGTTGCAGCAGGCGGGCTCCTTAGTTGTGGCTCGCCTGCCCCTTAGTTATGGCATATTAATTCTTAGTTGTGGCATGAGTGTGGGATCCAGTTCCCTGACCAAGGATTGAACCCGGGCCCACTGCTTTGGGAGCTCAGAGTCTTAACCGCTGCGCCACCCAGGGAAACCCACCACTCACCAATCTTTGGAGATGACAACGTGGCAGCTCAGAACAAGGAAGTGATTCATTCAAGGTCCCTCAGCTGGGAGGTGGTGGAGGTGGGAGACAAACCCAGACCCTTCACCCCAAGGCTAGTGTCGAGGGCTCCTTTCGTTACTTTCTGTACACCAACTGTGCACCCTAGATGTGTCATGAAGAAGACACCTGGGCAATATGTATGATGGAAGGGAAAAACAAGGGCTTGGGGCTTCCCTGGTGGCGCAGTGGTTGAGCGTCCGCCTGCCGATGCAGGGGACACGGGTTCGTGTCCCGGTCCGGGAGGATCCCACATGCCGCGGAGCGGCTGGGCCCGTGAGCCATGGCCACTGGGCCTGCGCGTCCGGAGCCTGTGCTCCGCAACGGGAGAGGCCGCAACAGTGAGAGGCCCGCGTAACGCAAAAAAAATACCCCCCCAAAAAAAACAAGGGCTTGGTGGGATAGAGACCTGGGATCAAACCTTTTCTCTACAGCTTCAAATGGGACTTGGGTAGGACCTTCCCACGGGACCTCTCAGTCTCAGAATGGGAACCCCAGAGGCCTGGATCTAGCCCTTGGCCTCCTGCTGCCCCGCCCACAGGCCCCAGGAGGGAGGTGGGGAAGCAGGAGTAGACAAGGGTCCAGCTGCAGCTGGTTGAGCTGCACCCGGGCTGGAAGCAGCTTAGGTTTCTGGTTCCCACTGGGGCCAGGGTGACATCTGATCCTCGGGGACTGGGAAATGGCAAAGGTGGCAGCCGGCCCGCCTGCCTTGTCTGCTGAGCGCACTACTCCAGCTGACTCAGACCTGTGCCACCTACCCCCGAGGCACACCGTTAAAACCTCCACCTGGGCAGCCCCTCGCTCCTGCGCCCGTGCAAGCAAACACCATGCCTACGTGCAGCGCTGGTCCCCTCGTTGCCGCCCTCTTCCTTGGCCCGCTGCTAGGCCTGCCCTCGGCTCCCAGGTGAGTGGGGCAGGGAGGGGCTGGCACAGTTTGGCAAAGGCTTAGTTCTGGGAACAGAGAACTGAGCATCCCCAGGGCCAGAGTGGGGAGACCCATGGTGAATAAAGTTTGGGGGTCTCTGGTGCCTAAAACTGGTGACCTTTGGAGCTTCGGGTGGAGGGTCCAATGGGCTGGAGGTGGGGAGACCCTGAAGGCTCACATTTGAGAGCAGGCTCTGGGCTAAGGGTTGAGACTCAGTGGCCAGAGAGGGGACCTCCTACTTAAACATCAGAAGCTCCTAGACGCTCAACTGTGCGGGGTCACCTAAGGATTGAGGGCTCTGAGGCCAAGGGCTAGGTCACTCCTGTGTGGGGTGCAGGGACCCCATGCCTGGAGGTGGGGCTCTCTGAAGGCCCATAGGGGGCACCAGGGCCAGCGATGGAGAATCCCTCAGAGGGAGCGGGGTACTCGCAAAACAAGCCACAGTGTGTGGAGGGTCTACTCTCTCCTGAGACATTTCACATGTATGATTTCGTTTAGCCTCATGTCGACCCTACAACATCTGGGATTCTCATCCCATTTTGCCAGCGAGAAAGCAGAGGCTCGGAGAGGTAAAGCGACTTGCTCAGGACCCACAACCAGCTGATGGCACGACTAGGATTCTAGCTCAGGAGGCCCTCTGGTCCTGCCCCTCTTCCTGCCCCAGTCTGTCCATCTGAGACCAGGGAACAGCAGAGACTCCTCCCAACAGCAGGGACTCCTCTTTTCCCCCACCTCCGCTCTCATGTGTCTGTCTTTCTCTCCCAGTGTCCTCCTCCCTCTGGTCCAGGTTACAAGTCCCCAGACCCAGGGGCCCCCAAGGGGCCTGTCCTCCCTCCACCCCCCCATCTCCCTGCTCAAGTGACTGAGTCTCTAATTACAAACCATCCCAGCCCCTGGGGGCATCTTCAGACAAATGACAAGCAGGGAGCATCACAGGGGCTGGATTCTGGGTAAAGACCAGTGACCCCAGCACTTTGGGACCCAGGTCATATCCCTGCTTCTAGTCCTCAGTTTTTGTTTTTTTTTGTGTGTGTGTGGTACGCGGGCCTCTCACTGTTGTGGCCTCTCCCGTTGCGGAGCACAGGCTCCGGACACGCAGGCTCAGCGGCCATGGCTCACGGGCCCAGCCGCTCCACGGCATGTGGGATCTTCCCGGACCGGGGCACGAACCCGTGTCCCCTGCATCGGCAGGCGGACTCTCAACCACTGCGCCACCGGGGAAGCCCTAGTCCTCAGTTTTTGCCTCTGAAAAATGAAAAGCTTGGATTCCACGCTTCCTTCCCTGATGGGAGCTCCCATGGCCTGCTGGCCAGTCTTAAACTCCAGCAAGTGCTTTTTATGACAGGCAAGCTTCACATGCTTTCTCTCACTCAATCCTTAGAGTGGAAGAGAGGGTGTTAAAGAGGAGGAAGGGGGAGGGGTGCTCAGGGAGGCGTCCCGACTTTCTTCAGACCACTCAGGCAAAAGCTGAACCTTCTTGCTGTGACTGCTGCCCAGCCAGGGATGGCAGTGTGACCTTGGGCAAGAACTGTCTCTCTCAGATGCTCACTCCACATCTTTAAGATGGCCTGGGTGGTCTCCGAAATCTGTAAAGTCTCTTTCTGCCTGAATGGAGGAATTCGGGGGTGCCAGGCCAGGTGCTGGGAGTGGGGGAGGCCCGAGAGGGGGACTCGGAGTGGGACGAGTGTCCTAGGCCTTGGGAGTCAGTCCCCTCAGCAGCCTCTGGCTGCCCTCCCCAGACCTCAGGCAACAAAGTCCCCACATTTTGTCCCAGAAGCAAAGACATGCACTAGAACACTGAATCCAGCCAGGTGCAGGGGTCTCCCTTCCCGCGGCTGCACTTCAGATGCCTTGTCTCCCCAAGGTCCCTGGAGGGAGTGCCTCAGCTGAACTGCTTCCATCTCCTTCCACCCAGCCAGATGTCCCAGAGTTGGGAGCACCCCACTTCCCCGAACCAGAAGCTCCGACCTCCTACCAGTACCGTCTCCCATCCTGCCTGGTGGAGGCCCCCGGGGTTACCACTGGGCATCTGGCAGACGGTGGCACAGCTGGCCTGGCAGCGCTTGAGGTTGGCCACGCATTCCCCATCCGAGAGGCACTCCTGCGTGCAGTTCAGGTCCACTTCTAGCGTGGGGCACACGCCTGATTTCTCTGCTCCTGGGCCTGGGAGGTGGCTGGGCAGTGAGGGACCAGAGTCCTAGTCTCGAAGGATGCCCATCTCCTGTCCTAGGACCACAAATCTCAGTCTCCCAGGATATCTCTGTCTCTGGCCCTGGGTGCCTCCCTACAGCCGTCAGAGAATCCCACCAGGCCCCACTGCTGCCACCAGGGGGCAGGAAGGGGCTTCCTTAAAATGTGGTTCCTAATGGTTGAGGTACTGGTGACTTGATCCCAAAGAGAACCAGCAGAAGTCCCCAACCCCACCTACATTTTTGAGGAACCAGAGGGTCAAATAAAGGGCAGGATGGGGTGGGCAAGGGACTTGACCTGGATGAGACCTATCACTGAAGCAAGAGGGCTTTAGGTTACCTCTGAGGAAGAAAGGGACAATTTCAGGAAACAGACAGTGACGCTCCTTGGACACTGAGGAACTCCCTGAGGGGGCTTATGAAAGGTGGGTGACACTACAAACAAAAGGCTATTTATTCCTTTCTTGAATGCAGTAGGCGGCACATTTAAAAAGGAGTCAGGAATCAAGAAAACTAAAAGTCTATGTGCTTTTAGGCAAGTGCTTTGGTCTGTGGTATTCAAAGCACTTTAGCACCATAACCAACATGGTCCTCACAAATATACAAACCCATGGGACTTCCCTGGTGGTGCAGTGATTAAGAATCCGCCTGCCAATGCAGGGGAAACGGGTTTGAACCCTGGTCCGGGAAGATAGCACATGCCACAGAGCCACTAAGCTCATGTGCCATGACTACTGAGCCTGCACTCTAAACCCCACGAACTACAACTACTGAGCCCTGATTTCCAGGAGCTGCCCGGGCACCACAGTTGGCCTTATGTCTCCTGCTGAGCATAAACTATGTTATAAGATGTCAGTATCAGAAAAAGTGATTCTGTGCCCGTGATGGGTTAAGACAAAAAGTGGAACTTCCCTGGTGGCACAGTGGTTAAGAATCTGCCTGCCAATGCAGGGGACATGGGTTCGAGCCCTGGTCCGGGAAGATCCCACATGCCGTGGAGCAACTAAGCCTGTGTGCCACAACTACTGAGCCTGCACTCTAGAGCCCGTGAGCCACAACTACTGAAGCCCGTATGCCTAGAGCCCATGCTCCACAACAAGAGAAGCCACCGCAATGAGAAGCCCATGCTCCACAATGAAGAGTAGCCCCTGCTCACCTCAACTAGAGAAAGCCCGCGTGCCGCAATGAAGACCCAACACAGCCAGAAATAAATAAATAAATAAACAAACAAATAACCAAATAAATAAATGGACACCCTGTAATCATGGTTGAACACAGACAAAACAAGTTATGTTAACAAGCCACCAAAATGACCAAGCATCTCCCTATTCTGCCTCATATGAGTGACTGATGCTGCTTTACCAAATACAGTTCTAAACTCTATCCTGTCCTCTCTTCTTAGAGTTAAGATTACGATACATAGTCAGAGAACTGCCCCACTTCCTGACAGCATCCATCCAAAGCAAAGCCAGCTTATGAAACCTTCCTCAAATCACCTAACCATAGCACATTTCTTTAGGTCTTTTCTAACATCCTCTTAATGAGATGCTAGGTGGTTCCCCAAGGTGTGTGTTCTCCTTGCTGTAGTGAGTAATAAACCCAACTGGTTCAACCGGCAACAGGAGTGTTTCTGGAGGTGTGTGGCTAGAGACATTGACAGGTGGAATCATTAGCCTTATTCTGTAAAAAAGGAAAGAGAAACTCAGAGATTTGGAGAGATATTCCCAAGACTATAAGGTAGTAAGTGACAGAATCAGCTCTTTCTATTTTCTCATATTTAAAGACCCTGCTATGTGAGTCTCTATGCATCCGTTTCCTTATCTGTAGTGATGCAGTTAGACACTGTTCTCCAAAGGTCTCTCCAGCTCACGTCTTCCTAGAGGCAGGGGCATGAAAACATTGTCAAAGTGGCTTGGCTTGGGAGAGCTGGGACCTCCTTTTGACTGAGAACCCAGTGGATTCTAAACAAGTCATTCCCCCATGCCTTGCAGCTGGGACGGTCTAATAATGAACTTGAAGTGTGGTGCATCCTGGGAAATACCTCCATAAGCCTTGGATTACTGCCCCACCTACATCCTACCCGCTCCTCTCAGCCACCCTCACTTAGGTGTTCATATTTCCACAGTATCTGATTGCCACAGCTCTTGACCTACTGGGGAAAGCAACCTGGTGGCGCAGTGGTTAAGACCCCGCCTGTCAATGCAGGGGATGCGGGTTCGAGCCCTGGTCCGGGAAGATCCCACATGCCGCGGAGCAACTAAGCCCATGCGCCACAACTACTGAGCCTGTGCTCTAGAGCCCATGCTCCGCAACAAGAGAAGCCACCGCGATGAGAAGCCCGTGCACCGCAACGAAGAGTAGCCCCCGCTCACCGCAACTAGAGAAAGCCCCCGCGCAGCAACAAAGACCCAACACAGACAAAAATTAATTAATTAAATAAATCACACTCACACACAAAAGACTGGAGGGTGACCTGGGAGCTGTGATCCTACTGACCACCCTCTTATCCTTACACTAACCTCATCTCCAGCCCAGTGAGGGGGCACCTCAGGAAGGTGCCAACCATCCTAGCAGCATAAACTGTATGGAGCTCTAAAGAGTCATTCCCTTAACTCTGAGTCCTGAGAATCTGAAAGATGGTGAAAGGGACTTAGCAAATGTTAAGAAACTAAAAGAGACTTGGGTGGTGGTGGAGGGGTACTGCCCTGACGGCCATCTCCCAATGTCTGTAGAACTAACAAAGACAGCAGAATTTGTCTGTAGGGTTCTTAGGAAGAGAGTCAGGACCAATGTGGAAACACAGGGCCAGAGAGGAGGGGGACTCTTATTGGTTCAATAGGACAGAAGAGTGTTCTATTCATGAATGCTACCAGCTGGCACCTGCTGCCCAAGAGAAAGTGAGCTCCCCCTAGCAGGAGGTAAAAAACACTGAGGTTGGTTGACTAGCTACCTTCTATGAAATTTTAACATTTAATTATTCAGAAGCCTTCTCCAGTGTTTTTCCAAAACCGAATTTCTCTTCCACTGGTACCTCTACACACCCATATGGCTCAGCTCTAACGGGTCTGCTTCTTAGAGATGATAAAAGCGGCTGCCTCACTCCCCTCAGGAGCTGGGACTAGCAGAAGGGAGCAGAAAACTCAAGCTGTGGAACCAGGGCTCTCACGCAAATACGGTGGTTCCCCCACCCCTCGTAGGTAACTTCTGTTCCCCTACTCTGTACAGGGGGACTCCCAGGTTCATTGTATTCAGGGCTGGGTGGACTCTGAGGAACAAATTGGGGTCTCCTCGTGATGCTCAAAGGCTACTTGGAAAGCAATACAGACTCCGACCTGGGAAATGGAGGGATGTACAATCTCTGTTCTCACCTCTGCCTCTTTGTCTTGCCCCAAAGCTCCTGTTTGCCCTCTTCTCTCTACCGGACAGAATCCCATTCACCCTTCCAAACTCAGCTCAGTCATCGCCTCTTCTGGGAAACTGGCCTTGACCTCTTCAGGGAGGCTGGCCTTGATCTCTTCAGGTGACAGCCAGGGCCTCCACCTCAGCTCCCACAGTAGCCCCAGGAAACTAATCCTCCAGCTAACTGACATCTCCGTGCTCCCATTTCCTCCCTCGCAGTATCATTAGGAAACTACAAAGAAATAATTTGGGGAAAATGACAAGCACAGAGCCTGGCACGTGGCCAGTCTCACAAAAAAGGGTAGTTGCCCTTCTTTAACAGAAGTAAGAAGCCCCCTCTCCATACAAATGACCTTGTGGAAGGGTGTTCCTTGGAAAAATGGACAATTGAGCCTCATGCTTCTTCTTTTATCCTTCTAAGAGCCCAGGAGAACAACTTGCCCCCAAATTTGACCTGGCCCAAGAAGTAAAGAAAGAAAGCTTTCATGTTGAGGTGTCTCCCAGATATTTTTGTAGCTTGGGGTGCCCATTAAGAGGTAGATGGTATTGTAATAGGTTTTCTTCCAATACTTGGTAGGGCCCAGTCTGAGGGCAGAAAGAGGGGAGGTGTCCACTGCTCTGCAGAATAATGAGAAGGACCACCATCTCCATGGACAGTGTTGGATAAGGTTCTTAGGTGCAAAAATCAGATTCCACGCAAGTTAGCTTAATTAGGAAATTATTTTATTGATTATAAGGATGTAGAATTTTAAATGACAGATAGGAAAATGTTCAACATCACGGTGGGGGAAAGGGACTTCTTTAATGAAAAGATCTCTGCCATCACTGATTCTCGGAACTAGATTCCAGAAATTATACCAACGATACCCACAAGGAGAATAGTGATGGTGGGGAGGGGGATGAAGGTGAGGATGCAGTGAGGATGAGGGTTAGGACTAGAATACTTGCTTCAAATCCCAGGCCCTGTAGTCACTCCAGTCATGAGGAATGTGCTCCTGCTTTCATTCCTTCCTTCCTCAAATACTTATGGACGGTCTGCTTTGTGACAGGAACCGTGCTAAGCGCTAGGGATAAAGGGAAGACTTTCTCTCATGGCGCTTAGAGCTGACTGGATGAGACAAAGCTAAAGCAAGTAGACCCACGGGGGGAAGGAGAGAGCCAGGGTTCTGCTGAGGAGGGTGGGGTTGAGAAGGAAGCTGGGGAGGCTGAACTGTTTCAGAAGCAGCCACAGCCAGCCCTGCGTGCGTCCTCCTTGGACTTCAGCATGTTGAGGGAGCACAGTTCACTGGTCCTCTGCAAAAAGAAAGGGACTGGCTGAATGACATCTCTGAAGCCCCAGACTTGGACACGGTACACTCTGTTGGGTCCTAGACCATCCCAGAAAAGAGCAACCACAGTCCTCCCAGAACCAGGATGACCAACAAGAAGGAAGTGAGTTTTCCAAGCCTAGGTGGGGTGCTCAGGAACTCTGCAGACCTGCTCTGTAAGGTGGCTGACTCAGTGTTCCCATCTGAAAAAGGGGAGCATGTGAGGAGCCTCAGATTCTCACGACGGGGCTTCTAGAGTGACCTTCTGCCAAGCTGGCCCGTGGAGGATCTCCTCAGTGTGAGGTTTCACAGGACACTGCAGCCACTTCTCCTGGGAGGCAGCGAGGAGGAAAGACACTGCGCAGCTGTGAATGGTGGGTGGTCCCCTGAGCCCCTTCTCTTTCCCCAGCCCTTCCCCTCCCACCCTGATCTGCCCCTGTCTTACTCGAGGGCCAACTGGAAAAACCACAGGTCTTCATGCAGTCCCCTGATGTCAGGAAGTTGTTTTGCCTGCCGAAACAGCCGCCATATTCGAAGGTCTCGCAGAGCCTGGAGCTGGCACTGTAGAAGTACCTGATAAATATGCCCTTGCAGGAACCAGCGTAGGGAGGGTCCAGGCAGAAGGCAGGCCGTGGGTCTGCAAGGATGGGAGGGACTCTAGGTCAGTTATGAGGATGGTCATCAAAGCTTGGTCTATAAGGTCAACAACAGCAACACCCAGCTTGTTTGCAATAGAGAATGTTGGGGTGCAGGGGTGTGAAGTGTGAAAAGGCCAGTCAAGGGCCTTTGCTCCGACACATTACTATTTATGTTGTGGTGTGACCACGATATGGTAATCACCTTAAAAAATTATATCTTCTTCATGAAGTATTTATGCATTAATTGCCATAATACCTTAGATTAGTTTTGAAACAGTCTACAAGAAAAAGAGGACCCACATCAATAATATTCTCCACATGTTGATAATTGTTGAAGCTGGATGATGGTTAAATGGGGTTTGTAACACTATTCTCCGTACTTAATTGAATGGTTGAAAGTTTCCACTGTTAAAAAAAAAAAGTGTGAAGAGAATCCCCTGGTGGTCCTGTGGTTAGGACTCCGTTTTTCCACTGCAGGGGGCCCAGGTTCGATCCCTGGTCAGGGAACTAAGATCCCACAAGCTGAGTGGTGCAGCCAAAAAAAAAAAAAAAAAAAGTGTGAAGGAATCACGAGTTCATGAAAGAAAACACAACGGTGTGTTAGCTTTGGTTACCTCATGGGGACTGGAATAATGGAATATTGAGGTAATATTGATATCGTGATTTATAATAAATATATATTTGTCCTTCATCCCATTTCTGGTAACAGACTCCTAAAACCCCTGGAATTGCCAAAGTGAATAGAGCTATAAGTTGTCTTTTGTTATGGGACGGAGGTGACTGACTATTGGGAAGCCCCTAGTAACCCGAGGATGGGCGCTGGTTACCACAGGAACTAACTGCCTGACCAGAGGGTTGGAACTTTCATTCCCACCCTCCTCCACGGCCTCCCCCAGCCCCGCTCAGGGAGGGGAAAGGGGCTGGAGTTTGAACAATCACCAGTGGCCATGACTAGGTAGTGAAACCTGCATAAAACCCTCAACAGACCAAGGCATTCATGTTTTTCAGAAGAACTGGGATGGACCCAGGGAACAACATAGGTACACACTCCGTCATGGCTCACCTGGACCACTGCAGCAGCCTGCCCATGGGCTTCTGTCTTTGCCCTTGGCCCCCTAGAGGCCACTCTCCACACTGCAGCCGCAGGGACCCTGTGACAACTTGAATCCTATCCCATTGCTCCCATGACCAAGCCCTCATCCCTCTCAGTCAAATTCTGACTCTTATCTTACACGACCTGCCCCATGGCCCCTCTGCCTCATCCCCTTCCGCACCAGCCCCCCTTCACCCACTCAGCTCCAGCCACCCTGGTCCTGGCTGCTGCTCAAACACACCAGGCCCATTTTACTGAAGCCTCTGCTCCAGCACCTCCTTATCATAGAAGGTTTGCCGACCAGTCTGTGGAAAGAGCACAGCCTCCTTTATCCCCATCACTCTCTTCAAAATATTCTTCACGACCTGGCATATTATTTTCCCCTTTCTCTGTGATCTGTCTCCCTCTTAGGAGGCAAGTTAGTTTGCTATTTTGTGTACAGCTGTTTCCCCACATCAAGAACAATGCTTGTAAGGACTTGAGAAATATTGTTAATGGAATTGACCTCTCAGTTCATGCTCATGCTAAGTGTACGTTCATTGAATAGAATGGATATCACTGAATTGCTGTTAGTGAAAAGTCTATTTAATGATGAGGCAAGTCTATACAACTATGAATCTAGCTCTAACATTCTGTATCTTGAGAGGATAGTAAAGTGATAGACAGGGGGGCAAGGGGAAGGGCATTGAGTTTTGACTAATATTGTTCCCGCCTGGAAGAAAAACAGCCTTCGGTCCACGAACAGACTCACAGCAGTGCTAGATTTCTTGCCCTCCCTGTAGTTGCCTCAGGCAGAGCAGAAGTTCAGCTGCCCCGCACTTTTCTGATTAATTTTAATAATAGAGAAATAATCATTATTTGACACCTAAATATTTTGGTCTGGGAAGGGGAAGGTAAGTAGACTAAGTCTTCCAGATAAATACCTCTTGGGGGGAAATGGACATCATTGGTTATGAAATTCATGATTGGTTGGTTATCCCTTCAGAGAACCTGTGTAACACGTGTCCCCAGTCAGGTGAGGAAACCACAGACGACTTGCCCCAGGACACACAGCAGGTAAGTATTTAGGTCACCGTGATACTATCATGTTACAACCCATGTGATAAACTACCTGGTTCTGCCAGGAATTCTGAAAATACAGATAACTGCTAAGAGTTTCTGGGAGCACCGACGCATACTAAACACAACCCTGCCCCCGAGCCACAGTCACCAAGTTAAAGGGGAGAGTGACTCCGGGTTTTGTCCCTGAGAGCAAATATGTGGTGTCTCTACTGACACCAACCAATTCTGCAACGCCAACTGGGCGTCCCACGAGTCAATTCACTTCTGACACTAAAACCACAGAGTTAGTGCAGATTCAACAACATGAGGGCTCAGTCCAACAAGACAGCCCCATTTCAAATGCCAGTCACAAGTCCTGGGGTTACCCATACATGTGACCAACTTGCCTTAAATTCGGAGGTTCCATGACCCCACTTCCCATTTTCAGTAATTTATTAGAACCACCCACAGAACTCAGGAAAGCCCCTTACTTACTGCTCCCAGTTTATTACAAAGGTTGAAGCTCAGGGACGGCTGAATGGAGGAGACACATAGGGCAAAGGGGGGTTGAGGGGTGCAGAGCCTCCGTGCCCTCTCAGAACACTCTCCCCTCACATCACCTCGAATGTTCACCACTCTGGACGTTCTCCAAAACCCCGAAGTTTAGGGGTTTTTATTGAGGTTTCAATAGGTCAGCAAATTGATTGAATCATTGGTCACTGATGATTGAACTCAGCCTCTCCCAGAAGTACTACAGGTTGAAAGTTGTAATTCTCTAAGCACCTGATGAGACTTTTTGGAGACGGGCCCCATCCTTAAGCTATCCTGGGTCCCCTTCCTTGACTCATCGCATTACCATACAGAAGACAGTAAATTCCAAGGGTTGCAGGACATCTGGGCCAGGAACCAGGACAAGGATCAAATATGGATCTTTTCATTACACTACAGTGAGGGTCAGGGACAAGGCAGTGACCAGGAATAGTCTCAGAGATGGGGTCCCTGGTCAGGTGGAGTTTGGTGGGATACTTTTATTAAAAGCTGAGACATAATGATTCCTTTTGAGAGTCATGAAATGTCCCTGGAGTTACAACTGCCCAACTTCCCAGGAGACATCCAGAGAGGCTGTCAGCACCCACCCCACCCCTGCTCCCCAGCCCCTCCCATGGACTCCCCTCATCCCTCCCCAGCCTGTACAGGAGAGGTGAGCCGGGACTTACCTCTAACATGGCGCTTGTGTTTACCCACTGGGGTGCAGGCCACCAGGGTGCCCAGGAGGACCAGAAGAGCGGTGGACAGGCCGAGCCGGCTCATGTTCGTGGCCTTGCAGGAGGGCTTCTGAGGAAAGCTGGGGGCTGACGGAGCTTTTCATATCCCAGCTGAGGGGTGGGACAGGCAATGAGGAGGGGAGTGAGGAAGGGGTGGAGCTGGGCTCAGTCCTGTTTATTGCGTAATCTCCCCACCTAACCTGCTTCTGCCTGCTGGAGCCAAATGCCCAGTAACAGCGCTTCTCAGACTTGACTCTGCCTGTGGGTCTCGTGGAAACACAGATTGTGATTCCACGGGTGGAATTTTGTCCAATAGGTTGACTCAGGGAGCATCCCAGCACCTAGAGCAGTGCGTGGCAGGTGAGGGACGGTCAGTGGGTGGATGAGAGCAAATCAAAGGACAGATAAATGAACGGGAGTGCATTAGCTCTGGTCCTCCTTTTCAGCCTCCTGCTGACGTCATCACGTCTGGGCATCAATGCCCTTCACCCCCCACCCCAAATTCACTAACCTCAGAAGACAGGCGTGACACAGGACACCTTCCGGCAACCACTGCCACAGCTTCTCAGCTGGATGGAACTTGCTATTTACCTGGCACTGGTCCAAGCAGAAGCTGAGCTGGGGGAAGGCAATGTTCTCCTGGGAGACAAACCCTGATTTTCTGGGTAGAAAAAAGAGTAAGGGGGGCCTCCCTGGTGGCGCAGTGGTTGAGAGTCCGCCTGCCGATGCAGGGGATACGGGTTCGTGCCCCGGTCTGGGAGGATCCCATATGCCGCGGAGTGGCTGGGCCCGTGAGCCATGGCCGCTGAGCCTGCGCATCCGGAGCCTGTGCTCCGCAACGGGAGAGGCCACAACAGTGAGAGGCCCGCGTACGGGAAAAAAAAAAAAAAAAAAAGAGTAAGGGGCGTGGGCAGAGGGGAAGCAGGGAGCCGAACACGTCTCCACAGCACGACCACTTACCACCCCGCACCTGGTAACACCAACAGGAGAGCTGCCTGCCTGAGCGGACCTCAGGGGCTGGAGTGATCTGTGGGAGGCTGGAAAGATCGCCTGCAACATCTGCCCTTCTCGGGTCTCTCCACCTGTGGTTTTGGGGTCGGAGGATGTCAATTTGTATCCCAGCTCTCCCTTTCCCTAACTCTGTGACCTGTGGCCAGAAATCTCCCACAGCCCTGTGTTGTCAGGTGTCATCTGAGATCCCTGCTGCCCACGTCGTGGGGTTGCTATGGAAGCAGTGGAGTCAACAGACATATATTCCTTCTCCCTGCAAAGTCAGTCCTTGTAATAAGAATAATAGGGGCTTCCCTGGTGGCACAGCGGTTAAGAATCCGCCTGCCCATGCAGGGGACACGGATACGAGCCCTGGTCTGGACTCAAACATGCCACAGAGCAACTAAGCTCGTGCACCACAACTATTGAGCCCGCGTGCTGCAACTACTGAAGCCCGCACGCCTAGAGCCCATGCTCTGTAACAAGAGAAGCCACCGCAATGAGAAGCCCGCGCACCGCAACTAGAGAAAGCCCGCGTGCAGCAACGAAGACCCAACACAGCTGAAAATTAATTAATTAATTAATTAATTTAAAAAAGAAGAATAATAATGAGTAAGGACAGCAGTAGACGCTTAGCTCCTTCCACGTGCCAGGCGTTATCCTAAGCATTGGACGTATATTAACCCATCTCATCCTCACTATAATCCTAAAAGAGGGCGAGGAAATCTTAATATTTCCTAACAATACAGAGGAGAAAATTGAGGCCACAGGAAATCTGTAATTTGCCCAAGGTCATGCTGGGTAGGAACAGGACCTGAACCCAGGGAACCGGCTTCAGAGTCTGCGCACCATGCACTCGGCTGCTTTGTAAGGTATAAAGTGCAGGCACGTGTGAAGGCTTACATACCCTCCCCTCTTCACTTGTCCCATCTATTCACTCCCAATTACAACCATGTACAGCAAGGCCCCCCCATACACACTCACTCATCCACACACAGACAAGCATCCTCCCACTAACACACACACACACTAACAGCTAACACTGCCGAGATGTGCTGATTACAATTCCCTCTGTGTAAATCTTTTATCTCCTTCCATGATCACATCAAATCTCTCCTCTCTAGGGTATATTTCTACCTTACCACCTATCACAGAGGAGAAGAAATGCAGCACAGAGAGGTGAAGGCATCACCCAGCACCAAACTGCTAATCAGCAGTAGAAACAAGACCACAGTCTAGCCTTCTAGGCAATCATACACACACACACACACACACACACTCTCACACACACACACACACACACTCTCTCTCTCTCACACACACACACACACACACCCTGTGCTCCACTTCCAGGGTCAATGAGAAGGGAGCTGGCTCAGTGCCCAGAGGCCCCAGGAGCAAGCGCAGCCAAGTGTCACAGAGGCACACAGCTGGGTGATGGATGAACTGCAGAGGACGGGACGGGTTTGTGGCTGGCCCTTGAAGTGGGACAGTTTTGTGGCACAGAGTCTTCCACCTGTGGGCTTTAGTCTAACTCTGGGGATGTAATGTCAGAAGGGAATTGACTTTGGGGATGCCCAGTGGGTGTCGGAGAGTTGGTTGGTGTTGGTAGAGACACCATGGATTTGGTGTCTGGGGGAAAAACCCCCAGACCCACTTGTCGCTGGGCATTGGTGGCTGAGATGCGGCTTCGGGACAGGGGAGGAATGAGTGTGGGGCAGTGCATCCAGAAACTCTTACCCATTATCTGTATGTTAACAAGTCCCTGCAGATGTCAGGTGCTTCACTGACTGGATTTTGACAGAATAGTATCTTGACTTGAACTTACCACTCACCACGAAGTGACCAGGGGCCACTCACGTATCTGCAGTTTCCCCATGTAGACAGGTGACACCTGCCACGCAGGTTCTAGGAAGGGATTACCCATCATCACATAAAGAATACTTTCACATTCCATGGTCGATGCTATCCATTTCCAGCACGATGTCTTAGTCTGGGGAGTTCACTGGTGGCACAGTGGTTAAGAATCTGCCTGCCAATGCAGGGGACATGGGTTCGAGCCCTGTTTCGGGAAGATCCCACATGCCGTGGAGCAACTAAGCCTGTGTGCCACAACTACTGAGCCTGCACTCTAGAGCCCGTGAGCCTCAACTACTGAAGCCCGTATGCCTAGAGCCCGTGCTCCACAACAAGAGAAGCCACCGCAATGAGAAGCCCATGCTCCACAATGAAGAGTAGCCCCTGCTCACCTCAACTAGAGAAAGCCCGCGTGCCGCAATGAAGACCCAACACAGCCAGAAATAAATAAATAAATAAACAAACAAATAACCAAATAAATAAATGGACACCCTGTAATCATGGTTGAACACAGACAAAACAAGTTATGTTAACAAGCCACCAAAATGACCAAGCATCTCCCTATTCTGCCTCATATGAGTGACTGATGCTGCTTTACCAAATACAGTTCTAAACTCTATCTTGTCCTCTCTTCTTAGAGTTAAGATTACGATACATAGTCAGAGAACTGCCCCACTTCCTGACAGCATCCATCCAAAGCAAAGCCAGCTTATGAAACCTTCCTCAAATCACCTAACCATAGCACATTTCTTTAGGTCTTTTCTAACATCCTCTTAATGAGATGCTAGGTGGTTCCCCAAGGTGTGTGTTCTCCTTGCTGTAGTGAGTAATAAACCCAACTGGTTCAACCGGCAACAGGAGTGTTTCTGGAGGTGTGTGGCTAGAGACATTGACAGGTGGAATCATTAGCCTTATTCTGTAAAAAAGGAAAGAGAAACTCAGAGATTTGGAGAGATATTCCCAAGACTATAAGGTAGTAAGTGACAGAATCAGCTCTTTCTATTTTCTCATATTTAAAGACCCTGCTATGTGAGTCTCTATGCATCCGTTTCCTTATCTGTAGTGATGCAGTTAGACACTGTTCTCCAAAGGTCTCTCCAGCTCACGTCTTCCTAGAGGCAGGGGCATGAAAACATTGTCAAAGTGGCTTGGCTTGGGAGAGCTGGGACCTCCTTTTGACTGAGAACCCAGTGGATTCTAAACAAGTCATTCCCACAATGCCTTGCAGCTGGGACGGTCTAATAATGAACTTGAAGTGTGGTGCACCCTGGGAAATACCTCCATAAGCCTTGGATTCTTGCCCCACCTACATCCTACCCGCTCCTCTCAGCCACCCTCACTTAGGTGTTCATATTTCCACAGTATCTGATTGCCACAGCTCTTGACCTACTGGGGAAAGCAAGACTGGAGGGTGGGGCTTCCCTGGTGGCGCAGTGGTTAAGACCCCCGCCTGTTAATGCAGGGGACGCGGGTTTGAGCCCTGGTCTGGGAAGATCCCACATGCCGCGGAGCAACTAAGCCCATGCGCCACAACTACTGAGCCTGTGCTCTAGAGCCCATGCTCCACAACAAGAGAAGTCACCGCGATGAGAAGCCCGTGCACCGCAACGAAGAGTAGCCCCCGCTCACCGCAACTAGAGAAAGCCCCCACGCAGCAACAAAGACCCAACGCAGATAAAAATTAATTAATTAAATAAATTACAACAACAACAAATAAAGACTGGAGGGTGACCTGGGAGCTGTGATCCTACTGACCACCCTCTTATCCTTACACTAACCTCATCTCCAGCCCAGTGAGGGGGCACCTCAGGAAGGTGCCAACCATCCTAGCAGCATAAACTGTATGGAGCTCTAAAGAGTCATTCCCTTAACTCTGAGTCCTGAGAATCTGAAAGATGGTGAAAGGGACTTAGCAAATGTTAAGAAACTAAAAGAGACTTGGGTGGTGGTGGAGGGGTACTGCCCTGACGGCCATCTCCCAATGTCTGTAGAACTAACAAAGACAGCAGAATTTGTCTGTAGGGTTCTTAGGAAGAGAGTCAGGACCAATGTGGAAACACAGGGCCAGAGAGGAGGGGGACTCTTATTGGTTCAATAGGACAGAAGAGTGTTCTATTCATGAATGCTACCAGCTGGCACCTGCTGCCCAAGAGAAAGTGAGCTCCCCCTAGCAGGAGGTAAAAAACACTGAGGTTGGTTGACTAGCTACCTTCTATGAAATTTTAACATTTAATTATTCAGAAGCCTTCTCCAGTGTTTTTCCAAAACCGAATTTCTCTTCCACTGGTACCTCTACACACCCATATGGCTCAGCTCTAACGGGTCTGCTTCTTAGAGATGATAAAAGCGGCTGCCTCACTCCCCTCAGGAGCTGGGACTAGCAGAAGGGAGCAGAAAACTCAAGCTGTGGAACCAGGGCTCTCACGCAAATACGGTGGTTCCCCCACCCCTCGTAGGTAACTTCTGTTCCCCTACTCTGTACAGGGGGACTCCCAGGTTCATTGTATTCAGGGCTGGGTGGACTCTGAGGAACAAATTGGGGTCTCCTCGTGATGCTCAAAGGCTACTTGGAAAGCAATACAGACTCCGACCTGGGAAATGGAGGGATGTACAATCTCTGTTCTCACCTCTGCCTCTTTGTCTTGCCCCAAAGCTCCTGTTTGCCCTCTTCTCTCTACCGGACAGAATCCCATTCACCCTTCCAAACTCAGCTCAGTCATCGCCTCTTCTGGGAAACTGGCCTTGACCTCTTCAGGGAGGCTGGCCTTGATCTCTTCAGGTGACAGCCAGGGCCTCCACCTCAGCTCCCACAGTAGCCCCAGGAAACTAATCCTCCAGCTAACTGACATCTCCGTGCTCCCATTTCCTCCCTCGCAGTATCATTAGGAAACTACAAAGAAATAATTTGGGGAAAATGACAAGCACAGAGCCTGGCACGTGGCCAGTCTCACAAAAAAGGGTAGTTGCCCTTCTTTAACAGAAGTAAGAAGCCCCCTCTCCATACAAATGACCTTGTGGAAGGGTGTTCCTTGGAAAAATGGACAATTGAGCCTCATGCTTCTTCTTTTATCCTTCTAAGAGCCCAGGAGAACAACTTGCCCCCAAATTTGACCTGGCCCAAGAAGTAAAGAAAGAAAGCTTTCATGTTGAGGTGTCTCCCAGATATTTTTGTAGCTTGGGGTGCCCATTAAGAGGTAGATGGTATTGTAATAGGTTTTCTTCCAATACTTGGTAGGGCCCAGTCTGAGGGCAGAAAGAGGGGAGGTGTCCACTGCTCTGCAGAATAATGAGAAGGACCACCATCTCCATGGACAGTGTTGGATAAGGTTCTTAGGTGCAAAAATCAGATTCCACGCAAGTTAGCTTAATTAGGAAATTATTTTATTGATTATAAGGATGTAGAATTTTAAATGACAGATAGGAAAATGTTCAACATCACGGTGGGGGAAAGGGACTTCTTTAATGAAAAGATCTCTGCCATCACTGATTCTCGGAACTAGATTCCAGAAATTATACCAACGATACCCACAAGGAGAATAGTGATGGTGGGGAGGGGGATGAAGGTGAGGATGCAGTGAGGATGAGGGTTAGGACTAGAATACTTGCTTCAAATCCCAGGCCCTGTAGTCACTCCAGTCATGAGGAATGTGCTCCTGCTTTCATTCCTTCCTTCCTCAAATACTTATGGACGGTCTGCTTTGTGACAGGAACCGTGCTAAGCGCTAGGGATAAAGGGAAGACTTTCTCTCATGGCGCTTAGAGCTGACTGGATGAGACAAAGCTAAAGCAAGTAGACCCACGGGGGGAAGGAGAGAGCCAGGGTTCTGCTGAGGAGGGTGGGGTTGAGAAGGAAGCTGGGGAGGCTGAACTGTTTCAGAAGCAGCCACAGCCAGCCCTGCGTGCGTCCTCCTTGGACTTCAGCATGTTGAGGGAGCACAGTTCACTGGTCCTCTGCAAAAAGAAAGGGACTGGCTGAATGACATCTCTGAAGCCCCAGACTTGGACACGGTACACTCTGTTGGGTCCTAGACCATCCCAGAAAAGAGCAACCACAGTCCTCCCAGAACCAGGATGACCAACAAGAAGGAAGTGAGTTTTCCAAGCCTAGGTGGGGTGCTCAGGAACTCTGCAGACCTGCTCTGTAAGGTGGCTGACTCAGTGTTCCCATCTGAAAAAGGGGAGCATGTGAGGAGCCTCAGATTCTCACGACGGGGCTTCTAGAGTGACCTTCTGCCAAGCTGGCCCGTGGAGGATCTCCTCAGTGTGAGGTTTCACAGGACACTGCAGCCACTTCTCCTGGGAGGCAGCGAGGAGGAAAGACACTGCGCAGCTGTGAATGGTGGGTGGTCCCCTGAGCCCCTTCTCTTTCCCCAGCCCTTCCCCTCCCACCCTGATCTGCCCCTGTCTTACTCGAGGGCCAACTGGAAAAACCACAGGTCTTCATGCAGTCCCCTGATGTCAGGAAGTTGTTTTGCCTGCCGAAACAGCCGCCATATTCGAAGGTCTCGCAGAGCCTGGAGCTGGCACTGTAGAAGTACCTGATAAATATGCCCTTGCAGGAACCAGCGTAGGGAGGGTCCAGGCAGAAGGCAGGCCGTGGGTCTGCAAGGATGGGAGGGACTCTAGGTCAGTTATGAGGATGGTCATCAAAGCTTGGTCTATAAGGTCAACAACAGCAACACCCAGCTTGTTTGCAATAGAGAATGTTGGGGTGCAGGGGTGTGAAGTGTGAAAAGGCCAGTCAAGGGCCTTTGCTCCGACACATTACTATTTATGTTGTGGTGTGACCACGATATGGTAATCACCTTAAAAAATTATATCTTCTTCATGAAGTATTTATGCATTAATTGCCATAATACCTTAGATTAGTTTTGAAACAGTCTACAAGAAAAAGAGGACCCACATCAATAATATTCTCCACATGTTGATAATTGTTGAAGCTGGATGATGGTTAAATGGGGTTTGTAACACTATTCTCCGTACTTAATTGAATGGTTGAAAGTTTCCACTGTTAAAAAAAAAAAGTGTGAAGAGAATCCCCTGGTGGTCCTGTGGTTAGGACTCCGTTTTTCCACTGCAGGGGGCCCAGGTTCGATCCCTGGTCAGGGAACTAAGATCCCACAAGCTGAGTGGTGCAGCCAAAAAAAAAAAAAAAAAAGTGTGAAGGAATCACGAGTTCATGAAAGAAAACACAACGGTGTGTTAGCTTTGGTTACCTCATGGGGACTGGAATAATGGAATATTGAGGTAATATTGATATCGTGATTTATAATAAATATATATTTGTCCTTCATCCCATTTCTGGTAACAGACTCCTAAAACCCCTGGAATTGCCAAAGTGAATAGAGCTATAAGTTGTCTTTTGTTATGGGACGGAGGTGACTGACTATTGGGAAGCCCCTAGTAACCCGAGGATGGGCGCTGGTTACCACAGGAACTAACTGCCTGACCAGAGGGTTGGAACTTTCATTCCCACCCTCCTCCACGGCCTCCCCCAGCCCCGCTCAGGGAGGGGAAAGGGGCTGGAGTTTGAACAATCACCAGTGGCCATGACTAGGTAGTGAAACCTGCATAAAACCCTCAACAGACCAAGGCATTCATGTTTTTCAGAAGAACTGGGATGGACCCAGGGAACAACATAGGTACACACTCCGTCATGGCTCACCTGGACCACTGCAGCAGCCTGCCCATGGGCTTCTGTCTTTGCCCTTGGCCCCCTAGAGGCCACTCTCCACACTGCAGCCGCAGGGACCCTGTGACAACTTGAATCCTATCCCATTGCTCCCATGACCAAGCCCTCATCCCTCTCAGTCAAATTCTGACTCTTATCTTACACGACCTGCCCCATGGCCCCTCTGCCTCATCCCCTTCCGCACCAGCCCCCCTTCACCCACTCAGCTCCAGCCACCCTGGTCCTGGCTGCTGCTCAAACACACCAGGCCCATTTTACTGAAGCCTCTGTTCCAGCACCTCCTTATCATAGAAGGTTTGCCGACCAGTCTGTGGAAAGAGCACAGCCTCCTTTATCCCCATCATTCTCTTCAAAATATTCTTCACGACCTGGCATATTATTTTCCCCTTTCTCTGTGATCTGTCTCCCTCTTAGGAGGCAAGTTAGTTTGCTATTTTGTGTACAGCTGTTTCCCCACATCAAGAACAATGCTTGTAAGGACTTGAGAAATATTGTTAATGGAATTGACCTCTCAGTTCATGCTCATGCTAAGTGTACGTTCATTGAATAGAATGGATATCACTGAATTGCTGTTAGTGAAAAGTCTATTTAATGATGAGGCAAGTCTATACAACTATGAATCTAGCTCTAACATTCTGTATCTTGAGAGGATAGTAAAGTGATAGACAGGGGGGCAAGGGGAAGGGCATTGAGTTTTGACTAATATTGTTCCCGCCTGGAAGAAAAACAGCCTTCGGTCCACGAACAGACTCACAGCAGTGCTAGATTTCTTGCCCTCCCTGTAGTTGCCTCAGGCAGAGCAGAAGTTCAGCTGCCCCGCACTTTTCTGATTAATTTTAATAATAGAGAAATAATCATTATTTGACACCTAAATATTTTGGTCTGGGAAGGGGAAGGTAAGTAGACTAAGTCTTCCAGATAAATACCTCTTGGGGGGAAATGGACATCATTGGTTATGAAATTCATGATTGGTTGGTTATCCCTTCAGAGAACCTGTGTAACACGTGTCCCCAGTCAGGTGAGGAAACCACAGACGACTTGCCCCAGGACACACAGCAGGTAAGTATTTAGGTCACCGTGATACTATCATGTTACAACCCATGTGATAAACTACCTGGTTCTGCCAGGAATTCTGAAAATACAGATAACTGCTAAGAGTTTCTGGGAGCACCGACGCATACTAAACACAACCCTGCCCCCGAGCCACAGTCACCAAGTTAAAGGGGAGAGTGACTCCGGGTTTTGTCCCTGAGAGCAAATATGTGGTGTCTCTACTGACACCAACCAATTCTGCAACGCCAACTGGGCATCCCACGAGTCAATTCACTTCTGACACTAAAACCACAGAGTTAGTGCAGATTCAACAACATGAGGGCTCAGTCCAACAAGACAGCCCCATTTCAAATGCCAGTCACAAGTCCTGGGGTTACCCATACATGTGACCAACTTGCCTTAAATTCGGAGGTTCCATGACCCCACTTCCCATTTTCAGTAATTTATTAGAACCACGCACAGAACTCAGGAAAGCCCCTTACTTACTGCTCCCAGTTTATTACAAAGGTTGAAGCTCAGGGACGGCTGAATGGAGGAGACACATAGGGCAAAGGGGGGTTGAGGGGTGCAGAGCCTCCGTGCCCTCTCAGAACACTCTCCCCTCACATCACCTCGAATGTTCACCACTCTGGACGTTCTCCAAAACCCCGAAGTTTAGGGGTTTTTATTGAGGTTTCAATAGGTCAGCAAATTGATTGAATCATTGGTCACTGATGATTGAACTCAGCCTCTCCCAGAAGTACTACAGGTTGAAAGTTGTAATTCTCTAAGCACCTGATGAGACTTTTTGGAGACGGGCCCCATCCTTAAGCTATCCTGGGTCCCCTTCCTTGACTCATCGCATTACCATACAGAAGACAGTAAATTCCAAGGGTTGCAGGACATCTGGGCCAGGAACCAGGACAAGGATCAAATATGGATCTTTTCATTACACTACAGTGAGGGTCAGGGACAAGGCAGTGACCAGGAATAGTCTCAGAGATGGGGTCCCTGGTCAGGTGGAGTTTGGTGGGATACTTTTATTAAAAGCTGAGACATAATGATTCCTTTTGAGAGTCATGAAATGTCCCTGGAGTTACAACTGCCCAACTTCCCAGGAGACATCCAGAGAGGCTGTCAGCACCCACCCCACCCCTGCTCCCCAGCCCCTCCCATGGACTCCCCTCATCCCTCCCCAGCCTGTACAGGAGAGGTGAGCCGGGACTTACCTCTAACATGGCGCTTGTGTTTACCCACTGGGGTGCAGGCCACCAGGGTGCCCAGGAGGACCAGAAGAGCGGTGGACAGGCCGAGCCGGCTCATGTTCGTGGCCTTGCAGGAGGGCTTCTGAGGAAAGCTGGGGGCTGACGGAGCTTTTCATATCCCAGCTGAGGGGTGGGACAGGCAATGAGGAGGGGAGTGAGGAAGGGGTGGAGCTGGGCTCAGTCCTGTTTATTGCGTAATCTCCCCACCTAACCTGCTTCTGCCTGCTGGAGCCAAATGCCCAGTAACAGCGCTTCTCAGACTTGACTCTGCCTGTGGGTCTCGTGGAAACACAGATTGTGATGCCACGGGTGGAATTTTGTCCAATAGGTTGACTCAGGGAGCATCCCAGCACCTAGAGCAGTGCGTGGCAGGTGAGGGACGGTCAGTGGGTGGATGAGAGCAAATCAAAGGACAGATAAATGAATGGGAGTGCATTAGCTCTGGTCCTCCTTTTCAGCCTCCTGCTGACGTCATCACGTCTGGGCATCAATGCCCTTCACCCCCCACCCCAAATTCACTAACCTCAGAAGACAGGCGTGACACAGGACACCTTCCGGCAACCACTGCCACAGCTTCTCAGCTGGATGGAACTTGCTATTTACCTGGCACTGGTCCAAGCAGAAGCTGAGCTGGGGGAAGGCAATGTTCTCCTGGGAGACAAACCCTGATTTTCTGGGTAGA